>NW_026262670.1:6106493-8740706 GCF_021869535.1 Mytilus californianus
TCTATCTATTAGACTGCACCATGAACAATGAATGAATATAATATCAAATGTCAAGGACTTTTCTGTAGTTGTCTTTTAAATCTAACAAAGAGACTATTTTGACGAGGTACTTTGATAGAGATACATGCGGCTGAACTAGTTCTTAAAGGTAAAAAAATGGAAGAAGAGAGACTACTTTGACGAGGTACTTTATTTAATAGTGATACACGCGACTTAGCTAGTTCTTAACGGTAAAAAAGGGACGAAGAGAGACTACAATGACAAAGTACGTTGATTAAGATACGTGCGGCTTAACTAGTTCTAAAAGGTAAAAAAAAGACGAAGAGAGACTACTTTGACGGGGTTCTTTGAGTGAGATACGTGCGGCTTAACTAGTTCTTACAGGTAAAAAAAGGACGAAGAGAGACTACTTTGTAGGGGTACTTTGATTGAGATACGTTCGGCTTTACTACTTCTTACATGTAAAAAAGGGACGAAGAGAGACTACTTTGACGAGGTTCTTTGATTGAGATAAGTGCGGCTTTACTAGTTCTTACAGGTAAAAAAGGGACGAAGAGAGACTACTTTGAGGGGGTACGTTGATTGAGATACGTGCGGCTTTACTAGTTCTTACAGGTAAAAAATGGACGAAAAGAGACTACTTTGACGAGGTACTTTGATTGAGATACATGCGGCTTAACTAGTTCTGAAAGGTAAAAAAAAAGGACGAAGAGAGACTACTTTGACGGGATACTTTGATTGAGATACATGCGGCTTAACTAGTTCTTACAGGTAAAAAAGTGACGAAGAGAGACTACTTTGACGAGGTACTTTGATTGAGATACGTGCTGCTGAACTAGTTCCAAAAGGTAAAAAAGGGACGAAGAGAGACTCCTTTGAGGGGGTACTTTGATTGAGATACGTGCTGCTTCACTAGTTCTCACAGGTAAAAAAGGGGACGAAGAGAGACAACTTTGACGAGGTACTTTGATTGAGATACATGCGGCTTTACTAGTTCTTACAGGAAAAAAAATGGACGAAGAGAGACTACTTTGACGAGGTTCTTTGATTGAGATACGTGCAGTTTTATTAGTTCTAAAAGGTAAAAAAGGGACGAAGAGAGACTACTTTGACGGGGTACTTGGATTGAGATACGTGCTGCTTCACTAGTTCTCACAGGTAAAAAAGAGACGAAGAGAGACAACTTTGACGAGGTACTTTGATTGAGATACATGCGGCTATACTAGTTCTTACAGGAAAAAAAAAATGGACGAAGAGAGATTACTTTGACGAGGTTCTTTGATTGAGATATGTGCAGTTTTATTAGTTCTTACAGGTTAAAAAGGGACGAAGAGAGACTACTTTGACGGGGTACTTTGATTGAGATACGTGCGGCTTAACTAGTTCTTACAGGTAAAAAAGGACGAAGAGAGACTACTTTGACGGGGTACTTTGATTGAGATACATGCGGCTTAACTAGTTCTGAAAGGTAAAAAAGGGACGAAGAGAGATTACTTTGACGGGATACTTTGATTCAGATACATGCGGCTTAACTAGTTCTTACAGGTAAAAAAGTGACGAAGAGAGACTACTTTGACGAGGTACTTTGATTGAGATACGTGCGGCTGAACTAGTTCCAAAAGGTAAAAAAGGGACGAAGAGAGACTCCTTTGAGGGGGTACTTTGATTGAGATACATGCTGCTTCACTAGTTCTCACAGGTAAAAAAGGGACGAAGAGAGACAACTTTGACGAGGTTCTTTGATTGAGATACATGCGGCTTTACTAGTTCTTACAGGAAAAAAAATGGACGAAGAGAGACTACTTTGACGAGGTTCTTTGATTGAGATACGTGCAGTTTTATTAGTTCTTACAGGTAAAAAAGGGGCGAAGAGAGACTACTTTGACGGGGTATTTTGATTGAGATACGTGCTGCTTCACTAGTTCTCACAGGTAAAAAAGGGACGAAGAGAGACAACTTTGACGAGGTACTTTGATTGAGATACATGCGGCTTTACTAGTTCTTACAGGGAAAAAAAAATGGACGAAGAGAGATTACTTTGACGAGGTACTTTGATTGAGATACGTGCGGCTTAACTAGTTCTTACCGGTAAAAAAGGACAAAGAGAGACTACTTTGACGGGGTACTTTGATTGAGATACATGCGGCTTTGCTAGTTCTTTAAGGTAAAAAAGGGACGAAGAGAGATTACTTTGACGGGATACTTTGATTGAGATACATGCGGCTTAACTAGTTCTTACAGGTAAAAAAGTGACGAAGAAAGACTACTTTGACGAGGTACTTTGATTGAGATACGTGCGGCTGAACTAGTTCCAAAAGGTAAAAAAGGGACGAAGAGAGACTCCTTTGAGGGGGGTACTTTGATTGAGATACATGCTGCTTCACTAGTTCTCACAGGTAAAAAAGGGACGAAGAGAGACAACTTTGACGAGGTACTTTGATTGAGATACATGCGGCTTTACTAGTTCTTACAGGAAAAAAAAATGGACGAAGAGAGACTACTTTGACGAGGTTCTTTGATTGAGATACGTGCAGTTTTATTAGTTCTTACAGGTAAAAAAGGGACGAAGAGAGACTACTTTGACGGGGTACTTTGATTGAGATACATGCGGCTTGACTAGTTCTTACAGGTAAAAAGGGACGAAAAAAGACTACTTTGACGGGGTACTTTGATTGAGATACGTGCGGCTTAACTAGTTCTTACAGGTAAAAAAGGGACGAAGAGAGACTACTTTGACGGGGTACTTTGATTGAGATACGTGCGGCTTAACTTGTTCTTTAAGGTAAAAAAGGGACGAAGAGTAACTACTTTGACGGGGTACTTTGTTTGAGATACGTGCGGCTTGAATAGTTCTTTAAGGTTATAAAGGGACGAAGAGAGACTACATTGACGGGGTACTTTGATTGAGATACATGCGACTTTACTAGTTCTTAAAGGTAGAAAAGGGACGAAGAGAGACTACTTTGACGGGGTACTTTGATTGAGATACGTGCTGCTTCACTAGTTCTCACAGGTAAAAAAGGGACGAAGAGAGACAACTTTGACGAGGTACTTTGATTGAGATACATGCGGCTTTACTAGTTCTTACAGGAAAAAAAATGGACGAAGAGAGATTACTTTGACGAGGTTCTTTGATTGAGATATGTGCAGTTTTATTAGTTCTTACAGGTTAAAAAGGGACGAAGAGAGACTACTTTGACGGGGTACTTTGATTGAGATACGTGCGGCTGAACTAGTTCTAAAAGGTAAAAAAGGACGAAGAGAGACTGCTTTGACGGGGTACTTTGATTGAGATACATGCGGCTTTGCTAGTTCTTTAAGGTAAAAAAGGGACGAAGAGAGATTACTTTGACAGGGTACTTTGATTGAGACACGTGCAGCTTTACTAGTTCTTAAAGGTAAAAAAGGGACGAAGAGAGACTACTTTGACGGGGTACTTTGATTGAGATACGTGCGGCTTTACTAGTTCTTAACGGAAAAAAGGGACGAAAAGAGACTACTTTGACGGGGTACTTTGATTGAGATACGTGCAGCTTTACTAGTTCTTTCAGGTAAAAAGGGACGAAGAGAGACTACTTTGACGGGGTACTTTGATTGAGATACGTGCGGCTTAACTAGTTCTTACCGGTAAAAAACGGACGAAGAGAGACTACTTTGACGGGGTACTTTGATTGAGATACATGCGGCTTGACTAGTTCTTATAGGTAAAAAGGGACGAAGAAAGACTACTTTGACGGGGTACTTTGATAGAGAAACGTGCGGCTTTACTAGTTCTTCAAGGTAAAAAAGGGACATAGAGCGACTACTTTGACGGGGTACTTTGATTCAAATACATGCGGCTTAACTTGTTCTTTAAGGTAAAAAAGGGACAAAGAGAGACTACTTTTACGGGGTACTTTGACTGAGATACGTGCGGCTAAACTAGTTCTTAACGGTAAATATGGGACGAAGAGATTACTTTGAAGGTACTTTGATTGAGATACGTGCGGCTTAGCTAGTTCTGAAAGGTAAAAAAGGGACAATGAGAGACTACTTTGACGGGGTACTTTGATTGAGATACGTGAGCCTTTACTAGTTTTTAACGGTAAAAAAGGGACGAAAAGAGACTACTTTAACGGGGTACTTTGATTGAGATACGTGCAGCTTAACTAATTCTTAATGGTTAAAAAGGGCCGAAGAGACATTACTTTGACGGGGTACTTTGATTGAGATACGTGCGGCTTTACAAGTTCTTAAAGGTAAAAAAAGGACGAAGAGAGACTACTTTGACGGGGTACTTTGATTGAGATACATGCGGCTTTACTACTTCTTTAAGGTAAAAAAGGGACGAAGAGAGACTACTTTGACGGGGTACTTTGATTGAGATACGTGCAGCTTAACTTGTTCTTTAAGGTAAAAAAGGGACGAAGAGAAATTACTTTGATGGGGTACTTTGATTGAGATACGTGCGGCTGAACTAGTTCCAAAAGGTAAAAAAGGGACGAAGAGAGACTCCTTTGAGGGGGTACTTTGATTGAGATACATGCGGCTTTGCTAGTTCTTTAAGGTAAAAAAGGGACGAAGAGAGATTACTTTGACGGGATACTTTGATTGAGATACATGCGGCTTAACTAGTTCTTACAGGTAAAAAAGTGACGAAGAAAGACTACTTTGACGAGGTACTTTGATTGAGATACGTGCGGCTGAACTAGTTCCAAAAGGTAAAAAAGGGACGAAGAGAGACTCCTTTGAGGGGGTACTTTGATTGAGATACATGCTGCTTCACTAGTTCTCACAGGTAAAAAAGGGACGAAGAGAGACAACTTTGACGAGGTACTTTGATTGAGATACATGCGGCTTTACTAGTTCTTACAGGAAAAAAAAATGGACGAAGAGAGACTACTTTGACGAGGTTCTTTGATTGAGATACGTGCAGTTTTATTAGTTCTTACAGGTAAAAAAGGGACGAAGAGAGACTACTTTGACGGGGTACTTTGATTGAGATACATGCGGCTTGACTAGTTCTTACAGGTAAAAAGGGACGAAAAAAGACTACTTTGACGGGGTACTTTGATTGAGATACGTGCGGCTTAACTAGTTCTTACAGGTAAAAAAGGGACGAAAAGAGAGACTACTTTGACGGGGTACTTTGATTGAGATACGTGCAGCTTAACTTGTTCTTTAAGGTAAAAAAGGGACGAAGAGTAACTACTTTGACGGGGTACTTTGTTTGAGATACGTGCGGCTTGAATAGTTCTTTAAGGTTATAAAGGGACGAAGAGAAACTACATTGACGGGATACTTTGATTGAGATACATGCAACTTTACTAGTTCTTAAAGGTAGAAAAGGGACGAAGAGAGACTACTTTGACGGGGTACTTTGATTGAGATACGTGCTGCTTCACTAGTTCTCACAGGTAAAAAAGGGACGAAGAGAGACAACTTTGACGAGGTACTTTGATTGAGATACATGCGGCTTTACTAGTTCTTACAGGAAAAAAAAATGGACGAAGAGAGATTACTTTGACGAGGTTCTTTGATTGAGATATGTGCAGTTTTATTAGTTCTTACAGGTTAAAAAGGGACGAAGAGAGACTACTTTGACGGGGTACTTTGATTGAGATACGTGCGGCTGAACTAGTTCTAAAAGGTAAAAAAGGACGAAGAGAGACTGCTTTGACGGGGTACTTTGATTGAGATACATGCGGCTTTGCTAGTTCTTTAAGGTAAAAAAGGGACGAAGAGAGATTACTTTGACAGGGTACTTTGATTGAGACACGTGCAGCTTTACTAGTTCTTAAAGGTAAAAAAAGGACGAAGAGAGACTACTTTGACGGGGTACTTTGATTGAGATACGTGCGGCTTTACTAGTTCTTAACGGAAAAATGGGACGAAAAGAGACTACTTTGACGGGGTACTTTGATTGAGATACGTGCAGCTTTACTAGTTCTTTCAGGTAAAAAGGGACGAAGAGAGACTACTTTGACGGGGTACTTTGATTGAGATACGTGCGGCTTAACTAGTTCTTACCGGTAAAAAACGGACGAAGAGAGACTACTTTGACGGGGTACTTTGATTGAGATACATGCGGCTTGACTAGTTCTTATAGGTAAAAAGGGACGAAGAAAGACTACTTTGACGGGGTACTTTGATAGAGAAACGTGCGGCTTTACTAGTTCTTCAAGGTAAAAAAGGGACAAAGAGCGACTACTTTGACGGGGTACTTTGATTCAAATACATGCGGCTTAACTTGTTCTTTAAGGTAAAAAAGGGACAAAGAGAGACTACTTTTACGGGGTACTTTGACTGAGATACGTGCGGCTAAACTAGTTCTTAACGGTAAATATGGGACGAAGAGATTACTTCGAAGGTACTTTGATTGAGATACGTGCGGCTTAACTAGTTCTGAAAGGTAAAAAAGGGACAATGAGAGACTACTTTGACGGGGTACTTTGATTGAGATACGTGAGCCTTTACTAGTTCTTAACGGTAAAAAAGGGACGAAAAGAGACTACTTTAACGGGGTACTTTGATTGAGATGCGTGCAGCTTAACTAATTCTTAATGGTTAAAAAGGGCCGAAGAGACATTACTTTGACGGGGTACTTTGATTGAGATACGTGCGGCTTTACAAGTTCTTAAAGGTAAAAAAAGGACGAAGAGAGACTACTTTGACGGGGTACTTTGATTGAGATACATGCGGCTTTACTACTTCTTTAAGGTAAAAAAGGGACGAAGAGAGACTACTTTGACGGGGTACTTTGATTGAGATACGTGCAGCTTAACTTGTTCTTTAAGGTAAAAAAGGGACGAAGAGAAATTACTTTGATGGGGTACTTTGATTGAGATACGTGCGGCTTTACTAGTTCTTAAAGGAAAAAAGGGGACGAAGAGAGACTACTTTGACGGGATACATGATTGAGATACATGCAACTTTACTAGTTCTTACAGGTAAAAAGGGACGAAGAGAGACTACTTTGACGGGGTACTTTGATTGAGATACGTGCGGCTTAACTAGTTCTTAGCGGTAAAAAAGGGACGAAGAGAGACTACTTTGACGGAGTACTTTGATTGAGATACATGCGGCTTGACTAGTTCTTACAGGTAAAAAGGGAAGAAGAGAGACTACTTTGACGGGGTACTTTGATTGAGATACGTGCGGCTTAACTAGTTCTTACCGGTAAAAAAAGGACGAAGAGAGACTACTTTGACGGGGTACTTTGATTGAGATACATGCGGCTTGACTAGTTCTTACAGGTAAAAAGGGACGATGAAAGACCATTTTGACGGGGTACTTTGATTGAGATACGTGCGGCTTAACTAGTTCTTACAGGTAAAAAAGGGACGAAGAGAGACTACTTTGACGGGGTACTTTGATTGAGATACGTGCGGCTTAACTTGTTCTTTAAGGTAAAAAAGGGACGAAGAGAGACTACTTTGACGGGGTACTTTGATTGAGATACGTGCGGCTTAACTAGTTCTTTAAGGTTATAAAGGGACGAAGAGAGACTACATTGACGGGGTACTTTGATAGAGATACGTGCGGCTTTACTAGTTCTTAAAGGTAGAAAAGGGACGAAGAGAGACTACTTTGACGAAGTACTTTGATTGAGATACGTGCGGCTTAACTAGTTCTTTAAGGTAAAAAAGGGACGAAGAGAAACTATTTTGACGAGGTACTTTGATAGAGAAACGTGCGGCTTTACTAGTTCTTAAAGGTAAAAAAGGGACAAAGAGAGACTACTTTGACGGGGTACTTTGATTCAAATACATGCGGCTTAACTAGTTCTTACAGGTAAAAAAGGGACGAAGAGAGACTACTTTGACGGGGTACTTTGATTGAGATACGTGCGGCTTAACTTGTTCTTTAAGGTAAAAAAGGGACGAAGAGAGACTACTTTGACGGGGTACTTTGATTGAGATACGTGCGGCTTAACTAGTTCTTTAAGGTTATAAAGGGACGAAGAGAGACTACATTGACGGGGTACTTTGATAGAGATACGTGCGGCTTTACTAGTTCTTAAAGGTAGAAAAGGGACGAAGAGAGACTACTTTGACGAAGTACTTTGATTGAGATACGTGCGGCTTAACTAGTTCTTTAAGGTAAAAAAGGGACGAAGAGAAACTATTTTGACGAGGTACTTTGATAGAGAAACGTGCGGCTTTACTAGTTCTTAAAGGTAAAAAAGGGACAAAGAGAGACTACTTTGACGGGGTACTTTGATTCAAATACATGCGGCTTAACTTGTTCTTTAAGGTAAAAAATGGACAAAGAGAGACTACTTTTACGGGGTACTTTGACTGAGATACGTGCGGCTAAACTAGTTCTTAACGGTAAATAAGGGACGAAGAGACTACTTTGAAGGTACTTTGATTGAGATACGTGCGGCTTAACTAGTTCTTTAAGGTAAAAAAGGGACGATGAGAGACTACTTTGACGGGGTACTTTGATTGAGATACGTGCGGCTTTACTAGTTCTTAAAGGTAAAAAAGGGACGAAGAGAGACTACTTTGACGGGGTTCTTTGATTGAGATACGTGCGGCTTTACTAGTTCTTAACGGTAAAAAAGGGACGAAAAGAGACTACTTTAACGGGGTACTTTGATTGAGATGCGTGCAGCTTAAATAGTTCTTAAAGGTTAAAAAGGGGCGAAGAGACATAACTTTGACGGGGTACTTTGATTGAGATACGTGCGGCTTAACTAGTTCTTAGCAGTAAAAAAGGGACGAAGAGAGACTACTTTGACGGGGTACTTTGATTGAGATACATGCGGCTTGACTAGTTCTTACAGGTAAAAAGGGAAGAAGAGAGACTACTTTGACGGGGTACTTTGATTGAGATACGTGCGGCTTAACTAGTTCTTACCGGTAAAAAAGGGACGAAGAGAGACTACTTTGACGGGGTACTTTGATTGAGATACATGCGGCTTGACTAGTTCTTGCAGGTAAAAAGGGACGAAGAAAGACAATTTTGACGGGGTACTTTGATTGAGATACGTGCGGCTTAACTAGTTCTTACAGGTAAAAAAGGGACGAAGAGAGACTACTTTGACGGGGTACTTTGATTGAGATACGTGCAGCTTAACTAGTTCTTTAAGGTTATAAAGGGACGAAGAGAGACAACATTGACGGGGTACTTTGATTGAGATACGTGCGGCTTTACTAGTTCTTAAAGGTAGAAAAGGGACGAAGAGAGACTACTTTGACGAAGTACTTTGATTGAGATACGTGCGGCTTTACTGCTTCTTAAAGGTAAAAAAGGGACAAAGAGAGACTACTTTGACGGGGTACTTTGATTGAAATACATGCGGCTTAACTTGTTCTTTAAGGTAAAAAAGGTACAAAGAGAGACTACTTTGACGGGGTACTTTGATTGAGATACGTGCGGCTTAACTAGTTCTTAACGGTAAATAAGGGACGAAAAGACTACTTTGAAGGTACTTTGATTGAGATACGTGCGGCTTAACTAGTTCTTTAAGGTAAAAAAGGGACGATGAGAGACTACTTTGACGGGGTATTTTGATTGAGATACGTGCGGCTTTACTAGTTCTTAAAGGTAAAAAAGGGACGAAGAGAGACTACTTTGATGGGATACTTTGATTGAGATACGTGCGGCTTTACTAGTTCTTAACGGTAAAAAAGGGACGAAAAGAGACTACTTTAACGGGGTACTTTGATTGAGATACGTGCAGCTTAACTAGTTCTTAAAGGTTAAAAAGGGGCGAAGAGACATTACTTTGACAAGGTACTTTGATTGAGATACGTGCGGCTTAACTAGTTCTTAGCAGTAAAAAAGGGACGAAGAGAGACTACTTTGACAGGGTACTTTGCTGGAGATACATGCGGCTTGACTAGTTCTTACAGGTAAAAAGGGAAGAAGAGAGACTACTTTGACGGGGTACTTTGATTGAGATACGTGCGGCTTAACTAGTTCTTACCGGTAAAATAGGGACGAAGAGAGACTACTTTTACGGGGTACTTTGATTGAGATACGTGCGGCTTAACTAGTTCTTTAAGGTTATAAAGGGACGAAGAGAGACTACATTGACGGGGTACTTTGATTGAGATACGTGCGGCTTTACTAGTTCTTAAAGTTAGAAAAGGGACGAAGAGAGACTACTTTGACGAAGTACTTTGATTGAGATACGTGCGGCTTAACTAGTTCTTTAAGGTAAAAAAGGGACGAAGAGAAACTATTTAGACGAGGTACTTTGATAGAGAAACGTGCGGCTTTACTAGTTCTTAAAGGTAAAAAAGGGACAAAGAGAGACTACTTTGACGGGGAACTTTGATTGAAATACATGCGGCTTAACTTGTTCTTTAAGGTAAAAAGGGGACAAAGAGAGACTACTTTTACGGGGTACTTTGATTGAGATACGTGCGGCTTCACTAGTTCTTAACGGTAAATAAGGGACGAAGAGGCTACTTTGAAGGTACTTTGATTGAGATACGTGAGACTTAACAAGTTCTTTAAGGTAAAAAAGGGACGATGAGAGACTACTTTGACGGGGTACTTTGATTGAGATACGTGCGGCTTTACTAGTTCTTAAAGGTAAAAAAGGGACGGAGAGAGACTACTTTGACGGGGTACTTTGATTGAGATACGTCCGGCTTAACTAGTTCTTAACGGTAAAAAAGGGACGAAAAGAGACTACTTTGACGGGGTACTTTGATTGAGAAACGTGCAGCTTAACTAGTTCTTAAAGGTAGAAAAGGAGCGAAGAGACATTACTTGACGGGGTACTTTGATTGAGATAAGTGCGGCTTTACTAGTTCTTAAAGGTAAAAAAAGGACGAAAAGAGACTACTTTGACGAAGTACTTTGATTGAGATACGTGCGGCTTAACTAGTTCTTTAAGGTTATAAAGGGACGAAGAGAGACTACATTGACGGGGTACTTTGATTGAGATACGTGCGGCTTTACTAGTTCTTAAAGTTAGAAAAGGGACGAAGAGAGACTACTTTGACGAAGTACTTTGATTGAGATACGTGCGGCTTAACTAGTTCTTTAAGGTAAAAAAGGGACGAAGAGAAACTATTTAGACGAGGTACTTTGATAGAGAAACGTGCGGCTTTACTAGTTCTTAAAGGTAAAAAAGGGACAAAGAGAGACTACTTTGACGGGGAACTTTGATTGAAATACATGCGGCTTAACTTGTTCTTTAAGGTAAAAAGGGGACAAAGAGAGACTACTTTTACGGGGTACTTTGATTGAGATACGTGCGGCTTAACTAGTTCTTAACGGTAAATAAGGGACGAAGAGGCTACTTTGAAGGTACTTTGATTGAGATACGTGAGACTTAACAAGTTCTTTAAGGTAAAAAAGGGACGATGAGAGACTACTTTGACGGGGTACTTTGATTGAGATACGTGCGGCTTTACTAGTTCTTAAAGGTAAAAAAGGGACGGAGAGAGACTACTTTGACGGGGTACTTTGATTGAGATACGTGCGGCTTAACTAGTTCTTAACGGTAAAAAAAGGGACGAAAAGAGACTACTTTGACGGGGTACTTTGATTGAGAAACGTGCAGCTTAACTAGTTCTTAAAGGTAGAAAAGGAGCGAAGAGACATTACTTGACGGGGTACTTTGATTGAGATAAGTGCGGCTTTACTAGTTCTTAAAGGTAAAAAAAGGACGAAAAGAGACTACTTTCACGGGGTACTTTGATTGCGATACATGCGGCTTTACTAGTTCTTTAAGGTAAAAAAGGGACGAAAAGAGACTACTTTGACGGGGTACTTTGATTGAGATACGTGCGGCTTAACTTGTTCTTTAAGGTAAATTAGGGACGAAGAGAGACTACTTTGACGGGGTACTTTGATTGAGATAAGTGCGGCTTAACTAGTTCTTTAAGGTTATAAAGGGACGAAGAGAGACTACTTTGACGGCGTACTTTGATTGAGATACGTGCGGCTTTACTAGTTCTTAAAGGTAAAAAAGGAACGAAGAGAGACTACTTTGACGGGGTACTTTGATTGAGATACATGCGGCTTTACTAGTTCTTACCTGTAAAAAGGGACGAAGAGACATAACTTTGACTGGGTACTTTGATTGAGATACGTGCGGCCTAACTTGTTCTGACCGGTAAAAAAGGGACGAAGAGATACTACTTTGACGGGGTACTTTGACTGACATACATGCGGCTTGACTAGTTCTTACAGGTAAAAAGGGAAGAAGAGAGACTACTTTGACGGGGTACTTTGATTGAGATACGTGCTGCTTAACTTGTTCTTTAAGGTAAAAAAAGGGACGAAGAGAGACTACTTTGACGGGGTACTTTGATTGAGATACGTGCGGCTTAACTAGTTCTTTAAGGTTATAAAGGGACGAAGAGAGACTACATTGACGGGGTACTTTGATTGAGATACGTGCGGCTTAACTAGTTCTAAAAGTCAAAAAAGGGACGAAGAGAAACTATTTTGACTAGGTACTTTGATAGAGATACGTGCGGCTTTACTAGTTCTTAAAGGTAAAAAAGGGACAAAGAGAGACTACTTTGACGGGGTACTTTGATTGAAATACATGCGGCTTAACTTGTTCTTTAAGGTAAAAAAGGGACAAAGAGAGACTACTTTGACGGGGTACTTTGATTGAGATACGTGCGGCTTAACTAGTTATTTAAGGTAAAAAAGGGACGAAGAGAGATTACTTTGACGGGGTACTTTGATTGAGATACGTGCGGCTTAACTAGTTCTTAACGGTAAAAAAGGGATGAAGAGAGACTACTTTGACGGGGATATTTTGATTGAGATACATGCAGCTTAACTTGTTCTTAAAGGTAAAAAAGGGACGAAGAGAGACCACTTTGACGGGGTACTTTGATTGAGATACGTGCGGCTTAACTTGTTTTTAACTGTAAAAAAGGGACGAAGAGAGACTACTTTGACGGGGTAATTTGATTGAGATACGTGCGGCTTAACTAGTTCTTAAAGGTTAAAAAGGACGAAGAGAGACTACTTTGACAGGGTACTTTGATAGAGATACATGTGGCTTAACTAGTTTTTAAAGGTAAAAAAGGGACGAAGAGAGATTATGAAACATTTCCTCTGGAATCATTATTTTTTGCCATTTTGAGTTTTGAGTCTTGGATATTTTCATTTTCATTTTGATACTGTTTCAATAAAAGATCGTTTGTGCCACAAAAATTATTTCTTACTCGAAACTTAAAAAGGAAATTAACTCGAATTCTGACTTAAAATTCATTGGACATTGCTCTAAAATGGAAGCAGTATTACAGTTTTTTTCAAAGTTCTGGACCCGCAATTAAAATTCATTGAAGGACGAACTCAAATTAAATACCTCAAATTATAACTCGAAGTTTAACTAGACCTCTAACTCAAAATGGGACTCGAACTCGGTGCTTAACTCAAACTGTAAATCCCAAAACGAAACTTGAAATTAAACTCGACATTTAGCTCGATATCTATCTCGAACGCGAAGCATAACTCGAATTTTAACCCAAACTGCAACTCGAACGTTAAGATCCGCTTGTGTGAAGTTCCGTGTACGTTGTTTTGACAGCCATGTAGGGACCCCTGTTATTTCATAGTACGTAGGACCCCTCTCCCCCGTATATCCAAATTTTCCTTGTACAATGGGTGTTGCACAATTTTAAACTATCGTCGTCGAAGAAATGGCTGTATGCAAAAATTGCTTCAACACTTCAACTCAACTTTATCAAGCTGCAGACCAAATATGCGATCATTTCCTTTCCATAGAATAGAGGCAAAGAAAAGTTTGACGACATATTTACGTACAATGTGTGTTGTAAAATTTCAAACTATATATATCGGCAAACAGTAAGTGGCTGCACGGCAGATGTAAAAATTGCGTACACGGTACAACTCAACGTTATAAAGCTCATAACGAATATATATTCAAAGTATTCCCTTTCATAGAAGCCATGACAACTTTGACTACCAAGGACGGACGGAAGGATGGAATGACGGAAGGATTGAAGCGGTTAACAGACCTGCCTTCGCAGAAAAATATATCTATGTATATAACACAAAACATTTACAGTACAATTTAGGAGTTGTAAGTGATTAACAATGCAGGCTTGAATATTTTCAGGCCCCTGTATTAAAAAATCACTTACAACTGTGAATATAAAATAAAAGTTAAAGGTGCTGCATGAATCCACGATTTATATCTCTTTCTGAAAATTTGAGATCCGCCACTGAGAGAACCCTTAATCAAAAAGGCCGGGTGATTTTTAACAGTGTTTTCAAGATAAATTAAGTAACAAATAACAATTGATTTTAGAAAAAAAGTTGGATAAGAGCCCACGAAAAATAAGCGAGTTTTACAGTCAAAATCATAAATTGTACAAAAAAAACCTGAAATTGTCGGTCAAGTCCCCCTTTGATGATACCCTGTATGACTGATAGAAAAATGTTCAAAATTCATGAAAGATAAAGATAAGGATAACTGATGTGGTATCATTGTCATTGAGACAACTAATTATAAGGACTGACGGACAAAGATAAGGAGAGCTGGTGTGGTATGATCGCCTACGAGACAACCATCCATAAACACTGAAGGATAAAGATAAGGAGAACTGTTGTGGTATGATCGCCTACAAGACAACTATCCATAAGGACTGACGGACAAAGATAAGGAGAACTGATGTGGTATGATCGCCTACGAGACAACTATCCATAAGGACTGGAGGATAAAGATAAAGAGAACTGGTGTGGTATTATAGCCAATGAGACAACTATCCATAAGGACTGAAGGATAAAGATAAAGAGAACTGGTGTGGTATTATAGCCAATGAGACAACTTTCCATCAGGACTGACGGATAAAGATAAAGAGAACTGGTGTGGTATGATCGCCAATGAGACAACCATCCATAAAGACTGACGGCTCAAGATAAGGAGAACTCGTGTGGTATGATCGCCTACGAGACAACTATCCATAAGGACTGAAGGATAAAGATAAAGAGAACTGGTGTGGTATTATAGCCAATGAGACAACTATACATAAGGACTGACGGCTAAAGATAAGGATAACTCGTGTGGTATCATTGCCTACGAGACAACTATCCATAAGGACTGACGGATAAATATAAGGAGAACTCGTGTGGTATGATCGACAATGAGACAACTATCCATAAGGACTGACGGATAAAGATAAAGATAACTAATATGGTGTTACCGTCAATGAGACAACAATTTATAAAAACTAAAAGGATTGAGATAAGGAAAACTGATGTGGTATGATCGCCAATGAGACAGCTATCAACAAGTACTGACGGATAAAGATAAGGAGAACTGTTGTGGTAGTATTGTCATTGAGACAACTAATTATAAGGACTGACGGATAAAGATAATGAGAACTGGTATGGTATGATCGCCTACGATACAACTATCCTTAAGGACTGCAGAATAAAGATAAGGTATGACAGCTATTGAGACAACTATCAATAAAGACAAAATAATAAAGATATGAAGAACTGATTTGGTATGACTGTCAATGAGACAACTATCCATTTAGACAAACGAATAAAGATAAGAAGAAATAACGTTGTATGATGACTAATGAGGCAACTATTCAAAAAGACGAAATATAAAGATACGATTAACTAATAGGACATAATCCCCCATACCATTCATCAAGAATAAATAGCAAAGATAAGGATGACTGTGGTATGATCGCCTATGAAACAACTATCCAGAGACTAAAGGTTAAAGATAAAGATAACTGGTATGGTATGATCGCCTACGAGACAACTATCAATAAAGACTAAAGTAATACATTAAGTGGAACTGATGTGGTATGATCGCCAATAAGACAACTATCCTAGAGGACTGAATAATAAAGATAAAGAAAACTGGTGTGGTATGATCGCCTATGAAACAACTATCTAGAGACTAAAGGTTAAAGATAAAGATAACTGATGTGGTATGATCGCCTATGAAACAACTATCCAGAGACTAAAGGTTAAAGATAAAGAAAACTGGTATGGTATGATCGCCAATGAAACAACTATCCAGAGACTCAAGGTTAAAGATAAAGATAACTGATGTGGTATGATCGCCAATGAAACAACCATCCAGAGACTAAAGGTTAAAGATAAAGAAAACTGGTATGGTATGATCACCAATGAAACAACTATCCAGAGACTAAAGGTTAAAGATAAAGATAACTGGTATGGAATGATCGCCTATGAAACAACTATCCAGAGACTAAAGGTTAAAGATAAAGAAAACTGGTATGGTATGATCGCCAATGAAACAACTATCCAGAGACTAAAGGTTAAAGATAAAGATAACTGATGTGGTATGATCGCCAATGAAACAACCATCCAGAGACTAAAGGTTAAAGATAAAGAAAACTGGTATGGTATGATCGCCAATGAAACAACTATCCAGAGACTAAAGGTTAAAGATAAAGATAACTGGTATGGAATGATCGCCTATGAAACAACTATCCAGAGACTAAAGGTTGAAGATAAAGAAAACTGGTATGGTATGATCGCCTATGAAACAACCATCCAGAGACTAAAGGTTAAAGATAAAGATAACTGGTATGGTATGATCGCCAATGAAACAACTATCCAGAGACTAAAGGTTAACGATACAGATAGCTGGTGTGGTATGATCGCCTATGAAACAACTA
Source organism: Mytilus californianus (assembly GCF_021869535.1). Classification (NCBI taxonomy): domain Eukaryota; kingdom Metazoa; phylum Mollusca; class Bivalvia; order Mytilida; family Mytilidae; genus Mytilus; species Mytilus californianus. The sequence continues at coordinate 6,123,098 of NW_026262670.1, forward strand.
TCCAGAGACTAAAGGTTAAAGATAAAGAAAACTGATGTGGCATGATCGCCAATGAAACAACTATCAAGAGACTAAAGGTTAAAGATAAAGAAAACTGGTCTGGTATGATCGCCAATGAAACAACTATCCAGAGACTAAAGGTTAAAGATAAAGAAAACTGGTGTGGTATGATCGCCAATGAAACAACTATCCAGAGACTAAAGGTTAAAGATAAAGAAAACTGGTGTGGTATGATCGCCAATGAAACAACCATCCAGAGACTAAAGGTTAAAGATAAAGAAAACTGGTGTGGTATGATCGCCAATGAGACAACTATCCATAAGGACTGACGGATAAAGATAAGGAGAACTGGTGTGGTATGATCGCCAATGAGACAACTATCCATAAGGACTGACGGATAAATATAAGGAGAACTCGTCTGGTATGATCGACAATGAGACAATTATCCATAAGAACTGACGGATAAAGATAAAGAGAACTCTTGTGATATGATCACCAATGAGACAACTATCCATATGGACTGAATGATAAAAATAAAGATAACTAATATGGTGTTATCGTCAATGAGACAACAATTTATAAAAACTAAAAGGGTTGAGATAAGGAAAACTGATGTGGTATGATCTCCAATGAGACAGCTAATTATAAGGACTCAGATATATGCTGGTTCATATAAATGTTTGTGCGTTTATTTTCAACTACAACTAAATCTTCATTGAATATTTTACACGAACTGAAAGACGATTTGGCAGTATATTTGAACATTTTTTTTTCTGTATGACAGAGTTCAATATCTACATGTTTTCTCGTATTATAATTAATTAACGATCTTCCGAAAATGCTGTTGTTTAAAAATTTGTATAAGGATTTCTCAAATTCGTTCTTAGCAATCTTTCGTTTTGCAGTGTTGAAGTCTATATATTCTTTAAGCCAACATCTTTTGTGGGAATTTTATTACTCGGTGTATTTTTTTTTCAACGTCATTCCAATCACATATCTTTCTTTATCAAGATTCAAGATTTCAACATTTTATTTCAACAACCCAGACACACAAATGTGCAACATAAGCAAACACAAAACATAAAATTATACGATATACAAAAAGCAATATAATGTACAATGAACAGTGTAAATACAAAAACATGGGGTATAGAGAGGATACAGGAGTCCCTGTTTAAAACAGTGGACTAATTTTAAAAAAAAACAGAGGTAAGTTTGTAAGTAACTCTGTATGACATAGTATAAGCATACCACACATTTTAGCTCCACGGGGATTACTCAAATAATATTGCGGAATATATCTTTTTTGGAGATCCATTATCGTGTCATTTTGACAAATAAAAAGTTAGTGGAACTCGTCTCCAACTAAACCATCTGCGTATTTTTCACATATACGATTATTTTTGGGAATATTTCTCCAACAGCCAGTTTCAATAGCAAATTTGAGATTTGATAATCTTAATTTGGTGATATGTGTTCTTTGATACGTTTTAAGTCGTAATAAATGTGGTTCTATAATGAAAATCTGTTTTGAATGACAAATAGAAACGACCTCTAGAAGTGTTTGTCAAATCTGCATTCCACTTCTGAATAAACTGATCACGTAGTATCTGTTTTACATATAACTTTAACCAATCAGTGCTTACACATAACTGGTCTGAGAAAATAAAACTGAGCCCAATTTCGTCAAAAGTGGACTTGATAAAATATATCCACTTATTTCCATGTGGATCGTCCGAAAACAATCTAAATAATATAGAGGCAAATTTTGACAACAGTTTGTTGGAGGATAAAAGACTATTCCAATATGTTAATATTCTACATTTTATTTTAATTGTCAAAGGATAACGACCTAATTCTCCATAAACTAAATAATTTGGTGTGGTGGTTCGTACTTTAAGTATTCTCTTTAAAAATTGTAAGTGCACTTTTTCAATATTATCATTTATTTAAAACCAATAACTTCACAAGGATAAAGCAAAATAGACAAAAATGAGACAAGCGTGTCAAATATCTCCAATGGTAAATCTATAGGAATACTTGTGTTTCTTATCTTGTAATATACAGAATATAATGCCTTCTGTGCTTGCTCTACTAACGTTTTCTTTGCATTAACGAAACTACTTTTGAAATTGAACAAAATCCCTAAATAATTATATGATTCACAAACATTTATGTCATTGCCGTTCAACATGAATTTAAAAAGTAAAATCACAAAAATACTGAACTCCGAGGAAAATTCAATCGGAAAGTCCCTAATCACATGGCAAAATCAAATGACAAAACACATCAAACGAATGGACAACAACTGTCATATTCCTGACTTGGTACAGGCATTTTCAAATGTAGAAAATGGTGGATTGAACCTGGTTTTATAGCGCTAAACCTCTCACTTGTACGACAGTCGCATCAATTTCCATTATATTGACAATGGTGCGTGAACAAAATGTCCCAAACAGGGGTACAAGAACAACACGAACCCCATCAAAAACTTGGGATGATTTCAGGTGCTCCGGAAGGGTAAGCAGATCCTACTCCACATGTAGCACCTGTCGTGTTGCTCATGTCATTGCAAAGCCGGTAAATAGTCTCATTCGGTAGGTCACATTCGTGAAAAGGGAACGGGATTGTAGTTACGACATAAAGAACATATCCGATATCATATGTATAACGGATATTCCATAACGGTCAACCAACTCATGATGGCGTCTGTAAAATTTACGAAGTGATGATTTCAACTTCACCATTTGGAACTCTTGGTTAAAAAATGAAAAGGTCACAATTGGGAAGCTGGAATCATCTCTTCTGTTGTAAAGTTTTGTTATCAACCGACCCTCATAGTCAATTTCTAGATATAAGTCATAATCAAATGGCAAAATCAAAAGCTCAAACACATCAAACGAATGGATAACAACATTCTGTGTATCTTTTTTCTTGGAAAAAATAACCACCTTTGTTTTGTCTATATTACTTGTAACTTCTAGATTTTCCAATCTTCACAAAAAATGTCTAACATTCTTTGCATACCTTCAGCAGTTTCAGATATTAAGACAGTGTCGTCAGCATACAATAACATAAAAATTATCAAGTATGTATCTAAAACATCATTTGTAATATTGTCACCGGGGAAACTGGGTGACTTTGAGGTTGTGTAACAAGAGCCTGACTGAATGGCCTCTTGTTACTGAAACTGTGTGATGCACCTGATCACACAACGAACGAATAGCAATGACAACTCTGAGACTGAAACTCTGGTGAAAACTAAATGTTGAGACTCTGGAACTAGTGATGAATAAACCAATAATTCAGCATGGAATACTAATACTTTTATTACAGATGGACTGTGTTCAGTGTAAAGTCCTGAGTCCAAATCTGTCGCACGAGAAACATCTTTTGTTGTAAGCTATGCATATTTCAAAACTATGATGTGCGAGTCAAAATTTACCACAGGCTAGATATTGATGTGTGAAATGTCTCCACATACTCCACTGCGGTCTGAGATTAAAATCCATCACTGAAAACTTAGAACTTGATATGTTGATGGGGAATAACTTCTTTCGCTTGACTGCTGAGGTACGCGGTACTGTGTGTTGTACTAAAAAGACAACACGCCCCTGGATTACCTCCGCCAAATGTGACAACGATGTTGTTACTGAAATGTTTGATACAGTGCAACAGGTTCTGTTGCTGAAACTGGCGAAGATGCCGAAACGAAAGACAGTGACCGACGACTGGTCCCCTGCCTATTAAACACAAACCCACTGGCGGAACTAACTCACAGACTGGTAGAGCGAATACAAACGATGACTTTCAGTATGGATTTTTATTTTCACTTTAATGAACGGATGGTGTCAATTCAAAAGGCTGACTCCGACTGAAGACTTAACTTCAGTCGACACATTATAAAGATAGACAATGTTTACAGGTTGCCAAAGAATTAAGATTACATAATAATAAAGTTGACAAATTTTACGAACATACAATTAACACTTAAAAGTAACAATAGACCGTAATTGAAAAACGGATTAATGTCATTGTTATATCATATACATGTCCTGAACAAGAACTGATAAAATAGATATTGATAAAAATTATCTATGTACGCTATAAACATTAACGGATTAAAAAAGTAATGGAAATGAAATAGTTGTGAAGCATAAATTAACATAATCTTTTGTAAAGTTGTTCATACAATTTTAGATTAAAAGTGACACACATGAATGATATTTAAAAATGCAAATCAAAACACATTGTCTGTTGTATTGAGAATGAAATTGTCTGAAAAGATTAAACAGAAACTGTAAATAATATTAGAAACAAGTCCCTATGTCCGAAATAAGAAATACATAATTTGGCTCGACTTTTTCCACGATCACAATATCATCAATCATATCAAGCGATTCAATACCGTTATTTTCATAATATCCTTCAATGTCATTTATAAACAAGAAAAAAAGAAAAGATGACAGGTTTTCATCTTGTCTAACACCTTTGTTACAGGCAAAAAATTCAGACTTTACACCATTCTTTGTCACACAAGACTTAGCATTTTGATTAAGATTTAAAATAATGTTAAAACATTTCCCATTTATTTTATTATTCAATAATTATTTCCATAACCCCACTCGCCAAACAGTATCGAACGCTCTACTGAAATCCACAAAGGTATAAAATAATATTTCTTCTTTGAGAGATATAAACTAACAAGTGTATCATAGTTTAAAAATATTATCAATAGTCGAGTGTGATTTTCTGAAGCCAGCTTGTGCCTTGGAAATTTAAAAATCAGTTTCCTCTGCAAATAATGTCAGTCTATTATTCAAAATGCCTGTGAAAACTTTTCCTAAACAACTCATTAGCGTAATTGGTCTATAATTCTTTGGTTCATTTGCATTCCCTTCGTTTTTAAAAACAGGATTCATAATACCAACAGACCAAATTTCAGGGACAATACCTGTCAAAAATAAAATTAAACAATTTTACATACAATGCATGGTATCATAATATGCATAGTATATCTTGTTTATTCATTTGTCAAATTGTCTATACCATAATCCTTTTCATTATTTGAAACGGTTATAGCTCTTTCGTGCTTTATCCAAAAGACGTCTTTTCTCTTCGCATGCATGTTTTATCGAACCACGGTCTATGTTCATAACGGTTATTGTATTTTTTATTTGGTCTTGTGATACCAAAAGTGTTTTTGCCGTTTTGTTAAAGAGCAAACAAATCTTATCAACAACTGAATTAATATTAGCCGTATCGATTTCTGTATTTGGACTGCTTTGACTTTCCAATTCTTCAATCGTAAAATTCAGTTCAGAAAACATGTCATCCTCAAGGAAATTATTAACAAACTCATCGCAATTTTCTGCATTCCATCCTCTCGCGTGATTATTGTTATTTTTCGCAAGTAAATTGACTTCATCAGTAGATTTAGACGCCTCCCGGCAGTTCAGCGTTAAGTGTAGCTGTCTATGAACGTCAGAGAATATTGGGGAATACTCCTTTATCTCAAACTCTGACACACAAGATATTAAATTAGAGGAACATAAACAATAATCAATAGTGGTTAAATCTTTACAAGTACCCTCGCCAAGTAATAAATCTTAACCAGCTCTTCCGTTAATTATATAAACATTGTTTTTTTTTCTACAAAAAAATAATTTGTGACCATATGCATTTTGTTTATTTGTACATGTTCTTTTCCTATTCAATGGTAGTTTTAACCTAAGTAAATTTTTATAGTCATGTATATACTTTATTAAGTCAGGGTCATCATATAGATAAAAAATTCGAGTATTGACTCATCAGGCTGCACAAAATCTTGCACAGTACCTGTTTTGGCATTGAAATCACCAAGAAGGCAAATACACTAACAAATAAATTAGGAACCAGTTTTTCACATTTCGGAATAGGTTTTTTTTTGCCTGTTAATTTTTCTAACAAACTAAAACAATAGGGTGATAGATCATCTGCAGTAACTCCCTTTTTTAAGGTGTCAAAGGAAAGTCGCTATGAGAATCGTGAAGACTTTCCGTGTATTCCAAATCCACTTCCAATATGTAACCATCGTGAGCGTGCGTAGATAGAGACTCGATGTTTAAGTTGGCAATTTCTTGTTCACTTAACAAATGAGAGTTTGCATACGGCAGGTTTCACTCATAGCCCACCTATATAAATTGTTAGCATCCAGATAAGAAATATATGATGTTTTGCGGGATGGGTCATAACTTTCATGTAAATATGGGGAGTTCGCCTCTGTGTACCTATGAAAAATGATAGACACACCAACTATTACTCCTTTTTCTAGAAAAAGTAACTTGTCGACATCATGTATTAAATCCAATACTATTCCGGCTTTCTAAGGCATAGCAAACCAACTGAATCCCGGAGTTGTAAAAAAATGACACGGGTCAAGCTCATAGTCTTGTAAGCATGTTGTTATAAATCTCTTAAAAACGTCTGCTAATAAAGGAACATCTGTTTTTAAATAAACATTGGAAAATTCTCCTTCGTTTATAATATTTAGTTTTTCCCATACGTCTTTTGCGAAATTATAGTCTTCATCTGATATGTTTTGTTGAGTCAATTGACTAAAAAATACTTTTTTGGTGGTAGCATTGTGTCTTCTAATTTATCCTCCGTATCTACTTAATCGTACAGGAACACGCCCTTTCCTAAAAACAAAGAAAAAATATCGGGGTTTGAAAAACTTTTCGATAAATACCTAAATTTGTTTCCTCTTCACTAGCTTAATTTTTGGTTAATGTTTCTAATGAGCTGGTGAGAAATGTATTGAATCTATAAACCGTAAATTGGATAAGGAAAAGTAAAGATATTTTTCCGAGTTTTGAGGAATAACTTTTATATCAAGGTCTTTGAATTTACCAATTTAACTCATTATCAAAGAAGCATCGAAACCTTTCAAATTGTGAAAAAACAACGGGAATAAATTTCGGTATCTTTATCTGTAAATTACAGTTATTACAACTTATGTCTCTAACTTTATGTTTTTTTTTACTGAAAGGTTTTTGACAAACGTAACATGTTTTAGCCTCTTCGTATTCTAGTTTAACAAAATCATTGACAATCATTGGCTCGATTTTAGATAAGATACTTTTGATTTCTCTTTCGTCCTCAAGCAGATCGTTAATAAAAGTTTCAACAACATTGGGTCCACGATAAATAACGGGAGGTTTGTCATACCGTTTATCAATAGACACCCTTTGATATCCGAAGCTATATGCTTCCATCTATTGATAATCGGTAGTCAATGAAATATTCGCTTTCTGTTCACATGTATCTTCTTTAGTTGTTAAACATTCAAATCTGCATATATAACGAAAGGAATTCTATCAGTCTTAGCAACGTCTTTAAATTCTAAGACAACCCCCTCTTTTGGAAGTGATTTTTTTTTAAATTGAAATGTTAACTTTACAGTCTTGTCGTGCTCTTCTAGTTTTCCTTTGCTCGTGAATGCATGATAAAGACCTATTGAAATTAGATGTTCATACATAATGAGCTTTGGTTTCAATAATACAATACATTCAAATGACGGTAATAAGTTTATTTTCGTTTTATACAAGGGAAATATTTCCCCCACTTCATAAACAAATACATTTATAGAAATCATTTCATTTTAACGTACAATAGATATAAGAAGATGTGGTATGAGTGCCAATGAGACAACTCTCCATCCAAGTCAAAATTTATAAAAGTAAACCATTATTGGTCACAGTACGGTCTTCAACACGGAGCCTTGGCTCACACCGAACAGTAAGCTATAAAGGGCCCCAAAAAATTACGAGTGTAAAACCATTCAAACGGGAAAACCAACGGTCTAATCTATATAAAAAAAGAGAAACGAGAAACACTTATGAACCACATCAACAAACGACAACTACTGAACATCAGATTCCTAAATCTACCTAGTTGTGATGTAGGTGCGTGTTAATAAAATTAGAATAATGTCCTACCTTTTCCGGCTCTTTTCTTTCTTTGCCGTAATGCAGACTCGCCAAAACGGACCACATCAGACACCTATCACCAGAATTGTTCACATTCACCAAACTATGTGATTTCGCTAGGGATACAGGTAATACCATATAACTTTCTCATCCTAATAGTGGCTTATATTTAGTAATGGTCACATGTTAACTGTAAAACCTCCTCGAGTTGCCACTCACTTCGGTTTCTGATGACTTCCTCCATGGCGGAGAATATTTCCTGGAAACTTTCATTTAATTTATGTTCAAAGTTTTTACGTGTTGATAAAAGTGTTTTCATTCTGCTTCTGAAATGTGGAAGAGCTTGTTCGTACGTGCCATCCGCAAGATGCTTGATCATCCGTACTTGCACGTTGAAAAAATATTTAATGTTATTCATTCCATTTAACATGTTTAAATCTAATAATAACTTGGTAATTCGATCCTTTTTTCTTTAATGAAGTGATTTCAATCATATCTCTCATCGTTAGTACCAGGAACAATTTCTATTTTCTCCACGTTTTCGTTAATAATTGCTGTAGTTCTCTGCAATGGTTCCGATCGACATGTGTAATGTAAATAATTACATTATCGACATGTGTTTTTGCATATGTGTTTACCTTATCGACATGCGTAATGTAAATAATTACATTATCGACATGTGTTTTTGCATATGTGTTTACCTTATCGACATGCGTAATGTAAATAATTACAATATCGACATGTGTTTTGCATATGTGTTTACGTTGTCGACATGTGTTTTGCATTTTACATTGCACATGAATGATTAACGGATGACTCATTTATATATGAGTGTATTATGACTCATATGAGTGATCTAATAATTAAATTATTTACCCACATACGGTATTCATTTAGTATTTCCTCAATTATATACCAACATCAAATCTTCACAATGAAAGAAAAGGAAAAACAGGAAAATATCAGAATGGAATGGAATGGAAGAATGGAAATTGACTTTTCAATGGAGGAACAATAAATTATTTATATATCAGAATATAAAAATAAAATTTGTAATTTGAAATGTTGGTTTAATTCTGCTGTAAATAATATCACGAGTGTGTGTAAAAGGTATACAATTTTCTTCCTAATGATTATGCACAGGTACAATGTATGAATACCAATGAGAGAGCAAATGATGAAGATGTTAGAAACTATTATTTTAAGTAAACTTGTGAGGTTGTCAGTTAGAGTACTAATAGAGTACGGTCCTCATAGTGGAACTTTAGCTCACACCGCATGATAAACTATTTAAGAGAAGACAAGGTGTTAAGATCACCAATGAGACGATTCATGTTATTAATTATTTGTGTATATTTATAGGGTTTTAAGTGTACATTTAAAGTACGGTCTTCAAAGCGGAACCTTGACCCACACCGTGTGATAAGCTATATGCTTCTGATAAAGAAGATTAATCAATTGTAGGTTGATTAACGTCCAGTTACAAATAGTTCACACATGATTAGGACGAATCTTATATAGAACACGAACACACACAATAATATCAAAGAATGTTTATCTTCTAAAACAATAATTAATTGATGGTTGGTTAATGTCCAGTGGTGAATATTTCACGCATTTTTAGGATGAATCTAATATAGAACACACACACATACATAAAATAATGGTTTTCTCAAATGTACTTTGGTTTTTCTACAATAGTGGAAGGTGAATGACGGATGTAAAAAAATACAATCATGGATGATCAAGTGGACAAACTTTAGAGTAAATTGTATTAGGATTTAAAAAGAAACGAGTTCATTTTCATCGGCGCAAAAACTGTATCAAATAGTGAATGCAAACCGTGAGAGAGAAAAAATTAATTGCATAAAATAAGGAGGTGGTTTAATTCACAGAATAATTATTCTCTTCTTAAGACTCCTCGTCGATCTTTTAAAAGGTTACATGTGTACACTTCTGCCATTGGTGATCTGTACGTAGCAGATTTAATGGAATGTGGAAACAGATCATTGGAAAACAGTGGTTACCGTTTTATATTGGTTGTCTTGGATCTTTTCAATAAATACTTATGGATGGTATTATTGAAAACTAAAACCGGAGAAGAGGTTTTTTAACGCATTAAAAAAAAATACTTCTTCACACGAAATTCCGCACAGACAAAGACAAATGCTTTTTGAGTAAAAAATCTAAACAATTCTTTAAAGAAAAGGGGATTAAACACTTTATAACACAAAATCGAATTCTTTCTCGTCAACATTTTGCCTGACTAAAAAAGTCTTTTTAAAAAAAAAGGACTAACGTATAAAGATCAGGAGAACTGGTGTGGTATGATCGCCAATGAGACAGCTATCCACAAGGACTGACAGATAAAGATAAGGAGAACTGTTGTGGTATTATCGCCAAAGAGACGACTATCAATATACACAAAAGGATAAAGATAAGGAGAACTGGTGTGGTATAATCGTCAATGAGACAGCTATCCATAAGGACTGACAGATAAAGATCAGGAGAACTGGTGTGGTATAATCCTCTATGAGACATCTATCCACAAGGACTGACAGATAAAGATAAGGAGAAATGTTGTGTTATTGTCGCCATAGAGACAACTATCAATAAACGCAAAAGGATAAAGATCAGGAGAACTGGTGTGGTATGATTTCCAATGAGACAATTATCAACAAGGACTGAATGATAGAAATAAAGAGAACTGGTATGGTATGATTGCCCATGAGACAGATATCCATAAGGACTGACGGATAAAGATAAGGAGAACTGGCGTGGTATGATTGCCAATGAGACAATTATCAACAAGGACTGAATGATAGAAATAAGGATAACTGGTGTGGTATGATTGCCAATGAGACAATCATCAACAAGGACTGACGGATAAAGATAAGGAGAACTGTTGTGGTATTATCGCCAAAATGACAACCATCAATAAACACAAAAGGATAAAGATAAGGAGAACTGGTGTGGTATAATCGTCAGTGAGTCAGCTATCCAAAAGGACTGACGAATAAAAAAAAGGAGAACTGGTGTGGTATGATTGCCAATTATCAACAAGGACTGAATGATAAAAATAAGGAGAACTTGTGTGGTATGATTGCCTACGAGACAAGTATCCATAAGGACTAAAGTATAAAGATAAGTTATTATAACCAATGAGACAACTATCAATAATGACAAAAGAATACAAATAAGAAAAACTGATTTGGTATGATTGTCAATGATACAACTATCCATTTAGACAAACGAATAAAGATAAGAAGAACTAACTTTATATGAACATCAATAAGGCAACTATTCAGAAAGACGAAATATAAAGATACAAGTAACAAATGGGACACAATCCCCAAAGTAAGGAAAATTGATGTGGTATGATCGCCAATGAGACAGCTATCATCAAGGACTGACGGATAAGGAGAACTGGTGTGGTATGATTGCAAATGAGACAACTATCCATAAAAACTAAAGTATTAAATTAAGGAAAACTGGTGTGGTATGATCGCCTACGAGACAACTACCAATCAGGACTGACGGATTAAGATAAGGAGAATTGGTGTGGTATGATAGCCTACAAGACAACTATCCATAAGGACTGACAGATAAAGATAAGGAGAACTGGTGTGGTATGATCGCCTACGAGACAACTATCCATAAGGACTGAAGGATAAAGATAAGGAGAACTGGTGTGGTATAATTGCAAATGAAACAACTATGAACAAAGGTCAACGGATAAAGATAAATATAATTGATTTTCAAATTCTGAAAGACAAAGTCGTCAAAATTGCTCAAGAAGCCAAACCCACATGTAATACACAAACTGAAAATACAATTAACCAAACCACATCTTCACAGAAAGACAAAAAAACCACTGTACCTAAAACTTTAGACGATAGTTTACTAACATTACATTTAGATCCAGAGATGACAATTCACAGCATACCAACAAACAATTCACATCAACGCCAGTGTCTACAAAATCTATATTAACTCCAAAAGCAAAAGTGGCACATCATCAAGAAACTTTGTATTCAAATCTGGGCAGTATATTTACTTTGCTTGAAACTGTTGATACATCACTGGTTTCAATAGTTGGTATAGTATCAAACATGCTGTTGATGATTTTGACAACCTCTCATCAAAAAGTGAAAATCAGCTCAAATCTTTCACAAAGCAAATTAAAGACTAACTCAATACCATAGAAATCAAAATTAAACACAACAATACATCCGTAGAATCCCTTCATATTACATCTAATTCACTTGATAAACAAGTGAAAGCTATAAGTGAAAATCAAAGTATTATTATGGATAAGCTTGATACTATACAAAAAACATTTCAATCTCACAGAGAAGAACATGAAGATTCGATGACGGAACTAAAAGAAAAATTTCGAACATTTGAAACACAAAGTATAAAGGAGCAAGATAAATTTCATAAAACTAAGTCAAGTGTACAAGACGAGACTGAATCATCATTCAACAATATCTCAGAGAAGGACATTATACAACAATGATCCAAGTGGTTCTCAAAAACACACAAAAGTGAATATAAAACCAGGAATAGATATAGATAATCTTATTCTTGGTGACTCTATCATTAGAAGAATACAAGCAAGGAGATTCAACCCCAATGAGTCTACAGTTATAGATTATATTAATGGCGGGGCCAACACTTGTGTAGAATATATACAGGATGCAGGATGTAAATTAAGTTCAAAAAAGATTCTTGTGCACATTGGAGGAAGAGACCTTCATGGAAATGGGGTTAAAGCGCACGAATTTAAAGCGTTATTTTCAGAAATGACCAAAGTATGGCTCAAACCAGAAATATCCTTTTAACTTATATTGGTAACTAAAAACATAATTTAAATCCTTTTACTAAAATAATGCCGAAACCTTGTTCTACTGAAAATAACCTTAACATTGGCATGTGGAATATTCAAGGTTTAAATTCAGAAAAAATTAGTGAAAATGTATTTGTAAATTTTGTATCAAAAATCGATATTATTAGTCTTGTTGAAACTTGGAGTGACAGTGGTAAACCTGTTGTTGATAATATACATTGATTTGATTTTATATGTAACAGTACCAGGAAAAAACAAAAAAAACAGCCAGACGTGGTTCTGGTGGAATTGCTCTGCATGTCAGAAGTTATATATAAAGGTATATCCAAACTATCTTGTATTCATAATAATGTTGTATTGGTTAAACTAGATAAACATTTTTTTAATCTTAAGGCCACACCAAATTAATTTCTAGTTCTTCGGACACTTTCCGTAAAAAAGGGTAGCGAGAGAGCAAACATTTTTATTAGTTTTTTTTCTGAAGTTTCATTTTTGGCAGGCGAAAGTATTTTTTCCTAGCGAGCGATATTATTTTTTGAAATATTAAAAAAAAAAAATCTATGAAAAGATTTTTTTGCGAGCGAGCGATGAGAAATTTACTCAGTTTTGGTGCTTCTTGTTTTTATATATCTCATATCCTACTTCTTATATTATCCTCCTTTGCTTCTTAATATGTTCTCAGACACCCTGCTCTTTCTACAACATTTCTAGTACAAAAATGGTTAACTAGTAGCAAAGCATAGACAACTTCGTGTAGTCTGCTCAAATAAAGATCCAGCTGAACATGAAATAGTACAACAGCATTGAACAGGTACACATCGATGTCTGATGATTGTTATGTAATTGATGCATTATAAAGGTAAGGAGATGTGGTATGATTGCCAATGAAACAACCATCCACCAAAGTTCAAATGAAATTGATATTTACAATTATAAGCAACCATACAGCTTTAAACAAAGAGAAAACCCCATTCCGTTTAACTATAAAAGGCCCCGACATGAAAAATAGGAAAAAACTCATTTGAGAAAACTAACGGCTAATTCATAACAAACCAATTTACGAAAAAACAAATTTGACAGACATGAACCAACAACAACTGAACTACAGGCTCCTGACTTGGGACAGGCACATTTAGAATGGTATGTTGTTTCAACTAAATATATGCAAAGCATATATGCACGTACATGTCTAAAGCTTTTATATACAACTATACATATTTGTGTATACAGCAAGATGAAAATTTATTAAGGACTGTCCTTCAAAAACTACATCAATTGCACTACTACATGTACGTATTCAAATGCATCACACCAGATGCTATATATAGTTACTAATTAAACAAAAGAAACATTTTAATACATTCCCTAATAGTCATGCTTTGCTGAAGAATTTAATATGATTAATTGATTGTTGATCGCTTAACACCCAATGACAAATATTTCATGCATGTTCAGGACGAGAAAAAAAAAACAATAAATAAAATGGGTATGTCCTGCAACAGAGGCGGTCCGGGACGAGGGTCGGTGAAATTTGGACTGCCACGGGAAAATGAGGGTACATTGTACATTGGACAGGGACAAAAAATCAGCCTTGCAACAGGCCACCTACTGATCCCTCATAGAGCTGTTGCAAGGGTTTTTAATGCGCAAAGAGTGTGGCATTCTCCTTACAAGATTACACGAAGTATCAGATTTAACGTCCCAATTCTAACCGGACGTTGCTGTGCACTTATACATCCCGTACAGCCATACGAAAGCCCCACTCTAGCGACAGTTTTATCTTCAGTCGGAGGAAGACCTACATCATGTACATGGTGACCATATTTCTATTTCCCAGTCAACCTAGGAGGGGGAGAAGAATTTTATAGCAATCCGACCTTTATGTATATGGGGATATTGCTCTGTGTTTAAGGCCATACTGTGAATTTTACTGGTTACAAACCTCACACTATAGCTGATCTCTGGTGGAAGTTTGTCTCAATGACAATCATACAAATTCTTATATTTTTAGAAGTTTTTTTAAATTGTTAAGTTGGTTTGATGTGTTATATTCAATTACCACAAACTCTTTCTTGTCAAATTGCTTGCTTTATAACTTTGTAATGATACTAGCAAATATCACTAAAAGTTTCAAGGAAAAAGACTTTTATTCTTGAAGATAACAAAAATGTTAAATATATAATACTAATAGTATAATCGCGGTGCTATTTCAATGCATGTATCGCCATTTTCGGGACCCTCTTTTCATGCATGTTATATTATCATCATTCAAATCTTCCAATAATTTCGGAGGCGTTGGTGCTTTGTGCCAAATTTTGCTGGTGTCCTGCACGGAGCACTTCAAATATATCGGTTAAAGAATTGTCCAAATCATTCCACTGCTGTCTTTGGTAGTAAGGCCGTTGCCTGCGTTACCACTGTAACTACACATATTCCACTCGTGTCTTACGTTTGGAATATATATCCTATTATATTTGTCCATAAATTTTACAAAAACGTTGTGAATGTTAGATCTAGATTGTTTTTTATGTCAATTTCCGTGTCTGTATGTCGTTACTTTAAAACGCACAACTGATTACAATTTTGGTTATATAAATTTAGAGACGGACGTGGGTTTTAAAAAAAAGTACTTTTTCTCGTCGACCTTTCACAACACGCGGGAAATCCAACGAACGAGGTATTAATTTGGCGTGGCCTTAGAATGATATTTTTATTGCTACAGTATATTTTTCACCAGAAAATTCATCTGGTTGTACAGAAGATATGAATGAGGTTTATTTGATTTGATTTGATTTTTGGTGTTTTAAAGCCACTTTTAAGCACCGCTTTTGGGCTATTTCGTGGCGGCCAGTTTTTATTGGTGGAGGAAGCCGGAGTGCCCGGAGAAAACCACCGACCTTCGATAGGAAAACTGACAATCCTCGTCAATTAAGATTGGATTCGAGTGCACCCGCACGAGCGGGGTTCAAACTCACAACCTCAGTGTTGACTGGCTAGTGATTACAGTAGTAACTACTTAGACCACTCGGCCACCGAGGCCCCAATGAAGTTTATTCAAACTTGCTTAGGAATATTGAGCACTATAGTCAACTCGGAGATATTTTAATTCAAGGTGATTTTAATGCCTATACTAATACTATTCCTGACTTTGGAATTTCTGATGAAGCAAATTTCCCCAAATCAAATGACAATGAGTATTCAATTGACTCTCATAATTTTAGAAATAAACTTGATTCGAAATCTACAAACAAGAGTGGAAAATTATTAATCGATTTATGTAATGAATCCGGACTCAGAATATTGAACGGAAGAACTATTGGAGACCATATGGGCAAATGTACATGTATGACATATAATGGTTCCAGTCTTGTAGACTATACACTTGTGTCTTCTAATTTACTAGAATGCATTGGAAACTTTACTGTTTATGATTTTACTCCAATTTCAGATCATTGTCCCATCAGTTGCTCTTTACTTACAAGCTTTCAAAAATGTAAAAATAAAGGGACAAAATTAGATCCTCTCCCTGGTAAATTTATTTGTGATAACAAAGCAATTGGTTGCTATTCTACAAACATTCAAAGCTCACATGTGAAACAAAGACAAGATGATTTTGTAATTGATGGGCAGACTGAGTCTAATATAGCTGTGGAAAAATTTAACTCCATATTATGTGAAAAGTAAAATCACAAAAATACTGAACTCCGAGGAAAATTCAAAAAGGAAAGTCCCTAATCAAATGACAAAATTAAAAGCTCAAACACATCAAACGAATGGAAAACATCTGTCATATTCCTCACTTGGTACAGGCATTTTCTTATGTAGAAAATGGTGGATTGAACCTGGTTTTATAGCAAGCTAAACCTCTCACTTGTATGACAGTCGCATGAAATTCCATTATATTGACAACGATGCGTGAACAAAACAAACAGCTCTATCATCCACTAAATGTTCAAAAGAAAATCATGAATATGCCTATCAAGCAAAATAAAAAAAAAAAAACATGGTTCTCAGACTCTTGTCATGACCTTCATACTAGAGTTAAAAATTACTGTTTTCTTGTGAATAAGTTTCCGGACAATGGATTCTATAGAAAATCATTTTACTCATTTAAATCTAAATTAAGAAGAAGGTGCAAACAAGAAGAAAGAAGTTACAAAAGACAAATCTGTGACCAAATTTCACTAAATATGAAAAAAGACCCAAAGACATTTTGGAATTTACTTAACAAATTAAATGCTCTATCAGAAATAAAAGAAGAAAACCACTTTGATCAAGAATTATTTATAAACTACTTTAAAAAAATGAACAGCACTTCTAATATCCCAAACAATAAATTCCATGACATAATAATTAACAAGATGAATGCCCTAAAAAAGACACTAAATACATGCAACTCTGACAGCGAATTTAATCAACCAATTCAGCCAGTTGAAATTCTAAAGGCAGTTAAAACACTTAAAAATGGTTGATCACCAGCTGGTGACTTAAATTATAATGAAATGATTAAATGTGGTATGCCAGTATTATTACACTACAAACCAGTAAAAGTCTGAAATGGCCTATATCTGTACTCGACTGTACTGATTTTTACTCGACCAGTCTGAATTGGTCTGAAATTTACTTGATAATACTCGACTGAAGTCTGAACCATACTTAACAGTCTGAACTTGTACTCGACCCTTACTCGACCAGTACTTAACCATTTTATACAAGTCTGAACCATGGTCGACCTAGTCTGAACCATGCTCGACCTAGTCTGAACCATACTTGACCTAGCCTGAACCATACTCGACCTAATCTGAACCATACTCGACCAGGTCTTAACCAACCTAGACCTATTTATTGTATCTATCTATTGTATTTCATCAATTTAGGAACTGTTTTTAACAACAGCTATTTCCCCTGGCTAGAAATTTGAACAACAATTTGAAATTAAAAATGTATTCAATATAGCATTGAAACCAAATTTCACAATAAACATAATATAACTTCATCACCATATTCATCAACACTTATATTCATACATATATATCACCTTTAAAATAAAAATAAAACAAGCTGATCAAATAATCTCAAATTGTGACTAATATTTTCAATGTTATTCAAAATTTTTTGAATGTTTCAGATATATTTTATGGTTACTGGACAATTTTCACCATTAACTTAAGCCTCGTATTGATTTATGGTGTCAGTTGAGTTTAGTTAATAATGCAGTGAACATTTTTTTTATTAAAACATATATAAAATAGCATATAAAGCAACTTAATAAGTTTAAAAAATGACACCTTTGTTTTGTTAAACCAAGAATTTAATATAATCATGATAATAGAACTTCCATAGTAATCCTGTGATAAACTTTTAAAAAAGGAAATGTGTTCCAAAGTTACAGTAAAAATTTATTTCAGATTAAATTTAAATAATTTTTGTCAAAATTAAAGACATGGCATACAAGAAGCACTTTAATAAGGTTTAATTACCACAGTACATGTGTGTTTTACAGGTAAAAAGAAAGCCCTATTTTTCTTAAACTCGTGTATTACTTATCTAGTGAATTCAAAAGGCCTTGCAATTTAACTTTCACAGGATGTTGCAATTTTGAATGAATGTTATTTAGAATTTAATACTCTCTGACCAGTTGTGATCTTTTGCATGAGTTTGCCCCAAGCAGGAGGTATTACTTTATACTTCACCACTAATCAGAAGAACAATTTTATTAATTTCTATAATTTTTATCCCTGTTTGATATATATTGCATATAATATATCCCAAATTATAATAATAGATATATTTCTAAAATAAGGTTAAACAATTTCAGTGATTTTGTTGGCTGTTGTTACCTCATTAAAAAGATAATTATATAACTATTGTACATTTTTTGTATGTAACCATGAAACCTATGTAGTTTTTATTTAGGAATTTAGGAAAATTAATTTAAAAAAACAACACATGCCAAACAAGAAGCACCTTAATAAGGTTTAATTACCCTCAGTATAGGTGTGGTTTTTAGGTAAAAGAAAATCTTTTTTTAACAAAACTCTAAAACTTTAAAATTAATATAATTAAATTATTATATAAGATAATTTGATTAACTATCTCTATTCAATAAATCTGAGAATCATGTAAGAATGTAAAAATCTGTTTTTATAATATATCTTTATTTTATTGTGGCTGTTGTCATGTCAGTTAAAAAGAAATTTATTTTAACAGTTAAAATTTAGAAAAGTAGAGGTTATTTGGTCAAATATGGTTCAGACTGGTCGAATATTGTTCAGACCTTTGGTCGAGTATGGTTTAGACTGACAAAAATAGGTCGAGTACAGGTCGAGAATGGGTTAAGACTGTTTCAGACTGGTCGAGTAATAGTTCAGACTATTTTCAATGGCAAAGATAAGGGTTAAGTACAAATCAGTACAGTCGAGTATGGTTAAGACTGGGGTCGAGTAATGTCGAGTAAAATTCAGACCAACTCAGACTGGTCGAGTAAAAATCAGTACAGTCGAGTACAGATATAGGCCATTTCAGACTTTACTGGTTTGTAGTGTTAGAAGCCTTATCAAAACTTTTCAACCTTGTATTTATGAAAGGCAACTTCCCAAAAGTATGGAACAAAAGTCTGATCACATTAAATCATAAAAAGGGGAACAAATCTGACTCCTCTAATTATAGAGGTATCTCATTGACTTCAAATTTGGGAAAATTATTCAAAAAAATTATACACACCAGACTTATGAAATTTATTAACACCAATAATTTGATAAGTGAAAATCAAATTTGCTTCAAAGAAAAGCAGATTATATTTTCTCATTAAAGTCAATTGTTAATAAATGTAAGACCAAAAAAAAATGAAAGTTTTTGCAGCATTTATAGATCTAAGAAAAGCCTTCGATTCTGTCTGGAGGAAGGGTTTATTTTACATCCTACTCCCAAACAGAATCCTTGCAATTGAAAAAAAGTAAAATCACAAAAATACTGAACTCCGAGGAAAATTCAAAAAGGAAAGTCCCTAATCAAATGGCAAAATCAAAAGCTCAAACACATCAAACGAATGGATAACAACTGTCATATTCCTGACTTGGTACAGGTTTTTTCTTATGTAGAAAATGTTGGATTGAACTTGGTTTTATAGCTAGCTAAACCTCTCACTTTTATGACAGTCGCATGAAATTCTATTATATTGACAACGATGCGTGAACAAAACAAACAGACACAATAGGTAAAAATGTCAAAAATAGGGGTACAGCAGTCAACATTGTGTTATCATCTTAATCACTACAAAAACAAACAAATGTAACGAAGAAGCACAAAAAGGCGTACATCAAATTTAGCATCCTCATTTTGCTTTTTTATTATACAATTTTATTTATCTATGTAAAATCCACCCATAAAGGATGGAAGGTTTTAAGTACTGGCGTAAAATCGCGCGTTTGAAATTCGCACAGGTAGACATGACAGGGGGCGTTATACCAACATTGAAAGAAATCAACGCATTTGCTTATCCTGTAATAGACAAGAAATTGAGGATGAATACCATATCTTCTCAGTCTGTCCATGCTATATATCATTGAGGGATACCTATATACAAAATATTAATACTAATCTTAATTTCAATTAAACACTGTGGCATATAACCACACTTTTGAATAGCAGTTTGCCAGTCATTATTAAAATCATTTTTTTAATATGGATCCTTTTTTTTTTTTTTTTTTTTTTTTTTTTTTTTGTTCATGAACAATAATAATGTGTTAACTGTCGATACACACATATTTATAGTCTTTTTTTGTGTGAATACCACTGTCACGCTCATTCAATTATAGTCAATTTAATTATTGTCAGTTTATTATCTCAATACTGTATGCCATAACCATTTATTGTAAATGTGTTTGTGCAAATAAAAATTGTCTATTGTCTATTGTCTATAGGATTATTATTAGTTATTTTTATTGGCACATTTTTTGGAAACAAAATGCGTAACATTTAACTTGGATTTTTAAAATTCTATGGAGGTTTTGGTTTAGATACATGAATAACGTAAAATTTAACCATAGTCAACCCATTTTATTTGGAAAATGTGCTTAATTATACAGAAGGGTTACATCACATTGACGAAATAGGAAGCAACATTGAAAGCGACTGGAAAGAAATTGTACTTAATTATACAGAAGGGTTACATCACATTGAAGAAATAGGAAACACCATTGAAAGCGACTAGAAAGAAAATGTACTTAATTACACAGAAGGGTTACATCACATTGAAGAAATAGGAAGCAACATTGAAAGCGACTGGAAAGAAAATGTACCTAATTATACTGAAGGATTACATCACATTGAAGAAATAGGAAGCAACATTGAAAGCGACTGGAAATGGGATCCAACCTTACAGCTAAGAGTAAACAGACGTTAGTTCTCGCACTAAAATCACTTTTATGAAAGTGATACGTAAATTGTTCGAAAAGGGTAAACAGTTCCAGACATCAGTTCTAACACTTAAAGCCCTTTTTCCGAAAGTGATACGTAAATTGTTCGATAAGAGTTTACAGTTAAGAGTAAACAGCTTCAGACATCAGTTCTCCCACTTAAAGCCGAAAGTGATACGTAAATTGCTCGATAAGAGTAAACAGTTCCAGACATCAGTTTTCGCACTTAAAGCCGAAAGTGATACGTAAATTGTTCGATAAGAGTTTACAGCTAAGAGTAAACAGTTCAAGATATCAGTTCTCGCACTTAAATCCAAGTGAGAGGTTTAGCTACCTTTAAAACCAGGTTCAATCCACAATTTTTTTTCATAAGAAAATGCCTGTACCAAGTCAGGAATATGACAGTTATCCTTTCGTTTGATGTGTTTGAACTTTTGATTTTGCCATTTGATTGGGGACTTTCCTTTTTGAATTTTCCTCGGAGTTCAGTATTTTTGTGATTTTACTTTTTAAATCCGAAAGTGATACGTATATTGTTCGATAAGAGTAAACAGTTCCAGATATCAGTTCTCGCACATAAATGTGAAAGTGATACGTAAATTGTTCGATAAGAGTTTACAGCTAAGAGTAAACAGTTTCAGATTTCAGTTCTCGCACTTAAAGCCGAAAGTGATACGTAAATTGTTCGATAAGAGTTTACAGCTAAGAGTAAACAGTTTCAGATTTCAGTTCTCGCACTTAAAGCCGAAAGTGATACGTAAATTGTTCGATAAGAGTTTACAGCTAAGAGTAAACAGTTTCAGATTTCAGTTCTCGCACTTAAAGCCGAAAGTGATACGTAAATTGTTCGATAAGAGTTTACAGCTACGAGTAAACAGTTTCAGACATCAGTTCTCGCTCTTAAAGCCGAAAGTGATACGTAAATTGTTGGATAAGAGTAAACAATTCCAGACATCAGTTCTCGCACTTAAAACCGAAAGTGATACGTAAATTGTTCGATAAGAGTAAACAGTTCCAGACATCAGTTCCCGTACTTAAAGCCGAAAGTGATACGTAAATTGTTCGATTAGAGTAAACAGTTCCAGACATCAGTTCTCGCACTTAAAGCCCTTTTCCGAAAGTGATACGTAAATTGTTCGAAAAGAGTTTACTTTGGTCGTCATTGTTGTGCATCAGTTTCCAATTTAAGACATCTTGTACTAAGCAATTAATCACCACATAAAATATATTTATTTCATATCTTTTATTTAAACATAGAGTTACATTATATTTTTTTCTTGTGCTTTGGTTTTTTTTTTTATTTTCGGTACAGATTCTTAAATATTGACATTTTAATTTTTCCGTTTTTGAATTTTGTTTCATTTTTGTAAATGACCTTAATCTTTACCGCAATAGTTTCCTGTGTGGAGTTGCAACAGACATATAAAATTACTTCTATTTATCCTACTGACTATGAGGAAAATATTTTAAATAGTTCTCGATAACAAAGTTGTGTAAAGTTCTACTGGAGCACAAATAATTTAAATAAAGAAAACAAATATCATGCATTGACAATTAAGTATCAGGAAACATTTAAGTGTTATTTGGACTTTTAAACTTAGTATGTGTTTTTTGAAAAATTTCCTCGTGTGTTATTTACATTCCAATGTTTGAAGATTGTAGATGCCTTGAAGTAAGTAGCTTTTCTTTTAATGCATACAAGTTTAAATTTCCGGACATTTTACTTTAATTTCTTTAATCTTAAAATAAAAGTAACTAAAATGTATCTATTTTATTCTATCTTAAAACACAAGGCGACAAAATCGTTAGAAGTTCATATATTTGTCATTTCGGGACCTTAAATTGCTAACTATGCGGTATTGGCTTTGCTCATTGTTGAAGGCCGTATGAGGATCTATAGTTGGTAGTTTCTGTGTCATTTGGTCTCTTGTGAAGAGTCAACACCTATAGGTAAGACGAACTGCCTTATTGAAAAAGTATGTTTTGATGGTCTAGATGTACGTAAGCTTTTATTAATTTCAATTAATTTTTTATTAATTGCGTAATCACCTACATTGTATTTTGTAATTGCAATCCCATTTTTACCATAAATGTAAACATGTTCAAAGTGGGCAATATTGTTACAACTCACACAGTTAAACATGTTCGTTCCACTTGCTGTGTAAATGCGGGAATAAAGTTCGTCCTACGAAGGTGTTTCTTCCCTCTGCAAAAATTAATGTCAGTAAAATGAAATTGGACTAATGATACAAACATGACCCTTTGGTAAAGTATAGCATTGACCTATGTTATGCTTGTCTTAGGTAGGCTTGAAAGATAGATTTTTGTTTACTTAACGTTAATTGGCAAATTTTTAAAGAAATCTCAGTGTACATGTCTTTCGTTCCAATTACGATTCCAATTACATAAGCTGAATAAAGTATTTATTTTGAACCAAATATAATAAATTGTTCAATTTCACTTTCTATATTATAACAATCTTTTTAACTCATCTTTTTTGTTTCATCATACATGTCATAATCAATTAAGAATTTTTTTAACTTTTTTTTAACTGATTTTCCAATTAAAAAGTTCGAATAAAGTTTCCAGCGGAATTTTCTATTTATGAAATATTTACACCAAAATATTGACTACAATGGATAAAAAGTAAAATCACAAAACAACCGAACGCCGAGGAAAATTCAAAACGGACAGTCCTTAATCAAATGGCAAAATCAAAAGCTCAAACACATCAAACGAATGGATACCAACTGTCATATTCCTGACTTGGTACAGGCATTTTCTTATGTAGAAAATGGTAGATTGAACCTGGTTTTATAGCTAGCTAAACCTCTTACTTTTATGGCAGTTGCATAAAATTCCATTATATTGACAACGATGTGTGAACAAAACAAACTGACATAATAGGTAAAGGTTTGTTTTGAATTTGAGTGAAAATATAGTATATTCTAGATAGGCAAAGTTAAAGCTCAAAAACTTCATTTTAATGAGATATTATCCAAATGTGAAGAGTACAAGTAATGAAATAATCTTTCGCTTGAAAGTTTTCATTCGTATGTCGTCGTGTTTGCCATGACGTAAATCCGCTAAATCATTCATGAAATTTCGGGAAATTTTATTTAAATTTTAATTTTATACATTTTCGAAGCTTTTAATGCATTATTTCTTTTTTGTTATATATGCATTAGAATAGAAACAACTGATATTAATTTGTTTTTCAATCACAATTTGCTGAAAATCCCGGGATCCCTGCATGCATGTGTATCGAGCATGAATATATCACAGTGAAGGTTACGAAAGTAGTTTCGGAAACATGGTTTATAGAAGTGTAAACCAAGGGAAAACATTCCGATTGACCAATTTAATTCAACCTGTTCAAGTATTTATAGATATGCAAATCATATAAGAATTATACTGTAGTATCAGACTGTTTAGATTTTATATACACTTCTGGACTTCTAGATTTTTAGGTGAAAGTAGTAAAAGTAGTGAGTATTTTGTTGTTGTTTGTTTTTTAATCACGTGTCTCTGTTACCATAGTTATCATAGCAAAACTAAATGGAAAAGTCACAACTCCGTTACACATTGCATAGTAGGTCGACCTGAAATGAAGGTATTTTAGGTACCTGTAGTACTTTATGAGGTCACATCCCGTTTGTGATGTGCAAAGAGGAGTATCTTCCTGCGAGATATGCAAATATATACTTTAAAAACATTATTATTTGACTGTTATTAAAACTCAGTGTCACTGATGCACAAAAAGGTGTGTGTGTGTGTGTGGTGGGGGGGGGGGGGGATGGGGGGGTGTTCTCCATATGGAATTTCGGGTTCAGACGTGCATCTGGGATTTCATCCCCAATTCATATATTGAATGAAGTACAATTAAAATCACCAACTGTAAATATATTTCATTGGAAAATCATTACCCATTCATAATTTTTTTTTAGTTATAGCATACAATTTTTTTACATTTCAATTTGATGTAAAACAATAAACACATCATGTATACAAAGACCTAATCGAAAGATGAAAATTATTGACCCATTATTCTCATATGCAAATACAGTAAATGGTAACTTTAATTCAAAATGATTGGCATCAGAAAGGCTTTTTGTACTTTAGGACTATTGCATTAATTGTTTTATATTCTGTTTAAAACAGGTTGTTGTTATACAATAAAGTGACTTACTGGGTTAAATCTTACTGAATAATAAACTATAGAAATTACACCCGTTGTCTCTCAATAGCATCGTACTATCATAGTCTTCCATCAAAACAACAATTTTGCGATTTACACAAATATGTTGTGTTCATAAATATAATCTTTAAATCTTTTTTCCTTTGTTTCGGTAGGTTTCATATTAACAAAGACTTGTGAGGCGTTGGACAAAAATATTTAGAATATAACTTCAATTTGTCATGCGGCAATTGTAATGTATCTCTCTGAAACATCCATTTAGATTTTCGATAAGAATAAAATGCAAAAGAATCTTCAAAAAATTATGTCCGTGTAGCATTAAACAATTGAAAATGCTTGCTGTGAGTACTTTTTAGACATTTTTAACAAAAACATAAAATTTAAAAAATCCCAAGTATTTCTTGACGAATATAGTAGAAGACAATATCATTTTTTCCACATCTCAGATACATGCCTTCTTCGAAAATTATGTAAAGGTCCCTCCCTACCTATCATTAGCTACATATAATTGTATAATTCGTGATAGCAAATCTTGTAATTGGTAATTACGAATTAAATTCGTTAAGCCGAAAGTGATACGTAAATTGTTCGATTAGAGTTTACAGCTAAGAGTAAACAGTTCCAGATATAAGTTCTCGCACATAAATGTGAAAGTGATTCGTAAATTGTTCGATAAGAGTAAACTGTTCCAGACATCAGTTTTCGCACTTAAAGCCGAAAGTGATACGCAAATTGTTCGATAAGAGTTTACAGCTAAGAGTAAACAGTTCCAGATATCAGTTCTCGCACATAAATGTGAAAGTGTTACGTAAATTGTTCGATAAGAGTTTACAGCTAAGAGTAAACAGTTTCAGACGGCCCTTTATAGCTTGCTGTTCGGTGTGAGCCAAGGCTCCGTGTTGAAGACCGTACTGTGACCTATTATGGTTTACTTTTATAAATTTTGACTTGGATGGAGAGTTGTCTCATTTGCACTCATACCACATCTTCTTATATCTATCAGTTCTCGCACTTAAAGCCGAAAGTGATACGTAAATTGTTCGATAAGAGTAAACAGTTCCAGACATCAGTTCTCGCACTTAAATCGGAAAGTGATACGTAAATTCTTCGATAAGAGTAAACAGTTCCAATCAGTTCCAGTACTTAAAGCCGAAAGTGATACTTAAATTGTTCGATAAGAGTTTACAGCTAAGAGTAAACAGTTCAATATATCAGTTCTCGCACTTAAAGCCGAAAGTTATACGTAAATTGTTCGATAATAGTAAACAGTTCCAGACATCAGTTTTCGCACTTAAAGCCGAAAGTGATACGTAAATTGTTCGATAAGAGTTTACAGCTAAGAGTAAACAGTTCCAGATATCAGTTCTCGCACATAAATGTGAAAGTGATACGTAAATTGTTCGATAAGAGTTTACAGCTAAGAGTAAACAGTTTCAGACGGCCCTTTATAGCTTGCTGTTCGGTGTGAGCCAAGGCTCCGTGTTGAAGACCGTACTTTGACCTATAATGGTTTACTTTATAAATTTTGACTTGGATGGAGAGTTGTCTCATTGGCACTCATACCACATCTTCTTATATCTATCAGTTCTCGCACTTAAAGCCGAAAGTGATACGTAAATTGTTCGATAAGAGTAAACAGTTCCAGACATCAGTTCTCGCACTTAAATCGGAAAGTGATACATAAATTGTTCGATAAGAGTAAAAAGTTCTAGACATCAGTTCCCGTACTTAAAGCCGAAAGTGATACGTAAATTGTTCAATAAGAGTTTACAGCTAAGAGTAAACAGTTCAATATATCAGTTCTCGCACTTAAAGCCGAAAGTGATACGTAAATTGTTCGATAATAGTAAACAGTTCCAGACATCAGTTTTCGCACTTAAAGCCGAAAGTGATACGTAAATTGTTCGATAAGAGTTTACAGCTAAGAGTAAACAGTTCCAGATATCAGTTCCCGTACTTAAAGCTGAAAGTGATACGTAAATTGTTCGATAAGAGTAAACAGTTCCAGACACCAGTTTTCGCACTTAAAGCCAAAAGTGATACGTAAATTGTTCGATAAGAGTTTACAGCTAAGAGTAAACAGTTCCAGATATCAGTTCTCGCACATAAATGTGAAAGTGATACGTAAATTGTTCGATAAGAGTTTACAGCTAAGAGTAAACAGTTTCAGATTTTAGTTCTCGCACTTAAAGCCGAAAGTGATACGTATATTGTTCGATAAGAGTAAACAGTTCGAGACATCAGTTCTCGCACTTAAAGCCGAAAGTGATACGTAAATTGTTCGATAAGAGTAAGTAGTTCTAGATATCAGTTCCCGTACTTAAAGCTGAAAGTGATACGTAAATTGTTCGATTAGGGTCAACAGTTCCAGACATCAGTTCTCGCACTTAAAGCCCTTTTCTGAAAGTGATACGTAAATTGTTCGATAAGAGTTTACTTTGGTTGTCATTGTTGTGCGTCAGTTTCCAATTTAAGACATCTTGTACTAAGCAATTAATCACCATATAAAATATATTTATTTCATATCTTTTAATTAAACCTAGAGTTACATTTTGTCTTTCTTTTTTTTCTTGTGCTTTGGCTTTTTTTTCAAATTTTCGATACAGATTCTTACATATTGACATTTTAATTTTTCCGTTTTTGAATTTTGTTTCATTTTTGTAAATGACCTTAATCTTTACCATTTCCTGTGTGGAGTTGCAACAGACATATAAAATTACTTCCATTTATCCTACTGACAATGAGGAAAATATTTTAAATACTTCACAATAACAAAGTTGTGTTAATATCTACTGGAGCACAAATAATTTGAATAAAGAAAAAAAAATCTCATGCATTGACAATTAAGTATCAGGAAACATATATTGCTAACTATGCAGTATGGGCTTTGCTCATTGTTGAAGGCCGTATGAGGATCTATAGTTGGTAGTTTCTGTGTCATTTGGTCTCTTGTGAAGAGTAACACCTATAGGTAAGACGAACTGCCTTATTGAAAAAGTATGTTTTGATGGTTTAGATGTACGTAAGCTTTTATTAATTTCAATTAATTTTTTATTACATTATATTTTGCAATTGCAATCTCATTTTTACCATAAATGTAAACATGTTCAAAGTGGACAATATTGTTACAACTCACACAGTTAAACATGTTCGTTCCACTTGCTGTGTAAATGCGGGAATAAAGTTCGTCCTACGAAGGTGTTTCTTCCCTCTGCAAAAATTAAAGTCAGTAAAATGAAATTGGACTAATGATACAAACATGACCCTTTGGTAAAGTATAGCATTGATCTATGTTATGCTTGTCTTAGGTAGGCTTGAAAGATAGATTTTTGTTTACTTAACGTTAATTGGCAAATTTTTAAAGAAATCTCACAGTGTACATGTCTTTCGTTCCAATTACGATTCCAATTACATAAGCTGAATTAAGTATTTATTTTGAACCAAATATAATTAATTGTTCAATTTCACTTTCTATATTATACCAATCTTTTTAACTCATCTTTTTTGTTTCATCATACATGTCATAATCAATTAAGAACTTTTTAACTTTTATTTAATTAATTTTCCAATTAAAATGTTCGAACAAAGTTTCCAGCGGACTTTTCTATTTCTGAAATATTTACACCAAAATATTGACTACAATGGATAAAAAGTAAAATCACAAAAATACCGAACGCCGAGGAAAATTCAAAACAAAAAGTCCCTAATCAAATGGCAAAATCAAACGCTCAAACACATCAAACGAATGGATAATAACTGTCATATTTCTGACTTGGTACACGTTTTTTCTTATGTAGAAAATGGGAGATTGAACCTGATTTTATAGCTAGCTAAACCTCTCACTTGTATGACAGTCGCATAAAATTCCAAAGTTAAAGCTCAAAAACTTCATTTTAATGAGATATTATCCGAATTTGATGCGTATATGTAATGAAATAATCTTTCGACTTGAAAGTTTTCATTCGTATGACGTTGTGTTTTGCCATGACGTAAATTTGCTAAATCATTCATGAAATTTCGGGGAATTTTATCTAAATTCTAATTTTATACATTTTCGCAGCTTTAATGCATTATTTCGTTTTTTGTTATATATGCATTAGAATAGAAACAACTGATATTAATTGGTTTTTCAATCACAATTTGCTGAAAATCCAGGAATCTCTGCATTCATGTGTATCGCGTATGAATATATCACAGTGAAGGTTACGAAAGTAGTTTCGGAAACATGGTTTATCGAAGTGTTAACCACTTCAGGGAAAACATTCTGATTGACCAATCCAATTCAAGTATTTATAGATATGCAAATCATATAAGAATTATACTGTAATATCAGACTGTTTAGATTTTATATACGCTTCTGGACTTCTGATTTTTAGGTGAAAGTAGTAAAAATAGTGAGTATTTTGTTGTTGTTTGCTTTTTAATCACGTATCTCTATTACCATAGTCATCATAGCAAAACTAAATGGAAAAGTCACAACTCTGTTACACATTGCATAGCAGGTCGACCTGAAATGTAGCTGGTATTTTAGATATATGGAAATATATACTACAAAAACATTATTCTTCGACTGTTATTAAAACTCAATGTCACAGATGCACAAAAAGGGGGTAAGTGTTCTCAACATGGGTTTTCGGGTACAGACGTGCATCTGGGATTTCAACCCCAATTAATAAATTGAATGAAGTATTTTAAAAATTACCACCTATTAGTATATTTAATGGAAAAATCATAACCCATTTATAGATTTTTTTTAGTTATAACATACATTTTTTTTTACATTTCAATTTGATGTGAAACAATAAACACAGCATTTATACAAAAACCTAATCGAAAGATGAAAATTATTGACCCATTATTCTCATATGCAAATACAGTAAATGGTAACTTTGATACAAAATGATTGACATCAGAAAGGCTTTTTGTACTTTAGGACTATTGCATTAATTATCTTATATTCTGAAACAGGTTGTTGTTATACAATAACGTGACTTACTGGGTTATATTTTACTGAATAATAAACTATAGAAATTCCTCCTGCTGTCTCCCAATAGCATCGTACTATCATAGTTTTCCATCAAACCAACTATTTTGCGATTTACACAAAAATATGTTGTGTTCATAAATATAATCTTTAAATCTTTTTTCCCTTTGTTTCGGTAGGTTTCATATTAACAAAGACTTGTGAGGCGTTGAACAAAAATATTTAGAATATAACTACAATTTGTCATGCGGTAATTGTAATGCATCTCTCTGAAACATCCCTTTAGATTTTCGATAAGAATAAAATACAAAACAATCTTCAATGTCCGTGTAGCATTAAACAATTGAAAATGCTTGCTGTGAGTACTTTTTTTGACATTTTTAACAAAAACAAAAAATTTAAATATTTCTTCTCAAGTATTTCTTGACGAATATAGTAGAAGACAATATCATTTTTTCTACATCTCAGATACATGTCTTCTTCGAAAATTATGTAAAGGTCCCTCCCTACCTATCATTGGCTACTTATACTTCACAAAAGTTCTATCAAATGCCGTTTTGTCTGGGCTTCCCGTATTAATGTTCTACAACTGACCATTCTGTCCTGTTGACTAGTTTTCTGACAACGGCTACTAAAAAACTGAATTTTTTTTTTGAAGTGTAACAAACTCTTTATACGAAAGCTCATTTAGTCCCTTCCAAAAATATAATTTGAATTCGAAATCACGAATTTAAATCGTTATCACGAATTGTGTAATTTGTTATAACAGATTAAATCTGTTATAACCAATTGTATAATTCGTGATAGCAGATCTTGTAATTCGTAATTACGAATTAGATTCGTTAACACTAATTTTTGTAATTTGTGAAAACGAATTAAAATCGTAATAACGAATTGTATAATTGGTTATAACGAATTATATTCGTGATAACGAATTTTTAGAATTACTTATCACAGTTTTTTATTATTTGTGATTTCAGATTAAAGTTCATTATCACAGATTTTTAGCTCACCTGAACACAGGGTTAAGTGAGCTTTTCTCCTCACTTTCGCTGTTCAATGCTTTTTAAAAAATCTTCTTCTCTGAAACCTTTTGGTCAAAGTGAAACAAACTTGGCCACTGCTGGTGGAGTTTTTATTCCACGAGGGTATCACCAGCCCAGTAGTCAGCACTTCTGTGTTGACATGAATTATCATTCATATGGTCATAATGATAAATTAACTGTTTACAAAACTTTGAATTTTTTAAATACTAAGGATTTTCTACCTCAGGAATAGAGTACTTTAGCTGTATTTTGTAAAATGTTTAGAAAGGTTTGGTCCTCAATGCTCTTCAACTTCGTACTTTATTTGGCATTTAACATTTTTTTAATCGAGCGTCACTGATGAGTCTCTTGTAGACGAAACGCGCGTCTGGCGCAAATATAAAATTGCAACCCTGGTATCTATGATGAGTTTATTGGCCACAATCAATTGAGTTTGAACGCATTTTATTTGCAAAATTAGCAAAATGGGATTGGACACAAACTGAAACAAAATGAGTGACATCTTCTCCATGTACAAATATAAACACAAACACACTATACCTTGAAGTTTTTGTCGTGTTAACCGGGTGGGTTAGCTCACAAGCTGATATGTAAGTTTATTAAGAAGCGACCCAGTATACACACCATAAATCTCAAGAAAAAAATCTGTCTAATCATATATCTTGACCGATGTATTTTTATTCCTTTTTTTATATTTAAATAGATATAAGAAGATGTAGTATGAGTGCCAATGAGACATCTCTCCATCCAAGTCTCAATTCGTGAAAGTAAACATTTATAGGTCAAAGTACGGCCTTCAAGTTTTTTTGGTTTTTTTCAGAGCGGCGAATATCATTTAGTGTGTATCGCGCATGGATACATTTACACAGAGGCACATAAAGTAGTTTCGCCAACATGGTTTATCGAAGTGTAAACCTAGGAAAGAAAATCTAAAAAAAAAAAACCAATCACATTTAAGTATTTTTTGATATGCTTATAATATAACAATTAATTGATAATGATGAAAATATAATAGGAGTGCATGTAAATCAAAAACAAACACAAGATATAAGGAGGAAGAAAATAGAATATAAGTTTACAAATTGATAAGGCTAGCCTTGAGTGAAGTGAAGTGAGAGAAATCATGGTTTCTACTTTGAAGAATGGGTGCAGTGAGCCCGCCAGCGTAAAATCCTCGCCGACATGGCCTAAAATAGAACACATGGGTAAAATGGAAGTTTTTTTATCTTGAAAACCGCTATAGATAGAAAATTGCGTAGAATACCAAGATTTACGTACTGTCTATTTACATAAAAATTGTAAGTTGACTATTTATAGGAAAAAAATTCCTTATTTGGCAATGTTGGCTATGCTGTTCCATAGGCGGGCTAATCGCACAACTCTTTATAGTAGATATCCTAATTCACTTCTCTCACTTCCCTTCACTCCAGGCTAACCTAATATACTATTGCACATTATATTATATTTTCTTCTTCTTTATATCTATCCTTTGTTTTTGATTTACATGCACTCCTGTAATGTTTTCGCCTTTATCAAAAAGTAAAATCACAAAAATACTGAACTCCGAGGAAAATTCAAAACGGAAAGTCCCTAATCAAAGGCAAAATCAAAAGCTCAAACACACCAAACGAATGGATAACAACTGTCATATTCCTGACTTGGTACAGGCATTTTCTTATGTAGAAAATGGTGGATTAAACCTGGTTTTATAGCTAGCTAAACCTCTCACTTGTATGACAGTCGCATCAAATTACATTATATTGACAAAAATGTGTGATCAAAACAAACAGACATAATCGGTAAAAATGTTAAAAATAGGGGTATAGTAGTCAACATTGTGTTATAATCTTAATCACTATAAAAACAAACAAATACACTACAAAAGTCTGAAAGTCTGAAAAGACCAGTTTTTGTCTTAATTTGCATGAACTTTTACTCGACATTCTCCAAAAGTATGACTTGTGTCTTAATTTTTCTTGACAAATTCTCATTTATATTAAATTTGTATGAAATTTACTCGACATATTCTCGACATTCTGAATATGGTCTTAAAATTTCTTGACAAATTCTTGACATTTGAATACTGTCTTGAAATTTCTCGACATATTCTCGACATTCTTATTTTTTCTCAGTATGGCTTGACATATTCTGAACATTTTGAATCGTGTCTTAAATTTACTTGACAGTTCTGAGTTTTACAAATCATGACCAATATTCATGATATAACTTTAATCTTTATTTCTCTTTATATGATATACTGTTGTTTCAAGTTACACTGCTTTACAACAAAAATAAAAGTTGGGCATGTAAAATAATTGAAAATTTGGGTATATAAATATTTTTACAAATGCAAATATGGCTATGAAATCTAAAGTATAAAATAATTCAAATGTGGGTGTGGTGATATAAAACAATTTCAATGTGGGTTTTTAAATAATTACAAATTATGATTCCTAAATCTTATAAATTAAATGATTCAAACCAATCATACTGTAGACATATTTTATTCTACATTCATAATATTCAATGTTGATATGGTAAATAATTATTATACCAAAAAATAGGTTTTTATATAAATAGCAAATTATGATGATATACAAATCATTCATTTAACAGAAGAAAAATTTGTGTAATGTCATCTGTTGGAATATATTAAGTATTACACATGGACAGGATGTTCCCCATAAAATTAAGGTATTCCACACCCCAGAGTACACGCAACTGTCAAATAGAAGTTATTGCTTTACCTGTAATCAGCCATACAACTTATCAGTTGACAGACCATGCCACTACAATTTAAAAAGTTTGTTGATAGATGAAAATGAAAATCATCTTTTTGATGAAAAAAAATTGAATTGAAATGGATTTTCTTCATCAAAATTATGAAGTTAATTATTTTAACATAAAAACAAATTGAATAATTCCCAAAGATTAAAAGAAAATTATTATCTACTCCAGGAATAATAAAAAAAATGTATTTATAATGGGTCCCATCAATGATTTCTATAGAAATCATCGGTCTTATGAAATGGTTCTCAAACAGACATGCATAATATAGATCTAAACATTTTTTTCTTTTCAGGAAGGATTATCACAAATATTTATTTTTAATAAAAAATTATAAAATTCAACACTCAAATTTGAATAAAAAATGTTTTGGGGTTGTTCTAAAAAATGAATAAGGTTTTTGAATCAAGATGGGAACAAATTCTTTGACCGAAACGAAAGCCCCCCTCTTTTTTTAGCCACACAAACCCAAAAGATGAATTGTGGGGTCCAAAAGAGATACAAGACACCTATTTTAGTAAAGCAAATTTGACTGGCAGTTTTGCGAACGGCAAAAATCTAAATGCTGTTTGTCAATACCTTCGACTTATATTCCAAGTGAAAACAATTACTTAAATGTTTAATAAAAATAAATCAAAATTAAACTACATGGGGGATGATTCAGGGTATTCCAACTTAGTTGCACCAAAAGGGTATCTTACTATACCAAATTAATCCTTGATTCTTCAAAGTTTAGTTTAGCCATAATAAAAAGGAGTATATAACAGCAATAGAATGTCATAAACAGTGCAGAATAAGTCTGTTCACATTTCAGGCGAAATTTATACTGTTGAGATAGTGTCAAGACATATTTAAGACTCAAGAATGTGTCGAGACATATTCAGACATTATTTACAATGTCAAGAATATGTCGAGACATATTCAGACATTATTAAGAATGTCAAGAATATGTCAAGACAGATCGAGACAAATTTAAGACAGTCAAGAATTTGTCGAGACTAATCCAGACTCTTATCAGATGATACAGGAAGTGTCGAGAAATTTTAAGACAATGTTCATACTGTCAAGACACTTGTCAAGAAAAATCAAGAACCTTATTAGACAAATTCATACTATGTCAAGAATTTTTTAAAATTATTCAGACAAATTAAGAATGTCGAGTAAAAATTCATGCAAATTCAGACAAAAACTGGTCTTTTCAGACTTTTTGACTTTTGTAGTGATATGTAATAAAGAAGCGCAAAAGGGCATATAGACAAAGCATATTAGCAAAAATGAAAGACAAGAATACAAAAATAATTCTTAAATTATTAGCATGTCAACAAATACTTGACTGTGATTGGTCTGGTAGGTTTTCTTTCCTAGGTTTTACAATTCGATAAACCATGTTGGCGAAACTACTTCTGTTACCTCTGTGTAAAGTATATTCGTGGTTGATACACACGAAGGAAATCGTCGGTCTAAAATACTTCAAATAAAAAATAATGAATAACAATGTATAGGTTACGAATTATGAGTATTAAACACATCGCTAGGCGATGAGGGCATTAAGTCCAACCCTTGTCCGTCAGTCCATTCCGTCCGTCGCGTACGTTCTTAAACAGGTTTCAGTTCTCTGTAGTTTTCCTCAACCAAATGTTAAAAAAATTATACACAATGCTTATTACCAAAAAACACAGATCAAATTTGAAAATGAATTGCGTCACTTTTACCCTTCTTAAGTTATGCTCCTTTATAAACGGACACAGTGCTAAATCTGTCGTTTCCGTTCTCTACATTTAGTATGCCTCAACCAAATGTTATTAAACTACTACACAATGTTTATTACCACGAGACACAGATCAAGTTTAAAATTGGGTAGCATCCCTTTTACCGTTTTTAAGTTATGCTCCTTAAAAACAACAATATCCCTAATTAAGTGTCCAATCTCTTTTGCTAATTTTGCAAATAAAATTCGTTAAAACTAAGTTGGTTGTGGCCAAGTTTGTTTCACTGAAGTAAGGGAGATTTTTGTAAAGACTAATAAACAGAGACGGGCGCAAATTGAGGAGAAAAGTTCATTTAACCCTGTGGTCAGGTGAGCTAAATAATGAATTTTCATCCGAAATCATGAATTACAAAAAAACTGTGATAACTAATTCCACAAATTTGTTATCACGAATATAATCTGTTATAATTAATAATACAATTCGTGATAACGATTAAAATTCGTGATTTCGAATTTAAATTATATTTTTGGAAGGTCCTAAATGGGCTTCCGTATCTTTAAGATACTTTTAAAGGTCCTTACGATTCCATTGACAGTCTTGAATGTTCTACTCTCTACTCTACACTTAAATACAATCTTATGAAATAGAAGTTGCTTTATTTCATTCGAATCTTAACTCGAAACATTTGATTGCAAATATGTTTGCTACATTCCACATTAAGTCGTCTTCTGTAACAAAAAAGTTACATGTGATATATACTAAGAGTAAAGGAATTGCACCTCTAAAATAGCAGCTTTGTTTCTGCATTATTTGCCAATTTAATAAAAACCCGTTTGGTTCCATTTGGGTTTAATAATGTATTCATTTATTTACAAATGCACATTTATACCCCGAGGGTTTGAAGGCATATAAACAAAACAATACAAATATATAACAAAGGCAAAAAATAACACTAATCGTTAATTTGAAAAAAAAACAAGCATTCCCGAAATATATGGCAGGGATTTACTCAATCTAATTAAAATATAGTTCTCTGATTTCGCTATACATCATTCGAGTATGACGTATAACGAAATCAGAGAACTATATATTAATTAGATTTGGATTTACTCTATGGAACAACTTGTTAGTAAATGTTATATGAACAGCATGTAGTAAAGGTTTTATTATTATGTGGATATTTCATTTTTGCATGGCAAAATCTTGACGAAGAGTATTAGGGACATAGTAAAAATTACAATGACCAATAATTTTTTTGTTACATTAAAATCCTAAAATTAACATGATTAAGACCTTAACGCAAAATTTTAACTTTTCAAATCATAAAATGTCGACTTCATAATATAAAAGACATGTTGACCTTTTACTCAAATTGTCGACTTTTTAAATCTCGACAGTTTGACATTGAAATAAAAAATTTCAAATTAAAGTCAAAATTTCGTGATGTCAAAAGTTAAGATTTCAACTTTGAAAAAATGTCAATGCCAATATAAAAAAGAAGATGTGGTATGATTGCCAATGAGACAACTCTCCACAAGAGACCAAAATGACACAGAAATTAACAGCTATAGGTCACCGTACGCGGCCTTCAAGCAAAGCCCATACCGCATAGTCAGCTATAAAAGGTCCCGAAATGACAAATGTAAAACAATTCAAACGAGAAAACATACAGCCTAATTATTGTACCAAAAAAAATGAACGAAAAACAAATATGTAACACAGCAACAAACGACAACCACTAAAATACAGGCTCCTGACTTGGGACAGGCACATACATACAGAATGTGGCGGGTTGAATATGTTAGCTGGATCCCAAACCTCCTCTTACCTAGGACAGTGGTGTAAAAGTACAACATAAGAGCGAACTGTATAAATCACTTGAAAAAGGCTTAACTCATCAGATGGATACAAAAACATGAAAAAGAAGTACTTGTACATCCCAACAACAAAAAGACACTAAGTACAGATCTGAGAGTACCCGCAGTTACTGAGTTTGTTTTTACTATGTCCCTAATACGCTTCCGTATTTTATCATTCATTTCTATGGATGGGGTTTATAAATAAATTGTTTGATTCTAAATTCATTGAGAAAAAAATAGTTTAAGAAGAAGAATGAACAACATAGTTTGTTTTCATTGAAAATTCTACAAAATGTATAATACCAAATGAACTTTTATTAATTTTAACAGATTTTTGTAATTACCATGGCCTATTTGTATATTTCTATTTTCTTTACAACAACTATTTCCTATACAACTCAACACAAATTTAAGGTAGAGTAGAGTCCAATGAATAAACAGGGTATCGCCCTTTCGGCTTAGTGCAAAAAATCATCATATCGCATTACAATTGTTACTTTGTTTATCAAGCAATGATTCCCTTGATTTTATTTGTACATTTATGACTACATGAAAGGGGAATATATCATTAAACCATATTGACGAGGCGCTATGTGTCTGAATTGTTTCCTATGTATGCGACGAAATGATTTTGGGTTTTTTCACATATATTCTCTGTGAAAATATGTGTTTCAATAACAATTTTTCCTTATCGTATTTTAAGAAATGAAGAACATAAAATTAAGATTTCTTTCAGTATTTAGATTTAAAATTGACAATGATTAAAGTTCTGTGGGGTATTTATTTCGATTATAAAATCTATGATACCATATAAACTAGGCCGCAAAACAATTTATCGAAAAATCAAAAAAATATTTGGACATTGAGGCGCAGACATCATAGTCATTGTTTTATGGGGGGATCTTATTTCAGAAAACAGAATATACACCACAAGCTTTCTGAAAACAGTCAACCCCCGGTTGGTAAAAATCTAAGAAATCAAGCCCCCTAACGAAGCAATTTGAAAATGTTGACCCCCCTCTATTCCTGAACCTAGGAAAAAAATTATGCAAATGACATTTATTTTACATTAATCACATTTGTACACATGTGCTAGAATTGTGGACACTTTTGAGGGAAATAACTCAAATATGGAAATAATTCTTTTGAACCGGGTTTCTAATCTCCTTGATTCATCAGGTGTCCTGTTTGCAAGATAAGACAACTTTCGATATATGTAGATGATGATGACGATGGATGGCTGCATAATTATAAACGTCCAGAGGCAAATTGATATACATATTCAGGACGAGAAAATGACAAAATGGATATTAACCCTCATTTTTCGCCACCTTTCTTCTTCCCTTATATCTTGGTCCTAACAATCATACAGTATCAATAAATTACACTAGTCATTACCATTAAACTTTAAAGTAACAATCATATATATGACTGACGTAAAAGTTTGGAATCTTTCAATACATTTTGAGTACAACAATTTAAGTTACTAATGTCATAATGGCTATAAAAAAGTAATGAATTATATATATAATTAACTAATCAAGCTAAATTATGTTAAACTATCTGCTATATGTGCTGTTAAAATATATATCATTCAATGCTAGGTTTTGCTCTTTGTTGAAAGCCTGACGGTAGTTAATTAACCTACAGTTACTTCAATCCATGTCATTTGGTCCCTAATGGTTAGTTGTCTCATGGGTATCACACCACATATTCTTATAAAAGGCTCCGACATAACAAAATTTTAAACAATTCAAACAAGAAAATCTACGACCTGATTTATGTACAAAACAATTAATGAAAAACAAATGT
The DNA here is from genome assembly GCF_021869535.1 of Mytilus californianus. Taxonomy (NCBI): domain Eukaryota; kingdom Metazoa; phylum Mollusca; class Bivalvia; order Mytilida; family Mytilidae; genus Mytilus; species Mytilus californianus. The sequence goes on from NW_026262670.1 coordinate 6,162,729, forward strand.
GATAGACAGTGCCTAAACGACAACCACTGAATTACAGGCTCGAAACCTAAGGATTGGGTTATTTGCTATAAAAATGAACAGACACAATAAGTCTCCCAGTCTTTAGTTTAGACAATAATTGTGTTTACATTTATTGTTATCGACCGACCTAAACCAAAGACTGGGAGACTTATTGTAAGAGTATGGGCTGTGCATGTTCTGTAAATTGACATTTAACGTCATCTCAAATGATATAGAAATTAATTTACAGAACATGCACAGCTCATACTCTTACAAAAAGAAGAAAATTCTGTAATCTTGTTTGCATACCATTTGCATATATCTGGAAATGACCGCAAAATATTTTTTCTTTGAAACTATTTAGAATTAAAAAGAATTAAAAAAATATCCAGGTTGATACCTTCTTTCTGTCAGCATTTAGTCTAGCAAGGTATTCTTCATCTTACAAAAATCGGATCTGTGTTAATGTCAAACCTTGATTATCGACAACATTTCCCTACAAAACAAATATGTGCATATATGTATTATTTATAGGTTACAGTACAAACTGTAATTCTAATATCTACTAGTAAAAATTGGAATTCTTATTTTTCTAATTTATGCTGCGTTCACACGTAGTTCGAATTCGATTCGCATTAACTAATTCGAATTAGTTTAATTCGCATTCGAAACGTTTTACGTCCAAACGTAAATTCTAATTCGAATTGCGATGCGCGTCAAATTCGCTTTACTGTCCGAACGACGTTAACTTTTAATTCGTATTAACAAAAACGCATTTGTAATGCGAATTGGATAATGCGATTTAGCCAATTTGAATTAAAAAAGAAGAGTGTGTGAACGCGATTAGCGAATTCGATTCGCATTCGATTCGAATTCAATTCGAATTAAATGTACGTGTGAACGAGGCATAATATTAAGTACCAATCAGAATTCCAATATCTACTGGTATAAATTGTTATATTATCAACAAATGACCCTAACGAATTGTATAATTAAAAACGTTCCTACTACCTATAGTTATCTACTACTTACACTTATCAATGGTCTAGTCGAAGAACGTGTGTTTTCTTGAATAACTGTATTTCCAGTAGCCTGTTCAAGAAATAAATACAGTTTTTACAGCCTATCAATATCACAGAAGATTTTCATACGGACATAATATCTTTTAAAAATCAGAATAATTTTAGAAACAGATTTTTTATCTATTTAGTTCAGTTAAAATTTTGATCACATCAATCACAAATTTAGTTCCATGTTGTTTCCTCAATTTTACTGAATTTGTATTCGTTGCATGTGTACCAATATCAACATGTAAATTGTTTTCCTCTGTATGTATCAGAAATAATAGACGAATCGATAAGTATTAAATTTGCTTGCTGATCGTTTTTATAAATTTCTATATGAATGAATATAATGTCTTCCCTTTGTTTAGTGACAACTGCCAATTATTCTTTGTCCATCGGACTTCAAATTAAATGATCAAGGAATTCCATACTTCTGAAATTTATAAATGGACCTAGAAGATCAACTGTACAATATTAGAGTACATCTGATTACTAACTTCCTTCCAACCCGAGAATTTGTCCTTTCACTTCTAATCCCTTGCATGGTCAATACATACGAGCTAGTAAACCAACGGAAACTAGGGCTAATTTTGATAATCTGACGTTGGAGGGGGTGATAAGGCGGTTGTGGAATGGTAGGCGTTATGCTAAAAAAAATGAGAAGGAAAAGTAAAGGTTCAACCATAGGTCTGTGAGGAATTAAAAAATTATAGCTACTGTAGCATTGTTTGGAGGATCTTCTAGGCACATTTAGAAAAATATATATATTTGTAAACTGAAAATTGTATTGCATATAGATATATCATTACAATGCAATTGAACAATGTTTTTTTGAGAAACTGACAAAATTAACCAGAGACGTACTCTATTACCACACCATCCATGAATATTGCTAATTGCTACTTCTGCTGGCCTTCTTCTTCGTCTCGTAGGGATATCAATAACGGGTAAATCTTCCTGAAAAAAATAATTTCTATTTAATGCGCGATAACTTCAGCAAAAAATCACTCCAGTTGTTCAGTGAAACAAAATGATTGGTAGACATTGAATCCTGCTTTTTTTTCAATTCAGACTTTTTCTCTATTTTTATAGTGTTCAAGAAACAAGTTGCTTTCTTTTAAAAAGAAAAGCAAAACGTAAACCCGAGACAGCTGACTGGGCACCAAAAAAAATTTGCTGAATTTTTGTGGCTTGAGATTTGAAATAATTGACTGAATAGAATAAAGTACTGATGAAGTTAAAACACCTTTATTGAAAATATGTAAAGGTGAGTAGATTCTTACACAAGTCAATTAAAAGCATTGTTGGATTTTATTTGCTAACAGAAAAGTGTATACAGGTACTATATGAATTTACCTATTACGGCCTGACTATTTTATTTATTACTTAAAAGTGTTCATTAGTTATTCCTCTAGTTTAATATACATACAAATCCTTATACTATTGCAATTACTAGTTTCTGAAACCGAATGTCTAAAGCAAATTGCATAGACCAATCGCCATATAAATTTAAGCACTTAGTTTGCTAAAATAATCTGGATGTATTTATTTCATCTGTATATATTCATATGTTGTTTCCTTGATGGCTTCAATTATTCATTTGTATTCAATATTGATCCTGCCGTCCTTGTACTCATGGCAGATGTTGTATATAGAGAAATTGAAAGTCGAATTTCCATGTGAAGTGTAACTCTGTAGCATGCAACTTATAAGACTGTTTCGTACTTTGTTTTTGAGAGTAACACACCAGCTCTATTTGGACCTTTTATATACTGAAAATTATTTTTGTCTTTTAAAACATCTCAAATTTTAAGGATTTCCTGAAGTTACTTTAATCCATCCAAATATTCTATAGGAAAAACCTAGTTCTAAAGAAACTTTATGAATGCCTGAATATACTCTCAAAAGAACCAATTAGTATAAAAATGATATGTACCCTTTGTAGATATATAAAATGTATAGATACCAGGATTGAAATGTTGTACGCCGGACGCGCATTTCGTCTACAAAAGACTCATCATTGACGCTCAAATAAAAAATGTTAAAAGGGCCAAATAAAGTACGAAGTTGAAGAGCATTGAAGACCCAAAACATCGAAACAAAGGTTTTGTAAATACATCTACGGTAATCTATTTATTCCTTTGGAGAGAAAAATCCTTAGTATTTCAAAAACTTTAAAGTTTCAAATATATTTTAACTGTACTATACATGCATTTACCTCTTCAAGTTCTATTATTTCATTCTGCTCTTTCTCCAATCTTTCTTCTTTTTCTCTTGTATCTTGGTCTTAACAATCACACAATTACATTATGTTACACTAGTCATTATTAATAAACTTCTGAAGAAAAATAATCATATGGCCGGTGGAAACGTTTTGAAAAAAAGTATGCTAGAACGCAAAAAAAAAAAACAACAAAAAAATGAAATAGAAAGATGTTAAGTTTGAAAACAAAATGCCACTCAGGCAACGTACGGTTTCGTTCTTATAAAGAGTTTTACAATCCTTGGAGAGACTTTGAGTACATCAGTGTTAGTAAACCAAAGTCACAGTCGTTGAAAAGAAGTAATGAATTAACTATTCCAATTAAAATATAAATCGCTGATTTCGTTAGGCTAATATGATGAAGCACGCGAATTCCGATCGATCTTAATTTTATTCATTGTGAATTAACTATAACAGTATAATATCTACTTTGTTCTGTTGATATATGAAACTATATGAAATTTAGATTTTCCATAGCTAGATGGTGCTAGAAATGATACAAAAATCAGAGTGTATATATTTGTATTGTATTGGTATTGAATGCTTCTTTTTGTAATTTTATTGGGGTGTAAAAGTGTTGACTGAAGCACATTTTGTATGAAGGACGGAAGCGCTTCATTCAAGAAATGTGCGCACGATCAACACTTTTATACCCCTATAAAATTACTAAAAGAAGCATTCAATTCTTATAATTACATTTTTATGCTAGGGTCATGAAAAATCGATTTCTATCATCTATTTCTTAAATTAACCCATGCACTTTATTGTGATGGCACGTGTCATCATGAATGATACACTTTATTGGGATATAAAGGTTAATTCAAGTATGACGCGCAAGCGTTGTTATCCAATCATAATAACGGATTCTTCTGAAATATACATGTAATTTAATTATTGATAAATAAATAAATATAATCGTTAGTATTAAACCTGATTACCATTTTGTCATCAGTAACAACATTGATCTTTTGAAATTTGAAAAGCATTGGTTGCGTAAAGTTCTCAAGATCATAGGTTGACCCGTATCAATTTATTGCACGAATAAAACATCACAGCCTAGTTTTTCTGGTGATCACATTTGATATTTCCGATATATCTTACTATTAATTGCACTATACATTCATTTACCTCTCTAAGTTCTATTATTTCATTCTGCTCTATCTGCAATCTTTCTACTTCTTCTTCTTTTTTTTTTCTTTTTCTCCTTCTTGTCTTATATTTTGGTTCTAAAAACCATACTTAATCATGTTACTCTAGTCACTTTCAATAAACTATTAAGTTAAGTAAATCAAATGACCGATGGAAAAGGTAGACAAAAATATGCTAGTACGTAAAAAATAAAACAAATAAAACAATGAAATAAAAAAGTGTAAAATTGAGAATGGAAATGGGGAATGTGTCAAAGAGACAACAACCCGACCATAGAACAGACAACAGCAGAAGGTCACTAACAGGTCTTCAATGCAGCGAGAAATTCCCGCACCCGGAGGCGTCCTTCAGCTGGTGTATAAAACAAGAATGCCATCCATCATATGATTTCATTTTTAAAGTCTACAATGTTTATAAGCTCAAATTTATGCCATGTCTTAAAGTGTTTATGAAAGAAATTTGTCAATTGCCTACCTTAATTAAGTGGGGACTACTAAAATAAGACCCCCCCCCCTCCCCCCCCCCCCCCCACCGCCCATCTTTCTTAGAAATAAATCATTACATCATTTCACAGGGGAGTTATAACAGAAAACAATAAACTTGCGGAAAAGATGGTATACCGCAAACATGAGGTGCAAAGGTTTTTGTACACCATATCCGGATTTCGACAATTAATGTCTCTTCAGTGATGTTAGGAATCGAAACGGTATTTGGAAGGCCATATAATTTACCTCAAATTAGGATAGACTCTTGAATTTTGAAAGAGTCAAAATAGGATGAACGGATCATATAAACCAGAAGGCAAATATAATACAAGCCCAAACGAAAAAATATAGACAAGTCTTAATTGAAAACAACGTTTAAACCTATGATTGCGTTGGATAAAAACCGCAATTTTTATACGTGTGCATGCAAAACAAATTTCTTGTTAGATGGGTCTAAATACAGCACAAACAACATTTTCCAAAAGACCAAATGAGTGAAAAGGTATATTTTAACAAAACGCATTTGACTAGCAGGTCGAACAACTGATGTTCTTAAACCCTGCTGACTGCCATTGGCGATTGCCAAATAAACGGATCACAAGATGTAACAAAACAGATCTTATTATCAAATTATTACCAAACAAAAAACAATAAACTTGCGGAAAAGATATATATGTGCGGTATTTATCCAACGCAATCATAGGTTTGAACGTTGTTTTTAATTTACACTTGTTTATATATATATATATAGATGATGTCCTCTCACTAAATAATTCAATATACCGCGAGACAATTTAAAGCTGATAAAAATAATAATATGTCATCTAGCTTATTAATATATTGTCATGATAGGACTAACAAGACGGGTGTCGTTGTTGAAGCAATATCTGCTTACCTTTCCGGAGCTTTTGATATCAATCGAGGTTTTTGGTAGTGTTCCTGTTGCTCGGTCTTTAGTTTTATGTGTTGTTTCTTATACTGTTGCTCGGTCTTTAGTTTTATGTGTTGTTTCGTATACTGTTGTTTGTCTTTAGGTTTATGTGTTGTTTCGTATACTGTTGCTCGGTCTTTAGTTTTATGTGTTGTTTCGTATACTGTTGTTTGTCTTTAGGTTTATGTGTTGTTTCGTATACTGTTGCTCGGTCTTTAGTTTTATGTGTTGTTTCGTATACTGTTGTTTGTCTTTAGGTTTATGTGTTGTTTCGTATACTGTTGTTTGTCTTTAGTTTTATGTGTTAGTTCGTTTACTGTTGTTTGTCTTTAGTTTTATGTGTTGGTTCGTATACTGTTGCTCGGTCTTTAGTTTTATGTGTTGTTTCGTATACTGTTGTTTGTCTTTAGTTTTATGTGTTGTTTCGTTTACTGTTGTTTTTCTTTAGTTTTATGTGTTGTTTCGTATACTGTTGTTTGTCTTTAGTTTTATGTGTTGTTTCGCATACTGTTGCTCGGTCTTTAGTTTTATGTGTTGTTTCGTAAACTGTTGTTTGTCTTTAGGTTTATGTGTTGTTTCGTATACTGTTGTTTGTCTTTAGTTTTATGTGTAAGTTCGTTTACTGTTGTTTGTCTTTAGTTTTATGTGTTGGTTCGTATACTGTTGTTTGTCTTTAGTTTTATGTGTTGTTTCGTTTACTGTTGTTTTTCTTTAGTTTTATGTGTTGTTTCGTTTACTGTTGTTTTTCTTTAGTTTATTGTGTTGTTTCGTATACTGTTGTTTGTCTTTAGTTTTATGTGTTGTTTCGTATACTGTTGTTTGTCTTTAATTGTATGTGTTGTTTCGTATACTGTTGTTTGTCTTTAGTTTTATGTGTTGTTTGTCTTTAGTTTTATGTGTTGTTTCGTATACTGTTGTTTTTCTTTATTTTTATGTGTTGTTTCGTATACTGTTGTTTGTCTTTAGTTTTATGTGTTGTTTCGTTTACTGTTGTTTGTCTTTATTTTTATGTGTTGTTTGTCTTTATTTTTATGTGTTGTTTGTCTTTAGTTTTATGTGTTGTTTCGTATACTGTTGTTTGTCTTTAGTTGTATGTGTTGTTTCGTTTACTGTTGTTTGTCTTTAGTTTTATGTGTTGTTTCGTATACTGTTGCTCGGTCTTTAGTTTTATGTGTTGTTTCGTATACTGTTGCTCGGTCTTTAGTTTTATGTGTTGTTTCGTATACTGTTGCTCGGTCTTTAGTTTTATGTGTTGTTTCGTATACTGTTGTTTGTCTTTAGTTTTATGTATTGTTTCGTTTACTGTTGTTTGTCTTTTTGAGTTTGAGTGTCCCGTTGGTATCTTCTGCTTGCTTCTCTTTTAATGACTTAAGGGGCAAGTATGAAATCACATCATCAATATCTAACTCAAACACCATATCTTGATTCCGTTTAATTGACCGAACAGGAACTTTATATTTTCATTAAACATGCCATCATCGCATATCTATCGATATAAATATTAAACCTACAACAATCATTAAGGTCAAAAGGGGGATGAGCAAGGGCCTGAAAACAGTAATAACTAAGACTGGAATTGTTTTAAGGTCCTCTTTCTATAAAAGCGTATATGAAAGTCATATTAATATATTCATATTGCCGATAACCATGATAACCCAGACAGCTAAAAAGTTACATTAATATAGTATACAATGCAAATGATAGAAACATGTTATTCAAATAATTTCACCACTCAAATGAGTATTACAAGTCAGGAGCCTCTGGCCTGTGTTAGTCTTGTATGTTTTTTTTTTAATTTTAGTTCATTCATATGTTTTGGAGTTTAGTGTGACGTCCATTTTTACCCGCCTCCTTGCTTAATTTTATTAAACAAATTTTACTTGATTGCATGAGCATAGTCATATTATAAATTAACACATATGCTTTTCGTGACTCTTATCAAAAGTAGCATTTAAATATGTTTTTATTTATCTTTATTTAGCATTCAAATATCTATTTTTCTTTATTCAAATATTCAATATTTATATACAATATTCATATTAAATATTACACAAGAATATTCACAAAACAAAGTTTAAAAGTATGAAATATATCAATAACACAATAATCATATATTGAATGCAATGGCACCTTCAGTCTCTTGCACAAGTATATTTTACTTTAAAAAGTGTTTTTGAAAAGAAAAAAAAAACATTCCTCATACATCTTACACCGTACAAATATTCATACAGGTTAGTTATATAATGTTTTGGAGTGTATTTGAATAGTCTGACAAAACCAACATTACTGTTTACATTTTTTAGTAAATTCCTTCTTCTGAAGATGCAATATCTCGCTATATGAAACATGAAATTGACAAAACTAATATTTATACCTTTTAAGGATCCAATTAAGGTGGTTTCAAACACCTTGAATAAAACTGATTTTGCTCGTTTAATTTTCATAAAATTTTGACAAAATATTCACTTTGACCCTTTAACCAAAAAAAAAAAAAAATTGACCCACACATTTTATCTGAAAAATTTCATTGGATATATAGCAGTTTGACAAACACTAATTTTGATATATGACAGGCAGCAGAGTCTTAATATTTCCTTTACATGATTTAAACGTTCAGCTGATTTTCACAGAGTTATATCCCTGTAGTGTTATGTACCACCTTAAACCAAACATAAATACTTCTTCGTACACGAATATATTAGTTTTTATCAATCAACATTATCAATCAAAACTAACAACTTCTGTCGCACAAACGTATGAAATTTTACTAGTTCAGAACATAATAAAAATAATAGAGTGATATGTTCTTCTTCCTTTTCATAAACATCACAAAATTAAAAAGGTTCATAGTCATAAGTTTACAATAAGTAAAAATACAATGATGTGCTGTTTTGACATCTAGATCCACTAACATAGATGGTTTCGAGTAAAAGTGACATTGTTCCATGCTTTATGAAGATCATGATATGCAATATAAAAAACTTCCGTCCACTTATTATAGCAAACAGTGTGCTGACAAATTTTACTTGAAGGTAATATATACAATTCTTTTGCAGAACACATAGATAACTCTGACAATCAAGTTGTTTTTAAAAATAACAGTAATAATTACAGAGTGAGATACATTTCTCCTATGAACATTTTTATAAATAGTTTCAGTCCCTTCTTTAGACAATATTACTTTTAAAATATTACATCTTTTCACAAAATTGTTAATATCAAAATGATTATAGTTACACTTTGTATCATCTCAACTATAGCCATTTCTCATATTGACTTAAATAAATTTTCAACAGCATTAATTCAGATCAAGTTCTTCTAAAATGTTGCTTAGGATGTGAACTAAAATGGTATCTGTGCATCAGTTTATGAAAGACGACAACCTCATCTGTTTAACAAATAAAACATGAATAAAATTCACAACCTCAATAAACAAAATGCTAGTGCGCGCAAATAAAGACCTATACCTAGTCTATCTAGTTCTGCTAATGGATTGACTTCCAGTCTCAGCTGTTGGGAGTCCACTTTACTAATCGGACATATTATCGTTGGAACAGTAACGGTGTTTGATTCGATTTCCGGCACTGGACCCGCCCAGTCTATACCGTAATTTTCAATAATTTCCATTTCTTCATGTACAAAAAGGTCATCAATACCACGGTGCCCTTGTCCTGCTTGTTGTAGTATACCAAGAACAAACAACTGTTTAGGAAAATGTCCTTGTTCCGATGACAAACTGTGCCTATTCCACCCATCTTTAAAAACCTGAAGTGCGGACTTGATACGTGGAACATAAATGTATTGCAGACACCATAAATGCATTTCATTGGTAACATCAAGGCATTCATTTCTCTCCAAGAAATAAAACAGTTGGTGGAAGACACATGTGCATGATTGAAACATGTCACGCCACAAACGTTATATTCTCTGGTTGTGAACACTTCGTCCTGTTATTATTAATCCCCTGTCTGCACTATGGGCAATCATGAATGTTGCAATGTCTAGATTTTCCCGTCCATGGTCTGTCCTTACTCTGGATGGTACTCTAAACTCCTGATAGGCGTTTGCAAAGGGTTGAAAGGTTGTGTTCGCCTTATTGTCAAGAGCAAGATTTAAAAAAGTAAGCATTATGTTGTACCCATCAAATCCTCCACGGATTACCATACCCTATCTGAAAAATTGGATAAATATATTCTTATGAGTATGTGTGAGAACTGAAAAATCAACTATAATTTTCAAATGTCAATTAAATACACCCGTTGGAAAATAGTTAAAATTGATATATAAGTTATGCGTGACATGAATTCACCGGTTTATAATGATGTGTTCCAATAGCGTATGCGTAGAAAAAAAAGGGTTTTAAATTGGTAGTAGGTGAGAAATGTATTTCCAAAACGACAGTTCCAAAAAATTAGTCGCAAAACTATTATTTAGCTTATTTTTCTCTTTGTTCAGAATATGAACGATTACATCATTCTCAAATTCTAGATTTATTTGTTTCAATAATAACTATTTCTTGTGAATTTATAATCAGTAGCATCTTTGCGAAGAAAATGCAATGCATTTAAGAGTACTTCCATTTACTCAGTTTTTGCAGGGCAAGTACCATTTTGCCGTTAGATTTTGCACTGATTCGTATGAATATAAACTGTTTACACAGAGTTACCCTTCGCATGTATGAAATTAAATGAAAATACTCTGACATGTAAATTAAGTAAAACATTTAAATTCGATGATCCATAACTGAAGCAGGGACAAATACCTCCGTGGAAATAAAATAATGTCTACTAGTTCAAATGCATGTCCCAAGTCAGGAGCCTGTAATTCAGTGGTTGTGACGTTTGTTGCTGTTTATAATATTTATTTTTCGTTCATTGCTTTATATATATATGTGTATATATATATAATAAATTGCCTAACAATGTCATTTTAACACACTGTTTAGTATGTAAATATTAGGATGTTAAAAAAATTTACAATACGATAAAAATAAACGCAATATTTCGCTAGACTAACTAGCTTCATCAAGCGTGCATCTGTCCAGGTGAAATCGGACGTAGATAAGAAACTTTTGCAGCTCATTGTACATGTTGTACATGAAATTAGCTGCCTTGTAAATAGTACATAATTTGGATGAAGTTCAAGATTATGTACAAAATTGGTGGTTGAAGTTTGCAACGTCCATTGGCCAACATCCTAAAATTTACATACTAAATGGTGTGTTAAAATTACATTGTTAGGCAATTTATAATTTCATTTGTGTAATTGAATTAATCTTTGTACTGATTAATTCACACTCAAATAGATTTGTATGTCATGTACGTGTTGCTATTTATAGGCAATTATATATATATATATTATATATATATAAATCAGGTCGTTAGTTTTCTCGTTTTAAATGTTTTAAATTTGTCATTTCGGTGACTTTTATAGCTTACTATGCGGTATTGGTTTTGCTCATTGTTGAAGACCGTATAGTGACATATAATAGTTCTACGCAATTTTGTCTCTGGTGGAGAGTTGTCTCATTGGCAATCATACCACATCTTATTTTTTATTCCTCGACCGGTCTGTGTTTTTATTTGATGTTTTTCTTTATATCGATCTGAAGAGTTAAGCCTTTTCAACTGATTTTCACAGCGGATGACCGTGAGGACATTTCGGTGTTATGTTGCCGCAGTCATTTCTACCCACATGACTTGCGTTTTTGACTGATAACCGATCGTATTTAGTATAATTACGCCGATATTATCGAGTGCAAAATAACATTCCTTATCGCTTGTTATCAATTAACTTGGATACCAAGGGGTATAAAATATCCATACCTACGGATATGAACGTAGATAACGAATTAACCCCCGGTCTTAGTCCAAATCTGGCGATTATTAGAGAAATTCGACCACAAAGTGTAACGTGAAAGCAACGTTTTTTTTATTTTATTAAAATTCTTTATTGAAATTTGTGAATTTTACATATTTTTTACGGGTTGTAGGACCCTACAGGTAGTCAAATATAAGACGTTTTTAATCCAGAGACAGAGAAACTGAGATCGGTCGAATTTGGCGCTCAATGTTGTGAGAGTTACATCATAGACGGTGTGACGTCAACGTGGGTCATTTGCATAGCTAGGTCAGTAGTCCCATTCATTGACAATGTGGCAGCCAAGTGATGCATTTACTAAAATTAGTGCAAATGATCGACATTGTAAGTTAAAATTGTTAGTGGATTAAATATTTAATTACAGACTTCATGGATAATCTACAGAATTCTATATTTCACAAGGAACAACCCTGGAACTAAGGAAAACGCGCGTGACGTCCCCCGGGGTAATGGATAGCGACGTCCGGGTGTTAACACCCAGGGGCTATGGGTTTTGTAACGACGTGCGTTAACCAATCAAAATCCTAGAAATATACTTAGCCGGGGATAAGTTTTCTTCTCGTTGTTGATGGCCGTGCTGTTGCCTATAATTGCTCAAATCCACTTCATTTGAACTTTGTTGGATAGTTGCCTCATTGGCAATCATACTACATGTCTTTATTTTTATTTTTATTTAATCTTTAAACTGTCAAAAACACAAACATATTCATGCAAACTATATAACAGGTTTAAAGTAAAAAACCATGACTGTGAGAGTGGGTTATGTAATCTCCATGAAAATGAGATGCGAATGAAAGTGCTAATACAATTGACTTAGCAAAAGCGCATCCCTTTAAAAATGACTCAATTGTTTCATATTTTTCATGTCGAGACCTTTTATAGCCGACTATACGGTATGTTGTTTTTTTCATTGTTGAAGGCCGTATGGTTGCCTATAATTGCTTACATTCACTTTATTTGAACTTTGATGGAAAGTTGTCTAATTGGCAATCATGCATCATCTCCTTATTTTTGTATTAATCACAAATTTCAACATTTAAACTATGAAAAAACATTCTGGTAAGTTGCAGTGCCAAAACATATGTGTTGAAAAAAAACGTCAATGTCACCACAAGTGCATACCAAACACCATTGACGTACCATTAGTGGTTCCCTTAGACTGATCAAATCACAAACTAATACTAGTAAACTGTTGACGGCGCCACCACCGACGCCGACGAAATTAAAAAAGCCCGCAGAGGCGAGTCAATAACATTGAGTCCTATGAATTTTACCACGTTCGATCACATCATTAAATAAAAATTCTAGAATATGTATATATTTCAAAGTTACAAATATTTCGTGACCTTATCAACTTGTGATTCCCGTCTACATGCCATAAAGCGTTTGGACCAGAAACTTGGTACGATCTTCTTCGTATCGTTCGGCACCATCGTATTGCTACTCCGGCTTCGTCAACTCTGATGAGGGATTCTGCTACTCCGGCTTCGTCAACTCTGATGAGGGATTCTGCTACTCCTGCTTCGTCAACTCTGATGAGGGATTCTGCTACTCCGGCTTCGTCAACTCTGATGAGGGATTCTGCTACTCCGGCTTCGTCAACTCTGATGAGGGATTCTGCTACTCTTCGTCTTTGTAAAACGATTCCTTCCGAACATACCAATTCTTTTTATAAGTCTATTCAATTATCGAATGTATATATCAGAGTATTTTAAATGCAATGAGTAACTCTGCACTAGAGTATCAAAAACTGCTAACCGTTCTGATGCAAATAGGTTAGACCCGGTTTTTCGTTCGGTTAGTGTTGTACAATATTTAGTTTTCTTTTAAATGTTTTGTTATTGCTGTTTGCATGTTTGTCCTTATTTACATTCTTATTTAAATACGAAGTATTGCATTTGCTGTATATGCTTTAGAACTAAGTGTTGCATTTGCTGTTTAATCTTTTGAACCTCTCGGTATCAGAAGAAAGAAATATACAATTGCTCTTCTCTGTATATTTTTGTGTTAAGATTAAGCTAATGCGGTAACAATTACCGCAAATGCTACATTAATTACCGCAAAAGCTACATTAATTACCGCAAAAGCTACATTAATTACCGCAAATGCACCAAATGAATATATGAGCCGAATGGTATGTCAGCCGATCGGATTTGCTACGAAATATTACAAGAAGCGCAAAAGCTACAATTATATAGCATATGCAATATTAAATATAGCATTTGCAATAAATTAGTGCTTTTGCATGAAAAAATTACTTTTGAACCTTTTGATACGCCATAGTTTCGTGTCAAAAAAAAAAGTTAAAAGAGTTATATTTGTCAGCATGTTATTCCTAAATTAACTTGATTGATTTGAGTATGATTAACACGTTTTTAGAAAGAAGTTTCATATTCCAAAACTGCGTCTTTTGTTTCTTTTACAAAAGTCTCTTTGACAGCTACATGTATAGAATAAAGAATGGAAACGGGGAATGTGTCAAAGAGACAACAACCCAACCAAAATATACAAGTCAACGCAAGGCCACCAATGGGTCTTCAACACAGCGAGAAATCCCACACCCAGAGGCAGCCCCGAGCAGGCCCTTAAACACAATGTACACTAGATCAAGAAAATGGACGCCATTCTATGCTCCGAAACATATAGATGAACCAAAATTAAAAAATATACAAGACCAACAAAGGCTTGAGGTTCTTGACTTAGGACAGACGCAAAAATGCGGCGGGGTTAAACAGGCTTTATGAGGGCTCAACCTTCCTCCTTCAGCTCTAGCCAATGTAGACATATTTAACTTAAACGTCCACAACTTTGAGTGTCACTGTCAAGGAACATATTTTGGGGTCCCTAACTAATATTGCCTCTGCAGCTGCCCTAAAAAGTCCACTCTTAACGAAATTTGCAGAAGGGGTATTTTACATATATGTACTAGTTTAGTTGCTATCTCCCTTTACGTTTAATATGACGGTGCCAGCTATGAAATTTAATAATAATTAAACTACAAGCCATCCGCAGTATTTCAAAAGGCTATTTGTTTCTTCTGAAACTAACCATACTTTGCGTAGTGATTATGTTAGCAATCCATTCATTTTTTTACACGAGACTCAGATGAAGTCCAAACAACAAAAAGAATCAACAATACTGTATACAATTCTATAAGCAACCATCATTCAAAAATGTTAAAGAGGTACACCAAAAAATTAAAATAGTTTTCCCCATTTTCACGCAAATCTAATTTTGTAACTCGCAACTCGACTTTTGTAACTCGCAACTCGACTTTCATAACTCGCAACTCGACTTTTGTAACTCGCAACTCGACTTTCGTAACTCGCAACTTGACTTTTTTAACTCGCAACTCGATACTCGACAACAAGTGAATCTCATCAAGAACACAGACGCACGCGTAAGACTAGTACTCGAAAGGCCAAGTGAGCTTTTCTCATCACTTGGCGTCCGTCGTCTGTCGTCCGTCGTCCGTCGTCGTCCGTTAACTTTTACAAAAATCTTCTCCTCTGAAACTACTAGGCCAAATTTAACCAAACTTGGCCACAATCATCACTAGGGTATCTAGATTAACAAATATATCCGATGGCCCCGCTTGCCAACCAAGATGGCCGACATGGCTAAAAATAGAACAACAAAGGGGTAAAATGTAGTTTTCGGCTTATATCTCTGAAACTAAAGCATTTAGAGCAAATCTGACATGGTAAAAAGGTTAAGATCTATCTGCCCTGAAATTTTCAGATGAATCATACAACCCGTTGTTGGGTTGCTGCCCCTGAATTAGTAATTTTAAGGAAATTTTGCAGTTTTTGGTTATTATCTTGAATATCATTATAGATAGAGATAAACTGTAAACAGCAATAATGTTCAGCAAAATAAGATCGACAAATAAGTCAACATGATCAAAATGGTCAATTGACCCCTTAAGGAGTTATTGCCCTTTATAGTCAATTTTTAACAACTTTTCGTAAATTTTTGTAATCTTTTACAAAAATCTTCTCTCCTGAAACAACTGAGACAAATTTAACCAATCTTGGCCACAATCATCACTAGAGTATCTTGTTTAAAAAATTCGTAAGGGTTCCGCGGAACCCAGTGTCTCGCCTACTTTTGCTGTTAATCGCAGGCTCAACAAAAATGAGGAAAAAAATTAATAGAAATATTCCCTCTCTATACTATCTTTTGATTGTAAGCAGCTTCTGTCCAAGTTTGGTAAAAATCCAGGACAGTTTATGAATCTAATAAATGTTTTAAAAACTTAAACTGCAGACTGTATGTAATGTTAACTGGAAGAAAAACTAAGTCCATTTATAAGTAAAATACGGAAAAAATGGAACAAAATTTTAACAAAATTTCCTTCTAGATACTAGCTTTTAATCATAAACAAGCTTCTATCCCAAGTTTGGTACAAATCCAGGATAGTGTAAGAAAGTTGTTAAAATTTTAAAAACTTTAACCACAGAGTGAATGTAATGTTAACTGGCAGAAAAACTGTCCATTTATAAGTAAAATATGGAAAAAATTGAATTTTTTTTTACAAAATTTACTTCTGGATACTATCTTATGATCATAAACAAGCTTCTTTCCAAGTTTGGTAGAAATCCAGGAAAGTTTAAGAAAGTTATTAAAATTTCAAAAACTTTAACCACAGAGTGAATGTAATGTTTCTTGGCAGAAAAACTAAGTCCATTTATAAGTAAAATACGGAAAAAATGTAATTTTTTTTTTACAAAATTTACTTTTGAATATTATCTTATGCTCATAAACAAGCTTCTGTCCAAGTTTGGTAGAAATCCAGGATAGTTTAAGAAAGTTATTAAAATTTCAAAAACCACAGAGTGAATATTTGTGGACGCCGCCGCCGCCGACGACGACGACGACGCCGACGCCGACGCCGACGCCGACGGAATGTAGGATCGCTATGTCTCGCTTTTTCGACAAAAGTCGAAGGCTCGACAAAAATGACCCTGCCTGCCAACAAACATGTCAGACATTGCTAAAAATAGAACTTAGGGGTAAAATGCAGTTTTTGACCTATATCTCTGAAACCAAAGCAAATGTATAACGGTTGCATTATTTCATGCATCAATTGTAAATAAAAATATCAGGTGAGCGACACAGGCTCCTTGGAGCCCCTAGTTTGATTATCCTGGTGATTTACCATTTGAAGTAAAAGTGTCGTGTGTCTGGCCAAATTCACAACCACTATTACCAAAGTCAGCAATTAAAAGTAATAGAAACACAACATGCTTGACTTTCTAAATATCTGCCATTTTTTATTGATAGTAGCACGATATAAGTGTAACCATGCAGTTGAGAATGTCAGTGTTTAAATAGGAAGCTCAGGTTTCTGAACATTTTTTAACTTAAAGAAATAGGACAGAAATGACTTAATGGATTAGCACTCATGCACATGCATTATGATTGATTGGTTGTTGTTGATTTATTGTCCAATGGCAAACATTTCATGCATGTCCAGGACGGGAACAAATTAACAGTAAATACAATATGTAGGTCCTATAAAAAGTGTTGATCGGGTGAATTTTTGGGGTTTGGACTGCCATTGGAAAATGAAGTTTAACCTCGCAAAATGCCACCTAAAGACCACTCAAAGTGTTGTTGCAAGGGTTTTTACTGGTCAGAGGGCGTGGCACTCTCTAATCGAGGTATATCGGATCTAACGTCCCAATTCTGACCGGCAGTGGCTGAGAATTTATACACCCCACACAGCCAAACGGACGCCCCACTTTCGTAATGGTTGTACTGTCATTCGGAAAAAGACCAAGGGAAGACCATTTTTCTATAACCCAGTCAACCCTTTTGGTTTGCACTTGCATTATGTTTACACTAAGAATTTCATGGGCTCGTTAACACTTTTGCTCGCAGTCATTTAAGAAAACATTAATTCAAATCAATGTTTTTGAACCATGGGTGACCATTAATTTTGCTTTGTTGCTAATTTCCTGGCCTTTTTTATCAAAGAAAAAAAAAACGTTTTGAAAGTTGGTATCGGTGACACTCCCCTGATCAAAATATGGGTCCACCCATGTCAATGATACCGGGAAATAATGCAGTGGGGTTAAACTTGTTTGCAAGTCAATCGTATACCCAACCTAAGACGGTAGTGTAAAAACCCAAGAGAAGAGTTGACTACTATAAAACAACTGGAAAGGACTTGACTCATTGTCTAATGCATTTGGCCAACAATGTTCAACGAGCTCATCTGATTGTTTTCGTTTAGCCGAACTTGGACCAACATCTTCATTTGAGACAGGTTCAAAATCGTGAAAAATAAGAGATATTTAAGTTTTATTGGCTGCAGTATATTCTTTTATTTTGTTTTAACTGGAATACCTTGGAAATTTCTAGTCTTCAATAAAAAAAAATGCCTTCAGATGTGCGCTGGATTAGACATTTCAATAATGGCTTTGGATGACTAATGATTTAAAGGTGTACTTACTACTTGAACAAAATTTACAGATGCAAATGTACAATGAAACACAAAAAAAGAGGTCGGTGCTGCCATCACGAATACATTAAAAAGACAGGGATTTGTAACGTTTTGTCAACAAATTGTACAGTGATAGTTTGTAAGAGAGCAACGAACTTGACATATTTGGCGAAACGAACGATACAGTATAAGATGAATTTATTTAGAACGATATCGTGTTTATTTGGAGTTATAGGAAACATTTGAAGGCACGTGGTAATTTTACGTGTAGTTATTTATTGTATTGCTAAAAGTATTGCTACTCAAAAGTTAATGTAAGATGAGATATTGAACATTTGCACCAAGCATGTGCGTTTTGCATCTAGCAGTTGTATCAAACGTTTTAAAACAAAATCTGAAACTTGCAGCAACTTCATAATTGATTAGATAAACTATCATGGTCATGTACCCATTGATATATACTGACATAAGTTCTAGGAAGGCAATTTCAGAAATTGGAATATATATATTCATATCGGTATAAATATTGACTTTGTTATCGATGAATTAAAACTCAAATAAATAGTATTCCTATATACCTTTGAAGTTTTTTGCACCTCATGTTTGTGGAATACCATCTTTTCCACAAGTTTATTGTTTTCTGTTTGGTATTAAATTAATATTAAGATCCATTTTGTCAAGTTAGATCTGGTGATCAATTTATTTGGCAATCGCCAATGGCAGTCAGCAGGGTTTAAGAACATCAGTTGTTCGACCTGTTAGTCAAATGCGTTTTGTTAAAATAGACTTTTTCACTTTTTTTGGTCTTTTGGAAATTGTTGTTTGTGCTGTTTTTAGACCCCTCTACCTTTGAAGTTGTATATCATATTTGTTTTTCGTTTACCAAGTTGTTTTGTACTAGTATACATCAGGCATTTAGTTTTCTCGTTTGAATCGTTTAACATTTGTCAATTCGGGGCCTTTTAGAGCATGCTATGAGGTATGCGTTTTGTTTATAATTGAAGGCCGTACGGTGACCTATATATAGTTTATATTTGCATTTGTTATTGTTTATAATGATATTGTTTATATGATTTATGCCCTCCTGGTGCCCCTATTCTATTCTATTCTATTCTATTCTATTCTATTCTAACTATTCTATTCTATTCTAACTATTCTATTCTATTCTATTCTATTCTATTCTATTCTATTCTATTCTATTCTATTCTATTCTATTCTATTCTATTCTATTATTCTATTCTATTCTATTCTATTCTATTCTATTCTATTCTATTCTATTCTATTCTATTCTATTCTATTCTATTCTATTCTATTCTATTATTCTATTCTATTCTATTCTATTCTATTCTATTCTATTCTATTCTATTCTATTCTATTCTATTCTATTCTATTCTATTCTATTCTATCATCTCCTATCCTATCCTATCCTATCCTATCCTATCCTATCCTATCCTATCCTATCCTATCCTATCCTATCCTATCCTATCCTATCCTATCCTATCCTATCCTATCCTATCCTATTGTTCCTTACTTCTACGTTATTTCTTAGATTACTCTCACCTGGGACTATTATACTAACCTAGTAACAAATATTATGTCCCAGCTTTCACACCGTGTTACAGTAATCCCAGCTTTCACACCGTGTTACAGTATTCCCAGCTTTCACACAGTGTTACAGTAATCCCAGCTTTCACACAGTGTTACAGTAATCCCAGCTGGTCATTTGGTCTCTGGTGGAGAGTTCTCATTGGCAATCATACCAAGCTTCTTATCTGTATAAGTATTGCCGATTGACGACCAAATCTTCATACTGGTCATTTGGTCTCTGGTGGAGAGTTCTCATTGGCAATCATACCAAGCTATGCCTTCTTATCTGTATAAATATTGCCGATTGACGACCAAATCTTCATACTGGTCATTTGGTTTCTGGTGGAGAGTTGTCTCATTGGCAATCATACCAAGCTTCTTATCTGTATAAGTATTGCCGATTGACGACCAAATCTTCATACTGCAAAGCAAAAAAATGTTTTGGTCAGGCAACATATTTCGTTTGCTTTCAAGAAAACTGGTCATATGATCATACTAAGTAATTGTACAGTGGACAATTCCATTTAATATCTTAAAATGGGTGGATGTTTTTTTTCTGAGGGATATCAAAAGTCATTTCTAAGCAATATTGGCTCATAATGTATCTGAGGCGTACCCATTTTTGTTTCTGAGGGGTACTAAGTATTTTCTTGTCTTAATATGTAAAAATGAGGGATTGATGGCACAATTTGGCATCTGAGGGGTTTAAAACAAAGCACGTGAGAGGTTGAAATTTCACGGCATGAAATCGTTCTTAGGTGGTATTTGACAAGGTATAATCACCCCTTGATTTTCGTATATTAAATAGAATGTCCCCTTACAAATTATAAAAGGGAAATTGTTTCTATGCAGCATTTTTTTTAACATATATAGACTATGGAGTAAATTTACTGAATCAATTATGGTAGAAATGCATATTAAGTAATAGTAAAAGTTCAATGATAAGTTAATATTGATATTAAAAGACCTCCGAATAAAAAGGGATGTTCAGATCCCCGAGCCCGAAGAGCGAGGGGTTTGAACAGCCCTTTTTGTGAGGAGGTCTTTTAATGTCAATATTAACTTAATCATTGAACTTTTACTGACTTACAAACCGTCAAAAACATAAGAAAAGTACACAAAAAGCACTTGCAGAAACCTAATTCCCCTGAATTGGACGAGTTAAAAGATGTTCAACTTAATTGACAGTTAAACAGTACTCAGACTAGCTGATATGTACAATTAACAGTTACCAAATTGCAATGAAAACGGACCGATTAAATGGCAGTACATCATTATTTATTTATTATAAATTTGTTAGCGTTAAAATAACACCGAATGATAGTTTTACAAACTTAGGGGGTAAATTCATATTTTTGAATCCAACTTTTCGAAATAACGATTTATTATTTAATAAATGAGGCAATCAAAACGCTATACAGACCTCATTTATAACTGACCAATGAATACTCTGCACAACAACGTCTTGTTATATATATTTGATGTTTTACTGTCAGTAATCATGAAATAGATTCGTAAAGACCAGATCTTAGAAAACAGTAAGTAAATTCTTCCGACAATTAACCTTTTAAACTGCTTGTTTCAGAACTTCTAATCGAACAGACCTAGATGTATATGTATATGAGGCCCTTCACAATATTCATCTGGTAAATGTTCATTTTGTTTTTGATTCTGTAATTTTCCAACACTACGTTACATGCGAACGCAAAATAATTAGTGTTGTCTGTTCAGTCCAATTAATTAATAGATCTTGCTTTTTTTGTTTTTTAATAAAAACTATGCATGTAAACTTCAATGAATAAAATCGTATTAAAAAAAGCTAATTGTAACATATATAGCATCAACTAGGTTTCACTGGTCAGATCAAAACGTGTTGAGTTGAGATATTTTCGCAAGTTCAATGTATTATATGAAAACAAACTCTTTTATTCTAGTCGTCCGTTATTCCCTTTTCTTGTCTAAATGTAACAAAAACACCTGAAAAAACTTTTATCTTTCTTAGTTTTATCCTTGCCTGACAAAAAATCATATGTTATAAATCGTATTAAAACATTAGATAAGAAGCATAGTAAAAAAGTATTTAAAACTTTTTTATAAGCAGTCTTTGCATCGGAATTAAACATATTTATTATAAAACCAGTTGTTGGCATGACACGGATTATGTTCTTCTCATACATTTTATGACGGTATAATACTAAACCCCTAACGGAGGGATTGTGCCTGATATTCATATGATGAAGACATAATCTTTCAATCAGTTTAATTGAGGTCTGGAGCTGGCATGTCAGTAACTGCTAGTAGTCTGTTGTTATTTATGTATTATTGTCATTTTGTTTATTTTCTTTTGTTTCCTATTCTGACATCGGACTCGGACTTCTCTTAAACTGAGTTTTACTGTGCGTACTGTTGTACGTTTATTTTTTCTACATTGGCTAGAGGTATAGGGGGAGGGTTGAGATCTCAAAAAACATGTTTAACCCCGCCGCATTTTTGCGCCTGTCCCAAGTCAGGAGCCTCTGGCCTTTGTAAGTCTTGTATCATTTTTAATTTTAGTTTCTTGTGTATAATTTGGAGTTTAGTATGACGTCCATTATCACTGAACTAGTATACATATTTGTTTAGGGGCCAGCTGAAGGACGCCTCCGGGTGCGGGAGTTTCTCGCTGCATTGAAGACCCATTGGTGGCCTTCGGCTGTTGTCTGCTCTATGTCGGGTTGTTGTCTCTTTGACACATTCCCCATTTCCATTCTCAATTTTAGTAATGTAATAAATTGCAGAAAAAAAACCCCAAAAAAACATAAAAATTTAAATGGAAATTGTACATTATAGCATTTTACAAGATCTTGTCTTTGTGTGCTAAGTACATGGAACAATTTATGAAGTTGATTGATTTTTGTTTGCTTTATGTCCAGTGGCAAATATTTCATGCATGTTCATCACTATAACAAATAGATTTAAATACAATGGGTAGGTCGTGCAATGGGAGGTCAACAGTGAGGTTGGAAGTGAAACTTTAAAATACCATTGGAAAATGAGGGTATATTGAATAAGGACAAAAATTTAGACTTGCAACAGCTGACCACATTCGGATCACTCAAATAATTGGTGCAAGAGTTTTTAATTTGCAGAGAGCGTTGATCCATGAAATCTTCTCTGAAGTCGATCATCGATGTTTACGTGTAGTTTGAAATATCATTTTACGCATCCAATTTAGGTTAGATTCTTTTAGCTCGCTTTAATTACTGTCAGAATTCTGTGAAACTGTTTTATTTATTGCACTTGATTTTGTTTTGGTATTATATTCTGTACTTGGTCTCGTGTGAGGGTGTTCGCCTCGAGAGCCGGAGGTCGTTTGTTCGAATCCCGACCGGGCCAAACAAAAACGTTAAATTTGGTATTTACTATTTCAACGCTAAACACCTGACATCATAGAGTAAGAGCACAGACTGGTCGGCTCAGAGTCGGAAATGTGTATGAGTCGGGTGACTTTTCTTTCTGCGAACTAATATCTTGTAAAATTACACGTTAAAAAAAAACGACTCAGCGCGTCAGTCTAGTAAAAAGCGGGGTTAATACGCATATCATATTTACATGTTATTGTCCTGAATATTCATTTTATTTACCGCTGGTCGTCATCCATTATCATCATTAAATTACCGTTATATTATACAGTGAAGTGTTTTTCTTCTACTGGTTTATAGTACAACTTCTTAAACTTTCACCTATCAAAATTAAAATTGGGCAGGTGAAATTTTTCAACCAAACACTTCTTGTGATTGCTGGGATACCTTTGCCGGTAAATAATATTAAATCAAATGTGCCTTTTGCGATATATAATATTTGACGGTAAATATTATTGAATTAACTCCGTATAACTATTATTTAGTCATGGGGCGGTTTTGAGCTTTTTATTCTGTATACACATCTTTCTATAAAAACTGAATGTTGAATCTTCATGTTTTGATTTGTCTGTGTCTTTGGGTTGCTGTCGCATTAATGTATACCTTTATATCCTTTCACTTGGGTATAGACATATTGACATGTCTGGACCTCTCCCGTCCCACAGTATACCCTTGCCTTGGGTGCGTTCGTTTGGCTTATCGGATATATAAATGCGCAGCTTTGTCTGATCGAAATAGGAATGTATTTCCGATGACTGGTGTAGTGGGAATTTCACGCTATCTATACGTTAAAAACATTAGAGGGAAATACGATCTACGCACGAGTTGAATGATTGAAATGTGTAAACAACAAGAAAGATCGGCTAAATCTTTTCAAATAAGTCGCATGGCTGATTTTAACACATTTTTTTGCCACTTTTGCCAGGACAATTGTAGATGAAAAAATTTAACAAAACCGATTAGCAAGACAATATCTAAAAAAAATAAATAAATGAAACACTCAAAATAAGTTGAATCCTTATATAAATTAATGTCAACATTTTTTTTTATCCATTTTTGCTTTTATGTCAACTATTATACCAGTCTTAGTTATAAATAAACTTTAAACAGCAAATGTTGTCACCTAGGCGAGACAGTCGTCATTGTACGCTTCAATATAAGAGTTATTGCCACTTAATAAAGATTGTTTTTCTGTTCTAACCCCCTCTCCTATTAGTTTTGCTGGAAAGGATACAATGTAACCCCTGATGTGTACTACGACTACGTTTTTAATGTTAAAAAAAAGAGATTAAATGCAAAGAGAAAAATGGTGGAAGAAATGCTAAGATTTACGCTTAAAAATGCAAATGTAAATAAAATTGAAATATATAAAATTAGGAAAACTGTTAGAGACAATTATCAACTGAAGACAAATGATTATACATCACTAAATGAAGCTGATAAATTAATTGCTCCATTAATGTCCAGTGGCAAATATGTCATGCATATTCACGACGAGTGGATCAACCTGAAGCAAATGATTACAATTTTAGAGTGGCACTTTTTACAATAAGGCAGAGCGTTCGATTGAGGTAAAACGTATGCCGTAATACAGTTGAACCATGGTCGAAGTCGTAAGTTTAGCTATTAGCCCTCCTTCCCTTTTTTTCTTCCACGGTAGACGAATGTCAAAAACAAAACGTCATGAATTTACAATCAATAACGGCTGAGATATATGAACATTTTTTGGTAAATAAATTCCTAATGCAGCCAACATCTCCCCGTTCGAGACAGGTTAGTATTTCCACTTAAAAACCGTTTGATTATTGACCGGAGATATTAAAGCAACCAAAAGCATATTGAATCAAAAAAATTCTAAAATTGTAAATTATGGTATTTTGCTGGGTGTTTTCCCGATCCTATTTCGGACTCCCTGATTTTAAGAGGGCGTATCTAATTAGTCATGCCCGATTAACTTTTAGTAAATTGAACCTCAACTTAAAGACCTACACCGGGTAAATAAGTTCGAGGTACAATAAGTAGACAATAGAAATCCTTTGTGAAATGAGATCGTCCCAGGTCTCTTAGACAAACATATACCTATGAAAAAAAAAGAAAGCCATCAACAAACCAGCCCCATTTATGAATCAAACTTTACGAAGGGAAATATATAAAAAAAAAAAAAAAGAATGCATATAACAAATATCAAAACTATAAAAATAAAACAAATTGGGAATCATACAGAAAACAAAGAAATTTGGTTAATAAAATTAAAAAGAAATCCATCAGAAACTATTTCATGGAAAGATGTGTAGGAGGAAATAACAGCAAAGATTTTTTGCCAACAATCAAGCCCTTCTTAACTAACAAAGGTTCACATTTTTCAAAAGATCTAATACTATGTGAAGACAATAAAATAATTAATAATCAAAATGAAATGCTGAATTATTTAATAACTTTTTTATAAATGTTGCCAAAGATATCGGCTCAAAAGATACTATCATCGATGAACATCATCCCAGTATTAAAGTTATAAAAGAAAACAAACCAGAAAAAGAAGAACTATGTTTTAGCCCAGTAAATTCTGAGTTTGTTAAAAAACAAATCAATAAAATTAACATTAAAAAGGCAACAGGAAAAGATGGAATCTCTTCAAAAATATTAAAATCATTTGAATCTGAACTATCCAATCCAATTTCTAAATTAATAAATAAATCATTTGAATCAGCTGTTTTCCCAGATAAATTAAAAGAAGCACAAGTAATACCTCTGCATAAAAAATCAAACACTCTAGATAAAGGAAACTATAGACCTGTAAGTATATTGCCCATGATTTCAAAAATTTTTGAGAAGTCTATAGATAATCAACTTGTGGAATATTTTAATTCATTTTTCCACATTTTTCTGTCAGCTTTTCGAAAAGGATACGGATGCCAAACCGCTTTATTAAAAATAATTGAAGATTGCATGGAAAAAGGCTTTAGATCAGAATAAATATGTAGCAGCTATATTAATGGACTTGTCCAATGCTTTTGACTGCCTACCCCATGACCTCTTCCTACTAAAATTAAAATCCTATGATGTTTCCGCTTCTTCTCTTAAACTTTTGGAAAGCTATTTAACTAATAGAAAACAGTGTGTTAAAGTAGGTACTAATTCAAGCTACTGGCAAACAATGTTTAAAGGGGTGCCGCAAGGGTCGATATTAGGACCAACATTATTTAATATCTTTTTAAATGACATTTTCTATTTTATTCATAAAAGTGAACTCTATAATTATGCAGATGACAACACCCTTTCATACGCAGATAAAGATTTAGATAAATTAATTAATACTCTAGAAGATGAAAGCAAAATTTTGATAAATTGGTTCTCAATAAATAAAATGAAAGCTAATCCAGAAAAATTTCAAGCAATAGCTGTAGGTAAAAAAACTAAAGACAAAAACCTAAAATTTAAATTAGAAGGTAATGAAATAGAATGTGAAGATAACGTTAAACTTCTAGGCGTAACAATAGATTTTAAACTAAATTTCAATGAACATGATTCTATAATATGTAAAAAAGCATCCAAACAGCTAAATGTATTAAAAAGAATAGGAAAACACCTGACTAAACTCGGAAAATTAACAATTTATTATTCGTTCATAATTTCCAACTTTAATTACTTCCCACTAGTTTGACACTTTTGTGGGTAGGTTAATACAAAAAAGATAGAGAAAATTCAAGAGAGAGCACTAAGGTTCATCTATGAAGACTATTCAGCAAGTTATGAAGATCTACTCTGCAAATCAAAATTACCATCTTTAAAAATAAGAAGAATGCGATCATTGGCTATTGAAGTTTTCAAAATTATTAATAAAGATTGTCCTGTTTATCTCCATGATTTAATACACTTAAAGGAAAACACTTACTCTTTCAGATACCAGAATACAGCCGACCTACCACATGTAAGAACAACTGCATACGGCCTACAATCTTTAAGTTATGCAGGTGCTAAGCTTTGGAATGAGCTGCCAGATGAGCTACGTAAGCAATCATCTTTAAATCAATTCAAGAACTTGATAAATTCTTGGTCTGGTAGCTCATGTCAATATTTTGCCTGCAAAACCAGTTAATTTCTGTTCATTATCTTTGGTTTAATGCTTTATTTTCAGCATGGCAATTTTATTTTGTTATCTTTACTTTAGTGCTTCTGCTGCTTTGTGCTAATTAGTTTAGTAACTAACTAATCTATATGTGCTTTAAATGTGCAAACCATTTTATTTTTGCTTTTGTGTTTTTATCTCACAAGTGCATGTTTCAGTGTGTGTTTAACTTGTAAGGGACGACCATTTGATATTCTGGGGGGGGGGGGGGGGGGGGGGGGGGGGGGGGGGGGCAGGAGGATTTGTTTTGGATCGGTTATTTATTTTTGTGAAATTAAAGGACAGATTATTTATTTTCTGCACTGTTGAAGCGTGATTTTTCATTTTCATTAAAAGAAGGGACTGATTATTTATTTTCACAATTATATTTTAATATAATATTTGAAAACACACAATTTTTAAATTCATTTTTTTATTCTTAAATAGATATTACATGTATAGTCAAGTCATTATGTACCACCATATAATCAGAGTTAATCATCATCCTCTGGAAGTGAATCTTCTGAATTCCAAACTGCATACATTAAATACATACAATGTATTAATTTTGCTGTAACTATAGTTTTCTTTAAAAGTAATGACAAAGAAATTTGCCGAGCGGAGCGAGGCGAAAGAAATTTCGGCAAAGGGTTTTGGTGGCCGAAAGAAGCTATAGAAAAAATGATACAAAATACTGCATTCTGCACGTTTCCCAGACCCTTTCTTAATCTGAAACGCAAGTTCTGCGTTCTTTACTTTTTCGACGATATTTTGGTCTCAAAGCAAAATATATAGATTCAGTGCAAGACTTTTAGTTTTTAGATACAACATCAAAAGACTATAATATGTAGGATAAAGCAAAAATGTAATTCACATAGTAAAGTATGTGGCTGCTGGGTTTTTTTTCTTTTTTTTTGTGTTTCTGCTTGCAGAAAATCTTTTATTCCTGTCAATTATGTGTTTTTTTTCCAAATTAAGTTAAGAGGGGGCTGATTATCATTGATATAACTATGTCAAGTAAGTTTTTATAACACATTTCAATTACAACTTGATGTAGTTCCTTACTGGGATACAATTTAAAGTAGTTTGTAAAATTAGATAAAAAGTCCTTCAAATTAATAAAACTTAGATTTAAAACAAAAATTACTATATTACTGATGGGATGCAACACTCAGAGAATAAAGAAGGGCAATCAATGAACAAAGACAAATCCGGGAACAGATAAAACACAAAGCGACAAACAATAGACAAGTAACACTGAAAACTAAAAATAAATGAGAAACATTGATCCTGAAAAACAGGGGCTACATCAGAGGGTGAACAGACCTTGCTTCTTGCAAGACACTCGCCGTGAAAACAATCTGATATGAAGACAAGCTTTTGTTTTTAAAATTTCCAACATGAGGCATTTGCCTCAATGTAGTTACGTCCCTGTAATAAAAGTGGGGTAAATGTTCTTGAGACAATATACCTCAAGTTAAATGAAACCCATTTTCAGACATTTCAAGTAATTAATATTCATGATATTTATACATTGTATTATTAAAAGATTTGGGAAGTTTCCCCGCAAAAAATTTGAAAAAAAAGATGAATTTTGGAAGAATCTGGTGCCATCTCATACTTTAGAATAGCATTTATAAAATGGCTTAAAAGACATGCTGAGTTATTTATTTTTTCAATACATTGTAAGTCAGGTTATTTATTTTCAAACTACCACAGACCAAACCATTCATTTTTGTTATTATCAAGGCTGAGTTATTTATTTTCAAAATCCCCCCCCCCCCAGAATATCAAATGGTCGTTCCCTAAGATGCTTTTAAGAACTTTTGTGCTGCATGTTATATACTGATATGAACTCTTGCTTTATATGTTTAATTTATGTGTGCATGACTAAATATGTATGTTTTGTTTTATTTGTTGCTCTGTCGGTTTTAAAAGCTCTTCAGAGCTTATGTTTGTACTTGTATTGTATATACCGACTCTAAATAAAGCTTTATGTCGTTACTATGTCGTCACTATACAAGACCAGGCTCAGGGCGGGCCCAGGTTTTTTGAAAAGAGAGGGGGCGTTATTTCAGAAAAGGGAATCTGCTACCAACTAGCCACATACATATAGCCAGAGACATATATATGTCTCTGATATACCGCGGCATATATGGACTGGCGGAATTTAAGAGCCGAAATTTTAATAAACGTTTTTTGTTAAAATCATATAAATCGTGAGAAACATTGACAAACTGTTTGGACGATCAAAATGCAATGTACACTCTCTACGTCCCCCTGGATCCACCGGCGCGACTGCAACCTGTCCGACTCAAAATCTCGTCATAAAAATTTCCGGAAACAAGTCCTGAAACGAGTTGTATATTATGTGTATTTTTATAGTTTCCCGCCGCCTGTCAAAGTATGTTTCCTGTTATTGTGAAAGAAATGGTACATGTTAAAATAGACGGTTTTGGTCAAACTGTACACACTCAAAGATAAAACCAATATATTGTAATCAGATTGTAGCCAACCCACCAAATGGGGAACTATTCCAAAAATGAGTTACAATCCCTCATTTGAGAAATCATTTGATTCTGTTAAAAACGAAATTTTCTACTTAAAATGGCACAATTTTATAGAAAATAGAACCACTTCGTCCAAAGGGGGCAGCCCCGATATTCCGACACCCCAATAGTCCGACATCCCATTAGGGACTTATCATTTTTTATCTGGGAAAGGGGGGGAGGGGCTGGTCAAAATGCAAGGGGGATCAAGTTTTTACTGTATGTGGAAAAGGGGGGTTCAAATTTTTCATAAATTCAAAGTGGGGGGATCAATATTTTTTGCACATGGAAATTAGTAGTTCATATACTTCAAGAGACAAAATATCAAGAAGAACATTATAAAACAGTCATGACAGTCAAATCGAAAATATATCTTTAACATCATTCATATACAATTAAGTAAGACATCACAAGACTTTGGTGATGTAGGAAGCTGCCATTTTGTGTCATTTTGTCCCGTATAAAATGCATAGGTGCTTCATAATCCGAATTATTCAGTAGTTATATTTCACTCACTTCGATCACTAAATTGACAAGCATTACTGCCAAGTTTTGTTATAATCAGCTAAATAGTTTGAGAGAAGTTAAGTATAAATTAAAACGAAATCTGCATGCAGCGATTTGTGCAAAATTTTGTCCAAAAATACAAATCATGCCACATCAGGAAAGAATATAGTGTAGAGCAATATCTTCTCCAATAAATTATTAAATATTGCATACAAACAGTTGAATATTGATACAAAACAGGCCTTTACAATAACTTTTTTTCCAACTTGTCCAGTAGGACAAGTACATACCAAAACTTACTTGTCCGAATGAAATTGTAACTTGTCCAACAAAAATCTTAATAATAACCTTTTTTGCATTTTAAGTTGATTCAAGGAACAAAATGAATTAAAACAATAGAACAGAATTCGATTTATATCTTTTGAAATACCTTTTAAAAATATGAGTCGAGAACAACTGAATCTAGTCATGTCACAGGACTTATGTTCTAGTTTTCATCAATGCCAAAGTCTCATCAGACTCTACACATGAGGCACAGTCTGATAGGCCTGTCAATTTCCACTCATTGGATTTGTATCCTGGTTTTTTAAGTTGAAAAGAGTTTCTTCAAATTCAATCAATAAAAAAAAAGAAGATGAGGTATGATTGCCAATGAGACAACTCTCTGCAAGAGACCAAATGACACAGAAATTAATAACTATAGGTCACCGTATTGCAAGTATTGTTTTTTTCTTCTATATATGATCAAATATGATTTGGGAATTTTATGGTAAATAATTTCTTCATTTTTATTTAAAAAATATTTTTGTTAAAAAAAATACGGTATGGTATTTATTATAAAGGAACAGAATAAGGGGAAAAACGAGGTACTGATTTGTCTTGGTCCCGAAATGTCTCCTGCGTTGCCAAACTGTCTATTAATCATGTCTATTAAATATGTCTCCTACAGTGCCAAACTGTCTATTAAACTTGGAGCCGAATCGGTTCCGAGCTGGTGACGAACTGTCTTGTAAAGTTACCTTATCTACAAAGCGCATCGCTGATTCGGATCAGTAAGACTGGTTTCCGAGAATAGTACATGTATGTCTTTTACCTGTTAAAAAGTACCTGACAAAGAACCAGTTTTAAATTATCGATTGCAAGTAAACATGTCAAATTAATACTTGTGTTTATCTTCTTTTCTTGTTTTTTGTTTATAATTACTTTGTTCATCAAAGTTGGATTAAATTTATTTTCTGCATAATAATTTAACTTGTCCCGACGGACAAGCTTGATATAGCTTTTACTTGTCCGACCTTTTTTTCCTCTGGTACCGGACAATCGGACAAGCGTTATTGTCGAGCCCTGCAAAAGATGATTCTGACATCATGAACAACCCTTATGCATCTTTTTGTTTTCATTTCAAGATTCCTTTGACTCCATTTATACCTCACACTCCCTCAAAATTTGTACTTTTTAGGCTAATAAATCTAAATTTTGAGGTTACTATCACACATTTATGAATGAAATGTGACAATAAATGAGTAATTGAATTGTTCAAGCTGAAAGTAACTATCCATATAAAAGTTTAGCGACTCAATGGAGGTTTCAATAAGGCCTTAAGTTTAAGCAGCGTTCAAGAGAGGGACATTTAATATACCCCTCTTAGTAAATAATGTGTTGTTACTGTTTCGAAAAGTTAACTTTTTAATGTAGATTTTTAACTTAGGATCAAGTTTTCTTTAATAGCCCAATATAGGAAATTAGAAAAAAGGTCAGAATAAGCTACTCAAAGCACTGGCTTGCTCAACTTCTAATATTCATGGAAGAGCCCTATTTCAAGGCAATTTTCCCTCAAATATGTTTTTAGACTCAATCATCTGAGAATGTTTCATTTTCAATATGTTCGTGAAATAAAATGATAAGTGTTTTGCATGTTAAAATTTTGGCATGTTTAATAGAGGGGGGGTCACATTTTTTAAATGTTTTCACAGGGGGGATCATATAAAAATAGAGAAATATTATGGGGGGGTCAAGAAATTTTGTATTTTTGATTTCAAAATGACCAGCCCCCCCTCCCAGGTAAAAAATGATAAGTCCCTTAGTCCGACATCCCAATAGTCCGACACCCAATAGTTCAACATTCCATTAGTCTGACATCGAAGTGTTTAACAAAAAAAAGTATATTTATTTTTGTCGAGCCTTCAACTTTAGTCGAAAAAGCGAGACATACATGTAGCGATCCTACATTCCGTCGTCGTCGTCGGAGGCGTCCACAAATATTCACTCTGTGGTTAAAGTTTTTGAAATTTTATTAACTTTCTTAAACTATCCTGGATTTCTACCAAACTTGGACAGAAGCTTGTTTATGATCATAAGATAGTATCCAGAGTAAATTTTGTAAAAAAATAAATCCATTTTTTCCTTATTTTACTTTTAAATGGACTTAGATTTTCTGCCAGGAAACAACACATTCACTCTGTGGTTAAAGTTTTTAAAATTTTAATAACTTTCTTATACTATTTTGGATTTGTACCAAACTTGGACAGAAGCTTGTTTATGATCAAATGCTAGTATCTAGAAGGAAATTTTGTTTTCTTCCAGTTAACATTACATTCAGTCTGCAGTTAAAGTTTTTAAACATTTATAAGATTCATAAACTATCCTGGATTTTTACCAAACTTGGACAGAAGCTTCTTACAATCAAAAGACAGTATCAAGAGGAATATTTTTATTGATTTACTTCCTCATTTCTGTTGAGCCTGCGATTAACAGAAAAAGTAGGCGAGACACTGGGTTCCGCGGAACCTCTACGAATTTTTGTATTAGAAAGTCGAATAAAGGTCCATTCAATACTAAGAACTGACACCGTGGGAACAGGTAATGCAAACTTGGTTAATGTATTAGTACTAAAGTAGCAGAATTCATCACCACTAACTGAAAGCACAACCTAATTTGTTAAGTCTTGGCGAATTTCTTAAATACCTCTCGATATAGTATCTCAGAGATACAGATTTAAATAGACGCAGTAAGAAAATAAAGGAACCAATGAAGCTTTGCTGCGTACACGATTATACATGTATGAGTGAATATGGCTTGAGTGGATATGAGGGTATTTCTGGTAAAAACTCTAGCGACAAAAAGTAATAACGGAGTTTTAACTCAACTAAAACTTCTAATTTTATATTTTTTTACAGGAAGAGAGGGGGGTAAAATGTAACAGTATAATGCCATTAATTGAAGAACAAGAGTTTAGTTTGTATATATATGAGCACCAACAGTGGTAGATCCAGCCATTTTAAAAAGGGTGTTCCAACCAAATGTCCCCATTCAAAAGCATTGATAGTAAAAAAAGGAGGGTTCCAATCCTCGGACCCCCCCCTCCACTGGAATTGTCACTGACCAATATTTAAGAAAGAGTGAAATTAAGACAGAACACTTGTGTATATATATAGAAGTGTTCTGTTGTAATTTTGCTCTTTTTCAAAACAGTGGATAAACTGGTTCAATGATTATCTCTCTTTCAAATAAATTCTCTTCCATTTTTGATGCGTTCGCCGCACAGGGACTTTGTTTGCAGATCAACATGTGTATGTCCCCGCCATTAGGCAAATGGGGCATTTAGTGTTACCCTTATCCATCCGTGCGTCCGTACGTTATGAAACTTTTATCAATACTTATTACTATAAAACACAGATCAAGTTTGAATTTGGGTAGCATCACTTTTACAGCTCTCTAGTTAGGGAGCAACCACTTAACTTCAAGTGTGTGTGTGTGGGGGGGGGTATGGGTTTTTGTCTGATTACGAAAAATTTAACACTATAAGGTATGGGGAAAATCTGGATTCAGAATTTTTTTTTTGTCATCTGCTTGAACAGAATATTTTTTTTCATCAATTTGGGCATGTTGGGAATCAGAATTATTTTTTTTTAGAAAAATAACATACCCCTTCCCCCCTTGAAGTTAAATTGTCGTTCCTTTATGTCCCTTTATGATGTAATATGCAAGTGGGGACAGCATATGTAGTTTTATAGCAATATATGCAGTTTACCATATATCCAAATCAGTATACTGAAAAACCCTAAAGGGATCTAAGTCATCATTTTAAATGAAAAACAATTAAAAATATTTCTATGTGACTATACCTTAAAAAGGCATTAATTTCCTTCCTAGATGTTTTTTCGATCAGAAGCATGATGTTTTGATTTCCCGAGGAACGACTGCCTTACTTAGCTATCAGGTCAAAACATAAATGCAATGGGAGATACATCTGTCATTACATCCAGTGGCAAATATTTCATGCATGCTCAGGATAAAAACTAATTAAACAATAAATCCAGTACTTTGGTTGACCAGAATGAAGAGCAGTAATATTAAGCAGTAATATTCACTTTAAGTCCATTCAACCGGCAAATGTCATCCATTTTAATTGAGTTTAACAATCGTAATAAAGCATTCAATAAAGAACCAAATATAATCGACTGTTCAATTATACTACAGGATATATATATATATATATATTATAAAGTTTCCATTTTAAGTTCAAGTTCAGTGGAGATGGAAACCAACATGCTTGGATGAAATAAGTCTTTTGTATTTGTTAATGAAATCTTTTTAGTTTAACAGTTCTGAGAGTATATTGCAATCTGGACATTTTATTTACGAAGAGAGACTGTTCTTCTAATTCCAAATTCTCTTCATCCCAAAGGATGAATAAAGTATAAAAATATGTTAACTTTTTTTTTTGCTATAAAGTAAATCCCATGCAAGTGGGGCGTCCTTTGGTTATACTGAATGTATAAAAAAGCAGCCACGTTCGGTCCGAAAAAGTACACTTAAACCTATACCTCGTGTAGAGAGAGAGAGTGGCACGTTCTCTGCACTTAAAGAAACCTTGCCACAATTTGGTAATGCCGTAGGTGTTACCTACACTTGTTAACCTATAGATTTGTTCTTCTTAACAGAAGTTCCTCTGAAAACTTTGTTAAAACAATGCTTTAATATAAAACAAATATTATATATACCTTTTATTTCGTCAGGAACAAGTACCGCAATTTTGACATTTTTTCCCAGTAGAAAGAATATTCCATATTAAGAACATATATTATAAAGGAACTCTATACAGTCTGTAGCCAGGCCAAATTTCTATGTCTATCCAATATACCCTTATTTTCCCTTGGCAGTCCAAAATTTCCGCCCTCAGTCTCAATCCCGGTCGATTCCTTGAATAAACATGATAAAGGAGGTTACCTTTAAAAATTTGTATTAAAAAAAAAGTTTTTTTCGTCCAAATCAATCAAATTCCTTTTTAGCATAGTGTGTTTTTTTTATGAAAGAGCGTTGGTTCATTTTTAGCTCACCGGGGCCCAAAGGGCCCCATGTGAGCTTATGCCATCACTTAGCGTCCGTCGTCGTCCATCGTCGTCGTCGTAAACTATTTCAAAAATCTTCCCCTCCAAAACCATTGGAAACTACTGGGCCAAATACCTTCAAACTTTAACTAAATGTTCCTTAGGATATCTAGTTTATAAATTGTATCCAAAGTTTTGATCCATCGACAAACATGGCCGTCATGGCTAAAAATAGAACATAGGGGTCAAATGCAGTTTTTGGCTTACATGTATATCTCAAAAACTAAAGCTTTTAGAGCAAATCTGACAGGGGGTAAAATTGTTCAATTGGACAAGATCTATCAGCTCTGAAATTTTCAGACGAATCGAACAACCCATTGTTGGGTTGCTGCCACCAAATTGGTATTTTTAACAAAATTTTGCAGTTTTTTGTTATTATTTTGAATATTATTATAGATATATATAAACTGTTAGCAGCAATAATGTTCAGCAAAGTAAGATCTACAAAAAAGTTAATATGATCACAATTGTCAATTGACCCCTTAAGGAGTTATTGCACTTTAAAGACAATTTTACACAATTTGTTCAAGTTGGCTAACATTTAAAAATCTTCTCCTCTGAAACTACTGGGCCAATTACCTTCAATCTTTTACTAAATGTTCCTTAGGGTATCTTGTTCATAAATTGTATCCAAAGTTTGTATCCATCGACAAACATGGCCGCCATAGCTAAAAATAGAACATAAGGGTCAAATGTAGTTTTTATACGACCGCAAAAAAATTTTTGTGGTCGTATATTGGTATGACGTTGGCGTCGTCGTCGTCGTCGTCGGCGTCGTCCGGCGTTGTCCGAAGACACATTGGTTTTCGCACTCTAACTTTAGTTTAAGTGAATGGATCTTTATGAAATTTTACCACAAGGTTCAATACCACAAAAGGAAGGTTGGGATTGATTTTGGGGGTTATGGTAATAACAGTAAAGGAATTAGGGGCCAAAAAGGGGCCAAAAATAAGCATTTTTGTAACTTCCAGACATAACTTGTGTGTTAGTGTATGGATCCCTCTGACATTGTACCACAAGGTTCCATATCACTAAAGGAATGCTGGGATTGATTTTGGGGGTAATTGCCTCCAAATTTTAGGAATTAGGGGCCAAAAAAGGGGCAAAAAACAAGCATTTTTCTAGTTTCATGACAATAACTTGTGTGTAAGTGTATGGATCTTTCTGAAATTGTACTACAAGGTTCCATATCACAAAGGGAAAGCTGGGTTTGAGTTTGGGGGTAATTGCCCTAAACGTTTAGGAATTTGGGGCCAAAAAGGGGCCAAAAAACACATTTTTTTCTAGTTTCCAGACAATAACTTGTGTTCAAGTGTATGGATCTCTCTGAAATTGTACTGCAAGGTACCATACCACAAAGGGAAGGCTGGGATTGAGTTTGGGGGTGATGAATCATAATGGGGGTTCAAAAAATTTTGGGGGGGGATTTATTTTTTTTTCCTTTTTTTTCTTTTTTTCCTTTTTTGTTTCTTTTAAAATTTTCCATTTTAAGTTGGTTATTTCTGATTTATATTTAAAATCAAATAATAATGATATGGTAGGAGATACACACCAAACAGGATGTGTAAATTATTATATAATAAGTATTGTGCAATAGCAAGAAATTTTCAATTGCACAGTATTGCACAATAGCAAGAAATCTTCAATTGCACAGTATTGCGCAATAGCAAGAAATCTTCAATTGCACAGTATTGCGCAATAGCAAGAAATATCCAATAGCACAATATTGCGCAATAGCAAGAAATTGTCAATTGTACAGTATTGCGCAATAGCAAGAAATAATCAATTGCACAGTATTGTGCAAAAGAAGATACTTCGTATAAATTGCTTATTTCTTGATCAATTTCAATGGGGTTTTATTCTTGAATTCTTGGGGTTCTTTAATATGCTGAATCTAACCGTGTATTAAGTTTTTTGATTTTGGGCACCGTTTTTAAATTGGTCCATATTGAGGTCCAAAGGGTCCAAAATTTAACTTTGTTTGATTTCATCAAAAATTGAATTATTGGGGTTCTTTGATATGCCGAATCTAACCGTGTATTTAGATTCTTAATTTTTGGTTCTGTTTTCAAATTGGTCTACATAAAGGTCCAAAGGGTCCAAAATTAAACTTAGTTTGATTTCAACAAAAATTGAATATATGGGGTTCTTTGATATGCTGAATCTAACCATGTATATAGATTTTTGATTATGGGCCCAGTTTTCAAGTTGGTCCAAATGGGGGTCCAAAATTAAACTTTGTTTGATTTCAACAAAAATTGAATATATGGGGTTCTTTGATATGCTGAATCTAACCATGTATTTAGATTTTTGATTATGGGCCCAGTTTTCAAGTTGGTCCAAATCGGGGTCCAAAATTAAACTTTGTTTGATTTCAACAAAAATTGAATATATGGGGTTCTTTGATATGCTGAATCTAACCATGTATTTAGATTTTTTATTGTTGGGCCCCGTTATCAACTTTGTCCACATTGAGATCAAAAGGGTCCAAAATTAAACTTTGTTTGATTTCATCAAAAATTGAATATATGGGGTTCTTTGATATGCTGAATCTAACCATGTATTTAGATTTTTGATTATGGGCCCAGTTTTCAAGTTGGTCCAAATCGGGGTCCAAAATTAAACTTTGTTTGATTTCAACAAAAATTGAATATATGGGGTTCTTTGATATGCTGAATCTAACCATGTATTTAGATTTTTGATTATGGGCCCAGTTTTCAAGTTGGTCCAAATCGGGGTCCAAAATTAAACTTTGTTTGATTTCAACAAAAATTGAATATATGGGGTTCTGTAATATGCTGAATCTAACCGTGTATTAAGTTTTTGGATTTTGGGCCCCGTTTTTAAATTGGTCCACATTGAAGTCCAAAGGGTCCAAAATTTAACTTTGTTTGATTTCATCAAAAATTGAATTATTGGGGTTCTTTGATATGCCGAATCTTACCTTGTATTTAGATTCTTAATTTTTGGTTCCGTTTTCAAATTGGTCTACATAAAGGTCCAAAGGGTCCAAAATTAAACTTAGTTTGATTTTAAAAAAAATTGAATTTTTAGGGTTCTTTGATATGCTGAATCTAAACATGTATTTAGATTTTTGATTATGGGCCCAGTTTTCAAGTTGGTCCAAATCGGGGTCCAAAATTAAACTTTGTTTGATTTCAACAAAAATTGAATATATGGGGTTCTTTGATATGCTGAATCTAACCATGTATTTAGATTTTTGATTTTTGGGCCCTGTTATCATTTTTGTCCACATTGAGATCAAAAGGGTCCAAAATTAAACTTTGTTTGATTTCATCAAAAATTGAATTATTGGGGTTCTTTGATATGCTGAATCTAACCATGTATTTAGATTTTTGATTATGGGCCCAGTTTTCAAGTTGGTCCAAATCGGGGTCCAAAATTAAACTTTGTTTGATTTCAACAAAAATTGAATATATGGGGTTCTGTAATATGCTGAATCTAACCGTGTATTAAGTTTTTGGATTTTGGGCCCCGTTTTTAAATTGGTCCACATTGAAGTCCAAAGGGTCCAAAATTTAACTTTGTTTGATTTCATCAAAAATTGAATTATTGGGGTTCTTTGATATGCCGAATCTTACCTTGTATTTAGATTCTTAATTTTTGGTTCCGTTTTCAAATTGGTCTACATAAAGGTCCAAAGGGTCCAAAATTAAACTTAGTTTGATTTTAAAAAAAATTGAATTTTTAGGGTTCTTTGATATGCTGAATCTAAACATGTATTTAGATTTTTGATTATGGGCCCAGTTTTCAAGTTGGTCCAAATCGGGGTCCAAAATTAAACTTTGTTTGATTTCAACAAAAATTGAATATATGGGGTTCTTTGATATGCTGAATCTAACCATGTATTTAGATTTTTGATTTTTGGGCCCTGTTATCATTTTTGTCCACATTGAGATCAAAAGGGTCCAAAATTAAACTTTGTTTGATTTCATCAAAAATTGAATTATTGGGGTTCTTTGATATGCTGAATCTAACCATGTATTTAGATTTTTGATTATGGGCCCAGTTTTCAAGTTGGTCCAAATCGGGGTCCAAAATTAAACTTTGTTTGATTTCAACAAAAATTGAATATATGGGGTTCTGTAATATGCTGAATCTAACCGTGTATTAAGTTTTTGGATTTTGGGCCCCGTTTTTAAATTGGTCCACATTGAAGTCCAAAGGGTCCAAAATTTAACTTTGTTTGATTTCATCAAAAATTGAATTATTGGGGTTCTTTGATATGCCGAATCTAACCATGTATTTAGATTCTTAATTTTTGGTTCCGTTTTCAAATTGGTCTACATAAAGGTCCAAAGGGTCCAAAATTAAACTTAGTTTGATTTTAACAAAAATTGAATTTTTAGGGTTCTTTGATATGCTGAATCTAAACATGTATTTAGATTTTTGATTATGGGCCCAGTTTTCAAGTTGGTCCAAATCGGGGTCCAAAATTAAACTTTG
The DNA here is from genome assembly GCF_021869535.1 of Mytilus californianus. NCBI lineage: Eukaryota > Metazoa > Mollusca > Bivalvia > Mytilida > Mytilidae > Mytilus > Mytilus californianus. Next base: position 6,202,958 of record NW_026262670.1, read on the forward strand.
TTTGATTTCAACAAAAATTGAATATATGGGGTTCTTTGATATGCTGAATCTAACCATGTATTTAGATTTTTGATTTTTGGGCCCTGTTATCATTTTTGTCCACATTGAGATCAAAAGGGTCCAAAATTAAACTTTGTTTGATTTCATCAAAAATTGAATTCTTGGGGTTCTTTGATATGCTGAATCTAACCATGTATTTAGATTTTGGATATTGGACCATAATAGGTGAATGTCCAATTTAAAATTTTTAAGTTCTTAGACCACATTCATTCTGTGTCAGAAACCTATGCTGTGTCAAATATTTAATCACAATCCAAATTCAGAGCTGTATCAAGCTTGAATGTTGTGTCCACACTTGCCCCAACTGTTCAGGGTTCGACCTCTGCGGTCGTATCAAGCTGCGCCCTGCGGAGCATTTTATTGGCTTATATCTCAAAAACTAAAACTTTTAGAGCAAATGTGACGGGGTAAAATTGTTTAATTGGTCAAGATCTATCGGCCCTGAAATTATCAGACGAATGGAACAACCCATTGTTGGGTTGCTGCCACCGAATTTGTAGTTTTAACAAAATTTTGCAGTTTTTGGTTATTATCTTGAATATTATTATAGATAGAGATAAACTGTAAACAGCAATAATGTTCAGCAGATCTACAAAAAAGTTAATATGACCAAAATTGTCAATTGACCCCTTAAGGAGCAGGGGTTTATCTGGGTATTTTGGGAAAAAGGACCCTGGCCAGTTTTGGGAATTTGTTTACGCGATTTACAATGAAATTGGGAAAACTACTTATAAACCAGATGCGAGTTTGAGTGTGTTAAGTTCATTAAGAATTATCTTTTTTTGTTGTTTATAATTTTATTTTCTGTTCTTTCTTTCTTTTCTCAACTTAACAATAAGGAACTCAAGTTTATCTAGCATTAAAATATTGTAGTTTTTAAAGCACACATGTGACAAAACTTTTCCCCCTTTTTTTATCTTCAAAGACAGCAACAGTTAATATGGTTAATATAATATAAATAATTCAGGGATAGAAATAAGATGTATTTTAACTGGCCAAGCAGGCTAACACTTCTTTTAATTCACTTGCTCTTCCAAATTTTGACTGGCCCTTCAAAATTGAGAAGAAAAAATTAATTCATTGATCTGTAGTTATTTGTTAGCATTATAAAAACAACTTATATCAACATGTTTTAGTGAATAAGAAAAGTAATGTTACATTTTATTGGATTTTGACATGAAAATTTTTGAACATAAAAAAATTTTGAGTTTCTGTATTAAACATTTTCTGTTTCTTCTTTCTTTTTCATAGACCTATTGGTTTTTAATTCTAGTGTTTATATTTCATAGCCGTCCTTTGTCATCTGCCTAGATTTTTAAAAATTTATTTATTGTATTTGATCGGCAAACCCGGAATTAGCCGTGTCCGCTTCCGGAATCTGATCCGGTATTGTAATTGTCTACATTTCCGGTTTATGTCAGCCATTGTTTGTCGATGTTGTTTTTCGTCAGTTACATGTAGAAATGTTTTACTCGGATTTACACATTACTTGTTGGCCATTTTCGGAATAAAGCTAGCGGTTGAAAAGAATATACATCGCTGTCATGAATAATAAAGATGAAAATAAATTTTGAGATCGTTTGGGAATTTTGTTCCCAAAATTGGGAAAAATGTAGGGTTTTTGCCATTGGGAATGGGTCCGAATACCAGACCCTGTGGAATACTAGAAAAATCCATGAGGAGTTATTGCCCTTTAAAGACAATTTTACACAATTTGTTCGTCAAGTTTGCTAACATTTAAAAATCTTCTCCTCTGAAATACAGGTGAGCGATTCAGGCTCTTGAGAGCCTCTTGTTTATTTGTAAAGCAAAATATTGCCTTACATTTGTAGGATAATGGTATTTCTTATATACATGTACCAGTTTGGAAGCCGGTTCTCATTTCCATTTCTTTGTATGAAGTAGATTTTCAATTACAGCTTGTGTCGGACTATTGGGGTGTCGGACTACTGGGGTGTCAGACTATTGGGGTATCGGACTAATAGGTTGTCAGATCAATGGGGTGTCGGACTAATAGGGTGTCGGACTAATGGGGTGTTGGAATAGCGGGGCAACCCCGTTCAAAGAACCGTCTTTATATTTTGACATTTTTTTTAAAGTTAGTAACCTTCAAAAAATAGTAAATTTTTCGAAGTTTTCATAGGCTTGTATTTACTTCTCGGTATAACAGGTTTTATATAAAAGGCTATTCATCTTCTCGGGAGGAGGGGGGGGCAATCTTTCTTTGGTAGGGGTGACATCGAGTACCCCACACTTTTCAAATATTTTGTTTATATACCTTGTCATATATCAATTAACAAATAACTGACCTATAGATGTATTTCCCTATTTTAGAATACTTATGAAACCTGATAAGCATCCGTTGTATTATAGCCAATACTTAAAAAATATGTTTGGTCAGAGAGTAACACTCCAGAGAGTAACACTCCAGAGAGTAACACTTTCAGTTTCATATAAATGAAAAAACAGATAAAAGGTAATATTGCTGTTCCCTCTCAAAGGACGCTGTCACTATGGAATTTCTTTTAACAATTGTTTTTATGTTTCAAGTATACACATCTTTGAATGTTAATTAGGTGCAAATGTCAAAAGAATGGGATTTAAAGCATCTATAGCTAGCATCAGTGGTAATACCACATTGGAAGATTGACAAATAGCTAGTGCATTTACAACTGTTGTTTAACCGAATCAAAAATAAATACTGACATCTGATTAGTTTCAGATACTTTAATCAAGCAGGTGATAATGTCAACCTAATGATATATTTAATCTGAATTTTTCACCCTTTTCATATATCATGGAGTATGAAATAGTGACCTATTCCAGCGGATCATCCCTACCACTCATTACATAGGAAGTGCTTCCCCCCTTCCCAGTTCATCTTTTGGAAAATTTGCTGCATTTCTTATGGATATGTGCCATTTTAAGTAAAAAAGAGTCCGAAATTTTTGATTTTAGCACTATCAAATAACTCAAATGAGGGGTTGTTACTCATTTCAGGAATAGTTCCCCATTTGGTGGGTTGTACCCAACCTGTTGAATACACAAAGAAGTATGTTGAAATAAGACTTGCAAGGTGAAATGTTGGTCCAAGGTGGTCCTAGTTCTTCTAAAAAAACTGAAAAATACACAAGTAATTGTCATAATTTACCAGTATATCATATATACTATATATATGTCAGAACAGAGACATGCTACTACTAGCTATAGTGGGGTGTTTAAGTGTAACGACTTTGACTACCTAATAGGGTCTCGCACGTGACGGTCGGTACAGAGACACGTAACGTGTCATTTCACAAATTGCACAGAGTAACAATGACACTGGCTACGATTACATTGAAACATATAACAATAACAAAAAAGTTTAATTTTTGGAATGCTAGGTTGGGTTAGTAAGCAATCAATTACAAAAGTAGTTGTGTCTATGGTTACGTTGCGTTTTTGTTACGTTAGATTTATTAAACTTTAAACCGACTGTAGTTTTGTTGTTGAATTCTCTGCTAGAAAAAAATAATAATAGTTATTTTTATTATTGTTTTGATTAGTATTATTTTTATTCAACAAATAATATTGTTCAAATAGTTTTTCATAACTAATTGTTTTAATATATTTTCTTCAAGATAATACTGCAGTTTAATAGTGCTATTAAAGGTGAAGAATGTAGTTCAATGGTTCAATGTTTAGAAGAAAGTATTCACTTCTATGTATTTAACTGCACATTGCAGCATCACTTGTTTGTGATGGCTGTCTTTAATTGTTCCACCAAATATTCGTCGAACTACATCGTGCACCCAAAAGCACATACATGTACTGGATGTGCTGAAGCTACCATTGAAAAAACAATATATAACATCAGTAGATGCACAGCAAAAAAACCACATAAAAGCAAAGGATTAGTGCTTTTATTGTTGTTCTTCATCTCAAAGTCACAGTGAGGCTTTCAACACGGATTGTTGTATAATATATATATGCAATATTGTATCATTGAATAGTTTACGAATAATAGTTTTCAAGTTGTATATTAATGTACATTTTGAATGTTTTATTATTTGAAATTCAATAAGAGGTTACAATTGGTGTCACACGAAAACATTCTTTAATTTCGTTTTATGTTCCATTCATATTCATAATAATTATGAATCAATTCACTACAAACCAGTAAAAGTCTGAAATGGCCTATATTTGTACTCGACTGTACTGATTTTTACTCGACCAGTCTGAATTGGTCTGAAATTTACTTGATAATACTCGACTGTAGTCTGAACCATACTTAACAGTCTGAACTTGTACTCGACCTTTACTCGACCAGTACTTAACCATTTTATTTTCGTCTGAACCATGCTCGACCTAGTCTGAACCATGCTCGACCTAGTCTGAACCATACTCGACCTAGTCTGAACCATACTCGACCTAGTCTGAACCATACTCGACTAAGTCTTAACCAACCTAGACCTAATTTTTGTATCTATCTATTGTATTTCATCAATTTAGGAACTGTTTTTAACAGCTATTTCCCCTGGCTAGAAATTTGAACAACGATTTGAAATTTAAAATGTATTCAATATGGCATTGAAACCAAAATTTCACAATAAACATAATATAAATTCAACACCATATTTATCAACACTTACATATATATATCACCTTTAAAATAAAAATAAAACAAGCTGATCAAATAATCTCAAAACTGAATTGTGACTAATATTTTCAATGTTATTCAATTTTTTTTTAATGTTTCAGATATATTTTATGGTTACTGGACAATTTTCACCATTTACTTAAGCCTTGTATAGATTTATGGTGTCAGTTGAGTTTAGTTAATAATGCAGTGAACATTTTTTTTAATTAAAATATATTTAAAATAGTATATAAAGCAACTTAATAAATTTTAAAAATCACACCTTTGTTTTGTAAAACCAAGAATTTAATATAATCATGATAATAGAACTTCCATAGCAATCCTTGATAACCATTTAAAAAAGGAAATGTGTTCCAAAATTGCAGAAAAAATTTATTTCAATTAAATTTAAATAACTTTTGTCAAAATTAAAGACATGGCATACAAGAAGCACTTTAATAAGGTTTGATTACCTCAGTACATGTGTGTTTTACAGGTAAAAAGAAAGCCCTTTTTTCTTAAACTCGTGTATTACTTATCTAGTGAATTCAAAAGGCCTTGCGATTTAAGTTTTACAGGATGTGGCAATTTTTAATGAATGTTAATTAGAAATTAATACTCTCTGACCAGGTGTGATCTTTTTAATGAGTTTGCCCCAAGCAGGAGGTATTACTTTATACTTTACCACTAATCAGAAGAAAATTTTTGATCTATTTCTTTAATTTTTTTATCCCTTTTTGATATATATTATGTATAATATATCCCAAATTATATTAAGAATAGATATATTTCTAATATAAGGTTAAAACAAATTCAGTGATTTTTTGGCTGTTGTTACCTCATTAAAAAGATAATTATATAACTATTGTATGTAACCATGAAACCTATATAGTTTTTCTTTAGGAATTTAGGAAAATTAAGTTTAAAAAAAAAGAAGAAAAAAACATGCCAAACAAGAAGCACCTTAATAAGGTTTAATTACCCTCAGTAAAGGTGTGGTTTTTAGTTAAAAGAAAATCTTTTTTTTAACAAAACTCTTAAACTTTAAAATTAATATAATTAAATTATTGTATAAGATAATTTAATTTAACTATCTCTTTTTGATAAATCTGAGAATCATGTAAGGATGTAAAAATATGTTTTTATATATATTTTTATTTTATTGTGGCTGTACATGTTGTCATGTCAGAAAAAAAGAAATTATTTCAACAGCTAAAATTAAAAAAAGTATAGGTTTTTTGGTCAAGTATGGTTCAGACTGGTCGAGTATTGTTCAGACCTTTGGTCGAGTATGGTTAAGACTGAAAAAATTGGTTGAGTACAGGTCAAGAATGGGTTAAGACTGTTTTAGACTGGTCGAGTAATAGTTCAGACTATTTTCAATGGCAAAGATAAGGGTCAAGTACAAATCAGTACGGTCGAGTATGGTTAAGACTGGGGTCGAGTAATGTTGAGTAACATTCAGACCAATTCAGACTGGTCGAGTAAAAATCAGTACAGTCGAGTACCGATATAGGCCATTTCAGACTTTTACTGGTTTGTAGTGATTGTCACTGAGTCTGCCTTTATATACATGTAATATTTTGTTTTTGTGTTGAAAAGGGAAACTATTTTATTCAATATTTCAAAAATAAGTTTGTCTTAAGATTTCCGGTAAAGGAACTGGACCAATAATTTAGCAATCATCTGTTGTCTGTCCGTCCGTTGTCAAAAACTTTCAAAAAAATCTTCTTCCATGAAACTACTGGGCCAAATGTTATCAACATTTACCTAAATGTTCCTAAGGGCATCTAGTTTAAAAATTGTATCTGTTGATTTGATCAATTAACAAACATGGCTGATGTTGCTAAAAATAGAATATATATATATATGGGTCATATGTAGTTATGGGCTTATTTTTCAAAAACTAAAGCAGAAAGAGCAAATCATACTATCTCTTTCAAAATTTTCAAAAAATTGGACACACATTTGGAGTTATTGCCCCTGAAATGACAATTTTTAGTAAATTTTGAAAGTTTTTTGTTTATATCTCATTAAAAACTAAAGCAGTTAAAGCAAATCTGACAAACGACAGAATTAATTAGCAGGTCTAGGTTTATCTTCTGTGGAATTTTAGAAAAATCGTACATCCTTTTTAGCTTTTCTCATCACTTGGCGTCCGTCGTCCGTCGTCGTTAGCTTTTTACAAAAATCTTCTCCTCTGAAACCACTGGGCCAAATTTAACCAAACTTGGCCACAATCATCATTAGGGTATCTAGTTTAAAAAATGTGTCCGATGACCCCGCCAACCAACCAAGATGGCCGCCACGGCTAAAAATAGAACATAGGGGTAAAATGTAGATTTTGGCTTATATCTCTGAAACCAAAGCATTTAGAGTAAATCTGACATGGGTAAAACTGATTATCAGGTCAAGATCTATCTGCCCTGAAATTTGCAGACAAATCTGACAACCTGTTGTTGGGTTGCTGCCCCTGAATTGGTAATTTTAAGGAAATTTTGCAGTTTTTTGGTTATTATCTTGAATATTATTATAGATAGAGATAAACTGTAAACAGCAATAATGTTCAGCAAAGTAAGATCTACAAATAAGTTGTCATGACTAAAATTGTCAGTCGACCCCTTTAGGAGTTATTGCCCTTAATAGTCAATTTTTAACAATTTTTTGTAAATTTTTGTAATCTTTTACAAAAATTAATCTTCTGCTCTGAAACTACTGAGACAAATTTAACCGTACTTGGCCATAATCATTATTAGGGTATCTAGTTTAAAAAAATTGTGAGATGACCCCGCCTTCCAACCATCATGGCCGACTTGGTTAAAAATAGAACATAGGGGTAAAATGCAGTTTTTGGAAAATGACGCTATCAGCGGCATGTTTCCGATACCATTGACCAGAACTAACGGAAGTTGATTATGCCTCCGCCTACCGCACTCGGTTTCATATTTACTATTTTACATACTAACTGGAATCTGCTTGTATTACGCTACACTCGAACAAAGTCTTTGTTAAAGTGTTGTAGTCGGACGGGAACCAGTTTACATACGTTATTTTATTTACCAAAAAGATATCTTGACCTGTCCATATGTTTTTTGTTATTAAATGGTATTTGGAGCTATCCCTTTGTTATATTTTTCATATTTATTCGAGCTTTCACTTTTATGCACATGTCTTACAATCGTAAACAATCGGTATGTATACATGATAAATAGATCTGTTTTGTTATGGTGTTGGACTTTTAACCCTCCAATGATCAGCAATCGCTAGACAAAATAGTTCTCCTAAATGTCAGCTTTTCATGCCATTTCAACTTTACAATCATTAAAAAAGTAATAATCGGAATCATTTTGATATCCATTGGATAGAAACTGGTCTTTATCAAGATTTACGAAGATTTTAATAATCGGAAATTAGTAATACGGTTATACCCACGCGGTGCGTATGAATCTTTGTTCACAAAGTTATAGCAGCAGAGTCTGTAACTGTATCATTATTAATTAACTACACTGTTATTGTACTTAAAATGATGAAAACTGCATATGCAATATGTGATGTCAACTCGGCCAATACAGATTTTTTTTCCGTATTGGCCGAGTTCTGATCCGGCCAAAACAGGATTTCGGAAAGTCTCTAGTTTTTAGATCGTAAGTCACGATAAACTCAAACTGAAAGTAAACAGTTGTTTGTACGACGCAGTTTTTATTTACTCACCATAAACAAGCTGAAACGTTCAGTATGGCATATATTTTAGGTTAAAGACGGTCCCATTCATTTGAAAAGCATTTTGAAAGTAGACGATGGAAATATTTCAGGTTTAGGGAACGAGTAAATTATCACAAAGTTCATTTCTTGACGACCTCATAATTTCATCATGTCGATTTTTACTGTTCACTTTCGCTTCTCATGTTTTGTAAACGGTCTTTTATTTTTAAACCCGAACCAGGCATATGCATTCTGTAATTGCGCAAATCTTCGTTCTTTGGTCAATTGGCTTATGGATAGTTGTATCAATTTCAACTCTTACATTATTTTTTTTTTTAAATATATTTGCATTACACATGCAATGGCAGTACCTTTCCAATTACTATTTATGTGTTGTGTCTAAATTAAAGTTGTAACACTTTATAGTGACTGGAAAGGGTAGAAAAATTCATCAGATGAGAAAAGGCTGAAGATGCATGGAAACGGCACCAAATCATTAGATATTGCATCTTATAAAAAGAAACTGAGATTTGGATAGTTCCACTTCAAGGTAAAAATGTTTATCTCTTGTGAAATGAAATGAAAAAATATTGTAACACTGTAGTTAATTAATAAAGATACTATTACATGTATTTCTGAATTGGCCTTATTGTTGGTCCTCGGCCAGCAGTATTGGCCTTCGGCTTCGCCTCAGACCAATACACCAAGACATGGACCAATAACAAGGACAATACAGAAATACTTACGCAATAATATTATAGAATGACAGTATGGTTCAATAGCGGGAATCAGCCCCTCAACTACTTTTTACATAAATATTAACTTCTGGCTTCAACTCCTTGTTCGTCTTGTCTGGAGATCTTGTTGTAGTTCCAGTTAGGCAAGCATTTTAGAGACGTATCCCGTCCATCCTCTCTTGACTTGTAATTTCTGGTGATAGATTTTGCCGCTTGACGTTGTATCTTTTCAAGCTTCTTTTTTTTTTTGTTACCGTGTAGGGGTCCCATACTATGGCTCCATATTAAATTGTAAGATCCATTCCTAAAGGTCTAGATCATTGTTCTAATCTGACACAAATTTCAATAACTGGAATGCTACCCGAGTTGAATATATGGTGACCTACTAGAACAGCATTATCACTATTGGAATTGTGTTTAATACCATGATTGTTCAATGTCATTAACTTAAATGGAGACAGACATTTGACCTGAAAGGTGGTGTGGGAGTGCAAAATCAAAAACTAACTGACTATGATATATGGTTAAAGAATGAATATCAATTACATGGGTCAACATGGTCAAGGGCAGAGTTGTTATGAAATAACAATATGGCAGAGAAGTGGTTTCAAGTTTCATATAAAGCGACCTGACTGACATGAAATAAAAAATCAAAGGAGTATCCCTATTTGTCTAATCTTCAAGGTGAAATAAAACTAGTAAAACAATATTATACTATTGTCTAAATCTACAGAAATATAATTTGCTTCAAGTAACAGAAATAACTAGGTCACTAGTAACTTATTTAATGAGTATGTGGGGTATAAGAGCTTGCTAACAACAGGCTCTTCATAATCATTTGGTTTGAAAAGGATACTAGTAGTCTATATTCTTGATTTAGAAAAATGTAATTGCAAGACAAAAATCACATTACTTAGAATACTTTAGATCATTCAGGTAGTCTTTATTTATATGTACAAAAGAACAGCCAGTAGTCATTGGATATTGTAGATCATTCAAATAGTCTTGACCTATTTATTAGTACAAAAGAACAGCCTGTAGTCATTGGATATTGTAGATCATTGTGGTAGTCTTGACCTATTTATTTATAGAAAAAAACAGCCAGTAGTCATTGGATACTGTAGATCATTCAGGTAGTCTTGACCTATACATTTGTACTAAAAAAACAGCCAGTTGTCATCTTCACATAACACACACATATACGAATATCAATTATATGCTTATGAGACATGTTGGAATGTTAAACTAATTACGGTATGTGAAAATCAAGACTTGCATAAAAAATATCACAATATTAGAGACAGTGGCGTCATTTTTCCTCCGAGCTTTCAGCTCTTTGATTGGTTTATATCTCTGAAACTAAAGCATTTAGAGCAAATCTGACAGGTGGCAAAAATGTTCATCAGATTTAGATTTATCTGCCCTGAAATTTTCAGACGAATCCAACAACCCATTGTTGGGTTGCTGCCCCTGAGTTAGTAATTTTACAGAAATTTTGCAGTTTTTTGTTATCTTAGATATCATTATAATATCTAATATCTAATACTATTAATTAAGATTATAACCTTATTTTACATGATTTCCAAAGCATCAGTAAATACAGGTGAGCGACACAGGCTCTTGAGAGCCTCTAGTTTTAATAACCCCCACTAATTTCAACACCCCTGAACAGTGAAATTTGATGCAAACAGTAGAATTTTATTACATAATCTGTAAGATGAAACCTTGAATTTTACAGGAAAAATACTCCCACTGCTTGGAAAAATCTGTTAAGAAAGTATCAGTTCATTATGTAAAGCCATTATTATAGCATTTTTTCAACTAAAATAGAATTTGCATCTAAATGATTGCATCAAAGGCATAAACCTTGCTACATAAAAGAAGCAAAAAGGTCATTTTTTTCAATTTTACTAATGAAAAGATATTATCTAAACCTATGTGTTTAAAATTTTGGTAAAACTACAAAATCACAATTTGTGACAAAACTTCGAAATTGCTACTCAAATAAGTGATTTAAAAATCACTTATTTCAATAAGTTCCCTGACTGCTTATAACATTCAGAAATGGAAATTCAGATTAAAAAGTACTATTAACATTTGAGCGGCATGACCAAAATGACTCCCATTAGAAAATAGTCTGGCTAATCATGCAAATAACAGGCTTTCATGTACCAAGTCAGGAATATGACAGTTGTTTTCCATTCGTTTATTACCTCAAAACACAGATCAAGTTTGAATTTTGATGGCGTCACTTTTACCGTTCTAGAGTTATGCCCCTTTACAAATGGAAAAGTTGCTGAAATTTTCATTCCGTTCTCTAACTTTAGTTTGCCTCAACCAAGTGTTATGAAACTTATTCACAATGCTTATTACCACAAAATTCAGATCAAGTACAAATTTGGGAAGCGTCACTTTTGCAGTACTGGACTTGTATGTCCCTTTATAACATTATATGCAAGTGGGGGCATCATCTGTGTCCCATATGGACACATTCCCCATTTATTTCAAACTATTATGAATTAATTCTAAAAACTCTTACACTGAGCTTTGTATGGAACTATGGAAGGTTTAGACCTCTTCTTTTTTCATTTATAACAATTATATAAAAATTCAGAGAAAGTTTAACCAATATTTAAATAAATGTGATGTTTAACTGAAATTGAGCTATTTTATACTTTCAGTTTGAAGATCTATTTGTATATATCTATTCAAGGTCCAGTCAATTTATTACTATAGGTAAGTGAACATAATAGTCTGTCAAATTGTATTGGAATGTTTAATAATTTGGTTTATCAAATGAACTACAATTCATGTGAATATTAAAATTCTAAAAGGGGAGATAATCAAGAGATAGCTGGTTCATTCTAGTAAGTATTATTACACCAGTCCAGTGCTTTTTAATTCTTTTTTAACAGGATTAACACTTTTCACTCTGCAACTTCTATACAAAAATAACATGAAGTAATTACATATTTAATTTCATTTACGAGTAAAAAGCTAATAAAACATTGCAATCATTACAATTGATTGATTGTTGGTTGCTTAACGTCCATCAATCATTATAATATAAACTGTATATAACAATAGAGTTGTTAACTAAGAAATCAGCTGTATGAATGAAAGATGGGAGGGAGATAGTGTTCTCACTAAGGCTGTCAATGAGTCATGGATTCATGAAAATCGGTCTGGACTCATCATTTTCAAAACTGATGAATATAAAGATGCATAAGGATCATAAAATATTGTATCAACTAAGCATGCATATAATCATATCATTTTATAGCAAATGTTTAAAAATAATCAAAATTAGATGTCATTTCCTTTCTCTATTTTATCATGATGACTGAAACAATAATTATGTAGCAATAAACAGTGAGAAAAAATTATATTGCTACATAATTAATGACGATTCAATAGTCCTTTGTCAGAATCCTAGGAGGTCTATATGTCAATCAGACAGCAACCAATCAATGAGAGATGTCAACCTGGTATTCATTGAGTCTTTTTTACATGTTATTATTTCTACTTTAATGCAAACATTTATATATCCATATTGAACATCTATTATTGATATTTATTAGACCCTTGTCCAGTCAATGTGACCCTCGTCCAGTCATTATCCTTGTCCAGTCAAGTTTTTATCATAGGTAAGTGTACATTATTTGTAAACTATATATGATATATATCCATCTGGTTAAACATTTATAATGAGAAATCCCTTTATTATCAGATTTAAAAAAAAAGGTTTATACTTGATTTAAAAGCGTCATCCAATGAAATTGCTTAGGGCTTTTCCAGAATTATTTGAATTGGAGTGGCAGGGGTGGGAGGGTGGGGACTTTTATTCAAATTTGATGTGTGGTGGTAATTTTAGATAGAAAGACTTAACAATTTCATTATTAAAGTAATCAAGTAAAATTTTATGCATGATGGTGATAATTAAAAAGTGCATTCGTATGACCTTTCCCCCTGCCAACCAACATGGCTGACATGGCTCAAAATGGAGTTTATGGGTAGAATGCAAGTTTTGTCTATTATCTTGAAAACTGCTATAGGTCGAGAAATTCTGACAGGCAGAAATGTTCAGAATGTTTACATCCACCTACTGTCCACTTGAATCGATCAAAATTGGCCTACAACTACTTATAGGAGTTATTACCCTTGAATGACCAATTGTACCATTTTTTCCTGCAAGGTCTACATGTCTGTCACACTGCATTCACCTGACCAGGACTTCATTTCATGGATCAGTGATCAAGGTTAAAATTTCATGATGAAGTCCATATCTCAGATACCATAAGCAATATATAGGTCAGCTATATTTGGTGTATGGAATGCTTGTTTGGTGAACATGTTTGTCTGTTAGGATTTTCAGACCTTGATCTTATTTTCATTGGTCAGTGTTAAGTGTTTGTGGTTTGGTCAGGTTCTCAGATACTATAAGCAATAGATCAGCTGTATTTTGGTTTATGATATGCTTGTAAGGAAATCATGTTTGTCTTTCCGAATGGTTTATATGACCTTTACCTTATTTTCATGGTTCATTCGTCAATGTTAATATTTCATGGTTATATAAAAATAAGGAGATGTGGTATGATTTTACATATTTTACAAATCTTTAAAAATCATATAAATGCAAAGTTTTTAGTATTTGTTAGTTGGTATTATCATTTGATATAAAAATAAAGAGATGTAGTATGATTGCCAATGAGACAACTATCCACCAAAGTAAAAATAAAGAGATGTAGTATGATTGCCAATGAGACAACTATCCACCAAAGTAAAAATAAGGAGATGTGGTATGATTGCCAATGAGACTATCTTCCAAAGTAAAAATAAAGAGATGTGGTATGATTGCCAGTGAGACAACTATCTGCCAAAGTAAAAATAAGGTGATGTGGTATAATTGCCAAAGAGACATCTATCTGTCAAAGTAAAAATAAAGTGATGTTGTATGATTGCCAGTGAGACAACTATCTGCCAAAGTAAAAATAAGGTGATGTGGTATAATTGCCAATGAGACAACAATCTTCCAAAGTAAAAATAAGGAGATGTAGTATAATTGCTAATGAGACAACTATCCACCAAGTAAAAATAAGGAGATGTGGTATAATTGCCAATGAGACAACTATCCGCCAAGTGAAAATAAGGAGATGTGGTATGATTGCCAATGAGAACTATCTGCCAAAGTAAAAATAAGGAGATGTGGTATAATTGCCAATAAGAACTATCCACCAAAGTAAAAATAAGGATATGTGGTATGATTGCCAATGAGAACTATCCACCAAAGTAAAAATAAGGAGATGTGGTATTATTGCCAATGAGACAAATATTGGCCAAAATTAAAATAAGGAGATGTGGTATGATTGCCAATGAGACAACTATCTGCCAAGTAAAAATAAGGAGATGTGGTATGATTGCCAATGAGAAAACTATCTTCCAAAGTAAAAATAAGGAGATGTGGTATGATTGCCTATGAGAACTATTCGTCAGAGTAAAAATAAGAAGATCTGCTATAGTAAAAATAAGGGGATGTGGTATGATTGCCAATGAGATCTATCCGGCAAAGTAAAAATAAGAAGATCTGCTATAGTAAAAATAAGGAGATGTGGTATGATTGCCAACGAGAACTATTCGCCAGAGTAAAAATAAGGAGATAAGGTATGATTGCCAATGAAAACTATCCGCCAAAGTAAAAATAAGGAGATGTGGTATGATTGCCAATGAGAACTATCCACCAAAGTAAAAATAAGGAGATGTGGTATGATTGCCAATGAGAACTATCTGCCAAAGTAAAAATAAGGAGATGTGGTATGATTGCCAATGAGAACTATCTGCCAAAGTAAAAATAAGGAGATGTGGTATGATTGCCAATGAGAACTATCTGCCAAAGTAAAAATAAGGAGATGTGGTATGATTGCCAATGAGAACTATCTGCAAAAGTAAAAATAAGGAGATGTGATATGATTGCCAATGAGAACTATCTGCCAAAGTAAAAATAAGGAGATGTGGTATGATTGCCAATGAGAACTATCTGCCAAAGTAAAAATAAGGAGATGTGGTATGATTGCCTATGAGAACTATCCACCAAAGTAAAAATAAGAAGATCTGCTGTAGTAAAAATAAGGAGATGTGGTATGATTGCCAATGAGAACTATCTGCCAAAGTAAAAATAAGGAGATGTGGTATGATTGCCAATGAGAACTATCCACCAAAGTAAAAATAAGGAGATGTGGTATGATTACCAATGAGACAAATATTGGCCAAAATTAAAATAAGGAGATGTGGTATGATTGCCAATGAGACAAATATCCGCCAAGTAAAAATAAGGATATGTGGTATAATTGCCAATGAGACAACAATCTTCCAAAGTAAAAATAAGGAAATGTGGTATGATTGCCTATGAGAACTATTCGTCAGAGTAAAAATAAGGAGATGTGGTATGATTGCCAATGAGAACTATCCACCAAAGTAAAAATAAGAAGATCTGCTATAGTAAAAATAAGGAGATGTGGTATGATTGCCAATGAGAACTATTAGCCAGAGTTAAAATAAGGAGATGTGATATGATTGCCAATGAGAACTATCCGCCAAAGTAAAAATAAGAAGATCTCATATATTAAAAATAAGGCGATGTGGTATGATTGCCAATGAGACAACTATCAGCCAAGTAAAAATAAGGAGATGTGGTATAATTTCCAATGAGACAACTATCTTCCAAAGTAAAAAAAGGAGATGTTGTATGATTGTCAATGAGAACTATCCGCCAAAGTAAAAATAAGGAGATGTGGTATGATTGCCAATTAGTATGGTGCCCAATGTCCAAAAAGTCTTCTAGTTAACAAGTTTAAGTTAACGGATAACACACGGCTAATTGTTTTTGCAAATTATAGGAAAATCATTATATTTTATGACTATGATTCTCGTCGTAAGTTTCCATGGTCACGATTTTCCAAATTTCGTGTTTTTACAGGGTACCTCCAGATACTGTTTTGTGCATGGAATTTTTAACATGAATAATAAAATTATTATGCTCTTTGTTGGTAATTAAAATAGTACTTATAATATAGTTTATACAATAAATATACCATATAACAAAAGTGGAAAATATTTAGGGATTATAGATTTATTCTTACGAGGAAGCTCGGAGCATCCTCCGAGGATGCTCAGAGCTTTTTAAGTAGGCTCTTCTCAGCAGTTGATGTGACAATAATTATAATTATCAATTTTAAGATGTCAATCAAATCTGTAGCACTTCTATAATAAAGAAAGTAAATCATTATAGAGGAAGCTCTATTAACACCTGTGTAAACATCTGGTCTATTCAAATAAATATCTGGCCTATTCAAATAAATATTGCTTGAAATTTTACAAATCTATAAAACAGATTATAGAATTATAAACTCTATAAAACAGAGTAAAAATAAGGAGATGTGGTATGATTGCCAATGAAAACTATTCGCCAGAGTAAAAATAAGGAGATGTGGTATGATTGCCAATGAGAACTATTCGCCAGAGTACAAATAAGGAGATGTGGTATGATTGCCAATGAGAACTATTAGCAGAGTAAAAATAAGATGTGGTATGATTGCCAATGAGACAGCTATCCGCCAAGTAAAAATAAGGAGATGTGGTATAAAACGAAGTTTGGGAAGACTTATTGTTTTTGCTCAGTTCTTATTATGTCACCCGAACGACAATGTCGGGTGACATATTGCTTTTCCTCTGTTTCTTTTTCCCTATTATTATTATTTTTCTTCCACCTAATTTTGTCCAGCAGTTTTCTCGGAGGCAATGGAACCAATCTTCATGATTGTTGAGCATAATGAGGACCACCATCAGTGGAGTTGCAGTGAAACTTTGGAACTTTAAAATGGCCGCCGTTTCCATGGAAACAGCAAAAATTTGAAAAATATTTTTTTTGTTTTTGATGACTAATTTGAGAATGCCTAACCTAAAAATCATCAAATTTTTATACAACATAGGTATCCACTATATACAGGTTTTGGATGATTTTAAGAATCATCGGAACTACTGTATTGCCATGGAACTGGGGAAAGGTTTGTCATTATAAACCTTATGGGAAAAACCTTAAAGTAGCATTTTCTCTCTTAAATTGGTAGGTCAAATCCATTGAATCTTTAATGGTATGTTCCCTCCCATGAACCAATGTGGCATACAATTTTGGGAATGGTCTTTGTTACCATGGAAACCAGCAAAAATGTCAAAAATTTCAAAATGCACCAAACTTAGTATAACTTTATATTAATGCTAACTGGCATGTATAGATAAGACTTTTGACTTTGGAATTTCCAAAATGGTCACTGTTGCCATGGAAACAGCAAAAATGTGAAAATTTCAAAATGCTCCAAATGTTCTGAAAATTTAAAGAAAGATGTATTGCCATGCATATATGTGCATTCACTGTTTAAAATTTTTGAAATGGCTGCCACTTAGTGGCAATGGGGGGAAGGGTGACATCTGCTATTGCTTGCAATGGCAAATCTAGTTATTATGTCACCCGATCGTCAATGTTGGGTGACATATTGCTTTTCCTCTGTTTCTTTTTCCCTATTATTATTATGTCACCCGATCAACAATGTCGGGTGACATATTGCTTTTCCTCTGTTTCTTTGTTATTATTATTATTTTTCCAATGATTTTTGTCCGGCAGTTTTTTTTTGAGCCAATGGAACCAATCTTAATGATTGTGTACTATAATGAGGAATACAAAATTTCGAGTTGCAGTAGGTCTTAAGAACATAAAAAATGGCTGCCGTTACCATGGAAACGGAACAAATGTGAAAAAATCCAGTTTTTGGTTTTGGTGAACCTATGGATATGCTTAAATTTTGAATCATTATATTTTAACACAATGTAGGTGCCCACTATATACTGGTGTTGGATGATTTTGGCAATCATTGGAACTACTATGTTGCCATGGAAACTACACCAAAAATTTCAAAAATATCAAATTGCTCCAAACTTAATGAAACTTCACTGTAACGATGAGCAACATTGGAAGATGTGGCATTTGGAGTTAGAATTTCCAAAATGGCTGCTGTTACCATGGAAACAATGCAAAAAGGTCAAAATGCTCCAAAAACTTCAGGGTTTGGTGAATAATTTTGGTATGCTTTAACTTAAAATCATCAAATTTTTATACAATATAGTTGTCCATTATATACAGGTTTTGAATGATTTTGACAATCATTGGAACTACTATGTTACCATGGATACAGGAGCAAAAGTTTCAGAATGCTTCAAACTTAATGAAACTTCACAATAATGTTGACTGTCATGTGTTGAAGCGGCAATTGGCGTTGGAATTTCCAAAATGGCTGCCGTTACCATGGAAACAAGGCAAAAAATGAAAAATTATGCGTTAAATTTGTAAATCCGCTAAATGTTCTAAAAAATTACAGAAAGATGTATAGCCATCAGTATATGTGCATTCACTGTTTAAAATTTTAAAACTGGCTGCAATCTAGTGGCAATGGGGGAAGGGTGACATCCGCTATTGCTTGCAATGGCAAATCTAGTTATTATTATTATACGACCGCAAAAAAATTTTGTGGTCGTATATTGGTATGACGTTGGCGTCGTCGTCGTCGTCGTCCGGCGTCGTCGTCCGAAGACACATTGGTTTTCGCACTCTAACTTTAGTCTAAGTGAATGGATCTTTTTGAAATTTGACCATAAGGTTCAATACCACAAAAGGAAGGTTGGGATTGATTTTGGGGGTTATGGTACCAACAGTTAAAGAATTAGGGGCCAAAAAGGGGCCAAAAATAAGCATTTTCTAGTTTCTAGACAATAACTGTGGAACGGTGTATGGATCTCTCTGAAATTATACTACAAGTTTCCATACCACAAAGGGATGGTTAGGATTTGCTTTGGGGGGTTATGGCTCAAACCGTTTAGGAATTAGGGGGGAAAAACAAGGTTGTCCTGGTTAATGGACAAATACTTTAGTACAAAACATAATTTGAAGCAGTGTAAGGGAGATAAATCAAATATATCATTGAAATTATCTCCCTTACACTGCTTTTAAATTATGTATAAAGTAATGGTTAATGAACAATAAAGATAATTTAAAACAGTGTAAGGGAGGTAATCCAAATACAATGTTTTGGTTACTTCCCTTACACTGCTTTTAAATTATGTTTAAAGAAATGCATATTTATAAAGGAAGACCAGTAAAAATATCTGCAAATGTTGCATCTGTTTTTTTTACAAAAAAATCCATATGAAGGTCCAAAGGGTCCAAAATTAAACTTTGTTTGATTTTAGCAAAAATTGAATATATGAGGTTCTTTGATATGCTGAATCTAAACATGTATTTAGATTTTTGATTTTTGGCCCAGTTTTCAAGTTGGTCCAAATTGGGGTCCAAAATTAAACTTTGTTTGATTTCAACAAAAATTGAATATATGGGGTTCTTTGATATGCTGAATCTAACCATGTATTTAGATTTTTTATTTGTGGACCCCGTTATCAAATTGGTTCATATTGAGGTCAAAAGGGTCCAAAATTAAACTTTGTTTGATTTCATCTGAAATTGAATTATTGGGGTTCTTTGATATTCCAAATCTAACCGTGTATTTAGATTTTTAATTTTGGGTCCTGTTTTTTAAATTGGTCTACATTAAGGTCCAAAGGGTCTAAAATTTAACTTAGTTTGATATTAGCAAAAATTGAATTCTTGGGGTTCTTTGATATGCTGAATCTAAACATGTGTTTAGATTTTTTATTATGGGCCCAGTTTTTAAGTTGGTCCAAGATAGGGTCCAGTATTTAAACTTTCTTTGATTTCAACAAAAATTTAATATATGGGGTTCTTTGATATGCTGAATCTTAACATGTATTTAGATTTTTGATTATGGGGCCCAGTTTTCAAGTTGGTCCAAATTGGGGTCCAAAATTAAACTTTGTTTGATTTCAACAAAAATTGAATATATGAGGTTCATTGATATGCTGAATCTAACCATGTATTTAGATTTTTTATTTGTAGGCCCCGCTATCAAATTGGTTCATATTGAGGTTAAAAGGGTCCAAAATTAAACTTTGTTTGATTTCATCAGAAATTGAATTATTGGGGTTCTTTACTATGCCAAATCTAACCGTGTATTTAGATTTTTAATTTGGGTCCCGTTTTTTAAATTGGTCTTCATTGAGGTCCAAAGGGTCCAAAATTAAACTTAGTTTGATTTTAACAAAAATTGAATTCTTGGGGTTCTTTGATATGCTGAATCTAAACATGTGTTTAGATTTTTTATTATGGGCCCAGTTTTCAAGTTGTGAATATATGGGGTTCTTTGATATGCTGAATCTAACCATGTATTTTGATTTTGGACATTGGACCATAATAGGTAAATTAAAAAAAATTCAAGTTCTTAGACCACATTCTTTCTGTGTCAGAAACCTATGCTGTGTCAAATATTTAATAACAATCCAAATTCAGAGCTGTATCAAGCTTGAATGTTGTGTCCATACTTGCCCAAACTGTTCAGGATTCGACCTCTGCGGTCGTATCAAGCTGTGCCCCAGCGAAGCATTTTATTATTATTATTATTTTTCTACCACCTAATTTTGTCCGCCCGTTTTCTCAGAGCCAAAGGAACCAATCTAAATGATGGTTCACTATAACAAGGAACCCTGACTTCCGAGTTGCAGTGCAACTTTGGAACTAAAAAATGGCTGCCATCACCATGGAAACTGACAAAAAGTGAAAAAGTAAATTTTTTGAGTTTGGTTAATGATTTGAGAATGCTTAAACTTAAAATCATTAAATTTTAATACAATGTAGTTGTCCACTATATACAGGTTTTGGCTGATTTTGACAATCATTGGAACTACTATGTTGCCATGGAAACTACACCAAAAATTTCAAAAATATCAAAATGCTCCAAATTTTATGAAACTTCACAGTAACGATGAGCAACATTTGTAGATGTTGAATTTGGCATTGGAATTTCCAAAATGGCTGCCGTTACTATGGAAACAATGCAAAAAAGGTCAGAATGCTTCAAAAACCTTAAAGTAGCATTTACTTTCTTAAAATGGTAGGTCAAATCCATTGAAACTTTGATGGTATGTTCCCTCCCATGTACCAATGTGGCATCTGTCATTAAATTTTGGGAATGGTCTCTGTTACCATAGGAACCAGCAAAAATGTCAAAAATTTCAAAAATTTTAAAATGCTCCAAACTTTATGAAACTTATTATAATTGTTACCTGGCAAGGTAAGATGAGACTTTTGACTTTGGAGTTACCAAAATGGTCACATATATGCATGGCAATACATCTTTCTGTAAATTTTCAGAATATTTGGAGCATTTTGAAATTTTCACATTTTTGTTGTTTCCATGACAATGTTGACCATTTTGGTAATTCCAAAGTCAAAAGTCTCATCTTACCTTGCCAGGTAACAATTATAATAAGTTTCATAAAGTTTGGAGCATTTTAAAATTTTTGAAATTTTTGACATTTTTATACGACCGCAAAAAAATTTTTGTGGTCGTATATTGGTATGACGTTGGCGTCGTCGTCGTCGTCCGAAGACACATAGGTTTTCGCACTCTAACTTTAGTTTAAGTGAATGGATCTCTATGAAATTTTACCACAAGGTTCAATACCACAAAAGGAAGGTTGGGATTGATTTTGGGGGTTATGGTACCAACAGTAAAGGAATTAGGGGCCAAAAAGGGGCCAAAAATAAGCATTTTTGTAACTTCCAGACATAACTTGTGTGTTAGTGTATGGATATCTCTGACATTGTACCACAAGGTTCCATATCACAAATGGAATGCTGGGATTGATTTTGGGGGTAATTGTCTCAAAATTTTAGGAATTATGGGCCAAAAAAGGGGCAAAAAACAAGCATTTTTCTAGTTTCATGACAATAACTTGTGTGTAAGTGTATGGATGTTTCTGAAATTGTACTACAAGGTTCCATATCACAAAGGGAAAGCTGGAATTGAGTTTGGGGGTAATTGCCAAAACGTTCAGGAATTGGGGGCCAAAAAAGGGGCCAAAAATAAGCATTTTTCTAGTTTCCAGACAATAACTTGTGTTCAAGTGTATGGATCTCTCTGAAATTGTACTGCAAGGTACCATACCACAAAGGGAAGGCTGGGATTGATGATGGGGGTAATTGCCTCAATATTTTAGGAATTAGGGGCCAAAAAGGGGCAAAAAACAAACATTTTTCTAGTTTCAGGACAATAACTTGTGTGTGAGTGTATGGATGTTTCTGAAATTGTACTACAAGGTTCCATATCACAAAGGGAAAGCTGGAATTGAGTTTGGGGGTAATTGCCGAAACGTTCAGGAATTGGGGGCCAAAAAAGGGGCCAAAAATAAGCATTTTTCTAGTTTCCAGACAATAACTTGTGTTCAAGTGTATGGATCTCTCTGAAATTGTACTGCAAGGTACCATACCACAAAGGGAAGGCTGGGATTGATGATGGGGGTAATTGCCTCAATATTTTAGGAATTAGGGGCCAAAAAGGGGCCAATAAACACATTTTTCTAGTTTCCAGACAATAACTTGTGTTCAAGTGTATGGATCTCTCTGAAAGTGTACTGCAAGGTACCATACCACAAAGGGAAGGCTGGGATTGAGTTTTGGGGTGATGAATCATAAGGGGGTTCAAAAAATTTGGGGCGGGGAATTTTTTTTATTTCCTTTTTTTTCTTTTTTTCCTTTTTTTTTCTTTTAAAATTTTCCATTTTAAGTTGGTTATTTCTGATTTATATTTTAAAGCAAATGATAATGATATGGTAGGAGATACACACCAAACAGGATGTGTAAATTATTATATAATAAGTATTGTGCAATAGCAAGAAATTTTCAATTGCACAGTATTGCACAATAGCAAGAAATCTTCAATTGCACAGTATTGCTCAATAGCAAGAAATCTTCAATTGCACAGTATTGCGCAATAGCAAGAAATATCCAATAGCACAATATTGCGCAATAGCAAGAAATTGTCAATTGTACAGTATTGGGCAATAGCAAGAAATATTTAATTGCACAGTATTGTGCAAAAGAAGATACTTCGTATAAATTGCTTATTTCTTGACCAATTTCAATGGGGTTTTATTCTTGAATTCTTGGGGTTCTTTAATATGCTGAATCTAACCGTGTATTTAGTTTTTGGATTTTGGGCCCCGTTTTTAAATTGGTCCACATTGAGGTCCAAAGGGTCCAAAATTAAACTTTGTTTGATTTCATCAAAAATTGAATTATTGGGGTTCTTTGATATGCCGAATCTAACCGTGTATTTAGATTCTTAATTTTTGGTTCCGTTTTCAAATTGGTCTACATTAAGGTCCAAAGGGTCCAAAATTAAACTTAGTTTGATTTTAACAAAAATTGAATTCTTAGGGTTCTTTTATATGCTGAATCTAAACATGTATTTAGATTTTTGATTATGGGCCCAGTTTTCAAGTTGGTCCAAATCGGGGTCCAAAATTAAACTTTGTTTGATTTCAACAAAAAATTGAATATATAGGGGTTCTTTGATATGCTGAATCTAACCATGTATTTAGATTTTTGATTTTTGGGCCCTGTTATCAACTTTGTCCACATTGAGGTCAAAAGGGTCCAAAATTAAACTTTGTTTGATTTCATCAAAAACTGAATTCTTGGGGTTCTTTGATATGCTGAATCTAACCATGTATTTAGATTTTGGATATTGGACCATAATAGGTGAATGTCCAATTTAAAATTTTTAAGTTCTTAGACCACATTCATTCTGTGTCAGAAACCTATGCTGTGTCAAATATTTAATCACAATCCAAATGCAAAGCTGTATCAAGCTTGAATGTTGTGTCCATACTTGCCCCAACTGTTCAGGGTTCGACCTCTGCGGTCGTATCAAGCTGCGCCCTGCGGAGCATTTTATTGCTGGTTCCTATGGTAACAGAGACCATTCCCAAAATTTAATGACAGATGTATGTGCATACGATCAAATACAAATCTGTACTGCAAAACATCTTCTAGAATATGCTAGAAGAGAAAAAAATATATAATTTAACGTGCTTCTATTCTATACAAAAATCGTGCTTTCATACCACATCTTCCTTTATCTATTTGAAGAGAAAATCGCCACCGAGAGAGAGAGAAACACTAAGAGTACATATTAGTGACATTTCTGTACTTGCATTAAAGTACACATCCGTGAATCACACACCTGCTAAAATATACACATTAGCTGAAATCAATCGATGAAAGTGTAATTTAATTGTACAAGATAAGACACATGTATCGTGTGATACGCGAGCTATTAAAGAACAAAAATGAACAGTTAGTATGCCGCTCCGTCAATATATACACATGTTGTCAGTCCAAGGTCCCCTCTAAAAAGAATATAAATGAATACTTGCGCATCACGTGACTCCATGTTCTTCCTCGGCGTGGGTCTTTTTTTTATTCTAAAGAATTCCCAAACTATGAATAGAACTCAAACTTATTCTACGTGAAGAGAAAAAGAGGGGGGGGGGGGGGGAATCAAAGACATGCCAATTCCAGCATGTATAATAGATGTGCCATTTCCCTACTGAAAATGTAAAGTGGGATTTCACTGAAAATACCAGTGGAGTTTCATCAGAGTTCCATTGGAATACCACTGTATTACCACTGGGAAATTTGGTCGGGATTTTCATTGGACATTCATTGTTTTCCATTGGGATATCAGTGGAATATCCAGTGGGATTCCGGTGAATACTCGAGTGGAATACAGTGGAAATTCCATTGGAATACCAGTGAAAACTTCGTTGGAATACCATTGTTTTCCCACTGGACATTTATTGTTTTCTACTGGGATACCAGTGGTAATTCCATTGGAAATTGTAACAATCAACCAAAGAAAACCAGTGATATTTCAATGGAAATTGACAATTCCACTGAAATGTTAGATATCATTTTGCATGCACTGCTTATTTTTGAATGAATTAATAAGAAAACTTGAAATAAGACAATAACCATTTTAATGCAAGTCAACAATTAAAGAAATTACAACAGTTTATACATCATCCACATTTAAGACCTTTTAAACGAAAAGATCAACCTCTTTAAAATATTAACGTTGATAAATTATCATTTTTTAGTCAAAGATGTATTTACTTAATTGTACATGTAAATCATTTTTCTGGTTAAATCATTCATAAGTCCATGGTAACTTTTGGTCCTCTTGAAATCTTTCACAAATGGTTTTAATTTTCAATTTTACAAATTTGTTTATTGTGCATTAACCAAACAAAAATGTCCAGTTTACATGCATACGAAATACTTTGTCAGTTTGGTCAGTTTTCTTCATCATCCATTGATATTATTCATGAATTAAGTCCAAAGTTTCTGCATTCCAATCCTGTTCCATTAAGTCTTCATTGATTAATCTGAAAGAAAAAAAATCATACATCATAACATGCATAGAATTTTGAATTAAAATAACATTACAATACCATGCTCCAGTCTGCAATTATTCAAAAATATATGTTACTGGCATATATATTTTATTTGTGTTTGTGTGTAATTTATTCACAACATTTATACACTAAGAGCAATTTAGACACATGTATGTCTATTGTTGAAGACTATGTGTTCTCTAGATATCTTTGGCTATAGTTGTTGGGTTGCTGTCTCTTAGACTTATAACACACATCTCTTTTTATCAAAATAGACTTCTATTGTTCATGGATCAGGTGTCTCTCAAAGCCAAATAAAATAGTATGTGTGGTTCCAGTTACATTTAAAAAAAATTAGGGTAGGTAGGTAAGAATTTTTTTTATTTTATGGTTTTTTTTTACATTGAGTCTATCATGTCTGCAATTATTCAAAAATATATGTTACTGGCATATATATTTTATTTGTGTTTGTGTGTAATTTATTCACAACATTTATACACTAAGAGCAATTTAGACACATGTATGTCTATTGTTGAAGACTATGTGTTCTCTAGATATCTTTGGCTATAGTTGTTGGGTTGCTGTCTCTTAGACTTATAACACACATCTCTTTTTATCAAAATAGACTTTTATTGTTCATGGATCAGGTGTCTCTCAAAGCCAAATAAAATAGTATGTGTGGTTCCAGTTATATTTAAAAAAAAATTAGGGTAGTTAGAATTTTTTTTATTTTATGGTTTTTTTTTACATTGAGTCTATCATGTCTATGGGAGCAACATTTTGACTTAAACAGTACTTACTGAAAAATGACAAAAAAATCTTTAGGGTAGGCTATTGTTAAGACTAAACAAAAAGGTAGGTAAGGTAATTGGAACCACGCATATATTTTTATTGAGCCTCATATTATCTTTCCCTTTGTGTTGTGTTTGTTGTTGGTTTACTATCTGGTTGAAGCATACCAGACACCTCATTTTGTTCACATAATAGCCATGATTAACCATTGTGCATGATGATCAGATCAATGTTTTTGAGATGTGTTTACAGCTTATAGATGTGAATGATTAACATGATTAATGTATTTTTATTTCAAGTGTGGGAAGGATGAAAAAATAATTCAATAAGTACCTTTCAATAATCTTATACTCAAATTTCTTTTCTGCTGCTGGTTCGTTTGTTTTCATCGTGTTTTCATATTATTGAGTGGATATTGATCGATGCACAGTCATCATTTTTGCAGCTTTGTACCTTCACCATGATCAATCCCTTTTAATATATGGACAACCTAAAAAAAATGTAAAAACATTTTATTAATCATTTTTAATTCTGGTCATGACCTGTATGCATCATATATTACTGATATTTATCATACAATGTACATATATAATTAAGAAGCTTCTTTCAGTTAAGTATAAAGACTCTAAAACACAATATTAACCTTTAGGGATTTTTTGTGTTGCATGTCCATCCAAATCAGAACATGACAAAATTAAGTTGAATGTGCCTGAGATTGTGTAGTAAACTGTAAACATCTTTCCTTGATTGTGAAGGCACACAATGTAATTTAATATTGAATAATAAAATTATTATTACATTCCCACCTCCCCCTTTTCAGAACACCAAATGGTCATCCTCAAAGTGTGAACTAACAGAGCCCATGAATAAAACTAAAGGGGGTATATATCTTTTCTTTTTAATTTTAATTAAAAATATTCATGATGTAAAAATCAAATGTAAAATCTCTTAAAAATTACCTGTATCTGCTGTACGTCTGCCCTACATCAGCACATCGTCTCATCGTAAATTCTTGGTTCAACAGCTAATGTCATACCTAAATGTTCTGCCTTTAATGTCTATTTCTTTATTTATCGAAGGTTGTTGAGTATTAATTATTATTAACATGATTAATGTAACCACAGCTGGACAATGCTGGACAGGATACATACTCGTACAATATTTTTAGTTTCAAATTTGAACACATTCCGTGTATTAATGATAACGACTATCTGATTGGCCGATCGGAAATCCCGGATATAGAGTTATCCAATCAAATCAGCGGTTATATATATAGTCTGGTAGAAAAAAATGGCAGTCTCCATGAATGTAAACATGTGTGTTGAAAAACAACATTATAGACTACAGTTTCACGAATTTTCTGCTCAAATTATGCCAAAAACACTGACATTTAGCGTACAATTGATTGGAGCGGATTATATGTGAAATGTTTCTATAGATTAACTTATATGACCCGAGTTCCAGTGCCGAGTTCAGGACATGAAAATGATGAAAAATTCATCACACGGACAAAGTTAAGATACCGAAACAGTTTATAGAACAATGTGGAAAATGAAAGCCGTTCACTTTACTTTTCTCAAAAGAACAGTAGACCAGTAACAGTTAATGAACATGATGAAGTCAAAGGAGAAATAATTATATTATTGTATACATGTAGACTGTAGTGCAGGGCAGTTGCCAGTACGGTCACTTGAAGAAAAAAACGGAGTTATCCTAACAATTCGTACAGTCTGAAGATAATTTCTGCAACAGATCTGTTTAAAACGGCCCTTTTAAGAGCCATGCACATTTTTCAAAAAGAATCTTAATTGTTTTTGTTCGTTAAATCAACCAGAATCTTATTCTCAACCCAATTTGATATAAAATATTCATTTCTTTATTTATATTATCTGATTATTGCACATTTAATTTTATTTCTTAATAGTTAAAATGTATCCTTTCAATGTGTCATACTCATAGGCTATATGGTGATGCATTATATTCACCCTACATCTGAGGAGCTACCATTTTACTTATTTTATATGGGTGTGGGGGGGGGGGGGGGTCTTTCAGACCAAATGATTATTTTCATTTGTTACTAGGCAAGTGATTTCATATTACATTTAACCATGTAACATTTTTTGAACAAATGTTTCATATACATGTATATATGTAGGTTTATGAAATATTCATAATACATCCCTTATATTATCATGATTATAATATTTAATTTCTTATCAGGCCAGCAAATTATATGCTACAAATTAAATCCTTTATATAATAATCATGCACTTAATTATTTGAAAAATTTAAATTAGAAGTATATATTCCTTTAAATTTCTAAGTCCAAAATTCCACTGGAATATTTGCATTAAATCAAAACTCCACTGAAATATAAACAATAATATTCCACTGGAAATTAATTGGAAAATCTTTGGAAGTTTCATTGGAAATTTCACTGATTTTCCATTGGAATTACAGTGTGAAAAATATTCCAGATGTTTTGGATGAAATTCTAATGGGATTCCATCGGAATATTTTTTTCCACTGAATACCAGTGTAATTTCACTGGAAATCCAGTGGAATCCCGTACTCATTTTCAGTAGGGTTGACTTTGGTCACTCAAAGTAGTTGCTGCTACTGTGACAATGTCCAATAGAGGGTGACATCATAGCAAATCTAGTTTAATATTCTTATTCTTCTTTTTCTAAACCCTTAAACTGTCCTACCATTTTCTTGGAAGCTATAGAGGATGGAAACATTATATTTTTTCTGGGTATGGGTCTGTATCATGGGGGTTGCAGAACCCAATGTTCATGATACCAGGGTGTCATCTTGGCATAATAAGGGGGGCTCACAGATGTGGAATAATAATAATAATAAAGAAACGGAGGAAAAGCAATATGTCACCCGACATTGTCGATCGGGTGACATAACTAGATTTGCAATTGCTAGCAATAACGGATGGCACCCTTCCCCAATTGCCAGGGTAACGGCAGCCATTGTGAAAATTCTAAACTCAAAGAGTGCATCTACACATGTCAATTAACATTTTTGTAAAGTTGATAAAATTTGAAGCATTTTGAAAATTTTGACATTTTTGCTGTTTCCATGGTAACGGCAGCCATTTTGAAAATTCCAAAGTCAAACTGCAAATCAGCACATGCCAGTTAACATTCCTGTGGAGTTTCTCCCAGTTTGGAACACTTTGATTTTTTTCGCATTTTTGCTGTTTCCTTGGAAACGGCGGCCATTTTTTTACCATTCCATAGCAAGGTGCACAACTTTACATGGGGGTCCTCATTATAGTAGAGTTCCATCAACATTGGTCCATTGGATTCCGAGAACTCGCGCGGACAAAATGTGTGGAAGAAAAATAATAAAAACTAGATTTGCCATTGAAAGCAATAGCTTATGGCACCCTTCCCACATTGCCAGGTGAGCGGCAGCCATTTTGAAAATTCCAAAGTCAAAGACCGCATCTACAGATGTCTATTAACATTGTAAAGTTTCTTCAATTTTGGAGCATTTTGAATTTTTTTTAATTTTTGCTATTTCCATGGTAACGGGTACCATTTCAAAAATTCCAAAGACAGGTGCCACTTTGGAACATGCCATGTTACATATCCATTAAGTTGTAGAAGGTTTGATCTAATATTCTTGCAGGAAATGCAGCTTCAATGTGTTTTTCCATAGGGCTAATGTTAAACTTTTTGTAATTTTGGAATTTCCTAATATTTTCACAACATCAAGGCATACCAAGGAACATTACCATAAAGTTTCATCCAGCTAGGTCTTATAATGAAAGATTTAGAATTTGCATTTTTTTTTCACATTTTATCAGTTTCCATGGCAACAGCAGCCATCTTGATGATGCCATACCCCGATTGCACAATTTCATATAGTGGTCTACATTATGGTAAAGTTCCATCAATATTGTTCAAGCCACTTCTGAGAAATAGCATGGACAAAAAAGTGTGAAATGGTACCCGTTACCATGGAAATAGCAAAAATTAAAAAAAATTCAAAATGCTCTAAAATTGAAGAAACTTTACAATGTTAATAGACATCTGTAGATGCGGTCTTTGACTTTGGAATTTTCAAAATGGCTGCCGCTCACCTGGCAATGGGGGAAGGGTGCCATCCGCTATTGCTTGCAATGGCAAATCTAGTTTTTATTATTTTTCTTCCACACATTTTGTCCGCGCGAGTTCTCGGAATCCAATGGACCAATGTTGATGGAACTCTACTATAATGAGGACCCCCATGTAAAGTTGTGCACCTTGCTATGGAATGGTAAAAAATGGCCGCCGTTTCCAAGGAAACAGCAAAAATGCGAAAAAAATCAAAGTGTTCCA
The DNA here is from genome assembly GCF_021869535.1 of Mytilus californianus. Taxonomy (NCBI): domain Eukaryota; kingdom Metazoa; phylum Mollusca; class Bivalvia; order Mytilida; family Mytilidae; genus Mytilus; species Mytilus californianus. Next base: position 6,233,617 of record NW_026262670.1, read on the forward strand.
AACTGGGAGAAACTCCACAGGAATGTTAACTGGCATGTGCTGATTTGCAGTTTGACTTTGGAATTTTCAAAAAAGCTGCCGTTACCATGGAAACAGCAAAAATGTCAAAATTTTCAAAATGCTTCAAATTTTATCAAACTTTACAAAATTGTTTATTGACATGTGTAGATGCACTCTTTGAGTTTAGAATTTTCACAATGGCTGCCGTTACTCTGGCAATGGGGGAAGGGTGCCATCCGTTATTGCTAGCAATTGCAAATCTAGTTATGTCACCCGATCGACAATGTCGGGTGACATATTGCTTTTCCTCCGTTTCTTTATTATTATTATTATTATTATTCCACCTTTTTTGTCCTAGAGTTTTCTCGTAGATTTGTGGACCAATCATAATGAATGGGTACCATAATGGGGACCACCAACTCTAGTTATGCAGGACACCTTTGGATTTTTTTAAATGGCCACCGTTTCCATGGAAACCGCAACAATGTGAAAAAATTTCAAAAAGCCAATTCTTTTATTATTAGACCAAACCCAATGAAACTTTATGGAAATGTTGCCTGGTATGTGTGGAAGCACCGACTATATTTAGAAATTCCAAAATGGCTGCCATTGCCATGGAAACTGGGCAAAAGTTTAACATTGACCCTATGGGAAAACATATTAAAGGAGCATTTTCTTAAAGAATATAAGATTAAACCAAATGAATATGCAATTATATGTAACATGTCATCAGTCAGTGTGGCATATTCTTTGGAATTTTGGAATTAATCAATGTTACCATGGAAACAGCAAAAATTTCAAAAATGCTCCAAATTTAATGAAACTTAATATAAATGTTAACTGGCAAGTATAGATGAGACCTTCTACTTTGGAATTTCAAAAATGGCCGCCGTTGCCATGGAAACATCAAAAATGTGGAAAATTTCAAAAAGCTCTTAATGTTCTGATAATTTGCAGAAAGGTGTATAGCAATGCATATATGTGCATCCACTGTTTAAAATTTTCGAAACGGCTGCCGCTTAGTGGCAATGGGGAAAGGGTGACATCCGCTATTGCTTGCAATAGCAATTCTAGTTATGTCACCCGATCGACAATGTCGGGTGACATATTGCTTTTCCTCTGTTTCTTTTTCCCTATTATTATTATTTTTCTTCCACCTAATTTTGTCCAGCAGTTTTCTCGGAGGCAATGGAACCAATCTTCATGATTGTTGAGCATAATGAGGACCACCATCAGTGGAGTTGCAGTGAAACTTTGGAACTTTAAAATGGCCGCCCTTTCCATGGAAACAGCAAAAATGTGAAAAATATTTTTTTTGTTTTGATGACTAATTTGAGAATGCCTGAACTAAAAATCATCAAATTTTTATACAACATAGGTATCCACTATATAAAGGTTTTGGATGATTTTAAGAATCATCGGAACTACTGTATTGCCATGGAACTGGGGAAAGGTTTTCCATTATAACTCTATGGGAAAAACCTTAAAGTAGCATTTTCTCTCTTAAAATGGTAGGTCAAATCCATTGAAACTTTGATGGTATGTTCCCTCCCATGTACCAATGTGGCATCTGTCATTACAATTTTGGGAATGGTCTCTGTTACCATGGAAACCAGCAAAAATGTCAAAAAATTTCAAAATGCACCAAACTTAATATAACTTTATATTAATACTAACTGGCATGTATAGATAAGACTTTTGACTTTGGAATTTCCAAAATGGTCGCCGTTGCCATGGAAACAGCAAAAATGTGAAAATTTCAAAATGCTCCAAATGTTCTGAAAATTTACAGAAAGATGTATTGCCATGCATATATGTGCATTCACTGTTTAAATTTTTTTAAATGGCTTCCACTTAGTGGCAATGGGGGGAAGGGTGACATCCACCATTGCTTGCAATGGCAAATCTAGTTATTATTATTTTTCTTCCACCTAATTTTGTCCGCCCGTTTTCTCAGAGCTAAAGGAACCAATCTAAATGATGGTTCACTATAACAAGGAACCCTGACTTCCAAGTTGCAGTGCAACTTTGGAACTAAAAAATGGCTGCCATCACCATGGAAACTGAAAAAGGTGAAAAAATAAAATTTTTGAGTTTGGTTAATAATTTGAGAATGCTTAAACTTAAAATCATTAAATTTTAATACAATGTAGTTGTCCACTATATACAGGTTTTGGCTGATTTTGACAATCATTGGAACTACTATGTTGCCATGGAAACTACACCAAAAATTTCAAAAATATCAAAATGCTCCAAATTTTATGAAACTTCACAGTAACGATGAGCAACATTTGTAGATGTTGAATTTGGCATTGGAATTTCCAAAATGGCTGCCGTTACCATGGAAACAATGCAAAAAAGGTCAAAATGCTTCAAAAACCTTAAAGTAGCATTTACTTTCTTAAAATGGTAGGTCAAATCCATTGAAACTTTTATGGTATGTTCCCTCCCATGTACCAATGTGGCATCTGTCATTAAATTTTGGGAATGGTCTCTGTTACCATAGGAACCAGCAAAAATGTCAAAAATTTCAAAAATTTTAAAATGCTCCAAACTTTATGAAACTTATTATGATTGTTACCTGGCAAGGTAAGATGAGACTTTTGACTTTGGAATTTCCAAAATGGCCACTGTTGCCATGGAAACTGCAAAACAGTAAAAAAAAATCAAAATGCTTCAAATCTAATGAAACTTAATGTGATTGTTAACTGGCAAGTCTAGATGAGACTTTTGACTTTGGAATTTCCAAAGTGGCCACCGTTGCCATGGAAACTGCAAAACAGTCAAAAATTTTAAAATGATCAAAAAAGCTCTAAATGTCTTAAAAATTTACAGAAAGATGTATAGCCATGCATATATGTGCATTCCCTGTTTAAAATTTTCAAAATTGCTGCCGCTTAGTGGCAATGGGGGAAGGGTGACATCCGCTATTGCTTGCAATGGCAAATCTAGTTATTATTATTATTCTTCTTCTTCCTCTTCCTCTTCCTCATCCGCTGTTTTAAATTTGAACTTGTCCGCACCGGTTCTCCAAAACCACTTGTCAAATTAACTTAGGGTTTCACAATATGTTAGACTAACATGTCTAGTGGTGCAATCATTGTTTGGTTTGTGCAATGGGGTTTATAAAGGGGTACTTTGAGGGGCAAAAAGAAACAAGGGTTTTACTATAGAACCCTATGGGATTTTATTTTTTTAAATTTTCAAATGATTATAAATTGAAAACCGTTTGTGATAGACACAATCTTTTTAATTGAAAATGTTCTAAATGATAAAGCACATTAAATGATATACAGGGTTAGTCCCCAGGGGTCACCCCCACCCCCTGCCATTTAAGAAAGTTCTAATATCTTGTAAATGGTCCTGATCCCCACCCCTAAACCATATATATTCTGGTTTGTCATGTTAAAGCACATCAAATGAAATACAGAGTTAGTCCCCAGGGGTCACCCCCACCCCCTGCCATTTAAGAAAGTTCTAATATCTTGTAAATGGTCAAGATCCCCACCCCTAAACCATATATATTCTGGTTTGTCATGCTAAGATGGTTTGAATGATATACAGGGTTAGTCCCCAGGGGTCATCCCGACCCCCTGCCATTTGAGAAAGTTCTAATATCCTGTAAATGGTCGAGATCCCCACCCCTAAACCATATATTTTCTGGTTTGTCATGTTAAAGCACATCAAATGAAATACAGGGTTATTCCCCAGGGGTCACCCCACCCCCTGCCATTTAAGAAAGTTCTAATATCTTGTAAATGGTCAAGATCCCCACCCCTAAACCATATATATTCTGGTTTGTCATGCTAAGATGGTTTGAATGATATACAGGGTTAGTCCCCAGTGGTCATCCCGACCCCCTGCCATTTGAGATAGTTCTAATATCTTGTAAATGGTCCTGATCCCCACCCCTAAACCATATATATTCTGGTTTGTCATGATAAAGCACATCAAATGAAATACTGGGTTTGTCCCCAGGGGTCACCCCCACCCCCTGCCATTTAAGAAAGTTCTAATATCTTGTAAGTGGTCAAGATCCCCACCCCTAAACCATATATATTCTGGTTTGTCATGTGAAACTGGTTTGAATGATATACAGGGTTAGTCCCCAGGGGTCATCCTGACCCCCTGCTATTTGGGTAAGTTCTAATATCTTGTAAATGGTCGAGATCCCCACCCCTAAACCCTACATATTCCTGTTCGTCATGTCTCGAACATTTGAATGACGTATAGGGTTAGGCCCCAGGGGTTCCCCCCACCCCCAATGTTCTAGTACCTTGTAAATGGTCGAGATCCCAACCCCTAAACCATATATATTCTGGTTTGTCATGCCAAGATGATTTGAATGATATACAGAGTAGTCCCCAGGCATCACTAATGCATATAACTTTACTGGACCAAACCAATTTTCACTGGACTTTGCCCAATGTCAGGCGACCCTGGGAATTACGATTATGGGAGCTTCGTTTGGGAGACTTCGTAACAGCATCCTGTTACAATCATTTCTTGTTTCCAATGAGACAACTATCTTCCAAAGTAAAAATAAGGAGATGTGGAATGATTGCCAATCAGTAGGGTGCCCAATGTCCAAAAAGTCTTCTAGCATGTCTAGTTAACGAGTTTAAGTTAACAGATAACACACGGCTAATTGTTTTTGCAAATCATAGGAAAATCATTATATTTTACGACCATGATTCTCGTCGTAAGTTCCCATGGTCACGATTTTCCAAATTTCATGTTTTTACAGGGTACCTCCAGATACTGTTTTATACATGGAATCTTTAACATGAATAATAAAATTATTACGCTCTTTGTTGGTAATTAAAATAGTACTTATAATATAGTTTATACAATAAATATACCATATAACAAAAGCGGAAAATATTTAGGGATCATAGATTTATTCTTACGAGGAAGCTCGGAGCATCCTCCGAGGATGCTCAGAGCTTTTTAAGTAGGCTCTTCTCAGCAGTTTATGTGACAATAATTATAATTATCCATTAAGATGTCAATCAAATCTGTAGCACTTCTATAATAAAGAAAGTATTATAGAGGAAGCTCAATTAACACCTGCAGTGTAAACATCTGGTCTAATCAAATAAATCTTGCATGAAATTTTACAAAACTATAAAACAGATTAGAAATTCTTCCATAGTACTGTACAATGCTTAGAAAGAAAATGTTTTTAAAATAACTTGAATAACTTGAATTCCTTGAATAACTTTTTTTATTTTGTTTTTATGATAGTTAAACGGATTGAGTGGACCAAAAACTTTATAACAAAAATTTATACTTTGTACTGGAATCCCTTTTGTCTATACAATACAACTTCTTTTCTCAAAATATTTTATATATGATATCCACAGGAAAGTATTGAGAAAATGTTTTATTTCCAAAATTATACACAGATTTAATGGAATTAATAAGAAATTATGAGCTTTATAATAAGGCTCTTTTTCTTTTTCATAACTACAAAATAACTTAGAAAAGTGCATTAAAATAATTCAACTGCCCAGACCAATCATGTCCTCCATTTATACCATACTATTAAATGTACAAAGTATTGGAGCATCTTTTTCTAAGTCCATAGTTCTAAGCTCTTAATTTTATTTTAGATTCTAGTTCTTCAATACACATTGATTTGTAAAAAATGTCAACTTATTTTTTCAAATATCTTTTTAAAGCTTAATCAAAATGCAGAAAGTCATAATTACATTTGATACCACAGGGATAGTGATAATGCAGTGAAATATTCGTAACAATTTCATTTATGCTGTGATTCCTGGTTTTAAGGTTCATCATAACAAATGGACAAAAATGGCTGTGTTTAGACCTCAAAAACTACTCTTGAGTACAGACTAACCTGTGCAGTTGGAAAAGTTTTAAAGCCTAGCATCCGCTAGATATATAAAAGTTAAATACATTTTGTGTTTCAGAACATATGCAACTATTCCAGTCATAGTTACGTTCGATAACTCTGCATGTTACTGGTTTAATAATAATTATGTCAAATTTACTGGTTACCCGTGTGATGATTAGAAAATTGAAAAATATAGATATTTCACCTCGGATACCATTCATTCGAGTTTTTCTTTAACTGATATAAAATAATAGCATAAAATAATTTCATTAAGAATCGAACAATACTAATCTACATGTACACAGGTCTTGTCAAATTACATCGTGATTAGGTGCCATGTTTTGTTTTCTTTGATCACGTTGATGACTTAATTAATATCTCCTTAATCTCGCTATGTCCTTGGTATTGTTAAAGTGACAATAACATGTCATACTTAATTGCAATATCAACAGTGAAATCAAATTGAATCATTTGCATGGGTAAAATTAGTGTTGAACATCGTCTACGTTTGAAAATTATTTAGTCGCCACTTTTACGTAACTTCAAATTTTATCAAACAAACAGCATGTATCCACTTTAACAAAGAGAAACAATGTATGATTCTATATGCTGCTTGAAGGTAAGACAATTACTGAAAATGCATGCATCCAATATTTATTCGATTTTCATCGTAAGTATCTTACAAAATATATCTTCACAAGTCGGCCCAAGCTGTCAATGTAAAATGCATGGTTAATGCATATAAATCTTTATTTTCGGTGGAAGAAACTGTTTCTAATAAATATTTGAAATGTTACTTTTTGATTAATAACTAAATGAATACCGGCATGTCGTGTCTTTGTTTACTTCCAACAGCGGCCACCATTTTTAAAATATTGCTAACGAATGCCAAAATGTGAACTTTTCAATCAAATTTTGAAGCAAAAAGTTTGATACCTAAACTGATATGGTTTTCGATTTCATTTATATGAATATGTTGTCGATCTTTTTAGGGGTTGGGAGAAAATTAGTAACAATAAATAAGTTGAGAAAATTGACTATATAATAAGGTCCCATTGCAATTTTATCGAGTTTTAACGAAGAAGTCAACGGAGGTTGTGTGGTTATGTCACCTCAATTTTCAAACTTATTTTGAAGCAAGAAATCATATATCTGAACTGAAACTTAAAACATTTTTAATTGTAAAAATGAATATACTGTACAACGCGGGGTTGGGAAGTAAAATACAAAATGTAACAAAAAAGTTTTGGGAATGGTCTCTGTTACCATGGAAACCAGCAAAAATGTCAAAAAATTTCAAAATGCACCAAACTTAATATAACTTTATATTAATACTAACTGGCATGTATAGATAAGACTTTTGACTTTGGAATTTCCAAAATGGTCGCCGTTGCCATGGAAACAGCAAAAATGTGAAAATTTCAAAATGCTCCAAATGTTCTGAAAATTTACAGAAAGATGTATTGCCATGCATATATGTGCATTCACTGTTTAAATTTTTTTAAATGGCTTCCACTTAGTGGCAATGGGGGGAAGGGTGACATCCACCATTGCTTGCAATGGCAAATCTAGTTATTATTATTTTTCTTCCACCTAATTTTGTCCGCCCGTTTTCTCAGAGCTAAAGGAACCAATCTAAATGATGGTTCACTATAACAAGGAACCCTGACTTCCAAGTTGCAGTGCAACTTTGGAACTAAAAAATGGCTGCCATCACCATGGAAACTGAAAAAGGTGAAAAAATAAAATTTTTGAGTTTGGTTAATAATTTGAGAATGCTTAAACTTAAAATCATTAAATTTTAATACAATGTAGTTGTCCACTATATACAGGTTTTGGCTGATTTTGACAATCATTGGAACTACTATGTTGCCATGGAAACTACACCAAAAATTTCAAAAATATCAAAATGCTCCAAATTTTATGAAACTTCACAGTAACGATGAGCAACATTTGTAGATGTTGAATTTGGCATTGGAATTTCCAAAATGGCTGCCGTTACCATGGAAACAATGCAAAAAAGGTCAAAATGCTTCAAAAACCTTAAAGTAGCATTTACTTTCTTAAAATGGTAGGTCAAATCCATTGAAACTTTTATGGTATGTTCCCTCCCATGTACCAATGTGGCATCTGTCATTAAATTTTGGGAATGGTCTCTGTTACCATAGGAACCAGCAAAAATGTCAAAAATTTCAAAAATTTTAAAATGCTCCAAACTTTATGAAACTTATTATGATTGTTACCTGGCAAGGTAAGATGAGACTTTTGACTTTGGAATTTCCAAAATGGCCACTGTTGCCATGGAAACTGCAAAACAGTAAAAAAAAATCAAAATGCTTCAAATCTAATGAAACTTAATGTGATTGTTAACTGGCAAGTCTAGATGAGACTTTTGACTTTGGAATTTCCAAAGTGGCCACCGTTGCCATGGAAACTGCAAAACAGTCAAAAATTTTAAAATGATCAAAAAAGCTCTAAATGTCTTAAAAATTTACAGAAAGATGTATAGCCATGCATATATGTGCATTCCCTGTTTAAAATTTTCAAAATTGCTGCCGCTTAGTGGCAATGGGGGAAGGGAGACATCCGCTATTGCTTGCAATGGCAAATCTAGTTATTATTATTATTCTTCTTCTTCCTCTTCCTCTTCCTCTTCCTCGTCCGCCGCTTTTAAATTTGAACTTGTCCGCACCGGTTCTCAAAAACCGCTTGTCAGATTAACTTAGGGTTTCACAATATGTTAGACTAACATGTCTAGTGGTGCAATCATTGTTTGGTTTGTGCAATGGGGTTTATAAAGGGGTACTTTGAGGGGCAAAAAGAAACGAGGGTTTTACTATAGAACCCTATGGGATTTTATTTTTTTAAATTTTCAAATGATTATAAATTGAAAACCGTTTGTGATAGACACAATCTTTTTAATTGAAAATGTTCTAAATGATAAAGCACATTAAATGATATACAGAGTTAGTCCCCAGGGGTCACCCCACCCCCTGCCATTTAAGAAAGTTCTAATATCTTGTAAATGGTCCTGATCCCCACCCCTAAACCATATATATTCTGGTTTGTCATGTTAAAGCACATCAAATGAAATACAGAGTTAGTCCCCAGGGGTCACCCCCACCCCCTGCCATTTAAGAAAGTTCTAATATCTTGTAAATGGTCAAGATCCCCACCCCTAAACCATATATATTCTGGTTTGTCATGCTAAGATGGTTTGAATGATATACAGGGTTAGTCCCCAGGGGTCATCCCGACCCCCTGCCATTTGAGAAAGTTCTAATATCCTGTAAATGGTCGAGATCCCCACCCCTAAACCATATATTTTCTGGTTTGTCATGTTAAAGCACATCAAATGAAATACAGGGTTATTCCCCAGGGGTCACCCCACCCCCTGCCATTTAAGAAAGTTCTAATATCTTGTAAATGGTCAAGATCCCCACCCCTAAACCATATATATTCTGGTTTGTCATGCTAAGATGGTTTGAATGATATACAGGGTTAGTCCCCAGTGGTCATCCCGACCCCCTGCCATTTGAGATAGTTCTAATATCTTGTAAATGGTCCTGATCCCCACCCCTAAACCATATATATTCTGGTTTGTCATGATAAAGCACATCAAATGAAATACTGGGTTAGTCCCCAGGGGTCACCCCCACCCCCTGCCATTTAAGAAAGTTCTAATATCTTGTAAGTGGTCAAGATCCCCACCCCTAAACCATATATATTCTGGTTTGTCATGTGAAGATGGTTTGAATGATATACAGGGTTAGTCCCCAGGGGTCATCCTAACCCTCTGCCATTTGGGAAAGTTCTAATATCTTGTAAATGGTCGAGATCCCCACCCCTAAACCATACATATTCCTGTTCGTCATGTCTCGAACATTTGAATGACGTATAGGGTTAGGCCCCAGGGGTTCCCCCCACCCCCAATGTTCTAGTACCTTGTAAATGGTCGAGATCCCAACCCCTAAACCATATATATTCTGGTTTGTCATGCCAAGATGATTTGAATGATATACAGAGTAGTCCCCAGGCATCATTAATGCATATAACTTTACTGGACCAAACCAATTTTCACTGGACTTTGCCCAATGTCAGGCGACCCTGGGAATTACGAATTATGGGAGCTTCGTTTGGGAGACTTCGTAACAGCATCCTGTTACAATCATTTCTTGTTTCCAATGAGACAACTATCTTCCAAAGTAAAAATAAGGAGATGTGGAATGATTGCCAATCAGTAGGGTGCCCAATGTCCAAAAAGTCTTCTAGCATGTCTAGTTAACGAGTTTAAGTTAACAGATAACACACGGCTAATTGTTTTTGCAAATCATAGGAAAATCATTATATTTTACGACCATGATTCTCGTCGTAAGTTCCCATGGTCACGATTTTCCAAATTTCATGTTTTTACAGGGTACCTCCAGATACTGTTTTATACATGGAATCTTTAACATGAATAATAAAATTATTACGCTCTTTGTTGGTAATTAAAATAGTACTTATAATATAGTTTATACAATAAATATACCATATAACAAAAGCGGAAAATATTTAGGGATCATAGATTTATTCTTACGAGGAAGCTCGGAGCATCCTCCGAGGATGCCCAGAACTTTTAAAGTAGGCTCTTCTCAGCAGTTTATGTGACAATAATTATAATTATCCATTAAGATGTCAATCAAATCTGTAGCACTTCTATAATAAAGAAAGTATTATAGAGGAAGCTCAATTAACACCTGCAGTGTAAACATCTGGTCTAATCAAATAAATCTTGCATGAAATTTTACAAAACTATAAAACAGATTAGAAATTCTTCCATAGTACTGTACAATGCTTAGAAAGAAAATGTTTTTAAAATAACTTGAATAACTTGAATTCCTTGAATAACTTTTTTTATTTTGTTTTTATGATAGTTAAACGGATTGAGTGGACCAAAAACTTTATAACAAAAATTTATACTTTGTACTGGAATCCCTTTTGTCTATACAATACAACTTCTTTTCTCAAAATATTTTATATATGATATCCACAGGAAAGTATTGAGAAAATGTTTTATTTCCAAAATTATACACAGATTTAATGGAATTAATAAGAAATTATGAGCTTTATAATAAGGCTCTTTTTCTTTTTCATAACTACAAAATAACTTAGAAAAGTGCATTAAAATAATTCAACTGCCCAGACCAATCATGTCCTCCATTTATACCATACTATTAAATGTACAAAGTATTGGAGCATCTTTTTCTAAGTCCATAGTTCTAAGCTCTTAATTTTATTTTAGATTCTAGTTCTTCAATACACATTGATTTGTAAAAAATGTCAACTTATTTTTTCAAATATCTTTTTAAAGCTTAATCAAAATGCAGAAAGTCATAATTACATTTGATACCACAGGGATAGTGATAATGCAGTGAAATATTCGTAACAATTTCATTTATGCTGTGATTCCTGGTTTTAAGGTTCATCATAACAAATGGACAAAAATGGCTGTGTTTAGACCTCAAAACCTACTCTTGAGTACAGACTAACCTGTGCAGTTGGAAAAGTTTTAAGGCCTAGCATCCGCTAGATATATAAAAGTTAAATACATTTTGTGTTTCAGAACATATGCAACTATTCCAGTCATAGTTACGTTCGATAACTCTGCATGTTACTGGTTTAATAATAATTATGTCAAATTTACTGGTTACCCGTGTGATGATTAGAAAATTGAAAAATATAGATATTTCACCTCGGATACCATTCATTCGAGTTTTTCTTTTACTGATATAAAATAATAGCATAAAATAATTTCATTAAGAATCGAACAATACTAATCTACATGTACACAGGTCTTGTCAAATTACATCGTGATTAGGTGCCATGTTTGTTTTCTTTGATCACGTTGATGACTTAATTAATATCTCCTTAATCTCGCTATGTCCTTGGTATTGTTAAAGTGACAATAACATGTCATACTTAATTGCAATATCAACAGTGAAATCAAATTGAATCATTTGCATGGGTAAAATTAGTGTCGAACATCGTCTACGTTTGAAAATTATTTAGTCGCCACCTTACGTAACTTCGAAATTTTATCAAACAAACAGCATGTATCCACTTTAACAAAGAGAAACAATGTATGATTCTATGCTGCTTTAAGGTAAGACAATTACTGAAAACGCATGCATCCAACATTTATTCGATTTTCATCGTAAATATCTTACAAAATATATCTTCACAAGTCGGCCCAAGCTGTCAATGTAAAATGCATGGTTAATGCATATAAATCTTTATTTTCGGTGGAAGAAACTGTTTCTAATAAATATATTAAAGAAAAGGTGAAATAAGAAATTTCTTAAATACAGTAAGACACACTTCAATGAATATTTGAAATATCACATTTTGATTAATAACTAAATGAATACCGGCATGTTGTGTCTTTGTTTACTACCAACAGCGGCCGCCATTTTTAAAATATTGCTAACGAATGCCAAAATGTGAACTTTTCAATCAAATTTTGAAGCAAAAAGTTTGATACCTAAACTGATATGGTTTTCGATTTCATTTATATGAATATGTTGTCGATCTTTTTAGGGGTTGGGAGAAATTTAGTAACAATAAATAAGTTGAGAAAATTGACTATATAATAAGGTCCCATTGCAATTTTATCGAGTTTTAACGAAGAAGTCAACGGAGGTTGTGTGGTTATGTCACCTCAATTTTCAAACTTATTTTGAAGCAAGAAATCATATATCTGAACTGAAACTTAGAACATTTTTAATTGTAAAAATGAATATACTGTACAACGCGGGGTTGGGAAGTAAAATACAAAATGTAACAAAAAAGTTATGACCGTTTAATCTATGTACCCCGTTCATTTTCATTGATAATCAATCGGCCATTAATGATATACAACTGAAGTGTAAAAGTCACGTGATGACCGCGATAGTTGGATATGAGATAAAATCTTTTTTGGATTTTGATGGGTATTTTATTCTGTTCCTGCAGAAGGTGTAAAAATAAACTAAGTTGGGATACAACTTTGAGATGCTCCCTTTCAGGTAACAACTGTATTGTATTGTATTGATTGTCCTTGATTGACATGGACAATAGACAGACAATAGATATCTACACAACTATAGGTGAGTTAAAGGTTGTAACTGAGTGGGCAGTATCAAAGGCAATTCAGGTGTTTGTTTATTTTTACACCTTCTGCAGGAACGAAAAAAAATGCCCATCAAAATCAAAAAAAAAATTCATCTTTCTGAAACACAAAATGCATTTAACTTTTATATATCTAGTGGATGCCAGGCCTTAAAACTTTCCCAACTGCACAGGTTAGTCTGTACTCTGAGTAGTTTTTGAGGTTTAAATACAGCCATTTTTGTCCATTTGTTATGATGAACCTTAAAAAAGTAGAGTTCGCGAAAATGGTCGGTCCTGTCGGTCCTGTCGGTCAAAATGAGGCTCGGACCAGTATTTTGAAGGCTAGTGCCAGTCCTGATGACCGATGTAAAAACGGCCGTTGTAGTGCATATTTCGGCACTTTTTTACATCAGTTATTAGATGTACCGCAACTGTTTCCAATAAGTGGCCACAGACCACAATATATTAATTAAATTCTCTATTAGTTCTTTATAACGTTTTGTTTCATTAAAAAAAATGCACCGATTCTTTTTGTCAAATATTTTGTGTGTGTAAAGAACAGTACTAATCCAAACATATATCAAACATTCAGAAATATCGCTCCCCAGCATCTTACAAATTTAGCCAATACACATCCATACCTGTATGGACAAGTCAAGAGATGTTCCGAAAAACTGTAAATATCACCTTTTTGCACCTGGCCTAATCACTCTTTCCATATCAAAATCAGTTAAAATACAACATCCAAAAGTTTATTTCACCTCTCTTCTTTCATTTCCATCCAAAAAAATCTAAGAAATGAGTGAGGAAGGGAAAGAAAAAAAATTAAGAAAAAATATACTCTAATTAAAAGGAACTATATTCGTGGACAACAAAAAGCGGGATAATTAATTGTGGTCTTTGGCCAAGTGTTTACATCGGTTATCAGATGTACCCGCTGCAAATTTCCGGTACTGGTCTCTGCAATTCTGTCTAATAATACTGTTAAGAAATCTGTGTAGAGGCAAAACATTATTATCACAGCATGATACATTATATAAACATTATAGTTTGAGGGAATAAACCATTTTACAGTTTCAGTAGGGATAATTATTTTAGAGCATCCTCTGTTATGCCCATATGAAATATTGTGTTAATATTAAAATGTTGTATGCTGTTGGTCCAAGGACACAGTTATCGTCCTTTGGTTTTCGTTGTCTACAAATATAGTCCCTAGTGTGAACAGTGTATAACTTGCATTTTTTTTTGATACACTTTCCCAATTTAATTCTTGATATTTTATGCATGAAATATTAAGTAAGAGGATGAAATTACATGTTAAAAAAATTTGGGTGCTGAATCTTTATGTTAAGTAGCTATATAGTGATTTGGTCCAGTTAAAAAAGGTCAAAAATTAGAATGTCTGAAGCTGTCAAACTGAATTTTAGCCCCCCTTAACACAAAATTGTCAATATTTTGAGTTAGAGCTGGTAGAAGTTTCTATAATTTTGATATTATTTGTATCAATAGTAGTACACTACACTGTAAAAATCTTTTTGAGATAGAGCAGGTGCGATTTTTTAAATTTGAATTTATTGTCTAAAAGAAATGCACTACGAAATAACTGTTCTCGGGCCTAAGAGATGAATTCCGTAAATGTAGATTCTGTACTTTGGCAACTTTCCTGAATGATTTGCTGGTTTCAATTTGTCAAACTCAATAAAAGTAAAGGATTTACATCTTTGTTTGACAGAAATTCTGTTAAAATGTCCCATTTTGGCATTATACGGCTAAAATAAGCATTTTAAAGCAATTTCCATTTTATGCCTAAGAGCCATGCTGACTTTCTATCTGACAGCTTTTTATGTTCCTGATATTTGTGTTTCTATGCTTAAATCAAATTTAATTAATCATTTGTGAACTCTGCATCTAGAGAAAAGTAGATTATCACAGGAAAAATGTGCAGAATATTTGTATTTATGTCCCTGGTTAAACGGCCTGTTTGATGTATGTGAAATGTGAAGAGCTTTGTACATAAAATCTGTAGTCCATCACAAATATTTCACTAAATCTGTAAAAAAACACTTTACAATGATCAGTACACCCTATTCATTTCGTATGCTACCATAATTTTCTTCTTTAGGATAGAAAGTGGTTCAAATATATGCCAATTGAGACTAAAACTACATGCAAGTTTTCCATTAAAAAGTGAAAAACTGGTCATCAGACCATACTGTCTGCAAAAAAAAGTTGAATTCAAGAGTCCTTTTGCAATTAGACTTCTTGTATCATAACATCTTAGCATAGAAATGAGCAAAAAGTAACAAATTTCCATTTCTTATAGCCTCTGTGTGCATTTTTGAATGTAAATATGGCCTACGGCCTAAATCGACTCTAAATAATTCTCAGTCTTACATGGCCTAAGACCATTTTATACTCATGTGGTATGCTTTTTGTAATTTTTCTTTACATTTTAAGTACATTTAATATATATATGGAAGAATAATGTATGGTTAAAAAACTTCAAAAACTTCAAATTGGTTGAAAAAAATGCATGTTTATGTAAGGATTCCCTTATTTCGAAAATCTCTATTTTCAGGCACAGGCTCATATAAATTTGACTTTTGAATAACTGTGATAAATCTGACAAATCAAATGAGTGTTCCGTTGCTTTTAATACTTATTATATTATATTCAAGAGTATTTAAAAAGCAAATTTTTGCAATATTTAAATTTTTTAGGCCAAAATCTTGACAGTTGAAAATATTTGATTTAAACGTCAAAAATAAACATCCAAATTTCAATATTAAAATGGCCCTAGTTTCTATATTATATATCCTATGGCCATGAAACTTGGCCAACTATCTTATAATTTCCTAAGCTTAGGTCATGCAAAGTTTTATTAAAATTGGTCAAGTCTTTCTATCCCATTAGGTCCAAGGACACAGTCATTGTCCTTTGGTTTTCGTTGTCTACGAATATAGTCCCTAGTGTGAACAGTGTATAACTTGCATTTTTTTTTGATACACTTTCCCAATTTAATTCTTGATATTTTATGCATGAAATATTAAGTAAGAGGATGAAATTACATGTTAAAAAAAATTGGGTGCTGAATCTTTATGTTAAGTAGTGATTTGGTCCAGTTAAAAAAGGTCAAAAATTAGAATGTCTGAAGCTGTCAAACTGAATTTTAGCCCCCCTTAACACAAAATTGTCAATATTTTGAGTTAGAGCTGGTAGAAGTTTCTATAATTTTGATATTATTTGTATCAATAGTAGTACACTACACTGTAAAAATCTTTTTGAGATAGAGCAGGTGCGATTTTTTAAATTTGAATTTATTGTCTAAAAGAAATGCACTACTAAATAACTGTGTTCTCGGGCCTTTTAGATGAAAAAACATCTTCAACAATAATAATTGATTCCAATTTTAAAAACAGTTATCAAAACAGTATTATTAGACAGAATTGCAGAGAGACTTTTATCAATTTTTACTTTTAAAATTGTGTTATCATATTTTAGTTGTATAAATTGAATATTAAACAACACAAAACAAGCAAAAAATAATTGTTTCAACTCCAAACAACTGCCACAATGTCTTATACTAATGAACATAATTATGCCTCGAATTCTAACTAACTTTGTGTTGTTGGAAATTAACCCTGCATTTCATTGCAGAAAATTTTTTTTGGGTCTTCAACATATATCTTGGGTGTTTCAAAGCAATAATAAAATTCTGTCTGATTTTCTATAAAATATTTTGAAAATTTAAGGGGACATGGCTACTAAAGCTTAAAAGGGGGAGAGGAATATGATTGGTTAACTTCTGGTGACGTTTACTATCTTATATGCAATGAAAAGTTATGTTGTATTTTCACTGTAGTACTGGACAGGATGAGACTTGACTCATGCCAAGTATTTCTTTATTTAAAACAAAGATAAATTCTGCACAATTTAAAAAAAAAAAAGTCAATTAAACAGAGACGTACAAGGGGAAAAACAATGTTGGTATTACCCTTTCAAACCAGCCTTCTAATAATGAATTACAACTTTTCCTAAAGTAGCCATAATTTTCTATAAAAGTAAATGCGGGTACTGCTAAAAAGGGCCTGAAGATAATGTCCACATACTCCAATGATTCTTTATATGTCATCAAGTACTGATTATATTGATACCAAAACCAATCCAATATGTAACTACTACGGTGAGTTATGAACAACAGTTTTAAATGAAACCATTTTCGTATAAAAATACATTTTTGAAACAGACTATAGCACTTCAAAATATGAAAAATGTGTAAATATTTGTGTTTTAACATTAAAAACTATTCTTTAACTACAAAATGTCATGCCTATTCTAATTTTTATAGTTTGCCATTCGAGTGAACATTTAATGTTTGAAGAGGATCATTTCTGTTCATTTTCACTGAATTTGGTAATTTCGATAACAGCACTTGGGTCGAGATTGTCATGTTTAAAAATCGATATTTGTATCCAAACTCTAGACGTGTACGTGCTTCATTCAAACAAATCAGCAGAAGTTCAGAAAATGACATATTCTCTCCACAGTAAGTCAAAAGTCGAGCCCACCCTTGTTTCTAATATAAATCGCAATACAAATATGAAACAGACTATAGCTTAAAAACTAGTTGATCAATAAATCATTTGTCACCAAAAAATACGGTTTCACATCAAATATCAAGTAAAATTAATGTTTTTGGCACTTTTTGAGCACTATGATAAAGAAATGTCAATGTGACCCTCATCCAGTCAATGTGATCCTTGTCCAGTCAATGTGATCCTTGTCCAGTCACGTTGTTATTATAGGTCAGTGTACATTATTTGTGAACTATATATATCCGTCTGATAAAACATTTATAATGGAAAATCCCTTTATTATCAGATTAAAAAAAAAAGGTTTATACTTGATTTAAAAGCGGCATCCAATGCAATTACTTAGGGCTTTTCCAGAATTATTTGAATGGGAGTGGGGGGGAGGGGGGACTTTTATTGAAATTTGATGCGTGGTGGTTATTTTAGACAGAAAGACTTAACAATTTGATTATTAAAGTAATCAATTAAAATGTTATGCATGGCGGTCATAATTAAAAAGTGCATTCCTATGACCTTTCCCCCTGCCAACCAACATGGCCGACATGGCTCAAAATAGAATTTATGGGTAGAATGCAAGTTTTGTCTATTATCTTGAAAACTGCTATAGGTAGAGAAATTTTGACAGGCAGAAATGTTCAGAATGTTTACATCCACCCACTGTCCACTTGAATCGATCAAAACTGGTCTACAACTTCTTATAGAAGTTATTACCCTTGAATGACCAATTATATCATATTTCTTGCAAGGTCTACATGTCTGTCACACTTTATTCACCTGACCAGGACTTCATTTCATGGATCAGTGATCAAGGTTAAAATTTCATGATGAAGTCCATATCTCAGATACCATAAGCAATAGGTCAGCTATATCTGGTGTATGGAATGCTTGTATGGTGAACATGTTTGTCTGGCAGGATTTCCAGACCTTGATCTTATTTTCACGGTTCATTGGTCAGAATTAAGTTTTTGTGGTTTGGTCAGGGTTCGCAGATATTATAAGCAATAGATCAGCTGTATTTTGGTTTATGGTATGCTCGTAAGGTAAACATGTTTGTCTATCTACATGGTTTATATGACCGTTACCTTATTTTCATGGTTCATTAGTCAGTGTTAAGTTTTTGTGGTTTGGTCAGGTTCTCAGATACTAAAAGCAAAAGATCAACTGTATTTTCCTTTATGGTATGCTCGTAAGGTAAACATGTCTGTCTATCCACATGGTTTATATGACCGTTACCTTATTTTCATGGTTCATTCGTCAATGTTAACATTTCATGGTTATATAAAGATAAGGAGATGTGGTATGATTTTACATATTTTACAATCATGACAAATCTTTGAAAATTATATAAATGCAAAGTTTTTAGTATTTGTTAGTTGGTATAATCATTTGATATAAAAAATAAGGAGATGTGGTATGATTGCCAGTGAGAGAACTATCTTCCAAAGTAAAAATAAGAAGATGTGGTATGATTGCCAAAGAGAACTATCCGCCAAAGTAAAAATAAGAAGATCTGCTATAGTAAAAATAAGGACATGTGGTATGATTGCCAATGAGAACTATCCAACAGAGTAAAAATAAGGAGATGTGGTATGATTGCCAATGAGAACTATCCACCAAAGTAAAAATAAGGAGATGTTTTATGATAGCCAATGAGACAAATATTGGCCAAAATTAAAATAAGGAGATGTGGTATGATTGCCAATGAGACAACTATCCGCCAAGTAAAAATTAGGAGATGTGGTATAATTGGGGCCCCGCGGAATGGCGGACCCCCTAAAGTGATCAGTCTGTCTATTCGTCAGTCTGTCCTTCCGTCTGTCCATCCATAACAAATTGTGTCCACTCTATATCTAGAGAACCGTTATGATTTCAAAGTTTATACTTGACATGTATATTAACCAACGACAGAAGGTGTGTCATAATGTATGTACAACTTCCTAAGTCAAAGGTCAAGGTAAAAAAATTTAGTTTTAGTTGACAACCCCATGTCCTATCGTGTCCGCTCTATATCTTGAAAACCGTTATGATTTCAAAAATTATACTTGATATGTATATAAACCAACACCAGAGGGTGTGTCATAATTTATGTACAACTTCCTAAGTCAAAAGTCAAGGTCAAAAACTTTGGTTTCAGTTGACAACCCCGTGTCCAATGATAGATACAAATTTTTTACAACTCATTATTCACAGCGGGGCCCACAGAGATGGCTCCCATCTCAATGATATCTAGTTGCCAATGAGACAAATATCTTCCAAAGAAAAAAAAAGGAAATATGGTATAATTGCCAATGAGAACTATCCACCAAAGTAAAAATAAGGAGATGTGGTATGATTGCCAATGAGACAACTATCTGCCAAGTAAAAATTAGGAGATGTTGTATAATTGCCAATGAGACAACTATCTTCGAAAATAATAATAAGGAGATGTGGAATGATTGCCAATGAGACAACTATCTTCCAAAGTAAAAATAAGGAATTGTGGTATGATTGCCAATGAGAACTATTTGCCAGAGTAAAAATAAGGAGATGAGGTATGATTGCCAATGAGAACTATCCACCAAAGTAAAAATAAGGAGATGAGGTATGATTGCCAATGAGAACTATCCACCAAAGTAAAAATAAGGAGATGTAGTATGATTGCCAATGAGAACTATTTGCCAGAGTAAAAATAAGGAGATGAGGTATGATTGCCAATGAGAACTATCCACCAAAGTAAAAATAAGGTGATGTGGTATGATTGCCAATGAGAACTATCAGCCAAAGTAAAAATAAGAAGATCTGCTATAGTAAAAATAAGGAGATGTGGTATGATTGCCAATGAGAACTATTCGCCAGAGTAAAAATAAGGAGATGAGGTATGATTGTCAATGAGACAACTATCCTCCAAGTAAAAATAAGGAGATGTGGTATGATTGCCAATGAGAAGTAACCGCCAAACAGTCAGAGCTCTGACATAAACAAGTCAGAATAAAATGACTTCCATAGGTCAGATATAATTTGATGTAAGTGTTGTCTCCCTTCTTGCACTTAACAGAATATGACTTGTACAGGTCAGTTTATGTCAGACTTTAATTTATCATAAAATGACTTCCACAGGTCAGATTTTGCACAAAATATTGTGACTTAATATCTTCATATTCTAATAAGATTTATGCCCCTTTTTAATGCATTTTGACTTCGAGAGGTCATTTTTGTTCTGATTTGAAGCAGTCATTACTACCACTTTGTTATCAATCTCCATAAAAATATGGTGATTACTAGTTTCGAATTAAAGAGTTTTAAAAAGTGGGGCTCATCTGACATCATACCTTCTCCTTTCCAGAATCTAAACATAATATATTTATCTCATCACTTTCAATTATTTCAAAATACAAAGAAAAACCAGGTGAGAAAAAATGGATCAAACAATTTTCTGAATATCAAAAGATTTACAAAATACAATATTGGATACATTACATGACAATACTTCAAATCTTCCAAGGAAAAACAAGACACTTATTCATGATAAGACTATGTTAATAAAAGATATATTCTCATCCACTTTAAGCTAAATGTATTAAGAGCAAAACATTTATTATTTTAATATTTCATTGAGGTAAATACTGTTGTGCAAACTGACTCAAACAAGTCACATTATGTTCTGACTTACTAAACGTATAACAACTTTTAAGTCTAGTATTGTCATATTGATTTAAAAATGTATAGGTAAGCCAGATAAAAGACTGAGGAAATTAGGTCCCCATAAGTCACAATAATGAGGACTATAAAAAAGTTTATTTGGTATATTCAATATTAAATGTATTTTGTTTTAAACACGGTCAAATCATGTTCTGACTTAAAAGAGTCAGTCCAAAACTAAAAAAAATTTATTGAAATATTTAAGCCGGGCATTGCCATATGATATTAAATGAATGTATGGGAACGTCAGATAAAAGACACAGGAAATATATGTTAAGATCCCCTAAAATAAATAACCATTTGACTTAATTGTTTCTAAAAATTTATCAAATAATAAACTCGAAAATGGCAGATTCAGAAGCAGTCTGAAAGCAAGGACTTTCTTGGATTAAAGGAAATACACCTAGCTTTGATTGGAAATTTTGTTTTGTAAACTGACTTTAACAGGTCAAATCATGTTCTGACCTCAAAGAGTCAGTCAAAACTAAACGTATTACAACTTTTAAGTCTAGTATTGTCATATTGATTTAAAAATGTATGGGAGAGCCAGATAAAAAACAGAGGAAATAATGTCCCCTAAAGTCACAATAATGAGGATTATATAAAAAAGTTTATTTGGTATATTCAATATTTAAATGTATTTTGTTTTAAACAGGTCAAATTATGTTCTGACTTCAAAGAGTCAGTCAAAAACTATACTTTAACTAATTATTGCAACTTCTAAGTCTGGCATTGTCATATGCATTTAAGAATGTATGGGAAAAACAGATAAAAGACACCCAATAATAAAGTCACAATAATGAGGACTATAAAAAAGTTTGTTTGGTATATGTAATATTCAAATGTATTTTGTTTACAAGTTTCATCAAATTATCTTAAAATTTTATTCTATTTCTGTATTTTCATGACTTTTTATACAACCGCAAAAATTAAAAATTTTTTGGTCGTATATTGGTATGACGTTGGCGTCGTCGTCCGGCGTCGTCGTCCGGCGTCGTCGTCGTCTGGCGTCAGCCGGCGTCGTCCGAAGACACATTGGTTTTCGCACTCTAACTTTAGTTTAAGTGAATGGATCTCCATGAAATTTTACCATAAGGTTCAATACCACGAAAGGAAGGTTGGGATTGATTTTGGGGGTTATGGTACCAACAGTTAAGGAATTAGGGGCCAAAAAGGGGCCAAAAATAAGCATTTTTGTAACTTCCAGACAATAACTTGTGTGTAAGTGTATGGATCTCTCTGACATTGTACCACAAGGTTCCATATCACAAAGGAAAGGCTGTAATTGATTTTGGGGGTAATTGCCTCAAAATTTTAGGAATTAGGGGCCAAAAAAGGGGCAAAAAACAAGCATTTTTCTAGTTTCATGACAATAACTTGTGTGTAAGTGTTTGGATATTTCTGAAATTGTACTACAAGGTTCCATATCACAAAGGGAAAGCTGGAATTGAGTTTGGGGGTAATTGCCCGAAACGTTTAGGAATTGGGGGCCAAAAAGGGGCCAAAAATAAGCATTTTTCTAGTTTCCAGACAATAACTTGTGTTCAAGTGTATGGATCTCTCTGAAATTGTACTGCAAGGTACCATACCTCAAAGGGAAGGCTGGGATTGAGTTTGGGGGTGATGAATCATAAGGGGGTTCAAAAAATTTGGGGGGGGATTTTTTTTTTCTTTTTTTCCTTTTTTTTTTCTTTTAAAATTTTCCATTTTAAGTTGGTTATTTCTGATTAATATTTAAAAGCAAATAAAAATGATATGGTAGGAGATACACACCAAACAGGATGTGTAAATTATTATCTAATAAGTATTGTGCAAAAGCAAGAAATTTTCAATTGCACAGTATTGCACAATAGCAAGAAATCTTCAATTGCACAGTATTGCGCAATAGCAAGAAATCTTCAATTGCACAGTATTGCGCAATAGCAAGAAATATCCAATAGCACAATATTGCGCAATAGCAAGAAATTGTCAATTGCACAGTATTGCGCAATAGCAAGAAATATTCAATTGCACAGTATTGTGCAAAAGAAGATACTTCGTATAAATTGCTTATTTCTTGATCAATTTCAATGGGGTTTTATTCTTGAATTCTTGGGGTTCTTTAATATGCTGAATCTAACCGTGTATTAAGTTTTTGGATTTTGGGCCCCGTTTTTAAATTGGTCCACATTGAGGTCCAAAGGGTCCAAAATTTAACTTTGTTTGATTTCATCAAAAATTGAATTATTGGGGTTCTTTGATATGCTGAATCTAACCGTGTATTTAGATTCTTAATTTTTGGTTCCGTTTTCAAATTGGTCTACATTAAGGTCCAAAGGGTCCAAAATTAAACTTAGTTTGATTTTAACAAAAATTGAATTTTTAGGGTTCTTTGATATGCTGAATCTAAACATGTATTTAGATTTTTGATTATGGGCCCAGTTTTCAAGTTGGTCCAAATCGGGGTCCAAAATTAAACTTTGTTTGATTTCAACAAAAATTGAATATATGGGGTTCTTTGATATGCTGAATCTAACCATGTATTTAGATTTTTGATTTTTGGGCCCTGTTATCAACATTGTCCACATTGAGGTCAAAAGGGTCCAAAATTTAACTTTGTTTGATTTCATCAAAAATTGAATTATTGGGGTTCTTTGATATGCCGAATCTAACCGTGTATTTAGATTCTTAATTTTTGGTTCCGTTTTCAAATTGGTCTACATTAAGGTCCAAAGGGTCCAAAATTAAACTTAGTTTGATTTTAACAAAAATTGAATTTTTAGGGTTCTTTGATATGCTGAATCTAAACATGTATTTAGATTTTTGATTATGGGCCCAGTTTTCAAGTTGGTCCAAATCGGGGTCCAAAATTAAACTTTGTTTGATTTCATCAAAAATTGAATTCTTGGGGTTCTTTGATATGCTGAATCTAACCATGTATTTAGATTTTGGATATTGGACCATAATAGGTGAATGTCCAATTAAAAATTTTTAAGTTCTTAGACCACATTCATTCTGTGTCAGAAACCTATGCTGTGTCAAATATTTAATCACAATCCAAATTCAGAGCTGTATCAAGCTTGAATGTTGTGTCCATACTTGCCCCAACTGTTCAGGGTTCGACCTCTGCGGTCGTATCAAGCTGCGCCCTGCGGAGCATTTTATTCTTTTCTGTTAAGTTAACACATGGAACTTTTGGTTGTAAAAAATATTATTTTAAAGACCATTTAACATGATTAATTAACTCAACAGTAGCAGATTCATATAAAGGGGAAAAGGGGGGGGGGGCTTAGAGGAAGAAGACCTAGTTTTGATTGGAAATTTTGTTCTGTAAACTGACTTTAACAGGTCAAATCATGTTCTGACTTCAAAGAGTCAAACAAAACTAAACTTATTTCAACTTTAAGTCTAGGATTTTCATATTGATTTTAAAATGTATGGGAAAGCCAGATAAAAGCCAGATGAAATAAGGTCCCCTTATGTCACAATAATGAAGACTATAAAAAAGTTTATTTGGTATATTCAATATCAAATGCATTTTGTTTTTAAAGATTTTCATCAAATTATCTTAAAATTTTATTTTATTTCTGTATTTTCATGACTTTTCTTTTCTGTTAAGTTTACACATAGAACTTGTGGTTGCCAAAAAAAATAAAATTTTAATAACCATTTGGCTGAATTGTTTCTAAAAAAACTTACCAATTAATTAACTCAACAGTAGCAGATTCATATTTAGGGGGGGGGGGGCTTAGAGGAAGAACACCTAGCTTTGATTGGAAATTTTGTTCTGTAAACTGACTTTAACAGGTCAAATCATGTTCTGCTTTCAAAGAGTCACTCAAAACTAAACTTATTAATACAACTTTTAAGTCTAGTATTGTCGTATTGATTTAAAAATGTATGGGAAAGCCAGATAAAAGACAGAGGAAATAAGGTCCCCTAAAGTCACAATAATGAGGACTATAAAAAAGTTTATTTGGTATATTCAATATTAAATGTATTTTGTTTTAAACAGGTCAAATCATGTTCTGACTTAAAACAGTCAGTCCAAAACTAAGTTTATTGAAATTTTAAAGTTGGACACTTCCATATGATATTAATGAATGTATGAGAACGTCAGATAAATGACATAGGAAATATATGTAAGATCCCCTAAAATAAATTTATCCAAAACTAAAATAAATTTATTGAAATATTTAAGCCGGGCATTGCCATATGATATTAAATGAATGTATGGGAACGTCAGATAAAAGACACAGGAAATATATGTTAAGATCCCCTAAAATAAATAGCCATTTGACTTAATTGTTTCTAAAAATTTATCAAATAATAAACTCAAAAATGGCAGATTCAGAAGCAGGGCTTAAAGGAAGTACACCTAGCTTTAATTGGAAATTTTGTTCTGCAAACTGACTTGAACAGGTCAAATTATGTTCTGACAAATTGACTTAAACAGGTCAAATCATGTTCTGACTTAAAAATATCAGTCAAAAACTAAATTTATTGAAATTTTTAAGTCCGGCATTGCCATATGATATTAATGATATGTATGGAAAAGTCAGATAAAATACACACGAAATACATGTCTGATCCTCTAAGATAAATAACCATTTGACTTAATTGTTTCTTAAAACTTATCAATTAATAAACTCAACAGTGGCAGATTCAGAAGGGGACTAAGAGGAAGAACACATAGCTTTGATTGGAAATTGTGTTCTGTAAACTGACTCAAGCAGGTAAAATCATGTTCTGACTTATAAGAGTCTGTCAAACACTAAATGGATTGCAACTGTAACAGTCGGGCATTGTCATGATTGTGATGTGATTGTTAGAATGTATGGATACAAGTAGGAAAAAAGATCACAAATATTAAGTCACAATTTTTAGAACTATATTAAAGTTAATTTGGTATATATTTGATATCTTAATATTTCATTGAGGTAAATCCTGTTGTGCAAACTGACTTGAACAAGTCACATTATGTTCTGACTTCAAAGAGTCAGTCAAAAACTATACTTTTACTAATTATTGCAACTTTTAAGTCTGGAATTGTCATATGCATTTAAGAATGTATGGGAAAATCAGATAAAAGACACCCAATAATAAAGTCACAATAATGAGGACTATAAAAAAGTTTATTTGGTATATTTAATTTTCAAGTGTATTTTGTTTACAAATTTCATCAAATTATCTTAAAATTTTATTCTATTTCTGCATTTTTATTACTTTTTTTTCTGTTAAGTTAACATATGGAACTTTTGGTTATAAAAAATATTATTTTAAAACCATTTGACTGAATTGTTTCTAAACAAACTTATCAATTAATTAACTCAACAGTAGCAGATTCAGATTTAGGGGGGGGGGGGGGCTTAGAGGAAAAGACCAGTTTTGATTGGAAATTTTGTTCTGTAAACTGACTTTAACAGGTCAAATCATGTTGGGACTTCAAAGAGTCAAACAAAACTTAACTTATTACAACTTTTAAGTCTAGTATTGTCATATTGATTTAAAAATATATAGGTGAGCCAGATAAAAGACAGAGGAAATAAGGTAGCCATAAGTCACAATAATGAGGACTATAAAAAAGTTTACTTGGTATATTCAATATTAAATGTATTTTGTTTTAAACAGGTCAAATCATGTTCTGACTTAAAAGAGTCAGTCCAAAACTAAAATCAATTTATTGAAATATATAAGCTGGGCATTGCCATATGTTATTTAATGAATATATGGGAACGTCAGATAAAAGACAAAGGAAATATATGTAAGATCCCCTAAAATAAATAACCATTTGACTTAATTGTTTCTAAAAACTTATCAAATAATAAACTCGAAAATGGCAGATTCAGAAGCAGGGCTTAAAGGAAGTACACCTAGCTTTGATTGGAAATTTTGTTCTGTAAACTGACTTTAACAGGTCAAATCATGTTCTGACTTCAAAGAGTCAAACAAAACTAAACTTATTACAACTTTTAAGTATAGTTTTGTCATATTGATTTAAAAATGTATGGGTGAGCCAGATAAAAGACAGAGAGAATTAAGTCCCCATAAGTCACAATAATGAGGACAATAAAAAAGTTTATTTGGTATATTCAATATTAAATGTATTTTGTTTTAAACAGGTCAAATCATGTTCTGACTTAAAAGAGTCAGTCCAAAACTAAAATAAATTTATTGAAATATTTAAGCCGGGCATTGCAGGGCTTAAAGGAAGTACACCTAGCTTTGATTGGAAATTTTGTTCTGCAAATTGACTTAAACAGGTCAAGTCATGTTCTGACTTTAAAAAATCCGTCAAAAACTAAATTTATTGAAATTATTAAGTCAGGCATTGCCATTTGATATTAATGATAATGTATGGAAAAATCAATTAATAAACTCAACAGTGGCAGATTCAGAAGGGGGCTAAGAGGAAGAACACATAGCTTTGATTGGAAATTTTGTTCTGCAAATTGACTCAAACAGGTCAAATCATGTTCTGACTTAAAAGAGTCCGTCAAAAACTAAATGGATATGCATAAAATCTGGTTCATAATTTTTGTAAATGATGGAGAGATTAATGAGTCTATATTTTGTTATTCCGACTCACAAATGTCACTATGTGACAAATTTCGGGAATTTTTCTCTCCTTTTGACTGATTCCTATATGTTGTATGGGTGCCATAACTATCACTACAACATGTACAAAGTCAGCACATTCTAAGGGACGCCATCAAAAGACCAATGTAGGATAAAAAAACTTAAATCAAATAGTTTGGGGGTGGTGAAAAAACTATGTGATGTGAATTAGGTTTTTTATCCTATATTGAACTTTTGATGTCGTCCCTAATGACTTGACCTATTACAGTATTTCTGTCTGAATTTTTTATCAATATTCTGTATTTACTAATTTAACTACATGTATGTTATTGCAAGTGTATTAATTAGCTTTGTTTATTACTTATATTAAACCAAACCTCTATTAATCAATTATCTTTACTCTGGTTATTGATTATATAAGAAAAACTCTGCCTATTACTATATGACTGTAATCTAAACTCTGATTGTTAACATCCTGGATTGCATATCTGCAAGACCATTAAACTCATGGTATACCCATTTTATTTGAGGATATAAAAGTATTGTTTTTTCAATATAACATTTTCAGACACATTGAATCTGTGAAGACAACTTTCAATTTGACTTTAGAAATTAAAGAGTTTGTAAACAAAATGTTGGGGAAATTTAATTATAATTAAAAATGTTTAAAATTAGTTAAGAAAAAAACCGACATTAATAATGTTAAAAAAAATTTGAGGAGAAAAAACATACAAATTCAGACCAAATATGGTGACTTTGTTGTCCTTCAAGAAGCCGTACATATAATCCATAATATTTTCACTGTTTTTTAAATACATGTAAAAGTTGAAAGATAACTATCTATTGATTTTTTTTTAAATAGCTTTTTTCACAACACTTATAACTTTGTAATTTATGTTCCATTGTACACTTGTTATTCTTAATATCTTTAAAAATTGTTGTTTGGGAACAAAATCTTGTCAGGGTTTCTTATGGTACTAGCATGACAAGTGCATTCATATTCTAAAATACTCTAAACATTAAAAAAAGTCAGTATTTTCAGATCATTCTGAGTCTTTCTGACCTTATTAAGTCAGAACATTCAGACTTTTATAAGTCAGAACATTCAGACTTTTATAAGTCAGAACATTCAGACTTTTATAAGTCAGAACATTCTGACTTCCAATGTTCTTCTCACTTCTGTAGAAACAAAGACTATCTATGTCTCAAATAAGAGGTAAATGCTTCATGTGGCTAAGCATCTGGGGTAAGAATTATAGATGTGTAATTTCAGAGGAAAACAAATATGCCAAAATTTTTTTTTTTTTTCATATAGATTAGACCGTTGGTTTTTCCGTTTGAATGGTTTTACACTAGTAATTTTTTTGAGGCCCTTTATAGCTTGCTGTTCGGTGTGAGCCAATGCTCCGTGTTGAAGGCCGTACCTTGACCTATAACGGTTTACTTTTATAAATTGTAACTTGGATGGAGAGTTGTCTCATTGGCACTCATACCACATCTTCCTATATCCATGTAATTAATAAGATGTGATGCATGCGAGAGGAAAATAATACTGAATAGACAATTCTGTTTGCACAAACACTGATAAATATAATATATTAAGGTGGTCTCTCAGCAGATTAAAATAAACAAGAAATAATTGTAACAGGATGCTGTTACGAAGTCTCCCAAACAAATTTAAGCTCCCATAATTCGTCATTCCCATGGTTGCCTGACATTGGGCAAGTTCCAGTACAAATTGGTTTTGTCTAGTAAAGTGATATGCATAAGTGACGCCTAGGGTTTGACCCTGCATGTCATTCAAATCTTCTTGAAATGACGAACAGGAATATCATATGGTTTACCTTTAGGGGTGGTGATCCAGAACATTTCAAAAAGGGGGATGGGGATGACCCCAATGGACTTCCCCTATATTTCATTTGATTTGTTTTATTGTCCTGTGCAAGAATGTATATGGTGTAGGGGTGGGGATCTCGACCGTTTACAAGTTTTCAAACATGAGGGGGTGGGGTGACCCTCAGGGACTCCACCTTTATTTCATTTGAATTGTCTTATTGACCCTTACAAGAATATATATGGTTAAGGGGTGGGGATCCCGACCGTTTACAAGTTTTCACACAGGAGGGGGTGGGGGTGACCCCAAGGGACTTCCCCTATACTTCTTTTGATTTGTTCTATTGTCCTATTCAAGAAAATATATGGTTTAGGGGTGGGGATCTCGACCGTTTACAAGTTTTCAAACAGGAGGGGTAGGGGTGACCCCCAGGGACCTCCCCAACATATCATTTGATTTGTTATATTGTCCCATACAAGAATATATATGGTTTAGGGGTGGGGATCTCTACCGTTTACAAAATATAAGAACATTTGCAAATGGCAGGGGGTGGGGGTAAACCTGGAGACTAGCCCGGTATATTTCATTCAAATCAATTTGACATTATAAAGAGGAATAGAGAAATGACAGGGATAGGGGTGATCCCTGGAGACTTGCCCTACATTTCATTTGATTTGTTTTATCATGTCCCATGATCATAAATGAAGACCAGGTGTGTGCATCACTTATTGTTCTCAAGTTATAACTTTAAAAATAAAAAAAAAACCTTGGGTTCTTTAGTTAAACCCCTCCCTTCCTTTTTCTTTTATTAAAATTTTTCCCATTTTCGTTTCATTATCATCATATCAATATTCACAATGATCGTTTTTCTCATAGGGAGAAACGAATCAGAAAGGTTAAAAAATCAGTTCGTGATTGAGTTTAAAAATAGAAAAATCACGTGACGATGTTCAGCTCGAAGCAATAATTTTACTTTTTAAATTGCACTGACTGGTTAATAATGTTAATATTGTTTAAGACAACACGAGTTATCTCCCGAAAATAACAATTCATTATCATAACAACATTTTCTGACCTGAACAAGTCAGAATTGTCAAACACCAGCTCATCTAAAAGACCACGCGTCCGTATTTACAGGTCGCGCGCCTTCATGAAACAGCAAAAAAATCACTTGCAAGGAACTCCTTTATAGGCAAAAAATATAAAAATGCCCATGAAAATACGGAGGTAATATGAATTACCTTTCTAAAAATGCCCACAATGACCTAGATTTTCACTAAAAATCGTAAATAATCAATATAATATTCAATGACTTCTCGTTCGAGACACTTCCAAAACAACGACTCTCAAACACGTGATCTCTTGCAAAAAACCACGTGATCGTATGTGTCGTAGATCGGCGGCAAATTCAAAATAACTTCTGGTTTGACGGACTCGAGTGAAAACTACGCAAAACAAAAATTGACGCGTACAGGTCAGAATTTCAAAACACTTTCTGACTTGAAGAAGTCATTTTATTCTGACTTGTTTATGTCAGAGCTCTGACTAGTAAAAATAAGGAGATGAGGTATGATTGCCAATGAGAACTATCCACCAAAGTAAAAATAAGGAGATGAGGTATGATTGCCAATGAGAACTATCCACCAAAGTAAAAATAAGGAGATGTAGTATGATTGCCAATGAGAACTATTTGCCAGAGTAAAAATAAGGAGATGAGGTATGATTGCCAATGAGAACTATCCACCAAAGTAAAAATAAGGTGATGTGGTATGATTGCCAATGAGAACTATCAGCCAAAGTAAAAATAAGAAGATCTGCTATAGTAAAAATAAGGAGATGTGGTATGATTGCCAATGAGAAATATTCGCCAGAGTAAAAATAAGGAGATGAGGTATGATTGTCAATGAGACAACTATCCTCCAAGTAAAAATAAGGAGATGTGGTATGATTGCCAATGAGAAGTAACCGCCAAAGTAATAATAAGGAGATGTGGTATGATTGCCAATGAGAACTATTCGCCAGAGTAAAAATAAGGAGAAGTGGCATGATTGCCAATGAGAACTATCCACCAAAGTAAAAATAAGGAGATGAGGTATGATTGCCAATAAGACAACTATCTGCCAAGTAAAAATAAGAAGATGTAGTATAATCGCCAATGAGACAACTATCTTCTAAAGTAAAAATAAGGAGATGTGGTATGATTGCCAATGAGAACTATTTGCCAGAGTAAAAATAAAGAGATGAGGTATGATTGCCAATGAGAACTATCCACCAAAGTAAAAATAAGGAGATGAGGTATGATTGTCAATGAGAACTATCCACCAAAGTAAAAATAAGGAGATGTAGTATGATTGCCAATGAGAACTATTTGCCAGAGTAAAAATAAGGAGATGAGGTATGATTGCCAATGAGAACTATCCACCAAAGTAAAAATAAGGAGATGAGGTATGATTGCCAATGAGAACTATCCACCAAAGTAAAAATAAGGAGATGTAGTATGATTGCCAATGAGAACTATTTGCCAGAGTAAAAATAAGGAGATGAGGTATGATTGCCAATGAGAACTATCCACCAAAGTAAAAATAAGAAGATGTGGTATGATTGCCAATGAGAACTATCAGCCAAAGTAAAAATAAGAAGATCTGCTATAGTAAAAATAAGGAGATGTGGTATGATTGCCAATGAGAACTATTCGCCAGAGTAAAAACAAGGAGATGAGGTATGATTGTCAATGAGACAACTATCCTCCAAGTAAAAATAAGGAGATGTGGTATGATTGCCAATGAGAAGTAACCGCCAAAGTAATAATAAGGAGATGTGGTATGATTGCCAATGAGAACTATTCGCCAGATCGTAAAAATAAGGAGAAGTGGCATGATTGCCAATGAGAACTATCCACCAAAGTAAAAATAAGGAGATGAGGTATGATTGCCAATAAGACAACTATCCACCAAGTAAAAATAAGAAGATGTAGTATAATCGCAAATGAGACAACTATCTTCTAAAGTAAAAATAAGGAGATGTGGTATGATTGCCAATGAGAACTATTTGCCAGAGTAAAATTAAGGCGATGTGGTATGATTGCCAATGAGAACTATCCACCAAAGTAAAAATAAGAAGATCTGGTATAGTAAAAATAAGATGTGGTATGATTGCCAATGACACAACTATCTTCCAAAGTAAAAATAGGGAGATGTGGTATGATTGCCAATGAGAACTATTTGCCAGAGTAAAAATAAGGAGATGTGGTATGATTGCCAATGAGACAACTATCAGCCAAGTAAAAATAAGGAGATGTGGTATAATTGCCAAATGACAACTATCTTCCAAAGTAAAAATAAGGAGATGTGGTATGATTGTCAATGAGAACTATCCACCAAAGTAAAAATAAGGAGATGTGGTATGATTGCCAATTAGTAAGGTGCCCAATGTCCAAAAAGTCTTCTAGTTAACGAGTTTAAGTCAACGGATAACACACGGCTAATTGTTTTTGCAAATTATAGAAAAATCATTATATTTTACAATCATGATTGTCTATGTAAGTTCCCATGGTCACGATTTTCCAAATTTTGTGTTTTTACAGGGTACCTCCAGATACTGTATTGTACATGGAATCTTTAACATGAAAAATAAAATTATTACGCTCTTTGTTGGTGGTTAAAATAGTACTTTTAATATAGTTTGTACATTAAATATACGATATAACAAAAGCAGAAAGTATTTAAGTGATTTTAGTGTAATTATTTCAGCATTTTAGGAAGACTAATTTTTCCCGATATTTACCAACTTTTTATAGAAAGCAAAATTATTACGTGTATCATTACAATATTTTTTACTCTGATTAAAGCAATAAGACACGGTGCATGTGTGTGCCAAATTTCATGTGTGAAATAAAAGTAGTTTTGTTGAAATTAGCAATTAAAAACACAAATTAAGTCAACATTTTGTCATTGATTAAACACAGATTATCCTGTGACATTAATCATTTTGTTGCTTACACTATTAGGTCATTAACAAGGACAGTGGTCACTCAATACATTTCTCATTTTTGCTTGTTGTGTGGTTGATTTATTTGTTTTGAATAGCCAGCTAACTTCGTAAATTGTTATTTTCTTTGGAGGAATATGTTTTGTGTCTGTTTTTCGATACTTTAAACTTTTTATTGAATAGATTTTTTTTTTACAATTGTAGTATAAGAATCAAATCGGTCAGTTCCGTTTCACACCTGGAATATGGCACATCAATTAAGTCTATGTTATGGTCTTGCATGATGTTTTCAACCTAAATCCCCCTCGGTGTGAATGACAACAAAAATATATCACCGTTTGTGCTATAAATTATACACCAGCAGACACAACTGCAATAATTTCAAAGCTGAATTGGCAATAGGGGGGTTTGTCCAAGCAAACCAATGAAGCCAATGACCTTTATGTGCCAAGCTGGCAGCAGGAATTTTTTTTTTCGAATTGACCATTTGCTTTCATCTGTTGCTACGCATGCTTATTTTTTTCCGTGGCTTTGCTGCGGGAAAATTTATTTTCACTTTTGCACACAATTATATCCTCAACTATCCTGCATTTCATGTTGCAGAGTATTCATTTTCATCCGGTCTTATGCAAAGTCATTAATTTTCAGTTCATACCAAGCCAAGTTATTGATGTTCAAAATCCTACTCCCCTCCCTCCTTTTGGAATCAAACGGGCGTCCCCTTACTGAAAGCTAATGAAAGGACGTCATCAATTTATAGTCTGAGAAAAGTATAATCATAAACATCATTACCGTAAAAACAAGGATTCTCATGCTACAGCATGTTTTACTAACTGATTGAATTATGTCGGAATTCTTAGAGAAAAGCTAGGCTATACATTCTTTATATGCCTGTACCAAGTCCGGATCGAGCAGGTATTTGAGTGGTTGTCTTTTGTTCATATCTGTCAATTTTGTTTTGGTAAATTGTTTTGTTATGAATTAGGTTGTTGGTTTTCTCTAATGAATTGTTTCGATTTTTTTATATCTGGGCCTTTTATAGCCGACCATACGGTGGGTTTTTATACGACCGCAAAAAATGTTTGCGGTCGTATATTGGTATGACGTTGGCATCTTCGGCATCGTCGTCATCGTCGTCCAAAGACACATTGGTTTTCGCACTCTAACTTTAGTTTAAGTGAATGGATCTCTATGAGATGTTACCGTAAGGTTCAACACCACAAAAGGAAGGTTGGGATTGATTTTGGGGGTTATGGTACCAACAGTTAAGGAATTAGGGGCCAAAAATAAGCATTTTTGTAACTTCCAGACATAACTTGTGTGTTAGTGTATGGATCTCTCTGACATTGTACCACAAGGGAATGCTGGGATTGATTTTGGGGGTAATTGCCTCAAAATATTAGGAATTAGGGGCCAAAAAAGGGGCAAAAAACAAGCACTAGTTTCATGATAATAACTTGTGTGTAAGTGTATGGATCTTTCTGAAATTGTACTACAAGGTTCCATATCACAAAGGGAAAGCTGGAATTGAGTTTGGGGGTAATTGCCCAAAACGTTTAGGAATTAGGGGCCAAAAATAAGCATTTTTCTAGTTTCCAGACAATAACTTGTGTTCAAGTGTATGGATCTCTCTGAAATTGTACTGCAAGGTACCATACCACAAAGGGAAGGCTGGGATTGAGTTTGGGGGTGATGAATCATAATGGGGTTCAAAAAAATTTTTGGGGGGTATTTTTTTTTTTTCCTTTTTTTTCTTTTTTTCCTTTTTTTTTTCTTTTAAAATTTTCCATTTTAAGTTGGTTATTTCTGTTTTATATTTAAAAGCAAATAATAATGATATGGTAGGAGATACACACCAAACAGGATGCGTAAATTATTATATAATAAGTGTTGTGCAATAGCAAGAAATTTTCAATTGCACAGTATTGCACAATAGCAAGAAATCTTCAATTGCACAGTATTGCGCAATAGCAAGAAATCTTCAATTGCACAGTATTGTGCAATAGCAAGAAATATTCAATTGCACAGTATTGTGCAAAAGAAGATACTTCGTATAAATTGCTTATTTCTTGACCCATTTCAATGGGGTTTTATTCTTGAATTCTTGGGGTTCTTTAATATGCTGATTCTAACCGTGTATTAAGTTTTTGGATTTTGGGCCCCGTTTTTAAATTGGTCCACATTGAGGTCCAAAGGGTTTTGATTTCATCAAAAATTGAATTATTGGGGTTCTTTGACATGCTGAATCTAACCGTGTATTTAGATTCTTAATTTTTGGTTCCGTTTTCAAATTGGTCTACATTAAGGTCCAAAGGGTCCAAAATTAAACTTAGTTTCATTTTAACAAAAATTGAATTCTTAGGGTTCTTTGATATGCTGAATCTAAACATGTATTTAGATTTTTGATTATGGGCCCAGTTTTCAAGTTGGTCCAAATCGGGGTCCAAAATTAAACTTTGTTTGATTTCAACAAAAATTGAATATATGGGGTTCTTTGATATGCTGAATCTAACCATGTATTTAGATTTTGGATATTGAACCATAATAAGTGAATGTCCAATTTAAAATTTTTAAGTTCTTAGACCACATTCATTCTGTGTCAGAAACCTATGATGTGTCAAATATTTAATCACAATCCAAATTCAGAGCTGTATCAAGCTTGAATGTTGTGTCCATACTTGCCCCAACTGTTCATGGTTCGACCTCTGCAGTCGTATCAAGCTGCGCCCTGCGGAGCATTTTATTCTCATTGTTGAAGGCAGTACGGTTGCCTAAAACTGCTTACTTCCACATATCCTTATTTTTATATATTACAAGTATTACCTAAAATTAACATTATCAATGTTCCATGTAAATGAGGTAAGGTCAGATGAACTCTGCCACAAAGACATGTACACTTTGCTACCATTGCATACACCAAATATATTTGACCCACTACTTATAGCACCTGAGATAAGGACTTGACCACTAAAACTTAAGTTTGTTCACTGATCCATGAAATGAGGCCGAGGTCAGGGGAACCATATATGACCAACAAGTAGAGTAAGACCTTGCAAGGATACCATATATTTGTTGATGTGGTTCATAAGTGTTTCTCGTTTTTTATATAGATTAGACCCTTGGTTTTCCTGATTTTGGCTTATATCTCTGAAACCAAAGCATTTAGAGCAAATCTGACAGGGGTAAAATTGTTCATCAGGTCAAGATCTATCTGCCCTGAAATTTTCAGATGAATCTGACAACCCGTTGTTGGGTTGCTGCCCCTGAATTGGTAATTTTAAGAAAATTTTGCCGTTTTTGGTTATTATCTTGAATATTATTATAGATAGAGATAAACTGTAAACAGCAATAATGTTCAGCAAAATAAGATCTACAAATAAGTCAACTTGACCAAAATGGTCAGTTGACCCCTTAAGGAGTAATTACCCTTTATAGTCAATTTTTAACCATTTTTCGTAAATTTTTGTAATCTTTTACAAAAATCTTCTCCTCTGAAACTACTAAGACAAATTTAACCAAACTTGTCCACAATCATCATTAGGGTATCTAGTTTAAAAAATGTGTCCGATGACCCTGCCCATGAACCAAGATGGCCGACATGGCTAAATATAGTACATAGGGTAAAATGCAGTTTTTGGCTCATATCTCTGAAACCAAAGCATTTAGAGCAAATCAGACAAGGATAAAATTGTTCATTAGGTCAAGATCTATCTGCCCTGAAATTTTCAGACCAATCAGGTAACACGTTGTTGGGTTTCTGCCCCTGAATTGGTAATTTTAAGAAAATTTTGCAGCTTTTGGTTATTATCTTGAATATGATTATAGATAGAGATAAACTGTTAACAGCAATAATGTACAGCAAAGTAAGATCTACAAATAAGTCAATATGACCAAAATTGTCAATTGACCCCTTAAGGAGTTATTGCCCTTTATAGTCAAATTTTTACAATTTTCATAATTTTTTAAAATTTTTGTAAATTTTTACAAAATATTTTCCACTGTAACTACTGGGCCAAGTTCATTATAGATAGAGATAATTTTAAGCAGCAAGAATGTTCAGTAAAGTAAGATCTACAAACACATCACCATCACCAAAACACAATTTTGTCATGAATCCATCTGTGTCCTTTGTTTAATATGCACATAGATCAAGGTGAGCGACACAGGCTCTTTAGAGCCTCTAGTTTATAATTTTTTGTTTTCATATATACCGGTACTTTAACAGAAACCCTCCCTCTTTTCCACTGTTGGCAGTCTTTCTTATTTCTATAAAGCAAAGGTATACTCAGACCTGCTAATTCAATCCATTCTGCGATAGTATTACACCAGTTTTGGAACTAAATACAATTTTATGTGCTTCACCACTTACCAAAAGAAAATTGGATATTTACCCAGAAAATCATTACGAACACCTTCTATCAAAAGATGGAAAAATAACATGTTGGCATGGCAACTTATAAATGTTAATATCTAAAAAACATCTCTAGAGATCACTTGTATCGAATCTTATGTAAAAATTCCGAATTCGAAAATTTTAATAGGTCAAGGTCATTGTTATTTAACAGCTGAATGAAATTTGTAAATGTGCACCCTATAAGTACAAATGTCAATCTCAAATCATATTTGGCAGCATAAATATCAAATAAGTCCTTAATATAGAAACTATAGTTATAATCCTTTGAATTATTCGAATTTATTTTGCTATAAATGCATATATGTAGGGGCGGCCAGCTGTCTAAACTTGACTCTGCGTTTTCCTTGAAATTTTAGCTTTGACCTTTGACCCAAATTTAAGAAAATCGTGACAACTGTAGACAACAACGACATCAATATTTCGATGAGGCTTGTTCTTCTCTTTCCAATGATATGAATCACAGCCGTGTGTTATTCTGTTAACCCAAATCAATCAAATTCGTTGACTGGGCACCCTACTAAATAAGAACTATCCGCCAAAGTAAAAATAAGGAGATGTGGTATGATTGCCAACGAGAACTATCCACCAGAGTAAAAATAAGGAGATGTGGTATGATTGCCAATGAGACAACAATCTTCCAAAGTAAAAATAAGGAGATGTGGTATGATTTCCAATGAGACAACAATCTTCCAAAGTAAAAATAAGGATATGTGGTATGATTGCCAATGAGACAACTATCTGCCAAAGTGAAAATAAGGATATGTGGTATGATTGCCAGTGAGACAACTATCTGCCAAAGTAAAAATAAGGAGATGTTGTATGATTGCCAATGAGAACTATCTGCCAAAGTAAAAATAAAGAGATGTGGTATGATTGCCAGTGAGAACTATCTGCCAAAGTAAAAATAAAGAGATGTGGTATGATTGCCAATGAGACAACTATCCGCCAAAGTAAAAATAAAGAGATGTGGTATGATTGCCAATGAGAACTATCCGCCAAAGTAAAAATAAGGAGATGTGGTATGATTGCCAATGAGACAACTATCCGCCAAAGTAAAAATAAGGAGATGTGGTATGATTGCCAATGAGAACTATCCGACAAAGTAAAAATAAGGAGATGTGGTATGATTGCCAATGAGAACTATCCGCCAAAGTAAAAATAAGGAGATGTAGTATGATTGCCAATGAGAACTATCCACCAAAGTAAAAATAAGGAGATGTGGTATGATTGCCAGTGAGACAACTATCTCCACTACGCGTTTCCAGGGAAACTCAATTTGCGACAGTAAAACTACTGATGGACGTCTGAACAGCTTCAAATAGAATACAGTTATCTCTAATCTAGTCTATCTTAATATATATATAAAATTAGTTTTGTCAAAGCAAACACTTTTGCATAACTGGTTAGTCGGATAATCTTTCGACCGATTATCAGAATAGCCTGTAGTTAAGTTGATTGATAAAATCTTTGTCTACAGTACTCTTAAAATATAAAAATAATATTAAAATGTGGTTTGATTGCCAATGACAACACTCAACCAGAGACCAAATGACATAGAAGTTAACAAAACTATATGTCACTGTACGGCTTATGACAATGAGCAAAACCCATACCGCATAGTCAGCTATAAAAGGCCCCTAAATGAAAAATGTAAAGTAATTCAAACGAGAAGACTAACAGCCTGACTTATGTACGAAAAAAAAATATGATATACAGCTACACAAGACTTCCACTGAATTACAGGCTACGACTTGGGACAGTCACATATAGAATTTGACGGGGTTAAATACATGGCTTCATGGTACGATGAATTGAAGTTTATTCGTAGCCATTATAAGGCTTGGCTTTTAGAATTCCTGTTTTAGATATTTTTAATAATCCAATACAACTATATCTACAGTAATAAATTCAGATTGAGAAAATGGAAATCTTCTGGATCTATGTGAATTGACAAAGTATGAACATTCTGTTGGGTATTTTAATTTGAGATGATTAAGCATGTTACTCTACTTCTCATATATATGTTAATTCCATTCACATAATTTGCATTTCCCGGTTTTTGAGTCGGAATTTCGTCTAAATTATGAGAAAACCTTGGACGATGGAAGTGGCATATTAAGGCAATATTAAATCAAAAATGAAATAATGAAGTAAACAGTAAAATTTAATCAGCTTATAATTGTTCAAAATACATACATGTATGATAATTATGTTCTAGAGTTATGCCCCTTTACAAATGGAAAAATTTCTGAAATTTTCATTCCGTTCTTTAACTTTAGTTTGACTCAACTAAATGTTATGAAACTTATGCACAATGCTTATTAGGGATTTTCCAGAATTAATTGTATGGGGGGGGGGGGGGGGGGGGGGGGGTGGGCGGCGGAAGGCACTTTTATTTAAATTTGATGGGTGGTGGTTATTTAAGAAAGATTGCTTGAACATTTAAAGGAAATAACCAATTAAAAAATTTTGCATGGTGGGGTCAAATAAAAAGTGCATTCCGACTTATGTCCCTTCATAACATTATATATGCAAGCGGGGGCATCATCTGTGTCCCATGGACACATTCCCTATTTATTTCAAACTATTATGAATTAATTTTTTAAAACTCTTACACTGAGCTTTGTATGGAACTATGAAAGGTTTTGACCTCTTTTTTTTTTTCATTTAATGACAATTATATAAAAATTCGGAGAAAGTTAACAAATTTTTAAACAGATGTGATGTAAACTGAAATTGAGCTATTTTACAATTTCAGTTTGAAGATCTATTAGTATTCATCTATTCAAGGTCGTGTCAATTTATAACTATAGATAAGTGAACATAATAGTCAAATTGAATTGGAACGATTAATAATTTAGTTTACCAAAAAAACTACAATGTGCATGTGAATATTAAAATTCTAAAAGGGGAGATAATCAAGAACTAGCTGCATGGTTCATTCTAGTAAGTAGCATTACACCAGTTCAGTGCTTTTTAATTCTTTTTTAACAGTATTAACACTTTTCACTCTGCAACTTCTATACAAAAATAACATGAAGAAATTACATATTTAATTTCATTTAAGAGTAAAAAGATAATAAAACATTGCAATCATTAAAATAGGAATTGTATATAACAATAGAGTTGTTAACTAAGAAATCAGCTGTATGAATGAAAGATGGGAGACAATGTTCTCACTAAGGCAGTCAATGAGTCATGGATTCATGAAAATTGGTCTGGACTCATCATTTTCAAAACTGATGATTCTAAAGATGCATAAGGATCATAAAATATTGTATCAACTAAGCATGTATATCATCATATCATTTTATAGCAAATTTAAAAAAAAGAATAATCAAATTTGATATCATTTCCTTTCTCTATTTTATCAT
Source organism: Mytilus californianus (assembly GCF_021869535.1). Classification (NCBI taxonomy): domain Eukaryota; kingdom Metazoa; phylum Mollusca; class Bivalvia; order Mytilida; family Mytilidae; genus Mytilus; species Mytilus californianus. Next base: position 6,275,045 of record NW_026262670.1, read on the forward strand.
GAAGACAAACAATAATTATGTAGCAATAGAATTTCATCTCACTGTTGAAATCACCATGGTCATAAATGAAGGTTCGCTGGACTTGCCTTCAGAAGTCCTTTGTCAGAATCCTAGGAGGTCTATGTCAAATCAGACAGCAACCAATCAATGAGAGATGTCAAAATGGTATTCAATGAGTCTTTATTACATGTTATTATTTCTACTTCAATACAAACATTCATATTTCCAGATTGAACATCAATTATCGATATTTATTTATAGACCCTTGTCCAGTCAATGTGATCCTCGTCCAGTCAACGTGACCCTCGTCCAGTCAATGTGACCCTCGTCCAGTCAATGTGATCCTCGTCCAGTCAATGTGACCCTCATCCAGTCAATTTTATCCTTGTCCAGTCAATGTGACCCTCGTCCAGTCAATGTGATCCTCGTCCAGTCAATGTGACCCTCGTCCAGTCATTATCCTTGTCTAGTCAAGTTTTAATTATAGGTAAGTGTACATTATTTGTGAACTATATATATTCCTCTGATAAAACATTTATAATGGAAAATCCCTTTATTATCAGATTTTAAAAAAAAGGTTTATACTTGATTTAAGAGCGGCATCCAATGAAATTGCTTAGGGCTTTTCCAGAATTATTTGAATTGGAGTGGCAGGGGTGGGAGGGTGGGGACTTTTATTCAAATTTGATGCGTGGTGGTAATTTTAGACAGAAAGACTTAACAATTTTATTATTAAAGTAATCAATTAAAATTTTATGCATGGCGGTGTTAACTTGAAAGTGCATTCCTATGACCCCCCTTTTCCCCCCTGCTAACCATCATGGCCAACATGGCTCAAAATAGAATTTATGGTTAGAATGCAAGTTTTGTCTATTATCTTGAAAACTGCTATAGGTCGAGAAATTCTGACAGGCAGAAATGTTCAGAATGTTTACATCCACCTACTGTCCACTTGAATCGATCAAAATTGGCCTACAACTACTTATAGAAGTTATTACCTTTGAATGACCAATTGTACCATTTTTTCTTGCAAGGTCTACATGTCTGTCACACTGGATTCACCTGACCAGGAGTTCATTTCATGGATCAGTGATCAAGGTTAAAATTTCATGATGAAGTCCATATCTCGTATACCATAAGCAAAAGGTCAGCTATATTTGGTGTATGGAATGCTTGTATGGTGAACATGTTTGTCTGGCAGGATTTGCAGACCTTGATCTTATTTTCATGGTTCATTGGTCAGAATTAAGTTTTTGTGGTTTGGTCAGGTTCTCAGATACTATAAGCAATAGATCAGCTGTATTTTGGTTTATGGTATGCTTGTAAGGTAAACATGTTTGTCTCATGTGTCTTATCTACTTGGTTTATATGACCGTTACCTTATTTTCATGGTTCATTAGTCAGTGTTAAGTTTTTGTGGTTTGGTCAGGTTCTCAGATACTAAAAGCAAAAGATCAGCTGTATTTTCCTTTATGGTATGCTTGTAAGGTAAACATGTCTGTCTATCCACATGGTTTATATGACCGTTACCTTCTTTTCATGGTTCATTAGTCAGTGTTAATATTTCATGGTTATATAAAGATAAGATGTGGTATGATTTTACATATTTTACAATCATGACAAATCTTTGAAAATTATATAAATGCAAAGTTTTTAGTATTTGTTAGTTGGTATTATCATTTGATATAAAAATAACTGAATAAGGAGATGTAGTATGATTGCAAATGAGATAACTATCCACCAAAGTAAAAATAAAGAGATGTGGTATAATTGCCAATGAGACAACTATCTTCCAAAGTAAAAAAAGGAGATGTGGTATGATTGCCAATGAGAACTATCTGCCAAAGTAAAAATAAAGAGATGTGGTATAATTGCCAATGAGACAACTATCTTCCAAAGTAAAAAAAGGAGGTATGGTATGATTGCCAATGAGAACTATCTGCCAAAGTAAAAATAAGGAGATGTGGTATGATTGCCAAAGAGACAACTATCTGCCAAAGTAAAAATAAGGAGATGTGGTATGATTGCCAATGAGAACTATCTGCCAAAGTAAAAATAAGGAGATGTGGTATGATTGCCAATGAGACAACTATCTGCCAAAGTAAAAATAAGGAGATGTGGTATGATTGCCAATGAGAACTATCCACCAAAGTAAATATAAGGATATGTAGTATGATTGCCAATTCCAATGAGACAACTATCTGCCAAAGTAAAAATAAGGAGATGTGGTATGATTGCCAATGAGAATTATCAACCAGAGTAAAAATAAGGAGATGTGGTATGATTGCCAGTGAGAACTATCCACCAAAGTAAAAATAAGGAGATGTGGTATGATAGCCAATGAGACAAATATTCGCCAAAATTTAAATAAGGAGATGTGGTATGATTGCCAATGAGACAACTAGCCACCAAGTAAAAATTAGGAGATGTGGAATAATTAGGGCCCTACGGAATGGAGGACCCCCTATAGTGATCAGGATGTCCGTCCGTCTGTCCATCCATAACAAATTGTGTCCGCTCTATATCTAGAAAACCGTTATTATTTCAAAGTTTATACTTGACATGTATATTAACCAACACCAGAGGGTGTGTCATAATGTATGTACAACTTCCTAGGTCAAAAGTCAAGGTAAAAAAAATTGGTTTTAGTTGACAATCCCATGTCCTATGGTAAAGATCGTGTCCGCTCTATATCTTGAGAACCGTTATGATTTCAAAGTTTTTACTTGATATGTATATATATAAACCAACACCAGAGGGTGTGTCATAATTTATGTTCAACTTCCTAAGTCAAAGGTCAAGGTCAAAAACTTTGGTTTCAGTTGACAACCCCATGTCCAATGATAAAGATACCAATTTTTTACCACACATTATTCACAGCAGGGCCCACAGAGATGGCTCCCATCTCAATGATATCTAGTTGCCTATGAGACAACTATCTTCCAAAGTAAAAATAAGGAGATGTGGTATAATTGCCAATGAGAACTATCCCCAAAAGTAAAAATAAGGAGATGTGGTATGATTGCCAATGAGACAACTATCCGCCAAGTAAAAATTAGGAGATGTGGTATAATTGCCAATGAGACAACTATCTTCCAAAGTAAAAATAAGGAGATGTGGTATGATTGCCAATAAGAACTATTTGCCAGAGTAAAAATAAGGAGATGTGGTATGATTGCCAATGAGACAACTATCTTCCATAGTAAAAATAAGAAGATGTGGTATGATTGCCAATGAGAACTATTTGCCAGAGTAAAAATAAGGAGATGTGGTATGATTGCCAATGAGACAATTATCCGCCAAGTAAAAATAAGGAGATGTGGTATGATTGCCAATGAGAACTATCCGCCAGAGTAAAAATAAGAAGATCTGTTATAGTAAAAATAAAGAGATGTGGTATGATTGCCAATGAGAACTATTCGCCAGAGTAAAAACAAGGAGATGTGGTATGATTGCCAATGAGAACTATCCGCCAAAGTAAAAATAAGAAGATCTGCTATAGTAAAAAAGGGGATGTTGTATGATTGCCAATGAGAACTATTCCTCAGAGTAAAAATAAGGAGATGTGGTATGATTGCCAATGAGACAACTATCCGCCAAGTAAAAATAAGAAGATGTAGTCATTGCCAATGAGACAACTATCTTCTAAAGTAAAAATAAGGAGATGTGTTATGATTGCCAATGAGAATTATCCGCCAAAGTAAAAATAAGAAGATCTGCTATAGTAAAAATAAAGAGATGTGGTATGATTGCCAATGAGATATTCGCTAGAGTAAAAATAAGGAGATGTGGTATGATTGCCAATGAGAACTATCCGCCAAAGTAAGAATAAGAAGAACTGCTATAGTAAAAATAATTGCCAATGAGACAACTATCTTCTATAGTAAAAATAAGGAGATGTGGTATGATTGCCAATGAGAACTATTCGCCAGAGTAAAAATAAGGAGATGTGGTATGATTGCCAATGAGACAACTAGCCGCCAAGTAAAAATAAGGAGATGTGGTATGATTGTCAATGAGAACTATCCACCAAAGTAAAAATAATTAGATGTGGTATCATTGCCAATTAGTAAGGTGCCCAATGTCCAAAAAGTCTTCTAGTTAAAGAGTTTAAGTCAACGGATAACACACGGCTTATTGTTTTTGCAAATTATAGAAAAATCAACAGGGTACCTCCAGATACTGTATTGTACATGAAATCTTTAACATGAAAAATAAAATTATTACGCTCTTTGTTGGTGGTTAAAATAGTACTTTTAATATAGTTTATACATAAAATATAAGATATAACAAAAGCGGAAAGTATTTAAGTGATTTTAGTGTAATTATTGCAGCATTTTAGGAAGACTAAAATTTTCCTGATATTTACCACCTTTTTATAGAAAGCAAAATTATTACGTGTATCTTCACAATATTTTTTACTCTGATTAAAGCAATAAGACACGGTGCATGTGTGTGCCAAATTTCATGTGTGAAATAAAAGTAGTTTTAAAGAAATTAGCAATTAAAAACACAAATTAAGTCAACATTTTGTCATTGATTAAACACAGATTATCCTGTGGCATTAATCATTTTGTTGCTTACACTATTAGGTCATTAACAAGGACAGTGGTCACTCAATACATTTCTCATTTTTGCTTGTTGTGTGGTTGATTTATTTGTTTTGAATAGCTAGCTAACTTCGTAAATTGTTATTTTCTTTGGAGGAATATGTTTTGTGTCTGTTTTTCAATACTTTAAACTTTTTATTGAATAGATTTTTTTTTTTACAATTGTAGTATAAGAATCAAATCGGTCGGTTCCGTTTCACACCTGGAATATGGCACATAAATTAAGTCTATGTTATGGTCCTGCATGATGTTTTCGACCTAAATCCCCCTCGGTGTGAACGACAACAAAAATATATCACTGTTCGTGCTATAAATTATACACCAGCAGACACAACTGCAATAATTTCAAAGCTGAATTGGCAATAGGTTTGTCCGAGCAAACCAATGAAGCCAATGACCTATATGTGCCAAGCTGGCAGCAGGAATTTTTTTTCGGATTGACCATTTGCTTTCATCTGTTGCTACGCATGCTTATTTTTTTCCGTGGCTTTGCTGCTGGAAAATTTATTTTCACTTTTGTACACATTTATATCCTCAACTATCCTGCATTTCATGTTGCAGAGTATTCATTTTCATCCGGTCTTGTGCAAAGTCATTTATTTTCAGTTCATACCAAGCCAAGTTATTGATGTTCAAAATCCTACTCCCCTCCCTCCTTTTGGAATCAAACGGTCATCCCCTTACTGAAATCTTATGAAAGGACGTCATCAATTTATAGTCTGAGAAAAATCTGATCATAAACATCATTACCGTAAAAACAAGGATTCTACTGGTACAGAATTCTTAGAGAAAAGCTAGGATTATACATTCTTTATATGCCTGTACTAAGTCTGAATCGAGCAGGTATTTGAGTGGTTGTCGTTTGTTCATATCTGTCAATTTTGTTTTGGTAAATTGTTTTGTTATGAATTAGGCTGTTGGTTTTCTCTAATGAATTGTTTCAACTTTTTTATATCCTGGCCTTTTATAGCCGACCATACGGTGGGTTTTTCTCATTGTTGAAGGCAGTACGGTTGCCTAAAACTGCTTACTTCCACATATCCTTATTTTTATATATTACAAGTATTACATAAAATTAACATTATCAATGTTCCATGTAAATGAGGTAAGGTCAGATGAACTCTGCCACAAAGACATGTACACGTTGCTACCATTGCATACACCAAATATATTTGACCCACTACTTATATAACCTGAGATAAGGACTTGACCACTGAAACTTAACCTTGTTCACTGATCCATGAAATGAGGCCGAGGTCAGGGGAACCATGTATGACCGACAAGTAGACCTTGCAAGGATACCATATATTAGTAACCAAATATAGTTATCCTAGAACTCACAATAAAAGAGATGCGAAGGATACATAAGGGACATTCAAAGTCACCAGTGAGACATTCACATGAAGAAAAAAAGCTATACAGTTGTTTAGCAGTCACTTAACCATGAAAATGAGGTCAAGGACAATGATTATATGACAGATGGGAACTTCGTGACACAATGGATCTATATGCAAAGTATGAATCATCCGATTCCTCTACCCTCTGAAATATAAAGATACAAATGTGTACAAATATTTATTTGTTCAGTGTATGTTCACTGGTGTTAATATGTCTTTTGATTGAGTTAAGCCATTTCAATTGATATTTTATAGTGTGTCTTTCTATGTTGTCATGTTACACTATTGTTTCAGATAAGGGTGAAGGTTTGGTACCATTAAAACGTTTAAATTGTTTGCACCTGTCCTAAGTCAGGAATCTGAAGTTCAGTAGTTGTCCTTTGTTGATGTGGTTCATAAGTGTTTCTCGTTTCTCGTTTTTAGCTCACCGGGACCCATGTGAGCTTATGCCATCACTTGGCGTCCGTCGTCTGTCGTCGTCTGTTGTTGTCATCGTCTGTCGTCGTAAACTATTTAAAAAATCTTCTCCTCTGAAACTACTGGGCCAAATACCTTCAAACTTTAACTAAATGTTCCTTAGGATATCTAGTTCATAAATTGTATCCGAAGTTTTGATCCATCGACAAACATGGCCGCCATAGCTAAAAATAGAACATAGGGGTCAAATGCAGTTTTCGGCTTATATCTCCAAAACTAAAGCTTTTAGAGCAAATCTGACCTGGGTAAAATTGTTCAATTGGTCAAGATCTATCAGCCCTGAAATCTTCAGACAAATCGAACAACCCATTGTTGGGTTGCTGCCACTAAATTGGTAGTTTTGAGGAAATTTTGAGTTTTTTGTTATTACCTTGAATATTATTATAGATAGATATAAACTGTAAACAGCAATAATGTTCAGCAAAGTAAGATCTACAGAAAAGTTAAATGACCAAATTTGTCAATTGACCCCTTAGGAGTTATTGCCCTTTAAAGACAATTTTACGCAATGTGTTCATCAAGTTTGCTAACATTTAAAAATCTTCCCCTCTGAAACTACTGGGCCAAATACCTTCAAACTTCATCTGAATGTTCCTTAGGATATCTAGTTTATAAATTGTATGCAAAGTTTTAATCCATCGACAAACACGGCCGCCATGACTAAAAATAGAACATAGGGGTCAAATGCAGTTTCGGCTTATATCTCCAAAACTAAAGCTTTTAGAGCAAATCTGACATGGGTAAAATTGTTCAATTGGTCAAGATCTATCAGCCCTGAAATCTTCAGACAAATCGAACAACCCATTGTTGGGTTGCTGCCACTAATTTGGTTGTTTTAAGGAAATTTTGCAGTTTTTGGTTATTATCTTGAATATTATTGAAGATAAAGATAAACTGTAAACAGCAATAATGTTCAGCAAAGTAAGATCTTCAAAAAAGTTTATATGACCAAAATTGTCAATTGACCCCTCCAGGAGTTATTGCCCTTTAAGTACAATTTTACACAAGTTGTTTTATGTTTTTTAACTTTAAAAATCATCTCAAATGAATCTAGTATAAATTTTGTATTTCATTTCCTTGTACGTCAAGAAACATAGACACTATGGCTAAAATGGAACATATGGGTAAAGCAAAAATAATCATTGATGAAAGATTTAAGCAAAAAAAATAACAGGTGAGCGATTCAGGCTCTTGAGAGCCTCTTGTTTATATAGATTGGACCGTTGGTTTTCCTGTTTGAATGGTTTTACACTAGTAATTTTTGGGGCCCTTTATAGCTTGCTGTTCGGTGTGAGCCCAGGCTCCGTGTTGAAGACCGTACTTTGACCTATAATGGTTTACTTTTATAAATTTTGACTTGGATGGAGAGTCATGTCTCATTGGCACTCATACCACATCTTCTTATATCTAAATAGTTAACGATGTTGCCGATGCCACCATCAGATTGTATACTGTATTCCTTCGCATTCTGTGACTTGCAATTTTAAAAAGAACAACTGAAATTAGCTCTCTAACCTAAACCTGGTCGGTGGGCTTTCAACTTAACAGTAGACAATGAAACGTAATAGCTACTGCTAGCTTCAGCATTTTGTTTATGTTGTTTCAATCTGATTAAAATTCTGATCTATATTAACATGGTTAACATGCGCGCTCGTATATATAAGCTCATATGAGGATAATGAAATCAGAGATCTATATATTTCAATTAGATTTATGTTGTTTACAACCCTCTGTTTGTAGATAATCTTTAACTTCATGTCAATTGTAGGCCAATTTATGCTCAATAAGGCATATATAAGATTGTAAGATGGAGTGATTAACATTTTTTATAATTTTTTGTTTTCATATATACCGGTACTTTAACAGAAACCCTCCCTCTTTTCCACCGTTTGCAGTCTTTCTTATTTCTATAAAGCAACGGTATACTCAGACCTGCTAATTCAATCCATTCTACGATAGTATTACACCAGTTTTGGAACTAAATACAATTTTATGTGCTTCACCACTTACCAAAAGAAAATTGGATATTTACCCAGAAAATCATTACGAACACCTTCTATCAAAAGATGGAAAAATAACATGTTGGCAGGGCAACTTATAAATGTTAATATCTAAAAAAACATCACTTGTATCGAATCTTATGTAAAAATTCCGAATTTGAAAATTTTAATAGGTCAAGGTCATTGTTATTTAACAGCTGAATGAAAATTGTAAATGTGCACCCTATAAGTACAAATGCCAATCTCGAACCATATTTGGCAGCATAAATATCAAATTAGTCCTTAATATAGAAACTATAGTTATAATCCTTTGAATTATTCGAATTTATTTTGCTATAAATGCATATATGTAGTGGCGGCCAGCTGTCTACACGTGACTCTGCGTTTTCCTTGAAATTTTAGATTTGACCTTTGACCCAAATTTAAGAAAATCGTGACCACTGTAGACAACGACAACATCAATATTTGGATGAGTCTTGTTCTTCTCTTTCCAATGATATAAAATACAGCCGTGTGTTATTCCGTTAACCCAAATCGATCAAATTTGCTGACTGGGCACCCTACTAAATGAGAACTATCCGCCAAAGTAAAAATAAGGAGATGTGGTATGATTGCCAATGAGAACTCACCACAAAAGCAGAAATAAGGAAATGTGGTATGATTGCCAATGAGAACTATCCACCAGAGTAAAAATAAGGAGATGTGGTATGATTTCCAATGAGACAACTATCCGCCAAGTAAAAGTTGGGAGATGTGGTATAATTGCCAATGAGACAACTATTTTCCAAAGTAAAAATAAGGAGATGTGGTATAATTGCCAATAAGAACTATCCGTCAAAGTAAAAATAAGAAGATCTGCAATAGTAAAAATAAGGAGATGTGGTATAATTGCCAATGAGACAACTATCTTCTAAAGTAAAAATAAGGAGATGTGGTATGATAGCCAATGAGAAATATTCGCCAGAGTAAAAATAAGGAGATGTGGTATGATTGCCAATGTGACAACTATCCGCCAAGTAAAAATAAGGAGATTTGGTATAATTGCCAATGAGACAACTATGTTCCAAAGTAAAAATAAGGAAATGTGGTATGATTGTCAATGAGAACTATCTGCTAAAGTAAAAATAAGGAGATGTGGTATGATTGCTGATGAGAACTATCCGCCAAAGTAAAAATAAGGAAATGTGGTATGATTGCTGATGAGAACTATCCGCCAAAGTAAATATAGGGAGATGTAGTATGATTGCCAATGAGAACTATCCGCCAAAGTAAAAATAAGGAGATGTGGTATGATTGCAAATGAGAACTATCCACCAAAGTAAAAATAAGGAGATGTGGTATGATTGCCAATGAGACAACCATCTCCACTGTGTGTTTCCAGGGAAACTCAATTTGCGACAGTAAAACTACCGATGGACGTCTGCACAGCTTCACATAGAATACAGTTATTTCTAATCTAATCTATCTTAAATATATATATAAATTAGTTTTGGCAAAGTAAACAGTTTTGCCACCGGTTAGTTGGATACTCTTTTGACCGATTATCCGGTTAGCCTGTAGTTAAGTTGATTGATAAAATCTTTGTCTACATTACTCTTAAAATATAAAAATAATATAAAGATGTGGTTTGATTGCCAATGACAACACTCCACCAGAGACAAAATGACATAGAAGTTAACAAAACTATATGTCATCGTACGGCTTATGTGTTTTTACGGATTTGTTTTCTCTCAATCGATTTATAACTTTTGAACAGCGTTATACTACTGTTGCCTTTATTTATGACGATGAGCAAAACACATACCGCATAGTCAGCTATAAAAGGCCCCTAAATGAAAAATGTAAAACAATTCAAACGAGAAGACTAACAGCCTGACTTATGTAAGAAAAACAAATATGGTACACAAGACTTCCACTGAATTACTGGCTCCTGACTTGGGACAGTCACATTTAGAATGTGACAGGGTTAAATACACGGCTTCATGGTAGGATGAATTGAAGTTTATTCTTAGCCATTATAAGGCTAGGCTTTTAGAATTCCTGTTTTAGATATTTTTAATAATCCAATACAACTAGATCTACAGTAATAAATTCAGATTGAGAAAATGGAAATCTTCTTGATCTATGTGAATTGACAAAGTATGAACATTCTGTTGGGTATTTTAATTTGAGATGAATAAGCATGCTACATGTATTAGTTTGTGATTAGATCAGTTTAAGATGAACTGCTAATGTTAAGTCAATGATATTTGGTATGCAAATGTATTGGCATTTGCAAATATCGTTTCCATGGAGATTATATAGCCCCACCCCTGATCATGATTCATTGACTTTGAAACTTTTACATAGTTTACAAGTTAATGTTTGTGTTTTTGAATATTTGCATAACTTACATGATAAAGTATTGCTATTTTAATTTCAACATTTGCATTATCAAAATTACAAAAAGGCGAGTCATATCTCTGTGATAACAGTTTATTTGTACTATTCAAAACTATATCAGCTATATTCTTAACTTTAATTTTATTTAGATAACAACCTATAGCCGTCGTAAATTCACACCCAAATCGACGTCTCGATCTACTAAATAATATAAATAGAAAATATAAACAAACATCGGATTGTTTACGTAATCAATGTTCATCCCATGCATAGTAAAATTATAACTCAAACAATCCCTTTTAAATTGTCTGAATTTTAAATTTGTACAGGTACAAATCGATGTTGTCCCTATAAGATCAATCATGAACCATATTTGTACTCTGTGGCTTCAAAACTGTTCAAACATAATTACCGTCTCCTCGGAGACGGTCTTAATAGTTGAACAATGCACAGTCTGCGGGCTGAATGCTTCTTACTCTCTGATTGGAAGATAATTACTGACTCTATAATAGTGAAGTTCGTTGATTGGTTGGGACAATCATAACCTAGTAAATGACTGTTAATCCCGTAGAGTGTCGGATTTGAACACTTTATTTTACCAATTAGATTTTGCCTGGTTACCAATCATGAATATCGGTACACAGGTAACACTTATCTATAAATAGCCAAAACTCCTAAAATTTTGTAAACACACACGTGATTATTTCACATTCAATCCAGTCGCTCACTGCCAAGTTACGTACATTTTATACATGAAAAAATAGAAAAACACTGCACTTGCTTTTTTCTTAGGTTATAGATATTAATTTTTAGTAAAATAATCAAAAGGCAGAAAAAACATTGAAAGCGGATATATCCAAATCATTTTTTTTCAATTAAAATTAGTTTACAATGGAATCTTTATCTCATCTCAGGGTGCGGCTGCACTTCGACCTTTTTATGGTAGGGGTGACCAGCTGAGACATACAATACCCCACCCACCCTTTTCATATATCTTGAATAACAAAAAAACATACCCTAGCTATCATATTTTTATACGCCCGTTTACGGGACATATTATGGTATACTGTCGTCCGTCCGTCGTCAACATGTCGGACATTAACTCAAAAACGCTTCAACCAATTTGCATAACACTGTGGTGAAATGTTCATATCTATTGATGTGAGCTCCCTTCATTTTTTATAAAATTTAGATTTTACATTTCTTAGTTTAGGGTTTTATTCATTAAAAAAAGGGGGATTTTCCAGTTTTCGGACAATAAATCTAAAATGCTTTCACCAAGTTGCAAGAAACTTTGGTCAATTGTTTATATCTATTGACATGAGCTCCTTTTGATTTTTATAAATTTTAGGTTTTATGTTTCCGAGTTATGGAGTTTTATTCATTAAAAACGAAGGGGGATTTTCCAGTTTTCGGACAATAACTCAAAAATGCTTTCAGCAGTTCTCATGAAACTTCTGAGAATTGTTTATATCTATTGATGTAAGCTCCCTTTCAATTTTTATAAATTTTAGATTTTACACTTTCTAGTTATGGGATTTTATTCATAAAAAAAGGGGTGATTTTCTAGTTTTTGGACAATACCTTTAAAGTGCTTTGAGCAGTTTTCATTAAACTTTGGTGACTGGTTTATATTAATTAAGATAACCCCCCTTATTTTACAATAATTATACCTACATATAGCTATCATTGTTATGCTATTTCAACAGAGATGAATAGTTTTGGCAAATGTCTTAAGCATTTACGACAGTAATTTTAATTGCATCTGTAAAAAAATATCGACATCTGATTAGTTTCAGGTTCACAATCATCCACCTTGTTATATATTTCACCTAAATTTCTCGACCAGCGGCTCATCCCTTCCACTCATTATAATAAGTGCCTCCCCCTTTCCACATACCCCAAGATATTTAGGGGATCCGGGTGTGGGCTGGGTTGGACGTTGTCTAACTCTCCCTAGCTCTTCCTATCAAGATAACAGATGTTGAAGAACAGAAAACTAAAAAAAAACTCCAGATGATAAAAGCAATTATACATTTATGCTAGCATATTTTAAGCAATATTTGATATTTATGCATGATTTAAAAGGAGATGTGAAGTATACATAATGTATATAGAAAGCAACCCAATTAAACAACAAACTACACAATTTACTTCTAAAGTTCAATATACAGTCTTTTACAATGGACATGTCATTACAATATTTTAAGTTCTTTATCCTCCCAAGTCTAGCTATAATATGTAGCATAGTTGTAAATACAATTTGTACATGTAAAAAAATATCTTAACAGCAAAAAATTCATAAGGGGTTCCGGGGAACCCTGTGTCGCCTGCGATTGCTGCTATCAGTGTAAAGTGTAATGTTGACTTAAAAAGTGAGTCCATTTATCAGTATAAAGAATTTTTTAAAAATTTCAAACTTTTTCTTTAGAAATGTTAGATGCTTTTTCCTGGTCTTGAAGATTAGCTTATGTCCAAGTTTCATAACAATCCATGAAGGTTTGAAAATGTCAAAAAAAAAAGTTTAATACCAGACTGTCTGTAAATGTTAACTGTAAGAAACTAAGTCCATCTATCAGAAAAAACTGAAATTAAAAAAAATATTTTCAAAAGTTTGCTACAAACACAGATGATTAAGACATTACTCCTCCATTTCCTGTGTTAATACAAAAATTCCCCCAAAAAAGATTTTGGTAAATCTAAAAAATTGTATAAGCCTTTTATAAGTTTTGTAATCCACTGCAATTTATATACAAGGCTATTCTGAATGAATTAAACTACAAAGCGAAAACATTTTCGTCTTCCATCAGCTGAAGTTGGCTAGCTTTTTAGAAAAGCTATTACTTGTATTACGAAATTCAATTCAATAAATTGTCGGCCATTAAATTTTTTATTTTGTTCCAAGGGAAATAAATCGAAAAGGTTTTGCTAAAAGATGGATTGCAGAACAGATATTAAATTACGGTGGGGCGTTCTAAAATACGAGGGTAAAGGGGCATGGCACCAATTTTTTTTCCTAAAAAGGGCAGGGCGCCATACCACGCCAAAACCTCCTGTAGGAAACACTAATTGTACAAGGAAAATTTTTGTAAAACTTTTCTTGGCTTTTAAGGAAGGGAATGCTTTTATATTTGGTCTGCAGCTGATAAAGTTGAGTCTTAGCATGTTACACAGGAGTAAGTTCACGACAGGTTAAAATTGGCCATAAGATTTTGATGTTTTTTTTAATCAGGCCAAAATGCTACAAATTTTACACAGAAATAGATGTGATATTACTATAAATACAAAATAACTTTAGTTTGGCACATCACATTAAAAATGGCGAAGTATTGACTCCTTAAGTATGAACTATTTGAGTTGAAACATCAACTTTGGTCAAATTTTCAATTATTCTTAACAGTTTTCTGTATAATTTACTTTGGCTGCAACCCTTGTTCCAGAATGTTTTTGTGTCTAGGGATTCAATATAATCATTGGCAACTTTTGGTTACAGAACATTTTGGATCCTAGGTTGCAGCCAAGGGTTGCCTCAAGCTTTTAGGTCCGAAAAAATGCACAAAATCATCTTATTTTGACAATACCTGTATATCTAAAATATGCTGATTTTGAAGTCAAGAATGTACTCTTATGAAGAGATTTATTTTAACAAAGAAGTAAGACTTTTGAAATAGATCCATTTAAGAAACCAAATTATGGCCATAATGAAATTTTCTGATAAAGTTGAAATTCAAGGCCATATTTGGCCTAAAGTGAACCTTTTTATATTAGGTCTGCACCTTGATAATGTTGAGTGGTAGCCTGTTACAAATTTTAACATTTGCCGTGCAGCCACTTTCTTTTTTCAAAAGTTTGAAATTTTACAACACTCATTGTTCAAGGAAAATTTTTGTAAAACTTTTCTTGGCTTCTAAGGAAGGGAATGCTTTTATATTTGGTCTGCATCTTGATAATCTTGAGTTGTGGCATGTTAGCAATTTTTGCATCTGCTGTGTAGCCACTTCCTTTTTGCCAATAGATTGAAATTTTACAATGCTCATTTTACAAGGAAACTTTTCATCAAAGTTTTCTTTATAAAAATAAGAAGATGTGGTATGATTGCCAATGAGATAACTCTCCACCAGAGACCAAATGACGTAGAAGTTAATAACTATAGGTAACCGTACTACCTTCAACAATGAGCGAAACCCATATCGCATAGTATTCTATAAAAGGCCCAGAAATAACCAATGCAAAACAATCTGACAAAACAAAAAAATTATTCGCATAATTTATGTAAAAAAAACAATAAACCAAAACCAAATATGATATACAGCAACAAACGATACAACTGAATAACAGGCTCCTGACTTGAGACACGCACAAACAGAATAGGCAAGTGTCATTTTTTAAGAAGGCTTTGATCGTGTTGATTTAAGGACTTTAATGCACCAACCTAAAATATGGCTATATAATAAAACTTTGAAATATTATGACTTAACTTTTCAGGGGATTAAATTATTGGAAGTCAAAGGTAACATAACCTTTCATTTCTGTTTTTGAAATACAAAAGTCCAAAACCTCCCATCTTTTTACATTGATGTTTTTTTTTAGGACCTATGACTTTCTGAAGGGCCTTTCACTTAAAAATTCAAATGGTCCAGGACCTTATATTCTTTAAAGCAAATGTAAGAACCTACTAATAGAAGTAAATTTGTACCTTCAATCCTGTTAGAAAGCAGGGGAATATATCTTTGATCATTATATCATTTTGTTATATAATAATTATACCCCATGGAACAAAGTTCAGTAGGGTATAATGTGTTTGACTCATCCGTCAGTCCGTTAGTCAGTCAGTCAGTCAGTCCGTCCGTCTCTCAGTCCTGTTCTTGTCATAGCAACTCCTCTAAAACCACACAACAGAATTTCATGAAACTTTGTAGATAATTAGGACATAATATGTAGATGTGCATATACTCATGAAATTTTTATCAGTTGACTTTTGTAGGAGTTATTTGTCTTTGAACTTAGAAATTGGGCGAGATTTTGTTTGCCCAGTGACAATGTGGGGGTGTTGGGTATGTAAGTGTGCTCACAAAGGTTCTTTAATTAAGAGATGTTGTATGAATGATGGCGAAACAGTTATCCCTAGTCAGAAGGACAAAGATATAAACAACTACAGATAATAGATATAAGAAGATTAGGTATGAGTGCCAATGAGACAACTCTCCCTCCAAGTCACAATTTATAAAATTAAACCATTATAGGTCGTAGATCGGCCTTCAACAAGGAGCCTTGGCTCACAGCGAACAGCAAGCTATAAAGGGCCCCAAAAAATTACTAGTGTAAAACCATTCAAACGGGAAAACCAACGGTCTAATCTATATAAAAAACGAGAAACATTTATGAACCACATCAACAAACGACAACTACTGAACATCAGATTGACAGGTCTCTCAATAGCCTCCGATATTGCACAAAACCAATACCATATAATAATATAAAAATCTATAAACAGCACTGATATGATAAAATGTGTAACAAATCAAAAGAGAAAATCAACAGCCTATTACATGTATTACAACAATGAAAACAGGGGAGGGAATACAGCTACCAACAACAACCACTATACTACAGGTTCCTCGATATGGACAGGCACACAAAGAGAGTGTAAAAAGAACAATTGTTTAATGTGATTGCCATGATTGCCTTGCTCATTTGTGGACAGTTTATTTTAGAGAGGCTGGAAATTAATGAATTCAATATAGTCTTAATGCTGGTAAATATAACTTTTGAAATTTTTAGGTCGTCAAAAGTGCAATTGATGTTTTTGTTTTCACACCCTGTTTGTAGAATACCTCATTTAGGTATGTAATTAGATATACAAGGTTTTGAGTTTAGTTTTTAGCTCAGCTGGCCTAAAAGGCCATGTGAGCTTTTGCCATCCCTTTGCGTCGGTCGTCTGTCCGTCTTCCCATGTTAACTTTTTCAGAGATCTTCTCTGAAAACGGGACCAATTTTATCAAACTTGGGCTGAATTATCCTTAAGGTATCTAGTATAAAGTTTGTGTTTTTTTGTCTATCAAGAAACATGACCGCCATGACAAAGAAAATAAAACATAGGGCAAAAAAAGAAGTTTATGGCTTATATCTGAAAAAAAAGCAGTTAAAGCAAAACTGACCTAAATAAAAATGATACATGTGATAAGCATGTAAAGATTTATCTGCCACGAAAATTTCAAACCAATGGGACAACCCTATTTGGAGTTACTGCCCCTGAAATAATAATTGTTATTAAAGTTTCTGTTTTTCGATTTTATCTAGAAAACTATTAAAGATAAAGAGAAATTTCAACAGCAAAAATGTTCAGCAAGTTTAAAAAAATCTACAAATAAGTCGAACTGAACAAAATTGTAAATTAATCCCTTATTGGAGTTATTGCCCTTGAAAGATGCAGAAACTATGATAGATAGAGAGAAACCTTTAGTGGCAAAAATGTTCCATAAAGTAAGATCTACCAAAATTATAGGAGCTAGGTCAAAAGTGTAAACTGTAAAAATTATCAGCACGACAAGATGTATCCACCCTGAAAATTTGGTAAAAACTAACCTCTTGTTTTTGCCTCTGAACTATCTATTTTAGAATTTTTCACAGTTGGTGGCTGCTATCATAAAAACTATAGGAGTTAGGTTAAAAGTGTAAATTGCAAAAAGTTGCAACACAACAAAATGTATCTAACCTAAAAATTGGAGAAAAATCTGTCACCCTGTTTTAGAGTTATGGCCCCTGAAAAAAAATCATTTTTATACGACCTCATTTAGGTATGTAATTAGATATACAAGGTTTTGAGTTTAGTTTTTAGCTCAGCTGGCCTAAAAGGCCATATGAGCTTTTGCCATCCCTTTGCGTCGGTCGTCTGTCCGTCTTCCCATGTTAACTTTGTATTAACTGGTAATTGTTTTGACTGCGCGACGTTTATAGAATGTTAACAAATTTGCGTTCGTATATTGCTATCACGTTGTCGTCGTCCGAAGACATTTGGTTAAGTGTACAGATCTCTATGAAATTTAACCAAAAGGTTCAATACCACAAAAGGAAGGTTGGGATTGTTTTTGGGGGTGATGGTCCCAACCAGTTTAGGAATTAGGGGCCCAAAACAAGCATTTTTCTAGTTTCAGGACAATAACTTGTGTATAAGTATTTTGATTGCTCTGAAATTGTACCACAAGGTTCAATACCACAAGTAGAAGGTTGGTATTCATTTTGGGGGTAATTGCCCACACCTTTCAGGAATTAGGGGCCAAAACAAGCATTTTTCTAAGTTTTCAGACAATTGTGTTTAAATGTATGGATGTCTCTTAAATTGTACCACTTTTACAAAAAGAAAATTTCTTCAAATATTTTTTTTTGGAGGGGGGTAAACATGGTAAACATAAAAAAATTTTTTGGGGGGTCAATTTTTTTTCCTCAAGATTTAAGAAATTATCAATTTTCCATTATTTTTTTGGAGGGTGGGTAAACAAAATTTTTTTTGGGGGTGGGGTCAATTTTTTCCCTCAAGATTAAAGAAAGTATCAATTTTCCAAAAAAAAAATTGGGGGTCACAATTTATTTTGCTAATTCTTTGTATATAGTCTGAAAACAGATTTTCTAAGTATTGCGCAACAGCACAGTGTATTGCACAACAGCAAGAAAACTTCAATTGAATATAAATTCAAATCATATAACCAATTTCAAGTTCTTTGACTACATTTATTCTGTGTCAGAAACCTAAAATGTGTCAAATATTTAATTACAATCCAAATTCATACCTGTATCAAGCTTGAATATTGTGTCCATTTTTGCCCCAACTGTTCAGGGTTGGACCTCAGCCGTCGTATCCAGCTGCGCTCGCAAAGCACATTTATTTAAAGTGTTATCCTGTTATTATTGATAAACATGTAGGCGCTAGGTTAAAAGTGTAAATTACGAAAATGGTCAGCTTGACAAGATTTTATAAAACTGGAAATGTTGAAAAAAATATGTAAACCTGTGTTTTTGAGTTATTGCCACTGAAAAATACATTTTTTCCAATTTTTTTTCATTTTTGCCTGTTATTTGTAAAACTATAGGAGCTAGCTATAGGTTAAAAGTGTAAACTATAATTACGATTAGCATGACAAGATCTTTTTACTCAGTTTTTTTTAACTACAAGTTTTGGAGTTATTGCCCCTGAAATATTGATTTTTACAGGTTTTTGTTTATGCCTGCGACTTCTCTCGCAGAAAGCTCGACAGGGATAGTGATCCAGCGGCAATGGCTGTCATATGATATGATATGTCAATTTTCCTTGACCACATTTTCATGGTTCAGTAACTACTTGAAAAAAAATTCAAGTTTTTTTGTATTGTTAATTTCTCTCTTATTATGAGTAATAGGATAACTATATTTGGTATGTGCGTGCCTTGCAAGGTCATCATGCCTGTCAGATAGTTTTCACTTGACCTTGACCTCATTTCACAGATCAGTGAACAAGGTTAAGTTTTCGTGGTCAAGTCCATATCTCAGAAATAAGCATATAAGCAATAGGTCTACTATATTTGGTGTATGGAACGATTGTAAGTTGTACATGTCCAACTGCCAGGTGTCATCTGACTTTGACCTCATTTTCATGGTTCAGTGGATATAGTTAAGTTGTTTTGTTTTGGTCTGTTTTTCTAGTACTGTATGCAATAGGTCGACTATATATGATGTATGGAAATATTTTATTATGTACAAGTTAGTCTGGCAGGTTTTATTTGACCTTGACCTCATTTTCATGGGTCATTTCTCAATGTTAAGTTTTTTGTTTTGGTCGTTTTTCTTAAACTATAAGCAATGGGTCAACTATATTTGGTGTATGGAATGACTTTAAAGTGTATATACTATATAGATATAAGAAGATGTGATATGAGTGCAAATGAGACAACTCTCCATCCCAGGCACAATGTGTAAAAAGTAAACCATTATAGGTCAAAGTACGGCCTTCAACACCGAGCCTTGGCTCACACTCACTGAACAGCAAGCTATAAAGACCCAAAAATGACTAGTGTAAAACAATTCAAACAGGAAAACCTTTCTTGCAGGTTTCATCTCAACTTTACATCTTTTTCATGGTTCATTGGTCACTATGATGTTTTACTGGTTTAGTTTTTTCCTTAAATACTATATGCAATAGGTCAACTATATTTGATCCATGGAATGATTGTAAGGTGTATATGTCTGTCTGACAGGGTTCATCTGTCCTTTACCTAATTTTCATGGTTCATTTGTCAATATAAAATTTTAAATGATTTGGTCTGTCTTGTATACTACTAGCAAAAGATCAACTATATTTGGTGTATGGAATGATTGTAAGATGTACATGTATTTCTGGCATTTCAGCGTGTGTACTCATGTTTGCAGTTTTGGCTGTTATCTAAAAACTATAGGAGCTAGGTTAAATATGTAAATTGCATAAATATCAGCAACACAAAGAGTAACTAGTATGTGCATATAAAAATCGTAGTGAGCAAACTAGCAATATTTTCACCAGGTGAGCGACACAAGTTTCAAATAGTGCAGAAAAGTTGAGATAGTCTTTTAGATGCTAGTATTACATGTTTTTGGATTAGATTAATATCTGAAAATATTAGGTCAGTAATTTTCAAGTCCATAATGATCATGTATTTTCAATTGGCATTAACAATTATAACTCAATGATAACTACAACAGTATATATTTGAAATATTTTTTTTTCTATTTTTAGGATATAATGGAATATTGGAATGAGGTAAGATTTACTTTTAAGTCCAATTGTCATGTGACCTTTTATTTCCATTTTCTTACCAAAAATACATGTATGTGATGATTTGAGATACAAACTAGTAGAATTCTACGTGACCTACAAAAAAAGATATTACAAGATCAAAGATTGGGACAAAGAAAAATGTACTACAAACATTTGACTAAGGTGTTGCTAATAACAACTCATAGCAAAGATAGACATAAACTGCATGAAATTTCTTGCCTGTTTTATTGTTATGCCCCTGCCCAGTGCATTCATTAAGACCCGGTACCCGGTACTTTTACCCGCCTACGGAATCGTTTGGTACCGGCAGAAAAAATAAAATACAAAAAAAAAATGTGTAAAATTCTTTTGAAGATCGTTCAAATCTAATTTCTTTCTTTCCTTGATAATCTCCGTTCTACGCCGTTCATGTGTATGTTTATAGGTGTCTTCGTCGAGGTCCGCGTTAAAGTATAGATCTATCTATTGCCAATTTAGGCACACCTCCAAAGTAGGAGAAGTGATAATTATAAACCATGTGTCTGTATCATTATCGTAAGAGCGCTTTAAAATGCGACGATTTAGCAGTATATTTTCAAGCGGCAAATTGTTGATGAATTTAAACAACAACAGCAATATTATGTCTAATAAAAGGAAAGCAGCTTGTATCACAGATTATTTTATGAATAAAAGGTTTAATAAAGGTGAACATTCTATGAAATTCAGAAAATCGTTAATCGTATCAAATCAGTTCGTTTCCCGTTGGACGTTGTCACTGATCTCCGTTTTCTCGATATGTGTTCTATGTTGTGATTGAAATTTTTAGTGTAAGACTTCGTGAAACAATTTGAATTAACACGGAAAATTTAAAGTGAAGCCAATATTTAATTGTTTTATTTCATTTTTGAAAAAAAAAAGTAATAATTACTCTACAGGTGGCAGTCTGACAGATTCACGATATATGACACTAATTACTTACACAAACAATTGACACAGTTATGATTATAACAAAGCAATACAAAAAAGTTACAACAAGTTTTATTATCAATTCTTTTTAATAATATACTATGTTACGTGAACTTATGAAATTTCATTCACAAAATTGAACAAATGCAAAACATTTAATAAAAGACTAAAGTATAAAAACAAACAAAACGTTTTAACAACATTTCACATGAAACCCCTGCATTATATTGTGTTATATTTATACTTCCATGGTCATACATATTTTATAACTGATTACAAAATAATTATAAGCAATGTATTTTCAGATGATTACTCTAGAAAAAAAACAATTCAATGTTAACTTACCCAAAATTAAAGCAAATATTACAGATTTACCCTTTTTAAGTAAAAAATTAAGGCTGAAATCCCTAAAATCCAGGAGATTCCGGGGGGCTTTGCCCCCCTGGCCCCCCTACCAGGGCTAGCCCTGGGCCCACTGGGGGCCTTAAGCGGCCCCCACACCCCTCGCCATTTGGGTTTGGTTCCCCCTATAATCTCAAAGGTACCTCCAGTCTAAAAAAATAATGAAACCCCTGCCCGCCATAGCGGAGGGGGCATTAAGTTTTACCCTTGTCCGTCTGTATGTCCGTACGCCCGTCCGTACGTCCCAAAATTGGTTACCGTTCTCTAACTTTAGTTTGCCTCAACCAAATGATATGAAACTTATCCACAATGCTTATTACCACAAAACACAGATCGAGTTTGAATTTTGGTGGGGTCACTTTTACCATTCTAGAGTTATGCTCCTTTACAAATGAAAAAATTGCTTATTTTTTTGTTTCCGTTCTCTAACGAGTTTACCTCAACCAAATCATGCAAATGTTATGAAACTTATCCACAATATTTATTATCACAAAACACAGATCAAGTTTGAATTTTGGTGGTGTCACTTTTACCGTTCTAAAAGTTATGCCCCTTTCCAATGGAAAAATTGCTGAAATATTAGTTTATGTTCTCTAACTTTAGTTTGCCTCAACCAAATGTTATGCACAATGCTAATTACCACAATACACAGATCAAGTTTGAATTTTGTTGGCATCACTTTTACCGTTCTAGAGTTATGTCCCTTAACAAATCTCAAAATTGCTGAAATATTTGTTTCTGTTCTCTAACTTTAGTTTGCCTCAACCAAATGTTATGCACAATGCTAATTACCACAATACACAGATCAAGTTTGAATTTTGTTGGCATCACTTTTACCGTTCTAGAGTTATGCCCCTTAACAAATCTCAAAATTGCTGAAATATTTGTTTCTGTTCTCTAACTTTAGTTTGCCTCAACCAAATGTTATGAAACTTATGCACAATGCTAATTACCACAAAACACAGATAAAGGTTGAATTTTGGTGGCATCACTTCTACTGTTCTAGTGGACGTTAAGCAACCAACCATCAATCAATCTACTGTTCTAGAGTTATGCCTCTTTAAAAATGGAAGAATTGCTGAATTTTTCGTTTCTGTTCTCTAATTTAAGTTTACCTCAACTAAATGTTATGAAACTTATAAAAAATTCTTATTACCACAAAACTCAGATCAAGTTGAAATTTGGGTAGTGTCACTTTTACAGTTCTTGAGTTATGGCCCTTTATAAGCGGGGGCATCATCTGTTTCCCATGGACACATTCCCCATTTATTTTTTATAAATCATTAGTAACTTGCCAGAAATCCTCTGAGGTCATGGTGTCAGTAACTTGGAGCTGATTATCATGCAAAATTTAGTGGCAGTTTAGTGTTTTAGGTTTTTTCATTTTCAGAAATGTATCAAATGTTTTTTAAATATAAGTGTATACACTCTCTTAAGGTTTATTCTATATCTAGTACCTTCAGAATGCTTGTTTACAATGTCAAATACATAACCCTATTGAGTTGTTAGAGAAAATATTGGACAATTTTTAATAAATAAAATTTACAGAGGTTCTCTCCTCTTGCAATTGTTAAGTTCGTTAGTTGAAAAAATACATCTATTTTATGGTATAAAGTGTAAATTGACACAACGCACCATTGTTATCCAAAAGTTTTTTTTATGCCCCATCAACTGAAAGCTGGGGGCATATTGTTTTACCCCTGTCTGTCCTTCCGTCCCATTATGGGTATATAGCACTACAAACCAGTTAAAGTCTGAAATGGCCTATATCTGTACTCGACTGTACTGATTTTTACTCTACCAGTCTGAATTGGTCTGAAATTTACTTGATAATACTCGACTGTAGTCTGAACCATACTTAACAGCCTGAACTTGTACTCAACCCTTACTCGACCAGTACTTAACCATTTTATATGCATCAGAACCATGCTCGACCTAGTCTGAACCATACTCGACCTAGTCTGAACCATACTCGACCAAGTCTTAACCAACCTAGACCTTTTTTTTGTATCTATCTATTGTATTTCATCAATTTAAGAACTGTTTTTAATAACAGCTATTTCCCCTGGCTAGAAATTTGAACAACAATTTGAAATTAAAAATGTATTCAATATAGCATTGAAACCAAAATTTCACAATAAACATAATATAACTTCATCACCATATTCAACACTTATATACATACATATATATATCCTTTGAAATAAAAATAAAACAAGCTGATGAAATAATCTCAAAACTGAATTGTGACTAATATTTTCAATGTTATTCAAAATTTTTTG
This sequence comes from Mytilus californianus, assembly GCF_021869535.1. Taxonomy (NCBI): domain Eukaryota; kingdom Metazoa; phylum Mollusca; class Bivalvia; order Mytilida; family Mytilidae; genus Mytilus; species Mytilus californianus. Next base: position 6,299,324 of record NW_026262670.1, read on the forward strand.
AATGTTTCAGATATATTTTATGGTTACTGGACAATTTTTACCATTAACTTACACCTCGTATAGATTTATGGTGTCAGTTGAGTTTAGTTAATAATGCAGTGAACATTTTTTTTATTAAAATATATATAAAATAGCATATAAAGCAACGTTAACTTAATAAATTTTAAAAATGACACCTTTGTTTTGTTAAACCAAGAATTTGATATAATCATGATAATAGAACTTCCATAGTAATCCTGTGATAAACTTTTAAAAAAGGAAATGTGTTCCAAAGTTACAGTAAAAATTTATTTCAATTAAATTTAAATAATTTTTGTCAAAATTAAAGACATGGCATACAAAAAGCACTTAAATAAGGTTTAATCACCTCAGTACATGTGTGTTTTACAGGTAAAAAGAAAGCCCTATTTTTCTTAAACTTGTGAATTACTTATCTAGTGAATTCAAAAGGCCTTGCGATTTAAGTTTCACAGGATGTTGCAATTTGGAATGAATGTTATTTAGAATTTAATAATCTCTGACCAGGTGTGATCTTTTTCATGAGTTTTCCCTAAGCAGGAGGTATTACTTTATACTTCACCACTAATCAGAAGAACAATTTAATTAATTTCTTTAATTTTTATCCCTTTTTGATATATATTGAATATAATATATCCCAAATTATAATAATAGATATATTTCTAAAATAAGGTTAAACAATTTCAGTGAATTTGTTGGCTGTTGTTACCTCATTAAAAAGATAATTATATAACTATTGTACATTTTTGTACGTTACCATGAAACCTATGTAGTTTTTATTTAAGAATTTAGGAAAATTAATTTAAAAAAAAACACATGCCAAACAAGAAGCACCTTAATAAGGTTTAATTACCCTGAGTATAGACCGGTGTGGTTTTTAGGTAAAAGAAAATTTTTTTTTAACAAAACTCTTAAACTTTAAAATTAATATAATTAAATTATTATATAAGATAATTTGATTTAACTATCTCTATTCGATAAATCTGAGAATCATGTAAGAATGTAAAAATCTGTTTTTATAATATATCTTTATTTTATTGTGGCTGTTGTCATGTCAGTTCAAAAGAAATTTATTTTAACAGTTAAAATTTAGAAAAAGTAGAGGTTTTTTGGTCAAGTATGGTTCAGACTGGTCGAGTATTGTTCAGGCCTTTGGTCGAGTAAGGTTTAGACTGAAAAAAATAGGTCGAGAATGGGTTAAGACTGTTTCAGACTGGTCGAGTAATAGTTCAGACTATTTTCAATGGCAAAGATAAGGGTCAAGTACAAATAAGTACAGTCGAGTATGGTTAAGACTGGGGTCGAGTAATGTCGAGTAAAATTCAGACCAATTCAGACTGGTCGAGTAAAAATCAATACAGTCGAGTACAGATATAGGCCATTTCAGACTTTTACTGGTTTGTAGTGAAGTTATTCCAGATAACTCCTCCTACAGTTTGAATGCTAGGAAGATTTAACTTTGCTGGCTGTTTGAACATATATTGAAGGTGTGCATGTCGTCAGGGTTTAGATTTTGATTAATATTTGCTCTTTTGGGAGATGGTTGAACTTTATCATTTTTTGGAGTATATATTTGCATATTTAAGAGGCGCATAGCGTTTCCAGATAACTCCTCCTACAGTGAACCATAGACCTATGTGCTCCCATGCTCAACTTTGTGTATGTTAAAATAACACTTTGCATCTGTGAGGGCATCATATTGTGAATCACAGCTGATTCTTAACAATGTCAATATGCAGGCAAACTGATAATTGGTACATATCCTCTCTGCCTGAATTTTATTTGAAGTGAGGATACCCCCGATTTATATAGTTATTTGTCATGCAGGAGAATAAATAATTATTGCTTTATTTAACAGTTGTTTCATTTATTTTTCATTACAATCTATTAAATGTAAAATCTATGTTTTACTTACAGAAACTTCTTGCAGATGCTCAGACTGGAAATGTAAACAATGTGAAAATATGCCTAGAGAATAAAGCAGACATTGAATATCAATCGGTAGGTAAAACAGTCTCATTAGGTACAGTAGTAACATCCAAATTAGTACTAGAGCAAATTAATTATGTACAGTAAAAAAAAACCACACAACTACAGATAACTTCAGAACATAGTAGATCTTACTTGAGCAATATAAATCACATAACTACATGTTACTTCAAAATACAGCAAATTGTAATAGAATGAAATACAATTGCATGTTACTTCAAAACCTGACAGTTGAACATAAACAGTATAAAACACTTACTTTAAATAACTTTAACCTTGCTGGTTAACAATACAGCAGATTAATACAGTACAAATCACAACTGCAAGTCACTTCAAAACATGACAGTAAGAACATAAAACAGAATAAAATACACAACTGTTAGTCACTTCAAAACATAACAGTCAGAACATAAACAGAATAAAATACTCAACTGTTAGTCACTTCAAAACATAACAGTAAGAACATCAACAGAATAAAACACAGCTGTTAGTCACTTCAAAACATAACAGTAAGAACATTGACAGAATAAATCACACAACTGTTAGTCACTTCAAAACATGACAGTAAGAACATAAACAGAATAAAACACATAACTGTTAGTCACTTCAAAACATGACAGTAAGAACATCAACAGAATAAAATATACAACTGTTAGTCACTTCAAAACATGACAGTAAGAACATAAACAGAATAAAACACACAACTGTTAGTCACTTCAAAACATGACAGTAAGAACATAAACAGAATAAATCACACAACTGTTAGTCACTTCAAAACATGACATTAAGAACATAAACAGAATAAAATACACAACTGTTAGTCACTTCAAAAGATGACAGTAAGAACATAAACAGAACAAAACACACAACTGTTAGTCACTTCAAAACATGACAGTAAGAACATAAACAGAATAAAATACACAACTGTTAGTCACTTCAAAAGATGACAGTAAGAACATAAACAGAATAAAACACACAACTGTTAGTTACTTCAAAACATGACAGTAAGAACATAAACAGAATAAAACACACAACTGTTAGTCACTTCAAAACATGACAGTAAGAACATTAGCAGAATAAAACACATAACTATAAGTCACTACAAAACATAAACAGAATAAAACACATAAATATAAGTCACTTAAACATGACAGTAAGAACATAAACAGAATAAAACACATAAATATAAGTCACTTAAACATGACAGTAAGAACATAAACAGAATAAAACACATAAATATAAGTCACCTCAAAACATAAACAGAATAAAACACATAAATATAAGTCACCTCAAAACATAAACAGAATAAAACACATAAATATAAGTCACCTCAAAACATAAACAGAATAAAACACATAAATATAAGTCACCTCAAAACATAAACAGAATAAAACACATAAATATAAGTCACTTAAACATGACAGTAAGAACATAAACAGAATAAAACACATAACTATAAGTCACTACAAAACATGACAGTAGGAACATAAACAGAATAAAACACATAAATATAAGTCACTTTAACATGACAGTAAGAACAGAAACAGAACAAAATACACAACTGTTAGTCACTTCAAAACATGACAGTAAGAACATAAACAGAATAAAACACACAACTGTTAGTCACTTCAAAACATGACAGTAAGAACATTAGCAGAATAAAACACATAACTATAAGTCACTACAAAACATAAACAGAATAAAACACATAAATATAAGTCAATTAAACATGACAGTAAGAACATAAACAGAATAAAACACATAAATATAAGTCACTTAAACATGACAGTAAGAACATAAACAGAATAAAACACATAAATATAAGTCACTTAAACATGACAGTAAGAACAGAAACAGAATAAAACACATAAATATAAGTCACTTAAACATGACAGTAAGAACATAAACAGAATAAAACACATAACTATAAGTCACTACAAAACATGACAGTAGGAACATAAACAGAATAAAACACATAAATATAAGTCACTTTAACATGACAGTAAGAACATAAACAGAATAAAACACACAACTGTTAGTCACTTCAAAACATGACAGTAAGAACATCAACAGAATAAAATACTCAACTGTTAGTCACTTCATAACATAACAGTAAGAACATTATCAGAATAAAACACACAACTGTTAGTCACTTAAACATGACAGTAAGAACATCAACAGAATAAAACACATAAAAAAAGTCACTCAAACATGACAGTAAGAAAATGCATAAAAGAATAAAAAACACAACTATAAGACATTTCAAAATAACCAATTATTACAGTACAAAAATACAAGTCAAGTCACTTAAAAACATCGCAGGTTGTAGATATAAAGTATAAAACACACAACTACAAGGTTGTACATAAAAAGTATAAAACACACAACTACAAGGTTGTACATAAAATTATAAAACACACAACTACAAGGTTGTACATATCACTCAATGTAAATCCGACCTGTGATCAAAATACAACAGTGAATGTGAAAGCTACCTGCAATCAAAGTACAACACTTAATGAAAAACCTACCTGTAATCAGAGCTCATTGGGGAATTTGAAACATACCTGTAATCAAAGCACATCACTAAAAGTGAATATGTGAGACATACCTGTAAACAAAGCGAAACATGCTTGCAATCAAACACATCACTAAATGTGACACATACCTATTATCAAACAAAACACTGAATGTGAAGGATACCTATTATCAAACATAACACTGAATGTGAAACATACCTATTATCAAACATAACAGTGAATGTGAAACATACCTATTATCAAAGCACAACACTGAATGTGAAACATACCTATTATCAAACACAACACTGAATGTGAAACATGAATGTTATCAAACATAACACTGAATGTGAAACATACCTGTTATCAAACACAACACTGAATGTGAAACATACCTGTTATCAAACATAACACTGAATGTGAAACACTGTAATCAAACACAACATTGAATGTGAAACATACCTATTATCAAACACAACACTGAATGTGAAACATACCTATAATCAAAGCACAACACTGAATTTGAAACAAACCTATTATCAAACACAACACTGAATGTGAAACACTGTAATCGAACACAACACTGAATGTGAAACACTGTTATCAAACACAACACTGAATGTGAAACATACCTATTATCAAACACAACACTAAATGTGAAACATACATGTTATCAAACACAACACTGAATGTGAAACATACCTATTATCAAACATAACACTGAATGTGAAACATACCTATTATCAAAGCACATCACTGAATATGAAACATACCTATTATCAAACACAACACTGAATGTGAAACATACCTATTATCAAACACAACACTGAATGTGAAACATGAATGTTATCAAACACAACACTGAATGTGAGACACTGTAATCAAATACAACACTGAATGTGAAACATACCTGTTATCAAAGACAACACTGAATGTGAAACATACCTGTTATCAAACACATCACTGAATGTGAAACATACTTATTATCAAACACAACACTGAATGTGAAACAAACCTATTATCAAACACAACACTGAATGTGAAACATACCTATTATCAAAACACAACACTGAATGTGAAACATACCTATTATCAAATACAACACTGAATGTGAAACATGAATGTTATCAAGCACAACACTGAATGTGAGACACTGTAATCAAACACAACACTGAATGTGAAACATGCCTATTATCAAACACAACACTGAATGTGAAACATACCAATTATCAAACATAAAACTGAATGTGAAACATGCCTATTATCAAACACAACACTGAATGTGAAACATACCTATTATCAAACATAACACTGAATGTGAAACATGCATGTTATCAAACACAACACTGAATGTGAAACATACCTATTATCAAACACAACACTGAATGTGAAACATACCTATTCTCAAAGCACAACACTGAATGTGAAACATGCATGTTATCAAACACAACACTGAATGTGAAACATACTTATTATCAAACACAACACTGAATGTGAAACATACCTATTATCAAACACAACACTGAATGTGAAACATACCTATTATCAAAGCACATCACTGAATATGAAACATACCTATTATCAAACACAACACTGAATGTGAAACATACCTATTATCAAACATAACACTGAATGTGAAACATACCTATTATCAAAGCACATCACTGAATATGAAACATACCTATTATCAAACACAACACTGAATGTGAAACATACCTATTATCAAACATAGCACTGAATGTGAAACATGCATGTTATCAAACACAACACTGAATGTGAAACATACCTATTATCAAACACAACACTGAATGTGAAACATACCTATTCTCAAAGCACAACACTGAATGTGAAACATGCATGTTATCAAACACAACACTGAATGTGAAACATACTTATTATCAAACACAACACTGAATGTGAAACATACCTATTATCAAACATAACACTGAATGTGAAACATACCTATTATCAAAGCACATCACTGAATATGAAACATACCTATTATCAAACACAACACTGAATGTGAAACATACCTATTATCAAACATAGCACTGAATGTGAAACATGCATGTTATCAAACACAACACTGAATGTGAAACATACCTATTATCAAACACAACACTGAATGTGAAACATACCTATTCTCAAAGCACAACACTGAATGTGAAACATGCATGTTATCAAACACAACACTGAATGTGAAACATACTTATTATCAAACACAACACTGAATGTGAAACATACCTATTATCAAAGCACATCACTGAATATGAAACATACCTATTATCAAACACAACACTGAATGTGAAACATACCTATTATCAAACATAGCACTGAATGTGAAACATGCATGTTATCAAACACAACACTGAATGTGAAACATACCTATTATCAAACACAACACTGAATGTGAAACATACCTATTCTCAAAGCACAACACTGAATGTGAAACATGCATGTTATCAAACACAACACTGAATGTGAAACATACTTATTATCAAACACAACACTGAATGTGAAACATACCTATTATCAAACATAACACTGAATGTGAAACATACCTATTATCAAAGCACATCACTGAATATGAAACATACCTATTATCAAACACAACACTGAATGTGAAACATACCTATTATCAAACATAGCACTGAATGTGAAACATGCATGTTATCAAACACAACACTGAATGTGAAACATACCTATTATCAAACACAACACTGAATGTGAAACATACCTATTCTCAAAGCACAACACTGAATGTGAAACATGCATGTTATCAAACACAACACTGAATGTGAAACATACTTATTATCAAACACAACACTGAATGTGAAACATACCTATTCTCAAAGCACAACACTGAATGTGAAACATGCATGTTATCAAACACAACACTGAATGTGAAACATACTTATTATCAAACACAACACTGAATGTGAAACATACCTATTATCAAACATAACACTGAATGTGAAACATACCTATTACCAAAGCACATCACTGAATATGAAACATACCTATTATCAAACACAACACTGAATGTGAAACATACCTATTATCAAACACAACACTGAATGTGAAACATGAATGTTATCAAACACAACACTGAATGTGAGACACTGTAATCAAATACAACACTGAATATGAAACATACCTGTTATCAAAGACAACACTGAATGTGAAACATACCTGTTATCAAACACATCACTGAATGTGAAACATACTTATTATCAAACACAACACTGAATGTGAAACATACCTATTATCAAACACAACACTGAATGTGAAACATACCTATTATCAAACATAACACTGAATGTGAAACATACCTATTATCAAACACAACACTGAATGTGAAACATACCTATTATCAAACATAACACTGAATGTGAAACATACCTATTATCAAACACAACAATGAATGTGAAACATACCTATTATCAAACACAACACTGAATGTGAAGCATACCTATTATCAAACACATCACTGAATATGAAACATACCTATTATCAAACACAACACTGAATGTGAAACATACCTATTATCAAACATAACACTGAATGTGAAACATACCTATTATCAAAGCACATCACTGAATATGAAACATACCTATTATCAAACACAACACTGAATGTGAAACATACCTATTATCAAACATAACACTGAATGTGAAACATGCATGTTATCAAACACAACACTGAATGTGAAACATGCATGTTATCAAACACAACACTGAATGTGAAACATACCTATTCTCAAAGCACAACACTGAATGTGAAACATGCATGTTATCAAACACAACACTGAATGTGAAACATACTTATTATCAAACACAACACTGAATGTGAAACATACCTATTATCAAACATAACACTGAATGTGAAACATACCTATTATCAAAGCACATCACTGAATATGAAACATACCTATTATCAAACACAACACTGAATGTGAAACATACCTATTATCAAACACAACACTGAATGTGAAACATGAATGTTATCAAACACAACACTGAATGTGAGACACTGTAATCAAATACAACACTGAATATGAAACATACCTGTTATCAAAGACAACACTGAATGTGAAACATACCTGTTATCAAACACATCACTGAATGTGAAACATACTTATTATCAAAAACAACACTGAATGTGAAACATACCTATTATCAAACACAACACTGAATGTGAAATATACCTATTATCAAACATAACACTGAATGTGAAACATACCTATTATCAAACACAACAATGAATGTGAAACATACCTATTATCAAACACAACACTGAATGTGAAGCATACATATTATCAAACACATCACTGAATGTGAAACATACCTATTATCAAACACAACACTGAATGTGAAACATGAATGATATCAAACACAACACTGAATGTGAGACACTGTAATCAAATACAGCACTGAATATGAAACATACCTGTTATCAAAGACAACACTGAATGTGAAACATACCTGTTATCAAACACATCACTGAATGTGAAACATACTTATTATCAAACACAACACTGAATGTGAAACATACCTATTATCAAACACAACACTGAATGTGAAACATACCTATTATCAAACATAACACTGAATGTGAAACATACCTATTATCAAACACAACAATGAATGTGAAACATACCTATTATCAAACACAACACTGAATGTGAAGCATACCTATTATCAAACACATCACTGAATGTGAAGCATACCTATTATCAAACACATCACTGAATGTGAAACATGCATGTTATCAAACACAACACTGAAGGTAAAACATACCTGTTATCAAACACAACACTGAATGTGAAACATACCTATTATCAAACACAACACTGAATGTGAAACATACCTATTATCAAACACATCACTGAATGTGAAACATGCATGTTATCAAACACAACACTGAATGTGAAGCATACCTATTATCAAACACATCACTGAATGTGAAGCATACCTATTATCAAACACATCACTGAATGTGAAACATACCTATTATCAAACACAACACTGACTGTGAAACATACCTATTATCAAACACAACTCTAAATGTGAAACATACCTATTATCAAACACAACAGTGAATGTGAAACATACCTATTATCAAACACAACACTGAATGTGAAGCATACCTATTATCAATGTTATCATGATTATACTGAATCTACACTAAATCCTGTTGTTAATTAGACAGTTTTAATGAACAAATATTTGTAAGAATCATATAAAGTGGGGTCTCATTTTGTTTGTTTTGTTCTACTGAATCCATTGATATAATTATTTTACACATTTCTTGAAAAAAAAATTATTTTTTAAGATATCAGGTTTAATGGAAGTTTTGACATATCACAACAAAACATGTTTATTTATTGTTTATATAGAATATAAATACAAGTGTGACTGGTCATTTTATTCAGTTTTGACCACTGATTCATGTGATATGTATTTTGTTTATATTTATTACACAACATTGTCCAGTTTATCAGACAAGTTTTGATGTCAGTTGTATTATTCCAGGAGGATGGATGGACAGCATTAATGTTGGCTGCCATGAGAGGATACCTGGAGGTCTGTAGACTTCTCATTGATACAGGATGTAAGATCGACACCACATCAGTATGTTATTTACTTAGTCTGATCACATTACTATTAATCAACACAAAATCATGTTGTTAATTAGACAGATTTAATGAACAAATATTTGTAATAATTATATCAAGTGGGGTCTCATTTTACTCATATTATTGTTCTGAATCAGAAAATATTACTCCTTTTCATGTTTCTTTAAAAAAATTATTTTATTAAAATGAATGATTACACTGAATCTACACTAAATCCTGTTGTTAATTAGACAGTTTTAATGAATAAATATGTGTAAGAATCATATAAAGTGGGGTCTCATTTTACTTGTTTTGTTCTACTGAATGCATTGATATATTTATTTTACACATTTCTTGAAAAAAAAAATTTTTTTAAGATATTAGGTTAAATGGAAGTTTTGACATTTCACAACAAAACATGTTTATTTATTGTTTATATAGAATATAAATACAAGTGTGACTGGTCATTTTATTCAGTTTTGACCACTGATTCATGTGATATATATTTTGTTTATATTTATTACACAACATTGTCCAGTTTATCAGATGGACAGCATTAATGTTTGCTGCCTGGGGAGGACACCTGGAGGTCTGTAGACTTCTCATTGATACAGGATGTAAGATCGACACCACAGATGTATGTTATCTACTTAGTCTGATCACATTACTATTAATCAACACAAAATCATGTTGTTAATCAGACAGGTTTAATGAACAAATATTTGTAATAATTATATCAAGTGGGGTCTCATTTTACTCATATTATTGTTCTGAATCAGAAAATATTACTCCTTTTCATGTTTCTTTAAAAAAATTATTTTATTAAAATTAATAATTATACTGAATCTACACTAAATCCTGTTGTTAATAAGACAGTTTTAATGAATAAATATGTGTAAGAATCATATAAAGTGGGGTCTCATTTTGCTTGATTTGTTCTACTGAATCCATTGATATAATTATTTTACACATTTCTTGAAAAAAAAATTTTTTTTTAAGATATCAGGTTTAATGGAAGTTTTGACATTTCACAACAAAACATGTTTATTTGTTGTTTATGTAGAATATAAATACAAGTGTGACTGGTCATTTTATTCAGTTTTGACCACTGATTCATGTGATATATATTTTGTTTATATTTATTACACAACATTGTCCAGTTTATCAGACAAGTTTTGATGTCAGTTGTATTATTCCAGGTTGATGGAGAGACAGCATTAATGTTTGCTGCCTGGAGAGGACGACTGGAGGTCTGTAGACTTCTCATTGATACAGGATGTAAGATCGACACCACATCAGTATGTTATCTACTTAGTCTGATCACATTACTATTAATCAACACTAAATCATGTTGTTAATTAGACAGGTTTAATGAACAAATATTTGTAATAATTATATCAAGTGGGGTCTCATTTTACTCATATTATTGTTCTGAATCAGAAAATATTACTCCTTTTATGTTTCTTTAAAAAAATATTTTATTAAAATGAATGATTATACTGAATCTACACTAAATCCTGATGTTAATTAGACAGTTTTAATGAACAAATATGTGTAAGAATCATATAAAGTGGGGTCTCATTTTACTTGTTTTGTTCTACTGAATCCATTGATATATTTATTTTACACATTTCTTGAAAAAAATTTTTTTTTTTAAGATATCAGGTTTAATGGAAGTTTTGACATTTCACAACAAAACATGTTTATTTGTTGTTTATGTAGAATATAAATACAAGTGTGACTGGTCATTTTATTCAGTTTTGACCACTGATTCATGTGATATATATTTTGTTTATATTTATTACACAACATTGTCCAGTTTATCAGACAAGTTTTGATGTCAGTTGTATTATTCCAGGAGGATGGATGGACAGCATTAATGAGGGCTGCCGAGGGAGGACACCTGGAGGTCTGTAGACTTCTCATTGATACAGGATGTAAGATCGACACCACACAAGTATGTTATCTACTTAGTCTGATCACATTACTATTAATCAACACAAAATCATGTTGTTAATTAGACAGGTTTAATGAACAAATATTTGTAATAATTATATCAAGTGGGGTCTCATTTTACTCATATTATTGTTCTGAATCAGAAAATATTACTCCTTTTCATGTTTCTTTAAAAAAAATATTTTATTAAAATGAATGATTATACTGAATCTACACTAAATCCTGTTGTTAATCAGACAGGTTTAATGAACAAATATGTGTAAGAATCATATAAAGTGGGATCTCATTTTACTTGTTTTGTTCTACTGAATCCATTGATATATTTATTTTACACATTTCTTGAAAAAAAAATTTTTTTTAAGATATCAGGTTTAATGGAAGTTTTGACATTTCACAACAAAACATGTTTATTTATTGTTTATATAGAATATAAATACAAGTGTGACTGGTCATTGTATTGAGTTTTGACCACTGATTCATGTGATATATATTTTGTTTATATTTATTACACAACATTGTCCAGTTTATCAGACAAGTTTTGATGTCAGTTGTATTATTCCAGGAGGATGGATGGACAGCATTAATGGAGGCTGCCAGTGAAGGACACCTGGAGATCTGTCGACTTCTCATTGATACAGGATGTAAGATCGACACCACAGATGTATGTTATCTACTTAGTCTGATCACATTACTATTAATCAACACAAAATCATGTTGTTAATCAGACAGTTTTAATGAACAAATATTTGTAATAAATATATCAAGTGGGGTCTCATTTTACTCATATTATTGTTCTGAATCAGAAAAAATTACTCCTTTTCATGTTTCTTTAAAAAAAATATTTTTTGTAAATGAATTATTCAACTGAATCTACACTAAATCCTGTTGTTAATCAGACAGTTTTAATGAATAAATATGTGTAAGAATCATATAAAGTGGGGTCTCATTTTACTTGTTTTGTTCTACTGAATCCATTGATATAATTATTTTACGCATTTCTTGAAATTTTTTTTTTTTTAGGTTATCAGGTTTAATGGAAGTTTTGACATTTCACAACAAAACATGTTTATTTATTGTTTATATAGAATATAAATACAAGTGTGACTGGTCATTGTATTGAGTTTTGACCACTGATTCATGTGATATATATTTTGTTTATATTTATTACACAACATTGTCCAGTTTATCAGACCAGTTTTAATGTCAGTTGTAGGATATGTTGTATATTATTGATATTGATAACAAAGTATTGTACATAATATTGACATGTTATTTGGTTATATTATAGATGAGTGGATACACAGCTTTACATTGGGCTGCTCAGTATGGATATCTACAGATCACAAGATGTCTAGTAGAACAAGGAGGTGCCAGTCCCTTGGTTAAATCACATCAGGTAATATTTCATAGTATATACCAAGTGTTCAACTATTAAGTAATGAATCACTAAAATGATGTATGAGATATATTTGGTCAAATTGATTCTTTTTCAAGGCAATAGTCAAAAGTCATCTGATCCTTTAAATTTAACTTAAGATATGAAAAAGTTTTATGGAGGGTGTGGATACAGACATAGGAGGGTGTGGATAGGGTATACAGATATAGGAGGGTGTATATGGGGTATACACATACAGGAGGGTGAGGATGGGGTATACACATATAGGATGGTGTGGATGGGGTATACACATATAGGAGGGTGTGGATGGGGTATAGAGGTTTAGGAGGGTGTGAAGGGGTAATACAGATATAGGAGGGGTAGATGGGGTATACACATATAGAAGGGTGTGGATGGGGTATAGACATATAGGAGGGTGTGGATGGGGTATACACATATAGGAGAGTGTGAATGGAATATACAGGAATAGGAAGGTGTGGATGGGGTATACACATATAGGAGGGTGTGGATGGGGTTTAGAGGTTGAGAAGGGTGTGGAGGGGTAATACAGATATAGGAGGGGATGGATAGGGTATACACCTATAGGAAGGTGTGGATCGGGTATACACATATAGGAGGGTGTGGACGGGGTATAGAGGTTGAGTAGGGTGTGGAGGGGTAATACAGATATAGGAGGGGATGGATAGGGTATACACCTATAGGAAGATGTGGATCGGGTATACACATATAGGAGGGTGTGGATGGGGTATAGAGGTTGAGAAGGGTGTGGAGGGGTAATACAGATACAGGAGGATGTGGATTGGATATACTGATATAGGAGGGTGTGGATGGGGAATACTGATATAGGAAAGAGTGGATGAGTAATACAGATATAGGAGTGTGTGGATGGGGTATACAGATAAAGAAGGGTGTGGATTGGGTAGGGTATAGATGGGGTATACAGATATAGGAGGATGGGGATTGGGTATACAGATATAGAGAAAAAAGTAGTATTACATCTTCCCGGCTTTAGGTTGGCCTTTTGTGTACCCAAGGCAGGTGAAGGAAGTCAACTTAGAAGCGCTGTGATTAGATGTAAGGGTACAATATATATTTTTATAAGTTTTACCCTTGTCCGTCTGTAAGTACGTACGTACGTACGTCCGTCCGTGCATCCAAAAATTGGTTTCTGTTCTCTAACTTGAGTTTGCCTTAACCAAATGTTATGAAACTCATAAACAATGCTAATTACCACAAAACTGAGATCAAGTTTGAATTTTGGTGGCGTCACTCTAACCGTTCTAGAGTTATGCCCCTTTATAAATGGAAATGGAAAATTTTTAGTTTCCGTTCTCTAACTTAAGTTTGCTTCAACCAAATTTTATGAAACTTATAACAATGCTTATTACCAATAAATACAGATCAAGTTTGAATTTTGGTAGCATCACTCTAACCGTTCTAGAGTTATGCCCCTTTATATAAATGGAAAAATTACAAAAATTTTAGTTTCCGTTCTCTTACTTGAGTTTGCTTCAACCAAATGTTATGAAACTTATACACAATGCTTATTACCACAAAACACAGATCAAGTTTGAATTTTGGTGTCGTCACTTTAACCGTCCTAGAGTTATGCCACTTTATACATGGAAAAATTGCAAAATTTTTAGTAAAACACAGATCAAGTTTGAATGTTGGTGGCGTCACTTTTACTGTTCTAGAGTTATACCCCTTTATAAATGGAAAAATTGCAAAATTTTTATTTTTTTCTAAATATCAATTAATTTTTGAAATTGGAGTTATATTCCTTTGTCCATGATTATAGTTGAATCAACTACAATCAATGCTTTATACAAAGCAATGTTTAATTTTTACTTCCACTGATAAAACACAGATCAAGTTGAATTTGGGTAGTGTCACTTTAACCATTATTGAGTTATGCCCCTTTGTAAATCGAAAGATTGCAAAATTTTTAGTTTCCATTCTGTAACTTAAGTTTGCCCCAACCAAACATTATGAAACCTATACACAATATTCATTACCACAAAACTAAGATCAAGTACAATTTTTTTGTTTCCGTTTTCGAACTTTAGTTTGCCTCAACCAAATGTTATGAAACTTATACACAATGCTTATTACTACATAATACAGATTAAGTACAAAATTTGGTGAGAACACTTTTACCATTCTTGAGTTATGTCCCTTTATAAACATAAAAATTGCTGAATTTTTAGTTTCCGTTCTCTAACTTTATTTTATTTATCTATGAATAACTGCAGTGTGTATATTTTCAATATAAATTTTGAAACCCATTTAAATATTTTTTCACACCGTTTTCAACCGGATTCTTTAGCCTTCAGACTGATTTCCTTTGAAATACCGGCAAATTCGTAATTCTTCCTTTACAAGAAGTTCAACTAGCTGTGTAAACTCAAATTAAGTGACCCATTTCAGTGCATGGCTTTATTTGACAGCTTTGGTGTCAAACACACTGTTAATTAACACCAATTACCTTAGCTTTAGGTCAAAAATAATTTGTGTATTTCAAAGTTGTTTCACAAAAAATTTAATTACTTCACCTTTTTGTCACCTTTCACAATATACTCCTTAAATTTATGTTTATTTTTGTAAAAAAGGTTAAATCTAAAACAAATTGAATGCAAATACATATAAGATTATTACTTATTATTTTTCTACCTTAGAACAATTAGAAAATAAATAGTTGAAAATTATTAGGGCCTCGCCGAATGGCAGACGCCCTATAGTGATCAATCTGTCTGTCCATCTGTCCGTCCTTCCGTCTGTAACAAATTGTGTCTGCTCTATATCTAGAGAACTGGAATGATTTCAAAGTTTATACTTGACATGTATATAAACCAACACCAGAGGGTGTGTCATAATGTATGTACAACTTCCTAGGTCAAAGGTCAAGGTCAAAAACTTTGGTTTAAGTTGACAACCCCATGTCCTATGGTAAAGATCGTGTCCGCTCTATATCTTGAGAACTGTTATGATTTCAAAGTTTATACTTGACATGTATATAAACCAACACCATAGGGTGTGTCATAATTTATATACATCTTCCTAGGTCAAAGGTCAAGGTCATAAACTTTGGTTTCAGTTGACAACCACATGTCCAATGATAAAGATACAAATTTTTTACCTCATGTTATTCTCAGCGGGGCCCACAGAGATGGCTCCCATCTCAATGATATCTAGTTTTTAGCTCACCTGACCTGAAAGGTCAAGTGAGCTTTTCTCATCACTTTGCGTCCGTCGTCCTGCGTCCGTCGTCCGTCGTCCGTAAACTTTTACAAAAATCTTCTCCTCTGAAACTACTAGGCCAAATTTGACCAAACTTGGCCACAATCATCATTGGGGTATCTAGTTTAAAAAATGTGTCCGATGACCCCGCCAACCAACCAAGATGGCCGCCATGGCTAAAAATAAAACATAGGGGTAAAATGTAGATTTTGGCTTATATCTCTGAAACCAAAGCATTTAGAGCAAATCTGACATGGGGTAAAATTGTTCATTAGGTCAAGATCTATCTGCCCTGAAATTTTCAGACCAATCAGGCAACACATTGTTGGGTTGCTGCCCCTGAATTGGTAATTTTAAGAAAATTTTGCAGCTTTTGGTTATTATCTTGAATATTATTATAGATAGAGATCAACTGTAAACAGCAATAATGTTCAGCAAAGTAAGATCTACAAATAAGTCAACTTAACCAAAATGGTCGGTTGACCCCTTAAGGAGTTATTGCCCTTTATAGTCAATTTTTAACCATTTTTCGTAAATTTTTGTAATCTTTTACAAAAATCTTCTCCTCTGAAACAACTAAGACAAATTTAACCAAACTTGTCCACAATCATCATTAGGGTATCTTGTTTAAAAAATGTGTCCGAAGACCCCGCCCACGAACCAAGATGGCCGACATGGCTAAAAAATAGTACATAGGGTAAAATGCAGTTTTTGGCTCATATCTCTGAAACCAAAGCATTTAGAGCAAATCTGATGAGTTTAAAATTGTTCATTAGGTCAAGATCTATCTGCCCTGAAATTTTCAGACCAATCAGGCAAACCGTTGTTGGGTTGCTGCCCCTGAATTGGTAATTTTAAGGAAATTTTGCCGTTTTTGGTTATTATCTTGAATATTATTATAGATAGAGATAAACTGTAAACAGCAATAATGTTCAGCAAAGTAAGATCTACAAATAAGTCAACTTGACCAAAATGGTCAGTTGACCCCTTAAGGAGTTATTGCCCTTCATAGTCAATTTTTAACCATTTTTCGTAAATTTTTGTAATCTTTTACAAAAATCTTCTCCTCTGAAACTACTAAGACAAATTTAACCAAACTTGTCCACAATCATCATTAGGGTATCTTGTTTAAAAAATGTGTCCGATGACCCCGCCAGCGAACCAAGATGGCTGACATGGCTAAAAAATAGTACATAGGGTAAAATGCAGTTTTTGGCTCATATCTCTGAAACCAAAGCATTTAGAGCAAATCTGACATGGGGGTTAAATTGTTCATTAGGTCAAGATCTATCTGCCCTGAAATTTTCAGACCAATCAGGCAACACATTGTTGGGTTGCTGCCCCTGAATTGGTAATTTTAAGAAAATTTTGCAGCTTTTGGTTATTATCTTGAATATTATTATAGATAGAGATAAACTGTAAACAGCAATAATGTTCAGCAAAGTAAGATCTACAAATAAGTCAACTTGACCAAAATGGTCAGTTGACCCCTTAAGGAGTTATTGCCCTTTATAGTCAATTTTTAATCATTTTTCGTAAATTTTTGTAATCTTTTACAAAAATCTTCTCCTCTGAAACTACTAAGACAAATTTAACCAAACTTGTCCACAATCATCATTAGGGTATCTTGTTTAAAAAATGTGTCCGATGACCCCGCCCGCGAACCAAGATGGCTGACATGGCTAAAAAATAGTACATAGGGTAAAATGCAGTTTTTGGCTCATATCTCTGAAACCAAAGCATTTAGAGCAAATCTGACATGGGGGTTAAATTGTTCATTAGGTCAAGATCTATCTGCCCTGAAATTTTCAGACCAATCAGGCAACACATTGTTGGGTTGCTGCCCCTGAATTGGTAATTTTAAGAAAATTTTGCAGCTTTTGGTTATTATCTTGAATATTATTATAGATAGAGATAAACTGTAAACAGCAATAATGTTCAGCGAAGTAAGATCTACAAATAAGTCAACTTAACCAAAATGGTCGGTTGACCCCTTAAGGAGTTATTGCCCTTTATAGTCAATTTTTAACCATTTTTCGTAAATTTTTGTAATCTTTTACAAAAATCTTCTCCTCTGAAACTACTTAGACAAATTTAACCAAACTTGTCCACAATCATCATTAGGGTATCTTGTTTAAAAAATGTGTCCGAAGACCCCGCCCACGAACCAAGATGGCCGACATGGCTAAAAAATAGTACATAGGGTAAAATGCAGTTTTTGGCTCATATCTCTGAAACCAAAGCATTTAGAGCAAATCTGATGAGTTTAAAATTGTTCATTAGGTCAAGATCTAACTGCCCTGAAATTTTCAGACCATTCAGGCAAACCGTTGTTGGGTTGCTGCCCCTGAATTGGTAATTTTAAGGAAATTTTGCCGTTTTTGGTTATTATCTTGAATAGTATTATAGATAGAGATAAACTGTAAACAGCAATAATGTTCAGCAAAGTAAGATCTACAAATAAGTCAACTTGACCAAAATGGTCAGTTGACCCCTTAAGGAGTTATTGCCCTTTATTGTCAATTTTTAACCATTTTTCGTAAATTTTTGTAATCTTTTACAAAAATCTTCTCCTCTGAAACTACTAAGACAAATTTAACCAAACTTGTCCACAATCATCATTAGGGTATCTTGTTTAAAAAATGTGTCCGATGACCCCGCCCGCGAACCAAGATGGCTGACATGGCTAAAAAATAGTACATAGGGTAAAATGCAGTTTTTGGCTCATATCTCTGAAACCAAAGCATTTAGAGCAAATCTGACATGGGGGTTAAATTGTTCATTAGGTCAAGATCTATCTGCCCTGAAATTTTCAGACCAATCAGGCAACACATTGTTGGGTTGCTGCCCCTGAATTGGTAATTTTAAGAAAATTTTGCAGCTTTTGGTTATTATCTTGAATATTATTATAGATAGAGATAAACTGTAAACAGCAATAATGTTCAGCAAAGTAAGATCTACAAATAAGTCAACTTGACCAAAATGGTCAGTTGACCCCTTAAGGAGTTATTGCCCTTTATAGTCAATTTTTAACCATTTTTCGTAAATTTTTGTAATCTTTTACAAAAATCTTCTCCTCTGAAACTACTAAGACAAATTTAACCAAACTTGTCCACAATCATCATTAGGGTATCTTGTTTAAAAAATGTGTCCGATGACCCCGCCCGCGAACCAAGATGGCTGACATGGCTAAAAAATAGTACATAGGGTAAAATGCAGTTTTTGGCTCATATCTCTGAAACCAAAGCATTTAGAGCAAATCTGACATGGGGGTTAAATTGTTCATTAGGTCAAGATCTATCTGCCCTGAAATTTTCAGACCAATCAGGCAACACATTGTTGGGTTGCTGCCCCTGAATTGGTAATTTTAAGAAAATTTTGCAGCTTTTGGTTATTATCTTGAATATTATTATAGATATAGATAAACTGTAAACAGCAATAATGTTCAGCAAAGTAAGATCTACAAATAAGTCAACTTGACCAAAATGGTCAGTTGACCCCTTAAGGAGTTATTGCCCTTTATAGTCAATTTTTAACCATTTTTCGTAAATTTTTGTAATCTTTTACAAAAATCTTCTCCTCTGAAACTACTAAGACTAATTTAACCAAACTTGTCCACAATCATCATTAGGGTATCTTGTTTAAAAAATGTGTCCGATGACCCCGCCCGCGAACCAAGATGGCCGACATGGCTAAAAAATATTACATAGGGTAAAATGCAGTTTTTGGCTCATATCTCTGAAACCAAAGCATTTAGAGCAAATCTGACATGGGGGTTAATTTGTTCATTAGGTCAAGATCTATCTGCCCTGAAATTTTCAGACCAATCAGGCAACACATTGTTGGGTTGCTGCCCCTGAATTGGTAATTTTAAGAAAATTTTGCAGCTTTTGGTTATTATCTTGAATATTATTATAGATAGAGATAAACTGTAAACAGCAATAATGTACAGCAAAGTTAGATCTACAAATAAGGCAACATGACCAAAATTGTCAATTGACCCCTTAAGGAGTTATTGCCCTTTATAGTCAATTTTTTACAATTTTCATAAATTTTGTAAATTTTTGTAAATTTTTACAAAGTATTTTCCACTGTAACTACCGGGCCAAGTTCATTATAGATAGAGATAATAGTAAGGAGCAAGAATGTTCAGTAAAGTAAGATCTACAAACACATC
Organism: Mytilus californianus; assembly: GCF_021869535.1. NCBI lineage: Eukaryota > Metazoa > Mollusca > Bivalvia > Mytilida > Mytilidae > Mytilus > Mytilus californianus. Next base: position 6,320,236 of record NW_026262670.1, read on the forward strand.
ACCATCACCAAAACACATCACCATCACCAAAACACAATTTTGTCATGAATCCATCTGTGTCCTTTGTTTAATATGCACATAGACCAAGGTGAGCGACACAGGCTCTTTAGAGCCTCTGGTTTTCATCTCTACTTCCTTTAAATGTTTAACTTTTTTTTATTATACTCTAATATCAACTACCGTGCGAGGGCTGTATAGCCAGTCAAGGTCTTTAATAACCCCCATCATCATCTCTAGAAATAATGTATAAAACTCTACAGATAGACATGATAGATGCATACTGAGCTCCTTGTGACTTGTGAATTGAATATAATCAAGGAAATTGTTAAAGTGTTAAACATTAATCTATCATAGCCAGAAGTGCATTGATAATAATACTTTAAAATTATTTTCAGTTAATACTTTACCATTACTTTTCATGGTTTGGAAATTGCTTGTTTTAAAATATAAAAAAATGTCCCCTAAAATACTTAAATTCAGCTGGAAAAAAGTTCGTAAGCGTTATGACCTGAGATTTTATTAGGGTACAATATATATATTTTTTTTTTATCTATGAATAACTGCAGTGTGTATATTTACAATATAAATTTGGAAACCCATTGAAATATTTTCTAGAGAATTGTTCGAAAAGACTTCCAAAATTTCATAAATTTGGTGTAAAATGACGGTGGGCATGGATAACATAAACAAGCTCCGTTGGATGTTGGTCATGATACTATTTGACTTCAATTTTTAAAACAGAATAATAAAGTACTAATACCACACATAACTGTTTTGTCCAGGTTTTTATTATAAAAAGTGGTAAATTTAGAAAATGTTAGTATTGTCGCCTATGGCAGAATAAATACTACCGTTTTCCCTATAGGAGGGTGTGGATGGGGTATACAGATATAAGAGGGTGTGGATTGGGTATACAGATATAGGGGGGTTTGGATGGGTAATACAGATATAGGAGGATGTAGATGTGGTATACAGATATAGGAGGGTGTGGATGGGGTATACAGATATAGGAGGGTTTGGATGGGGAATACAGGTATAAGAGGGTGTTGATTGGGTATACAGATATAGGAGGGTTTGGATTGGTAAAACAGATATAGGAGGGTTCGGATGGGTAATACAAATATATAGGAGGGTTTAAATCGGGTATACAGATATAGGAGGGTTTGGATGGGGTATACAGATATAGGAAGGTTTAAATGGGGTATACAGATATAGGAGGGTGTGGATAGGTAATACAGATATAGGAGGGTTTTGATGGGGTATACAGATATAGGAGGGTTTGGATGGGTAGAATTAATGAATAGAAAAGGATTGGGTACAAAAATATAAAAAATAGAGAATAATATTGGGATGTTAAAAATATAAAGAACTGTGAATAATGTGCCCACAAAATTAGAAAAGATAGTTAAAAATGAAGACCCCCAAACTCATCCACACCTCATGTAGACATTAGGATGCATTTACCAATCTTCAGACTGCAAAGAAAATAACAGGACCAAATGGTGACAGATGGAACTTTTATTCTGATTCTTTAAAAAAAAAAGAGTTAAAAGCCTATTTAAAGTCTTCACAAAATTGTGAAAAATAATCGAAATGTCGTCTCATGAGTTATATATATATGGTTAGCATCTGTTAAGATAAAAAAAATCACCACTCAGCTGCTACTGGTCTTACTAATTGTAAGATATTATGTGTTACAGAAGCCTTCTTTGTAACAGGTGAAAGCAATATAAAGATTTGTCTGTATTTCAGGGTCAGACGCCATACGATCTAGCAGCAGAAAATAAATTTCTCCAGTATAAAGAAGTGATGGAATACTTACAGGTACATATAGTGATAGATATGGTGTTGAATTACAAACGCTTACACTTAGAATGAATCAAGTAGAAAATAAGTTACAAAATATAAAGAAATATAAAACTAAGAAATCAAATGCCGCAAAACCAAAATACTTCAGGAGAGAAATCTTACAAAATTGGTTTTAAACAAACAATTTAAAATTCTAATGCAATTATTTGTTATCACCATTTTGAATCGACAACATCATATATTTGGGGCGCTAAATCCACACTTAACAAGCTTTTAACTAAGCTTAGTTGTCATGTTTCAATTCAGGAATTTATTATTATGTGATTTCTTCAATATTCAACAAAATTAGCAGATGTTTTTTATTTCATATTCTAGAGCAAACAAGACGAGAGCAAGTTTTCTTAATTTTTAATAATAAATTGTTTTTTGGTTTTTGATTTGGAGATGTACGGCGGTGGGCGGGGGGGGGGGGGGGGGGGGGGGGTGGCTGCCAAACAGTGTCCGTTCATTAACATGAAAACGCTTTGACGAAATCTTTTCAAATTAAGATATGTTGTTTCCTGTGACTAAATGAAGGTCAAGTTTAATTTTCACCATTTTAGCTTTTTTCGTTGTTGAGTTGTAGACCTTTCAGAAACAAAAGTGATTTTTATACGACCGCAAAAAATTTTAGTGGTCGTATATTGGTATGATGTTGGCGTCGTCGTCGTCGTCCGAAGACACATTAGTTTTCGCACTCTAACTTTAGTTTAAGTGAATGGATCTCAATGAAATTTTACCATAAGGTTCAATACCACAAAAGGAAGGTGGGGATTGATTTTGGGGGCAATGGTACCAACAGTTAAGGAATTAGGGGCCAAAAGAGGCCAAAAATAAGCATTTTTGTAACTTCCAGACATAACTTGTGTGTTAGTGTATGGATCTCTCTGACATTGTACCACAAGGTTCCATATCACAAAGGGAATGCTGGGATTGATTTTGGGGGTAATTGCCTCAAAATTTTAGGAATTAGGGGCCAAAAAAGGGGCAAAAAACAAGCATTTTTATATGGACAAATACTTTAGTACAAAACATAATTTAAAGCAGTGTAAGGGAGATAAATCAAATTCATCATTAGAATTACCTCCCTTACACTGCTTTTAAATTATGTATAAAGTAATGGTTAATGAACAATTAAAACAATTTAAAACAGTGTAAGGGAGGTAATCCACGTACAACGTTTTGATTACTTCCCTTACACTGCTTTTAAATTATGTTTAAAGAAATGCATATTTATAAAGGAAGACTTTGTTTTATTTCATCAAAAATTGAATTATTGGGGTTCTTTGATATGTCAAATCTAACTGTGTATATAGATTTTTAATTTTGGGTCCAGTTTTTTAAATTGGTCTACATTAAGGTCCAAAGGGTCCAAAATTAATCTTAGTTTGATTTTAACAATAATTGAATATATGGGGTTCTTTGATATGCTGATTCTAAACATGTATTTAGATTTTTGATTTCGGGCCCATTTTTCAAGTTGATCCAAATTGGGGTCCAAAATTAAACTTTTGTTTGATTTCGACAAAAATTGAATATATGGGGTTCTTTGATATGCTGAATCTAACCATGTATTTAGATTTTTTATTTGTGGGCCCGTCTATCAAATTGGTTCATATTGAGGTCAAAAGGGTCCAAAATTAAACTTTGTTTATTTCATCAAGATTGAATTATTGGGGTTCTTTGATATGCCAAATCTAACCGCGTATTTAGATTTTTAATTTAGGGTCCAGTTTTCAAATTGGTCTACATTAAGGTTCAAAGGGTCCAAAATTAAACTCAGTTTAATTTTAACAAAAATTGAATTCTTGGGGTTCTTTGATATGCTGAATCTAAACATGTATTTAGATTTTTGATTTCGGTCCCAGTTTTCAAGTTTGTCCAAATTGGGGTCCAAATTAAACTTTGTTTGATTTCAACAAAAATTGAATATATGGGGTTCTTTGATATGCTGAATCTAACCATGTATTTTGATTTTTTTATTTGTGGGCCCTGCTATCAAATTGGTTCATATTGAGGTCAAAAGGGTCCAAAATTAAACTTTGTTTTATTTCATCAAAAATTGAATTATTGGGGTTCTTTGATATGCCAAATCTAACCGTGTATTTATATTTTTAATTTTGGGTCCAGTTTTTTAAATTGGTCTACATTAAGGTCCAAAGGGTCCAAAATTAAACTTAGTTTGATTTTAACAAAAATTGAATTCTTGGGGTTCTTTGATATGCTGAGTCTAAACATGTGTTTAGATTTTTTATTTCGGGCCCAGTTTTCAAGTTGGTCCAAATTGGGGTCCAAAATTAAACTTTGTTTGATTTCAACAAAAATTGAATATATGGGGTTCTTTGATATGCTGAATCTAACCATTTATTTTGATTTTTTTATTTGTGGGCCCTGCTATCAAATTGGTTCACATTGAGGTCAAAAGGGTCCAAAATTAAACTTTGTTTTATTTCATCAAAAATTGAATTATTGGGGTTCTTTGATATGTCAAATCTAACTGTGTATATAGATTTTTAATTTTGGGTCCAGTTTTTTAAATTGGTCTACATTAAGGTCCAAAGGGTCCAAAATTAATCTTAGTTTGATTTTAACAATAATTGAATATATGGGGTTCTTTGATATGCTGATTCTAAACATGTATTTAGATTTTTGATTTCGGGCCCATTTTTCAAGTTGATCCAAATTGGGGTCCAAAATTAAACTTTTGTTTGATTTCGACAAAAATTGAATATATGGGGTTCTTTGATATGCTGAATCTAACCATGTATTTAGATTTTTTATTTGTGGGCCCGTCTATCAAATTGGTTCATATTGAGGTCAAAAGGGTCCAAAATTAAACTTTGTTTATTTCATCAAGATTGAATTATTGGGGTTCTTTGATATGCCAAATCTAACCGCGTATTTAGATTTTTAATTTAGGGTCCAGTTTTCAAATTGGTCTACATTAAGGTTCAAAGGGTCCAAAATTAAACTCAGTTTAATTTTAACAAAAATTGAATTCTTGGGGTTCTTTGATATGCTGAATCTAAACATGTATTTAGATTTTTTATTTCGGGCCCAGTTTTCAAGTTGGTCCAAATTGGGGTCCAAAATTAAACTTTGTTTGATTTCAACAAAAATTGAATATATGGGGTTCTTTGATATGCTGAATCTAACCATGTATTTTGATTTTTTTATTTGTGGGCCCTGCTATCAAATTGGTTCACATTGAGGTCAAAAGGGTCCAAAATTAAACTTTGTTTTATTTCATCAAAAATTGAATTATTGGGGTTCTTTGATATGTCAAATCTAACTGTGTATATAGATTTTTAATTTTGGGTCCAGTTTTTTAAATTGGTCTACATTAAGGTCCAAAGGGTCCAAAATTTAACTTAGTTTGATTTTAACAAAAATTGAATTCTTGGGGTTCTTTGATATGCTGAATCTAAACATGTGTTTAGATTTTTGTCTATGGGCCCAGTTTTCAAGTTGGTCCAAATTGGGGTCCAAAATTCAACAAAAATTGAATATATGGGGTTCTTTGATATGCTGAATCTAACCATGTATTTTGATTTTTGGGCCCCGTTATCAAATTGGTCCACATTGAGGTCAAAAGGGTCCAAAATTAAACTTCGATTGATTTCATCAAAAATGGAATTCTTTGGATTCTATGATATGCTGAATCTTACCATGTATTTAGATTTTGGATATTGGACCATAATAGGTAAATTAAAAAAATTAAAGTTCTTAGACCACATTCATTCTGTGTCAGAAACCTATGCTGTGTCAAATATTTAATCACAATCCAAATTCAGAGCTGTATCAAGCTTGAATGTTGTGTCCATACTTGCCCCAACTGTTCAGGGTTCGACCTCTGCGGTCGTATCAAGCTGCGCCCAGCGGAGCATTTTATTACTATATGAATTTGAGTTATTTCCCTTTGAACAGAAATGGTATAATTAATAATTAATTTCTATGTCATTTGGTCTCTTGTTTATTTTGAGTTATTTCCCTTTGAACAGGAATGATTTAATTAATAATTATCTCATCAAAAATTGAATTCTTGGGGTTCTTTAATATGCTGATCTTAACAATGTACTTAGATTTGGGATATTGGACCATAATAGGTAAATTTCCAATTTCAAATTTTTCATTTCTTTGACCACATTCATTTTGTGTCATAAACCTATGCTGTGTCAAATACTCATTTTTTTATTAGCTCACCTGGCCCGAAGGGCCAAGTGAGCTTTTCTCATCACTTGGCGTCCGTCGTCCGTCGTCCGGCGTCGTCCGTCGTCGGCGTTAACTTTTTACATTTTGAACTTCTTCTAGAGAACCACTGAATGGAATGAAACCAAACATGGCATGAATGTTCCTTATGAGGTGCTGACCAAGTGTTGTTACTTTGTAGCCGATCCATCATCCAAGATGGCCGCCAGCGGGGGACTAAGTTTAACATAGGACCCTATGGGAAATGCATACAAATGACTTCTTTTAGAGAACCACTGAATGGAATAAAACATAACATGGCATGAATGTTCCTTATGAGGTGCTCACCAAGTGTTGTTACTTTGTAGCCGATCCATCATCCAAGATGGCCGCCAGCGGGGGACTTAGTTTAACATAGGACCCTATGGGAAATGCATACAAATGACTTCTTTTAGAGAACCACTGAATGGAATAAAACCAAACATGGCATGAATGTTCCTTATGAGGTGTTGACCATGTGTTGTTACTTTGTAGCCGATCCATCATCTAAGATGGCTGCCATCGGGGAACTTAGTTTAACATAGGACCCTATGGGAAATACATACAAATGTCTTCTTTTAGAGAACCACTGAATGGAATGAAACCAAACATGGCATGAATGTTCCTTATGAGGTGCTGACCAAGTGTTGTTACTTTGTAGCCGATCCATCATCCAAGATGGCCGCCAGCGGGGGACTTAGTTTAACATAGGACCCTATGGGAAATACATAAAAATGTCTTCTTTTAGAGAACCACTGAATGGAATGGAACCAAACATGGCATGAATGTTCCGTATGAGATGCTGACCAAGTGTTGTTACTTTGCAGTCGGTCCATCATCCAAGATGGCCGCCAGCGGGGGACTTAGTTTAACATAGGACCCTATGGGAAATACATACAAATGTCTTCTTTTAGAGAACCACTGAATGGAATGAAACCAAACATGGCATGAATGTTCCTTATGAGGTTCTGACCAAGTGTTGTTACTTTGTAGCCGATCCATCATCCAAGATGGCCGCCAGCGGGGGACTTAGTTGAACATAGGACCCTATGGGAAATACATACAAATGTCTTCTTTTAGTGAACCACTGAATGGAATGAAACCAAACATGGCATGAATCTTCCTTATGAGATGCTGACCAAGTGTTGTTACTTTGTAGCTGATCCATCATCCAAGATGGCCCCCAGTGGGGGACTTAGTTTTACATAGGACCCTTTGGGAAATACATAAAAATGTCTTCTTTTAGAGAACCAATAAATGGAATGGAACCAAACATGGCATGAATGTTCCTTATGAGATGTTGACCAAGTGTTGTTACTTTGCAGCCGATCCATCATCCAAGATGGCCGACAGCGGGGGACTTAGTTTAACATAGGACCCTATGGGAAATACATACAATTGTCTTCTTTTAGAGAACCACTGAATGGAATTGAACCAAACATGGCATGAATGTTCCTTATGAGTTGCTGACCAAGTGTTGTTACTTTGCAGTCGATCCATCATCCAAGATGGCCGCTAGGGGGGGGGGGGCTTAGTTTAACATAGGACCCTATGGGAAATACATACAAATGTCTTCTTTTAGAGTACCACTGAATGGAATGAAACCAAACATGGCATGAATGTTCCTTATGAAGTGCTGACCAAGTGTTGCTACTTTGTTGCCGATTTACTGTTCAAAATGGCCACCAGGATATTTTATTAAATAACGGGACCAATATTAATCAAAATTTGGCCTCAATCATTATTTGGGTATCTGTTATGATTTTTATCTATCTTTACATGATTTCTAAAACCAAAGTAGAGTCAGGTGAGCGACACAGGCTCTTGAGAGCCTCTAGTTTTGTATAGAATGCATAGAAATGGAAATAACTGTATTGTATAACTATTTTTAGCTTGGCCTACAATTAACTTTGTCCTATTTTAGCAAATATTCTTTTACGTAGCTAACTACTATATCACTAGCCTTTTAACACTCAGGTTATGAGTTTGAGTCCCTCACATGGCAGGTCCTTTGACTTCTTAAATTCACGCAAGTAATCAGTTTTCCACACTTTTTGTCGTTATGCTTACAGATGTTGATTTGATATTTGGTATACAGTTTTAGGTTTACCATGACAAATTATAGAACAATTTCTGATTTTGTTCCGGTCTGAAGTTTTGTGCAGAGTTATGGTCCTTTGACTTGGACAATTCAGGAAAGTAATCAGTTTTCAGCATTTTTTATACGACCGCAAAGAATTTTTGCGTTCATATAATGCTACGATGTCGGCGGTGTAGTCGTCGTCGGCATCATCGTCCTTAGACACATTTGGTTCCCGGACAATAACTTTAGTTTAAGTGAATGTCTCTCTATGATCTTTTACCAGAAGGTTCAATACCACAAAAGGATGGTTGGGAATGCTTTTGGAGGTTATGGTACCAACAGTTTAAGAATTAGGGCCCAAAAAGGGGCCAAAAACAAGCATTTTTATAGTTTCCGGACAATAACTTGTGTTTTAGTGTATGGATCTCTCTAAAATTGTACTACAAGGTTCCATACCACAAAGGGAAGGCTGGGAATGAGTTAGTTTGGGGGTAATTACTCCTGGGGGGGGGGGGTTCAAAAAGTTTGGGGGGATTTTTTTTTCAATTTTTTTTGGGGGTTCATATTTTTTCTTCAAAATTTTTGAAATTTCAAATTTTTTGAAAAGTTTCAAGAAGAAATCTTCAATTGCACAATATTGCAAAATAGCACAGTATTGCGCAACAGCACAGTATTGCGCAATAGCACAGTATTGGGCAATATCACAGTATTGTGCAACAGCACAGTATTGCGCAATAGCACAGTATTGGGCATTATCACAGTATTGTGCAATAGCAAGAAATCTTCAATTGCACAGTATTTGGGCAATAGCAAGAAATCTTTAATTGCACAAAAACACAGTATTGCGCAATTGCAAGAAATCTTCAGTTCCACAGTATTGCACAATAGCATAGGTATTGCACAATAGCACAGTATTGCGTAATAGCACAGTATTGCACAATAGCAAGAAATCTTCAATTGCACAGTATTGTGGAATAGCAGGAAATCTTCAGTTGAAAATTAAGACAAATCTTTAAACCAATTTCAATGGGATTAATTTTAAAGTCTTTAATTTTTGGGTTCTAACCTTGTATTACTATTTTGGATATTGAGCCCCATTTTTAAATTGGTCTACATTGAGGTCAAAAGGGTCCAAAATTTAACTTTGATTTCATCCAAATTTGTATTATTGCTGTTCTTTGATATGCAGACTAACCGTGCATTTAGATTTTTAATTTTTGGGCAAGCCGTCTTCAAATTGGTCCATATTAAGGTCCAAAGGGCCCCAAATTAAAGTTTAGTTTTAATTTCAAAAAAGAAATGAATTCTAGGGGTTCTTTGATATGCTGAATCTAAGCGTGTATTAGGATTTTTGATTTTGGGCACAGTATTCAAGTTGGTTAAAATTGAATTAATATATGCCCAATCAAACAGTGTTTTAGATTTTAGATTTTGGGCATGTTTTCAAAGTTGGTCCAAATTGTGTTCCAAAATTAAACTTTGTTTGATTTCATCAAAAATTGAATTATCAGTGCTCTTTGGTTTGCCCAACCTTACAATATATTATCCCATTTGAATTACCTCCCTTACACTGCTTTTAAATTATGTAGAAAGTAATGAATAATGAACAATTAAGACAATTTAAAAGCAGTTTAAGGGAGGTAATCCAAATACAACGTTTTGATTACCTCCCTTACACTGCTTTTCATGTTTAAAGAAATGCATGTGTATAAAGGAAGACCAGTTAATACGCAACAGCATAGTGTATTGCACAAAAGCAAAAAAAAAGGGGGGGTAAATTTTTAAATTTTTTTGTGGGGGGAGGGAGGGGGGGGGGGGGCAATTCGCAATAGCAAAGTGTATTGCACAAAAGCAAAAAATTGAATATAAATTCAAATCATGTAACCAATTCTAAGTTCTTTGACTACAGTTATTCTGTGTCAGAAACCTTTTATGTTTCAAATATTTAACTGCGCTGGGCTTCGCTAATGTCGCAAATTGCGATTTTTTTTTCATCCGGCGACAAAATATGGCTGCTGGCGATTTTTCTGGCGTCAACATTTCCCTATGTCAAAATGTTTCATTTCTTGACTGTAACGATAATATTACCGATCTTCATTTACATTGGTAAAAGAAAAAAAATTTAATTGTAAGAAATTTTACCTGGCGACAAGTTTATGACTTTGTTTACGACCCCAAGCTAAGCAACGGTTACAACAGGTGTTATAATTAGTTGTTACAGGTAATCCGTTTATCAGAGGGGTCATTAATGATCATCAACATTAATTCATTTAAATAGAATTGGTCAGTTGGCATTTGTCATTTCATTTGAAGAAATTTTCATACGGCAACACAATTTGCAACGTTTACCGTAGTTTCATGAAGAAAACGTAATTGACAGAAAGATGAAAACCACAATAACTAATTAAAACACATCATTTTACTTGTATTCCATAAAAAATGGTAAATTCAGACTTGATTTGTCTTTGCCTGCTCTCAATTTTGATACGAAAATAACAAAACTGGATGCCATTGTTGATCGTATTTACTTCTACTGAGTACTGTGTATAATCCTCCGAAGAAGGAGCACACCTGAATGAAGAAAGATAACTCAATTTGATTTTGTCCTAGTATTGAGATACCTACTAAAGATATGTCTACATACTTCTGACTTTAGAATTTATTGGTTTAGGTCTTTTGAGTTATGGGAAAAGTTAAGAGGGTCTTGGTAGCAGGATGGGTACGGTGCTTGGGTCATCATTTTCTGTATTCTTTATTTTTTATACAAATTTTCACTATTCTGTATATATCTAAACACCCATTATTCTCTTTTCTTCATTTAATTGCACATTTACTCTATTCTGTAACATATACAGACCATAAGCTAATTATAAGGACAGGAACATTGATCAATAGAGTCATTATATATGCGTCCCATTAGTCATTGTTTGGAGACATAAACATTCAAAATAAAAACATACATTTGTGGAAAATCAGCTGCTTTGTTTTAATCTTTATTGTTATAATTTTATACAACCGCAAAAAAATTTTGCGGTCCTATATTGGTATGACGTTGGCGTAGTCGTCGTCCGAAGACACATTGGTTTTCGCACAATAACTTTAGTTTAAGTGATTAGATCTCTATGAAATTTTACCATAAGGTTCAATACCACAAAAGGAAGGTTGGGATCGATTTTGGGGGTTATGGTACCAACAGTTAAGGAATTAGGGGCCAAAAAGGGGCCAAAAATAAGCATTTTTTTAACTTCAAGACAATAACTTGTGTGTTAGTGTATGGATCTCTCTGACATTGTACCACAAGGTTCCATATCACAAAGGGAATGCTGGGATTGATTTTGGTAATTGCCTCAAAATTTTAGGAATAAGGGGCCAAAAAAGGGGCAAAAAACAGGCATTTTTCTAGTTTCCAGACAATAACTTGTGTTCAAGTGTATGGATCTCTCTCAAATTTTACTGCAAGGTATCATACCACAAAGGGAAGGCTGGGATTGATTTTGGGGGTAATTTCCTCAAAATTTTAGGAATAAGGGGCAAAAAAGGGGCAAAAAACAAGCATTTTTCTAGTTTCAGGACTATAACTTGTGTGTAAGTGTATGGATCTTTATGAAATTGTACTACAAGGTTCCATCACAAAGGGAAAGCTGGGTTTGAGTTTGGGGATAATTGCCCAAAACGTTTAGGAATTCGGGGCCAAAAAGGGGCCTACATTAAGGTCCAAAGGGTCCAAATTAAACTTAGTTTGATTTTAACAAAAATTGAATTCTTGGGGTTCTTATATATGCTGAATCTTAACATGTGTTTAGATTTTTGATTATGGACCCAATTTTCAAGTTGGTCCAAATTTGGGTCCAAATTAAACTTTGTTTGATTTCAACAAAAATCGAATATATGAGGTTCTTTGATATACTGAATCTAACCATGTATTTAGATTATTGATTTTTTGGCCCCGTTATCAAATTGGTCCACATTGAGGTCAAAAGGGTCCAAAATTAAACTTTGTTCAGGGGTTCAAATTAGCAGTGGTCCGAGGTCCGTGACCTTCCACTGTTGCAATCGGACTTTCGTTTTGGTTACTAGCTACGCCCGACGGACCTTCGATCTTAAAGGAAATAAAAATGATTTTTGCTGACCTTTTTAACCATCGGTATCGTCATTTTTAAGCCATATTTATATTATTATTGAAATCGAGATAAAAAAAAATGTTTCATCCCTGACCTTGCCGACGAGTGATAAAAGTTATTTTTAACCTTGTATTTCTTGGAAACACAAGGTTATAAATAGTTGCGAGAAGTCACGTGACAAATCATTTAATCAATTAGACATTTTAGAACAAAATGAGTCCGTTTCACTTTGGTGTCACGTCTTCCAAGAGAAAGCCTGAAGATTATGAACGGTCTTCAACCACAGGCACTTGTTTCTATCCATGGGAAGGTCGACTATCCATAAATATGGAAGGATATTCAACCTTCCCATGGATAGAAACAAGTGCCTGTGTCTTCAACGTCTTCAAAAGAAATCAAATGAAGATCTCACTAAAGACCAAAAATGCGATCGTGAAAAACGGGAACGGAGCCCTTCAGGAAAATCGATCGACCGTGGCTATATTTTGATGAATCAACTGGTCTAATGTCATGCACATACTGCCAGAAGTTCCCCTCTCATTCAGAAAAAGAAAGTGCACTTGTAAGGGGAACACAAAATCTTAAAATAGACCCAATGAAAATATACGAAGTGACACCCCAGCATTTATCTTGTTTAAAGCAGTGGATCCATGAAAGTAACCCAAATTTTAAGTCTAATTATGACTAAAGATTAATTGTCAGACACTAAACTTGGACAATGTATTCTCAAGCAGAATGTAAGCCTGATCAGTTAAATAGATATAAGGTTCTTTTCAACACTGCATACAGTATTGCAAAAAAGGGAAACCCTTCAGTTACTATGAATTTATTTTTGAAATCCAGTGCAAAAATGGTGTTGATGTGTAAGCAGTACTTCAATATTGAAGGTTGTAAACTGTTTATTTGCTGGATAGCCAATTTAGGCATTATATGAGAAACGAAACATCACATGCAGTTCAAATATGATGAAACAAACTAACCTCACTCCAAAAGCTCATTAATTTGTATCTTATTGAGTTATGAAATTTTTCCTGTAAAAGTAGGACCTTTCAGTTTGGAGTGTCAAAGGTCCTGGACCTTCCAGTACCAAATGTTAATTTGAACCCCTGCAATAGTACTGAAAGTGGTGTTAAACATCAACAATCAATCCTTACCACGACGATATAGACAATAGTACTGAAAGTGGTGTTAAACACTAACAATCAATCAATCCATCCTTACCACCACGATATAGACAATAGGCAGATTCCATATAAGAAATTGAAATGTCTGTCAAAATGAATAAATAAATAAAAATAATAATTACTGTTATTTTAAAGATAATCTGTGAATGTTTTGAGGAATAATGATGTTAGAAGAAATTATAAAAATAATTTTTGGATATGATTGTTTCCGTTTAAAGTAGAAATGATTAAAACAAGTTGAAAAAATGCAAAAATTTTGACAGAATTAACTCCCATTTTTTTACACAATGTTTATGTATTGCAATGCTTTATGTTGACACTTGTATACTGGTATTTACTAGTGTAGTCTGGTTATTCAAACATCCCTGTTCCCAAATTTGTTACTTTTTTTAGTCAAAAACATCTGTGATATATATTTTTTTTCATTTTCAAATATCTTGCTTTATAGCTCAGTGTCTGTCAATAAATCTTATGTCAGGAACATCGCTGTAAAAACTTTCAAAATCATTGTAGGTTCCAATATATGCCAGTTAAAACTGAAAGTCATGCTGTGCATAAGAAAAAACACATGTTGATTCTTTCATTTAACTTTATTCAAGCAATAGTTTTAACTTATATGTTTCCTACATAAGATCTGTCAAACTTGTTTTCTTATGTCTGAAACATTTGAATGTGCTAACAGTTAAAGTTCTTTGACCTGTAGTGAAATCTTGTTAGATGTTAGGCTGCAGTATTTTCCAGGAGTTTTAAAAATGACTTTCAACTAGGATTTGATTTCCAATGTCAGTCAAAAAAACCAAATATATATTGTCTGTCAAAATATCTTATGTATGAAAAATCTTATGTCAGAATCAAGTCTGTCAAAATCTTATGTCAGAAACTCAATTTGTCTGTCAAATCTTATGTCAGAAATAATAAAGTCTGTCAAATCTTATGTCAGAAAAAATAAAGTCTGTCAAATCTTATGTCAGAAAAAATAAAGTCTGTCAAATCTTATGTCAGAAACAATAAAGTCTGTCAAATCTTATGTCAGAAACATAATATTTAAGGCTTCGTTTATTTAAAAAGGATGATGCTCATAATTTTTTTTTTTGTCAAATTGTCTTTATCTTTATTAGTAAAGCATGTATTCAAAAACAGAAGTTCATTGATTATGATTTTTGCCTAACATGCTTATGGGAGTTGTTTCACTTTCTTATATGGAATCTGCCAATAGTACTGAAAGTGGTGTTAAACACCAACAAACAATCAATCATTACCACAACGGTATAGACAATAGTACTGAAAGTGGTGCTAAACATCAACAATCCATCTTTACCACCACGATATAGAAAATAGTACTGAAAGTGGTGTTAAACACCAACAATCAATTCTTACCACCACGATATAGACAATAGTACTGAAAGTGGTGTTAAACATCAACAATCAATCAATCCTTACAACCATGATATAGACAATAGTACTGAAAGTGGTGTTAAACATCAACAATCAATCCTTACCACCACGATATAGACAATAGTACTGAAAGTGGTGTTAAACATCAACAATCAATCCTTACCACCACGATATAGACAATAGTACTGAAAGTGGTGTTAAACACCAACAATCAATCAATCTCTCCTTACCACCATGATATAGAGAATAGTACTGAAAGTGGTGTTAAACACCAACAATCAATCAATCCATCCTTATGACTATGATATAGACAATAGTAGTGAAAGTGGTGTTAAACACCAACAATCAATCAATCTCTCCTTACCACCACGATATAGAGAATAGTACTGAAAGTGGTGTTAAACACCAACAATCAATCAATCAATCAATCCTTACCACCATGATGTAGACAATAGTACTGAAAGTGGTGTTAAACACCAACAATCAATCAATCAATCCTTACCACCATGATATAGACAATAGTACTGAAAGTGGTGTTAAACACCAACAATCAATCAATCCTTACCACTGAGATATAGACAATAGTACTGAAAGTGGTGTTTAACATCAACAATCAATCAATCCTTACCACCATGATATAGACAATAGTACTGAAAGTGGTGTTAAACACCAACAATCAATCAATCTCTCCTTACCACCACGATATAGAGAATAGTACTGAAAGTGGTGTTAAACACCAACAATCAATCAATCCTTACCACCATGATATAGACACTAGTACTGAAAGTGGTGTTAAACACCAACAATCAATCAATCAATCAATCCTTACCACCATGATGTAGACAATAGTACTGAAAGTGGTGTTAAACACCAACAATCAATCAATCAATCCTTACCACCACGATATAGACAATAGTACTGAAAGTGGTGTTAAACACCAACAATCAATCAATCAATCCTTACCACCACGATATAGACAATAGTACTGAAAGTGGTGTTAAACACCAACAATCAATCAATCCATCCTTACCACTACGATATAGACAATAGTACTGAAAGTGGTGTTAAACACCAACAATCAATCAATCAATCCTTACCACCTCGATATAGACAAGAGTACTGAAAGTGGTGTTAAACACCAACAATCAATCAATCAATCCTTACCACCATGATATAGACAATAGTACTGAAAGTGGTGTTAAACATCAACAATCAATCAATCAATCCTTACCACCATGATATAGACAATAGTACTGAAAGTGGTGTTAAACATCAACAATCAATCAATCCTTACCACCAAGATATAGACAATAGAACTGAAAGTGGTGTTAAACATCAACAATCAATCAATCCTTACCACCATGATGTAGACAATAGTACTGAAAGTGGTGTTAAACATCAACAATCAATCAATCCTTACCACCACGATATAGACAATAGTACTGAAAGTGGTGTTAAACACCAACAATCAATCAATCCTTACCACCACGATATAGACAATAGTACTGAAAGTGGTGTTAAACACCAACAATCAATCAATCAATCCTTACCACTACGATATAGACAATAGAAATGAAAGTGGTGTTTACCACCAACAATCAATCAATCCATCCTTACCACCAAGATATAGACAATAGTACTGAAAGTGGTGTTAAACACCAACAATCAATCAATCCTTACCACCAAGATATAGACAATAGTACTGAAAGTGGTGTTAAACACCAACAAGCAATCAATCCTTACCACCACGATATAGACAATAGTACTGAAAGTGGTGTTAAACACCAACAATCAATCCTTACCACCTCGATATAGACAATAGTACTGAAAGTGGTGTTAAACACCAACAATCAGTCACGGTATAGACAATAGTACTGAAAGTGGTGTTAAACATCAACAATCAATCCTTACCACGACGATATAGACATTAGTACTGAAAGTGGTGTTAAACATCAACAATCAATCCTTACCACGACGATATAGACATTAGTACTGAAAGTGGTGTTAAACACCAACAATCAATCAATCCATCATTACCACCACGATATAGACAAAAGTACTGAAAGTGGTGTTAAACATCAACAATCAATCCTTACCACCATGATATAGACAATAGTACTGAAAGTGGTGTTAAACATCAACAATCAATCCTTACCACCAAGATATAGACAATAGTACTGAAAGTGGTGTTAAACACCAACAATCAATCAATCCTTACCACCTCGATATAGACAATAGTACTGAAAGTGGTGTTAAACACCAACAAGCAATCAATCCTTACCACCACGATATAGACAATAGTGCTGAAAATGGTGTTAAACACCAACAATCAATCAATCCTTACCACCTCGATATAGACAATAGTACTGAAAGTGGTATAAAAAACCAACAATCAATCAATCCTTACCACCACGATATAGACAATAGTACTGAAAGTGGTGTTAAACACCAACAATCAATCAATCAATCCTTACCACCATGATATAGACAATAGTACTGAAAGCGGTGTTAAACACCAACAATCAATCAATCCATCCTTACCACTACGATATAGACAATAGTACTGAAAGTGGTGTTTAACATCAACAATCAATCAATCCTTACCACCTCGATATAGACAATAGTACTGAGAGTGGTGTTAAACATCAACAATCAATCAATCCTTACCACCAAGATATAGACAATAGTACTGAAAGTGGTGTTAAACACCAACAATCAATCAATCCATCCTTACCCAGTGTTCTCCCCAGGCCGTTTTAGCGTCGTGGTACGGCGACGCTATATTTTTTCCCGTGATGCTATAATAATTCCGGCGACTCTATAATCATTTTGAGGATGCTATTTTTCTTCTTTCTATATCGTAAATCCATGTCCTAAATTTTGAACTTTCATCTAATTACCGCGTATGATCATAAAAATTATATCACCTTTAAGTGTAATCCCCTGAAATCGGACAATAGAGGCATTTAAGAGTGATTAAAAAGGTGTTAATTGCCTTTTGGGTGATAACTGTTTGGATACGAATACCCCAAGCTGACACTTGTGACATGATTAATACCAAGTGGTCTGTCTGCAATTGCAAATTAAGACATGGAAAAAATGTAATCATAAAACAATTCGAAATCTACGTTTTGCATTACGGAAATTCAAAGATACAAACGATTTTTCTCTTTAAAAATGAGGTTTGGTCGTTTATTTTTACAACTTTCATAAAATTACTTTCTTTCTCTTCCGCCGGTACTACTTGTTAATCGAGAGCGAACATATCGGTTTTGGGCTCAATAAGTTGGCTTAAGTTTATGTTTCATCCATTTAATACATCAAAAGCGTCACATTCGTTCCCAATCTCTTGTCAAACATTGTTTATTTTCGTTAATTTTTCTTCGGCCGCCATTGACTACTTTTGTGCAAACTACCGATTGGAACCGGACCAGATATGACAAAAATCCGCATTTTCACAATAATAACTACAGATGCACAAATGGCACAGCAGACAGAAAAAAATATACCAAAAAGAGAAAACTATGCATTAACAGACTATTTGTTAGATAACTTTGTTAAAAATATCTATCACCTTGATATAAAGAAACAACTGGGACTAATTCATTGACTACCATGAAACAATGAATTTTTAGACATGAAAAATTTTTTTTAATTGAAATTTTATTGCTATATGATACTTTCTTTTCTTTTACTTGATATTTAGTATTGTATATATATAAAGGTTGCACTATAATAAACCATTCACTCATTCATTTAGTTGGGTAGGTAGGGTAACTAGAACCAGAGACATATATTGTATTATATGTCTCTGCTAGAACCACACATATATTGTTATATGGCCCAAGAGGAAAACAATAATTCTGTACAGTAACTATAAATGAATATAGAAAACATAAACTGAAACAACTGTTATCATGGTTATATTTTAATTGTATTCTCAGTTATGAATTGAACAATATAAACATTGTACCATAAAGGAAATAGAGCATCACCACGACGCGACAAATGACATTGAAAAAAATAGTTTATTTTTTTTACGCCAAATGTGATGCTATCCAAAATACCTGGGGAGAACACTGCTTACCACTACGATATAGACAATAGTACTGAAGTTGGTGTTAAACATCAACAGTCAATCCTTACCACCACGATATAGACAATAGTACTGAAAGTGGTGTTAAACACCAACAATCAATCCTTACCACATTGATATAGGCAATAGTGTTGAAAGTAGTGTTAAACATCAACAATCAATCAATCCTTACCACCACGATATAGACAATAGTACTGAAAGTGGTGTTAAACATCAACAATCAATCAATCCTTACCACCACGATATAGACAATAGTACTGAAAGTGGTGTTAAACATCAACAATCAATCCATCCTTACCACCATACTGAAAGTGGTGTTAAACATCAACAATCAATCAATCCTTACCACCACGATATAGACAATAGTACTGAAAGTGGTGTTAAACATCAACAATCAATCAATCAATCCTTACCACCACGATATAGACAATAGAACTGAAAGTGGTGTTAAACATCAACAATCAATCAATCCTTACCACCACGATATAGACAATAGTACTGAAAGTGGTGTTAAACATCAACAATCAATCAATCAATCCTTACCACCACGATATAGACAATAGTACTGAAAGTGGTGCTAAACATCAACAATCAATCAATCCTTACCACCACGATATAGACAATAGTACTGAAAGTGGTGTTAAACACCAACAATCAATCAATCCTTAACACCTCGAAATAGACAATAGTACTGAAAGTGGTGTTAAACACCAACAATCAATCCTTACCACCACGATATAGACAATAGTACTGAAAGTGGTGTTAAACACCAACAATCAATCTATCAATCCTTACCACCAAGATATAGACAATAGTACTGAAAGTGGTGTTAAACACCAAAAATCAATCAATTCGTACCACCACGATATAGACAATAGAACTGAATGTGGTGTTAAACACCAACAATCAATCAATCAATCCTTACCACCACGATATAGACAATAGTACTGAAAGTGGTGTTTAACACCAACAATCAATCCATCAATCCTTACCACCAAGATATAGACAATAGTACTGAAAGTGGTGTTAAACACCAACAATCAATCAATCCTTACCACCTCGATATAGACAATAGTACTGAAAGTGGTGTTAAACACCAACAATCAATCCTTACCACCACGATATAGACAATAGTACTGAAAGTGGTGTTAAACACCAAAAATCAATCAATTCTTACCACCACGATATAGACAATAGTACTGAAAGTGGTGTTAAACACCAACAATCAATCAATCCTTACCACCTCGATATAGACAATAGTACTGAAAGTGGTGTTAAGCACCAACAATCAATCAATCCTTACCACCAAGATATAGACAATAGTACTGAAAGTGGTGTTAAACATCAACAATCAATTCTTACCACCACGATATAGACAATAGTACTGAAAGTGGTGTTAAACACCAACAATCAATCAACCCTTACCACCAAGATATAGACAATAGAACTGAAAGTGGTGTTTAACATCAACAATCAATCAATCCTTACCACCACGATATAGACAATAGTACTGAAAGTGGTGTTAAACACCAACAATCAATCAATCCTTACCACCATGATATAGACAATAGTGCTGAAAGTGGTGTTAAGCACCAACAATCAATCAATCCTCACCACCACGATATAGACAATAGTACTGAAAGTAGTGTTAAACACCAACAATCAATCAATCCATCCTTACCACCACGATATAGACATTAGTACTGAAAGTGGTGTTAAACACCAACAATCAATCCTTACCACATTGATATAGGCAATAGTGTTGAAAGTAGTGTTAAACATCAACAATCAATCAATCCTTACCACCACGATATAGACAATAGTACTGAAAGTGGTGTTAAACATCAACAATCAATCTATCCTTACCACCTCGATATAGACAATAGTACTGAAAGTGGTGTTAAACATCAACAATCAATCAATCCTTACCACCACGATATAGACAATAGTACTGAAAGTGGTGTTAAACATCAACAATCAATCCATCCTTACCACCATACTGAAAGTGGTGTTAAACATCAACAATCAATCAATCCTTACCACCACGATATAGACAATAGTACTGAAAGTGGTGTTAAACATCAACAATCAATCAATCAATCCTTACCACCACGATATAGACAATAGAACTGAAAGTGGTGTTAAACACCAACAATCAATCATCAATCCTTACCACCATGATATAGACAATAGTACTGAAAGTGGTGTTAAACACCAACAATTAATCAATCAATCCTTACCACAACGATATAGACAATAGTACTGAAAGTGGTGTTAAACACCAACAATCAATCAATCCTTACCACCTCGATATAGACAATAGTACTGAAAGTGGTGCTAAACATCAACAATCAATCAATCCTTACCACCACGATATAGACAATAGTACTGAAAGTGGTGTTAAACACCAACAATCAATCAATCCTTACCACCTCGATATAGACAATAGTACTGAAAGTGGTGTTAAACACCAACAATCAATCTATCAATCCTTACCACCAAGATATAGACAATAGTACTGAAAGTGGTGTTAAACACCAAAAATCAATCAATTCTTACCACCACGATATAGACAATAGTACTGAATGTGGTGTTAAACACCAACAATCAATCAATCAATCCTTACCACCACGATATAGACAATAGTACTTAAAGTGGTGTTTAACACCAACAATCAATCCATCAATCCTTACCACCACGATATAGACAATAGTACTGAAAGTGGTGTTAAACACCAACAATCAATCTATCAATCCTTACCACCAAGATATAGACAATAGTACTGAAAGTGGTGTTAAACACCCAAAATCAATCAATCCTTACCACCAAGATATAGACAATAGTACTGAAAGTGGTGTTAAACACCAACAATCAATCAACCCTTACCACCAAGATATAGACAATAGAACTGAAAGTGGTGTTTAACATCAACAATCAATCAATCCTTACCACCACGATATAGACAATAGTACTGAAAGTGGTGTTAAACATCAACAATCAATCAATCCATCCTTACCACCAAGATATAGACAATAGTACTGAAAGTGGTGTTAAACACCAACAATCAATCAATCCTTACCACCATGATATAGACAATAGTACTGAAAGTGGTGTTAAGCACCAACAATCAATCAATCCTCACCACCACGATATAGACAATAGTACTGAAAGTAGTGTTAAACACCAACAATCAATCAATCCTTACCACCAAGATATAGACATTAGTACTGAAAGTGGTGTTAAACACCAACAATCAATCCATCATTACCACCACGATATAGACAATAGAACTGAAAGTGGTTTTAAACATCAACAATCAATCAATCAATCCTTACCACCACGATATAGACAATAGTACTGAAAGTGGTGTTAAACACCAACAATCAATCAATCCTTACCACCACGATATAGACAATAGTACTGAATTTGAAAGTGGTGTTAAACACCAACAATCAATCAATCCTTACCACCACGATATAGACAATAGTACTGGAATTGGTGTTAAACATCAACAATCAATCAATCCTTACCAGCACGATATAGACAATAGTACTGAAAGTGGTGTTAAACACCAAAAATCAATCAATCCTTACCACCAAGATATAGACAATAGTACTGAAAGTGGTGTTAAACACCAACAATCAATCAACCCTTACCACCAAGATATAGACAATAGAACTGAAAGTGGTGTTTAACATCAACAATCAATCAATCCTTACCACCACGATATAGACAATAGTACTGAAAGTGGTGTTAAACATCAACAATCAATCAATCCTTACCACCACGATATAGACAATAGTACTGAAAGTGGTGTTAAACACCAACAATCAATCAATCCTTACCACCACGATATAGACAATAGTACTGAAAGTGGTGTTAAGCACCAACAATCAATCAATCCTCACCACGATATAGACAATAGTACTGAAAGTAGTGTTAAACACCAACAATCAATCAATCCTTACCACCACGATATAGACATTAGTACTGAAAGTGGTGTTAAACACCAAAAATCAATCCATCATTACCACCACGATATAGACAATAGAACTGAAAGTGGTTTTAAACATCAACAATCAATCAATCAATCCTTACCACCACGATATAGACAATAGTACTGAAAGTGGTGTTAAACACCAACAATCAATCAATCCTTACCACCACGATATAGACAATAGTACTGAATTTGAAAGTGGTGTTAAACACCAACAATCAATCAATCCTTACCACCACGATATAGACAATAGTACTGGAATTGGTGTTAAACATCAACAATCAATCAATCCTTACCAGCACGATATAGACAATAGTACTGAAAGTGGTGTTAAACACCAACAATCAATCAATCAATCCAATTTAGTTTTTGCCAAAATGCCAAGGTTCTCAAGCGATACACTCTTGTTTGAGGCTCTTGTCTAATTTTCATTTCTGCTTTTTATCTTTAAACTACAAAACCTGGTTGAGCAAAAATGATCAGCAAGACAGGTTTTGGCAGAAATTTTCCAATAAACACAAATATTCTTGTTGCATTGTTTAAATTTTGAGGGGCAAAAATGCTGGGTAAGCCATATACAGGCTCCTTCGAGCCTATATAGTTTAGTTATACCCCAAATACTATCTTAGCTTAAGGGACAATTTTATTTTACGGTTGAACATATCTGTACTTAATTTACCACAAATTACATACTTCAAATGGAGGTTATCCAAAAATTGACGGAGACATAATCAAGACAAATGGTAACAAGTGTAAGGTCACAGAATATTAGAATATTCTACAGTTGGAATAATTTTCGATTCAAAGGTGCATTTAAAATGCTCTTGCAAATAAACACAAAGTAAATTCAAAAACAACCTGTACACTTTAAATCTGGGCCTCACAATTTTTTGGAAAATATGAAAATTTTATCGATAAATATATTATATAATGTGTAACATTTTTATTGTATATTATTTTTGGGGGGTTTATATTTTAGAAATTTAATAGTTCTACAAGAAATATGAGTAAAGGTATATTCACAGTGCATATTCCTTATTTTTCAGTCTGTCATGTCAGAGGAATCTTCAGGTGTGACTGCTGGTCAAGGGATGGAAGGTAATTTTCATTAATAATTTCTGTAATAAATATTTGGTATTTTAAAAGTGTTTGGTGTATATGTCTGTCTGGCAGAGTTCATATCAGGATCTTTTGTGGCCAACTACATACCTTAAATTCGAAATTATTGCGTGCATTTATTATTGCGATTTTTTTGTACGACCGCAAATTTATTTGCAGTAGTATTATGTTATGGTGTTGTCTGCGTCTGCGTCTGAAGACATTTTGGTTCGCAGACAATAACTTGATTATAAGTTCATGGATCTCTATGAAATTTTAGCACAACATTCCATACCACTAAAGAACGGTTGGGATTGTTTCGGGGGGCTATTGTCCTAGCTATTTAGCTCACCTGGCCCAAAGGGCCAAGTGAGCTTTTCTCATCACTTGGCGTCCGTCGTCCGTTGTCGTCGTCCGTTAACTTTTACAAAAATCTTCTCCTCTGAAACTACTAGGCCAAATTTAACCAAACTTGGCCACAATCATCATTAGGGTGTCTAGTTTAAAAAATGTGTCCGATGACCCGGTCAACCAACCAAGATGGCCGACATGGCTATAAATAGAACATAGGGGTAAAATGTAGATTTTGGCTTATATCTCTGAAACCAAAGCATTTAGAGCAAATCTGACATGGGGTAAAATTGTTTATCAGGTCAAGATCTATCTGCCCTGAAATTTTCAGATGAATCAAACATCCCGTTGCTGCCCCTGAATTGGTAATTTTAAGAAAATTTTGCAGCTTTTGGTTATTATCTTGAATATTATTATAGGTAGAGATAAACTGTTAACAGCAATAATGTACAGCAAAGTAAGATCTACAAATAAGTCAAACTGACCAAAATTGTCAATTGACCCCTTAAGGAGTTATTGCCCTTTATAGTAAATTTTTTACAATTTTCATAAATTTTGTAAATTTTTGTAAAGGTTATTGTCGTAGCTGTTTAGGAATTAGGGGCCAAAAAGGGGCCAAAAACAAGCATTTTTCATGTTTCAGGACAATAATTGGTGTATAAGAATATAGATTTCTATGAAATTTTACCACAAGGTTCCATACTTCAAAGAAGTTTAGAATGAGGTTTGTCGAGCCTGCGACTTTTGTCGCAAAAAAAGTCGCAAAAGCGAGACATAGTGATCCTACATTCCGTCGTCGTCGTCGGTGGGGGCATCCACAAATATTCACTCTGTGGTTAAAAGTTTTTGAAATTTTAATAACTTTCTTAAACTATCCTGGATTTCTACCAAACTTGGACAGAAGCTTGTTTATGATCATTCATAAGACAGTATCCAGAAGTAAATTTTGCAAAAAAAAAAAATCCTGTTTATCCGTATTTTACTTATAAATAGACTTAGTTTTTCTGCCAGTTAACATTACATTCACTCTGTGGTTAAAGTTTTTAAAATTTTAATAACTTTCTTAATCTATCCTGGATTTCTACCAAACTTGGACAGAAGCTTGTTTATGATCATAAGACAGTATCTAGAAAGAAATTTTGTAAAAATTTATTACCTGTTTTTTCGTATACTACTGGACTTAGTTTTTCTTCCAGTTAACATTACATATAGTCTGCAGTTAAAGTTTTAAAAACATTTATAAGTTCCATAAACCATCCTGGATTCTTACCAGACTTGGACAGAAGCTTCTTACAATCAAAAGATAGTATCTAGAGGAAAATGTTTAAAAAAAATTTCCCCATTTTTGTTGAGCCTGCGACTAACGGCAAAAGTAGGCGAGACACTGGGTTCTGCGGAACCCTTACGAATTTTTGAGTGTCATGGCCCATACCGTTTAATAATTAGGGGTCGAAAAGGGGCAGAAGACAATTATTTTTCTAGGTTGCAGGCAATAACTTGAATATAAGTGTATGGATCTCTATTCAATTTTAGCACAAGGTTCCATACCACAATAGGAAGGTTGGGTTTTTTTTCGGGGGTTATTATAGTAGCTGTTTAGGAATTAGGGACCAGAAAGAGCCTAACAAAAACAATTATTTGTCTGGTTCACAGACAATAACTTGTATAACTGTATATATCTGTATAAAATTTAAGCACAAGGTTGCATTCCACAATAGGAAGGATGGGATTTATTTTGGGGGTTATTGTTGTAGCTATTTAGTAAGTAAGGACCAAAAAGGGATCAAAACAAGCATTTTTCATGTTTCAGGACACTAATTTGTGTATTAGAGTGGGTTTCTATGAAACTTTACTACAAGGTTCCATACTTCAAAAGGAATGTTGAGAGTGATTTTAGGGGTCATGGTCCAAACCGTTTAATAATAAGGGGCTGAAAAGGGGCAAAAAAAACAAGGATTTTCTGTTTTCTGGACAATAATTTGAGTATAAGCCTATTTATTGCTATTTAATTGTGCCACAAGTTGTTATACCATATAATATAGTTTGGTATTGATTTTAGGTGTTATAACCTTATTGGTTTAGTTAAAAGAGGCCCAAACCAATACTTTGTATAAATTGCTAATTGTTTAGCAATTTCAGTGGTGTTTAATTCAATAGTCTTGAATTCTTTGGGGTCTTTAATATGCTGAATCTAATTAGGTATTTAATATTTGGATTTTAGGGTCTGTTTTTGAAATGATTCATATTAAGGTCCAAAGGGTCCAAAATTAAACTTTGTTTGATTTCTTTAGAAATTGAACTATTTGTGTTCCTTGATATACTGGATCTAATTGTGTTATAAGATTTTTTGAATCTGAGGCCTGTTTTCAAATTGATCCACATTAACATGATTAAGGTCCATGGGTCCTAAATACAACTTTTTTTTTATTTAAAAAAAAATTGAATTCTTGGAGTTCTTTGATATGCTGTATCTAAAGGTGTATTAAGATTTTTGATTTGGGGCATGGTCGGCCCACATTAAGGTCCAAAGGGTCCAAAATTAAACTTTGTTTGATTTAAAGAAAAAAAAATAGTTGGGCTTCTTTGATATGCTGAATCGAAGCTTGTATTTAGATATTTGATTTTGGGCACAGTATTCAACATGGTTCAAATTGGGGTCCAAAATTGAACATTTTTTGATAACATCAAAAATTAAATTGTTTGTGTTATTTGATATGGTCAATATAATAGTGTTTTAAATTTTTTGATTTTGTGCTTGGTTTTCAAAGTTGGTCCAAATTTGGGTCCAAAATTAGACTGTTTGATTTCTTCAAAAAATAAATCATTGGTGTTCTTTAATGTGTGCAATCTAACAGTGTTTAAAATTTTTGATTTTGGGCTTGTTTTTCAAACTGGACCCCATAAAGGTCCAAAGTATCCAAAATAAAACTTAGTTTGATTTTAACAAAAAAATGAAACAATGTGGTTATTTGATATGCTGAATCCAACCATGTATTTAGAATTTGAATAATGGACCATAATTGGTAAATGTCTAATTTTGAAATTATTTAAGAACTTATACCACATTCATTCTGTCATGTCTGTGTCAGAAACTATGCTTTTATTACATATTTGCTCAGAATCTAAATTCAGAGACGTTATAGGAAAATTAACAGAAATTTTAATTCGGGTCATAGTTGAAAATAGATAAAACACCAAATCAATTTTAGAGAACTATTTTTGTGGTATACATCACTGGTTCATGGAAAATAAATTAGTTTAAAGACAATAACTTTAGTATAAGTGTATGGATGTGTAAGAAATTGAAGCACAAGGTTCCATACCACAATTGGAGGGTTGGGATATTAAATAGTTAATCAAGCTCTACATTTATAGATTTATTAGGTCTTTCCACTTTTCTGTGGAAAGACCTATTGTATTTGTTCTGATTATTATTATTATTATTATTATTAGCTCACCTGACCTGAAAGGTCAAGTGAGCTTTTCTCATCACTTTGCGTCTGTCGTCCGTAAACTTTTACAAAAATCTTCTCCTCTGAAACTACTGGGCCAAATTTGACCAAACTTGGCCACAATCATCATTGGGGTATCTAGTTTAAAAAATATGTCCGATGACCCCGCCAACCAACCAAGATGGCCGCCATGGCTAAAAATAGAACATAGGGGTAAAATGTAGATTTTGGCTTATATCTCTGAAACCAAAGCATTTAGAGCTAATCTGACATGGGGTAAATTGTTTATCAGGTCAAGATCTATCTGCCCTGAAATTTTCAGATGAATTGGACAACCCGTTGTTGGGTTGCTGCCCCTGAATTGGTAATTTTAAGGAAATTTTGCTGTTTTTGGTTATTATCTTGAATGTTATTATAGATAGAGATAAACTGTAAACAGCAATAATGTTCAGCAAAGTATGATCTACAAATAAGTCAACTTGACCAAAATGGTCAGTTGACCCCTTAAGGAGTTATTGCCCTTTATAGTCAATTTTTAACCATTTTTCGTAAATTTTTGTAATCTTTTACAAAAATCTTCTCCTCTGAAACTACTAAGACAAATTTAACCAAAATTGTCCACAATCATCATTAGGGTATCTTGTTTAAAAAATGTGTCCGATGACCCTGCCCGCAAACCAAGATGGCCGACATGGCAAAAAAATAATACATAGGGTAAAAAGCAGTTTTTGGCTCATATCTCTGAAACCAAAGCATTTAGAGCAAATCTGATGGTATAAAATTGTTCATTAGGTCAAGATCTATCTGCCCTGAAATTTTCAGACCAATCGGGCAACATGTTGTTGGGTTGCTGCCCCTGAATTGGTAATTTTAAGAAAATTTTGCAGCTTTTGGTTATTATCTTGAATATTATTATAGATAGAGATAAACTGTAACCAGCAATAATGTACAGCAAAGTTAGATCTACAAATAAGTCAACATGACCAAAATTGTCAATTGACCCCTTAAGGAGTTATTGCCCTTTATAGTCAATTTTTACAATTTTCATAAATTTTGTAAATTTTTGTAAATTTTTACAAAATAATATCCACTGAACCTACTGGGCCAAGTTCATTATAGATAGAGATAATAGTAAGGAGCAAGAATGTTCAGTAAAGTAAGATCTACAAACACATCACCATCACCAAAACACAATTTTGTCATGAATCCATCTGTGTCCATTGTTTAATATGCACATATACCAAGGTGAGCGACACAGGCTCTTTAGAGCCTCTTGTTGTTTTTTTTTTTCTTCCGCCTAATTTTGTTCTCGCGTAAAATTTTTGTTTCGCAAGATGTCGCTTAGATATTTCTTATATAGTATCATACAGTTTATGCGCTTTTTATTTTCACCCATTCTAAGTCGAACAATTTTCTTTGTAGGAGTTATCTCCCTGAACACTGTTTTCCTTGGGATTGCATCTCCTTCGTAACAAATAAAGATATCGACAAAATTCTTTTTCTAAATTGTTTGTTACATCCTCAGGAATTTTTGCCTAATTTGGATCGAATCGATCCAGTGAGATCTTAAAGGAGTTATCTGCCTTTACCAAATTAATTTGTCGTTATGTTTTTGTAACACGTAAACCGTAAGCGTATAAAAAAAATTTGACCAAAATGTTAGTCGCGACATGATATAACTGGAAAGTTTTTGTCAAAATGGTACGCGTCATTGTTTTAGGGGTTCCATGCCACTGAAATAGTAAAATGAACAAAATGAACTAATTATAGCCTCAAACTTTGCAGGTATCATGATGTATACATGCATCTTATCTTAATTTATCAACCAAGGTCCACCATCCTCCACCTCCCCTCCCCTCCCCCCCTTTTTAGCTCACCTGGCCCGAAGGGCCAAGTGAGTTTTTCTCATCACTTGGCGTCCGTCGTCCGTCGTCGGCGTTAACTTTTTATACGACCGCAAAAAAATTTTGTGGTCGTATATTGGTATGACGTTGGCGTCGTCGTCGTCGTCGTCCCGCGTCGTCGTCCGAAGACACATTGGTTTTCGCACTCTAACTTTAGTTTAACATGTTTAAGTGAATGGATCTTTTAGAAATTTGACCATAAGGTTAAATACCACAAAAGGAAGGTTAGGATTGATTTTGGGGGTTATGGTACCAACAGTTAAGGAATAAGGGGCCAAAAAGGGGCCAAAAATAAGCATTTTCTAGTTTCCAGACAATAACTGTGGAACGGTGTATGGATCTCTCTGAAATTATACTACAAGTTCCCATACCACAAAGGGATGGTTAGGATTTGCTTTGGGGGGTAATGGCTCAAACCGTTTAGGAATTAGGGGCAAAAAAGGGGGAAAAACAAGGTTGTCCTGGTTAATGGATAGATACTTTAGTACAAAACATAATTTAAAGCAGTGTAAGGGAGATAAATCAAATACATCATTGAAATTATCCCCCTTACACTGCTTTTAAATTATGTATAAAGTAATGGTTAATGAACAATAAAGATAATTTAAAACAGTGTAAGGGAGGTAATCCAAATACAACGTTTTGGTTACTTCCCTTACACTGCTTTTATATTATGTTTAAAGAAATGCATATTTATAAAGGAAGACCAGTAATAATAAAAAAAAAAGATTTGACACTATATTTTAAATTCTATTATAAAATAGATTAAGTTAGCACTATGGTAAATTTGAATGGGTAATTATGGTTGCCAACTCCATTGGAAATTTGAATTGAGATTATGACCATATCTTGAGGGAAAGAATTTTTTGGGGGAAAAAAGAGGGGGGGGGGGGATAAAAAGAAATTGTGGGGGGTCAATTTTTTCTCATTTCAGATTTCAGAAATTAAGAAGAATTATTCTTCAAATATTATTTTGAAAAATTTCAAGATGTAATCTTTAATTGCACAGTATGGCGCATTAGATTTGTAAAATCTTTGATCACATTTATTTATTTGTTATGCCGAATCTAACAGTGTATTTAGATTTTTAATTTTGGGGTCCAGTTTTCAAATTGGTCTACATTAAGGTCCAAAGGGTCCAAAATTTAACTTTGTTTGATTTTAGCAAAAATTGAATATATGAGGTTCTTTGATATGCTGAATCTAAACATGTATTTAGATTTTTGATTTTTGGCCCAGTTTTCAAGTTGGTCCAAATTGGGGTCCAAAATTAAACTTTGTTTGATTTCAACAAAAATTGAATATATGGGGTTCTTTGATATGCTGAATCTAACCATGTATTTAGATTTTTTATTTGTGGACCCCGTTATCAAATTGGTTCATATTGAGGTCAAAAGGGTCCAAAATTAAACTTTGTTTGATTTCATCTAAAATTGAATTATTGGGGTTCTTTGATATTCCAAATCTAACCATGTATTTAGATTTTTAATTTTGGGTCCTGTTTTTTAAATTGCTCTACATTAAGGTCCAAAGGGTCCAAAATTAAACTTAGTTTGATTTTAACAAAAATTGAATTCTTGGGGTGTTTTGATATGCTGAATCTAAACATGTGTTTAGATTTTTGATTATGGGCCCAGTTTTCAAGTTGGTCCAAGATAGGGTCCAGTATTTAAACTTTGTTTGATTTCAACAAAAATTGAATATATGGGGTTCTTTGATATGCTGAATCTAAACATGTATTTAGATTTTTGATTATGGGCCCAGTTTTCAAGTTGGTCCAAATTGGGGTCCAAAATTAAACTTTGTTTGATTTCAACAAAAATTGAATATATGAGGTTCTTTGATATGCTGAATCTAAACATGTATTTAGATTTTTTATGTGTGGGCCCCGCTATCAAATTGGTTCATATTGAGGTCAAAAGGGTCCAAAATTAAACTTTGTTTGATTTCATCAAAAATTGAATTATTGGGGTTCTTTGATATGCCAAATCTAACCGTGTTTTTAGATTTTTAATTTGGGTCCCGTTTTTTAAATTGGTCTTCATTAAGGTCCAAAGGGTCCAAAATTAAACTTAGTTTGATTTTAACAAAAATTGAATTCTTGGGGTTCTTTGATATGCTGAATCTAAACATGTGTTTAGATTTTTGATTATGGGCCCAGTTTTCAAGTTTGTCCAAGTTGGGGTCCAAAATTAAACTTTGTTTGATTTTAACAAAAATTGAATGGAATGGAATGAAACCAAACATGGCATGAATGTTTCTTATGAGGGGCTGACCGAGTGTTGTTACTTTGAAGCCGATCCATAATAACAAGATGGCCGCCTGCAGGGGACTTAGTTTAACATGGGACCCTATGAGAAATACATACAAATGTCTTCTTTTAGAGAACCACTGAATGGAATGAAACCAAACATGGCATGAATGTTCCTTATGAGGTGCTGATCGAGTGTTGTTACTTTGAAGTCGATCCATAATCCAAGATGGCTGCCAACGGGGGACTCAGTTTAACATGGGACCCTATGGGAAATACATACAAACGTCTTCTTTTAGAGAACCACTGAATGGAATGAAACCAAACATGGCAAGAATGTTCCTTATGAGGTGCTGACCAAATGTTGTTACTTTGAAGCTGATCCATCATCCAAGATGGCAGCCAGTGGGGGACTTAGTTTAACATAGGACCCTATGGGAAATACATACAAATGTCTTCTTTAAGAGAACCACTGAATGCAATGAAACCAAACATGGCATGAATGTTCCTTATGAGGTGCTGACCAAGTGTTGTTACTATGAAGCTGATCCATAATCTTAAGATGGCCGCCAGCGGAGGACTTAGTTTAACATAGGACCCTATGAGAAATACGTACAAATGTTTTCTTTTAGAGAACCATTGAATGGAATGAAACCAAACATGGCATGCATGTTCCTTTTGAGGTGCTGACCAAGTGTTGTTACTTTGAAGCTGATCCTTCATCCATGATGGCTGCCAGATGGGGACAATGTTTAACAAAGGACCCTATGGACAATACATACAAATGTCTTCTTTTAGAGAACCACATACTGAATGGATTGAAACCAAACATGGCATGAATGTTCCTTATGAGGTGCTGACTAAGTTTTGTTACTTTGAAGCTGATCCTTCATCCATGATGGCCGCTAATGGGGGGACTTCCTTTAAATAAGACCCTATGGGAAATGCATACAAATGCTTCTTCTAGAGGTGCACTGAATGGAATGTTACAGGTGCAGGTGCACTCGACTCCAATCTTAATTGACTAGGATTGTCAGTTTTCCTATCGAAGGTCGGTGGTTTCTCCGGGCACTCCGGCTTCCTCCACCAATAAAAACTGGCCGCCACGAAATAGCCCAAAAGCGATGCTTAAAAGTGGCGTTAAAACACCAAAAATCAAAACAATCTATTAATAAACATGTATTTGGATTTTTGATTTTGTGCCCAGTTTTCAAGTTAGTCCAAATCAGGGTCCAACATTAAACTGTGTTTGATTTCAACATAAATTGAATATATACAGGGTTCTTTGAAATGCTGAATCTAAACCTGTATTTAAATATTGGATTTTTGGTCCCAGTTTTCAAGTTGGTCTAATCAGGGTCCAAAATTAAATTTTGTTTGATTTTCAACAAAAATTGAATTTATGGGGTTCTTTGAAATGCTGAATCTAACCCTGTATTTAGATTTTGGATTCTGGGTTACTTTATCAAATTGGTCCACATTGAGGTTCAAAGAGTCCTAATTTAAACTTTTGTTTGATTTCATTAAAAATGAATTCTTGGGGTTCTTTGATATGCTGATTCTTACCATGTTCTTAGATTTGGGAAATTGGACCATAAAAGGTAAATGTCCAATTTCAAATTTTTCAGTTCTTTGACCACATTCATTTTGTGTCACAAACCTATGTTGTGTCTGACTGTCAAATATTCAATCACAATCCAAATTCAGAGCTGGCTTAAGCTTAAATGTTGTGTCCATACTTGCCTCAACTGTTCAGGGTTCGACCTCTGCGGTCATATATAGCTTGTGCCTAGTGGAGCATTTTATTGAAGATTGAACTGAAATGTGAGATAAATATACAGATATATGTATCAGATATCAAAATGCAGGTTAATATTATTGCAATTCTCACTCAGTCTCATTATAAAAAAAAAAAACTCGCAATGATTTCTGAATTGTCAGTATACGATTAAATATGGTGAGGGTTTTTCTCATCATTGAAGGCCTTGCAATGACCTATAATTGCTTAAGTCCACTTATTTAAATTCTGATGGATAGTTGTCTCAATGGCAATCGTACCACATCTCCTTAGTTATAACCCATGCAACGAGTTGCGGAGGGTATAATGTTTTTGACCTGTCTGTCCGTCAGTCCTTCAGTCCGTTAGTCCTGTTTCTTGTCATTGCAACTCCTCTCAAACCACACAACAGAATTTCATGAAACCTTTTCAGATAATAAGGACATACTACATGGATTTTTCTAGCATTCCACAGGGTCCGGTATTCGGACCCATTCCCAATGGCAAATACCCTACATTTTTTCCCAATTTTGGAAGCAAAATTCCCAAACGATCTCAAAATTTATTTTCATCTTTAATATTCATGACAGCGATGTTCATTTTGTTCAACCGCTAGCTTTATGCCGAAAATCGCCTACAAGTAATGTGTAAATCTGAGTAAAATCGTATATGACTGACAAAAACAACATTGAAAAACAATGGATGCCTTAAACCGGAAATGAAGACAATTACAATACCGGGTCAGATTCCGGGGGCAGATAAGGGTAATTCCGGGTTTGCCAATCAAATACAATAAAAAAAAATAATAATTCCAGGCAGGTGACAAAATACATCTATGATGATGAAATATAAACACTCGAATTGAAAACCAAAAGATATATGGAAAAAAAAAAGAAAAAGCAGGAAATATTTTATACAGAAACTCAAAATTACTTTTAGTTCACAAATTTTCATGTCAAAATCCAATAAAATGTGACAGTAATTTTCCTAATCATTAATAAATGTTGATATTACATGTAGATGTTTTTATAGTGTAAACATATAACTACAATTCCAAGAGGTAATTTCTTCTCAATTTTGAAGGGCCAGTAAATTTCTGGAAGTTTCTTACTTTATTTTCACAATAAAAGATAACTTTTAATGAACTAAACACACTAAAACTCAAATCTGGTGTATTTGCTGTTTTCCCAATTTCATTGAAAAGAGTGTGAAAAAATTCCCAAAACTGGCCAGGGTCCTTTTTCCCAAAATACCCAGAAAAACCCCTGTACTACGTAGATGTGCATATCGACAGGAAATTACGATTCAATTTTTTTCCAGGATTAACGCCCCTTTGAACTTATTTGCCCAATATACTACTGCAACCTTTTGTCATCGCAACTCCTCTCAAACCACACAACAGAATTTCATGAAACCTTTTCAGATAATAAGGACATACTACGTAGATGAGCATATCGACAGGAAATTACGATTCAATTTTTTTTCCAGGATTTACGCCCCTTTGAACTTATTTGCTTCAATATACTACTGCAACAGTTTGTCATTGCAACTCCTCTGAAACCACACAACAGAATTTCATGAAACTTTGTAGATCATAAGGACATACTACGTAGATGTGCATATCGATAGGAAATTATGATTCAATTTTTTTTCTAGGAGTTACACCCCTTTGAACTTATTTGCTTCAATATACTTCTGCAAGAATTTTTTATCGCAACTCCTCTTAAACCACACAACAGAATTTCATGAAACTTTGTAAATAATAAGGACATACTATGTAGATGTGCATATCGACAGGAAATTATGATTCAATTTTTTTTCTAGGAGTTACACCCCTTTGAACTTATTTGTTTCAATATACTACTGCAACAGTTTGTCATCGCAACTCCTCTGAAATTTTTTTTTCTCTATGCAATTTTTTTTTCTTACAGTTATTTTATTTCTCCAGTGACAATGTGGGGACGTGGGGTATGTGAGCGCGCTCACTAAGGTTCTTTAATTTTATAATGACCTCGTTTTCATGGTTCATTAGTCAAAGTTTAGTTTTCTTGGTTTGGTTAATGGAATGATTGTAGGGCGTACATGTCTCCTGTTTACTATATGTTTGCAAATACTTGATTTTTAAGTACGTTTACCAGCAATACAGTTGTCAAAGAAGCCAAACCAATTAATTATTGAATGATTCCAAAAACAATGTACTTAAATTGATAATTACTTTATGCAACTCTTTAGAAATAATGTAAATAATCAGACAAACGGTAATGTTAAGCCTTGTGTACGCCCCATTAACAAGAACACTGAATTATATGTCAATTTAAATAAACAAAAAAAAAATACAATATTGCAAACAATGAATTAGTTGTGTATGAAGCGATTGCCTTGATTAATATTCATCAGGAGTGCTTGAGAAGTCTAAAATTTGTACATCATCTAATGAATGTGTCAGTAGGTATAAAGGACACTCACACCATTATTTAATTTTAGGAACTTCTGGTTTTCTTTTCTAGTTCTGTTGTTGAAAGTTCATCAAGTTTATCCTCTAAATATAAAGTTTCTTTAATTTGTTTCCCATTTTTAGCTCACCTGGCCGAAAGACCCTTTTTAGCTTCTTCCAACATCACTTTGCTTCCATTTTTGGACCGTCACTCGTCTATGGTCTGTAAACTGTTTTCAAAAATCTTTTGCTCTGAAACTGCTCAATGCATTAAAGGCAAACTTTCATCATTGGATTTAAGCTTTAATGTTCATGATTTACGTCCAGGTTTATCAACCAACATGGCTGTTGTGTCTAAAAATTCAAGAAAGAGGTCAAAGTACAAATTTGGCTAATATCTTTAAAACTATAGCAATTAGAGAAGAACTAAGAGGGTAAACATGGACAGCGCAACAAGTTTTAGATCATTCTATTTATCCTGAAAATTTTGAAAAAAATTGTTCAACTGTTTTAGTATTATTGTCTAGTAATGTTAATTTTCTTTTTTGGCATTTTGCATGACAAAATGTATCCACCCTGAAAATTGTGGAAGGAAAAATGTAACTGCCTGTTTAAAGTTATTGCCCCATTTTTAGCAGTTGTTGGCTGTTATTGTGAAAATTATAGGAACTATGTTGAAAATGTAAATTGCAAAAAAGGATCAGCACAACAAGATTTATCTACCCTAAAATAGAGAAATATCTGTTACCTTGTTTTGGAGTTAATGCCCCTAAAATTTATCCCAATGTACAAAGGTACACTATAGCTTGGAGAAATAAAATGTCCTTTTGAAAAGGCTAGACTAGCGTTCTTCTCACAGATAATATGTTGAATAGCCGCAAAACTGTGAAGTACATCCAAGCTATTATATAAGAATAAGGACATGAGGTATGATTGCCAATGAGACAACTATCCATCAAATGAAGTGGGTGTAAGCAATTAAAGACAGCTGTATGACCTTCAACAATGAGAAAAACTCATACCGTAGAGTCGGCTATAAAAAGAACCCAACATAAAAAAAATTAAACAATTCAATTGAGAAAACCGACGGCAAAATTTATAAAAAAAAAACAATTTACTAAAAACAAATATGACCGACATGAACCAACGACAACTACTGAACTACTGGCTCCTGACTTGGGACAGGCACATAAAGAATGTGGTGGGGTTAAACATATTTGTGAGTGCTCAATAATTTCAATAAAGTTTTTTTGTAATTTTAACCCCTTTAATTAGTCCCCTACCGACGAAGTCGAAGGGAACTTTAGGTTTGCCTCCGTCCGTCCATCTGTCTGTCTGTCTCTGTCTGTCCGGCAAATCAGTTTTCCACACTTTTTTTCTTTGTGCTTGAAGATATTGATTTGATATTTGGTGTATTGTTTTATCACAACAAGTTACGGATCAAGTTAGAAATTTGTTCCGGTCCGACGATTTTGTGCAGAGTTATGGTCCTTGAACTTAGAAAATTCACTCAAATAATCAGTTTTCCGCACTTTTATTTGTCATGCTTAAAGATATTGATTTGATGATTGGTATATAGTTTTATCATGACAAGTTACAGATCAAGTTCGAATTTTGGTCCGGTCTAATAATTTTGTGCAGAGTTATCATGGTCCTTGGATTTCGAAAATTCACTCAAATAATCAGTTTTCCTCGCTTTAATTCTTCATGCCTAAAGATACTGATTTGATAATTGGTATATAGTTTTATCATGACAAGTTACAGATCAAGTTCGAATTTTGTTCTGGTCTGATGATTTTGTGTAGAGTTATGGTCCTTGGCCTTAGAAAATTCACTCAAATAATCAATTTGCCACATTTTTTTTTCGTCATGCTTGAAAATATTGACTTGATATTTGTTATATAGTTTACACCATGACAAGTTATAGATCAAGTTAGCATTTTGTTCCAGTACAATGAATTTTTAACCGGTAGGGGGCTATGTGTTGCCAGGCAATACTCACAGAATGCTTGTTTATATAAGGATTCTACTTTTGACCTAATTACAGCCATAAAATCTCAAGATAATATGTAGTTTTCAAATGTGAAATTATAAATTCTGTACAGTAATTTATAACAGACTTTTTGCCAATGATTAATCTTTATGTCTTATCCAGGACGAGTATAACTTATGTTATATCTATATTACTAAAATAATGAGGTCCAACTAGTCAGCCAGCATGACATAAAAACGACGAATCAAAGAATTCAACTTTATGGTTACAACTAATATAGGACAATGGTGTTGATCAAACATTACACCATTGCAGGCCCTTTTGTTTTCCACATAATTAATTTTACCCATAATTAACAAGTTCCAGGTGGAAGTCGATACCGATATCAATAGTACCTGGTACCTAATCTGTATGTTCCGCCTCTGTCAGGTGCACCACCAAAAAGTGTATTTGGGATTTGCTATATACACTGGTCATAATCACACATGAACTTCGTCATTGTACAGGGATTGACTATACTAAATTCAATCATTGACCAAATAAATATATCTACAAGTAGTTTCCAGTTGTAATAAGAAAGCCAGGACGGATTCAAACAGAATAATTTTGAAAGCTGAGAAAACTGTACACCTTATAATCAGCATGACTTTATCAAATGACAAGACAAATACTAAAAATCCAGGCTCAAAATAAGGCGTAGGTACTGTAATTCAGTCAGGGACCTGCGATGCCACAGATGTGTTCTAGTTATATGTTAAAAAAAAATACATACTTAAGTTAGATAACTATTTAAAGGGTTTTATCTAACAGCAATTAAACACTTCATGTCATGTTTTCATTTTCCTAATGAGAATGGGTCAAATATTGAGGAAGGGTTTTCATCTGGGAAAATATATACCATGGCGTTTTTTTTCCTGTACGTGACCTGTTGCGGGGGACATAGAAATACCAGGCCACAGTCAATCCATCCAGTCTAATGTAAGCGCTTTCACATGTACAATTCTTACTAGATTTTTGTTATTATACAAAATTGTTAAAATTATATCAAAGGTTTATATCAGCGATGTCTCCCGTGTGTTTGAAAATCAATGCAGATCAACTATTTAAGATCTAGAAAGAGTTATACAAATGCATTGTAAGCACTCTTATGTGTCCAATTCTTGTAAGATCTTTATCAAACTTGTTGGAAGGTTTATATAAGCAATGTTTCAAACGAGTTTGAAAATCAGTACCGATCAACAATTTTTGAAAGAGAAATGCCCCTTGGAAATAATAGTTGTATGGAAAAATGCATTGTAAGTGCTGTCATGTGTACAATTCTTGCAAGGTTTTATCAAACTGATTTCGAAGATTATATCAGCAGTGTTTCGTACAAATTTGAAAATTAGTGCTGATCAACTATTTTAAAAGAGTTGTGCCCCTTGGAAATATTAATTATATGGAAAATTGTATTGTAATTGCTTTCAAGCCTACATTTCTTTTAAGATTTTTATAAAAAGTTTTAAAGAACCCCTTAAAAAATTGTTTTAATTATTGCCCTCGGTCAGATAAAAAAAGTGCAATGCAGGAGTATAAATGGAACGTTGTCCTGTACTATAGATCTAATAGGATTATACATGTTTTTAGGTCTCTACAACACTGTCAAGCAAATTGTGATTTTTTATTACCACATGTTTTGTGAGGTATTTAGACTCAAAGGATTGTTTCTTGAAAAGGATGTCATATAAGATTTTATAATAGTATCAAGTTTTCCTATTTTGGATTAGCAAGTTGCCGTACTGTAAATTTATCAAGTTGAACATCGAAGTCTTCATCACAATATGAAGTCACACTGTTCTTTTACATGCTAAAATTCATCTGATAAAAAATGTAAAAAAGAGATGAATATCTGTTCTGGACGGCGGTGGAAACAATTGACTTTGAAATTTTCAGTTACCAAGTGCACAGCTGTTTGTATAACACAAAATCTAGTCTTTGTATGGTACTTGTTGGCATACAAAATTACAGACGGAAAATATTTTGTAAAGTCATTTTATAAGCATTAAAACAATAGAAATGCTTTAAATGAAAGAGCATTCTATCATGTTAAATTTGTTTATCTTCTCTCTCCACTTCCTTGAAACCAAGTTTGATACACATTGGTAATGAATATAGGGAAATTAAAACAGACTTGAAACAGCTAATTGAAATCTACAAATATCATTTTAATATTGTGAAGACTAAAGGTAGAGAGGCCTTATATGAATCAAGGATGTAAATTATTCCCTTTGAATTAACTTTATTGCTCACCAAATGTTGTATGTTTTTAAAAATAGAAGCAAACTATCACCAAAAGACATTTTTTTTATTGTGAAAAAGGAAAAGCGTAATTATCAAATTGCCATATTTTTTCCAGGTAACGATTCAAGCTCTTATATACAATGATGTATGTATAATAAATAGCCTCTTCTTTGTTGAGATGAACACTAAAGATATTTCACATGCATTTTATTGCTGTAAAGAATTAACAAAAATAATTGTTTGTTGAAAAATGTCTATTTATTATTAAATGATGAGCCAGTATAAGGCCAACTAAAATTCCCCATTCATAATGGAAAAGACAGGATATGGGGTATCAATGACACAAAATAAATACACACTTGAAAAAACTAAAAAAGCAAAGAAGCAGCACTTTTTTGTTCGCCTCAAATTCCCATTGACATGCATGGAGCAAAAATTCTCATCTTACTCATTACTGGTTTTAGCATATTTTTATATGACCGCAATAAATTTGAGTTCATATATTGCTATCACGTAGTCATTGTTGTCCAAAGACATTTGGTTTCCGGACAATAACTTTAGTATAAGTGAATGAAATTCTATAAAATTTAAACACAAGGTTTAATACCACAAAAGGAAGGATGGGATTGATTTATAAACATAAATTGCTGAATTTTTCAGTTCCGTTCTTTAACTTTAGTTTGCCTCAACCAAATGTTATGAAACTTATAAACAATGCTTATTACCACTTAATACAGATCAAGTTTGAAATTGGGTGGCGTCACTTTTACCGTTCTTGAGTTATGACCCTTTATATCTTTATATGATATGCAAGCGGGGGCATCATCTGTGTCCTATGGACACAATCCACATTTATTTTATATGCTGAATTTAATCATTGGAATTACATTTTAGATGTTGGACCATTAAGCATTATATAGGGGATAACATTCGATTGATTTATGATATTTTACAGTATACAGAAGAGAACAATATTCATCATTACATGTTCAAAAGGAAATGACACAAATTTAATAATACAAAGCAGACCTCCCCAACTACACCAAAAATAACTATGTTTCTCCGTAAAGTTGTTTTGATTGTTTAAAGCTAATCGACTTTAAAAACTCACTGCAATTATGTCATCCTATGATACCACTTTTTTAAATAATTCTACCAAAAAAAAAACATATTGTAATTATTATTAAATGCCAACTATTAAATAAGAATTAAAATCCAATAAATCACAGTTCCCAAAATTCAATGTATAGTGCTATTACAGATAGCAGTTACCCCACCACCCCCTCTTTTTAACAGGTTGATACATGCTAAGAAAAATACAGATAAAATATTTCTATCTTATTTCACCTCTTAATTCATTTTCAATTCACTTCTACTTTTTAAACTATATATATATATATCATTAGATTTTTGATTGCTGAATCTAAACACGTATTTAGATTTTTGATATTAAACCATAAAAGGATAATGTCCATTTTCAAATTTTTAAATTCTGAGACCACATTCATTCTGTATCAATAACCTATGCTGTGTCAGATATTTAATCACAATTCAAATTCAAAACTGTATCAAGCTTGAATGTTGTGTCCATACTTGCACCAACTGT
Organism: Mytilus californianus; assembly: GCF_021869535.1. Classification (NCBI taxonomy): domain Eukaryota; kingdom Metazoa; phylum Mollusca; class Bivalvia; order Mytilida; family Mytilidae; genus Mytilus; species Mytilus californianus. The sequence continues at coordinate 6,362,333 of NW_026262670.1, forward strand.
TCAGGGTTAGACCATTGTGGTCGTATCAAGCTGCTTCAAGCGGAGCACATTTTTTGCAAGATATTGTTCTCACACATCTCCTGGTCAATACCAACAAATTATTTATATTGAACAAAGACATCTAATAAATACAGTCAAACAATCTCATTACGTATGTATGTACATAGATAAAAAGGTCTTATATCTCAAATCTATCATATATATATAAAGAATAACCATGAAACTATTCATTGTCTCGAAATATAAAATTTATCTGGACTCAGCTCGAAACAGGATAACAAATGCTCTTCAAAGCCTCGCATCCTACCTGTTTCTAAGCCTTGTACAAATAAATTTTATATTTATACCTCAATTGCGTCGGGTATAATGTTTTTGACCCGTCCATCTGTCCGTCCGTCCGTCCGTCTGTCATTCCATCCATCCATCCGTCAGGCCAAATAAAAATATATGTGTGGTTCCAGTTACCTACCCTTCTTTTTAGTCTTAATTATAGCCTACCCTAAAGATTTTTTTGTCATTTTTCATTAATCACTGTTAAAGTCAGAATGGTGCTCCCATAGACTCAATTTAAAAAAAAACCATAAAAACAAATCCCTACCTACTTACCCTAACTTTTTATTGATGTAACTGGAACTACACATTCTATTTTATTTTGCCTCATTTATGAAACTTTATATATAATAAGGACAAACTATGTAGACGTGCATATCGACAGGAAATTATGATTCATTTTTTTTTTTTATGAAATATGCCCCTTTGCACTTATTGGCCTCAATATACTACTGCAACAGTTTGTTATTGCAACTCCTCTGAAATTACACAACATAATTTCATGAAACTTTGTAGATAATAAGGACAAACATATAGACAGAAAATTATGATTCCATTTTTAGCTCACCTGGCCCAAAGGGCCAAGTGATCTTTTCTCATCACTTGGTGTCCGTCGTCCCGCGTCCGTCGTCCGTCGTCCGTAAACTTTTAGAAAAATCTTCTCCTCTGAAACTACTGGGCCAAATTTAACCAAACTTGGCCAATATCATCATTAGGGTATCTAGTTTAAAAAATATGTCCGGTGACCCGGCCAACCAACCACGATGGCCGCCATGGCTAAAAATAGAACATAGGGATAAAATGTAGATTTTGGCTTATATCTCTGAAACCAAAGCATTGAGAGCAAATCTGACAGGGTAAAAATCATTATTAGCTCAAGATCTATCTGCCCTGAAATTTTCAGATGAATCGGACAACCCGTTGTTAGGTTGCTGCCCCTGAATTAGTAATTTTAAGGAAATTTTGCCGTATTTGGTTATTGTCTTGAATATTATTATAGATAGAGATAAACTGTAAACAGCAATAATGTTCAGCAAAGTAAGTTCTACAAATAAGTCAACATGACCAAAATGGTCAGTTGACCCCTTAAGGAGTTATTGCTCTTTTATAGTCAATTTTTAACAATTTTTCGTAAATTTTTGTTATCTTTTACAAAAATCTTCTCCTCTGAAACTACTAGGATGAATTTAACTAAAGTTGTAAACAATCATCATTAGGGTATGTAGTTTAAAAATTGTGTCTGATGACTCCGCCCTCAAACCAAGATGGCCGACATGGCTAATAATAGTACATAGAGTAAAATGCAGTTTTTGGCTCATATATCTAAACCCAAAGCATTTCTAGCAAATCTTTCAAAAATCCAAAATTGTTCATTAGGTCAAGATCTATCTGCCCTTAAATTTTCAGACCATTCAGGCAACCCGTTGTTGGGTTGCTGCCCCTGAATTGGTAATTTTTAGAAATTTTTTCAGCTTTTGGTTATTATCTTGAATATTATTATAGATAGAGATAAACTGTAAAGAGCAATAATGTACAGCAAAGTAAGACCTACAAATAAGTCACATGACCAAAATGGTCAATTGACCCCTTAAGGAGTTATTGCCCTTTATAATAAATTTTTAACAATTTTCATAAATTTTGTAAATTTTTACAAAATAATTTCAACTGAAACTACAGGGCCAAGTTCATTATAGATAGAGATAATTGTAAGCATCAAGAATGTTCAGTAAAGTAAGATCTACAAACAAATCACCATCACCAAAACACAATTTTGTCATGAATCCATCTGTGTCCTTTGTTTAATATGCACATAGACCAAGGTGAGCGACACAGGCTCTTTAGAGCCTCTAGTTTATAGGAGTTATGCCCCTTCGCTTTGAACTTAACATTTTTGCCATAATATACTAAACAGTAGTTTGTCATCCAGCTCCTTTGAAACCACACAATCAAGAGATCAAGACTTTTAAGTGTGTGTTGTTCAGCAGATCATGATTTTTTAGTACATATCTAGGAAATCCTAGTTGTGTATAGAATGATTGTAAAGTGTACATGTCCAACTGGCAGGTGTCATCTGACTATGACCTCATTTTCATGGTTTAGTGGTGAAAGTTAAGAGTTTGTGTTTTGATCTGTTTTTTATACGACCGCAAAAATTAAAAATTTTTTGGTCGTATATTGGTATCACGTTGTCGTCGTCCGAAGACAGATGGTTTCCTGATAATAACTTTAGTATAAGTAAATAGGAATCAATAAAATTTTAACACAAGGTTTATAACCACAAAAGAAAGGTTGGGATTGATTTTGGGGGTTATGGTCCCAAAGGTTCAGGAATTAGAGGCCAAAAAAGGGCCTAAATAAGCATTTTTGCAGTTTCCAGACAATAACTTGTGTTTAAGTGTATGAATCTCTCTGAAATTATACAAAAGTTTCCATACAACAAAGGGATGGTTATGGGAGGTTACGGCTCAAACCTTTTAGCAATTAGGGGCAAAAAAAAGGGGGAAAAACAAGGGTTTTTATGGTTAAAGGACAATTTAGACAATTTAAAAGCAGTGTAAGGGAGGTTATCCAATCCATTCAAAGAATACTGTTGTATATATGTTTGATTACCTTCCTTACACTGCTTGTAAATTATGTATTAAGTAATGATGATTGACTTGAGATGATTAGCTGTAAATTTATTTTTAGAAGTTACTATTAATTAATATTAATTTTAATCATGATTGTATGTCATTTTATATTTTGATATTTTATGATGTATTTAAATGAGTAGTTATGGTTGCAAACTCCATTAGAAATTTGAATTGAGATTATTTTTGGAATAAGGGAAAGGGGGAGTTGAAAAAATTGGGGGGGGGGGGGGGGGGGGGGGGGGGTAAATAAGAATTAGTGGGGGGCTATAATTTTTCTCATTTCAGATTTCAAAAATTAAAAAGAAAATTTCTTCAAATATTTTTTTTTTGGGGGTGAGGGGATAGGGGGTTACTATCCAACAGCATAGTGTATTGCACAAAAGCAAAAAAAACGGGTAAATGTTTTTTGGGGGGGGGGGGGGGCAATTCGCAACAGCATAGTGTATTGCACAAAAGCAAAAAATTGAATATAAATTCAAATCATATAACCAACTTTAAGTTCTTTGACTAGACTTATTCTGTGTCAGAAACCTATTATGTGTCAGAAACCTATCATGTGTCAAATATTTAATTACAATCCAAATTCAGACCTGTATCAAGCGCGAATAATGTGTCCATTTTGGCTGCAACTTTTCAGGGTTGGACATCTGCGCTCGTATCCAGCTGCGCTCAGCAAAGCAATTTATCTTAAACTATAAGCAATAGGTCAACTATATTTGGTGTATTGAATGATTGTAAGGTGTATATATCTGTCTGGCAGGTATCATTTGACGATGACCTCCTTTTTAGCTCATGTGAGCATATGCCATCACTTGGCTTCCGTCATCGTCATCTGTCGTCGTAAACTATTTCATGAATCTTCTCCTGTGAAACTTCTGGGCCATATACCTTCAAACTTAAACTGAATGTTCAGTAGGGTATCTAGTTAATAAATTGTTTCCTAAGTTTTGATCCATCAAGAAACATGGTCGCCATGGCTAAAATAGAACATAGAGGTCAAATGCAGTTTTTGGCTTATATCTCAAAAACTAAATCATTGAGAGCAAATCTGACAGGGTAAAAATGTTCAAAAGGTCAAGATTACCAGCCCTGAATTTTCCAGACGAATCGAACAACCGATTGTTGGGTTGCTGCAACTAAATTGGTAATTTTAAGGAAATTTTGCAGTTTTTGGATATTATCTTTAATATTATTGAAGATAAAGATAAACTGTAAACAGCAATAATGTTCAGCAAAGTAAGATCTACAAATAAGTTCATATGACCAAAATTGTCAATTGACTCCTTAAGGTGTTATTGCCCTTTAAAGACAATTTTTGTCGAGCCTGCGACTTTTGTCGCAGAAAGCTCGACATAGGGATAGTGATCCGGCGGCGGCGGCGGCGTTAGCTAACTTCTTAAAAGCTTTATATTTTAGAAGGTGGGAGGTCTGGATGCTTCATACTTTGTATATGGATGCCTCATGTTACGAAGTTTCCGTCAGTCACATGTCCAATGTCCTTGACCTCATTTTCATGGTTCAATGACTACTTGAAAAAAAAGTTCAGATTTTTTGTAATGTTAGATTCTCTCTTATTATAAGTAATAGGATAACTATATTTGGTATGTGCGTACCTTGCAAGGTCCTCATGCCCGTCAGACAGTTTTCACTTGACCTCGACCTCATTTCATGGATCAATGAACAAGGTTAAGTTTTGGTGGTCAAGTCCATATCTCAGATACTATAAGCAATAGGTCTAGTATATTCGGTGTATGGAAGGACTGTAAGGTGTACATGTCCAACTGGCAGGTGTCATCTGACCTTGACCTCATTTTAATGGTTCAGTGGTTATAGTTAAGTTTTTGTGTTTTGGTCTGTTTTTCTTATACTGTATGCCATAGGTCTACTATATTTGGTGTATGGAATGATTGTAAGGTGTACATGTCTAGCGGGCAGGTGTCATCTGACCTTGACCTCATTTTCATGGTTCAGTGGTCAAAGTTAAGTTTTTGAGTTTTGGTCTATTTTTCTAATACTATATGCTATAGTTCAACTATATTTGGTATGTGCGTCCCTTGCAAGGTCCTCATGCCCGTCACACAGTTTTCACTTGACCTTGACCTCATTTCATGGATCAATGAACAAGGTTAAGTTTTGGTGGTCAAGTCCATATCTCAGATACTATAAGCAATAGGTCTAGTATATTCGGTGTATGGAAGGACTGTAAGGTGTACATGTCCAACTGGCAGGTGTCATCTGACCTTGACCTCATTTTCATGGTTCAGTGGTTATAGTTAAGTTTTTGTGTTTTGGTCTGTTTTTCTTATACTGTATGCCATAGGTCTACTATATTTGGTGTATGGAATGATTGTAAGGTGTACATGTCTAGCTGGCAGGTGTCTTCTGACCTTGACCTCATTTTCATGGTTCAGTGGTCAAAGTTAAGTTTTTGAGTTTTGGTCTTTTTTTCTAATACTTTATGCAATAGGTCATCTATATTTGGTGTATGGAAATATTTTATGATATACCTGTCAGTCTTGCAGGTTTTATTTGACCTTGACCTCATTTTCACGGTTCATTGCTCAGTGTTAAGTTTTTGTGTTTTGGTCTGTTTTTCTAATACTATAAGCAATAGGGTCAACTATATTTGTTGTATGGAAGGATTGCAAGCTGTATTACATGTCTGCCTGGCATTGTTCATCTGACCTTGACCTCATTTTATTGGTTCATTGGTCAATGTTTAGTTTTCTTGGTTAAGTCTGTATCTTAGAAACTATAAACAATAGGTCAACTATATTTAGTGTATTGAATGATTGTAAGGTGTACATGTATTTCTTGTTTGGTTTATATGACCTTGACCTCATTTTCTTGGATCATGTTAAGTGTATGTGATAGTTGTAGTAAAGCTTTATATTTAGGACTATCAACATAATATCAATGGTTAGTAAAGAAGGCGAGACATTTCAGCGTGTGCACTCTTGTTCATAATGTGTTCCTCTAGTTTGCTTACTTTAAAAAAATCTTCTCTTTTGAAACGGCTGAATCAATTCAGCCAAACTTGGGCTGAATGGGTTTAGAGTATCTAGTTTAAATTTCTACATTTTATTTCCTTGTTCGTCAAGAAACATAGCCACTATGGCTAAAATTGAACATAGGGATAAAATGCTTTTTTTTTGCATTTGAAGAAAATATGACAGATACAAAGAACATTTAAATGGCATTTTTAAGCCACTCATTAATATATATAGAAAAGCAAAAATAATTATTGATGAAAGATTTAAGCAAAAAATTACAGGTGGGCGATTCAGGCTCTTTAGAGCCTCTTGTTATGGTTCATTGGTCAATGTTAAGTTTTCATTGTTAACTTTTTTTCTAGGATATTTCAAGCAATAGGTCAATTATATTTGGTGTATGGAATGATTGTAAGGTATATGTCTGTCTTGCAGGTATCATCTGACTTTGACCTCATTTTCATGGTTCATTGGTCAATATTAAGTTTTCATGGTTAAGTTTGTTTCTTAGAAACTATAAGCAATATGTCAACTGTATGTAATACATAGATTGCCTTACTGCCTGTAAGGTGTACTTGTCTGTCTTGGATGGTTCATCTGACCTTGACCTCATTATCATCGTTCACTGGTCAATGCTACGTTTTCCTCGTTAAGTTTATTTCTTAGAAACTATAAGCAATAGGTCAATTATATTTCGTGTATGGAATGATTGTGAGGTGTAGATGTACATGATGTATTTTTTGTTTGGTTTATCTGACCTTGACCTCATTTTCTTTTATTATCGTAAGTTTATGTGATACTTGTAGTAAAGCTTTATATTTAGGAGTATCAACATTAAATCAATTTTCTAGGAGTTATGCCTGTGTGAACTTAGAATGTTGGCCTAAATATACTACTGTAAGAGTTTATCATCGCAACTCCTCTGAAACCACACAACAGAATTTCATGAAACTTTGTAGATAGTTAGGACATACTATGTATATGTGCATATGCACAGGAAATTTTTTTCAGTTGATTTTTGTAGGAGTTATGAGTTTTAGGAATCTGGTGAGATTTTGTTTGCCCAGTGACAATTTTGGGGTGTGGGGTATGTGAGCGTGCTCACAAAGGTTCTTTAATTCGAGACAATTGTGCACAGACCCTGGCATCATAGCGAGTTGATTCTTCAAGTATATTTTCATAGCTTCTTTCTGTATTTCTATGTGGGTATTAAAGCGACAACCGAAGCACATTTCGTACTACAAATGTACAAAGGATCAATGCTTTTACAACACTGTAAAATGACAAAAGAAGGATTCAATTTTGATAATGAGATGTTTATGCTACAATCATGATATAGCAGTTCATATCAAGCTTTTCATTAGTTTTCCTATGCATTGTTCTGATGTTCTCAAAGGAAGCACATGCAGTCATGAAAAAATGAATTTTATTGGTAAATAAATAAAATATAATTTTGGAATGTCTCCATGACTGTTGTCTGTCAATCAAAACTTACATGTAATGCAATTGAATATTAAATATTAACATACAGTGAAAACAGGCACACAAAATAGTTATATGTGTATACTTAATTAAATAGAGTAAAGTTATTATATTCTTCTTTATAGAAAAACTCTTTATGAACAAATATTATTGCAGGTGATATGGTTCCAACTGAAATAAAATTAATGGCTGACAAAAGATCTATTGATTTGTACCTCAAATTACTTGAGTCAGGCTCTGAAAAAAAGAGAGACATACGTTTAGTAGTAGTTGGAAAAAAAGGTGCAGGAAAGACATCATTGATTAAAAGATTGTTCTCTGAAGAGAATACAGATGTAACTAGTACAAATGGAATAGAAATCCACACAATAAAATGCAAAGCAAAGGCTGATGATGGCATATGGAATAAATTAGATGGTATGATGTATAAATTTAAACACAAATGTTTCTCTATTCTTAAGAAAGTATTTATAATGTTTTTGTTTTCTAGTTTACATAATTTATTATTCAGCAATATTATTTGATTTTTTAGGGGACTATCTATCAATTTCCAGTTTTCAAAGCATAGGTCTTACAGGATCCAATATTAATTCAAGGATACATTTCAATTATTCCAGGTCAAGAATTTTCATAAATAGTTCATCCAGTCAGAAACTATGTGAAGAGATATTTATGGTACAAGTGTGTATCTGGTACAATAGAAATGGTACCATTAATGTTATAGGCTTTTAAACAGTATCAGAAAAGATGAACAAAATAACTAAAGCTTGGTTTGATTTTGTCAAAATATGACCCCAAAAGTTCATTGTTACATTATTGTTACAACCACATTTGCATCCATATGCATGCGACACATGGTTTGACCTCAGTCAAGATTTTGATTGTGCATGTGCTCATCATGTTCAGTTACGTCATCTCCTTTAACTGGTAACACCTGCCTGATTTAAATTTTAATTAAAAAGATGATGTTGATCATATTTTTATCGATGATATGATATCACACAGAAAAGAGGAATATCATTATAATACTATTTCATTTGATTTTTATATTTATCTATTTAAATTGCCTTTTTGTCACATGCTTTCTTTAGAGCTACTGTTGACGGATAATTATGGGTTTTCCGGTCGTAAAAAAATGTTGATACTTCATGAAAATTGTTTGCCTTTTCTATTGTTTTCTGTGGACTTTTTGTACTACTGGTATACTTTTAAATATGGTATATACGCGTATAAATCAATTCTGAAAGTTCCAAATCGATACAGTTTATGTGGATTTGGTAGCTAATGCTGTTTTAACATGTGGAGACATTGATATAAAATGTGTCATGATTGCCCATAAGACAGCTTTCCAACAATGACCAAAGGATGAGGGTGTAAACAATTACAACTCACTGTTTGCCTTCAAAATTATATGTTAACCACACCATCTCATGATGATTCTTAATGCATGCTTTTTTGGATTTATTTTGATGAATATCTTAACTTTATTAGCAACATATTAATAATAAGGTATGTGTAGAATATGCATCAAGTTTTGTGGTTTTCGTCAAATCTGTTATATCAATATTACAACCAACTGAAGAAACTCCCTTTTCAATTGTGATAACTGTTCATGAGTATTTTTGTAGAACTAGCTAAGGGTTGGAAAAAAAATTGATGGACAACATTTATTTTGTAACTGTTTATTGCTTATTTTATGATGGATCTTACTTAGTATTTCTTTACTATTATTATAATTTTCTAATGATAGGAACCAATAAAGAAACTGAAATTCATGCAAGACTCTTGAAACAATACAAAGGAACAATTGAAGCATCAGTACAAGAAGTAACACATGAAGTTGTTAGGGAAAACACCCTCATAACCATTCTGTACAAGCGTATTGAGGAATCAAAAGAATCAGAGACAGTAAGCCAGCAGCCTAAAAAAAGAAAACTTCAAGTAACCACTGAATCTCAAGTTGAACCTCCAGTAACCTCGCAGCAACGAAACCAATCATTAAAACAGGCAAAAATGGATATTGAAACCATGCTTAAATCTAATGTTGATTTACATGACAAAGAGGAGTATGCCACATTATTGCTATGGGATTTTGCAGGAGATGAAGAATTTTACCACACACATCAAACCTTTTTGTCCTCGGGTGCAATTTATCTTGTTGTAACAAAACTCAATGAAGCTGACGACAAAAATGCACAAGGTAACATTTCATAGAGATAAGATAAGTGAGATTTAAAATATTTTATATTTTATTTAACTTTTTCTTAGCTTAAAATGCAAATTGTTGTCAAGAACTATAGATTCCAATTTATGCTCCAAGTAAAGAAGAAAATATGAGAGGCAATCAGTCAATTGGTCCGAGGACACAGTTATCGTCCTTAGATTTTCGTTGTCTACAAATATAGTCCCTAGTGTGGACAGTGTATAACTTGCAAATTTTGTTCATACACTTTCCAAATTTATTTCTTCATATTTTATGCATGAAATATTAAGTTAAGGGATGAAATTACATAAAATTATTAAAAATATTTGGGTGCTGAATCTTTATGTTAAGTAGTGATTTGGTCCAGTTCAAAAAGGTCAAAAACTAGTATGTCTGAAGCTGTCGAACTGAATTTTAGACCCCCTTAACATAGAATTGTCAATATTTTGAGTTAGAGCTGGTAGACTTTTCTATAATTTTTGTCGAGCCTGCGACTTTTGTCGCAGAAAGCTCGACATAGGGATAGCGATCCGGCGGCGGCGGCGGCGTTAGCTAACTTCTTAAAAGCTTTATATTTTAGAAGATGGAAGACCTGGATGCTTCATACTTTGTATATGGATGCCTCATGTTACGAAGTTTCCGTCAGTCACATGTCCAATGTCCTTGACCTCATTTTCATGGTTCAGTGACTACTTGAAAAAAAAGTTCAGATTTTTTGTAATGTTAAATTCTCTCTTATTATAAGTAATAGGATAACTATATTTGGGGTATGTGCGTATATTGCAAGGTCCTCATGCCCGTCAGACAGTTTTCACTTGACCTCGACCTCATTTCATGGATCAGTGAACAAGGTTAAGTTTTCGTGGTCAAGTCCATATCTCAGATACTATAAGCAATAGGTCTAGTATATTCGGTGTATGGAAGGACTGTAAGGTGTACATGTCCAACTGGCAGGTGTCATCTGACCTTGACCTCATTTTCATGGTTCAGTGGTTATAGTTAAGTTTTTGTGTTTTGGTCTGTTTTTCTTATACTGTATGCAATAGGTCTACTATATTTGGTGTATGGAATGATTGTAAGGTGTACATGTCTAGCTGGCAGGTGTCATCTGACCTTGACCTCATTTTCATGGTTCAGTGGTCAAAGTTAAGTTTTTGAGTTTTGGTCTTTCTTTCTTATACTGCATGCAATAGGTCAGCTATATTTGGTGTATGGAATGATTGTAAGGTGTACATGTCTAGCTGGCAGGTGTCATCTTACCTTGACCTCATTTTCATGGTTCAGTGGTCAAAGTTAAGTTTTTGAGTTTTGGTCTTTTTTTCTAGTACTATATGCAAAAGTTTAACTATATTTGGTGTATGGAAATATTTTATGATCTATATGTCAGTCACGCAGGTTTTATTTGACCTTGACCTCATTTTCAAGGTTCATTGCTCAGTGTTAAGTTTTTGTGTTTTCGTCTGTTTTTCTTAAACTATAAGCAATAGGTCAACTATATTTGTTGTATGGAAGAATTGTTAGCTGTACATGCCTGCCTAGCATGGTTCATCTGACCTTGACCTCATTTTCATGGTTCATTGGTCAATGTTTAGTTTACTTGGTTAATGTTAAGTTTATGTGACAGTTGTAATAAAGCTTTATATTTAGGACTATCAACATAATATCAATGATTAGTAAAGAAGGCGAGACATTTCAGCGTGTGCACTCTTGTGATATTATTTGTCCCAATAGTAGTACACTACACTGTAAAAATCTTTTTGAGATAGAGCAGGTGCGATTTTTTGGAAAGTTTGCTATAGCTTGCTGTAGCAATAAACTTTCCTATGGCATCGGCCTCAAACTGGAAGTTGGACAGACTATCTTACTATAGGATGTGTGTTCTACCCCAAGATAATGTAGTACTAGTGTTTGAATACAAATTAAATAAAGACACTTTTGAAATTTTTTTGAGTTACTTCTATTTTAATAAGCTTACAGCTTAAATAAAATTAATTAAAAATTGGACTGAAGGTTCACCGACAATTCAAATGGATCCAACTTTATTTTGAAAATGGGTATCACAAAAACTACTTCGCGGATCTGCCCTGCACGGAAGATAAAATCAATACACATCAACACGAGGCAGCAGTTTCTACGTTTAATTAATTGAAAATTAAGAGGGCCTGATATTTATTTCGAGGTGTGTGTTGGTTTTTTTTTTTTACATTTATTCATGAAATTAAAGAATTCTTATTGTTAAGAATGTCGTAATCTTTTCAATTTTTACGTTTGCAAATGGTATTAGGTGTGACCTCTATAAATTATGCATACTTTGAACTGTCACTGTTTATGTTATCTGTATGTTTTCCTACGGGAATCCCTAGACATGCTTTTAATCCATTTATGTGAACCTCCTGACAGGAGTACAATAATCCCGGTGTCACGGGTCTCCCCCGTCCTCCGATCGAAGAGAAAATAAATACCCTGTTTAAAAAATTCTCTTGAATGAACATTTTCTGGCGCCAATTTTACGATATTTACAAATGTTTATTAAAGACATAAAAGCCCGAGGGTATTGAAAGTATCCTCATATCTCGGCCCATAACAACTCGGCCTCACAAAATCTGACTATAATTTTTGTATACGACCGCAAAAAAATTTTGTGGTCGTATATTGGTATGACATTGGCGTCGTCGTCCGAAGACATTGGTTTTCGCACTCTAACTTTAGTTTAAGTGAATGGATCTCTATGAAATTTTACCATAAGGTTCAATACCACAAAAGGAAGGTGGGGATTAATTTTTGGGGTTATGGTACCAACAGTTTAGGAATTAGGGGCCAAAAAGGGGCCAAAAATAAGCATTTTTGTAACTTCCAGACTTAACTTGTGTGTTAGTGTATGGATCTCTCTGACATTGTACAACAAGGTTCCATATCAGAAAGGGAATTCTGGGATTGGTTTTGGGGGTAATTGCCTCCAAATTTTAGGAATGAGGGGCCAAAAAGGGGCAAAAAACAAGCATTTTTCTAGTTTCATGACAATAACTTGTGTGTAAGTGTATGGATCTTTCTGAAATTGTACTACAAGGTTCCATATCACAAAGGGAAAGCTGGAATTGAGTTTGGGGGTAATTGCCTAAAACGTTTAGGAATAAGGGGCCAAAAATAAGCATTTTTCTAGTTTCCAGACAACAACTTGTGTTCAAGTGTATGGATCTATCTGAAATTGTACTGCAAGGTACCATACCACAAAGGGAAGGTTGGGATTGAGTTTGGGGGTGATGAATCATAAGGGGGTTCAAAACATTGGGGGGGGGAGGGGATTTTTTTTTCCTTTTTTTCCATTAAAATTTTCCATTTTAAATTGGTTATTTCTGATTTATATGTAAAGGCAAATAATAATGATATGGTTTGAATATGTAAATTAAAAAAAATTAAGTTCTTAGACCATATTCATTCTTTGTCAGAAACCTATGCTGTGTCAAATATTTAATCACAATCCAAATTCAGTGCTGTATCAAGCTTGAATGTTATGTCCATACTTGCCCCAACTGTTCAGGGTTCGACCTCTGCGGTCGTATCAAGCTGCGCCCAGCGGAGCATTTTATTAAATTTTCAAATGACTATAACTCGAAAACAGTAAGTGATAGACACACACGGTCTTCAGAAATGATCACAGGACAATAAAACAAATCAAATAAAATTTAGGATGAGTCCCTATGGGTCACCCCCACCCACTTCAATTTGAGAATGTGCTTTTATCTTGTAAACAGTCGAGATCCCCACCCTTAAACCATATATATTCTTGTATGAGACAATAAAATAAATCAAATGAAATATTGGGGGAGTCCCTGGGGTCACCCCACCCCCTTCTGTTTGAGAACTTGTAAACGGTCGCTATCCCCACCCTTAAACCATAAATATTCTTGTATGGAACAATAAAACAAATCAAATGAAATAAAAGGGAAGTCCAAGGGGGATCAACCCACCCACTTATTTATACAACATGTAAACGGTCGAGGTTCCCACTCCTAAACCATAAATATTCTTGTATGGGACAATTAAACAAATTAAATGAAATTTAGAGAAGTCCACGGGGGTCACCCCACCCCCTTATATATACAACGTGTAAACGGTCGAGGTTCACACCCCTAAACTATAAATATTTTTGTATGGGACAATTGATTGATTGATTGATTGTTGTTTGCTTTACGCCGCATTAGCACATAAAGGCTATATCGCGGCAATTGAACAAATCAAATGAAATATGAGGGAAGTCCACGGGGGTCAACCCACCCCCTTATATATACAACGTGTAAACGGTCGAGGTTCCCAATTCTAAACCATATATATTCATGTATGGGACAATAAAACAAATTAAATGAAATATAGGGCGAGTCCCTGGGGGTCATCCCACCCCCTCCTGTTTGAGAACTTGTAAACGGTCGAGATCCCCACCCCTAAACCATAAATATTCTTGTATGGGATGATAAAACAAATCAAATTAAATATAGGGGAAGTCAATGGGGGTAACCCCCACCCCCTCCTTTTTGAGAACTTGTAAACGGTCGAGATCCCCACTCCTAAACCATATATATTCTTGTATGGGACAATAAAGCAAATCAAATGAAATAAAGGGCGAGTCCCCTGGGAGTCACCTCCCCCTTTTGAGAAATTTTAAACGGTCGAGATCCCCACCCTTAACCATATATATTCCTGTTCGGCATTTCAAGAAGAATTGAATGACATGTATTGGTTTAAGTTTTCTGTCTTATTTAAATTAAGAGATGTGGTAATTTTTGCGAATGAACCAGCTATTCAAAAGAGTTCAAATGAAAAAGCTATATAAACAATTATAGGTCACCATATGGTCGTCAAGAATAAGAAAAACTCATACCATATAGTAAGCTATAAAAGGCCCTGATATATAAAAAAATGTGGAACAATTCAAACAAGAAAACTAACTGCTTAATTAGTAATAATACAATTTACTAAAAACAAATATGAAGGACCTAAATCAATAAAAAATACTAAAATCACAGGCCCTTTATATGGGATGGGCACAAAAAGAAATTAACAGAGCTTTCTGTATATTTAAAATCTACAGTTTAAGGCTGCAATAGAAATTATCAAAATTTTACATGACAAACATATGAACAAAAGAGATTTTTGATAATTGCTGATGAGACTATGGTTTCGGAAAAAAAACATGTGATTAAATACATATTTGAAATAATACACATCTACAACCCATTTGAAATAATAAACATCTACCGTTGCAAACTTTCCACAGGTGCTATGCAGCACTTTGATTTAATTTGAATTTATTGTCTTAAAGAAATGCACTACGAAATAACTGTGTTCTTGGGCCTAAGAAATGAATTCAGGAAATGTAGATTCTGTACTTTGGCAACTTCCCTGAATGGTTTGCTGGTTTCAATTAGTCAAACTCAATAAAAGTAAAGGATTTAAATCTTTATTTGAAAGAAATTCTGTTAACATGTCCCATTTTGGCATTATACGGCGAAAGTAAGCATTTTATAGCAGTTTCCATTTTTATGCCTAAGAGGCATGCTGACTTTCTATCTGACAGCTTTTTATGCTTTGATATTTGTGTTTCTATGATTAATTCAAATTCTATTAACCATTTGTGAACTCTGAATGTAGAGAAAAGTAGATTATCACAGAAAAAAATGTGCAAAATGTGTTGTAATTAGGAACTGGTCGAACGGCCTGTTTGATGTATGTGAAATGTGAATAGCTTTGTACATAAAATTTGTAGTCCATCATAAATATTTCACTTAATCTGTAAAAAAAGCACTTGACAATGATCTGTGCACCTTATTCATTTCATATACTACCTTTATTTTTTTCTGTAGGATAGCATGTGTTTCAAATATATACCAGTTAAGACTAACACTACATGCAAGTTTTCCATTGAAAAGTGAAAAAACTGCACAGACCATACTGTCTGCAAAAAAAGTTGAATGTAAGAGTCCTTTTGCAATTAGACTTCTTGTATCATGACATCTTAGCATAGAAATGAGCAAAAAGTAACAAATTTCCATTTCTAATAGCTTCTGTATGCATTTTTATATGTAAATATGTACTACGGCCTAAATTGACTCTAAATAATGTTCAGTCTTGCATGACCTAAGACCATTTTATACTCATGTGGTATGCTTTTTGTAACTTTTCTTTCCATTTAAAGTATATTTAGTATATATGGAAGAATAATTTATGGTTAAAAAACTTCAAAAACTTCAAATTGGTTGGAAAAAATGCATGTTTATGTAAGGCTCCCCTTAATTCGAAAATCTCAATTTTCAGGCACAGGCTCATATAAATTTGACTTTTGAATAATTGTAATAAATCTGAAAAATCAAATGAGTGTTCAGTTGCTTTTAATACCTAATATTTTATATCTAAGAGCATTTAAAAAGCAAATTTTTGCAATATTTAAATTTTTAAAGCCCAAATCTTGATAGTTGAAATTATTTGATTTAAATGTCAAAATTAAACATCCAAATTTCAATATTAAAATAGCCATAGTTCCTATGATATATATCCTATGGCCATGAAACTTGGCCAACTATCTTATAATTCCATAAGCTTAGGTCATGCAACGTTTTATTAGAATTGGTCAAGTCTTTCTATTCTATTAGGTCCGAGGACACAGTTATCGTCCTTAGATTTTCGTTGTCTACAAATATAGTCCCTAGTGTGGACAGTGTATAACTTGCAAATTTTGTTCATACACTTTCCAAATTTATTTCTTCATATTTTATGCATGAAATATTAAGTAAAGAGATGAAATTACATATTAAAAAAATTTGGGTGCTGAATCTTTATGTTAAGTAGTGTTATGGTCCAGTTCAAAAAGGTCAAAAACTAGTATGTCTGAAGCTGTCGAACTGAATTTTAGACCCCCTTAACAAAGAAATGTCAATATTTTGAGTTAGAGCTGGTAGACTTTTCTATAATTTTGATATTATTTGTCTCAATAGTAGTACACTACACTGTAAAAATCTTTTTGAGATAGAGCAGGTGCGATTTTTTTAATTTGAATTTATTGTCTAAAAGAAATGCACTACGAAATAACTGTGTTCTTGGGCCAATTAATTGCATTAACTGTTCCAATTTTACTGCACCAGATGTGCATTTCAACAATGAATGTCTCTTCAGTAATGCTCGATGGCAAAATGTTGAGCTAATGACAGCTTTTGTTTAAAAGACAGATTTATCAGTCTCACATATGTCATATTTATATATCACCCGTCAGTTGTTTTCAACCTTTCATAAGGTAGACAACCTGGAAAATCCAAATCTTGTACACAAATGTGTTATGCAGTCGGCAGGCTTTTGAATATATATTGATGTCAGCTATTTTTAACATTTCTATTCTTTAAGTGATGTCTAGTTTGCTTAACGATTTCCAAATGTTCAAGTAGCCTTTTATTGGAATTGATATTTTTTTTTTTTCTCAATATTTTAAAAGTTGTCTCAGATATATGTATAAAGTCGTTAAAACATGTGTAGAATCATATTTCGAGGCTCTGTCCCCTAGGTCAAGACCAGTGACTTTGAATTAACAGGCAATTTTCAATGTTCTATATTTCGTTTGTTATTGATTAAGTTATAAAATGATAGAATTATCTCAATTGTACACACCAATGCCATACAGTACTTGCAACCTTAGGCGTTACTATTTTAGCAATCAATCTGCAGTCATCGATCAGTCGCCGATTATTTGACGTATCTGACAGATTCTATGGGTCATTGATCACCGATCATTCATTGATCAGTCAAACATACATCATTTATCATTCATCGATCAGTCAAGTTCCCATCAAACAGTAACGCCTAAGGTTGCAAGTACTGTACATATTGCTTTAAGAGTTTTCTCAACGTTAGATATCTATAGATTTTTTTCTCATGATTACTCATCGAAATCATGATTTCTTTATAGATTAAATAGTTCAGAGTGCAGAAATCCAATGAAGTGGATTTTTTTTAATTAAATTGTTTTACAGTCTTTGAAATCTTAATATAACTTAAACTTTTTGTAATCATTGCAATTGCGATGTATACAAATATGTAAATCCTTGTGCTTATAGCGCTAATCAAATGCTTTCTAAATATTCTTTTCATCAAATTGCTTCATTTGAGGAGCTTTCTAGATTGTTCAGATACATCAGACTTGTTTCAGAAATTCTGTCCCAAGTCAGGAGCCTCTAGCCTTTGTCAGTCTTGTATTATTTTTAATTTTAGTTTCTTGTGTACAATTTGGAGTTTAGTATGGCGTTCATTATCACTGAACTAGTATATATATTTGTTTAGGGGCCAGCTGGAGGACGCCTCCGGGTGCGGGAATTTCTCGCTGCATTGAAGACCTGTTGGTGACCTTCTGCTGTTGTCTGTTCTATGGTCGGGTTGTTGCCTCTTTGACACATTCCCCATTTCCATTCTCAATTTTATTAATCTGTCTAACATATATTCCGGAACATAGTTCTGACACATTCATAAAATTTAAGACATTTTCAGAAGTTCTGAATTTTTCTGAATCAAAATGTTTTCAAGATTCAGAAAAATGCAGCAGAAATTCAGAATTGTCAGTCTCCATTCCAAAAAAGTTATATCACGTAATCACATGATTTATAACTAACTTAAAGGGTTTCAAATGTTTGGATATAAGCATTCCTGATGAAGGTTATTTATCATGCTAATCCAGAAGAGCACTTAGGACGCACGAAATTGGTATTGTTATTTTCATATCGGGATTCAAAAAGATTCAGTCATATTTTTCTTGTATTAGACAATTTCTAAAAGAATTTAGATATCTTCAGACAAATTGGGACTGTACTCAGAACTGTTTCTTCCATGATGGAACAATGTACTTACTTTTTACATTTTACCTCTTAAAAGAGGGGCGAAAGATACCAGAGGGACAGTCAAACTCATAGATCGAAAATAAACTGACAATGCCATGGCTAAAAAAGAAAGAAACAAACAGACAAATAATAGTACACAAGACACATCATAGAAAACTAAAGACTAAGCAACACAAACCCCACCAAAATGACACCATTTTTTTCTAAAATAATTTCTTTCACTATGATTTTAATAAAACAGTAAAATACTTGGTCTGTATCTTTATTAAAAGGTGAATAATTTACATATTAGTTACTAGTAGTTGTTTACATATTAAATATTTCCCCTATCCAAGCAGTTTCTTAATTAGCGTTTATCATTTTTTTTACTGTTAATGAGAGATCAGGTTTGTATTATGCATTGACTCATGGGAAGGTCTGACAGACAGGAGTTTTTTGTTCATGCTTATTATAGGTCAAAACTGTTTTAAATTGATCAATTATTAACAGATTATTGATTGACAGTGTTCATTATAAATTGTAAAAATTTCGCCAATTAAAGCCAAACAGACTAGCTAGATTATATTAAAAACATTATTTGTATATGAATTTCATATCTTTCCTCTATTGCTGTTATTTGATAGAATTTGAAAGGGTTGAACTGTGACCTTTAGCTGATTATTTACTTGTCTATTGGTTTGTGGTGAATTGTTGTCTCAATATCTATCATAACACATCCGCTCATTTGTTTTTTGTTATAGAGAATGTGTAGAGCTTTAACAAGGGTGATTTATTTTCATACCTAAAATGTCACATTAATATATTCCTAAAATTGCTTAAGTAATGCCACATACATAAAATAAAATGTATAAGATGGTATCATGAATCTGTCTCCCATAAAATAGTAACAGTACAATTATTACATGTTCTAATAACATTGCAATGCTGGTGAAAGTAAAGACAGCTCGTAATGTGTTTTTCATTATTCCGTTCAACTACAAATAACTTGCACATCTTTATGAGACTTAAATAAATGGTGATTGAAATCGGTATTCTATTTCTTTGTAGATTTATTCCAGTTATGGATGGACTCAATCCATTGCTACAGTAGACTGGAAGAGGACAAAAGTAATTCTGCTGACAGCAAGACATCAGATGATCTTGATCCACCAGTAGTTATTGTTGGTACTTGGAAAGATGCTGTGACCTCTGATGTAGAAGAGGTATTGAAAATCTACAAATGTTTATGGGTTGCAAGCACACTTCTACTGTTCTTTCATTTTTGTACAGGACCATTATGTTTTACTGATAGTGTAATCTAATCAGATCAACATTTTGACAATATCTAATGCATACCTGTCAACCTATGCAAATGAAAATGCAGGTCATGACCTGCATTGAAGAATCAAATCTTAGGTCATAAAGCGAACGAACTTTTTACAGCTGAATTTAAGTATTTAGGGGACATGTCGTTATATTTTAAATCCAACAGTTTCCAAAATATGTTCGCATGATGAATTTCTAATAGAAAATAGGCTTTAATTTCATTTGTTCATTGCATAAGCCATTGACATATTTATGTGTTCAATATACTGTATTATGTCAAACCTAACTATACCCCATCTCCTAGTTTGATTTAGAGTATTAACTTAATTCTCAAGCTACAGTGCTTGATATCATTTATCATTATTCACCGTTGGACGTGATTTTTATTTCTCAGTATGTATCATGCTGTGTAACAAATATAAAAGAGAGTGATTATTATAATGTAATAAAATAATTAAGCATTCAAAGGAACTGAAGATAAAAAAATTAATTTTCAAAATATTGTTTTCATAGTTCTAAGGTAGAAAAATAAAAGAATATAATATTCTGATATGTATTTGCATTCAATTCGTTCTAAGATTTAATCTTTTTACAAATATAAATCATAAAATTAAGGAGTATATTGTGAAAGGTGACAAAAAAGGGAAAGTAACTCAAATTTGTTGTCAAACAATTTTAAAATAGACAAAATTATTTATGACCTTAAGCTACGGTAATTGGTGTTAATTAACAGTGTGTTTGACACCAAAGCTGTCAAGTGAAGCCATGCACTTAATTGGTCATTGTTGATAAATATTCCAAATCAACTTCACAAATAATACATGATGGTCTTGAAGTATAAATTCTGCGTACTGACGCTGTTTATCATCTTAATAACGTGTTAAAGTGTTCTTTTTTTTGTCTTTATTAATATTACTTTTACTGTTTGGTCTGTTTTTGGTGATATATATATGTGACGTGGCTCTGTACTTATGCATCCCGTCATTGTGTTGTTTGTATTATTTTTCATTTTTACTTGCGTGCTTTGTCCGTGTGACTTTTTATGTTTCTTTGATACATATGACGTGTCTCTGTACTTTAAACATCCCGCCATTGTGTTATTGTTCTATTATAATTTTTGCATACTTTGAACGACAAAATTATTTTATATCTCTACCTGTGTGACGTTTACATTCTGACGTGAAACGCGCGATTCTACGCCAGAGTTAATGTTAAAATTACGATTCTGTCCCAGTGCTTAAAATCCCTCAATCCTTTATGGGTTGGTTTAGCATACATAAATAATATACAAAAATAAGTTAGCAATGAACGAGGTTGTTAAATGTGATATATGATTTTTTGTGCTTCTTTGTTAAATACTTGTTTGTTTTTGTTGTGATTAAGATTGTATCGATATCACGGTGTTGACTGCTGTACCCCTATTTTGACATTTTTACCTATTATGTCTGTTTTATTCACGCATCGTTGTCAATATAATGAAATTGGATGCGACTGTCATACAAGTGAGAGGTTTAGCGCTTTAAAACCAGGTTCAATCCACCATTTTCTACATAAGAAAATGCCTGTACCAAGTCAGGAATATGACAGTTGTTGTCCATTCGTTTGATGTGTTTGTGCTTTTGATTTTGCCATTTGATTAGGGACTTTCCATTTTGAATTTTCCTCAGAGTTCAGTATTTTTGTGATTTAACTTTTCACTTAATTTGACAGTTAACACAGCTATTTGAACTTCTTGTCTAGGAAGAATTGCGAATTTGCCTGGTATTTCAAAGGAAAATCACTTTAAGGACAATCTAAAGGCTCCCTTATTTCAAAACGGGTTATTTTCCAAATTCACAGGTTATTTGACGACCCAGAGGATATTTAAACCATCCCGGGTAGGGGGTGAAATTCTCGGGTGTGACCCGCAGGATACGGGTCAGTTGACAGGTATGATAATGAAATAACTTTATCAGTTTAAAGTGTTATCAGGAATAGCAAATCCTTTATCACATTTTAAAAAAGTTGTGTTCTTACGATAATTTATTTAATATAATATAGTTAAATGATTATCATATATGTTTATATACATGTAGCTTTAGTATTTACTTCATGTTTTCAAATATGTTCAAAGCATTCATATATTTGTAAAGACCAAACAAACAAACAAGCATATTTTTTTTGTAGATTGACGATGCATGCCGAGAAAACATTTTTAAGTTTACGAAGAATATGTCAGAAGATGAACTAAAACATATAAGGCAAGAATACTTCATTTCCAATACAGAAGATGACCCCAGTGTATTCCAGCAAATCCGAGAAGACATCCTAAGCTTAGCTAGAAAAATAAAAACGTGGAACAAAGTTTACCCCTTAAAATTTATTCAGCTGGAAAAACGACTTCAAGAGAAAAAGAAGGAGTTACCAATTATTTCCTTTCATGAAATTAAGCACATCTCTACTAATACACCTAATCCACTAAATGATGAGGAACTCAGATTGTTCCTGGAATTTCACCATGAGATCAGAGCTTTAGTTTATTTCAAAGATCTGTCTTCTTATATTATTTTAGACACACAGTGGTTGTCTGATGCTTTTAAATGTATAGTCACAGCTAAGAAATTTAGAGCTTTTAGTACTAAAAATAGAACAAAATGGGATGAATTGTATAGCAGAGGCAAATTACATAGTGAGGTTTTAGACGACATATTTAGAAAAAGTGAAAACATTTTTGCCAAACACAAGGATCACATCCTGAACGTAATGGAGAAATTTGATATCATTATACGTCCTAACATATCAGAAACTCAAAGAGACGCTGGTGATGACAAACCTCTCTATTATGTACCTTGTATGATTAAATCAGAACCTGAGTGTGATATATACGAAATGTTTAATGTTACAGAAAACACATGTAATAAGTCCACCTGGTTATGTTATAAGTTTAGGTTTCTTCCACCTCATTTAATGAATCATTTAATTGCGTCACTGTGCAGGAAATATAAAGTTGCAGAAGTTGTCACGAAGGAACAGAAAAGACAAATTGCTCTCTTCAGAGATTCAGCTGTCTTTGAGTTACAGAAAACGACAAAATTAGCAAAATTGCATATACTGAAATGTCCGAATTGGATTCAAATTCAGGTTTGGCAATTTGAGAAAGGACGTCAAATGTACAAATACATTGACGACTTTGTGACAGAGGAAATTGTCAAGATAATAAGCACAAGATTTAAGATGTCTAATGTGAAATTTAAGAAAAAGTGGGAATGTGGCCAAACAAGACCAGAGTCTGTAACAGGATTGTTTGACTATCCTGAAGATCAGGATACAAAATATTATTGTGAGACATGTAGAATTGCACATGAGTTCACAGGTGAATGGTCAGATCTACAATATAGAACAGTTGATGTAAGTAAAAGATTTATCAATGTTTGGTGAGTTTTACAAGGAAAATTTGTAATAAGATGGTACATTGGTTAACCTCTTTTAGTCCTTCCATTAATCCATCCAATAAAATGTTTTCCTAGCTTTTCTCAGGCACTAACGTTAAGAGAAATTTACATCTTAATAGTTATTTGTTGATTTAAACAATTTTTCACTTTCACATTAATTGTTTATCGTGATCCAGTTTGATATAAACATATATTTTTACACATTTCAACCATATATTATGTATATGACACATGTTTTTCTCTCTTTCTAAAAAGTGTCAATTAGAGTTCCATGAAATTTGCTATACCGCGTGATACCTTTTCAAATATGATACTCATCAACTCCGTCTCTGTATTTACCAAATACTTATCTATTGATATGAAAATAGTTAGAAAAAGCTCACAGTTCAACTTGTCCATGTTGTTTCCTCCAGAAAACTGAAGCAAGACATGTATTTTACTTCAGAATCAGGCAGCAGTGATGTCCTCAACCTCCTTTTCTTAGTTCGGATGGTCTAAAGACCAAACAAAGAACTGGCAAGAGATAAACTGAATATTTCAGAAACTAACTGTGAAAACTTAACTATAATCTGCTTGTAGAAATACAAGATGCTCTATCTATGCAATAATTGTAATAACATGTAAGTTGTAATATGTTTCCATAATAGTTCATACATTTAAGTAGAGTGCTGTTTTAATTATATATAAGGTAAGGGGGATCATCTGATAGTGGTACATTTTATTTTCTAAATTATTGTAGTTGTTACAGAGTTCTGCAAACGTTCCAATATCTAATCCTTACACAGAAAGCTCAAGTCAAATCCAAACTACGGTTCAATCCACCAAGGTAAAAAGCTACTATTTTATAGCATGGAAGTTATCCTTATGTTGATATTTGTATAACTAGCAGTAAGTATTATGTTGATATTTGTATAACTAGCAGTAAGTATTATGTTGATATTTGTATAACTAGCAGTAAGTATTATGTTATGTATACATGATGATGTAAGATAGATTAATTATTACTTGTATTACTTCAGACCTAATTTCTGACAAAATTATACATTCGTCAAATCGAGCAACTTTTATTTAGCATGTTTAGATTGACAATAAATAATATGAAATATTTCTTGCTGTTGAAATGCAAACTATTCAGACAGTGGATTCAAGATAATCCAAACTGAGCATTTTAGCTAATCTGACAATGTAAGCTATTGCTATGGTTTTGCGTCTTTTTCCCTCGTTCTGAATGTAAAAAAGATTTTCCTCTTTTTAAAGAAAAATGTGCGGCCAAAATGAACCAAACTCCAATCATTATCTTTACTTATAAATTGATTTACCTTTTCAGTTAAAATCTATAAGGAGTCTGGGGTTTAAAATTTCAATGACGGGCTTGTTTGAAACTTAAGCAGAGGACTTTTCATCATAAAGGTAGCACATCTTTGAAGAAAAATGTAGCTTTTTTTAATTTACCCATTTTACTAATTCTTGTATACGCCAAAGAATTTAGACATAATTGCATGCTTGAATTGGTTGATTATTCAACCTACATGTATGTTTATAAAAATAGAATGAAAGAAAATGATAGGGGCCACCCTCATTGACATATTTTTATACGACCGCAAAATATTTTTTGCATCGTATAATGCTATGATGTCGTCGTCTGCGTCGTCGTCCGAAGACACATTTGGTTTCTGGACAATAACTTAAGTTTAAGAAAATGGATCTCTATGGAATTTTACCAGAAGGTTCAATACCTCAAAAAGAAGGTTTGGATCGAATTTGGGGGTTATGGTACCAACAGTTATGGGATTAGGGGCCAAAAAGGGGCAAAAAAAAGCATTTTTGTAGTTTCCGCACACTAATATGTGTGTTAGTGTATGGATCTCTCTGAAATTGTACCACAAGGATCCATATCACAAAGGGAAGGCTGGGATTGAGTTTGGGGGTAATTGCCCTAAACGTTCAGGAATAAGGGGCAACAAAGGGGCCAAAAACAAGCATTTTTCTAGTTTCCAGACTATAACTTGTGTTTAAGTGTATGGATCTCTCTAAAATTGTACTACAATGTTCCATACCACAAAAGGGAAGGCTGGGACTGAGTTTGGGGGTAATTACTTCAAAGGGGGGGTCAAAAAATTGGGGAATTTTTTTTGTCTAAATTTTTTTGGGGGATTCATTTTTTGTCTTCAAAATTTTTGAAATCTTCAATTGCACAGTATTACGCAATAGCAAGAAATCTTCAATTGCACAGTACTGCGCAATAGGAAGAAATTTTCATTTGCACAGTATTGTGCAATAGCAAGAAATCTTCAATTGGACAGTATTGCCCAATAGCACAGTATTGCACAATAGCACAGTATTGCACAATAGCAAGAAATCTTCAACTGCACAGTATTGCGCAATAGCAAGAAATCTTCAATTGCACAGTATTGCGCAATAGCAAAACAATCTTCAATTGCACAGTATTGCGCAATAGCAAGAAATCTTCAATTGTACAGTATTTCGCAATAGCACAGTATTGCACAATAGCAAGAAATCTTCAATTGCACAGTATTGCGCAGTAGCAAGAAATCTTCAATTGAAAACAAATACAAATATTTCAACCAATTTCAATGGGATTAATTAAGTCTTTAATTTTGGGGGGGTTCTAACCTTGTATAATTTTTTGAGATAATGGGCCCGATTTTTAAATTGGTTTACATTGAGGTCAAAAGGGTCCCAAATTAAACTTTCAAAAACTGAATTATTGCGGCTGTATCATGTATGGTTTGCTGAGTCTTATTATACATTTAGATTTTGTTAATTTGGGCCCTGTTTTCAAATTAGTCCATATTGAGGTTTGAAGGGCCCAAAATTAAACTTTGTTTGATTTCAACCAAAATTAAATTTTGGGTGTTTTTAGCTCACCTGGCCTAAAGGGCCAAGTGAGCTTTTCTCATCACTTGGCGTCCGTCGTCGTCCCTCTTCCTTCGTCCGTCGTCCGTCGTTGTTAACTTTTACAAAAATCTTCTTCTCTGAAACTACTCGGGCAAATTTAACCAAACTTGGCCACAATCATCATTGGGGTATCTAGTTTAAAAATATATCCGGTGACCCTTCCAACCAACCAAGATGGCCGCCATGGCTAAAAATAGAACATAGGGGTAAAATGTCGATTTTGGCTTATATCTCTGAAACCAAAGCATTTAGGGCAAATCTGACATGGAATAAAATTGTTTATCAGATCAAGATCTATCTGCTCTGAAATTTTCAGATGAATCGAACAACCCATCGTTGGGTTGCTGCCCCTGAATTGGTAATTTTAAGAAAATTTTGCAGTTTTCGATTATTATGTTGTGAATATTATTATAGATACAGATAAACTGTAAACACCAATAATGTTCAGCAAAGTAATTTCTACAAATAAGTCAACATGACTAAAATGGTCAGTTGACCCCTTAAGGAGTTATTGCCCTTTATAGTCATTTTTTAACAATTTTTCGTAAATTTTTGTAATCTTTTACAAAAATCTTCTCCTCTGAAACTACTAAGACAAATGTAACTAAACTTGTCCACAATCATCATTAGGGTATCTAGTGTTAAAAATGTGTCCGATGACCCTGCCCGCGAACCAAGATGGCCGACATGGCTAAAAATAGTACACAGGGTAAAATGCAGTTTTTTGCTCATACCTCTGAAACCAAAGCATTTAGAGCAAATCTGACATGGAATAAAATTGTTCATTAGGTCGAGATCTATCTGCCATGAAATTTTCAGACTAATCAGGCAACCCGTTGTTGGGTTGCTACCCCTGAATTGGTAATTTTAAGAAAATTTTGCAGCATTTGGTTTTTATCTTGAATATTATTATAGATAGAGATAAACTGTAAACAGCAATAATGTACAGCAAAGTAAGACCTACAAATAAGTCAACACGATCAAAATGGTCAATTGACCCCTTAAGGAGTTATTGCCCTGTATAGTCAATTTTTAACAATTTTCATAAATTTTTTTAATTTTTGTAAATTTTTACAAAATATTTTCCACTGTAACTACTGGGCCAAGTTCATTATAGATAGAGGTAATTGTAAGCAGCTAGAATGTTCAGTAAAGTAAGATCTACAAACACATCACCATAACCAAAACACAATTTTGTAATTGAATCCATCTGTGTCCTTTGTTTAATATGCACATAGACCAAGGTGAGCGACAAAGGCTCTTAAGAGCCTCTAATTTTATATGCTAAATCTAATCATGTTGTTTTTAAGATCTTTGATCACATTTATTTTGTGTCAGAAACCTATATTATGTTAAAAATTTGATCACAATCCAAATTCAGACAGTATCAAGCTTGAATATTGTGTCCAAACTTGCCTTAACTCTTCAGGGTTTAACCTCTGCGGTCGTATCAGGCTGCGCTCAGCGAAGCATTTTATCATGATGGTTACCAATATTTTCTATTGATAATGAATGACATGCTTGTATATTTGAAGGTATTTGTCCGGGTCCAAGCTGGTGAGAGAGTATTTTCAAATGCCAATGAAGGGGCAACAGGAACAGCCAGTTCGGCAGGGGTATGTAACACCACAATGTAATTTCATGCCAAATTCAGTTCCCAAAAATGAAAATAAATGAATTGGGAGATGTTCAGTCTTGCGTTTGTTTAGTTTGTTGAGAAAGTGTAACGTTTGAATCGTCAAGTTGTATGTAATTCCCCTTTTTTTTATTTACCCTGGAGTTTGGTAGTTTTGTTATACTTTTTTAGCTCACCTGGCCCACAGGGCCAAGTGAGCTTTTCTCACACTTGGCGTCCGTCGATGTTAACTTTGAAAAAAAATCTTCTCCTGTGAAACTACTGGGCCAAATTTAACCAAACTTAGCCACAATCATCATTGGGGTATCTAGTTTAAAAAATGTGTCCAGTGACCCGGCTTACCAACCAAAATGGCCGCCATGGCTAAAATTAGAACATAGGGGTAAAATGTAGATTTTGGCTTATATCTCTGAAACCAAAGTATTTAGAGCAAATCTAACATGAGGTAAAATTGTTTATCAGGTCAAGATCTATCTGCCCTGAAGTTTTCAGATGAATAGAACAACCCATTGTTGGGTTGCTGCCCCTGAATTGGTAATTTTAAGGAATTTTTGCCGTTTTAGGTTATTATCTTGAATATTATTATAGATAGAGATAAACTGTAAACAACAATAATGTTCAGCAAAGTAAGATCTACAAATAAGTCAAATGACCAAAATAATCAGTTGACCCCTTAAGGAGTTATTGCCCTTTATAGTCAATTTTTAACAATTTTTTCGTAAATTTTTGTAATCTTTTACAAAATTCTTCTCCTCTGAAACTACTGAGACAAATTCAACCAAACTTGTCCACAATCATTATTAGAGTATCTAGTTTAAAAAATGTGTCCGATGACCCTGCATGTGAACCAAGATGGCCGACATGGCTAAAAATAGTACATAGGGTAAAATGCAGTTTTTATACGACCGCAAAAAAATGTTTTTGCGATCGTATATTGGTATCACGTCGTCGTCCGAAGACATTTGGTTTTCGCACAATAACTTTAGTATAAGTAAATAGAAATCTATGAAAATTAAACACAAGGTTTATGACCACAAAAGGAAAGTTGGGATTGATTTTGGGAGTTTTGGTCCCAACAGTTTAGGAGGGGCCAACAAAGGGCCCCAAATAAGCATTTTTCTTGGTTTTCGCACAATAACTTTAGTATAAGTAAATAGAAATCTATGAAATTTAAATACAAGGTTTAGGACCACAAAAGAAAAGTTGGGATTGATTTTGGAAGTTTTGGTCCATACAGTTTAGGAATTAGGGGCCAACAAAGGGCCCCAAATAAGCATTTTTCTTGGTTTTCGCACAATAACTTTAGTATAAGTAAATAGAAATCTATGAAATTTAAATACAAGGTTTATGACCACAAAAGGAAGGTTGGGATTGATTTCGGGGGTTTTGGTTCCAACAGTTTAGGAATTAGAGGCCAAAAGGGTCCAAAATTAAACTTTGTTTGATTTCATCAAAAGTTGAATTATTGGGGTTTTTTGATATGCCGAATCTTACCGTGTATTTAGATTCTTAATTTTTGGTCCCGTTTTCAAATTGGTCTACATTAAGGTCCAAAGGGTCCAAAATTAAACTTAGTTTGATTTTAACAAAAATTAAATTCTTGGGGTTCTTTGATATGCTGAATCGAAACATGTACTTAGATTTTTGATTAAGGGCCCAGTTTTCAAGTTGGTCAAAATCAGGGTCCAAAATTAAACTTTGTTTGATTTCTACAAAAATTGAATACATGGGGTTCTTTGATATGCTGAATCTAACCATGTATTTAGATTTTTGATATTTGGGCCCCGTTATCAAATTGGTCTACATAGAGGTCTAAAGGGTCCAAAATTGAACTTTATTTGATTTCATCAAAAATTGAATTCTTGGGGTTCTTTGATATGTTGAATCTAACCATGTATTTAGATTTTGGATATTGGACCATAATAGGTAAATGTCCAATTTAAAATTTTTAAGTTCTTAGACCACATTCATTCTGTGTCAGAAACCTCTGCTGTGTCAACTATTTAATCACAATCCAAATTCAGAGCTGTATCAAGCTTGAATGTTGTGTCCATACTTGCCCCAACTGTTCAGGGTTCGACCTCTGGGGTCATATCAAGCTGCGTCCTGCGGAGCATTTTATTGGCTCATATCTCTGAAACAAAAGCATTTAGAGCATATCTGACATGGAGTAAAATTGTTCATTAGGTCAAGATCTATCTGTCCTGAAATTTTCAGACCAATCAGGCAACCCATTGTTGGGTTGCTACCCCTGAATCAGTAATTTTAGGAAAATTTTGCAGCTTTTGGTTATTATCTTCAATATTATTATAGATAGAGATAAACTGTAAACAGCAATAATGTGCAGCAAAGTAAGACCTACAAATAAGTCAACATGACCAAAATGATCAATTGACCCCTTAAGGAGTTATTGCCTTTTATAGTCAATTTTTAACAATTGTCATAAATTTTGTAAATTTTTGTAAATTTTTACAAAATATTTTCCTCTGTAACTACTGGGCCAAGTTCATTACAGATAGAGATAATTGTAAGCAGCTAGAATGTTCAGTAAAGTAAGATCTACAAACACATCACCATCACCAAAACACAATTTTGTCATGAATCCATCTGTGTCCTTTGTTTAATATGCACATAGACCAAGGTGAGCGACACAAGCTCTTTAGAGCCTCTAGTTTTAGTAAATATAAAGGAAACAAAAACAAAACAAAAACAATCAGCTTTACTGAAAACAAAATTATGTTTTAATATATGTAATATGTGATGTGAGTAGTAAGTAAACTTTCATCAGTTGGATGAATAAACTTACACAAACGGCTAGTATTTACGTGAAGTGAGTAGTGTGTGTGCAGAATTGGACTTAATCTTTCGTTGGGTTGATAATCATACACAGACAGCTTAACTGAACTAGTATTGATATGTGAAGTGAGAAGTATGTGTTCAGCATTGGATGTAGTTTTCATCGAGTCGATAAACATACACAAACAGCCTCGAATAGTAATAGACATGATAGAAAAATGTTTACAATGGACAACTGAGAGTCAAGAGTCTACATCAGAGATATTTAAATAAGGGATCATCTCAAAAGTGTTAATTGATTTATTGATTTACTCCACATAACAATGGCTTTTGAACATAACCTCCAGTAGATTTAAGTAAAACGTTCGTTTGAAGTTTTTCCACCTGCTCTATCACTAAGTTGGTTGATTGGTTGGTTGAAAAAAAAATATTTGCATAACATCAGTTACTTCTTCATTTAGATTGATTGGTGTGGATTGTTGGTAAATAGCTTAATTGATTGAATGACATTTTGCTTCATGTCATATTTGACGGAAATTGCATTCATTAATTGATTTGACTTGGTTCGTTTTCTTATATGCATGAATATTAGTAATTGATTGATCGACATTTTCATAACGTACAGAAGTGCATATTGTATACCATATACATTGATTGATGGATTGATTGTTTCTATGATGTCCAGTAACAAATACTTTACTTTTATTCTTTATCCACAGAATGATAAAAAAAAATCCTCCAAATAAAGAACCAATTCATAATTTTAGAAAAAAATACACGGGGTTTGGTTCCAAGGAATATACAACAAAGGTAGGGGCTGGCTCCCATTAAATGGAAGGTTTTCATGTCGGTGCAACATGTTTATTTGTACCTTAATCATGGTACTTCTTTCTCATCACTTGTCGTCCATCGTCGTTAACTTTTACAAAAATCTTCTCCTCTAAAACTACTTGGCCAAATTTAACCAAACTTGGCCACAATTATCATTAGGGTATTTATTTTAAAATATGTGTCCGATAACCCGGCCTGCCAACCAACATGGCTGACATGGCTAAA
This sequence comes from Mytilus californianus, assembly GCF_021869535.1. Classification (NCBI taxonomy): domain Eukaryota; kingdom Metazoa; phylum Mollusca; class Bivalvia; order Mytilida; family Mytilidae; genus Mytilus; species Mytilus californianus. The sequence goes on from NW_026262670.1 coordinate 6,393,984, forward strand.
AATAGAACATAGTGGTAAAATACAGTTTTTGGCTTATATCTCTGAAACTAAAGCATTTAGAGCAAATCTGACAATTGGTACAACTGTTCATCAGGCTAAGATAATTCTGCCCAGAAATTTGCAGACGAATTAGACAACTCGTTGTTGGGTTGCTGCCCCTGAATTGGTAATTTTAAGGAAATTTTGCAGTTTTTGGTTATTATCTTGAATATTATTATAGATAGAGATAAACTATAAACAACAATAATGTTCAGCAAAGTAAGTTCTACAAATAAGTCAACATGACCAAAATTGTCAATTGACCCCTTAAGGAGTTATTACCCTTTAAAGTCAATTTTTAACATTTTTTCGTTAATTTATGTAATATTTTACAAAAATCTTCTCATCTGAAACTACTGAGACAAATTTTACCAAACTTTTTCACAATCATCATTAGGGTATCTAGTTTACAAAATGTGTCCGATGACCACGCCTGCCAACCAACATGGCCGACATGCCTAAAAATAGAACATATGGGTAAAATGCAGTTTTTGGCTTATTTTATGCATCAATTGTAAACAAAAATATCAGGTGAGCGACACAGGCTCCTTGGAGCCTCTAGTTATTGTTTTATGTGTCTATCTGAATCTTAAAATTCCATTGTATTTTCTTTTTGGCATGTTCCAGGAGAGTCGTTCCACTGTATTTAATCGTGAAAGTAGTATCTGTATTTGTTTCTCTTTTTTTAGAAGGGGATATTTATACTGCTTCTCTTAGTAAAGCATGTTCAGTAAATATTCGTCACTTGACGTCACACAAACAATCAATGAATTGGATAATACTTTTCTTTACATTAGCACTGTGTATCATCGGTATAACGGATATAGGTTAGTCGCGCGTGATCGATTTTGACCTGACATAGTAAGAAAATCTTTGTTTTGTTTACATACTATCAATGTGTACTTCAATCTAAACATAATTGTTGTTTTAAGAAATCATTTGGTCGTAAGTTGATGATTAGAGAAGTCTCATTATTTTCCCAAAACAAGAACGCTTACTAAAAACATGTGCAAATACTTGTCAAAGAAGTTGGCGCTCGTCTCATCCGATATGATTCTATATTCATTGCAACTCTTTTTCTGATAAAAGGCCACTGTGTGTGCGTAATAAGTTAGTATATCTGTTTCAATAATTGGCATTGAAATCTTTCATACATATGTTATTTTTCGATATTTTATTCCGAAAAGAAGCGTTGTGTACGGTGTAAAGCTGACCACATAAATCCTTCTGTACGGTGCATAGTTAAGTGAATGTTCGATATATAGCTTTTTCCGTTAAAAATCTATCACACCCCGCTTGGTTAGTACCTATATCTGCTGTACCGATGATACACGGTGATTAAGCATACTGTCAATAAATCAATTCATAAATAAATAAACTAAGGAACCAATCAATGTTTACACCCAACAACCAACCACCGGATCGATAAGAAGAACTTGTCCATTGATCATGTTGATATAATGCAAACATTTTATGAATCAAGCAAGCAAGCAATCAACTTATAATGATGTTTTAATTTAAAAATATAGGAAAGACTTTTATTTACAATTGTTTTTCTAAAACAAATATTAGCTACAACAATAATTATATATTTATTGTTAGTAATGTAATAAAAGCTGTTAATGTACCTAGAACACCTAGTAAATCAATAACACAATTCATACTTTTGAGATGATCATTTATCCAAATATCTCTTTGGAATACCATACAGCATATTTTGTTAACAGTGAACAAAAAGGTAAAACATGCTACACAGAGGAACACGTGATCAGTCTGCTGTAGTTTCTTATTGACAACACGGCATTCCTATGGGAACAAAATGTGCGCCTCTCCTTGCCGACCTCTTTTTATTTTCATATGAGTCAGAGTTCCTTTAGACACTTGTCAAAAACAAGAAGATCAAAGAAGCCAGGTCATTAAATTTCACATTCAGATATATTGATGATGTTCTTTCCAATAACAATCCAAACATTTCTGATTGGGTTCCATTTATATATCTCCCAGAACTAGAAATTAAAGAAACAACAGACACGGCTTCCTCCGCCTCATTTTTATACGACCGCAAAAATTAAAAATTTTTTGGTCGTATATTGGTATGACGTTGGTGTTGTCGTCGTCGTCGTCGTCTGGCGTCGTCCGGTGTCGTCCGAAGACATATTGGTTTTCGCACTCTAACTTTAGTTTAAGTGAATGGATCTCCATGAAATTTTACCATAAGGTTCAATACCACGAAAGGAAGGTTGGGATTGATTTTGGGGGTTATGGTACCAACAGTTAAGGAATTAGGGGCCAAAAATAAGCATTTTTGTAACTTCCAGACAATAACTTGTGTGTAAGTGTATGGATCTCTCTGACATTGTACCACAAGGTTCCATATCACAAAGGGAAGGCTGTAATTGATTTTGGGGGTAATTGCCTCAAAATTTTAGGAATTAGGGGCCAAAAAAGGGGCAAAAAACAAGCATTTTTCTAGTTTCATGACAATAACTTGTGTGTAAGTGTTTGGATATTTCTGAAATTGTACTACAAGGTTCCATATCACAAAGGGAAAGCTGGAATTGAGTTTGGGGGTAATTGCCCGAAACGTTTAGGAATTGGGGGCCAAAAAGGGGCCAAAAATAAGCATTTTTCTAGTTTCCAGACAATAACTTGTGTTCAAGAGTATGGATCTCTCGGAAATTGTACTGCAAGGTACCATACCACAAAGGGAAGGCTGGGATTGAGTTTCGGGGTGATGAATCATAAGGGGGTTCAAAAATTTTGGGGGGGGGGATTTTTTTTTTCTTTTTTTTTCTTTTTTTCCTTTTTTTTTTCTTTTAAAATTTTCCATTTTAAGTTGGTTATTTCTGATTAATATTTAAAAGCAAATAATAATGATATGGTAGGAGATACACACCAAACAGGATGTGTAAATTATTATAAAATAAGTATTGTGCAATAGCAAGAAATTTTCAATTGCACAGTATTGCACAATAGCAAGAAATCTTCAATTGCACAGTATTGCGCAATAGCAAGAAATCTTCAATTGCACAGTATTGCGCAAAAGCAAGAAATATCCAATAGCACAATATTGCGCAATAGCAAGAAATTGTCAATTGTACAGTATTGCACAATAGCAAGAAATATTCAATTGCACAGTATTGTGCAAAAGAAGATACTTCGTATAAATTGCTTATTTCTTGATCAATTTCAATGGGGTTTTATTCTTGAATTCTTGGGGTTTTTAAATATGCTGAATCTAACCATGTATTTAGTTTTTGGATTTTGGGCCCCGTTTTTAAATTGGTCCACATTGAGGTCCGAAGTGTCCAAAATTTAACTTTGTTTGATTTCATCAAAAAATTGAATTATTGGGGTTCTTTGATATGCCGAATCTAACCGTGTATTTAGATTCTTAATTTTTGGTTCCGTTTTCAAATTGGTCTACATTAAGGTCCAAAGGGTCCAAAATTAAACTTAGTTTGATTTTAACAAAAATTGAATTTTTAGGGTTCTTTGATATGCTGAATCTAAACATGTATTTAGATTTTTGATTATGGGCCCAGTTTTCAAGTTGGTCCAAATCGGGGTCCAAAATTAAACTTTGTTTGATTTCAACAAAAATTGAATATATGGGGTTCTTTGATATGCTGAATCTAACCATGTATTTATATTTTTGATTTTTGGGCCCCGTTATCAACTTTGTCCACATTGAGGTCAAAAGGGTCCAAAATTAAACTTTGTTTGATTTCATCAAAAATTGAATTCTTGGGGTTCTTTGATATGCTGAATCTAACCATGTATTTAGATTTTGGATATTGGACCATAATAGGTGAATGTCCAATTTAAAATTTTTAAGTTCTTAGACCACATTCATTCTGTGTCAGAAACCTATGCTGTGTCAAATATTTAATCACAATCCAAATTCAGAACTGTATCAAGCTTGAATGTTGTGTCCATACTTGTCCCAACTGTTCAGGGTTCGACCTCTGCGGTCGTATCAAGTTGCGCCCTGCGGAGCATTTTATTAGACTTTGAATTTGACATATGCGGTCATCTTAGTACTTATACATCCCGTTATTGTGGTAATTGTGCTATGTTAAATTCTTGTATTCTTGTCTTTCATTTTTACTAATGTGTTTTGTCTATATGCCTTTTTGTGTTTCTTTGTTACATATTTGTTTGTTTTTTATAGTGATTAAGATTATAACACAATGTTGACTGCTGTACCCCAATTTTTGACATTTATATCTATTATGCCTGTTTGTTTTGTTCACACATCATTGTCAAAATAATGGAATTTTATGCGACTGTCAAACAAGTGAGAAGTTTAGCTAGCTATAAAACCAGGTTTAATCCACCATTTTCTACATAAGAAAATGCCTGTACCAAGTCAGGAATATGACAGATGTTATCCATTCGTTTGATGTGTTTGAGCTTTTGATTTTACCATTGATTAGGGACTTTCTGTTTTGAATTTTCCTGGGCGTTCGACATTTTTGTGATTTTACATTTTTTTTGGTAGACTCTCAATTCTCAATTGTAAAACATTTTCTCACATGTGAAGTGAGTAGGATGTATTCAGCAACTGTCATCAGGTTGATAAAAACATACAAAGACACTTTATCTGAACTAGTATTATTATGTTGAGTGAGTAGTATATGGTCAGCTTTTGACGTAAACTTTCATCAGGTCAATAAACATATACTAACAGCTGCACTTTACTAGTATTCATGTGAAGTTAGTAGTGTGTGTTCTACATTGGACGTAACTGTCATCGGGTCAATAAACATACACTAACAGCTGCACTTTACTAGTATTCATGTGAAGTTAGTAGTGTGTGTTCTACATTGGACGTAACTGTCATCAGGTCAATAAACATACACTAACAGCTGTGCTGTACTAGTATTCATGTGAAGTTAGTAGTGTGTGTTCTACATTGGACGTAACTGTCATCGGGTCAATAAACATACACTAACAGCTGTGCTGTACTAGTATTCATGTGAAGTTAGTAGTGTGTGTTCTACATTGGACGTAACTGTCATCAGGTCAATAAACATACACTAACAGCTGCACGTTACTAGTATTCATGTGAAGTTAGTAGTGTGTGTTCTACATTGGACGTAACTGTCATCGGGTCAATAAACATACACTAACAGCTGTGCTGTACTAGTATTCATGTGAAGTTAGTAGTGTGTGTTATACATTGGACATAACTGTCATCAGGTCAATAAACATACACTAACAGCTGTGCTGTACTAGTATTCATGTGAAGTTAGTAGTGTGTGTTCTACATTGGACGTAACTGTCATCAGGTCAATAAACATACACTAACAGCTGCACGTTACTAGTATTCATGTGAAGTTAGTAGTGTGTGTTCTACATTGGACGTAACTGTCATCGGGTCAATAAACATACACTAACAGCTGTGCTGTACTAGAATTCATGTGAAGTTAGTTGTGTGTGTTCAACATTGGACGTAACTTCATCAGATCAATAAACATACACTAACAACTGCGCTGTACTAGAATTCATGTGAAGTTAGTAGTGTGTGTTCAACATTGGACGTAACTTCATCAGGTCAATAAACATACACTAACAGCTGTGCTGTACTAGAATTCATGTGAAGTTAGTAGTGTGTGTTCAACATTGGACGTAACTGTCATCAGTTCAATAAACATACACTAACAGCTGCGCTGTACTAGAATTCACGTGAAGTTAGTTATGTGTGTTCAACATTGGACGTAACTGTCATCAGTTCAATAAACATACACTAACAGCTGCGCTGTACTAGAATTCACGTGAAGTTAGTTATGTGTGTTCAACATTGGACGTAACGTCATCGGGTAGATAAACATACACTAACAGCTGCGCTGTACTAGAGTTCATGTGAAGTTAGTATTGTGTGTTCAACATTGGACGTAACTTAATCGGGTTGATAAACATACACTAACAACTGCACTGTACTTGACTTCATGTGAAATTAGTTGTGTGTGTTCGACATTGGATGTTACTGTCATCAGGTCAATAAACATAAACTAACAGCTTTACTGTACTAGAATTCATGTGAAGTTAGTTGTGTGTGTTCAACATTGGACGTAACTGTCATCAGGTCAATAAACATAAACTAACAGCTGTACTGTACTAGAATTCATGTGAAGTTAGTAGTGTTTGTTCAACAATGGACGTAACTGTCATCAGAGCACCTTAGATCATCCCCAGTTTTTGATGGGGTTCGTTTTGCTTAGTCTTTAGTGTTCTATGTTGTGTTATGTGTACTATTATGTGTCTGTTTGTCTTTTTCATTTTTAACTGGATTTTCGAAGGAAATATTGGTTATTAAAATGGTGATGTACGGCTGGCGGCTGGGCGGATCTACGGGCGGCTGCCAAACAGTGTCAGCACAATGACATGAAAACGCGTTTTTTTTTTAAATTTAAATATGTTGTTTCCTGGGACTTAATGAAGGTCTAGTTCAATTTTTAAGATTTTAGTATATCTCCTTTGTGAGTTATCGCCATTTTTAATATCCAAAAGTGGAATTTTTAAATATTTTACTCTTGTTATCTTTTTTATGACTAAGCATAATGTCTTATCTTACAATAAAAATTGGAGTGACAGATTTATTTGAAAATTAACTATTTCCTAAGTGTTAATGATTATAAGCTATATTATTAGACATTTTGAAGTTAATCACGTTATTAATTATTAATTAGATCTGGGTTATATCTAAGCATATAATATCATTGGAGTGACAGATTTATTTGAAAATTTACTGTTTCCTGATAAGATCTGTAGGACTGTATATATAAAGTTTGAAATTTACTAGAAGGACTGTATAAATGAAATGTGAAATTTACTGTTCATTATTAGACATTTTGTAGATAATTAAGTCTCCCTAAACCATATATATTCTTACCCCCACCCCCCTTCAATTTGAGAATGTGCTTTTATCTTGTAAATGATTGAGATCCCATCCCCTAAACCATATTTATTATTGTATGGGACAAAAAAAAACAAATCAAATGAAATATTTGGGAAGTCCCCGGGTTCATCCCCATCCCCTTCTTTTTGAAAATTTGTAATCGGTCAAAATCCCCACCCCGAAACCATATATATTGTTGTATGGGACAATAAAAAAAATCAAATGAAATAAAAGGCGGGTCCCCTGGGGTCACCCCACCCCATCCTGTTTAAGAACTTGTAAACGGTTGAGATCCCCACCCCTAAACCATATGTATTCTTGAATGGGACAATAAAACAAATCAAATGAAATATAAAGGGAAGTCCATGGGGGTCACCCCACCCCCCTTCTTTTTGATAACTTGTAAACAGTCGAGATCCCCACCCCTAAACCATATATATTCTTGAATAGGACAATAAAACAAATCAAATGAAATGGAGGGGGAATCCCCTGGGGTCACCCCCCCCCCCTTTTGTTTGAAAACTTGTAAACGGTCAAGATCCCCACCCCGAAACCATATATATTCTTGTATGGGACAATGAAACAAATCAAATGAAATATAAGGCAAGTCCCCTGGGGTCACCCCCACCCCCTCCTGTTTAAGAACTTGTAAACAGTCCAGATCCCCACCCCTAAATCATATATATTCTTGTATGGGACAATAACACAAATCAAATGAAATATAGGGGAAGTCCATGGGGGTCACCCCCACCCCCTTTCTTTTTGAAAACTTGTTAACGGTCAAGATCCACACCCTGAAACTATATATATTCTTGTTTGGGACAATGAAACAAATTATATGAAATAAAAGGTGAGTCCCCTGGAGTCACCCCACCCCCTCCTGTTTGAGAACTTGTAAACGGTCGAGATCCCCACCCCTTAACCATATATGTTCTTGTATGGAACAATAAAACAAATCAAATAAAACATTGGGGAAGTCCATGGGGGTCACCCAACCCCCCTTCTTTTTGATAACTTGTAAACGGTCTAGATCCCCACCCCTAAACCATATATATTCTTGAATGGGACATTAAAACAAATCGAAAGGAAATTAAGAGGAAATCCCCTGGGGTAACCCCCCCCCCTTCTTTTTGAAAACTTGTAAACGGTCATAATCCCCACCCCGAAACATATTTATTGTTGTATGGGACAAAAAAACAAATCATATGAAATAAAGGGAGAGTCCCATGGGGATCACCTCCCCCTCCCCCCTTTTGAAACTTGTAAACGGTCGAGATCTCCACCCCTAAACCATATAAATTCCTGTTCATAATTTCAAGAAGATTTGAATGACATACATGTACAGGGTCAATCCATGGGCGTCACTAATGCATATCATAAACCAAATTGTACTGGACATTGCCCAATGTCAAGCGACAATGGGAATGACGAATTATTGGAGCTTTGTTTGGGAGACTTCGTAACAGCATTCTGTTACAATTATTTCTTGTTACTAATAAGTTTTATAGATTTTGAAATGACATTGTATTAATGATAAATAAAACTTTGGATTTTTTTCTTCTTTTCTTTGGTAAATTGTATGTAGAATTTTATGGAAAGTTTGTTTGTTATTCTGTAAAAACTAATTTTCTGAATGCTATATATTTTTTTCTTTGATATAGTAAACTTCTTTAAAAACTAAGCTTATATTGTCTATTAATAAACATATATTTAGATTTCTGATTTTGGGCCCAGTTTTCAAGTTGGTCCAAATTGGGGTCCAAAATTAAACTGTGTTTGATTTCAACATAAATTGAATATATATAGGGTTCTTTGAAATGCTTAATCTAAACCTGTATTTCTTTTCATTATTAATAAGATAATACCACATTGAGGTCCAAAGGGTCCTAAATTACACTTTTGATTGATTTCATCAAAAATTGAATTCTTTGGTTCTTTGATATGCTGATTCTAACAATGTTTGAGTGTTAAATCATATCTAATTTTAGAGAACTTAGTCATCACTGGTTGTTGTTATTATATTATTGATTATAATTTGAAAAATTGCATTATATCTTATTTTAGAGAACTATTTGTCCAGTTTGAGTTATTTCCCTTTGCACAGAAAATATTATGGATAAAATAAACCTGTGTTTCATTTCAACATAAATTAAATATATATAAGGTTCTTTCAAATGCTGAATCTAAACCTGTATTTAAATATTAGATTTTTGGGCCCAGTTTTCAAGTTGGTCCAAATCAGGGTCCAAAATTAAACTTTGTTTGATTCAACAAAAAAATAATTTATGGGGTTCTTTGAAATGCTGAATCTAACCATGTATTGAGATATTTTGGATTGTGGGCTCCTTTATCAAATTGGTCCACATTGAGGTCCAAAGGGTCTTAAATTAAACTTTTGTCTGATTTCATCAAAAATTGAATTCTTGTGGTTCTTTGATATGCTGATTCTAATATGTACTTAGATTTTTGATATTGGACCATAATAGGTATTTAGATGTCCAATTTCAAGTATTTCAGTTCTTAAACCACATTCATTTTGTGTCACAAACCTATGCAGTGTCAAATATTCAATCACAATTCAAATTCAGAGCTGTTTTAAGCTTAAATGTAGTGTCCATACTTGCTCAACAGTTCAGGGTTCGACCTCTGCAGGAAAATCCGGTTTGCTGTCACTCTGACAGCCTCTTGTTAGCCATTTAGTTGTCAGTTTATTTTCGATCTATGAGTTTGACTGTCCCTCTGGTATCTTTCGCGTCTTTTTGATAAACATACACTAACAGCTACGCTCTACTAGAATTCATGTGAAGTTAGTTAGTGTGTGTTCAACATATGACGTAACTGTCATCATGTTGATAAACATACAGAGACAGCTGAATTAAAGTAGTATCAGTTTTTAGCTCACCAGGGCCCAAAGGGCCCCATGTGAGCTTATGCCATCACTTGGCGTCCGTCGTCTGTCGTCGTCAACTATTTTCAAAAATCTTCTCCTCTGAAACTACTGGGCCAAATACCTTCAAACTTTAACTAAATGTTCCTTAGGGTATCTAGTTTATATATTGTATCCGAAGTTTTGATCCATCGACAAACATGGCCGCCATGGCTAAAAATAGAACATAGGGGTCAAATGCAGTTTTTGGCTTATATCTCAAAAACTAAAGCTTTTAGAGCAAATTGTTCAATTGGTCAAGATCTATCGGCCCTAAAATTTTCAGACGAATCGAACAACCCATTGTTGGGTTGCTGCCACCGAATTGGTAGTTTTAACAAAATTTTGCAGTTTTTTTTTATTATTTTGAATATTATTATAGATATATATAAACTGTAAGCAGCATTAATGTTCAGCGAAGTAAGATCTACAAAAATGTTAAAATGACCAAAATTGTCAATTGACCCCTTAAGGAGTTATTGCCCTTTAAAGACAATTTTACACAATTTGTTCATCAAGTTTGCTAACATTTAAAAATCTTCTCCTCTGAAATACAGGTGAGCGATTCAGGCTCTTGAGAGCCTCTTGTTTTTAAAGTGAGAAGAGAATTTTCATTGGGTTTGTAAACCATTTTTTTTTTCATTAAATGCAATCAGTATGTTGCAAAAGATACTGTTCTATATGGCTATTATTTCTGGTTCAAATTTCAAATAAGGATGTATTAACCAATATTACAATGAAGCATACCTAAAACAATGAGGTCATTTATATTATTTCTTGGTGTCACAAATAGTACATATTTACATTTTCCAAAAATTCAATGTTAACAGGCATATGTTCATTGCATTGGTTTTTAGGAACGGAAACGTACAGCGCATTGGTCAGCAAAAAACGTTTATTAACATAATGTTAATTTGTTATCACAATAAAAATATTCGCCTCGGATATTTAGTTTGTCAAAGCCTGCGCTGTATGTTCCATAGAACTCAATTTGATAGAAATCAAAACAATTTTGTCACATTCAATACAAATGGCAAATTAGGAGATGTAAATGTCAAAGCTTGACAAGAAAATGTTGACAAGAATAATTATACATATCTTTAGTACATGTATTGTCATCAACATCATGAATATGAAATATGTTGATCTTGAAACAATAGACCCAATGTTCAGGGTCAAATATGGTCTGTACAGACCTTACTTCTTTCATAGTCATCATACTGCTATGCATTACTTATTTGAAACAAACTTCTTATCATGAATTTATCATGTAAAGACCGGATTCTTCCAATGTATGGTAAATAATACATTTGTGATCCAGTTTAAACAGTATGGTTGAAATTTTTTAAACATGAATATCTTTAGTTGACTTTGTTTCATTTTCATTGATAATTTAAAAAAAAAAAGATAAAACACAACACACGCTTTTTCATTTGCTTATGGTACAAGGAAATATATTGGTGAAATGTTTCTATGCAAAATGTTCCTCCTAAAGTTTTGAACAGCATTTCCAGTTTTTGGTTGTGTGAAAAAAAAATCAAGTTTAGCAAGAGTTACACAAAATTACTTTCAGATGCAAGGTACCATCATCATTGTTTTTACTTTTAAGTTGTTTTTTTTTTCTTGGAAAAAAATCTATGAGTATTTGACCAAGTTAAATGATAATTGATTCAACCAAAACTTATGTTAAGCCTTATACATTCTTCATATTTTACATTACAATACCTTACTTTTATCTTCTTTTCAGTTCACAAAAGAGGAAACCAATTTTGCAAAGATGGGGATGATTGCTTTGAATATTCTTGCTGATGTTTTATATGACCTTTTAAAACAAGATAAACCAAATCTACGCATAAGGAGCGATTGTGATATAACATACTTGTACAAAGAGCACAGGATACTTAATAAACATATTCCTTCTAATGGATGGGGCGGTCAATGGCAAAGAATTCAGACTACAGATATATCTATTGGAGATGATATTGAGCGCATTAGACTTACAAGAAATGAACTACAACACTCTCAAATATTTAATCTTGAAGATAAACGTTTTATTGAGTTAAGTAATATATTAAGTGACCTTTTAAAACGATTTGATCACCACAACACACCAACAAGGCTGTATACCGATGAGCTGAACGACATTTTGGCTAAAACTGTTTCTGCAGAGGATGTTAAATCAATTAAAAATGAAATATTAGGTAAATATACTTTAAACAGTTTTTCTAAGTTGGATTTTGAGCCTGTTTCATGTATTTTTTCTTAAGATTGTCCATTACTGTCTTATTAGGACTTGTTTGTATTTCAATAGGAGTGTGTGCATACCTGTTTGTATGAAATGATGATTGTATGCAGACTAACATATTTTTTAATCAGTGTAGTCCTGCATGTTGACTGTTGCCAGCATTCATTTACCTGTCATTCACTCTAATTCGTCTACTGCTGTGGGAAGTAAAAAAAGAATAATTCTATAAAACGTTGGGTTTGAAGCAGAATTTATAACAGTTACAACCAAGGATGACTTGGGAAAAGAAATATTATGATACAGTACGACCTGTGACATTCTCTTATGAATGTTGGCCATAAAATTTATGGTGACCATGATGTCCCTACATGTCGAACATATGTTCACCTTCTGTTTAATTAACAAACGAGGTAATTATCGGATTAAATGTCCCCAGTCAAGCGTACAGGAACGTGCCAATTGTACCAGGTGATTAATTTAATACATAAAGTAATAACAGGTGAGGCATCTCATGTAAATCTTAATTACATGTATGTTCAAGGTGTCACAGTTTATGTGTTTTGACAGAATTCTGCATAAGCTGTTATCATAATTATAAATTTCTAAATCATCACATCGATTTAAAATTATAACTTATTTTACTTTTCAGGTCTGTCTGCAGGCAAATACGAATGTGTTTACGTATTAGTAAAAAAAAAAAATTTCTCGAAAGAAATAATCTATTTGAAAATTAATTTAGAAAAAAATAATTGCAATTATAAAGAAAAATATTATATTTAAAAATTGAGATGTGAGATAAAGACGGAAAACTTTGTATACATGCGATAATTATAGACTTTACGGCAAAGCAAAAAGTAATATTCAGAGTATATGGGTTTACTTGTATATATTAGACACAAATGAATAAAATATATTTTATGTTATTTTCGGTATTTTATCTACAAAAAAATCTGATCGTAGTATGCCGTCAAAAATTAAAAGACGAGTTGTTCCACTGCGACTTATACCTCCCCAAACATAAAGTTTGAATGCATGCTTAGGTTGCGGAATAGGTTGTGCTACTTGGTCTCTCAGGCGGTAAATTACTACTTTATTATCATGTAGCTGGACGGTGCATTCATCTGTAAAGATGATGTCTGCGAAATTGTCATTGTCTGTTATCAACTATTGACAGAAAGTGACCCGTTTCACTTTATTTGTCTAGCTAATCATCTGACAATAACGCAGTGCACTGGTGGTGTACCCGGCTTCGTAAATTATCCTTTGAACAGTAGTTTTTGACAAAACTGACCCTTTACTAACAAGTTCACGCCGATCATCTGTTGCAGTCATTGTACATTGTTCGGCTAATGCTGATCTAACTGTTGAAATGTCACCGTCAGTCACTTTTCGGAATTTGATGAAATTATTCAGTTCGGCGAAAAGATCCCCCGACTTCTACTTCAAGATAACATTGCGTACTGTACTCCAGTTTACACCTATTCCATGTTGATTTGACAAATAGCGGACTATGGCGCTAATTTTCCAATTTTTGCGGTACAGGGACGCTATTTCTAGTCTATGCGATGACTTAATTTAAACTTCGGCATTTTGTGATAGAAATTTACGCTACTCAATAGAATTTTTTTTTTCAAACTATAACTGAAGTTTCAACTCCTTATTAGCTCACTTGGCCAAAGGGCCAAGTGAGCTTTTCTCATCACTTGGCGTCCGTCGTCCGTCGTCGTCGTCGTCGTCCGTCGTCGTCGTCGTCGTCCGTCGTCGTCGTCGTCGTCGGCGTCGTCGTTAGCTTTTTACAAAAATCTTCTCCTCTAAAACCACTAGGCCAAATTTAACCAAACTTGGCCACAATCATCTTTAGGGTATATAGTTTAAAAAATGTGTCCGATGACCCCGCCAACCAACCAAGATGGCCGCCATGGCTAAAAATAGGACATAGGGGTAAAATGTAGATTTTGGCTTATATCTCTGAAACCAAAGCATTTAGAGTAAATCTGACACACACGGTAAAACTGATTATCAGGTCAAGATCTATCTGCCCTGAATTTTTCAGACAAATCTGACAACCTGTTGTTGGGTTGCTGCCCCTGAATTGGTAATTTTAAGAAAATTTTGCAGTTTTTGGTTTTTATCCTGAATATTATTATAGATAGAGATAAACTGTAAACAGCAATAATGTTCAGCAAAGTAAGATCTACAAATAAGTTGTCATGACCAAAATTGTCAGTCGACCCCTTTAGGAGTTATTGCCCTTAATAGTCAATTTTTAACAATTTTTTGTAAATTTTTGTAATCTTTTACAAAAATCTTTTTCTCTGAAACTACTGAGACAAATTTAACCATACTTGGCCATAATCATTATTAGGATATCTAGTTTAAAATATTTGTCCGATGACCCCGCTTTCCAACCATCATGGCCGACTTGGTTAAAAATAGAACATAGGGGTTAAATGCAGTTTTTGGTTTATATCTCTGAAACTAAAGCATTTAGAGCAAATCTGACAGGTGGCAAAAATGTTCATCAGATTTAGATTTATCTGCCCTGAAAATTTTTAGACGAATCCGACAACCCGTTGTTGGGTTCCTGCCCCTGAGTTAGTAATTTTACAAAAATTTTGCAGTTTTTTGTTATTATCTTAGATATCATTATAATATCTAATATCTAATTTATGATTTTAACCTTATTTTACATGATTTCCAAAGCATCAGTAAATACAGGTGAGCGACACAGGCTCTTGAGAGCCTCTAGTTTTAAATCTCTTAAATGGATATCAATAAATGTGCCACCTAGAATAAACATGGACAAAAAGGATGTTTAAAAAAGGTTTTTGGCGCCAGTATGTATATTCTTTAGAATCCAGCGGCTCTTTTCACAAAATATCTTAAGAGTAAAAATAGTCGTAAGTCATACACATTTCAGTATAACTTACGATCAATTTTAATCGTAAGATTTTTTGTGAAAAGAGTCGCTGGTATAATATATATGATTTAAGTGTCATATCTTGAGCTGTCAAATGAATAGACACACACACTCAAAATAATCGAATGAACAAATCATAAGTTGTCAAAGAAAAGTTTGTCAATCATTCCAGATGGGGTTTTAAACGTGTCACAATATTCTTATACATTTTGTACATCTATTTTAACATCTTTTTGTTTTTATTTTGCCCTTAATTCTCCAATTCTTTAACATTTAACTCCCATTTTATCTGTATATATATATATATATATATATATATATATATATATATGCCTGTAACATGATAAAAAGTTGCTTAACGGTTATACATTTGTACATGTACATCAAAGAGTCATAAATAACGTCCTGTGTTTAGATAACCATCAATTATCTTCCTCATTAGTTGTGCATTTTTTTCAAATTGTTTTTATAACAACCGACTTAAACTTTCTGATTTCACAAAATTCTGAGGGTCTATTTGGGGGGTTCTTCTATTCTGTATTCTTTAAATTTAAATCCATTGTTGCTTGGTACTTTTTTAATTTTGACAAATATTCTCTATTTTTTAGATATCAGCACCTTACAAAAATCTCTATCCTTTATTTTCTTCTCTATTCTTCAAATGTTTAGTATTTTTTTCACTTAGTATTGGCCCATTAGTCTCTATTCTGAAAACCCCATCCAGACCCTCATACTTTTGATTTTGAATTATTAAGGTTCTATAAGGTGTATTTATTTCTGTATCTTAAAAAAATATTATTTACATTTTGCCCATGTTTTAATTTTATGAATTAGAGATCGTTATCATCAAGATTGTTTCTGCATTTAGATAAATGTAAATGCATACAAAATAAATCGCAATTTCCTTTTATCAGTTTAACTATGTTGAATTTTCTAAAGGATGTTGTTTTAACCAGTAAGTAATTCTCATGTTATTTCATGGATCAATTATCAAGCTTGGTGGGCATGTACACAAAATGAAGCCAATTGTCTCAAACATTGAATGGACCAATTAATCTTCAGACGAGTTCATAATGTACAGGACTTAGCTATCCATTTTGACCCAATCACATTTACCCAGCAAAATAAAAATCCAACCTAATAAAAATAAATGCATTTTACTTTGATATCATAATTAAGTACCGTTACAAAAATCACTGCCAGAACTATCACCAAAGAATATAGCCATGTCTTAGTCAAATGGGGTAGACAAGACCAGACTTAACTACTTATAGTACCAAGATCTAAGATCCTAGCTGAGGGCAGAATCAAAATTGGAGACCACTATAACAGAATTTAGGGTGACTCATCAGCAGAAGCAGAAATGATTGCTACTGGTGAATGGTTGGAAATGAGAAAGCAACTTAAGATATACATAGATGCTTTGCCAAAAGATGCTTCCCCAGTATCTTCACCATCTTCACCAGCCAAATCAAGTGAAGATTCATCACCAGATGTACCACCCCCTCCTAAAAGAAAAAGAGTTACAGTGCCAAAATTAAAGCCAGATGCCAAAGTTATCCGTTGGTGTGAGGGAATACATGACACTGCTGCTATAGATGACCCTTATCAGTTTAGATCAGCAACACCATCACCAGTTCTGCCTATTGAACTACAACCACCTACACCACCATTACCAACACCATCAACTCCACAATCACCAATTGTAGCTACAGTTTCATGTCAACTTGACAAACAGCTAACTGGTAACAGCGTACTCTTAGCCATAACAGACCTGAAGTCCCAGGTGCATGTCCTTAACGGTAGGTCCTTAGCTCAAGATGTTGCCATGAACAAACTTCAGCAACAAAATGAATGACTCATTCAACTTGTACAGAGCCTAGTAGATAAGCCAACTACAACAGCAACTCAGAGTTTTACTCCAAACAGACCATGGGGCAACATGACAGCTACCCCAACAAGACAGCCCAGACAACTTATCCCAACATCATTATTTTCTCCGTAACCAGCCAACTCACCTGCAGCATTAAACTCCTATACCATCACCTACTGTGAGCAGACTTCCAACATCATCCACTAGATTAGTGCCGTCAACTAGTATGTACAATGTAATAGACAATAAATTTCAACACATACCATCACAGTTCCAGATACCAGCATGTGACCTTGTTCAGGAGTTCCATTCATTTACAGGACGGGTAATTTTGCAAAACATTTGTTGGAAATTATTTCCCCATAACTTTATACACAAGATTGACTGAGACGCTACTTTTCCTACCATGGTGACTTCAAGAACAACAAAATTCCTTTGGACCCGGTTCGTGTTCAGTTCCTCATGCAGTATTTCTGCCACTTCTACCTTGAGGTAAAGCAGCCACAAGCTTGGAAACTCATGGTAGTAGCAAAGATTAACCAAGCCCTAAGACGTTCAGTTAAACAGCCAAAGAAGATCATGTTTTAGTATAATTTTGATTTTACAATTGCATCTGTGTGAATGAAAACTATTGTATTGTTAATGTGACAATTAATTATGACAATGTGTAATGCATCATTGTTCTGACTGTATTTATATTATCTACCATCAAACTCAAATTACATAGTTTAATGAATATTATCTATCATTAAATTATAACAAACATCATTTTCTTTTTCTATGAAACTGTTTCAGAAATTGCTGTTGCTTCAGAAAATAATTTTAAATATTACATTTATTATCCATGCTATGTTTAGAATTACTTTGATGGCAAGTGTGATAAATGTAATTAGAATTTTACTATCTGATGACACATCAATAATACTATAGAATCCTAAAATGAAAAATGACAACATCTTATTTATACATGTACTTAAAAATAAACATGCATATACTAAAAAGTTTGAAAAAATGATATTATTTATATTCACATATGTGTACACATATTTCTCCACCACTGCAACATCTTACAAGATTCTTACCAAGAAGAAATTAAAAAAAAGAAACAAAAAACAAATTAAAGAAAAACATACGAAAATGAATAAAAACAAATTAAAAATACAAACTAAAACAAATCAAAATAACCAAAATCAAAACATTAAAAAAAAATTTTTTAAATAAATTTAAAGACGGAAATCAAAATATAATATAAAATAACTAAAACAACATTTTATTCTACAATTTCAACAATGGGCTAAAATGTCAATTTTAAAAGAAACATAAGTTACCCGTACAGGTAAATTTTATTAAAACATTCAAGCTGACAATTTCAACCCTGATTGATTTCAACAGGTGACATAATTAGATTAAACATTAATCTATGTTTTATGACCCCAATAAAAGGCCAACATCTCAAGATTTAATACCCCAATAAATGGTCACCATTTGATGTTGACCATACAAGAGGGTGGACATAATTAAGAGAATGTCACAGGTTGTACTGTATCACTTTTGATCTTCTTCAAACCGTTTGTATAATGGGCGTCCGTTTGGTTGTGTAAGATGTTTAAATAGGTAGCAACATCCGGTCAGAATGCGGATGTTAAATCCAATGCTTCGTGTGAGAACCCTTGCAACAACTCTTTGAAGGCTCTATAGGTGGCCAGTTAAAAGGCTTTATCCAATATACCCTCAATTTCAAAAGGCAATTCAAATTGAGGATATTTCATTCTGATGGACGCCTACCACAGGACCTACCGATTATACTTATGTTAATTTGTTCACTTCCTAAACATGTAATAAATAATTGCTACTGGACGTTAAGTAAACAACAATCGAGTAACGTATTGTATCTGTTCAGTTCAGTGATTTGTTTTATTTTATTTCAGGAATGACAATTGAAGTTGAAATTGAGCATTAAATCAAACAGTTATTTATACACGTCAAGGGAAATACACGTACATTATACTACCATAGCAACAGATTTGCAGAAGACCATACCTTTCTGGATAGGAGGCAAGATCTATAATAGAGACGTAATTCTGTTGATGGAGCATGTTAAAAACAGAATGAAACTATCTATTCATAAAACTATAGAAAAAAATGACCAAGATGAAAAAAGTGGACAAAACGGAAAAATATTGGACTAAAGTTAAAAATTGGACCAATATTGGACTGTATAAATACTATTTTTCAAATGTAATCACATGCTGCAAAAACTTTATGTTGATATTTTTAGTACAATATTACTTATATTGATTGATTGATTGGTGTTTAACGTCACTTTCAACACTATTGTGCTATTTCGTGGCGGTAAGTTTTTATTGGTGGAGGAAGCCGGAGAGAACCACCGACCATCGGTAGGAAAAATGACAATCCTAGTCAATTAAGATTAGAGTCGAAGGCACCTGGCACGTGTGGGATTGAACTCACAACCTCAGTGTTGACTTGCTAGTGATACAGTAGTTCAACTACTAAGACCAATCGGCCACCGAGGCCCAGAATAATGTTATTAATATAATCACTTTGTACATATAAATGAATATCTATGTTATAAACATGTATTTAGGTCTAACAATCACTACTGTGAGAATACCCATTAATGTGCCATGAAAATTACCCATTAAATGAGGTCTATTATTTATAGTTACATTTAATGGTACAATTGTAATGGCTTTGCCATTAAAAAAGTTAAAATTTAACCATTAAATAAAAACTATGAACCTGGGAATAATGGCCATTAATTGTATTAAACCCTTAATTTATTCATTTATATTAATGGGCATTAATTTACAAGATAATGGCCATTAATATCTCTCCAATAACGGTTAATGGTTATTAGATGTAACAGTAATTAATAGCACCATTACTTCTCTGGGAAACTTAATTTATATTAATGCATTTTAAAAGCCATTAAACCGAATTGATAGTGGGCATTAAAGTAACCATTAAATTTGATTTGATGACCATGAAACAGTAATGGGTACACCTATGAAAAAATTAAATGGCCATTATTATCTTATTGGATGGATCATTTCCTTAATTGCCATTAAAATTCTTTCATGCCTGGCATGTTTCTTTAATTGCCATTAAAATTCCTTCATGCCTGGCATGTTACTTAAATGGCCATTTAACTCGTTTAATTGGTGGCTTGTTACTTTTAATGACCTTTAAACTCTTTAATGGATTGATTATTATTTTAATGGCTTGATAAATCAAACAATAGGCATACACATTAATATATAAACACAAACATAGGTTAAAAAAAGTCTTTACTCTCCATGATATTATTCATACTGTGTCGACAATCTAAAAATGTGAATCCCTCATCAAATTTAAGAATCCTTTGACTTAAAAAAAAATTAAGAATCTTTTGACTTAAAAAAAGAATTAATTAAAAAGTAGCACGAACTTGCATCTTTTTTTTACCTTTCAAAAATCAAAAAAACAAAAAATAAAGTTTGTGTGGCCTTATTGTAAAATTGTAAAAATGTATGTTTTTAGCTCACAGGTGATCTAAACACAAACAAAATAAATCTTATATCTGTGACTTATTTTTATTCCCTGCTTTCCTGATCATGAATTATTTATCATTATTCTCGAATTATTCATGAATATTCATGAATATTCATCAGCAGTACCATGAATTGATATGAATGATATATGGCACCTGGAATAAACATGAATTTTAATGGTGATGGAAAAACATGAATAAGCATGAATATAATTCATGTATATACATCAGCAGAAACCATGAATAATCCATGAATGGTAAATGCCACCTGGAATATAACCATGAATAATCCATGAATGGTAAATGCCACCTGGAATATAACCATAAATAATCCATGAATGGTAAATGCCACCTGGAATAAACATGAATTAACATGAATTTGGATGGTGATAAAAAAACATGAATATAATATTCATGTATATTCATCAGCAGAAATCATGAAGAATCCATGAATTGTAAATGCAACCTGAAATGAACATTAATTAACATGAATTTAGATGATGATGATGAAAAAACATGAATAAGCATGAATATTCATCAGCAGAAACCATGAATATTCATGAACGGTAAATGAAACCATTTTTGGACAAGCAGTGTTAAAAACCCAAATTTCCTCCCATTGACACAAGGTAAATAAAATAAAAATGTTGGATTGACTCAAACAAAATAATAATTTAATGCATGGTTTGTATAGTATAAAACAAACAGTGACTGTGGTCAGCTTATACCTCACCCACAAACTGAATACTTGTATTAAAATTATGTGTCGGATATAAACTTCTGTAACTGTAATTTAAAACCTGCTGTCTCCGTACTTCCAACTAGAATTGCTGACTAAAGGTAACTGGAGTCTGCATGAAATCTGTTTCATATCATTTTTAGCAGCTAATATTTGATAATTTAATCCCCTAAAAGTACAAAAGTATCCACAAAGAATCAATTGTTCAAGACGTTATGAAGCAATAAATTTATTAGAAACATAATTGCATAAATATATTATACATTAGAAGCCATTTGGAATCAAATTAATAACCCCCCCCCCCTTTTTTTGTTATCCCTTGAAGATAAAACTGGCGACGTATGATTTTCACCAAGTTCATTCACACAATTCAATTTAATTTAATATCTACCACTTATACCTGTTAAGAATGTGACACCAATTATTCATTATAATAAATATCTATTTTCAGTTTTTGCTGTCAAACTTTCTGATGTTGATTTGCTTAAATTAAAACCATAAAAATTTCATAGTGCCTCAACAAATTATATTTATAATCATTATATGTTAAATCAAATACTTATCTGAAAACATCTTCATATCGGATTTTCCATTTTGATACTCCAGCAGCGTAGAGTCGATCCGGGTAATTTCGTACAGGCGGGTAATTATCGTACATATTGCATTTCGCTTGTTTTTCTGACAAAATTGAGAAATAAAGTGTGTTTTAATATTATCTACTGATAATAAGATAAGTACAACCTTGTATGTTAATGTTTTTACGATTTTCTATCATCATTTCTATGATCATAGAATATGTACACATTTGCCATTTGTCGGAAAGTTTTGTTCGCGGGCGTTTTGAAAAGAAGATCTCGTCCAAAAAGTCACCAGATTTGTGTAAATTCTAAGTTTGGTTAATTTAATGTAAGATCGTTCTACTTTAATCAAAATTAAGAAAACTGATGGAAACTGAATGTCAGAAATAGTTTGCAATTGACAGATACTTTTCGATGTAGTATAAGTGCAATCATTTCCAATAAAACGGACTGGGAGTGGATGTGTACGGTATTACTCTACAGGGGTATTTAACATGCAAATATAAGGAGTCTAATATCGTGCACGCCAGCTTAAAATATGTTATACATTAATTGATAAAGAGATTTTCAATGTTGACTTAGCTTTGCTTATATTAATTATTGATTTTTGTTACATAATCAAATTAGTTGCAAAATAAAACCAACAGAAAAAAAAATTACATAAAACAACATCAATTCTATATGGGAAGAAAGAGGTCAAAATATGTTTTTTTTTTATTCTAAGAACCACCAGTCCGCTGCCATTTGATTAATAGAGATAGACGTTGTTGTGTTTGCAAACTATTCCTCCTTAAATGCGAGGGTCCTCTGTGCCCCAGTGGTCTAAGTAGTTCATCTTATATATCGCTAGCCAGTCAACACTAAGGTTGTGACTTCAAACCCCACACATGCATGGCAGGTGTGTTCGAATATTAGTTGACTAGGATTGTCAGTTTTCCTCCCCAACAATAAATCTATACCACAAAAAGTTGACAAACAGCTATGCAAGATGTTAAATATACATGTATACGTTATTTAGAAAATGTTCCATGAAATGCTGCTGGGACAATTGAAGATGATGCTTTAATTCAGGACTTAAAATTAGTAAAATCTGCTGCAGCCTCTCAGCTTACATTGCGGGACTTGATTGTAAAGACCGGTTGGCTTAGAGTTAAAATTCTTTTCTGAATAGGTTGACATCTTTCTTCGGACTGAACTAGAACGTTAAAAACCGGATGAGTGTATTATAGACAGGGTCTATATTCATATCACTTATCAATGAACTTAAAAGTCATGCATATCACATAAACCGTCATGTTCTCGCCCTGATGTCCATGTATTATTTGCATCTAAACGTTACTGCGTGTGTGTGTGTGTAACGTTACTGTCTGAAACACAAGTCCGTCATTATCACATCTAAATTTATACTAATAATTTATTGAAGCTTTAATTCAAACAAAAATCTTGGGACACTTGCTTTTTGGTCCTTCTTTTGTAATTTTTGCATATATACTCAATTTGCCAATATATAATCAAAAGTGCAGTTAACTGAGTTATCTTTGACTGTTTATAATGTTGTATTCCGTTATCAAAAATACTGCCAGTATCTACATCACGACATGGAGCTGTGATACTGTGAATTTAAGTGAAGATTGAAAGACTTGAAGATGATCCTGGTAATAAATTAACTAGTCCAAATCATTTCCAATTAGCAATCATATTTTGAATTTAATCAATGTACGGAATTACACATCAAGGTGTACGGAAATACACGACATCCGTACGATATACGAAACAGTGACTTTTCTGTTCGATATGCTCATTCTCGATATTTTATGTTGAATGGCAAGGAAAAAGTCAAAAATTAATACTATCTACGAATGATCTAGTTACCGGTTTCCTTCTAGAACATTGTAGTATCAAACAGGGAACCAAATGACATTCATTTAGGACCAAAAGTGTACGGAATTACCCGGACCGACTCTAATCACATGTTGATGACGTAATTGATCAAGTACGTTCACGAAGTTGATTCGTCCCCTTAACGGTATTATAAGAAATATATGAAGGGTGTCGCATTAAAAACATTTTTCAACTGGAGCAGTTTTTGAAACGTATACAAATTAAAAAAAACTTGTGTTCATCGGCACAGGGTTCATCCGAATGGCGGCATTATCAGGGACGGTATTGCCTTGGGTCGGAAATACTTAATTCTGTTCTGTACAATAAAAAAAAACACATAGTCATGACTTGTGTACATTTTACATACGTTGAGAAAGCAACGGTTACGATGGACCATGTATCATTGATCTGAGGTTTTTCTAAGTTCTTTTATATGCCAGACGACTATTAAAAGTAAGGCACATACCATTAAAAACACTTATCATGAAGTACCAGAGAAAGAACTGAAAATAAGGCGGAATAATATTATTAAAGATGTATTACAATTCTACCAAGATTCAACCATCCTTAATTTTAAAATTAAAGTAATATTTGAAGGAGAAATTGGAGAAGATTTAGGTGGACTTACAAGAGACTTGTTTTCCTCATTTTGGAAGAAAGCATGTCAGGGGTTTTTCCGAGGAGACTGAAGATAGCGTTGTTTCCTCTCTTCCTATCCACAGAAGAAGAGAAGCTGCAGAGATATTTGGAAGGGTGTTGTGTCACATGATAGGTGTGTGTGGTATTTTACCACCAAACTTGTTTCGAAGTTTACTGTTATACACTATTTCTGATCAAGAAATTATTGACCAGAAGTTGCTTCTTCGGGATTTTTTGCTCCGTTTTTCTTTTCCTGGGAGGACTCTGGTGAAGCGCCTTCTGAGCTCTTCTCATTGGTCAGAGAGGGATAAAGGTATGATTGCAATTGTTTTAAACGTATGGAATGCAGTTATATCCTTCTGTTGAAATTTGAAAAATCAAATTCTTGATATGGCTAACAGTGAACTTCTAGACAAGCCAAACCATTTGTGCAAGTTCCCGAAAAAAGGTTTTTCTGATTTCTTTGTTGACATTTTTTTTTTCAAATTGAACTCAATTTATATCCCACTTTTTTGCCTCACTGCTGCCTAGTAGAGAAAAAATTTTGGGCTGTTTGAAAACAGATGAAGTTCTAAGAGCTGATGAAGAGGCTGTGTTTTGTTACCTCCAAAATTTAATTAGAGAAATATCCTTTGAAGTGTTGGAGCAATTTATATGCTTTGTAACAGGATCACCACTTATGCCAACAGAGGGTATAAACATGACATTTAGTAATTCCTTTGGACTCAACAGATGTCCTCGTGCCCACACTTGTGGTAATCTGATAGATTTGCTTGTTGCATATGTATCCTAATAAGAGTTTCGTAGTGAACTGACAAGTATTGTGACCAGTGATGAAGCATTCACAATGAATGCCATTTAATATACTGCTGTATACAAATAACATTGTATTTTTAAAGGCTACTGGCAAAGCGGATGTTTTTGTTTCGGAGTTGTAGATTACTGGCAAAGGAGGGATATGACCCATGCACTTAGTGGTATGTCATGAAATTTTTAAATGTCTGTAATTTTTTAAGATGTTGACTGGATACTTGGTTTGTATTTCAGTAAAATTGTGTAATTTGTTTTAGAATTCTGACTGTTTTTTTTTTCAGTATGGGATAATGTACTATTACATGTACAGAGGATTCCTATTCTTGTTAATCACATAGGAACTCAAAACACAAATCAATTTCCTTATCAACATAAACATATTTTATTCTTTACCTGCATAGCAAAAGACCAAAATTTAACTCAAAAATGTACCTGAATGGTTTAAACAACAATATGTTGTTAGTGAAGTCCTTCAGTTTTTGTAATAAATGTTTGGGTACAACAATATTTTCTCTTTCCTATGATTTTACATTGAGACCCAAGTACCTGTTTTTGTCATCATTTTCTCTGACAAAAAGGCTATGCAATTGAGAGGAATTAACTGTATTTGTAATACTCTTGAAAATCTTGTTTAGAATGAAATAATGTGATTGTTCTCTTTATGCATTGTTGTTAATATTTCTTTTTAAATAATGTAAAAAAAAACTGTTTACATTTTGTTATTTACTATTTGCCTATTTAGAATATATATTTCAATAAGACTTTGGAAGATGTCCGGAAAAGGAGCTCAGATTGCTTGGTATAATCTACCTTAATCTCCTGATTTTGATGACCACAATAATGAAGTTATTTCTAGATTTGATGAATTGTTTTGTGTTTTTTCAAATGTTTATTTTATATGATGCGAAATAAATTTATGAGCCTTATGTGGATTTCTTTCAAAGGAAATTTTACACCCGTATGTCCCATATGTATAAACCTTTCAAAGAATAATGTCTATAAGGGATGTATTTATATACTTGTATAAACTTGATTCACATAAGACACATACCGGCAAGATATTGGAAAATAGTAAATGTATCAAAAGCTAGATAAGTTAGTGTAAAAAGAAACTTTCCTATAAAATGATTCCAACAGTTTCCGTTGAATCAATGTTTTACAAGCTGAAGGTGATGCAGATTTCAATGAATGAATAAATATGTATTTATAATAGCATACAGGACATGCTGCGGCCACAAATACTATATACACTATGTGACAAAAAGGCTATTAGAAGAGATCAATGATAATATAACTATAGCTAATGATATCAGATCTAGTTTTCAATGCATTTTTTTAAATAGTTAAAAGTTTAATTGTAAGCGATTTAGACATGGCTTTGCTGATTCAAAAGTTTTCAGCCAAAAATATATCAAATGGAATTCGTTCACAACACAAGTCATCGCATGTTACAACATTCAAATCAATGCGGTTCACATGGTATATTAGAGAAATGACCAACTTCAACATTTATTAATAGATCAGAACGCTGTCATAAAGTCGCATGTTAATGAAGTTGTTGCTTTTTATACCCCCTCTTTCAAAAAGTGGGGGTATACTGTTTCACTTCTGTCTGTCCATCCGTCAGTCCGTCGGTCCATCCGTCAGTTCGTCCTTCCGTCCCATGAATATTTTTCGTCGCATCTTTCTCAGGAACTACAATAAAAGGATTTCTGAAATTTGGTTTCAGGGTTTATATAAGCCAGCTATACCGTGTGATGCGTTTTCAGATTCATCACTCAACAACTTCCCGTTTACCGAACACTTGTATCATTTTACACATGATAGCCAAGTTGAAAATTTTCGTCACATTTTTCTCAGGAACTACAATACAAGGATTTCTGAAATTTGGTTTCAGGGTTTATATAAGTCAGCTATACCGTGTGATGCGTTTTCAGATTCATCACTGAACAACTTCATGTTTACCGAAATATTTGGGCGGGGGTATCATCAGTGAGCAGTAGCTCGCAGTTTCACTTGTTAAGAAGACACTGACTGGTTTTTGTCCCATCTGTGACAAAGTCGCAGAATTTGAGAACATAGGTATTACAAACCGGCAGTGGCGATGGTGTAAACTATTTGTGTAAAGCTTTATATGTCAGAAGCTAGAAGACTTGGATGCTTCGTATCTTGTATGCAGATACCTTAAGTTACAAAGTTTATGTCTGTCACATGTCCATTGTCCTTGACCTTATTTTTGAATGGTTCAATGGCTGTGGTTTTTTTTAAAGACAGTCGACTCTCGTTATCTCGAAGTCAGCCGGACCAGAAAAATATTTCGAGATACCCGTATTTCGACACAAACGAAAACCGGAAGTTTGACAGACCAAGGGACTCAACTCTTGTTTAGCTTGGTAATGCTAAAATAAATCCGAATGTATATGGGTAGGGGATCGATATCCTGGTTTCAGATAGATGTAAATGTATGTTGTTGTCTTTTATTATTAGAATAACATTTTTTAAAATTTTTTTATTGATTTTATTGTACAGTTATAATTTTTTCCAATTTTTTTATCCAAGAGAGTAATTTTCAATCGATCTTACCGTTATTTAAAGTTGACCAAATTGTTTATTCTCGTATATCAAAAGAAAGATTTTAGAAATTAAGATTTCTGTAATAGTTATACACCGAGGGATAGGTGTGTCTGGATAAGAAACCCCGACGGCCGGAGGCCGGAGGGGTTTCTTATCCAAACACGCCGTATCCCGAGGTGTATAACTAACTTACACCCAATGCTAAACCCTATATTTGTTAACATTGATAATTAAATAAAAAAGAATGGATAGCATATATTTATTGACAAAATCGAACCATGAATTGTAAGAAAAATATTTTTTTTACATGAAACCCCACTAGTAACCTTACTTTGGCTATGTCCTTCAAACTTTGGCAAGTGAGTAGATTTTACAAATGTCAAAGTTGCTGTTTTGCATATTCCCGTTAAATCCTTGTGCTAATATGGATCAGAAGTTCAAGGTTGACCGTTTCGTGCACTCTTATCACAAAAAAAATACATCATGCTCCTTGTATGCAGTTGTCAATATGGACGGGTATAAGACGGACGACATTTTGAGTCAAGCGTTGGATGCGGTAGAAGAGACTAAAGATAAAGGCAATATTATAACCCAAAGTACTTACCTGTATCAGTTTAATGAAGGTAATCATAAATCTATTTTTTATGTTACGGTTTTATATAAAAAAAAAAAGAAGCCCCCCCCCCCCCTTATCGAGAGTAAACAAACATTCATATTCGGACACACTGAGGGATAGATGTGTCTGGATTAGAAACCCGACGAGCGGGATCAAAGGGGGGGGGGGGGGGGGGGTCCAGGAATTAGAATCCCTGTTTTTTTTTAAGATCAATGCTTTAGAATAGAGACATATGACTGGGATCAAAAATTTTACCTTCAAGCAAAGGAAAAGGAGTATTTAGGGAGCAACCATTTTAACTTCAAAGGGGTTGGGGGTAAGGTTTTTTGTCGGAGTCAGAATTTTTTTTCTCGCAAATCGCGAACAATTTTATATAGTTTTTCAACGCTATCAATCAAATTACTTTTCCCTTGAAGGATTTTTTTATTCCAAATAGATGCTTAATATTTTTTTCGCTATTGGAATTTCCTAAACTGTGTTTTTTTAATATCTTGAAACAACTTGTAGTGAACACTATTAGTAATTTCTTATGTTCATGCTATTTAAAAAATAATCGATTTCTATTGTAATGAATAACAATGGACTTTGTTTTCGGGATGTAGAAGCAGGGGT
Source organism: Mytilus californianus (assembly GCF_021869535.1). Taxonomy (NCBI): domain Eukaryota; kingdom Metazoa; phylum Mollusca; class Bivalvia; order Mytilida; family Mytilidae; genus Mytilus; species Mytilus californianus. The sequence goes on from NW_026262670.1 coordinate 6,422,896, forward strand.
TTCCAGAAACCCCGCTCGTCACACCCTGTGGTCAAAATCCATTGTTATTCGTAACAATAGATCTATTCAATTTACACTTGTTTCAGAAATAGAAACTATGAAGTATAACAATAGAACTGGGGTGTAATTTCTTTTTCTTTTATTTCAATCTTTTTTTGCAAGAGAAAATACAAAAAGATTAAAAACGCTGATTGAGTAGTTTTTAGTTAATCACCAACAGAACTTGTATCCCTTCTTTATACACAACCAAGCTCATTAGTGTATGATTACAGTTAACTGTTTTAAAAAACATTTTAAATCATTTTTATGAACTGTAACAATATATCACTAATTATTATTTATCATTGTGATCAAAGATAATCTTAGGTAAACACTCGTGCAGAGAGAATGTAATAAATCAATACAGTGGTCAGGGACCGGAAATGTAATTACACGTGTATTGTCATATCCCCGAGGTCATGTTTTGACATATGTGTATTACTTTGAGGTAAATAATGAATTTTGAATGCTTTTGTTAACCTTGGGACCGTAAATTTAGTTCGAGTCAACCGAAATTTCGACTAATCCAATTTCGACTCATCAGGAGTCGAAATACATACATTTGTAGAATTTCAGAATTTGACAAGGGAATACGATAGTATAACTTAAAAAAAAGTGGGGGATGTGGGATATAGGATTATAAAAAGTAGGGATATGAAATATAGTGGACAATAAAGGTGTTATCTGGGTAAAAAGAAAAGAGGGATTTGGAAACTGAAGGAACGCCACGTGTTACCCCAACCCTCTCATCACCCCTAACTCAAAATATGGACAACTTTATGTTTAGGGGATCTATAACTCGATCTGTTTGACAGTCTCAGACATGATAATTTTGTACCTTTTTCAACAAGAAAATCCTTACGTTAACTTAATCCAAAATGCATGAGCCAATCACGACACAAGTTTGGGTTACAAGTAATTTCCTCCCTCTTTTTGCAATGTGAAGCAATAGATATAGATATGACATTGAATATATATGATTTTTTTCTAATATACATTGACCACATTGGACTTTATTTGAAGAAAACAACCATTTCAATTACCAGTAACAAAATTGGGGCCTAACAATTTAAGATTGCAAAACATTGCTTTATAGATGTCCATATATATAATTTGGCACACCCTGGTGCTGCAGAAGATAATATTTCACACTCACAGACATGCGCATTGAACTGGCCGGACAAATAGTCCTGGTACTGCTAGCCGGACAAATAGCAACTGCCTTCATATATTGATTGAAATTTATATTTTTTATATTTGCCAAAGCAAAACGTGGACTTTGCCATCCCTTAACAAAGGGTACCAATCTCTTATCCGCAACTGCAAGATCAACCTAAACCACTGAACAAAACTTCATGAAACTTTCACAAATTCTTTATAACTTTGTGAACCTCTTATTTAAATGATTTTGATCTGAATGAATTTTGAGTATTCCTTCAGTAAAACATGGGACTTTTTAGCCATCCTTTATCGGCAACTCCTCCTAAAGCGCTAAATGAAATTCGATGAAACTTTCACAGATTCTTTATTACATAATTCCAGTGCGCACCTCCTATTTTAGATTTTGATCGGAATTATTTTTGGGATTTCCTATAATAGCAAAACATGGACTTCATCCCTTAGCAAAGGGTAACAATCTCTTATCAGAAACTCCTCCTAACCACTAAATGAAATTTTATAAACCTTTTACAGATTCTTTATAGCATAATGCCAAATGCAAACCTCCGATTTTAGATTTGGATCTGAATCACTTTTAGGGTTTCCAATAAGAAAAAATGGACTTAGCCATCCCATAACATAGGGTACCCATCTCTTATTCGCAACTCCTCCTAAACCACTCGTCAAAATTAGTTGAAACTTTCTCTGAATCTTGACCATATTAGTGTCTTTGTACAACTCATATTTTGTTTTTGTTTATCCTAATTATTGTCGGTGTTTCATTACCATTTGTGTTTTTGCATCATTTTTTTTTAAACCAAGCCATTTAAGGGGAAATAACTCTTTTAGTAAAAAATGTATACTATAATATATATACTTATTCGAGACATGAACCAACGACAACCACTCAACTACAGGCTCCTGACTTGGACCAGCGACTCTTTTCACAACAAATCTTACGACTAAAATTGATCGTAAGTTATACTGAAATGTGAATGACTTCCGAGTATTTTTACTCTTAAGATTTTTTTGTGAAAAGAGCCGCAGGCACATACATACAGAACGTGGCGGGGTTAAACATGTTAGCGGGATCTCAACCCTCCCCCTAACCTGGGACAGCGTTATAACAGTACAACAGCAAGTTTGTGAGCGATCAACCCTCCCCGAGGCTGGGACAGTGCAGCCTGTACAAATCAGTTGCAATTAGATTAACTCAAAAGATCAGTACGAGACACCAAAACAACAACTTACTAACATTAAGACAATATAGATACACAGTACCGAAATAAGAGTATTTGCAATTACTTGAAGTTTTTCAAAGCTAATTACAACTAGTCCTGAAATAAATCAGACTGAAGTATCAATTAGTACACAAACAAGGGATTAATAAAAAAAAAAAAAAAAAAAAGAGAGAAAAAAAATCAATCTGAGAAACGTCTGGTATACGTTGTATACTTGCATATAGATCCATATAAAATGAAAGATTTTAAAAAGCGGTGGTCTGAAGGTTTTGACCATCTAAATTTTGTAATAGAAATAATAGTTAGGACCAAAAGATGTTCTTCAAAGACCACAAGAGAAAAATGAATCGGAGAAATTACCGATATCTTTGCATTATACAAATATAATCCAGTTTGAAAAACATTGACGAATTCTCGGGCAGTTTTAGATTATTCTTAAACATCAAGTAGTGGGGCTTTAAGCCTGATTTGCTGAACAAAATTGAGTTAGAGGAAAGTACAAAAAAATGTCACGAACAGAGGACACTTTCACAGTCATGTCTACCGGACGTATCTTCATTTATGTCATCCAACATAACAAAAATCTGCTATATTAGACGGCAAATTGATTTTTTGTTTTACTGATCTTCCGTAGAATATCTCCAGAAGAGGTTCAGATTCATTTGTTTGGACTCTTCACCAGAAGACATTCTGGAGATGTGCAGAAGAGACCAATAAAACGCGCCCCTATTCAACGAAATACGTCAAGACCACTATCAACAATGTAATTAATTTAATCAGCACTCATTTACCCCTTTTCCACTGACCAGGTCCATCAGACACCCTCTCAAATAGTATATGCGGCAAGTACGGGTATTAGTATATGTTAACGGTGTTAATTCCATTTGTTTTATTCATAGTAACAGTGGCAGTCTTGGTAGATGGCCACTTCATTGAAAGTTGCCCTGCACTTCAAGTCAGGCTGCAAAAACTACAATTAGCTAATTCTTGAAATGTTATGTTCACATTCCACCTAACATTACTGAAAAATAACTTATACACATAAAAGATATTGCACATACAATCTCTATTGGTAGTTAATGTCCCTCTCTCATACATGTACATTTTCTCTGATCCTTTGAGTAACTTAAAGCCTTGCTTTTCTTTACGTCCTGTTTGGTTTTATGGTAAAACGGTTCAGTGCATATTGTTCGGGTTTGTTCACAACTGGTTTTGCATGAATCTGTTTCGTAATAAATTCCCCAGTTTTTTCATGTGACGATTTATTTTCCATCGCTTTATTAATTTTATAAACCTCCAAAGTAAGGTAAATACCAACCGTTACGATTAAAAGAGGATGTCATGAATACGTCAATGAAATAGCAACCCAATGCCACACATATCCCAAAGACATCGATATATATAGCACCAAAAAGATGTCAACATACAGTCTGCACAAATAGTAAAGCGTCGATACAAAATGTCAAGCTTTAAATCGTCCTGTTGCTATACAAAGACATACACGATGATTTGAAAGGTTCGCACTTAAATGAAAATGTGTAATAAGTGTCGGTGTGACCATAGAGTTGTTCCCTCCGAAAGATATTCAGTATGCCCTCGGAATATACAAATATTGTAAAACTTGTCAAATAACAGTCGAGAACCAGTCTTTTGTGACCAAAACTTGTGACATGGTAAACTTTAACCTAAAAATGTACTAATTTCAAACTACATAGCTTAGACCGTTGGTTTTTCCTTATAGCTTGCTGTTTGGTGTGAGCTAAGGCTCCGTGTTGAAGGCCTTACTTTGACCTATACATGCTATAATTGTTTACTTTTTACAAATTGTGACTTGGATGGAGAGTTGTCTCATTGGCACTCATACCACATCTTCTTATGTCTATTAAACAAAAACCTTAACCTAATACGGGACGGACTATCAAACGGACGCACAGATCAGAAAAAAAGCCCCGCCCCCTTTTATTGCATGCGGGCATTACAATGAATGTCACAACAATAGTAAGCTCTTCATTATTTCAGAAAGCAAATATAATCTTTGGTTTCTGCTTTGTACAAAGTTAAAGTTCAGACATCTTTACTCAATACTAGACTTATATGTATTATTATTGAATTCTATTTTCATCATTCATTAGGAGATATATACTTATAACATTTCCGTGTTTTCTGTCATGTGGTTTTCATTCATATTTAATCAAACAATTTTCAAAGTTCAAGTACTTTCTACAATTGTTAGTTTGGAAAAGTACGCTAAGAAAAATGTAGTCTCTTTGACACATTCCCCATTTCCATTCTCAATTTTATTTTTTACAGAGTTTGTCTTTAGTGCTGTGTGGAGACAGTAGAGTGCCTCCCCGTGCTTCAGGTTTATGCTCTTATAATATACTAGATTATGGAGCTTGTGTATGTAACAACGTATTAGATTTTAGCGAGAGAAATTTATGTATTACTGAAAAATTATTACACCAGGGTTTTCGATATCATAAACTAGTCAAAACGTTTACTACATTTTATCATCGGTATAAGGACATCATTCGTAAATATAACTCAACATGCAGACATCTTATACGTTCGGGTATTTCACATGGATCCAATCTTTTATGGTAATATTCTTTACAAAGCACAAAAATGTCAGTATTCACCTCAAAAGCTAACAAAACCTTTAACCAGACTTATTAAGAAGGGATAAAGTTACGATACTGTTGTCAGGTCATTAAAGATTGCATATTTTGGCTTAAATATTGATTCACTTATAGGCTCTTTGCATCGGAATTAAACACATGTGTTTTAAAACCAGTTGTTGGCATGACACGGGTTATGTTCTTCTCATATATTTTATGACGGTATAATACTAAACCCCTAACAGGAGGGATTGTGCCTGATATACATATAATGAAGAAATAATCTTTCAATCAGTTTAATTGAGGTCTGGAGCTGGCATGTCAGTAACTGCTAGTAGTCTGTTGTTATTTATGTATTATTGTCATTTTGTTTATTTTCTTTTGTTTCCTAATCTTACATCGGACTCGGTCTTCTCTTAAACTGAGTTTTACTGTGCGTACTGTTGTGCGTTTGTTTTTTCTACATTGGCTAGAGGTATAGGGGGAGGGTTTAGATTTCAAAAAACATGTTTAACCCCGCCGCATTTTTGCGACTGTCCCAAGTCAGGAGCCTCTGGCCTTTGTTAGTCTTGTATCATTTTTAATTTTAGTTTCCTGTGTATAATTTGGAGTTTAGTATGACGTCCATTATCACTGAACTAGTATACATATTTGTTTAGGGGCCAGCTGAATGACGCCTCCGGGTGCGGGAGTTTCTCGCTGCATTGAAGACCCATTGGTGGCCTTCGGCTTTTGTCTGCTCTATGGTCGGGTTGTTGTCTCTTTGACACATTCCCTATTTCCATTCTCAATTTTATTTTAAACATTTATTTTCGCACCAACTGAAATTTCCTGTTATCAGTTTCACATTGTTTGACTCGATGCGATATAGAGCTAAACAGATTGCATAGACACCTGGCTATTGTCGAATACTGTATGCACTCTGAATATACTTATTTGTGTCGTTTGGTTTGCTGCCCCGTTGGTAAACAGCCAAGCTTCTTTAAGCATAATCATGTGTTAATTTATCATTCAAGGAATCAGTCTCTGCTATATTGTATAAAGTAATCAGTCTCTGCTATATTGTATAGAATAATCAGTCTCTGCTATATTGTATAAAGTAATCAGTCTCTGCTATATTGTATAAAGTAATCAGTCTCTGCTATATTGTATAAAGTAATCAGTCTCTGCTATATTGTATAAAGTAATCAGTCTCTGCTATATTGTATAAAGGAATCAGTCTCTGCTATATTGTATAAAGTAATCAGTCTCTGCTATATTGTATAAAGTAATCAGTCTCTGCTATATTGTATAAAGTTCCCTTGTGAATATCGGTTGTTGTTCTGTACATTTAAGGCAATTGTAAGATTTATGAGCATGTCGAATAATTAAACAATCTTTTTGATTAAAACAAGATATTCTACCCCACATCAAAGAACAGTTACATTAAGAAAAGTGGGTACATAATTTGTGTAATCAACTTCTCCTACAGTTGACAACCCAGATCTCTGAAACTCCGCAGAAAGATTGCACATATGTTGAAATTGTACACATGCTATAACGGAACTGTTTGATGATTGTTTTCTCCTTTTTCCAGTCTTGGGAATTTGGTCTTGTAAAACAAACCATGAAGATATGATCTTTAGAATTTACCATATGCTATGATATTTATTTTGGTTCTGATGAAATTCCTATTTTTGATATTTTTGGTGCTGGGAAAAAATAAATTCAAGAAGCATCTAGTTTTACTGAATGTCAAATAATTCCGCTTCTCCAAATATATGTTATCCATATTTCTTTTTTAGATTTCCTACATATAGTTTGTGTACAAAATCATACCTCTGATGATAGCAAGATATGACTGATTCAAGACACCCTTTTCCGTATCATGAATGCAAAATATTTATAAACATCATAACTGGAACCAAAGAATAAAGGCACTCTACGGTTTTCAACAATGAGAAAAACTCATACTATATAGTAAGCTTTAAAGGGCACAGCCTGAACTATACTACAACAATAAACGAGACACACGTCACTTAGAATAAGGTGGACTGTTGTCTTATTGGCAATCACATCACATTCTCTAATTTTTATATTGCGGACAGCGATCAACGACGACCAGTGGATGCAGGCCCCTGGCCTCGGATATGCCGTTTTTGCATATTTCTTGTCCGTAATTCTGCACTGCATATGTAGCTTATTGCGTTTATATCATCAGCAAAGATCCGTCGATATTAGTATTGCGGAGTTATAATCGATATTGTTTAAAAAAGCAATACTAGCCCCTCTTTACGACAGTAGGTAGGAAACATTACTTACTCTACTAAATCACCTTCCATCTATAGTGGCACTCAAATATGTAGCACTTCCTTCAAATTTACACAATTTGCGATATCTTACAGGTTTATTGCTTAATTTGTTCTTATCCTAAATGCGCTTCAAAATATTTGCCACTGAACGTATGACAAAAACAACAATATATCATCGATATTGACTTATGCAGATACCAATAAAAGTACGCAAAACCTGTTAACGAACATTCAAAACACCATCGTTCATTTCGTGGCTTTATCAACTGTCAGAACACCATCGTCCATATGGTTGGTATATCAACTGTCAAAACACCATCGTCCATTTGGTTGGTATATCAACTGTCAGAACACTATCGTTCATTTGGTTGGTATATCAACTGTCAAAACACCATCGTTCATTTGATTGGTATATCAACTGTCAAAACACCATCGTTCATTTGGTTGGTATGTCAACTGTCAGAACACCATCGTCCATTTGGTTGGTATGTCAACTGTCAAAACACCATCGTCCATTTGGTGGCTATATCAACTGTCAAAACACCATCTTCCATTTGGTTGGTATATCAACTGTCAAAACACCATCGTCCATATGGTTGGTATATCAACTGTCAAAACACCATCGTCCATTTAGTTGATATATCAACTGTCAAAACACCATCGTCCATTTGGTTGAGATATCAGCTGTCAAAACACCATCGTCCATTTGGTTGAGATATCAGCTGTCAAAACACCATCGTCCATTTGGTTGGTATATCAATTGTCTGTCAAAACACCATCGTCCATTTGGTTGAGATATCAACTGTCAAAACAGCATCGTCCATTTGGTTGAGATATCAACTGTCAAAACACCATCGTCCATTTGGTTGGTATGTCAACAGTCAAAATACCATTGTCTATTTGGTTGGTATATCAAATATCTATATACATCAATTTTTTTTACAGGAAATTTATTAATGTCTAAAAATAAGAAGACGTGGTATGATTGCCGATGAGACCACTATCCAACAGAGTTCAAATGACGAAGATAAAAGCAATTATAGGTTTTGTTTTGTTTTGTTTTGTTTTGTTTTTGTTTTTGTATTTGATTTTGTTATTTTGTTTGAGGGAGGGTGTTTGTTTGATTGTTTTAACTCCTTTATCTTTTTATAAGGGGAGGGGCTGCATGGGTTGTCATATCATTTAAAAAAAAACAGAAGTATTGTTCAGATTGATATTTGTTTCTTCTTTTGAAACAAAAATACTGTTATCAATGGCACGTGTTAGCAAACCGAAACGTTGTACTTCATACCTCAAGAAAAGATATTATAGCATTGGCTCCGAGTCTACACAACCTCTGTATGCATCCAGTCTAGACAATCTCCGTATGTTCCTAGTCATGACAATCTGTGTATACTCTAAGTCTAGACAATCTCTGAATGCTCCTAGTCATGACAATCTGTGTATACTCTGAGTCTAGACAAGCTCTGTATGTTCAGAGTCTAGACAAACTTGATATGCTCTGATTTCAGTCAAGCTCTCTATGCTTCTAGTCTAGACAAGCTTTGAATACTCCGAGTCCGAAAAAGCTCTGTATGCTCCGAATATATATAAAAAAAACTCTGTAAACCTCGAGTCTAAACAAGCTCTGCATGCTCCACGTAAAAAAAAAAAAAAGCTCTGTATGAAACTAGTCAAGATAAACTCTTTATTTCCTAGTCCGTACAAGCTGTGTATGATCTGAGTCCAGACGAGTTATGTATGCTACTAGTCTTGACAAGCTCTGTATGCTCAGAGTCCAGACAAGCTGTCTATGATCCAAGTCTAGGCATGCTCTGTATGCTCCGAGACCAGAAAAACTCTGTATGCTACTACATGTGGTCCAGATAAGCTCTGTATGTTCCGAGTCCAGACAAGCTAAGTCTTTGTTTTAAAATAATTTAATTGAATCTGATGATTGTTGCCTTATCAATATATGCACCGACAGAAAAACTTGAGACATGCATGCATTCACGTGCCTGTTCCAATCCAAAATACTCGTCAGTTGTTGTATTAAGTGTTTATATCTTAACGTTGTTGTTGTTTGTAATTAATTATACACGCCAGAAAGGCATCACTGGCGCGTTGTTACTACGGTTTTATAAGCTAGGTGACACTCCAGTTGACAATTGATTACGCAGAGCAATATATCGACATCTGGGATTTACACTGGGAAACACATTATATAATTCCATTGGTGCATGTGAAAGAACCCTTAAAAGCAGGTATCCGTGCTCTTGGGTCATTGGTATCTAAGTTTTTCACATTGGATGGTATGGACTACATGACACATACACTAAATTCTATGACTGTGCCGTAACTCGAATCACAGATTATGCGTCTGGTGTATGGGGTACAAAACCCTTCGATGGACTCGATAAATTGCAAACCAGAGCAATCCGTTCGTTTCTTGGCGTTGGTAAATTCACACCGATTCCTACTATTACGGGTGAAATCGGAAGGATTCCACCGGCAGTTCGATGTCAATGTCAGATGGTTAAACTTTGGTGTCGCTTAGTAAGCATGAACAGGAAGAGAATACCGCTAAGAACCTTTTTATGGGATTGCCGCTTTTCGGTTAACTATCGTGATACGTGGAGTAACAACGTAAAATCACTCATGAACGATTGTGGACTTTTAAATCTATTTACCCCAAATAGTATGATGGACTGGGTGACTTTATTGTGGAATCGTTAAGAACGTGCTTTTGTGGAAACACCAGTCTAAATGGTCAGCTAGTCTAGAGGAAATGCCAAAACTCCGAACTTATAAACACTTGAGTTCCTTTTACACTGTGCAATCAGGGGCGTTTCCAGGATATTTGAAAGAGGGGGCGTAGAGTACAATCTTTCGCCGGGCGGAGCGAGACGAAAATATTTTTGGACCTTTTTTTGGCTAAAAAACATAAAATAATTGTGAAATGCATTAATGTAACGGTTCCTGACTTGGAGCATGTATATTTTATAGTTAAAGTGTCAGGGTTTGATATTTTTTATGCCGAATTCTCTCCATTAATTGTCTATGGTATATTAAAATGATTGGATGGATCTTAACAGCAGTAGACCAATAACGAGAAATTCCAAATTCTAGGATATAGGGCGTTACTTTACATTTCAATAGTCCTAGGCCAGGATTTTATGAACGGGAGGCGTAATTCCGGTTGCCCTGGTATAGGGTCCATGGGGAAGGTCAGAAGCTCCTGGATTTCATCAATTTAGCATCAAATTATGAAGTATTATAACAGACTCCATGATAGACAAATTGGTGAAAATAGTATGACTTCGGATCATTCAAATTATGTATTGATTAACATTTGGATATCAAATTTTTGGAAGAAGTTGTAAATTCAGTTGAAAGGTTATATGAAATGGGCATGAAAAATGAAAAATAAATCTTTAACGATAGCTTTTTCTGAACTTTTGATATATATATATAGATTCATTTATTACATTGGTGATCCGTTTATTTGGCAATCGCCAATGGCAGTCAGCAGGGTTTAAGAACATTTGTTGTTCGACCTGTTAATCAAATGCGTTTTGATAAAATATACTTTTTCACTTTTTTTGGTCTTTTTGAAAATGTTGTTTGTGCTGTATTTAGACCCCTCTAACAAGAAATATGTTTTGAATGCACACGTATAAAAATTGCGGTTTTTATCCAACGCAATCATAGGTTTGAATGTTGTTTTCAATTTAGACTTGTGTATATATATAAAATGACTGAATAATAGCCAACGATAAATCTTACGGGGCGATGGATCAAATAAATATGATACAGTACAACCACGCTGAAGTACGTCCATTATTCATTTTTCATTATTCAAAATTCAATAATGAATAATGAAATAGTTCACTATTCACTTTTCAATGTTAAGTGATGAATAATGAATAATGAAATAGTTTATGTTTCATTATTCAAGTTGGAGCGGTGAATAGTGAAATAAAAAAAAAAAATAATTGACTGTGACACTATAGCTATATCCCGTATTTATACATTAGTCTTTTTGGTATTATCTAACAAATATTCAAATTGATATCAGAAAAAATAAATAAAAAAACTCTTTAAATTTTAATTTGATTTATTTATCTGGTTCCTCGTTTCGGAGGATAAACTAGTGGGTTTTCCTAACTATTTTTAACAGAAATTCGATAAGGGGTCAACAGCTAATCATCGCTGGGGACGTCATCGCTGAGCACGTTAGTCCACGGAGAGGACGCTAAGGAGAGATAACTGTGTCTGTATTATATATTTGAGATGTGTCATAGTTATCTCGCTTTAGATAAGTTTTAGGTTGACGGCTTATAACAAGAGATTTTAACATGTGTGAAGTAACATGAGGTTTTATAAAATTTTTTAAATAACTCTCTAAATAAAGTTTTCATGAGACGGCAACCAAAATGTAATCGAAAAAGATGTTATGTAATATTTAAAATTACAAAGAAAGAAAACAAATATATACTGTATTTACCGTGACATGACAGCGATTTCAGCATAAATATGCAAGCTTTTGTAAATCTTCTTCTTCTTCTAAAACAATTATAAATTTCAATATAATTTTTAAATGTATATTTTGAAATCGTCCTTTGGCAAAAATATCTGAACAATCTTATAGTATGTCCTCATATACCATATACAATGTGCAAACAACTACCTGCTCGATGATCTATTTTTTATGAGAAAAAATTCAATCAGGGTAGACAAAATTATGACCTTTTATCTACAAGTATTTGAAACATTCCTATTTGGTTTTTTTTAATTTCGACTGAAAGGTCAATACCGCTAATAAAAGGTATGCACCCAACGTCTTCAGCTTGGATTTATTTTGATTTTCACTAAACACTCCATAAATGTTACTCAGAATGAGATGTATGCTATCCAAACGTCCTGAGCGTGGATTTATTGAGAGGACTACTGTCTTTTTTGTTATAATTTTAAGTAATATAATGTTCATAGCAGGGATGCATATTCAACATCCTGAGTTTTGATTTTTCTGATGTCCACTGAAAAGTCCTATTATGGCCATAAAAGGTGCGCATTTCAAACGTCCTGAGCGTGGATTTATTCTGATGTACTTTAAAAATTGATTATAAAGTCATATGCTGTGAATATAAAAAAGAAGATGTGGTATAATTGCCAATGAGACAACTCTCCACAAGAGACCAAATGACATAGAAATTAACAGCTATAGGTCATCGTAAAGCCATGAGAAAATGAGAAAAAGCCCATACCGCATAGTCAGCTATAAAAGGCCCCCATAACTTAATTTCTGTTTGAAATTTGTAGTATTTTGTCATAATTTTAAAAAATGCCAAAATCTTAGGGCCAATTTATACATAGATTCTGTTATCGACTGGTAAGTCATGATATGGTCATAGAAAATATACACATCCAATGTCATGAGCGTGGATTTATTTTGTTATCCAAAAGTCGTATTAATATGCTCATAGAAGGTATGTATACCCAACGTCCTGAGCTAGGATTAATTCTGATGTCCACTAAAAAGTCATAAAATGGTCATAGAAGATTCGTACATCCAACGTCCTGAGCGTGGATTAATTCTGGTCTCCACTAAAAAGTCATATAAGTATCATAGAAGATTTGCACATCCAACGTCCTGAGCGCGGATTAATTCTGATGGCCACTAAAAATTCATATAATGGTCATAGCAGATTGGCACATCCAACGTCCTGAGCATGGATTAATTCTGATGGCCACTAAAAAGTGATATAATGGTCATAGCAGATTGGCACATCCAACGTCCTGAGCGTGGATTAATTCGGATGGCCAAAAAAAAGTCATATAATGGTCATAGAAAATTGGCACATCCAACTTCCTGAACGTGGATTAATTCTGACGTCCACTAAAATATCATATAATGGTCATAAAAGATTGGCACATCCAACGTCCTGAGCGTGGATTAATTCTGGTGTCCACTAAAAAGTCATATAATGATAATAGAACATTGGCACATCCATCGTCCTGAGCGTGGATTAATTCTGATGGCCACTAAAAATTCATATAATGGTCATAGCAGATTGGCGTATCCAACGTCCTGAGCGTGCATTAATTCTGATGGCCACTAAAAAGTCATATAATGGTCATAGCAGATTGGCGCATCCAACGTCCTGAGCGTGGATTAATTCTGATGGCAACTAAAAAGTCATATAATGGTCATAGCAGATTGGCACATCCAACGTTCTGAGCGTGGATTAATTCTGGTGTCCACCAAAAATCATATAATAGTCATAGAAGATTCGTACATCAAACGTCCTGAGCGTGGATTAATTCTGATGGTCACTAAAAAGTCATATAATGGTCATAGAAAATTAGCACATCAAACGTCCTGAACTTGGATTAATTCTTATGTCCACTAAAATATCATATAATGGTCATAAAAGATTGGCACATCCAACGTCCTGAGCGTGGATTGATTCTGATGGCCTCTGAAAAATTCATATAATGGTCATAGAAGATTGGCACATCCAACGTCCTGAGCGTGGATTAATTCTGATTGCCACTAAAAAGTCATATAATGGTTATAGCAGATTGGCACATCCATCGTCCTGAGCGTGGATTAATTCTGATGGCCACTAAAAAGTCATATAATGGTCATAGAAGATTGGCACATCCAACGTCCTGAGCGTGGATTAATTCTGATGTCCACTAAAATATCATATAATGGTCATAAAAGATTCGCACATCCAACGTCCTGAGCGTGGTTTGATTCTGATGGCCTATGAAAATTCATATAATGGTCATAGAAGATTGGCACATCCAACGTCATGAGCGTGGATTTAATCCTGGTGTCCACTTAAAAGTCATATAATTATCATAGAAGATTGGCACATACAACGTCCTGAGCGTGAATTAATTCTGATGGCCACTAAAATATCATATAATGGACACAAAGATTGGCACATCCAACATCCTGAGCGTGGATTGATTCTGATGGCCTCTGAAAATTCATATAATGGTCATAGAAGATTGGCACATCCAACGTCCTGAGCGGGGATTGATTCTGATGGCCACTGAAAAGTTATTTAATTGTGATAGAAGATTGGCACATCTAACGTCCTGAGCGTGGATTAATTATGATGTCCACTAAAATATCATATAATGGTCATAAAAGATTCGCACATCGAACGTCCTGAGCGTGGATTAATTCTGATGGCCACTAAAAAGTCATATAATTGTCATAGCAGATTGGCACATATAACGTCCTGAGCGTGGATTATTTCTGGTGTCCACTAAAAAGTCATATAAGTATCATAGAAGATTGGCACAATCAACGTCCTTAGCGTGGATTAATTCTGATGGCCACTGAAAAGTCATATAATGGTGATAGAAGATTGGCACATCCAACGTCCTGAGCGTGGATTAATACTGATGTCCACTAAAATATCATAAAATGGTCATAAAAGATTCGCACATCCAACGTCCTTAGCGTGGATTAATTCTGATGGCCACTAAAATATCATATAATGGTCATAAAAGATTGGCACATCCAACGTCCTGAGCGGGGATTGATTCTGATGGCCACTGAAAAGTTATTTAATTGTGATAGAAGATTGGCACATCTAACGTCCTGAGCGTGGATTAATTATGATGTCCACTAAAATATCATATAATGGTCATAAAAGATTCGCACATCGAACGTCCTGAGCGTGGATTAATTCTGATGGCCACTAAAAAGTCATATAATTGTCATAGCAGATTGGCACATATAACGTCCTGAGCGTGGATTATTTCTGGTGTCCACTAAAAAGTCATATAAGTATCATATGTATCATATGTATCAGCGTGGATTGATTCTGATGGCCTCTGAAAATTCATATAATGGTCATAGAAGATTGGCACATCCAACGTCCTGAGCGTGGATTAATTCTGGTGTCCACTAAAAAGTCATATAATGATAATAGAACATTGGCACATCCATCGTCCTGAGCGTGGATTAATTCTGATGGCCACTAAAAATTCATATAATGGTCATAGCAGATTGGCGTATCCAACGTCCTGAGCGTGCATTAATTCTGATGGCCACTAAAAAGTCATATAATGGTCATAGCAGATTGGCGCATCCAACGTCCTGAGCGTGGATTAATTCTGATGGCCACTAAAAAGTCATATAATTGTCATAGCAGATTGGCACATATAACGTCCTGAGCGTGGATTATTTCTGGTGTCCACTAAAAAGTCATATAAGTATCATAGAAGATTGGCACAATCAACGTCCTTAGCGTGGATTAATTCTGATGGCCACTGAAAAGTCATATAATGGTGATAGAAGATTGGCACATCCAACGTCCTGAGCGTGGATTAATACTGATGTCCACTAAAATATCATAAAATGGTCATAAAAGATTCGCACATCCAACGTCCTTAGCGTGGATTGATTCTGATGGCCTCTGAAAATTCATATAATGGTCATAGAAGATTGGCACATCCAACGTCCTGAGCGTGGATTAATTCTGGTGTCCACTAAAAAGTCATATAAGTATCATAGGAGATTGGCATATCAAACGTCCTGAGCGTGGATTAATCCTGGTGTCCACTGAAAAGTCATATAATGGTGATAGAAGATCGGCACATACAACGTCCTGAGCGTGGATTAATTCTGATGTCCACTAAAAAGTCATATAATTATCATAGAAGATTGGCACATCCAACGTCCTGAGCGTGGATTAATTCTGATGGCCACTAAAAAGTCATATAATGGTGATAGAAGATTGGCACATCCAACGTCTTGAGCGTGGATTAATTCTGATGTCCACTAAAATATCATATAATGGTCATAAAAGATTCTCACATCCAACGTCCTGAGCGTGTTTTGATTCTGATGGCCTCTGAAAATTCATATAATGGTCATAGAAGATTGGCACATCCAACGTCTTGAGCGTGGATTAATCCTGGTGTCCACTTAAAAGTCATATAATTATCATAGAAGATCGGCACATCCAACGTCCTGAGCGTGGATTAATTGTGATGGCTACTAAAAATTCATATAATGGTCATAGCAGATTGGCGCATCCAACGTCCTGAGCGTGGATTAATTCTGATGGCCACTAATAAGTCATATAATGGTCATATTTACTATGAGAATGAAGCCATAGAGAGCGTATCAGAATATTCATTTTTGGGAATGTTGATAAAATGTAATGGAAATTTATCACAAAGTACCTTAGAGCTGACAAAAAAGGCAAAAAAAGTATTTTTTGCAATAAAATCCTATATTAAATCATTGAATAATCTACCTATAAAAGTAGCAAATAACCTTTTTGATTCTTTAGTAAAACCAATTATGACCTATAATTCAGAAGTAACATATTTAGATACATATATTTCTTTTCATAGAGCCAAAAACAGAGCCTTATCTTCAGGAAAACAAATTAATCAACTTGATTTTACAGACAAAACCCCTATTGAAAATATGCATCTTAAATTTTGTAAATCTACTCTAGGAATAAGAAAAAATGCATCCAATTTAGGGGCAAGAGTTGAATTAGGAAGATTGCCTATAGAATGTTTTATTAAAACACAAACCCTTTTATATTTAGCTAGACTATATAATAATAATATTAATCCATTGATAAAGGAAGCTTTTTCTCTAGCACAGTCTCTAGATTTGACTGGAACTTATTCATGGTATACATATGCAAAGAATATTGTTGAAGAGACTAATATTGACCTTAATATTTTTTCTAATTGTAAGGACATAAAAGATGTAAATAAAATAAAAAACGATATAAAGTTAAAAATGAAAAATAGATATGAAGATTTAATTGAAACTAAATTTGAAAACATTGATGATAAAAGTAAATTTTATCTATATAAAAAACTTAAAAAGGATTGCAAACTAGAATCTTATCTAAATATATCTAATTTTCAGATAAGGAGATTGATCACTAAATTTAGACTAAGTGATCACTCCCTCCTAATTGAAAAGGGGAGATATTTTAAAATCCCAAGAGAGGAACGACTTTGTCATAAATGTAAAATACTAGAGGATGAGAAACATTTTTTACTCTATTGTGATTATAATAAAACACTAAGAAATGCCTTTTTTGAACACATATGTACTGAAAATAATAACTTTAATAATTTAAATGAAGAAGAAAAAATTCATTATTTACTAAATCCATCAACGCCTTTACAAACAAATAAGTTAGGATCCTTCTTGAAAAAGTCATTAGAACTGAGGGCAAGGGACTCTTAACAACTTGTTTGTTTTTATAAATTTTGATGCTGTTTTTATTGTGTTTGTTTGATATGTATGTATATATGTTTATTGTGTTAATACATGTTGGTCACAAACTGTAAAGTTTATAAGACAATAAAATATTTGATTTGATTTGATTTGGTCATAGCAGATTGGCGCATCGAACGTCCTGAGCGTGGATCAATTCTGATGGCCACTAAAAAGTCATATAATGGTCATAGCAGATTGGCACATCCAACGTCCTGAGCGTGGATTAATTCTGGTGTCCACTAAAAAGTCATATAATGGTCATAGAAGATTCGTACATCCAACGTCCTGAGCGTGGATTAATTCTGGTGTCCACTAAAAAGTCATATAAGTATCATAGAAGATTGGCACATCCAACGTCCTGAGCGTGGATTAATTCTGATGGCCACTAAAAATTCATATAATGGTCATACATGGAGCAGATTGGCGCATCCAACGTCCTGGGCGTGGATTAATTCTGATGGCCACTAAAAAGTCATATAATGATCATAGCAGATTGGCACATCCAACGTCCTGAGCTTGGATTAATTCTGATGTCCACTAAAAAGTCATATAATGGTCATAGAAGATTCGTACATCCAACGTCCTGAGCGTGGAATAATTCTGGTGTCCACTAAAAAGTCATATAAGTATCATAGACGATTGGCACATCCAACGTTCTGAGCGTTGATTAATTATGATGGCCACTAAAAATTCATATAATGGTCGAAGCAGATTGGCGCATCCAACGTCCTGAGCGTGGATTAATTCTGATGGCCACTAAAAAGACATAATGGTCATAGCAGATTGGCACATCCAACGTCCTGTGCGTGGAATAATTCTGATGGCCACTGAAAAGTCATATAATTGTGATAGAAGATTGGCACATCTAACGTCCTGAGCGTGGATTAATTCTGATGTCCACTAAAATATCATATAATGGTCATAAAAGATTCGCACATCCAACGTTCTGAGCGTGGATTAATTGTGATGGCCACTAACAATTCATATAATGGGCAAAGTAGATTGGCGCATCCAACGTCCTGAGCGTGGATTAATTCTGATGGCCACTAATAAGTCATATAATGGTCATAGCAGATTGGCGCATCGAACGTCCTGAGCGTGGATTAATTCTGATGGCCACTAAAAAGTCATATAATGATCATAGCAGATTGGCACATATAACGTCCAGAGCGTGGATTAATTCTGGTGTCCACTAAAAAGTTATATAATGGTCATAGAAGATTCGTACATCCAACGTCCTGAGCGTGGATTAATTCTGGTGTCCACTAAAAAGTCATATAAGTATCATAGAAGATTGGCACATCCAACGTCCTGAGCGTGGATTAATTCTGATGGCCACTGAAAAGTCATATAATGGTGATAGAAGATTGGCACATCCAACGTCCTGAGCGTGGATTAATTCTGATGTCCACTAAAATGTCATAAAATGGTCATAAAAGATTCGCACATCCTGGCAACGTCCTGAGCGTGGATTGATTCTGATGGCCTCTGAAAATTCATATAATGGTCATAGAAGATTGGCACATCCAACGTCCTGAGCGTGGATTAATCCTGGTGTCCACTTAAAAGTCATATAATTATCATAGAAGATCGGCACATACAACGTCCTGAGCGTGGATTAATTCTGATGTCCACTAAAAAGTCATATAATGGTCATAGGAGATTGGCGCATCCAACGTCCTGAGCGTGGATTAATTCTGATGGCCACTAAAAAGTCATATAATGGTCATAGCAGATTGGCGCACCCAACGTCCTGAGCGTGGATTAATTCTGATGGCCTCTTAAAAGTCATATAATGGTCATAGCAGATTGGCAC
Source organism: Mytilus californianus (assembly GCF_021869535.1). Lineage (NCBI taxonomy): Eukaryota > Metazoa > Mollusca > Bivalvia > Mytilida > Mytilidae > Mytilus > Mytilus californianus. Next base: position 6,442,323 of record NW_026262670.1, read on the forward strand.
ATCCAACGTCCTGAGCGTGGATTAATTCTGGTGTCCACTAAAAAGTCATATAATGATCATAGAACATTGGCACATCCAACGTCCTGAGCGTGGATTAATTCTGATGGCCACTAAAAAGTTATATAATGGTCATAGAAGATTGGCCCATCCAACGTCCTGAGCGTGGATTAATTCTGATGGCCACTAAAAAGTCATATAATGGTCATAGAAGATTGGCACATCCAACGTCCTGAGCGTGGATGTATTCTGATGTACCATGAAAAGTTATGCGTATTGATCCTCAATTTTTTATCCAAACTCATAGTCAAGGTAGTTTTGGGTCAAAATGGTGTTGAATATATATTTCTCTTTCATCAAAAGTTTCATTTCTGCAAATTTGTTGGTCAGTTTAAGTAAACAATGACATCAAAAGCATTATTTTGTGTCAGAGTAGGGTTACTTTTACATACGTTCTTAATTTGAGAGTGAAGTGGCGGTTTATCAGAAGGCTTTTGTTTTTCTTTATTATTTAATGTTAATGCCTGAAATGAAAATGATAGTAAATAAAAAGAAATTTATTCAAAGTTAAAATTCATTTGGTACATGATGAAATAATAAGAACTAAAGTTTTTAAATGTCAATTACCTGAAATAAAATCATCAGTAAAATATTGATAACAAAAGTCATTGAAGAAATCTCTTAAAATATATGTAAAGTTGTAGGAAAGTTGTTTCATTTGCAATCATACCACATCTCTTTATTTTAATATGGATAGAAAATTGTCTGGGAATTTATTTGTTATTAGCATTAATTCGGATATAGCCAAAGCTGTAAATTCACGACCTTAATGACTTTGCTGTTTATGTTGCACATCAAATATTGTGAAAACATCAATTAAAGAAAATAGAAGCCACCTTTGAAAAGCACATTTTGACGCGATTTTGTAAAAAATGGCGCAAATGCAATGCGCTCGTATAACTCTTTAGATAAAATGGGTTTTACTACTACCCCCTTCCCTTTGCACTTTCAATCGTGTTACAATTTTAACAAAATGGAAGAAATAGTACAATGGAATCATGGAAATGGTTTACAAAGCAATTATTAGCGGTTTTCTTTACCTTTTTCTTTGTGTGTTTTCCCAAAATACCATACAGTTCCTTTAGAAAAAAACATAAACTATACAATTTTCCTCGTCATTCTTGTTTACTTTAGTTTACTCTAATGGTAACTATTTCGTACTATTTTTAGTTATAATATATATTCTATAGCTGCCTTCTTTTCTGGTGCCAAAAGTTTAATATTTGCCGAATGATCATTGTACTTTTGCCTTGAGCATATGATCTTTGATTTCCCAGATTCAAATTTATATTCCGCAAAGGTTCAAGAAATTTGTTATCCCTTAAATGCTAATAATCCAGATCAAGAATTGAAAAATACTAATGGGTATTTGAGAAAATTTACATATATTAAATAAAACCGATGGAAAGATAATGTGACTGGCAAAAATTTATATCTACAGTTGTAACCAGCTCAAACCGGGTCGATGAGTTTAGAGCGAATTTTCTTGAAATGACTTTCAGATAGAATTTTCAATTCCCCCTTTTCCATTAGACGTAATTATTTGTTTAAAACTATTATTTTTGCAATACCACAAAGAAATACAAATATTAGTTCTGCTTTGAATACTAACAATTGAAGATCTTTAAAATAAATGTATATCAATTTTGGAAATATGATTTTGAAAATATTAAACATAAAGAAAATTTCACCGAATGTACATGTATTTGGAAAATAAAACAAAATTCCCAAGTTTAACTTAATTATTGCCTGAAATGACGTTCGGCAATAGGTTGAATAATCTTCATTAGATTTCAGGAAATAAGCTTAATGCCTGAAAATTTCAGGCAAAAACTTAATGCCTAGGCGTTAGCCTATTGCCTAGGATTTAGGCTTAATGCCTAATTTCACTTATTGCCGCTAACAAACAAACACACACACACACAAACAAGGAGTGTCATGTATATACTATTTTTTAAACATCTTTTGAATAAAAGCAAAAACACATTAAATGAGTGAAAATAGACAAATATTTAGAAAAATGGGGATCCATATATAGGTGGCGGTCGTATTTGTTTACAAATTAACCATCATAAAATATTTCCTTAAGTTTATGACCATTCTAAGACCACCTTAAGACACCTACTTATGTGTCCTAAATTAGAACGGTTCCTATGACTTTTCTTAAGTTATAACATGTTTGATAAACGCACTTATGACAAAGATACGTCCTATTAAAAAAGATGACCAAGTAAACTCAAGTAGACACACTTAGATAATACTTATTTATTAAACTATCATTTTCGAACAGGATAAACCCCAGTGTATATAAATTGCGAATCCAGTTAGTTCATTTTCACTGTCGTATGCGAGTATGTATGGCAAGCCGTTTAACTATTTATTCGAATTTCAAGATATCTCATATTATATATAAGATATCTTATATATTTCGATTTTTATAAGATATCTTATATATTAAATGAGATATCTTATGAATTGTATAAGATATCTTACATATGATATAAGATATATTATATACTTTTAAGATATTTTATATACTTTATAAGATATCTAATATAGTTTATAAGATATTTAAAATAGTTTATAAGATATCTTATATAGTTAATAAGATATCTTATATAGTTAATAAGATATCTTATATTATTTATAAGATATCTTATATAGTTTATAAGATATCTTATAAAGAAAATTATATAAGATATCTTATAAATCATATGAGATATCTTATAAACTATATCAGATATCTTATAAACTATATGAGATATCTTATAAACTATATAAGATATCTTATAAAATTTATATGATATCTTATAAACTATAAAACAGGAGGGATTGTGCCTGATATTCATATGATGAAGACATAGTAATCTTTCAATTAGTTTAATTGAGGTCTGGAGCTGGCATGTCAGTAACTGCTAGTAGTCTGTTGTTATTTATGTATTATTGTCATTTTGTTTATTTTCTTTTGTTTCCTATTCTGACATCGGACTCGGACTTCTCTTAAACTGAGTTTTACTGTGCGTACTGTTGTACGTTTGTTTTTTCTACATTGGCTAGAGGTATAGGGGGAGGGTTGAGATCTCAAAAAACATGTTTAACCCCGCCGCATTTTTGCGCCTGTCCCAAGTCAGGAGCCTCTGGCCTTTGTTAGTCTTGTATCATTTTTAATTTTAGTTTCTTGTGTATAATTTGGAGTTTAGTATGACGTCCATTATCACTGAACTAGTATACATATTTGTTTAGGGGCCAGCTGAAGGACGCCTCCGGGTGCGGGAGTTTCTCGCTGCATTGAAGACCCATTGGTGGCCTTCGGCTATTGTCTGCTCTATGGTCGGGTTGTTGTCTCTTTGACACATTCCCCATTTCCATTCTCAATTTTATATAAGATATCTTATAAATTATATGAGATATCTTATATAATATATAAATCAATAAGATATCTTATATACCTTATAAGATATCTTATATAATTCATAAGATATCTTATATAGTTTAAAAGATATCTCATATAATTTATAAGATATCTTATAAAGAAAATTATATGAGATATCTTATAAACTATATAAGATTTCTTATAAAATATATAAGATATCTTATAAACTATATAAGATATATCATAAATTATATTAGATATCTTATAAATTATATAAGATATCTAATAAAGTTAATGAGATATCTTGAAGTTAGAATAAATAGTAAAACGGCTTGCCATAAGTATGTCTATTGTATTAAGGATGATGGGAAAAACTGTGATTGTTCACTTTTGGAAAATGGAAATACAAAATAATTGATTTGAAAGTATATTTTAACACAATTTTTTTTTTGAATTTAACTTGTTAATGTATAATCACAGGATCACAGTCCAAAAATTAATTAAAGCAACTGAATCCATAATATTGATTACTGAATCCATAATATTGATTACTGAAGGCGATTCATTTTAACTATAAATGCGATCATTTTTGGAGATGCAATGAATTTTCATTGTTATTTTGTATGATAATTCGACATGCAACAACTGAAAATAGTCTCTTAATGACTTTAATATTGATGATATTTACAATTTGAAATGCAAGCTAGTCGTAGATGCTTACTCGAATATACACTGGTAAAACCAACGTAAGGTTTGGTTGTCTTGATTGCTTTGTTTGTATAAATATTTGCTCAATCTTAATTACAATGTTTAAGCAAACATTTATACAAACAAAGCTAGCAAGCCAATCACACCTTTAAACTACAAGCATTAGGAAAATAGCTCTAATGGCGTTTTATTAGTATGTGATGTAGATTAAGACTGGAACCGAAAACTTTGTTTTTTAGGTGACGTTGATTAGCTTAACTGTCCAAGATATATGTATTTAATGACATCAATGATGGTGTGTCATAGGATAGGATAAATTTTATCCTACATATAGATCTAGATCTGGACAAATTATTAGAGAAAATAGAATTGACTACTAGTATATGAGCAATAAATGCTATTTTTATAAACTACCTCAGACTTTCACTCACAAAGTATGCATATATAATCAATCCTTCTAAATTCATAAATTTTGTTAGACAGTCGGCTGAATTAAGACTTTATATGATGAAAATTAATTAATTTCCTTCTGTGAAAATGCATAGCATGTACAATAGAAATGAATCGCCCCTACAATGAAAATGAAAATCTATTATCATTATTCGACAGTTTACATGAATTGCACACAGAAACAGCATAGTGGAATTTAATTAAATATCAACAAGGTGAATAACAAAATCTGTTTTAAGTTATATCAATTATGCGGTATGGTTTTTGTTCATTTTTGAAGACCATATGGTGACCTATAGTTGTTAACTTCTATGTCATTTGATCTCTGGTGGACAATTATCTCATTGACAATTATACCACATCTCCTTATTCATATTGACAACATAAACTAATCATATAGTTAAATATTATAAGATAACAGTAACAGTATTTGAGATACATATAATCTTGGACTGTTATACTAGTACTTTGTATTATAATAGTCCTAAATATAATCGTTAAAATCATTTATTAGTCAAAGTGAAAATAAAGACGATTTTTTTAAAGACCTGACTACCCATGAGGGTCTTTCACGATCGGCTTGAAATAAGGAAATTGTTAAAAGAAATAAAAATAAAATTATTGAGCATCGATTTGTATCAGTGAAATCGTATAAAAACATGTAGTTCATGTCTAAATAACTTCTAAAATCAGTCACTGTCTAATGATACATGTATGCATAAAAATAAAATCTCCGATTTTTTAACAGTATATTGTAAAAAAAAAAATAGAAGTTAAAAATCGCATTGCATATAAATTTGATAACACATGATACAATCTAACAAAATTAGTCAAAAATATTTCAATGAAAGTAGATTTTGAAATAAGAATCAGTTCTTTGAATTGCATATCTGTAAACTAAATCATGTTTACTGTAAAAAATTACTTCCGCTTACCTAGAGCCGTAACAATTGCCACTGCCTATAAAAAAATATTAAAAGATTTATAAAATTTGTTTGTTAAAATATTCAAGACATTAATATAATGTATTGTTATCTATTTCAGTATTAAAAAGTAGCATATAAATTGTTCGATGTATTGATTTATTCAGAATTGGGGTTCATTGGAGATCTTTTTTCTATCACATTTCGAGAGGAGTTTAAACATATTTTTTGGTACAAAATAGCTAGATTAGATATTAATGATTGCTATACATACATTAAAACAGAAATGAAAACCTCACGTTTAATCGTTCTATTGCATCATATGAAATAATCTAGTTTAAAGTTTTAAGCTTTCGTCATTTGAGATTATCACAAACTTTGAAAAAAACAGCAGCCTAGTTAGATGTGACAGTTTTATAACCCCCATTTCCTCTCCGTTTCTCAGCTTGAAAGACAGATTTGGTCAAATAATATACATTCTTTTCTTTGTTACTAATTGAATCTTATTGAAATTACGTAGCTGCAGAGTCATTTAGCAATTAACTGTCTTTAAGCTGTAAGAAAAATAAAATTGTCATCGCAGCGGATATAGATTCGTATCAATGTCCAATCTCATAAAATTACTTCAAATTGTGAAATTGTTCGATTAATTGTTTTTTCCAATTGAACATGTGATATGGTTTTATTACTTCTTCGATTGTGTGAATTCGCGTGTCGTTAGTTCAATATGGTGAATCCTTTTCCATGCTAATGCAAATTTGTAGATAATAATTGCTTATCTTTTCTATATATTTTAAAAAGTGTCTTTTGTTTACAATGCATCATTTCATTCCCGTTACTGATGCTTACTTTTTTCTATTTATATGAATTAAACATCATATTCAATGTTTATTTGACTTATGTACTCTCTATACAACCCCCCCCCCCCCCCCCCCCCCAAAAAAAAGGAAGTAAAAAAAGATCCAACAAAAAAAAGAACAGTTAACCACAACGGTTTTATACACTAGCGAATAAACTATCAAATTTATAAAAAAAAATATACATGGTATTCATCTTTAAAAAATGCTTCAATGCAAATTACGCACTACTAACGAAACAGTGGCAGTAAATATGCAAACGAACGGATACATTTGGGACATTTTTTCATTGTCTACTATCACCCCGTATAACCTCGATACAAATGAATCCGGACGTTGACGCGGTCGGATCGAACACACCGTGTACCACTGAGTTCAGACAGTGAAGAATTTACAATTTTAAAGAAAGTCCAATATTTATTCTTCGGATAATTTGCTCGAATATATTCTTTGCCATACTCCTCATTACTTACTGCAAGGTATTTCAAATATGTGATATTTTTATAGGGAAATATTAAATAACGCACGACCATGCCACTGATAAAAGCATGCTTGCTATTTTTAGATGATCAAAATTTTAAGTTTCTCGTGCCTCATATTTTTTAAAACATACATTTTCAAAAATATCATGTTTAAAACTAACAAACTAATTAAGATCGTAGGTTTTACCTAGAAACAAAGAAATGCATGTTTAAACGTGTCTTTGTTTTCATATTGTGTACGGTTCGTTATCGTTACACTGTTTTGTACTGTTCGATTCGTTGCGACAATATTGTATTTGTTAAATGAACTTTGTACGTATTAAAGTATGCTTTCATGTGTTTTTAAACTATATACAAGTTAAAAAAATTAATTTACCACCATAGCATGCATAAAGCATTATATACTATCCGTTGTATTGTTGAAATACTCTTGGAGGTATTTTGTACACGTAAGAAGTTTCATTATCTATTTGGAAGTGCAAGTTGGTAGGAAAATACAATTGCTCGACAGATATACGCGTCCGACTGCCAATTTGATAGCATTTTTCTAAATGTTTACCAAAAAACATTTAACAATGAGCAAATCCCACACCCACACACACACGTATAGGATAAAAATATGTTAGCTTTTTAAAAAATAATAAAACAAAAGATCTTATCTATACTACCGCAAGAAATAAAAAAAGCAAAACATGGCAGTCACAGTGAGGATTCTACTTCGTCAAAATTATCTCCCCATTACGCCAGTCAATTTTTAAAATCGTAAAAATGGACATGTAGGGATGACGCGCTGCCAATTTAGCTCTTGAAAACCAATAAATTTATCCACATAGCACCATTACGATCCTTATATGCCAGTTGTATTTTAAAAGACAAATGTATCTACTAGCTATTGGGCATCATTTAATGTACTTTTCTGCATTCAGTCAACTTAAAATTATTGTCTGATCGGAAGACTAATAACCCTAGATAACGCACACAAAAAATGAAGTTTTTTGAAGTTATGCATTTTTAAGATCCAGTTGTAAAGTCTGTCGTCAAGTACTTTTATTAAAAATTTGTAATACGAACCCACCTACTCTGTTGTTATGACTCATTAGAAAGGTATTTCACTTGACCCATATATTTCATTCTTTAGTACTGTGAATTTTAAATTTTATTAAATCAACCTGTAGCTTAGATATATAAAAATAATAGAATATGAAGCGAGATGATGTAGCAAATATTTTTGCTTCAAACGTTTTCAAGACATAACAGTTGAATCAAACATGCCCAAACATAAAAAGATGCAATCGACTTTCTCTTTTTAATGCAACTATTGTCCATTTTCAGGATTTTTCCCCAAACAACTATCGCCGGGGGCAGAGATGCAAATTAATGCTTTAAAAAGGTGAATCTATTATCTATTTAATAGTATTTATGGATTTTTTTTTCGGCGGAATTTATGCTTATGCACAAAAAATATCCACTTGGATTTGAACCTACCATAATCGACTGTTTTATGAAAATTTGTCTATAATTTAAAAGTTTACAAATATCTCGAAGCTCCATACTATAATTTAAGTCAAAACATGTATATAAGATGCAAAAAATCCTAAATTATGCACTTTTATTAAACTTTTACAGCCCATAGAAACAGACGTAAACAATTCAAATATACCAATTTGGCTTTTTTCTCCTTCTCTAACAAAGAGTTCCATTTCTTTTGTTTGATTTCAACTGGGTTTCCTCCTGGTCAGCAATTGAATACAACAAATCAGGCAGGATTCTACTTCGTCAAAATTATCTCCCCATTACGCCAGTCAATTTTTACAATCGTAAAACTGGCAGCCATTGTACGGATGACGCGTTGTCAATTTAGCTCTTGATAATCGATAAATTTATCCACATAGCACCATTACGATCCTTGTATGCCAGTTGTATTTTATAAGACAAATGTATCTACTAGCTATTGAGCATCATTTTATGTACTTTTCTGCATTCCATCTATTTAAAACTATTGTCTGAACAGTTGTCTGGTGGAATTTTCGAAAGTTCAAAAACATTTAAAAAAATTCTAATTAAATATTTCGTGGAAGGCAGACTAAAAAATTTCAGAGATTGAAGACCAATAACCGTAGAAAACACACACATAAAATGAAGTTTTTTTGAAGTTATGCATTTTTAAGATCCAGTTGAAAAGTCCAACGTCAAGTACTTTTAGTAAAAAATTGTTATTCGAACACACCTACTCTGTTTTTATGACTCTTCACTTGACCCATATATTTTATTTTTTATTACTGGGAATTTTCAATGTTATTTAATCAATCTGTAGCCTAAATATATAACAATAATAGAATCTGAAGCGAGATGATGTTTTAAATATTTTTGCGTTATACGTTTCCAAGAAAAGAAGCCCGAACATGAAAAGGTGCACCCGACTTTCTTTTTTTTCGATGCAATTATTGCCCATTTTGGGGATTTTTTTCCAAAAAAAATCTATCGCCGGGGGTAGAGATGCAAATTAATGCTTTAGAAAGATCAATCTATAATCTTTCTCTGGAATTTTTTTCGACGAAATTTATGCTTATGCACAAAATAGATCCACTTCGTTTTGAACCAGCCAAAATCGCCTGTTCAATTAAAATTTGTCAATGATATAAAACTTTAGGGAGCAACCATTTAACTTCAAAAAGGGGGGGGGGGGGTTATGGCTTTTTTTTTATTAATCAGAAATAAATATGGGGGAATTTGCATTCAGAATAAATTTTTTTGTCATCTGCTTGACCAGAATATTTTTTTCACCGAATTAGGGATCAGAATATTTTTTTTAGAAAAAAAGCCATAACCCCCCCCCCCCCCCCCCCGGATGTTAAATGGTTGTTCCCTTACACATACTTAAAATAAAGTGTGGTTGTATTTGTGGTGAAATACAAATTCAATGTTACAACAGTTAGCAACTACAAGCATTTAGAAACACAAAAAGTGACTTTCCAAACATTTGCCATTTTTAAAGTTGTCAGCAAGATAAGAATGTTAGCATTTAAATAGGAAGCTCAAGTTCCTGCATATTTTTTTAACTTAAAAAATAGGACAGAAATGACTAAATGGACTGACTGATGCACGTGCAATATGATTAATTGTTGGTTTCCTAGCGTCATATGGCAAATATTTCATACTTGTACATTATTAATTAACAATAAATACAATATGTAGGTCCTATGATAAAAGGTTGATCGGGTTGAGCTGGGAACAGTATATCTAATGTCAATATATATGTTCCTGGGATGAGATGGTGGCGGTGGTGATTGGGGCGGATTAAAACTGGCATTGGAAAATAAAATTAAGCCTTGCAAAATACCACCTGTGGGCCCCTCAAAGAGTTGTTGCAATGGTTCATAACGTGCAGACGGCATGGCACTCTATACACGAGGCATCGGAGTGAACGTCCAAAATCTGACCGGCATGACCGCTAATTAAGACACTCAACACAACCAAACGGACGCGACACTTGAGCGAGAGTCTTACTACCGATATGCATGTTCCCCAGTTACCCTTGGGGTCATCGGTACATAATGCGGTTGGGTAAAACATCAATCATCTACCTAATCGTAGACATTTGGTTTGTTGATGCTATCATGTCTTTATAATTATCAATAAAATATGAAACGTTTTCAAAGTTCGTATTGGTGAAAATTTTCTGGAGCCCTCTTTGTCAATGACACCGGTACGTAATGGTTAATTGTTGGTTGTTTAACGTCCACATGAGCACAATTTAACAATGTATACACTAGGTATAGGTTCTGTAATGGTGGGCTGTCCAGAATTACGTCGGGGAAGTTTGGACTGCCACTGGATAAAAGGAGGGTATTTTGGATAGAGACACACATTTTGCCTTGCAACAGGCCACTTCGGACCTCTCATAGAGTTGTTGTAAGGGTTCTTTAAGTACAGAGAGCGTGGCACTCTCTCTACACGATGCATTATATATAACATTCCCATTCTGACTAGACGATGCTGCGTACTTGTACATCTCGCACAGCTAAACGGACGAACAACTTGGCGAGGGTTTCCCTGCCGGTCGGAAGAAGACCAAAGTGACCATATCTGTATTCCCAATTCATTCTTTGGGGTCATCAGTACATAATGCGGTTGGTTTAACATGTTTGCAAGTCAATCATCTGCTTAAACTAAGACAGTGGTGTTAAAACACAAGATGAGAATAGACCTTACCAAATTCTTTCATATATAATAAAGATTTGGTAAGAAAGTTTGGTTGTACCTGTCGAATACTTCTTAAAAAACGAAATATCATACCCCAATTTTTACGGAGATGTTGTTTAAATAGCCCGTAAATTTAGACAAGATCCGAGTAAACTAATTAATCTTTAGAATATTCTTAAAGGAAAGTTTATCAACAGTAGTAAAATCTTTACATATAGTTTTATCGGTACTAACATTGAATTTGTGTTTGAAAAATCAAAGCATAACTAAATAAATAATACTAAATATGCACACTTATGAGAACTCATGAGCTCGTACATCCTCTCGATACTGTTTACTTTTTTTTTTTGGCATTGCAAAAGTTTATGCGTTGCTATGACGTCTTTGGTGCTAAATCCATTGGACATATACTGATTGATACTTTAGTCTTGAACATGATTGATCTTTTAGTTGTAATTGGCTCCGAAATAACTATCAGTAACTACAAGTACTCTTATTTCGGTTCTTCATGTGTATTGTTTTATATTAGATGTTTTTGTGCCTCGTATCGAATTTTGAGTCAAACCAATTGCAACTGATTTGTGCAGTGTTTTTTTTTATCATGTTGTGAAATTACACCAGTGTCCCAGGTTAGAATGAGTTAGAATGAGGGTTGAGAGTTCACATGTATAACCCCGCCGCATTATTTATTTACCTCTCCAAAGTTAGGAGCCTGTGGTACAAAGGTATGTCTGTCATATTTGTTTTTCGTTAATTATTTAGTTATACATTAGGCCGTTAGTTTTCTCATTTTAATTGTTTCACTTTTTTTTTATATCGGGGCCTTTTATAGCCGGTATAGGGTTTCTCATTGTTGAATGCCGTACGATGGACTATGATTGCTTACATCCACTTCATTTCAACTTTGGTGGATAGTTGTCTCATTGGCCATCACACCACATCTACATTTTTATATATATATATAAAAATAAAACAGTTGGAATATGATCTAATTCATTTGACATAAAATATTCATCGAGATCCTATGGCTGCTTTCGTTTTTTAGCTAACATTGACCAAAATCTGCATTTGAAAGGGCCTCAAATTGTGAAAAGTAAAATTGTGAAAAGTAAGAGTTATAGAACTTTTATTGGCTATTATATATTTCTTGAAACTTTGAATAACACTGAAATTCCTAGTTCTTCATTTGAAAAATTGCCGTCAGATGTGTGCTTTTCAATGTTGGCCTTGAAAGACTGATAATTTTATTGTCTACTATTTCGACAAAGTTTACAAATAAAATTTACAATAAAACACAGAAAAAGGGTCGCTGATGCCATCTCGAATACCTTAAAAAGTAAGGGATTTGTGACGGTTTTTGTCAACGAATTGTACATTGATTATTTATAAAAGAATAACGAACATGACACACTCGGTGAAACGAATGGTACAGTAAGAGGAAACTTTAGTATGATATCGTGTATATTCTGTGTGTATATACAACAGTTGAATGCACCTAGTAATTTAACGTGTAGTTATTTATTATTGCTTGAAGTATTGCTACGCAAAAGTATATGTAAGAACAGATATTCAACATTGTTTTCCTCATAAAGCTTAGAAAATTGCACCATGTCTGTGCGTTTTGCGTCTAGCAGTTTTATCAAACGTTCTATACACAATCTGAAACATGCAACAACTGTATAATTGATTAAATAAACTACCATGTACATAGACACATTGAGAGATTCCCACACAAGTTCTAGAATGGCATTCGAAATTGTTGTCATCCCAATTGTTGTACTGATTATCACTTCGAACGCATCAACGTCCGGATTCATTTGTATCGGGGTTATACGGGGTGACTATGGGCGTATGACATTTGCACCGATTTTTAAAAAAAATCGATCTTTCATTTGCGCAATTTTTGTACCGATTGTGTACAGGTAAATTTCATGTGAATGTTATTTTTTATTCATCATTCTAAACCTTTTCCGTTAGCCATAAATATGTTATGAATTGTCGGTTATAACATGTATATAACTGTTGTCCCCTCCAAATAGATTGTTGTCGGTTTGATCTTGCTCAAAACATAAGGAGTAAAATCCAGTCTGTTTGGCTAAGCACAGAGTATAAATAGATCTAAGAAGATGTGATATGAGTGCCAAAGACAAATCAAGTGACCCTGGTAAATGGCTATTGTAAAATTTTGGGCTACCATCCCTTCTCCCAGATGAATCTATTCGCACCACCCTAACATATATGTCTTTATGGATGTCATCAAGAAAATCCAGACCGTTACTAATGTCAACAGTAGAACTTTTGAAATGCCCACGTCTGTACGCAAACCAGAGAAAGAAAAGATGGATTTCGTCAACAGTTGGCATTTACAACAAATAGAAGAGGTGAAATTACAAGGAAGGAATACATCAGATGTGTAGCATATAAATACTTGGCAAGACCAGATATATACCGGTAATTCATTGTATTCCGTTCTTAAAGATTTTAATGTTGTGCTTTTGAAACCTGTGAATAGATTTTTGAACCATGATTTGAGTGGATGTAGCAGGGTGCTTTCATCTTTGAAATTTACTTATCCTGCTCGAAATCCTAATTTTGCCGAAGTATGCATAAACGGTCAAGGCCCCCGACCCGTACTACCGCGCGCGTATTACATGGGATCCCAAGAAAATGAATATATTTGATTGACTAATATGAATGTAATACCAGTTTTCCCAGCAACCGTTGACATAACATTCGCTTGATTTCTTTTTTAATATGGAGGGTCAGCTTGTGTACACCAGATAGAGAACTGTCTCTGTTCTACTTGTTTTCGTGTTCAATCTCGTTTTCTTGTGAATTATGGTGATTGTAGATTGTTGTCAGGATGGATTTAGGCGGTTTTAGCTACTTTTACCACAAAATATTTCTCGCCACGCTTCGCTTGGTGAGATATCTACATTACACCCACTCAAGAAGAATATTTCGATAACCCCACCCCCTCCAACATAAAAGAATCCGCCTCTGTTCTATCGTTTTGATATTTAAAATCCTGGATATTTTAAGCAAATAAAGACACATTTATGTCATGTTTGGTTTAGGTTTACATAGAAAGATAGTTTCTATTTCACTTTTAATTATTAAAACGTTAATTACTAGTTTTTTTGATATTACAATGTTCAAGTAGAATTTCTGTAATCAAACAAAATTATATTCAGATCAGTTTTTTTCTTTTGATTTTTTTGTTTTTTTTCTCTCGCCCAATTAAATAATTAAATGCTTCCCTCAATTGTTTTGATATTGATATATATGTATATATATAATTTGTTTTAGATAGGAACTAAGATTTGTTTTTACAGAAGCGAACTATCAAGATTGTGGTAGGCGAGATAACTCGACCTATAAACACGATGATAAATGTATTTATAGTAGCAAATCATTAATTTCTTTATTGAATAGAGTTAGTCACGGACCAATCAAATAATGTTTTATTGAACGTGCCAGTCGTGGACGTACTATCCGTTGACTGTCCTGATCGGAGATCATTAGGCTATTGACCACTGTTGGATATAAACCTATGATATAAGTGTAATGTTTATTGGTCGTTATGGTTACAAACAAGAAGAATCTTGTTGTATCAATACATGTTTCACGCAGAAGGAGCGTCGAGTCGATTTAGATGTTTGGCGGGAAAGTCGGTGGTTGGGTCCAAGGGTATGGGGGTGTTTGAAAGGGATTCTTGTGTTCGGTATCGGGAACATTTAGAGAACACCCCTATCCAGTAAATAGTGTATTCGCCCTGGAGTATATAAGTGGGTGAGGAATACAGTTCGGGGTCTGTCGATATTCTTATTAAGAAGACCAGTGTACAAGAGTAAGCACGTTACATAGCTGTAAGTGATATAGTCGAGGACAACTTGTACTGGGTACAAGTTGGTCTTAAATAGGAAGTTGGCAGAGCAGACTGTCCCATACGGAGGACAGACTGCAATAATCCGTACTGTCTGAAAGTGACAGTCTGTCCCACTCGGAGGACAGGCTGTACCAGCCCGCTGTGTCTGGTAGTGACAGACTGTCCCGCTCGGAGGACAGCTGTACCAGCACGCACTGTCTGGTAGAGACAAACTAACAGCCACACTGTCTTGTTGTGACAGATCGTCCCATCTGGAGGACAGGCTGTTATTTAATATTGTATTTGTGTATATATAATTGTTTTATTGTTCATTGTTGCTTTATATTGACAAAGAGCCTGTGTGTATTTTAGTTCATTGTGCATATTAACATAGATAGAAAATTATAGGCTTTTGGTATTGCAGTATTATTTATGGACAGCTTGAATCCAAGTATTTACTGGAACGTACGTTCAAGATATAAACACCTGATTGGTTACACGTTACATAAGTTTCATAAAAATCTGGCACGAATTGTACACATGAGAGCGCTAAAAATTCAATTTTCCATATAATTAATATTTCCAAGGAACATAACTCTTTTAAAAATAATTGATCGGCACTGATTTTCGAACTCGTGCAAGACATTACTGATATAAACCTAAGATATAGAATTGAACATGTGTTCTTCCCTATCCGGGATTCGAACTCATGCTACTGAGATATCGTGGCACCAAATCGCCTTGCACTATGCCCGGCGCGCTACCGTATAGTCGCGGTTATAAAAGGCCCCGACATGAAAATTATGAAACAATTCAATTGACAAATTAAAGGCCTAATTTAAAAATAAATATGACAGTTATGAAACAACGACAACCACTGAACTACTGCACAGAATCCTATGCGTTAATTGCTGAAACCTTCCTTACAGTGTTATACAACATGGGATGTTAAACTTTTACCAGAAACATTGCATTTCACATATATTTTTAACTGCATGCAATGTTGTAATTTAAGAAATATTTCCGGTAATTTAATTTTGTACCGATCTCGTGTTTAGAAAACTTTTAACACAATAATTTTGAAATGTTAAATCTGAGTAACAGCTGAAAATAACAAGATACATGACTCATATCAACATCATTGTAAACAATTGTTCTTGTCTTGTCGGTAATAAATATGAAAGAGAATTCTGGCCTTCTTTACATACACGAAGTTTGGAAGCTAAGATTTGAATAAATTATAACTGATATCTGACAGACTGTGATCACTGATGGCATGTGACTGATGATCACTGGTGGTACGTGACTGATGATCACTGATGGCATGTGACTGGTGATCACTGATGGGACGTGACTGATGATCACTGATGGCACGTGACTGATGATCACTGAGGGCATGTGACTGGTGATCTACTACTAAATAGAGTTTAATGGCGACTACCCTTGCGGGTATTGCGCCAGATTACCTTATATAAAAACATTTCAAATAAATGTTTTAAAATTTATTATTATTTAGGAATTAACCTGTATTATATATTCATATTATAGTAAATTGTGAGTTTTTTTTTTTTTTTTTTTTTTTTTTTTTTTTTTCCTTAAATTTAATCTTTATATTTAAATCTGAACTATGGTGTGTATTTTAATTATCTTAATTATCTTGTGGTTAATTTATAGTGAGAAGAAAAATTTTTGTGGACTTATTTTTCTGTTATTTGTAACTTAGCCTGCTTTGTTTATAAATATTAAATGATTTGGTAAGTAGGTGTTTTTGTTATTTATACATGAGAACTGTAAGTATCAAATACTCTTGGATAGACATATCTGACTTTTCCAAATATGCAAATCCTAGAAGGGGTCTGACATATTCCCGTACATGGTATATACATTAATACAATTATACCGCGGCTCGTACGTCCTTGGTAAATTGTGATTCTCTGTATATTGAATTTGACTAAAGATAGCACCTTCACTTATATTATAAAAGATTCTTAAACTTACGTTCTAGAAGAAAAATATATATAGTATTACCGTGTATGTATAATTAGGATCTATAAGATTAATGTATTGTTTTGACATTTTTGTGTATAATAAATTGTAAGTGTTCATGTTTTGCAGTTATGTACAGTATAGATACCAGAGAGTGCTATCTTGGTGGTACTTGATTTAGTGTACTACTCTAAAAAAAAAAAAACTTTCGTAAAAGTTTTAGTGTATATTGTCAAATTCAACGGGGTTATATTTCTAATATTTAGAAATCATAAACTGATAAATGATACCTTCCAGCTCTGTTACAACTATTAAAAAGCCAATATTTGAAATAAAAAAACTAATAAAGGTAAATAAAATATATCTACCAAATTATTTGTTTTTGGTGTCGCCCGTTTAGACTGGAGTTGTTTCCCTTGCACTGTAAAGAAATAAACATTGTAGGTAAATACTTGCAGCCGTGAAGCTACCACGTGGTAACCATGTGCTTTAAGCAGACACGGCGAGGAGGCTGTGAGCAAACAGTTCCAGCCCTAACGGATGATTTAGCAGCCGTGAATAGTAATGATGGACAATAATACTATAAATACAAGGTTAGTATTTACACGGTGCTTTGTTTTTGGTCGTTGTAAAATGTGCTGGTTGGTTCTTAAAATCATCATATCACAAGGACCGGGGTTCTGGCAAGCCAGTGCCCTCAAAGAAAAATATCCCACAATAAGATAACTCATCTCGTCCGTCGACCCCATGTATAACCCTATCAATATTTTAGCTACGGTGTCAATAGTTTATCCATTGACAGCAGCTGAATCACATTCCTCATAGTGTTAGTTAGGTACATATATATGCATGCAGTTAATTCTTGTTGTGAGGTTTGTGTCCCCAATTTGATTTGGGATGGACCGACGAGAGAGTGATTGTGATTGATGATTTCTGGGAGATATGTCAGACTCCTGTGGCATGATATTTTACATATGATCACATAGATATAGGAAGATGTGGTATGAGTGCCAATGTACATGTATTTAAAAGAAAATTATAATAAAATCTACTTAATGCTAATTAAATTAATCAATTTTATTTTCATTTCCTTACATGGATTTTCTCATATCAAGAGTTCAATTAATCAGTTGTTACAAATGTAATAAGTATTTTGAATACTTGATACTTCTTGTCATACTTGTTAAAATCCATGGATTGTGTCCAGTGACTAATATTTCATGTTTTGTTAAAAGTAATTTTACTAATGATTTACAAGTCCTAAAGTGTTTTTCATTTCTGTTTACCTATACTGATAATATCTGTAGGTATTCTCACCCTGACCATAGGTATCCTATTAAAATAATTATAAGCATGTTTTTACAAAGTTTAAACTAGAAACTAGAAATATATAGCTAGCTTTTTAGTATATTGATATTCTGAATAATTTTACTTTTATCGCATACCCGTGTTTATTAAATAATCCCATATTGGGATTAGTGTCTGTGAATATCCTGAGAATAAATTTTTATATGAGAGATCTTTTACACCTGTTGATTCAAACTTTTCCATCATTTTTTGTCTTTGTGGTATGTACTTCCTACAGTTAAACAGGTAGTGTTGCATGTCGTCCACTACTAAACATGTGTCACACAGTTCACTATTACATTTACCCATTGTGTATTTGAATTTATTAGTGAATATATAACTTGATCTAAGTTTAAATAGAGTTCTTTCTCTTTCTCTAGTACTCTTTGGTATAGTAATACAAAAGTTAACATTATTTTGAATAGTGTGTAGTTGTTTACTTTTTGTGTTATTTTCCCAGTATTGTTGCCACATTTTCTTTAGTAAATTTTTACATAAACATTTGATATCTTCTTTGTAAAGGGGTATATTAGTTATACATGTCTCTATTGATAGAGCCCTTTTAGCTGCTGTGTCTGCCATTTCATTACCACTTAAACCCACATGACTGGGTATCCATTCTAAAAGGATATTCAAACCTAATTTGGAAAGTTTACTATATATATATTGAATGTCATATATTATTTGTGTTTTAACTTTGAATATACTTCCTGTGATAGCTTTTAGTGCTGACAGTGAATCTACAAATATTACAGTATTTTCTGGTTGAAATTCTTCTAACCAATATAAAGATAAAAGTATGGCTGTCAATTCACACATAAATATTGAAACATGGTTTTGCAATTTAAAACCTTTATTTACTTTAAGTTCTGGTACTACAAAAGCACATGCATTTGTGTTGTTTTCTGGATTCTTAGATCCATCTGTATATATTTTTAAAAAATTACTATACTTGTTATCAATGAGGATATTTCCTTCACTTTTAATGAGGTGAGGACTATCCTTTTTAGTAATAATTTTTGTAAGTTCAGTTCTGACCTGTGGTTTTAGAACATGCCATGGTGGAGTTGGGAACTCTTTACATTTGTATACAGTATTAGTATCTACATTAAATTTATTCATAGTATCATGTGCAGTAACACAATATGGTTTTTGATTTTCCTTAATTTTTTCCTTATTAAATTCATATATAGCGTTTTCTTGTAAACTCTTTTTAGTTGGGTTTGTGTCATTGAGACTAAATATATTCATAAAAGACTTAGTAATAAGACTTTTTCTTCTCAACTCATATGGGGGGTCACCAATTTCAGTCTGTAATCCACTTATACTAGCAGTTTTATGAGCACCTGCACATATTCTTAATGCTTGGGCTTGTATACTATCTAGTTTTTTCTTGACAGAGTGGGAGGCTGAGTTATACACTTCACAGCCATAATCAATCTTTGACCTTATCATTGATATATATATTGTTCTCAGGGTAGAACAGTTTGCACCCCATTTGGTACCAGTTAATAATTTCATGCAGTTCAACACTCTTGAACATCTACTTTCTATATATTGTACATGTTTTAACCATGTTAGCTTTGAATCAAAAATCATACCTAGAAACTTGACTTCTTTAACAAATGACAATATGGTTTCTCCAAGTTTAAGTTTAATACAAGGGGAACTACTCTTACTAAATATCATAGCTACAGTTTTTGTTTGTGATATGAGGAAACCCCATGTATCACACCAAGTACTAATTGTATCTATATCCTCTTGTATTCTTTTTTGTAGATATTTAGTGCTTTTACCAGATAACCATATGGCACTGTCATCAGCAAACTGTGACATAGCACAGTACTTTAAATTATTGGATATATCATTCACCATGATGTTAAATAGTGTAGGACTTATACAACTACCCTGTGGTGTACCATTCTGAATTATAAATATTTCAGAGTAAGTATTATTAACTTTAACTTGTATTGTTCTGTCACTAAGAAAATCCTTTACCCATCCCAACATATTACCCCTTATACCTAGTGAAGCCATTTTTATTAATAACCCATTTTTCCAAAGCATATCAAATGCCTTTTGGAAGTCTATAAATACACCAACTGTGAAATGTTTTTTGAGAAATGCTTTGTGAATATCATTATCAATTCTAATTATCTGTTCCATAGTATTTCTATTTTTCCTAAATCCACTCTGATTTGGTGTGTAGAAATTATTTTTTTCTAGATACCACCGTAGTCTATTATTAACCATTTTCTCCATTATTTTTACAAAATTAGATGTAAGGGCTATTGGTCTATATGACTGTGGGTCTGTGGGGTTTTTTCCAGGTTTAAGTACTGGTGATATAATAGAATGTTTCCATTCACTTGGTAGTTTTTGTAAAAACCATACTCTATTAATAAAAAGTAATAACACAGACAGTGATTTGTCTGTAAATTGTTTAAACATAGAATATGTAATTTTATCTTTTCCAGGGGAGGTATCAGATGTATCACTGATAGCATCTTTTAATTCTTGTATAGTATATGGTTCATTATAACTATCAGAGTTATCCTTATAATAGTGTAATAATTTACAGTACTCCTTTTGTTCTAAATCTTGTTTCTGAATTTTAAATTTTTTAGAGTAATTATCATCACTACTGACTTGGGCATAATTTGTAGCAAGTATATCAGCTTTGTCTTGAGTACATTCATATTTGGTGTTGTTATATAACAGGGTTGGTAAGTTTAATTTTTTAAAAGTTTTACCCAACATTGATTTTACTTTTTTCCATACATCTGATAATTTAGTATCATTATTGAGCGA
The DNA here is from genome assembly GCF_021869535.1 of Mytilus californianus. Taxonomy (NCBI): domain Eukaryota; kingdom Metazoa; phylum Mollusca; class Bivalvia; order Mytilida; family Mytilidae; genus Mytilus; species Mytilus californianus. The sequence continues at coordinate 6,463,388 of NW_026262670.1, forward strand.
GTTACAGTAGCTCTCCCAATACATAGCTTGTGCAGCTTTAATAGTTTTTCTGCATGCTCTTTCTTTTTCTCTATATGTAGTGAAATCAGTACCAAGACCTGTATGTTGGGCACGATTTTTACAAATGTTCCTTTCTTTTACATATTTAGTGCATTCAGGTGTCCACCATGGTACTTGTGGTTTTTTAGGTTTATTATTTTTTAATTTGACTGGGATGCACTCCCCAGCTATTTGGAGTATTTTGTTTGTTAATCTTGAACATGTTTCTTCTATATTGTCAGAAATCATGTCAGGACTCAAATGTTCATTACATTTGCTGGAGAATGCCTCCCAGTCTGCTTTCTTATAATTATATACAGATTCAGTTTCATCAGTTTGCATTTGTTTATGACTAAAATTAATATTTACAACATGATGGTCACTGCCATAAGAACTAGTGAGGTCAACTGACCATGTTATTTTACTAGCTAGACTATAACTACAAAAAGACAAATCAATAGGTGCCAGTTCTAATGTACTGGGATTACACCTTGTACCTGTACCATCATTAAGAAGTACTATATCTTTATACTCAAGGAAAGAGAACAACTCTCTTCCCTTAGTATCTGTGTGTTTACCACCCCACATAGTGTGGTGGGCATTAAAGTCTCCACATAATAAAAATTTTCCCTCTATTTGGTCAAATATATTGTTATATTGTGGTAATTTGGTATCTGATGCTGTGTCATAAAGATTGACCAGAGTAATATTATTATTGTCAAAGTTAAATTTAATACATGATATTTCTAAATCACTATCAATATTATTTTTCAGATATGGGAGGTTTTCTCTGACATATATTGCTGTACCTCCATGTGATTTAGTATTACGTACAGAAAAATCAGCCATTTTATAACCTATTACATGTGGATGGTCTTGTTCGTTCTTGCACCATGTTTCCTGGAAGCAAATTATATCAGGCTACTACTAAATAGAGTTTAATGGCGACTACCCTTGCGGGTATTGCGCCAGATTACCTTATATAAAAACATTTCAAATAAATGTTTTAAAATTTATTATTATTTAGGAATTAACCTGTATTATATATTCATATTATAGTAAATTGTGAGTTTTTTTGTTTTTTTTTTCCTTAAATTTAATCTTTATATTTAAATCTGAACTATGGTGTGTATTTTAATTATCTTAATTATCTTGTGGTTAATTTATAGTGAGAAGAAAAAATTTTGTGGACTTATTTTTCTGTTATTTGTAACTTAGCCTGCTTTGTTTATAAATATTAAATGATTTGGTAAGTAGGTGTGTTTGTTGTTTATACATGAGAACTGTAAGTATCAAATACTCTTGGATAGACATATCTGACTTTTCCAAATATGCAAATCCTAGAAGGGGTCTGACATATTCCCGTACATGGTATATACATTAATACAATTATACCGCGGCTCGTACGTCCTTGGTAAATTGTGATTCTCTGTATATTGAATTTGACTAAAGATAGCACCTTCACTTATATTATAAAAGATTCTTAAACTTACGTTCTAGAAGAAAATTATATATAGTATTACCGTGTATGTATAATTAGGATCTATAAGATTAATGTATTGTTTTGACATTTTTGTGTGTAATAAATTGTAAGTGTTCATGTTTTGCAGTTATGTACAGTATAGATACCAGAGAGTGCTATCTTGGTAGTACTTGATTTAGTGTACTACTTTAAAAAAAAAAACTTTCGTAAAAGTTTTAGTGTATATTGTCAAATTCAACGGGGTTATATTTCTAATATTTAGAAATCATAAACTGATAAATGATACCTTCCAGCTCTGTTACAACTATTAAAAAGCCGATATTTAGAAATAAAAAAACTAAAAAAGGTAAATAATATATATCTACCAAATTATTTGTTTTTGGTGTCGCCCGTTTAGACTGGAGTTGTTTCCCTTGCACTGTAAAGAAATAAACATTGTAGGTAAATACTTGCAGCCGTGAAGCTACCACGTGGTAACCATGTGCTTTAAGCAGACACGGCGAGGAGGCTGTGAGCAAACAGTTCCAGCCCTAACGGATGATTTAGCAGCCGTGAATAGTAATGATAGACAATAATACTATAAATACAAGGTTAGTATTTACACGGTGCTTTGTTTTTGGTCGTTGTAAAATGTGCTGGTTGGTTCTTAAAATCATCATATCACAAGGACCGGGGTTCTGGCAAGCCAGTGCCCTCAAAGAAAAATATCCCACAATAAGATAACTCATCTCGTCCGTCGACCCCATGTATAACCCTATCAATATTTTAGCTACGGTGTCAATAGTTTATCCATTGACAGCAGCTGAATCACATTCCTCATAGTGTTAGTTAGGTACATATATATACATGCAGTTAATTCTTGTTGTGAGGTTTGTGTCCCCAATTTGATTTGGGATGGACCGACGAGAGAGTGATTGTGATTGATGATTTCTGGGAGATATGTCAGACTCCTGTGGCATGATATTTTACATATGATCACATAGATATAGGAAGATGTGGTATGAGTGCCAATGTACATGTATTTATAAGAAAATTATAATAAAATCTACTTAATGCTAATTAAATTAATCAATTTTATTTTCATTTCCTTACATAGATTTTCTCATATTAAGAGTTCAATTAATCAGTTGTTACAAATGTAATTAGTATTTTGAATACTTGATACTTCTTGTCATACTTGTTAAAATCCATGGATTGTTGTCCAGTGACTAATATTTCATGTTTTGTTAAAAGTAATTTTACTAATGATTTACAAGTCCTAAAGTGTTTTTCATTTCTGTTTACCTATACTGATAATATCTGTAGGTATTCTCACCCTGACCATAGGTATCCTATTAAAATAATTATAAGCATGTTTTTACAAAGTTTAAACTAGAAACTAGAAATATATAGCTAGCTTTTTAGTATATTGATATTCTGAATAATTTTACTTTTATTGCATACCCGTGTTTATTAAATAATCCCATATTGGGATTAGTGTCTGTGAATATCCTGAGAATAAATTTTTATATGAGAGATCTTTTACACCTGTTGATTCAAACTTTTCCATCATTTTTTGTCTTTGTGGTATGTACTTCCTACAGTTAAACAGGTAGTGTTGCATGTCGTCCACTACTAAACATGTGTCACAGAGTTCACTATTACATTTACCCATTGTGTATTTGAATTTATTAGTGAATATATAACTTGATCTAAGTTTAAATAGAGTTCTTTCTCTTTCTCTAGTACTCTTTGGTATAGTAATACAAAAGTTAACATTATTTTGAATAGTGTGTAGTTGTTTACTTTTTGTGTTATTTTCCCAGTATTGTTGCCACATTTTCTTTAGTAAATTTTTACATAAACATTTGATATCTTCTTTGTAAAGCGGTATATTAGTTATACATGTCTCTATTGATAGAGCCTTTTTAGCTGCTGTGTCTGCCATTTCATTACCACTTAAACCCACATGACTGGGTATCCATTCTAAAAGGATATTCAAACCTAATTTGGAAAGTTTACTATATAGATATTGAATGTCATATATTATTTGTGTTTTAACTTTGAATATACTTCCTGTGATAGCTTTTAGTGCTGACAGTGAATCTACAAATATTACAGTGTTTTCTGGTTGAAATTCTTCTAACCAATATAAAGATAAAAGTATGGCTGTCAATTCACACATAAATATTGAAACATGGTTTTGCAATTTAAAACCTTTATTAACTTTAAGTTCTGGTACTACAAAAGCACATGCATTTGTGTTGTTTTCTGGATTCTTAGATCCATCTGTATATATTTTTAAAAAATTACTATACTTGTTATCAATGAGGATATTTCCTTCACTTTTAATGAGGTGAGGACTATCCTTTTTAGTAATAATTTTTGTAAGTTCAGTTCTGACCTGTGGTTTTAGAACATGCCATGGTGGAGTTGGGAACTCTTTACATTTGTATACAATATTAGTATCTACATTAAATTTATTCATAGTATCATGTGCAGTAACACAATATGGTTTTTGATTTTCCTTAATTTTTTCCTTATTAAATTCATATATAGCGTTTTCTTGTAAACTCTTTTTAGTTGGGTTTGTGTCATTGAGACTAAATATATTCATAAAAGACTTAGTAATAAGACTTTTTCTTCTCAACTCATATGGGGGGTCACCAATTTCAGTCTGTAATCCACTTATACTAGCAGTTTTATGAGCACCTGCACATATTCTTAGTGCTTGGGCTTGTATACTATCTAGTTTTTTCTTGACAGAGTGGGAGGCTGAGTTATACACTTCACAGCCATAATCAATCTTTGACCTTATCATTGATATATATATTGTTCTCAGGGTAGAACAGTTTGCACCCCATTTGGTACCAGTTAATAATTTCATGCAGTTCAACACTCTTGAACATCTACTTTCTATATATTGTACATGTTTTAACCATGTTAGCTTTGAATCAAAAATCATACCTAGAAACTTGACTTCTTTAACAAATGACAATATGGTTTCTCCAAGTTTAAGTTTAATACAAGGGGAACTACTCTTACTAAATATCATAGCTACAGTTTTTGTTTGTGATATGAGGAAACCCCATGTATCACACCAAGTACTAATTGTATCTATATCCTCTTGTATTCTTTTTTGTAGATATTTAGTGCTTTTACCAGATAACCATATGGCACTGTCATCAGCAAACTGTGACATAGCACAGTACTTTAAATTATTGGATATATCATTCACCATGATGTTAAATAGTGTAGGACTTATACAACTACCCTGTGGTGTACCATTCTGAATTATAAATATTTCAGAGTAAGTATTATTAACTTTAACTTGAATTGTTCTGTCACTAAGAAAATCCTTTACCCATCCCAACATATTACCCCTTATACCTAGTGAAGCCATTTTAATTAATAACCCATTTTTCCAAAGCATATCAAATGCCTTTTGGAAGTCTATAAATACACCAACTGTGAAATGTTTTTTGAGAAATGCTTTGTGAATATCATTATCAATTCTAATTATCTGTTCCATAGTATTTCTATTTTTCCTAAATCCACTCTGATTTGGTGTGTAGAAATTATTTTTTTCTAGATACCACCGTAGTCTATTATTAACCATTTTCTCCATTATTTTTACAAAATTAGATGTAAGGGCTATTGGTCTATATGACTGTGGGTCTGTGGGGTTTTTTCCAGGTTTAAGTACTGGTGATATAACAGAATGTTTCCATTCACTTGGTAGTTTTTGTAAAAACCATACTCTATTAATAAAAAGTAATAACACAGACAGTGATTTGTCTGTAAATTGTTTAAACATAGAATATGTAATTTTATCTTTTCCAGGGGAGGTATCAGATGTATCACTGATAGCATCTTTTAATTCTTGTATAGTATATGGTTCATTATAACTATCAGAGTTATCCTTATAATAGTGTAATAATTTACAGTACTCCTTTTGTTCTAAATCTTGTTTCTGAATTTTAAATTTTTTAGAGTAATTATCATCACTACTGACTTGGGCATAATTTGTAGCAAGTATATCAGCTTTGTCTTGAGTACATTCATATTTGGTGTTGTTATATAACAGGGTTGGTAAGTTTAATTTTTTAAAAGTTTTACCCAACATTGATTTTACTTTTTTCCATACATCTGATAATTTAGTATCATTATTGAGCGAGTTACAGTAGCTCTCCCAATACATAGCTTGTGCAGCTTTAATAGTTTTTCTGCATGCTCTTTCTTTTTCTCTATATGTAGTGAAATCAGTACCAAGACCTGTATGTTGGGCACGATTTTTACAAATGTTCCTTTCTTTTACATATTTAGTGCATTCAGGTGTCCACCATGGTACTTGTGGTTTTTTAGGTTTATTATTTTTTAATTTGACTGGGATGCACTCCCCAGCTATTTGGAGTATTTTGTTTGTTAATCTTGAACATGTTTCTTCTATATTGTCAGAAATCATGTCAGGACTCAAATGTTCATTACATTTGCTGGAGAATGCATCCCAATCTGCTTTCTTATAATTATATACAGATTCAGTTTCATCAGTTTGCATTTGTTTATGACTAAAATTAATATTTACAACATGATGGTCACTGCCATAAGAACTAGTGAGGTCAACTGACCATGTTATTTTACTAGCTAGACTATAACTACAAAAAGACAAATCAATAGGTGCCAGTTCTAATGTACTGGGATTACACCTTGTACCTGTACCATCATTAAGAAGTACTATATCTTTATACTCAAGGAAAGAGAACAACTCTCTTCCCTTAGTATCTGTGTGTTTACCACCCCACATAGTGTGGTGGGCATTAAAGTCTCCACATAATAAAAATTTTCCCTCTATTTGGTCATATATATTGTTATATTGTGGTAATTTGGTATCTGATGCTGTGTCATAAAGATTGACCAGTGTAATATTATTATTGTCAAAGTTAAATTTAATACATGATATTTCTAAATCACTATCAATATTATTTTTCAGATATGGGAGGTTTTCTCTGACATATATTGCTGTACCTCCATGTGATTTAGTATTACGTACAGAAAAATCAGCCAATTTATAACCTATTACATGTGGATGGTCTTGTTCGTTTTTGCACCATGTTTCCTGGAAGCAAATTATATCAGGCTTTATTTGCGACATAGCTATATACTCGGCAGCATTATTGTGAATACCACGACAGTTCCAATGAACAATGCTAAACATGATGTTGTATATTAGTAAACTAGTAAAATTAGCCATTATAAGCACAGATATAACATATAACATTACTACTGTTACTATTTTATGATTTGTATAATACATTATAGCATTTCTGTTGTTACTCTATTGGCCAATTGGAGACCTTTCGAAACATCGTAATCAAATCCAAACATTTGTTTGGTTGCCATTGATACAAAACCAATAACTTTTTCTAAATTTAGTTCACTTGGTGGGGTTTGGGATGTAAGTATGTTAAGCATTGCAACACTTATAATTGGAATTACTTGGTCTATTATATTGGTGTTTTTATAACTTTTTTTAATATCAGTATGTTCAACTACTTGTTGCTGAACAACAGGTTTTGCTTTAGCATTAGCTTTAGCTTTTACTTGTTTATTTGCTTCATGCAAGGTGATGTTGTCTCTTTTAACTACCTTGAGAGCTTGTTTTTGTTGCTCCCTTGAGGGACAAAGTTTATAATTCGATGGATGGTCACCTTTACAATTAACACATTTCGGGGATTCAGTGTTACATTCGTTGGATTGGTGGTCATCACCACATTTCCTACATTTTCTTTTATTACTGCATTTTCCTGCCATATGCCCATATCCCTGACATTTATAACATTGGATGGGATTTGGTACATACAGCTTAATTTTATAAGTATTAAATCCAATATTTATGGTTTGGGGTAGTATTGGTACATCAAAGATCAGTTTGACTGATCTTGACGTTTTTCTTGTATTACTAGTTTTGTCATAGTATGTTAGACGTGTCGCCTTGCAAACTTTTTGACTTTTCATGACTGATTTTAAGTCTTCATCCTCGATGTCGAGGTCAAGCGGCACGTTGTATATCACTCCAGCTGATGATGTAGTCGATTTGGGCAAACTTGTCCTAATCGACCATTCACCAATGGAGGTTCTTTGTTGAATCGCTTTCCATTGATGTTTATCTTGGCACTCGATTAGTAAATTGCCGTTTGCAAGTTGCTTTAGATTTTTTGCAACTCCAACCGAATCCGATAGAGCCTTTTGAATTTTAATTGGATTTTGTCTTCCAAGTTTAATAGATGGGTTAATACTAGCTATTATGAGCAAGTATTTGTTGGGGACATTTTGGAGGGAGGGTACTCTGATAACAGTGGTGTTCTGAGTGGTAGCGGGCGAACCTGTTGCTACTCTCTTACGTTTTTTTACTTGGGTTGTCCACGAGTGTTGACTTTCATTGTCAGTTGTTTCTAGGTCACTACTACTCAAAGCATTATAAAAATCCTCAGTTTGGAACTGAGTATTTTCTGACTCGTCCATAATGGCGGACAAGACAAAGGTAAACAAAGAAAAACTATATAGATACTGTAAATAAGATTATATAAATAAATAAACTGGTGATCACTGATGGGACGTGACTGATGATCACTGATGGCACGTGACTGATAATCACTGATGGCATGTGACTGGTGATCACTGATGGCATGTGACTGATGATCACTGATGGCACGTGACTGATGATCACTGATGGCATGTGACTGATGATCACTGATGGCATGTGACTGATGATCACTGAAGGCATGTGACTGATGATCACTGATGGCACGTGACTGGTGATCACTGATGGCATATGACTGATGATCACTAATGGCACGTGAAAGGTGACCACTGATGGCACGTGACTGATGATCACTGATAGCATGTGACTGATCATCACTTATGGCACGTGACTGGTGACCGCTGATGGCATGTGACTGATGATCACTGATGGCATGTGACTGATGATCACTGATGGCACGTGACTGGTGATCACTGATGGCATGTGACTGGTGATTACTGATGGCATGTGACTGATGATCACTGATGGCACGTGACTGGTGATCATTGATGGCATGTGACTGATGATCACTGATAGCATGTGACTTATGATCACTGATGACACGTGACTGATGATCACTGATGACACGTGACTGATGATCACTGATAGCATGTGACTGATCATCACTTATGGCACGTGACTGATGAATACTGATGGCACGTGACTGATGATCACTGATGATACGTGACTGATAATCACTGATGGTATGTGACTGATGATCACTGATGGCACGTGACTGATGATCACTGATGATACGTGACTGATAATCACTGATGGCACGTGAACATTTGAAAGAAGTCATATGGTAAATTCTTTGAGATTTTCGAATCCATAGGGTCAAAATCTCTCTCTCTATCTATCAAAACATTTTGATTTAGTTTAAACGATAAATTCTGGGATTCGGAAACAAGAAGAACTTATATAAATCTGTCTCCCTTTAAAAAAAAATGACAAAATTAGGAACATAGTATAAGAAACTCGTATAATGTAATTTTCAATTCACAGTACATGTGTATTCAGTTGTATGCCCGTTACTCAGAAGTCAGTTTGATCGAAAAATGTTATCAACTCATCTTTTTTTATGATTGTGGTCTCACATGTAGCTGTGAAATATGTAAATGTTTCGAAAATAAGGTAAACAATTAAATTAAAGTTTTCAACATCTAAATCGACATAAAAATAATTGTTTATGAACCAAATCTCCCTGTTTCTAAAATTAAACTTTGTACAACTTTAAAAATATTTTCGTTTTCCTCATCACTGATGAGTTCACTACCTGATAATAATGTTTGTATTTTATATCTTGGTAGTGTAGAAATGGTTTGTGTCCTGATGAGACTATAATTATGACATTCTAGCAGATGGTGTTTGGTGCTCTCAACCTATCCACATATACAGAGGCTGGAAAGAACAATATTTTTCTGGAAAAGGTGTTCATTTAAGCCACTGCAGTTCAACCGGAGTCTGGCGTGAAGTATTTGGCCTTTTCTACAACCAGTATTATAATATGTAGGGACTTTCTTATAATATCTCCATTTATATAATTTTTAAGTGTAAATTTAGATGGATTACATCTAACATCTTGTGGAAGGCTGTTCCATTCACGAATAACAGATGGTAGGAAGGAATTTTGATAAAAAGTAGTTTACAGTTCATATTTTGAACATTAAATGCCCTTCTAGTATTATAGTTATAGACTTGATAAAGTTGTTGAGGTACGAAACTACAAAGATAATTAGGAGCTTGATCATGAAACATTTCGTGAAATTTAATAATTTTATGTCTGGATCTTCTTTCACTCAGAGATACCCAACCAGTATCATTATAAAGTTTAGATTTAGAGCAAAGTTTGGTGGCACCTGTGACTATACGAGCCGCTTCTATTTGAATACTCTCAAGTTTGTCCTTTAAATAAATTGTTATGTTATCCCACACAGTATCCGCATATTCGAGAATAGGCCTGATAAAACTGATATAAATAACTTGTAGATTATTACGCGATAACTTAAACTTTAAAGTCCTCATAAGATTTAAGCGCGGCGTAGCTTTATCAATAATATAATTAACATGACTTTCCCAACAGCCGTTTTCTTGAAAAATTAACCCTAAATGTTTATGTTCTTCAACCTCTTGTATCAGTGTATCATTCATATATATATTGGTGGAAGATGGGGTTTTGCTCTTTTTCTAGATATGGTCATGGTTTCAGTTTTTCTTGGATTAAAATTAACAAGCCATTGTTGAGACCATAAGTGATTTTTTTCTATATCAGAATTCATTAACTCAGCCGTAGCATACTCGTCCTCAACAACTATATATAATGATGTATCGTCAGCAAAAAGTCTGATGTTGCATGATATGTCACATACAATATCATTTATAAATAATAAAAATAATACAGCGCCTAAAATTGAGCCATGGGGGACACCTGCTTTAATGCTATAAACATCAGAGGTCTGTCCTCCTATGACAACTCTTAGTCTTCTCTCAAATAAATAACTTTTAAACCATTTTAGTAAGTCCCCTCTTATTCCATATTTTTCTAGTTTATGAAGGAGGCCTTCATGCCAGACTCGGTCGAACGCTTTACTGATATCACAAACCACAACTCTGATTTCCTTTCCAGAATCGAGGGCTTTAGCAATATCGTGGGTAATATAAATAAGTTGATTAACAGTACTATCTCCAGGCATAAAACCTGATTGCAAGTGTGTAATTATTTTATAGCGAGAAAAAAATTAAATAAATATTTAAAAACACATTTATCCATCGTGTTACCAATAATAGATAACAGAGAGATTGGTCTATAGTTTGATAAAATTTCATGAGAACCACTCTTGAAAACTGGTATTACATTTGCTATTTTCCATTCATACGGATAAATGCACAACTTATTGAACAACAGAGCCAGGGGATAGCTTAATTCGCGAGCCGCATATTTAAGAAATCTTGGACTAATGCTATCGGGACCTGTTGTCTTAGACACATCTAACAAGAGGAGTTGGTCATGAACTTCTTCTTGCGTTATAATTATATTATCTAAAGTATGAATGATGTCATCTAAATTTAATTCTGGGGTATTTGTAGATGAGTCATCAACACTTGATTGGTCACAAAAATAACGATTAAAGGCATTTGCTTTATCCTTATTATCGTCTAAGTAGGTATCATTTAATAGGATAGGGGGGTAGTCTGAGGATTTGGAAGGAAGCCCAGCCAAGTTACGCAATTTTTTCCACCAATTCTTAATGGAATCTACGTGTGAATCTAATGATTCACATTGTTTTTCAAAGTAATGGGGTTTTGCTAGTTTAATCAAATTTACACATTCATTCCTAATTTTCTTAAAGTTTTCCCAAGACTCAGGAGTATTGTATTTTTTGACTTTTTTGTGCGAACGTTTCCGTTTACGAATTTGTCTCCTGATAAATGATGTCATCCAAGGAGGATCTTTCGTGCTAACAACAATTAATTTACTTGGTATATGCTTGTTAGCAGCATCTAGAATTTTTTGTGTAACAATGGAGTTTGCAATATTTTAAATTCGTATCAAGTAATGTATCCCAGTCAACATGTCTTAACTCCTCACAGTAGCGATCGTAGTCCCCGTATTCAAAATCCCAAACCTTACGTTTAAATTTGGTGTATTTCGGTTTGTGTAAATTAAGTATTCCACTTACTGGACAATAGAACCTAGTATTTGCTTCCAAAATATTTTCACTCACTTCGTGATATGCAAGAATATGGATATCATTAACTATAAGGGGGTCGAGGAGTGATGAGGAATTTTCACAATAAAATGTTGGCTCGGTAATTGCTTGGTGCATACCATTATCTAATATTATGTTTTTTAAATTATTACGGTTTGTCAGTACATTTTGATTTTCTTTTAGGTTTCTGAAATGCGTTATCCGGGTTTTGTGTCATGAACGAGAGTTTGGATTGTGTTTACAGAACAGGGAATATTGGGCATTATTTAGATAATAATAGGCAAACAAAAATAAAGAATTAAAAGAAATTGTATGTTCAATGTGTACTGGTTGAGTCTTAGATACATGATTTTTTTATTAGTTGTTATTGGCTTTGAACTAGCTGTCAGTTACTGTGAGAACTCTCAGATCTGTACTTAGGGTCTTTGTTGCTATGAAGGATGTATAAATACCCTGTCACATCCCGTCTGTGTTTTTTAGATTGTAGGTTTTGTGCTTTGTATCGATCTTATTAGTTAAGCCTTTTCCAACTGATTTTTATAGTTTGTTATTATATAATACTGTTATACCACTGTCCCAGGTTTGGGGAGTGTTGGTGCCGTCAAACATGTTTAACTCAGCCACATTCTTTACGTGCCTGTTCAAAGTCAGGAGTCTGTAGTTAAGTGGTTGTCGTTGGTTCATGTCTGTCATATTTGTTTTTCGTAAACCTTTTTGTTATGATTAAGGCTGTTCTTTTTCTCAATTGAATTGTTTCATATTTTCATGTCGTGGCCTTTTATAGTCGACTATACGGTATGGGGTTTTCTCATTGTTAAAGACCGTAATGTTGTCTATAATTGCTTACATCCACTTCATTTGATTGTTGGTTGATAGTTGTCTCAATGGCAATTATACCACATCTCCTTATTTTTATAAAAGTAAAAAATAGAAAATACCGAAGTGCTAAAATATAAAGAATAAAGAGCTATGCGCAAACACATTAGAGCTACGTCGGATAGAAATCGACTTGCAAGTGCACGTACATATGTACATGTATAAGACTTTCATTGATTTTGGAACATTAAAATAAAACACAAATTTTTATCTATTTTGTAGGGTTCTTATTTCAACTCAATTTTCAAACAGTTACAGACTTTGCATATAGATTTGTTCAATCCCGAAATAGTTTAACAGATGTATTGAAATTAATTTGCATAATGTCGATTTCTATCCGAAGCAGCTCATTATAAGAACAGAGAAAAAAAAATGACTTCAAAATTAAAGAAGACAGGAAAAGATCTCATGAATTTCAGGAGGATTTTGAAAAAGAATATTCTGGCCTGGTAAGAACTGAAAATTATATTAGGGGACGACCCTTAATTTTGGTTTCTGGGAATACTGTATACACAATTTGAAATAAATAAGCTAAAACTTCTACGTCATTTGGTCTCTGGTGGAAAGTTGTCTCATTGGCAATCATACCACATCTTCTTATTTTTATAGCAACAGATGAAATTGATTATTCAAACAGGAAAAAATCCCCCTCCCCCCGAATATCAAATGGTTGTCCCTTTACCTTGCCTAAAACAAAATGAAAAGAAATAGTTTAAGCTACAACATACATGATTGAATGTGTACAAAAGCGAAAAAATAAGAGAGACTTGCAAAAGGTGAAAATGAATATTCCATTAGAAAAAAATCCTCCTGCCCTCTCTCTAGAATATAACAGGGGCGCCCCCCCCCCCTCCCCCCCCCCCCCAAAAAAAAAAAAAAACGTATGCTAACTCAGTGCAAATGATTTACATTTTTGGATGTTTCCCGTATTTGAATAATTAAAGCAAATTCAACGTATGGTTGCTATTTCAGTTGTCACGCATATTTCTGGAGCGAGATGACGTATTAACTATTTTTGCTTTATACGTTTCCACGACCAAACAGTAAGCTCAAACACGCCTAAACGTACTAAGGTGTATCCGACTCCCGCATTTCGATTATTGTCCCTTTTAAGTATTATTTATCTCCCAAAAAGCTGTTGCCAGTGGCAGAGATGCAAATAAATACTTTAAAATGATCAATCTTTTATCTTTTTGTGGATTTTTTTTTCGGTGGAATATATGCTTATGCAATTAAAGTATTAACACGTATATTAGATGCAAAAAAATATCATAAATTATGCACCTACAGTAAACATTTAAAAGTCATAGAAATAGATGTTAACAATTCAAATATACCAACTTGAACATTGTTGCCTTCTCTAATAAAGAATTCCATTTCTTTTGTTTAATTTCAACTGGATATCAGCCTAGAAGGTAGCTGCGGAACCGTAGCTCTTAGGTCCTTGTGATATTTTTTTATGGCCGCAAATTGTCAAAAAATATCATAAGGACTCAAGAGCTACGGTTCCGCAGCTGCATATAAGAAGGATGAGAGAGTGTTTGCTTGCGTTTTTGATTTTCATAAGCTTTTGATAAAGTTATACATACATAGATATAAGAAGATGTGGTATGAGTGCCAATGAGACAACTCTCCATCCAAGTCAAAATTTATAAAAGTAAACCATTATATATATAGGTCACAGTACGGTCTTCAACACGGAGCCTTGGCTCACACCTAACAGTAAGCTATAAAGGGCCCCAAAAATTACTAGTGTAAAACCATTCATGAATTGATATAAAGCTGTTAGAGATTGGGGCTAGTTACATTTTTTATAGCGTTATTAAGAATATGTATCATGAAACTAAATCTTCTATTGAAATACAAGATAGAATAACTGAAAATAAACCAAGCTTTGAAGGAAAGTAAAGTTAAATGATACTGCCTCCCTAAGACAAGATACTTTTATCTACGTTGGTCATTCTTTTTTATGTAACAAAGCAGGACCAATCCTTTCAATTTGTCTCTTAGTTTGGAACGGGGAATGCTTGTGTAAAGTTCAGAAAAGTCAAATGTTTTAATACTATTGCATGATAAAAGAGTCTTAGATTGTATGTACTCTAAAAGATCTTCGGAATTTTTTAGTATCCACATCTGATTCACGCTCCCTATAGAAAAGGTAGTTCCACAATAATTTTGGAGCACGGTTTGATTGCTGATAAAATTGATGTTGATAATTTAGAAAGAGGTTTCGTGGAGCACTTGGAAAACCCAACAATATAACGTTAAAAGCTGCATATGAATGTTCTACAAATTCAATCGATTCAAAGTATATTAAACTCATTTCAAAATTTCAATATTTAAATACATCTGGTAAATGCGAGATTTCCAGTGAGGGATTAATTGAGTTCAGATAGCATGTCCTCGGTCTATATGACAATATGAATGAACGGTGGAACAACGGAATCATACATATTTAATGCTATTTAATTGAAGATCATTTTTAGTTGTGATTTTTTTCTGATAAATGGGAGATAATCCATATACCCTTCGAATGCCTTATAGGTTCGATTATGTATCACGTGTCGCTATTGTCCGGACGTCTGTATTAGAACTTTTTCTGATTATTCAAGTTTTATATCTTACAATTTCTTAATCAGCTACGTTTATTTTTAATGTGGAATTCCCTCCTTTGACCGTGTGAGTTTTTAACTGCTTTCTTCTAGCAGTGTATAAACATTATTTACTGTTGTCAGAAATCTAGATCGAATGCCAACATCTTTATTTTAGCGGATAAGTTGTATCAATATTGTAAAAATTAGCAGCTTAGAAATCGTATATAAAATGTGTATTTATTTTAGCCAGACGAAATATGAACACAGTTGACGAGTTATGTGTTGTACACAGGAAATCTATTTAAATATGTTGTGTTTTGTATAGAATCCACGGTAAATGAATAGGCTGACGTCACGACAATGGTTTAAGTGTTGTACACAGGAAATAGCATTCTATTTAAATATGTTGTGTTTTGTATAGAATCCACGGTAAATGAATAGGCTGACGTCACGACAATGGTTTATGTGTTGTACACAGGAAATAGCATTCTATTTAAATATGTTGTGTTTTGTATAGAATCCACGGTAAATGAATAGGCTGACGTCACGACAATGGTTTAAGTGTTGTACACAGGAAATAGCATTCTATTTAAATATGTTGTGTTTTGTATAGAATCCACGGTAAATGAATAGGCTGACGTCACGACAATGGTTTATGTGTTGTACACAGGAAATAACATTCTATTTAAATATGTTGTGTTTTGTATAGAATCCACGGTAAATGAATAGGCTGACGTCACGACAATGGTTTAAGTGTTGTACACAGGAAATAGCATTCTATTTAAATATGTTGTGTTTTGTATAGAATCCACGGTAAATGAATAGGCTGACGTCACGACAATGGTTTAAGTGTTGTACACAGGAAATAGCATTCTATTTAAATATGTTGTGTTTTGTATAGAATCCACGGTAAATGAATAGGCTGACGTCACGACAATGGTTTAAGTGTTGTACACAGGAAATAGCATTCTATTTAAATATGTTGTGTTTTGTATAGAATCCACGGTAAATGAATAGGCTGACGTCACGACAATGGTTTAAGTGTTGTACACAGGAAATAGCATTCTATTTAAATATGTTGTGTTTTGTATAGAATCCACGGTAAATGAATAGGCTGACGTCACGACAATGGTTTATGTGTTGTACACAGGAAATAGCATTCTATTTAAATATGTTGTGTTTTGTATAGAATCCACGGTAAATGAATAGGCTGACGTCACGACAATGGTTTAAGTGTTGTACACAGGAAATAGCATTCTATTTAAATATGTTGTGTTTTGTATAGAATCCACGGTAAATGAATAGGCTGACGTCACGACAATGGTTTAAGTGTTGTACACAGGAAATAGCATTCTATTTAAATATGTTGTGTTTTGTATAGAATCCACGGTAAATGAATAGGCTGACGTCACGACAATGGTTTAAGTGTTGTACACAGGAAATAGCATTCTATTTAAATATGTTGTGTTTTGTATAGAATCCACGGTAAATGAATAGGCTGACGTCACGACAATGGTTTAAGTGTTGTACACAGGAAATAGCATTCTATTTAAATATGTTGTGTTTTGTATAGAATCCACGGTAAATGAATAGGCTGACGTCACGACAATGGTTTAAGTGTTGAACACAGGAAATAGCATTCTATTTAAATATGTTGTGTTTTGTATAGAATCCACGGTAAATGAATAGGCTGACGTCACGACAATGGTTTAAGTGTTGTACACAGGAAATAGCATTCTATTTAAATATGTTGTGTTTTGTATAGAATCCACGGTAAATGAATAGGCTGACGTCCCGACAATGGTTTAAGTGTTGTACACAGGAAATAGCATTCTATTTAAATATGTTGTGTTTTGTATAGAATCCACGGTAAATGAATAGGCTGACGTCCCGACAATGGTTTAAGTGTTGTACACAGGAAATAGCATTCTATTTAAATATGTTGTGTTTTGTATAGAATCCACGGTAAATGAATAGGCTGACGTCACGACAATGGTTTAAGTGTTGTACACAGGAAATAGCATTCTATTTAAATATGTTGTGTTTTGTATAGAATCCACGATAAATGAATAGGCTGACGTCACGACAATGGTTTAAGTGTTGTACACAGGAAATAGCATTCTATTTAAATATGTTGTGTTTTGTATAGAATCCACGGTAAATGAATAGGCTGACGTCACGACAATGGTTTAAGTGTTGTACACAGGAAATAGCATTCTATTTAAATATGTTGTGTTTTGTATAGAATCCACGATAAATGAATAGGCTGACGTCACGACAATGGTTTAAGTGTTGTACACAGGAAATAGCATTCTATTTAAATATGTTGTGTTTTGTATAGAATCCACGGTAAATGAATAGGCTGACGTCACGACAATGGTTTACGTGTTGTACACAGGAAATAGCATTCTATTTAAAAATGTTGTGTTTTGTATAGAATCCACGGTAAATGAATAGGCTGACGTCACGACAATGGTTTAAGTGTTGTACACAGGAAATAGCATTCTATTTAAATATGTTGTGTTTTTTTATGAAAAATTCAATAGAAAAACCCACTAACAAAATTCTATTGAAATTCTATTGAAAATTACATTGTTACGATTTTCTATGTAGCCTTGTTATTTTAATGCCGATGTTCTATGTAGCCTTGTTATTCTAATGACTGATGTTCTAAGTAGCCTTGTTATTCTAATGACCTATTTTCTATGTAGCCTTGCTATTCTAATGACTGATTTTCTATGAAGCCTTGTCATTCTAATGACTGATTTTTTATGTAGCCTTGTTATTCTAATGACTGATTTTCTATGAAGCCTTGTTATTCTAATGACTGATGTTCTATGTAGCCTTGTTATTCTAATGACTGATTTTCTATGAAGTCTTGTTATTCTAATGACTGATTTTCTATGTAGCCTTGATATTCTAATGACTGATTTTCTATGAAGTCTTGTTATTCTAATGACTGATTTTCTATGTAGTCTTGTTATTCTAATGACTGATTTTCTATGTGGCCTTGTTATTCTAATGACTGATTTTCTATGTAGTCTTGTTATTCTAATGACTGATTTTCTATGTAGCCTTGTTATTCTAATGACTGATTTTCTATGTAGTCTTGTTATTCTAATGACTGATGTTCTATGTAGCCTTGTTATTCTAATGACTGCTTTTCTATGTAGCCTTGTTATTCTAATGACTGATTTTCTATGTAGTCTTGTTATTCTTATGACTAATGTTCTATGTAGCCTTGTTATTCTATTGACTGATGTTCTATCTAGCCTTGTTATTCTAATGACTGATTTTCTAAGTAGCCTTGTTATTATAATGACTGATTTTCTATGAAATCTGTTATTTTAATGACTAATGTTCTATGTAGCCTTGTTATTCTATTGACTGATGTTCTATCTAGCCTTGTTATTCTATTGACTGATTTTCTATGTTGCCTTGTTATTCTTATGACTGACTTTCCATGAAGCCTTATTATTGTAATGACTGATTTTCTATGTAGTCTTGTTATTGTAATGACTGATTTTCTATGTTGCCTTGTTATTCTTATGACTGACTTTCCATGAAGCTTTATTATTGTAATGACTGATTTTCTATGTAGTCTTGTTATTCTATTGACTGATTATTCTATGAAGTCTTGTTATTCTAATGACTGATTTTCTATGTAGCCTTGTTATTCTAATGACTGATGTTCTATGTAGACTTGTTATTCTAATGACTGATTTTCTATGAAGTCTTGTTATTCTAATGACTGATGTTCTTTGTAGCCTTGTTATTCTAATGACTGATTTTTTATGAAGTCTTGTAATTCTAATGACTGATTTTCTATGTAGTCTTGTTATTCTAATGACTAATGTTCTATGTAGCCTTGTTATTCTATTGACTGATGTTCTATCTAGCCTTGTTATTATATTGACTGATTTTCTATGTAGTCTGTTATTCTAATGACTGATTTTCTATGTAGCCTTGTTATTCTAATGACTGATTTTCTATGTAGTCTTGTTATTCTAATGACTGATTTTCTATGTAGCCTTGTTATTCTAATGACTGATTTTCCATGTAGTCTTGTTATTCTAATGACTGATTTTCTAAGTAGCCTTGTAATTATAATGATTGATTTTCTATGTTGCCTTTTATTCTTATGACTGACTTTCCATGAAGCTTTATTATTGTAATGACTGATTTTCTATGTAGCCTTGTTATTATTCTAATGACTGAATGATCTATGAAGCTTTATCATTCTAATGACTGATATTCTATCTAGCCTTGTTATTCTAATGACTGATTTTCTATGAAGCTTTATTATTCTTATGACTGATTTTCTATGTAGCCTTGTTATTCTAATGACAATTTTTTCTGTGAAGCTTTATTATTCTAATGACTGATTTTCTATCTATAGCCTTGTTTTTTTTAATGTCTCTGTTAACATGGTTAAGATCATCTTTTATTTGTCCAAACTCGGGGCAATTTAGATCATAAAACTTTGTATAGAAATTGTCTATTGTTGTAGATGTCTATTGTTGTAGATATTGTTGTAAATGTCTATTGTTGTAGATGTCTATTGTTGTCGTTGTCTACTGTTGTAGATGTCTACTGTTGTAGATGTCTACTGTTGTAGATGTCTACTGTTGAAGATGTCTATTGTTGTAGATGTCTGTTGTTGTAGATGTATGTTGTTGTAGATGTCTATTGTTGTAGATGTCTATTGTTGTAGATGTCTATTGTTGGAGATGTCTGTTGTTGTAGATGTCAATTTTTGTAGATGTCTGTTGTTGAAGATGTCTGTTGTTGTAGAAATCTATTGTTGGAGATGTCTGTTGTTGTAGATGTCTATTGTTGTAGATGTCTGTTGTTGTAGGTGTCTGTTTTTGTAGAGGTCTATTGTTGTAGATGTCTGTTGTTGTAGATGTCTGTTGTTGTAGATGTCTATTGTTGTAGATGTCTATTGTTGTAGATGTCTATTGTTGTAGATGTCTATTGTTGTTGTCTACTGTTGTAGATGTCTACTGTTGAAGATGTCTAATGTTGTAGATGTCTATTGTTGTAGATGTCTGTTGTTGTAGATGTCAGTTGTTGTAGATGTCTATTGTTGTAGATGTCTGTTGTTGTAGATGTCAGTTGTTGTAGATGTCTATTGTTTGAGATGTCTGTTGTTGTAGATGTCTATTGTTGTAGATTTCTATTGTTGTAGATGTCTGTTGTTGTAGATGTCAGTTGTTGTAGATGTCTATTGTTTGAGATGTCTGTTGTTGTAGATGTCTATTGTTGTAGATGTCTGTTGTTGTAGGTGTCTGTTGTTGTAGATGTTTGTTGTTGTAGATGTCTGTTGTTGTAGATGTCTATTGTTGTAGATGTCTGTTGTTGAAAATGTCTATTGTTGTAGATGTTTGTAGATGTCTGTTGTTGTAGATGTTTGTTGTTGTAGATGTATGTTGTTGTAGATGTCTATTGTTGTAGATGTCTATTGTTGTAGATGTCTGTTGTTGTAGATGTATGTTGAAGATGTCTAATGTTGTAGATGTCTATTGTTGTAGATGTCTGTTGTTGTAGATGTCAGTTGTTGTAGATGTCTATTGTTGTAGATGTCTGTTGTTGTAGATGTCAGTTGTTGTAGATGTCTATTGTTTGAGATGTCTGTTGTTGTAGATGTCTATTGTTGTAGATGTCTATTGTTGTAGATGTCTGTTGTTGTAGATGTCAGTTGTTGTAGATGTCTATTGTTTGAGATGTCTGTTGTTGTAGATGTCTATTGTTGTAGATGTCTGTTGTTGTAGGTGTCTGTTGTTGTAGATGTTTGTTGTTGTAGATGTCTGTTGTTGTAGATGTCTATTGTTGTAGATGTCTGTTGTTGAAGATGTCTATTGTTGTAGATGTTTGTAGATGTCTGTTGTTGTAGATGTTTGTTGTTGTAGATGTATGTTGTTGTAGATGTCTATTGTTGTAGATGTCTATTGTTGTAGATGTCTGTTGTTGTAGATGTCTGTTGTTGTAGATGTCTCTTTTGTGTTTTCGGATTGCTGACTCATGACCAACACCTTTTATTTCTTTTTATTCATATTGAACATGACAAATCAAAGTTTTCAAAATACTTAGGAGGCATTTCTGTTTTTTTTTAATTTTATCAAGTAAAGATTTGAACTGGTTAATCGACAAAACATTTTTAACATAAGGATCTAATTCATTCCAGAGTTTAACAGCAGATGGTATAAAACTTCTTTAATATGAAACTGTTCTGCGCCTTGGATTGGCATAATTCTGCGGATCTCTGGTTGTTGTTTGTTGCTGTATATCATATTCGTTTTTCATTTATTGTTTGTACATAAACCATACCATTACATCGGTTTTCTTCTTTGAATTGTTTTACATTTGTCATTTCGGGGCCTTTTGCTGAGCGGAATGTGATTTACTCATTGTTGAAGGTCACACTTTCACCTATCCATTTATCAAAAAATCCTGGTCACCGAGGAGAGTGGATTCAACAACTGCATGACATGTGCATATATGAATTCATGTCCTTTTATTATTTTTGTGATGTATTATGTAATGTGTTATTTTGTTTTCATGTATCCCATCAACCCCATTGGGGTATATAATTGTGCATTATTTCAATAAACTTAATTCTATGTCATTTGGTCTCTGATGGAGAGTAACTGTTGTCTCAATAGCAATCATATCACATCTTTTTATTTATGTAAGAAAAACATGACCTTGTGCGATGCCTAAATAAAAGTATCGACATAATGTAGGACCGTTACTGTTTATACCCGTATAACAATACATATATATTGATAAAAACAATATAACTATCAATATTCATAACCTTCTATTGATTTCCCACATGCATAAACCTGCAGTTTAACTTATTTTATTGTGATGTAGAAAGAAGTATATTGACTGAGGACGAAGTCCGAGGTCAATATACTTCTTTTGGTCGATATATCCTGTATTGACCTCATACAAAGGCTATTATTGTTATATTATTAATTTCTGACCATATTTGTATCAAAATCGTCTGTGCAATATATTCTCTTTTTTCGATATCATATTGTCTCTTTGACAATAACAATATATTAGAGTTATTTCAATTATTTTTTATGTTTTTTGTGTACATCTTATGTATTTGAAGATTTTTTTTTCAAATAATCGATCATAAATATACACATTTTAAAAACTTTTAACAATATCATTAAATTCATTACATGAAGTCACAAAGTATATCGGTTTTTAGAAATTCTAAAAATAACCGTGCAATATCACTTTTGCTATCCGCCGTTTTCTATCTACCTTCGAAAATATAGTTTAACATGTGACTATTCCTGTACGAATCAAATTAGTTGGAATATATGATAATAATATTATACAATTATAGCCTTTGTATGAGGTCGATACAAGGATATATTGACCTGAAAAAGTATATTGACTGAGCACGAAGTCCGATGTCTATATACTTCTTTAGGTCGATAAATCCTGTATTGACCTCATACAAAGGCTATAAATTAATTTTTATATTATTAATTACTGACCATATTTGTATCAAAATCGTCACTGCATTATACAATCATCTTTTTTGATCATGTAATTTTGTTGGAATTTTATAGATATCATATTGTCTCTTTGACAAAAACAACATATAAGTTGTTATGTCAAATATAATGTTTTATGTTTTTTGTGTTCATCTTATGTGTTTGAAGATTTTTTTTCAAATAATCGTTCATAAATATAAACTTTTAACAATATCATGACATTCATTAGATGAAGTCACAAAGTATATCGGTTTTTAGATATTCTAATAATAACCGTGCAATATCACTTTTCTATCCGCCGTTTTCATTCGACTTTTGAAAATATAGTTTAACATGTGAATATTCTTGAACGAATCAAATTAGTCAAAAAATACAAATTAATAATATAAACCTTTATAATTAGGTAATATTTGTATTTCAATATGAAATATTATATAAATATAAGAAGATGTGGTATGAGTGCCAATATGTCTGATTTGTACTTTTATTATCATAAATTGAAACTGATCTTAAACTGTTTCTTCAATAAGTCCCGATCAACGGACCCATACTACTCATGCTTTTTGTCTATACTTCTCAGTCCAACGGACCCACACTACTCTGGGTTTTTACCCATACTTCTCAGATAGACGGACCTATATAACTCTGGGTTTTTATCCATGCTTCTCAGCTTAACGGACCCATACTAATCATATCAATGTACTCAAACTACTAAGACCAAAGAACCTATACTACTCAGACCAACGGACCCATACTACTCAGTATTTTAACCCATACTTCTCAGACCAAAGGACCCATACTACTCAGTATTTTAACCCATACTTCTCAGACCAAAGGACCCATACTACTCAGTGTTTTAACCCATACTACTCAGTATTTTAACCCATACTTCTCAGACCAAAGGACCCATACTACTCTGTGTTTTAACCCATACTTCTCAGACCAAAGGACCCATACTACTCAGGGTTCTTACCCATACTTCTCAGACCAAAGGACCCATACTACTCAGTGTTAAACCCATACTTCTCAGACCAAAGGACCCATACTACTCAGTGTTTAAACCTATACTTCTCAGACAAAGGACCCATACTACTCAGTGTTTTAACCTATACTTCACAGACCAAAGGACCCAAACTACTCAGTGTTTTAACCTATACTTCTCAGACCAAAGGACCCATACCGCTCAGAGTTTTTTTTACCTATACCTCTCAGATCAACATACCCATACTATTCATATCAATGGACCCAAGCTACTAAGACCAACGGACCCATAACTACACATCTTAACGGGCATATAATCATCTCAAAGGACATCTACTCAGATCATTAGACCCATGCTACACATATCAACGGACCCATATTACTAAGATAAACGGACACATATTACTAAGATCAACGGACCATTCTACTCAGATCATTGGATCCATGCTACTCAGATCATTGGACCCATACTCATAGATCAACGAACCAAAACTACTCAGATCATTCGACCCATACTATTCAGATCATTAGACTCGTGCTACACAGATCGACAGATCCAAACTACTTGGATTATTAGACCCATGCTACTCAGATCATTGAGACTATGATACACATATCAACTTACCAAAATATACTACTCAGATCAACGGACCCATATTACTCAAATCAACGGACCAATACTACTCAGATAGACGGACCTATATAACTCTGGGTTTTTATCCATGCTTCTCAGCTTAACGGACCCATACTAATCACATCAATGTACTCAAACTACTAAGAGCAAAGGACCTATACTACTCAGACCAACGGACCCATACTACTCAGTGTTTTAATCCATACTTCTCAGACCAAAGGACCCATACTACTCAGGGATTTTACCCATACTACTCAGACCAAAGGACCCATACTACTCAGTGTTTTAACCCATACTTCTCAGACCAAAGGACCCATACTACTCAGTGTTTAAACCAATACTTCTCAGACCAAAGGACCCATACTACTCAGTGTTTAAACCTATACTTTACAGACCAAAGGACCTATACTACTCAGGGTTTTTACCCATACTTCTCAGACCAAAGGACCCATACTACTCAGTGTTTTAACCCATACTTCTCAGACCATAGGACCCATACTACTCAGTGTTTAAACCTATACTTCTCAGACCAAAGGACCCATACTACTCAGTATTTAAACCTATACTTCACAGACCAAAGGACCCAAACTACTCTGTGTTTTAACCCATACTTCTCAGACCAAAGGACCCATACTACTCAGTATTTAAACCTATACTTCACAGACCAAAGGACCCAAACTACTCTGTGTTTTAACCTATACTTCTGAGACCAAAGGACCCATACTACTCAGTATTTAAACCTATACTTCACAGACCAAAGGACCCAAACTACTCTGTGTTTTAACCCATACTTCTCAGACCAAAGGACCCATACTACTCAGTATTTAAACCTATACTTCACAGACCAAAGGACCCAAACTACTCTGTGTTTTAACCCATACTTCTCAGACCAAAGGACCCATACTACTCAGTATTTAAACCTATACTTCACAGACCAAAGGACCCAAACTACTCAGTGTTTTTCCCTATACTTCTCAGACCAAAGGACCCATACCACTCAGAGTTTTTTTTACCTATACCTCTCAGATCAACATACCCATACTATTCATATCAATGGACCCTAGCTACTAAGACCAACGGACCCATAACTACACATCTTAACGGGCATATTGTCATCTCAAAGGACATCTACTCAGATCATTAGACCGATGCTACACATATCAACGGACCCATATTACTAAGATAACCGGACACATATTACTAAGATCAACGGACCATTCTACTCAGATCATTGGATCCATGCTACTCAGATCATTGGACCCATACTACACAGATCAACGAACCAAAACTACTCAGATCATTCGACCCATACTATTCAGATCATTAGACTCGTGCTGCACTTATCGACAGATCCAAACTACTTGGATTACTAGACCCATGCTACTCAGATCATTGAGACCATGCTACACATATCAACTTACCCATAAATGTACTACTCAGATCAACGGACCCATATTACTCAAATCAACGGACCCATACTACTCAGATAGACGGACCTATATAACTCTGGGTTTTTATCCATGCTTCTCAGCTTAACGGACCCATACTAATCACATCAATGTACTCAAACTACTAAGACCAAAGGACCTATACTACTCAGACCAACGGACCCATACTACTCAGTGGTTTAATCCATACTTCTCAGACCAAAGGACCCATACTACTCAGTATTTTAACCCATACTTCGCAGACCAAAGGACCCATAATACTCAGTGTTTAACCCATACTTCTCAGACCAAAGGACCCATACTAATGATACTACACAGGGTTTTAACCTATACTTCTCAGACCAAAGGACCCGTACTACTCTGTGTTTTAACCCATACTTCTCAGACCAAAGGACCCATACTACTCAGGGTTCTTACCCATACTTCTCAGACCAAAGGACCCATACTGCTCAGTGTTTAAACCTATACCTCACAGACCAAAGGACCCATACTACTCAGTGTTTAAACCTATACTTCTGAGACCAAAGGACCCATACTACTCAGTGTTTAAACCTATACTTCACAGACCAAAGGACCCATACTACTCAGTGTTTTAACCTATACTTCTGAGACCAAAGGACCCATAATACTCAGTGTTTAACCTATACTTCACAGACCAAAGGACCCATACCGCTCAGTGTTTTAATCCATATTTCTCAGACCAAAGGACCCATACTACTCAGTATTTTAACCCATACTTCGCAGACCAAAGAACCCATAATACTCAGTGTTTAACCCATACTTCTCAGACCAAAGAACCCATACTAATGATACTACTCTGTGTTTTAACCCATACTTCTCAGACCAAAGGACCCATACTACTCAGGGTTCTTACCTATATTTCTCAGACCAAAGGACCCATACTACTCAGTGTTAAACCCATTCTACTCAGACCAAAGGACCCATACTACTCAGTGTTTAAATCTATACTTCTCAGACCAAAGGACCCATACTACTCAGTGTTTAAACCTATACTTCACAGACCAAAGGACCCAAACTACTCAGTGTTTTAACCTATACTTCTGAGACCAAAGGACCCATACTACTCAGTGTTTTTACCTATACTTCTCAGACCAAAGGACCCATACCACTCAGAGTTTTTTTTACCTATACCTCTCAGATCAATGGACCCAAGCTACTAAGACCAACGGACCCATAACTACACATCTTAACGGGCAAATAATCATCTCAAAGGACATCTACTCAGATCATTAGACCCATGCTACACATATCAACGGACCCATATTACTAAGATAAACGGACACATATTACTAAGATCAACGGACCATTCTACTCAGATCATTGGATCCATGCTACTCAGATCATTGGACCCATACTACACAGATCAACGAACCAAAACTACTCAGATCATTGGACCCATACTATTCAGATCATTAGACTCGTGCTACACAGATCGACAGATCCAAACTACTTGGATTATTAGACCCATGCTACTCAGATCATTGAGACCATGATACACATATCAACTTACCAATAAATGTACTACTCCGATCAACGGACCCATATTACTCAAATCAACGGACCAATACTACTCAGATAGACGGACCTATATAACTCTGGGTTTTTATCCATGCTTCTCAGCTTAAAGGACCCATACTAATCACATCAATGTACTCAAACTACTAAGACCAAAGGACCTATACTACACAGACCAACGGACCCATACTACTCAGTGTTTTAATCCATACTTCTCAGACCAAAGGACCCATACTACTCAGGGTTTTTACCCATACTACTCAGACCAAAGCCCCATACTACTCAGTGTTTTAACCCATACTTCTCAGACCAAAGGACCCATACTACTCAGTGTTTAAACCTATACTTCTCAGACCAAAGGACCCATACTACTCAGTGTTTAAACCTATACTTCACAGACCAAAGGACCCAT
The DNA here is from genome assembly GCF_021869535.1 of Mytilus californianus. NCBI lineage: Eukaryota > Metazoa > Mollusca > Bivalvia > Mytilida > Mytilidae > Mytilus > Mytilus californianus. Next base: position 6,491,183 of record NW_026262670.1, read on the forward strand.
ACTACTCAGTTTTTTAACCTATACTTCTGAGACCAAAGAACCCATACTACTCAGTGTTTTTACCTATACTTCTCAGACCAAAGGACCCATACCACTCAGAGTTTTTTTTACCTATACCTCTCAGATCAACATACCCATACTATTCATATCAATGGACCCAAGCTACTAAGACCAACGGACCCATAACTACACATCTTAACGGGCATATAGTCATCTCAAAGGACATCTACTCAGATCATTAGACCCATGCTACACATATCAACGGACCCATATTACTAAGATAAACGGACACATATTACTAAGATCAACGGACCATTCTACTCAGATCATTGGATCCATGCTACTCAGATCATTGGACCCATACTACACAGATCAACGAACCAAAACTACTCAGATCATTCGACCCATACTATTCTGATCATTAGACTCGTGCTACACAGATCGACAGATCCAAACTACTTGGATTATTAGACCCATGCTACTAAGATCATTGAGACCATGCTACACATATCAACTTACCCATAAATGTACTACTCAGATCAACGGACCCATATTACTCAAATCAACGGACCAATACTACTCAGATCAACGGACCTATACTACTACTCGAATCAACGGACTCATACTACTAAAATAATTGGACCAGTACTACTCAGACCAACGGACCCATACAACTCAGATCAACATACCCATACTACTCAGATTTATAGACACATACTTCTCAGATCAACGGACCACTCAGACTAAAGAAACGATACTACTAGAGGAACGGATTCATACTTCTCAGATCATCGGACCCACACTACTAAGAGCAGCGGACCCATGCTACTCAGATCAACGGGCCTTTACTACTGAGATCAACGGACCCATACTTCTCAGATCAAAGGACCCATACTACTCAATGTTTTAATCTATACTTCTCAGACCAAAGGACCCATACTACTCAGTGTTTTAATCTATACTTCTCAGATCAACGGACCCATACTAATCAATGTTTTAATCTATACTTCTCAGACCAAAGGACCCATACTACTCAGTGTTTTAACCCATACTTCTCAGATCAACGGACCCATACTAATCAATGTTTTAATCTATACTTCTCAGATCAAAGGACCCATATTACTTAGTGTTTTAACCCATACTTCTCAGATCAAAGGACCCATAATACTCAGTGTTTTAACCCATACTTCTCAGACCAAAGGACCCATATTACTCAGTGTTTTAACCCATACTTCTCAGACCAAAGGACCCATACTACTCAGTGTTTTAACCCATACTTCTCAGACCAAAGGACCCATACTAATGATACTACTCAGGGTTTTAACCTATACTTCTCAGACCAAAGGACCCATACTACTCAGGGTTTTTACCCATACTTCTCAGACCAAAGGACCCACACTATTCAGTGTTTTAACCTATACTTTACAGACCAAAGGACCCATACTACTCAGTGTTTTAACCCATACTTCTGAGACCAAAGAACCCATACTACTCAGTGTTTAACCCATACTTCTCAGACCAAAGGACCCATACTACTCAGAGTTTTTTTTACCTATAGCTCTCAGATCAACATACCCATACTATTCATATCAATGGACCCAAACTACTAAGACCAACGGACCAATAACTACACATCTTAACGGGCATATTCTCATCTCAAAGGACATCTACTCAGATCATTGGACCCATGCTACACATATCAACGGACCCATATTACTTAGATAAACGGATACATACTACTAAGATCAACAGACCCATACTACTCATCTCAACGGACATCTACCCAGATCATTGGAACAATGCTACTCTGTTGATCGGCTACTCTGTTCTTCGGAACCATTCTACTCAGATCATCAAACCATTATTAATCAGATCATTGGACCCATATTACACAGATAAACGGGCCCATATTACTAAGATCAACGAACCCATACTACTCAGACCAAAAAAATAAAGAATAGAGAATAATGGGATGCTAAAATATGAAGAACAGAGAAAAATGGGTTTCTCAGAGAATAATAGGTTTTTAATTTTTTTTCGATACAACTTCAATTTACTCAGTTTTCTTTATTCTCTCATTATTATGCCATGATTATGTGCTTAACACTCCAGCCTTTCACTTTGAGATAAGTTAAAAGAGTGATAAAAATTAATGCATGCAGCTTCCTCCCACTACTCCCTCCATTCTTAACAACTCCTTCCCTTGAAATTTAAATAAGAAATAAGATGACTCAAATGTTTGTGTTATTTCGCAAAGGTTCACGTTATAACGCTAACATAGGAAGAAACACAAAAAAATTAGCATGGCGCTAATACTTTTTCGTACAAAACTCTATTAAAGTTGATCTTTTATTATCGGTTCAATAAACATATATTGCATTGCATTGATTGGTATTGTATTACATACTAGATACCCGTATGTAGAAATGACTTGTCGACAATCGGTAATGTTTATAAAGGAAACGAAAATGGAAATTCTTTTTAACCAAAAAGGTAATTTTAGTTAGTTCTGTTAAATATATATATGTATACTATATATAAAATGACAGTTGTTTTCCATTTGTTTGATGGGTTTGAGCTTTTGATTTTGCCATTCAGTGATTATAGGGACTTTCCGATTTGAATTTTCCATGGAGTTCGGTATTTTTGTTATTTTACTTTTCATTATTCAGACAGTAGTATCGTAAAATCTATATTTGTATGTTACATTAAATGACCTTTAGCAGAAGAAAATAATATTGTAGATTTTCGTGAACATGGGCGGGGCATATCAGGGATGCATCTTATGTTGAAAAATATGTTTTTAGTTCTTTTTTTTAAAATTTTTGACAGCCTACTTTTTGAATATACTCCTCCGTATCTTCCTCCCTTTATGAAAGTCTTGGATCTGCCACTGGTGAAAGATATCATATGTTTCACGTATATATGCCCCCTTTGAGGACCTCATTCTGAAATATAAGAAGACAACTTTTCAAGTTACTATATTACCAATTTTTTTAATTCAATTCATAGTAAACCAAATAGAAAAGCTGGACTCCATAATACAAACTTGCTAAGCCTTGTAAGATGCACATATTTACAAGTTTAAAATAAACTTATAAACAAGTCTTACAGGTTTTTCAATCGTCTTTGTTTATCGCCCCGTAAATGATTTGTCATAGCTATCAGTGCTCTTTCAATGGACAGCTAACAAAGGTAAATCTATTTAAAGGTCCATCTAACAAAGAATTAAACATAACTTCCTTATTCATTGTACACGCAAATGTACCATTGGTTATACCATTTGAATGATCCAGTCATGTGGCCTAGACATAAATTATTTTCCTGAATGTGACCTACCGAATTAGACTTATTACCTGATTTGTACTAACATGAGCAACACGACGGGTGACACATGTGGAGCAGGATCTGCTTACCCTTCCGGAGCTCCCGAGATCACCCCCAGTTTTTTGTGGGGTTCGTGTTGTCTTTAGTTTTCTATGTCGTGTTTTGTGTACTATTATTTGTCTGTTGGTCTTTTTCTTTTTTAGCAATGCATGGCGTTGTCAGTTTGTTTTCAACTTATGAGTTTGAATGTCCCTCTGGTATCTTTCTCCTCTCTTTTATTGATTTATTTTCTCTGCATGACAACACCTACACTAAAACAACAAATAAAACGTTCGACACAAATCATTCGTCTTTTTCTGAGGTATAGTTAAACATTGTTTATTAAACATTATTGAAAAAGTAAACAACATTGACATGACATAGTAGCAGGCGCCTTCCTGAGTGTCATTGAACTTATAGACAGGACATTTTTTTGCCCTCCCCTTTATTTCAAAATCTGTTATTTTTTGTTTTCTTTTAATCTTAATTATTTTTTGTGTTTTTCTGTGTAATACTTCAATAAATTTACTACAAACAACATTTTTTTTTACGATTAATAATCAATTGCTAGTTTATTATCGACAGCGGTCACTGATAATTTATTTGTATGTTTAAGTATTGCCGATTGACAACCAAATGTCAGATTTTTTTCTTCATTTTGTCTATGTGATCTTCATACTGCAAAGCAAGTCATTTTTTGGTATGCAACATTTTTCGTTTTCTTTCAAGAAAACTGTTCACATGATCATATTTAGTACTAGTACATTGGACAATTCAGAATCATTTTATATCTTTAAAGGGGTGGATGTATTTTTCTGAGGGATATCAAAAGTCATTTCTTAACCCCGATTGGCTCATAATATACCTCTGAAGTGTGCCCATTTTTGTTTCTGATGGTTTTTTGTTGTCTTAATATGTAAAATTGAGGAATTGCTGGCACAATTTGGCATTTGAGGGGTTTAAAACACTGAGGCATGTGAGAGATTGAAATGTGCCTGAAATTTTTCTTAGGGGGTCTTTGACAAGGTATAATCACCCCGGCTTTTCATATATTCAACGGAAAGTCCCATTACGAATTGTAAAAGGAAAATTGTTTCTATGCAGCCTTTTGTTTACCATATGAGACTATGGAGCAGTCAATATACAAGACTCGGAGCGTGCACAGGATTTTTCAAAAGAGGGGGCGGCGTTATTTCAGAAAACGGAATCTATCTACTACCGACGAGCGGAAATAGACCCTATCGCTATGCGACACTTGCAGGTGCTGATCCACTGAGCCATTTTTAAAAGAGGGGTTCCCAACCCAGGATAAAAAGGGGGGTTTCCAACTATATGTCCCCATTCAAATGCATTGATCGTCAAAAAAAAAGGGGGATTCCAACCCCCGGGCCGGAACCCATCCCCCCCCCCTGGATCCGCCACTGACTTGAGCTGTTAACGCCATACAACAATCACGTTACCTTTGTGACGCTAATCATTTTTTATTGTCACGTCAAAATTTTTACGGGAATATGATGTCCAGTAATGACGGACAATAAGCGATAAGGTGTATTAGAGCGGAACTTTTTTTAACGATTTTTTGTTAAAAAAATCATTTAAATCGTGAGAAACAATGAGAAACTTTTTGAAGATCAAAGTGCAGCGTACGTCCTCTACGTATCCCTGGATCAACCGGTACGACAGGAACCTGTCTGCTAGTCCCAGCTGTCTGAATTATAATTTTATCATAAAAAATTCCGGAAACAAGTCCTGAAACGAGTTGTATATTATGCGTATATAGATATTAGTTTCCCGCCGCCTGTCAAAGTATGTTTCCTGTTACGATTGTGAAAGGAAATGGTAAAAATAGACGGTTTTTGTCGATTATACTCAAAGATGCATATACAATATGTTGTGAATACACAAAGAAGTATGTTGAAATAAAACGTGCAAGTTGAAATGTTGGTCCCAGGTGGTCCAGTGAAACATAATATCATTGACAACCCTGGGTAGGTGTACTCCAGCAACAAAAGCCACAGCTTACTCCACGTTAGTAAGACCAACTCTGCAATATGCTTCCCCAGTATGGGATCCTCACCAAATTACCATCATACGTGACATAGAGCAGGTACAGAGACGAGCAGCTCGATTTGTTTATACTATAGTTGCTACCATGACAACTATCCTCCTGGAGAGGGGTTCTTATTGTCGAGTTGGAAGTTGCGAGTTTCAAAGACGAGTTGTAAGTTACGAAAGTCGAGTTGTGAGTTACGAAAGTCGAGTTGCGTCCGAGTTATGAAGGTCAAGTTGCGAGTTACGAATAGATTATGTTTCTCTAATTTCTTAAAAAGTATATGTATATAAACGGTCGTATATATAAATGTTCATGTCTTTTTTGAAACAGAATTTTCCAGTTTACTTTGCATTTAATAAACAAAGCATACATGTACCCGAACTTAATTATACACTGCATGAGGAAGGGTCCTGGTATTTTTTGTATGATTAAACCGTTTTTTCAGAGAGAAGTTACTTATTCCAAAACTTGGTCTTTTGTCTCTTTTACAAAAGTATATTTGACAGCTACATGTATAGAATAAAGAATGGAAATGGGGAATGTGTCAAAGAGACAACCCAACCAAAATATACAAGTCAACCCAAGGCCACCAGGTATCAGGTCCGTTAGCGCCCAATACACTTTCGCACCCTACACGTTCCAGGGGTTAAAAAATTTTGTTACAGCTCACTAGCCCAGGACTTAATGGTAGCAGGATTTTACTAGCCCTGTTGAAAGAGCTGCTATCCCATCAAAACTACCTGCTAGCCCGAGTATACCTTACAAATTCAGAGTTTGCTGCATGATACAAAGTGGGTGTCCCTTGTTTTGAAAGCGGCATTATACATGGTATTTAATAAAATAAATCAAATATATGTTTGTTTTATTAATTATGACAAGGATGTTTAGACATCTCTTTGGATTACTGTTGTACTATGGGTTGTTCAATATTTTCGGCCACAGAAAACATGTTCATTGGTACTGTCATGTGAAATCAGTGGTTCAATTCAGATATATTTGTTGTTCCCACATACAAAGCAGACTTTATTAGCGTGATCGGAAAAATAACGGCAACATTTACAAAACATTGTCTCTGGTTTATCATCAGCAACAGACGACCTTTACCAAGGGAATCTTTCTGTTCATGACACTTTAAATGTTCTTTTCTGCTTTTCCAGGGCGTATTTGGCATTTTTTTGGGGATGAATTTTCAGCCTCATTACCCTCTTCATCTACCGTTTTAGTCTTGAAACTGACAAAATTCCTGGGGTGCCCGTACTAAAATATTTAGAAATATTTTGTTGCATTGTTTCGTGCTCAACAGCTGTCCGACAAGACAGGTCAATATCGATCAATGCATCATACCGCCCCCAGTACCGTTAATTGTAAATCTCGAAATAAGCAATGTCCACCAAGAGTTAGTTGTATTATTTTTAAAACATGTACAGAATCAGTTAAAATTCTAACCCGACTAATCCAGTTGTTATACTCGACTCGCTATCGATCGCTTTCTCGAGAGGACACTGACTCATAGAGGGTGCTGAATCATTCGAGTTATTGAAATTCTTGGAATCCAGGATGACGTAATTGAATCTGATTGGCTAAGATAGAATAGTGATGAAGGGATTTTCCGCTTTCTATTTTGGAAACTCCAAGAATTTTTTGTTGCTAGTCCGTCGGGCATATTAGGTTAAAAGTTTTGAATGCCCGTGGCGTAAATATTGTAGTCCCGGGCGTCTGGCTAGTGGATTTTTTAACCCCTGCGTTCGCACCCCACACGTTCACCCCTTAGGTCTGTTCGCACCCAATTTTTATTTAAATTCAAGTTGAATTATTAGTTTTTGGAAAGTTTGTTATAGCTTGCTATAGCAATAAACTTTCCTAAGGCATCGACCTCAAACCGGAAGTTGGATAGACCGTCTTACTATAGGATGTGTGTTCTACTCCTAGATACAATGTAGTACTAGTGTTTGAATACTAATTCTAGGAAGATGCTTTTGAAATTTTGATTTTGATTAGCTTACAGCTTGAATAAAAATGGACTGAATGTTCATCGATAATTCAGATGAACTCAACTTCATTTTTAGCTCACCTGGCCCGAAGGGCCAAGTGAGCTTTTCTCATCACTTGGCGTCCGTCGTCGTTAGCTTTTTACAAAAATCTTCTCCTCTGAAACCACTAGGCCAAATTTTACAAAACTTGGCCACAATCATCATTAGGGTATCTAGTTTAAGAAATGTGTCCCATGACCCCGCCAACCATTCAAGATGGCCGCCATGGCTAAAAATAGAACATAGGGGTAAAATGTAGATTTTGGCTTATATCTCGGAAACCAAAGCATTTAGAGTAAATCTGACATAGGATAAAACTGATTATGAGGTCAAAATCTATTTGCCCTGAAATTTTCAGACAAATCTGACAACCTGTTGTTGGGTTGCTGCCCCTGAATTGGTAATTTTAAGGAAATTTTGCAGTTTTTGGTTATTATCTTGAATATTATTATAGATAGAGATAAACTGTAAACAGCAATAATGTTCAGCAAAGTAAGATCTACAAATAAGTTGTCATGACCAAAATTGTCAGTCGACCCCTTTAGGAGTTATTGCCCTTAATAGTCAATTTTTAACAATTTTTCGTAAATTTTTGTAATCTTTTACAAAAATCTTCTTCTCTGAAACTACTGAGACAAATTTAACCATACTTGGCCATAATCATTATTAGGGTATCTAGTTTAAAAATTTTGTCTGATGACCCCGCCTTCCAACCATCATGGCCGACTTGGTTAAAAATAGAACATAGGGGTAAAATGCAGTTTTTGGTTTATATCTCTGAAACTAAAGCATTTAGAGAAAATCTGACAGGTGGCAAAAATGTTCATCAGATTTAGATTTATCTGCCCTGAAATTTTCAGATGAATCTGACAACATGTTGTTGGGTTGCTGCCCCTGAGTTAGTAATTTTACAAAAATTTTGCAGTTTTTTGTTATTATCTTAGATATCATTATAATATCTAATATCTAATACTATTAATTATGATTTTAACCTTATTTTACATGATTTCCAAAGCATCAGTAATTACAGGTGAGCGACACAGGCTCTTGAGAGCCTCTAGTTAGCTCACCTGGCCCGAAGGGCCAAGTGAGCTTTTCTCATCACTTTTCTCATCACTTGGTGTCCGTCGTCGTCGTTAACTTTTTACATTTTGAACTTCTTCTAGAGAACCACTGAATGGAATGAAACCAAACACGGCATGAATGTTCCTTATGAGGTGCTGACCAAGTGTTGTTACTTTGTAGCCGATCATTCATCCAAGATGGCTGCCAGTGGGGGACTTAGTTTAGCATAGGACCCTATGGGAAATGCATACAAATGACTTCTTTTAGAGAACCACTGAATGGAATGTAACAAAACATAGCATAAATGTTCCTTACAAGGTGCTGACCAAGTGTTGTTACTTTGTAGCCGTTCCATCATCCAAAATGGCCGCCAGCGAGGGACTTAGATTAACATAGGACCCTATGGGAAATGCATACAAATGACTTCTTTTAGAGAACCACTGAATGGAATGAAACAAAACATAGCATGAATGTTCATAAGGAGGTGCTGACCAAGTGTTGTTACTTTGTAGCCGATCCATCATCCAAAATGGCCACCAGCGAGGGACTTAGTTTAACATAGGACCCTAAGGGAAATACATACAAATGTCTTCTTTTAGAGAACCACTGAATGGAATGAAATCAAATATGGCATGAAAGTTCCTTATGAGATGCTGACCAAGTGTTGTTAATTTGCAGTTGGTCCATCATCCAAGATGGCCGCCAGCTGGGGACTTAGTTTAACATAGGACCCTATGGGAAATACATACAAAGTATATATATTTGTTTAGGGGCCAGCTGAAGGACGCCTCCGGGTGTGGGAATTTCTCGCTGCATTGAAGACCTGTTGGTGACCTTCTGCTGTTGTCTGTTCTGTGGTCGGGTTGTTGTCTCTTTGACACATTCCCCATTTCCATTCTCAATTTTAAATGTCTTCTTTTAGAGAACCAGTGAATGGAATGAAACCAAACATGGCATGAATGTTCCTTATGAGGTGCTGACCAAGTGTTGTTACTTTGCAGCCGATCCATCATCCAAGATGGCCGCCAGTGGTTGAATTAGTTTAACATAGGACCCTATGGGAAATACATACAAATGTCTTCTTTTAGAGAACCACTGAATGGAATGAAACCAAACATGGCATGAATGTTCCTTATGAGGTGGTGACCAAATGTTGTTACTTTGCAGTTGGTCCATAATCCAAGATGGCCGCCAGCGGGTGACTTAGTTTAACATAGGACCCTATGGGAAATATATAAAAATGTCTTCTTTTAGAGAACCACTGAATGGAATGGAACCAAACATGGCATGAATGTTCCTTATGAGGTGTTGATCAAGTGTTGTTACTTTGCAGTCAAGCCATCATCCAAGATGGCCGCCAGCAGGGGGACTTAGTTAAACATAGGACCCTATGGGAAATACATACAAATGTCTTCTTTTAGAGAACCACTGAATGGAATGGAACCAAACATGGCATGAATGTTCCTTACGAGGTGTTTTGATCAAGTGTTGTTACTTTGCAGTCAAGCCATCATCCAAGATGGCCGCCAGCAGGGGGACTTAGTTAAACATAGGACCCTATGGGAAATACATACAAATGTCTTCTTTTAGAGAACCACTGAATGGAATGGAACCAAACATGGCATGAATGTTCCTTATGAGGTGCTGACCAAGTGTAGTTATTTTGCAGTCAGTCCATAATCCAAGATGGCCGCCAGGGGGGGACTTAGTTTTACATAGGACCCTAAGGGAAATACATACAAATGTCTTCTTTTAGAGTACCACTGAATGGAATGAAACCAAACTTGGCATGAATGTTCCTTATGAGGTGATGACCAATTGTTGCTACTTTGTTGCCGATTTACTGTTCAAGATGGCCACCAGGATATTTTATTAAATAACGAACCAATATTAAACCAAATTTGGCTTCAATCATTATTTGGGTATCTGTTATGATTTTTATCTATCTTTACATGATTTCTAAAACCAAAGTAGAGTCAGGTGAGCGACACAGGCTCTTGACAGCCTCTAGTGAAAATGGCTATCACAAACACTACTTCATGGATCTGCGCTGCGCAGAAAATAAAATAAATACACATCTACCAGTTTCTACGTTATGTTTTATTGGTATTCCCCAGACATGCGTGAGATCCATATATGTGTGCCTCCCGACGGGAGTACAATAATCCAAGTTTCAGGGGTTTCCTCCCCCTCCAGTTGAAGAGAAAATAAATACTGTGTTTAAAATATTTCATGAATGCACATTTTGTGACGATTTTTTTTTACTACGATTTTTACAAATGTTTATAAAAGACGTAAAAGCACGAGTGTATCGAAAGTATCCTGGTATCTCATCTCGGCCCACAACACATTCGGACTATAACAACCTCGGCCTATTACATAATCGGCCTCAACAAATCGGACTATAACAAAATTCGTATCGATACTTTTTGCTATTAAGTCTCCCAAACAAAGTGTTTGCTCAGTTCTTATTATTTTTCTTCTTTGGGTCTATTTAGGGGTATTTTGAGGGCCTACAGAAGGAAGGGTTTTACTATAGAACCCTATGGGATTTATTTGTTTTAATTTTCAAATGGCTATATCTTGAAAACAGTAAGTGATAGACACACGCGGTCTTCAGTAATGATCACAGGACAATAAAACAAATCAAATAAAATTTAGATTGAGTCCCTGGGGTCACCTCACCCCCTTCTGTTTGAGAACTTGTAAACGGTCGAGATCCCCACCCCTAAACGATATATATTCATGTATGGGACAATAATACAAATTAAATGAAATATAGTGGGAGTCCTTCTGGGTCACCCCACCCCCTCCTGTTTGAGAACTTGTAAACAGTGGAGATCCCCACCCAGAAACCATATATATTCTTGTGTGGGAAATAAAACAAATCAAATGAAATAAAGGCGAGTCACCTGGGGTCACTCCCACCCCTTTCCTGTTTGAAAACTTGTAAACGGTCGAGATCCCCACACCTAAACCATATATATATATATATTCCTGTTCATGATTTCAAGAAGATTTGAATGACATACAGGGTTAATCCCTAGGTGTCACTTATGCATATCACTTTACTTGACCATACCAATTTGTACTGGACTTTGCCCAATGTCAGGCGACCATGGGAATGACTCATTATGGGAGCTTTGTTTGGGAGACTTCCTAACAGCATCCTGTTACAATTATTTTTTGTATTAAGTAATTTTTTTTTAAAAGTCAGAAAAAAACGTTAACCACACAATCTACACATCTACAACCTATTTGAAATAATACACATCTACCGTTGCAAACTTTCCACAGGTGCTATCCAGCATATATGTATATACCAAAAAAAATATATTTTCCTGAATAAAAATTGTTTTGAGTTTTTTTTCATCAATTTGATGATTAATTATTAAATGTTAATTATGTACAAATGTATGATTACTGCTAATTGGTATTTATACACAGCTAAATTTGGTATTATTGTTGTGTGTTTGAAAATCATGATTGTTGTTTTAACTTGCTTTGATGTAAATACTGCATGCATTTAGCTTGGTATGAGTAAAACATTGAAGATTTTAAAAGAAAAAAACGAATGATAATGGATTTTAACAACTTGGCCCCTTTGATCTCACTTTTTTTTGAAACAATGAAAAAAAAAATTATATCACAACACTAACCAAAACATAATTTAAGATTTATTCAGCACAAAAAAAAACAAAACTTGAGAATCTCTTTATTTTGAAACAATGAAAACATAAATTTATAGCAATACACTAACCAAAAGATGATTAAGATTTATTCAACACAAAAACAAACGTTGTCAGAATCTCACTTTATTTAGAAACAATGATTTTTTTTTTATATAGAAATACACTAACCAAAACATGATTAAGATTTATTCAACACAAACAAATATTGTCAGAATCTCACTTTATTTTGAAAAGATGAACAAAAAAAATATTTACAGCAATACACTTACCATGCTTACCAAAACTCGATTACAAAATTATTAAACACAAAACCAATAAAAAGGGTGCGAACTGTCTGGGCGAAAGTGAAAGGGGGCGAACGTGAATGGGCGTGAACATGTTTTTGGGCGAACGGACCCGGATTTGGGCCACCAATGGGTCTTCAACACAGCGAGAAATCCCACACCAGAGGCAGACCCCGGAACACATTGTAACTAGATCAAGAAAATGACGCCATTCTATGCTCCGAAACATATAGCTGAACCAAAATTTAAAAAAATATACAAGACAAACAAAGGCTAGAGGTTCCTGACTTAGGACAGACGCAAAAAGGCGGCGGGGTTAGACAGGTTTTATGAGGGCTCAACCTTCCCTCTTCACCTCTAGCCAATGTAGACATATAACTTAAACGTCCACAATTTTGAGTGTCACTGCCAAAGAATAAATTTTGGGGTCCCTAACAAATATTGCCTCTGCAGCTGCCCTAAAGAGCCCACTCCTAACGAAATCTGCAGAAGGGGTCTTTTACATATATGTACTATAATTTAGTTGCTATCTCCTTTTATGTTTAATATAAGTTGCTAGCTATGAAATTTAATAATAAACTACTATTTCAAAAGGCTATCTGCTTCTTCAGAAAATAACCATACTTTATATATGTCTACATTGGCTAGAGGTGAAGAGGGAAGGTTGAGCGCTTATAAAACCTGTCTAACCCCGCCGCCTTTTTGCGTCTGTCCTAAGTCAGGAACCTCTAGCCTTTGACACATTCCCCATTTCCATATCAATTTTATTTGCGTACTGATTATGTAAGCAATCCATTCATTTTTTTTTACACGAGACTCAGATGAAGTCCAAACAACAAAAAGAATCAACGATACTGTATACAATTTTATAAGCAATCATCATTCAAAAATGTTAAAGAGGTACACCAAAAAAATAAAATAGTTTTCCCCATTTTCACGCAAATCTAATTTCGTTACTCGCAACTCGACTTTCGTAACTAGCAACTTGACCTCAGTAACTCGCAACTCGACTTTCGTAACTCGCAACTCAACTTTCATAACCCGCAACTCGACGTTTGTAACTTGATACTCGACAACAAGTGAATCTCCCTCCTGGATGTGTTACAAAGTTACTGGACCAACTTCAATGGGAATCACTGCAGCACAGACGATGGAAACAGTCTTGTGCTGTGTTACAAGACTCAACACCAGTTGGTTGCCATTGACAGGTCAGGTCGTGAGGAATAACCACCAATTGGTGGATTATACCTCAATTGAGGTATAATCCACCAATTGTCATTATTGACATATAATGGTATAATTGTTTTTCAAAGCAAATTATTCAACCAAAATGGAGCATTGTTTTCTTAAAACCATATTATTGTATGAAAACATGTCAAACATTCCTAGTTTAGTATGGTGACATAACATATTGCATTTAATCAACAATTGTATTTGCAGTTTCTTCTATTGTTATCTTGTCAATTCTTGATTGGCAAATTTATCACTAATCACCTGTCAATGGACATCAATACTGTCTGCAGTCATGTGATTATGAGTACAACTCCACAGGTGAATGGAGCTCTTTGTTAATACTTGACTTTCATTATTAAAAGTCAATCATGGTCAATAGTACAGATGTTTCAACAAAAGAATTGTTGTACACATGCATTCTCAAGAGATGCAGCAGCCTTTGACAAAACTGAAACTTTCGGAGAACTCAATAATGGTCATAAAATAGGTTGTAAGTTGCAAAATGGTGCTCCTATCTCACACTAGCTTTTATAACAAATAAACTTGCATTATACATCAATTGGTCTATACCAATATATGTCAATTGGTGGATTATACGTCAATTGAGGTATAAGCCACCAATTGGTGGTTATTCCTGACCTGATTGATCCAGCCAAATATTACACATCAGGTGACAGTAGGACCAGAAGCAACCACAAATTTAGACAAACTAGAGTGAAGAAGGATGTCTTCTATCACTCATTCTTCCCAAGAACAACTAGAAAGTGGAATCAGAGCTCCAGATAAGCTGCGTATTTGCGTGATCACGCAATAAAAATAATTAAAAACCCAATGCAATTGACCATTGCAGTGTTCTAAAACCCAATACATTCAAAAGAAAACCCTATTATATGCCAAACCATGAGTTCTTTACGCTTTTATTCGCTATCGTTTGCATTATTTACCCTTATCTTTTACATAGTCGTGCGTAAATCTATTTTTATAATATTTATAATTGGAAATGTCCTTTCGCACGTGTTGATGAAAACATTTCGATCTTCTCTGCGTTTATCCAATTAGGGTTTGTCAAGTTGTTATAATCTTTTCGAATTGCTCGGGTTTTATCATAACACACAATGAATTAAAACGAAAGTAAATGTCCGGTAAAAGTATTGAATGGTTTCAGCTTCTTTTTGATAGCTGAGGGATTACTATGATGATAACAAGACTCAGCTAGTGTTTTTATGAAGAGTCCATCGAACGCACGGGCGTGTTTGCGTGCCTTTACGAGAACATTGTTAGAACAAACACGGGGTTTCGTCAATAAACTCAGCATGCTCAGTTGGAACAATGTAAGGCCAAATTAATTATGACATCATATGTAGCTGGAAAGCATCGGAACCAAAAGTTCTAATAACAATTATAAGGAAAAACTTAACCCAGATTTATTTAAATTAAAATAAACAAAAACATTCAAGTATAATTGAATATATATTATTTTGTCATTTTAGTAGACCGAATTATCTGTCGTTCAAAAGCTTTTTTTTTTTATGGTGCTTTTGTGACAAAAGCACCATAAAAAAAAGCTTTTGAACGACAGATAATTCGGTCTATTATTTTAGTTGATGAGTGAACACACATTTCCGTTTTTACGTCAATGTAGCTTGGTCCTTTCTTTGGTTTTGGTCTAATTGTATGCTTAAGATAGTTGTCTAATTGGCAAGTGCAGTGAAATATTGTCATTTAATTAATTGATGTTGCCGGATTATTTGTAAATTTAAAATGAATCATTAAACCACCCTATCATGGACCTGGTCAAGGTTTTTGGGGGTATGTCTTCAATCTGGGAACTACTTTTTTAGCTCACCTGACCTGAAAGGTCAAGTGAGCTTTTCTCATCACTTGGCGTCCGTCGTCCGTCGTCCGTCGTCCTGCGTCCGTCGTCCGTAAACTTTTACAAAAATCTTCTCCTCTGAAACTACTGGGCCAAATTTGACCAAACTTGGCCACAATCATCATTGGGGTATATAGTTTAAAAAATGTGTCCGGTGACCCGGCCAACCAACCAAGATGGCCGCCATGGCTAAAATTAGAACATAGGGGTAAAATGTAGATTTTGGCTTATATCTCTGAAACCAAAGCATTTAGAGCAAATCTGACAGGGGTAAAATTGTTTATCAGGTCAAGATCTATCTGCCCTGAAATTTTCAGATGAATCGGACAACCCGTTGTTGGGTTGCTGCCCCTGAATTGGTAATTTTAAGGAAATTTTGCCGTTTTTGGTTATTATCTTGAACATTATTGTAGATAGAGATAAACTGTAAACAGCAATAATGTTCAGCAGAGTAAGATCTACAAATAAGTCAACTTGACTAAAATGGTCATTTGACCCCTTAAGGAGTTATTGCCCTTTATAGTCAATTTTTAACCATTTTTCGTAAATTTTTGTAATCTTTTACAAAAATCTTCTCTGAAACTACTAAGACAAATTATGTGGGTAAAAACCCCAATTTGTGAATTCTTATCTGGAGCTCTGAGTGGAATAAACTTCCCGAATCTGTAGTGGAGTCCTGATCGCTAGAGGATTTCAGGGCCAGAGTGAATACCATCTCCTGGACCCAGCCTCATCTGAAATAGACAGCAAGATTACCTAGTTGTAATTAAGCTTATTATTTTATTGTAAATACCGTCCAGTTTACCTGGACTTTTACTTTTGGCCAGAGGAGTGGCCTCCTGTCTGTTTGAGATGCGACCAAGTCAATTACACTCAACTACAGAGTTCGACTCGTAACTGGAAAGAAGAAGAAGAAGAACCCAATAGGGTCTCACACGTGACGGTCGGTACAGATACATGTAACGTGAGAGTTCACAAATTGCACAGAGTATCAATGGCACTGGCTACAATTACCTTGAAACCAGCGACATATAATACTGTTGAAACGTAACAATAACAAAAAAATTTACTTGATGTGCTGAAGCTGCCATTGAAAAACAATGAATAATATAAAAGAAAAACAAAGGATATGTGGTATCCTGATTCCATTTACTGTGGATTCATTATTATTCGTTGGATACCAATTTTTGTTAACCACAAAATTAAAAGTTCAATGAATGGCAAATTTACTATAGGCTTGTATGCAAACATTGTCAAAAACCACGAAATTAAATATCCACGAACATGTAAGTTTTCCTTAATCCACAAAAATTGGTACCCACGAAAATAAATGAATCCACAGTGTGACACAAAATCAGTACATGCACAGCAAAAAATCACACAGGAAATGCAAAGGAACAGTGATTTTATTGCTGTTCTTCATCTCAAAGTCACAGTGAGGCCTTCAACACGTAATGTTGTATAATATATATGCAATATTGTATCATTGAATTGTTTATGAATAAAAATTTTCCAGTTGTATATTAATGTACATTTTACATGTTTTATTATTTGAGATTTCAGAGGTGAAATTCAATAAGGGGTTAGAATTGCTTGCCACAAAAAAACATTCTTTAATTTCATTTGATGATCCATTCATAATCATGATAATTATGAATCAATTGTCAGGCCTAAAAAAAAATTGTTTGGTAAGGGGAATCAGACCCTACCTAAAAAAAAACCTGCAGACCCTTAAATTTTTTAGCATTGTGCAATAACTATTGTCATAGGGTCATCCTAGAGTACTATCAATGTCGGAATACATGCTAACAAAAAAAAATAAATAACCCCGCCTAAATTTTTTGGACATGTTACTCGAACCAAACAATTTTTTTGTTTAGGCCTCACTGAATCTGCATTTATTTTTTTGTGTATCGAAAAAGGAAACTATTTTAGTCTTGCCTTGACGGAGTCAAAAAACGAGACATAGGTATGCTGTTTCCAGCGTCGTCGTCAACAATGTATTAGTTTGTGATTAGGTCTAGTTTAAGGTGAACCAGTAGTGGTTGGTCAATGATATTTGGTATGCAGTTGTATTAGCACTGGCACATCTCATTTCCATGGAGATTATTTGGCCCTGCCCCCTCAGTCATAGTCTATTGACTTTGAAACTTTTGCTTAGTTTACATATATTAGTTTGTGATTAGGTCAGTTTATGGGGAACCACTAGTGGTAAGTCAACAATATTTGGTATGCAGTTGTATAAGCATTGGCATATCTCATTTCCATGGAGATTATTTGGCTCTGCCCCCTCAGTCATGGTTTATTGACTTTAAAACTTTTGCTTAGTTTACATGTATTAGTTTGTGATTAGGTCAGTTCAAGGGGAACCACTAGTGGTAAGTCAATGATATTTGGTATGCAATTGTATAACATTGGCATATCTCATTTCCATGGAGAATATTTGGTCCCTCCCCCGCAGTCATGGTCTATTGACTTTGAAACTTTTGATTAGTTTACATGTATTAGTTTGTGATTAGGTCAGTTCAAGGGGAATCATTAGTGGTAAGTCAATGATATTTGGTATGCAATTGTATAAGCATTAGCACATCTCATTTCCATGGAGAATATTTGGTCCCGCCCCTCAGTCATGGTCTATTGACTTTGAAACTTTTGCTTAGTTTACAGGTATTAGTTTGTGATTAGATTAGTTTAAGATGAACTGCTAATGTTAAGTCAATGATATTTGGTATGCAAATTTATTGGCATTTGCAAGTCTCGTTTCCATGAAGATTATATAGCCCCACCCCCTCATCATGGTTCATTGACTTTGAAACTTTTACATAGTTTACAAGTCAATGTTTGTGTTTAGGTTTGTTGAAAGTGAACGACTTATGATAAGTCTATGGTATTTGCAGGGGCGGATTCAGGCGGGGGCGTCGCTGGCGTGTGTCCCCCCTAAAATTTGCAAAGCATGTGTTGTCCTCAGCTTAATAAAGAATATTTCAATAATTTTACCTCCAAAAAATTTTCGACTCGCTCCACTCTGCGAAAATATAAGTTGCGCCCCCCCCCCCCCCCCCCCCCCCCTCCCCAACCTAAAATCCTGGATCCGCCCCTGATTTAGTATGCAGTTGTATTAGCATTGGCCCATCTCATTTCCATGGAGATTGTTTTGCCATGTCCCTTCAGTCATGTTTCATTGACTTTGAATATTTGCATAACTTACATGTTAAAGTATCGTTATTTTAATTTCAACATTTGCATTATCAAAAGTACAAAAAGGCAAGACATAGCTATGTGTTAACAGTTTATTTTAATGTTTCAAACATAAGTGTGTCGAAGATTTCTGGTGAAGGAACTGCACCAATAATTTTGCCATCACTTCGGGACCTTCTCCGCCATCATCTTGTCTGTCGTCAAAAAACTAAAAAATCTTCTCACCTAAAACTACTGGGCCAAATGTTATCAAAATTTACCTGAATGTTCCTTAGGGCAGATCTACATTTGTAGTTTAAAAACTGTATCTGTTGATTTGATCCATTAACAAACATGGCTGATGATGCTAAAAATAGAACATTGGGATAATATGCAGTTTTTGGCTTTTATTTCTAAAACTAAAGCAGATAGAGCAAATCTTCCTATCTCGTTCAAAATTTTCAAAAAATTGGACAACACATATTGCCCCTGAAATGACAATTTTTAGTAAATTTTGAAAGTTTTTGCTTTATACATGTATCTCAAAAAAACTAAAGCAGTTAAAGCAAATTTGACAATTTGGAGGTCTTGGAAACGACCAAATAAGATCTACAAATCATCAACTTAGACTGAATAGTCAAATGACCCCTTACAGGAATTGTATTCTATAAATGATGCAGTATCTCTAGAGAAAAACATTCAAATGTATTTTTCAGGTCAGTAATGTCATACATGTAGGTTGTAAATCTATGACCTCATAAATATGCATGATATAAACACACAGCAAAAGAACAGTGCTTTTATTGTTGTTCTTCATCTCAAAGTCACAGTGAGGCCTTCAACACGGAATGTTGTATAATATGTATGCAGTATTGTATCATTGAATTGTTTATTAAGAAAATCAACTTAAACGACCTCATAAATCACTTGGCCGAATCCAGAATTAAAAATCTAGGATATTAATAATGTGCAGAATGACACTGGGCTTTTAGCATACCCGATGAAGGGAGTAAGTTGATGTGTTATATGAATTAAAAGACAAAAAAATATCATCAGTACAAGACCTACAAAATGCTACTTACCCGATAAGAAGATCTACAAACAGGCAAAACTAACCATCATAACTGATTGCAATAAAGAAAAAAGAAAAAAATCAAAATGGCATATTTTTTTACCAGGTGAGCGATTGCTGCTCACAAGAGGCTCTTGTTATTTGTTGATATATCTTCCCATCAAATTATGGTGTTACTACACTACACATGCTCATTTTTTCACTTTTGTACACATTTATATCATTCATTTTGTGTTGCAGAATACTAGTATACATGTTCATCCAGTCTTGCAAAAACTATTTATTCTCAGCTCTTATAGGCCAGGATATTCATTTTGAAAATCCTCCTCCCCTTCTTACCTGCCCCCCCCCCCCCCCTTAAAAAAATGAAATGATTGTCCCCTAATACCAATGAGACAACTATTCACAAGAGGCCAAAAAGTGTAGATTTTATCAACATACATCATCCGGCCTCCAACAATGAACCAAACCCTTATCCCTGTTGGGATTCTGTGTCTGGAGCAATTTTGTTATTTGGCTACCTTCAGATAATCATTCCGTACAGAGAATCTGAAATGGGGTTTAGTGTAAATCCCGTACCACAAGCTATAAAAGCCAGACATAAGAAAATGTAACACAATTCACATAAGAAAACCCAACATCATGATTTATTGTTTTTTATGATGAGTTTTAACAGATGTAGAAGACATTGACTGGTGGAGCATTGACTTTTGATTTGTCAAAATTGTCATATGCTTATTCAACCAGTGCACTCAACACAGCAGCTTGAGGAAGATTTGTAAATAAAAAAACTGTAACGTAAGGCATTCTTGAGATAAATCTGAGGAGTTTAGACTGGAAAGGAATTGATCAACTGTGATATGTTTATTGTCTTTCAGGTAAACATACCACATTTGTAGCCAGGAAGTGAGATGTAGACAAAGTTCCCCCTTTGTGGAAAACAATATAATTAACCCCTTATAAAGTGGAAATTCAGAATAAATTTTTTTATTAACGTTCCAGCAATGACCAAGATAACTCCCATTAGAGAAAAGTTTGGCTAATAACAGGCTTTAATGTACCAAGTCGGGAATATGAAAGTTGTTTTCCATTCGTTTATTACCACAAATCACAGATCAAGTTTGAACTTTGGTGGCGTCACTTTTACCGTTCTAGAGTTATGTCCCTTTTCAAATGGAAAAATTGCTGCATTTTTCGTGTCCGTTCTCTAACTTTATTTTGCCTCAACCAAATGTTATGAAACTTATACACAATGCTTATTACCACAAAACACAGATCAAGTATAAATTTTGGTGGCGTCACTTTTACCGTTCTAGAGATATGCTCCTTTACAAATGGAAAAATTGCTGAAATTTTCGTTTCTGTTCTCTAACTTACGTTTGCCTCATTTGAATGTTATGAAACTTATACACAATGCTTATTACCACAAAATTTAGATCAGATAAAAATTTGGGAAGCGTCACTTTTACAGTTCTGGAGTTATGTCCCTTCATAACATTATATGCAAGCGGGGCATCAGGACACATTCCCCATTTATTTCATACTATTATGAATTAATTCTAAAAACTCTAACACTGAGCTTTGTATGGAACTATGGAAGGTTTAGACCTCTTCTTTTTTCATTTATAACAATTATATAAAAATTCAGAGAAAGTTTAACCAGTATTTAAATAAATATAATGTAAACTGAAATTGAGCTATTTTATACTTTCAGTTTGAAGATCTATTTGTATTTATCTATTCAAGGTCCAGTCAATTTATAACTATAGGTAAGTGAACATAATAGTCAAATTGGATTGGAACGATTAATAATTTAGTTTATCAAATAAACTTAATGTTCATGTGAATATTAAAATTTTCAAAGGGGAGATAATCAAGAGCTAGCTGGTTCATTTACACTGGTCAGTGCTTTTTAATTTTTTTTAACAAGATTAACATTTTTCACTTTGCAACCTCTATACAAAAATAACATGAAGTAATTACATATTTAATTGCATTTAAGAGTAAAAAACTGATAAAACATTGCAATCATTAAAATAGGAATTGTATATAACAATAGAGTTGTTAACTAAGAAATCAGCTGTATGAATGAAAGATGGGAGACAATGTTCTCAATAAGGCAGTCAATGAGTCATGGACTCATGAAAATCGGTCTGAACTCATCATTTTCAAAGCGGATGAATCTAAAGATGCATAAGGATCATAAAATATTGTATCAACTAAGCTCGCATATCATCATATCATTTTATAGCAAATGTTTAAAAATAATCAAAATTTGATGTCATTTCCTTTCTCTGTTTTATCATATAGACTAAAGCAATAATTATGTAGCAATGAAATTTCTTCTCACTGTTGAAATCACCATGGTCATAAGTGACGATTCCCTGGACTTGCCTTCAAAAGTCCTTGGTCAGAATCCTAGGAGGTCTGTGTCAATCAGACAGCAACCAATCAATGAGGATTCCCTGGACTTGTCTTCAGAAGTCCTAAGTCAGAATCCTAGGAGGTCTATGTCAAGCAGACAGCAATTAATCAATGACGATTCCCTGGGCTTGCCTTCAGAAGTCCTAAGTCAAAATCCTAGGAGGTCTATGTCAATCAGACAGCAATCAATCAATGACGATTCCCTGGACTTGTCTTCAAAAGTCCTAAGTCAGAATCCTAGGAGGTCTACATGTATGTCAATCAGACAGCAACCAATCAATAAGAGAGGTCAAAATGGCATTCAACAATAGATTCCCTGGACTCCCCTCCAAAAATCCTTAGTCAGAATCCTAGGAGGTCTGTGTCAATCAGACAGCAACCAATCAATGAGAGATGTCAAAATGGTATTCATTGAGTCTTTATTACATGTTATTATTTCTACTTTAATACAAACATTTATATTTCTAGATTAAACATCTATTATTGATATTTATTTATAGACCCTTGTCCAGTCAATGTGACCCTCGTCCAGTCAATGTGACCCTCGTCCAGTCAATGTGATCCTTGTCCAGTCAAGTTGTTGTTATAGGTAAGTGTACAATATTTGTGAACTATATATATCCATCTGATAAAACATTTATAATGGAAAATCCCTTAAAAAGATAATTTATAATCAGATTTTTAAAATATGTTTATACTTGATTTAAAATCGGCATCCAATGAAATTGCTTAGGGTTTTCCAGAATTATTTGAATGGGAGGGGGAGGGCTTTTATTCAAATTTGATGCGTGGTGGTTATTTCAGACAGAAAGCCTCAACAATTTCATTAAGTAATCAATTAAAATTTTATGCATGGCGGTGTTAATTTAAAAGTGCATTCCTATGACCTCCCCCCTTTCCCCCTGCCAACCAACATAGCCGACATGGCTCAAAATAAAATTTATGGTTAGAATGCAGGTTTTGTCTATTATCTTGAAAACTGCTATAGGTAGAAAAATTCTGACAGGCAGAAATGTTCAGAATGTTTACATCCACCTACTGTCCACTTGAATCGATCAAAACTGGCCTACAACTTCTTATAGGAGTTATTACCTTTGAATGACCAATTGTACCATTTTTTCTTGCAAGGTCTACATGTCTGTCACACTGGATTCACCTGACCAGGACTTCATTTCATGAATCAGTGATCAAGGTTAAAATTTCATGATGAAGTCCATATCTCAGATACCATAAGCAATAGGTCAGCTATATTTGGTGTATGGAATGCTTGTATAGTGAACATGTTTGTCTGGCAGGATTTTCAGACCTTGATCTTATTTTCATGGTTCATTGGTCAGAATTAAGTTTTTGTGGTTTGGTCAGGTTCTCAGATACTATAAGCAAAAGATCAGTTGTATTTTCCTTTATGGTATGCTCGTGAGGTAAACATGTCTGTCTATCCACATGGTTTATATGACTGTTACCTTATTTTCATGGTTCATTAGTCAGTGTTAAGTTTTTATACGACCGCAAAAAAATTTTTGTGGTTGTATATTGGTATGACGTTGGCGTTGTCGTCGTCATAGTCGTCTGGCGTCGTCCGGCGTCGTCCGAAGACACATTGGTTTTCGCACTCTAACTTTAGTTTAAGTGAATGGATCTCTATGAAATTTACTACAAGGTTCAATACCACAAAAGGAAGGTTGGGATTGATTTTGGGGGTTATGGGACCAACAGTAAAGGAATTAGGGGCCAAAAAGGGGCCAAAAATAAGCATTTTTGTAATTTCCAGACATAACTTGTGTGTTCGTGTATGGATCTCTCTGACATTGTACCACAAGGTTCCATATCACAAAAGGAATGCTGGGATTGATTTTAGGGGTAATTGCCTCAAAATTTTAGGAATTAGGGGCCAAAAAAGGGGCAAAAAACAAGCATTTTTCTAGTTTCATGACAATAACTTGTGTGTAAGTGTATGGATCTTTCTGAAATTGTACTACAAGGTTCCATATCACAAAGGGAAAGCTGGAATTGAGTTTGGGGGTAATTGCCGAAACGTTTAGGAATTGGGGGCCAAAAAGGGGCCAAAAATAAGCATTTGTCTAGTTTCCAGACAATAACTTGTGTTCAAGTGTATGGATCTCTCTGAAATTGTACTGCAAGGTACCATACCACAAAGGGAAGGCTTGGATTGATGATGGGGGTAATTGCCTCAATATTTTAGGAATTAGGGGCCAAAAAGGGGCAAAAAACACATTTTCTAGTTTCCAGACAATAACTTGTGTATCAAGTGTATGGATCTCTCTGAAATTGTACTGCAAGGTACCATACCACAAAGGGAAGGCTGGGATTGAGTTTGGGGGTGATGAATCATAAGGGGGTTCAAAAAATTTGGGGGGGGGGATTTTTTTTTTTCCTTTTTTTTCTTTTTTTCCTTTTTTTTTCCTTTAAAATTTTCCATTTTAAGTTGGTTATTTCTGATTTATATTTAAAAGCAAATAATAATGATATGGTAGGAGATACACACCAAACAGGATGTGTAAATTATTATATAATAAGTATTGTGCAATAGCAAGAAATTTTCAATTGCACAGTATTGCACAATAGCAAGAAATCTTCAATTGCACAGTATTGCGCAATAGCAAGAAATCTTCAGTTGCACAGTATTGCACAATCGCAAGAAATATCCAATAGCACAATATTGCGCAATAGCAAGAAATTGTCAATAGTACAGTATTGCGCAATAGCAAGAAATATTTAATTGCACAGTATTGTGCAAAAGAAGATACTTCGTATAAATTGCTTATTTCTTGACCAATTTCAATGGGGTTTTATTCTTGAATTCTTGGGGTTCTTTAATATGCTGAATCTAACCGTGTATTTAGTTTTTGGATTTTGGGCCCCTTTTTAAATTGGTCCACATTGAGGTCCAAAGGGTCCAAAATTAAACTTTGTTTGATTTCATCAAAAATTGAATTATTGAGGTTCTTTGATATGCCAAATCTAACCGTGTATTTAGATTCTTAATTTTTGGTTCCGTTTTCAAATTGGTCTACATTAAGGTCCAAAGGGTCCAAAATTAAACTTAGTTTGATTTTAACAAAAATTGAATTCTTAGGGTTCTTTAATATACTGAATCTAAACATGTATTTAGATTTTTGATTATGGGCCAAGTTTTCAAGTTGGTCCAAATCGGGGTCCAAAATTAAACTTTGTTTGATTTCAACAAAAATTGAATATATGGGGTTCTTTGATATGATGAATCTAACCATGTATTTAGATTTTTGATTTTTGGGCCCCGTTATCAACTTTGTCCACATTGAGGTCAACAGGGTCCAAAATTAAACTTTGTTTGATTTCATCAAAAATTGAATTCTTGGGGTTCTTTGATATGCTGAATCTAACCATGTATTTAGATTTTGGATATTGGACCATAATAGGTAAATGTCCAATTTAAAATTTTTAAGTTCTTAGACCACATTCATTCTGTGTCAGAAACCTATGCTGTGTCAAATATTTAATCACAATCCAAATGCAAAGCTGTATCAAGCTTGAATGTTGTGTCCGTACTTGCCCCAACTGTTCAGGGTTCGACCTCTGCGGTCGTATCAAGCTGCGCCCTGCGGAGCATTTTATTGTGGTTTGGTCAGGTTCTCAGATACTAAAAGCAAAAGATTAGCTGTATTTTCCTTTATGGTATGCTCGTGAGGTAAACATGTCTGTCTATCCACATGGTTTATATGACCGTTACCTTATTTTCATGGTTCATTAGTCAGTGTTAAGTTTTTGTGGTTTGGTCAGGTTCTCAGATACTAAAAGCAAAAGATCAGCTGTATTTTGGTTTATGGTATGCTCGGAAGGTAAACATGTCTGTCTATCCACATGGTTTATATGACCGTTACCTTATTTTCATGGTTCATTCGTCAATGTTAATATTTCATGGTTATATAAAGATAAGGAGATGTGGTATGATTTTACATATTTTACAATCATGACAAATCTTTGAAAATTATATAAATGCAAAGTTTTTTGTATTTGTTAGTTGGTATAATCATTTGATATAAAAATAAGGAGATGTAGTATGATTGCAAATGAGACAACTATCCGCCAAAGTAAAAATAAAGAGATTTGGTATGATTGCCAGTGAGACAACTATCAACCAGAGTAAAAATAAGGAGATGTGGTATGATTGCCAATGAGAACTATCCGCCAAAGTAAAAATAAGAAGATCTGCTATAGTAAAAATAAGGAGATGTGGTATGATTGCCATTGAGAACTATTCGCCAGAGTAAAAATATGAAGATGAGGTATGATTGCCAATGAGACAACTATCCGCTAAGTAAAAATAATGAGATGTGGTATGATTGCCAATGAGACAACTATCCGCCAAGTAAAAATAGGAAAATGTAGTATAATCGCCAATGAGACAACTATCTTCTAAAGTAAAAATAAGGAGATGTGGTATGATTGCCAATGAGAACTATCCACCAAAGTAAAAATAAGAAGATCTGCTACAGTAAAAATAAAGAGATGTGGTATGATTGCCAATGAGAACTATTTGCCAGAGTAAAAATAAGGCGATGTGGTATGATTGCCAATGAGAACTATCCACCAAAGTAAAAATAAGAAGATCTGCTATAGTAAAAATAAGATGTGGTATGATTGCCAATGACACAACTATCTTCCAAAGTATAAATAAGGAGATGTGGTATGATTGCCAATGAGAACTATTTGCCAGAGTAAAAATAAGGAGATGTGGTATGATTGCCAATGAGACAACTATCCGCCAACTGAAAAAAAGGAGATGTGGTATGATTGCCAATGAAAACTATCCGCCAGAGTAAAAATAAGAAGATCTGCTATAGTAAAAATAAAGAGATGTGGTATGATTGCTAATGAGAACTATTCGCCAGAGTAAAATAAGGAGATGTGGTATGATTGCCAATGAGAACTATCCTCCAAAGTAAAAATAAGAAGATCTGCTATAGTAAAAATAAAGAAATGTGGTATGATTGCCAATGAGAACTATTCGCCAGAGTAAAAATAAGAAGATGTGGTATGATTGCCAATGAGAACTATCCGCCAAAGTAAAAATATGAAGATCTGTTATAGTAAAATAAAGAGATGTGGTATGATTGCCAATGAGAACTATTAGCCAGAGTAAAAACAAGGAGATGTGGTATGATTGCCAATGAGAACTATCCGCCAAAGTAAAAATAAGATTATCTGCTATAGTAAAAAAAGGAGATGTTGTATGATTGCCAAAGAGAACTATTCGCCAGAGTAAAAATAAGGAGATGTGGTATGATTGCCAATGAGACATCTATCTGCCAAGTAAAAATAAGGAGATGTAGTATGATTGCCAATGAGACAACTATCTTCTAAAGTGAAAAGAAGGAGATGTGGTATGATTGCCAATGAGAACTATTCGCCAGAGTAAAAATAAGGAAATGTGGTATAATTGCCAAATGACAACTATCTTCCAAAGTAAAAATAAGGAGATGTGGTATAATTGTCAATGAGAACTATTCGTGTTTTTACAGGGTACCTCCAGATACTGTATATATACATGGAATCTTTTACATGAAAAATAAAATTATTACGCTCTTTGTTGGTGGTTAAAATAGTACTTTTAATATAGTTTATACATTAAATATACGATATAACAAAAGCGGAAAGTATTTAAGTGATTTTAGTGTAATTATTTCAGCATTTTAGGAAGACTAAAATTTTCCCGATATTTACCACCTTTTTATAGAAAGCAAAATTGTTATGTGTATCATCACAATATTTTTTACTCTGATTAAAGCAATAAGACACTGTGCATGTGTGTGCCAAATTTCATGTGTGAAATAAAAGTAGTTTTGAAAAAATTAGCAATTAAAAACACAAATTAAGTCAAAATTTTGTCATTGATTAAACACAGATTATCCTGTGGCATTAATCATTTTGTTGCTTACACTATTAGGTCATTAACAAGGACAGTGGTCACTCAATACATTTCTCATTTTTAGCTCACCTGACCTGAAAGGTCAAGTGAGCTTTTCTCATCACTTTGCGTCCGTCGTCCTGCGTCCGTCGTCCGTCGTCCGTAAACTTTTACAAAAATCTTCTCCTCTGAAACTACTGGGCCAAATTTAACCAAACTTGGCCACAATCATCATTGGGGTATCTAGTTTTAAAAATGTGTGGCGTGACCCTGTCAACCAACCAAGATGGCCGCCACGGCTAAAAATAGAACATAGGGGTAAAATGCAGTTTTTAGCTTATAACTCAAAAACCAAAGCATTAAGAGCAAATCTGACATGGGGTAAAATTGTTCATCAGGTCAAGATCTATCTGCCCTGAAATTTTCAGATGAATCGGACAACCCGTTATTGGGTTGCTGCCCCTGAATTGGTAATTTTAAGGAAATTTTGCTGTTTTTGGTTATTATCTTGAATATTATTATAAATAGAGATAAACTGTAAACAGCAATAATGTTCAGCAAAGTAAGATTTACAAATAAGTCAATATAACCGAAATGGTCAGTTGACCCCTTTAGGAGAAATTGCCCTTTATAGTCAATTTTTAACCATTTTTCGTAAATCTTAGTAATCTTTTACAAAAATCTTCTCCTCTGAAACAACTGGGCCAAATTAAACCAAACTTGGCCACAATCATCATTGGGGTATCTAGTTTAAAAAATGTGTGGCGTGACCCGGCCAACCAACCAAGATGGCCGCCACAGCTAAAAATAAAACATAGGGGTAAAATGCAGTTTTTGGCTTATAACTCAAAAACCAAAGCATTTAGAGCAAATCTGACATGAAGTAAAATTGTTTATCAGGTCAAGATCTATCTGCCCTAAAATTTTCAGATGAATCGAACAACCTGTTGTTGGGTTGCTGCCCCTGAATTGGTAATTTTAAGGAAATTTTGCTGTTTTTGGTTATTATCTTGAATATTATTATAGATAGAGATAAACTGTAAACAGCAATAATGTTCAGCAAAGTAAGATTAACAAATAAGTCAACATGACTGAAATGGTCAGTTGACCCCTTTAGGAGTTATTGCCCTTTATAGTCAATTTTTAACAATTTTTTGTAAATCTTAGTAATCTTTTACAAAAATCTTCTCCTCTGAAACTACGTGGCCAAATTAAACCAAACTTGGCAACAATCATCATTTGGTTATCTAGTTTTAAAAATGTGTGGCGTGACCTGGTCAACCAACCAAGATGGCCGCCACGGCTAAAAATAGAACATAGGGGTAAAATTCAGTTTTTGGCTTTTAACTCAAAAACCAAAGCATAAAGAGCAAATCTGACATGGGGTAAAATTGTTCATCAGGTCAAGATCTATCTGCCCTGAAATTTTCAGATGAATCGGACAACCCGTTATTTGGTTGCTGCCCCTGAATTGGTAATTTTAAGGAAATTTTGCTGTTTTTGGTTATTATCTTGAATATTATTATAGATAGAGATAAACTGTAAACAGCAATAATGTTCAGCAAAGTAAGATTTACAAATAAGTCAATATAACCGAAATGGTCAGTTGACCCCTTTAGGAGTAATTGCCCTTTATAGTCAATTTTTAACCATTTTTCGTAAATCTTAGTAATCTTTTACAAAAATCTTCTCCTCTGAAACAACTGGGCCAAATTAAACCAAACTTGGCCACAATCATCATTTGGTTATTTAGTTTTAAAAATGTGTGGCGTGACCTGGTCAACCAACCAAGATGGCCGCCACGGCTAAAAATAGAACATAGGGGTAAAATTCAGTTTTTGGCTTTTAACTCAAAAACCAAAGCATTTAAAGCAAATCTGACATGAAGTAAAATTGTTTATCAGGTCAAGATCTATCTTCCCTGAAATATTCAGATGAATCGGACAACCCGTTGTTGGGTTGCTGCCCCTGAATTGGTAATTTTAAGGTAATTTTGCTGTTTTTGGTTATTATCTTGAATATTATTATAGATAGAGATAAACTGTAAAAAACGATAAATGTCGGCAAAGTAAGATCAACAAATAAGTCAACATGACCGAAATTGTCAGTTGTCCCCTTTAGGAGTTATTGCCCTTTATAGTCAATTTTAACCATTTTTTCGTAAATCTTAGTAATCTTTTACAAAAATCTTCTCCTCTGAAACTACTGGGCCAAGTTAATTATAGATAGAGATAATTGTAAGAAAAATGTTCAGTAAATTAAGATGTACAAACACATCACCATCACCAAAACACAATTTTGTCATGAATCCATCTGCGTCCTTTGTTTAATATTCACATAGACCAAGGTGAGCGACACAGGCTCTTTAGAGCCTCTAGTTGCTTGTGTGGTTGATTTATTTGTTTTGAATAGCTAGCTAACTTCGTAAATTGTTATTTTCTTTGGAGGAATATGTTTTGTGTCTGTTTTTCAATACTTTAAACTTTTTATTGAATAGATTTTTTTTTTACAATTGTAGTATAAGAATCAAATCGGTCGGTTCTGTTTCACACCTGGAATATGGCACATAAATTAAGTCTATGTTATGGTCTTGCATGATGTTTTCGACCTAAATCCCCCTCGGTGTGAACGACAACAAAAATATATCACCGTTCGTGCTATAAATTATACACCAGCAGACACAACTGCAATAATTTCAAAGCTGAATTGGCAATAGGTTTGTCCGAGCAAACCAATGAAGCCAATGACCTATGTGTGGCAAGCTGGCAGCAGGATTTTTTTTCGGATTGACCATTTGCTTTCATCTGTTGCTACGCATGCTTATTTTTTTCCGTGGCTTTGCTGCGGGAAAATTTATTTTCACTTTTGTACACATTTATATCCTCAACTATACTGCATTTCATGTTGCAGAGTATTCATTTTCATCCAGTCTTGTGCAAATTCATTTATTTTCAGTTCATACCAAGCCAAGTTATTGATGTTCAAAATCCTACTCCCCTCCCTCCTTTTGGAATCAAACGGTCGTCCCCTTACTGAAAGCTAATGAAAGGACGTCATCAATTTATATTCTGAGAAAAGTATGATCATAAACATCATTACCGTAAAAACAAGGATTCTACTGGTACAGCATGTTTTACTAACTGATTGAATTATGTCGGAATTCTTAGAGAAAAGCTAGGATTATATATTCTTTATATGCCTGTACCAAGTCCTGATCAAGCAGGTATTTGAGTGGTTGTCGTTTGTTCATATCTGTCAATTTTGATTTGGTAAATTGTTTTGTTATGAATTAGGCTGTTGGTTTTCTCTTTGTTTCCATTTTTTTATATCCGGGCCTTTTATAGCCGACCGTACGGTGGGTTTTTCTCATTGTTGAAGGCAGTACGGTTGCCTAAAACTGCTTACTTCCACATATATCCTTATTTTTATATATTACAAGTATTACATAAAATTAACATTATCAATGTTCCATGTAAATGAGGTAAGGTCAGATGAACTCTGCCACAAAGACATGTACACTTTGCTACCATTGCATACATCAAATATATTTGACCCACTACTTATATCACCTGAGATAAGGACTTGACCACTGAAACTTAACCTTGTTCACTGATCCATGAAATGAGGCCGAGGTCAGGGGAACCACGTATGACCGACAAGTAGACCTTGCAAGGATACTATATATTAGTAACCAAATATAGTTATCCTAGAACTCACGATTAAAGAGATGCAAAGGATACATAAGGGACATTCAAAGTCACCAGTGAGACATTCATATGAAGAAAAAAAGCTATACAGTTGTTTAGCAGTCACTAAACCATGAAAATGAGGTCAAGGACAATGATTATATGACAGACGGGAACTTCGTGACACAATGGATCTATATGCAAAGTATGAATCATCCGATTCCTCTACCCTCTGAAATATAAAGATAGAAATATATACAAATATTTATTTGTTCAGTGTATGTTCACTGGTGTTAATATGTCTTTTGATTGAGTTAAGCCATTTCAATTGATATTTTATAGTGTGTCTTTCTATGTTGTGATGTTACACTATTGTTTCAGATAACAGTGAAGGTTTGGTACCATTTAAATGTTTAAACCCACTGCAATTGTTTGCACCTGTCCTCAGGCCTCTACAATAACTTTTTCTTCAACTTGCCCAATAGGACAAGTACATACCAAAACTTACTTGTCCGAATGGAATTGTAACTTGTCCAAAAAAAAATCTAAATATTAACCTTTTTGGATTTTAAGTTAATTCAATGAACAAAATGAATTAAAACAATAGAACAGAATTTGATTTATATCTCTTGATATCCTTTTCAAAAATATGAGTCGAGAACAACTGAATCTAGTCATGTCACAGGACTTAGGTTCTAGTTTTCATCAATGCCAAAGTCTCATCAGACTCTGCACATGAGGCACAGTCTGGTAGGCCTGTCAGTCTACACTCATTTGGTTAGTATCCTGGTCTTTGATGTCGATAACATATTGATTATTATGATTAATGTCTTACTACAGTCAGCATTGTTTTTAATATATTTAAATGTTTATTCAAACGCAATCAAAAATGGTTTTGTCCACATATGATCAAATATGATATTTTTAATATGAATTTTATGGTCAATAATTTCTTCGTTTTTATTTGAAAAATATTTTTTTTAAATAAGATTTATCATATTTATTAAAAAGCAACAGAATAAGGTAGGGAAACGAGGTACTGGTTTTTCTTGTCCCTGTAATGTCTCCTAAGGTGCCGAACTGTCTATTAAACATGGAGCCGATTTCGTGCCGGTTCTGAACTAGTGTCTTGTTACCTTATCTACAAAGCGCATCGCTGATTCCATTGGTAAGACTGGTTTCCAAGAATAGTATGCGTTTTATCTGTTATAAAGCATCTGACAAAGAACCATTTTTATATTATCGATCGCAAGTAAACATGTCAAATAATATGAAATTAACATTTGTTTTTATCTTCTTTTCTTGTTTTTTGTTTATTACTTTGATCATCAAAGTTGGATATAATTTATTTTCTACAGAATGATTTTACTTGTCCTGTCGGACAAGCATGTTATGGCTTGTCCGACCTTTTTTTCTTCTGGTACCGGATAATCGAGCCCTGGTCCTAAGTCAGGAATCTGAAGTTCAGTAGTTGTCGTTTGTTGATGTGGTTCATAAGTGTTTCTCGTTTTTATATAGATTAGACCGTTGGTTTTCCCGTTTGAATCGTTTTACACTAGTAATTTTTGGGGCCCTTTATAGCTTGCTGTTCGATGTGAGCCCAGGATCCATGTTGAAGACCGTACTTTGACCTAAAATGGTTTACTTTTATAAATTTTGACTTGGATGGAGAGTTGTCTCATTGGCACTCATACCACATCTTCTTATATCTAAATAGTTCATATATACCGGTACTTTAACAGAAACACTCCCTCTTTTCCACCATTTGCAGTCTTTCTTATTTTTATAAAGCAACAGTATACTCAGACCTGCTAATCCAATCCATTCTGCGATAGTTTTACACCAGTTTTGGAACTAAACATGCTAAATACAATTTTATGTGCTTCACCACTTACCAAAAGAAAATTGGATATTTACCCAGAAAATCATTACGAACACCTTCTATCAAAAGATAGAAAAATAACATGTTGGCAGGGCAACTTATAAATGTTAATATCTAAAAAACATCTCTAGAGATCACTTGTATCGAATCTTTATGTAAAAATTCGAAAATTTTAATAGGTCAAGGTCATTGTTATTTAACAGCTGAATGAAAATTGTAAATGTGCACCCTATAAGTACAAATGCCAATCTCGAACCATATTTGGCAGCATAAATATCAAATAAGTCCTAGTTATAGAAACTATAGTTATAATCCTTTGAATTATTCGAATTTATTTTGCTATATATATATGTAGTGGCGGCCAGCTGTCTAAACGTGACTGTTTTTTCCATGAAATTTTAGCTTTGACCTTTGACCCAAATTTAAGAAAATCGTGACAACTGTAGACAACATTTCGATGAGGCTTGTTCTTCTCTTTCCAATGATATGAAATACAGCCGTGTGTTATTCCGTTAACCCAAATCGATCAAATTTGTTGACTGGGCACCGTACTAAATGAGAACTATCCGCCAAAGTAAAAATAAGGAGATGTGGTATGATTACCAATGAGAACTCACCACAAAAGCAAAAATAAGGAGATGTGGTACGATTGCCAATGAGAACTATCCACCAGAGTAAAAATAAGGAGATGTGGTATGATTGCCAATGAGACAACTATCCGCCAAGTAAAAGTTAGGAGATGTGGTATAATTGCCAATGAGAACTATCTGTCAAAGTAAAAATAAGAAGATCTGCCATAGTAAAAATAAGGAGATGTGGTATAATTGCCAATGAGACAACAATCTTCCAAAGTAAAAATAAGGAGATGTGGTATAATTGCCAATGAGACAACAATCTTCCAAAGAAAAAATAAGGAGATGTGGTATGATAGCCAATGAGAAATATTCGCCAGAGTAAAAATAAGGAGATGTGGTATGATTGCCAATGAGACAACTATCCGCCAAGTAAAAATAAGGAGATTTGGTATAATTGCCAATGAGACAACTATCTTCCAAAGTAAAAATAAGGAGATGTGGTATGATTGTCAATGAGAACTATCTGCTAAAGTAAAAAAAAGGAGATGTGGTATGATTGCTAATGAGAACTATCTGCCAAAGTAAATATAAGGAGATGTAGTATGATTGCCAATGAGAACTATCCGCCAAAGTAAAAACAAGGAGATGTGGTATGATTGCCAATGAGAACTATCTTCCAAAGTAAAAATAAGGAGATGTGGTATAATTGCCAATGAGACAACAATCTTCCAAAGAAAAAATAAGGAGATGTGGTATGATAGCCAATGAGAAATATTCGCCAGAGTAAAAATAAGGAGATGTGGTATGATTGCCAATGAGACAACTATCCGCCAAGTAAAAATAAGGAGATTTGGTATAATTGCCAATGAGACAACTATCTTCCAAAGTAAAAATAAGGAGATGTGGTATAATTGCCAATGAGACAACAATCTTCCAAAGTAAAAATAAGGAGATGTGGTATAATTGCCAATGAGACAACAATCTTCCAAAGAAAAAATAAGGAGATGTGGTATGATAGCCAATGAGAAATATTCGCCAGAGTAAAAATAAGGAGATGTGGTATGATTGCCAATGAGACAACTATCTGCCAAGTAAAAATAAGGAGATTTGGTATAATTGCCAATGAGACAACTATCTTCCAAAGTAAAAATAAGGAGATGTGGTATGATTGTCAATGAGAACTATCTGCTAAAGTAAAAAAAAGGAGATGTGGTATGATTGCTAATGAGAACTATCTGCCAAAGTAAATATAAGGAGATGTAGTATGATTGCCAATGAGAACTATCCGCCAAAGTAAAAACAAGGAGATGTGGTATGATTGCCAATGAGAACTATCCGCCAAAGTAAAAATAAGGAGATGTGGTACAAATGTATGATTGCAAATGAGAACTATCCACCAAAGTAAAAATAAGGAGATGTGGTATGATTGCCAATGAGACAACTATCTCCACTACGTGTTTCCAGGGAAACTCAATTTGTGACAGTAAAACTACCGATGGACGTCTGCACAGCTTCACATAGAATACAGTTATCTCTAATCTAATCTATCTTAAATATATACATAAATTTGTTTTGTCAAAGTACACAGTTTTGCCTAACCAGTTAGTTGGATAATCTTTTGACCTGTAGTTAAGTTGATTGATAAAATCTTTGTCTACATTACTCTTAAAATATAAAAATAATATAAAGATGTGGTTTGATTGCCAATGACAACACTCCACCAGAGACAAAATGACATAGAAGTTAACAAAACTATATGTCACCGTACGGCTTATGTGTTTAACAGATTTGTTTTCTCTCAATCGATTTATGACTTTTGAACAGCTTTATACTACTGTTGCCTTTATTTATGACAATGAGCAAAACCCATACCGCATAGTCAGCTATAAGAGGCCCCTAAATGAAAAATGTAAAACAATTCAAACGAGAAGACTAACAGCCTGACTTATGTACGAAAAAAAAATATGATATACAGCAACACAAGACTTCCACTGAATTACAGGCTACGACTTGGGACAGTCACATATAGAATGTGACGGGGTTAAATACATGGCTTCATGGTACGATGAATTGAAGTTTATTCTTAGCCATTATAAGGCTTGGCTTTTAGAATTCCTGTTTTAGATATTTTTGATAATCCAATACAACTATATCTACAATAATAAATTCAGATTGAGAAAATGGAAATCTTCCTGATCTATGTGTTTATCCGGTTTTTGAGTTGGGATTTCTTCTAAATTATGAGAAAGCCTTGGACGATGGAGTTGGCATATTTACGCAATATTAAATCAAAAATGAAATAATGAAGTAAACAGTAAAATTTAATCAGCTTATAATTGTTCAAAATACATACATGTATGATAATTATGTTTACTTTAGATCTTGCCGCAAGCTGATAGACAAGTTGTATTTGTGCTAATTAATTTTTTAAAATTGGAATGTTTTCAAGGTAATTGAAAAGCAATCAATATACTGGACAATGATTTGTCAAATTAAGTAGCAAGATGATTATTTAAAAATTTGAATATAATGACTGCAATACACAGTTTATATATCTAATCTATTAAAATTGAAAAAGGTCACGTTAACCGGTTAGCATTTTTGGTATTCAAATCCAATATGGCTGGATCACAACATCGACAATGCTTTGATTAATATTTATAATAATTGATTATAAATATTAGATTAAGAAAATTAACTTTTCAAGAAAATAGCTGAGTTTTTTTTTGTATTATAAGGATACTGGTATGTCACAGTATAACAAGGTTGAGTGGTAAATACCCCAGTTTATTAAATGAACTACAATGTACATGTAATTGTTAAAATTATAAAAGGGGAGATAATCAAGAGATAATCAAGAGCTAGCTGGTTCATTCTAGTAGGTTGCATTACACCAGTGCTTTTAATTCCTTTTTAACAGGATAAACATATTTCATTGAGCAACTGTTCAACAAAAATAGCATGACCTATTTACAAAATTAATTGCTTGTTAGAGTAAAAAACTAATAAACATTGCAATCATTACAATATAAATTGCATATAAAAATAGAGTTGTTAACTAAATAATCAGCTGTATGAATGAAAGATTGGAGACAGGGTTCTCAATAAGGCAGTCAATGAGTCATGAAGTCATGAAAACTATCTATGACTCATTTTCAAAACTGACGAGCCTAAAGATGCTCAAGGATTGTAAAATTTTGTAGATTAACTAAGCGAACATACATGTATCACCATTTTATAGCAAATTTGAATGTCTAAAAATTATCTAAATTTGATGTCATTTCCGTGCTCTTTTTTATCATGAAGACTAAAACGATAATTATGTAGCAATAAAATTTCTTCTCGCAGTTGGAACTCGCCATGGTCATTAATGACGATTCCCTGGACTCCCCTTCAAAAGTCCTTTGTCAGAACCCTAGGTCTGTGTCAAACAGACAGCAACCAATCAATGATAGAGGTCAAAATGGTATTCAACAATAGATTCCCTGGACTCCCCTTTAAAAGTCCTTTGTCAGAACCCTAGGTCTGTGTCAAACAGACAGCAATCAATCAATGATAGAGGTCAAAATGGTATTCAACAATAGATTCCCTGGACTCCCCTTTAAAAGTCCTTTGTCAGAACCCTAGGTCTGTGTCAAACAGACAGCAATCAATCAATGATAGAGGTCAAAATGGTATTCAACAATAGATTCCCTGAACTCCCCTTCAAAATTCCTTATTCAGAACCCTAGGAGGTCTATGTAAAACAGACAGCAACCAATCAATGAGACAGGTCAAAATGGTATTCAACAATAGATTCCCTGGACTTCCCTTCAAAAGTCCTTAGTCAAAACCCTAGGAGGTCTATGTCAATCAGACTGCAACCAATCAATGAGACAGGTCAAAATGGTATTCAACAATAGATTCCCTGGACTCTCCTTCAAAAGTCCTTTGTCAGAACCCTAGGTCTGTAAAACAGACAGCAACCAATCAATGAGACAGGTCAAAATGGTATTCAACAATAACAGTCAGGGGTACTACTTGTACAAGTAATTTTTATTTACTTGAAGAAGTAAATATTAATATACTTATATAAGTAAATTTGTAGGATACTTATACAAGTGTATTTTATTTACTTGTATAGGTAAAAAAAAATTTGGCTTAGTTATGTCCCTTAGACATTCAGATTTTTTTACTTATACAAGTAAAAAAGTCATCCTATCTTCTTTTCTTGAATTCTCAACACTTCTTTGCTCTAATAGAATTTTTGATTGTCTGTCCTTTGCAGATGTCTTTACTAATTATTTAAGCGTAATTTCATGGACAATGAAAATCTCATTTGTCTGTTATCTTCAGAACACTGCTCATTTACAAGCCCCCAAGGGGCAATTTTTGAAGGCCTCGCGCAAATACTTTAGATCTTTATTCAATCAGTTTCTTTGTTGAATTAATGAGATGAAACATTGAACTCTTAACAAAAAATTATGAGCTAACCTGAGAAAAATTGTTAAAGGCATGTTTTACATCTCAAAACTTGAGAATTTTTGTGGGATTGTAAAAAAAATGTACTTATACAAGTAAATTTTTGAGAAAATTAAGGGGAGATTATTCAAACATTATAATTAACTTATATAAGTTTATTTTATTTACTTCTTCAAGTAAATAAAGATTACTTGTACAAGTAGTACCCCTGACTGAATAAATTCCCTTGACTCCCCTCCAAAAATCCTTAGTCAGAACCCTAGGAGGTCTATGTAAAACAGACAGCAACCAATCAATGAGACAGGTGAAAATGGTATTCAACAATAGATTCCCTTGACTCCCCTTCAAAAATCCTTAAAACTCTAGGAGGTCTATGTCAAACAGACAGCAACCAATCAATGAGACAGGTCAAAATGGTATTCAACAATAAATTCCCTTGACTCCCCTCCAAAAATCCTTAGTCAGAACCCTAGGTGGCCTATGTAAAACAGACAGCAACCAATCAATGAGACAGGTCAAAATGGTATTCAACAATAGATTCCCTGAACTCCCCTTCAAAAGTCCTTAGTGAGAACCCTAGGAGGTCTATGTCAAACAGACAGCAACCAATCAATGATAAAGGTCAAAATGGTATTCAACAAAAAATCATTGTCTTGATAAAATTTTCGGGCCTCGGTGGCTGAGTGGTCTAAGTAGTCGACCTACTGTTTCACTAGCCTGTCAACACTGAGGTTGCGAGTTCAATTCCCACATGGGGCAGGAGCACTTGACTCCAATCTTAATTCACAAGGATTGTCAGTTTTTCTACCGAAGGTTGGTGGTTCTCTCCAGGCTCTCCGTCTTCCTCCACCAATAAAAACTGACTGCCACGAAATAGCACAATTGTGTTGAAAGTGGCGTTAAACACCAATCAGTCGATCAATCAATTATAAAGTGTTATTATTATTTCTATTTGAAAAAGAAACATTTATCTGTTTATATTTCCAGATTGAACATCTGTTATTTGTATTTCATCCTTGTCCAGTCAATTAGATAATTGTCCAGTCAATGTAAACCTTGTCCAGTCAATGTGAACATTGTCCAGTCTAGTTGCTATTATAGGTAAGTGTACATTATATGTGAACTATATGTAGGACCATTTACTACTGAAATTTGTTTGAAATGTAAGAGTGTCTCAACTCTAAAAGGGAAGATAATCAACATATAGTTTTTCATTCAAAATACTGCAACATTAAACAAGACACAAAAAAGCCCAAAGAATAATTACAAAATTATATTCCTACAAATATAGATTGGTTGAACTTCAGCATTGAACTTGTGCTAAATGAAAAAAAATGTGAAAAATGATCTGCAAATAAGTTTACATGGTCGAAATCGTCAGACGACTCCTTATTGGAGTTAATGCCCCTTAATGAAGATTTTTGTCATTTTTGCATTTTTGCCTTATATCTGAAAAAACTATAATAGATACAGGGCTCACACTACTTCAGAATCATAGGGAAAAGTGACTTCTCTTTTTGAAACTGATAGGGAGAAGTGGTGAGATTTGAAAGAGAAGTTCTCCTTCGTGCGTGGCGCTACAATGTTTGGTTTTTACTATAGTATAAGGGGTTATATGTAACTTATATCTGAGTATACAATTAAAGAAACAGTTCAATTTCAAAGTTATTTAGGTTCTTGTGAGAAACTACCAACTAAATATCTAGCACTAAAAAGAATTTTTTTTTATGTCAGAAAGGAAAAGAAAGTATAATATATCAATTACAATTCAATTAAAAAACTATTCTGTTTATCATATGCATATTTATGAAATTCAGTGCTTCTCATCAAAAAGATATATAAATTTAACAAAGTTAAGCTGGATCATAATATATTGATATTAGTAAATTAGTCCTGGAGTTAAGCTACTTTAATCAATAAATTGAAACAACCCAGATACATGGAATTATATACATTAATCAAGTAGTTCAAAAGTCTGTTAATGCGTGTGGAATGTGTAATTTTTATACGACCGCATAATTTTTTTTGCGTCATAATGCTATGATGTCGTCTGCATCGGCGTCAGCGTTGTCCGAAGACACATTTGGTTTCCAGACAATAACTTTAGTTTAAGTGAATGGATCTCTATGAAATTTTACAAGAAGGTTCAACACCACAAAACAAAGGTTGGGATTGATTTTGGGGGTTATGGTACCAACAGTTTAGGAATTAGGGGCCAAAAAAGGGGCCAAAAACAAGCATTTTTGTAGTTTCCGGACAATAACTTGTGTATAAGTGTATGGATCTCTCTGACATTGTACCACAAGGTTCCATATCACAAAGGGAAGGCTGGGATGGAGTTTGGGGGTAATTGCCGTAAACATGCAGGAATTGGGGCAGAAAAGGGGCCAAAAACAAACATTTTTCTAGTTTCCAAACAATAACTTGTGTTCAAGTGTATGGATCTGTCTAAAATTGTACTACAAGGTTCCATACTACAAAGGGAAGGCTGCGATTGAGTTTGGGGGTAATTGCTCCAAGGGGGGGGGGATTTTTTTTTCCAATTCTTTTAAGGGGTTCATATTTTTTTTTTTCAAAATTTTTCAAATTTCAAATTTTTGAAAAGTTTCAAGAAGAAATCTTCATTTCACAGTATTGCGCAATAGTTTTTTTAAGATCTTTGACCACATTTATTTTTTTGTCAAAAACCTATGTTATGTCAAAAATTGGATCAAAATCCAAATTCAGACAGTATCAAGCTTGAATATTGTGTCCAAAAATGCCCCCAACTGTTCAGGGTTCGACCTCTGCGGTCGTATTAGGCTGCGCTCAGCAAAGCATTTTTGTCGAGCCTGCAACTTTTGTCGCAGAAAGCTCGACATTGGGATAGTGATCCGGCTGCTACAGTGGCAGCGGCGTTAGCTAACTTCTTAAAAGCTTTATATTTTAGAAGCTAGAAGACCAGGATGCTTCATACTTTGTATATAGATGCCTTATGTTACAAAGTTTCCGTCTGTCATATGTCCAATGTCCTTGACCTCATTTTCATGGTTCAGTGACTACTTGAAAAAAAAGTCAACATTTTTAGCTCACCTGGCCCAAGGGCCAAGTGAGCTTTTCTCATCACTTGGCGTCCGTCGTCCGTTGTCGTTGTCCGTCGTCGTTAACTTTTACAAAAATCTTCTCCTCTGAAACTACTGGTCCAAATTTGACCAAACTTGGCCACAATCATCATTGGGGTATCTAGTTTTAAAAATGTGTCCAGTGACCCAGCCAACCAACCAAGATGGCCGCCATGGCTAAAAATAGAACATAGGGGTAAAATGTAGATTTTGGCTTATATCTCTGAAACCAAAGCATTTAGAGCAAATCTGACAGGGGTAAAATTGTTTATCAGGTCAAGATCTATCTGTCCTGAAATTTTCAGATGAATCGGACAACCCGTTGTTGGGTTGCTGCACCTGAATTTGTAATTTTACGGAAATTTTGCCGTTTTTGGTTATTATCTTGAATATTATTATAGATAGAGATAAACTGAAAAGAGGGGACCAATTTATCAAACTTGGGCTGAATTATCCTTAAGGTATCTAGTATAAAGTTTGTGTTTTTTTGTCTATCAAAAAACATGACCGCCATGACAAAGAAAATAAAACATAGGGCAAAAAAAAAAGTTTATGGCTTATATCTGAAAAAAAAGCAGTTAAAGCAAAACTGACCTAAATAAAAATGATAAGCATGTAAAGATTTATCTGCCACAAAAATTTCAAACCAATGGGACAACCCTATTTGGAGTTATTGCCCCTGAAATAATAATTGTTATTAAAGTTTCTGTTTTTCGATTTTATCTAGAAAACTATTAAAGATAAAGAGAAATTTCAACAGCAAAAATGTTCAGCAAGTTTAAAAAAATCTACAAATAAGTCAAACTGAACAAATTTGTAAATTAATCCCTTATTGGAGTTATTGAAACTATGATAGATAGAGAGAAACCTTTAGTGGCAAAAATGTTCCACAAAGTAAGATCTACCAAAATTATAGGAGCTAGGTTAAAAGTGTAAACTGTAAAAATTATCAGCACGATAAGATGTATCCACCCTGAAAATTTGGTAAAAACTAACCACTTGTTTTTGCCTCTAAACTATCTATTTTAGAATTTACAGTTGGTGGCTGCTATCATAAAAACTATAGGAGTAAGGTTAAAAGTGTAAATTGCAAAAAGGGGCAACACAACAAAATGTATCTAACCTAAAAATTGGAGAAAAATCTGTCACCCTGTTTTAGAGTTATTGCCCCTGAAAAATCATTTTTTTACGACTGCAAAAAATTTGCGTTCCTATATTGCTATCACGTTGTCGTCGTCCGAAGACATTTGGTTAAGTGTACGGATCTCTATGAAATTTAAACAAAAGGTTCAATACCACAAAAGGAAGGTTGGGATTGTTTTTGGGGGTGATGGTCCCAACCAGTTTAGGAATTAGGGGCCAAAAAGGGGCCCAAAACAAGCATTTTTCTAGTTTCAGGACAATTACTTGTGTATAAGTATTTTGATTGCTCTGAAATTGTACCATATGGGTCAATTCTACAAGTAGAAGGTTGGTATTCATTTTGGGGGTAATAGCCCACACCTTTCAGGAATTAGGGGCCAAAAAGGGACCAAAACAAGCATTTTTCTAAGTTTTCAGACAATTACTTGTGTTTAAATGTATGGATGTCTCTTAAATTGTACCACATGTTACAAAAAGAAAATTTCTTCAAATATTATTTTTTTTGGAGGGGGGTAAACAAAAAATTTTTTTGGGGGTGGGGTCAATTTTTTTCCTCAAGATTTAATAAATTATCAATTTTCCATTATTTTTTTGGAGGGTGGGTAAACAAAAAATTTTTTTGGGGGTGGGGTCAATTTTTTTCCCTCAAGATTTAAGAAAGTCAATTTTCCCAAAAAAAATTGGGGGTCACAAGTTATTTTGCTAATTCTTTGTATATAGTCTGAAAACAGATTTACTAAGTATTGCGCAACATCACAGTGTATTGCACAACAGCAAGAAATCTTCAATTGAATATAAATTCAAATCATATAACCAATTTCAAGTTCTTTGACTACATTTATTCTGTGTCAGAAACCTATAATGTGTCAAATATTTAATTACAATCCAAATTCAGACCTGTATCAAGCTTGAAAATTGTGTCCATTTTTGCCCCAACTGTTCAGGGTTGGACCTCAGCGGTCGTATCCAGCTGCACTTGCGAAGCACATTTATTAAAAGTGTTATCCTGTTATTGATAAACGTGTAGGCCCTAGGTTAAAAGTGTAAATTACAAAAATGGTCAGCTTGACAAGATTTTATAACTCTGGAAATGTTGAAAAAAATATGTAAACCTGTGTTTTTGAGTTATTGCCCCTGAAAAATACATTTTTATACGCCCGTCAAAATTTTGACGGGATGAATTATGGTATACAAATGTCGTCTGTCCGGTGTAAACATGTTGACCGTAACTTGAGAACGAGAAATTTCATGAAACTTAACATAGTTGTTTCTTATGATGGTCAAACGATCTGTATACTTTTTGGTGAAAATAAGATTAAAACTTTTTGAGTTTTGGGACTTAGTAACTAAAACAGGTGTGTGTTTTTTTTTCACATGTCGCGCTGTATCTCAAAAACAATTTATGATTATTGCTTAAAACTTACACACTTCTTAGTTATATTAATCTTAAGATCTGTATACTTTTTGGTGATGATTCAAAATTTTATTTTAGAGATAATATTGAGTATTTTGTTAAAAAAGGGGGAGGGGTTTTTCACATGTCGCGCCATATCTGAAAAACAATTTATGATTATTGCTGAAAACTTTACACACTTCTTAGTTATATTAATCTGAAGATCTGTATACTTTTTGGTGACGATTCAAAATTTTATTTTAGAGATATTGAGTATTTTGTTAAAAAA
This sequence comes from Mytilus californianus, assembly GCF_021869535.1. Lineage (NCBI taxonomy): Eukaryota > Metazoa > Mollusca > Bivalvia > Mytilida > Mytilidae > Mytilus > Mytilus californianus. Next base: position 6,535,890 of record NW_026262670.1, read on the forward strand.
GGGGGAGGGTTTTTTCACATGTCGCGCCGTATCTCAAAAACAGTTTATGATTATTGCTTAAAACTTTACACACTTCTTAAGTATATTAATCTTAAGATCTGTATACTTTTTGGTGATGATTCAAAATTTTATTTTTGAGTTATTGAGTATTTCTTAAAAAAAAGGGGGAGGGGTTTTTCACATGTCGCGCCGTATCCCAAAAACGATTTATGATTATTGCTTAAAATTTTACACACTTCTTAATTATATTAATCTTAAGATCTGTATACTTTTTGATTTTGATTCAAAATTTTATTGTTGAGATATTGATTTTTTTTTTTTAAAAAGGGGGGTTTTCACATGTCGCACCGTATCTCAAAAAAGATTTATGATTATTGCTTAAAATTTTACACACTTCTTAGTTATATTAATCTACAGATCTGTATACTTTTTGGTTTTGATTCAAAATTTATTTTAGAGATATTGAGTTTTTTGTAAAAAAGGGGGTTTTCGCGTGTCAGGCCGTATGTCAGAAACTATTTAAAATTATTGCATAAAAATTCACACACAAGTCGTGAAGACGACAGGCATATCATGCGCTCATGGCGCAGCTGTTTTTTCCATTTTTTTTCATTTTTGCCTGTTATTTGGAAAACTATAGGAGCTAGAGGTTAAAAGTGTAAACTACAATTACGATCAGCATGACAAGATCTTTTTACTCAGTTTTTTGTCGAGCCTGCGACTTTTGTCGCAGAAAGCTCGACATAGGGATAGTGATCCGGCGGCAGCGGCGTTAGCTCACTTCTTAAAAGCTTTATATTTTGGAGGGTGGAAGACCTGGATGCTTCATAATTTGTATATGGATGCCTCATGTTACGAAGTTTCCGTCAGTCACATGTCCAATGTCCTTGACCTCATTTTCATGGTTCAGTGACTACTTGAAAAAAAAGTTAAGATTTTTTGTAATGTTAAATTCTCTCTTATTATAAGTAATAGGATAACTATATTTGGTATGTGCGTACCTTGCAAGGTCCTCATGCCCGTCAGACAGTTTTCACTTGACCTCGACTTCATTTCATGGATCAGTGAACAAGGTTAAGTTTTGGTGGTCAAGTCCATATCTCAGATACTATAAGCAATAGGTCTAGTATATTCGGTGTATGGAAGGTCTGTAAGGTGTACATGTCCAACTGGCAGGTGTCATCTGACCTTGACCTCATTTTCATGGTTCAGTGGTTATAGTTAAGTTTTTGTGTTTTGGTCTGTTTTTCTTATACTGTATGCAATAGGTCTACTATATTTGGTGTATGGAAGGATTGTAAGGTGTACATGTCTAGCTGGCAGGTGTCATCTGACCTTGACCTCATTTTCATGGTTCAGTGGTTATAGTTGAGTTTTTGTGTTTTGGTCTGTTTTTCTTATACTGTATGCAATAGGTCTACAATATTTGGTGTATGGAATGATTGTAAGGTGTACATGTCTAGCTGGCAGGTGTCATCTGACCTTGACCTCATTTTCATGGTTCAGTGGTTATAGTTAAATTTTTGTGTTTTGGTCTGTTTTTCTTATACTGTATGCAATAGGTCTACAATATTTGGTGTATGGAATGATTGTATGGTGTACATGTCTAGCTGGCAGGTGTCATCTGACCTTGACCTCATTTTCATGGTTCAGGGGTCAAAGTTAAGTTTTTGAGTTTTGGTCTTTTTTTCTAATACTGCATGCAATAGGTCTACTATATTTGGTGTATGGAACGATTGTAAGGTGTACATGTCTAGCTGGCAGGTGTCATCTGACCTTGACCTCATTTTCATGGTTCAGTGGTCAAAGTTAAGTTTTTGAGATTTGATCTTTTTTTCTAATACTATATGCAATAGTTAAACTACATTTGGTGTATGGAAATATTTTATGATCTATATGTCAGTCACGCAGGTTTTATTTGACCTTGACCTCATTTTCAAGGTTCATTGCTCAGTGTTAAGTTTTTGTGTTTTGGTCTGTTTTTCTTAAACTATAAGCAATAGGTCAACCATATTTGTTGTATGGAAGAATTGTTAGCTGTACATGCCTGCCTAGCATGGTTCATCTGACCTTGACCTCATTTTCATGGTTCATTGGTCAATGTTTAGTTTACTTGGTTAATGTTAAGTTTATGTGACAGTTGTAATAAAGCTTTATATTTAGGACTATCAACATAATATCAATGATTAGTAAAGAAGGCGAGACATTTCAGTGTGTGCACTCTTGTTTTAACTACAAGTTTTGGAGTTATTACCCCTGAAATATTGATTTTTACAGGTTTTTGTTCCTGCCTGCGACTTCTCTCGCAGAAAGCTCGACAGGGATAGTGATCCAGTGGCGATGGCGGCGCTAACTAACTACTAAATAGCTAAATATTTCAGAAGCTAGAATACTTGGATGTTTCATACTCTGTATATAGATGTTTTATGTTATGAAGTTTCCGTCTGTCATATGATATGATATGTCCATTTTCCTTGACCTCATTTTCATGGTTCAGTGACTACTTGAAAAAAAATTCAAAGTTTTTTTGTATTGTTAATTTCTCTTTTATTATGAGTAATAGGATAACTATATTTGGTATGTGCGTGCCTTGCAAGGTCATCATGCCTGTCAGATAGTTTTCACTTGACCTTGACCTCATTTCACAGATCAGTGAACAAGTTTTCTTGGTCAAGTCCATATCTCAGAAATAAGCATATAAGCAATAGGTCTACTATATTTGGTGTATGGAATGATTGTAAGTTGTACATGTCCAACTGCCAGGTGTCATCTGACTTTGACCTCATTTTCATGGTTCAGTGGATATAGTTAAGTTGTTTTGTTTTGGTCTGTTTTTCTAGTACTGTATGCAATAGGTCAACTATATATGATGTATGGAAATATTTTATTATGTACAAGTTAGTCTGGCAGGTTTTATTTGACCTTGACCTCATTTTCATGGCTCATTTCTTAATGTTAAGTTTTTTGTTTTGGTCGTTTTTCTTAAACTATAAGCAATGGGTCAACTATATTTGGTGTATGGAATGATTTTAAAGTGTATATATACTATATAGATATAAGAAGATGTGATATGAGTGCAAATGAGACAACTCTCCATCCCAGGCACAATGTGTAAAAAGTAAACCATTATAGGTCAAAGTACGGCCTTCAACACGGAGCCTTGGCTCACACTGAACAGCAAGCTATAAAGACCCAAAAATGACCAGTGCAAAACAATTCGAACAGGAAAACCTTTCTTGCAGGTACCATCTCAACTTGACATCTTTTTCATGGTTCATTGGTCATTATGATGTTTTCCTGGTTTAGTTTTTTCCTTAAATACTATATGCAATAGGTCAGCTATATTTGATCCATGGACTGATTGTAAGGTGTATATGTCTGTCTGACAGGGTTCATCTGTCCTTTACCCTTTTTTCATGGTTCATTTGTCAATATAAAATTTTAATGATTTGGTCTGTCTTGTATACTACTAGCAAAAGGTCAACTATATTTGGTGTATGGAATGATTGTAAGATGTACATGTATTTCTGGCTTGGTTTATCTAACCTTGACCTCATTTCTTTGATCATATTAAGTTCATGTGATACTTGTAGTAAAACTTTATACTAAGGAATATCAACATAAATGGTCAGTAAAGAAGGCGAGACATTTCAGTGTGTGTACTCATGTTTGTAGTTTTGGCTATTCAGGGGTTAAAAAATCCACTAGCCCGACGCCCGGGACTTGAGCATTTACGCCTCAGGCAATCAAAATTTTTAACCCAATATGCCCGACGGACTGGTAACAAAAAATTCTTGGCGTTTCCAAAATAGAAAGTGGAAAATCCCTTCATCACTATTCTATCTTAGCCAATCAGATTCAATTACGTCATCCGGGATTCCAAGAATTTGAACTGGTTTGTACAGGTCCTGTTGTACATATTTTAAAACTAGAACAAATAACTCTGGGTGGCCTGGTATCATGTATTGATCGCAATTTTCGTACTTTAAATATCGATTTCTCAGTACAACAGTACAGGGTATTGTAGATTTCTTATGCCAAGATGTTCAATTAACGGTACTGGGTGATGTATTGATCTGTATTAACATGTCTTGTCGGACAGCTGTTGAGAACGAAACCAATCCATGCAACCAAATATTTCTAAATATTTTAGTACGGGTACCCCAGGAACTTCGTCAGTTTTAAAACGAAAAACTGTAGATGAAAGGGGTAATGAGACTGACAATTCATCCCCAAAAAATGCCAAATACGACCGGGAAAAGCGGAATAGTGTCCCGGAAAGAAAGATTCCCACTGGGCAAGGTAGGCCGTGTTGCTGATGAAAAAACACCCAGAGAATATTTTCCCGAGCACGCCAATAAAAAGTCTGCTCTGTATGTGGGACCAACAGAATAAAAAGCAGGTCAACAAAAATTATTAAATACAGTGTATAATGCTGCCTTCAAAACAAGGGACACCCACTTTGTAATTATGCAGCAAACTGATTTGTAAAGCATTCTCGGGCTAGCAGGTCAGTTTTGATGGGCTAGCAGTTCTTCCAACAGGGCTAGTAAAATCCTGCTGCAAATAAGTCCTGGGCTAGTTACCTGTAACAAAATTTTTTAACCCCTGCTGTTATCTAAAAACCTATAGGACCTAGGTTAAATATGTAAATTGCAAAAAATTATCAGCAACACAAAGAATAGCTGGTATGTGCATATAAAAATCGTAGTGAGCAAACTAGCGATATTTTCACCAGGTGAGCGACACAAATTTCAAATAGTGCAGAAAAGTTGAGATAGTCTTTTAGATGCTAGATTTACATGTTTTTGGATTAGATTAATATCTGAAAATATTAGGTCAGTAATTTTCAAGTCCATAATGATCATGTATTTTCAATTGGCATTAACAATTATAACTCAATGATAACTACAACAGTATATATTTGAAATATTTTTTTTTTCTATTTTTAGGATATAATGGAAAATTGGAATGAGGTAAGATTTACTTTTAAGTCCAATTGTCATGTGCACTTTTATTTCCATTTTCTTACCAAAAATACATGTATGTGACGATTTGAGATACAAACTAGTAGAATTCTACGTGACCTACAAAAAAGATATTACAAGATCAAAGATAAAACAAACACAACAAAGATTGGGACAAAGAAAAATGTACTACAAACATTTGACTAAGGTGTTGCTAATAACAACTCATAGCAAAGATAGGCATAAACTGCATGAAATTTCTTGCCTGTTTTATTTTTATGCCCATTAATTTTTTTTTTTATTAAGTTTTACCCTTGTTCGTCCGTACGTCCGTCCGTACGTCCCAAAATTGGTTACTGTTTTCTAACTTTAGTTTGCCTCAACCAAATGATATGAAACTTGTTCACAATGCTTATTACCCCAAAACACAGATCGAGTATGAATTTTGGTGGCATCACTTTTACCGTTCTAGAGTTATGCCCCTTTACAAATGGAAAAATTGCTGAATTTTTCGTTTCCGTTCTCTAACTTTAGTTTGCCTCTACCAAATGTTATGAAACTTATCCACAATGTTTATTACCACAAAACAGAGATCAAGTTTGAATTTTGGTGGCATCACTTTTACCATTCTAGAGTTATGCCCCTTTCCAATGGAAAAATTGCTGAAATATTAGTTTTTGTTCTCTAACTTTAGTTTGCCTCAACCAAATGTTATGCACAATGCTAATTACCATGATACACAGATCAAGTTTGAATTTTGTTGTCGTCACTTTTACCGTTCTAGAGTTATGCCCCTTTACAAATCTCAAAATTGCTGAAATATTTGTTTCTGTTCTCTAACTTTAGTTTGCCTCAACCAAATGTTATGAAACTTATGCACAATGCTAATAACCACAAAAAACAGATGAAGGTTGAATTTTGGTGGCGTCAATTCTACTGTTCTAGAGTTATGCCCCTTTAAAAATGGAAAAATTGCTGAATTTTTCGTTTCTGTTCTCTAATTTAAGTTTACGTCAACTAAATGTTATGAAACTTATAAACAATTCTTATTACCACAAAACTCAGATCAAGTTCAAATTTGGATAGTGTCACTTTTACAGTTCTTGAGTTATGGCCCTTTATAACGTTATATGAAAGCGGGGGCATCATCTGTTTCCCATAGACACATTCCCCATTTATTTTTTATAAATCATTAGTAACTTGCCAGAAATCCTCTGAGGTCATGGTGTCAGTAACTTGGAGCTGATTATCATGCATAATTTAGTGGCAGTTTAGTGTTTTAGGTTTTTTCATTTTCAGAAATGTATCGAATGTTTTTTAAATATAAGTGTATACACTCTCTTAAGGTTTATTCTATATCTAGTACCTTCAGAATGCTTGTTTACAATGTCAAATACATAACCCTATTGAGTTGTTAGAGAAACTATTGGACAATTTTTGATAAATTAAAAATACAGAAGTTCTCTCCTCTTGCAATTGTTGAGTTCGTTAGTTGAAAAAAAACATATCTATTTTATGGTATAAAGTGTAAATTGACACAACGCACATTGTCATAACAAATTGTTATCCAAAAGTTTTTTTTATGCCCCATCAACTGAAAGTTGGGGGCATATTGTTTTACCCCTGTCTGTCCTTCCGTCCCATTATGGGTATATAGTTATTCCAAATAACTCCTCCTACAGTTTGAATGCTAGGAAGTTTTAACTTTGCTGGCTGTTTGAACATATATTGAAGGTGTGCATGTCGTCAGGGTTTAGATTTTGATTAATATTTGCTCTTTTGGGAGATAGTTGAACTCTATCATTTTTGGAGTATATATTTGCATATTTAAGAGGCGCATAGCGTTTCCAGATAACTCCTCCTTCAGTGAACCATAGACCTATGTGCTCTCATGCTCAACTTTGTGTATGTTAAAATAACACTTTGCATCTGTGAGGGCATCATTTGTGTCTCCCAGACACCATAATATCTCAAGGAAAGGATAAGTTTGACCCGAACTTATCAAGTCATTTTCCGGTTTGCTGTTGAAACAAAGAAAACACTTGTTTCTATAATGCAAAATACACAAATACAATCCGATAAATCAATTTACAGATTGCCATCATTTTGATGATATTTAATTTTTATTGTAAAATGTCAGCTGCTCCACACAATATGAAGCCTCTGAACTCATTCGCTGTGCTCCCATGAAAAAAGCTTCATATTGTGAATCACAGCTGATTCTTAACAATGTCAATATGCAGGCAACCTGATAATCGGTACATATCCTCTCTGCCTGAATGTTATTTGAAGTGAGGATACCCCCGATTTATATAGTTATTTGTCATGCAGGATAATAAATAATTATTGCTTTATTTAACAGTTGTTTTATTTATTTTTCATTACAATCTATTAAATGTAAAATCTATGTTTTGCTTACAGAAACTTCTTGCAGATGCTGAGAATGGAGATATAGAAGCTTTAAAACTAAGCCTAGTGAATAAAGCAGACATTGATTATCAAGATGTAAGTAAAACAGTCTCATTAGGTACAGTAGTAACATCCAAATTAGTACTAGAGCAAATTAATTATGTACAGTAAAAAAAAACCACACAACTACAGATAACTTCAGAACATAGTAGATCTTACTTGAGCAATATAAATCACATAACTACATGTTACTTCAAAATACAGCAAATTGTAATAGAATGAAATACAATTGCATGCTACTTCAAAACCTGACAGTTGAACATAAACAGTCCAAACACTTACTTTAAATAACTTTAACCTTGCTGGTTAACAATACAGCAGATTAATACAGTATAAATCACAACTGCAAGTCACTTCAAAACATGACAGTAAGAACATTGACAGAATAAAACACACAACTGTTAGTCACTTCAAAACATGACAGTAAGAACATAAACAGAATAAATCACACAACTGTTAGTCACTTCAAAACATAGCGATAAGAACATAAACAGAATAAAATACACAACTGTTAGTCACTTCAAAACATAACAGTAAGAACATACACAGAATAAAATACACAACTGTTAGTCACTTCAAAACATGACAGTAAGAACATAAACAGAATAAAACACACAACTGTTAGTCACTTCGTAACATGACAGTAAGAACATAAACAGAATAAAACACACAACTGTTAGTCACTTCAAAACATAGCGATAAGAACATACACAGAATAAAATACACAACTGTTAGTCCCTTCAAAACATGACAGTAAGAACATAAACAGAATAAAACACACAACTGTTAGTCACTTCATAACATGACAGTAAGAACATAAACAGAATAAAACACACAACTGTTAGTCACTTCATAACATAACAGTAAGAACATCAACAGAATAAAACACACAACTGTTAGTCACTTCAAAACATGACAGTAAGAACAGAAACAGAATAAAATACACAACTGTTAGTCACTTCAAAACATGACAGTAAGAACGTAAACAGAATAAAATACACAACTGTTAGTCACTTCAAAACATGACAGTAAGAACATTAGCAGAATAAAACACATAACTATAAGTCACTACAAAACATAAACAGAATAAAACACATAAATATAAGTCACTTTAACATGACAGTAGGAACATAAACAGAATAAAACACATAACTATGAGTCACTACAAAACATGACAGTAGGAACATAAACAGAATAAAACACATAAATATAAGTCACTTTAACATAACAGTAAGAACAGAAACAGAACAAAATACACAACTGTTAGTCACTTCAAAACATGACAGTAAGAACATAAACAGAATAAAATACACAACTGTTAGTCACTTCAAAACATGACAGTAAGAACATTAGCAGAATAAAACACATAACTATAAGTCACTACAAAACATAAACAGAATAAAACACATAAATATAAGTCACTTAAACATGACAGTAAGAACAGAAACAGAATAAAACACATAAAAAAAAGTCACTCAAACATGACAGTAAGAACATAAACAGAATAAAACACATAAATATAAGTCACTTAAACATGACAGTAAGAACATAAACAGAATAAAACACATAACTATAAGTCACTACAAAACATGACAGTAGGAACATAGACAGAATTAAACACATAACTATAAATCACTTTAACATGACAGTAAGAACAGAAACAGAATAAAACACATAACTATAAGTCACTACAAAACATGACAGTAGGAACATAAACAGAATAAAACACATAAATATAAGTCACTTAAACATGACAGTAAGAACAGAAACAGAATAAAACACATAACTATAAGTCACTTAAACATGACAGTAAGAACATACACAGAATAAAACACATAAAAAAAAGTCACTCAAACATGACAGTAAGAAAATGCATAAAAGAATAAAACACAACTACAAGTCACTTAAACATGACAGTAAGAACAGAAACAGAATAAAACACATAAATATAAGTCACTTAAACATGACAGTAGGAACATAAACAGAATAAAACACATAAATATAAGTCACTTTAACATGACAGTAAGAACAGAAACAGAATAAAACACATAACTATAAGTCACTACAAAACATGACAGTAGGAACATAAACAGAATTAAACACATATTTATATGTCACTTAAACATGACAGTAAGAACAGAAACAGAACAAAACACATAACTATAAGTCACTACAAAACATGACAGTAGGAACATAAACAGAATAAAACACATAAATATAAGTCACTTTAACATGACAGTAAGAACAGGAACAGAATAAAACACATAACTATAAGTCACTTAAACATGACAGTAAGAACATACACAGAATAAAACACATAAAAAAAAGTCACTCAAACATGACAGTAAGAAAATGCATAAAAGAATAAAACACAACTGTTAGTCACTTAAACATAACAGTAAGATCATAAACAGAATAAAACACACAACTGTAAGTCACTTAAACATGACAGTAAGAACAGAAACAGAATAAAATACATAACTGTTAGTCACTTAAACATGACAGTAAGAACAGAAACAAAATAAAATACATAACTGTTAGTCACTTCATAACATGACAGTAAGAACATAAACAGAATAAAATACACAACTGTTAGTCACTTAAACATGACAGTAAGAACAGAAACAGAATAAAACGCATAACTGTTAGTCACTTCAAAACATGACAGTAAGAACATAAACAGAATAAAATACACAACTGTTAGTCACTTCAAAACATGACAGTAAGAACATGAACAGAATAAAACACACAACTGTTAGTCACTTCATAACATGACAGTAAGAACATGAACAGAATAAAACACACAACTGTTAGTCACTTCATAACATGACAGTAAGAACATAAACAGAATAAAATACACAACTGTTAGTCACTTCAAAACATGACAGTAAGAACATAAACAGAACAAAATACACAACTGTTAGTCACTTCAAAACATGACAGTAAGAACATAAACAGTATAAAATACACAACTGTTAGTCACTTCAAAACATGACAGTAGGAACATAAACAGAATAAAATACACAACTGTTAGTCACTTCAAAACATGACAGTAAGAACATTAGCAGAATAAAACACATAACTATAAGTCACTACAAAACATAAACAGAATAAAACACATAAATATAAATCACTTTAACATGACAGTAGGAACATAAACAGAATAAAACACATAAATATAAGTCACTTAAACATGACAGTAAGAACATAAACAGAATAAAACACATAACTATAAGTCACTACGAAACATGACAGTAGGAACATAAACAGAATAAAACACATAAATATAAGTCACTTTAACATGACAGTAAGAACAGAAACAGAACAAAATACACAACTGTTAGTCACTTCAAAACATGACAGTAAGAACATAAACAGTATAAAATACACAACTGTTAGTCACTTCAAAACATGACAGTAAGAACATAAACAGAATAAAATACACAACTGTTAGTCACTTCAAAACATGACAGTAAGAACATTAGCAGAATAAAACACATAACTATAAGTCACTACAAAACATAAACAGAATAAAACACATAAATATAAGTCATTTAAACATGACAGTAAGAACATAAACAGAATAAAACACATAACTATAAGTCACTACAAAACATGACAGTAGGAACATAAACAGAATAAAACACATAACTATAAGTCACTTTAACATAACAGTAAGAACAGAAACAGAATAAAACACATAACTATAAGTCACTACAAAACATGACAGTAGGAACATAAACAGAATAAAACACATAAATATAAGTCACTTTAACATGACAGTAAGAACAGAAACAGAATAAAACACATAAAAAAAAGTCACTTAAACATGACAGTAAGAACAGAAACAGAATAAAACACATAAATATAAGTCACTTTAACATGACAGTAAGAACAGAAACAGAATAAAACACATAAAAAAAAGTCACTTAAACATGACAGTAAGAACAGAAACAGAATAACACACATAACTATAAGTCACTACAAAACATGACAGTAGGAACATAAACAGAATAAAACACATAAATATAAGTCACTTAAACATGACAGTAAGAACAGAAACAGAATAAAACACATAACTATAAGTCACTACAAAACATGACAGTAAGAACAGAAACAGAATAAAACACATAAATATAAGTCACTTAAACATGACAGTAGGAACATAAACAGAATAAAACACATAACTATAAGTCACTTTAACATGACAGTAAGAACAGAAACAGAATAAAACACATAACTATAAGTCACTACAAAACATGACAGTAAGAACATAAACAGAATAAAACACACAACTATAAGTCACTACAAAACATGACAGTAAGAACAGAAACAGAATAAAACACATAAATATAAGTCACTTAAACATGACAGTAGGAACATAAACAGAATAAAACACATAAATATAAGTCACTTTAACATGACAGTAAGAACAGAAACAGAATAAAACACATAAAAAAAAGTCACTTAAACATGACAGTAGGAACATAAACAGAATAAAACACATAACTATAAGTCACTTAAACATGACAGTAAGAACAGAATCAGAATAAAACACATAACTATAAGTCACTACAAAACATGACAGTAGGAACATAAACAGAATAAAACACATAAATATAAGTCACTTAAACATGACAGTAAGAACAGAAACAGAATAAAACACATAACTATAAGTCACTACAAAACATGACAGTAAGAACATAAACAGAATAAAACACATAACTATAAGTCACTACAAAACATGACAGTAGGAATATAAACAGAATAAAACACATAAATATAAGTCACTTAAACATGACAGTAAGAACAGAAACAGAATAAAACACATAACTATAAGTCACTACAAAACATGACAGTAAGAACATAAACAGAATAAAACACATAACTATAAGTCACTACAAAACATGACAGTAGGAACATAAACAGAATAAAACACATAACTATAAGTCACTACAAAACATGACAGTAGGAACATAAACAGAATAAAACACATAAATATAAGTCACTTTAACATGACAGTAAGAACAGAAACAGAATAAAACACATAAATATAAGTCACTACAAAACATGACAGTAGGAACATAAACAGAATAAAACACATAACTATAAGTCACTTAAACATGACAGTAAGAACAGAAACAGAATAAAACACATAACTACAAGTCACTTTAACATGACAGTAAGAACATAAACAGAATAAAACACATAACTATAAGTCACTTAAACATGACAGTAAGAACAGAAACAGAATAAAACACATAACTATAAGTCACTACAAAACATGACAGTAAGAACAGAAACAGAATAAAACACATAAATATAAGTCACTTAAACATGACAGTAGGAACATAAACAGAATAAAACACATAACTATAAGTCACTTTAACATGACAGTAAGAACAGAAACAGAATAAAACACATAACTATAAGTCACTACAAAACATGACAGTAAGAACATAAACAGAATAAAACACACAACTATAAGTCACTACAAAACATGACAGTAAGAACAGAAACAGAATAAAACACATAAATATAAGTCACTTAAACATGACAGTAGGAACATAAACAGAATAAAACACATAAATATAAGTCACTTTAACATGACAGTAAGAACAGAAACAGAATAAAACACATAAAAAAAAGTCACTTAAACATGACAGTAGGAACATAAACAGAATAAAACACATAACTATAAGTCACTTAAACATGACAGTAAGAACAGAATCAGAATAAAACACATAACTATAAGTCACTACAAAACATGACAGTAGGAACATAAACAGAATAAAACACATAAATATAAGTCACTTAAACATGACAGTAAGAACAGAAACAGAATAAAACACATAACTATAAGTCACTACAAAACATGACAGTAAGAACATAAACAGAATAAAACACATAACTATAAGTCACTACAAAACATGACAGTAGGAATATAAACAGAATAAAACACATAAATATAAGTCACTTAAACATGACAGTAAGAACAGAAACAGAATAAAACACATAACTATAAGTCACTACAAAACATGACAGTAAGAACATAAACAGAATAAAACACATAACTATAAGTCACTACAAAACATGACAGTAGGAACATAAACAGAATAAAACACATAACTATAAGTCACTACAAAACATGACAGTAGGAACATAAACAGAATAAAACACATAAATATAAGTCACTTTAACATGACAGTAAGAACAGAAACAGAATAAAACACATAAATATAAGTCACTACAAAACATGACAGTAGGAACATAAACAGAATAAAACACATAACTATAAGTCACTTAAACATGACAGTAAGAACAGAAACAGAATAAAACACATAACTACAAGTCACTTTAACATGACAGTAAGAACATAAACAGAATAAAACACATAACTATAAGTCACTTTAACATGACAGTAAGAACAGAAACAGAATAGAACACATAACTATAAGTCACTTAAACATGACAGTAAGAACAGAATCAGAATAAAACACATAACTATAAGTCACTACAAAACATGACAGTAGGAACATAAACAGAATAAAACACATAAATATAAGTCACTTAAACATGACAGTAAGAACATAAACAGAATAAAACACACAACTGTTAGTCACTTCAAAACATGACAGTAAGAACAGAAACAGAATAAAACACATAACTATAAGTCACTTAAACATGACAGTAAGAACAGAATCAGAATAAAACACATAACTATAAGTCACTTAAACATGACAGTAGGAACATAAACAGAATAAAACACATAACTATAAGTCACTTAAACATGACAGTAAGAACACAAACAGAATAAAACACATAACTATAAGTCACTACAAAACATGACAGTAGGAACATAAACAGAATAAAACACATAACTACAAGTCACTTTAACATGACAGTAAGAACAGAAACAGAATAAAACACATAAATATAAGTCACTTAAACATGACAGTAAGAACAGAAACAGAATAAAACACATAACTACAAGTCACTTAAACATGACAGTAGGAACATAAACAGAATAAAACACATAAATATAAGTCACTTAAACATGACAGTAAGAACAGAAACAGAATAAAACACACAACTGTTAGTCACTTTAACATGACAGTAAGAACATAAACAGAATAAAACACATAACTACAAGTCACTTAAACATGACAGTAAGAACAGAAACAGAATAAAACACATAACTATAAGTCACTTTAACATGACAGTAAGAACAGAAACAGAATAAAACACATAACTATAAGTCACTTTAACATCACAGTAAGAACAGAAACAGAATAAAACACATAACTATAAGTCACTTTAACATGACAGTAAGAACATAAACAGAATAAAACACATAACTATAAGTCACTACAAAACATGACAGTAAGAACATAAACAGAATAAAACACATAAATATAAGTCACTTAAACATGACAGTAAGAACAGAATCAGAATAAAACACATAACTATAAGTCACTTAAACATGACAGTAAGAACAGAATCAGAATAAAACACATAACTATAAGTCACTTTAACATGACAGTAAGAACAGAAACAGAATAGAACACATAACTATAAGTCACTTAAACATGACAGTAAGAACAGAAACAGAATAAAACACATAACTATAAGTCACTTTAACATGACAGTAAGAACAGAAACAGAATAAAACACATAACTATAAGTCACTTCAAAACATGACAGAAAATGCATAAAAGAATAAAAAACACAACTATAAGACATTTCAAAATAACCAATTATTACAGTACAAAAATACAAGTCAAGTCACTTAAAAACATAGCAGGTTGTAGATATAAAGTATAAAACACACAACTACAAGGTTGTACATAAAAAGTATAAAACACACAACTACAAGGTTGTACATAAAAAGTATAAAACACACAACTACAAGGTTGTACATATCACTCAATGTAAATCCGACCTGTGATCAAAATACAACAGTGAATGTGAAAGCTACCTGCAATCAAAGTACAACACTTAATGAAAAACCTACCTGTAATCAGAGCTCATTGGGGAATTTGAAACATACCTGTAATCAAAGCAAATCACTAAAAGTGAATATGTGAGACATACCTGTAAACAAAGCGAAACATGCCTGCAATCAAACACATCACTTAATGTGAAACATACCTATTATCAAACAAAACACTGAATGTGAAACATACCTATTATCAAACATAACACTGAATGTGAAACATACCTATTATCAAACATAACACTGAATGTGAAACATACCTATTATCAAAGCACAACACTGAATGTGAAACATACCTATTATCAAAGCACAACACTGAATGTGAAACATGCCTATTATCAAACACAACACTGAATGTGAAACATGAATGTTATCAAACATAACACTGAATGTGAAACATACCTGTTATCAAACACAATACTGAATGTGAAACATAAATGTACCTGTTATCAAACATAACACTGAATGTGAAACACTGTAATCAAACACAACACTGAATGTGAAACATATCTATTATCAAACACAACACTGAATGTGAAACATACCTATTATCAAACACAACACTGAATGTGAAACATACCTATAATCAAAGCACAACACTGAATGTGAAACATACCTATTATCAAACACAACACTGAATGTGAAACACTGTAATCAAACACAACACTGAATGTGAAACACTGTAATCAAACACAACACTGAATGTGAAACACTGTAATCAAACACACAACTGAATGTGAAACATACCTATTATCAAACACAACACTGAATGTGAAACATACATGTTATAAAACACAACACTGAATGTGAAACATACCTATTATCAAACACAACAATGAATGTGAAACATACCTATTATCAAACACAACACTGAATGTGAAACATACCTATTATCAAATACAACACTGAATGTGAAACATGAATGTTATCAAACACAACACTGAATGTGAGACACTGTAATCAAACACAACACTGAATGTGAGACACTGTAATCAAACACAACACTGAATGTGAAACATGCCTATTATCAAACACAACACTGAATGTGAAATATACCTATTATCAAACATAAAACTGAATGTGAAACATGCCTATTATCAAACACAACACTGAATGTGAAACATACCTATTATCAAACATAACACTGAATGTAAAACATGCATGTTATCAAACACAACACTGAATGTGAAACATACCTATTATCAAACACAACACTGAATGTGAAACATACCTATTATCAAAGCACATCACTGAATATGAAACATACCTATTATCAAACACAACACTGAATGTGAAACATACCTATTATCAAACATAACACTGAATGTGAAACATACCTATTATCAAACATAACACTGAATGTGAAACATACCTATTATCAAACACAACACTAAATGTGAAACATACCTATTATCAAACACAACACTGAATGTGAAACATGAATGTTCGTAAACACAACACTGAATGTGAGACACTGTAATCAAATACAACACTGAATGTGAAACATACCTGTTATCAAAGACAACACTGAATCAGAAACATACCTGTTATCAAACACATCACTGAATGTGAAACATACTTATTATCAAACACAACACTGAATGTGAAACATACCTATTATCAAACACATCACTGAATGTGAAACATACCTATTATCAAACACAACACTGAATGTGAAACATACCTATTATCAAACATAACACTGAATGTGAAACATACCTATCATCAAACACAACACTGAATGTGAAACATACCTATTATCAAACACAACACTGAATGTGAAGCATACCTATTATCAAACACAACACTGAAGGTGAAACATACCTATTATCAAACACAACACTGAATGTGAAACATACCTATTATCAAACACAACACTGAATGTGAAACATACCTGTTATCGAACACAACAGTGAATGTGAAACATACCTATTATCAAAGTACATCACTGAATTGGAAACATTGTAATCAAAGTACAACACTGAATGTGAAACATACCTGTTATCATGATTATACTGAATCTACACTAAATCATGTTGTTAATCAGCGTTTTAATGAACAAGTATTTGTAATAATTATATCAAGTGGGGTCTCATTTTACTCATATTATTGTTCTGAATCAGAAAATATTACTCCTTTTCATGTTTCTTTAAAAAAAATATTTTATTAAAATGAATTATTCAACTGAATCTACACTAAATCCTGTTGTTAATTAGACAGTTTTAATGAACAAATATGTGTAAGAATCATATAAAGTGGGGTCTCATTTTACTTGTTTTGTTCTACTGAATCCATTGATATAATTATTTTACACATTTTATGAAAAAAAGAAAAAAAAAAAAATTTATGATATCAGGTTTAATGGAAGTTTTGACATTTCACAACAAAACATGTTTATTTATTGTTTATATAGAATATAAATACAAGTGTGACTGGTCATTTTATTCAGTTTTGACCACTGATTCCTGTGATATATATTTTGTTTATATTTATTACGCAACATTGTCCAGTTTATCAGACAAGTTTTGATGTCAGTTGTATTATTCCAGGGTGATGGATGGACAGCATTAATGTTGGCTGCCAATGGAGGACAGCTGGAGGTCTGTAGACTTCTCATTGATACAGGATGTAAGATCGACACCACAGATGTATGTTATCTACTTAGTCTGATCACATTACTATTAATCAACACAAAATCATGTTGTTAATCAGACAAGTTTAATGAACAAATATTTGTAATAATTATATCAAGTGGGGTCTCATTTTACTCATATTATTGTTCTGAATCAGAAAATATTACTCTTTTTCATGTTTCTTTAAAAAAATTATTTTTATTAAAATGAATAATTATACTGAATCTACACTAAATCCTGATGTTAATTAGACAGTTTTAATGAACAAATATGTGTAAGAATTATATAAAGTGGGGTCTCATTTTGCTTGTTTTGTTCTACTGAATACATTGATATAATTATTTTACACATTTCTTGAAAAAAAATTTTTTTTTAAGATATCAGGTTTAATGGAAGTTTTGACATTTCACAACAAAACATGTTTATTTATTGTTTATATAGAATATAAATACAAGTGTGACTGGTCATTTTATTCAGCACTGACCACTGATTCATGTGATATATATTTTGTTTATATTTATTACACAACATTGTCCAGTTTATCAGACAAGTTTTGATGTCAGTTGTATTATTCCAGGGTGGTGGATGGACAGCATTAATGTTTGCTGCCTACAGAGGACACCTGGAGGTCTGTAGACTTCTCATTGATACAGGATGTAAGATCGACACCACAGATGTATGTTATCTACTTAGTCTGATCACATTACTATTAATCAACACAAAACCATGTTGTTAATCAGACAAGTTTAATGAACAAATATTTGTAATAATTATATCAAGTGGGGTCTCATTTTACTCATATTATTGTTCTGAATCAGAAAATATTTCTCCCTTTCATGTTTCTTTAAAAAAAATATTTTATTAAAATGAATGATTATACTGAATCTACACTAAATCATGTTGTTAATTAGACAGTTTTAATTAATAAATATTTGTAAGAATCATATAAAGTGGGGTCTCATTTTGCTTGTTTTGTTCTACTGAATCCATTGATATAATTATTTTACACATTTCTTGAAAAAAAATTTTTTTTTAAGATATCAGGTTTAATGGAAGTTTTGACATTTCACAACAAAACATGTTTATTTATTGTTTATATAGAATATAAATACAAGTGTGACTGGTCATTTTATTCAGTTTTGACCACTGATTCATGTGATATATATTTTGTTTATATTTATTACACAACATTGTCCAGTTTATCAGACAAGTTTTTATGTCAGTTGTAGGATATGTTGTATATTTTTGATATTGATAACAAAGTATTGTCCATAATATTGACATGTTATTTGGTTATATTATAGAGAGATGGATACACAGCTTTACATCTGGCTGCTCTGAATGGACATCTACAGACCACACGATATCTAGTAGAAGTAGGTGCCAGTCCCTTGGTTACAACACATAAGGTAATATTTTATAGTATTTGACCAGTGTTCAACTATTTTAATGAATCACTAAAATGATGTATAAGATATGGTTGGTCAAATTGATTCTTTTTCAAGGCAATAGTCAAAAGTCATCTGATCCTTTAAATTTAACTTAAGATATGAAAAAGTTTTATGGAGGGTGTGGATACAGACATAGGAGGATGTGTATAGGGTATGCAGATATAGGAGGGTGTATATGGGGTATACACATACAGGAGGGTGAGGATGGGGTATACACATATAGGATGGTGTGGATAGGGTATATACACATATAGGAGGGTGTGGATGGGGTATGGAGATTTAGGAGGGTGTGGAGGGTTAATACAGATATAGGAGGGGTGGATGGGGTATACACATATAGAAGGGTGTGGATGGGGTATAGACATATAGGAGGGTGTGGATGGGGTATACACATATAGGAGGGTGTGGATGGGGTATAGAGGTTGAGAAGGGTGTGGAGGGGTAATACAGATATAGGAGGGTATGGATAGGGTATACACCTATAGGAAGATGTGGATCGGGTATACACATATAGGAGGGTGTGGACGGGGTATAGAGGTTGAGTAGGGTGTGGAGGGGTAATACAGATATAGGAGGGTATGGATAGGGTATACACCTATAGGAAGATGTGGATCGGGTATACACATATAGGAGGGTGTGGATGGGGTATAGAGGTTGAGAAGGGTGTGGAGGGGTAATACAGATATAGGAGGGTATGGATAGGGTATACACCTATAGGAAGATGTGGATCGGGTATACACATATAGGAGGGTGTGGACGGGGTATAGATGTTAAGAAGGGTGTGGAGGGGTAATACAGATACAGGAGGGTGTGGATTGGATATACTGATATAGGAGGGTGTGGATGGGGAATACTGATATAGGAAAGAATGGATGGGTAATACAGATATAGGAGTGTGTGGATGGGGTATACAGATAAAGAAGGGTGTGGATTGGGTATACATATATAGGAGGGTATAGATGGGGTATACAGATATAGGAGGATGGGGATTGGGTATACAGATATAGAGAAAAAAGTAGTATTACATTTTCCCGGCTTTAGGTTGGCCTTTTGTGTACCCAAGGCAGGTGAAGGAAGTCAACTTAGAAGTGCTGTGATTAGATGTAAGAGTACAATATATATTTTTATGCCCCCACCGTAGCGGAGGGGGCATTAAGTTTTACCCTTGTCCGTCTGTACGTCCCAAAATTGGTTTCTGTTCTCTAACTTGAGTTTGCCTTAACCAAATGTTATGAAACTCATACACAATGCTAATTACCACAAAACTGAGATCAAGTTTGAATTTTGGTGGCGTCACTTTAACCGTTCTAGAGTTATGCCCCTTTATAAATGGAAATGCAAAATTTTTAGTTTCTGTTCTCTAACTTAAGTTTGCCTCAACCAAATGTTATGAAACTTATAACAATGCTTATTACCAATAAATTCAGATCAAGTTTGAATTTTGGTAGCGTCACTCTAACCGTTCAAGAGTTATGCCCCTTTATATAAATGGAAAAATTACAAAAATTTTAGTTTCCGTTCTCTTACTTGAGTTTGCCTCAACCAAATGTTATGAAACTTATACACAATGCTTATTATCTCAAAACACAGATTAATTTTGAATTTTAGTGTCGTCACTTTAACCGTTCTAGAGTTATGCCACTTTATAAATGGAAAAATTTGCAAAATTTTTAGTTTCCGTTCTCTAACTTAAGTTTGCCTCAACCAAATTTTATGAAACTCATACACAATGCTAATTACCACAAAACTGAGATCAAGTTTGAATTTTGGTGGAGTCACTTTAACCGTTCTAGAGTTATGCCCCTTTATAAAGGGAAATGCAAAATTTTTAGTTTCTGTTCTCTAACTTAAGTTTGCCTCAACCAAATGTTATGAAACTTATAACAATGCTTATTACCACAAAATAAAGATCAAGTGTGAATTTTGGTATGGTCACTTTAACCATTCTCCAGTTATGCCCTTTATAAATGGAAAAAATGCAAAATTTTTAGTAAAACACAGATCAAGTTTGAATGTTGGTGGCGTCACTTTTACTGTTCTAGAGTTATACCCCTTTATAAATAGAAAAATTGCAAAATTTTTATTTTTTTCTAAATATCAATTAATTTTTGAAATTGGAGTTATCTTCCTTTGTCCATGATTATAGTTGAATCAACTACAATCAATGCTTTATACAAAGCAATGTTTAATTTTTACTTCCACTGATAAAACACAGATCAAGTTGAATTTGGGTAGTGTCACTTTAACCATTATTGAGTTATGCCCCTTTGTAAATCGAAAGATTGCAAAATTTTTAGTTTCCATTCTGTAACTTAAGTTTGCCCCAACCAAACATTATGAAACCTATACACAATATTCATTACCACAAAACTAAGATCAAGTACAAATTTTTTGTTTCCGTTTTCGAACTTTAGTTTGATTCAACCAAATGTTATGAAACATACACAATGCTTATTACTACATAATACAGATTAAGTACAAAATTTGGTGAGAACACTTTTACCATTCTTGAGTTATGTCCCTTTATAAACATAAAAATTGCTGAATTTTTAGTTTCCGTTCTCTAACTTTATTTTATTTATCTATGAATAACTGCAGTGTGTATATTTACAATATAAATTTTGAAACCCATTGAAATATTTTCTAGAGAATTGTTCGAAAAGACTTCCAAAATTTCATAAATTTGGTGTAAAATGACGGTGGGCATGGATAACATAAACAAGCTCCGTTGGATGTTGGTCATGGTACTATTTGACTTCAATTTTTAAAACAGAGTAATAAAGTACTAACACCACACATAACTGTTTTGTCCAGGTTTTTATTATAAAAAGTGGTAAATTTAGAAAATGTTAGTATTGTCGCCTATGGCAGAATAAATACTACCGTTTTCCCTATACTGAAGAGAGCAAGGGAAAACAAAATCAATCAGAGTTCAGTTATATTGTACTATTTTAAAGCTTTTGATTAGTACATTTGATTTTTATCACCATGAATAGAAATTTTTCACTGAGACCAATACTGTGTTGAGAAAAGTGCTGAGTCATCACAAGAAGTCAAATTGATGGGTACTGATATGAAACTTTTATTCTAGGATTTCAAAATTAACTATTTTGTATAAAATACACCAAACTCTAATTCTTTTGTATTTGTTTTCACCTTTCGCAATGATTAATTCAATTGGAAACACCAGAATTCATGCGGCAAATATTTTTTACTGAAATATTTGCCTTTGGCTGTGTAATTCTCTAAATGTATCACTTTGGTATTTCTCAAGACATAATCTATTAAAATTGGAAATTGTCTGGTTAAGTTTGTACTGTTTATGGAGCAAGGCAATATTTGGTCAAAATAGAAGCATTTTCAGTGTTAAAATTGTCCATCTAGGAAAAAAAGAGGCCCAATTGAGGCTAAATTTAGATAGAATTTATAATCTCCTGTGCAAAGAGTTGTTCACATTCTTGGCCGTTCATGTAGCAAATATTTCAATAGTGCTTCATTTTGTAGTTTCTATCTTTTATTATATCAAGCATATATAATTTTTCATTTTCTACTGTTTGAAAGAACTATTGTTGGAAATGAATACTCCCAAGGGACATAATTCAGCTTTTTCATAGATTAATACAGGCAACAAAGGCAACTTTACAGATGAGTTTTTTTGCATATTTAATGTTTTAAGTGTCTAACATCTTTGTTTTTTATCATCTCAAGACAGAATAATGAATTTTATAACAAGCTCGGAAATTTTGAACCACAATATGACATATACTAAAGCATGGAATGGAGATAAGTATGAAAAATCTTGAATTTGTGCTTATGTTGTAAATTAAGGATAAAATGAATACAAATTGAATGATACTGTCATTTTTATCTGTTAAAATGGCACTGTTTACTATTCTTTTTAAATAAGATAAGATATGATTGGATACAGGTAGTTTATTAAGCCTTATCTGAAAGAAGTACAGAAAGAGGTAAACCAGCATGTAGGGGTGGGGACATAAAATGATCCATGTTTCTTTAAGTAATGGGGACATACAAGTATTTATTATAGCCAAGGTTTTCACAATAACTCAGTATTGCATTGATAATGTCATAAGAATTATTTATATCTTTATGTCACAGTATAGGGAAAAAAGTATTATTACATTTTCACGGCTTTAGGTTGGCCTTTTGTGTACCCAAGGCAGGTGAAGGAAGTCAACTTACATATCTGTTAACTGACCCTTATCCTGCGGGTGTGACCCGAGATTTTCACCCCTCACCCGAGATTTTTTAAATACCCGCCGGGTAGTTAAATAATTCGGGAATTCCGAAAATGACTTGTTTTCACCCGGATTCTTTAGCCTTCAGACTGATTTCCTTTGAAATACCGGCAAATTCGTAATTCTTCCTTTACAAAAAGTTCAACTAGCTGTGTAAACTCAAATTAAGTGACCCATTTCAGTGCATGGCTTTATTTGACAGCTTTGGTGTCAAACACACTGTTAATTAACACCAATTACCTTAGCTTTAGGTCAAAAATAATGTGTGTATTTCAAAGTTGTTTCACAAAAAATTTGAGTTACTTCACCTTTTTTGTCACCTTTCACAATATACTCCTTAAATTTGTGTTTATTTTTGTAAAAAAGGTTAAATCTAAAACAAATTGAATGCAAATACATATGAGAATATTACTTATTATTTTTCTACCTTAGAACAATTAGAAAATAAATAGTTGAAAATTATTAGGGCCCCGCCGAATGGAGGACGCCCTATAGTGATCAATCTGTCCGTCCATCTGTCCGTCCTTCCGTCTGTAACAAATTGTGTCTGCTCTATATCTAGAGAACTGTAATGATTTCAGAGTTTATACTTGACATGTATATAAACCAACACCAGAGGGTGTGTCATAATGTATGTACAACTTCCTAGGTCAAAGGTCAAGGTCAAAAACTTTGGTTTTAGTTGACAATCCCATGTCCTATGGTAACGATCGTGTCCGCTCTATATCTTGAGAACCGTTATGATTTCAAAGTTTATACTTGACATGTATATTAACCAACACCAGAGGGTGTGTCATAATGTATGTACAACTTCCTAGGTCAAAGGTCATGGTCAAAAACTTTGGTTTTAGTTGACAACCCCATGTCCTATAGTAAAGATCGTGTCCGCTCTATATCTTGAGAACCGTTATGATTTCAAAGTTTATACTTGACATGTATATAAACCAACACCAGAGGGTGTGTCATAATTTATATACAACTTCCTAGGTCAAAGGTCAAGGTCATAAACTTCTGTTTGAGTTGACAACCCCATGTCCAATAATAAAGATACAAATTTTTTACCACACATTATTCACAGCGGGGCCCACAGAGATGGCTCCCATCTCAATGATATCTAGTTTTTTTCATCTCGACTTCCTTTAAATGTTTAACTTTTTTTTTATTATACTCTAATATCAACCACCGTGGGAGGGCTGTATAGCCAGTCAAGGTCTTTAATAACCCCCATCATCATCTCTAGAAATAATGTATAAAACTCTACAGATGGACATGATAGATGCATACTGAGCTCCTTGTGACTTGTGAATTGAATATAATCAAGGAAATTGTTAAAGTGTTAAACATTAATCTATCATAGCCAGAAGTGCATTGATAATAATAGTTTAAAATTATTTTCAGTTAATACTTTACCATTACTTTTCATGGTTTGGAAATTGTTTGTTTTAAAATATAAAAAAATGTCCCCTAAAATACTTAAATTCAGCTGGAAAAAATATAGGAGGGTTTGGATGGGTAATACAGGTATAAGAGGGTGTTGATTGGGTATACAGATATAGGAGGGTTTGGATTGGTAAAACAGATATAGGAGGGTTTGGATGGGAAATACAGATATAGGAGGGTTTAAATGGGGTATACAGATATAGGAGGGTTTGGATGGGGTATACAGATATAGGAGGGTTTAAATGGGTTATACAGATATAGGAGGGTGTGGATGTGTAATACAGATATAGGAGGGTTTGAATGGAGTATACAGATATAGGAGGGTTTGGATGGGTAGAATTAATGAATAGAAAAGAATTGGGTACAAAAATATAAAAAATAGAGAATAATATTGGGGTGTTAAAAATATAAAGAACTGTGAATAATGTGCCCACAAAATTAGAAAAGATAGTTAAATATGAAAACCCCCAAAGTCCTCCACACCTCATGTAGACATAAGGATGCATTTACCAATCTTCAGACTGCTAAGAAAATTACAGGACCAAATGGTGACAGATGGAACTTTTATTCTGATTCTTTAAAAAAAAGAGTTAAAAGCCTATTTAAAGTCTTCACAAAATTGTGAAAAATAATCGAAATGTCGTCTCATGAGTTATATACCGGTATATATGGTTAGCATCTGTTAAGATAAAATAAATCACCACTCAGCTGCTACTGGTCTTACTAATTGTAAGATATTATGTGTTACAGAAGCCTTCTTTGTAACAGGTGAAAGCAATATAAAGATTTGTCTGTATTTCAGGGTCTGACGCCATACGATCTAGCAGCAAAATATAAATCTCTCCAGTATAAAGAAGTGATGGAATACTTACAGGTACATATAGTGATAGATATGGTGTTGAATTACAAACGCTTACACTTAGAATGAATCAAGTAGAAAATAAGTTACAAAATATAAAGAAATATAAAACTCAGAAATCAAATGCCGCAAAACTAAAATACTTCAGGAGAGAAATCTTAAAACATTAGTTTGGAACAATCAATTTAAATTTCTAATGCAATTATTTGTTATCACCATTTTGATTGGACAACATCATATATTTGAGGCACTAAATCCACACTTAACAAGCTTTTAATTAAGCTTAGTTGTCATTTTTCAATTCAGGAATTTAATATTATGTGATTTCTTCAATATTCAACAAAATTAGCAGATGTCTTTTATTTCATATTCCAGAGCGAACAAGACGAGAGCAAGTTTTCTTAATTTTTGATAATTAATTGTTTTTGGTTTTTGATTTGGAGATGTACGGCGGCGGGCGGCTGCCAAACAGTGTCTGTTCATTAACATGAAAACGCTTTGACGAAATCTTTTCAAATTAAGATATGTTGTTTCCTGTGACTAAATGAAGGTCAAGTTCAATTTTCACGATTTTAGCTTTTTTCGTTGTTGAGTTGTAGACCTTTCTGAAACAAAAGTGATTTTTACTATATGAATTTGAGTTATTTCCCTTTGAACAGAAATGGTATAATTAATAATCAATTTCTATGTCATTTGGTCTCTTGTTTATTTTGAGTTATTTCCCTTTGAACAGGAATGATTTAATTAATAATTATCTCATCAAAAATTGAATTCTTGGGGTTCTTTAATATGCTGATTCTAACAATGTACTTAGATTTGGGATATTGGACCATAATAGGTAAATGTCCAATTTCAAATTTTTCATTTCTTTGACCACATTCATTTTGTGTCATAAACCTATGCTGTGTCAAATACTCATTTTTTTATTTTGTATAGAATGCATAGAAATGGAGATAACTGTATTGTATAACTATTTTTAGCTTGGCCTACAATTAACTTTGTCCTATTTTAGCAAATATTCATTTACGTAGCTAACTACTATATCACTAGCCTTTTTACACTCAGGTTATGAGTTTGAGTCCCTCACATGGCAGGTCCTTTGACTTCTTAAATTCACGCAAGTAATCAGTTTTCCACACTATTTGTTGTTATGCTTACAGATGTTGATTTGATATTTGGTATACAGTTTTAGGTTTACCATGACAAATTATAGAACAATTTCTGATTTTGTTCCGGTCTGAAATTTTGTGCAGAGTTATGGTCCTTTGACTTAGACAATTCAGGAAAGTAATCAGTTTTCAGCATTTTTTATACGACCGCAAAGAATTTTTGCGTTTATATAATGCTATGATGTCGGCGGCGTCATTGTCTGAAGACACATTTGGTTTCCGACAATTACTTTAGTTTAAGTGAATGTCTCTCTATGATTTTTACCAGAAGGTTCAATAGCACAAAAGGAAAGTTGGGAATGATTTTGGGGGTTATGGTACCAACAGTTTCAGAATTAGGGCCCAAAAAGGGGCCAAAAACAAGCATTTTTGTAGTTTCCGGACAATAACTTGTGTTTTAGTGTATGGATCTCTCTAAAATTGTACTACAAGGTTCCATACGACAAAGGAAAGGCTGGGAAGGAGTTAGTTTGGGGGGATTTTTTTTTCAATTTTTTTGGGGGTTCTTATTTTTTTCTTCAAAATTATTGAAATTTCAAATTTTTTGAAAAGCTTCAAGAAGAAATCTTCAATTGCACAATATTGCAAAATAGCACAGTATTGCGCAACAGCACAGTATTGGGCAATATCACAGTATTGCGCAACAGCACAGTATTGCGCAACAGCACAGTATTGCGCAATAGCACAGTATTGAGCAATATCACAGTATTGTGCAATAGCAAGAAATCTTCAACTGCACAGTATTTGGGCAATAGCAAGAAATCTTTAATTGCACAGTATTGCGCAAAATCACAGTATTGCGCACACAGTATTGAGCAATAGCAAGAAATCTTCAGTTGCACAGTATTGCACAATAGCATAGGTATTGCACAATAGTACAGTATTGCGCAATAGCAAGAAATCTTCAATTGCACAGTATTGCAGAATAGCAGGAAATCTTCAATTGAAAATAAAGACAAATCTTTTAACCAATTTCAATGGGATTAATTTTAAAGTCTTTAATTTTTTGGTTCTAACCTTGTATTACTATTTTGGATATTGAGCCCCATTTTTAAATTGGTCTACATTGAGGTCAAAAGGGTCCAAAATTAAACTTTGTTTGATTTCATCCAAATTTGTATTATTGCTGTTCTTTAATATGCAGACTAACCATGCATTTAGATTTTTAATTTTTGGGCCAGCTGTCTTCAAATTGGTCCATATTAAGGTCCAACGGGTCCCAAAGTAAACTTTAGTTTTAATTTCAAAAAAGAAATGAATTCTAGGGGTTCTTTGATTTGCTGAATTTAAGCGTGTATTAGGATTTTTGATTTTGGGCACAGTATTCAAGTTGGTTAAAATTGAATTATTATATGCCCAATCAAACAGTGTTTTAGATTTTAGATTTTGGGCATGTTTTCAAAGTTGGTCCAAATTGTGTTCCAAAATTAAACTTTGTTTGATTTCATCAAAAATTGAATTATCAGTGCTCTTTGGTTTGCCCAATCTTACAATATATTATCCCATTTGAATTACCTCCCTTGCACTGCTTTCAAATTATGTATAAAGTAATGGTTAATGAACAATTAAGACAATTTAAAAGCAGTTTAAGGGAGGTAATCCAAATACAACGTTTTGATTACCTCCCTTACACTGCTTTTCATGTTTAAAGAAATGCATGTTTATAAAGGAAGACCAGTAAAAATATCTTCAAATGTTGCATCTTTTTTTTTTTTACAAAAAAATCCAACATATGAAAGATTTGACACCATATTTTAAATTCTATTATAAAATAGATTAAGTTAGCACTATGGTAAATTTAAATGGGTAATTATGGTTGCAAACTCCATTGGAAATTTGAATTGAGATAATGACCATATATGGAGGGAAAGAATTTTTTTTTTTTCGAGGGGGGGGGGGGTGGCTGGTTAATACACAACAGCATAGTGTATTGCACAAAAGCAAAAAAAAAGGGGGGATAAATTTTTAATTTTATTATTGGGGGGGGGGGGGGGTGGGGGGGCAATTCGCAACAGCAAAGTGTATTGCACAAAAGCAAAAAATTGAATATAAATTCAAATCATGTAACCGATTCTATGTTCTTTGACTACAGTTATTCTGTGTCAGAAACCTTTTATGTTTCAAATATTTAATTACAATCAAAATTCAGACCTGTATCAAGCGCGAATATTGCGACCATTTTTACCCCAACTATTCAGGGTTGGATCTCTGTGGTTGCGTTCGTATAATGTAATGATGTTGGCCTCTGCGTCATCGTCCGAAGACACATTTGGTTTCCAGACAATAACAGGGACTGCGCTGGGCTTCTCTAATGTCGCAAATTGCAATTTTTTTTTTATCCGGCGACAAAATATGGCTGCTGTCGATTTTTCTGGCGTCAACATTTCCCTATGTCAAAATGTTTCATTTCTTGACTGTAACGATAATATTACCGATCTTCATTTACATTGGTAAAAGAAAAAAAATTTAATTTTAAGAAATTTTACCTGGCGACAAGTTTATGGCTTTGTTTACGACCCCAAGCTAAGCAATGGTTACAACAGGTGTTGTAATTAGTTGTTACAGGTAATCCGTTTATCAGATGGGTCATTAATGATCATCAACATTAATTCATTCAAATAGAATTGGTCAGTCGGCATTTGTCATTTCATTTGAAGAAATTTTCATACGGCAACACAATTTGCAACGTTTACCATAGTTTCCTTAAGAAAACGTAATTGACAGAAAGATGAAAACCACAATAACTTGTTAAAACACATCATTTTACTTGTATTCCATAAAAAATGGTAAATTCAGACGTGATTTGTCTTTGCCTGCTCTCAATTTTTATACGAAAATAACAAAACTGGATGCCATTGTTGATTGTATTTACTTCTACTGAGTACTGTGTATAATCCTCCGAAGAAGGAGCACACCTGAATAAAGAAAGATAACTCAATTTGATTTTTTCCTAGTATTGAGATACCTACTAAAGATATGTCTGCATACTTCTGACTTTAGAATTTATAGGTTTAGGTCTTTTGAGTTATGGGAAAAGTTAAGAGGGTCTTGGTACCAGGATGGGTACGGTGCTTGGGTCATCATGTTCTGTATTCTTTATTTTTTATACAAATTTTTTGACTATTCTATCTAAACACCCATTATTCTCTTTTCTTCATTTAATTGCACATTTTCTCTATTCTGTAACATATACAGACCATAAGCTAATTATAAGGACAGGAACATTGATCAATAGAGTCATTATATATGCATCCCATTAGTCACTGTTTGGAGACATAAACATTCAAAATAAAAACATACATTTGTGGAAAATCAGCTGCTTTGTTTTAATCTTTATTGTTATAATTTTATACAACGGCAAAAAAATTTTGCGGTCCTATATTGGTATGACGTTGGCATATTCGTCGTTGTCCAAGACACATTGGTTTTTGCACAATAACTTTAGTTTAAGTGATTAGATCTCTATGAAATTTTACCATAAGGTTCAATACCACAAAAGGAAGGTTGGGATTGATTTTGGGGGTTATGGTACCAACAGTTAAGGAATAAGGGGCCAAAAAGGGGCCAAAAATAAACATTTTTGTAACTTCAAGACCATAACTTGTGTGTTAGTGTATGGATCTCTCTGACATTGTACCACAAGGTTCCATATCACAAAGGGAATGCTGGGATTGATTTTGGTAATTGCCTCAAAATTTGAGGAATAAGGGGCCAAAAAAGGGGCAAAAAACAAGCATTTTTCTAGTTTCATGACAATAACTTGTGTGTAAGTATATGGATCTTTCTGAAATTGTACTACAACGTTCCATATCACAAAGGGAAAGCTGGAATTGAGTTTGGGGGTAATTGCCCAAAACGTTTAGGAATAAGGGGCCAAAAAGGGGCCAAAATAAGCATTTTTCTAGTTTCCAGACAATAACTTGTGTTCAAGTGTATGGATCTCTCTCAAATTTTACTGCAAGGTATCATACCACAAAGGGAAGGCTGGGATTGATTTTGGGGGTAATTGCCTCAAAATTTTAGGAATAAGGGGAAAAAAAGGGGGAAAAAAACAAGCATTTTTCTAGTTTCAGGACTATAACTTGTGTGTAAGTGTATGGATCTTTATGAAATTGTACTACAAGGTTCCATCACAAAGGGAAAGCTGGGTTTGAGTTTGGGGTAATTGCCCAAAACGTTTAGGAATTCGGGGCCAAAAAGGGGCCTACATTAAGGTCCAAAGGGTCCAAAATTAAACTTAGTTTGATTTTAACAAAAATTGAATTCTTGGGGTTCTTATATATGCTAAATCTAAACATGTGTTTAGATTTTTGATTATGGGCCCAATTTTCAAGTTGGTCCAAATTTGGGTCCAAAATTAAACTTTGTTTGATTTCAACAAAAATCGAATATATGAGGTTCTTTGATATGCTGAATCTAACCATGTATTTAGATTATTGATTTTTGGGCCCCGTTATCAAATTGGTCCACATTGAGGTCAAAAGGGTCCAAAATTAAACTTTGTTTGATTTCATCAAAAATTGAATTCTTTGGATTCTTTGATATGCTGAATCTAACCATGTATTTAGATTTTGGATATTGGACCATAATAGGTAGTTTAAATTTTTTAAGTTCTTAGACCACATTCATTCTGTGTCAGAAACCTATGCTGTGTCAAATATTTAATCACAATCCAAATTCAGAGCTGTATCAAGCTTGAATGTTGTGTCCATACTTGCCCCAACTGTTCAGGGTTCGACCACTGCAGTCGTATCAAGCTGCGCCCAGCGGAGCATTTTATTATTCATATACTTTTGAAATACTGACAAAGAAAATAAAAGTACACATGTTGTTTTTTTTGTGTATATAAACCCTATGCGATTACTACCTTAGTCCATCATATTGAATGATGTACAGAGCATTAGAAATTTAAATTGAACATGGTTTCAATTTTGGTAGAGGAAATCAAGACTCGAGCTGGCTCTAAAGTTGGCTCCCTGTTTTCAAAACTGGTGACAAAATATGGCAATTAGCAATTTTTCTGGCTCCTACTTTTTTGGAGCCAGAGCAGCCCCTGAATAACTTTAGTTTAAGTGAATGGCTCTCTATGAAATTTTAACAGAAAGTTCAATACCACAAAAAGGAAGGTTGGGATTGATTTTGGGGGTTATGGTACCAACAGTTTAAGAATTAGGGGCCAAAAACAAGCATTTTTGTAGTTTCCAGACAATAACTTGTGTGTAAGTTTATGGATCTCTCTAAAATTGTACTACAAGGTTCCATACCATAAAGGGAAGGCTGGGATTGAGTTTGGGGGTTATTACTCCAAAGGGGGGGGGGGGGGGGTCAAAAAGTTTGGGGGGGATTTTTTTGGGGGTTCATATTTTTTTCTTCAAAATTTTTGAAATTTCAAATTTGTTGAAAAGTTTCAAGAAGAAATCTTCAATTGCACAGTATTGCGCAAAAGCACAGTATTGCGCAACAGCACAGTATTACGCAATAGCAAAAAATCTTCAATTTCCCAGTATTGCACAATAGCACAGTATTAACAATAGCACAGTATTTGGGTAATAGCAAAAAATCTTTAATTGCACAGTATTGCGCAATAGCAAGAAATCTTCAATTGCGCAGTATTGGGTAATAGCACAGTATTGCGCAATAGCAAGAAATCTTCAATTGAAAAAAGGGACCTCGTTGGCCGAGTCTTCTTAGTAGTTACTACTGTAATCACTAGCCAGTCAACACTGAGGTTGTGAGTTCGAACCCCGATCGTGCGGGTGCACTCAACTCCAATCTTAATTGATTAGGATTGTCAGTTTTCCTATCGAAGGTCGTGGTTTTCTCTGAGTACTCCAGCTTCCTCCACCAATAAAAACTGGCCGCCACAAAATAGCCCAAAAGCGGTGCTTAAAAGTGGCATTAAAACACCAAAAATCATTCAAATCAATCAATCAAATGAAAATAAAGACAAATCTTTTAACCAATTTCAATGGGATTAATTTAAAGTCTTTAATTTTTGGGGGTTCTAACCTTGTATTACTATTTTGATATTGAGCCCCATTTTTAAATTGGTCTACATTGAGGTCAAAAGGGTCCAAAATTAAACTTAGTTTGATTTCATCAAAAACTGAATTATTGTGGCTGTATGATATGCTGAATCATATTGTGCATTTAGATTTTGTATTTTAGGCCCTGTTTTCAAATTAGTCCATATTAAGGTTTGAAGGGTCCAAAATTAAACTGTGTTTGATTTCAACTAAAATTCTATTTTTGGTGTTTTTTTATATGCTGAATTTAATCATGTTGTTAGATTTTGGATATCAGACCATTCTAGGTAAATTAAATGTCCCATTTCGAATTTTTAAGATCTTTATCCACATTTATTTTGTGTCAGAAACCTATGTTATGTCAAAAATTTGATCACAATCCAAATTCAGACAGTATCAAGCTTGAATATTGTGTCCAAACTTGCCCCAACTGTTCAGGGTTTGTTCTCCACGGTCGTATCAGGCTGTGCTCAGCATAGCATTTTATTTTATCTTGCTTTAAGATATTGATTTGATATTTGGTATTTAGCTGTACCATGACAGGTAACAGATCAAGTTCGGAGTTAATTCTGGTCTGATGATTTTGTGCAGAGTTTTGGTCCTTTGACTTCACACAAATAATCAGTTTTTCAAAAAAAAAATGTATTATGCTTGAAGATATTGATTTGATATTTGGTATATAGTTTAACCATGACTTGTTATAGATTAAGATCCAATTTTTTTTCGGTTCAGATGATTTTTGTCGAGCCTTCGACTTTAGTCGAAAAAGCGAGACATAGCGATCCTACATTCCGTCGGCGTCGTCGGCGGCGTCCACAAATATTCACTCCGTGGTTAAAGTTTTTGAAATTTTAATAACTTTCTTAAACTATCTTGGATTTCTACCAAACTTGGACAGAAGCTTGTTTATGATCATAAGATAGTATCCAGAAGTAAATTTTGTAAAAATAAAATTCCATTTTTTCCGTATTTTACTTATAAATGGACTTAGTTTTTCTGCCGGGAAATATTACATTCACTCTGTGGTTAAAGTTTTTAAAATTTTAATAACTTTCTTATACTATTTTGGATTTGTACCAAACTTGGACAGAAGCTTGTTTATGATCAAAAGCTAGTATCTAGAAGGAAATTTTGTAAAATAATAAATCCATTTTTTCCGTATTTTACTTTTAAATGGACTTAGATTTTCTGTCAGGAAACAACACATTCACTCTGTGGTTAAAGTTTTTAAAATTTTAATAACTTTCTTATAGTATTTTGGATTTGTACCAAACTTTAACAGAAGCTTGTTTATGATTAAATGCTAGTATCTAGAAGGAAATTTTGTTTTCTTCCAGTTAACATTACATTCAGTCTGCAGTTAAAGTTTTTAAACATTTATTAGATTCATAAACTATCCTGGATTTTTACCAAACTTGGACAGAAGCTTCTTACAATCAAAAGATAGTATCAAGAGGAATATTTTTATTGATTTACTTCCTCATTTTTGTTGAGCCTGAGATTAACAGAAAAAGTAGGCGAGACACTGGGTTCCCCGGAACCCTAGTGAATTTTTTTACCGAGTCAAACCAAATAATCTTATAACATTGCATCCAACAGTGAGCTTGTGAGTTGCTTTTAACTTACATCTTAATTGACATGTCGAAGTTTTATGGTTTCCTCAGGGCACTCAGGCATGCTCCAGTCCAATAAAAAATGACCACCACAGTATAGCCAATAGTGCTCTGAAAGTGGTGTTAAACACCAACAAGCAATCAATCCTTACCACCTCGATATAGACTATAGTACTGAAAGTGGTGTTAAACATCAACAAGCAATCAATCCTTACCACCTCCATATAGACAATAGTACTGAAAGTGGTGTTAAACACCAACAATCAATCCTTACCACCACGATATAGACAATAGTACTGAAAGTGGTGTTAAACACCAACAAGCAATCAATCCTTACCACCTCGATATAGACAATAGTACTGAAAGTGGTGTTAAACATCAACAAGCAATCAATCCTTACCACCTCGATATAGACAATAGTACTGAAAGTGGTGTTAAACACCAACAATCAATCAATCAATCCTTACCACCACGATATAGACAATAGTACTGAAAGTGGTGTTAAACACCAACAATCAATCCTTACCACCTAGATATAGACAATAGTACTGAAAGTGGTGTTAAACACCAACAATCAATCAATCAATCCTTACCACCAAGATATAGACAATAGTACTGAAAGTGGTGTTAAACACCAACAATCAATCAATCAATCCTTACCACCATGATATAGACAATAGAACTGAAAGTGGTGTTAACCACCATCAATCAATCAATCCATCCTTACCACCAAGATAAAGACAATAGTACTGAAAGTGGTGTTAAACACCAACAATCAATCCTTACCACCTCGATATAGACAATAGTACTGAAAGTGGTGTTAAACACCAACAATCAATCCTTACCGGCAAGAATGCCGCAAGATATAGACAATAGTACTGAAAGTGGTGTTAAACACCAACAATTAATCCTTACCACCACGATATAGACAATAGTACTGAAAGTGGTGTTAAACACCAACAATCAATCCATCCTTACCACCACGATATAGACAATAGTACTGAAAGTGGCGTTAAACACCAACAATCAATCAATCCTTACCACCTCGATATAGACAATAGTACTTAAAGTGGTGTTAAACACCAACAATCAATCAATCAATCCTTACCACCAAGATATAGACAATAGTACTGAAAGTGGTGTTAAACACCAACAATCAATCCTTACCACCACGATATAGACAATAGTACTCAAAGTGGTGTTAAACACCAACAATCAATCCTTACCACCATGATATAGACAATAGTACTGAAAGTGGTGTTAAACACCAACAATCAATCAATCTCTCCTTACCACCATGATATAGACAATAGTACTGAAAGTGGTGCTAAACATCAACAATCAATCAATCCTTACCACCAAGATATAGACAATAGTACTGAAAGTGGTGCTAAACACCAAGAATCAATCAATCCTTACCACCACGATATAGACAATAGTACTGAAAGTGGTGTTAAACATCAACAAGCAATCAATCCTTACCACCACGATATAGACAATAGTACTGAAAGTGGTGTTAAACATCAACAATCAATCAATCCTTACCACCTCAATATAGACAATAGTACTGAAAGTGGTGTTAAACACCAACAATCAATCAATCCTTACCACCTCGATATAGACAATAGTACTGAAAGTGGTGTTAAACACCAACAATCAATCAATCAATCCTTACCACCACGATATAGACAATAGTACTGAAAGTGGTGTTAAACACCAACAATCAATCAATCCTTACGACCACGATATAGACAATAGTACTGAAAGTGGTGTTAAACATCAACAATCAATCCTTACCACCACGATATAGACAATAGTACTGAAAGTGGTGTTAAACACCAACAATCAATCCTTACCACAATGATATAGACAATAGTACTGAAAGTGGTGTTAAACACCAATAATCAATCAATCAATCCTTACCACCAAGATATAGACAATAGTACTGAAAGTGGTGTTAAACATCAACAAACAATCCTTACCACCACGATATAGACAATAGTACTGAAAGTGGTGTTAAACACCAACAAGCAATCAATCCTTACCACCTCGATATAGACAATAGTACTGAAAGTGGTGTTAAACACCAACAATCAATCCTTACCACCTAGATATAGACAATAGTACTGAAAGTGGTGTTAAACACCAACAATCAATCAATCAATCCTTAAAAACCAAGATATGGACAATAGTACTGAAAGTGGTGTTAAACACCAACAAGCAATCAATCCTTACCACCTCGATATAGACAATAGTACTGAAAGTGGTGTTAAACACCAACAATCAATCCTTACCACCTAGATATAGACAATAGTACTGAAAGTGGTGTTAAACACCAACAATCAATCAATCAATCCTTACCACCAAGATATAGACAATAGTACTGAAAGTGGTGTTAAACACCAACAATCAATCCTTACCACCTAGATATAGACAATAGTACTGAAAGTGGTGTTAAACACCAACAATCAATCCTTACCACCTAGATATAGACAATAGTACTGAAAGTGGTGTTAAACACCAACAATCAATCAATCAATCCTTACCACCAAGATATAGACAATAGTACTGAAAGTGGTGCTAAACATCAACAATCAATCCTTACCACCACGATATAGACAATAGTACTGAAAGTGGTGCTAAACATCAACAATCTATCAATCCTTACCACCACGATATAGACTATAGTACTGAAAGTGGTGTTAAACACCAACAATCAATCAATCCTTACCACCGCGATATAGACAATAGTACTGAAAGTGGTGTTAAACATCAACAAACAATCAATCCTTACTACCACGGTATAGACAATAGTACTGAAAGTGGTGTTAAACATCAACAATCCATCCTTACCACCACGATATAGACAATAGTACTGAAAGTGGTGTTAAACATCAACAAACAATCAATCCTCACCACCACGATATAGACAATAGTACTTAAAGTGGTGCTAAACATCAACAATCCATCCTGACCACCACGATATAGAAAATAGTACTGAAAGTGGTGTTAAACACCAACAATCAATTCTTACCACCACAGTTTAGACAATTGTACTGAAAGTGGTGCTAAACATCAACAATCCATCCTTACCATTACGATATAGACAATAGTAATGAAAGTGGTGTTAAACACCAACAATCAATCAATTCTTACCACCACGATATAGACAATAGTACTGAAAGTGGTGTTAAATACCAACAATCAATCAATCCTTACCACCACGATATAGACAATAGTACTGAAAGTGGTGTTAAATACCAACAATCAATCAATCCTTACCACCACAATTAAGACAATAGAACTGAAAGTGGTGTTAAACACCAACAATCAATCAATCTCTCCTTACCACCACGATATAGACATTAGTACTGAAAGTGGTGCTAAACATCAACAATCCATCCTGACCACCACGATATAGACAATAGTACTGAAAGTGGTGTTAAACACCAACAATCAACTCTTACCACCACAGTATAGACAATAGTACTGAAAGTGGTGTTAAACACCAACAATCAACTCTTACCACCATGATATAGACAATAGTACTGTAAGTGGTGTTAAACACCAACAATCTGAAAGTGGTGTTAAACACCAACAATCAATCAATCCTTACCACCTCGATATAGACAATAGTACTGAAAGTTGTGTTAAACACCAACAATCAATCAATCCTTACCACCAAGATAAAGACAATAGTACTGAAAGTGGTGTTAAACACCAACAATCAATACTTACCACCACGATATAGACAATAGTACTGAAAGTGGTGTTAAACACCAACAAGCAATCAATCCTTACCACCTCGATATAGACAATAGTACTGAAAGTGGTGTTAAACACCAACAATCAATCCTTACCACCTAGATATAGACAAAAGTACTGAAAGTGGTGTTAAACACCAACAATCAATCAATCAATCCTTACCACCAAGATATAGACAATAGTACTGAAAGTGGTGTTAAACACCAACAAGCAATCAATCCTTACCACCACGATATAGACAATAGTACTGAAAGTGGTGTTAAACATCAACAATCAATCCATCCTTACCACCACGATATAGACAATAGTACTGAAAGTTGTGTTAAACATCAACAATCAATCCTTACCACCACGATATAGACAATAGTACTGAAAGTGGTGTTAAACACCAACAAGCAATCAATCCTTACCACCTTGATATAGACAATAGTACTGAAAGTGGTGTTAAACACCAACAAGCAATCAATCCTTACCACCTATATATAGACAATAGTACTGAAAGTGGTGTTAAACACCAACAATCAATCCTTTCCACCACGATATAGACAATAGTACTGAAAGTGGTGTTAAACACCAGCAATCAATCCTTACCACCTAGATATAGACAATAGTACTGAAAGTGGTGTTAAACACCAACAATCAATCAATCAATCCTTACCACCAAGATATAGACAATAGTACTGAAAGTGGTGTTAAACACCAACAATCAATCAATCAATCCTTACCACCAAGATATAGACAATAGTACTGAAAGTGGTGTTAAACACCAACAATCAATCAATCTCTCTTTACCACCATGATATAGACAATAGTACTGAAAGTGGTGCTAAACATCAACAATCAATCAATCCTTACCACCAAGATATAGACAATAGTACTGAAAGTGGTGCTAAACACCAACAATCAATCAATCCTTACCACCATGATATAGACAATAGTACTGAAAGTGGTGCTAAACATCAACAATCAATCAATCCTTACCACCAAGATATAGACAATAGTACTGAAAGTGGTGCTAAACACCAACAATCAATCAATCCTTACCACCATGATATAGACAATAGTACTGAAAGTGGTGTTAAACATCAACAAACAATCAATCCTTACCACCATGATATAGACAATAGAACTGAAAGTGGTGTTAACCACCATCAATCAATCAATCCATCCTTACCACCAAGATAAAGACAATAGTACTGAAAGTGTTGTTAAACACCAACAATCAATCCTTACCACCTCGATATAGACAATAGTACTGAAAGTGGTGTTAAACACCAACAATCAATCCTTACCGGCAAGATCATACTTGCCAACCTCTGACAATGAGAAATCATGTCATGACGTGACATGACATGTCAAAAAGCGTGTGAAAACGTGTGACGAAGATGCAGACTCTTTTTATATGAACAATGTTCATAATTTCACATTTTCATGATTATACAAATTTGTTAATATATAATAAAAACAATATTCTAGAGTAAACATTTATTTTATTTAACAGTGGTCTGTAGTGCTTCTTTTAAAGCAACACACTAGGCTTAGGCACATATTCAAAACAACTGCCAGTTTGATTACATTTACTTGATAACAAGGCACACAATATATCATTGTCGAGTTCTGATCAGAATTCAGTGTAGATTTCTTTATAATTGAAAATGTTCTCTCACAGTCAGAATTGATATTTGGCTGAACTTACATAGCTTGATCAAGCTTTGAATGATTGTCATTACGTTTTTTGTCATCTAAAATGTCATCTATTATCTTTGTCATTGCTCCCAACGAACTATATATGTTGATATTGTCTCTGAGGCTATTGTCTGGTCAAAACTGGGTAGTTCATCAGAAGACAGCTGGTACTATGAGAACTGATCCAACAGTTCCGTGACATTTCCATCCCCTTTGACCTGTGGGAATCTGTTGGCTAGATTTGAAACTGAAAAAGAAAAGTATTTTGTTATTTGATTACCATTAAGCACGTTAAATGCTTAATCAAATCGCTACATGTATTGTTATGATTGCAACATAGGGTGCACAATGCGTTACTCGTCTCTCGATAATTTAAACGTGAACTCCCAAATATAATTTGTAAATCTTGAAATTTATCTTGGTACGTACACATCGTGTTCGATTAGCAATCGGCTCTTTAGACGACGGCACAGGTCCTATAAGCTAGCTATTTCTATCGACATTTCCCCTAAGTGAATTTGAAAGAAAGAAAGTCACAAAATCGTAAAAACTAATCACAAACTACTTACCTTAAGGGCTTTTGCTGTTCGTCCATATAGAAAAATAAACAATGGCGACGATACAATTACTTCGAAATTTTCTGTAATTTTTGTCTAATAATGAAAAAACCCGAGAACCGCGATATCACTAACGACCAAAAAATCAAAACAACGAAAAAGCGTGTAATTGCGTGTAAAGTGGCGAAACGCGTGTACACGCCATGTGACAAAATCCTCCATGTAAACCGTTGAAAAAGCGTGTATTACACGTGAATATCATGTCAGTTGGCAACTATGGGCAAGATATAGACAATAGTACTGAAAGTGGTTTTAAACACCAACAATCAATCAATCAATCCTTACCACCAAGATATAGACAATAGTACTGAAAGAGGTGTTAAACACCAACAAGCAATCAATCCTTACCACCTCGATATAGACAATAGTACTGAAAGTGGTGTTAAACACCAACAATCAATCAATCAATCCTTACCACCACGATATAGACAATAGTACTGAAAGTGGTGTTAAACACCAACAATCAATCAATCAATCCTTACCACCACGATATAGACAATAGTACTGAAAGTGGTGTTAAACACCAACAATCAATCCTTACCACCATGATATAGACAATAGTACTGAAGGTGGTGTTAAACATCAACAAACAATCAATCCTTACCACCACGATATAGACAATAGTACTGAAAGTGGTGTTAAACATCAACAATCAATCCTTACCACCACGATATAGACAATAGTACTGAAAGTGGTGTAACACCAACAATCAATCAATCAATCCTTACTACCAAGATATAGACAATAGTACTGAAAGTGGTGTTAAACACCAACAATTAATCCTTACCACCACGATATAGACAATAGTACTGAAAGTGGTGTTAAACACCAACAATCAATCAATCAATCCTTACCACCAAGATATAGACAATAGTACTGAAAGTGGTGCTAAACATCAACAATCTATCAATCCTTACCACCACGATATAGACAATAGTACTGAAAGTGGTGTTAAACACCAACAATCAATCAATCCTTACCACCGCGATATAGACAATAGTACTGAAAGTGGTGTTAAACATCAACAAACAATCAATCCTTACCACCATGATATAGACAATAGTACTGAAAGTGGTGTTAAACATCAACAATCCATCCTTACCACCACGATATAGACAATACTACTGAAAGTGGTGTTAAACACCAACAAACAATCAATCCTCACCACCACGATATAGACAATAGTACTTAAAGTGGTGCTAAACATCAACAATCCATCCTTACCACCACGATATAGAAAATAGTACTGAAAGTGGTGTTAAACACCAACAATCAATTCTTACCACCACAGTTTAGACAATAGTACTGAAAGTGGTGCTAAACATCAACAATCCATCCTTACCACCACGATATAGACAATAGTATTGAAAGTGGTGTTAAATACCAACAATCAATCAATCCTTACACCACGATAAAGACAATAGTACTGAAAGTGGTGTAACACCAACAATCAATCAATCAATCCTTACCACCAAGATATAGACAATAGTACTGAAAGTGGTGTTAAACATCAACAAACAATCAATCCTCACCACCACGATATAGACAATAGTACTTAAAGTGGTGCTAAACATCAACAAACAATCAATCCTTACCACCATGATATAGACAATAGTACTTAAAGTGGTGCTAAACATCAACAAACAATCAATCCTTACTACCACGGTATAGACAATAGTACTGAAAGTGGTGTTAAACATCAACAATCCATCCTTACCACCACGATATAGACAATAGTACTGAAAGTGGTGTTAAACACCAACAAACAATCAATCCTCACCACCACGATATAGACAATAGTACTTAAAGTGGTGCTAAACATCAACAATCCATCCTTACCACCACGATATAGAAAATAGTACTGAAAGTGGTGTTAAACACCAACAATCAATTCTTACCACCACAGTTTAGACAATAGTACTGAAAGTGGTGCTAAACATCAACTATCCATCCTTACGACCACGATATAGACAATTGTACTGAAAGTGGTGTTAAACATCAACAATCAATCAATCCTTACCATTACGATATAGACAATTGTAATGAAAGTGGTGTTAAACACCAACCATCAATCAATTCTTACCACCACAATTTAGACAATAGAACTGAAAGTGGTGTTAAACACCAACAATCAATCAATTTCTCCTTACCACCACGATATAGACAATAGTACTGAAAGTGGTGTTAAACACCAACAATCAACTCTTACCACCACGATATAGACAATAGTACTGAAAGTGGTGTTAAACACCAACAATCAACTCTTACCACCACGATATAGACAATAGTACTGAAAGTGGTGTTAAACACCAACAATCAATCAATCCTTACCACCTCGATATAGACAATGGTACTGAAAGTGGAGTTAAACACCAACAATCAATACTTACCACCACGATATAGACAATAGTACTGAAAGTGGTGTTAAACACCAACAAGCAATCAATCCTTACCACCTCGATATAGACAATAGTACTGAAAGTGGTGTTAAACACCAACAATCAATCAATCCTTACCACTTCGATATAGACAATAGTACTGAAAGTGGTGTTAAACACCAACAATCAATCCTTACCACCTAGATATAGACAATAGTACTGAAAGTGGTGTTAAACACCAACAATCAATCAATCAATCCTTACCACCAAGATATAGACAATAGTACTGAAAGTGGTGTTAAACACCAACAAGCAATCAATCCTTACCACCTCGATATAGACAATAGTACTGAAAGTGGTTTTAAACACCAACAAGCAATCAATCCTTACCACCTCGATATAGACAATAGTACTGAAAGTGGTGTTAAACGCCAACAAGCAATCAATCCTTACCACCTCTATATAGACAATAGTACTGAAAGT
This sequence comes from Mytilus californianus, assembly GCF_021869535.1. Taxonomy (NCBI): domain Eukaryota; kingdom Metazoa; phylum Mollusca; class Bivalvia; order Mytilida; family Mytilidae; genus Mytilus; species Mytilus californianus. The sequence continues at coordinate 6,579,701 of NW_026262670.1, forward strand.
GGTGTTAAACACCAACAAGCAATCAATCCTTACCACCTAGATATAGACAATAGTACTGAAAGTGGTGTTAAACACCAACAATCAATCAATCAATCCTTACCACCAAGATATAGACAATAGTACTGAAAGTGGTGTTAAACACCAACAATCAATCCTTACCACCACGATATAGACAATAGTACTGAAAGTGGTGTTAAACATCAACAAACAATCAATTCTTACCACCACAATTAAGACAATATAACTGAAAGTGGTGTTAAACACCAACAATCAATCAATCTCTCCTTACCACCACGATATAGACATTAGTACTGAAAGATGTGCTAAACATCAACAATCAATCAATCCTTACCACCAAGATATAGACAATAGTACTGAAAGTGGTGCTAAACACCAACAATCAATCAATCCTTACCACCACGATATATACAATAGTACTGAAAGTGGTGTTAAACATCAACAAACAATCAATCCTTACCACCATGATATAGACAATAGAACTGAAAGTGGTGTTAACCACCATCAATCAATCAATCCATCCTTACCACCAAGATAAAGACAATAGTACTGAAAGTGGTGTGAAACACCAACAATCAATCCTTACCACCATGATATAGACAATAGTACTGAAAGTGGTTCTAAACACCAACAATCAATCCATCAATCCTTACCACCAAGATATAGACAATAGTACTGAAAGTGGTGTTAAACACCAACAATTAATCCTTACCACAATGGTATAGACAATAGTACTGAAAGTGGTGCTAAACACCAACAATCAATCAATCCTCACCACCACGATATAGACAATAGTACTGAAAGTGGTGTTAAACACCAACAATCAATCCATCCTTACCACAATGGTATAGACAATAGTACTGAAAGTGGTGCTAAACATGAACAATCCATCCTTACCACCACGATATAGACAATAGTACTGAAAGTGGTGTTAAACACCAACAATCAATCCATCCTTACCACAATGGTATAGACAATAGTACTGAAAGTGGTGCTAAACATGAACAATCCATCCTTACCATTACGATATAGACAATAGTACTGAAAGTGGTGTTAAACACCAACAATCAATCAATCCTTACCACCACGATATAGACAATAGTACTGAAAGTGGTGTTAAACATCAACAAACAATCAATTCTTACCACCACAATATAGACAATAGAACTGAAAGTGGTGTTAACCACCAACAATCAATCAATCAATCCTTACCACCACGATATAGACAATAGTACTGAAAGTGGTGTTAAACACCAACAATCAATCAATCCTCACCACCACGATATAGACAATAGTACTGAAAGTGGTGTTAACCACCAACAATCAATCAATCTCTCCTTACCATCACGATATAGACAATAGTACTGAAAGTGGTGCTAAACATCAACAATCCATCCTTACCACCACGATATAGACAATAGTTCTGAAAGTGGTGTTAAACACCAACAATCAATCAATCAATCCTTACCACCACGATATAGACAATAGAACTGAAAGTGGTGTTAAACATCAACAATCAATCAATCCTCACCACCACAATATAGACAATAGTACTGAAAGTGGTGTTAAACACCAACAATCAATTCTTACCACCACAGTATAGACAATAGTACTGAAAGTGGTGTTAAACACCAACAAACAATCAATCCTCACCACCACGATATAGACAATAGTACTGAAAGTGGTGCTAAACATCAACAATCCATCCTTACCACCACGATATAGAAAATAGTACTGAAAGTGGTGTTCAACACCAACAAACAATCAATCCTCACCACCACGATATAGACAATAGTACTGAAAGTGGTGCTAAACATCAACAATCCATCCTTACCACCACGATATAGAAAATAGTACTGAAAGTGGTGTTAAACACCAACAATCAATTCTTACCACCACAGTATAGACAATAGTACTGAAAGTGGTGTTAAACACCAACAATCAGTCCTTACCACCACGATATAGACAATAGTACTGAATGTGGTGTTAAACATCAACAATCAATCAATCCTTACCATTACGATATAGACAATAGTAATGAAAGTGGTGTTAAACATCAACAATCAATCAATCCTTACCACCTCGATATAGACAATAGTACTGAAAGTGGTGTTAAACATTAACAAACAATCAATTCTTACCACCACAATTAAGACAATAGAACTGAAAGTGGTGTTAAACACCAACAATCAATCAATCTCTCCTTACCACCACGATATAGACAATAGTACTTAAAGTGGTGCTAAACACCAACAATCAATCAATCCTTACCACCACGATATAGACAAAATTACTGAAAGTTGTGTTAAACACCAACAAACAATCAATCCTTACCACCATGATATAGACAATAGAACTGAAAGTGGTGTTAACCACCATCAATCAATCAATCCTTACCACCTAGATATAGACAATAGTACTGAAAGTGGTGTTAAACATCAACAAACAATCAATCCTCACCACCACGATATAGACAATAGTACTGAAAGTGGTGTTAAACACCAACAATCAATCAATCCATCCTTACCACCAAGATAAAGACAATAGTACTTAAAGTGGTGCTAAACACCAACAATCAATCAATCCTTACCACCACGATATAGACAATAGTACTGAAAGTTGTGTTAAACACCAACAAACAATCAATCCTTACCACCATGATATAGACAATAGAACTGAAAGTGGTGTTAACCACCATCAATCAATCAATCCTTACCACCACGATATAGACAATAGTACTGAAAGTGGTGTTAAACATCAACAGTCAATCAATCCTTACCACCACGATATAGACAATAGTACTGAAAGTGGTGTTAAACATCAACAAACAATCAATCCTTACCACCACGATATAGACAATAGTACTGAAAGTGGTGTGAAACACCAACAATCAATCAATCCTTACCACCACGATATAGACAATAGAACTGAAAGTGGTGTTAAACATTAACAAACAATCAATCCTTACCACCACGATATAGACAATAGTACTGAAAGTGGTGTTAAACATTAACAATCAATCAATCCTTACCACCACGATATAGACAATAGAACTGAAAGTGGTGTTAAACATTAACAATCAATCAATCCTTACCACCACGATATAGACAATAGTACTGAAAGTGGTGTTAAACATTAACAAACAATCAATCCTTACCACCACGATATAGACAATAGTACTCAAAGTGGTGTTAAACACCAACAATCAATCAATCAATCCTTACCGGGAAGATATAGACAATAGTACTGAAAGTGGTGTTAAACACCAACAATCAGTCCTTACCACCACGATATAGACAATAGTACTGAATGTGGTGTTAAACATCAACAATCAATCAATCCTTACCATTACGATATAGACAATAGTAATGAAAGTGGTGTTAAACATCAACAATCAATCAATCCTTACCACCTCGATATAGACAATAGTACTGAAAGTGGTGTTAAACATTAACAAACAATCAATTCTTACCACCACAATTAAGACAATAGAACTGAAAGTGGTGTTAAACACCAACAATCAATCAATCTCTCCTTACCACCACGATATAGACAATAGTACTTAAAGTGGTGCTAAACACCAACAATCAATCAATCCTTACCACCACGATATAGACAATAGTACTGAAAGTTGTGTTAAACACCAACAAACAATCAATCCTTACCACCATGATATAGACAATAGAACTGAAAGTGGTGTTAACCACCATCAATCAATCAATCCTTACCACCTAGATATAGACAATAGTACTGAAAGTGGTGTTTAACATCAACAAACAATCAATCCTCACCACCACGATATAGACAATAGTACTGAAAGTGGTGTTAAACACCAACAAGCAATCAATCCTTACCACCTCGATATAGACAATAGTACTGAAAGTGGTGTTAAACACCAACAATCAATCCTTACCACCTAGATATAGACAAAAGTACTGAAAGTGGTGTTAAACACCAACAATCAATCAATCAATCCTTACCACCAAGATATAGACAATAGTACTGAAAGTGGTGTTAAACACCAACAATCAATCAATCCTTACCACCAAGATAAAGACAATAGTACTGAAAGTGGTGTTAAACACCAACAATCAATACTTACCACCACGATATAGACAATAGTACTGAAAGTGGTGTTAAACACCAACAAGCAATCAATCCTTACCACCTCGATATAGACAATAGTACTGAAAGTGGTGTTAAACACCAACAATCAATCCTTACCACCTAGATATAGACAAAAGTACTGAAAGTGGTGTTAAACACCAACAATCAATCAATCAATCCTTACCACCAAGATATAGACAATAGTACTGAAAGTGGTGTTAAACACCAACAAGCAATCAATCCTTACCACCACGATATAGACAATAGTACTGAAAGTGGTGTTAAACATCAACAATCAATCCATCCTTACCACCACGATATAGACAATAGTACTGAAAGTTGTGTTAAACATCAACAATCAATCCTTACCACCTCGATATAGACAATAGTACTGAAAGTGGTGTTAAACACCAACAAGCAATCAATCCTTACCACCTTGATATAGACAATAGTACTGAAAGTGGTGTTAAACACCAACAAGCAATCAATCCTTACCACCTAGATATAGACAATAGTACTGAAAGTGGTGTTAAACACCAACAATCAATCCTTTCCACCACGATATAGACAATAGTACTGAAAGTGGTGTTAAACACCAGCAATCAATCCTTACCACCTAGATATAGACAATAGTACTGAAAGTGGTGTTAAACACCAACAATCAATCAATCAATCCTTACCACCAAGATATAGACAATAGTACTGAAAGTGGTGTTAAACACCAACAATCAATCAATCAATCCTTACCACCAAGATATAGACAATAGTACTGAAAGTGGTGTTAAACACCAACAATCAATCAATCTCTCTTTACCACCATGATATAGACAATAGTACTGAAAGTGGTGCTAAACATCAACAATCAATCATTCCTTACCACCAAGATATAGACAATAGTACTGAAAGTGGTGCTAAACACCAACAATCAATCAATCCTTACCACCATGATATAGACAATAGTACTGAAAGTGGTGCTAAACATCAACAATTAATCAATCCTTACCACCAAGATATAGACAATAGTACTGAAAGTGGTGCTAAACACCAACAATCAATCAATCCTTACCACCATGATATAGACAATAGTACTGAAAGTGGTGTTAAACATCAACAAACAATCAATCCTTACCACCATGATATAGACAATAGAACTGAAAGTGGTGTTAACCACCATCAATCAATCAATCCATCCTTACCACCAAAATAAAGACAATAGTACTGAAAGTGTTGTTAAACACCAACAATCAATCCTTACCACCTCGATATAGACAATAGTACTGAAAGTGGTGTTAAACACCAACAATCAATCCTTACCGGCAAGATCATACTTGCCAACCTCTGACAATGAGAAATCATGTCATGACATGACATGACATGTCAAAAAGCGTGTGAAAACGTGTGACGAAGATGCAGACTCTTTTTATATGAACAATGTTCATAATTTCACATTTTCATGATTATACAAATTTGTTAATATATAATAAAAACAATATTCTAGAGTAAACATTTATTTTATTTAACAGTGGTCTGTAGTGCTGCTTTTAAAGCAACACACTAGGCTTAGGCACATATTCAAAACAACTGCCAGTTTGATTACATTTACTTGATAACAAGGCACACAATATATCATTGTCGAGTTCTGATCAGAATTCAGTGTAGATTTCTTTATAATTGAAAATGTTCTCTCACAGTCAGAATTGATATTTGGCTGAACTTACATAGCTTGATCAAGCTTTGAATGATTGTCATTACGTTTTTTTGTCATCTAAAATGTCATCTATTATCTTTGTCATTGCTCCCAACGAACTATATATGTTGATATTGTCTCTGAGGCTATTGTCTGGTCAAAACTGGGTAGTTCATCAGAAGACAGCTGGTACTATGAGAACTGATCCAACAGTTCCGTGACATTTCCATCCCCTTTGACCTGTGGGAATCTGTTGGCTAGATTTGAAACTGAAAAAGAAAAGTATTTTGTTATTTGATTACCATTAAGCACGTTAAATGCTTAATCAAATCGCTACATGTATTGTTATGATTGCAACATAGGGTGCACAATGCGTTACTCGTCTCTCGATAATTTAAACGTGAACTCCCAAATATAATTTGTAAATCTTGAAATTTATCTTGGTACGTACACATCGTGTTCGATTAGCAATCGGCTCTTTAGACGACGGCACAGGTCCTATAAGCTAGCTATTTCTATCGACATTTCCCCTAAGTGAATTTGAAAGAAAGAAAGTCACAAAATCGTAAAAACTAATCACAAACTACTTACCTTAAGGGCTTTTGCTGTTCGTCCATATAGAAAAATAAACAATGGCGACGATACAATTACTTCGAAATTTTCTATAATTTTTGTCTAATAATGAAAAAACCCGAGAACCGCGATATCACTAACGACCAAAAAATCAAAACAACGAAAAAGCGTGTAATTGCGTGTAAAGTGGCGAAACGCGTGTACACGCCATGTGACAAAATCCTCCATGTAAACCGTTGAAAAAGCGTGTATTACACGCGGATATTATGTCAGTTGGCAACTATGGGCAAGATATAGACAATAGTACTGAAAGTGGTTTTAAACACCAACAATCAATCAATCAATCCTTACCACCAAGATATAGACAATAGTACTGAAAGAGGTGTTAAACACCAACAAGCAATCAATCCTTACCACCTCGATATAGACAATAGTACTGAAAGTGGTGTTAAACACCAACAATCAATCAATCAATCCTTACCACCACGATATAGACAATAGTACTGAAAGTGGTGTTAAACACCAACAATCAATCAATCAATCCTTACCACCACGATATAGACAATAGTACTGAAAGTGGTGTTAAACACCAACAATCAATCCTTACCACCATGATATAGACAATAGTACTGAAGGTGGTGTTAAACATCAACAAACAATCAATCCTTACCACCACGATATAGACAATAGTACTGAAAGTGGTGTTAAACATCAACAATCAATCCTTACCACCACGATATAGACAATAGTACTGAAAGTGGTGTAACACCAACAATCAATCAATCAATCCTTACTACCAAGATATAGACAATAGTACTGAAAGTGGTGTTAAACACCAACAATTAATCCTTACCACCACGATATAGACAATAGTACTGAAAGTGGTGTTAAACACCAACAATCAATCAATCAATCCTTACCACCAAGATATAGACAATAGTACTGAAAGTGGTGCTAAACATCAACAATCTATCAATCCTTACCACCACGATATAGACAATAGTACTGAAAGTGGTGTTAAACACCAACAATCAATCAATCCTTACCACCGCGATATAGACAATAGTACTGAAAGTGGTGTTAAACATCAACAAACAATCAATCCTTACCACCATGATATAGACAATAGTACTGAAAGTGGTGTTAAACATCAACAATCCATCCTTACCACCACGATATAGACAATAGTACTGAAAGTGGTGTTAAACACCAACAAACAATCAATCCTCACCACCACGATATAGACAATAGTACTTAAAGTGGTGCTAAACATCAACAATCCATCCTTACCACCACGATATAGAAAATAGTACTGAAAGTGGTGTTAAACACCAACAATCAATTCTTACCACCACAGTTTAGACAATAGTACTGAAAGTGGTGCTAAACATCAACAATCCATCCTTACCACCACGATATAGACAATAGTATTGAAAGTGGTGTTAAATACCAACAATCAATCAATCCTTACCACCACGATAAAGACAATAGTACTGAAAGTGGTGTAACACCAACAATCAATCAATCAATCCTTACCACCAAGATATAGACAATAGTACTGAAAGTGGTGTTAAACATCAACAAACAATCAATCCTCACCACCACGATATAGACAATAGTACTTAAAGTGGTGCTAAACATCAACAAACAATCAATCCTTACCACCATGATATAGACAATAGTACTTAAAGTGGTGCTAAACATCAACAAACAATCAATCCTTACTACCACGGTATAGACAATAGTACTGAAAGTGGTGTTAAACATCAACAATCCATCCTTACCACCACGATATAGACAATAGTACTGAAAGTGGTGTTAAACACCAACAAACAATCAATCCTCACCACCACGATATAGACAATAGTACTTAAAGTGGTGCTAAACATCAACAATCCATCCTTACCACCACGATATAGAAAATAGTACTGAAAGTGGTGTTAAACACCAACAATCAATTCTTACCACCACAGTTTAGACAATAGTACTGAAAGTGGTGCTAAACATCAACTATCCATCCTTACGACCACGATATAGACAATAGTACTGAAAGTGGTGTTAAACATCAACAATCAATCAATCCTTACCATTACGATATAGACAATTGTAATGAAAGTGGTGTTAAACACCAACAATCAATCAATTCTTACCACCACAATTTAGACAATAGAACTGAAAGTGGTGTTAAACACCAACAATCAATCAATTTCTCCTTACCACCACGATATAGACAATAGTACTGAAAGTGGTATTAAACACCAACAATCAACTCTTACCACCACGATATAGACAATAGTACTGAAAGTGGTGTTAAACACCAACAATCAACTCTTACCACCACGATATAGACAATAGTACTGAAAGTGGTGTTAAACACCAACAATCAATCAATCCTTACCACCTCGATATAGACAATGGTACTGAAAGTGGAGTTAAACACCAACAATCAATACTTACCACCACGATATAGACAATAGTACTGAAAGTGGTGTTAAACACCAACAAGCAATCAATCCTTACCACCTCGATATAGACAATAGTACTGAAAGTGGTGTTAAACACCAACAATCAATCAATCCTTACCACTTCGATATAGACAATAGTACTGAAAGTGGTGTTAAACACCAACAATCAATCCTTACCACCTAGATATAGACAATAGTACTGAAAGTGGTGTTAAACACCAACAATCAATCAATCAATCCTTACCACCAAGATATAGACAATAGTACTGAAAGTGGTGTTAAAAACCAACAAGCAATCAATCCTTACCACCTCGATATAGACAATAGTACTGAAAGTGGTGTTAAACACCAACAAGCAATCAATCCTTACCACCTCGATATAGACAATAGTACTGAAAGTGGTGTTAAACGCCAACAAGCAATCAATCCTTACCACCTCTATATAGACAATAGTACTGAAAGTGGTGTTAAACACCAACAAGCAATCAATCCTTACCACCTAGATATAGACAATAGTACTGAAAGTGGTGTTAAACACCAACAATCAATCAATCAATCCTTACCACCAAGATATAGACAATAGTACTGAAAGTGGTGTTAAACACCAACAATCAATCCTTACCACCACGATATAGACAATAGTACTGAAAGTGGTGTTAAACATCAACAAACAATCAATTCTTACCACCACAATTAAGACAATATAACTGAAAGTGGTGTTAAACACCAACAATCAATCAATCTCTCCTTACCACCACGATATAGACATTAGTACTGAAAGTGGTGCTAAACATCAACAATCAATCAATCCTTACCACCAAGATATAGACAATAGTACTGAAAGTGGTGCTAAACACCAACAATCAATCAATCCTTACCACCACGATATATACAATAGTACTGAAAGTGGTGTTAAACATCAACAAACAATCAATCCTTACCACCATGATATAGACAATAGAACTGAAAGTGGTGTTAACCACCATCAATCAATCAATCCATCCTTACCACCAAGATAAAGACAATAGTACTGAAAGTGGTGTGAAACACCAACAATCAATCCTTACCACCATGATATAGACAATAGAACTGAAAGTGGTGTTAACCACCATCAATCAATCAATCCATCCTTACCACCAAGATAAAGACAATAGTACTGAAAGTGGTGTGAAACACCAACAATCAATCCTTACCACCTCGATATAGACAATAGAACTGAAAGTGGTGCTAAACATCAACAATCCATCCTTACCACCACGATATAGAAAATAGTACTGAAAGTGGTGTTAAACATCAACAAACAATCAATTCTTACCACCACAATATAGACAATAGAACTGAAAGTGGTGTTAACCACCAACAATCAATCAATCAATCCTTACCACCACGATATAGACAATAGTACTGAAAGTGGTGTTAAACATCAACAATCAATCAATCCTCACCACCACGATATAGACAATAGTACTGAAAGTGGTGTTAAACACCAACAATCAATCAATCAATCCTTACCACCACGATATAGACAATAGTACTGAAAGTGGTGTTAAACACCAACAATCAATCAATCCTCACCACCACGATATAGACAATAGTACTGAAAGTGGTGTTTAACATCAACATTCAATCAATTCTTACCATTGATATAGACAATAGTACTGAAAGTGGTGTTAAACACCAACAATCAATCAATCTCTCCTTACCATCACGATATAGACAATAGTACTGAAAGTGGTGCTAAACATCAACAATCCATCCTTACCACCAGGATATAGACAATAGTTCTGAAAGTGGTGTTAAACACCAACAATCAATCAATCAATCCTTACCACAACAGAATAGACAATAGTACTGAAAGTGGTGCTAAACATCAACAATCCATCCTTACCACCATGATATAGACAATAGTACTAAAAGTGGTGTTAAACACCAACAATCAACTCTTACCACCACGATATAGACAATAGTACTGAAATTGGTGTAAAACACCAACAATCAATCAATCCTTACCACCTCGATATAGACAATAGTATTGAAAGTGGTGTTAAACACCAACAATCAATCCTTACCACCTAGATATAGACAATAGTACTGAAAGTGGTGTTAAACACCAACAATCAATCCTTACCACCTGGATATAGACAATAGTACTGAAAGTGGTGTTAAACACCAACAATCAATCAATCAATCCTTACCACCAAGATATAGACAATAGTACTGAAAGTGGTGTTAAACACCAACAAGCAATCAATCCTTACCACCTCGATATAGACAATAGTACTGAAAGTGGTGTTAAACACCAACAAGCAATCAATCCTTACCACCTCGATATGGACAATAGTACTGAAAGTGGTGTTAAACACCAACAATCAATCAATCAATCCTTACCACCGAGATATAGACAATAGTATTGAAAGTGGTGTTAAACACCAACAATCAATCCTTACCACCACGATATAGACAATAGTACTGAAAGTGGTGTTAAACACCAACAAGCAATCAATCCTTACCACCTAGATATAGACAATAGTACTGAAAGTGGTGTCAAACACCAACAATCAATCCTTTCCACCAAGATATAGACAATAGTACTATAAGTGGTGTTAAACACCAACAATCAATCCTTACCACCTAGATATAGACAATAGTACTGAAAGTTGTGTTAAACACCAACAATCAATCCATCAATCCTTACCACCAAGATATAGACAATAGTACTGAAAGTGGTGTTAAACATCAACAATCAATCAATCCTTACCACCAAGATATAGACAATAGTACTGAAAGTGGTGTTAAACACCAACAATTAATCCTTACCACAATGGTATAGACCATAGTACTGAAAGTGGTGCTAAACACCAACAATCAATCAATCCTCACCACCACGATATAGACAATAGTACTGAAAGTGGTGTTAAACACCAACAATCAATCCATCCTTACCACCACGATATAGACAATAGTACTGAAAGTGGTGTTAAACACCAACAATCAATCCATCCTTACCACCACGATATAGACAATAGTACTGAAAGTGGTGCTAAACACCAACAAGCAATCAATCCTTACCACCATGATATAGACAATAGTACTGAAAGTGGTGTTAAACACCAACAATCAACTCTTACCACCACGATATAGACAATAGTACTGAAATTGGTGTAAAACACCAACAATCAATCAATCCTTACCACCTCGATATAGACAATAGTATTGAAAGTGGTGTTAAACACCAACAATCAATCCTTACCACCTAGATATAGACAATAGTACTGAAAGTGGTGTTAAACACCAACAATCAATCCTTACCACCTAGATATAGACAATAGTACTGAAAGTGGTGTTAAACACCAACAATCAATCAATCAATCCTTACCACCAAGATATAGACAATAGTGCTGAAAGTGGTGTTAAACACCAACAAGCAATCAATCCTTACCACCTCGATATAGACAATAGTACTGAATGTGGTGTTAAACACCAACAAGCAATCAATCCTTACCACCTCGATATAGACAATAGTACTGAAAGTGGTGTTAAACACCAACAATCAATCAATCAATCCTTACCACCAAGATATAGACAATAGTACTGAAAGTGGTGTTAAACACCAACAATCAATCCTTACCACCACGATATAGACAATAGTACTGAAAGTGGTGTTAAACACCAACAAGCAATCAATCTTTACCACCTAGATATAGACAATAGTACTGAAAGTGGTGTCAAACACCAACAATCAATCCTTTCCACCAAGATATAGACAATAGTACTATAAGTGGTGTTAAACACCAACAATCAATCCTTACCACCTAGATATAGACAATAGTACTGAAAGTGGTGTTAAACACCAACAATCAATCCATCAATCCTTACCACCAAGATATAGACAATAGTACTGAAAGTGGTGTTAAACATCAACAATCAATCAATCCTTACCACCAAGATATAGACAATAGTACTGAAAGTGGTGTTAAACACCAACAATTAATCCTTACCACAATGGTATAGACAATAGTACTGAAAGTGGTGCTAAACACCAACAATCAATCAATCCTCACCACCACGATATAGACAATAGTACTATAAGTGGTGTTAAACACCAACAATCAATCCTTACCACTTAGATATAGACAATAGTACTGAAAGTGGTGTTAAACACCAACAATCAATCCATCAATCCTTACCACCAAGATATAGACAATAGTACTGAAAGTGGTGTTAAACATCAACAATCAATCAATCCTTACCACCAAGATATAGACAATAGTACTGAAAGTGGTGTTAAACACCAACAATTAATCCTTACCACAATGGTATAGACAATAGTACTGAAAGTGGTGCTAAACACCAACAATCAATCAATCCTCACCACCACGATATAGACAATAGTACTGAAAGTGGTGTTAAACACCAACAATCAATCCATCCTTACCACCACGATATAGACAATAGTACTGAAAGTGGTGTTAAACACCAACAATCAATCCATCCTTACCACCACGATATAGACAATAGTACTGAAAGTGGTGCTAAACACCAACAAGCAATCAATCCTTACCACCATGATATAGACAATAGTACTGAAAGTGGTGTTGAACACCAACAATCAACTCTTACCACCACGATATAGACAATAGTACTGAAATTGGTGTAAAACACCAACAATCAATCAATCCTTACCACCTCGATATAGACAATAGTATTCAAAGTGGTGTTAAACACCAACAATCAATCCTTACCACCTAGATATAGACAATAGTACTGAAAGTGGTGTTAAACACCAACAATCAATCCTTATCACCTAGATATAGACAATAGTACTGAAAGTGGTGTTAAACACCAACAATCAATCAATCAATCCTTACCACCAAGATATAGACAATAGTACTGAAAGTGGTGTTAAACACCAACAAGCAATCAATCCTTACCACCTCGATATAGACAATAGTACTGAAAGTGGTGTTAAACACCAACAAGCAATCAATCCTTACCACCTCGATATAGACAATAGTACTGAAAGTGGTGTTAAACACCAACAATCAATCAATCAATCCTTACCACCAAGATATAGACAATAGTACTGAAAGTGGTGTTAAACACCAACAATCAATCCTTACCACCACGATATAGACAATAGTACTGAAAGTGGTGTTAAACACCAACAAGCAATCAATCTTTACCACCTAGATATAGACAATAGTACTGAAAGTGGTGTCAAACACCAACAATCAATCCTTTCCACCAAGATATAGACAATAGTACTATAAGTGGTGTTAAACACCCACAATCAATCCTTACCACCTAGATATAGACAATAGTACTGAAAGTGGTTCTAAACACCAACAATCAATCCATCAATCCTTACCACCAAGATATAGACAATAGTACTGAAAGTGGTGTTAAACACCAACAATTAATCCTTACCACAATGGTATAGACAATAGTACTGAAAGTGGTGCTAAACACCAACAATCAATCAATCCTCACCACCACGATATAGACAATAGTACTGAAAGTGGTGTTAAACACCAACAATCAATCCATCCTTACCACAATGGTATAGACAATAGTACTGAAAGTGGTGCTAAACATGAACAATCCATCCTTACCACCACGATATAGACAATAGTACTGAAAGTGGTGTTAAACACCAACAATCAATCCATCCTTACCACAATGGTATAGACAATAGTACTGAAAGTGGTGCTAAACATGAACAATCCATCCTTACCATTACGATATAGACAATAGTACTGAAAGTGGTGTTAAACACCAACAATCAATCAATCCTTACCACCACGATATAGACAATAGTACTGAAAGTGGTGTTAAACATCAACAAACAATCAATTCTTACCACCACAATATAGACAATAGAACTGAAAGTGGTGTTAACCACCAACAATCAATCAATCAATCCTTACCACCACGATATAGACAATAGTACTGAAAGTGGTGTTAAACACCAACAATCAATCAATCCTCACCACCACGATATAGACAATAGTACTGAAAGTGGTGTTAACCACCAACAATCAATCAATCTCTCCTTACCATCACGATATAGACAATAGTACTGAAAGTGGTGCTAAACATCAACAATCCATCCTTACCACCACGATATAGACAATAGTTCTGAAAGTGGTGTTAAACACCAACAATCAATCAATCAATCCTTACCACCACGATATAGACAATAGAACTGAAAGTGGTGTTAAACATCAACAATCAATCAATCCTCACCACCACAATATAGACAATAGTACTGAAAGTGGTGTTAAACACCAACAATCAATTCTTACCACCACAGTATAGACAATAGTACTGAAAGTGGTGTTAAACACCAACAAACAATCAATTCTCACCACCACGATATAGACAATAGTACTGAAAGTGGTGCTAAACATCAACAATCCATCCTTACCACCACGATATAGAAAATAGTACTGAAAGTGGTGTTCAACACCAACAAACAATCAAGCCTCACCACCACGATATAGACAATAGTACTGAAAGTGGTGCTAAACATCAACAATCCATCCTTACCACCACGATATAGAAAATAGTACTGAAAGTGGTGTTAAACACCAACAATCAATTCTTACCACCACAGTATAGACAATAGTACTGAAAGTGGTGTTAAACACCAACAATCAGTCCTTACCACCACGATATAGACAATAGTACTGAATGTGGTGTTAAACATCAACAATCAATCAATCCTTACCATTACGATATAGACAATAGTAATGAAAGTGGTGTTAAACATCAACAATCAATCAATCCTTACCACCTCGATATAGACAATAGTACTGAAAGTGGTGTTAAACATTAACAAACAATCAATTCTTACCACCACAATTAAGACAATAGAACTGAAAGTGGTGTTAAACACCAACAATCAATCAATCTCTCCTTACCACCACGATATAGACAATAGTACTTAAAGTGGTGCTAAACACCAACAATCAATCAATCCTTACCACCACGATATAGACAATAGTACTGAAAGTTGTGTTAAACACCAACAAACAATCAATCCTTACCACCATGATATAGACAATAGAACTGAAAGTGGTGTTAACCACCATCAATCAATCAATCCTTACCACCTAGATATAGACAATAGTACTGAAAGTGGTGTTAAACATCAACAAACAATCAATCCTCACCACCACGATATAGACAATAGTACTGAAAGTGGTGTTAAACACCAACAATCAATCAATCCATCCTTACCACCAAGATAAAGACAATAGTACTTAAAGTGGTGCTAAACACCAACAATCAATCAATCCTTACCACCACGATATAGACAATAGTACTGAAAGTTGTGTTAAACACCAACAAACAATCAATCCTTACCACCATGATATAGACAATAGAACTGAAAGTGGTGTTAACCACCATCAATCAATCAATCCTTACCACCACGATATAGACAATAGTACTGAAAGTGGTGTTAAACATCAACAGTCAATCAATCCTTACCACCACGATATAGACAATAGTACTGAAAGTGGTGTTAAACATCAACAAACAATCAATCCTTACCACCACGATATAGACAATAGTACTGAAAGTGGTGTGAAACACCAACAATCAATCAATCCTTACCACCACGATATAGACAATAGAACTGAAAGTGGTGTTAAACATGAACAAACAATCAATCCTTACCACCACGATATAGACAATAGTACTGAAAGTGGTGTTAAACATTAACAATCAATCAATCCTTACCACCACGATATAGACAATAGAACTGAAAGTGGTGTTAAACATTAACAATCAATCAATCCTTACCACCACGATATAGACAATAGTACTGAAAGTGGTGTTAAACATTAACAAACAATCAATCCTTACCACCACGATATAGACAATAGTACTGAAAGTGGTGTTAAACACCAACAATCAATCAATCAATCCTTACCGGGAAGATATAGACAATAGTACTGAAAGTGGTGTTAAACACCAACAATCAGTCCTTACCACCACGATATAGACAATAGTACTGAATGTGGTGTTAAACATCAACAATCAATCAATCCTTACCATTACGATATAGACAATAGTAATGAAAGTGGTGTTAAACATCAACAATCAATCAATCCTTACCACCTCGATATAGACAATAGTACTGAAAGTGGTGTTAAACATTAACAAACAATCAATTCTTACCACCACAATTAAGACAATAGAACTGAAAGTGGTGTTAAACACCAACAATCAATCAATCTCTCCTTACCACCACGATATAGACAATAGTACTTAAAGTGGTGCTAAACACCAACAATCAATCAATCCTTACCACCACGATATAGACAATAGTACTGAAAGTTGTGTTAAACACCAACAAACAATCAATCCTTACCACCATGATATAGACAATAGAACTGAAAGTGGTGTAAACCACCATCAATCAATCAATCCTTACCACCTAGATATAGACAATAGTACTGAAAGTGGTGTTTAACATCAACAAACAATCAATCCTCACCACCACGATATAGACAATAGTACTGAAAGTGGTGTTAAACACCAACAATCAATCAATCCATCCTTACCACCAAGATAAAGACAATAGTACTTAAAGTGGTGCTAAACACCAACAATCAATCAATCCTTACCACCACGATATAGACAATAGTACTGAAAGTTGTGTTAAACACCAACAAACAATCAATCCTTACCACCATGATATAGACAAAAGAACTGAAAGTGGTGTTAACCACCATCAATCAATCAATCCTTACCACCACGATATAGACAATAGTACTGAAAGTGGTGTTAAACATCAACAGTCAATCAATCCTTACCACCACGATATAGACAATAGTACTGAAAGTGGTGTTAAACATCAACAAACAATCAATCCTTACCACCACGATATAGACAATAGTACTGAAAGTGGTGTGAAACACCAACAATCAATCAATCCTTACCACCACGATATAGACAATAGAACTGAAAGTGGTGTTAAACATTAACAAACAATCAATCCTTACCACCACGATATAGACAATAGTACTGAAAGTGGTGTTAAACATTAACAATCAATCAATCCTTACCACCACGATATAGACAATAGAACTGAAAGTGGTGTTAAACATTAACAATCAATCAATCCTTACCACCACGATATAGACAATAGTACTGAAAGTGGTGTTAAACATTAACAAACAATCAATCCTTACCACCACGATATAGACAATAGTACTGAAAGTGGTGTTAAACACCAACAATCAATCAATCAATCCTTACCGGGAAGATATAGACAATAGTACTGAAAGTCGTGTTAAACACCAACAATTAATCCTTACCACCACGATATAGAAAATAGTACTGAAAGTGGTGTTAAACACCAACAATCAATCCATCCTTACCACAATGGTATAGACAATAGTACTGAAAGTGGTGCTAAACATCAACAATCCATCCTTACCACCACGATATAGAAAATAGTACTGAAAGTGGTGTTAAACACCAACAATCAATTCTTACCACCACGATATAGACAATAGTACTGAAAGTGGTGTTAAATACCAACAATCAATCAATCCTTACCACCACGATATAGACAATAGTACTGAAAGTGGTGTTACACATCAACAAACAATCAATTCTTACCACCACGATATAGACAATAGTACTTAAAGTGGTGTTTAACATTAACAATCAATCCTTACCACCATAATATAGACAATAGAACTGAAAGTGGTGTTAACCACCAACAATCAATCAATCAATCCTTACCACCATGATATAGACAATAGTACTGAAAGTGGTGTTAAACACCAACAATCAATCGATCTCTCCTTACCACCATGATATAGACAATAGTACTGAAAGTGGTGTTAAACACCAACAATCAATCAATCTCTCCTTACCACCATGATATAGACAATAGTACTGAAAGTGGTGTTAAACACCAACAATCAATCCATCCTTACCACCTCGATATAGACAATAGTACTGAAAGTGGTGTTAAACACCAACAATCAATCAATCCTTACCACCATGATATAGACAATAGTACTGAAAGTGGTGTTAAACACCAACAATCAATCGATCTCTCCTTACCACCATGTTATAGACAATAGTACTGAAAGTGGTGTTAAACACCAACAATCAATCCATCCTTACCACCTCGATATAGAAAATAGTACTGAAAGTGGTGTTAAACACCAACAATCAATCAATCCTTACCACCATGATATAGACAATAGTACTGAAAGTGGTGTTAAACACCAACAATCAATCGATCTCTCCTTACCACCATGATATAGACAATAGTACTGAAAGTGGTGTTAAACACCAACAATCAATCAATCCTCACCACCACAATATAGACAATAGTACTGAAAGTGGTGTATAAAACATCAACATTCAATCAATCCTTACCACCACGATATAGACAATAGTACTGAAAGTGGTGTTAAACACCAACAATCAATCTCTCCTTACCACAACAGTATAGACAATAGTACTGAAAGTGGTGCTAAAAATCAACAATCAATCCTTACCACCACGATATAGACAATAGTACTGAAAGTGGTGTTAAACACCAACAATCAATTCTTACCACCACGATATAGACAATAGTACTGAAAGTGGTGTTAAACACCAACAATCAATTCTTACCACCACGATATAGACAATAGTACTGAAATTGGTGTAAAACACCAACAATCAATCCATCCTCACCACCATGATATAGACAATAGTACTGAAAGTGGTGTTAAACACCAACAATCAATCAATCCTTACCACCACAATATAGACAATAGAACTGAAAGTGGTGTTAAACACCAATAATCAATCAATCCTTACCACCGCGATATAAACAATAGTACTGATATGGTGTTAAACACCAACAAACAATCAATCCTCACCACCGCGATATAGACAATAGTACTGAAAGTGGTGTTAAACACCAACAATTAATCCTTACCACCACGATATAGACAATAGTACTGAAAGTTGTGTTAAACACCATTAATCAATCAATCAATCCAATTTATTTTTTGCAAAAGTGCCAAGGTTCTCAAGCGATACACTCTTTTTTGAGGTTCTTTTCTAATTTTCATTTCTGCTGTTTATCTTTAAACTACAAAACCTGGTTTTCCATTAAACACAAATATTCTTGTTGCATTGTATAAATTTTGAGGGGCAAAAATTGTATAAATTTTGAGGGGCAAAAATGCTGGGTAAGCCATATACAGGCTCCTTCGAGCCTATATAGTTTAGATATACCCCAAATACTATCTTAGCTTAAGGGACAATTTTATTTTACGGTTGAACATATCTATACTTAATTTACCACAAATTACATACTTCAAATGGAGGTTATCCAAAAATTGACAAGAGACATAATCAAGACAAATGGTAACAAGTGTAAGGTCACAGAATATTAGAATATTCTACAGTTGGAATAATTTTCGATTCAAAGGTGCATTCAAAATGCTCTTGCAAATAAACACAAAGTAAATTCAAAAACAACCTGTAAACTTTTACTCTGGGCCTCACAATTTTTTGGAAAATATGAAAATTTTATCGATATATAGTATATAATGTGTAACATTTTTATTGTATATTATTTTTGGGGGGTTTATATCTTAGAAATTTAATAGTTCTACAAGAAATATGAGTAAAGGTATATTCACAGTGCATATTCCTTATTTTTCAGTCTGTCATGTCAGAGGAATCTTCAGGTGTGACTGCTGGTCAAGGGATGGAAGGTAATTTTCATTAATAATTTTTGTAATAAATATTTGGTATTTTAAAAGTGTTTGGTGTATATGTCTGTCTGGCAGAGTTCATATCAGGATCTTTTGTGGCCAACTACATACCGTAAATTCGAAATTATTGCGTGCATTTATTATTGCGATTTTTTTGTACGACCGCAAATTTATTTGCAGTAGTATTATGTTATGGTGTTGTCTGCATCTGCGTCTGAAGACATTTTGGTTCGCAGACAATAACTTGATTATAAGTTTATGGATCTCTATGAAATTTTAGCACAACATTCCATACCACTAAAGAACAGTTGGGATTGTTTTGGGGGGCTATTGTCCTAGCTTTTTTTTTTTTAGGGGTAAAAAAAAGTAAGTTTTACTGGTTCATTAGGGCCCCGTTGAATGGCGGGTTGCTCTATAGTGATCAGTCTGACCGTCCGTCTGTCTGTCCGTAACAAATTGTGTCCGCTCTATATCTAGAGAACCGTTATGATTTCAAAGTTTATACTTGACATGTATATTAACCAACACCAGAGGGTGTGTCATAATGTATGTACAACTTCCTAGGTCAAAGGTCAAGGTCAAAAACTTTGGTTTTAGTTGACAACCCCATGTCCTATGGTAAAGATCATATCCTCTCTATATCTTGAGAACCATTATGATTTCAAAGTTTATACTTGACATGTATATTAACCAACACCAGAGGGTGTGTCATAATGTATGTACAACTTCCTAGGTCAAAGGTCAAGGTCAAAAACTTTGGTTTCAGTTGACAACCCCATGTCCTATGGTAAAGATACAAATTTTTTACCACACGTTATTCACAGCGGGGCCCACAGAGATAGCTCCCATCTCAATGATATCTAGTTGAAAATAAATTGGTTTGCAGACAATAATTTTAGTGTACGTGTATGGATGTCTAAAAATTTTTAGCACATGGTTCAATACCACAATAAGAGGGTTGGGATTGATTTTGGGGGTTATTGTCTTAGTTTTGTAATTAGGGGCCAGAAAGGGGCCAAAAACAATTATGTGTCTGGTTTTAAGACAATAACTTGAGTATAAGAGATATTTCTTTGATCAAATTTTAGCACAAGGTTCCACACCACAAAAGGAAAGTTAGGATAAATGTTGGGGGTTATTGTCATAGATGTTTAGGATTTAGGGGTCAAAAAGGGTCTTACAAAAACAATTTTTTGTCAGGTTCACAGACAATTACTTGAGTATAACTGTATGGATCTCTATAAAATGTGAGCACAAGGTTCCATACCACAAAAGAAGGTTGTGATTTATTTTGGAGGTTATTGTCGTAGCTGTTTAGGAATTAGGGGCCAAAAAGGGGCCAAAAACAAGCATTTTTCATGTTTCAGGACAATAATTGGTGTATAGATTTCTATGAAATTTTATCACAAGGTTCCATACTTCAAATTATAAGTTTAGAATGAGTTTTGTCGAGCCTGCGACTTTTGTCGCAAAAAAAGTCGCAAAAGCGAGACATAGCGATCCTACATTCCGTCGTCGTCGTCGGTGGGGGCATCCACAAATATTTACTCTGTGGTTAAAGTTTTTGAAATTTTAATAACTTTCTTAAACTATCCTGGATTTCTAACAAACTTGGACAGAAGCTTGTTTATGATCATAAGATAGTATCCAGAAGTAAATTTTGCAAAAAAAAAAATCCTGTTTATCCGTATTTTACTTATAAATAGACTTAGTTTTTCTGCCAGTTAACATTACATTCACTCTGTGGTTAAAGTTTTTAAAATTTTAATAACTTTCTTAAACTATCCTGGATTTCTACCAAACTTGGACAGACATTGTTTATGATCATAAGACAGTATCTAGAAAGAAATTTTGTAAAAATTTATTTCCTGTTTTTTCGTATACTACTGGACTTAGTTTTTCTTCCAGTTCACATTACATATAGTCTGCAGTTAAAGTTTTAAAAACATTTATTAGATCCATAAACCATCCTGGATTCTTACCAGACTTGGACAGAAGCTTCTTACAATCAAAAGATAGTATCTAGAGGAAAATTTAAAAAAAAAATTTCCCCATTTTTGTTGAGCCTGCGACTAACAGCAAAAGTAGGCGAGACACTGGGTTCTGCCGAACCCTTACGAATTTTTGAGTGTCATGGCCCATACCGTTAAATAATTAGGGGTCGAAAAGGGAAGACAATTATTTTTCTGGGTTGCAGGCAATAACTTGAATATAAGTGTATGGATCTCTATTCAATTTTAGCACAAGTTTCCATACCACAATAGGAAGGTTGGGTTTTTTTTCGGGGGTTATTATAGTAGCTTTTTAGGAATTAGGGACCAGAAAGAGCCTAACAAAAACAATTATTTGTCTGGTTCACAGACAATAACTTGAGTATAACTGTATATATCTGTATAAAATTTAAGCACAAGATTCCATTCCACAAAAGAAAGGATGGTATTTATTTTGGGGGTTATTGTTGTAGCTATTTAGTAAGTAAGGACCAAAAAGGGGTCAAAACAAGCATTTTTCATGTTTCAGGACAATAATTTGTGTATTAGAGTGGGTTTCTATGAAACTTTACTACAAGGTTCCATACTTCAAAAGGAATGTTGAGAGTGATTTTAGGGGTCATGGTCCAAACCGTTTAATAATAAGTAGCTGAAAAGGGGCAAAAAAAACAAGGATTTTCTGTTTTCTGGACAATAATTTGAGTATAAGCCTATTTATTGCTATTTAATTGTGCCACAAGTTGTTATACCATATAATATAGTTTGGTATTGATTTTAGGTGTTATAACCTTATTGGTTTAGTTAAAAGAGGTCCAAACCAATACTTTGTATAAATTGCTAATTGTTTAGCAATTTCAGTGGTGTTTAATTCAATAGTCTTGAATTCTTTGGGGTCTTTAATATGCTGAATCTAATTAGGTATTTAATATTTGGATTTTAGGTCTGTTTTTGAAATAATTCATATTAAGGTCCAAAGGGTCCAAAATTAAACTTTGTTTGATTTCTTTAGAAATTGAACTATCGGTGTTCCTTGATATGCTGAATCTAATTGTGTTATAAGATTTTTTGAATCTGAGGCCTGTTTTCAAATTGATCCACATTAAGATCCAAAGGGTCCTAAATACAACTTTTTTTTTTATTTAAAAAAAAATTGAATTCTTAGGGTTCTTTGATATGCTGTATCTAAAGGTGTATTAAGATTTTTCATTTGGGGCATGGTCGGCCCACATTTAGGTCCAAAGGGTCCAAAATTAAACTTTAAAGAAAAGAAAAGAATAGTTGGGCTTCTTTGATATGCTGAATCGAAGCTTGTATTTAGATATTTGATTTTGGGCACAGTATTCAACATGGTTCAAATTGGGGTCCAAAATTGAACATTGTTTGATTTCATCAAAAATTAAATTGTTTGTGTTATTTGATATGGTCAATATAACAGTGTTTTAGATTTTTTGATTTTGTGCTTGGTTTTCAAAGTTGGTCCAAATTTGGGTCCAAAATTAGACTGTTTGATTTCTTCAAAAAATAAATCATTGGTGTTCTTTAATGTGTGCAATCTAACAGTGTTTAGAATTTTTGATTTTGGGCTTGTTTTTCAAACTGGACCCCATAAAGGTCCAAAGTATCCAAAATAAAACTTAGTTTGATTTTAACAAAAAAATGAAACAATGTGGTTATTTGATATGCTGAATCCAACCATGTATTTAGAATTTGAATAATGGACCATAATTGGTAAATGTCTAATTTTGAAATTATTTAAGAACTTATACCACATTCATTCTGTCATGTCTGTGTCAGAAACTATGCTTTTATTACATATTTGCTCAGAATCTAAATTCAGAGACGTTATAGGAAAATTAACAGAAATTTTAATTCGGGTCATAGTTGAAAATAGATAAAACACCAAATCAATTTTAGAGAACTATTTTTGTGGTATACATCACTGGTTCATGGAAAATAAATTAGTTTAAAGACAATAACTTTAGTATAAGTGTATGGATGTGTAAGAAATTTAAGCACAAGGTTCCATACCACAATTGGAGGGTTGGGATATTAAATAGTTAATCAAGCTCTACATTTATAGATTTATTAGGTCTTTCCACTTTTCTGTGGAAAGACCTATTGTATTTGTTCTGATTATTATTATTATTATTATTATTAGCTCACCTGACCTGAAAGGTCAAGTGAGCTTTTCTCATCACTTTGCGTCCGTCGTCCGTAAACTTTTACAAAAATCTTCTCCTCTGAAACTACTGGGCCACATTTGACCAAACTTGGCCACAATCATCATTGGGGTATCTAGTTTAAAAAATATGTCCGATGACCCCGCCAACCAACCAAGATG
The DNA here is from genome assembly GCF_021869535.1 of Mytilus californianus. Taxonomy (NCBI): domain Eukaryota; kingdom Metazoa; phylum Mollusca; class Bivalvia; order Mytilida; family Mytilidae; genus Mytilus; species Mytilus californianus. The sequence goes on from NW_026262670.1 coordinate 6,604,630, forward strand.
GCCGCCATGGCTAAAAATAGAACATAGGGGTAAAATGTAGATTTTGGCTTATATCTCTGAAACCAAAGCATTTAGAGCTAATCTGACATGGGGTAAATTGTTAATCAGGTCAAGATCTATCTGCCCTGAAATTTTCAGATGAATTGGACAACCCGTTGTTGGGTTGCTGCCCCTGAATTGGTAATTTTAAGAAAATTTGCCGTTTTTGGTTATTATCTTGAATATTATTATAGATAGAGATAAACTGTAAACAGCAATAATGTTCAGCAAAGTATGATCTACAAATAAGTCAACTTGACCAAAATGGTCAGTTGACCCCTTAAGGAGTTATTGCCCTTTATAGTCAATTTTTAACCATTTTTCGTAAATTTTTGTAATCTTTTACAAAAATCTTCTCCTCTGAAACTACTAAGACAAATTTAACCAAAATTGTCCACAATCATCATTAGGGTATCTAGTTTAAAAAATGTGTCCGATGACCCTGCCCGCAAACCAAGATGGCCGACATGGCAAAAAAATAATACATAGGGTAAAATGCAGTTTTTGGCTCATATCTCTGAAACCAAAGCATTTAGAGCAAATCTGATGGTATAAAATTGTTTATTAGGTCAAGATCTATCTGTCCTGAAATTTTCAGACCAATCGGGCAACATGTTGTTGGGTTGCTGCCCCTGAATTGGTAATTTTAAGAAAATTTTGCAGCTTTTGGTTATTATCTTGAATATTATTATAGATAGAGATAAACTGTAAACAGCAATAATGTACAGCAAAGTTAGATCTACAAATAAGTCAACATGACCAAAATTGTCAATTGACCCCTTAAGGAGTTATTGCCCTTTATAGTCAATTTTTACAATTTTCATAAATTTTGTAAATTTTTGTAAATTTTTACAAAATAATATCCACTGAACCTACTGGGCCAAGTTCATTATAGATAGAGATAATAGTAAGGAGCAAGAATGTTCAGTAAAGTAAGATCTACAAACACATCACCATCACCAAAACACAATTTTGTCATGAATCCATCTGTGTCCATTGTTTAATATGCACATATACCAAGGTGAGCGACACAGGCTCTTTAGAGCCTCTTTTTGTTTTTTTTTTCTTCCGCCTAATTTTGTTCTCGCGTAAATTTTTTTTTCGCAAGATGTCGCTTAGATATTTCTTATATAGTATCATACAGTTTATGCGCTTTTTATTTTCACCCATTCTAAGTCGAACAATTTTCTTTGTAGGAGTTATCTCCCTGAACACTGTTTTCCTTGGGATTGCATCTCCTTCGTAACAAATAAAGATATCGACAAAATTCTTTTTCTAAATTGTTTGTTACATCCTCAGGAATTTTTGCCTAATTTGGATCGAATCGATCCAGTGAGATCTTAAAGGAGTTATCTGCCTTTACCAAATTAATTTGTCGTTATGTTTTTGTAACACGTAAACCGTAAGGGTATAAAAAAAATTTGACCAAAATGTTAGTCGCGACATGATATAACTGGAAAGTTTTTGTCAAAATGGTACGCGTCATTGTTTTAGGGGTTCCATGCCACTGAAATAGTAAAATGAACAAAATGAACTAATTATAGCCTCAAACTTTGCAGGTATCATGATGTATACATGCATCTTATCTTAATTTATCAACCAAGGTCCACCATCCTCCACCTCCCCTCCCCTCCCCCCCTTTTTAGCTCACCTGGCCCGAAGGGCCATGTGAGCTTTTCTCATCACTTGGCGTCCGTCGTCCGTCGTCGGCGTTAACTTTTTATACGACCGCAAAAAAATTTTGTGGTCGTATATTGGTATGACGTTGGCGTCGTCGTCCGAAGACACATTGGTTTTCGCACTCTAACTTTCGTTTAAGTGAATGGATCTTTTAGAAATTTGACCATAAGGTTAAATACCACAAAAGGAAGGTTAGGATTGATTTTGGGGGTTATGGTACCAACAGTTAAGGAATAAGGGGCCAAAAAGGGGCCAAAAATAAGCATTTTCTAGTTTCCAGACAATAACTGTGGAACGGTGTATGGATCTCTCTGAAATTATACTACAAGTTTCCATACCACAAAGGGATGGTTAGGATTTGCTTTGGGGGGTTATGGCTCAAACCGTTTAGGAATTAGGGGCAAAAAAGGGGGAAAAACAAGGTTGTCCTGGTTAATGGATAGATACTTTAGTACAAAACATAATTTAAAGCAGTGTAAGGGAGATAAATCAAATACATCATTGAAATTATCTCCCTTACACTGCTTTTAAATTATGTATAAAGTAATGGTTAATGAACAATAAAGATAATTTAAAACAGTGTAAGGGAGGTAATCCAAATACAACGTTTTGGTTACTTCCCTTACACTGCTTTTATATTATGTTTAAAGAAATGCATATTTATAAAGGAAGACCAGTAATAATATCTGCAAATATTGCATCTTTTTTTTTACAAAAAAAAAAGATTTGACACTATATTTTAAATTCTATTATAAAATAGATTAAGTTAGCACTATGGTAAATTTAAATGGGTAATTATGGTTGCCAACTCCATTGGAAATTTGAATTGAGATTATGACCATATCTTGAGGGAAAGAATTTTTTGGGGGAAAAAAGAGGGGGGGGGGGGGGGGATAAAAAGAAATTGTGGGGGTCAATTTTTTCTCATTTCAGATTTCAGAAATTAAGAAGAATTATTCTTCAAATATTATTTTGAAAAATTTCAAGATGTAATCTTTAATTGCACAGTATGGCGCATTAGATTTGTAAAATCTTTGATCACATTTATTTATTTGTTATGCCGAATCTAACAGTGTATTTAGATTTTTAATTTTGGGGTCCAGTTTTCAAATTGGTCTACATTAAGGTCCAAAGGGTCCAAAATTTAACTTTGTTTGATTTTAGCAAAAATTGAATATATGAGGTTCTTTGATATGCTGAATCTAAACATGTATTTAGATTTTTGATTTTTGGCCCAGTTTTCAAGTTGATTCAAATTGGGGTCCAAAATTAAACTTTGTTTGATTTCAACAAAAATTTAATATATGGGGTTCTTTGATATGCTGAATCTAACCATGTATTTAGATTTTTTATTTGTGGACCCCGTTATCAAATTGGTTCATATTGAGGTCAAAAGGGTCCAAAATTAAACTTTGTTTGATTTCATCTAAAATCGAATTATTGGGGTTCTTTGATATTCCAAATCTAACCGTGTATTTAGATTTTTAATTTTGGGTCCTGTTTTTTAAATTGCTCTACATTAAGGTCCAAAGGGTCCAAAATTAAACTTAGTTTGATTTTAACAAAAATTGAATTCTTGGGGTTCTTTGATATGCTGAATCTAAACATGTGTTTAGATTTTTGATTATGGGCCCAGTTTTCAAGTTGGTCCAAGATAGGGTCCAGTATTTAAACTTTGTTTGATTTCAACAAAAATTGAATATATGGGGTTCTTTGATATGCTGAATCTAAACATGTATTTAGATTTTTGATTATGGGCCCAGTTTTCAAGTTGGTCCAAATTGGGGTCCAAAATTAAACTTTGTTTGATTTCAACAAAAATTGAATATATGAGGTTCTTTGATATGCTGAATCTAAACATGTATTTAGATTTTTTATGTGTGGGCCCCGCTATCAAATTGGTTCATATTGAGGTCAAAAGGGTCCAAAATTAAACTTTGTTTGATTTCATCAAAAATTGAATTATTGGGGTTCTTTGATATGCCAAATCTAACCGTGTTTTTAGATTTTTAATTTGGGTCCCGTTTTTTAAATTGGTCTTCATTGAGGTCCAAAGGGTCCAAAATTAAACTTAGTTTGATTTTAACAAAAATTGAATTCTTGGGGTTCTTTGATATGCTGAATCTAAACATGTGTTTAGATTTTTGATTATGGGCCCAGTTTTCAAGTTGGTCCAAGTTGGGGTCCAAAATAAAACTTTTTTTGATTTCAACAAAAATTGAATATATGGGGTTCTTTGGTATGCTGAATCTAACCATGAATTTAGATTTTTTATTTGTGGGCCCGGCTATCAAATTGGTTCATATTGAGGTCAAAAGGGTCCAAAATTAAACTTTGTTTGATTTCATCAAAAATTGAATTATTGGGGTTCTTTGATATTCCAAATCTAACCATGTATTTAGATTTTTAATTTTAAGTCCTGTTTTTTAAATTGGTCTACATTAAGGTCCAAAGGGTCCAAAATTAAACTTAGTTAGATTTTAGCAAAAATTGAATTCTTGGGGTTCTTTGATATGCTGAATCTAAACATGTGTTTAGATTTTTGATTATGGGCCCAGTTTTCAAGTTTGTCCAAGTTGGGGTCCAAAATTAAACTTTGTTTGATTTTAACAAAGATTGAATGGAATGGAATGAAACCAAACATGGCATGAATGTTTCTTATGAGGTGCTGACCGAGTGTTGTTACTTTGAAGCCGATCCATAATAACAAGATGGCCGCCTGCAGGGGACTTAGTTTAACATGGGACCCTATGAGAAATACATACAAATGTCTTCTTTTAGAGAACCACTGAATGGAATGAAACCAAACATGGCATGAATGTTCCTTATGAGGTGCTGACCGAGTGTTGTTACTTTGAAGTCGATCCATAATCCTAGATGGCTGCCAACGGGGGACTCAGTTTAACATGGGACCCTATGGGAAATACATACAAACGTCTTCTTTTAGAGAACCACTGAATGGAATGAAACCAAACATGGCAAGAATGTTCCTTATGAGGTGCTGACCAAATGTTGTTACTTTGAAGCTGATCCATCATCCAAGATGGCAGCCAGCGGGGGACTTAGTTTAACATAGGACCCTATGGGAAATACATACAAATGTCTTCTTTAAGAGAACCACTGAATGCAATGAAACCAAACATGGCATGAATGTTTCTTATGAGGTGCTGACCAAGTGTTGTTACTATGAAGCTGATCCATAATCTTAAGATGGCCGCCAGCGGAGGACTTAGTTTAACATAGGACCCTATGAGAAATACGTACAAATGTTTTCTTTTAGAGAACCATTGAATGGAATGAAACCAAACATGGCATGCATGTTCCTTTTGAGGTGCTGACCAAGTGTTGTTACTTTGAAGCTGATCCTTCATCCATGATGGCTGCCAGATGGGGACAATGTTTAACAAAGGACCCTATGGACAATACATACAAATGTCTTCTTTTAGAGAACCACATACTGAATGGATTGAAACCAAACATGGCATGAATGTTCCTTATGAGGTGCTGACTAAGTTTTGTTACTTTGAAGCTGATCCTTCATCCATGATGGCCGCCAATGGGGGGATTCCTTTAACATAAGACCCTATGGGAAATGCATACAAATGCTTCTTCTAGAGGTGCACTGAATGGAATGTTACAGGTGCAGGTGCACTCGACTCCAATCTTAATTGACTAGGATTGTCAGTTTTCCTATCGAAGGTCGGTGGTTTCTCCGGGCACTCCGGCTTCCTCCACCAATAAAAACTGGCCGCCACGAAATAGCCCAAAAGCGATGCTTAAAAGTGGCGTTAAAACACCAAAAATCAAAACAATCTATTAATAAACATGTATTTGGATTTTTGATTTTGTGCCCAGTTTTCAAGTTAGTCCAAATCAGGGTCCAACATTAAACTGTGTTTGATTTCAACATAAATTGAATATATACAGGGTTCTTTGAAATGCTGAATCTAAACCTGTATTTAAATATTGGATTTTTGGTCCCAGTTTTCAAGTTGGTCTAATCAGGGTCCAAAATTAAACTTTGTTTGATTTTCAACAAAAATTGAATTTATGGGGTTCTTTGAAATGCTGAATCTAACCCTGTATTTAGATTTTGGATTCTGGGTTACTTTATCAAATTGGTCCACATTGAGGTTCAAAGAGTCCTAATTTAAACTTTTGTTTGATTTCATTAAAAATGAATTCTTGGGGTTCTTTGATATGCTGATTCTTACCATGTTCTTAGATTTGGGAAATTGGACCATAAAAGGTAAATGTCCAATTTCAAATTTTTCAGTTCTTTGACCACATTCATTTTGTGTCACAAACCTATGTTGTGTCTGACTGTCAAATATTCAATCACAATCCAAATTCAGAGCTGTTTTAAGCTTAAATGTTGTGTCCATACTTGCCTCAACTGTTCAGGGTTCGACCTCTGCGGTCATATATAGCTTGTGCCTAGTGGAGCATTTTATTGAAGATTGAACTGAAATGTGAGATAAATATACAGATATATGTATCAGATATCAAAATGCAGGTTAATATTATTGCAATTCTCACTCAGTCTCATTATAAAAAAAAAAAACTCTCAATGATTTCTGAATTGTCAGTATACGATTAAATATGGTGAGGGTTTTTCTCATCATTGAAGGCCTTGCAATGACCTATAATTGCTTAAGTCCACTTATTTAAATTCTGATGGATAGTTGTCTCAATGGCAATCGTACCACATCTCCTTAATTATAACCCACGCAACGAGTTGCAGAGGGTATAATGTTTTTGACCTGTCTGTCCGTCAGTCCTTCAGTCCGTTAGTCCTGTTTCTTGTCATTGCAACTCCTCTCAAACCACACAACAGAATTTCATGAAACCTTTTCAGATAATAAGGACATACTACATGGATTTTTCTAGCATTCCACAGGGTCCGGTATTCGGACCCATTCCCAATGGCAAATACCCTACATTTTTTCCCAATTTTGGGAGCAAAATTCCCAAACGATCTCAAAATTTATTTTCATCTTTAATATTCATGACAGCGATGTTCATTTTGTTCAACCGCTAGCTTTATGCCGAAAATCGCCTACAAGTAATGTGTAAATCTGAGTAAAATCGTATATGACTGACAAAAACAACATTGAAAAACAATGGATGCCTTAAACCGGAAATGAAGACAATTACAATACCGGGTCAGATTCCGGGGGCAGATAAGGGTAATTCCGGGTTTGCCAATCAAATACAATAAAAAAAAATAATAATTCCAGGCAGGTGACAAAATACATCTATGATGATGAAATATAAACACTCGAATTGAAAACCAAAAGATATATGGAAAAAAAAAAGAAAAAGCAGGAAATATTTTATACAGAAACTCAAAATTACTTTTAGTTCACAAATTTTCATGTCAAAATCCAATAAAATGTGACAGTAATTTTCCTATTCATTAATAAATGTTGATATTACATGTAGATGTTTTTATAGTGTAAACATATAACTACAATTCCAAGAGGTAATTTCTTCTCAATTTTGAAGGGCCAGTAAATTTCTGGAAGTTTCTTACTTTATTTTCACAATAAAAGATAACTTTTAATGAACTAAACACACTAAAACTCAAATCTGGTGTATTTGCTGTTTTCCCAATTTCATTGAAAAGAGTGTGAAAAAATTCCCAAAACTGGCCAGGGTCCTTTTTCCCAAAATACCCAGAAAAACCCCTGTACTACGTAGATGTGCATATCGACAGGATTCAATTTTTTTTCCAGGATTAACGCCCCTTTGAACTTATTTGCCCAATATACTACTGCAACCTTTTGTCATCGCAACTCCTCTCAAACCACACAACAGAATTTCATGAAACCTTTTCAGATAATAAGGACATACTACGTAGATGTGCATATCGACAGGAAATTACGATTCAATTTTTTTTCCAGGATTTACGCCCCTTTGAACTTATTTGCTTCAATATACTACTGCAACAGTTTGTCATTGCAACTCCTCTGAAACCACACAACAGAATTTCATGAAACTTTGTAGATCATAAGGACATACTACGTAGATGTGCATATCGATAGGAAATTATGATTCAATTTTTAGGCAGTTAAGCTGCCTTATGCGAGCACCCTAGATTTGTGTTCTACCCAATAAATGCTGAAATACGTGCCATTGTTATTATCTAGCTGGATATAATGTTATTTATAACTAATTGAATAGTTTTTTCATACTTTTAATTCTGGATTACAAAAATATGACCAGAAAAAACCTTAAATGATCGTCGAACCACCCAAAAGTTTTGAAGTTGCACATAGGAAGTAGAGCACATTAGGAATCCTTATGTAGTTTATTATCCCCTGTGCTTTTGGCTAAGATGTCAAAGAACAATTGTATGAAATATTTAATCGCCGAAAATCTTTAAAGACAAGTAGTTTAGATTTCCCAAATGGCAAAAGTCGTAGGAATATTGTTTGTCGTCAATACGTGTTACAACTACGTCAGTAGTCTATTAATAAGTTCCACTGTTCATGCTGTTGGCGGCAATTTCAAATTAGAAGACGAAATTTTCGTATCTGTTCAATTTGGAGGCAGGGGTTCAAATCAGCGGTGGTCCGAGGTCCGCGACCTTCCACTTTTGCAATCGGACTCTCGACTTGGTTACTAGCTACGCCCGACGGACCTTTCACTTGAAAGAAAATTAAAAATAACTTTGCAAACCTTTTTACCAAAGTCTCTAAGTAAACGATCTCAAAACGTATTTTCATCTTTATTATTCATGACAGCGATGTTCATTTTGTTCAACCGCTAGCTTTATACAGATAATCGCCTACAAGTAATGTGTAAATTCGAGTAAAATCGTATCTGACTGACAAAAACAACATTGAAAAACAATGGATGCCGTGTAGACAATTACAATATCGGGTCCGATTCCGGAAGCGGATAAGGGTAATTCCGGGTTTTGGAGATCAACTACAAAAAAAAATTTCAGGCAGGTGACAAAATACATCTATGCATGGTAAATAAATATAAACACTAGAAATGGAAACCAAAAGATATATGTAAAAGAAAGAAAAAGCAAAAAATATTTGATACAGAAACTCAAAATTACTTTTTGACAAATTTTAATGTCAAAATCCAATACAATGTGACAGCTGGGAACAGTATATCTAACAATATATATGTTCCTGGTGACAGTATAAATCTTCTTTATCAGTGATAAATGTTGATAATGCATGTAAGATGCTTTTAAAGTGTAAACATATTACTGCAATTTTTTTCTCAATTTTGAAGGGTCAGTTAACATAGCTGGAAGTTTCTTACTTTGTTTTCGCAAATAGTGCAACTAGATTATATGATATCTGAATGTAAGCAAATCATATGATATATAGGTGGAATCCTTTGGGTCACTCTACCCCCTCCTGTTTGATAACTTTGAAACGGATGAGATCCCCACCCCTAAACCATATATATTCATGTATGGGACTATATAACTAATCAAATGAAATATAGGGGGAAGTCCCTAGGGTTACCCCACCCCTCCTGTTTGAGAACTTGGAAACAGTTGAGATCCCCACCCCTAAACCATATATATTCATATATGGGACAATATAACTAATCAAATGAAATACAGGGGAGTCCCTGGGGTCACCCCAACCCTCCTGTTTGGGAACTTTGAAATGGTCGAGATCCCCACCCCTAAACCAAATATATTCATGTATGGGACAATATAATAAATCAAATGAAATATAGAGGGAGTCCCTGCGGTCACCCCACCCCTCCTGTTTGAGAATTTGGAAACGGTCAAGATCCCAAGACAAGACAAGACAATTTATTTAAACTCAAGCACACGTATGGTGCTACAAGGGGATAACAATTATACATTAACAATTACATATATACTTATACATTTACAAGCAAGAAACACAATAAATAAATAAGTAATATCATACAATAAAATTGAAATAAACCATAGTTGGTTGATTTGTTTGCAAAATTCTTAATTGCAACGTGGATATGAAGTTATTGTAACATGCTTTGTATTATGAAAATATTTTTTCAATATGTCTTAGAAACATGCACACTTTTGTTAGCAGTGGCACGTTACAGTGTGATAATAGACCAGTAAGTTTCAATTGGGAAGGATTTTGTGTGTAATATGTAGGTATATATCTTTCTCTTAAAGACATAATTTGTTCATTGGAGCATACAAAAAATAATGATCCCATAAACCAAAAATATTCATGTATGTGACAATATAACAAATGAAATGAAATATAGGGGGAGTCCTTGGGGGTCACCCCACCCCTCCTGTTTGAGAACTTGGAAACGGTCGAGATCCACCCCTTAACCATATATATTCGTGTATGGGACAATATAACAAATCATATGAAATATAGGTTGAGTGCTTGGGGCCACTCTACCCCTTCCTGTTAGAGAATTTGAAATCGGTCGAGATCCCCACCCTAAACCATATATATTCATGTATGGGACAATATAACAAATCAAATGAAATATAGGGGCAGCTCCTATGGTCACTGTAAACCATCCTGTTTGAGAACTTGGAAACGGTCGAGATCCTCACCCCGAAACCATATATACTCATGTATGGGACTATATAACAAATCAAATGAAATATAGGGGAGTCCCTGCAGTCACCCCACCCCTCCTGTTTGAGAACTTGGAAACAGTCGAGATCCCGACCTCTAAATTAAACCATATATATTCATGTATGGGACAGCAGAACTTATCAAATGAAATATAGGGAGAGTCCTAAGGTTCACCCTACCCCCTCCTGTTTGATAACTTGGAAACAGATGAGATCCCCACCCCTAAACCATATATACTCATGTATTTGGCAATATAACAAATCAAATGAAATATAGGGGAAGTCACTGGGGTCACCCCACCCCCTCCTGTTTGAAAACTTGATAACGGTCGAGATCCCCACCCCTAAACCATATATATATTCATGTATGGGACAACATAAAAAATCAAATGAAATATAGGGTTAGTCCCTAAGGTAACCCCATCCCCTCTTGTGTGTGTTTTAAGAACTTGTAAAAGTTTGAGATACCAACTTCTAAACCATATTCATTCCTGTTCGTCATTTCAAACAGATTTGAATGACATACAAGGTCAATCTCATAGGCATCACATATGCATATCACTTTACTAGACCTAATCAATGTGTACTAGACTTTGCCCAATGTCAGGCGACCATGGGAATGAATAATTATGGCAGCTTTGTTTGGGAGACTTCGTAACAGCATTCTGTTACAATTATTTCTTGTTTATTATAAAATTTTATTGATGCAAAAAATGAGTAGGTTTAAAGAATTTACCTTAATTATATTTTGAATAATTTCTGGTTCTATAAAAAATTTCATTTTAATATGGCTCATTTTAAAGAAAACATATCTTTCAAGCCCAAGAGTGTTTGACCAACTTTATTATAATCACCTGTCATTTTATTCCAAACTTAGACATCATGGACTTGGGGTGAAGGCGGGGGTCATTTACATTTACTATGGGCAGGTCAGTCAGACCTCACCTTTGATCCCCGTAGTAGTAAACATTTGTCTGATTTGTGTCTCATAACTTTTGCACTGTAGAACACAAACTCAGTTTTCTTTCCAGGGAAGCAAGTCCATGCATACTATTACAAGCTCGTACTTAGTCAACTTGAACTACTAACAGTCAACTAATACCAACGTTAACTATCAACTAGAACAACTGCAATCATTTCGAACTTGTACCACTGCAGACACATGACCATTAAAAATATACTTGATATATGCGTTGCTTTTGAAAACCTTGATAAAATATGAATTATTTGCCTTAATAATTAATTCATTAAATGAACATAAATGCACAATATATGAATGTTTAATGTTTGTTCTTTTAAATCTTAAAAAAAATGAAGCAACATAGCCACAGTTTTCATAATTATGTTTTCCTTGGTTTTTGGTTAACTGCCTACAGCGCTTACAGTGCTTTGATTTTTCTAGGAGTTACACCCCTTTGAACTTATTTGCTTCAATATACTTCTGCAAGAATTTTTTATCGCAACTCCTCTTAAACCACACAACAGAATTTCATGAAACTTTGTAAATAATAAGGACATACTATGTAGATGTGCATATCGATAGGAAATTATGATTCAATTTTTTTTCTAGGAGTTACACCCCTTTGAACTTATTTGTTTCAATATACTACTGCAACAGTTTGTCATCGCAACTCCTCTGAAATTTTTTTTTCTCTATGCAATTTTTTTTTCTTACAGTTATTTTATTTCTCCAGTGACAATGTGGGGACGTGGGGTATGTGAGCGCGCTCACTAAGGTTCTTTAATTTTATAATGACCTCGTTTTCATGGTTCATTAGTCAAAGTTTAGTTTTCTTGGTTTGGTTAATGGAATGATTGTAGGGCGTACATGTCTCCTGTTTACTATATGTTTGCAAATACTTGATTTTTAAGTACGTTTACCAGCAATACAGTTGTCAAAGAAGCCAAACCAATTAATTATTGAATGATTCCAAAAACAATGTACTTAAATTGATAATTACTTTATGCAACTCTTTAGAAATAATGTAAATAATCAGACAAACGGTAATGTTAAGCCTTGTGTACGCCCCATTAACAAGAACACTGAATTATATGTCAATTTAAATAAACAAAAAAAAAATACAATATTGCAAACAATGAATTAGTTGTGTATGAAGCGATTGCCTTGATTAATATTCATCAGGAGTGCTTGAGAAGTCTAAAATTTGTACATCATCTAATGAATGTGTCAGTAGGTATAAAGGACACTCACACCATTATTTAATTTTAGGAACTTCTGGTTTTCTTTTCTAGTTCTGTTGTTGAAAGTTCATCAAGTTTATCCTCTAAATATAAAGTTTCTTTAATTTGTTTCCCATTTTTAGCTCACCTGGCCGAAAGACCCTTTTTAGCTTCTTCCAACATCACTTTGCTTCCATTTTTGGACCGTCACTCGTCTATGGTCTGTAAACTGTTTTCAAAAATCTTTTGCTCTGAAACTGCTCAATGCATTAAAGGCAAACTTTCATCATTGGATTTAAGCTTTAATGTTTATGATTTACGTCCAGGTTTATCAACCAACATGGCTGTTGTGTCTTAAAATTCAATAAAGAGGTCAAAGTACAAATTTGGCTTATATCTTTAAAACTATAGCAATTAGAGAAGAACTAAGAGGGTAAACATGGACAGCGCAACAAGTTTTAGATCATTCTATTTATCCTGAAAATTTTGAAAAAAATTGTTCAACTGTTTTAGTATTATTGTCTAGTAATGTTAATTTTCTTTTTTGGCATTTTGCATGACAAAATGTATCCACCCTGAAAATTGTGGAAGGAAAAATGTAACTGCCTGTTTAAAGTTATTGCCCCATTTTTAGCAGTTGTTGGCTGTTATTGTGAAAATTATAGGAACTATGTTGAAAATGTAAATTGCAAAAAAGGATCAGCACAACAAGATTTATCTACCCTAAAATAGAGAAATATCTGTTACCTTGTTTTGGAGTTAATGCCCCTAAAATTTATCCCAATGTACAAAGGTACACTATAGCTTGGAGAAATAAAATGTCCTTTTGAAAAGGCTAGACTAGCGTTCTTCTTCTCACAGATAATATGTTGAATAGCCGCAAAACTGTGAAGTACATCCAAGCTATTATATAAGAATAAGGACATGAGGTATGATTGCCAATGAGACAACTATCCATCAAATGAAGTGGGTGTAAGCAATTAAAGACAGCTGTATGACCTTCAACAATGAGAAAAACTCATACCGTAGAGTCGGCTATAAAAAGAACCCAACATAAAAAAAATTAAACAATTCAATTGAGAAAACCGACGGCAAAATTTATAAAAAAAACAATTTACTAAAAACAAATATGACCGACATGAACCAACGACAACTACTGAACTACTGGCTCCTGACTTGGGACAGGCACATAAAGAATGTGGTGGGGTTAAACATATTTGTGAGTGCTCAATAATTTCAATAAAGTTTTTTTGTAATTTTAACTCCTTTAATTAGTCCCCTACCGACGAAGTCGAAGGGAACTTTAGGTTTGCCTCCGTCCGTCCGTCTGTCTGTCTGTCTCTGTCTGTCCGGCAAATCAGTTTTCCACACTTTTTTTCTTTGTGCTTGAAGATATTGATTTGATATTTGGTGTATTGTTTTATCACAACAAGTTACGGATCAAGTTAGAAATTTGTTCCGGTCCGACGATTTTGTGCAGAGTTATGGTCCTTGAACTTAGAAAATTCACTCAAATAATCAGTTTTCCGCACTTTTATTTGTCATGCTTAAAGATATTGATTTGATGATTGGTATATAGTTTTATCATGACAAGTTACAGATCAAGTTCGAATTTTGGTCCGGTCTAATAATTTTGTGCAGAGTTATCATGGTCCTTGGATTTCTAAAATTCACTCAAATAATCAGTTTTCCTCACTTTAATTCTTCATGCCTAAAGATACTGATTTGATAATTGGTATATAGTTTTATCATGACAAGTTACAGATCAAGTTCGAATTTTGTTCTGGTCTGATGATTTTGTGTAGAGTTATGGTCCTTGGCCTTAGAAAATTCACTCAAATAATCAATTTGCCAAATTTTTTTTTCGTCATGCTTGAAAATATTGACTTGATATTTGTTATATAGTTTACACCATGACAAGTTATAGATCAAGTTAGCATTTTGTTCCAGTACAATGAATTTTTAACCGGTAGGGGGCTATGTATTGCCAGGCAATACTCACAGAATGCTTGTTTATATAAGGATTCTACTTTTGACCTAATTACAGCCATAAAATCTCAAGATAATATGTAGTTTTCAAATGTGAAATTATAAATTCTGTACAGTAATTTATAACAGACTTTTTGCCAATGATTAATCTTTATGTCTTATCCAGGACGAGTATAACTTATGTTATATCTATATTACTAAAATAATGAGGTCCAACTAGTCAGCCAGCATGACATAAAAACGACGAATCAAAGAATTCAACTTTATGGTTACAACTAATATAGGACAATGGTGTTGATCAAACATTACACCATTGCAGGCCCTTTTGTTTTCCACATAATTAATTTTACCCATAATTAACAAGTTCCAGGTCGAAGTCGATACCGATATCAATAGTACCTGGTACCTAATCTGTATGTTCCGCCTCTGTCAGGTGCACCACCAAAAAGTGTATTTGGGATTTGCTATATACACTGGTCATAATCACACATGAACTTCGTCATTGTACAGGGATTGACTATACTAAATTCAATCATTGACCAAATAAATATATCTACAAGTAGTTTCCAGTTGTAATAAGAAAGCCAGGACGGATTCAAACAGAATAATTTTGAAAGCTGAGAAAACTGTACACCTTATAATCAGCATGACTTTATCAAATGACAAGACAAATACTAAAAATCCAGGCTCAAACTAAGGCGTAGGTACTGTAATTCAGTCAGGGACCTGCGATGCCACAGATGTGTTCTAGTTATATGTTTAAAAAAAAATACATACTTTAGTTAGATAACTATTTAAAGGGTTTTATCTAACAGCAATTAAACACTTCATGTCATGTTTTCATTTTCCTAATGAGAATGGGTCAAATATTGAGGAAGGGTTTTCATCTGGGAAAATATATACCATGGCGTTTTTTTTCCTGTACGTGACCTGTTGCGGGGGACATAGAAATACCAGGCCACAGTCAATCCATCCAGTCTAATGTAAGCGCTTTCACATGTACAATTCTTACTAGATTTTTGTTATTATACAAAATTGTTAAAATTATATCAAAGGTTTATATCAGCGATGTCTCCCGTGTGTTTGAAAATCAATGCAGATCAACTATTTAAGATCTAGAAAGAGTTATACAAATGCATTGTAAGCACTCTTATGTGTCCAATTCTTGTAAGATCTTTATCAAACTTGTTGGAAGGTTTATATAAGCAATGTTTCAAACGAGTTTGAAAATCAGTACCGATCAACAATTTTTGAAAGAGAAATGCCCCTTGGAAATAATAGTTGTATGGAAAAATGCATTGTAAGTGCTGTCATGTGTACAATTCTTGCAAGGTTTTATCAAACTGATTTCGAAGATTATATCAGCAGTGTTTCGTACAAATTTGAAAATTAGTGCTGATCAACTATTTTAAAAGAGTTGTGCCCCTTGGAAATATTAATTATATGGAAAATTTTATTGTAATTGCTTTCAAGCCTACATTTCTTTTAAGATTTTTATAAAAAGTTTTAAAGAACCCCCTTAAAAAATTGTTTTAATTATTGCCCTCGGTCAGATAAAAAAAGTGCAATGCAGGAGTATAAATGGAACGTTGTCCTGTACTATAGATCTAATAGGATTATACATGTTTTTAGGTCTCTACAACACTGTCAAGCAAATTGTGATTTTTTATTACCACATGTTTTGTGAGGTATTTAGACTCAAAGGATTGTTTCTTGAAAAGGATGTCATATAAGATTTTATAATAGTATCAAGTTTTCCTATTTTGGATTAGCAAGTTGCCGTACTGTAAATTTATCAAGTTGAACATCGAAGTCTTCATCACAATATGAAGTCACACTGTTCTTTTACATGCTAAAATTCATCTGATAAAAAATGTAAAAAAGAGATGAATATCTGTTCTGGACGGCGGTGGAAACAATTGACTTTGAAATTTTCAGTTACCAAGTGCACAGCTGTTTGTATAACACAAAATCTAGTCTTTGTATGGTACTTGTTGGCATACAAAATTACAGACGGAAAATATTTTGTAAAGTCATTTTATAAGCATTAAAACAATAGAAATGCTTTAAATGAAAGAGCATTCTATCATGTTAAATTTGTTTATCTTCTCTCTCCGCTTCCTTGAAACCAAGTTTGATACACATTGGTAATGAATATAGGGAAATTAAAACAGACTTGAAACAGCTAATTGAAATCTACAAATATCATTTTAATATTGTGAAGACTAAAGGTAGAGAGGCCTTATATGAATCAAGGATGTAAATTATTCCCTTTGAATTAACTTTATTGCTCACCAAATGTTGTATGTTTTTAAAAATAGAAGCAAACTATCACCAAAAGACATTTTTTTTATTGTGAAAAAGGAAAAGCGTAATTATCAAATTGCCATATTTTTTCCAGGTAATGATTCAAGCTCTTATATACAATGATGTATGTATAATAAATAGCCTCTTCTTTGTTGAGATGAACACTAAAGATATTTCACATGCATTTTATTGCTGTAAAGAATTAACAAAAATAACTGTTTGTTGAAAAATGTCTATTTATTATTAAATGATGAGCCAGTATAAGGCCAACTAAAATTCCCCATTCATAATGGAAAAGACAGGATATGGGGTATCAATGACACAAAATAAATACACACTTGAAAAAACTAAAAAAGCAAAGAAGCAGCACTTTTTTGTTCGCCTCAAATTCCCATTGACATGCATGGAGCAAAAATTCTCATCTTACTCATTACTGGTTTTAGCATATTTTTATATGACCGCAATAAATTTGAGTTCATATATTGCTATCACGTAGTCGTTGTTGTCCAAAGACATTTGGTTTCCGGACAATAACTTTAGTATAAGTGAATGAAATTCTATAAAATTTAAACACAAGGTTTAATACCACAAAAGGAAGGATGGGATTGATTTATAAACATAAATTGCTGAATTTTTCAGTTCCGTTCTTTAACTTTAGTTTGCCTCAACCAAATGTTATGAAACTTATAAACAATGCTTATTACCACTTAATACAGATCAAGTTTGAAATTGGGTGGTGTCACTTTTACCGTTCTTGAGTTATGACCCTTTATATCTTTATATGATATGCAAGCGGGGGCATCATCTGTGTCCCATGGACACAATCCACATTTATTTTATATGCTGAATTTAATCATTGGAATTACATTTTAGATGTTGGACCATTAAGCATTATATAGGGATAACACTCGATTGATTTATGATATTTTACAGTATACAGAAGAGAACAATATTCATCATTACATGTTCAAAAGGAAATGACACAAATTTAATAATACAAAGCAGACCTCCCCAACTACACCAAAAATAACTATGTTTCTCCGTAAAGTTGTTTTGATTGTTTAAAGCTAATCGACTTTAAAAACTCACTGCAATTATGTCATCCTATGATACCACTTTTTTAAATAATTCTACCAAAAAAAAAACATATTGTAATTATTATTAAATGCCAACTATTAAATAGGAATTAAAATCCAATAAATCACAGTTCCCAAAATTCAATGTATAGTGCTATTACAGATAGCAGTTACCCCACCACCCCCTCTTTTTAACAGGTTGATACATGCTAAGAAAAATACAGATAAAATATTTCTATCTTATTTCACCTCTTAATTCATTTTCAATTCACTTCTACTTTTTAAACTATATATATATATATCATTAGATTTTTGATTGCTGAATCTAAACACGTATTTAGATTTTTGATATTAAACCATAAAAGGATAATGTCCATTTTCAAATTTTTAAATTCTGAGACCACATTCATTCTGTATCAATAACCTATGCTGTGTCAGATATTTAATCACAATTCAAATTCAAAACTGTATCAAGCTTGAATGTTGTGTCCATACTTGCACCAACTGTTCAGGGTTAGACCATTGTGGTCGTATCAAGCTGCTTCAAGCGGAGCACATTTTTTGCAAGATATTGTTCTCACACATCTCCTGGTCAATACCAACAAATTATTTATATTGAACAAAGACATCTAATAAATACAGTCAAACAATCTCATTACGTATGTATGTACATAGATAAAAAGGTCTTATATCTCAAATCTATCATATATATATAAAGAATAACCATGAAACTATTCATTGTCTCGAAATATAAAACTTATCTGGACTCAGCTCGAAACAGAATAACAAATGCTCTTCAAAGCCTCGCATCCTACCTGTTTCTAAGCCTTGTACAAATAAATTTTATATTTATACCTCAATTGCGTCGGGTATAATGTTTTTGACCCGTCCATCTGTCCGTCCGTCCGTCCGTCTGTCATTCCATCCATCCATCCGTCAGGCCAAATAAAAATATATGTGTGGTTCCAGTTACCTACCCTTCTTTTTAGTCTTAATTATAGCCTACCCTAAAGATTTTTTTGTTATTTTTCATTAATCACTGTTAAAGTCAGAATGGTGCTCCCATAGACTCAATTTAAAAAAAAACCATAAAAACAAATCCCTACCTACTTACCCTAACTTTTTATTGATGTAACTGGAACTACACATTCTATTTTATTTGGCCTCATTTATGAAACTTTATATATAATAAGGACAAACTATGTAGACGTGCATATCGACAGGAAATTATGATTCATTTTTTTTTTTATGAAATATGCCCCTTTGCACTTATTGGCCTCAATATACTACTGCAACAGTTTGTTATTGCAACTCCTCTGAAATTACACAACATAATTTCATGAAACTTTGTAGATAATAAGGACAAACATATAGACAGAAAATTATGATTCCATTTTTAGCTCACCTGGCCCAAAGGGCCAAGTGATCTTTTCTCATCACTTGGTGTCCGTCGTCCCGCGTCCGTCGTCCGTCGTCCATAAACTTTTAGAAAAATCTTCTCCTCTGAAACTTTAACCAAACTTGGCCAATATCATCATTAGGGTATCTAGTTTAAAAAATGTGTCCGGTGACCCGGCCAACCAACCACGATGGCCGCCATGGCTAAAAATAGAACATAGGGATAAAATGAAGATTTTGGCTTATATCTCTGAAACCAAAGCATTGAGAGCAAATCTGACAGGGTAAAAATCATTATTAGCTCAAGATCTATCTGCCCTGAAATTTTCAGATGAATCGGACAACCCGTTGATAGGTTGCTGCCCCTGAATTAGTAATTTTAAGGAAATTTTGCCGTATTTGGTTATTGTCTTGAATATTATTATAGATAGAGATAAACTGTAAACAGCAATAATGTTCAGCAAAGTAAGTTCTACAAATAAGTCAACATGACCAAAATGGTCAGTTGACCCCTTAAGGAGTTATTGCTCTTTTATAGTCAATTTTTAACAATTTTTCGTAAATTTTTGTTATCTTTTACAAAAATCTTCTCCTCTGAAACTACTAGGATGAATTTAACTAAAGTTGTAAACAATCATCATTAGGGTATGTAGTTTAAAAATTGTGTCTGATGACTCCGCCCTCAAACCAAGATGGCCGACATGGCTAATAATAGTACATAGAGTAAAATGCAGTTTTTGGCTCATATATCTAAACCCAAAGCATTTCTAGCAAATCTTTCAAAAATCCAAAATTGTTCATTAGGTCAAGATCTATCTGCCCTTAAATTTTCAGACCATTCAGGCAACCCGTTGTTGGGTTGCTGCCCCTGAATTGGTAATTTTTAGAAATTTTTTCAGCTTTTGGTTATTATCTTGAATATTATTATAGATAGAGATAAACTGTAAAGAGCAATAATGTACAGCAAAGTAAGACCTACAAATAAGTCACATGACCAAAATGGTCAATTGACCCCTTAAGGAGTTATTGCCCTTTATAATAAATTTTTAACAATTTTCATAAATTTTGTAAATTTTTACAAAATAATTTCAACTGAAACTACAGGGCCAAGTTCATTATAGATAGAGATAATTGTAAGCATCAAGAATGTTCAGTAAAGTAAGATCTACAAACAAATCACCATCACCAAAACACAATTTTGTCATGAATCCATCTGTGTCCTTTGTTTAATATGCACATAGACCAAGGTGAGCGACACAGGCTCTTTAGAGCCTCTAGTTTATAGGAGTTATGCCCCTTCGCTTTGAACTTAACATTTTTGCCATAATATACTAAACAGTAGTTTGTCATCCAGCTCCTTTGAAACCACACAATCAAGAGATCAAGACTTTTAAGTGTGTGTTGTTCAGCAGATCA
Organism: Mytilus californianus; assembly: GCF_021869535.1. Classification (NCBI taxonomy): domain Eukaryota; kingdom Metazoa; phylum Mollusca; class Bivalvia; order Mytilida; family Mytilidae; genus Mytilus; species Mytilus californianus. The sequence goes on from NW_026262670.1 coordinate 6,625,288, forward strand.
TGATTTTTTAGTACATATCTAGGAAATCCTAGTTGTGTATAGAATGATTGTAAAGTGTACATGTCCAACTGGCAGGTGTCATCTGACTATGACCTCATTTTCATGGTTTAGTGGTGAAAGTTAAGAGTTTGTGTTTTGATCTGTTTTTTATACGACCGCAAAAATTAAAAATTTTTTGGTCGTATATTGGTATCACGTTGTCGTCGTCCGAAGACAGATGGTTTCCTGATAATAACTTTAGTATAAGTAAATAGGAATCAATAAAATTTTAACACAAGGTTTATAACCACAAAAGAAAGGTTGGGATTGATTTTGGGGGTTATGGTCCCAAAGGTTCAGGAATTAGAGGCCAAAAAAGGGCCTAAATAAGCATTTTTGCAGTTTCCAGACAATAACTTGTGTTTAAGTGTATGAATCTCTCTGAAATTATACAAAAGTTTCCATACAACAAAGGGATGGTTATGGGAGGTTACGGCTCAAACCTTTTAGCAATTAGGGGCAAAAAAAAGGGGGAAAAACAAGGGTTTTTATGGTTAAAGGACAATTTAGACAATTTAAAAGCAGTGTAAGGGAGGTTATCCAATCCATTCAAAGAATACTGTTGTATATATGTTTGATTACCTTCCTTACACTGCTTGTAAATTATGTATTAAGTAATGATGATTGACTTGAGATGATTAGCTGTAAATTTATTTTTAGAAGTTACTATTAATTAATATTAATTTTAATCATGATTGTATGTCATTTTATATTTTGATATTTTATGATGTATTTAAATGAGTAGTTATGGTTGCAAACTCCATTAGAAATTTGAATTGAGATTATTTTTGGAATAAGGGAAAGGGGGAGTTGAAAAAATTGGGGGGGGGGGGGGGTAAATAAGAATTAGTGGGGGGCTATAATTTTTCTCATTTCAGATTTCAAAAATTAAAAAGAAAATTTCTTCAAATATTTTTTTTTTGGGGGTGAGGGGATAGGGGGTTAATATCCAACAGCATAGTGTATTGCTCAAAAGCAAAAAAAACGGGTAAATGTTTTTTGGGGGGAAGGGGGGGGGGGGCAATTCGCAACAGCATAGTGTATTGCACAAAAGCAAAAAATTGAATATAAATTCAAATCATATAACCAACTTTAAGTTCTTTGACTAGACTTATTCTGTGTCAGAAACCTATTATGTGTCAGAAACCTATCATGTGTCAAATATTTAATTACAATCCAAATTCAGACCTGTATCAAGCGCGAATAATGTGTCCATTTTGGCTGCAACTTTTCAGGGTTGGACATCTGCGCTCGTATCCAGCTGCGCTCAGCAAAGCAATTTATCTTAAACTATAAGCAATAGGTCAACTATATTTGGTGTATTGAATGATTGTAAGGTGTATATATCTGTCTGGCAGGTATCATTTGACGATGACCTCCTTTTTAGCTCATGTGAGCTTATGCCATCACTTGGCTTCCGTCATCGTCATCTGTCGTCGTAAACTATTTCATGAATCTTCTCCTGTGAAACTTCTGGGCCATATACCTTCAAACTTAAACTGAATGTTCAGTAGGGTATCTAGTAAATAAATTGTTTCCTAAGTTTTGATCCATCAAGAAACATGGTCGCCATGGCTAAAATAGAACATAGAGGTCAAATGCAGTTTTTGGCTTATATCTCAAAAACTAAATCATTGAGAGCAAATCTGACAGGGTAAAAATGTTCAATAGGTCAAGATTACCAGCCCTGAATTTTCCAGACGAATCGAACAACCGATTGTTGGGTTGCTGCAACTAAATTGGTAATTTTAAGGAAATTTTGCAGTTTTTGGATATTATCTTTAATATTATTGAAGATAAAGATAAACTGTAAACAGCAATAATGTTCAGCAAAGTAAGATCTACAAATAAGTTCATATGACCAAAATTGTCAATTGACTCCTTAAGGTGTTATTGCCCTTTAAAGACAATTTTTGTCGAGCCTGCGACTTTTGTCGCAGAAAGCTCGACATAGGGATAGTGATCCGGCGGCGGCTACGGCGGCGGCGGCGTTAGCTAACTTCTTAAAAGCTTTATATTTTAGAAGGTGGGAGGTCTGGATGCTTCATACTTTGTATATGGATGCCTCATGTTACGAAGTTTCCGTCAGTCACATGTCCAATGTCCTTGACCTCATTTTCATGGTTCAATGACTACTTGAAAAAAAAGTTAAGATTTTTTGTAATGTTAGATTCTCTCTTATTATAAGTAATAGGATAACTATATTTGGTATGTGCGTACCTTGCAAGGTCCTCATGCCCGTCAGACAGTTTTCACTTGACCTCGACCTCATTTCATGGATCAATGAACAAGGTTAAGTTTTGGTGGTCAAGTCCATATCTCAGATACTATAAGCAATAGGTCTAGTATATTCGGTGTATGGAAGGACTGTAAGGTGTACATGTCCAACTGGCAGGTGTCATCTGACCTTGACCTCATTTTAATGGTTCAGTGGTTATAGTTAAGTTTTTGTGTTTTGGTCTGTTTTTCTTATACTGTATGCCATAGGTCTACTATATTTGGTGTATGGAATGATTGTAAGGTGTACATGTCTAGCGGGCAGGTGTCATCTGACCTTGACCTCATTTTCATGGTTCAGTGGTCAAAGTTAAGTTTTTGAGTTTTGGTCTATTTTTCTAATACTATATGCTATAGTTCAACTATATTTGGTATGTGCGTCCCTTGCAAGGTCCTCATGCCCGTCACACAGTTTTCACTTGACCTTGACCTCATTTCATGGATCAATGAACAAGGTTAAGTTTTGGTGGTCAAGTCCATATCTCAGATACTATAAGCAATAGGTCTAGTATATTCGGTGTATGGAAGGACTGTAAGGTGTACATGTCCAACTGGCAGGTGTCATCTGACCTTGACCTCATTTTCATGGTTCAGTGGTTATAGTTAAGTTTTTGTGTTTTGGTCTGTTTTTCTTATACTGTATGCCATAGGTCTACTATATTTGGTGTATGGAATGATTGTAAGGTGTACATGTCTAGCTGGCAGGTGTCTTCTGACCTTGACCTCATTTTCATGGTTCAGTGGTCAAAGTTAAGTTTTTGAGTTTTGGTCTTTTTTTCTAATACTTTATGCAATAGGTCATCTATATTTGGTGTATGGAAATATTTTATGATATACCTGTCAGTCTTGCAGGTTTTATTTGACCTTGACCTCATTTTCACGGTTCATTGCTCAGTGTTAAGTTTTTGTGTTTTGGTCTGTTTTTCTAATACTATAAGCAATAGGGTCAACTATATTTGTTGTATGGAAGGATTGCAAGCTGTATTACATGTCTGCCTGGCATTGTTCATCTGACCTTGACCTCATTTTATTGGTTCATTGGTCAATGTTTAGTTTTCTTGGTTAAGTCTGTATCTTAGAAACTATAAACAATAGGTCAACTATATTTAGTGTATTGAATGATTGTAAGGTGTACATGTATTTCTTGTTTGGTTTATATGACCTTGACCTCATTTTCTTGGATCATGTTAAGTGTATGTGATAGTTGTAGTAAAGCTTTATATTTAGGACTATCAACATAATATCAATGGTTAGTAAAGAAGGCGAGACATTTCAGCGTGTGCACTCTTGTTCATAATGTGTTCCTCTAGTTTGCTTACTTTAAAAAAATCTTCTCTTTTGAAACGGCTGAATCAATTCAGCCAAACTTGGGCTGAATGGGTTTAGAGTATCTAGTTTAAATTTCTACATTTTATTTCCTTGTTCGTCTAGAAACATAGCCACTATGGCTAAAATTGAACATAGGGATAAAATGCTTTTTTTTTGCATTTGAAGAAAATATGACAGATACAAAGAACATTTAAATGGCATTTTTAAGCCACTCATTAATATATATAGAAAAGCAAAAATAATTATTGATGAAAGATTTAAGCAAAAAATTACAGGTGGGCGATTCAGGCTCTTTAGAGCCTCTTGTTATGGTTCATTGGTCAATGTTAAGTTTTCATTGTTAACTTTTTTTCTAGGATATTTCAAGCAATAGGTCAATTATATTTGGTGTATGGAATGATTGTAAGGTATATGTCTGTCTTGCAGGTATCATCTGACTTTGACCTCATTTTCATGGTTCATTGGTCAATATTAAGTTTTCATGGTTAAGTTTGTTTCTTAGAAACTATAAGCAATATGTCAACTGTATGTAATACATAGATTGCCTTACTGCCTGTAAGGTGTACTTGTCTGTCTTGGATGGTTCATCTGACCTTGACCTCATTATCATCGTTCACTGGTCAATGCTACGTTTTCCTCGTTAAGTTTATTTCTTAGAAACTATAAGCAATAGGTCAATTATATTTCGTGTATGGAATGATTGTGAGGTGTAGATGTACATGATGTATTTTTTGTTTGGTTTATCTGACCTTGACCTCATTTTCTTTTATTATCGTAAGTTTATGTGATACTTGTAGTAAAGCTTTATATTTAGGAGTATCAACATTAAATCAATTTTCTAGGAGTTATGCCTGTGTGAACTTAGAATGTTGGCCTAAATATACTACTGTAAGAGTTTATCATCGCAACTCCTCTGAAACCACACAACAGAATTTCATGAAACTTTGTAGATAGTTAGGACATACTATGTATATGTGCATATGCACAGGAAATTTTTTTCAGTTGATTTTTGTAGGAGTTATGAGTTTTAGGAATCTGGTGAGATTTTGTTTGCCCAGCGACAATTTTGGGGTGTGGGGTATGTGAGCGTGCTCACAAAGGTTCTTTAATTCGAGACAATTGTGCACAGACCCTGGCATCATAGCGAGTTGATTCTTCAAGTATATTTTCATAGCTTCTTTCTGTATTTCTATGTGGGTATTAAAGCGACAACCGAAGCACATTTCGTACTACAAATGTACAAAGGATCAATGCTTTTACAACACTGTAAAATGACAAAAGAAGGATTCAATTTTGATAATGAGATGTTTATGCTACAATCATGATATAGCAGTTCATATCAAGCTTTTCATTAGTTTTCCTATGCATTGTTCTGATGTTCTCAAAGGAAGCACATGCAGTCATGAAAAAATGAATTTTATTGGTAAATAAATAAAATATAATTTTGGAATGTCTCCATGACTGTTGTCTGTCAATCAAAACTTACATGTAATGCAATTGAATATTAAATATTAACATACAGTGAAAACAGGCACACAAAATAGTTATATGTGTATACTTAATTAAATAGAGTAAAGTTATTATATTCTTCTTTATAGAAAAACTCTTTATGAACAAATATTATTGCAGGTGATATGGTTCCAACTGAAATAAAATTAATGGCTGACAAAAGATCTATTGATTTGTACCTCAAATTACTTGAGTCAGGCTCTGAAAAAAAGAGAGACATACGTTTAGTAGTAGTTGGAAAAAAAGGTGCAGGAAAGACATCATTGATTAAAAGATTGTTCTCTGAAGAGAATACAGATGTAACTAGTACAAATGGAATAGAAATCCACACAATAAAATGCAAAGCAAAGGCTGATGATGGCATATGGAATAAATTAGATGGTATGATGTATAAATTTAAACACAAATGTTTCTCTATTCTTAAGAAAGTATTTATAATGTTTTTGTTTTCTAGTTTACATAACTTATTATTCAGCAATATTATTTGATTTTTTAGGGGACTATCTATCAATTTCCAGTTTTCAAAGCATAGGTCTTACAGGATCCAATATTAATTCAAGGATACATTTCAATTATTCCAGGTCAAGAATTTTCATAAATAGTTCATCCAGTCAGAAACTATGTGAAGAGATATTTATGGTACAAGTGTGTATCTGGTACAATAGAAATGGTACCATTAATGTTATAGGCTTTTAAACAGTATCAGAAAAGATGAACAAAATAACTAAAGCTTGGTTTGATTTTGTCAAAATATGACCCCAAAAGTTCATTGTTACATTATTGTTACAACCACATTTGCATCCATATGCATGCGACACATGGTTTGACCTCAGTCAAGATTTTGATTGTGCATGTGCTCATCATGTTCAGTTACGTCATCTCCTTTAACTGGTAACACCTGCCTGATTTAAATTTTAATTAAAAAGATGATGTTGATCATATTTTTATCGATGATATGATATCACACAGAAAAGAGGAATATCATTATAATACTATTTCATTTGATTTTTATATTTATCTATTTAAATTGCCTTTTTGTCACATGCTTTCTTTAGAGCTACTGTTGACGGATAATTATGGGTTTTCCGGTCGTAAAAAATGTTGATACTTCATGAAAATTGTTTGCCTTTTCTATTGTTTTCTGTGGACTTTTTGTACTACTGGTATACTTTTAAATATGGTATATACGCGTATAAATCAATTCTGAAAGTTCCAAATCGATACAGTTTATGTGGATTTGGTAGCTAATGCTGTTTTAACATGTGGAGACATTGATATAAAATGTGTCATGATTGCCCATAAGACAGCTTTCCAACAATGACCAAAGGATGAGGGTGTAAACAATTACAACTCACTGTTTGCCTTCAAAATTATATGTTAACCACACCATCTCATGATGATTCTTAATGCATGCTTTTTTGGATTTATTTTGATGAATATCTTAACTTTATTAGCAACATATTAATAATAAGGTATGTGTAGAATATGCATCAAGTTTTGTGGTTTTCGTCAAATCTGTTATATCAATATTACAACCAACTGAAGAAACTCCCTTTTCAATTGTGATAACTGTTCATGAGTATTTTTGTAGAACTAGCTAAGGGTTGGAAAAAAAATTGATGGACAACATTTATTTTGTAACTGTTTATTGCTTATTTTATGATGGATCTTACTCAGTATTTCTTTACTATTATTATAATTTTCTAATGATAGGAACCAATAAAGAAACTGAAATTCATGCAAGACTCTTGAAACAATACAAAGGAACAATTGAAGCATCAGTACAAGAAGTAACACATGAAGTTGTTAGGGAAAACACCCTCATAACCATTCTGTACAAGCGTATTGAGGAATCAAAAGAATCAGAGACAGTAAGCCAGCAGCCTAAAAAAAGAAAACTTCAAGTAACCACTGAATCTCAAGTTGAACCTCCAGTAACCTCGCAGCAACGAAACCAATCATTAAAACAGGCAAAAATGGATATTGAAACCATGCTTAAATCTAATGTTGATTTACATGACAAAGAGGAGTATGCCACATTATTGCTATGGGATTTTGCAGGAGATGAAGAATTTTACCACACACATCAAACCTTTTTGTCCTCAGGTGCAATTTATCTTGTTGTAACAAAACTCAATGAAGCTGACGACAAAAATGCACAAGGTAACATTTCATAGAGATAAGATAAGTGAGATTTAAAATATTTTATATTTTATTTAACTTTTTCTTAGCTTAAAATGCAAATTGTTGTCAAGAACTATAGATTCCAATTTATGCTCCAAGTAAAGAAGAAAATATGAGAGGCAATCAGTCAATTGGTCCGAGGACACAGTTATCGTCCTTAGATTTTCGTTGTCTACAAATATAGTCCCTAGTGTGGACAGTGTATAACTTGCAAATTTTGTTCATACACTTTCCAAATTTATTTCTTCATATTTTATGCATGAAATATTAAGTTAAGGGATGAAATTACATAAAATTATTAAAAATATTTGGGTGCTGAATCTTTATGTTAAGTAGTGATTTGGTCCAGTTCAAAAAGGTCAAAAACTAGTATGTCTGAAGCTGTCGAACTGAATTTTAGACCCCCTTAACATAGAATTGTCAATATTTTGAGTTAGAGCTGGTAGACTTTTCTATAATTTTGATATTATTTGTCCCAATAGTAGTACACTACACTGTAAAAATCTTTTTGAGATAGAGCAGGTGCGATTTTTTGGAAAGTTTGCTATAGCTTGCTGTAGCAATAAACTTTCCTATGGCATCGGCCTCAAACTGGAAGTTGGACAGACTATCTTACTATAGGATGTGTGTTCTACCCCAAGATAATGTAGTACTAGTGTTTGAATACAAATTAAATAAAGACGCTTTTGAAATTTTTTTGAGTTACTTCTATTTTAATAAGCTTACAGCTTAAATAAAATTAATTAAAAATTGGACTGAAGGTTCACCGACAATTCAAATGGATCCAACTTTATTTTGAAAATGGGTATCACAAAAACTACTTCGCGGATCTGCCCTGCACGGAAGATAAAATCAATACACATCAACACGAGGCAGCAGTTTCTACGTTTAATTAATTGAAAATTAAGAGGGCCTGATATTTATTTCGAGGTGTGTGTTGGTTTTTTTTTTACATTTATTCATGAAATTAAAGAATTCTTTTGTTAAGAATGTCGTAATCTTTTCAATTTTTACGTTTGCAAATGGTATTAGGTGTGACCTCTATAAATTATGCATACTTTGAACTGTCACTGTTTATGTTATCTGTATGTTTTCCTACGGGAATCCCTAGACATGCTTTTAATCCATTTATGTGAACCTCCTGACAGGAGTACAATAATCCCGGTGTCACGGGTCTCCCCCGTCCTCCGATCGAAGAGAAAATGAATACCCTGTTTAAAAAATTCTCTTGAATGAACATTTTCTGGCGCCAATTTTACGATATTTACAAATGTTTATTAAAGACGTAAAAGCCCAAGGGTATTGAAAGTATCCTCATATCTCGGCCCATAACAACTCGGCCTCACAAAATCTGACTATAATTTTTGTATACGACCGCAAAAAAATTTTGTGGTCGTATATTGGTATGACATTGGCGTCGTCGTCGTCCGAAGACATTGGTTTTCGCACTCTAACTTTAGTTTAAGTGAATGGATCTCTATGAAATTTTACCATAAGGTTCAATACCACAAAAGGAAGGTGGGGATTAATTTTTGGGGTTATGGTACCAACAGTTTAGGAATTAGGGGCCAAAAAGGGGCCAAAAATAAGCATTTTTGTAACTTCCAGACTTAACTTGTGTGTTAGTGTATGGATCTCTCTGACATTGTACAACAAGGTTCCATATCAGAAAGGGAATTCTGGGATTGGTTTTGGGGGTAATTGCCTCCAAATTTTAGGAATGAGGGGCCAAAAAGGGGCAAAAAACAAGCATTTTTCTAGTTTCATGACAATAACTTGTGTGTAAGTGTATGGATCTTTCTGAAATTGTACTACAAGGTTCCATATCACAAAGGGAAAGCTGGAATTGAGTTTGGGGGTAATTGCCTAAAACGTTTAGGAATAAGGGGCCAAAAATAAGCATTTTTCTAGTTTCCAGACAACAACTTGTGTTCAAGTGTATGGATCTATCTGAAATTGTACTGCAAGGTACCATACCACAAAGGGAAGGTTGGGATTGAGTTTGGGGGTGATGAATCATAAGGGGGTTCAAAACATTGGGGGGGGGGGATTTTTTTTTCCTTTTTTTCCATTAAAATTTTCCATTTTAAATTGGTTATTTCTGATTTATATGTAAAGGCAAATAATAATGATATGGTTTGAATATGTAAATAAAAAAAAATTAAGTTCTTAGACCATATTCATTCTTTGTCAGAAACCTATGCTGTGTCAAATATTTAATCACAATCCAAATTCAGTGCTGTATCAAGCTTGAATGTTATGTCCATACTTGCCCCAACTGTTCAGGGTTCGACCTCTGCGGTCGTATCAAGCTGCGCCCAGCGGAGCATTTTATTAAATTTTCAAATGACTATAACTCGAAAACAGTAAGTGATAGACACACACGGTCTTCAGAAATGATCACAGGACAATAAAACAAATCAAATAAAATATAGGATGAGTCCCTATGGGTCACCCCCACCCACTTCAATTTGAGAATGTGCTTTTATCTTGTAAACAGTCGAGATCCCCACCCTTAAACCATATATATTCTTGTATGAGACAATAAAATAAATCAAATGAAATATTGGGGGAGTCCCTGGGGTCACCCCACCCCCTTCTGTTTGAGAACTTGTAAACGGTCGCTATCCCCATCCTTAAACCATAAATATTCTTGTATGGAACAATAAAACAAATCAAATGAAATAAAAGGGAAGTCCAAGGGGGGTCAACCCACCCACTTATTTATACAACGTGTAAACGGTCGAGGTTCCCACCCCTAAACCATAAATATTCTTGTATGGGACAATTAAACAAATTAAATGAAATTTAGAGAAGTCCACGGGGGTCACCCCACCCCCTTATATATACAACGTGTAAACGGTCGAGGTTCACACCCCTAAACTATAAATATTTTTGTATGGGACAATTGATTGATTGATTGATTGTTGTTTGCTTTACGCCGCATTAGCACATAAAGGCTATATCGCGGCAATTGAACAAATCAAATGAAATATGAGGGAAGTCCACGGGGGTCAACCCACCCCCTTATATATACAACGTGTAAACGGTCGAGGTTCCCAATTCTAAACCATATATATTCATGTATGGGACAATAAAACAAATTAAATGAAATATAGGGCGAGTCCCTGGGGGTCATCCCACCCCCTCCTGTTTGAGAACTTGTAAACGGTCGAGATCCCCACCCCTAAACCATAAATATTCTTGTATGGGATGATAAAACAAATCAAATTAAATATAGGGGAAGTCAATGGGGGTAACCCCCACCCCCTCCTTTTTGAGAACTTGTAAACGGTCGAGATCCCCACTCCTAAACCATATATATTCTTGTATGGGACAATAAAGCAAATCAAATGAAATAAAGGGCGAGTCCCCTGGGAGTCACCTCCCCCTTTTGAGAAATTTTAAACGGTCGAGATCCCCACCCTTAACCATATATATTCCTGTTCGGCATTTCAAGAAGAATTGAATGACATGTATTGGTTTAAGTTTTCTGTCTTATTTAAATTAAGAGATGTGGTAATTTTTGCGAATGAACCAGCTATTCAAAAGAGTTCAAATGAAAAAGCTATATAAACAATTATAGGTCACCATAAGGTCGTCAAGAATAAGAAAAACTCATACCATATAGTAAGCTATAAAAGGCCCTGATATAAAAAAAATGTGGAACAATTCAAACAAGAAAACTAACTGCTTAATTAGTAATAATACAATTTACTAAAAACAAATATGAAGGACCTAAATCAATAAAAAATACTAAAATCACAGGCCCTTTATATGGGATGGGCACAGAAAGAAATTAACAGAGCTTTCTGTATATTTAAAATCTACAGTTTAAGGCTGCAATAGAAATTATCAAAATTTTACATGACAAACATATGAACAAAAGAGATTTTTGATAATTGCTGATGAGACTATGGTTTCGGAAAAAAAACATGTGATTAAATACATATTTGAAATAATACACATCTACAACCCATTTGAAATAATAAACATCTACCGTTGCAAACTTTCCACAGGTGCTATGCAGCACTTTGATTTAATTTGAATTTATTGTCTTAAAGAAATGCACTACGAAATAACTGTGTTCTTGGGCCTAAGAAATGAATTCAGGAAATGTAGATTCTGTACTTTGGCAACTTCCCTGAATGGTTTGCTGGTTTCAATTAGTCAAACTCAATAAAAGTAAAGGATTTAAATCTTTATTTGAAAGAAATTCTGTTAACATGTCCCATTTTGGCATTATACGGCGAAAGTAAGCATTTTATAGCAGTTTCCATTTTTATGCCTAAGAGGCATGCTGACTTTCTATCTGACAGCTTTTTATGCTTTGATATTTGTGTTTCTATGATTAATTCAAATTCTATTAACCATTTGTGAACTCTGAATGTAGAGAAAAGTAGATTATCACAGAAAAAAATGTGCAAAATGTGTTGTAATTAGGAACTGGTCGAACGGCCTGTTTGATGTATGTGAAATGTGAATAGCTTTGTACATAAAATTTGTAGTCCATCATAAATATTTCACTTAATCTGTAAAAAAAGCACTTGACAATGATCTGTGCACCTTATTCATTTCATATACTACCTTTATTTTTTTCTGTAGGATAGCATGTGTTTCAAATATATGCCAGTTAAGACTAACACTACATGCAAGTTTTCCATTGAAAAGTGAAAAAACTGCACAGACCATACTGTCTGCAAAAAAAGTTGAATGCAAGAGTCCTTTTGCAATTAGACTTCTTGTATCATGACATCTTAGCATAGAAATGAGCAAAAAGTAACAAATTTCCATTTCTAATAGTTTCTGTATGCATTTTTATATGTAAATATGTACTACGGCCTAAATTGACTCTAAATAATGTTCAGTCTTGCATGACCTAAGACCATTTTATACTCATGTGGTATGCTTTTTGTAACTTTTCTTTCCATTTAAAGTATATTTAGTATATATGGAAGAATAATTTATGGTTAAAAAACTTCAAAAACTTCAAATTGGTTGGAAAAAATGCATGTTTATGTAAGGCTCCCCTTAATTCGAAAATCTCAATTTTCAGGCACAGGCTCATATAAATTTGACTTTTGAATAATTGTAATAAATCTGAAAAATCAAATGAGTGTTCAGTTGCTTTTAATACCTAATATTTTATATCTAAGAGCATTTAAAAAGCAAATTTTTGCAATATTTAAATTTTTAAAGCCCAAATCTTGATAGTTGAAATTATTTGATTTAAATGTCAAAATTAAACATCCAAATTTCAATATTAAAATAGCCATAGTTCCTATGATATATATCCTATGGCCATGAAACTTGGCCAACTATCTTATAATTCCATAAGCTTAGGTCATGCAACGTTTTATTAGAATTGGTCAAGTCTTTCTATTCTATTAGGTCCGAGGACACAGTTATCGTCCTTAGATTTTCGTTGTCTACAAATATAGTCCCTAGTGTGGACAGTGTATAACTTGCAAATTTTGTTCATACACTTTCCAAATTTATTTCTTCATATTTTATGCATGAAATATTAAGTAAAGGGATGAAATTACATATTAAAAAAATTTGGGTGCTGAATCTTTATGTTAAGTAGTGTTATGGTCCAGTTCAAAAAGGTCAAAAACTAGTATGTCTGAAGCTGTCGAACTGAATTTTAGACCCCCTTAACAAAGAAATGTCAATATTTTGAGTTAGAGCTGGTAGACTTTTCTATAATTTTGATATTATTTGTCTCAATAGTAGTACACTACACTGTAAAAATCTTTTTGAGATAGAGCAGGTGCGATTTTTTTAATTTGAATTTATTGTCTAAAAGAAATGCACTACGAAATAACTGTGTTCTTGGGCCAATTAATTGCATTAACTGTTCCAATTTTACTGCACCAGATGTGCATTTCAACAATGAATGTCTCTTCAGTAATGCTCGATGGCAAAATGTTGAGCTAATGACAGCTTTTGTTTAAAAGACAGATTTATCAGTCTCACATATGTCATATTTATATATCACCCGTCAGTTGTTTTCAACCTTTCATAAGGTAGACAACCTGGAAAATCCAAATCTTGTACACAAATGTGTTATGCAGTCGGCAGGCTTTTGAATATATATTGATGTCAGCTATTTTTAACATTTCTATTCTTTTTGTGATGTCTAGTTTGCTTAACGATTTCCAAATGTTCAAGTAGCCTTTTATTGGAATTGATATTTTTTTTTTTTCTCAATATTTTAAAAGTTGTCTCAGATATATGTATAAAGTCGTTAAAACATGTGTAGAATCATATTTCGAGGCTCTGTCCCCTAGGTCAAGACCAGTGACTTTGAATTAACAGGCAATTTTCAATGTTCTATATTTCGTTTGTTATTGATTAAGTTATAAAATGATAGAATTATCTCAATTGTACACACCAATGCCATACAGTACTTGCAACCTTAGGCGTTACTATTCTAGCAATCAATCTGCGGTCATCGATCAGTCGCCGATTATTTGACGTATCTGACAGATTCTATGGGTCATTGATCACCGATCATTCATTGATCAGTCAAACATACATCATTTATCATTCATCGATCAGTCAAGTTCCCATCAAACAGTAACGCCTAAGGTTGCAAGTACTGTACATATTGCTTTAAGAGTTTTCTCAACGTTAGATATCTATAGATTTTTTTCTCATGATTACTCATCGAAATCATGATTTCTTTATAGATTAAATAGTTCAGAGTGCAGAAATCCAATGAAGTGGATTTTTTTTAATTAAATTGTTTTACAGTCTTTGAAATCTTAATATAACTTAAACTTTTTGTAATCATTGCAATTGTGATGTATACAAATATGTAAATCCTTGTGCTTATAGCGCTAATCAAATGCTTTCTAAATATTCTTTTCATCAAATTGCTTCATTTGAGGAGCTTTCTAGATTGTTCAGATACATCAGACTTGTTTCAGAAATTCTGTCCCAAGTCAGGAGCCTCTAGCCTTTGTCAGTCTTGTATTATTTTTAATTTTAGTTTCTTGTGTACAATTTGGAGTTTAGTATGGCGTTCATTATCACTGAACTAGTATATATATTTGTTTAGGGGCCAGCTGGAGGACGCCTCCGGGTGCGGGAATTTCTCGCTGCATTTAAGACCTGTTGGTGACCTTCTGCTGTTGTCTGTTCTATGGTCGGGTTGTTGCCTCTTTGACACATTCCCCATTTCCATTCTCAATTTTATTAATCTGTCTAACATATATTCCGGAACATAGTTCTGACACATTCATAAAATTTAAGACATTTTCAGAAGTTCTGAATTTTTCTGAATCAAAATGTTTTCAAGATTCAGAAAAATGCAGCAGAAATTCAGAATTGTCAGTCTCCATTCCAAAAAAGTTATATCACGTAATCACATGATTTATAACTAACTTAAAGGGTTTCAAATGTTTGGATATAAGCATTCCTGATGAAGGTTATTTATCATGCTAATCCAGAAGAGCACTTAGGACGCACGAAATTGGTATTGTTATTTTCATATCGGGATTCAAAAAGATTCAGTCATATTTTTCTTGTATTAGACAATTTCTAAAAGAATTTAGATATCTTCAGACAAATTGGGACTGTACTCAGAACTGTTTCTTCCATGATGGAACAATGTACTTACTTTTTACATTTTACCTCTTAAAAGAGGGGCGAAAGATACCAGAGGGACAGTCAAACTCATAGATCGAAAATAAACTGACAATGCCATGGCTAAAAAAGAAAGAAACAAACAGACAAATAATAGTACACAAGACACATCATAGAAAACTAAAGACTAAGCAACACAAACCCCACCAAAATGACACCATTTTTTTCTAAAATAATTTCTTTCACTATGATTTTAATAAAACAGTAAAATACTTGGTCTGTATCTTTATTAAAAGGTGAATAATTTACATATTAGTTACTAGTAGTTGTTTACATATTAAATATTTCCCCTATCCAAGCAGTTTCTTAATTAGCGTTTATCATTTTTTTTACTGTTAATGAGAGATCAGGTTTGTATTATGCATTGACTCATGGGAAGGTCTGACAGACAGGAGTTTTTTGTTCATGCTTATTATAGGTCAAAACTGTTTTAAATTGATCAATTATTAACAGATTATTGATTGACAGTGTTCATTATAAATTGTAAAAATTTCGCCAATTAAAGCCAAACAGACTAGCTAGATTATATTAAAAACATTATTTGTATATGAATTTCATATCTTTCCTCTATTGCTGTTATTTGATAGAATTTGAAAGGGTTGAACTGTGACCTTTAGCTGATTATTTACTTGTCTATTGGTTTGTGGTGAATTGTTGTCTCAATATCTATCATAACACATCCGCTCATTTGTTTTTTGTTATAGAGAATGTGTAGAGCTTTAACAATGGTGATTTATTTTCATACCTAAAATGTCACATTAATATATTTCTAAAATTGCTTAAGTAATGCCATATACATAAAATAAAATGTATAAGATGGTATCATGAATCTGTCTCCCATAAAATAGTAACAGTACAATTATTACATGTTCTAATAACATTGCAATGCTGGTGAAAGTAAAGACAGCTCGTAATGTGTTTTTCATTATTCCGTTCAACTACAAATAACTTGCACATCTTTATGAGACTTAAATAAATGGTGATTGAAATCGGTATTCTATTTCTTTGTAGATTTATTCCAGTTATGGATGGACTCAATCCATTGCTACAGTAGACTGGAAGAGGACAAAAGTAATTCTGCTGACAGCAAGACATCAGATGATCTTGATCCACCAGTAGTTATTGTTGGTACTTGGAAAGATGCTGTGACCTCTGATGTAGAAGAGGTATTGAAAATCTACAAATGTTTATGGGTTGCAAGCACACTTCTACTGTTCTTTCATTTTTGTACAGGACCATTATGTTTTACTGATAGTGTAATCTAATCAGATCAACATTTTGACAATATCTAATGCATACCTGTCAACCTATGCAAATGAAAATGCAGGTCATGACCTGCATTGAAGAATCAAATCTTAGGTCATAAAGCGAACGAACTTTTTACAGCTGAATTTAAGTATTTAGGGGACATGTCGTTATATTTTAAATCCAACAGTTTCCAAAATATGTTCGCATGATGAATTTCTAATAGAAAATAGGCTTTAATTTCATTTGTTCATTGCATAAGCCATTGACATATTTATGTGTTCAATATACTGTATTATGTCAAACCTAACTATACCCCATCTCCTAGTTTGATTTAGAGTATTAACTTAATTCTCAAGCTACAGTGCTTGATATCATTTATCATTATTCACCGTTGGACGTGATTTTTATTTCTCAGTATGTATCATGCTGTGTAACAAATATAAAAGAGAGTGATTATTATAATGTAATAAAATAATTAAGCATTCAAAGGAACTGAAGATAAAAAAATTAATTTTCAAAATATTGTTTTCATAGTTCTAAGGTAGAAAAATAAAAGAATATAATATTCTGATATGTATTTGCATTCAATTCGTTCTAAGATTTAATCTTTTTACAAATATAAATCATAAAATTAAGGAGTATATTGTGAAAGGTGACAAAAAAGGGAAAGTAACTCAAATTTGTTGTCAAACAATTTTAAAATAGACAAAATTATTTATGACCTTAAGCTACGGTAATTGGTGTTAATTAACAGTGTGTTTGACACCAAAGCTGTCAAGTGAAGCCATGCACTTAATTGGTCATTGTTGATAAATATTCCAAATCAACTTCACAAATAATACATGATGGTCTTGAAGTATAAATTCTGCGTACTGACGCTGTTTATCATCTTAATAACGTGTTAAAGTGTTCTTTTTTTTGTCTTTATTAATATTACTTTTACTGTTTGGTCTGTTTTTGGTGATATATATATGTGACGTGGCTCTGTACTTATGCATCCCGTCATTGTGTTGTTTGTATTATTTTTCATTTTTACTTGTGTGCTTTGTCCGTGTGACTTTTTATGTTTCTTTGATACATATGACGTGTCTCTGTACTTTAAACATCCCGCCATTGTGTTATTGTTCTATTATAATTTTTGCATACTTTGAACGACAAAATTATTTTATATCTCTACCTGTGTGACGTTTACATTCTGACGTGAAACGCGCGATTCTACGCCAGAGTTAATGTTAAAATTACGATTCTGTCCCAGTGCTTAAAATCCCTCAATCCTTTATGGGTTGGTTTAGCATACATAAATAATATACAAAAATAAGTTAGCAATGAACGAGGTTGTTAAATGTGATATATGATTTTTTGTGCTTCTTTGTTAAATACTTGTTTGTTTTTGTTGTGATTAAGATTGTATCGATATCACGGTGTTGACTGCTGTACCCCTATTTTGACATTTTTACCTATTATGTCTGTTTTATTCACGCATCGTTGTCAATATAATGAAATTGGATGCGACTGTCATACAAGTGAGAGGTTTAGCGCTTTAAAACCAGGTTCAATCCACCATTTTCTACATAAGAAAATGCCTGTACCAAGTCAGGAATATGACAGTTGTTGTCCATTCGTTTGATGTGTTTGTGCTTTTGATTTTGCCATTTGATTAGGGACTTTCCATTTTGAATTTTCCTCAGAGTTCAGTATTTTTGTGATTTAACTTTTCACTTAATTTGACAGTTAACACAGCTATTTGAACTTCTTGTCTAGGAAGAATTGCGAATTTGCCTGGTATTTCAAAGGAAAATCACTTTAAGGACAATCTAAAGGCTCCCTTATTTCAAAACGGGTTATTTTCCAAATTCACAGGTTATTTGACGACCCAGAGGATATTTAAACCATCCCGGGTAGGGGGTGAAATTCTCGGGTGTGACCCGCAGGATACGGGTCAGTTGACAGGTATGATAATGAAATAACTTTATCAGTTTAAAGTGTTATCAGGAATAGCAAATCCTTTATCACATTTTAAAAAAGTTGTGTTCTTACGATAATTTATTTAATATAATATAGTTAAATGATTATCATATATGTTTATATACATGTAGCTTTAGTATTTACTTCATGTTTTCAAATATGTTCAAAGCATTCATATATTTGTAAAGACCAAACAAACAAACAAGCATATTTTTTTTGTAGATTGACGATGCATGCCGAGAAAACATTTTTAAGTTTACGAAGAATATGTCAGAAGATGAACTAAAACATATAAGGCAAGAATACTTCATTTCCAATACAGAAGATGACCCCAGTGTATTCCAGCAAATCCGAGAAGACATCCTAAGCTTAGCTAGAAAAATAAAAACGTGGAACAAAGTTTACCCCTTAAAATTTATTCAGCTGGAAAAACGACTTCAAGAGAAAAAGAAGGAGTTACCAATTATTTCCTTTCATGAAATTAAGCACATCTCTACTAATACACCTAATCCACTAAATGATGAGGAACTCAGATTGTTCCTGGAATTTCACCATGAGATCAGAGCTTTAGTTTATTTCAAAGATCTGTCTTCTTATATTATTTTAGACACACAGTGGTTGTCTGATGCTTTTAAATGTATAGTCACAGCTAAGAAATTTAGAGCTTTTAGTACTAAAAATAGAACAAAATGGGATGAATTGTATAGCAGAGGCAAATTACATAGTGAGGTTTTAGACGACATATTTAGAAAAAGTGAAAACATTTTTGCCAAACACAAGGATCACATCCTGAACGTAATGGAGAAATTTGATATCATTATACGTCCTAACATATCAGAAACTCAAAGAGACGCTGGTGATGGCAAACCTCTCTATTATGTACCTTGTATGATTAAATCAGAACCTGAGTGTGATATATACGAAATGTTTAATGTTACAGAAAACACATGTAATAAGTCCACCTGGTTATGTTATAAGTTTAGGTTTCTTCCACCTCATTTAATGAATCATTTAATTGCGTCACTGTGCAGGAAATATAAAGTTGCAGAAGTTGTCACGAAGGAACAGAAAAGACAAATTGCTCTCTTCAGAGATTCAGCTGTCTTTGAGTTACAGAAAACGACAAAATTAGCAAAATTGCATATACTGAAATGTCCGAATTGGATTCAAATTCAGGTTTGGCAATTTGAGAAAGGACGTCAAATGTACAAATACATTGACGACTTTGTGACAGAGGAAATTGTCAAGATAATAAGCACAAGATTTAAGATGTCTAATGTGAAATTTAAGAAAAAGTGGGAATGTGGCCAAACAAGACCAGAGTCTGTAACAGGATTGTTTGACTATCCTGAAGATCAGGATACAAAATATTATTGTGAGACATGTAGAATTGCACATGAGTTCACAGGTGAATGGTCAGATCTACAATATAGAACAGTTGATGTAAGTAAAAGATTTATCAATGTTTGGTGAGTTTTACAAGGAAAATTTGTAATAAGATGGTACATTGGTTAACCTCTTTTAGTCCTTCCATTAATCCATCCAATAAAATGTTTTCCTAGCTTTTCTCAGGCACTAACGTTAAGAGAAATTTACATCTTAATAGTTATTTGTTGATTTAAACAATTTTTCACTTTCACATTAATTGTTTATCGTGATCCAGTTTGATATAAACATATATTTTTACACATTTCAACCATATATTATGTATATGACACATGTTTTTCTCTCTTTCTAAAAAGTGTCAATTAGAGTTCCATGAAATTTGCTATACCGCGTGATACCTTTTCAAATATGATACTCATCAACTCCGTCTCTGTATTTACCAAATACTTATCTATTGATATGAAAATAGTTAGAAAAAGCTCACAGTTCAACTTGTCCATGTTGTTTCCTCCAGAAAACTGAAGCAAGACATGTATTTTACTTCAGAATCAGGCAGCAGTGATGTCCTCAACCTCCTTTTCTTAGTTCGGATGGTCTAAAGACCAAACAAAGAACTGGCAAGAGATAAACTGAATATTTCAGAAACTAACTGTGAAAACTTAACTATAATCTGCTTGTAAAATTAAAGATGCTCTATCTATGCAATCATTGTAATAACATGTAAGTTGTAATATGTTTCCATAATAGTTCATACATTTAAGTAGAGTGCTGTTTTAATTATATATAAGGTAAGGGGGATCATCTGATAGTGGTACATTTTATTTTCTAAATTATTGTAGTTGTTACAGAGTTCTGCAAACGTTCCAATATCTAATCCTTACACAGAAAGCTCAAGTCAAATCCAAACTACGGTTCAATCCACCAAGGTAAAAAGCTACTATTTTATAGCATGGAAGTTATCCTTATGTTGATATTTGTATAACTAGCAGTAAGTATTATGTTGATATTTGTATAACTAGCAGTAAGTATTATGTTGATATTTGTATAACTAGCAGTAAGTATTATGTTATGTATACATGATGATGTAAGATAGATTAATTATTACTTGTATTACTTCAGACCTAATTTCTGACAAAATTATACATTCGTCAAATCGAGCAACTTTTACTTAGCATGTTTAGATTGACAATAAATAATATGAAATATTTCTTGCTGTTGAAATGCAAACTATTCAGACAGTGGATTCAAGATAATCCAAACTGAGCATTTTAGCTAATCTGACAATGTAAGCTATTGCTATGGTTTTGCGTCTTTTTCCCTCGTTCTGAATGTAAAAAAGATTTTCCTCTTTTTAAAGAAAAATGTGCGGCCAAAATGAACCAAACTCCAATCATTATCTTTACTTATAAATTGATTTACCTTTTCAGTTAAAATCTATAAGGAGTCTGGGGTTTAAAATTTCAATGACGGGCTTGTTTGAAACTTAAGCAGAGGACTTTTCATCATAAAGGTAGCACATCTTTGAAGAAAAATGTAGCTTTTTTTAATTTACCCATTTTACTAATTCTTGTATACGCCAAAGAATTTAGACATAATTGCATGCTTGAATTGGTTGATTATTCAACCTACATGTATGTTTATAAAAATAGAATGAAAGAAAATGATAGGGGCCACCCTCATTGACATATTTTTATACGACCGCAAAATATTTTTTGCATCGTATAATGCTATGATGTCGTCGTCTGCGTCGTCGTCCGAAGACACATTTGGTTTCTGGACAATAACTTAAGTTTAAGTGAATGGATCTCTATGGAATTTTACCAGAAGGTTCAATACCTCAAAAAGAAGGTTTGGATCGAATTTGGGGGTTATGGTACCAACAGTTATGGGATTAGGGGCCAAAAAGGGGCAAAAAAAAGCATTTTTGTAGTTTCCGCACACTAATATGTGTGTTAGTGTATGGATCTCTCTGAAATTGTACCACAAGGATCCATATCACAAAGGGAAGGCTGGGATTGAGTTTGGGGGTAATTGCCCTAAACGTTCAGGAATAAGGGGCAACAAAGGGGCCAAAAACAAGCATTTTTCTAGTTTCCAGACTATAACTTGTGTTTAAGTGTATGGATCTCTCTAAAATTGTACTACAATGTTCCATACCACAAAAGGGAAGGCTGGGACTGAGTTTGGGGGTAATTACTTCAAAGGGGGGGTCAAAAAATTGGGGAATTTTTTTTGTCTAAATTTTTTTGGGGGATTCATTTTTTGTCTTCAAAATTTTTGAAATCTTCAATTGCACAGTATTACGCAATAGCAAGAAATCTTCAATTGCACAGTACTGCGCAATAGGAAGAAATTTTCATTTGCACAGTATTGTGCAATAGCAAGAAATCTTCAATTGGACAGTATTGCCCAATAGCACAGTATTGCACAATAGCACAGTATTGCACAATAGCAAGAAATCTTCAACTGCACAGTATTGCGCAATAGCAAGAAATCTTCAATTGCACAGTATTGCGCAATAGCAAAACAATCTTCAATTGCACAGTATTGCGCAATAGCAAGAAATCTTCAATTGTACAGTATTTCGCAATAGCACAGTATTGCACAATAGCAAGAAATCTTCAATTGCACAGTATTGCGCAGTAGCAAGAAATCTTCAATTGAAAACAAATACAAATATTTCAACCAATTTCAATGGGATTAATTAAGTCTTTAATTTTGGGGGGGTTCTAACCTTGTATAATTTTTTGAGATAATGGGCCCGATTTTTAAATTGGTTTACATTGAGGTCAAAAGGGTCCCAAATTAAACTTTCAAAAACTGAATTATTGCGGCTGTATCATGTATGGTTTGCTGAGTCTTATTATACATTTAGATTTTGTTAATTTGGGCCCTGTTTTCAAATTAGTCCATATTGAGGTTTGAAGGGCCCAAAATTAAACTTTGTTTGATTTCAACCAAAATTAAATTTTGGGTGTTTTTAGCTCACCTGGCCTAAAGGGCCAAGTGAGCTTTTCTCATCACTTGGCGTCCGTCGTCGTCCCTCTTCCTTCGTCCGTCGTCCGTCGTTGTTAACTTTTACAAAAATCTTCTTCTCTGAAACTACTCGGGCAAATTTAACCAAACTTGGCCACAATCATCATTGGGGTATCTAGTTTAAAAATATATCCGGTGACCCTTCCAACCAACCAAGATGGCCGCCATGGCTAAAAATAGAACATAGGGGTAAAATGTCGATTTTGGCTTATATCTCTGAAACCAAAGCATTTAGGGCAAATCTGACATGGAATAAAATTGTTTATCAGATCAAGATCTATCTGCTCTGAAATTTTCAGATGAATCGAACAACCCATCATTGGGTTGCTGCCCCTGAATTGGTAATTTTAAGAAAATTTTGCAGTTTTCGATTATTATGTTGTGAATATTATTATAGATACAGATAAACTGTAAACACCAATAATGTTCAGCAAAGTAATTTCTACAAATAAGTCAACATGACTAAAATGGTCAGTTGACCCCTTAAGGAGTTATTGCCCTTTATAGTCAATTTTTAACAATTTTTCGTAAATTTTTGTAATCTTTTACAAAAATCTTCTCCTCTGAAACTACTAAGACAAATGTAACTAAACTTGTCCACAATCATCATTAGGGTATCTAGTGTTAAAAATGTGTCCGATGACCCTGCCCGCGAACCAAGATGGCTGACATGGCTAAAAATAGTACACAGGGTAAAATGCAGTTTTTTGCTCATACCTCTGAAACCAAAGCATTTAGAGCAAATCTGACATGGAATAAAATTGTTCATTAGGTCGAGATCTATCTGCCATGAAATTTTCAGACTAATCAGGCAACCCGTTGTTGGGTTGCTACCCCTGAATTGGTAATTTTAAGAAAATTTTGCAGCATTTGGTTTTTATCTTGAATATTATTATAGATAGAGATAAACTGTAAACAGCAATAATGTACAGCAAAGTAAGACCTACAAATAAGTCAACACGATCAAAATGGTCAATTGACCCCTTAAGGAGTTATTGCCCTGTATAGTCAATTTTTAACAATTTTCATAAATTTTTTAAATTTTTGTAAATTTTTACAAAATATTTTCCACTGTAACTACTGGGCCAAGTTCATTATAGATAGAGGTAATTGTAAGCAGCTAGAATGTTCAGTAAAGTAAGATCTACAAACACATCACCATAACCAAAACACAATTTTGTAATGAATCCATCTGTGTCCTTTGTTTAATATGCACATAGACCAAGGTGAGCGACAAAGGCTCTTAAGAGCCTCTAATTTTATATGCTAAATCTAATCATGTTGTTTTTAAGATCTTTGATCACATTTATTTTGTGTCAGAAACCTATATTATGTTAAAAATTTGATCACAATCCAAATTCAGACAGTATCAAGCTTGAATATTGTGTCCAAACTTGCCTTAACTTTTCAGGGTTTAACCTCTGCGGTCGTATCAGGCTGCGCTCAGCGAAGCATTTTATCATGATGGTTACCAATATTTTCTATTGATAATGAATGACATGCTTGTATATTTGAAGGTATTTGTCCGGGTCCAAGCTGGTGAGAGAGTATTTTCAAATGCCAATGAAGGGGCAACAGGAACAGCCAGTTCGGCAGGGGTATGTAACACCACAATGTAATTTCATGCCAAATTCAGTTCCCAAAAATGAAAATAAATGAATTGGGAGATGTTCAGTCTTGCGTTTGTTTAGTTTGTTGAGAAAGTGTAACGTTTGAATAGTCAAGTTGTATGTAATTCCCCTTTTTTTTATTTACCCTGGAGTTTGGTAGTTTTGTTATACTTTTTTAGCTCACCTGGCCCACAGGGCCAAGTGAGCTTTTCTCACACTTGGCGTCCGTCGATGTTAACTTTGAAAAAAAATCTTCTCCTGTGAAACTACTGGGCCAAATTTAACCAAACTTAGCCACAATCATCATTGGGGTATCTAGTTTAAAAAATGTGTCCAGTGACCCGGCTTACCAACCAAAATGGCCGCCATGGCTAAAATTAGAACATAGGGGTAAAATGTAGATTTTGGCTTATATCTCTGAAACCAAAGTATTTAGAGCAAATCTAACATGAGGTAAAATTGTTTATCAGGATAAGATCTATCTGCCCTGAAGTTTTCAGATGAATAGAACAACCCATTGTTGGGTTGCTGCCCCTGAATTGGTAATTTTAAGGAATTTTTGCCGTTTTAGGTTATTATCTTGAATATTATTATAGATAGAGATAAACTGTAAACAACAATAATGTTCAGCAAAGTAAGATCTACAAATAAGTCAAATGACCAAAATAATCAGTTGACCCCTTAAGGAGTTATTGCCCTTTATAGTCAATTTTTAACAATTTTTTCGTAAATTTTTGTAATCTTTTACAAAATTCTTCTCCTCTGAAACTACTGAGACAAATTCAACCAAACTTGTCCACAATCATTATTAGAGTATCTAGTTTAAAAAATGTGTCCGATGACCCTGCATGTGAACCAAGATGGCCGACATGGCTAAAAATAGTACATAGGGTAAAATGCAGTTTTTATACGACCGCAAAAAAATGTTTTTGCGATCGTATATTGGTATCACGTCGTCGTCCGAAGACATTTGGTTTTCGCACAATAACTTTAGTATAAGTAAATAGAAATCTATGAAAATTAAACACAAGGTTTATGACCACAAAAGGAAAGTTGGGATTGATTTTGGGAGTTTTGGTCCCAACAGTTTAGGAGGGGCCAACAAAGGGCCCCAAATAAGCATTTTTCTTGGTTTTCGCACAATAACTTTAGTATAAGTAAATAGAAATCTATGAAATTTAAATACAAGGTTTATGACCACAAAAGAAAAGTTGGGATTGATTTTGGGAGTTTTGGTCCCAACAGTTTAGGAATTAGGGGCCAACAAAGGGCCCCAAATAAGCATTTTTCTTGGTTTTCGCACAATAACTTTAGTATAAGTAAATAGAAATCTATGAAATTTAAATACAAGGTTTATGACCACAAAAGGAAGGTTGGGATTGATTTCGGGGGTTTTGGTTCCAACAGTTTAGGAATTAGAGGCCAAAAGGGTCCAAAATTAAACTTTGTTTGATTTCATCAAAAGTTGAATTATTGGGGTTTTTTGATATGCCGAATCTTACCGTGTATTTAGATTCTTAATTTTTGGTCCCGTTTTCAAATTGGTCTACATTAAGGTCCAAAGGGTCCAAAATTAAACTTAGTTTGATTTTAACAAAAATTAAATTCTTGGGGTTCTTTGATATGCTGAATCGAAACATGTACTTAGATTTTTGATTAAGGGCCCAGTTTTCAAGTTGGTCAAAATCAGGGTCCAAAATTAAACTTTGTTTGATTTCTACAAAAATTGAATACATGGGGTTCTTTGATATGCTGAATCTAACCATGTATTTAGATTTTTGATATTTGGGCCCCGTTATCAAATTGGTCTACATAGAGGTCTAAAGGGTCCAAAATTGAACTTTATTTGATTTCATCAAAAATTGAATTCTTGGGGTTCTTTGATATGTTGAATCTAACCATGTATTTAGATTTTGGATATTGGACCATAATAGGTAAATGTCCAATTTAAAATTTTTAAGTTCTTAGACCACATTCATTCTGTGTCAGAAACCTCTGCTGTGTCAACTATTTAATCACAATCCAAATTCAGAGCTGTATCAAGCTTGAATGTTGTGTCCATACTTGCCCCAACTGTTCAGGGTTCGACCTCTGGGGTCATATCAAGCTGCGTCCTGCGGAGCATTTTATTGGCTCATATCTCTGAAACAAAAGCATTTAGAGCATATCTGACATGGAGTAAAATTGTTCATTAGGTCAAGATCTATCTGTCCTGAAATTTTCAGACCAATCAGGCAACCCATTGTTGGGTTGCTACCCCTGAATCAGTAATTTTAGGAAAATTTTGCAGCTTTTGGTTATTATCTTCAATATTATTATAGATAGAGATAAACTGTAAACAGCAATAATGTGCAGCAAAGTAAGACCTACAAATAAGTCAACATGACCAAAATGATCAATTGACCCCTTAAGGAGTTATTGCCTTTTATAGTCAATTTTTAACAATTGTCATAAATTTTGTAAATTTTTGTAAATTTTTACAAAATATTTTCCTCTGTAACTACTGGGCCAAGTTCATTACAGATAGAGATAATTGTAAGCAGCTAGAATGTTCAGTAAAGTAAGATCTACAAACACATCACCATCACCAAAACACAATTTTGTCATGAATCCATCTGTGTCCTTTGTTTAATATGCACATAGACCAAGGTGAGCGACACAAGCTCTTTAGAGCCTCTAGTTTTAGTAAATATAAAGGAAACAAAAACAAAACAAAAACAATCCGCTTTACTGAAAACAAAATTATGTTTTAATATATGTAATATGTGATGTGAGTAGTAAGTAAACTTTCATCAGTTGGATGAATAAACTTACACAAACGGCTAGTATTTACGTGAAGTGAGTAGTGTGTGTGCAGAATTGGACTTAATCTTTCATTGGGTTGATAATCATACACAGACAGCTTAACTGAACTAGTATTGATATGTGAAGTGAGAAGTATGTGTTCAGCATTGGATGTAGTTTTCATCGAGTCGATAAACATACACAAACAGCATCGAATAGTAATAGACATGATAGAAAAATGTTTACAATAGACAACTGAGAGTCAAGAGTCTACATCAGAGATATTTAAATAAGGGATCATCTCAAAAGTGTTAATTGATTTATTGATTTACTCCACATAACAATGGCTTTTGAACATAACCTCCAGTAGATTTAAGTAAAACGTTCGTTTGAAGTTTTTCCACCTGCTCTATCACTAAGTTGGTTGATTGGTTGGTTGAAAAAAAAATATTTGCATAACATCAGTTACTTCTTCATTTAGATTGATTGGTGTGGATTGTTGGTAAATAGCTTAATTGATTGAATGACATTTTGCTTCATGTCATATTTGACGGAAATTGCATTCATTAATTGATTTGACTTGGTTCGTTTTCTTATATGCATGAATATTAGTAATTGATTGATCGACATTTTCATAACATACAGAAGTGCATATTGTATACCATATACATTGATTGATGGATTGATTGTTTCTATGATGTCCAGTAACAAATACTTTACTTTTATTCTTTATCCACAGAATGATAAAAAAAAATCCTCCAAATAAAGAACCAATTCATAATTTTAGAAAAAAATACACGGGGTTTGGTTCCAAGGAATATACAACAAAGGTAGGGGCTGGCTCCCATTAAATGGAAGGTTTTCATGTCGGTGCAACATGTTTATTTGTACCTTAATCATGGTACTTCTTTCTCATCACTTGTCGTCCATCGTCGTTAACTTTTACAAAAATCTTCTCCTCTAAAACTACTTGGCCAAATTTAACCAAACTTGGCCACAATTATCATTAGGGTATTTATTTTAAAATATGTGTCCGATAACCCGGCCTGCCAACCAACATGGCTGACATGGCTAAAAATAGAACATAGTGGTAAAATACAGTTTTTGGCTTATATCTCTGAAACTAAAGCATTTAGAGCAAATCTGACAATTGGTACAACTGTTCATCAGGCTAAGATCTATCTGCCCAGAAATTTGCAGACGAATTAGACAACTCGTTGTTGGGTTGCTGCCCCTGAATTGGTAATTTTAAGGAAATTTTGCAGTTTTTGGTTATTATCTTGAATATTATTATAGATAGAGATAAACTGTAAACAACAATAATGTTCAGCAAAGTAAGTTCTACAAATAAGTCAACATGACCAAAATTGTCAATTGACCCCTTAAGGAGTTATTACCCTTTAAAGTCAATTTTTAACAATTTTTCGTTAATTTATGTAATATTTTACAAAAATCTTCTCATCTGAAACTACTGAGACAAATTTTACCAAACTTTTTCACAATCATCATTAGGGTATCTAGTTTACAAAATGTGTCCGATGACCACGCCTGCCAACCAACATGGCCGACATGCCTAAAAATAGAACATATGGGTAAAATGCAGTTTTTGGCTTATTTTATGCATCAATTGTAAACAAAAATATCAGGTGAGCGACACAGGCTCCTTGGAGCCTCTAGTTATTGTTTTATGTGTCTATCTGAATCTTAAAATTCCATTGTATTTTCTTTTTGGCATGTTCCAGGAGAGTCGTTCCACTGTATTTAATCGTGAAAGTAGTATCTGTATTTGTTTCTCTTTTTTTAGAAGGGGATATTTAACCTGCTTCTCTTAGTAAAGCATGTTCAGTAAATATTCGTCACTTGACGTCACACAAACAATCAATGAATTGGATAATACTTTTCTTTACATTAGCACTGTGTATCATCGGTATAACGGATATAGGTTAGTCGCGCGTGATCGATTTTGACCTGACATAGTAAGAAAATCTTTGTTTTGTTTACATACTATCAATGTGTACTTCAATCTAAACATAATTGTTGTTTTAAGAAATCATTTGGTCGTAAGTTGATGATTAGAGAAGTCTCATTATTTTCCCAAAACAAGAACGCTTACTAAAAACATGTGCAAATACTTGTCAAAGAAGTTGGCGCTCGTCTCATCCGATATGATTCTATATTCATTGCAACTCTTTTTCTGATAAAAGGCCACTGTGTGTGCGTAATAAGTTAGTATATCTGTTTCAATAATTGGCATTGAAATCTTTCATACATATGTTATTTTTCGATATTTTATTCCGAAAAGAAGCGTTGTGTACGGTGTAAAGCTGACCACATAAATCCTTCTGTACGGTGCATAGTTAAGTGAATGTACGATATATAGCTTTTTCCGTTAAAAATCTATCACACCCCGCTTGGTTAGTACCTATATCTGCTGTACCGATGATACACGGTGATTAAGCATACTGTCAATAAATCAATTCATAAATAAATAAACTAAGGAACCAATCAATGTTTACACCCAACAACCAACCACCGGATCGATAAGAAGAACTTGTCCATTGATCATGTTGATATAATGCAAACATTTTATGAATCAAGCAAGCAAGCAATCAACTTATAATGATGTTTTAATTTAAAAATATAGGAAAGACTTTTATTTACAATTGTTTTTCTAAAACAAATATTAGCTACAACAATAATTATATATTTATTGTTAGTAATGTAATAAAAGCTGTTAATGTACCTAGAACACCTAATAAATCAATAACAAAATTCATACTTTTGAGATGATCATTTATCCAAATATCTCTTTGGAATACCATACAGCATATTTTGTTAACAATGAACAAAAAGGTAAAACATGCTACACAGAGGAACACGTGATCAGTCTGCTGTAGTTTCTTATTGACAACACGGCATTCCTATGGGAACAAAATGTGCGCCTCTCCTTGCCGACCTCTTTTTATTTTCATATGAGTCAGAGTTCCTTTAGACACTTGTCAAAAACAAGAAGATCAAAGAAGCCAGGTCATTAAATTTCACATTCAGATATATTGATGATGTGCTTTCCAATAACAATCCAAACTTTTCTGATTGGGTTCCATTTATATATCTCCCAGAACTAGAAATTAAAGAAACAACAGACACGGCTTCCTCCGCCTCATTTTTATACGACCGCAAAAATTAAAAATTTTTTGGTCGTATATTGGTATGACGTTGGTGTTGTCGTCGTCGTCGTCTGGCGTCGTCCGGCGTCGTCCGAAGACATATTGGTTTTCGCACTCTAACTTAAGTTTAAGTGAATGGATCTCCATGAAATTTTACCATAAGGTTCAATACCACGAAAGGAAGGTTGGGATTGATTTTGGGGGTTATGGTACCAACAGTTAAGGAATTAGGGGCCAAAAATAAGCATTTTTGTAACTTCCAGACAATAACTTGTGTGTAAGTGTATGGATCTCTCTGACATTGTACCACAAGGTTCCATATCACAAAGGGAAGGCTGTAATTGATTTTGGGGGTAATTGCCTCAAAATTTTAGGAATTAGGGGCCAAAAAAGGGGCAAAAAACAAGCATTTTTCTAGTTTCATGACAATAACTTGTGTGTAAGTGTTTGGATATTTCTGAAATTGTACTACAAGGTTCCATATCACAAAGGGAAAGCTGGAATTGAGTTTGGGGGTAATTGCCCGAAACGTTTAGGAATTGGGGGCCAAAAAGGGGCCAAAAATAAGCATTTTTCTAGTTTCCAGACAATAACTTGTGTTCAAGAGTATGGATCTCTCTGAAATTGTACTGCAAGGTACCATACCACAAAGGGAAGGCTCGGATTGAGTTTCTGGGTGATGAATCATAAGGGGGTTCAAAAAATTTTGGGGGGGGATTTTTTTTTTCTTTTTTTTTCTTTTTTTCCTTTTTTTTTTTCTTTTAAAATTTTCCATTTAAAGTTGGTTATTTCTGATTAATATTTAAAAGCAAATAATAATGATATGGTAGGAGATACACACCAAACAGGATGTGTAAATTATTATAAAATAAGTATTGTGCAATAGCAAGAAATTTTCAATTGCACAGTATTGCACAATAGCAAGAAATCTTCAATTGCACAGTATTGCGCAATAGCAAGAAATCTTCAATTGCACAGTATTGCGCAATAGCAAGAAATATCCAATAGCACAATATTGCGCAATAGCAAGAAATTGTCAATTGTACAGTATTGCACAATAGCAAGAAATATTCAATTGCACAGTATTGTGCAAAAGAAGATACTTCGTATAAATTGCTTATTTCTTGATCAATTTCAATGGGGTTTTATTCTTGAATTCTTGGGGTTCTTAAATATGCTGAATCTAACCATGTATTTAGTTTTTGGATTTTGGGCCCCGTTTTTAAATTGATCCACATTGAGGTCCGAAGTGTCCAAAATTTAACTTTGTTTGATTTCATCAAAAAATTGAATTATTGGGGTTTTTTGATATGCCGAATCTAACCGTGTATTTAGATTCTTAATTTTTGGTTCCGTTTTCAAATTGGTCTACATTAAGGTCCAAAGGGTCCAAAATTAAACTTAGTTTGATTTTAACAAAAATTGAATTTTTAGGGTTCTTTGATATGCTGAATCTATACATGTATTTAGATTTTTGATTATGGGCCCAGTTTTCAAGTTGGTCCAAATCGGGGTCCAAAATTAAACTTTGTTTGATTTCAACAAAAATTGAATATATGGGGTTCTTTGATATGCTGAATCTAACCATGTATTTAGATTTTTGATTTTTGGGCCCCGTTATCAACTTTGTCCACATTGAGGTCAAAAGGGTCCAAAATTAAACTTTGTTTGATTTCATCAAAAATTGAATTCTTGGGGTTCTTTGATATGCTGAATCTAACCATGTATTTAGATTTTGGATATTGGACCATAATAGGTGAATGTCCAATTTAAAATTTTTAAGTTCTTATACCACATTCATTCTGTGTCAGAAACCTATGCTGTGTCAAATATTTAATCACAATCCAAATTCAGAACTGTATCAAGCTTGAATGTTGTGTCCATACTTGTCCCAACTGTTCAGGGTTCGACCTCTGCGGTCGTATCAAGTTGCGCCCTGCGGAGCATTTTATTAGACTTTGAATTTGACATATGCGGTCATCTTAGTACTTATACATCCCGTTATTGTGGTAATTGTGCTATGTTAAATTCTTGTATTCTTGTCTTTCATTTTTACTAATGTGTTTTGTCTATATGCCTTTTTGTGTTTCTTTGTTACATATTTGTTTGTTTTTTATAGTGATTAAGATTATAACACAATGTTGACCGCTGTACCCCAATTTTTGACATTTATATCTATTATGCCTGTTTGTTTTGTTCACACATCGTTGTCAAAATAATGGAATTTTATGCGACTGTCAAACAAGTGAGAAGTTTAGCTAGCTATAAAACCAGGTTTAATCCACCATTTTCTACATAAGAAAATGCCTGTACCAAGTCAGGAATATGACAGATGTTATCCATTCGTTTGATGTGTTTGAGCTTTTGATTTTACCATTGGTTAGGGACTTTCTGTTTTGAATTTTCCTGGGCGTTCGGTATTTTTGTGATTTTACATTTTTTTTGGTAGACTCTCAATTCTCAATTGTAAAACATTTTCTCACATGTGAAGTGAGTAGGATGTATTCAGCAACTGTCATCAGGTTGATAAAAACATACAAAGACACTTTATCTGAACTAGTATTATTATGTTGAGTGAGTAGTATATGGTCAGCTTTTGACGTAAACTTTCATCAGGTCAATAAACATATACTAACAGCTGCACTTTACTAGTATTCATGTGAAGTTAGTAGTGTGTGTTCTACATTGGACGTAACTGTCATCGGGTCAATAAACATACACTAACAGCTGCACTTTACTAGTATTCATGTGAAGTTAGTAGTGTGTGTTCTACATTGGACATAACTGTCATCGGGTCAATAAACATACACTAACAGCTGTGCTGTACTAGTATTCATGTGAAGTTAGTAGTGTGTGTTCTACATTGGACGTAACTGTCATCGGGTCAATAAACATACACTAACAGCTGTGCTGTACTAGTATTCATGTGAAGTTAGTAGTGTGTGTTCTACATTGGACGTAACTGTCATCAGGTCAATAAACATACACTAACAGCTGCACGTTACTAGTATTCATGTGAAGTTAGTAGTGTGTGTTCTACATTGGACGTAACTGTCATCGGGTCAATAAACATACACTAACAGCTGTGCTGTACTAGTATTCATGTGAAGTTAGTAGTGTGTGTTCTACATTGGACGTAACTGTCATCAGGTCAATAAACATACACTAACAGCTGTGCTGTACTAGTATTCATGTGAAGTTAGTAGTGTGTGTTATACATTGGACATAACTGTCATCGGGTCAATAAACATACACTAACAGCTGCACGTTACTAGTATTCATGTGAAGTTAGTAGTCTGTGTTCTACATTGGACGTAACTGTCATCGGGTCAATAAACATACACTTACAGCTGTGCTGTACTAGTATTCATGTGAAGTTAGTAGTGTGTGTTCTACATTGGACGTAACTGTCATTGGGTCAATAAACATACACTAACAGCTGTGCTGTACTAGTATTCATGTGAAGTTAGTAGTGTGTGTTCTACATTGGACGTAACTGTCATCAGGTCAATAAACATACACTAACAGCTGTGCTGTACTAGTATTCATGTGAAGTTAGTAGTGTGTGTTCAACATTGGACGTAACTGTCATTGGGTTGATAAATATACATAGACAGCTAAACTGAACTAGTATTACTTTTTTGGAAGTGAGAAGTGAATTGTCATTGGGTCGGTAAACCACTATTATTATACTGTACGTTAAAATGCCAGATTTTGATTGTTAAATATGAGGGAGATAATTTACTCTATCCCATGGCTCAGCAGGAGATAATTTACTCAATCCCATGGCTCAGCAGGAGATAATTTACTCTATCCCATGGCTCAGCAGGAGACAATTTTTTGAATGTCATCATCTCGTGCAATCAAAAATCGATAATTAAAATGACAATGAAGAGGATGTACATCAATACTTAAAAAAAACATGATGCAGTTCTACGTTATGGCCTAAGAACTTTTCATAGACTGTCAAAATAAAAAAAAATATCTTGCTTCACTTTTGTTGTTTTTCTAATAACTGTAACGTTATGTGCTTGAATCAAAAGACAAAAATGATAGAACATTCAGTATAATGAATTAAATAAAACATAGCTGAAAGGGTGATAGAGCAGATTGGCACCCTTAAAAAAAACATTATCAACCTTGACCAGGCATCGGTTGACAATGTTTTCTCGAGGTAAAAATCTGCTCTATCACCTTCTCAGCTATGTGTCATTTATATATTGTATATATTACGCATTTTAGAATAAAAAAACGTTTTCTTAAATGCAATCAGTATGCTTCAAACGAGACTGTTTTATATGGCTTCTATTTCTGGCTAAAATTTCAAATAAGGTTGTATTAACCAATATCACAATAAATCATAGCTAAAACAATGACTTGATATGAAATAGGTCATTAAGATTATTTCTTGGTGTCGCAAATAGTACAAATTTACATTTTACACAAAATTCAATGTTAACACGCATATTTTCATTGGTTTTTAGGAACGGAAACGTAGAGCGCATTGGTCAATAAAAACGTCTATTAACATAATGTTTATTTGTTATAACAATAAACATATTCGACTCAGATATTTAGTTTGTCAAAGCCTGCGCTGTATGTATTTTAATCAACATTATGAACATGAAATATGTTGATCTTGAAACAATGAACCCAATGTTCAGGGTCAAATGTGGTCTGTACATACCTTACTCCTTTCATAGTCATACTGCTATGCATTAGTTATTTGAAACAAACATCTTATCATGAATTATCATGTAAAAGACCAGATTCCTCAAATGTTTGGTAAATATTACATTTTTGATCCATTTAAACATTATGTTTGATTTTTTTTAAACATGAATGTATTTAGTTGACTTTGTTCCATTATCATTGATAATAAAAAAAAACCGATTTAACATAACATGTGCTTTTTGTCGAGCCTTCGACTTTTGTTGAAAAAGTGAGACATAGCGATCCTACATTCCGTCCGAGGTGGCGGCGTCAGCGTCCACAAATAACTATCCTGGATTTTTACCAAACTTGTACAGAAGCTTGTTTATGATCAAAAGCTGGTATCTAGAAGAAAATTTTGTTAAAATTTTGTACCCGTTTTTGCGTATTTAACTTTCAGTTAACATTACATACAGTCTGCAGTTAAAGTTTTTAAAACATTTATTAGATTCATAAACTATCCTGGATTTTTACCAAACTTGGAGAGAAGCTTCTTACAATCAAAAGATATATCAAGAGGAATATTTTTATTAATTTTTTTCCTCATTTTTTTTTAGCCTGCGATTAACATCAAAAGTAGGCGAGACACTGGGTTCCGCGGAACCCTTACGAATTTTTTATCTGTTTATGGTACCAAGACAAAATATTGCTGAAATATTTCTGAGGAAGATGTTTTTCATAATAATTTTGAACAGCATTCCTAGATTTGGTTGTGCCAAAAAATTGAGCAAGAGTTATTTTTAGATGCTAGGTACCAGCTCATTGATTTTACTTTTAAGTTTTATTCTTTTAGGAACTTCTATGAGTACTTGACTAAGTTAACTGACAATTGATTTCAATAAAACTTATGTTAAACCTTATTGTATAATATCTTTTTCATATTTTACATTACCATTCCTTACAATTATCTTCTTTTCAGTTCACCAAAGAGGAAATCAATTTTACAAAGATGGGAATGATCGTGCTGAATATTCTCGCTGATGCTTTATATGACCTCTTAAAACCAGACAAACCAAATCTACGTCCAAGAAGCGATTGTGATATATCACACTTATACCAGGAGCACTTTAAACTTAAAAAACATATTCCAACTAATGGATGGGGAGGGAAATGGCAGAAAATTCAGGTTACAGACATAACTGTTGGAGATGATATTGAGCGCATAAGACTTACAAGGAATGAACTACAACACTCAACGGCAGCTAAACTTGGAGATACACGTTTTAACGAGTTATGTAACATATTAAGTGACCTCTTAATACGGTTCGACCAATTTAACAAACCACAAAAGCTGTATACAGATGAGCTTAAGGATATTTTGGCTAATACAATTTTAGATGAGGATGTGAAATTGGTTAAAAAAGAAATATCGGGTAAATATGCTTTAAACAGTTTGAAGTTGTGCTCAAAGTTAATAAGGGTTTTATCCAGACTAAAGTATCAGTGTGCAGACTTGATAAGTATTATCTAATAAAACACTTAATTTTATGTCTTTCGAATATGAATATATTTCGGGTAAAGAGGAGGTTCCATAGAATGATAGTCGCCACAGCTTTTTTTTCTACTGGTCCAGTAAAAAAGGGGTATTTCTGTAAAACTTCAATTTTTTAAAGTAAAATTTTTAATAGTAGCGTATTTTATCTTTGGATTTGTGAATTATTTTATTTATTTTCAGAAATGACTGTTGAGGTAGAAATTGAACAACAAATCAATGTTCTAACGCAATAGAGAAATAAAGTTGTTCTCATCATTTGTATGGCAAACAGTTATTTTTGTAGTTGATGAGAAATACACATATAACCATAGAAACAGATTTGTAGAAGACCTTGTGCATAGAAAGCGACCATCTTTATATTTGATAGCAATGTAATGCTACCGATAAAAGTCAGACTACATTTTTCTATTCATACAATCATGTAGAGTAATTCTTCTGAATTATACTTGTCACTGTTGGAGCATGATCTGCATATCTTTTCAGAGCACCTGCGATTCCCTCCAAGTTTTAGTGGGGTTTTTGGTGCTCAATCTTTAGTTTTCAATATTGTGTTTTGTATACAGTCCTTGGATGGTGTAAACTTCCCACTGACACCATACACCATTACACCATTCACCATACACCATTACACCCTGTGCCATTACACCATACACGTTACTACTTTGCACCATACACCTTACACATTACACCATAATGCAATTTAATTTCAAAGAAAGCGTGCGACTACAAAATTATTTATTTATTTTAAAAAACGAATTTTGATCACAATATTGTAAATTAAAGTATAAAATTAAAAACCAGTTCTTTATGTCAGTTAATGTCATTTTGTAAATTCATTTTATTTTTAACCAAAACATACATCAATTTTTGCATAGTTTTAAATGTCGTACACCATTCATTCACACCATTCCCGATCGCACGTTACACCATTACATCATTCCCCTTACACCATACACCATAGCACCATACACCTTCTACCATTGCACCATATGCCATACACCATTACACCATACACGTTTTTTTTGGGAAGTTTACACCATCCAAGGGCTGTACTGTTGTTTAATTTTTTGTCTTTTTTATTTTTTGCAATGGCGTTGTCAGTCTATTTTTACTCGTGAATTTGAATCTCCATTTTTGGTATCTTTCGCCTCTCTTTTATAAAAAAAAATTGTGAAGATGAAAAAGTGGACTAGAGAGGAAATATTGGAATAAAATTGACAACTAGATCAATTTTGGTCTGTTATAGTAATTTTTTTTAAATTTAATCACATGCAGTAAAAACTGTTGTGTAAATATTGCCAAAACTATAAACATTGTGTACATAAAATGAATATTTATTTATACAAATGTATATAGGAATATGAGAAACATGAAACATAGAAAAAAAACATTTAGGAAATTTTGTGGTATGTTTTTCTGTTGATATATGAATTATTTTTATGATTTTGTCCTTCAGGGAATTAAGTATAGATGGTGGTTAGTTTTCGTCAAATAAATTCCCAGCTTTTGTATCTAGCAATTAACCATGAAGGAACAAACATGTGACAATGTGTGTTTTCTAACCTTTTGAACTTTTTGTCTTTAAGACTGATAACCAATTTAACTCTTAAAAAGGTTGAATTGTGTACATTTCTTATGCCAAAGATTGTGCCCTGTTTTTGCAGAATAAAAATCAATCAACATTTTCAGGCTTTTTCTGAGTTTTATACGCAAGGGACCAATCAGAAATCCCCATTATCAGTAATATCCGGTTATCATATTCAGAGGACCAATCATAATCACCATTATTAGACACTGTATAGTTATCGTGTTCTATAGGAACCAACCTGAAATCACCAATATTTGAAAAAGTCTGGTTATAAGTTCTAAGGATCAATCAGAAATCTCATTTATGAGACAATGTTTTGGTATTGTTCAATTGACCAATTATAAATCATTTAAAAATATCCAAATGTCTATGTTTTGTTTTGTACGTGAAAAGAAATAACCTGCTTGTTAGATTTAAGATAAGTTGGAATATTTAATATGTAGTTTAAGTTATCACGTTCTTTCAGAGCTGATCACCCTAATACCTTTTTAACCTGATTCAGGCTGTGGTAGCAAAAAATATTGTAAAAAACGGAAACGTGATGATAACGACTGGACTACAGATATGAATAAGAAGATATGGTATGAGTGTCAATGAGACAACTATCCATCCAAGTCAACAATTCAAACAGGAAAACCAACGGTCCAATCTATATAAAAAACGAGAAACAAGAGAAACACTTATGAACTACACCAACAAACGACAACCACTGAACAACAGGCGCCTGACTTAGTACAGGTGCATAAAAATGCAGCGGGTTTAAATATTTTAACAAGCGCCAACCTTTATCCTAACCTGAAACAGTGGTGTAACATTACAACATAAAACAAGCACAATACAATATCTATAGGTCAAAGTACGGACTTTGGATAGGTACATAATGTGGCGGGTTAGATATGTTTGTTAGCGCTCAACCTTCCTTCCCCATCCCCAATCGGGGACTGTCACATTTGTGTGAAAGGACGATATAAAAACGAACTGTCTAGATTAGTTCGAACAGGATTGATGCATAGATCAGTTCCAAGTACAAATTAATACAAAACAAATAAGTCAATAGGCATGAATACCATTATAAAGTGTACTCACATTGTGACTGAAATCTCGTTCAACGTCAAATTTCAACTAAGACCATAGTCTCTTTAACTAGACTACTTTTTACAAATATGTTCAACATTAACATTTGT
Organism: Mytilus californianus; assembly: GCF_021869535.1. Taxonomy (NCBI): domain Eukaryota; kingdom Metazoa; phylum Mollusca; class Bivalvia; order Mytilida; family Mytilidae; genus Mytilus; species Mytilus californianus. Next base: position 6,664,455 of record NW_026262670.1, read on the forward strand.
GTGGGGTTAGATAATTTACTTTTCCTTGAATAGATAGCTATTTGAATCAACCATTGGGCATAAAGCAAACACTCAATCAATCAATGTTTAGGTCAGTTCCCTTCAGGTTAAAGAGGTAAAGCCAATGTTCCCTTTTCTATACTAAGCGCAAACAAATTAGAAAAAGTATGAGTCACCAGTATTTTTTAAGCTACAGATTTTGAATGCGCTATACTTAAACAAACTTTGTTTTATAGAAAGAAAAAACTGAACGATAGAATTTTAAGATAAAATATGAGAAGACATCTCTTATAATAAGCTTTCAGAAAATAAAAAAAACGGGGTCACTGAACTCTGGTTTTTTGATTCAGCCATGCTGGATCTATGTGATCACTCTGGTTTTGGAGATGGTGCAAAATTCAATGTTGAAGACATGTCATGAAAATAATTATGTGTTTCTATGACTTGCAGAAACTTTATACACCATTTTAATCATCAACTGCCAACTTTTAATATGTTATTTGTCTTTAAATTAAGAAAAGGTTGGGCGAACAACTTCTTTATTTTAGATAAACACTTGTACTAGTATATAGTTCCTGTGTAAATCAAAATTGATATTAAATTGCCATTTATTAATTAATGTCACATGAATGTGGAAAATGTGATTTATCAAATTTTAGCCGTTGATAAGAATAATAAAAGTGTTTTATCAGTATCTTATGTTCCTGTGAGCCATTGAATAAAATTTGGTTCAAGATGTGTATTCATATCAGAGTTGATTCCCACACTTTTTTAAATGCTATTATTCCCATTCTTGCATTAGGCAAATCAAATTGTTGGTACAATACCAGTATGATGGACAGCTGCCACGATTTTCAAACAATTACACTCAAAGGTGTAAGTATTATTTGGATTAAACTCCACTCAAATGCAGTCTTAATTGACCACAGTTATATTAATATATCATGACAGTTGATAATCATACAGGTATTGAGGTCAAGAATTTGTGTATTCAATTTATCACACATCTTACTGAATACACCAAATTTTGACCTCAATAGTTGTAAAATCAGTGTCATAATCTTCTGACATAAGTTAATAATTAAGGTCTATTTAAGTTACAATTATCTCTCTTACATGTCTTACCTCAGCATTTTCTGTCACAAATTTATTTGTATATTCCCCATTATAATGCTATTTTACAATAATTGGAATAAATTCAGCATGAGGTATTTGTATATTCCCTATTATAATGCTAGTTAACAGTAATTGGAATAAATTCAGCATGAGGTATTTGTATATTCCCCATTATAATGCTATTTAACAGTAATTGGAATAAATTCAGCATGAGGTATTTGTATATTCCCCATTATAATGCTAGTTAACAGTAATTGGAATAAATTCAGCATGAGGTATTTGTATATTCCCCATTATAATGCTAGTTAACAGTAATTGGAATAAATTCAGCATGAGGTATTTGTATATTCCCCATTATAATGCTATTTAACAGTAATTGGAATAAATTCAGCATGAGGTATTTGTATATTCCCCATTATAATGCTATTTAACGATAATTGGAATAAATTCAGCATGAGGTATTTGTATATTCCCCATTATAATGCTATTTAACGATAATTGGAATAAATTCAGCATGAGGTATTTGTATATTCCCCATTATAATGCTATTTAACGATAATTGGAATAAATTCAGCATGAGGTATTTGTATATTCCCCATTATTATGCTTGTTAACAATAATTGGAATAAATTCAGCATGAGGTATTTGTATATTCCCCATTATAATGCTTGTTAACAATAATTGGAATAAATTCAGCATGAGGTATTTGTATATTCCCCATTATAATGCTACTTAACAATAATTGGAATAAATTCAGCATGAGGTATTTGTATATTCCCCATTATAATGCTAGTTAACAGTAATTGGAATAAATTCAGCATGAGGTATTTGTATATTCCCCATTATAATGCTAGTTAACAGTAATTGGAATAAATTCAGCATGAGGTATTTGTATATTCCCCATTATAATGCTAGTTAACAGTAATTGGAATAAATTCAGCATGAGGTATTTGTATATTCCCCATTATAATGCTAGTTAACAGTAATTGGAATAAATTCAGCATGAGGTATTTGTATATTCCCCATTATAATGCTAGTTAACAGTAATTGGAATAAATTCAGCATGAGGTATTTGTATATTCCCCATTATAATGCTAGTTAACAATAATTGGAATAAATTCAGCATGAGGTATTTGTATATTCCCCATTATAATGCTAGTTAACAGTAATTGGAATAAATTCAGCATGAGGTATTTGTATATTCCCCATTATAATGCTAGTTAACAGTAATTGGAATAAATTCAGCATGAGGTATTTGTATATTCCCCATTATAATGCTAGTTAACAGTAATTGGAATAAATTCAGCATGAGGTATTTGTATATTCCCCATTATAATGCTAGTTAACAGTAATTGGAATAAATTCAGCATGAGGTATTTGTATATTCCCCATTATAATGCTAGTTAACAGTAATTGGAATAAATTCAGCATGAGGTATTTGTATATTCCCCATTATAATGCTAGTTAACAGTAATTGGAATAAATTCAGCATGAGGTATTTGTATATTCCCCATTATAATGCTAGTTAACAGTAATTGGAATAAATTCAGCATGAGGTATTTGTATATTCCCCATTATAATGCTAGTTAACAGTAATTGGAATAAATTCAGCATGAGGTATTTGTACATGTGTATTTCAATACAGGAAATGTATTTTTCCTTAATGAAGAATGAACACCTATTTAGATAAAAATATTATTATTTATTTTTGTTGTTGCTGAGAAAGTGCATTTTTAATGGCTCTTTTTGGAAATTATTAAGCCAATTATTATTAATGGCATATAAAAAGTATGCTACAGTCATTTGAAGATTTCCCTTAACATTCTTGTCCAAAATCATTGAATTTCAAATGTTTCTAAAAAAAGATGTAAAAAAATCTGACAGTGTCTTGAATTGAAATACCAAAATAATTTGCATTAATCTTTTGGCAATAGAATGGAAATTTTACAGTGAGATTATGGAAATGAAGATAATAAAATAATTATTGAAAGTGTGGTCAGAAAAAAATGCCAGACTAGCTACAAAATTGGCTGAATCACAACATCCATGATGCTTTGATTTTTGTGTTTTTTTCTATTAAACAAACTGGGTAAATTTAATTAACGTTTACAACATATTCCTTTTATAAAAGTTAGAATATATGAGTTCTTTCCCCTTATATGGCTAAGTTGAATTATTTTATTGTATTTCTTAAAGCAGTATAAGATTAAACACATATCTTTTTTTCATTAAGATGAAAAGACTTACAAATGAACTACATTTACATTCCACTCTTATTTGCACAATTCATTAAAAATCTATACCGATTGTTATCTACTATCTTACAATCCAAGATGGCGGAATACTCCCGATCTACCTTAAAGCGAGTGAATTTAAATTGACCACCGTAGATTTGGACTCCCACTTTAAAAACATTGAATGCTTGATCAGGGCAGACATGTTGCTTAAGAACAGGCCGCATTGGTTTTCTCCCAATACAAAGTATCAAATTAAATAAAAATTCGGAATTTCACAAGTTTTTAAAGGACAATACATAGGTCAATATCTGATAAGAAAAAATTGAATGTTTTCTTCTTTATTTTATAAAAAATAAAAATGTCCGAATGAATCATACATTTTCAGTGTTTATGTATATTTAGACATTTATGATTTTGTGACATGCTCAGAAATACAACATGCGAGTTGTTAGAATCTCAAGTTGCCCACATCAGGCTGTGATACTGTTAAATTTAGTAAAAGACTTCTTTTGAATTTGACCAGGTGATGCATAAATTAAGGAGAAATTGTCCATATCTCTTAATCGGACTGATTGGTTTTTGTTTGCTAAACGTCAAGTGGCAAATATATCATGCATATTCAGTATGAGAACAAATTAACAATGATTTTAAAAGATATGAAATTTAAAGGAGGTAGGATATATCAATTAATTAAAAACAATAAAATCAAAAAGAAGAACGACAGAAAGACAACAAAACACTACACAAAAAACAAATTCAAATAATATGAATATAACCCCTACCAACATGATTTTTTTTAACATGCAGATTCCAAGGTAACGGCACGCATAAAAACAAATCCCCCTACCTGGACGCATATTTTGGTCAAGACGACCAGTCCGTGCTTTTACACCTGACTAGACAACTAAGAATGATTGCATATTAGGCTTGACTTTTATCCGGGAAGGATTCAAAACTTTCTTATTTAGCGTATCAATTATGATTTTGCAAATTGTCGGTCGCCTATCATTTTGAATCCCATGATTAAAGTTAATTGAACAGTGTTTGGTGATACTGGCTATTCCTATATTATGACAGACCAGCTTGTTCCTAACTCAGATTGGCTTATGTCTTCAGTACTTATGCGCCTACATATCGAATTTAGATAGGAATGGCATTACATTATAACTTATGGTAAATTCACCAAAATCTTTAAATTATAGAATGTTTAAAGAAAATTTTGAGTTTAAGAATGGTCTTAATAGAAACAGGTCGGTGGAATGTTGAAGTATATGTTTCTAATGCAATATTAACTATTTTGGTGTTGAAAACCATATTCTAGAATGATAAACATTTGCAATAAATAAGAAAAAGCTAACGGATGAAAATGTATTGCAAAGACCAAATATTTTGAAATGCAAAGAAATTATGAGTTGAACAGGAAAGTTTAAATAATTAAAAAAATGGTAGATTTATATGATTAATAAATAAATCAGTTGTTTTCAAGAACATAACAACACTTCCCCTTCTGGTTTATATAGTACATATATGTGAGTTTTGGTATTTACAGATAATTCTTGTTTATATTGTACATATATGTGAGCTAATGTGTTTACTGATAATTTTTGTATGTATTGTACATATATGAGATTTTTGGTGTTTACATGTAATTCTTGTTTATATTGTACATATATTTGAGTTTTGGTGTTTACTTATAATTCTTGTATATATTATACATGTATGTGAGCTTTGGTGTTTACTTATGAATTCTTGTTTATATTGTACAAATATGTGAAATTTGGTGTTTACTTATATATTTTTGGATATATTGTACATATATGTGTTTCTTTGTATTTAGGGAGCAACCATTTAACTTCAAGGGGGGGGTATGGTTTTTTGTTTTTTGTTTGAGTCAGAAATTTTTTTCAAAATTTAACACTATAAGGTATGGGGAAAATCTGGAATCAGAAAACTTTCTTTGTCATCTGCTTGACCACAATATTTTTTTTTTTCATCAAACTTGGGATCAGAATATTTTTTTAGGAAAAAACCATACCCCCCCCCCCCCCCCCCCCTTTGAAGTTAAATGGTCGTTCCCTAACAGATACAGGTCGAGAAATATTTACAAGGCATAATAACAAACTATAAACAAAACTCGATTCGCTAATATAAAAGATCCGAAGATGTGGTATAATTGCCAATGAGACAAATCTCCACCAGAGACCAAATGACATAGAAGTTAACAACTATAGGTCACCGTACGACCTTCAACAATGAACAAAACCCATACCGCATAGTCGGCTATTAAAAGTAAAATAACAAAAATACCGAACACCAAGGAAAATTCAAAAACGGGAAATCCCTTATCAAATGGCAAAATCAAGAACTCAAACACATCAAACGAATGGAAAACAACTGTCACATTCCTTCTTGGTACAGTCATTTTCTTATGTAGAAAATGGTGGATTAAACCTGGTTTTATAGCTAGCTAAACCTCCCACTTGTAATGACAGTCGCATAAATTCCATTATGTTGACAACAATGTGTGAACAAATTCAACAAATATGTTGTCAATATGAAACTCCAGCATATTGATCACTTGTTCCTCGGTGTAGCATGTTTAACCTTTTTGTTCATTATTAACAAAAGACCCCGAAATAACAAATGTAAAACAATTCCAACGAAAAAAACGCTGCCTGATTTATGTAGAAAAACAATGAACAAAATACAAATATGATATACAGCAACAAACTACAACAACTGAATTACAGATTTCTGTAACTTGGGACAGGCACATATAGAATGTGCCGGGTCAATCATGTTAGCGGGTGCCCAACCCTCCTCCTAACCTGTGGCAGTGGTGTAACAGAACAGCTATGAACAAACTATAAAAATCAGTTGAAAAGGGCTCAACTCATCAGATCGATACAAAGCAGAAAAACAACGAACAAAAACGCAGACAGGACGTGACGGGGTATTTATACATCCCCACAGCAAAAAGTACAGATCTGGAGAGAACTCGCAGTTACTGACCGCTAGTGCAAAGCCAGAAACAACTAATAGATAAAATCATGTATCTAAGACCCAACATCCAATTGATTTAGTGTAAAGACGTCATTAAGAGTCTAGAGAAAACAGGACCTTGTGCAATGCCAAATTGCTGGTATCGACAGATTGTAGAACCGTGAATGTGCATATATACTTCTGGTGATCCGTTTATTTGGCTATCGCCAATGGCAGTCAGCAGGGTTTAAGAACATCCGTTGTTCGACCTGCTAGTCAAATGCGTTTTGTTAAAATATACTCTTTCACTTTTTTGGTTTTTTGGAAAATGTTGTTTGTGCTGTATTTAGACCCCTCTACCAAGAAATTTGTTTTTCATGCACACGTATAAAAATTGCGGTTTTTATCCAACGCAATCATAGGTTTTCAATTTAGACTTTTTTATGTATAGAGGGAAGAACAAAAAATTTGCGAAAGCAAATTTACAGATCTAACATATTGGGCTGATGTTTAGACGAGTTGTATATACAGAATGTACACAGCCATGTATCACCATCACTGCTGGTGATCCGATGGATAAATCTGTTGTAGAGTTGTCACTGGTTCAGACGTACTTATAAATATATATATATATATGTATATAATAGTGTTGTCAAATCGAACAGTTTTGCCTAAGCGGTTACTCTGATAATCTGTCGTCCGATTGACCGGTTAACCGGTAGTTTAGTTAATGTTTAAATGCCTTATCTATAGTACACTACATATGTACGTTTTTATGATACGATAACTTGATGTTTATCCTTGAGCATTATAAGGCTTGGCGTTGAGCATTCCTAACTTCAGATTGAGATGATGATAATCTTCTTGATCTTGTCGAATTGACAAAGTCTGAAACCGTTGATTGTTTCATTTTCTCTTATGTCTCAGAAAATAATGTTGAGTGTTTCAATTTGAGATGATTAAGTGTGTTACTCGTAATATATATGTTGAATGTTTCAATTTGAGATGATTAAGTGTGTTACTCGTACCACCCAGTATACATTAGTTCCATTGTGAGATGATTAAGTGTGTTACTCGTACCACCCAGTATACATTAGTTCCATTGTGAGATGATTAAGTGTGTTACTCGTACCACCCAGTATACATTAGTTCCATTGTGAGATGATTAAGTGTGTTACTCGTACCACCCAGTATACATTAGTTCCATTGTGAGATGATTAAGCGTGTTACTCGTACCACCCAGTATACATTAGTTCCATTGTGAGATGATTAAGCGTGTTACTCGTACCACCCAGTATACATTAGTTCCATTGTGAGATGATTAAGTGTGTTACTCGTACCACCCAGTATACATTAGTTCCATTGTGAGATGATTAAGTGTGTTACTCGTACCACCCAGTATACATTAGTTCCATTGTGAGATGATTAAGTGTGTTACTCGTACCACCCAGTATACATTAGTTCCATTGTGAGATGATTAAGTGTGTTACTCGTACCACCCAGTATACATTAGTTCCATTGTGAGATGATTAAGTGTGTTACTCGTACCACCCAGTATACATTAGTTCCATTGTGAGATGATTAAGTGTGTTACTCGTACCACCCAGTATACATTAGTTCCATTGTGAGATGATTAAGTGTGTTACTCGTACCACCCAGTATACATTAGTTCCATTGTGAGATGATTAAGTGTGTTACTCGTACCACCCAGTATACATTAGTTCCATTGTGAGATGATTAAGTGTGTTACTCGTACCACCCAGTATACATTAGTTCCATTGTGAGATGATTAAGTGTGTTACTCGTACCACCCAGTATACATTAGTTCCATTGTGAGATGATTAAGTGTGTTACTCGTACCACCCAGTATACATTAGTTCCATTGTGAGATGATTAAGTGTGTTACTCGTACCACCCAGTATACATTAGTTCCATTGTGAGATGATTAAGTGTGTTACTCGTACCACCCAGTATACATTAGTTCCATTGTGAGATGATTAAGTGTGTTACTCGTACCACCCAGTATACATTAGTTCCATTGTGAGATGATTAAGTGTGTTACTCGTACCACCCAGTATACATTAGTTCCATTGTGAGATGATTAAGTGTGTTACTCGTACCACCCAGTATACATTAGTTCCATTGTGAGATGATTAAGTGTGTTACTCGTACCACCCAGTATACATTAGTTCCATTGTGAGATGATTAAGTGTGTTACTCGTACCACCCAGTATACATTAGTTCCATTGTGAGATGATTAAGTGTGTTACTCGTACCACCCAGTATACATTAGTTCCATTGTGAGATGATTAAGCGTGTTACTCGTACCACCCAGTATACATTAGTTCCATTGTGAGATGATTAAGTGTGTTACTCGTACCACCCAGTATACATTAGTTCCATTGTGAGATGATTAAGCGTGTTACTCGTACCACCCAGTATACATTAGTTCCATTGTGAGATGATTAAGTGTGTTACTCGTACCACCCAGTATACATTAGTTCCATTGTGAGATGATTAAGTGTGTTACTCGTACCACCCAGTATACATTAGTTCCATTGTGAGATGATTAAGTGTGTTACTCGTACCACCCAGTATACATTAGTTCCATTGTGAGATGATTAAGTGTGTTACTCGTACCACCCAGTATACATTAGTTCCATTGTGAGATGATTAAGTGTGTTACTCGTACCACCCAGTATACATTAGTTCCATTGTGAGATGATTAAGCGTGTTACTCGTACCACCCAGTATACATTAGTTCCATTGTGAGATGATTAAGCGTGTTACTCGTACCACCCAGTATACATTAGTTCCATTGTGAGATGATTAAGCGTGTTACTCGTACCACCCAGTATACATTAGTTCCATTGTGAGATGATTAAGCGTGTTACTCGTACCACCCAGTATACATTAGTTCCATTGTGAGATGATTAAGCGTGTTACTCGTACCACCCAGTATACATTAGTTCCATTGTGAGATGATTAAGTGTGTTACTCGTACCACCCAGTATACATTAGTTCCATTGTGAGATGATTAAGTGTGTTACTCGTACCACCCAGTATACATTAGTTCCATTGTGAGATGATTAAGTGTGTTACTCGTACCACCCAGTATACATTAGTTCCATTGTGAGATGATTAAGTGTGTTACTCGTACCACCCAGTATACATTAGTTCCATTGTGAGATGATTAAGTGTGTTACTCGTACCACCCAGTATACATTAGTTCCATTGTGAGATGATTAAGCGTGTTACTCGTACCACCCAGTATACATTAGTTCCATTGTGAGATGATTAAGTGTGTTACTCGTACCACCCAGTATACATTAGTTCCATTGTGAGATGATTAAGTGTGTTACTCGTACCACCCAGTATACATTAGTTCCATTGTGAGATGATTAAGTGTGTTACTCGTACCACCCAGTATACATTAGTTCCATTGTGAGATGATTAAGTGTGTTACTCGTACCACCCAGTATACATTAGTTCCATTGTGAGATGATTAAGTGTGTTACTCGTACCACCCAGTATACATTAGTTCCATTGTGAGATGATTAAGTGTGTTACTCGTACCACCCAGTATACATTAGTTCCATTGTGAGATGATTAAGTGTGTTACTCGTACCACCCAGTATACATTAGTTCCATTGTGAGATGATTAAGTGTGTTACTCGTACCACCCAGTATACATTAGTTCCATTGTGAGATGATTAAGTGTGTTACTCGTACCACCCAGTATACATTAGTTCCATTGTGAGATGATTAAGTGTGTTACTCGTACCACCCAGTATACATTAGTTCCATTGTGAGATGATTAAGTGTGTTACTCGTACCACCCAGTATACATTAGTTCCATTGTGAGATGATTAAGTGTGTTACTCGTACCACCCAGTATACATTAGTTCCATTGTGAGATGATTAAGTGTGTTACTCGTACCACCCAGTATACATTAGTTCCATTGTGAGATGATTAAGTGTGTTACTCGTACCACCCAGTATACATTAGTTCCATTGTGAGATGATTAAGTGTGTTACTCGTATCACCCAGTATACATTAGTTCCATTGTGAGATGATTAAGTGTGTTACTCGTACCACCCAGTATACATTAGTTCCATTGTGAGATGATTAAGTGTGTTACTCGTATCACCCAGTATACATTAGTTCCATTGTGAGATGATTAAGTGTGTTACTCGTACCACCCAGTATACATTAGTTCCATTGTGAGATGATTAAGTGTGTTACTCGTACCACCCAGTATACATTAGTTCCATTGTGAGATGATTAAGTGTGTTACTCGTACCACCCAGTATACATTAGTTCCATTGTGAGATGATTAAGTGTGTTACTCGTACCACCCAGTATACATTAGTTCCATTGTGAGATGATTAAGTGTGTTACTCGTACCACCCAGTATACATTAGTTCCATTGTGAGATGATTAAGTGTGTTACTCGTACCACCCAGTATACATTAGTTCCATTGTGAGATGATTAAGTGTGTTACTCGTACCACCCAGTATACATTAGTTCCATTGTGAGATGATTAAGCGTGTTACTCGTACCACCCAGTATACATTAGTTCCATTGTGAGATGATTAAGTGTGTTACTCGTACCACCCAGTATACATTAGTTCCATTGTGAGATGATTAAGTGTGTTACTCGTACCACCCAGTATACATTAGTTCCATTGTGAGATGATTAAGTGTGTTACTCGTACCACCCAGTATACATTAGTTCCATTGTGAGATGATTAAGTGTGTTACTCGTACCACCCAGTATACATTAGTTCCATTGTGAGATGATTAAGTGTGTTACTCGTACCACCCAGTATACATTAGTTCCATTGTGAGATGATTAAGTGTGTTACTCGTACCACCCAGTATACATTAGTTCCATTGTGAGATGATTAAGTGTGTTACTCGTACCACCCAGTATACATTAGTTCCATTGTGAGATGATTAAGTGTGTTACTCGTACCACCCAGTATACATTAGTTCCATTGTGAGATGATTAAGTGTGTTACTCGTACCACCCAGTATACATTAGTTCCATTGTGAGATGATTAAGTGTGTTACTCGTACCACCCAGTATACATTAGTTCCATTGTGAGATGATTAAGTGTGTTACTCGTACCACCCAGTATACATTAGTTCCATTGTGAGATGATTAAGTGTGTTACTCGTACCACCCAGTATACATTAGTTCCATTGTGAGATGATTAAGTGTGTTACTCGTACCACCCAGTATACATTAGTTCCATTGTGAGATGATTAAGTGTGTTACTCGTACCACCCAGTATACATTAGTTCCATTGTGAGATGATTAAGTGTGTTACTCGTACCACCCAGTATACATTAGTTCCATTGTGAGATGATTAAGTGTGTTACTCGTACCACCCAGTATACATTAGTTCCATTGTGAGATGATTAAGTGTGTTACTCGTACCACCCAGTATACATTAGTTCCATTGTGAGATGATTAAGTGTGTTACTCGTACCACCCAGTATACATTAGTTCCATTGTGAGATGATTAAGTGTGTTACTCGTACCACCCAGTATACATTAGTTCCATTGTGAGATGATTAAGCGTGTTACTCGTACCACCCAGTATACATTAGTTCCATTGTGAGATGATTAAGCGTGTTACTCGTACCACCCAGTATACATTAGTTCCATTGTGAGATGATTAAGTGTGTTACTCGTATCACCCAGTATACATTAGTTCCATTGTGAGATGATTAAGTGTGTTACTCGTACCACCCAGTATACATTAGTTCCATTGTGAGATGATTAAGTGTGTTACTCGTACCACCCAGTATACATTAGTTCCATTGTGAGATGATTAAGTGTGTTACTCGTACCACCCAGTATACATTAGTTCCATTGTGAGATGATTAAGTGTGTTACTCGTACCACCCAGTATACATTAGTTCCATTGTGAGATGATTAAGTGTGTTACTCGTACCACCCAGTATACATTAGTTCCATTGTGAGATGATTAAGTGTGTTACTCGTACCACCCAGTATACATTAGTTCCATTGTGAGATGATTAAGTGTGTTACTCGTACCACCCAGTATACATTAGTTCCATTGTGAGATGATTAAGCGTGTTACTCGTACCACCCAGTATACATTAGTTCCATTGTGAGATGATTAAGCGTGTTACTCGTATCACCCAGTATACATTAGTTCCATTGTGAGATGATTAAGCGTGTTACTCGTACCACCCAGTATACATTAGTTCCATTGTGAGATGATTAAGTGTGTTACTCGTACCACCCAGTATACATTAGTTCCATTGTGAGATGATTAAGTGTGTTACTCGTACCACCCAGTATACATTAGTTCCATTGTGAGATGATTAAGTGTGTTACTCGTACCACCCAGTATACATTAGTTCCATTGTGAGATGATTAAGTGTGTTACTCGTACCACCCAGTATACATTAGTTCCATTGACGTTGATTTGCATTTCACCATTTTTGAGTCGGCATTTCGTTTAAAGTATGACAAAGCATTGGACGATGGAGATGGCATATTTACATGTAGGTCTACGCAATATCAAATAAAAAATGATATAATATAGTAAATCGTAAAATTTAATCGGCTTACAACTGTTCATAATACATGTTTGCTAATTATGTTCACTTACAATCTTGCCCCGAGCTGATAGACAAGTTGTATTTGTGCTAATTAATTTTATGTTTTCAAGGTTAACAAGAATAAGCAATATACTGGACAATTGATCTGTCAAATTTATTACAACTAGGATCATTTTAAAATTGAACAAAATTTATTAATGATTTCAATATCAAATCTCTTAAAATTGAAAATAAGGTCCGGTTAACCGGTTAGCGTTTTTGGTATTCGATATTCGGTCCTTCCACCGGTTAACCGTTGACAACACTAGTATATAACAATAATATTAGCTTCGTTTTAATTTACTGATAACAAAATCAATATTTATACCAATAAAAATAATATTTAAAGATCAAATTACAAAGTTGAATTGGTAACCTTTTAGAATAAGTTTATTTAACGGATCGATTAGTTTACCACGATCGTATCTACAATGTCAATTCTGGGCTTGGAAAAAAACATCTCCGTAAAAATTTGCCATTTCATATGCTTTAGAAGTTTCAATAAAAATAAATGTGGTGTATAAACCAGCCATACTTTTAAGAAAATTGACAAAATGTGTGATTTCCATGTACTTTCTATACAAATTATCTCCCTTGGATTGAAACAGAAATTTTGAAAGTGGCCATGCAATTAAAAGTGCTACTTCAACTATAATTAAACAAAATGAATTGTTTTAATGTTTCTGTTTTATTTTGTACATGTAGACCATAATTCCTTAAATAAAACAAAAATCTAACATGCTAAGAAATGATGTTCAGCGATGAACCCCTGAACTACCTTAAATATAAATGTTATTATCATGATTATGCAAATTCAACAGACATTGTAGAATGAAAACTCTTTTTTTTATAATACATACTGGCTGTAGAAAAAGAATGTTTGTGGAAATTTAACAAATACAGTAGCATACTACCAAAAGAAATGATTGGAATATTCATTCAAAGGTCACAACTAATCTGGAACCCACACCCAACAAGCTCTGAATGGCCCAGATATAAATATATAATCAATCAAGCTGCATATATGTTGAGATAGTAAATTTTACTTTTTTCCCACTCTAAAAAAATGTTTAAAATACAATGTTGTTGTGAGTGGAAGTTGGAGATGTTCACTTCTTTAATTTTGATGCTATTTTCACATTCCTCTCATTTTAAATTTGAAAATTTGACTGTCTCGAGATGTTCACTTCTTCTGGTATGACTATTCAAATAATAGGGATTTTTTTATTCTAAGCAGAAAAAAAAATCATATTTTTGTAATTTTTTTTTTTGGAAAATTTACCTACCCACTGTTAATTTAGAATAGTCAGATTCTAAATTAAGCTGCAATTTTTTTGAAAAAATGTATTCTACCATACACTTCATACATGTAAATTGTTTAATATTGCATGTATCATTTATTATAGTCAACAACATATTGTCATCTGTTTGGGCTCCTGTGTTGGCAAGAAAATATGCTTATGTATTGTTTTGTTTACTTTATAACAGCAATATAGATACAGTTCACACATAGTAGCATTATTTTTAAGCTATCCAAATACATTGTAGCATAAAATGTAGCCACAACTTTGATCATGTTTTTTATGCTTTAACATGGGACACACACTTTTTTACTAGGTACAGTGCATGGGACAAGCATATTTTTATTCTGCCAGTAACCATGGGATCAAGAGAATTATTTCAGACAATTTTCTTTTTGCACCGGTCCCATGCATCAAGAAATTTTGACCGGTCCCTAATAGTAAGGCATTATCTGATTTGTGTCATTGTACCGTAGAACTTAAATTGAACAAACTCAGTGTTCTCCACAGGGAAGCAAGTCAACTCACACTATTGCAAAGTCGTACCACGCCAAGCAACTGATACCACTAAAAGTCAACTCAAATAAACATTAACTACTAAATTTTGGTATTCACAATATAATTCTGTCTGATAGACCTATCAGAGACCATGAGTCAACTTACAACAGAGGCAGACTAGAGCATGCTATATTAAATGACATGTACATTGTATGTATAAAATTGAATGAACGAAATAAAATTTAACATAATTTTATCTCTCTGACTCTCAAACTGCTCATCTTTTTAATTTGTCGAAAACCAAACTTTGATCTGACCCTAAAAAGATAATATCCCATATTCCATAATGATTTCTTTTCAATTTCATGGACAAAACTTGTGTAAATATATTTTATCATGATTGTATGTCTAAATAAACAATATAAATTTTTATATTTGTTTTTATTTCAGCTAGATTCCAATTCTTGGCTTTAATATCCTAGAAGTGACAAGACATACATGTACAATATATGATACTATCTAGTAGCTGCATTGACTAGTCATCATAATAATTCCATGACCGCTATGAAACTTTAGACCTTTTTGATGTTTTGAATATAGTTATACATGTATATCTACAGATATGATCAGAGTACATGTATATATGAAATTTTTTACCAGGTCTTATCATATGACGACTAGTCAGACAAATTTTGGTTCAGAATTCTGACAGAAATTTTTTACAAAATTGCAAGGGGTTACAACACATGAATATAATTTGTCATGGAGTTTACTGTAACGGTCCAGCTATTTTTAGAGGCTGTCTAATGATAATATCAGAACTATGATATGTCTGTGCAACTGTTACTATAAAATGTGGGAGATACATGCACATCGTATTATTGCACACTATCAATATATATACAAGTAATCACTATGAAATTGTACCACAAGGTTCCATACCACAAACGGAAGGTTTGGATTGATTTTGGAGTTATGGCCCTTACTGTTTAGAATATTGGGTCAAAGGGACAAGAAGCAAACATTATTCTTGTTTTTGGACATTATTCTGGTTTCCGGACAATATTCTGGCTTCCGGACAATAACTTGACTGTCATATTTGTTTTTCGTTAATTGTTTTGTTATACATTAGACCGTTAGTTTTCTCAGTTGAATTGTTTCATATTTTTTATGTCGGGGCCTTTTAAAGCCGACTATACGGTATGGGTTTTTCCCATTGTTGAAGGCCGTACGGTTGCCTATAATTGCTTCCATCCACTTTATTTGGACTTAGGTGGATATAGTTGTCTCATTGGTAATCATACTTAATCTCCTTATTGTCATATTGAGTAAAAGTGTATGAATTAGTATGAAACTGTACCACAAGGTTCCATACCACAAAAAGGAAGGTTGGATTGAATTTTGGGTTATGGCCGTATCCGCTTAGGAATTAGGGACCAAAAAGGGGGAAACAAACAAGCATTTTTTCAAACTTTGATTGAATTGCTTATTTCTGACCAATTTCAATGGGGTTTAAATAATCTTGAAATAGTGTTTTTTTTTATATGCTTGTAATCTTACCATGTATCTAGAATTTTGATTTTGGGTCGTGTTTTCGAGTGGGTACTAATAAGAGTGAAAATTAAATTTTGATTGATTTCAATATGCTTAATCAAATAATGTATTTAGATTTTTGATTTTGGGCCCATTTTTCAGATTGGTCCACCTCAGGGTCCAAAGGATCCAAAATTAAACTTTGTTTGATTTCTACAAAAATTGAATGGCAGGGGTTTTTGCAATGCTGATTTGCTTAAATTTGCTCAATTCCAATTGTGTGTGTTTTTTTTTTACATTAGGAGTTACCTCCCTTACAATGTTTTAGCTTATAATTTATGTCTTCTCTTTGAAGTAGTATGCAAATAAGAAGCTGTCATCTTATTTTTAAATATTACAAAGAATTCTGCTGATTCAGATATATCAACTTGTGATTATTGTTCATTTATTTAGATTTTGAGTATTGAAGAAAAATAGGTAAAAGTCCAATTTCAAATTTTTCAGTTCTTTTACACATTCATTCTGTGTCAGAAACCTATGCTGTGTCAATTTTTTCAGTTCTTTTAAACATTAATTCTGTGTCAAAAACCTATGCTGTGTCAATTTTTTCAGTTCTTTTACACATTCATTCTGTGTCAGAAACCTATGCTGTGTCAAATTTTTCAGTTCTTTTACACATTCATTCTGTGTTAGAAACCTATGCTGTGTCACAAACCTATGCTGTGTCACAAACCTATGCTGTGCCACAAACTTATGCTGTGTCACAAACCTATGCTGTGTCACAAACCTATGCTGTGTCAAATTTTTTAATCACAATCTAAATAAGAAAAAAAGAGCTGTTTCAAGCTTGAATATAATGTCCATACTTGTTCCAACTGTTCAGGATTTGACCTCTGCGGTTGTATCAAGCTGTGATCCGCGGAGCATTTTATTTTAAGTGTAACAACATACATGTGCATCCTATAAAATATATATTTAGAACAGATAAAGAAGTAAATGCTTCCTACCTCTATTATAATTGTTGACATATTCTAGGTCTTTTGTTATACATGTATATATATGATTAAAAATGGAAAAAGTAAGTTTTTACTGCCGACACTTATATGTCGTTTCCTGTTTAAATGGGATTATCTAACAATGTTTCTTTTATGCAATTATACATCATATTCAATGGAAAAACATGAAAAGGGTAGAATAAGTGGCGTTGGAGCGGGGGAGGCACATTTCTAAAAGTATTCAAGCAAAAAAAAAAATCAACAACAAAAAAACCATAAACTTTTCTACAGTTTTATAGTCTAGAAGTAAGAGAACAAACTCGGTGGTCTCGAGGTAGCGTGCTCGCCTCGATTGTGGGAGGTCGTGGCTTCGATTCCCGGCTTGGTCAAACCAAAGACTTGAAAATTGGTATTTGTTGCATCTCCGCTAAGCACGCAGCATTACATGTACATAGAATCCACGGTAAATGAATAGGCTGACGTCACGACAATGGTTTAAGTGTCATACACAGGAAATAACATTCTATTTAAATATGTTGTCTTTTGTATAGAATCCACGGTAAATGAATAGGCTGACGTCACGACAATGGTTTAAGTGTTGTACACAGGAAATAGCATTCTATTTAAATATGTTGTGTTTTGTATAGAATCCACGGTAAATGAATAGGCTGACGTCACGACAATGGTTTAAGTGTTGTACACAGGAAATAGCATTCTATTTAAATATGTTGTGTTTTGTATAGAATCCACGGTAAATGAATAGGCTGACGTCACGACAATGGTTTAAGTGTTGTACACAGGAAATAGCATTCTATTTAAATATGTTGTGTTTTGTATAGAATCCACGGTAAATGAATAGGCTGACGTCACGACAATGGTTTAAGTGTTGTACACAGGAAATAGCATTCTATTTAAATATGTTGTGTTTTTTTTAGAATCCACGGTAAATGAATAGGCTGACGTCACGACAATGGTTTCAGTGTTGTACACAGGAAATAGCATTCTATTTAAATATGTTGTGTTTTGTATAGAATCCACGGTAAATGAATAGGCTGACGTCACGACAATGGTTTAAGTGTTGTACACAGGAAACAGCATATCCCTTATGGAACTGAATTGTTTGCCGCAAACTTGCAGCAGACTTGCTGCAAGCTTGCGGCAAACAAAAAGTTTGCAGGAACACAGAAAATAGTGTTTGCAGATGTTTGCCGCTAGCTGCAAACTTCCGGCAAACATTGCAGCTTTTTACTGCAAGCTTGCGGCAAGTTTGCAGAAACATAAATGTTTGCCGTAAGATTGCCAGAAAGTCAAGATAATAAATAATGTTTGCTGCAAGATTGTAGAAAACTTTGACCATTCTGTATGTTTGCCGCAAGATTGCAGAAAACTTTGACCATTCTATATGTTTGTCAGAACATTGCAAGAATTACACAATATTGACTGGGCATGCCTAGTTGGCACTTCCTGGAAGCTAACAATTTGAAATTGTGTCTAGGTCATGTTGATTGTGTTTGGAAAATGCGTATCACATATAAGAGACCAAGGAAGCTTTTTGGTTCAATAATATAGGATATTCAATAGGTAATTTTGTAAGTACAAATAATTCATAGAATTGCATGTTTTAATAAAATAATTAATGTCACTATCATACATAATTAAGTAAGCAAATATATATATATATATATATATATATATATATATATGTGTGTGTTTGAAAAACTTTAGCTATTATAAGTTTGAATTTTGTAACTGGTGTACTGTATCATGTTTATTAAAATTAAGTTCAATTCTGTAATGCAATTATTACCTAGCTTAATGCCCAATACACATTGGAGATTTATCCTTTTTCATTTCTTAATACAGGTATATGATGTCATTTGAGAATAACCCCTGCCCCCTTTTTCAAAACTCAAATGTATGTATGTATTTCCTTAAATCTTTAAGTTTGCAAGAATTCTTTCAATGACTGTTTGTATACAGGCAGGAATTCTTTTTAAAATGTTGATGTGTAATTTGAAAGAGATAAATTGAATGTGTCTACACACATGACATTGGTATATGTGTAGTTCCTGCAAGTTTGCCGCAAGTTTGCAACAAACAATTGCCGCAAGCTTGCAGCAAACAATTGCAGCAAGCTTGCGGCAAATCTAATTTGCATAATTATGTTTGCAGCAAGCTTGCCGCAACCTTCATTTGCATGGTAAAATGGTTGCGGCAAGTTTGCAGCAAATGTTTGCTGCAAGCTTGCGGCAATGTTTGCTGCAAACTTGCGGCAAATGTTTGCCGCAGGGCTTTTATTTCGGTAAGGGTATTCTGTTCAAATATGTTGTGTTTTGTATAGAATCCACGGTAAATGAATAGGCTGACGTCACGACAATGGTTTAAGTGTTGTACACAGGAATTCTATTTAAATATGTTGTGTTTTGTATAGAATCCACGGTAAATGAATAGGCTGACGTCACGACAATGGTTTAAGTGTTGTACACAGGAAATAGCATTCTATTTAAATATGTTGTGTTTTGTATAGAATCCACGGTAAATGAATAGGCTGACGTCACGACAATGGTTTAAGTGTTGTACACAGGAAATAGCATTCTATTTAAATATGTTGTGTTTTGTATAGAATCCACGGTAAATGAATAGGCTGACGTCACGACAATGGTTTAAGTGTTGTACACAGGAAATAGCATTCTATTTAAATATGTTGTGTGTTGTATAGAATCCACGGTAAATGAATAGGCTGACGTCACGACAATGGTTTAAGTGTTGTACACAGGAAATAGCATTCTATTTAAATATGTTGTGTTTTGTATAGAATCCACGGTAAATGAATAGGCTGACGTCACGACAATGGTTTAAGTGTTGTACACAGGAAACAGCATTCTGTTCAAATATGTTGTGTTTTGTATAGAATCCACGGTAAATGAATAGGCTGACGTCACGACAATGGTTTAAGTGTTGTACACAGGAATTCTATTTAAATATGTTGTGTTTTGTATAGAATCCACGGTAAATGAATAGGCTGACGTCACGACAATGGTTTAAGTGTTGTACACAGGAAATAGCATTCTATTTAAATATGTTGTGTTTTGTATAGAATCCACGGTAAATGAATAGGCTGACGTCACGACAATGGTTTAAGTGTTGTACACAGGAAATAGCATTCTATTTAAATATGTTGTGTTTTGTATAGAATCCACGGTAAATGAATAGGCTGACGTCACGACAATGGTTTCAGTGTTGTACACAGGAAATAGCATTCTATTTAAATATGTTGTGTTTTGTATAGAATCCACGGTAAATGAATAGGCTGACGTCACGACAATGGTTTCAGTGTTGTACACAGGAAATAGCATTCTATTTAAATATGTTGTGTTTTGTATAGAATCCACGGTAAACGAATAGGCTGACGTCACGACAATGGTTTAAGTGTTGTACACAGGAAATAGCATTCTATTTAAATATGTTGTGTTTTGTATAGAATCCACGGTAAATGAATAGGCTGACGTCACGACAATGGTTTAAGTGTTGTACACAGGAAATAGCATTCTTTTTAAATATGTTGTGTTTTGTATAGAATCCACGATAAATGAATAGGCTGACGTCACGACAATGGTTTAAGTGTTGTACACAGGAATTCTATTTAAATATGTTGTGTTTTGTATAGAATCCACGGTAAATGAATAGGCTGACGTCACGACAATGGTTTAAGTGTTGTACACAGGAAATAGCATTCTATTTAAATATGTTGTGTTTTGTATAGAATCCACGGTAAATGAATAGGCTGACGTCACGACAATGGTTTAAGTGTTGTACACAGGAAATAGCATTCTATTTAAATATGTTGTGTTTTGTATAGAATCCACGGTAAATGAATAGGCTGACGTCACGACAATGGTTTAAGTGTTGTACACAGGAAATAGCATTCTATTTAAATATGTTGTGTTTTGTATAGAATCCACGGTAAATGAATAGGCTGACGTCACGACAATGGTTTAAGTGTTGTACACAGGAAATAGCATTCTATTTAAATATGTTGTGTTTTGTATAGAATCCACGGTAAATGAATAGGCTGACGTCACGACAATGGTTTAAGTGTTGTACACAGGAATTCTATTTAAATATGTTGTGTTTTGTATAGAATCCACGGTAAATGAATAGGCTGACGTCACGACAATGGTTTAAGTGTTGTACACAGGAAATATCATTCTATTTAAATATGTTGTGTTTTGTATAGAATCCACGGTAAATGAATAGGCTGACGTCACGACAATGGTTTAAGTGTTGTACACAGGAAATAGCATTCTATTTAAATATGTTGTGTTTTGTATAGAATCCACGGTAAATGAATAGGCTGACGTCACGACAATGGTTTCAGTGTTGTACACAGGAAATAGCATTCTATTTAAATATGTTGTGTTTTGTATAGAATCCACGGTAAATGAATAGGCTGACGTCACGACAATGGTTTCAGTGTTGTACACAGGAAATAGCATTCTATTTAAATATGTTGTGTTTTGTATAGAATCCACGGTAAACGAATAGGCTGACGTCACGACAATGGTTTAAGTGTTGTACACAGGAAATAGCATTCTATTTAAATATGTTGTGTTTTGTATAGAATCCACGGTAAATGAATAGGCTGACGTCACGACAATGGTTTAAGTGTTGTACACAGGAAATAGCATTCTATTTAAATATGTTGTGTTTTGTATAGAATCCACGGTAAATGAATAGGCTGACGTCAGGACAATGGTTTATGTGTTGTACACAGGAAATAGCATTCTATTTAAATATGTTGTGTTTTGTATAGAATCCACGATAAATGAATAGGCTGACGTCACGACAATGGTTTCAGTGTTGTACACAGGAAATAGCATTCTATTTAAATATGTTGTGTTTTGTATAGAATCCACGGTAAATGAATAGGCTGACGTCACGACAATGGTTTAAGTGTTGTACACAGGAAATAGCATTCTATTTAAATATGTTGTGTTTTGTATAGAATCCACGGTAAATGAATAGGCTGACGTCACGACAATGGTTTAAGTGTTGTACACAGGAAATAGCATTCTATTTAAATATGTTGTGTTTTGTATAGAATCCACGGTAAATGAATAGGCTGACGTCACGACAATGGTTTAAGTGTTGTACACAGGAAATAGCATTCTATTTAAATATGTTGTGTGTTGTATAGAATCCACGGTAAATGAATAGGCTGACGTCACGACAATGGTTTAAGTGTTGTACACAGGAAATAGCATTCTATTTAAATATGTTGTGTTTTGTATAGAATCCACGGTAAATGAATAGGCTGACGTCACGACAATGGTTTAAGTGTTGTACACAGGAAATAGCATTCTATTTAAATATGTTGTGTTTTGTATAGAATCCACGGTAAATGAATAGGCTGACGTCACGACAATGGTTTAAGTGTTGTACACAGGAAATAGCATTCTATTTAAATATGTTGTGTTTTGTATAGAATCCACGGTAAATGAATAGGCTGACGTCACGACAATGGTTTAAGTGTTGTACACAGGAAATAGCATTCTATTTAAATATGTTGTGTTTTGTATAGAATCCACGGTAAATGAATAGGCTGACGTCACGACAATGGTTTAAGTGTTGTACACAGGAAATAGCATTCTATTTAAATATGTTGTGTTTTGTATAGAATCCACGGTAAATGAATAGGCTGACGTCACGACAATGGTTTCAGTGTTGTACACAGGAAATAGCATTCTATTTAAATATGTTGTGTTTTGTATAGAATCCACGGTAAATGAATAGGCTGACGTCACGACAATGGTTTAAGTGTTGTACACAGGAAATAGCATTCTATTTAAATATGTTGTGTTTTGTATAGAATCCACGGTAAATGAATAGGCTGACGTCACGACAATGGTTTAAGTGTTGTACACAGGAAACAGCATTCTGTTCAAATATGTTGTGTTTTTTTATGAAAAATTCAATAGAAAAACCCACTAACAAAATTCTATTGAAATTCTATTGAAAATTACATTGTTACGATTTTCTATGTAGCCTTGTTATTTTAATGCCGATGTTCTATGTAGCCTTGTTATTCTAATGACTGATGTTCTAAGTAGCCTTGTTATTCTAATGACCTATTTTCTATGTAGCCTTGCTATTCTAATGACTGATTTTCTATGAAGTCTTGTTATTCTAATGACTGATTTTCTATGTAGTCTTGTTATTCTATTGACTGAT
Source organism: Mytilus californianus (assembly GCF_021869535.1). Lineage (NCBI taxonomy): Eukaryota > Metazoa > Mollusca > Bivalvia > Mytilida > Mytilidae > Mytilus > Mytilus californianus. Next base: position 6,687,992 of record NW_026262670.1, read on the forward strand.
TTTCTATGTAGTCTTGTCATTCTAATGACTGATTTTCTATGTAGTCTTGTTATTCTAATGACTGATTTTTTATGTAGCCTTGTTATTCTAATGACTGATTTTCTATAAAGCCTTGTTATTCTATTGACTGATTTTCTGTGTAGTTTTATTATTCAATGACTGATTTTCTATGTAGCCTTGCTATTCTAATGACTGATTTTCTATGAAGTCTTGTTATTCTAATGACTGATTTTCTATGTAGTCTTGTTATTCTATTGACTGATTTTCTATGTAGTCTTGTCATTCTAATGACTGATTTTCAATGTAGTCTTGTTATTCTAATGACTGATTTTTTATGTAGCCTTGTTATTCTAATGACTGATTTTCTATGAAGCCTTGTTATTCTAATGACTGATGTTCTATGTAGCCTTGTTATTCTAATGACTGTTTTTTTATGAAGTCTTGTTATTCTAATGACTGATTTTCTATGTAGTCTTGTCATTCTAATGACTGATTTTCTATGTAGTCTTGTTATTCTAATGACTGATTTTTTATGTAGCCTTGTTATTCTAATGACTGATTTTCTATGAAGCCTTGTTATTCTAATGACTGATGTTCTATGTAGCCTTGTTATTCTAATGACTGATTTTCTATGAAGTCTTGTTATTCTAATGACTGATTTTCTATGTAGCCTTGATATTCTAATGACTGATTTTTTATGAAGTCTTGTTATTCTAATGACTGATTTTCTATGTAGTCTTGTTATTCTATTGACTGATTTTCTGTGTAGTTTTATTATTCAATGACTGATTTTCTATGTAGCCTTGTTATTCTAATGACTGATTTTCTATGTAGTCTTGTTATTCTAATGACTGATTTTCTAAGTAGCCTTGTTATTCTAATGACCTATTTTCTATGTAGCCTTGCTATTCTAATGACTGATTTTCTATGAAGTCTTGTTATTCTAATGACTGATTTTCTATGTAGTCTTGTTATTCTATTGACTGATTTTCTATGTAGTCTTGTCATTCTAATGACTGATTTTCTATGTAGTCTTGTTATTCTAATGACTGATTTTTTATGTAGCCTTGTTATTCTAATGACTGATTTTCTATGAAGCCTTGTTATTCTAATGACTGATGTTCTATGTAGCCTTGTTATTCTAATGACTGATTTTCTATGAAGTCTTGTTATTCTAATGACTGATTTTCTATGTAGCCTTGATATTCTAATGACTGATTTTCTATGAAGTCTTGTTATTCTAATGACTGATTTTCTATGTAGTCTTGTTATTCTATTGACTGATTTTCTGTGTAGTTTTATTATTCAATGACTGATTTTCTATCTAGCCTTGTTATTCTAATGACTGATTTTCTATGTAGTCTTGTTATTCTAATGACTGATTTTCTATGTGGCCTTGTTATTCTAATGACTGATTTTCTATGTAGTCTTGTTATTCTAATGACTGATTTTCTATGTAGCCTTGTTATTCTAATGACTGATTTTCTATGTAGTCTTGTTATTCTAATGACTGATGTTCTATGTAGCCTTGTTATTTTAATGACTGCTTTTCTATGTAGCCTTGTTATTCTAATGACTGATTTTCTATGTAGTCTTGTTATTCTAATGACTAATGTTCTATGTAGCCTTGTTATTCTATTGACTGATGTTCTATCTAGCCTTGTTATTCTAATGACTGATTTTCTAAGTAGCCTTGTTATTATAATGACTGATTTTCTATGAAATCTTGTTATTGTAATGACTAATGTTCTATGTAGCCTTGTTATTCTATTGACTGATGTTCTATCTAGCCTTGTTATTCTATTGACTGATTTTCTATGTAGCCTTGTTATTCTAATGACTGATTTTCTATGTAGTCTTGTTATTCTAATGACTGATTTTCTATGTAGCCTTGTTATTCTAATGACTGATTTTCCATGTAGTCTTGTTATTCTAATGACTGATTTTCTAAGTAGCCTTGTTATTATAATGATTGATTTTCTATGTTGCCTTTTATTCTTATGACTGACTTTCCATGAAGCTTTATTATTGTAATGACTGATTTTCTATGTAGCCTTGTTATTATTCTAATGACTGAATGATCTATGAAGCTTTATCATTCTAATGACTGATATTCTATCTAGCCTTGTTATTCTAATGACTGATTTTCTATGAAGCTTTATTATTCTTAGGACTGATTTTCTATGTAGCCTTGTTATTCTAATGACTGATTTTCTATGTAGCCTTGTTATTCTAATGACTGATTTTCTATGTAGTCTTGTTATTCTAATGACTAATGTTCTATGTAGCCTTGTTATTCTATTGACTGATGTTCTATCTAGCCTTGTTATTCTAATGACTGATTTTCTAAGTAGCCTTGTTATTATAATGACTGATTTTCTATGAAATCTTGTTATTGTAATGACTAATGTTCTATGTAGCCTTGTTATTCTATTGACTGATGTTCTATCTAGCCTTGTTATTCTATTGACTGATTTTCTATGTTGCCTTGTTATTCTTATGACTGACTTTCCATGAAGCCTTATTATTGTAATGACTGATTTTCTATGTAGTCTTGTTATTATAATGACTGATTTTCTATGTTGCCTTGTTATTCTTATGACTGACTTTCTATGAAGCTTTATTATTGTAATGACTGATTTTCTATGTAGTCTTGTTATTCTAATGACTGATGTTCTATGTAGACTTGTTATTCTAATGACTGATTTTCTATGAAATCTTGTTATTCTAATGACTGATGTTCTTTGTAGCCTTGTTATTCTATTGACTGATTTTCTATGAAGTCTTGTTATTCTAATGACAGATTTTCTATGTAGTCTTGTTATTCTAATGACTAATGTTCTATGTAGCCTTGTTATTCTATTGACTGATGTTCTATCTAGCCTTGTTATTCTATTGACTGATTTTCTATGTAGCCTTGTTATTCTAATGACTGATTTTCTATGTAGTCTTGTTATTCTAATGACTGATTTTCTATGTAGCCTTGTTATTCTAATGACTGATTTTCCATGTAGTCTTGTTATTCTAATGACTGATTTTCTAAGTAGCCTTGTTATTATAATGATTGATTTTCTATGTTGCCTTTTATTCTTATGACTGACTTTCCATGAAGCTTTATTATTGTAATGACTGATTTTCTATGTAGCCTTGTTATTATTCTAATGACTGAATGATCTATGAAGCTTTATCATTCTAATGACTGATATTCTATCTAGCCTTGTTATTCTAATGACTGATTTTCTATGAAGCTTTATTATTCTTAGGACTGATTTTCTATGTAGCCTTGTTATTCTAATGACAAATTTTTCTGTGAAGCTTTATTATTCTAATGACTGATTTTCTATCTATAGCCTTGTTTTTTTAATGTCTCTGTTAACATGGTTAAGATCATCTTTTATTTGTCCAAACTCGGGGCAATTTAGATCATAAAACTTTGTATAGAAATTGTCTATTGTTGTAGATGTCTATTGTTGTAGATATTGTTGTAAATGTCTATTGTTGTAGATGTCTATTGTTGTCGTTGTCTACTGTTGTAGATGTCTACTGTTGTAGATGTCTACTGTTGAAGATGTCTATTGTTGTAGATGTCTGTTGTTGTAGATGTATGTTGTTGTAGATGTCTATTGTTGTAGATGTCTATTGTTGTAGATGTCTGTTGTTGAAGATGTCTAGTGTTGTAGATGTTTGTAGATGTCTGTTGTTGTAGATGTTTGTTGTTGTAGATGTATGTTGTTTTAGATGTCTATTGTTGTAGATGTCTATTGTTGTAGATGTTTGTTGTTGTAGATGTCTATTGTTGTAGATGTCTATTGTTGTAGATGTCTATTGTTGTAGATGTCTATTGTTGTAGATGTCTATTGTTGTAGATGTCTATTGTTGTAGATGTCTGTTGTTGTAGATGTCTCTTTTGTGTTTTCGGATTGCTGACTCATGACCAACACCTTTTATTTCTTTTTATTCATATTGAACATGACAAATCAAAGTTTTCAAAATACTTAGGAGGCATTTCTGTTTTTTTTAATTTTATCAAGTAAAGATTTGAACTGGTTAATCGACAAAACATTTTTTACATAAGGATCTAATTCATTCCAGAGTTTAACAGCAGATGGTATGAAACTTCTTTAATATGAAACTGTTCTGCGCCTTGGAATGGCATAATTCTGCGGATCTCTGGTTGTTGTTTGTTGCTGTATATCATATTCGTTTTTCATTTATTGTTTGTACATAAACCAGACCATTACATCGGTTTTCTTCTTTGAATTGTTTTACATTTGTCATTTCGGGGCCTTTTGCTGAGCGGAATGTGATTTACTCATTGTTGAAGGTCACACTTTCACCTATCCATTTATCAAAAAGTCCTGGTCACCGAGGAGAGTGGATTCAACAACTGCATGACATGTGCATATATGAATTCATGTCCTTTTATTATTTTTGTGATGTATTATGTAATGTGTTATTTTGTTTTCATGTATCCCATCAACCCCATTGGGGTATATAATTGTGCATTATTTCAATAAACTTAATTCTATGTCATTTGGTCTCTGATGGAGAGTAACTGTTGTCTCAATAGCAATCATATCACATCTTTTTATTTATGTAAGAAAAACATGACCTTGTGCGATGCCTAAATAAAAGTATCGACATAATGTAGGACCGTTACTGTTTATACCCGTATAACAATACATATATATATTGATAAAAACAATATAACTATCAATATTCATAACCTTCTATTGATTTCCCACATGCATAAACCTGCAGTTTAACTTATTTTATTGTGATGTAGAAAGAAGTATATTGACTGAGGACGAAGTCCGAGGTCAATATACTTCTTTTGGTCGATATATCCTGTATTGACCTCATACAAAGGCTATTATTGTTATATTATTAATTTCTGACCATATTTGTATCAAAATCGTCTGTGCAATATATTCTCTTTTTTCGATATCATATTGTCTCTTTGACAATAACAATATATTAGAGTTATTTCAATTATTTTTTATGTTTTTTGTGTACATCTTATGTATTTGAAGATTTTTTTTTCAAATAATCGATCATAAATATACACATTTTAAAAACTTTTAACAATATCATTAAATTCATTACATGAAGTCACAAAGTATATCGGTTTTTAGAAATTCTAAAAATAACCGTGCAATATCACTTTTGCTATCCGCCGTTTTCTATCTACCTTCGAAAATATAGTTTAACATGTGACTATTCCTGTACGAATCAAATTAGTTGGAATATATGAATTAATAATATTATACAATTATAGCCTTTGTATGAGGTCGATACAAGGATATATTGACCTGAAAAAGTATATTGACTGAGCACGAAGTCCGAGGTCGATATACTTCTTTAGGTCGATATATCCTGTATTGACCTCATACAAAGGCTATAAATTAATTTTTTTATTATTAATTACTGACCATATTTGTATCAAAATCGTCACTGCATTATACAATCATCTTTTTTGATCATGTAATTTTGTTGGAATTTTATAGATATCATATTGTCTCTTTGACAAAAACAACATATTAGTTGTTATGTCAAATATAATGTTTTATGTTTTTTGTGTTCATCTTATGTGTTTGAAGATTTTTTTTCAAATAATCGTTCATAAATATAAACTTTTAACAATATCATGACATTCATTAGATGAAGTCACAAAGTATATCGGTTTTTAGATATTCTAAAAATAACCGTGCAATATCACTTTTCTATCCGCCGTTTTCATTCGACTTTTGAAAATATAGTTTAACATGTGACTATTCCTGTACGAATCAAATTAGTCAAAAAATACAAATTAATAATATAAATTAAACCTTTATAATTAGGTAATATTTGTATTTCAATATGAAATATTATATAAATATAAGAAGATGTGGTATGAGTGCCAATATGTCTGATTTGTACTTTTATTACCATAAATTGAAACTGATCTTAAACTGTTTCTTCAATCAGTCCCGATCAACGGACCCATACTACTCATGCTTTTTGTCTATACTTCTCAGTCCAACGGACCCACACTACTCTGGGTTTTTACCCATACTTCTCAGCTTAACGGACCCATACTAATCACATCAATGTACTCAAACTACTAAGACCAAAGGACCTATACTACTCAGACCAACGGACCCATACTACTCAGTGTTTTAACCCATACTTCTCAGACCAATGGACCCATACTACTCAGAGTTTTTTTTACCTATAGCTCTCAGATCAACATACCCATACTATTCATATCAATGGACCCAAACTACTAAGACCAACGGACCCATAACTACACATCTTAACGGGCATATTCTCATCTCAAAGGACATCTACTCAGATCATTGGACCCACACTACTCTGGGTTTTTACCCATGCTTCTCAGATAGACGGACCTATATAACTCTGGGTTTTTATCCATGCTTCTCAGATTAACGGACCCATACTAATCATATCAATGTACTCAAACTACTAAGACCAAAGGACCTATACTACTCAGACCAACGGGCCCATACTACTCAGTGTTTTAATCCATACTTCTCAGACCAAAGGACCCATACTACTCAGTATTTTAACCCATACTTCTCAGACCAAAGGACCCATAATAGTCAGTGTTTAACCCATACTTCTCAGACCAAAGGACCCATACTACTCAGTGTTTTAATCCATACTTCTCAGACCAAAGGACCCATACTACTCAGTATTTTAACCCATACTTCTCAGACCAAAGGACCCATAATAGTCAGTGTTTAACCCATACTTCTCAGACCAAAGGACCCATACTACTCTGTGTTTTAATCCATGCTTCTCAGACCAAAGGACCCATACTACTCAGGGTTCTTACCCATACTTCTCAGACCAAAGGACCCATACTACTCAGTGTTAAACCCATACTTCTCAGACCAAAGGACCCATACTACTCAGTGTTTAAACCTATACTTCTCAGACCAAAGGACCCATACTACTCAGTGTTTAAACCTATACTTTACAGACCAAAGAACCCATACTACTCAGTGTTTTAACCTATACTTCTCAGACCAAAGGACCCATACTACTCAGTGTTAAACCCATACTTCTCAGACCAAAGGACCCATACTACTCAGTGTTTAACCTATACTTCTCAGACCAAAGGACCCATACTACTCAGTGTTTTAACCTATACTTCTCAGACCAAAGGACCCATACTACTCAGTGTTTAAACCTATACTTCTCAGACCAAAGGACCCATACTACTCAGTGTTTAACCTATACTTCTCAGACCAAAGGACCCATACTACTCAGTGTTTTAACCTATACTTCTCAGACCAAAGGACCCATACTACTCAGTGTTTAAACCTATACTTTACAGACCAAAGAACCCAAACTACTCAGTGTTTAAACCTATACTTCTCAGACCAAAGGATCCATACTACTCAGTGTTTTTACCCATACTTCTCAGACCAAAGGACCCATACTACTCAGTGTTTTTACCTATACTTCTCAGACCAAAGGACCCATACCACTCAGAGTTTTTTTTACCTATACCTTTCAAATCAACATACCCATACTATTCGTATCAATGGACCCAAGCTACTTAGACCAACGGACCCATAACTACACATCTTAACGGGTATATAATCATATCAAAGGACATCTACTCAGATCATTAGACCCATGCTACACATATCAACGGACCCATATTACTAAGATAAACTGACACATATTACTAAGATCAACGGACCATTCTACTCAGATCATTGGATCCATGCTACTCAGATCATTGGACCCATACTACACAGATCAACGAACCAAAACTACTCAGATCATTCGACCCATACTATTCAGATCATTAGACTCGTGCTACACAGATCGACAGATCCAAACTACTTGGATTATTAGACCCATGCTACTCAGATCATTGAGACCATGCTACACATATCAACTTACCCATAAATGTACTACTCAGATCAACTGACCCATATTACTCAAATCAACGGACCAATGTTGAATATATGCCTCAACATTTCTATATGTTAAATATATATACATATCTGGGGTTTTGCTTTTTCTTTTGTGTTTATTTTTTCTCTATTCTATATTTTGTCATATATCATTAAGAATTAATAATAATCATTGTAATAAATTATTTGTAATTATACTGCTCTCTTAGGGCGTCCTTGATTGACAATAAAAATATTGTATTGTATTGTATTGTATAATACTACTCAGATCAACGGACCCATACTACTACTCGAATCAACGGACTCATACTACTAAAATAATTGGACCAGTACTACTCAGACCAACGGACCCATACAACTCAGATCAACATACCCATACTACTCAGATTTATAGACACGTACTACTCAGATCAACGGACCACTCAGACTAAAGAAACGTATAACTAGAGGAACGGATCCATACTTCTCAGATCAACGGACCCATACTACTCAGATCAACATACCCATACTATTCAGATTTATAGACTCATACTACTCAGATCAACGGACCACTCAGACTAAAGAAACGATACTACTAGAGGAACGGATTCATACTTCTCAGATCATCGGATCCATACTACTCAATGTTTTAATCTATACTTCTCAGACCAAAGGACCCATACTACTCAGTGTTTTAACTCATACTTCTCAGACCAAAGGACCCACACTAATCAATGTTTTAATCTATATTTCTCAGACCAAAGGACCCATACTACTCAGTGTTTTAACCCATACTTCTCAAACCAAAGGACCCACACTAATCAATGTTTTAATCTATATTTCTCAGACCAAAGGACCCATACTACTCAGTGTTTTAACCCATACTTCTCAGACCAAAGGACCCACATTACTCAGTGTTTTAACCTATACTTCTCAGACCAAAGGACCCATACTACTCAGTGTTTTAACCTATACTTTTCAGACCAAAGGACCCATACTACTCAGTGTTTAAACCTATACTTCTCAGACCAAAGGACCCATACCACTCAGAGTTTTTTTTTACCTATACCTCTCAGATCAACATACCCATACTATTCATATCAATGGACCCAAGCTACTAAGACCAACGGACCCATAACTACACATCTTAACGGGCATATAATCATCTCAAAGGACATCTACTCAGATCATTAGACCCATGCTACACATATCAACGGACCCATATTACTAAGATAAACGGACACATATTACTAAGATCAACGGACCATTCTACTCAGATCATTGGATCCATGCTACTCAGATCATTGGACCCATACTACACAGATCAACGAACCAAAACTATTCAGATCATTAGACTCGTGCTACACAGATCGACAGATCCAAACTACTTGGATTATTAGACCCATGCTACTCAGATCATTGAGACCATGATACACATATCAACTTACCCATAAATGTACTACTCAGATCAACGGACCCATATTACTCAAATCAACGGACCAATACTACTCAGATAGACGGACCTATATAACTCTGAGTTTTTATCCATGCTTCTCAGCTTAACGGACCCATACTAATCACATCAATGTACTCAAACTACTAAGACCAAAGGACCTATACTACTCAGACCAACGGACCCATACTACTCAGTGTTTTAATCCATATTTCTCAGACCAAAGGACCCATACTACTCAGGGTTTTTACCGATACTACTCAGACCAAAGGACCCATACTACTCAGTGTTTTAACCCATACTTCTCAGACCAAAGGACCCATACTACTCAGTGTTTAAACCTATACTTCTCAGACCAAAGGACCCATACTACTCAGTGTTTAAACCTATACTTTACAGACCAAAGGACCCATACTACTCAGGGTTTTACCCATACTTCTCAGACCAAAGGACCCATACTACTCAGTGTTTTAACACATACTTCTCAGACCAAAGGACCCATACTACTCAGTGTTTAAACCTATACTTCTCAGACCAAAGGACCCATACTACTCAGTATTTAAACCTATACTTCACAGACCAAAGGACCCACACTACTCAGTGTTTTAACCTATACTTCTGAGACCAAAGGACCCATACTACTCAGTGTTTTTCCCTATACTTCTCAGACCAAAGGACCCATACCACTCAAAGTTTCTTTTACCTATACCTCTCAGATCAACATACCCATACTAATCATATCAATGGACCCAAGCTACTAAGACCAACGGATCAATAACTACACATCTTAACGGGTATATTGTCATCTCAAAGGACATCTACTCAGATTATTAGACCCATGCTACATATATCAACGGACCCATATTACTTAGATAAACGGATACATATTACTGAGATCAACAGACCATTCTACTCAGATCAACGGACCCATACTTCTACTCGAATCAACGGACTCATACTACTAAAATAATTGGACCAGTACTACTCAGACCAACGGACCCATATAACTCAGATCAACATACCCATACTACTCAGATTTATAGACACATACTACTCAGATCAACGGACCACTCAGACTAAAGAAACGTTTTACTAGAGGAACGGATCCATACTTCTCAGATCAACGGACCCATACTACTCAGTCAATGTTTTAATCCATACTTCTCAGACCAAAGGACCCATACTACTCAGTGTTTTAACCCATACTTCTCAGACCAAAGGACCCATACTACTCAGTGTTTTAACCCATACTTCTCAGACCAAAGGACCCATACTACTCAGGGTTTTTACCCATACTTCTCAGACCAAAGGAACCATACTACTCAGTGTTTTAACCCATACTTCTCAGACCAAAGGACCCATACCAATCAGTGTTTAAACCTATACTTCTCAGACTAAAGGACCCATACTACTCAGTGTTTAAACCTATACTTTACAGACCAAAGGACCCATACTACTCAGTGTTTTAACCTATACTTCTGAGACCAAAGAACCCATACTACTCAGTGTTTAACCCATACTTCTCAGACCAAAGGACCCATACTACTGAGAGTTTTTTTTACCTATAGCTCTCAGATCAACATACCCATACTATTCATATCAATGGACCCAAACTACTAAGACCAACGGACCCATAACTACACATCTTAACGGGCATATTCTCATCTCAAAGGACATCTACTCAGATCATTGGACCCATGCTACACATATCAACGGACCCATATTACTTAGATAAACGGACACATACTACTAAGATCAACAGACCCATACTACTCATCTCAACGGGCATATACTCATATCAACGGACATCTACTCAGATCATTGGAACAATGCTACTCTGTTGATCGGATACTCTGTTCTTCGGAACCATTCTACTCAGATCATCAAACCATTATTAATCAGATCATTGGACCCATATTACACAGATAAACGGACCCATATTACTAAGATCAACGAACCCATACTACTCAGACCAAAAAAATAAAGAATAGAGAATAATGGGTTGCTAAAATATGAAGAACAGAGAAAAATGGGTTTCTCAGAGAATAATAGGTTTTTAATTTTTTTTCGATACAACTTCAATTTACTCAGTTTTCTTTATTCTCTCATTATTATGCCATGATTATGTGCTTAACACTCCAGCCTTTCACTTTGAGATAAGTTAAAAGAGTGATAAAAATTAATGCATGCAGCTTCCTCCCACTGCTCCCTCCATTCTTAACAACTCCTTCCCTTGAAATTTAAATTAGAAATAAGATGACTCAAATGTTTGTGTTATTTCGCAAAGGTTCACGTTATAACGCTAACATAGGAAGAAACACAAAAACATTTGCATGGCGCTAATACTTTTTCGTACAAAACTCTATTAAAGTTGATCTTTTGTTATCGGTTCAATAAACATATATTGCATTGCATTGATTGGTATTGTATTACATACTAGATACCCGTATGTAGAAATGACTTGTCGACAATCGGTAATGTTTATAAAGGAAACGAAAATGGAAATTCTTTTTAACCAAAAAGGTAATTTTAGTTAGTTCTGTTAAATATATATATGTATACTATATATAAAATGACAGTTGTTTTCCATTTGTTTGATGGGTTTGAGCTTTTGATTTTGCCATTCAGTGATAAGGGACTTTCCGATTTGAATTTTCCATGGAGTTCGGTATTTTTGTTATTTTACTTTTCATTATTCAGACAGTAGTATCGTAAAATCTATATTTGTATGTTACATTAAATGACCTTTAGCAGAAGAAAATAATATTGTAGATTTTCGTGAACATGGGCGGGGCATATCAGGGATGCATCTTATGTTGAAAAATATGTTTTTATAGTTCTTTTTTTTAAATTTTTGACAGCCTACTTTTTTAATATACTCCTCCGTATCTTCCTCCCTTTATGAAAGTCTTGGATCTGCCACTGGTGAAAGATATCATATGTTTCGCGTATATATGCCCCCTTTGAGGACCTCATTCTGAAATATAAGAAGACAACTTTTCAAGTTACTATATTACCAAGTTTTTTAATTCAATTCATAGTAAACTAAATAGAAAAGCTGGACTTCATAATACAAACTTGCTAAGCCTTGTAAGATGCACATAATTACTAGTTTAAAATAAACTTATAAACAAGTCTTACAGGTTTTTCAATCGTCTTTGTTTATCGCCCCGTAAATGATTTGTCATAGCTATCAGTGCTCTTTCAATGGACAGCTAACAAAGGTAAATCTATTTAAAGGTCCATCTAACAAAGAATTAAACATAACTTCCTTATTCATTGTACACGCAAATGTACCATTGGTTATACAATTCGAATGATCCAGTCATGTGGCCTAGACATAAATTATTTTCCTGAATGTGACCTACCGAATTAGACTTATTACCTGATTTGTACTAACATGAGCAACACGACGGGTGACACATGTGGAGCAGGATCTGCTTACCATTCCGGAGCTCCCGAGAATATATGAATTAATAATATTATACACTTATAGCCTTTGTATGAGGTCGATACAAGGATATATTGACCTGAAAAAGTATATTGACTGAGCACGAAGTCCGAGGTCGATATACTTCTTTAGGTAGATATATCCTGTATTGACCTCATACAAAGGCTATAAATTAATTGTTATATTATTAATTACTGACCATATTTGTATCAAAATCGTCACTGCATTATACAATCATCTTTTTTGATCATGTAATTTTGTTGGAATTTTATAGATATCATATTGTCTCTTTGACAAAAACAACATATAAGTTGTTATGTCAAATATAATGTTTTATGTTTTTTGTGTTCATCTTATGTGTTTGAAGATTTTTTTTCAAGTAATCGTTCATAAATATAAACTTTTAACAATATCATGACATTCATTAGATGAAGTCACAAAGTATATCGGTTTTTAGATATTCTAAAAATAACCGTGCAATATCACTTTTGCTATCCGCCGTTTTCTATCTACCTTCGAAAATATAGTTTAACATGTGAATATTCTTGAACGAATCAAATTAGTCAAAAAATACAAATTAATAATATAAACCTTTATAATTAGGTAATGTTTGTATTTCAATATGAAATATTATATAAATATAAGAAGATGTGGTATGAGTGCCAATATGTCTGATTTGTACTTTTATTACCATAAATTGAAACTGATCTTAATCTGTTTCTTCAATAAGTCCCGATCAACGGACCCATACTACTCATGCTTTTTGTCTATACTTCTCAGTCCAACGGACCCACACTACTCTGGGTTTTTACCCATACTTCTCAGAAAGACGGACCTATATAACTCTGGGTTTTTATCCATGCTTCTCAGCTTAACGGACCCATACTAATCACATCAATGTACTCAAACTACTAAGACCAAAGGACCTATACTACTCAGACCAACGAACCCATACTACTCAGTGTTTTAATCCATACTTCTCACACCAAAGGACCAATACTACTCAGGGTTTTTACCCATACTACTCAGACCAAAGGACCCATACTACTCAGTGTTTTAACCCATACTTCTCAGACCAAAGGACCCATACTAATGATACTACTCAGTGTTTTAACCCATACTACTCAGAGTTTTTTTTTACCTATACCAGATTAACATACCCATACTATTCACATCAATGGACCCAAACTACTAAGACCAACGGACCCATAACTACACATCTTAACGGGCATATACTCATCTCAAAGGACATCTACTCAGATCATTGGACCCATGCTACACATTACTAGTATCAACGGACCCAAATTACTTAGATAAACGGACACATATTACTAAGATCAACGGACCATTCTACTCAGATCATTGGATCCATAATACTCAGATCTTTGGACCCATACTACACAGATCAACGAACCAAAAGTACTCAGATCATTCGACCCATGCTATTCAGATCATTAGACTCATGCTACACAGATCGATAGATCCAAACTACTTGGATTATTAGACCCATGTTACTCACATCATTGAGACCATGCCACACATATCAACTTACCCATAAATGTACTACTCAGATCAACAGACCCATATTACTCAAATCAACGGACCAATACTACTCAGATCAACGGACCCATACTACTTCTCGAATCAACGGACTCATACTACTAAAATTATTGGACCAGTACTACTCAGACCAACGGACCCATACAACTCAGATCAACATACCCATACTACTCAGATTTACAGACACATACTACTCAGATTTACAGACCCATACTTCTCAGATCAACGGACCACTCAGACTAAAGAAACGATACTACTAGAGCAACGGATTCATACTTCTCAGATCAACGGAACCATACTAATCAATGTTTTAATCTATACTTCTCAGACCAAAGGACCCATACTACTCAGATTTACAGACACATGCTTCTCAGATCAACGGACCACTCAGACTAAAGAAACGATACTACTAGAGCAACGGATTCATACTTCTCAGATCAACGTAACCATACTAATCAATGTTTTAATCTATACTTCTCAGACCAAAGGACCCATACTACTCAGATTTACAGACACATACTTCTCAGATCAACGGACCACTCAGACTAAAGAAACGATACTACTAGAGCAACGGATTCATACTTCTCAGATCAACGGAACCATACTAATCAATGTTTTAATCTATACTTCTCAGACCAAAGGACCCATACTACTCAGATTTACAGACACATACTTCTCAGATCAACGGACCACTCAGACTAAAGAAACGATACTACTAGAGCAACGGATTCATACTTCTCAGATCAACGGAACCATACTAATCAATGTTTTAATCTATACTTCTCAGACCAAAGGACCCATACTACTCAGATTTACAGACACATACTTCTCAGATCAACGGACCACTCAGACTAAAGGAACGATACTACTAGAGGAACGGATCCATACTTCTCAGATCAACGGGTCCATACTTCTCAAATCATCGGACCCACACTACTAAGAGCAGCAGACCCATGCTACTCAGATCAACGGGCCTTTACTACTGAGATCAACGGACCCATATTACCCTATTCAATGGACCATCTACTCCGATCAACGGACCCATACTACTCAGATCAACGGACCCATACTGCTCAAATCAACGGACCCATACTACTTAGTTCAACGACCCATACTTCTCAGATCAACGGACCCATACTACCAAGACCAACGGACCCATACTAATGATACTAATCAGGGTTTTAACCTATACTTCTCAGACAAAATGACCCATACTACTCAGGGTTTTTACCCATACTTCTCAGACCAAAGAACCCATACTACTCAGAGTCTTTTTTTACCTATACCTCTCAGATCAACATACCCGTACTATTCATATAAATGGACCCAAACTACTAAGACCAACGGACCCATAACTACACATCTTAACGGGCATATAATCATCTCAAAGGACATCTACTCAGATCATTGGACCCATGCTACACATATCAACGGACCCATACAGTGGCGGATCTAGAAATTTTCATAAGAGGGGGCCCGCTCCAGTCATGCTTCAGTGATTCCCTATATAATCAACCAATTTTTTCCCACAAAAGGGGGGGGGGGATACTCATCTCAAAGGACATCTACTCATATCATTGGACCCATGCTACACATATCAACGGACCCATACTACTTAGATAAACGGACACATACTACTAAGATCAAAGGACCCATACTACTCATCTCAACGGGCATATACTCAGATCATTGGAACAATGCTACTCTGTTGATCGGATACTCTGTTCTTCGGAACCATTCTACTCAGATCATCGAACCATTATTAATCAGATCATTGGACCCATGTTACACAGATAAACGGACCCATATTACTAAGATCAACGGACCCATACTACTCAGACCAAAAAATTAGGAATAGAGAATAATGGGTTGCTAAAATATAAAGAACAGAGAAAAATGGGTTTCTCAGAGATTAATAGTTTTTTTTTGCACCTGTCCTAAGTCAGGAATCTGATGTTCAGTAGTTGTCGTTTGTTGATGTGGTTCATAAGTGTTTCTCGTCTCTCGTTTTATATAGATTAGACCGTTGGTTTTTCCGTTTGAATGGTTTTACACTAGTAATTTTTGGGCATACACAAGAATTGCGGACAGCTCAGCTGGATGGCTTTATCAGCTACCACACAGAGAACCGTAATCATTGAAAATTTTTTAACGTTATTGTCTATGGGGAATTATGACCACTAGCTAAATAAACGAATGCTGTGTCTATTTTATAAATCTCATATAAAATTAATAAATTATAGAGATCTCACCAATTTTTTAGCTCTGAAATGGTGTAATAAGATCCACTTTATCTTGATATTTACTGGTGTCCCTATCATGTTGAACGCCGGGTTCTCTTTTGGTTGAGATATGTTAAATTACGAGGTATGCATATTTTATAAAAAATCATATTAAATTCATTTTTTATTGTAAATCAAATTAACAAATTATACAGTACTGGCAAATAATTTTCCTATAAAATGGTATAAGAATCGTCATTTTAAAATAATGTTTACTGTTGTCCCTAAGCATTTGAAAGTGAAACTTCATTATTTATGAATGCGATGTATATTCATTCAACTAAGATTGACCGTATTCAAAGACAAATTGGTCTTGTTATTTAGTTGAATTCTCATTTTTATGATGTGAACTTCTTTTCTAATTACATCCATCATTTTAATATCTAGTTAGGTTTTAAACAATATATTAATTTCTATTATACCAAAGAGTTCTTTAAACATCAAAATTTTAAAAGTAGTGTGGTTTTGTTGACATCTTGAAGAAAACTTTGCAAAAAGTATTTTTTTTTCTTTTTTTTTTTAAAGGGCTCTGTCTAATTAATCTTATTTTGATTTGAGTAAATTATATTATTATTATCGAATATTTGAATACACAATTGCATGATTGTATTATTGAAAAAAAATGTCTACGAAATCTGAAAAACTAAATTGAAATAGAAAAGAAAAGGTGACAACGTGCAATTTTTAATGTTATTCAAAACATACAAAATTTCATACAAGTTTTGTATAATGAAAAGGTATAGGGAATATTATTCTTATCATTATAAGAAATGATCAAAGAAGTAAATGCAAGTATTTTGAATGTATACAGTAAGATATCATAGCATGCTAGATATGCTATCTTTATGTTCTCCTTCATACATTAATCTTATTGTTTAGTACAAGGATTTGTATAGTACTATACAAATCCTTGTTTAGTATATTCATAAAATATCGTTTAATAATACAAATGACGAAAAACATCGAAGTCCTTTTTAAGAAAAGCTCCATAATTATCGATCTCAGCTAACATATAAACACGAATGTGTCAATATTTACATAGTATATTGTATAAGCGTCCCATGGTGCCACGGCAAATCCTTTCCGGTGCTGTATCACTATTCAATACCATATGTTACTATTTTATCTTATCATTTAAGTATTATATTGAAAATATAGTAGTCCATACACAAGAGCTTGTTGGGAGACCCCCTTTTTTATTTTTTGATATTAATATATAATTCCAAAATAGTCTTTTCACATCAACTTTTTTACCTTGTCTAAAGTGTTCAAACTCTTATCAATGCGATTTTACAATAATAATGTATGTATGTTGCCCTCTATTCTTATGTTTAAGAGTATTCTACACATACGAATATAGGGTAACACATATAAACTAATTTTATGAAGTCAAAATAAAATTGAGATACGGCTGAAATATGAACGAATATTTTCAAATAAGATTAATTACAACAACAAAAAATTATAAAATTAACTAGACAAAGTGATGCCCCGCACTTCACTCTGAAGTAACTGTATCATAACAAAGATAATGTAGAACTTTATCTGAGATTTAATTGTGTCTGGGAGAAACAAATGATGCCCCCGCAGATGCATGGTGTTATTTTAAAATAACTTCAACTATCTCCCAAAAGAGCAAATATTAAACCCTGACCACATGCACACCTTCAATATATGTACAAACCACTAAACTTTAAGGAGAAAGTCTGCGGTTTTATTTACTGATATCTATGTCTAATTAAGGGTAGTGAATTATGTAAATTTTATGTTCCTAGTGGACAGAAAAATATTACAATTTAATCCACAGGTGTTAATGATTTTACGTGTTACCTAGATCAAATAAAATTCAGCATGGAGTATACATCTGGCTTATACAATGTCAATATCGAATACATGTGACCTATCCATATCAAATAAAATCTAAAATTGACAGTAATGTACATCTTGTCATATTTATGATATTGCCTTTCTGTAGCTTTTATTTATATGTTTTATGAGATTTCAACCCTCCCTCTATACCTCTAGCCTATGTAGAATAAACAAAACACAGCAATACGCACAGTAAAACTCAGTTTAAAAGAAAGTCCGAGTCCGATGTCAGAATAGATAACAAAAGACACTTCACTAAGCAAAATGACAATGATACATGATAAATAAACTAAAGGACTATTAGCAATAACTGACATGCCAGCTCCACACTTCAATTAAACTGATTGAAAGATTATGTCTTCGTCATATTCATAAATTGTCTATCCTTTTCCAGAATCACGTTGAAGAGTTAAATGCTATTTTTTTTTTTATATAAAACCATGGAAGTAATAATAATCTAGATAATACTCAAGCCTGCTTGATGTTGAAAGGATTTGTATATTGGATTTTCATCTAACTCAATTAAAAAGAAATATACAAGGATAGATCAGTTTGCCTGCGGCTTTAAAATGTTTCTTTTATTGAACTTGTTAAAATCAGAAACACCGATGATAAATTATTTGGACTATCTTAAAGCTTCCGAAAAGGTCGTATGTAGTATAAACAGGGTTACAAATTTCATACAATAAGAAAATTAACTAGATTAAGAAAATTTTTTTTTTAAAAGTATTGATCAAGAGATATACATATATTATAAATATAGGAAATATAATAACATGTAAACAAACGTATCTCTTTTGAACCATCGTTAACAGAAAATATTCTTTCTACATCATAGATCATCATAGGGCATGCAAAACTTTTGTTTTTTTAATTATTTCTTTTCTATCGGCAATTTCTTCATCATTCATCTGTGTATAGTGTACGCGGGGTTTCTTTCTTAAATCCAACTGCGTTCGGAATTATCGTATAACTGCTAATATCATAAATTACCCTATAGGCATAACGTCAAAGTGACATCTATTGACGGGGCGTTCGTTTAGGGGAGTTATCTATTCTTATCTACTGGTCACCAGACGATGAGAACAAGATGGGAACCAGAATAGAAAAGTAACACGAGTTATCTCGCCTTGAAATGTCCGTAATTCTTGTACATGGCCCTTTATAGCTTACTGTTCGGTGTGAGCCAAGGCTCCGTGTTGAAGACCGTACTGTGACCTATAATGGTTTACTTTTATAAATTTTGACTTGGATGGAGAGTTGTCTCATTGGCACTCATACCACATCTTCTTATATCTTTTTAATTTTTTTTTCGATACAACTTCAATTTACTCAATTTTCTTTATTCTCTCATTATTATGCCATGATTATGTGCTTAACACTCCAGCCTTTCACTTTGAGATAAGTGCAAAGAGTGATAAAAATTAATGCATGCAGCTTCCTCCCACTGCTCCCTCCATTTATTACAACTCCTAAATTCCGCACTAAAGTCTATTAAAGTTGATCTTTTGTTATTGGTTCAATAAACATATATTGCATTGCATTGATGGGTATTGTATTACATACTAGATACCCGTATGTAGAAATGACTGACTTGTCGACAATCGGTAATGTTTATAAAGGAAACGAAAATGGAAACTCTTTTTAACCAAGAGGACTATTTTTAAAGGTAATTTTAGCTAGATATATAAATATGTATACTATATATAAAATGACAGTTGTTTTCCATTTGTTTGATGGGTTTGAGCTTTTGATTTTGCCATTCATTGATAAGGGACTTTCCGATTTGAATTTTCCATGGAGTTCGGTATTTTTGTTATTTTACTTTTCATTATTCAGACAGTAATATAAGTATAGTAAAATCTATATTTGTGTGTTACATTAAATGACCTTTATGAAAAGAAAATAATATTGTAGATTTTCGTGAACATGGGCGTATCAGGGATGCATCTTATGTTGAAAAATATGTTTTAGTTCTTTTTTTAAAATTTTTGACAGCCTTCTTTTTTTAATATACTCCTCCGTATCTTCCTCCCTTTATGAAATTCTTGGATCTGCCACTGGTGAAAGATATCATATGTTTCACGTATATATGCCCCCTTTGAGGACCTCATTCTGAAAACTTACTATTTTACCAAGTTTTTTAATTCAATTCATAGTAAACCAAACAGAAAAGCTGGACGTCATAATACAAACTTGCTAAGCCTTGTAAGATGCACATATTTACTAGTTTAAAATAAACTTATAAACAAGTCTTACAGGTTTTTCAATGGTCTTTGTTTATCCCCCGTAAATGATTTGTAATAGCTATCAGTGCTCTTTCAATGGACAGCTAACAAAGGTAAATCTATTTAAAGGTCCATCTAACAAAGAATTAAACATAACTTCCTTATTCATTGTACATGCAAATGTACCATTGATTATACCATTTGAATTATCCAGTCATGTGGCCTAGACATAAATTAATTTCCTGAATGTGATCTACCGAATTAGACTTATTACCTGATTTGTACTAACATGAGCAACACGACGGGTGACACATGTGGAGCAGGCCACGATCTGCTTACCCTTCCGGAGCTCCCGAGATCACCCGCCAGTTTTTTGTGGGGTTCTTGTTGTCTTTAGTTTTCTATGTCGTGTTTTGTGTACTATTATTTGTCTGTTGGCCTTTTTCTTTTTTAGCCATGCATGGCGTTGTCAGTTTGTTTTCAACTTATGAGTTTGAATGTCCCTCTGATAACTTTCTCCTCTCTTTTATTGATTTATTTTCTCTGCTTGACAACACCTACACTAAAACAACAAATAAAACTTTCGACACAAATCATTCGTCTTTTTCTGAGGTATAGTTAAACATTGTTTATTAAAAATTATTAAAAAAAGTAAACAACATTGACATGACATAGTAGCAGGCGCCTTCCGGAGTGTCATTGAACTTATAGACAGGAAATTTTTTTGCCCTCCCCCTCAGTATTTCAAAATCCGTTATTTTTTGTTTTCTTTTAATTGTAATTATTTTTTGTGTTTTTCTGTGTAATACTTCAATAAATTTACTACAAACAACATTTTTTTTACGATTAACAATCAATTGCTAGTTTATTATCGACAGCGGTCACTGATAATTTATTTGTATGTATAAGACTTGCCGATTGACGACCAAATGTCAGATTTTTTTCTTCATTTTGTCTATGTGATCTTCATACTGCAAAGCAAGTAATTTTTTGGTATGCAACATTTTTCGTTTTCTTTCAAGAAAACTGTTCACATGATCATATTTAGTACTAGTACATTGGACAATTCAGAATCATTTTATATCTTTAAAGGGGTGGATGTATTTTTCTGAGGGATATCAAAAGTCATTTCTTAGCCCCGATTGGCTCATAATATACCTCTGAAGTGTGCCCATTTTTGTTTCTGATGTTTTTTTTTTTTGTTGTCTTAATATGTAAAATTGAGGAATTGCTGGCACAATTTGGCATTTGAGGGGTTCAAAAACAAGGCATGTGAGAGATTGAAATGTGCCTGAAATTTTCTTAGGGGGTCTTTGACAAGGTATAATCAACCCGGCTTTTCATATATTCAACGGAAAGTCTCATTACGAATTGTAAAAGGAAAATTGTTTCTATGCAGCCTTTTTGTTTACCATATAAGACTATGGAGCAGTCAATATACAAGACTCGGAGCGGGCCCAGGATTTTTCAAAAGAGGAGGCGGCGTTATTTCAGAAAACGGAATCTATCTAGTACCGACGAGCGGAAATAGACCCTAGCAGAGACATATAAGCAGAGACATATAGTATTATATGTCTCTGACCCTAGCTATCGCTATTTAGGAATCTGCGACACTTGCAGGTGCTGATCCACTGAGCCATTTTCACAAGGGGGGTTCCCAAAACAGGATAAAAAGGGGGGGGGGGTTCCAACTATATGTCCCCTTTCAAATGCATTGATCGTCAAAAAACCCCCGGGCCGGAACACCCCCCCCCCCCCCCCCCCCCCCCCCCCCCCCCCCCTGGATACGCCACTGACTTGGACTGTTGACGTCATACAACAATCACGTTACCTTTGTGGCGCAAGACATTTTCTATTGTCACGTCAAAATTTTTACTGGAATATGATGTCCAGTAATGACGGACAAAAAGCGATAAGGTGTATTAGAGCGGAACTTTTTTAACGATTTTTTGTTAAAAAAATCATTTAAATCGTGAGAAACAATGAGAAACTTTTTGAAGATCAAAGTGCAGCGTATGTCCTCTACGTATCCCTGGATCAACCGGTATGACTGCAACCTGTCTGCTAGTCCCAGCTGTCTGACTTATAATTTTATCATAAAAAAATCCGGAAACAAGTCCTGAAACGAGTTGTAAATTATGCGTTTATAGATATTAGTTTCCCGCCGCCTGTCAAAGTATGTTTCCTGTTACGATTGTGAAAGGAAATGGTTTTTGTCGATTATACTCAAAGATGCATATATACAATATGTTGTGAATACACAAAAAAGTATGTTAAAATAAAACGTGCAAATTGAAATGTTGGTCCCAGGTGGTCCAGTGAAATATAATATCATTGACAACCCTG
This sequence comes from Mytilus californianus, assembly GCF_021869535.1. Taxonomy (NCBI): domain Eukaryota; kingdom Metazoa; phylum Mollusca; class Bivalvia; order Mytilida; family Mytilidae; genus Mytilus; species Mytilus californianus. The sequence continues at coordinate 6,711,094 of NW_026262670.1, forward strand.
GGTAGGTGTACCCCAGCAACAAAAGCCACAGCTTACTCCACGTTAGTAAGACCAACTCTGCAATATGCTTTCCCAGTATGGGATCCTCACCAAATTACCATCATACGTGACATAGAGCAGGTACAGAGACGAGCAGCTCGATTTGTTTATAGTTGCTACCATAACTTTCCTCCGGGAGAGGGGTTCTTATTGTCGAGTTGCAAGTTGCGAGTTACAAAACTCAAAAGTCGAGTTGTAAGTTACGAAAGTCGAGTTGTGAGTTACGAAAGTCCAGTTGCGATTTAAGAATGTCGAGTTGCGAGTTACGAAGGTCGAGTTGCGAGTTACGAAGGTCGAGTTGCGAGTTAAGAAGGTCGAGTTGCGAGTTACGAAAGTCGAGTTGCCAGTTACAAAGGTTGAGTTGCGAGTTACGAAGGTCGAGTTGCGAGTTACGAAGGTCGTTGCGAGTTACAAAGGTCGAGTTGCAAGTTACGAAGGGTCGAGTTGCGAGTTACGAAGGTCGAGTTGCAAGTTACAAATAGATTATGTTTCTCTTATTTCTTAAGAATTATATGTATATAAACGGTCGTATATATAAATGTTCATGTCGTCTGATTTTTTAAACAGAATTTTCCAGTTTACTTTGCATTTAATAATCAAAGCATACATGTACCTGAACTTAGTTATACACTGCATGAGGAAGGGTCCTGGTATTTTGATTGCAGGATTTGAAAGAGTTATGTGATACTTATTTATAAGAGTCTATATATGCTGCAAAGTCAAACATGCTTAAATTTCTTTCATGAGAGCGACATTGTTCATTTTCTAAAATAAAACAGGATATACTGTAGATACATGTATAAGACAAAATGTATACTGTACTGAACATATCAAGCATAAGAAAATAAATCATGTAGACAAAATTTTTACTGTGCGTACTGTTGTGCGTTTGTTTTTTCTACATTGGCTAGAGGTATAGGGGGAGGGTTGAGATCTCAAAAAACATGTTTAACCCCGCCGTATTTTTGCACCTGTCCCAAGTCAGGAGCCTCTGGCCTTTGTTAGTCTTGTATCATTTTTAATTTTAGTTTCTTGTGTATAATTTGGAGTTTAGTATGACGTCAATTATCAGTGAACTAGTATACATATTTGTTTAGGGGCCAGCTGAAGGACGCCTCCGGGTGCGGAAGTTTCTCTCTGCATTGAAGACCTATTGGTGGCCTTCAGCTGTTGTCTGCTCTATGGTCGGGTTGTTGTCTCTTTGACACATTCCCCATTTCCATTCTCAATTTTATATCTGAATACTATAACGCAAAAATAAGCAGCGGCTATAGATGTCTTTCTATGGCATTATGGTAACTTCCTGGCATAGATCATAATATGGAGCTTTTTTTTTAATTTGGAAAGATGTTATTCTACAATAAGCTATTATACCGCTGTTACTAAAAATAAAGGAACAGTTTTAAGGAATGTTATGGCGTGTGTTTTTTACGGTATGAGCACGGAAGCCTTGTCTGTCACGAGTTAACTTTTTCACCTACATGCAGCCTTGATACAAATGTTGTAGTTTCAGATATCAGCTGGGTATTGTACATTTTTGTATGATTAACCCGTTTTTTCAGAGAGAAGTTACATATTCCAAAACTTGGTCTTTTGTCTCTTTTATAAAAGTATATTTGACAGCTACATGTATAGAATAAGAATGGAAACGGGGAATGTGTCAAAGAGACAACCCAACCAAAATATACAAGTCAACCCAAGGCCACCAGGTATCAGGTCCGTTAGCGCCCAATACACTTTCGCACCCTACACGTTCCAGGGGTTAAAAAATTTTGTTACAGCTCACTAGCCCAGGACTTATTGGTAGCAGTATTTTACTAGCCCTGTTTAAAGAGCTGCTATCCCATCAAAACTACCTGCTAGCCCGAGTATACCTTACAAATTCAGAGTTTGCTGCATAATACAAAGTGGGTGAGCCTTGTTTTGAAAGCAGCATTATACACAGTATTTAATAAAATAAATCAAATATATGTTTGTTTTATTAGCTCACCTGGCTCAAAGGGCCAAGTGAGCTTTTCTCATCACTTGGCGTCCGTCGTTGTCGTCATCCGTCGTCGTTAACTTTTACAAAAATCTTCTCCTCGGAAACTACTTGGCCAAATTAAACCAAACTTGGCCACAATCATCATTGGGGTATCTAGTTTAAAAAATATGTCCGGTGACCCGGCCAAATAACCAAGATGGCCGCCATGGCTAAAAATAGAACATAGGGGTAAAATGTAGATTTTGGCTTATATCTCTGAAACCAAAGCATTTAGAGCAAATCTGAATGGGTAAAATTGTTTATCAGGTCAAGAACTGTCTGCCCTGAAATTTTCAGATGAATCGAACAACCTGTTGTTGGGTTGCTGCCCCTGAATTGGTAATTTTAAGGAAATTTTGCCGTTTTTGGTTATTATCTTGAATATGATAATAGATAGAGATAAACTGTAAACAGCAATAATGTTCAGCAAAGTAAGATCTACAAATAAGTCAACTTGACCAAAATGGTCAGTCGACCCCTTAAAGGGAAACTTCGCAAAAAAATAAAAAATTGATATTATGTCCATTCTGTATAAAAAAGCACAAATTCATAAATATTAAAGTTTTATTCTGCTAGATAAGAGATCACCATCGATTTTAAATTTAGAGTATCAATTCTCTGTGTGCGGCCATTTTGACATCTTCTCGGTTTAGAAACCCGATATATATCTATAAACCACAAAGGACCAAAACCAGCAGTAACCTAAAGTAGTCGCATTTATCCGACTAACTAACTTGATACGGAAAATGTAATTATTTTTTTAAATAACTATGGTCTGTCGTTTTAAAACTGTATTTTCTTTACGAAGTTTTTGAAACAAGAAATTTATATTGGAATTAGTTAAAAAGTCAAAGTTCAAAGTCATAAATAAGTGTTCCGTGTAAAATCGTTTTCGAAAATCTAATTTGTTCATAATTCTTTTATGTAATAAACTTATTTAAATAAATTCGGACCTTCTCTTATCTGATCACCAGCATGGCTAAAGGAATTATTCCCTGAGGTATTGTGAGGTGACACGTCCAGGTATTCAAGCGATTTCCTGTCGGGTTTAAAAACTCTTATTACACAATTACATAAAGCATGTTCATGCATCGCTTCACTTCTGAGGGTATTGATTAGTGTACACGGCCGATAACTTGTAACTTTCCATTTTAAAACTATCAGGTGTAATATACATCTTTGTCTTGCGTGTCCGATAGTGATATACTAGTCATTACTAAACTCATACGCTTGTTTATAAATAACATTTCTAGTGTAAAGAATGATATTTATGAAAATCTAAATAATTCCAAAAAAAGATTTGATAAAATAAAAATCTATTTACATATTTTTCCAAGGGTAAATTGGGGAAAATGTAAGTATATACTCGTTGTCAATAATGATGGACATTTTGAAACATGAAAAACTATTGATTTAAAAAATACGCACTTGTCGATCATTGGTTTATACGCCTAGATAGAAAGTTACGGAACTATAGATAGTCGTAATTTAAAATTGTATATTGAATATAAGAAAGAACATCTAGAACCAATTTGATTTAAATACAGGACGATATCTAACTTGCTTTGGTTCATCGAAGTTATGAACATAGTAAAATCACAGATTTATATTTCAATAAGATTGTTCTCGAACAGTTGAAGAAATTCGTCATCATCACAATTGTTGGGTATAATGTATATTAATGTGAACATGGTTCTAATAGAACCTTATGCCAATTTTCCTGTTCTGACATGCATGTAATATATATGCCACTGGACGTACACTAATGATCCCCAAAAGTTTATTTGAAGAAATAAAGAAACTTCACTACGGATAGACTGATAGTAGTTTGTATTAACGTCTGATCAGCTTGAGGGTTGATTAATTTATTACGTTAGCTTGTGGGGGAATAAACCATTCCCACTATTGCACTTATGCATAAAATATTAAATAAGAGTAATATAAGAGAAAATATAAATATGAAAAGTGGCATATCTGGTAAAAAAAAAAGTCTCACCAACTATAGGGTTTCACGTACAATTGTCATTATGATCGAAATAACGGACAGTCATTAAAATACATGCATGTACGCTTTGATAAAAAGGGGTGCCGCAGTTGCATATTATTCATCATAAATCTATTTCAAGTTTATACTTTCCTGTTATTCTTATCAGTTAACGCAGAGACATGTAACTATACATCTCTAGTTAACGACAATCAACTATATAAATATCTGAATCTGATGTGACTTACCGTTCATCTCTAGTGGTTCATCTCTTTCTTTTTTTTTTCTTCTTCTTTTTTTTTTTGATTTGGGCAGGAACATAAACATTGTTAGATATAATGTTCCCAGGTTTGAGGAGGGGGGGGGGGGGGGGGGTTGGAGGTCAAGTCTATCGAAAGTTACAAAATAAGAACGTTGTATTTATGAATTTACAAGAAGAATTCTGTTCTTGGACGTAGTTTTCTCCTTTCTTTTTTTTTTAGTTCAGTGATTTAATTTGAGAAAAAATCTAGTCAGAATTTAAATCGTTCCGACAATCCCCCACCTAATACTCCTCTAAAATCATGAATGGTCATGCTTCACAATCATCAGAATTTACTTTGCATTGGTACATTCTGTATCGGTAGTGATTAACCTTGACATTTCCGGGTATAACAGAGCTACTTGTATATTACCTGTATGTGGTTAGGTACATCGTCCCATGAGGTCTTACGTATACAGGTTCACATTTATAATGGTTTCTGATATAACAAGGTTTTATGACATTCACACTTCTGCATGTTCTGTATACCAGTTTCTTATCTTATTTTCAGACCGAATGAGGATGTGAATATTTTCCAGGAAAAATATTGAGTATCAAAGTATCAAATTAATTTCGGGATTTTTTTCTTTCTTGGTATTAAATCACAGAAATTTAAAGATAATACTGCTTATAGATATAAGAAGATGTGGTATGAGTGCAAAGGAGACAACTCTCCATCCAAGTCACAATTTATAAAAGTAAACCATTATAGGTCAAAGTACGGTCTTCAACACGGAACCTTGGCTCACACCGAACAGCAATTAAGCTATAAAGCGCCCCAACAAATTACTAGTGTAAAACCAGGAGTATTCTTGTCAGTTAAGACAGACATATAATTATATGTATATATATGTCTGCGGTATAGACATGGTTTATGAATGAATGATAAGTCTTACAAAGGTACAAGATATAAAGCACATTGAACATTGATTCCGCCGGTCTGTCTCCATTCAATAAAGGCAAGTTGACGTTAGATTGATTCTGTAAAAAATTTTAAACATCATTGGTCAAATAGCTAAAGTATTTGTTGTGAGATGTAGAATATTTTAATAAGGACATTCCCGATTAGGTAAATGTAGATCGCTTTGGACGGACCAAATTATATTAATGTAACTGATAATTTTCTCTGCACATTTAAATATTCAAGGTTACCGATCATAATTCAAAATAGCACAGTTTTTGGTTTATACGCTTGTTTTCGTGGGCCATTTTTATTTATAAAATTATTTCATTGAAAGTTATTCAGAATTCCGATGTTACAACAAAATACTCACCCATCTATTTAAAAACTGAGCTAACGCAAAATATAAAAAATATATATAACGGCGATTCAGGTATTTTGCCACCATATTCCTCCCCAAATAATTATTTTTTTCTGTCTCAAACCCACATTTCTCAAAATAATTTTTGTTCTTAATTATTCGATCTCATTCCAATAAGACAAAGTTGACCTTAAATTTCTTGTCAACTTTTTAATTATCTTTCTTCAAATGGCTGAAGTATTTATACGTTGTGAGATTTAAAATATTTTGATAAGGACATTAATTCCTGAATATGTAAATAAAGATCGCTTTGGATGGACCAAATTAAATAATTGCAATTGGTAATTATCTATTTCAAATATTCAAGGTTACTGATTCTAATTTAAAATAGTACAATTTTTAGTTCATACACTCGTGTTTAGAATGCCATTATTATTTATTCAATTAAATTAATTCAGTATTTCATTGTTACAAAAATATTCAGCAGTCATAATTCATTTTAAACTGAGCTTACGGAAAATATAAAAATATACCACGGCTATCCAGTTATTGTGCCACCATATTACTCCGTCAAAATAATTATATTTTTTTTAATTTTCTGTCTCAAACTATCACTCCCGTTTATCATTCATACGAAATGATGTTCACACCTGGAACGGTGAACCGTGACGGCTAAAATTCACTGAGTGAAGATCAAAAGATTAGAATTACAGAATGCAAACCTTTAAATACCTTGATTTTAACCACGCATTCAACAGGTAGTCACTAAGTGTCACAGTACAATACACATTGTATTTACACGGTACTAGCGGAAAATGTTTGCTAGACTGAAGTAAAAGGTGAGAATACAAACATGCATTTTTAATACACTATCAGTTAAATATGTTTGTTGAAAATATCCGTCGGGAAAAAATTCATAAAAATATTCTATTGTATGATTTACTTTTATTACTATAATGACTATAATCATATCAGAAATCCCTAAAATATAAATCGTACATTTTATTTTTAAAAGTTGCACGGCTGATCACTTTACTTTCTTAATTATTAGTTGGTTAATAGCTACGCCAAAAGTCGTCGATGCGCTTTAAATCGCGTTATTAGATGATCAACGAACAAGACTTAAATGAGATTAATTCCACTCCTGGCATGCAAAAAGACTTAAACTACGTCACAGAAGTCAGGAAGTTCGAATAAATAAAATTAATAATTCCCAATTTTCTTCTTTATTAGTTTTCATATCCAGATAAAACTTGGTGAATATGTTTTTTATGGTATTATGAACATAATAAGATGATAAGTAAAAAATCACGAATTTTCCCTTTAAGGAGTTATTGCCCTTTATATTCAATTTTTAACCATTTTTCGTAAATTTTTGTAATCTTTTACAAAAATCTTCTCCTCTGAAACTACTAAGACAAATTTAACCAAACTTGTCCACAATCATCATTAGGGTATCTAGTTTAAAAAAAAAGTTTTAACATATGTAGAAGACGTTGACTGGTGGAGCATTGACTTTTGATTTGTCAAAATTGTCATATGCTTATTCAAAATGTGCACTAAACACAGCAGCTTGAGGAAGATTTGTAAATAAAAAAACTGTAACGTAAGGCATTCTTGAGATAAATCTGAGGAGTTTAGACTGAAAAGGAATTAATAAGCAGTGATATGTTTATTGTCTTTCAGGTAAACATACCACATTTGTAGCCAGGGTATGAGATGTAGACAAAGTTCCCCCTTTGTGAAAAACAAAAATAAAATTAACCCTTATAAAGTGGAAATTCAGATTAAAAAGTTTGACTATTAACATTTGAGCGGCATGACCAAAATGACTCCATTAGAGAATAGTCTGGCTAATAACAGGCTTTCATGTACCAAGTCAGGAATATGACAGTTGTTTTCCATTCGTTTATTACCACAAAACACAGATCAAGTTTGAATTTTGATGGCATCACTTTTTCTGTTCTAGAGTTATGCCCCTTTACAAATGGAAAAATTGCTGAAATTTTTATTCCGTTCTATAACTTTAGTTAAACTCAACCAAATGTTATGAAACTTATGCACAATGCTTATTAGGGCTTTTCCAGAATTAATTGTATGGGGGGGGGGGGGGGGGGGGGGGGGTCGGAAGGCACTTTTATTTAAATTTGATGGGTGGTGGTTATTCTAAGAAAGATTGCTTGAACATTTAAAGGAAATATCCAATTAAAAATTTATGCATGGTGGGGTCAAATAGAAAGTGCATTCCGACTTATGTCCCTTCATAACATTATATGCAAGCGGGGGCATCAGCTGTGTCCCATGGACACATTCCCCATTTATTTCAAACTATTATGAATTAATTTTAAAAACTCTTACACTGAGCTTTGTATGGAACTATGAAAGGTTTAGACCTCTTTTTTTTTTCATTTAATGACAATTATATAAAAATTCAGAGAAAGTTAACAAATATTTAAACAGATGTGATGTAAACTGAAGTTGAGCTATTTTATACTTTCAGTTTGAAGATCTATTTGTATTCATCTATTCAAGTCCAGTCAATTTATTACTATAGGTAAGTGAACATAATAGTCAAATTGGATTGGAACGATTAATAATTTAGTTTATCAGATGATTTACAATGTTCATGTGAATATTAAAATTCTAAAAGGGGAGATAATCAAGAACTAGCTGCATGGTTCATTCTAGTAAGTAGCATTACACCAGTCCAGTGCTTTTTAATTCTTTTTTAACAGGATTAACATTTTTCACTCTGTAACTTCTATACAAAAATAACATGAAGTTATTACATATTTAATTTCATTTAAGAGTAAAAAGCTAATAAAACATTGCAATCATTACAATTGATTGATTGTTGGTTGCTTAACGTCCATCAATCATTATAATATAAATTGTATATAACAATAGAGTTGTTAACTAAGAAATCAGCTGTATGAATGAAAGATGGGAGATAGTGTTCTCAATAAGGCTGTCAATGAGTCATGGATTCATGAAAATCGGTCTGGACTCATCATTTTCAAAACTGATGAATATAAAGATGCATAAGGATCATAAAATATTGTATCAACTAAGCATGCATATCATCATATCATTTTATAGCAAATGTTTAAAAATAATAAAATTTGATGTCATTTCCTTTCTCTATTTTATCATGAAGACTAAAAACAATAATTATGTAGCAATAAACAGTGAGAAGAAATTATATTGCTACATAAATAATGACGATTCAATAGTCCTTTGTCAGAATCCTAGGAGGTCTATGTCAATCAGACAGAAACCAATCAATGAGAGATGTCAAAATGGTATTCAAAGAGTCTTTATTACATGTTATTATTTCTACTTTAATGCAAACATTTATATTTCCATATTGAACATCTATTATTGATATTTATTAGACCCTTGTCCAGTCAATGTGATCCTTGTCCAGTCAATGTGACCCTCGTCCAGTCATTATCCTTGTCCAGTCAAGTTTTTATCATAGGTAAGTGTACATTATTTGTAAACTATATATGATATATATCCATCTGGTTAAACATTTATAATGAGAAATCCCTTTATTATCAGATTTAAAAAAAAAGGTTTATACTTGATTTAAAAGCGTCATCCAATGAAATTGCTCAGGGCTTTTCCAGAATTATTTGAATGGGAGTGGCAGGGGTGGGAGGGTGGGGACTTTTATTCAAATTTGATGTGTGGTGGTAATTTTAGACAGAAAGACTTAACAATTTTATTATTAAAGTAATCAAGTAAAATTTTATGCATGATGGTGATAATTAAAAAGTGCATTCGTATGACCTTTCCCCCTGCCAACCAACATGGCTGACATGGCTCAAAATGGAGTTTATGGGTAGAATGCAAGTTTTGTCTATTATCTTGAAAACTGCTATAGGTCGAGAAATTCTGACAGGCAGAAATGTTCAGAATGTTTACATCCACCTACTGTTCACTTGAATCGATCAAAATTGGCCTACAACTACTTATAGGAGTTATTACCCTTGAATGACCAATTGTACCATTTTTTCCTGCAAGGTCTACATGTCTGTCACACTGCATTCACCTGACCAGGACTTCATTTCATGGATCAGTGATCAAGGTTAAAATTTCATGATGAAGTCCATATCTCAGATACCATAAGCAATATATAGGTCAGCTATATTTGGTGTATGGAATGCTTGTTTGGTGAACATGTTTGTCTGTTAGGATTTTCAGACCTTGATCTTATTTTCATTGGTCAGTGTTAAGTGTTTGTGGTTTGGTCAGGTTCTCAGATGCTATAAGCAATAGATCAGCTGTATTTTGGTTTATGATATGCTTGTAAGGAAATCATGTTTGTCTTTCCGAATGGTTTATATGACCTTTACCTTATTTTCATGGTTCATTCGTCAATGTTAATATTTCATGGTTATATAAAAATAAGGAGATGTGGTATGATTTTACATATTTTACAAATCTTTAAAAATCATATAAATGCAAAGTTTTTAGTATTTGTTAGTTGGTATTATCATTTGATATAAAAATAAAGAGATGTAGTATGATTGCCAATGAGACAACTATCCACCAAAGTAAAAATAAAGAGATGTAGTATGATTGCCAATGAGACAACTATCCACCAAAGTAAAAATAAGGAGATGTGGTATGATTGCCAATGAGACTATCTTCCAAAGTAAAAATAAAGAGATGTGGTATGATTGCCAGTGAGACAACTATCTGCCAAAGTAAAAATAAGGTGATGTGGTATAATTGCCAAAGAGACATCTATCTGTCAAAGTAAAAATAAAGTGATGTTGTATGATTGCCAGTGAGACAACTATCTGCCAAAGTAAAAATAAGGTGATGTGGTATAATTGCCAATGAGACAACAATCTTCCAAAGTAAAAATAAGGAGATGTAGTATAATTGCTAATGAGACAACTATCCACCAAGTAAAAATAAGGAGATGTGGTATAATTGCCAATGAGACAACTATCCGCCAAGTGAAAATAAGGAGATGTGGTATGATTGCCAATGAGAACTATCTGCCAAAGTAAAAATAAGGAGATGTGGTATAATTGCCAATAAGAACTATCCACCAAAGTAAAAATAAGGATATGTGGTATGATTGCCAATGAGAACTATCCACCAAAGTAAAAATAAGGAGATGTGGTATTATTGCCAATGAGACAAATATTGGCCAAAATTAAAATAAGGAGATGTGGTATGATTGCCAATGAGACAACTATCTGCCAAGTAAAAATAAGGAGATGTGGTATGATTGCCAATGAGAAAACTATCTTACAAAGTAAAAATAAGGAGATGTGGTATGATTGCCTATGAGAACTATTCGTCAGAGTAAAAATAAGAAGATCTGCTATAGTAAAAATAAGGGGATGTGGTATGATTGCCAATGAGATCTATCCGGCAAAGTAAAAATAAGAAGATCTGCTATAGTAAAAATAAGGAGATGTGGTATGATTGCCAACGAGAACTATTCGCCAGAGTAAAAATAAGGAGATAAGGTATGATTGCCAATGAAAACTATCCGCCAAAGTAAAAATAAGGAGATGTGGTATGATTGCCAATGAGAACTATCCACCAAAGTAAAAATAAGGAGATGTGGTATGATTGCCAATGAGAACTATCTGCCAAAGTAAAAATAAGGAGATGTGGTATGATTGCCAATGAGAACTATCTGCCAAAGTAAAAATAAGGAGATGTGGTATGATTGCCAATGAGAACTATCTGCCAAAGTAAAAATAAGGAGATGTGGTATGATTGCCAATGAGAACTATCTGCAAAAGTAAAAATAAGGAGATGTGATTTGATTGCCAATGAGAACTATCTGCCAAAGTAAAAATAAGGAGATGTGGTATGATTGCCAATGAGAACTATCTGCCAAAGTAAAAATAAGGAGATGTGGTATGATTGCCTATGAGAACTATCCACCAAAGTAAAAATAAGAAGATCTGCTGTAGTAAAAATAAGGAGATGTGGTATGATTGCCAATGAGAACTATCTGCCAAAGTAAAAATAAGGAGATGTGGTATGATTGCCAATGAGAACTATCCACCAAAGTAAAAATAAGGAGATGTGGTATGATTACCAATGAGACAAATATTGGCCAAAATTAAAATAAGGAGATGTGGTATGATTGCCAATGAGACAATTATCCGCCAAGTAAAAATAAGGATATGTGGTATAATTGCCAATGAGACAACAATCTTCCAAAGTAAAAATAAGGAGATGTGGTATGATTGCCTATGAGAACTATTCGTCAGAGTAAAAATAAGGAGATGTGGTATGATTGCCAATGAGAACTATCCACCAAAGTAAAAATAAGAAGATCTGCTATAGTAAAAATAAGGAGATGTGGTATGATTGCCAATGAGAACTATTAGCCAGAGTTAAAATAAGGAGATGTGATATGATTGCCAATGAGAACTATCCGCCAAAGTAAAAATAAGAAGATCTCATATATTAAAAATAAGGCGATGTGGTATGATTGCCAATGAGACAACTATCAGCCAAGTAAAAATAAGGAGATGTGGTATAATTTCCAATGAGACAACTATCTTCCAAAGTAAAAAAAGGAGATGTTGTATGATTGTCAATGAGAACTATCCGCCAAAGTAAAAATAAGGAGATGTGGTATGATTGCCAATTAGTATGGTGCCCAATGTCCAAAAAGTCTTCTAGTTAACAAGTTTAAGTTAACGGATAACACACGGCTAATTGTTTTTGCAAATTATAGGAAAATCATTATATTTTATGACTATGATTCTCGTCGTAAGTTTCCATGGTCACGATTTTCCAAATTTCGTGTTTTTACAGGGTACCTCCAGATACTGTTTTGTGCATGGAATTTTTAACATGAATAATAAAATTATTATGCTCTTTGTTGGTAATTAAAATAGTACTTATAATATAGTTTATACAATAAATATACCATATAACAAAAGTGGAAAATATTTAGGGATTATAGATTTATTCTTACGAGGAAGCTCGGAGCATCCTCCGAGGATGCTCAGAGCTTTTTAAGTAGGCTCTTCTCAGCAGTTGATGTGACAATAATTATAATTATCAATTTTAAGATGTCAATCAAATCTGTAGCACTTCTATAATAAAGAAAGTAAATCATTATAGAGGAAGCTCTATTAACACCTGTGTAAACATCTGGTCTATTCAAATAAATATCTGGCCTATTCAAATAAATATTGCTTGAAATTTTACAAATCTATAAAACAGATTATAGAATTATAAACTCTATAAAACAGAGTAAAAATAAGGAGATGTGGTATGATTGCCAATGAAAACTATTCGCCAGAGTAAAAATAAGGAGATGTGGTATGATTGCCAATGAGAACTATTCGCCAGAGTACAAATAAGGAGATGTGGTATGATTGCCAATGAGAACTATTAGCAGAGTAAAAATAAGATGTGGTATGATTGCCAATGAGACAGCTATCCGCCAAGTAAAAATAAGGAGATGTGGTATAAAACGAAGTTTGGGAAGACTTATTGTTTTTGCTCAGTTCTTATTATGTCACCCGAACGACAATGTCGGGTGACATATTGCTTTTCCTCTGTTTCTTTTTCCCTATTATTAAGTCTCCCAAACGAAGTTTGGGAAGACTTATTGTTTTTGCTCAGTTCTTATTATTATTATTATTCTTCTTCTTCTTCTTCTTCTTCTTCTTCTTCTTCTTCTTCTTCTTCTTCTTCTTCTTCTTCTTCTTCTTCTTCTTCTTCTTCTTCCGCCGCTTTTAAATTTGAACTTGTCCGCACCCGTTCTCCAAAACCGCTTGTCGGATTAACTTAGGGTTTCGCAATATGTTAGACTAACATGTCTAGTGGTGCAATCAGGGTTTTGTTTTTGCAATGGGGTTTATAAAGGGGTACTTTGAGGGGCAAAAAGAAAAGAGGGTTTTACTATAGAACCCTATGGGATTTTATTTTTTAAAATTTTCAAATGATTATAAATTGAAAACCGTTCGTGATAGACACAAACTTTTTAATTGAAAATGTTCTAAATGATGAAGCCCATTAAATGAAATACAGGGTTAGTCCCCAGGGGTCACCCCCACCCCCTGCCATTTAAGAAAGTTCTAATACCTTGTAAGTGGTCAAGATCCCCACCCCTAAACCATATATATTCTGGTTTGTCATGCTAAGATGGTTTGAATGATATACAGGGTTAGTCCCCAGGGGTCATCCCCACCCCCTGTCATTTGAGAAAGTTCATATATCTTGTAAATGGTCGAGATCCCCACCCCTAAACCATATATATTCTGGTTTGTCATGATAAAGTACATCAAATGTAATACAGGGTTAGTCCCCAGGGGTCACCCCCACCCCCTGCCATTTAAGAAAGTTCTAATATCTTCTAAGTTGTCAAGATCCCCACCCCTAAACCATATATATTCTGGTTTGTCATGCTAAGATGGTTTGAATGATATACAGGGTTAGTCCCCAGGGGTCATCCCAACCCCCTGCCATTTTAGAAAGTTCTAATATCTTGTAAATGGTCGAGATCCCCACCCCTAAACCATATATATTCTGGTTTGTCATGATAAAGCACATCAAATGTTATATAGGGTAAGTCCCCAGGGGTCACCCCCACCCCCTGCCATTTAAGAAAGTTCTAATATCTTCTGAGTGGTCAAGATCCCCACCCCTAAACCATATATATTCTGGTTTGTCATGCTGAGATGGTTTGAATGATATACAGGGTAAGTCCCCAGGGGTCATCCCGACCCCCTGCCATTTGAGAAAGTTCTAATATCTTGTAAATGGTCGAGATCCCCACCCCTAAACCATATATATTCTGGTTTGTCATGATAAAGCACATCAAATGTTATACAGGGTTAGTCCCCAGCGGTCACCCCCACCTCTTGCCATTTGAGAAAGTTCTAATATCTTGTAAATGGTCGAGATCCCCACCCCTAAACCATATATATTCTGGTTTGTCATGATAAAGCACATCAAATGAAATACAGGGTTAGTCTCCAGGGGTCACCCCCACCCCCTGCCATTTAAGAAAGTTCTAATATCTTCTAAGTGGTCAAGATCCCCACCCCTAAACCATATATATTCTGGTTTGTCATGCGAAGATGGTTTGAATGATAGACAGGGTTAGTCCCCAGGGGTCATCCCGACCCCCTGCCATTTGAGAAAGTTCTAATATCTTTTAAATGGTTGAGATCCCTACCCCTAAACCATATATATTCCTATTTGTCATGATAAAGTACATCAAATGTAATACAGGGTTAGTCCCCAGGGGTCACCCCCACCCCCTGCCATTTAAGAAAGTTCTAATATCTTCTAAGTTGTCAAGATCCCCACCCCTAAACCATATATATTCTGGTTTGTCATGCTAAGATGGTTTGAATGATATACAGGGTTAGTCCCCAGGGGTCATCCCGACCCCCTGCCATTTTAGAAAGTTCTAATATCTTGTAAATGGTCGAGATCCCCACCCCTAAACCATATATATTCTGGTTTGTCATGATAAAGCACATCAGATGTTATACAGGGTAAGTCCCCAGGGGTCACCCCCTCCCCCTGCCATTTAAGAAAGTTCTAATATCTTCTAAGTGGTCAAGATCCCCACCCCTAAACCATATATATTCTGGTTTGTCATGCTGAGATGGTTTGAATGATATACAGGGTAAGTCCCCAGGGGTCATCCCGACCCCCTGCCATTTGAGAAAGTTCTAATATCTTGTAAATGGTCGAGATCCCCACCCCTTAACCATATATATTCTGGTTTGTCATGATAAAGCACATCAAATGTTATACAGGGTTAGTCCCCAGCGGTCACCCCCACCCCTTGCCATTTGAGAAAGTTCTAATATCTTGTAAATGGTCGAGATCCCCACCCCTAAACCATATATATTCTGGTTTGTCATGCCAAGATGATTTGAATGATATACAAGGTTAGTCCCCAGGCATCACTAATGCATATAACTTTACTGGACCAAACCAATTTTCACTGGATGTTGCCCAATGTCAGGCGACCCTGGGAATTACGAATTATGGGAGCTTCGTTTGGGAGACTTCGTAACAGCATCCTGTTACAATCATTTCTTGTTATTATTTTTCTTCCACCTAATTTTGTCCAGCAGTTTTCTCGGAGGCAATGGAACCAATCTTCATGATTGTTGAGCATAATGAGGACCACCATCAGTGGAGTTGCAGTGAAACTTTGGAACTTTAAAATGGCCGCCGTTTCCATGGAAACAGCAAAAATGTGAAAAATATTTTTTTTGTTTTTGATGACTAATTTGAGAATGCCTAACCTAAAAATCATCAAATTTTTATACAACATAGGTATCCACTATATACAGGTTTTGGATGATTTTAAGAATCATCGGAACTACTGTATTGCCATGGAACTCGGGAAAGGTTTGTCATTATAAACCTTATGGGAAAAACCTTAAAGTAGCATTTTCTCTCTTAAATTGGTAGGTCAAATCCATTGAATCTTTAATGGTATGTTCCCTCCCATGAACCAATGTGGCATACAATTTTGGGAATGGTCTTTGTTACCATGGAAACCAGCAAAAATGTCAAAAATTTCAAAATGCACCAAACTTAGTATAACTTTATATTAATGCTAACTGGCATGTATAGATAAGACTTTTGACTTTGGAATTTCCAAAATGGTCACTGTTGCCATGGAAACAGCAAAAATGTGAAAATTTCAAAATGCTCCAAATGTTCTGAAAATTTAAAGAAAGATGTATTGCCATGCATATATGTGCATTCACTGTTTAAAATTTTTGAAATGGCTGCCACTTAGTGGCAATGGGGGGAAGGGTGACATCTGCTATTGCTTGCAATGGCAAATCTAGTTATTATGTCACCCGATCGTCAATGTTGGGTGACATATTGCTTTTCCTCTGTTTCTTTTTCCCTATTATTATTATGTCACCCGATCAACAATGTCGGGTGACATATTGCTTTTCCTCTGTTTCTTTGTTATTATTATTATTTTTCCAATGATTTTTGTCCGGCAGTTTTTTTTTGAGCCAATGGAACCAATCTTAATGATTGTGTACTATAATGAGGAATACAAAATTTCGAGTTGCAGTAGGTCTTAAGAACATAAAAAATGGCTGCCGTTACCATGGAAACGGAACAAATGTGAAAAAATCCAGTTTTTGGTTTTGGTGAACTATTTGGATATGCTTAAATTTTGAATCATTATATTTTAACACAATGTAGGTGCCCACTATATACTGGTGTTGGATGATTTTGGCAATCATTGGAACTACTATGTTGCCATGGAAACTACACCAAAAATTTCAAAAATATCAAATTGCTCCAAACTTAATGAAACTTCACTGTAACGATGAGCAACATTGGAAGATGTGGCATTTGGAGTTAGAATTTCCAAAATGGCTGCTGTTACCATGGAAACAATGCAAAAAGGTCAAAATGCTCCAAAAACTTCAGGGTTTGGTGAATAATTTTGGTATGCTTTAACTTAAAATCATCAAATTTTTATACAATATAGTTGTCCATTATATACAGGTTTTGAATGATTTTGACAATCATTGGAACTACTATGTTACCATGGATACAGGAGCAAAAGTTTCAGAATGCTTCAAACTTAATGAAACTTCACAATAATGTTGACTGTCATGTGTTGAAGCGGCAATTGGCGTTGGAATTTCCAAAATGGCTGCCGTTACCATGGAAACAAGGCAAAAAATGAAAAATTATGCGTTAAATTTGTAAATCCGCTAAATGTTCTAAAAAATTACAGAAAGATGTATAGCCATCAGTATATGTGCATTCACTGTTTAAAATTTTAAAACTGGCTGCAATCTAGTGGCAATGGGGGAAGGGTGACATCCGCTATTGCTTGCAATGGCAAATCTAGTTATTATTATTATACGACCGCAAAAAAATTTTGTGGTCGTATATTGGTATGACGTTGGCGTCGTCGTCCGAAGACACATTGGTTTTCGCACTCTAACTTTAGTCTAAGTGAATGGATCTTTTTGAAATTTGACCATAAGGTTCAATACCACAAAAGGAAGGTTGGGATTGATTTTGGGGGTTATGGTACCAACAGTTAAAGAATTAGGGGCCAAAAAGGGGCCAAAAATAAGCATTTTCTAGTTTCTAGACAATAACTGTGGAACGGTGTATGGATCTCTCTGAAATTATACTACAAGTTTCCATACCACAAAGGGATGGTTAGGATTTGCTTTGGGGGGTTATGGCTCAAACCGTTTAGGAATTAGGGGGGAAAAACAAGGTTGTCCTGGTTAATGGACAAATACTTTAGTACAAAACATAATTTGAAGCAGTGTAAGGGAGATAAATCAAATATATCATTGAAATTATCTCCCTTACACTGCTTTTAAATTATGTATAAAGTAATGGTTAATGAACAATAAAGATAATTTAAAACAGTGTAAGGGAGGTAATCCAAATACAATGTTTTGGTTACTTCCCTTACACTGCTTTTAAATTATGTTTAAAGAAATGCATATTTATAAAGGAAGACCAGTAAAAATATCTGCAAATGTTGCATCTGTTTTTTTTACAAAAAAATCCATATGAAGGTCCAAAGGGTCCAAAATTAAACTTTGTTTGATTTTAGCAAAAATTGAATATATGAGGTTCTTTGATATGCTGAATCTAAACATGTATTTAGATTTTTGATTTTTGGCCCAGTTTTCAAGTTGGTCCAAATTGGGGTCCAAAATTAAACTTTGTTTGATTTCAACAAAAATTGAATATATGGGGTTCTTTGATATGCTGAATCTAACCATGTATTTAGATTTTTTATTTGTGGACCCCGTTATCAAATTGGTTCATATTGAGGTCAAAAGGGTCCAAAATTAAACTTTGTTTGATTTCATCTGAAATTGAATTATTGGGGTTCTTTGATATTCCAAATCTAACCGTGTATTTAGATTTTTAATTTTGGGTCCTGTTTTTTAAATTGGTCTACATTAAGGTCCAAAGGGTCTAAAATTTAACTTAGTTTGATATTAGCAAAAATTGAATTCTTGGGGTTCTTTGATATGCTGAATCTAAACATGTGTTTAGATTTTTTATTATGGGCCCAGTTTTTAAGTTGGTCCAAGATAGGGTCCAGTATTTAAACTTTCTTTGATTTCAACAAAAATTTAATATATGGGGTTCTTTGATATGCTGAATCTTAACATGTATTTAGATTTTTGATTATGGGGCCCAGTTTTCAAGTTGGTCCAAATTGGGGTCCAAAATTAAACTTTGTTTGATTTCAACAAAAATTGAATATATGAGGTTCATTGATATGCTGAATCTAACCATGTATTTAGATTTTTTATTTGTAGGCCCCGCTATCAAATTGGTTCATATTGAGGTTAAAAGGGTCCAAAATTAAACTTTGTTTGATTTCATCAGAAATTGAATTATTGGGGTTCTTTACTATGCCAAATCTAACCGTGTATTTAGATTTTTAATTTGGGTCCCGTTTTTTAAATTGGTCTTCATTGAGGTCCAAAGGGTCCAAAATTAAACTTAGTTTGATTTTAACAAAAATTGAATTCTTGGGGTTCTTTGATATGCTGAATCTAAACATGTGTTTAGATTTTTTATTATGGGCCCAGTTTTCAAGTTGTGAATATATGGGGTTCTTTGATATGCTGAATCTAACCATGTATTTTGATTTTGGACATTGGACCATAATAGGTAAATTAAAAAAAATTCAAGTTCTTAGACCACATTCTTTCTGTGTCAGAAACCTATGCTGTGTCAAATATTTAATAACAATCCAAATTCAGAGCTGTATCAAGCTTGAATGTTGTGTCCATACTTGCCCAAACTGTTCAGGATTCGACCTCTGCGGTCGTATCAAGCTGTGCCCCAGCGAAGCATTTTATTATTATTATTATTTTTCTACCACCTTATTTTGTCCGCCCGTTTTCTCAGAGCCAAAGGAACCAATCTAAATGATGGTTCACTATAACAAGGAACCCTGACTTCCGAGTTGCAGTGCAACTTTGGAACTAAAAAATGGCTGCCATCACCATGGAAACTGACAAAAAGTGAAAAAGTAAATTTTTTGAGTTTGGTTAATAATTTGAGAATGCTTAAACTTAAAATCATTAAATTTTAATACAATGTAGTTGTCCACTATATACAGGTTTTGGCTGATTTTGACAATCATTGGAACTACTATGTTGCCATGGAAACTACACCAAAAATTTCAAAAATATCAAAATGCTCCAAATTTTATGAAACTTCACAGTAACGATGAGCAACATTTGTAGATGTTGAATTTGGCATTGGAATTTCCAAAATGGCTGCCGTTACTATGGAAACAATGCAAAAAAGGTCAGAATGCTTCAAAAACCTTAAAGTAGCATTTACTTTCTTAAAATGGTAGGTCAAATCCATTGAAACTTTGATGGTATGTTCCCTCCCATGTACCAATGTGGCATCTGTCATTAAATTTTGGGAATGGTCTCTGTTACCATAGGAACCAGCAAAAATGTCAAAAATTTCAAAAATTTTAAAATGCTCCAAACTTTATGAAACTTATTATAATTGTTACCTGGCAAGGTAAGATGAGACTTTTGACTTTGGAGTTACCAAAATGGTCACATATATGCATGGCAATACATCTTTCTGTAAATTTTCAGAATATTTGGAGCATTTTGAAATTTTCACATTTTTGTTGTTTCCATGACAATGTTGACCATTTTGGTAATTCCAAAGTCAAAAGTCTCATCTTACCTTGCCAGGTAACAATTATAATAAGTTTCATAAAGTTTGGAGCATTTTAAAATTTTTGAAATTTTTGACATTTTTATACGACCGCAAAAAAATTTTTGTGGTCGTATATTGGTATGACGTTGGCGTCGTCGTCGTCGTCCGAAGACACATAGGTTTTCGCACTCTAACTTTAGTTTAAGTGAATGGATCTCTATGAAATTTTACCACAAGGTTCAATACCACAAAAGGAAGGTTGGGATTGATTTTGGGGGTTATGGTACCAACAGTAAAGGAATTAGGGGCCAAAAAGGGGCCAAAAATAAGCATTTTTGTAACTTCCAGACATAACTTGTGTGTTAGTGTATGGATATCTCTGACATTGTACCACAAGGTTCCATATCACAAATGGAATGCTGGGATTGATTTTGGGGGTAATTGTCTCAAAATTTTAGGAATTATGGGCCAAAAAAGGGGCAAAAAACAAGCATTTTTCTAGTTTCATGACAATAACTTGTGTGTAAGTGTATGGATGTTTCTGAAATTGTACTACAAGGTTCCATATCACAAAGGGAAAGCTGGAATTGAGTTTGGGGGTAATTGCCAAAACGTTCAGGAATTGGGGGCCAAAAAAGGGGCCAAAAATAAGCATTTTTCTAGTTTCCAGACAATAACTTGTGTTCAAGTGTATGGATCTCTCTGAAATTGTACTGCAAGGTACCATACCACAAAGGGAAGGCTGGGATTGATGATGGGGGTAATTGCCTCAATATTTTAGGAATTAGGGGCCAAAAAGGGGCAAAAAACAAACATTTTTCTAGTTTCAGGACAATAACTTGTGTGTAAGTGTATGGATGTTTCTGAAATTGTACTACAAGGTTCCATATCACAAAGGGAAAGCTGGAATTGAGTTTGGGGGTAATTGCCGAAACGTTCAGGAATTGGGGGCCAAAAAAGGGGCCAAAAATAAGCATTTTTCTAGTTTCCAGACAATTACTTGTGTTCAAGTGTATGGATCTCTCTGAAATTGTACTGCAAGGTACCATACCACAAAGGGAAGGCTGGGATTGATGATGGGGGTAATTGCCTCAATATTTTAGGAATTAGGGGCCAAAAAGGGGCCAATAAACACATTTTTCTAGTTTCCAGACAATAACTTGTGTTCAAGTGTATGGATCTCTCTGAAATTGTACTGCAAGGTACCATACCACAAAGGGAAGGCTGGGATTGAGTTTTGGGGTGATGAATCATAAGGGGGTTCAAAAAATTTGGGGCGGGGAATTTTTTTTATTTCCTTTTTTTTCTTTTTTTCCTTTTTTTTTCTTTTAAAATTTTCCATTTTAAGTTGGTTATTTCTGATTTATATTTTAAAGCAAATGATAATGATATGGTAGGAGATACACACCAAACAGGATGTGTAAATTATTATATAATAAGTATTGTGCAATAGCAAGAAATTTTCAATTGCACAGTATTGCACAATAGCAAGAAATCTTCAATTGCACAGTATTGCTCAATAGCAAGAAATCTTCAATTGCACAGTATTGCGCAATAGCAAGAAATATCCAATAGCACAATATTGCGCAATAGCAAGAAATTGTCAATTGTACAGTATTGGGCAATAGCAAGAAATATTTAATTGCACAGTATTGTGCAAAAGAAGATACTTCGTATAAATTGCTTATTTCTTGACCAATTTCAATGGGGTTTTATTCTTGAATTCTTGGGGTTCTTTAATATGCTGAATCTAACCGTGTATTTAGTTTTTGGATTTTGGGCCCCGTTTTTAAATTGGTCCACATTGAGGTCCAAAGGGTCCAAAATTAAACTTTGTTTGATTTCATCAAAAATTGAATTATTGGGGTTCTTTGATATGCCGAATCTAACCGTGTATTTAGATTCTTAATTTTTGGTTCCGTTTTCAAATTGGTCTACATTAAGGTCCAAAGGGTCCAAAATTAAACTTAGTTTGATTTTAACAAAAATTGAATTCTTAGGGTTCTTTTATATGCTGAATCTAAACATGTATTTAGATTTTTGATTATGGGCCCAGTTTTCAAGTTGGTCCAAATCGGGGTCCAAAATTAAACTTTGTTTGATTTCAACAAAAAATTGAATATATAGGGGTTCTTTGATATGCTGAATCTAACCATGTATTTAGATTTTTGATTTTTGGGCCCTGTTATCAACTTTGTCCACATTGAGGTCAAAAGGGTCCAAAATTAAACTTTGTTTGATTTCATCAAAAACTGAATTCTTGGGGTTCTTTGATATGCTGAATCTAACCATGTATTTAGATTTTGGATATTGGACCATAATAGGTGAATGTCCAATTTAAAATTTTTAAGTTCTTAGACCACATTCATTCTGTGTCAGAAACCTATGCTGTGTCAAATATTTAATCACAATCCAAATGCAAAGCTGTATCAAGCTTGAATGTTGTGTCCATACTTGCCCCAACTGTTCAGGGTTCGACCTCTGCGGTCGTATCAAGCTGCGCCCTGCGGAGCATTTTATTGCTGGTTCCTATGGTAACAGAGACCATTCCCAAAATTTAATGACAGATGTATGTGCATACGATCAAATACAAATCTGTACTGCAAAACATCTTCTAGAATATGCTAGAAGAGAAAAAAATATATAATTTAACGTGCTTCTATTCTATACAAAAATCGTGCTTTCATACCACATCTTCCTTTATCTATTTGAAGAGAAAATCGCCACCGAGAGAGAGAGAAACACTAAGAGTACATATTAGTGACATTTCTGTACTTGCATTAAAGTACACATCCGTGAATCACACACCTGCTAAAATATACACATTAGCTGAAATCAATCGATGAAAGTGTAATTTAATTGTACAAGATAAGACACATGTATCGTGTGATACGCGAGCTATTAAAGAACAAAAATGAACAGTTAGTATGCCGCTCCGTCAATATATACACATGTTGTCAGTCCAAGGTCCCCTCTAAAAAGAATATAAATGAATACTTGCGCATCACGTGACTCCATGTTCTTCCTCGGCGTGGGTCTTTTTTTTATTCTAAAGAATTCCCAAACTATGAATAGAACTCAAACTTATTCTACGTGAAGAGAAAAAGAGGGGGGGGGGGGGGGGGAATCAAAGACATGCCAATTCCAGCATGTATAATAGATGTGCCATTTGACTTTGGTCACTCAAAGTAGTTGCTGCTACTGTGACAATGTCCAATAGAGGGTGACATCATAGCAAATCTAGTTTAATATTCTTATTCTTCTTTTTCTAAACCCTTAAACTGTCCTACCATTTTCTTGGAAGCTATAGAGGATGGAAACATTATATTTTTTCTGGGTATGGGTCTGTATCATGGGGGTTGCAGAACCCAATGTTCATGATACCAGGGTGTCATCTTGGCATAATAAGGGGGGCTCACAGATGTGGAATAATAATAATAATAAAGAAAGGGAGGAAAAGCAATATGTCACCCGACATTGTCGATCGGGTGACATAACTAGATTTGCAATTGCTAGCAATAACGGATGGCACCCTTCCCCAATTGCCAGGGTAACGGCAGCCATTGTGAAAATTCTAAACTCAAAGAGTGCATCTACACATGTCAATTAACATTTTTGTAAAGTTGATAAAATTTGAAGCATTTTGAAAATTTTGACATTTTTGCTGTTTCCATGGTAACGGCAGCCATTTTGAAAATTCCAAAGTCAAACTGCAAATCAGCACATGCCAGTTAACATTCCTGTGGAGTTTCTCCCAGTTTGGAACACTTTGATTTTTTTCGCATTTTTGCTGTTTCCTTGGAAACGGCGGCCATTTTTTTACCATTCCATAGCAAGGTGCACAACTTTACATGGGGGTCCTCATTATAGTAGAGTTCCATCAACATTGGTCCATTGGATTCCGAGAACTCGCTCGGACAAAATGTGTGGAAGAAAAATAATAAAAACTAGATTTGCCATTGAAAGCAATAGCTTATGGCACCCTTCCCACATTGCCAGGTGAGCGGCAGCCATTTTGAAAATTCCAAAGTCAAAGACCGCATCTACAGATGTCTATTAACATTGTAAAGTTTCTTCAATTTTGGAGCATTTTGAATTTTTTTTAATTTTTGCTATTTCCATGGTAACGGGTACCATTTCAAAAATTCCAAAGACAGGTGCCACTTTGGAACATGCCATGTTACATATCCATTAAGTTGTAGAAGGTTTGATCTAATATTCTTGCAGGAAATGCAGCTTCAATGTGTTTTTCCATAGGGCTAATGTTAAACTTTTTGTAATTTTGGAATTTCCTAATATTTTCACAACATCAAGGCATACCAAGGAACATTACCATAAAGTTTCATCCAGCTAGGTCTTATAATGAAAGATTTAGAATTTGCATTTTTTTTTTCACATTTTATCAGTTTCCATGGCAACAGCAGCCATCTTGATGATGCCATACCCCGATTGCACAATTTCATATAGTGGTCTACATTATGGTAAAGTTCCATCAATATTGTTCAAGCCACTTCTGAGAAATAGCATGGACAAAAAAGTGTGAAATGGTACCCGTTACCATGGAAATAGCAAAAATTAAAAAAAATTCAAAATGCTCTAAAATTGAAGAAACTTTACAATGTTAATAGACATCTGTAGATGCGGTCTTTGACTTTGGAATTTTCAAAATGGCTGCCGCTCACCTGGCAATGGGGGAAGGGTGCCATCCGCTATTGCTTGCAATGGCAAATCTAGTTTTTATTATTTTTCTTCCACACATTTTGTCCGCGCGAGTTCTCGGAATCCAATGGACCAATGTTGATGGAACTCTACTATAATGAGGACCCCCATGTAAAGTTGTGCACCTTGCTATGGAATGGTAAAAAATGGCCGCCGTTTCCAAGGAAACAGCAAAAATGCGAAAAAAATCAAAGTGTTCCAAACTGGGAGAAACTCCACAGGAATGTTAACTGGCATGTGCTGATTTGCAGTTTGACTTTGGAATTTTCAAAAAAGCTGCCGTTACCATGGAAACAGCAAAAATGTCAAAATTTTCAAAATGCTTCAAATTTTATCAAACTTTACAAAATTGTTTATTGACATGTGTAGATGCACTCTTTGAGTTTAGAATTTTCACAATGGCTGCCGTTACTCTGGCAATGGGGGAAGGGTGCCATCCGTTATTGCTAGCAATTGCAAATCTAGTTATGTCACCCGATCGACAATGTCGGGTGACATATTGCTTTTCCTCCGTTTCTTTATTATTATTATTATTATTATTCCACCTTTTTTGTCCTAGAGTTTTCTCGTAGATTTGTGGACCAATCATAATGAATGGGTACCATAATGGGGACCACCAACTCTAGTTATGCAGGACACCTTTGGATTTTTTTAAATGGCCACCGTTTCCATGGAAACCGCAACAATGTGAAAAAATTTCAAAAAGCCAATTCTTTTATTATTAGACCAAACCCAATGAAACTTTATGGAAATGTTGCCTGGTATGTGTGGAAGCACCGACTATATTTAGAAATTCCAAAATGGCTGCCATTGCCATGGAAACTGGGCAAAAGTTTAACATTGACCCTATGGGAAAACATATTAAAGGAGCATTTTCTTAAAGAATATAAGATTAAACCAAATGAATATGCAATTATATGTAACATGTCATCAGTCAGTGTGGCATATTCTTTGGAATTTTGGAATTAATCAATGTTACCATGGAAACAGCAAAAATTTCAAAAATGCTCCAAATTTAATGAAACTTAATATAAATGTTAACTGGCAAGTATAGATGAGACCTTCTACTTTGGAATTTCAAAAATGGCCGCCGTTGCCATGGAAACATCAAAAATGTGGAAAATTTCAAAAAGCTCTTAATGTTCTGATAATTTGCAGAAAGGTGTATAGCAATGCATATATGTGCATCCACTGTTTAAAATTTTCGAAACGGCTGCCGCTTAGTGGCAATGGGGAAAGGGTGACATCCGCTATTGCTTGCAATAGCAATTCTAGTTATGTCACCCGATCGACAATGTCGGGTGACATATTGCTTTTCCTCTGTTTCTTTTTCCCTATTATTATTATTTTTCTTCCACCTAATTTTGTCCAGCAGTTTTCTCGGAGGCAATGGAACCAATCTTCATGATTGTTGAGCATAATGAGGACCACCATCAGTGGAGTTGCAGTGAAACTTTGGAACTTTAAAATGGCCGCCCTTTCCATGGAAACAGCAAAAATGTGAAAAATATTTTTTTTGTTTTGATGACTAATTTGAGAATGCCTGAACTAAAAATCATCAAATTTTTATACAACATAGGTATCCACTATATAAAGGTTTTGGATGATTTTAAGAATCATCGGAACTACTGTATTGCCATGGAACTGGGGAAAGGTTTTCCATTATAACTCTATGGGAAAAACCTTAAAGTAGCATTTTCTCTCTTAAAATGGTAGGTCAAATCCATTGAAACTTTGATGGTATGTTCCCTCCCATGTACCAATGTGGCATCTGTCATTACAATTTTGGGAATGGTCTCTGTTACCATGGAAACCAGCAAAAATGTCAAAAAATTTCAAAATGCACCAAACTTAATATAACTTTATATTAATACTAACTGGCATGTATAGATAAGACTTTTGACTTTGGAATTTCCAAAATGGTCGCCGTTGCCATGGAAACAGCAAAAATGTGAAAATTTCAAAATGCTCCAAATGTTCTGAAAATTTACAGAAAGATGTATTGCCATGCATATATGTGCATTCACTGTTTAAATTTTTTTAAATGGCTTCCACTTAGTGGCAATGGGGGGAAGGGTGACATCCACCATTGCTTGCAATGGCAAATCTAGTTATTATTATTTTTCTTCCACCTAATTTTGTCCGCCCGTTTCCTCAGAGCTAAAGGAACCAATCTAAATGATGGTTCACTATAACAAGGAACCCTGACTTCCAAGTTGCAGTGCAACTTTGAAACTAAAAAATGGCTGCCATCACCATGGAAACTGAAAAAGGTGAAAAAATAAAATTTTTGAGTTTGGTTAATAATTTGAGAATGCTTAAACTTAAAATCATTAAATTTTAATACAATGTAGTTGTCCACTATATACAGGTTTTGGCTGATTTTGACAATCATTGGAACTACTATGTTGCCATGGAAACTACACCAAAAATTTCAAAAATATCAAAATGCTCCAAATTTTATGAAACTTCACAGTAACGATGAGCAACATTTGTAGATGTTGAATTTGGCATTGGAATTTCCAAAATGGCTGCCGTTACCATGGAAACAATGCAAAAAAGGTCAAAATGCTTCAAAAACCTTAAAGTAGCATTTACTTTCTTAAAATGGTAGGTCAAATCCATTGAAACTTTTATGGTATGTTCCCTCCCATGTACCAATGTGGCATCTGTCATTAAATTTTGGGAATGGTCTCTGTTACCATAGGAACCAGCAAAAATGTCAAAAATTTCAAAAATTTTAAAATGCTCCAAACTTTATGAAACTTATTATGATTGTTACCTGGCAAGGTAAGATGAGACTTTTGACTTTGGAATTTCCAAAATGGCCACTGTTGCCATGGAAACTGCAAAACAGTAAAAAAAAATCAAAATGCTTCAAATCTAATGAAACTTAATGTGATTGTTAACTGGCAAGTCTAGATGAGACTTTTGACTTTGGAATTTCCAAAGTGGCCACCGTTGCCATGGAAACTGCAAAACAGTCAAAAATTTTAAAATGATCAAAAAAGCTCTAAATGTCTTAAAAATTTACAGAAAGATGTATAGCCATGCATATATGTGCATTCCCTGTTTAAAATTTTCAAAATTGCTGCCGCTTAGTGGCAATGGGGGAAGGGTGACATCCGCTATTGCTTGCAATGGCAAATCTAGTTATTATTATTATTCTTCTTCTTCCTCTTCCTCTTCCTCATCCGCTGTTTTAAATTTGAACTTGTCCGCACCGGTTCTCCAAAACCACTTGTCAAATTAACTTAGGGTTTCACAATATGTTAGACTAACATGTCTAGTGGTGCAATCATTGTTTGGTTTGTGCAATGGGGTTTATAAAGGGGTACTTTGAGGGGCAAAAAGAAACGAGGGTTTTACAATAGAACCCTATGGGATTTTATTTTTTTAAATTTTCAAATGATTATAAATTGAAAACCGTTTGTGATAGACACAATCTTTTTAATTGAAAATGTTCTAAATGATAAAGCACATTAAATGATATACAGGGTTAGTCCCCAGGGGTCACCCCCACCCCCTGCCATTTAAGAAAGTTCTAATATCTTGTAAATGGTCCTGATCCCCACCCCTAAACCATATATATTCTGGTTTGTCATGTTAAAGCACATCAAATGAAATACAGAGTTAGTCCCCAGGGGTCACCCCCACCCCCTGCCATTTAAGAAAGTTCTAATATCTTGTAAATGGTCAAGATCCCCACCCCTAAACCATATATATTCTGGTTTGTCATGCTAAGATGGTTTGAATGATATACAGGGTTAGTCCCCAGGGGTCATCCCGACCCCCTGCCATTTGAGAAAGTTCTAATATCCTGTAAATGGTCGAGATCCCCACCCCTAAACCATATATTTTCTGGTTTGTCATGTTAAAGCACATCAAATGAAATACAGGGTTATTCCCCAGGGGTCACCCCACCCCCTGCCATTTAAGAAAGTTCTAATATCTTGTAAATGGTCAAGATCCCCACCCCTAAACCATATATATTCTGGTTTGTCATGCTAAGATGGTTTGAATGATATACAGGGTTAGTCCCCAGTGGTCATCCCGACCCCCTGCCATTTGAGATAGTTCTAATATCTTGTAAATGGTCCTGATCCCCACCCCTAAACCATATATATTCTGGTTTGTCATGATAAAGCACATCAAATGAAATACTGGGTTTGTCCCCAGGGGTCACCCCCACCCCCTGCCATTTAAGAAAGTTCTAATATCTTGTAAGTGGTCAAGATCCCCACCCCTAAACCATATATATTCTGGTTTGTCATGTGAAACTGGTTTGAATGATATACAGGGTTAGTCCCCAGGGGTCATCCTGACCCCCTGCTATTTGGGAAAGTTCTAATATCTTGTAAATGGTCGAGATCCCCACCCCTAAACCCTACATATTCCTGTTCGTCATGTCTCGAACATTTGAATGACGTATAGGGTTAGGCCCCAGGGGTTCCCCCCACCCCCAATGTTCTAGTACCTTGTAAATGGTCGAGATCCCAACCCCTAAACCATATATATTCTGGTTTGTCATGCCAAGATGATTTGAATGATATACAGAGTAGTCCCCAGGCATCACTAATGCATATAACTTTACTGGACCAAACCAATTTTCACTGGACTTTGCCCAATGTCAGGCGACCCTGGGAATTACGAATTATGGGAGCTTCGTTTGGGAGACTTCGTAACAGCATCCTGTTACAATCATTTCTTGTTTCCAATGAGACAACTATCTTCCAAAGTAAAAATAAGGAGATGTGGAATGATTGCCAATCAGTAGGGTGCCCAATGTCCAAAAAGTCTTCTAGCATGTCTAGTTAACGAGTTTAAGTTAACAGATAACACACGGCTAATTGTTTTTGCAAATCATAGGAAAATCATTATATTTTACGACCATGATTCTCGTCGTAAGTTCCCATGGTCACGATTTTCCAAATTTCATGTTTTTACAGGGTACCTCCAGATACTGTTTTATACATGGAATCTTTAACATGAATAATAAAATTATTACGCTCTTTGTTGGTAATTAAAATAGTACTTATAATATAGTTTATACAATAAATATACCATATAACAAAAGCGGAAAATATTTAGGGATCATAGATTTATTCTTACGAGGAAGCTCGGAGCATCCTCCGAGGATGCTCAGAGCTTTTTAAGTAGGCTCTTCTCAGCAGTTTATGTGACAATAATTATAATTATCCATTAAGATGTCAATCAAATCTGTAGCACTTCTATAATAAAGAAAGTATTATAGAGGAAGCTCAATTAACACCTGCAGTGTAAACATCTGGTCTAATCAAATAAATCTTGCATGAAATTTTACAAAACTATAAAACAGATTAGAAATTCTTCCATAGTACTGTACAATGCTTAGAAAGAAAATGTTTTTAAAATAACTTGAATAACTTGAATTCCTTGAATAACTTTTTTTATTTTGTTTTTATGATAGTTAAACGGATTGAGTGGACCAAAAACTTTATAACAAAAATTTATACTTTGTACTGGAATCCCTTTTGTCTATACAATACAACTTCTTTTCTCAAAATATTTTATATATGATATCCACAGGAAAGTATTGAGAAAATGTTTTATTTCCAAAATTATACACAGATTTAATGGAATTAATAAGAAATTATGAGCTTTATAATAAGGCTCTTTTTCTTTTTCATAACTACAAAATAACTTAGAAAAGTGCATTAAAATAATTCAACTGCCCAGACCAATCATGTCCTCCATTTATACCATACTATTAAATGTACAAAGTATTGGAGCATCTTTTTCTAAGTCCATAGTTCTAAGCTCTTAATTTTATTTTAGATTCTAGTTCTTCAATACACATTGATTTGTAAAAAATGTCAACTTATTTTTTCAAATATCTTTTTAAAGCTTAATCAAAATGCAGAAAGTCATAATTACATTTGATACCACAGGGATAGTGATAATGCAGTGAAATATTCGTAACAATTTCATTTATGCTGTGATTCCTGGTTTTAAGGTTCATCATAACAAATGGACAAAAATGGCTGTGTTTAGACCTCAAAAACTACTCTTGAGTACAGACTAACCTGTGCAGTTGGAAAAGTTTTAAAGCCTAGCATCCGCTAGATATATAAAAGTTAAATACATTTTGTGTTTCAGAACATATGCAACTATTCCAGTCATAGTTACGTTCGATAACTCTGCATGTTACTGGTTTAATAATAATTATGTCAAATTTACTGGTTACCCGTGTGATGATTAGAAATTTGAAAAATATAGATATTTCACCTCGGATACCATTCATTCGAGTTTTTCTTTTACTGATATAAAATAATAGCATAAAATAATTTCATTAAGAATCGAACAATACTAATCTACATGTACACAGGTCTTGTCAAATTACATCGTGATTAGGTGCCATGTTTGTTTTCTTTGATCACGTTGATGACTTAATTAATATCTCCTTAATCTCGCTATGTCCTTGGTATTGTTAAAGTGACAATAACATGTCATACTTAATTGCAATATCAACAGTGAAATCAAATTGAATCATTTGCATGGGTAAAATTAGTGTCGAACATCGTCTACGTTTGAAAATTATTTAGTCGCCACCTTACGTAACTTCGAAATTTTATCAAACAAACAGCATGTATCCACTTTAACAAAGAGAAACAATGTATGATTCTATGCTGCTTTAAGGTAAGACAATTACTGAAAACGCATGCATCCAACATTTATTCGATTTTCATCGTAAATATCTTACAAAATATATCTTCACAAGTCGGCCCAAGCTGTCAATGTAAAATGCATGGTTAATGCATATAAATCTTTATTTTCGGTGGAAGAAACTGTTTCTAATAAATATATTAAAGAAAAGGTGAAATAAGAAATTTCTTAAATACAGTAAGACACACTTCAATGAATATTTGAAATATCACATTTTGATTAATAACTAAATGAATACCGGCATGTTGTGTCTTTGTTTACTACCAACAGCGGCCGCCATTTTTAAAATATTGCTAACGAATGCCAAAATGTGAACTTTTCAATCAAATTTTGAAGCAAAAAGTTTGATACCTAAACTGATATGGTTTTCGATTTCATTTATATGAATATGTTGTCGATCTTTTTAGGGGTTGGGAGAAATTTAGTAACAATAAATAAGTTGAGAAAATTGACTATATAATAAGGTCCCATTGCAATTTTATCGAGTTTTAACAAAGAAGTCAACGGAGGTTGTGTGGTTATGTCACCTCAATTTTCAAACTTATTTTGAAGCAAGAAATCATATATCTGAACTGAAACTTAGAACATTTTTAATTGTAAAAATGAATATACTGTACAACGCGGGGTTGGGAAGTAAAATACAAAATGTAACAAAAAAGTTATGACCGTTTAATCTATGTACCCCGTTCATTTTCATTGATAATCAATCGGCCATTAATGATATACAACTGAAGTGTAAAAGTCACGTGATGACCGCGATAGTTGGATATGAGATAAAATCTTTTTTGGATTTTGATGGGTATTTTATTCTGTTCCTGCAGAAGGTGTAAAAATAAACTAAGTTGGGATACAACTTTGAGATGCTCCCTTTCAGGTAACAACTGTATTGTATTGTATTGATTGGCCTTGATTGACATGGACAATAGACAGACAATAGATATCTACACAACTATAGGTGAGTTAAAGGTTGTAACTGAGTGGGCAGTATCAAAGGCAATTCAGGTGTTTGTTTATTTTTACACCTTCTGCAGGAACGAAAAAAAATGCCCATCAAAATCAAAAAAAAAATTCATCTTTCTGAAACACAAAATGCATTTAACTTTTATATATCTAGTGGATGCCAGGCCTTAAAACTTTCCCAACTGCACAGGTTAGTCTGTACTCTGAGTAGTTTTTGAGGTTTAAATACAGCCATTTTTGTCCATTTGTTATGATGAACCTTAAAAAAGTAGAGTTCGCGAAAATGGTCGGTCCTGTCGGTCCTGTCGGTCAAAATGAGGCTCGGACCAGTATTTTGAAGGCTAGTGCCAGTCCTGATGACCGATGTAAAAACGGCCGTTGTAGTGCATATTTCGGCACTTTTTTACATCAGTTATTAGATGTACCGCAACTGTTTCCAATAAGTGGCCACAGACCACAATATATTAATTAAATTCTCTATTAGTTCTTTATAACGTTTTGTTTCATTAAAAAAAATGCACCGATTCTTTTTGTCAAATATTTTGTGTGTGTAAAGAACAGTACTAATCCAAACATATATCAAACATTCAGAAATATCGCTCCCCAGCATCTTACAAATTTAGCCAATACACATCCATACCTGTATGGACAAGTCAAGAGATGTTCCGAAAAACTGTAAATATCACCTTTTTGCACCTGGCCTAATCACTCTTTCCATATCAAAATCAGTTAAAATACAACATCCAAAAGTTTATTTCACCTCTCTTCTTTCATTTCCATCCAAAAAAATCTAAGAAATGAGTGAGGAAGGGAAAGAAAAAAAATTAAGAAAAAATATACTCTAATTAAAAGGAACTATATTCGTGGACAACAAAAAGCGGGATAATTAATTGTGGTCTTTGGCCAAGTGTTTACATCGGTTATCAGATGTACCCGCTGCAAATTTCCGGTACTGGTCTCTGCAATTCTGTCTAATAATACTGTTAAGAAATCTGTGTAGAGGCAAAACATTATTATCACAGCATGATACATTATATAAACATTATAGTTTGAGGGAATAAACCATTTTACAGTTTCAGTAGGGATAATTATTTTAGAGCATCCTCTGTTATGCCCATATGAAATATTGTGTTAATATTAAAATGTTGTATGCTGTTGGTCCAAGGACACAGTTATCGTCCTTTGGTTTTCGTTGTCTACAAATATAGTCCCTAGTGTGAACAGTGTATAACTTGCATTTTTTTTTGATACACTTTCCCAATTTAATTCTTGATATTTTATGCATGAAATATTAAGTAAGAGGATGAAATTACATGTTAAAAAAATTTGGGTGCTGAATCTTTATGTTAAGTAGCTATATAGTGATTTGGTCCAGTTAAAAAAGGTCAAAAATTAGAATGTCTGAAGCTGTCAAACTGAATTTAGCCCCCCTTAACACAAAATTGTCAATATTTTGAGTTAGAGCTGGTAGAAGTTTCTATAATTTTGATATTATTTGTATCAATAGTAGTACACTACACTGTAAAAATCTTTTTGAGATAGAGCAGGTGCGATTTTTTAAATTTGAATTTATTGTCTAAAAGAAATGCACTACGAAATAACTGTTCTCGGGCCTAAGAGATGAATTCCGTAAATGTAGATTCTGTACTTTGGCAACTTTCCTGAATGATTTGCTGGTTTCAATTTGTCAAACTCAATAAAAGTAAAGGATTTACATCTTTGTTTGACAGAAATTCTGTTAAAATGTCCCATTTTGGCATTATACGGCTAAAATAAGCATTTTAAAGCAATTTCCATTTTATGCCTAAGAGCCATGCTGACTTTCTATCTGACAGCTTTTTATGTTCCTGATATTTGTGTTTCTATGCTTAAATCAAATTTAATTAATCATTTGTGAACTCTGCATCTAGAGAAAAGTAGATTATCACAGGAAAAATGTGCAGAATATTTGTATTTATGTCCCTGGTTAAACGGCCTGTTTGATGTATGTGAAATGTGAAGAGCTTTGTACATAAAATCTGTAGTCCATCACAAATATTTCACTAAATCTGTAAAAAAACACTTTACAATGATCAGTACACCCTATTCATTTCGTATGCTACCATAATTTTCTTCTTTAGGATAGAAAGTGGTTCAAATATATGCCAATTGAGACTAAAACTACATGCAAGTTTTCCATTAAAAAGTGAAAAACTGGTCATCAGACCATACTGTCTGCAAAAAAAAGTTGAATTCAAGAGTCCTTTTGCAATTAGACTTCTTGTATCATAACATCTTAGCATAGAAATGAGCAAAAAGTAACAAATTTCCATTTCTTATAGCCTCTGTGTGCATTTTTGAATGTAAATATGGCCTACGGCCTAAATCGACTCTAAATAATTCTCAGTCTTACATGGCCTAAGACCATTTTATACTCATGTGGTATGCTTTTTGTAATTTTTCTTTACATTTTAAGTACATTTAATATATATATGGAAGAATAATGTATGGTTAAAAAACTTCAAAAACTTCAAATTGGTTGAAAAAAATGCATGTTTATGTAAGGATTCCCTTATTTCGAAAATCTCTATTTTCAGGCACAGGCTCATATAAATTTGACTTTTGAATAACTGTGATAAATCTGACAAATCAAATGAGTGTTCCGTTGCTTTTAATACTTATTATATTATATTCAAGAGTATTTAAAAAGCAAATTTTTGCAATATTTAAATTTTTTAGGCCAAAATCTTGACAGTTGAAAATATTTGATTTAAACGTCAAAAATAAACATCCAAATTTCAATAATAAAATGGCCCTAGTTTCTATATTATATATCCTATGGCCATGAAACTTGGCCAACTATCTTATAATTTCCTAAGCTTAGGTCATGCAAAGTTTTATTAAAATTGGTCAAGTCTTTCTATCCCATTAGGTCCAAGGACACAGTCATTGTCCTTTGGTTTTCGTTGTCTACGAATATAGTCCCTAGTGTGAACAGTGTATAACTTGCATTTTTTTTTGATACACTTTCCCAATTTAATTCTTGATATTTTATGCATGAAATATTAAGTAAGAGGATGAAATTACATGTTAAAAAAAATTGGGTGCTGAATCTTTATGTTAAGTAGTGATTTGGTCCAGTTAAAAAAGGTCAAAAATTAGAATGTCTGAAGCTGTCAAACTGAATTTTAGCCCCCCTTAACACAAAATTGTCAATATTTTGAGTTAGAGCTGGTAGAAGTTTCTATAATTTTGATATTATTTGTATCAATAGTAGTACACTACACTGTAAAAATCTTTTTGAGATAGAGCAGGTGCGATTTTTTAAATTTGAATTTATTGTCTAAAAGAAATGCACTACTAAATAACTGTGTTCTCGGGCCTTTTAGATGAAAAAACATCTTCAACAATAATAATTGATTCCAATTTTAAAAACAGTTATCAAAACAGTATTATTAGACAGAATTGCAGAGAGACTTTTATCAATTTTTACTTTTAAAATTGTGTTATCATATTTTAGTTGTATAAATTGAATATTAAACAACACAAAACAAGCAAAAAATAATTGTTTCAACTCCAAACAACTGCCACAATGTCTTATACTAATGAACATAATTATGCCTCGAATTCTAACTAACTTTGTGTTGTTGGAAATTAACCCTGCATTTCATTGCAGAAATTTTTTTTTGGGTCTTCAACATATATCTTGGGTGTTTCAAAGCAATAATAAAATTCTGTCTGATTTTCTATAAAATATTTTGAAAATTTAAGGGGACATGGCTACTAAAGCTTAAAAGGGGGAGAGGAATATGATTGGTTAACTTCTGGTGACGTTTACTATCTTATATGCAATGAAAAGTTATGTTGTATTTTCACTGTAGTACTGGACAGGATGAGACTTGACTCATGCCAAGTATTTCTTTATTTAAAACAAAGATAAATTCTGCACAATTTAAAAAAAAAAAAGTCAATTAAACAGAGACGTACAAGGGGAAAAACAATGTTGGTATTACCCTTTCAAACCAGCCTTCTAATAATGAATTACAACTTTTCCTAAAGTAGCCATAATTTTCTATAAAAGTAAATGCGGTACTGCTAAAAAGGGCCTGAAGATAATGTCCACTTACTCCAATGATTCTTTATATGTCATCAAGTACTGATTATATTGATACCAAAACCAATCCAATATGTAACTACTACGGTGAGTTATGAACAACAGTTTTAAATGAAACCATTTTCGTATAAAAATACATTTTTGAAACAGACTATAGCACTTCAAAATATGAAAAATGTGTAAATATTTGTGTTTTAACATTAAAAACTATTCTTTAACTACAAAATGTCATGCCTATTCTAATTTTTATAGTTTGCCATTCGAGTGAACATTTAATGTTTGAAGAGGATCATTTCTGTTCATTTTCACTGAATTTGGTAATTTCGATAACAGCACTTGGGTCGAGATTGTCATGTTTAAAAATCGATATTTGTATCCAAACTCTAGACGTGTACGTGCTTCATTCAAACAAATCAGCAGAAGTTCAGAAAATGACATATTCTCTCCACAGTAAGTCAAAAGTCGAGCCCACCCTTGTTTCTAATATAAATCGCAATACAAATATGAAACAGACTATAGCTTAAAAACTAGTTGATCAATAAATCATTTGTCACCAAAAAATACGGTTTCACATCAAATATCAAGTAAAATTAATGTTTTTGGCACTTTTTGAGCACTATGATAAAGAAATGTCAATGTGACCCTCATCCAGTCAATGTGATCCTTGTCCAGTCAATGTGATCCTTGTCCAGTCACGTTGTTATTATAGGTCAGTGTACATTATTTGTGAACTATATATATCCGTCTGATAAAACATTTATAATGGAAAATCCCTTTATTATCAGATTAAAAAAAAAAGGTTTATACTTGATTTAAAAGCGGCATCCAATGCAATTACTTAGGGCTTTTCCAGAATTATTTGAATGGGAGTGGGGGGGAGGGGGGACTTTTATTGAAATTTGATGCGTGGTGGTTATTTTAGACAGAAAGACTTAACAATTTGATTATTAAAGTAATCAATTAAAATGTTATGCATGGCGGTGATAATTAAAAAGTGCATTCCTATGACCTTTCCCCCTGCCAACCAACATGGCCGACATGGCTCAAAATAGAATTTATGGGTAGAATGCAAGTTTTGTCTATTATCTTGAAAACTGCTATAGGTAGAGAAATTTTGACAGGCAGAAATGTTCAGAATGTTTACATCCACCCACTGTCCACTTGAATCGATCAAAACTGGTCTACAACTTCTTATAGAAGTTATTACCCTTGAATGACCAATTATATCATATTTCTTGCAAGGTCTACATGTCTGTCACACTTTATTCACCTGACCAGGACTTCATTTCATGGATCAGTGATCAAGGTTAAAATTTCATGATGAAGTCCATATCTCAGATACCATAAGCAATAGGTCAGCTATATCTGGTGTATGGAATGCTTGTATGGTGAACATGTTTGTCTGGCAGGATTTCCAGACCTTGATCTTATTTTCACGGTTCATTGGTCAGAATTAAGTTTTTGTGGTTTGGTCAGGGTTCGCAGATATTATAAGCAATAGATCAGCTGTATTTTGGTTTATGGTATGCTCGTAAGGTAAACATGTTTGTCTATCTACATGGTTTATATGACCGTTACCTTATTTTCATGGTTCATTAGTCAGTGTTAAGTTTTTGTGGTTTGGTCAGGTTCTCAGATACTAAAAGCAAAAGATCAACTGTATTTTCCTTTATGGTATGCTCGTAAGGTAAACATGTCTGTCTATCCACATGGTTTATATGACCGTTACCTTATTTTCATGGTTCATTCGTCAATGTTAACATTTCATGGTTATATAAAGATAAGGAGATGTGGTATGATTTTACATATTTTACAATCATGACAAATCTTTGAAAATTATATAAATGCAAAGTTTTTAGTATTTGTTAGTTGGTATAATCATTTGATATAAAAAATAAGGAGATGTGGTATGATTGCCAGTGAGAGAACTATCTTCCAAAGTAAAAATAAGGAGATGTGGTATGATTGCCAAAGAGAACTATCCGCCAAAGTAAAAATAAGAAGATCTGCTATAGTAAAAATAAGGACATGTGGTATGATTGCCAATGAGAACTATCCAACAGAGTAAAAATAAGGAGATGTGGTATGATTGCCAATGAGAACTATCCACCAAAGTAAAAATAAGGAGATGTTTTATGATAGCCAATGAGACAAATATTGGCCAAAATTAAAATAAGGAGATGTGGTATGATTGCCAATGAGACAACTATCCGCCAAGTAAAAATTAGGAGATGTGGTATAATTGGGGCCCCGCGGAATGGCGGACCCCCTAAAGTGATCAGTCTGTCTATTCGTCAGTCTGTCCTTCCGTCTGTCCATCCATAACAAATTGTGTCCACTCTATATCTAGAGAACCGTTATGATTTCAAAGTTTATACTTGACATGTATATTAACCAACGACAGAAGGTGTGTCATAATGTATGTACAACTTCCTAAGTCAAAGGTCAAGGTAAAAAAATTTAGTTTTAGTTGACAACCCCATGTCCTATCGTGTCCGCTCTATATCTTGAAAACCGTTATGATTTCAAAAATTATACTTGATATGTATATAAACCAACACCAGAGGGTGTGTCATAATTTATGTACAACTTCCTAAGTCAAAGGTCAAGGTCAAAAACTTTGGTTTCAGTTGACAACCCCGTGTCCAATGATAGATACAAATTTTTTACAACTCATTATTCACAGCGGGGCCCACAGAGATGGCTCCCATCTCAATGATATCTAGTTGCCAATGAGACAACTATCTTCCAAAGAAAAAAAAAGGAAATGTGGTATAATTGCCAATGAGAACTATCCACCAAAGTAAAAATAAGGAGATGTGGTATGATTGCCAATGAGACAACTATCTGCCAAGTAAAAATTAGGAGATGTTGTATAATTGCCAATGAGACAACTATCTTCGAAAGTAATATTAAGGAGATGTGGAATGATTGCCAATGAGACAACTATCTTCCAAAGTAAAAATAAGGAATTGTGGTATGATTGCCAATGAGAACTATTTGCCAGAGTAAAAATAAGGAGATGAGGTATGATTGCCAATGAGAACTATCCACCAAAGTAAAAATAAGGAGATGAGGTATGATTGCCAATGAGAACTATCCACCAAAGTAAAAATAAGGAGATGTAGTATGATTGCCAATGAGAACTATTTGCCAGAGTAAAAATAAGGAGATGAGGTATGATTGCCAATGAGAACTATCCACCAAAGTAAAAATAAGGTGATGTGGTATGATTGCCAATGAGAACTATCAGCCAAAGTAAAAATAAGAAGATCTGCTATAGTAAAAATAAGGAGATGTGGTATGATTGCCAATGAGAACTATTCGCCAGAGTAAAAATAAGGAGATGAGGTATGATTGTCAATGAGACAACTATCCTCCAAGTAAAAATAAGGAGATGTGGTATGATTGCCAATGAGAAGTAACCGCCAAACAGTCAGAGCTCTGACATAAACAAGTCAGAATAAAATGACTTCCATAGGTCAGATATAATTTGATGTAAGTGTTGTCTCCCTTCTTGCACTTAACAGAATATGACTTGTACAGGTCAGTTTATGTCAGACTTTAATTTATCATAAAATGACTTCCACAGGTCAGATTTTGCACAAAATATTGTGACTTAATATCTTCATATTCTAATAAGATTTATGCCCCTTTTTAATGCATTTTGACTTCGAGAGGTCATTTTTGTTCTGATTTGAAGCAGTCATTACTACCACTTTGTTATCAATCTCCATAAAAATATGGTGATTACTAGTTTCGAATTAAAGAGTTTTAAAAAGTGGGGCTCATCTGACATCATACCTTCTCCTTTCCAGAATCTAAACATAATATATTTATCTCATCACTTTCAATTATTTCAAAATACAAAGAAAAACCAGGTGAGAAAAAATGGATCAAACAATTTTCTGAATATCAAAAGATTTACAAAATACAATATTGGATACATTACATGACAATACTTCAAATCTTCCAAGGAAAAACAAGACACTTATTCATGATAAGACTATGTTAATAAAAGATATATTCTCATCCACTTTAAGCTAAATGTATTAAGAGCAAAACATTTATTATTTTAATATTTCATTGAGGTAAATACTGTTGTGCAAACTGACTCAAACAAGTCACATTATGTTCTGACTTACTAAACGTATAACAACTTTTAAGTCTAGTATTGTCATATTGATTTAAAAATGTATAGGTAAGCCAGATAAAAGACTGAGGAAATTAGGTCCCCATAAGTCACAATAATGAGGACTATAAAAAAGTTTATTTGGTATATTCAATATTAAATGTATTTTGTTTTAAACACGGTCAAATCATGTTCTGACTTAAAAGAGTCAGTCCAAAACTAAAAAAAATTTATTGAAATATTTAATCAGGGCATTGCCATATGATATTAAATGAATGTATGGGAACGTCAGATAAAAGACACAGGAAATATATGTTAAGATCCCCTAAAATAAATAACCATTTGACTTAATTGTTTCTAAAAATTTATCAAATAATAAACTCGAAAATGGCAGATTCAGAAGCAGTCTGAAAGCAAGGACTTTCTTGGATTAAAGGAAATACACCTAGCTTTGATTGGAAATTTTGTTTTGTAAACTGACTTTAACAGGTCAAATCATGTTCTGACCTCAAAGAGTCAGTCAAAACTAAACGTATTACAACTTTTAAGTCTAGTATTGTCATATTGATTTAAAAATGTATGGGAGAGCCAGATAAAAAACAGAGGAAATAATGTCCCCTAAAGTCACAATAATGAGGATTATATAAAAAAGTTTATTTGGTATATTCAATATTTAAATGTATTTTGTTTTAAACAGGTCAAATTATGTTCTGACTTCAAAGAGTCAGTCAAAAACTATACTTTAACTAATTATTGCAACTTCTAAGTCTGGCATTGTCATATGCATTTAAGAATGTATGGGAAAAACAGATAAAAGACACCCAATAATAAAGTCACAATAATGAGGACTATAAAAAAGTTTGTTTGGTATATGTAATATTCAAATGTATTTTGTTTACAAGTTTCATCAAATTATCTTAAAATTTTATTCTATTTCTGTATTTTCATGACTTTTTATACAACCGCAAAAATTAAAAATTTTTTGGTCGTATATTGGTATGACGTTGGCGTCGTCGTCCGGCGTCGTCGTCCGGCGTCGTCGTCGTCTGGCGTCGTCCGGCGTCGTCCGAAGACACATTGGT
Source organism: Mytilus californianus (assembly GCF_021869535.1). Classification (NCBI taxonomy): domain Eukaryota; kingdom Metazoa; phylum Mollusca; class Bivalvia; order Mytilida; family Mytilidae; genus Mytilus; species Mytilus californianus. The sequence goes on from NW_026262670.1 coordinate 6,753,085, forward strand.
TTTCGCACTCTAACTTTAGTTTAAGTGAATGGATCTCCATGAAATTTTACCATAAGGTTCAATACCACGAAAGGAAGGTTGGGATTGATTTTGGGGGTTATGGTACCAACAGTTAAGGAATTAGGGGCCAAAAAGGGGCCAAAAATAAGCATTTTTGTAACTTCCAGACAATAACTTGTGTGTAAGTGTATGGATCTCTCTGACATTGTACCACAAGGTTCCATATCACAAAGGAAAGGCTGTAATTGATTTTGGGGGTAATTGCCTCAAAATTTTAGGAATTAGGGGCCAAAAAAGGGGCAAAAAACAAGCATTTTTCTAGTTTCATGACAATAACTTGTGTGTAAGTGTTTGGATATTTCTGAAATTGTACTACAAGGTTCCATATCACAAAGGGAAAGCTGGAATTGAGTTTGGGGGTAATTGCCCGAAACGTTTAGGAATTGGGGGCCAAAAAGGGGCCAAAAATAAGCATTTTTCTAGTTTCCAGACAATAACTTGTGTTCAAGTGTATGGATCTCTCTGAAATTGTACTGCAAGGTACCATACCTCAAAGGGAAGGCTGGGATTGAGTTTGGGGGTGATGAATCATAAGGGGGTTCAAAAAATTTGGGGGGGGATTTTTTTTTTCTTTTTTTCCTTTTTTTTTTCTTTTAAAATTTTCCATTTTAAGTTGGTTATTTCTGATTAATATTTAAAAGCAAATAAAAATGATATGGTAGGAGATACACACCAAACAGGATGTGTAAATTATTATCTAATAAGTATTGTGCAAAAGCAAGAAATTTTCAATTGCACAGTATTGCACAATAGCAAGAAATCTTCAATTGCACAGTATTGCGCAATAGCAAGAAATCTTCAATTGCACAGTATTGCGCAATAGCAAGAAATATCCAATAGCACAATATTGCGCAATAGCAAGAAATTGTCAATTGCACAGTATTGCGCAATAGCAAGAAATATTCAATTGCACAGTATTGTGCAAAAGAAGATACTTCGTATAAATTGCTTATTTCTTGATCAATTTCAATGGGGTTTTATTCTTGAATTCTTGGGGTTCTTTAATATGCTGAATCTAACCGTGTATTAAGTTTTTGGATTTTGGGCCCCGTTTTTAAATTGGTCCACATTGAGGTCCAAAGGGTCCAAAATTTAACTTTGTTTGATTTCATCAAAAATTGAATTATTGGGGTTCTTTGATATGCTGAATCTAACCGTGTATTTAGATTCTTAATTTTTGGTTCCGTTTTCAAATTGGTCTACATTAAGGTCCAAAGGGTCCAAAATTAAACTTAGTTTGATTTTAACAAAAATTGAATTTTTAGGGTTCTTTGATATGCTGAATCTAAACATGTATTTAGATTTTTGATTATGGGCCCAGTTTTCAAGTTGGTCCAAATCGGGGTCCAAAATTAAACTTTGTTTGATTTCAACAAAAATTGAATATATGGGGTTCTTTGATATGCTGAATCTAACCATGTATTTAGATTTTTGATTTTTGGGCCCTGTTATCAACATTGTCCACATTGAGGTCAAAAGGGTCCAAAATTTAACTTTGTTTGATTTCATCAAAAATTGAATTATTGGGGTTCTTTGATATGCCGAATCTAACCGTGTATTTAGATTCTTAATTTTTGGTTCCGTTTTCAAATTGGTCTACATTAAGGTCCAAAGGGTCCAAAATTAAACTTAGTTTGATTTTAACAAAAATTGAATTTTTAGGGTTCTTTGATATGCTGAATCTAAACATGTATTTAGATTTTTGATTATGGGCCCAGTTTTCAAGTTGGTCCAAATCGGGGTCCAAAATTAAACTTTGTTTGATTTCATCAAAAATTGAATTCTTGGGGTTCTTTGATATGCTGAATCTAACCATGTATTTAGATTTTGGATATTGGACCATAATAGGTGAATGTCCAATTAAAAATTTTTAAGTTCTTAGACCACATTCATTCTGTGTCAGAAACCTATGCTGTGTCAAATATTTAATCACAATCCAAATTCAGAGCTGTATCAAGCTTGAATGTTGTGTCCATACTTGCCCCAACTGTTCAGGGTTCGACCTCTGCGGTCGTATCAAGCTGCGCCCTGCGGAGCATTTTATTCTTTTCTGTTAAGTTAACACATGGAACTTTTGGTTGTAAAAAATATTATTTTAAAGACCATTTAACATGATTAATTAACTCAACAGTAGCAGATTCATATAAAGGGGAAAAGGGGGGGGCTTAGAGGAAGAAGACCTAGTTTTGATTGGAAATTTTGTTCTGTAAACTGACTTTAACAGGTCAAATCATGTTCTGACTTCAAAGAGTCAAACAAAACTAAACTTATTTCAACTTTTAAGTCTAGGATTTTCATATTGATTTTAAAATGTATGGGAAAGCCAGATAAAAGCCAGATGAAATAAGGTCCCCTTATGTCACAATAATGAAGACTATAAAAAATTTATTTGGTATATTCAATATCAAATGCATTTTGTTTTTAAAGATTTTCATCAAATTATCTTAAAATTTTATTTTATTTCTGTATTTTCATGACTTTTCTTTTCTGTTAAGTTTACACATAGAACTTGTGGTTGCCAAAAAAAATAAAATTTTAATAACCATTTGGCTGAATTGTTTCTAAAAAAACTTACCAATTAATTAACTCAACAGTAGCAGATTCATATTTAGGGGGGGGGGGGGGCTTAGAGGAAGAACACCTAGCTTTGATTGGAAATTTTGTTCTGTAAACTGACTTTAACAGGTCAAATCATGTTCTGCTTTCAAAGAGTCACTCAAAACTAAACTTATTAATACAACTTTTAAGTCTAGTATTGTCGTATTGATTTAAAAATGTATGGGAAAGCCAGATAAAAGACAGAGGAAATAAGGTCCCCTAAAGTCACAATAATGAGGACTATAAAAAAGTTTATTTGGTATATTCAATATTAAATGTATTTTGTTTTAAACAGGTCAAATCATGTTCTGACTTAAAACAGTCAGTCCAAAACTAAGTTTATTGAAATTTTAAAGTTGGACACTTCCATATGATATTAATGAATGTATGAGAACGTCAGATAAATGACATAGGAAATATATGTAAGATCCCCTAAAATAAATTTATCCAAAACTAAAATAAATTTATTGAAATATTTAAGCCGGGCATTGCCATATGATATTAAATGAATGTATGGGAACGTCAGATAAAAGACACAGGAAATATATGTTAAGATCCCCTAAAATAAATAGCCATTTGACTTAATTGTTTCTAAAAATTTATCAAATAATAAACTCAAAAATGGCAGATTCAGAAGCAGGGCTTAAAGGAAGTACACCTAGCTTTAATTGGAAATTTTGTTCTGCAAACTGACTTGAACAGGTCAAATTATGTTCTGACAAATTGACTTAAACAGGTCAAATCATGTTCTGACTTAAAAATATCAGTCAAAAACTAAATTTATTGAAATTTTTAAGTCCGGCATTGCCATATGATATTAATGATATGTATGGAAAAGTCAGATAAAATACACACGAAATACATGTCTGATCCTCTAAGATAAATAACCATTTGACTTAATTGTTTCTTAAAACTTATCAATTAATAAACTCAACAGTGGCAGATTCAGAAGGGGACTAAGAGGAAGAACACATAGCTTTGATTGGAAATTGTGTTCTGTAAACTGACTCAAGCAGGTAAAATCATGTTCTGACTTATAAGAGTCTGTCAAACACTAAATGGATTGCAACTGTAACAGTCGGGCATTGTCATGATTGTGATGTGATTGTTAGAATGTATGGATACAAGTAGGAAAAAAGATCACAAATATTAAGTCACAATTTTTAGAACTATATTAAAGTTAATTTGGTATATATTTGATATCTTAATATTTCATTGAGGTAAATCCTGTTGTGCAAACTGACTTGAACAAGTCACATTATGTTCTGACTTCAAAGAGTCAGTCAAAAACTATACTTTTACTAATTATTGCAACTTTTAAGTCTGGAATTGTCATATGCATTTAAGAATGTATGGGAAAATCAGATAAAAGACACCCAATAATAAAGTCACAATAATGAGGACTATAAAAAAGTTTATTTGGTATATTTAATTTTCAAGTGTATTTTGTTTACAAATTTCATCAAATTATCTTAAAATTTTATTCTATTTCTGCATTTTTATTACTTTTTTTTCTGTTAAGTTAACATATGGAACTTTTGGTTATAAAAAATATTATTTTAAAACCATTTGACTGAATTGTTTCTAAACAAACTTATCAATTAATTAACTCAACAGTAGCAGATTCAGATTTAGGGGGGGGGGGGGGGGCTTAGAGGAAAAGACCAGTTTTGATTGGAAATTTTGTTCTGTAAACTGACTTTAACAGGTCAAATCATGTTGGGACTTCAAAGAGTCAAACAAAACTTAACTTATTACAACTTTTAAGTCTAGTATTGTCATATTGATTTAAAAATATATAGGTGAGCCAGATAAAAGACAGAGGAAATAAGGTAGCCATAAGTCACAATAATGAGGACTATAAAAAAGTTTACTTGGTATATTCAATATTAAATGTATTTTGTTTTAAACAGGTCAAATCATGTTCTGACTTAAAAGAGTCAGTCCAAAACTAAAATCAATTTATTGAAATATATAAGCCGGGCATTGCCATATGTTATTTAATGAATGTATGGGAACGTCAGATAAAAGACAAAGGAAATATATGTAAGATCCCCTAAAATAAATAACCATTTGACTTAATTGTTTCTAAAAACTTATCAAATAATAAACTCGAAAATGGCAGATTCAGAAGCAGGGCTTAAAGGAAGTACACCTAGCTTTGATTGGAAATTTTGTTCTGTAAACTGACTTTAACAGGTCAAATCATGTTCTGACTTCAAAGAGTCAAACAAAACTAAACTTATTACAACTTTTAAGTATAGTTTTGTCATATTGATTTAAAAATGTATGGGTGAGCCAGATAAAAGACAGAGAGAATTAAGTCCCCATAAGTCACAATAATGAGGACAATAAAAAAGTTTATTTGGTATATTCAATATTAAATGTATTTTGTTTTAAACAGGTCAAATCATGTTCTGACTTAAAAGAGTCAGTCCAAAACTAAAATAAATTTATTGAAATATTTAAGCCGGGCATTGCAGGGCTTAAAGGAAGTACACCTAGCTTTGATTGGAAATTTTGTTCTGCAAATTGACTTAAACAGGTCAAGTCATGTTCTGACTTTAAAAAATCCGTCAAAAACTAAATTTATTGAAATTATTAAGTCAGGCATTGCCATTTGATATTAATGATAATGTATGGAAAAATCAATTAATAAACTCAACAGTGGCAGATTCAGAAGGGGGCTAAGAGGAAGAACACATAGCTTTGATTGGAAATTTTGTTCTGCAAATTGACTCAAACAGGTCAAATCATGTTCTGACTTAAAAGAGTCCGTCAAAAACTAAATGGATATGCATAAAATCTGGTTCATAATTTTTGTAAATGATGGAGAGATTAATGAGTCTATATTTTGTTATTCCGACTCACAAATGTCACTATGTGACAAATTTCGGGAATTTTTCTCTCCTTTTGACTGATTCCTATATGTTGTATGGGTGCCATAACTATCACTACAACATGTACAAAGTCAGCACATTCTAAGGGACGCCATCAAAAGACCAATGTAGGATAAAAAAACTTAAATCAAATAGTTTGGGGGTGGTGAAAAAACTATGTGATGTGAATTAGGTTTTTTATCCTATATTGAACTTTTGATGTCGTCCCTAATGACTTGACCTATTACAGTATTTCTGTCTGAATTTTTTATCAATATTCTGTATTTACTAATTTAACTACATGTATGTTATTGGAAGTGTATTAATTAGCTTTGTTTATTACTTATATTAAACCAAACCTCTATTAATCAATTATCTTTACTCTGGTTATTGATTATATAAGAAAAACTCTGCCTATTACTATATGACTGTAATCTAAACTCTGATTGTTAACATCCTGGATTGCATATCTGCAAGACCATTAAACTCATGGTATACCCATTTTATTTGAGGATATAAAAGTATTGTTTTTTCAATATAACATTTTCAGACACATTGAATCTGTGAAGACAACTTTCAATTTGACTTTAGAAATTAAAGAGTTTGTAAGCAAAATGTTGGGGAAATTTAATTATAATTAAAAATGTTTAAAATTAGTTAAGAAAAAAACCGACATTAATAATGTTAAAAAAAATTTGAGGAGAAAAAACATACAAATTCAGACCAAATATGGTGACTTTGTTGTCCTTCAAGAAGCCGTACATATAATCCATAATATTTTCACTGTTTTTTAAATACATGTAAAAGTTGAAAGATAACTATCTATTGATTTTTTTTTAAATAGCTTTTTTCACAACACTTATAACTTTGTAATTTATGTTCCATTGTACACTTGTTATTCTTAATATCTTTAAAAATTGTTGTTTGGGAACAAAATCTTGTCAGGGTTTCTTATGGTACTAGCATGACAAGTGCATTCATATTCTAAAATACTCTAAACATTAAAAAAAGTCAGTATTTTCAGATCATTCTGAGTCTTTCTGACCTTATTAAGTCAGAACATTCAGACTTTTATAAGTCAGAACATTCAGACTTTTATAAGTCAGAACATTCAGACTTTTATAAGTCAGAACATTCTGACTTCCAATGTTCTTCTCACTTCTGTAGAAACAAAGACTATCTATGTCTCAAATAAGAGGTAAATGCTTCATGTGGCTAAGCATCTGGGGTAAGAATTATAGATGTGTAATTTCAGAGGAAAACAAATATGCCAAAATTTTTTTTTTTTTTCATATAGATTAGACCGTTGGTTTTTCCGTTTGAATGGTTTTACACTAGTAATTTTTTTGAGGCCCTTTATAGCTTGCTGTTCGGTGTGAGCCAATGCTCCGTGTTGAAGGCCGTACCTTGACCTATAACGGTTTACTTTTATAAATTGTAACTTGGATGGAGAGTTGTCTCATTGGCACTCATACCACATCTTCCTATATCCATGTAATTAATAAGATGTGATGCATGCGAGAGGAAAATAATACTGAATAGACAATTCTGTTTGCACAAACACTGATAAATATAATATATTAAGGTGGTCTCTCAGCAGATTAAAATAAACAAGAAATAATTGTAACAGGATGCTGTTACGAAGTCTCCCAAACAAATTTAAGCTCCCATAATTCGTCATTCCCATGGTTGCCTGACATTGGGCAAGTTCCAGTACAAATTGGTTTTGTCTAGTAAAGTGATATGCATAAGTGACGCCTAGGGTTTGACCCTGCATGTCATTCAAATCTTCTTGAAATGACGAACAGGAATATCATATGGTTTACCTTTAGGGGTGGTGATCCAGAACATTTCAAAAAGGGGGATGGGGATGACCCCAATGGACTTCCCCTATATTTCATTTGATTTGTTTTATTGTCCTGTGCAAGAATGTATATGGTGTAGGGGTGGGGATCTCGACCGTTTACAAGTTTTCAAACATGAGGGGGTGGGGTGACCCTCAGGGACTCCACCTTTATTTCATTTGAATTGTCTTATTGACCCTTACAAGAATATATATGGTTAAGGGGTGGGGATCCCGACCGTTTACAAGTTTTCACACAGGAGGGGGTGGGGGTGACCCCAAGGGACTTCCCCTATACTTCTTTTGATTTGTTCTATTGTCCTATTCAAGAAAATATATGGTTTAGGGGTGGGGATCTCGACCGTTTACAAGTTTTCAAACAGGAGGGGTAGGGGTGACCCCCAGGGACCTCCCCAACATATCATTTGATTTGTTATATTGTCCCATACAAGAATATATATGGTTTAGGGGTGGGGATCTCTACCGTTTACAAAATATAAGAACATTTGCAAATGGCAGGGGGTGGGGGTAAACCTGGAGACTAGCCCGGTATATTTCATTCAAATCAATTTGACATTATAAAGAGGAATAGAGAAATGACAGGGATAGGGGTGATCCCTGGAGACTTGCCCTACATTTCATTTGATTTGTTTTATCATGTCCCATGATCATAAATGAAGACCAGGTGTGTGCATCACTTATTGTTCTCAAGTTATAACTTTAAAAATAAAAAAAAAACCTTGGGTTCTTTAGTTAAACCCCTCCCTTCCTTTTTCTTTTATTAAAATTTTTCCCATTTTCGTTTCATTATCATCATATCAATATTCACAATGATCGTTTTTCTCATAGGGAGAAACGAATCAGAAAGGTTAAAAAATCAGTTCGTGATTGAGTTTAAAAATAGAAAAATCACGTGACGATGTTCAGCTCGAAGCAATAATTTTACTTTTTAAATTGCACTGACTAGTTAATAATGTTAATATTGTTTAAGACAACACGAGTTATCTCCCGAAAATAACAATTCATTATCATAACAACATTTTCTGACCTGAACAAGTCAGAATTGTCAAACACCAGCTCATCTAAAAGACCACGCGTCCGTATTTACAGGTCGCGCGCCTTCATGAAACAGCAAAAAAATCACTTGCAAGGAACTCCTTTATAGGCAAAAAATATAAAAATGCCCATGAAAATACGGAGGTAATATGAATTACCTTTCTAAAAATGCCCACAATGACCTAGATTTTCACTAAAAATCGTAAATAATCAATATAATATTCAATGACTTCTCGTTCGAGACACTTCCAAAACAACGACTCTCAAACACGTGATCTCTTGCAAAAAACCACGTGATCGTATGTGTCGTAGATCGGCGGCAAATTCAAAATAACTTCTGGTTTGACGGACTCGAGTGAAAACTACGCAAAACAAAAATTGACGCGTACAGGTCAGAATTTCAAAACACTTTCTGACTTGAAGAAGTCATTTTATTCTGACTTGTTTATGTCAGAGCTCTGACTAGTAAAAATAAGGAGATGAGGTATGATTGCCAATGAGAACTATCCACCAAAGTAAAAATAAGGAGATGAGGTATGATTGCCAATGAGAACTATCCACCAAAGTAAAAATAAGGAGATGTAGTATGATTGCCAATGAGAACTATTTGCCAGAGTAAAAATAAGGAGATGAGGTATGATTGCCAATGAGAACTATCCACCAAAGTAAAAATAAGGTGATGTGGTATGATTGCCAATGAGAACTATCAGCCAAAGTAAAAATAAGAAGATCTGCTATAGTAAAAATAAGGAGATGTGGTATGATTGCCAATGAGAAATATTCGCCAGAGTAAAAATAAGGAGATGAGGTATGATTGTCAATGAGACAACTATCCTCCAAGTAAAAATAAGGAGATGTGGTATGATTGCCAATGAGAAGTAACCGCCAAAGTAATAATAAGGAGATGTGGTATGATTGCCAATGAGAACTATTCGCCAGAGTAAAAATAAGGAGAAGTGGCATGATTGCCAATGAGAACTATCTGCCAAGTAAAAATAAGAAGATGAGGTATGATTGCCAATGAGACAACTATCTTCTAAAGTAAAAATAAGGAGATGTGGTATGATTGCCAATGAGAACTATTTGCCAGAGTAAAAATAAAGAGATGAGGTATGATTGCCAATGAGAACTATCCACCAAAGTAAAAATAAGGAGATGAGGTATGATTGTCAATGAGAACTATCCACCAAAGTAAAAATAAGGAGATGTAGTATGATTGCCAATGAGAACTATTTGCCAGAGTAAAAATAAGGAGATGAGGTATGATTGCCAATGAGAACTATCCACCAAAGTAAAAATAAGGAGATGAGGTATGATTGCCAATGAGAACTATCCACCAAAGTAAAAATAAGGAGATGTAGTATGATTGCCAATGAGAACTATTTGCCAGAGTAAAAATAAGGAGATGAGGTATGATTGCCAATGAGAACTATCCACCAAAGTAAAAATAAGAAGATGTGGTATGATTGCCAATGAGAACTATCAGCCAAAGTAAAAATAAGAAGATCTGCTATAGTAAAAATAAGGAGATGTGGTATGATTGCCAATGAGAACTATTCGCCAGAGTAAAAACAAGGAGATGAGGTATGATTGTCAATGAGACAACTATCCTCCAAGTAAAAATAAGGAGATGTGGTATGATTGCCAATGAGAAGTAACCGCCAAAGTAATAATAAGGAGATGTGGTATGATTGCCAATGAGAACTATTCGCCAGATCGTAAAAATAAGGAGAAGTGGCATGATTGCCAATGAGAACTATCCACCAAAGTAAAAATAAGGAGATGAGGTATGATTGCCAATAAGACAACTATCCACCAAGTAAAAATAAGAAGATGTAGTATAATCGCAAATGAGACAACTATCTTCTAAAGTAAAAATAAGGAGATGTGGTATGATTGCCAATGAGAACTATTTGCCAGAGTAAAATTAAGGCGATGTGGTATGATTGCCAATGAGAACTATCCACCAAAGTAAAAATAAGAAGATCTGGTATAGTAAAAATAAGATGTGGTATGATTGCCAATGACACAACTATCTTCCAAAGTAAAAATAGGGAGATGTGGTATGATTGCCAATGAGAACTATTTGCCAGAGTAAAAATAAGGAGATGTGGTATGATTGCCAATGAGACAACTATCAGCCAAGTAAAAATAAGGAGATGTGGTATAATTGCCAAATGACAACTATCTTCCAAAGTAAAAATAAGGAGATGTGGTATGATTGTCAATGAGAACTATCCACCAAAGTAAAAATAAGGAGATGTGGTATGATTGCCAATTAGTAAGGTGCCCAATGTCCAAAAAGTCTTCTAGTTAACGAGTTTAAGTCAACGGATAACACACGGCTAATTGTTTTTGCAAATTATAGAAAAAATCATTATATTTTACAATCAGGAAACTTAGCCCAATGCTGTAAGCTAAGTAAATTGTTAAACAGCATTTAGTGCAATAAAGATGATTTAATTGTTAAAAAAAAAAAAAAAAATATTTTACAATCATGATTGTCTATGTAAGTTCCCATGGTCACGATTTTCCAAATTTTGTGTTTTTACAGGGTACCTCCAGATACTGTATTGTACATGGAATCTTTAACATGAAAAATAAAATTATTACGCTCTTTGTTGGTGGTTAAAATAGTACTTTTAATATAGTTTGTACATTAAATATACGATATAACAAAAGCAGAAAGTATTTAAGTGATTTTAGTGTAATTATTTCAGCATTTTAGGAAGACTAATTTTTCCCGATATTTACCAACTTTTTATAGAAAGCAAAATTATTACGTGTATCATTACAATATTTTTTACTCTGATTAAAGCTATAAGACACAGTGCATGTGTGTGCCAAATTTCATGTGTGAAGTAAAAGTAGTTTTGTTGAAATTAGCAATTAAAAACACAAATTAAGTCAACATTTTGTCATTGATTAAACACAGATTATCCTGTGACATTAATCATTTTGTTGCTTACACTATTAGGTCATTAACAAGGACAGTGGTCACTCAATACATTTCTCATTTTTGCTTGTTGTGTGGTTGATTTATTTGTTTTGAATAGCCAGCTAACTTCGTAAATTGTTATTTTCTTTGGAGGAATATGTTTTGTGTCTGTTTTTCGATACTTTAAACTTTTTATTGAATAGATTTTTTTTTTACAATTGTAGTATAAGAATCAAATCGGTCGGTTCCGTTTCACACCTGGAATATGGCACATCAATTAAGTCTATGTTATGGTCTTGCATGATGTTTTCAACCTAAATCCCCCTCGGTGTGAATGACAACAAAAATATATCACCGTTTGTGCTATAAATTATACACCAGCAGACACAACTGCAATAATTTCAAAGCTGAATTGGCAATAGGGGGGTTTGTCCAAGCAAACCAATGAAGCCAATGACCTTTATGTGCCAAGCTGGCAGCAGGAATTTTTTTTTTCGAATTGACCATTTGCTTTCATCTGTTGCTACGCATGCTTATTTTTTTCCGTGGCTTTGCTGCGGGAAAATTTATTTTCACTTTTGCACACAATTATATCCTCAACTATCCTGCATTTCATGTTGCAGAGTATTCATTTTCATCCGGTCTTATGCAAAGTCATTAATTTTCAGTTCATACCAAGCCAAGTTATTGATGTTCAAAATCCTACTCCCCTCCCTCCTTTTGGAATCAAACGGTCGTCCCCTTACTGAAAGCTAATGAAAGGACGTCATCAATTTATAGTCTGAGAAAAGTATAATCATAAACATCATTACCGTAAAAACAAGGATTCTCATGCTACAGCATGTTTTACTAACTGATTGAATTATGTCGGAATTCTTAGAGAAAAGCTAGGCTATACATTCTTTATATGCCTGTACCAAGTCCGGATCGAGCAGGTATTTGAGTGGTTGTCTTTTGTTCATATCTGTCAATTTTGTTTTGGTAAATTGTTTTGTTATGAATTAGGTTGTTGGTTTTCTCTAATGAATTGTTTCGATTTTTTTATATCTGGGCCTTTTATAGCCGACCATACGGTGGGTTTTTATACGACCGCAAAAAATGTTTGCGGTCGTATATTGGTATGACGTTGGCATCTTCGGCATCGTCGTCATCGTCGTCCAAAGACACATTGGTTTTCGCACTCTAACTTTAGTTTAAGTGAATGGATCTCTATGAGATGTTACCGTAAGGTTCAACACCACAAAAGGAAGGTTGGGATTGATTTTGGGGGTTATGGTACCAACAGTTAAGGAATTAGGGGCCAAAAATAAGCATTTTTGTAACTTCCAGACATAACTTGTGTGTTAGTGTATGGATCTCTCTGACATTGTACCACAAGGGAATGCTGGGATTGATTTTGGGGGTAATTGCCTCAAAATATTAGGAATTAGGGGCCAAAAAAGGGGCAAAAAACAAGCACTAGTTTCATGATAATAACTTGTGTGTAAGTGTATGGATCTTTCTGAAATTGTACTACAAGGTTCCATATCACAAAGGGAAAGCTGGAATTGAGTTTGGGGGTAATTGCCCAAAACGTTTAGGAATTAGGGGCCAAAAATAAGCATTTTTCTAGTTTCCAGACAATAACTTGTGTTCAAGTGTATGGATCTCTCTGAAATTGTACTGCAAGGTACCATACCACAAAGGGAAGGCTGGGATTGAGTTTGGGGGTGATGAATCATAATGGGGTTCAAAAAAATTTTTGGGGGGTATTTTTTTTTTTTCCTTTTTTTTCTTTTTTTCCTTTTTTTTTTCTTTTAAAATTTTCCATTTTAAGTTGGTTATTTCTGTTTTATATTTAAAAGCAAATAATAATGATATGGTAGGAGATACACACCAAACAGGATGCGTAAATTATTATATAATAAGTGTTGTGCAATAGCAAGAAATTTTCAATTGCACAGTATTGCACAATAGCAAGAAATCTTCAATTGCACAGTATTGCGCAATAGCAAGAAATCTTCAATTGCACAGTATTGTGCAATAGCAAGAAATATTCAATTGCACAGTATTGTGCAAAAGAAGATACTTCGTATAAATTGCTTATTTCTTGACCCATTTCAATGGGGTTTTATTCTTGAATTCTTGGGGTTCTTTAATATGCTGATTCTAACCGTGTATTAAGTTTTTGGATTTTGGGCCCCGTTTTTAAATTGGTCCACATTGAGGTCCAAAGGGTTTTGATTTCATCAAAAATTGAATTATTGGGGTTCTTTGACATGCTGAATCTAACCGTGTATTTAGATTCTTAATTTTTGGTTCCGTTTTCAAATTGGTCTACATTAAGGTCCAAAGGGTCCAAAATTAAACTTAGTTTCATTTTAACAAAAATTGAATTCTTAGGGTTCTTTGATATGCTGAATCTAAACATGTATTTAGATTTTTGATTATGGGCCCAGTTTTCAAGTTGGTCCAAATCGGGGTCCAAAATTAAACTTTGTTTGATTTCAACAAAAATTGAATATATGGGGTTCTTTGATATGCTGAATCTAACCATGTATTTAGATTTTGGATATTGAACCATAATAAGTGAATGTCCAATTTAAAATTTTTAAGTTCTTAGACCACATTCATTCTGTGTCAGAAACCTATGATGTGTCAAATATTTAATCACAATCCAAATTCAGAGCTGTATCAAGCTTGAATGTTGTGTCCATACTTGCCCCAACTGTTCATGGTTCGACCTCTGCAGTCGTATCAAGCTGCGCCCTGCGGAGCATTTTATTCTCATTGTTGAAGGCAGTACGGTTGCCTAAAACTGCTTACTTCCACATATCCTTATTTTTATATATTACAAGTATTACCTAAAATTAACATTATCAATGTTCCATGTAAATGAGGTAAGGTCAGATGAACTCTGCCACAAAGACATGTACACTTTGCTACCATTGCATACACCAAATATATTTGACCCACTACTTATAGCACCTGAGATAAGGACTTGACCACTAAAACTTAAGTTTGTTCACTGATCCATGAAATGAGGCCGAGGTCAGGGGAACCATATATGACCAACAAGTAGAGTAAGACCTTGCAAGGATACCATATATTTGTTGATGTGGTTCATAAGTGTTTCTCGTTTTTTATATAGATTAGACCCTTGGTTTTCCTGATTTTGGCTTATATCTCTGAAACCAAAGCATTTAGAGCAAATCTGACAGGGGTAAAATTGTTCATCAGGTCAAGATCTATCTGCCCTGAAATTTTCAGATGAATCTGACAACCCGTTGTTGGGTTGCTGCCCCTGAATTGGTAATTTTAAGAAAATTTTGCCGTTTTTGGTTATTATCTTGAATATTATTATAGATAGAGATAAACTGTAAACAGCAATAATGTTCAGCAAAATAAGATCTACAAATAAGTCAACTTGACCAAAATGGTCAGTTGACCCCTTAAGGAGTAATTACCCTTTATAGTCAATTTTTAACCATTTTTCGTAAATTTTTGTAATCTTTTACAAAAATCTTCTCCTCTGAAACTACTAAGACAAATTTAACCAAACTTGTCCACAATCATCATTAGGGTATCTAGTTTAAAAAATGTGTCCGATGACCCTGCCCATGAACCAAGATGGCCGACATGGCTAAATATAGTACATAGGGTAAAATGCAGTTTTTGGCTCATATCTCTGAAACCAAAGCATTTAGAGCAAATCAGACAAGGATAAAATTGTTCATTAGGTCAAGATCTATCTGCCCTGAAATTTTCAGACCAATCAGGTAACACGTTGTTGGGTTTCTGCCCCTGAATTGGTAATTTTAAGAAAATTTTGCAGCTTTTGGTTATTATCTTGAATATGATTATAGATAGAGATAAACTGTTAACAGCAATAATGTACAGCAAAGTAAGATCTACAAATAAGTCAATATGACCAAAATTGTCAATTGACCCCTTAAGGAGTTATTGCCCTTTATAGTCAAATTTTTACAATTTTCATAATTTTTTAAAATTTTTGTAAATTTTTACAAAATATTTTCCACTGTAACTACTGGGCCAAGTTCATTATAGATAGAGATAATTTTAAGCAGCAAGAATGTTCAGTAAAGTAAGATCTACAAACACATCACCATCACCAAAACACAATTTTGTCATGAATCCATCTGTGTCCTTTGTTTAATATGCACATAGATCAAGGTGAGCGACACAGGCTCTTTAGAGCCTCTAGTTTATAATTTTTTGTTTTCATATATACCGGTACTTTAACAGAAACCCTCCCTCTTTTCCACTGTTGGCAGTCTTTCTTATTTCTATAAAGCAAAGGTATACTCAGACCTGCTAATTCAATCCATTCTGCGATAGTATTACACCAGTTTTGGAACTAAATACAATTTTATGTGCTTCACCACTTACCAAAAGAAAATTGGATATTTACCCAGAAAATCATTACGAACACCTTCTATCAAAAGATGGAAAAATAACATGTTGGCATGGCAACTTATAAATGTTAATATCTAAAAAACATCTCTAGAGATCACTTGTATCGAATCTTATGTAAAAATTCCGAATTCGAAAATTTTAATAGGTCAAGGTCATTGTTATTTAACAGCTGAATGAAATTTGTAAATGTGCACCCTATAAGTACAAATGTTAATCTCTAATCATATTTGGCAGCATAAATATCAAATAAGTCCTTAATATAGAAACTATAGTTATAATCCTTTGAATTATTCGAATTTATTTTGCTATAAATGCATATATGTAGGGGCGGCCAGCTGTCTAAACTTGACTCTGCGTTTTCCTTGAAATTTTAGCTTTGACCTTTGACCCAAATTTAAGAAAATCGTGACAACTGTAGACAACAACGACATCAATATTTCGATGAGGCTTGTTCTTCTCTTTCCAATGATATGAATCACAGCCGTGTGTTATTCTGTTAACCCAAATCAATCAAATTCGTTGACTGGGCACCCTACTAAATAAGAACTATCCGCCAAAGTAAAAATAAGGAGATGTGGTATGATTGCCAACGAGAACTATCCACCAGAGTAAAAATAAGGAGATGTGGTATGATTGCCAATGAGACAACAATCTTCCAAAGTAAAAATAAGGAGATGTGGTATGATTTCCAATGAGACAACAATCTTCCAAAGTAAAAATAAGGATATGTGGTATGATTGCCAATGAGACAACTATCTGCCAAAGTGAAAATAAGGATATGTGGTATGATTGCCAGTGAGACAACTATCTGCCAAAGTAAAAATAAGGAGATGTTGTATGATTGCCAATGAGAACTATCTGCCAAAGTAAAAATAAAGAGATGTGGTATGATTGCCAGTGAGAACTATCTGCCAAAGTAAAAATAAAGAGATGTGGTATGATTGCCAATGAGACAACTATCCGCCAAAGTAAAAATAAAGAGATGTGGTATGATTGCCAATGAGAACTATCCGCCAAAGTAAAAATAAGGAGATGTGGTATGATTGCCAATGAGACAACTATCCGCCAAAGTAAAAATAGGGAGATGTGGTATGATTGCCAATGAGAACTATCCGACAAAGTAAAAATAAGGAGATGTGGTATGATTGCCAATGAGAACTATCCGCCAAAGTAAAAATAAGGAGATGTAGTATGATTGCCAATGAGAACTATCCACCAAAGTAAAAATAAGGAGATGTGGTATGATTGCCAGTGAGACAACTATCTCCACTACGCGTTTCCAGGGAAACTCAATTTGCGACAGTAAAACTACTGATGGACGTCTGAACAGCTTCAAATAGAATACAGTTATCTCTAATCTAGTCTATCTTAATATATATATAAAATTAGTTTTGTCAAAGCAAACACTTTTGCATAACTGGTTAGTCGGATAATCTTTCGACCGATTATCAGAATAGCCTGTAGTTAAGTTGATTGATAAAATCTTTGTCTACAGTACTCTTAAAATATAAAAATAATATTAAAATGTGGTTTGATTGCCAATGACAACACTCAACCAGAGACCAAATGACATAGAAGTTAACAAAACTATATGTCACTGTACGGCTTATGACAATGAGCAAAACCCATACCGCATAGTCAGCTATAAAAGGCCCCTAAATGAAAAATGTAAAGTAATTCAAACGAGAAGACTAACAGCCTGACTTATGTACGAAAAAAAAATATGATATACAGCTACACAAGACTTCCACTGAATTACAGGCTACGACTTGGGACAGTCACATATAGAATTTGACGGGGTTAAATACATGGCTTCATGGTACGATGAATTGAAGTTTATTCTTAGCCATTATAAGGCTTGGCTTTTAGAATTCCTGTTTTAGATATTTTTAATAATCCAATACAACTATATCTACAGTAATAAATTCAGATTGAGAAAATGGAAATCTTCTGGATCTATGTGAATTGACAAAGTATGAACATTCTGTTGGGTATTTTAATTTGAGATGATTAAGCATGTTACTCTACTTCTCATATATATGTTAATTCCATTCACATAATTTGCATTTCCCGGTTTTTGAGTCGGAATTTCGTCTAAATTATGAGAAAACCTTGGACGATGGAAGTGGCATATTAAGGCAATATTAAATCAAAAATGAAATAATGAAGTAAACAGTAAAATTTAATCAGCTTATAATTGTTCAAAATACATACATGTATGATAATTATGTTCTAGAGTTATGCCCCTTTACAAATGGAAAAATTTCTGAAATTTTCATTCCGTTCTTTAACTTTAGTTTGACTCAACTAAATGTTATGAAACTTATGCACAATGCTTATTAGGGATTTTCCAGAATTAATTGTATGGGGGGGGGGGGGGGGGGGGGGGGGGCGGAAGGCACTTTTATTTAAATTTGATGGGTGGTGGTTATTTAAGAAAGATTGCTTGAACATTTAAAGGAAATAACCAATTAAAAAATTTTGCATGGTGGGGTCAAATAAAAAGTGCATTCCGACTTATGTCCCTTCATAACATTATATATGCAAGCGGGGGCATCATCTGTGTCCCATGGACACATTCCCTATTTATTTCAAACTATTATGAATTAATTTTTTAAAACTCTTACACTGAGCTTTGTATGGAACTATGAAAGGTTTTGACCTCTTTTTTTTTTTCATTTAATGACAATTATATAAAAATTCGGAGAAAGTTAACAAATTTTTAAACAGATGTGATGTAAACTGAAATTGAGCTATTTTACAATTTCAGTTTGAAGATCTATTAGTATTCATCTATTCAAGGTCGTGTCAATTTATAACTATAGATAAGTGAACATAATAGTCAAATTGAATTGGAACGATTAATAATTTAGTTTACCAAAAAAACTACAATGTGCATGTGAATATTAAAATTCTAAAAGGGGAGATAATCAAGAACTAGCTGCATGGTTCATTCTAGTAAGTAGCATTACACCAGTTCAGTGCTTTTTAATTCTTTTTTAACAGTATTAACACTTTTCACTCTGCAACTTCTATACAAAAATAACATGAAGAAATTACATATTTAATTTCATTTAAGAGTAAAAAGATAATAAAACATTGCAATCATTAAAATAGGAATTGTATATAACAATAGAGTTGTTAACTAAGAAATCAGCTGTATGAATGAAAGATGGGAGACAATGTTCTCACTAAGGCAGTCAATGAGTCATGGATTCATGAAAATTGGTCTGGACTCATCATTTTCAAAACTGATGATTCTAAAGATGCATAAGGATCATAAAATATTGTATCAACTAAGCATGTATATCATCATATCATTTTATAGCAAATTTAAAAAAAAGAATAATCAAATTTGATATCATTTCCTTTCTCTATTTTATCATGAAGACAAACAATAATTATGTAGCAATAGAATTTCATCTCACTGTTGAAATCACCATGGTCATAAATGAAGGTTCGCTGGACTTGCCTTCAGAAGTCCTTTGTCAGAATCCTAGGAGGTCTATGTCAAATCAGACAGCAACCAATCAATGAGAGATGTCAAAATGGTATTCAATGAGTCTTTATTACATGTTATTATTTCTACTTCAATACAAACATTCATATTTCCAGATTGAACATCAATTATCGATATTTATTTATAGACCCTTGTCCAGTCAATGTGATCCTCGTCCAGTCAACGTGACCCTCGTCCAGTCAATGTGACCCTCGTCCAGTCAATGTGATCCTCGTCCAGTCAATGTGACCCTCATCCAGTCAATTTTATCCTTGTCCAGTCAATGTGACCCTCGTCCAGTCAATGTGATCCTCGTCCAGTCAATGTGACCCTCGTCCAGTCATTATCCTTGTCTAGTCAAGTTTTAATTATAGGTAAGTGTACATTATTTGTGAACTATATATATTCCTCTGATAAAACATTTATAATGGAAAATCCCTTTATTATCAGATTTAAAAAAAAAGGTTTATACTTGATTTAAGAGCGGCATCCAATGAAATTGCTTAGGGCTTTTCCAGAATTATTTGAATGGGAGTGGCAGGGGTGGGAGGGTGGGGACTTTTATTCAAATTTGATGCGTGGTGGTAATTTTAGACAGAAAGACTTAACAATTTTATTATTAAAGTAATCAATTAAAATTTTATGCATGGCGGTGTTAACTTGAAAGTGCATTCCTATGACCCCCCTTTTCCCCCCTGCTAACCATCATGGCCAACATGGCTCAAAATAGAATTTATGGTTAGAATGCAAGTTTTGTCTATTATCTTGAAAACTGCTATAGGTCGAGAAATTCTGACAGGCAGAAATGTTCAGAATGTTTACATCCACCTACTGTCCACTTGAATCGATCAAAATTGGCCTACAACTACTTATAGAAGTTATTACCTTTGAATGACCAATTGTACCATTTTTTCTTGCAAGGTATACATGTCTGTCACACTGGATTCACCTGACCAGGAGTTCATTTCATGGATCAGTGATCAAGGTTAAAATTTCATGATGAAGTCCATATCTCGTATACCATAAGCAAAAGGTCAGCTATATTTGGTGTATGGAATGCTTGTATGGTGAACATGTTTGTCTGGCAGGATTTGCAGACCTTGATCTTATTTTCATGGTTCATTGGTCAGAATTAAGTTTTTGTGGTTTGGTCAGGTTCTCAGATACTATAAGCAATAGATCAGCTGTATTTTGGTTTATGGTATGCTTGTAAGGTAAACATGTTTGTCTCATGTGTCTTATCTACTTGGTTTATATGACCGTTACCTTATTTTCATGGTTCATTAGTCAGTGTTAAGTTTTTGTGGTTTGGTCAGGTTCTCAGATACTAAAAGCAAAAGATCAGCTGTATTTTCCTTTATGGTATGCTTGTAAGGTAAACATGTCTGTCTATCCACATGGTTTATATGACCGTTACCTTCTTTTCATGGTTCATTAGTCAGTGTTAATATTTCATGGTTATATAAAGATAAGATGTGGTATGATTTTACATATTTTACAATCATGACAAATCTTTGAAAATTATATAAATGCAAAGTTTTTAGTATTTGTTAGTTGGTATTATCATTTGATATAAAAATAAGGAGATGTAGTATGATTGCAAATGAGACAACTATCCACCAAAGTAAAAATAAAGAGATGTGGTATAATTGCCAATGAGACAACTATCTTCCAAAGTAAAAAAAGGAGATGTGGTATGATTGCCAATGAGAACTATCTGCCAAAGTAAAAATAAAGAGATGTGGTATAATTGCCAATGAGACAACTATCTTCCAAAGTAAAAAAAGGAGGTATGGTATGATTGCCAATGAGAACTATCTGCCAAAGTAAAAATAAGGAGATGTGGTATGATTGCCAAAGAGACAACTATCTGCCAAAGTAAAAATAAGGAGATGTGGTATGATTGCCAATGAGAACTATCTGCCAAAGTAAAAATAAGGAGATGTGGTATGATTGCCAATGAGACAACTATCTGCCAAAGTAAAAATAAGGAGATGTGGTATGATTGCCAATGAGAACTATCCACCAAAGTAAATATAAGGATATGTAGTATGATTGCCAATTCCAATGAGACAACTATCTGCCAAAGTAAAAATAAGGAGATGTGGTATGATTGCCAATGAGAATTATCAACCAGAGTAAAAATAAGGAGATGTGGTATGATTGCCAGTGAGAACTATCCACCAAAGTAAAAATAAGGAGATGTGGTATGATAGCCAATGAGACAAATATTTGCCAAAATTTAAATAAGGAGATGTGGTATGATTGCCAATGAGACAACTAGCCACCAAGTAAAAATTAGGAGATGTGGAATAATTAGGGCCCTACGGAATGGAGGACCCCCTATAGTGATCAGGATGTCCGTCCGTCTGTCCATCCATAACAAATTGTGTCCGCTCTATATCTAGAAAACCGTTATTATTTCAAAGTTTATACTTGACATGTATATTAACCAACACCAGAGGGTGTGTCATAATGTATGTACAACTTCCTAGGTCAAAAGTCAAGGTAAAAAAAATTGGTTTTAGTTGACAATCCCATGTCCTATGGTAAAGATCGTGTCCGCTCTATATCTTGAGAACCGTTATGATTTCAAAGTTTTTACTTGATATGTATATATATAAACCAACACCAGAGGGTGTGTCATAATTTATGTTCAACTTCCTAAGTCAAAGGTCAAGGTCAAAAACTTTGGTTTCAGTTGACAACCCCATGTCCAATGATAAAGATACCAATTTTTTACCACACATTATTCACAGCAGGGCCCACAGAGATGGCTCCCATCTCAATGATATCTAGTTGCCTATGAGACAACTATCTTCCAAAGTAAAAATAAGGAGATGTGGTATAATTGCCAATGAGAACTATCCCCAAAAGTAAAAATAAGGAGATGTGGTATGATTGCCAATGAGACAACTATCCGCCAAGTAAAAATTAGGAGATGTGGTATAATTGCCAATGAGACAACTATCTTCCAAAGTAAAAATAAGGAGATTTGGTATGATTGCCAATAAGAACTATTTGCCAGAGTAAAAATAAGGAGATGTGGTATGATTGCCAATGAGACAACTATCTTCCATAGTAAAAATAAGAAGATGTGGTATGATTGCCAATGAGAACTATTTGCCAGAGTAAAAATAAGGAGATGTGGTATGATTGCCAATGAGACAATTATCCGCCAAGTAAAAATAAGGAGATGTGGTATGATTGCCAATGAGAACTATCCGCCAGAGTAAAAATAAGAAGATCTGTTATAGTAAAAATAAAGAGATGTGGTATGATTGCCAATGAGAACTATTCGCCAGAGTAAAAACAAGGAGATGTGGTATGATTGCCAATGAGAACTATCCGCCAAAGTAAAAATAAGAAGATCTGCTATAGTAAAAAAGGGGATGTTGTATGATTGCCAATGAGAACTATTCCTCAGAGTAAAAATAAGGAGATGTGGTATGATTGCCAATGAGACAACTATCCGCCAAGTAAAAATAAGAAGATGTAGTCATTGCCAATGAGACAACTATCTTCTAAAGTAAAAATAAGGAGATGTGTTATGATTGCCAATGAGAATTATCCGCCAAAGTAAAAATAAGAAGATCTGCTATAGTAAAAATAAAGAGATGTGGTATGATTGCCAATGAGATATTCGCTAGAGTAAAAATAAGGAGATGTGGTATGATTGCCAATGAGAACTATCCGCCAAAGTAAGAATAAGAAGAACTGCTATAGTAAAAATAATTGCCAATGAGACAACTATCTTCTATAGTAAAAATAAGGAGATGTGGTATGATTGCCAATGAGAACTATTCGCCAGAGTAAAAATAAGGAGATGTGGTATGATTGCCAATGAGACAACTAGCCGCCAAGTAAAAATAAGGAGATGTGGTATGATTGTCAATGAGAACTATCCACCAAAGTAAAAATAAGTAGATGTGGTATCATTGCCAATTAGTAAGGTGCCCAATGTCCAAAAAGTCTTCTAGTTAAAGAGTTTAAGTCAACGGATAACACACGGCTTATTGTTTTTGCAAATTATAGAAAAATCAACAGGGTACCTCCAGATACTGTATTGTACATGAAATCTTTAACATGAAAAATAAAATTATTACGCTCTTTGTTGGTGGTTAAAATAGTACTTTTAATATAGTTTATACATAAAATATAAGATATAACAAAAGCGGAAAGTATTTAAGTGATTTTAGTGTAATTATTGCAGCATTTTAGGAAGACTAAAATTTTCCTGATATTTACCACCTTTTTATAGAAAGCAAAATTATTACGTGTATCTTCACAATATTTTTTACTCTGATTAAAGCAATAAGACACGGTGCATGTGTGTGCCAAATTTCATGTGTGAAATAAAAGTAGTTTTAAAGAAATTAGCAATTAAAAACACAAATTAAGTCAACATTTTGTCATTGATTAAACACAGATTATCCTGTGGCATTAATCATTTTGTTGCTTACACTATTAGGTCATTAACAAGGACAGTGGTCACTCAATACATTTCTCATTTTTGCTTGTTGTGTGGTTGATTTATTTGTTTTGAATAGCTAGCTAACTTCGTAAATTGTTATTTTCTTTGGAGGAATATGTTTTGTGTCTGTTTTTCAATACTTTAAACTTTTTATTGAATAGATTTTTTTTTTTACAATTGTAGTATAAGAATCAAATCGGTCGGTTCCGTTTCACACCTGGAATATGGCACATAAATTAAGTCTATGTTATGGTCCTGCATGATGTTTTCGACCTAAATCCCCCTCGGTGTGAACGACAACAAAAATATATCACTGTTCGTGCTATAAATTATACACCAGCAGACACAACTGCAATAATTTCAAAGCTGAATTGGCAATAGGTTTGCCGAGCAAACCAATGAAGCCAATGACCTATATGTGGCAAGCTGGCAGCAGGATTTTTTTTTCGGATTGACCATTTGCTTTCATCTGTTGCTACGCATGCTTATTTTTTTCCGTGGCTTTGCTGCGGGAAAATTTATTTTCACTTTTGTACACATTTATATCCTCAACTATACTGCATTTCATGTTGCAGAGTATTCATTTTCATCCGGTCTTGTGCAAAGTCATTTATTTTCAGTTCATACCAAGCCAAGTTATTGATGTTCAAAATCCTACTCCCCTCCCTCCTTTTGGAATCAAACGGTCGTCCCCTTACTGAAAGCTAATGAAAGGACGTCATCAATTTATATTCTGAGAAAAGTATGATCATAAACATCATTACTATAAAAATAAGGATTCTACTGGTACAGCATGTTTTACTAACTGATTGAATTATGTCGGAATTCTTAGAGAAAAGCTAGGATTATACATTCTTTATATGCCTGTACCAAGTCTGGATCAAGCAGGTATTTGAGTGGTTGTCGTTTGTTCATATCTGTCAATTTTGTTTTGGTAAATTGTTTTGTTATCAATTAGGCTGTTGGTTTTCTCTTTGTTTCGATTTTTTTATATCCGGGGCTTTTATAGCTGACCGTACGGTGGGTTTTTCTCATTGTTGAAGGCAGTACGGTTTGCCTCAAACTGCTTACTTCCACATATATCCTTATTTTTATATATTACAAGTATTACATAAAATTAACATCATCAATGTTCCATGTAAATGAGGTAAGGTCAGATGAACTCTGCCACAAAGACATGTACACTTTGCTACCATTGCATACACCAAATATATTTGACCCACTACTTATATCACCTGAGATAAGGACTTGACCACTGAAACTTAACCTTGTTCACTGATCCATGAAATGAGGCGGAGGTCAGGGGAACCATGTATGACCGACAAGTAGACCTTGCAAGGATACCATATATTAGTAACCAAATATAGTTATCCTAGAACTCACGATAAAAGAGATGCAAAGGATACATTAGGGACATTCAAAGTCACCAGTGAGACATTCACATGAAGAAAAAAAGCTATACAGTTGTTTAGCAGTCACTTAACCATGAAAATGAGGTCAAGGACAATGATTATATGACAGACGGGAACTTCGTGACACAAAGGATCTATATACAAAGTATGAATCATCCGATTCCTCTACCCTCTGAAATATAAAGATACAAATGTGTACAAATATTTATTTGTTCAGTGTATGTTCACTGGTGTTAATATGTCTTTTGATTGAGTTAAGCCATTTCAATTAATATTTTATAGTGTGTCTTTCTATGTTGTGATGTTACACTATTGTTTCAGATAAGGGTGAAACTTTGGTACCATTAAAACGTTTAAACCCACTGCAATTGTTTGAACCTGTCCTAAGTCAGGAATCTGAATTTCAGTAGTTGTCGTATGTTGATGTGGTTCATAAGTGTTTCTTGTTTCTCCTTTTTATATAGATTAGACCGTTGGTTTTCCCGTTTGAATGGTTTTACACTAGTAATTTTTGGGGCCCTTTATAGCTTGCTGTTCGGTGTGAGCCCAGGCTCCGTGTTGAAGATCGTACTTTGACCTTTAATGGTTTACTGTTATAAATTTTGACTTGGATGGAGAGTTGTCTCATTGGCACTCATACCACATCTTCTTATATCTAAATAGTTAACAGTGTTGCCGACGCCACCATCAGATTGTATGCTGTATTCCTTCGCATTCTGCGACTTGCTTCAAATGCGATTTTAAAATGAAACAACTGAAATTAGCTCTCTAACCTAAACCTGGTCGGTGGGCTTTCAACTTAACAGTAGACAATGAAACGTAATAGCTACTGCTAGCTTCGGCATTTTGTTTATGTTGTTTCAATCTGATTAAAATTCTGATCTATATTAACATGATTAACTTGCGCACTCGTATATATAAGCTCATATGAGGATAACGAAATCAGAGATCTATATTTTAATTAGATTGATGTTGTTTACAACCCTCTTTTTGTAGATAATCTTTAACTTCATGTCAATTGTAGGCCAATTTATGCTCAATAAGGCATATATAAGATTGTAAGATGGAGTGATTAACATTTTTTAACATTTTTTGTTTTCATATATACCGGTACTTTAACAGAAACCCTCCCTCTTTTCCACCGTTTGCAGTCTTTCTTATTTCTATAAAGGAACGGTATACTCAGACCTGCTAATTCAATCCATTCTGCGATAGTATTACACCAGTTTTGGAACTAAGTACAATTTTATGTGCTTCACCACTTACCAAACGAAAATTGGATATTTTCCCAGAAAATCATTACAAACACCTTCTATCAAAAGATGAAAAAATAACATGTTGGCAGGGCAACTTATAAATGTTAATATCTAAAAAACATCTCTAGAGATCACTTGTATCGAATCTTATGTAAAAATTCCAAATTTGAAAATTTTAATAGGTCAGGGTCATTGTTATTTAACAGCTGAATGAAAATTGTAAATGTGCACCCTATAAGTACAAATGCCAATCTCGAACCATATTTGGCAGCATAAATATCAAATAAGTCCTTAATATAGAAACTATAGTTATAATCCTTTGAATTATTCGAATTTATTTTGCTATAAATGCATATATGTAGGGGCGGCCAGCTGTCTAAACTTGACTCTGCGTTTTCCTTGAAATTTTAGATTTGACCTTTGACCAAGATTTAAGAAAATCGTGACCACTGTAGACAACGACGACATCAATATTTCGACGAGTCTTGTTCTTCTCTTTCCAATGATATGAAATACAGCCGTGTGATATTCCGTTAACCCAAATCGATCAAAGGAGTAGGTCCGGTAAGGGCCGATTTTGGCCTCAAATTTCAGGTTCATCTGATGAAAGATTTTGGACACTTTTTAAACACTCAAGTGTCTACTTTAGTAGATTCAATTAGTTTATCTGAAAGATTTGGGCCGATTTAGTCACCAAAGACGCTCAAATGCAGGCTTAAATATTAAAAATCTCTCAATTATGCCATAATATGTCACTTTTCAGATAGTTTTTGTCAAAAATGAAAGTGGCCGCATTCGTGTTCATCCTCGACCTTTATATATGATATGTATTATCATCAAATACAACTTACATTTAAATATTAAGAATGAACACGAATGCGGCCACTTCCATTTAAGACGAAAACCGTCTAAAAATTAACTCAAATGCTAAAATTGTGAAGATTTCAGTAATTTAGCATGACTTAATGATGCTAGTACCCGATACATGTGCATTGTATTGTCAAAAACAGCCCATATTTATGTAACAGAAGTATTCTTCTTTCCAATAAATAGCTAAAAGTTTACATTTTAACAACTTTGTAAAACTGCTATATTTTGGGGCCAAAAAGGGGTCTTACTGGACCTACTCCTTTGCTGACTGGGCACCCTACTAAATCACGGTGGGTAAGGTTGTCCTTCCAGAGAGCGTTCTGTGCTGGTGATTCGGTCCTGACTGGTGCTGGTGATCATTAAAAATATGTAAACAAAGACGAAAATGACGAATTTTGACGTTTTCTCGCATAAAAAATGGAAGGAAATAGTTGAGATGTTTTAATTTTGTTTCTTATTGGTTCATAGGCAAACAATTACAAATGTGACCTTCTAAACTGTTTCAGTAAGCGTAACACAAAAGTGCTCATTTTTAGAAAATCTAGAACTGAAAAAAAAAAAACAAAAATACTCCTGGAGTCCGCTTTCTATACCCAAATCCACACGACAAAATTATTTTGTGAAAAACCTGTGCAATTTATTAAAATTGTGCATTTTCTCAGTTTAAACATGTCCTGATTCTGTGCTGGTGGGTCCTGTCATTGTGCTGGTGGGTCCTGATACGGTGCTGGTGATTTTGGGAAAATAATTGGTTATATTTGAAACAAACGTTACAGAATCAATAAAATTGGGCAGATAATTGTATTCAATCGGATTTGTGACTCCTATTTTTACTTTTGTGCATCCATTTGGCTGTTTAATAAGCGTTTTCAAATAATCGTAACTTATATTACATAAAAGGGCAACATCTTCCGTCCAATATCAGATGAAAATATATCTAATTAGAATAGTTTTATTTAAGATATTAAATGCCCTTAAATTGATGATTCTCTACATAATATGCTAACTAAAACAGTTTTAAAAGGTGCTTAAGGTTAAGCGACATGTATATTATAACAACAATAAACGTTTGACTGGTTTATTTCAGTTAAATATACGAGGTTAGATGATCTTACTACTGGTGCCTCTAATTTCTTCCTAAATATATACACTGTTTCCAATACATTTCGACTGGATAAAAAAAACGACCTAGACTTGCTTTTCATACATGACTGATAAAAACTTACTAGAATGGAACAAGATGTGAACAATTGCAAGTCAAAGTATGACCTTCAACAACGAGCAAAAACCATAACGAATACTAGCTATAAAAATCACGGTAAAAGATTAAATAATTAAGACCTTCGGCCTGATTTAAAATACAACTTTGAACAAAAAACAAACATGACAGATAGCAAGCATCGACAAACACTGGTTTTGGGCACTCGTGACAGGGCTTAACATGTTTGTTTGCGCTCCACACCCCACCCAACCCCTCCTCCTTTCCTCCTTCATTGGTAAGTGGTGTAACAACACAACACTTAGCACACAAAATAATAACATAAAGACACAAATTATTGAACCACGAGTACTCGCAGCTACTGAAAGCTAGTTCAACTAATAGATAAACCATGTTCTCTTAGATTAAAATCTCAATCGGTACACATCAAACAAATTTCGCAAAACTTAAGTTTACATTTTAATTTTTGTTTTAGCAAAACTTTAAAACTGTGCAGTGAATCTTGTGCTCACAACAGTTATTGTCATAAATATGTATACATCAGGCATTATAAAGGCATGTGGAAAATACTAAGCAGTATTTTACAGTTCAATTTATTGATCATAAAGGGATGGAGATTGCATGGAGGTTAACATAGGATAAGAAGAAATTGATAGTATTTTTGGCGAAAGACTTTAAACCTTCTTTGCATTAAATTCTGAAAGTTTTCTTGTTGCTGTAAATGGTAAAATCCTCAACAAAATCTCAATAATTTGTTGGAATGAATAAAGGTTTTAAATCAAATTTTCATGGACTTTGATCCATTTTTTTAGCTCCCACCGTGACGAGCCATGTGAGCTGTCTGTATCCTGTTGCACCTACCGCCCGTAAACTTTCACATTTCCATCTTTTTACCCAATTCATACGTGACAGGATTATTATCCTAGTAACCGGTGTTTCCAATGTATCGAACATTTTAAGTTAAAAAATTCCACAATATTATATTCATTTTGTGTGTCAATTTGTTTAAACAAAAAAAAAACTGCAAAAACTTCGAATACAAGAGAGTATTTTTTTTAAATGTCATTATTATCTGTCGATTTCTAGATCTATGCATAGTATTTATTTCAGATGGTATGGATTTCACACCCTGGTGACCCTGCTCCCCTCCATATATTCATATTTATCGTCCTTCCCTACGCATATATCACCCTGCTCAGTCGCTCCGTAATTCTCGTATCACGGCTTTGAGACGTGAGCAGGCATTATCAGCGACGTCACAATGTCTGGGGAGAAGTTATCAGCGACGTCACAATGTGAGAGGAGACGTTATCAAGCTTGCTTTCATCAAGCGTAAAACTGTCTTAAGGAGGGGGAAAAGACCAGTTATAGAACGATAAACAGATGATCGGTTTTTCTTCGTATAGATATCGCAAAATATCTGCCGCTCGACACAATGTGAAGCCTTTTCTCTCGTTCGCTCACTCGCCAAAAAAGGTTCACATTGTGGCTCGCGGTTGATATTTTACGATATCAATGTGTAGAAAACCCGATAATCTATACATATATATAAATAAACTAAAGGCTGTAATTGGTATGTTTGCATTTAAAATGATTCATTGCAACAAGAATATTTGTATTGAATGGAAACTGTGTGGGTCAAAATCTTGTATTGCTGATAAATGTTGTTGAACCAAGTTTCGGCATCTGATCTGAATTTTCTGAAAAGTGCAAGGTAGATAGACATTGGCCTGTTAAATAATTTAACTCGGTAAGTTTTGCTCTAACCATGCTAACTGCTTGAACTTTTGCGATATAAACTAAAAACTCGAATACATTTTAACTAACAGTGGTCATGTTTGTTGATGAATATTGTTTTTCCTAGATTCACTCAGGAAAGTTCATTTGGTAACATTTGGTCAAGCAATTTCAGAGAAGATTTACGGACGCCAAGTCAATAGCTCACACGGCCCCTTGATACAGGTGAGCTTAGAGCGTAACGGGTTGATAACCAGTTGAAATTAAACCAAGTATTGTAAAGTTTGTATATTTGGATTGTTTAAAACTGTTTTTGTGGCTTTTAAAAGTTAAATGTAGGTGTATAATTTAAGATTTTTTGCATCTTATATACTTGTTTATACATAATTGGTAGTATGAAGCTACGAGATATTGTAATTTTTGATCATTTAACAAAACAGCCGATTTCAGTAGGTGCAAATACTTCTGGGTTTTTAAGATGCATAAGCATAAATTCAACTGAAAAAAAAACATGCACGAAAAGATAAAATATTGATCTTAAAAAGCATTAATTAGTGGCCTTAGGTTTTTAAAGATATCAAAAAAAGTAAACGGTCATGATACATATTCAAATTCATTTCTGAATAGTATAAGGAAAGTACTTCAGTTAACTGTTTATGTAGAATTTTTGGCAGAATTAGAAAGTGGTGAAAATTCTAAAAAGGCTATCATTATCCCTTATGGGCCAGGAAATACTACCGTGTCCCCTAGACGGTATCATGTTGTTTTTCATCCGTATCAATTGGAGGCTTTAGTACATAACACAAATTGTCCTGTGATAAAGCGCGGTCAGATCGGATCAGGTTATTCTATGCAACAAACTCAAGACGGATACGGATACGACAAAATTCCGCAAAAAAAAAACATCACGAATTTTGAATAAAAAAAGATTTTGACTCGGGTGCTTTTTTATGGGTCGGTCGGGTTAAGGCAAACCAACCTATTCTTTTTTATGGCCCTATATCTACAGTAATAAATTCAGATTGAGAAAATGGAAATCTTCTTGATCTATGTGAATTGACAAAGTATGAACATTCTGTTGGGTATTTTAATTTGAGATGATTAAGCATGTTACTCTACTTCTCATATATATGTTAATTCCATTCACATAATTTGCATTTCCCGGTTTTTGAGTCGGAATTTCGTCTTGATTATGAGAAAACCTTTCACGATGGAAGTGGCATATTTACGCAATATTAAATCAAAAATGAAATAATGAAGTAAACAGTAAAATTTAATCAGCTTATAATTGTTCAAAATACATGCATGTTCATAAGTGTTTCTCGTTTCTGGTTTTTTATATAGATTAGACCGTTGGTTTTCCCGTTTGAATGGTTTTACACTAGTAATTTTTTGGGGCCCTTTATAGCTTACTGTTCGGTGTGAGCCAAGGCTCCGTGTTGAAGACCGTACTGTGACCTATAATGGTTTACTTTTATAAATTTTGAATTGGATGGAGAGTCATACCACATCTTCTTATATCTATATGATAATTATGTTTACTTTAGATCTTGCCGCAAGCTGATAGACAAGTTGTATTTGTGCTAATTAATTTTTTAAAATTGGAAGGTTTCCAAGGTAATTGAAAAGCAATCAATATACTGGACAATGATCTGTCAAATTAAGTAGCAAGATGATTATTTAAAAATTTGAATATAATGACTGCAATACACAGTTTATATATCTAATCTATTAAAATTGAAAAAGGTCTCGTTAACCGGTTATTATTTTTGGTATTCAAATCCAATATGGCTGGATCACAACATCGACAATGCTTTGATTAATATTTTTAATAATTGATTATAAATATTAGATTAAGAAAATTAACTTTTCAAGAAAATAGCTGAGTTTTTTTTTGTATTATAAGGATACTGGTATGTCACAGTATAACAAGGTTGAGTGGTAAATACCCCAGTTTATTAAATGAACTACAATGTACATGTAATTGTTAAAATTATAAAAGGGGAGATAATCAAGAGCTAGCTGGTTCATTCTAGTAGGTTGCATTACACCAGTGCTTTTAATTCCTTTTTAACATGATAAACATATTTCATTGAGCAACTGTTCAACAAAAATAGCATGACCTATTTACAAAATTAATTGCTTGTTAGAGTAAAAAACTAATAAACATTGCAATCATTACAATATAAATTGCATATAAAAATAGAGTTGTTAACTAAAAAATGAGCTGTATGAATGAAAGATTGGAGACAGGGTTCTCAATAAGGCAGTCAATGAGTCATGAAGTCATGAAAACTATCTAGACTCATTTTCAAAACTGACAAGCCTAAAGATGCTCAAGGATTGTAAAATTTTGTAGATCAACTAAGCGAACATACATGTATCACCATTTTATAGCAAATTTGAATGTCTAAAAATTATCTAAATTTGATGTCATTTCCGTGCTCTTTTTTATCATGAAGACTAAAACGATAATTATGTAGCAATAAAATTTCTTCTCGCAGTTGGAACTCGCCATGGTCATTAATGACGATTCCCTGGACTCCCCTTCAAAAGTCCTTTGTCAGAACCCTAGGTCTGTGTCAAACAGACAGCAACCAATCAATGATAGAGGTCAAAATGGTATTCAACAATAGATTCCCTGGACTCCCCTTTAAAAGTCCTTTGTCAGAACCCTAGGTCTGTGTCAAACAGACAGCAATCAATCAATGATAGAGGTCAAAATGGTATTCAACAATAGATTCCCTGGACTCCCCTTTAAAAGTCCTTTGTCAGAACCCTAGGTCTGTGTCAAACAGACAGCAATCAATCAATGATAGAGGTCAAAATGGTATTCAACAATAGATTCCCTGGACTCCCCTTTAAAAGTCCTTTGTCAGAACCCTAGGTCTGTGTCAAACAGACAGCAATCAATCAATGATAGAGGTCAAAATGGTATTCAACAATAGATTCCCTGAACTCCCCTTCAAAATTCCTTAGTCAGAACCCTAGGAGGTCTATGTAAAACAGACAGCAACCAATCAATGAGACAGGTCAAAATGGTATTCAACAATAGATTCCCTGGACTTCCCTTCAAAAGTCCTTAGTCAAAACCCTAGGAGGTCTATGTCAATCAGACTGCAACCAATCAATGAGACAGGTCAAAATGGTATTCAACAATAGATTCCCTGGACTCTCCTTCAAAAGTCCTTTGTCAGAACCCTAGGTCTGTAAAACAGACAGCAACCAATCAATGAGACAGGTCAAAATGGTATTCAACAATAGATTCCCTGGACTCTCCTTCAAAAGTCCTTTGTCAGAACCCTAGGTCTGTAAAACAGACAGCAACCAATCAATGAGACAGGTCAAAATGGTATTCAACAATAACAGTCAGGGGTACTACTTGTACAAGTAATTTTTATTTACTTGAAGAAGTAAATATTAATATACTTATATAAGTAAATTTGTAGGATACTTATACAAGTGTATTTTATTTACTTGTATAGGTAAAAAAAAATTTGGCTTAGTTATGTCCCTTAGACATTCAGATTTTTTTACTTATACAAGTAAAAAAGTCATCCTATCTTCTTTTCTTGAATTCTCAACACTTCTTTGCTCTAATAGAATTTTTGATTGTCTGTCCTTTGCAGATGTCTTTACTAATTATTTAAGCGTAATTTCATGGACAATGAAAATCTCATTTGTCTGTTATCTTCAGAACACTGCTCATTTACAAGCCCCCAAGGGGCAATTTTTGAAGGCCTTGCGCAAATACTTTAGATCTTTATGCAATCAGTTTCTTTGTTGAATTAATGAGATGAAACATTGAACTCTTAACAAAAAATTATGAGCTAACCTGAGAAAAATTGTTAAAGGGATGTTTTACATCTCAAAACTTGAGAATTTTTGTGGGATTGTAAAAAAAATGTACTTATACAAGTAAATTTTTGAGAAAATTAAGGGGAGATTATTCAAACATTATAATTAACTTATATAAGTTTATTTTATTTACTTCTTCAAGTAAATAAAGATTACTTGTACAAGTAGTACCCCTGACTGAATAAATTCCCTTGACTCCCCTCCAAAAATCCTTAGTCAGAACCCTAGGAGGTCTATGTAAAACAGACAGCAACCAATCAATGAGACAGGTGAAAATGGTATTCAACAATAGATTCCCTTGACTCCCCTTCAAAAATCCTTAGAACTCTAGGAGGTCTATGTCAAACAGGCAGCAACCAATCAATGAGACAGGTCAAAATGGTATTCAACAATAAATTCCCTTGACTCCCCTCCAAAAATCCTTAGTCAGAACCCTAGGAGGCCTATGTAAAACAGACAGCAACCAATCAATGAGACAGGTCAAAATGGTATTCAACAATGGATTCCCTGAACTCCCCTTCAAAAGTCCTTAGTCAGAACCCTAGGAGGTCTATGTCAAACAGACAGCAACCAATCAATGATAAAGGTCAAAATGGTATTCAACAAAAAATCATTGTCTTGATAAAATTTTCGGGCCTCGGTGGCTGAGTGGTCTAAGTAGTCGACCTACTGTTTCACTAGCCTGTCAACACTGAGGTTGCGAGTTCAATTCCCACATGGGGCAGGAGCACTTGACTCCAATCTTAATTCACAAGGATTGTCAGTTTTTCTACCGAAGGTTGGTGGTTCTCTCCAGGCTCTCCGTCTTCCTCCACCAATAAAAACTGACTGCCACGAAATAGCACAATTGTGTTGAAAGTGGCGTTAAACACCAATCAGTCGATCAATCAATTATAAAGTGTTATTATTATTTCTATTTGAAAAAGAAACATTTATCTGTTTATATTTCCAGATTGAACATCTGTTATTTGTATTTCATCCTTGTCCAGTCAATTAGATAATTGTCCAGTCAATGTAAACCTTGTCCAGTCAATGTGAACATTGTCCAGTCTAGTTGCTATTATAGGTAAGTGTACATTATATGTGAACTATATGTAGGACCATTTACTACTGAAATTTGTTTGAAATGTAAGAGTGTCTCAACTCTAAAAGGGAAGATAATCAACATATAGTTTTTCATTCAAAATACTGCAACATTAAACAAGACACAAAAAAGCCCAAAGAATAATTACAAAATTATATTCCTACAAATATAGATTGGTTGAACTTCAGCATTGAACTTGTGCTAAATGAAAAAAAATGTGAAAAATGATCTGCAAATAAGTTTACATGGTCGAAATCGTCAGACGACTCCTTATTGGAGTTAATGCCCCCTAATGAATATTTTTGTCATTTTTGCATTTTTGCCTTATATCTGAAAAAACTATAATAGATACAGGGCTCACACTACTTCAGAATCATAGGGAAAAGTGACTTCTCTTTTTGAAACTGATAGGGAGAAGTGGTGAGATTTGAAAGAGAAGTTCTCCTTCGTGCGTGGCGCTACAATGTTTGGTTTTTACTATAGTATAAGGGGTTATATGTAACTTATATCTGAGTATACAATTAAAGAAACAGTTCAATTTCAAAGATATTTAGGTTCTTGTGAGAAACTACCAACTAAATATCTAGCACTAAAAAGAATTTTTTTTTATGTCAGAAAGGAAAAGAAAGTATAATATATCAATTACAATTCAATTAAAAAACTATTCTGTTTATCATATGCATATTTATGAAATTCAGTGCTCATCAAAAAGATATATAAATTTAACAAAGTTAAGCTGGATCATAATATATTGATATTAGTAAATTAGTCCTGGAGTTAAGCTACTTTAATCAATAAATTGAAACAACCCAGATACATGGAATTATATACATTAATCAAGTAGTTCAAAAGTCTGTTAATGCGTGTGGAATGTGTAATTTTTATACGACCGCATAATTTTTTTTGCGTCATAATGCTATGATGTCGTCGTCGTCGTCTGCATCGGCGTCAGCGTTGTCTGAAGACACATTTGGTTTCCAGACAATAACTTTAGTTTAAGTGAATGGATCTCTATGAAATTTTACAAGAAGGTTCAACACCACAAAACAAAGGTTGGGATTGATTTTGGGGGTTATGGTACCAACAGTTTAGGAATTAGGGGCCAAAAAGGGGCCAAAAACAAGCATTTTTGTAGTTTCCGGACAATAACTTGTGTATAAGTGTATGGATCTCTCTGACAAAGTACCACAAGGTTCCATATCACAAAGGGAAGGCTGGGATGGAGTTTGGGGGTAATTGCCGTAAACATGCAGGAATGGGGCAGAAAAGGGGCCAAAAACAAACATTTCTCTAGTTTCCAAACAATAACTTGTGTTCAAGTGTATGGATCTGTCTAAAATTGTACTACAAGGTTCCATACTACAAAGGGAAGGCTGCGATTGAGTTTGGGGGTAATTGCTCCAAGGGGGGGGGGGATTTTTTTTCCAATTCTTTTAAGGAGTTCATATTTTTTTTTCAAAATTTTTCAAATTTCAAATTTTTGAAAAGTTTCAAGAAGAAATCTTCATTTCACAGTATTGCGCAATAGTTTTTTTAAGATCTTTGACCACATTTATTTTTTGTCAAAAACCTATGTTATGTCAAAAATTGGATCAAAATCCAAATTCAGACAGTATCAAGCTTGAATATTGTGTCCAAAAATGCCCCAAACTGTTCAGGGTTCGACCTCTGCGGTCGTATTAGGCTGCGCTCAGCAAAGCATTTTTGTCGAGCCTGCAACTTTTGTCGCAGAAAGCTCGACATAGGGATAGTGATCCGGCTGCTACGGTGGCAGCGGCGTTAGCTAACTTCTTAAAAGCTTTATATTTTAGAAGCTAGAAGACCAGGATGCTTCATACTTTGTATATAGATGCCTTATGTTACAAAGTTTCCGTCTGTCATATGTCCAATGTCCTTGACCTCATTTTCATGGTTCAGTGACTACTTGAAAAAAAAGTCAACATTTTTAGCTCACCTGGCCCAAGGGCCAAGTGAGCTTTTCTCATCACTTGGCTCCGTCGTCGTCGTCCGTCGTCATTAACTTTTACAAAAATCTTCTCCTCTGAAACTACTGGTCCAAATTTGACCAAACTTGGCCACAATCATCATTGGGGTATCTAGTTTTAAAAATGTGTCCAGTGACCCAGCCAACCAACCAAGATGGCCGCCATGGCTAAAAATAGAACATAGGGGTAAAATGTAGATTTTGGCTTATATCTTTGAAACCAAAGCATTTAGAGCAAATCTGACAAGGGGTAAAATTGTTTATCAGGTTAAGATCTATCTGTCCTGAAATTTTCAGATGAATCGGACAACCCGTTGTTGGGTTGCTGCACCTGAATTGGTAATTTTACGGAAATTTTGCCGTTTTTGGTTATTATCTTGAATATTATTATAGATAGAGATAAACTGAAAACAGGGGACCAATTTATCAAACTTGGGCTGAATTATCCTTAAGGTATCTAGTATAAAGTTTGTGTTTTTTTGTCTATCAAAAAACATGACCGCCATGACAAAGAAAATAAAACATAGGGCAAAAAAAAAAGTTTATGGCTTATATCTGAAAAAAAAGCAGTTAAAGCAAAACTGACCTAAATAAAAATGATAAGCATGTAAAGATTTATCTGCCACAAAAATTTCAAACCAATGGGACAACCCTATTTGGAGTTATTGCCCCTGAAATAATAATTGTTATTAAAGTTTCTGTTTTTCGATTTTATCTAGAAAACTATTAAAGATAAAGAGAAATTTCAACAGCAAAAATGTTCAGCAAGTTTAAAAAAATCTACAAATAAGTCAAACTGAACAAATTTGTAAATTAATCCCTTATTGGAGTTATTGAAACTATGATAGAGAGAAACCTTTAGTGGCAAAAATGTTCCACAAAGTAAGATCTACCAAAATTATAGGAGCTAGGTTAAAAGTGTAAACTGTAAAAATTATCA
Source organism: Mytilus californianus (assembly GCF_021869535.1). NCBI lineage: Eukaryota > Metazoa > Mollusca > Bivalvia > Mytilida > Mytilidae > Mytilus > Mytilus californianus. Next base: position 6,791,208 of record NW_026262670.1, read on the forward strand.
GCACGACAAGATGTATCCACCCTGAAAATTTGGTAAAAACTAACCACTTGTTTTTGCCTCTAAACTATCTATTTTAGAATTTACAGTTGGTGGCTGCTATCATAAAAACTATAGGAGTAAGGTTAAAAGTGTAAATTGCAAAAAGGGGCAACACAACAAAATGTATCTAACCTAAAAATTGGAGAAAAATCTGTCACCCTGTTTTAGAGTTATTGCTCCTGAAAAATCATTTTTATACGACCGCAAAAAATTTGCGTTCCTATATTGCTATCACGTTGTCGTCGTCCGAAGACATTTGGTTAAGTGTACGGATCTCTATGAAATTTAAACAAAAGGTTCAATACCACAAAAGGAAGGTTGGGATTGTTTTTGGGGGTGATGGTCCCAACCAGTTTAGGAATTAGGGGCCAAAAAGGGGCCCAAAACAAGCATTTTTCTAGTTTCAGGACAATAACTTGTGTATAAGTATTTTGATTGCTCTGAAATTGTACCATATGGGTCAATTCTACAAGTAGAAGGTTGGTATTCATTTTGGGGGTAATAGCCCACACCTTTCAGGAATTAGGGGCCAAAAAGGGACCAAAACAAGCATTTTTCTATGTTTTCAGACAATTACTTGTGTTTAAATGTATGGATGTCTCTTAAATTGTACCACATGTTACAAAAAGAAAATTTCTTCAAATATTATTTTTTTTGGAGGGGGGTAAACAAAAAATATTTTTTGGGGGGTCAATTTTTTTTCCTCAAGATTTAATAAATTATCAATTTTCCATTATTTTTTTGGAAGGTGGGTAAACAAAAATTTTTTTTGGGGGTGGGGTCAATTTTTTTCCCTCAAGATTTAAGAAAGTCAATTTTCCAAAAAAAAATTGGGGGTCACAATTTATTTTGCTAATTCTTTGTATATAGTCTGAAAACAGATTTACTAAGTATTGCGCAACATCACAGTGTATTGCACAACAGCAAGAAATCTTCAATTGAATATAAATTCAAATCATATAACCAATTTCAAGTTCTTTGACTACATTTATTCTGTGTCAGAAACCTATAATGTGTCAAATATTTAATTACAATCCAAATTCAGACCTGTATCAAGCTTGAATATTGTGTCCATTTTTGCCCCAACTGTTCAGGGTTGGACCTCAGCGGTCGTATCCAGCTGCACTTGCCAAGCACATTTATTAAAAGTGTTATCCTGTTATTGATAAACGTGTAGGCCCTAGGTTAAAAGTGTAAATCACAAAAATGGTCAGCTTGACAAGATTTTATAACTCTGGAAATGTTGAAAAAAATATGTAAACCTGTGTTTTTGAGTTATTGCCCCTGAAAAATACATTTTTATACGCCCGTCAAAATTTTGACGGGACGAATTATGGTATACAAATGTCGTCTGTCCGGTGTAAACATGTTGACCGTAACTTGAGAACAAGAAATTTCATGAAACTTAACATAGTTGTTTCTTATGATGGTCAAACGATCTGTATACTTTTTGGTGAAAATAAGATTAAAACGTTTTGAGTTTTGGGACTTAGTAACTAAAACAGGTGTGTGTTTTTTTTTCACATGTCGCGCTGTATCTCAAAAACAATTTATGATTATTGCTTAAAACTTACACACTTCTTAGTTATATTAATCTTAAGATCTGTATACTTTTTGGTGATGATTCAAAATTTTATTTTAGAGATAATATTGAGTATTTTGTTAAAAAAGGGGGAGGGGTTTTTCACATGTCGCGCCGTATCTCAAAAACAATTTATGATTATTGCTGAAAACTTTACACACTTCTTAGTTATATTAATCTGAAGAATTGTATACTTTTTGGTGACGATTCAAAATTTTATTTTAGAGATATTGAGTATTTTGTTAAAAAAGGGGGATGGTTTTTTCACATGTCGCGCCGTATCTCAAAAACAGTTTATGATTATTGCTTAAAACTTTACACACTTCTTAAGGATATTAATCTTAAGATCTGTATACTTTTTGGTGATGATTCAAAATTTTATTTTTGAGTTATTGAGTATTTCGTAAAAAAAAGGGGGAGGGGTTTTTCACATGTCGCGCCGTATCCCAAAAACAATTTATGATTATTGCTTAAAATTTTAAACACTTCTTAATTATATTAATCTTAAGATCTATATACTTTTTGATTTTGATTCAAAATTTTATTGTTGAGACATTGATTTTTTTTTTTTAAAAAGGGGGGTTTTCACATGTCGCACCGTATCTCAAAAAAGATTTATGATTATTGCTTAAGATTTTAAACACTTCTTAGTTATATTAATCTACAGATCTGTATACTTTTTGGTTTTGATTCAAAATTTATTTTAGAGATATTGAGTTTTTTGTAAAAAAGGGGGTTTTCGCGTGTCAGGCCGTATGTCAGAAACTATTTATGATTATTGCATAAAAATTCACACACAAGTCTTGAAGACGACAGGCGTATCATGCGCTCATGGCGCAGCTGTTTTTTCCATTTTTTAGCTCACCTGACCTGAAAGGTCAAGTGAGCTTTTCTCATCACTTTGCGTCCGTCGTCCGTCGTCCGTCGTCCGTAAACTTTTACCAAAATCTTCTCCTCTGAAACTACTGGGCCAAATTTGACCAAACTTGTCCACAATCATCATTGGGGTATCTAGTTTAAAAAATGTGTCCGGTGACCTGGCCAACCAACCAAGATGGCCGCCATGGCTAAAAATAGAACATAGGGGTAAAATGTAGATTTTGGCTTATATCTCTGAAACCAAAGCATTTAGAGCAAATCTGACATGGGGTAAAATTGTTTATTAGGTCAAGATCTATCTGCCCTGAAATTTTCAGATGAATCGGACAACCCGTTGTTGGGTTGCTGCCCCTGAATTTGTAATTTTAAGGAAATTTTGCCGTTTTTGGTTATCATCTTGAATATTATTATAGATAGAGATAAACTGTAAACAGCAATAATGTTCAGCAAAGTAAGATCTACAAATAAGTCAACTTGACCAAAATGGTCAGTTGACCCCTTAAGGAGTTATTGCCCTTTATAGTCAATTTTTAACCATTTCGTAAATTTTTGTAATCTTTTACAAAAATCTTCTCCTCTGAAACTACTAAGACAAATTTAACCAAACTTGTCCACAATCATCATTAGGGTATCTTGTTTAAAAAATGTGTCCGATGACCCCGCCGGTGAACCAAGATGGCCGACATGGCTAAAAAATAGTACATAGGGTAAAATGCAGTTTTTGGCTCATATCTCTGAAACCAAAGCATTTAGAGCAAATCTGTTGAGTATAAAATTGTTCATTAGGTCAAGATCTATCTGCCCTGAAATTTTCTTACCAATCAGGCAACCCGTTGTTGGGTTGCTGCCCCTGAATTGGTAATTTTAAGGAAATTTTGCCGTTTTTGGTTATTATCTTGAATATTATTATAGATAGAGATAAACTGTAAACAGCAATAATGTTCAGCAAAGTAAGATCTACAAATAAGTCAACTTGACCAAAATTGTCAGTTGACCCCTTAAGGAGATATTGCCCTTTATAGTCACTTTTTAACCATTTTTCGTAAATTTTTGTAATTTTTTACAAAAATCTTCTCCTCTGAAACTACTAAGACAAATTTAACCAAACTTGTCCACAATCATCATTAGGGTATCTAGTTTAAAAAATGTGACGGATGACCCCGCCCGTGAACCAAGATGGCCGACATGGCTAAAAAATAGTACATAGGGTAAAATGCAGTTTTTGGCTCATATCTCTGAAACCATAACATTTAGAGCAAATCTGACATGGGGGTAAAATTGTTCATTAGGTCAAGATCTATCTGCCCTGAAATTTTCAGACCAATCAGGCAACACATTGTTGGGTTGCTGCCCCTGAATTGGTAATTTTAAGAAAATTTTGCAGCTTTTGGTTATTATCTTGAATATTATTATAGATAGAGATAAACTGTAAACAGCAATAATGTACAGCAAAGTTAGATCTACAAATAAGGCAACATGACCAAAATTGTCAATTGACCCCTTAAGGAGTTATTGCTCTTTATAGTCATTTTTTTACAATTTTCATTAATTTTGTAAATTTTTGTAAATTTTTACAAAGTATTTTCCACTGTATCTACCGGGCCAAGTTCATTATAGATAGAGATAATAGTAAGGAGCAAGAATGTTCAGTAAAGTAAGATCTACAAACACATCACCATCACCTAAACACATCACCATCACCAAAACACAATTTTGTCATGAATCCATCTGTGTCCTTTGTTTAATATGCACATAGACCAAGGTGAGCAACACAGGCTCTTTAGAGCCTCTAGTTTTCATTTTTGCCTGTTATTTGGAAAACTATAGGAGCTAGAGGTTAAAAGTGTAAACTACAATTACGATCAGCATGACAAGATCTTTTTACTCAGTTTTTTGTCGAGCCTGCGACTTTTGTCGCAGAAAGCTCGACATAGGGATAGTGATCCGGCGGCGGCGGCGTTAGCTCACTTCTTAAAAGCTTTATATTTTGGAGGGTGGAAGACCTGGATGCTTCATACTTTGTATATGGATGCCTCATGTTACGAGGTTTCCGTCAGTCACATGTCCAATGTCCTTGACCTCATTTTCATGGTTCAGTGACTACTTGAAAAAAAAGTTAAGATTTTTTGTAATGTTAAATTCTCTCTTATTATAAGTAATAGGATAACTATATTTGGTATGTGCGTACCTTGCAAGGTCCTCATGCCCGTCAGACAGTTTTCACTTGACCTCGACTTCATTTCATGGATCAGTGAACAAGGTTAAGTTTTGGTGGTCAAGTCCATATCTCAGATACTATAAGCAATAGGTCTAGTATATTCGGTGTATGGAAGGACTGTAAGGTGTACATGTCCAACTGGCAGGTGTCATCTGACCTTGACCTCATTTTCATGGTTCAGTGGTTATAGTTGAGTTTTTGTGTTTTGGTCTGTTTTTCTTATACTGTATGCAATAGGTCTACAATATTTGGTGTATGGAATGATTGTAAGGTGTACATGTCTAGCTGGCAGGTGTCATCTGACCTTGACCTCATTTTCATGGTTCAGTGGTTATAGTTAAATTTTTGTGTTTTGGTCTGTTTTTCTTATACTGTATGCAATAGGTCTACACTATTTGGTGTATGGAATGACTGTAAGGTGTACATGTCTAGCTGGCAGGTGTCATCTGACCTTGACCTCATTTTCATGGTTCAGGGTCAAAGTTAAGTTTTTGAGTTTTGGTCTTTTTTTCTAATACTGCATACAATAGGTCTACTATATTTGGTGTATGGAACGATTGTAAGGTGTACATGTCTAGCTGGCAGGTGTCATCTGACCTTGACCTCATTTTCATGGTTCAGTGGTCAAAGTTAAGTTTTTGAGATTTGATCTTTTTTTCTAATACTATATGCAATAGTTCAACTACATTTGGTGTATGGAAATATTTTATGATCTATATGTCAGTCACGCAGGTTTTATTTGACCTTGACCTCATTTTCAAGGTTCATTGCTCAGTGTTAAGTTTTTGTGTTTTGGTCTGTTTTTCTTAAACTATAAGCAATAGGTCAACCATATTTGTTGTATGGAAGAATTGTTAGCTGTACATGCCTGCCTAGCATGGTTCATCCGACCTTGACCTCATTTTCATGGTTCATTGGTCAATGTTTAGTTTACTTGGTTAATGTTAAGTTTATGTGACAGTTGTAATAAAGCTTTATATTTAGGACTATCAACATAATATCAATGATTAGTAAAGAAGGCGAGACATTTCAGCGTGTTCACTCTTGTTTTAACTACAAGTTTTGGAGTTATTACCCCTGAAATATTGATTTTTACAGGTTTTTGTTCCTGCCTGCGACTTCTCTCGCAGAAAGCTCGACAGGGATAGTGATCCAGTGGCGATGGCGGCGCTAACTAACTACTAAATAGCTAAATATTTCAGAAGCTAGAATACTTGGATGTTTCATACTCTGTATATAGATGTTTTATGTTATGAAGTTTCCGTCTGTCATATGATATGATATGTCCATTTTCCTTGACCTCATTTTCATGGTTCAGTGACTACTTGAAAAAAAATTCAAAGTTTTTTTGTATTGTTAATTTCTCTTTTATTATGAGTAATAGGATAACTATATTTGGTATGTGCGTGCCTTGCAAGGTCATCATGCCTGTCAGATAGTTTTCACTTGACCTTGACCTCATTTCACAGATCAGTGAACAAGTTTTCTTGGTCAAGTCCATATCTCAGAAATAAGCATATAAGCAATAGGTCTACTATATTTGGTGTATGGAATGATTGTAAGTTGTACATGTCCAACTGCCAGGTGTCATCTGACTTTGACCTCATTTTCATGGTTCAGTGGATATAGTTAAGTTGTTTTGTTTTGGTCTGTTTTTGTAGTACTGTATGCAATAGGTCAACTATATATGATGTATGGAAATATTTTATTATGTACAAGTTAGTCTGGCAGGTTTTATTTGACCTTGACCTCATTTTCATGGCTCATTTCTTAATGTTAAGTTTTTTGTTTTGGTACATGTCCAACTGCCAGGTGTCATCTGACTTTGACCTCATTTTCATGGTTCAGTGGATATAGTTAAGTTGTTTTGTTTTGGTCTGTTTTTGTAGTACTGTATGCAATAGGTCAACTATATATGATGTATGGAAATATTTTATTATGTACAAGTTAGTCTGGCAGGTTTTATTTGACCTTGACCTCATTTTCATGGCTCATTTCTTAATGTTAAGTTTTTTGTTTTGGTCGTTTTTCTTAAACTATAAGCAATGGGTCAACTATATTTGGTGTATGGAATGATTTTAAAGTGTATATATACTATATAGATATAAGAAGATGTGATATGAGTGCAAATGAGACAACTCTCCATCCCAGGCACAATGTGTAAAAAGTAAACCATTATAGGTCAAAGTACGGCCTTCAACACGGAGCCTTGGCTCACACTGAACAGCAAGCTATAAAGACCCAAAAATGACCAGTGCAAAACAATTCGAACAGGAAAACCTTTCTTGCAGGTATCATCTCAACTTGACATCTTTTTCATGGTTCATTGGTCATTATGATGTTTTCCTGGTTTAGTTTTTTCCTTAAATACTATATGCAATAGGTCAGCTATATTTGATCCATGGAATGATTGTAAGGTGTATATGTCTGTCTGACAGGGTTCATCTGTCCTTTACCCTTTTTTCATGGTTCATTTGTCAATATAAAATTTTAATGATTTGGTCTGTCTTGTATACTACTAGCAAAAGGTCAACTATATTTGGTGTATGGAATGACTGTAAGATGTACATGTATTTCTGGCTTGGTTTATCTAACCTTGACCTCATTTCTTTGATCATATTAAGTTCATGTGATACTTGTAGTAAAACTTTATATTAAGGAATATCAACATAAATGGTCAGTAAAGAAGGCGAGACATTTCAGCGCGTGTACTCATGTTTGTAGTTTTGGCTATTCAGGGGTTAAAAAATCCACTAGCCCGACGCCCGGGACTTGAGCATTTACGCCTCGGGCAATCAAAATTTTTAACCCAATATGCCCGACGGACTGGTAACAAAAAATTCTTGGCGTTTCCAAAATAGAAAGTGGAAAATCCCTTCATCACTATTCTATCTTAGCCAATCAGATTCAATTACGTCATCCGGGATTCCAAGAATTTGAACTGGTTTGTACAGGTCCTGTTGTACATATTTTAAAACTAGAACAAATAACTCTGGGTGGCCTGGTATCATGTATTGATCGCAATTTTCGTACTTTAAATATCGATTTCTCAGTACAACAGTACAGGGTATTGTAGATTTCTTATGCCAAGATGTTCAATTAACGGTACTGGGTGATGTATTGATCCGTATTAACATGTCTTGTCGGACAGCTGTTGAGAACGAAACCAATCCATGCAACCAAATATTTCTAAATATTTAAGTACGGGCACCCCAGGAACTTCGTCAGTTTTAAAACGAAAAACTGTAGATGAAAGGGGTAATGAGACTGACAATTCATCCCCAAAAAATGCCAAATACGACCGGGAAAAGCGGAATAGTGTCCCGGAAAGAAAGATTCCCACTGGGCAAGGTAGGCCGTGTTGCTGATGAAAAAACACCCAGAGAATATTTTCCCGAGCACGCCAATAAAAAGTCTGCTCTGTATGTGGGACCAACAGAATAAAAAGCAGGTCAACAAAAATTATTAAATACAGTGTATAATGCTGCCTTCAAAACAAGGGACACCCACTTTGTAATTATGCAGCAAACTGATTTGTAAAGCATTCTCGGGCTAGCAGGTCAGTTTTGATGGGCTAGCAGTTCTTCCAACAGGGCTAGTAAAATCCTGCTGCAAATAAGTCCTGGGCTAGTTACCTGTAACAATTTTTTTTAACCCCTGCTGTTATCTAAAAACCTATAGGACCTAGGTTAAATATGTAAATTGCAAAAAATTATCAGCAACACAAAGAATAGCTAGTATGTGCATATAAAAATCGTAGTGAGCAAACTAGCGATATTTTCACCAGGTGAGCGACACAAATTTCAAATAGTGCAGAAAAGTTGAGATAGTCTTTTAGATGCTAGATTTACATGTTTTTGGATTAGATTAATATCTGAAAATATTAGGTCAGTAATTTTCAAGTCCATAATGATCATGTATTTTCAATTGGCATTAACAATTATAACTCAATGATAACTACAACAGTATATATTTGAAATATTTTTTTTTTCTATTTTTAGGATATAATGGAAAATTGGAATGAGGTAAGATTTACTTTTAAGTCCAATTGTCATGTGAACTTTTATTTCCATTTTCTTACCAAAAATACATGTATGTGACGATTTGAGATACAAACTAGTAGAATTCTACGTGACCTACAAAAAAGATATTACAAGATCAAAGATAAAACAAACACAACAAAGATTGGGACAAAGAAAAATGTACTACAAACATTTGACTAAGGTGTTGCTAATAACAACTCATAGCAAAGATAGCCATAAACTGCATGAAATTTCTTGCCTGTTTTATTTTTATGCCCCCGCCATAGCGGAGGGGGCATTAAGTTTTACCCTTGTTCGTCCGTCCGTACGTCCCAAAATTGGTTACTGTTTTCTAACTTTAGTTTGCCTCAACCAAATGATATGAAACTTATTCACAATGCTTATTACCCCAAAACACAGATCGAGTATGAATTTTGGTGGCATCACTTTTACCGTTCGAGAGTTATGCCCCTTTACAAATGGAAAAATTGCTGAATTTTTCGTTTCCGTTCTCTAACTTTAGTTTGCCTCTACCAAATGTTATGAAACTTATCCACAATGTTTATTACCACAAAACAGAGATCAAGTTTGAATTTTGGTGGCATCACTTTTACCATTCTAGAGTTATGCCCCTTTCCAATGGAAAAATTGCTGAAATATTAGTTTTTGTTCTCTAACTTTAGTTTGCCTCAACCAAATGTTATGCACAATGCTAATTACCATGATACACAGATCAAGTTTGAATTTTGTTGTCGTCACTTTTACCGTTCTAGAGTTATGCCCCTTTACAAATCTCAAAATTGCTGAAATATTTGTTTCTGTTCTCTAACTTTAGTTTGCCTCAACCAAATGTTATGAAACTTATGCACAATGCTAATAACCACAAAAAACAGATAAAGGTTGAATTTTGGTGGCGTCAATTCTACTGTTCTAGAGTTATGCCCCTTTGAAAATGGAAAAATTGCTGAATTTTTCGTTTCTGTTCTCTAATTTAAGTTTACGTCAACTAAATGTTATGAAACTTATAAACAATTCTTATTACCACAAAACTCAGATCAAGTTCAAATTTGGATAGTGTCACTTTTACAGTTCTTGAGTTATGGCCCTTTATAACGTTATATGCAAGCGGGGGCATCATCTGTTTCCCATAGACACATTCCCCATTTATTTTTTATAAATCATTAGTAACTTGCCAGAAATCCTCTGAGGTCATGGTGTCAGTAACTTGGAGCTGATTATCATGCATAATTAAGTGGCAGTTTAGTGTTTTAGGTTTTTTCATTTTCAGAAATGTATCGAATGTTTTTTTAAATATAAGTGTATACACTCTCTTAAGGTTTATTCTATATCTAGTACCTTCAGAATGCTTGTTTACAATGTCAAATACATAACCCTATTGAGTTGTTAGAGAAAATATTGGACAATTTTTGATAAATAAAAAATACAGAAGTTCTCTCCTCTTGCAATTGTTAAGTTCATTAGTTGAAAAAAAACATATCTATTTTATGGTATAAAGTGTAAATTGACACAATGCACATTGTTATAACAAATTGTTATCCAAAAGTTTTTTTTATGCCCCATCAACTGAAAGTTGGGGGCATATTGTTTTACCCCTGTCTGTCCTTCCGTCCCATTATGGGTATATAGTTGTTCCAGATAACTCCTCCTACAGTTTGAATGCTAGGAAGTTTTAACTTTGCTGGCTGTTTGAACATATATTGAAGGTGTGCATGTCATCAGGGTTTAGATTTTGATTAATATTTGCTCTTTTGGGAGATAGTTGAACTTTATCATTTTTGGAGTATATATTTGCATATTTAAGAGGCGCATAGCGTTTCCAGATAACTCCTCCTACAGTGAACCATAGACCTATGTGCTCCCATGCTCAACTTTGTGTATGTTAAAATAACACTTTGCATCTGTGAGGGCATCATTTGTGTCTCCCAGACACCATAATATCTCAAGGAAAGGATAAGTTTGACCCGAACGTATCAAGTCATTTTCCGGTTTGCTGGTGAAACAAAGAAAACACTTGTTTCTATAATGCAAAATACACAAATACAATCGGATAAATCGATTTACAGATTGCCATCATTTTGATGATATTTAATTTATATTGTAAAATGTTAGCTGCTCGACACAATATGAAGCCTCTGAACTCATTCGCTGTGCTCCCATGAAAAAAGCTTCATATTGTGAATCACAGCTGATTCTTAACAATGTCAATATGCAGGCAACCTGATAATCGGTACATATCCTCTCTGCCTGAATGTTATTTGAAGTGAGGATACCCCCGATTTATATAGTTATTTGTCATGCAGGATAATAAATAATTATTGGTTTATTTAACAGTTGTTTCATTTATTTTTCATTACAATCTATTAAATGTAAAATCTATGTTTTACTTACAGAAACTTCTTGCAGATGCTGGGAATGGAGATATAGGTGCTTTAAAATTAAGCCTAGAGAATAAAGCAGACATTGATTATCAAAATGTAAGTAAAACAGTCTCATTAGGTACAGTAGTAACATCCAAATTAGTACTAGAGCAAATTAATTATGTACAGTAAAAAAAAACCACACAACTACAGACAACTTCAGAACATAGTAGATCTTACTTGAGCAATATAAATCACATAACTACATGTTACTTCAAAATACAGCAAATTGTAATAGAATGAAATACAATTGCATGTTACTTCAAAACCTGTCAGTTGAACATAAAAAGTACAAAACACTTTAAATAACTTTAACCTTGCTGGTTAACAATACAGCAGATTAATACAGTATAAATCACAACTGCAAGTCACTTCAAAACATGACAGTAAGAACATTGACAGAATAAAACACACAACTGTTAGTCACTTCAAAACATGACAGTAAGAACATAAACAGAATAAAACACACAACTGTTAGTCACTTCAAAACATCTCAGTAAGAACATAAACAGAATAAAATACACAACTGTTAGTCACTTCATAACATGACAGTAAGAACATAAACAGAATAAAATACACAACTGTTAGTCACTTCAAAACATAACAGTAAGAACATAAACAGAATAAAACACACAACTGTTAGTCACTTCAAAACATGACAGTAAGAACATAAACAGAATAAAACACACAAATGTTAAGTCACTTCAAAACATGACAGTAAGAACATCAACAGAATAAAATACACAACTGTAAGTCACTTCAAAACATGACAGTAAGAACATAAACAGAATAAAACGCACAACTGTTAGTCACTTCAAAACATAACAGTGAGCACATACACAGAATGAAACACATAACTGTTAGTCACTTCAAAACATGACAGTAAGAACATAAACAGAATAAAACACACAACTGTTAGTCACTTCAAAACATAACAGTGAGAACATAAACAGAATAAGACACACAACTGTTAGTCACTTCAAAACATAACAGTAAGAACATCAACAGAATAAAACACACAACTGTTAGTCACTTCAAAACATGACAGTAAGAACATAAACAGAATAAAACACACAACTGTTAGTCACTTCAAAACATGACAGTAAGAACATAAACAGAATAAAACACACAACTGTTAGTCACTTCAAAACATCTCAGTAAGAACATAGACAGAATAAAATACACAACTGTTAGTCACTTCAAAACATGACAGTAAGAACATAAACAGAATAAAACACACAACTGTTAGTCACTTCAAAACATGACAGTAAGAACATAAACAGAATAAAATACACAACTGTTAATCACTTCAAAACATGACAGTAAGAACATAAACAGAATAAAACACACAACTGTTAGTCACTTCAAAACATGACAGTAAGAACATAAACAGAATAAAATACACAACTGTTAATCACTTCAAAACATAATAGTAAGAACATAAACAGAATAAAACACACAACTGTTAGTCACTTCAAAACATGACAGTAAGAACATAAACAGAATAAAATACACAACTGTTAATCACTTCAAAACATAATAGTAAGAACATAAACAGAATAAAACACACAACTGTTAGTCACTTCAAAACATAATAGTAAGAACATAAACAGAATAAAATACACAACTGTAAGTCACTTCAAAACATGACAGTAAGAACATAAACAGAATAAAACACACAACTGTTAGTCACTTCAAAACATAACAGTAAGAACATAAACGGAATAAAACGCACAACTGTTAGTCACTTCAAAACATAACAGTAAGAACATCAACAGAATAAAACACACAACTGTTAGTCACTTCAAAACATAACAGTAAGAACATAAACAGAATAAAACACACAACTGTTAGTCACTTCATAACATGTCAGTAAGAACATAAACAGAATAAAACACACAACTGTTAGTCACTTCAAAACATAACAGTAAGAACATAAACGGAATAAAACACATAACTGTTAGTCACTTCAAAACATGACAGTAAGAACATAAACAGAATAAAACACACAACTGTTAGTCACTTCAAAACATGTCAGTAAGAACATAAACAGAATAAAACACACAACTGTTAGTCACTTCAAAACATGACAGTAAGAACATAAACAGATTAAAACATACAACTGTTAGTCACTTCAAAACATTTCAGTAAGAACATTGACAGAATAAAACACATAACTGTTAGTTACTTCAAAACATAACAGTAAGAACATAAACAGAATAAAACACACAACTGTTAGTCACTTCAAAACATGACAGTAAGAACATCAACAGAATAAAATACACAACTGTTAGTCACTTCATAACATGACAGTAAGAACATCAACAGAATAAAACACACAACTGTTAGTCACTTCAAAACATGACAGTAAGAACATAAACAGAATAAAACACACAACTGTTAGTCACTTCAAAACATGACAGTAAGAACATCAACAGAATAAAACACACAACTGTTAGTCACTTCAAAACATGTGAAACATACCTATTATCAAACACAACAATGAAAATGAAACATACCTATTATTCAACATAACACTGAAAGTGAAACATACCTATTATCAAACACAACACTGAATGTGAAACATACCTATTATCAAACACAATACTGAATGTGAAACATATCTATTATCAAAGCACAACACTGAATGTGGAACATACCTATTATCAAAGCACAACACTGAATGTGAAACATACCTATTATCAAAGCACATCACTGAATGTGAAACATACCTATTACCAAACACAACACTGAATGTGAAACATACATATTATCAAAGGACATCACTGAATTATGTGAAACATACCTATTATAAAACACAACACTGAATGTGAAACATACCTATTATCAAACACAACACTGAATGTGAAACATACCTATTATCAAAGCACATCACTGAATGTGAAACATACCTATTATCAAACATAACACTAAAAGTGAAACATACCTGTTATCAAACATAACACTGAATGTGAAGCATACCTATTATCAAACATAACACTGAATGTGAAACATACCTATTATCAAAGCACATCACTGAATGTGAAACATGCCTATTATCAAACACAACACTGAATGTGAAACACTGTAATCAAACACAACACTGAATGTGAAACATACCTATTATCAAACACATCACTGAATGTGAAACATACCTATTATCAAAGCACATCACTGAATGTGAAACATACCTATTATCAAACATAACACTAAATGTGAAACATACCTGTTATCAAACATAACACTGAATGTGAAACATATCTATTATCAAACATAACACTGAATGTGAAACATACCTATTATCAAACATAACACTGAATGTGAAACATACCTATTATCAAACACAACACTGAATGTGAAACATACCTGTTATCAAACATAACACTGAATGTGAAACATGCATGTTATCAAACACATCACTGAATGTGAAACAAACATATTATCAAAGCACATCACTGAATGTGAAACATACATATTATCAAACACAACAATGAAAATGAAACATACCTATTATCAAACATAACACTGAATGTGAAACATACCTATTATCAAACACAACACTGAATGTGAAGCATACATATTATAAAACACAATACTGAATGTGAAACATATCTGTTATCAAAGCACAACACTGAATGTGGAACATACCTATTATCAAAGCACAACACTGAATGTGAAACATACCTATTATCAAAGCACATCACTGAATGTGAAACATACCTATGACCAAACACAACACTGAATGTGAAACATACATATTATCAAAGCACATCACTGAATGTGAAACATACCTATTATAAAACACAACACTGAATGTGAAACATACCTATTATCAAACACAACACTGAATGTGAAACATACCTATTATCAAAGCACATCACTGAATGTGAAACATACCTATTATCAAACATAACACTAAATGTGAAACATACCTGTAATCAAACATAACACTGAATGTGAAACATACCTATTATCAAGCATAACACTGAATGTGAAACATACCTATTATCAAAGCACATCACTGAATGTGAAACATACCTATTATCAAACACAACACTGAATGTGAAACACTGTAATCAAACACAACACTGAATGTGAAACATACCTATTATCAAACACATCACTGAATGTGAAACATACCTATTATCAAAGCACATCACTGAATGTGAAACATACCTATTATCAAAGCACATCACTGAATGTGAAACATACCTGTTATCAAACATAACACTGAATGTGAAACATACCTATTATCAAACATAACACTGAATGTGAAACATACCTATTATGAAACATAACACTGAATGTGAAACATACCTATTATCAAACACACAACACTGAATGTGAAACATACCTGTTATCAAACATAACACTGAATGTGAAACATACCTATTATCAAACATAACACTGAATGTGAAACATACATATTATCAAAGCACATCACTGAATGTGAAACAAACATATTATCAAAGCACATCACTGAATGTGAAACATACATATTATCAAAGCACAACACTGAATGTGAAACATACCTATTATCAAACATAACACTGAATGTGAAACATACCTATTATCAAACACAACACTGAATGTGAAGCATACCTATTATAAAACACAACACTGAATGTGAAACATACCTATTATCAAAGCACAACACTGAATGTGAAACATACCTATTATCAAACATAACACTGAATGTGAAACATACCTATTATCAAACATAACACTGAATGTGAAACATACCTGTTATCAAAGTACAACACTGAATGTGAAACATACCTGTTATCATGATTATACTGAATCTACACTAAATCATGTTGTTAATCAGACAGTTTTAATGAACAAATATTTGTAATAATTATATCAAGTGGGGTCTCATTTTACTCATATTATTGTTCTGAATCAGAAAATATAACTCCTTTTCATGTTTCTTTAAAAAAAATATTTTATTAAAATGAATGATTATACTGAATCTACACTAAATCCTGTTGTTAATTAGACAGGTTTAATGAACAGATATGTGTAAGAATCATATAAAGTGGGATCTCATTTTGTTTGTTTTGTTCTACTGAATCCATTGATATAATTATTTAACACATTTCTTGAAAAAAAATTTTTTTTTTAGATATCAGGTTTAATGGAAGTTTTGACATTTCAAAACAAAACATGTTTATTTATTGTTTATATACAATATAAATACAAGTGTGACTGGTCATTTTATTCAGTTTTGACCACTGATTCATATGATATATATTTTGTTTATATTTATTACACAACATTGTCCAGTTTATCAGACAAGTTTTGATGTCAGTTGTATTATTCCAGGAGGATGGAGAGACAGCATTAATGTTGGCCGCCAGGAGAGGACGACTGGAGGTCTGTAGACTTCTCATTGATACAGGATGTAAGATCGACAACACAGATGTATGTTATCTACTTAGTCTGATCACATTACTATTAATCAACACAAAATCATGTTGTTAATCAGACAGTTTTAATGAACAAATATTTGTAATAATTATATCAAGTGGGGTCTCATTTTACTCATATTATTGTTCTGAATCAGAAAATATATCTCCTTTTCATGTTTCTTTAAAAAAATTATTTTATTAAAATGAATGATTACACTGAATCTACACTAAATCCTGTTGTTAATTAGACAGTTTTAATGAATAAATATGTGTAAGAATCATATAAAGTGGGGTCTCATTTTGCTTGTTTTGTTCTACTGAATCAATTGATATAATTATTTTACACATTTCTTGAAAAATTTTTTTTTTTAAGATATCAGGTTTAATGGAAGTTTTGACATTTCACAACAAAACATGTTTATTTATTGTTTATATACAATATAAATACAAGTGTGACTGGTCATTTTATTCAGTTTTGACCACTGATTCATATGATATATATTTTGTTTATATTTATTACACAACATTGTCCAGTTTATCAGACAAGTTTTGATGTCAGTTGTATTATTCCAGGAGGATGGAGAGACAGCATTAATGTTGGCCGCCAGGAGAGGACGACTGGAGGTCTGTAGACTTCTCATTGATACAGGATGTAAGATCAACACCACAACAGTATGTTATCTACTTAGTCTGATCACATTACTATTAATCAACACTAAATCATGTTGTTAATCAGACAGTTTTAATGAACAAATATTTGTAATAATTATATCAAGTGGGGTCTCATTTTACTCATATTATTGTTCTGAATCAGAAAATATATCTCCTTTTCATGTTTCTTTAAAAAAATTATTTTATTAAAATGAATGATTACACTGAATCTACACTAAATCCTGTTGTTAATTAGACAGTTTTAATGAATAAATATGTGTAAGAATCATATAAAGTGGGGTCTCATTTTGCTTGTTTTGTTCTACTGAATCCATTGATATAATTATTTTACACATTTCTTGAAAAAATTTTTTTTTTAAGATATCAGGTTTAATGGAAGTTTTGACATTTCACAACAAAACATGTTTATTTATTGTTTATATAGAATATAAATACAAGTGTGACTGGTCATTTTATTCAGTTTTGACCACTGATTCATGTGATATATATTTTGTTTATATTTATTACACAACATTGTCCAGTTTATCAGACAAGTTTTGATGTCAGTTGTATTATTCCAGGGTGGTGGATGGACAGCATTAATGTTGGCTGCCGGGGGAGGACACCTGGAGGTCTGTAGACTTCTCATTGATACAGGATGTAAGATCGACACCACAACATCAGTATGTTATCTACTTAGTCTGATCACATTACTATTAATCAACACAAAATCATGTTGTTAATCAGACAGTTTTAATGAACAAATATTTGTAATAATTATATCAAGTGGGGTCTCATTTTACTCGTACTATTGTTCTGAATCAGAAAATATTACTCCTTTTCATGTTTCTTTAAAAAAATTATTTTATTAAAATGAATGATTACACTGAATCTACACTAAATCCTGTTGTTAATTAGACAGTTTTAATGAATAAATATGTGTAAGAATCATATAAAGTGGGGTCTCATTTTGCTTGTTTTGTTCTACTGAATCCATTGATATAATTATTTTACACATTTCTTGAAAAAAATTTTTTTTTTAAGATATCAGGTTTAATGGAAGTTTTGACATTTCACAACAAAACATGTTTATTTATTGTTTATATAGAATATAAATACAAGTGTGACTGGTCATTTTATTCAGTTTTGACCACTGATTCATGTGATATATATTTTGTTTATATTTATTACACAACATTGTCCAGTTTATCAGACAAGTTTTTATGTCAGTTGTAGGATATGTTGTATATTTTTGATATTGATAACAAAGTATTGTCCATAATATTGACATGTTATTTGGTTATATTATAGATGGATGGATACACAGCTTTACATTGGGCTGCTGTGTATGGATATCTACAGATCACAAGATGTCTGGTAGAAGGAGGTGCCAGTCCCTTGGTTAAATCACATAAGGTAATATTTTATAGTATTTGACCAGTGTTCAACTATTTTAATGAATCACTAAAATGATGTATAAGATATGGTTGGTCAAATTGATTCTTTTTCAAGGCAATAGTCAAAAGTCATCTGATCCTTTAAATTTAACTTAAGATATGAAAAAGTTTTATGGAGGGTGTGGATACAGACATAGGAGGGTGTGTATAGGGTATGCAGATATAGGAGGGTGTATATGGGGTATACACATACAGGAGGGTGAGGATGGGGTATACACATATAGGATGGTGTGGATAGGGTATACACATATAGGAGGGTGTGGATGGGGTATGGAGATTTAGGAGGGTGTGGAGGGGTAATACAGATATAGGAGGGGTGGATGGGGTATACACATATAGAAGGGTGTGGATGGGGTATAGACATATAGGAGGGTGTGGATGGGGTATACACATATAGGAGAGTGTGAATGGAATATACAGGAATAGGAAGGTTTGGATGGGGTATACACATATAGGAGGGTGTGGATGGGGTATAGAGGTTGAGAAGGGTGTGGAGGGGTAATACAGATATAGGAGGGGATGGATAGGGTATACACCTATAGGAAGATGTGGATCGGGTATACACATATAGGAGGGTGTGGACGGGGTATAGAGGTTAAGAAGGGTGTGGAGGGGTAATACAGATACAGGAGGGTGTGGATTGGATATACTGATATAGGAGGGTGTGGATGGGGAATACTGATATAGGAAAGAGTGGATGGGTAATACAGATATAGGAGTGTGTGGATGGGGTATACAGATAAAGAAGGGTGTGGATTGGGTAGGGTATAGATGGGGTATACAGATATAGGAGGATGGGGATTGGGTATACAGATATAGAGAAAAAAGTAGTATTACATTTTCCCGGCTTTAGGTTGGCCTTTTGTGTACCCAAGGCAGTTGAAGGAAGTCAACTTAGAAGCGCTGTGATTAGATGTAAGAGTACAATATATATTTTTATGCCCCCACCGTAGCGGAGGGGGCATTAAGTTTTACCCTTGTCCGTCTGTACGTACATACATGTCCGTCCGTACGTCCCAAAATTGGTTTCTGATCTCTAACTTGAGTTTGCCTTAACCAAATGTTATGAAACTCATACACAATGCTAATTACCACAAAACTGAGATCAAGTTTGAATTTTGGTGGCGTCACTTTAACCGTTCTAGAGTTATGCCCCTTTATAAATGGAAATGCAAAATTTTTAGTTTCTGTTCTCTAACTTAAGTTTGCCTCAACCAAATGTTATGAAACTTATAACAATGCTTATTACCAATAAATTCAGATCAAGTTTGAATTTTGGTAGCGTCACTCTAACCGTTCTAGAGTTATGCCCCTTTATATAAATGGAAAAATTACAAAAATTTTAGTTTCCGTTCTCTTACTTGAGTTTGCTTCAACCAAATGTTATGAAACTTATACACAATGCTTATTATCTCAAAACACAGATTAAGTTTGAATTTTAGTGTCGTCACTTTAACCATTCTAGAGTTATGCCACTTTATAAATGGAAAAATTTGCAAAATTTTTAGTTTCCGTTCTCTAACTTAAGTTTGCCTCAACCAAATTTTATGAAACTCATACACAATGCTAATTACCACAAAACTGAGATCAAGTTTGAATTTTGGTGGCGTCACTTTAACCGTTCTAGAGTTATGCCCCTTTATAAATGGAAATGCAAAATTTTTAGTTTCTGTTCTCTAACTTAAGTTTGCCTCAACCAAATGTTATGAAACTTATAACAATGCTTATTACCAATAAATTCAGATCAAGTTTGAATTTTGGTAGCGTCACTCTAACCGTTCTAGAGTTATGCCCCTTTATATAAATGGAAAAATTACAAAAATTTTAGTTTCCGTTCTCTTACTTGAGTTTGCTTCAACCAAATGTTATGAAACTTATACACAATGCTTATTATCTCAAAACACAGATTAAGTTTGAATTTTAGTGTCGTCACTTTAACCATTCTAGAGTTATGCCACTTTATAAATGGAAAAATTTGCAAAATTTTTAGTTTCCGTTCTCTAACTTAAGTTTGCCTCAACCAAATTTTATGAAACTCATACACAATGCTAATTACCACAAAACTGAGATCAAGTTTGAATTTTGGTGGCGTCACTTTAACCGTTCTAGAGTTATGCCCCTTTATAAATGGAAATGCAAAATTTTTAGTTTCTGTTCTCTAACTTAAGTTTGCCTCAACCAAATGTTATGAAACTTATAACAATGCTTATTACCACAAAATAAAGATCAAGTTTGAATTTTGGTGGGGTCACTTTAACCATTCTCCAGTTATGCCCTTTATAAATGGAAAAAATGCAAAATTTTTAGTAAAACACAGATCAAGTTTGAATGTTGGTGGCGTCACTTTTACTGTTCTAGAGTTATACCCCTTTATAAATGGAAAAATTGCAAAATTTTTATTTTTTTCTAAATATCAATTAATTTTTGAAATTGGAGTTATCTTCCTTTGTCCATGATTATAGTTGAATCAACTACAATCAATGCTTTATACAAAGCAATGTTTAATTTTTACTTCCACTGATAAAACACAGATCAAGTTGAATTTGGGTAGTGTCACTTTAACCATTATTGAGTTATGCCCTTTGTAAATCGAAAGATTGCAAAATTTTTAGTTTCCATTCTGTAACTTAAGTTTGCCCCAACCAAACATTATGAAACCTATACACAATATTCATTACCACAAAACTAAGATCAAGTACAAATTTTTTGTTTCCGTTTTCGAACTTTAGTTTGATTCAACCAAATGTTATGAAACATACACAATGCTTATTACTACATAATACAGATTAAGTACAAAATTTGGTGAGAACACTTTTACCATTCTTGAGTTATGTCCCTTTATAAACATAAAAATTGCTGAATTTTTAGTTTCCGTTCTCTAACTTTATTTTATTTATCTATGAATAACTGCAGTGTGTATATTTACAATATAAATTTTGAAACCCATTGAAATATATTCTAGAGAATTGTTCGAAAAGACTTCCAAAATTTCATAAATTTGGTGTAAAATGACGGTGGGCATGGATAACATAAACAAGCTCCGTTGGATGTTGGTCATGGTACTATTTGACTTCAATTTTTAAAACAGAATAATAAAGTACTAATACCACACATAACTGTTTTGTCCAGGTTTTTATTATAAAAAGTGGTAAATTTAGAAAATGTTAGTATTGTCGCCTATGGCAGAATAAATACTACCGTTTTCCCTATACTGAAGAGAGCAAGGGAAAACAAAATCAATCAGAGTTCAGTTATATTGTACTATTTTAAAGCTTTTGATTAGTACATTTGATTTTTATCACCATGAATAGAAATTTTTCACTGAGACCAATACTGTGTTGAGAAAAGTGCTGAGTCATCACAAGAAGTCAAATTGATGGGTACTGATATGAAACTTTTATTCTAGGATTTCAAAATTAACTATTTTGTATAAAATACACCAAACTCTAATTCTTTTGTATTTGTTTTCACCTTTCGCAATGATTAATTCAATTGGAAACACCCGAATTCATGCGGCAAATATTTTTTACTGAAATATTTGCCTTTGGCTGTGTAATTCTCTAAATGTATCACTTTGGTATTTCTCAAGACATAATCTATTAAAATTGGAAATTGTCTGGTTAAGTTTGTTCTGTTTATGGAGTAAGGCAATATTTGGTCAAAATAGAAGCATTTTCAGTGTTAAAATTGTCCATCTAGGAAAAAAAGAGGCCCAATTGAGGCTAAATTTAGATAGAATTTATAATCTCCTGTGCAAAGAATTGTTCACATTCTTGGCCGTTCATGTAGCAAATATTTCAATAGTGCTTCATTTTGTAGTTTCTATCTTTTATTATATCAAGCATATATAATTTTTCATTTTCTACTGTTTGAAAGAACTATTGTTGGAAATGAATACTCCCAAGGGACATAATTCAGCTTTTTCATAGATTAATACAGGCAACAAAGGCAACTTTACAGATGAGTTTTTTTGCATATTTAATGTTTTAAGTGTCTAACATCTTTGTTTTTTATCATCTCAAGACAGAATAATGAATTTTATAACAAGCTCGGAAATTTTGAACCACAATATGACATATACTAAAGCATGGAATGGAGATAAGTATGAAAAATCTTGAATTTGTGCTTATGTTGTAAATTAAGGATAAAATGAATACAAATTGAATGATACTGTCATTTTTATCTGTTAAAATGGCACTGTATACTATTCTTTTTAAATAAGATAAGATATGATTGGATACAGGTAGTTTATTAAGCCTTATCTGAAAGAAGTACAGAAAGAGGTAAACCAGCATGTAGGGGTGGGGACATAAAATGATCCATGTTTCTTTAAGTAATGGGGACATACAAGTATTTATTATAGCCAAGGTTTTCACAATAACTCAGTATTGCATTGATAATGTCATAAGAATTATTTATATCTTTATGTCACAGTATAGGGAAAAAAGTAGTATTACATTTTCCCGGCTTTAGGTTGGCCTTTTGTGTACCCAAGGCAGGTGAAGGAAGTCAACTTACATATCTGTTAACTGACCCGTATCCTGTATAGAAAATAAATAGTTGAAAATTATTAGGGCCCCGCCGAATGGCGGACGCCCTATAGTGATCAATCTGTCCGTCCATCTGTCCGTCCTTCCGTCTGTAACAAATTGTGTCTGCTCTATATCTAGAGAACTGTTATGATTTCAAAGTTTATACTTGACATGTATATAAACCAACACCAGAGGGTGTGTCATAATGTATGTACAACTTCCTAGGTCAAAGGTCAAGGTCAAAACTTTTGTTTTAGTTGACAATCCCATGTCCTATGGTAACGATCGTGTCCGCTCTATATCTTGAGAACCGTTATGATTTCAAAGTTTATACTTGACATGTATATTAACCAACACCAGAGGGTGTGTCATAATGTATGTACAACTTCCTAGGTCAAAGGTCATGGTCAAAAACTTTGGTTTTAGTTGACAACCCCATGTCCTATAGTAAAGATCGTGTCCGCTCTATATCTTGAGAACCGTTATGATTTCAAAGTTTATACTTGACATGTATATAAACCAACACCAGAGGGTGCGTCATAATTTATATACAACTTCCTAGGTCAAAGGTCAAGGTCATAAACTTCGGTTTGAGTTGACAACCCCTTGTCCAATGATAAAGATACAAATTTTTTACCACACATTATTCACAGCGGGGCCCACAGAGATGCCTCCCATCTCAATGATATCTAGTTTTTTTCATCTCGACTTCCTTTAAATGTTTAACTTTTTTTTTTATTATACTCTAATATCAACCACCGTGGGAGGGCTGTATAGCCAGTCAAGGTCTTTAATAACCCCCATCATCATCTCTAGAAATAATGTATAAAACTCTACAGATGGACATGATAGATGCATACTGAGCTCCTTGTGACTTGTGAATTGAATATAATCAAGGAAATTGTTAAAGTGTTAAACATTAATCTATCATAGCCAGAAGTGCATTGAAAATAATAGTTTAAAATTATTTTCAGTTAATACTTTACCATTACTTTTCATGGTTTGGAAATTGTTTGTTTTAAAATATAAAAAAATGTCCCCTTAAATACTTAAATTCAGCTGGAAAAAATATAGGAGGGTTTGGATGGGTAATACAGGTATAAGAGGGTGTTGATTGGGTATACAGATATAGGAGGGTTTGGATTGGTAAAACAGATATAGGAGGGTTTGGATGGGAAATACAGATATAGGAGGATTTAAATGGGGTATACAGATATAGGAGGGTTTGGATGGGGTATACAGATATAGGAGGGTTTAAATTGGTTATACAGATATAGGAGGGTGTGGATGTGTAATACAGATATAGGAGGGTTTGAATGGAGTATACAGATATAGGAGGGTTTGGATGGGTAGAATTAATGAATAGAAAAGAATTGGGTACAAAAATATAAAAAATAGAGAAAAATATTGGGGTGTTAAAAATATAAAGAACTGTGAATAATGTGCCCACAAAATTAGAAAAGATAGTTAAAAATGAAAACCCCCAAAGTCCTCCACACCTCATGTAGACATAAGGATGCATTTACCAATCTTCAGACTGCTAAGAAAATTACAGGACCAAATGGTGACAGATGGAACTTTTATTCTGATTCTTTAAAAAAAAGAGTTAAAAGCCTATTTAAAGTCTTCACAAAATTGTGAAAAATAATCGAAATGTCGTCTCATTAGTTATATACCGGTATATATGGTTAGCATCTGTTAAGATAAAATAAATCTCCACTCAGCTGCTACTGGTCTTACTAATTGTAAGATATTATGTGTTACAGAAGCCTTCTTTGTAACAGGTGAAAGCAATATAAAGATTTGTCTGTATTTCAGGGTCTGACGCCATACGATCTAGCAGCAAAATTTAAATCTCTCCAGTATAAAGAAGTGATGGAATACTTACAGGTACATATAGTGATAGATATGGTGTTGAATTACAAATGCTTACACTTAGAATGAATCAAGTAGAAAATAAGTTACAAAATATAAAGAAATATAAAACTCAGAAATCAAATGCCGCAAAACTAAAATACTTCAGGAGAGAAATCTTAAAACATTAGTTTGGAACAATCAATTTAAATTTCTAATGCAATTATTTGTTATCACCATTTTGATTGGACAACATCATATATTTGAGGCGCTAAATCCACACTTAACAAGCTTTTAATTAAGCTTAGTTGTCATTTTTCAATTGAGGAATTTAATATTATGTGATTTCTTCAATATTCAACAAAATTAGCAGATGTCTTTTATTTCATATTCCAGAGTGAACAAGACGAGAGCAAGTTTTCTTAATTTTTGATCATTAATTGTTTTTGGTTTTTGATTTGGAGATGTACGGCGGCGGGCGGCTGCCAAACAGTGTCTGTTCATTAACATGAAAACGCTTTGAGGAAATCTTTTCAAATTAAGATATGTTGTTTCCTGTGACTAAATGAAGGTCAAGTTCAATTTTCACGATTTTAGCTTTTTTCGTTGTTGAGTTGTAGACCTTTCAGAAACAAAAGTGATTTTTACTATATGAATTTGAGTTATTTCCCTTTGAACAGAAATGGTATAATTAATAATCAATTTCTATGTCATTTGGTCTCTTGTTTATTTTGAGTTATTTCCCTTTGAACAGGAATGATTTAATTAATAATTATCTCATCAAAAATTGAATTCTTGGGGTTCTTTAATATGCTGATTCTAACAATGTACTTAGATTTGGGATATTGGACCATAATAGGTAAATGTCCAATTTCAAATTTTTCATTTCTTTGACCACATTCATTTTGTGTCATAAACCTATGCTGTGTCAAATACTCATTTTTTTATTTTGTATAGAATGCATAGAAATGGAGATAACTGTATTGTATAACTATTTTTAGCTTGGCCTACAATTAACTTTGTCCTATTTTAGCAAATATTCATTTACGTAGCTAACTACTATATCACTAGCCTTTTTACACTCAGGTTATGAGTTTTGAGTCCCTCACATGGCAGGTCCTTTGACTTCTTAAATTCACGCAAGTAATCAGTTTTCCACACTATTTGTTGTTATGCTTACAGATGTTGATTTGATATTTGGTATACAGTTTTAGGTTTACCATGACAAATTATAGAACAATTTCTGATTTTGTTCCGGTCTGAAATTTTGTGCAGAGTTATGGTCCTTTGACTTAGACAATTCAGGAAAGTAATCAGTTTTCAGCATTTTTTATACGACCGCAAAGAATTTTTGCGTTTATATAATGCTATGATGTCGGCGGTGTCGGCGGCGTCATCGTCTGAAGACACATTTGGTTTCCGACAATTACTTTAGTTTAAGTGAATGTCTCTCTATGATTTTTACCAGAAGGTTCAATACCACAAAAGGAAGGTTGGGAATGATTTTGGGGGTTATGGTACCAACAGTTTCAGAATTAGGGCCCAAAAAGGGGCCAAAAACAAGCATTTTTGTAGTTTCCGGACAATAACTTGTGTTTTAGTGTATGGATCTCTCTAAAATTGTACTACAAGGTTCCATACGACAAAGGAAAGGCTGGGAAGGAGTTAGTTTGGGGGGATTTTTTTTTCAATTTTTTTGGGGGTTCATATTTTTTTCTTCAAAATTATTGAAATTTCAAATTTTTTGAAAAGCTTCAAGAAGAAATCTTCAATTGCACAATATTGCAAAATAGCACAGTATTGGGCAATATCACAGTATTGCGCAACAGCACAGTATTGTGCAATAGCACAGTATTGAGCAATATCACAGTATTGTGCAATAGCAAGAAATCTTCAATTGCACAGTATTTGGGCAAAATCACAGTATTGCGCACACAGTATTGCGCAATAGCAAGAAATCTTCAATTGCACAGTATTGCAGAATAGCAGGAAATCTTCAATTGAAAATAAAGACAAATCTTTTTACCAATTTCAATGGGATTAATTTTAAAGTCTTTAATTTTTTGGTTCTAACCTTGTATTACTATTTTGGATATTGAGCCCCATTTTTAAATTGGTCTACATTGAGGTCAAAAGGGTCCAAAATTAAACTTTGTTTGATTTCATCCAAATTTGTATTATTGCTGTTCTTTAATATGCAGACTAACCGTGCATTTAGATTTTTAATTTTTGGGCCAGCCGTCTTCAAATTGGTCCATATTAAGGTCCAAAGGGTCCCAAAGTAAACTTTAGTTTTAATTTCAAAATAGAAATGAATTCTAGGGGTTCTTTGATTTGCTGAATTTAAGCGTGTATTAGGATTTTTGATTTTGGGCACAGTATTCAAGTTGGTTAAAATTGAATTATTATATATGCCCAATCAAACAGTGTTTTAGATTTTAGATTTTGGGCATGTTTTCAAAGTTGGTCCAAATTGTGTTCCAAATGCTCTTTGGTTTGCCCAATCTTACAATATATTATCCCATTTGAATTACCTCCCTTGCACTGCTTTCAAATTATGTATAAAGTAATGGTTAATGAACAATTAAGACAATTTAAAAGCAGTTTAAGGGAGGTAATCCAAATACAACGTTTTTATAAAGGAAGACCAGTAAAAATATCTTCAAATGTTGCATCTTTTTTTTTTTTTTTACAAAAAAATCCAACATATGAAAGATTTGACACCATATTTTAAATTCTATTATAAAATAGATTAAGTTAGCGCTATGGTAAATTTAAATGGGTAATTATGGTTGCAAACTCCATTGGAAATTTGAATTGAGATTATGACCATATATGGAGGGAAAGAATTTTTTTTTTTTTGAGGGGGGGGGGGGGGGGGGGGCTGGTTAATACACAACAGCATAGTGTATTGCACAAAAGCAAAAAAAAAGGGGGGGATAAATTTTTAATTTTTTTATTGGGGGGGGGGGGGGGGGGGCAATTCGCAACAGCAAAGTGTATTGCACAAAAGCAAAAAATTGAATATAAATTCAAATCATGTAACCGATTCTATGTTCTTTGACTACAGTTATTCTGTGTCAGATACGTTTTATGTTTCAAATATTTAATTACAATCAAAATTCAGACCTGTATCAAGCGCGAATATTGCGACCATTTTTGCCCCAACTATTCAGGGTTGGATCTCTGTGGTTGTATCCAGCTGCGCTCGGCGAAGCAATTTATTTTGCGTTCGTATAATGTAATGATGTTGGCCTCTGCGTCATCGTCCGAAGACACATTTGGTTTCCAGACAATAACAGGGACTGCGCTGGGCTTCTCTAATGTCGCAAATTGCAATTTTTTTTTTTATCCGGCGACAAAATATGGCTGCTGTCGATTTTTCTGGCGTCAACATTTCCCTATGTCAAAATGTTTCATTTCTTGACTGTAACGATAATATTACCGATCTTCATTTACATTGGTAAAAGAAAAAAAAAATTAATTTTAAGAAATTTTACCTGGCGACAAGTTTATGGCTTTGTTTATGACCCCAAGCTAAGCAATGGTTACAACAGGTGTTATAATTAGTTGTTACAGGTAATCCGTTTATCAGATGGGTCATTAATGATCATCAACATTAATTCATTCAAATAGAATTGGTCAGTCAGCATTTGTCATTTCATTTGAAGAAATTTTCATACGGCAACACAATTTGCAACGTTTACCATAGTTTCCTTAAGAAAACGTAATTGACAGAAAGATGAAAACCACAATAACTTGTTAAAACACATCATTTTACTTGTATTCCATAAAAAATGGTAAATTCAGACGTGATTTGTCTTTGCCTGCTCTCAATTTTGATACGAAAATAACAAAACTGGATGCCATTGTTGATTGTATTTACTTCTACTGAGTACTGTGTATAATCCTCCGAAGAAGGAGCACACCTGAATAAAGAAAGATAACTCAATTTGATTTTTTCCTAGTATTGAGATACCTACTAAAGATATGTCTACATACTTCTGACTTTAGAATTTATAGGTTTAGGTCTTTTGAGTTATGGGAAAAGTTAAGAGGGTCTTGGTAGCAGGATGGGTACGGTGCTTGGGTCATCATGTTCTGTATTCTTTATTTTTTATACAAATTTTTTGACTATTCTATCTAAACACCCATTATTCTCTTTTCTTCATTTAATTGCACATTTTCTCTATTCTGTAACATATACAGACCATAAGCTAATTATAAGGACAGGAACATTGATCAATAGAGTCATTATATATGCATCCCATTAGTCACTGTTTGGAGACATAAACATTCAAAATAAAAACATACATTTGTGGAAAATCAGCTGCTTTGTTTTAATCTTTATTGTTATAATTTTATACAACCGCAAAAAAATTTTGCGGTCCTATATTGGTATGACGTTGGCATATTCGTCGTTGTCCAAGACACATTGGTTTTTGCACAATAACTTTAGTTTAAGTGATTAGATCTCTATGAAATTTTACCATAAGGTTCAATACCACAAAAGGAAGGTTGGGATTGATTTTGGGGGTTATGGTACCAACAGTTAAGGAACTAGGGGCCAAAAAGGGGCCAAAAATAAACATTTTTGTAACTTCAAGACCATAACTTGTGTGTTAGTGTATGGATCTCTCTGACATTGTACCACAAGGTTCCATATCACAAAGGGAATGCTGGGATTGATTTTGGTAATTGCCTCAAAATTTGAGGAATAAGGGGCCAAAAAAGGGGCAAAAAACAAGCATTTTTCTAGTTTCATGACAATAACTTGTGTGTAAGTATATGAATCTTTCTGAAATTGTACTACAACGTTCCATATCACAAAGGGAAAGCTGGAATTGAGTTTGGGGGTAATTGCCCAAAACGTTTAGGAATAAGGGGCCAAAAAGGGGCCAAAATAAGCATTTTTCTAGTTTCCAGACAATAACTTGTGTTCAAGTGTATGGATCTCTCTCAAATTTTACTGCAAGGTATCATACCACAAAGGGAAGGCTGGGATTGATTTTGGGGGTAATTGCCTCAAAATTTTAGGAATAAGGGGAAAAAAGGGGGAAAAAAACAAGCATTTTTCTAGTTGCAGGACTATAACTTGTGTGTAGGTGTATGGATCTTTATGAAATTGTACTACAAGGTTCCATCACAAAGGGAAAGCTGGGTTTGAGTTTGGGGGTAATTGCCCAAAACGTTTAGGAATTCGGGGCCAAAAAGGGGCCTACATTAAGGTCCAAAGGGTCCAAAATTAAACTTAGTTTGATTTTAACAAAAATTGAATTCTTGGGGTTCTTATATATGCTAAATCTAAACATGTATTTAGATTTTTGATTATGGGCCCAATTTTCAAGTTGGTCCAAATTTGGGTCCAAAATTAAACTTTGTTTGATTTCAACAAAAATCGAATATATGAGGTTCTTTGATATGCTGAATCTAACCATGTATTTAGATTATTGATTTTTGGGCCCCGTTATCAAATTGGTCCACATTGAGGTCAAAAGGGTCCAAAATTAAACTTTGTTTGATTTCATCAAAAATTGAATTCTTTGGATTCTTTGATATGCTGAATCTAACCATGTATTTAGATTTTGGATATTGGACCATAATAGGTAGTTTAAATTTTTTAAGTTCTTAGACCACATTCATTCTTTGTCAGAAACCTATGCTGTGTCAAATATTTAATCACAATCCAAATTCAGAGCTGTATCAAGCTTGAATGTTGTGTCCATACTTGCCCCAACTGTTCAGGGTTCGACCACTGCAGTCGTATCAAGCTGCGCCCAGCGGAGCATTTTATTATTCATATACTTTTGAAATACTGACAAAGAAAATAAAATTACACATGTTGTTTTTTTTGTGTATATAAACCCTATGCGATTACTACCTTAGTCCATCATATTGAATGATGTACAGAGCATTAGAAATTTAAATTGAACATGGTTTCAATTTTGGTAGAGGAAATCAAGACTCGAGCTGGCTCTAAAGTTGGCTCCAAGTTTTCAAAACTGGTGACAAAATATAGCAATTAGCAATTTTTCTGGCTCCTACTTTTTAGCTCACCTGGCCCAAAGGGCCAAGTGAGCTTTTCTCATGACTTGTCGTCCGTCGTCGGCTTTAACTTTTTACATTTTGAACTTCTTCTAGAGAACCACTGAATGGAATGAGACCAAACATGGCATGAATGTTCCTTATGAGGTGCTGACCAAGTGTTGTTACTTTGTAGCGGATCCATCATCCAAGATGGCCGCCAGCGGGGGACTTAGTTTAACATAGGACCCTATGGGAAATACATACAAATGTCTTCT
This sequence comes from Mytilus californianus, assembly GCF_021869535.1. Taxonomy (NCBI): domain Eukaryota; kingdom Metazoa; phylum Mollusca; class Bivalvia; order Mytilida; family Mytilidae; genus Mytilus; species Mytilus californianus. The sequence goes on from NW_026262670.1 coordinate 6,822,593, forward strand.
TTTAGAGAACCACTGAATGGAATGAAACCAAACATGACATGAATGTTTCTTATGAGGTGCTGACCGAGTGTTGTTACTTTGAAGCCGATCCATAATCCAAGATGGCCGCCAGCGGGGGACTTAGTTTAACATAGGACCCTATGGGAAATACATACAAATGTCTTCTTTTAGAGAACCACTGAATGGAATGAAACCAAACATAGTATGAATGTTCCTTATGAGGTGCTGACCGAGTGTTGTTACTTTGAAGCCGATCCGTAATCCAAGATGGCCGCCAGCGGGGGACTTAGTTTAACATGGGACCCTATGGGAAATACATACAAATGTCTTCTTTTAGAGAACCACTGAATGGAATGAAATCAAACATGACATGAATGTTCCTTATGAGGTGCTGACCAAGTGTTGTTACTTTGAAGCCGATCCATAATCCAAGATGGCTGCCAGCGGGGGACTTAGTTTAACATGGGGACCCTATGGGAAATACATACAAATGTCTTCTTTTAGAGAACCACTGAATGGAATGAAACCAAACATGGCATGAATGTTCCTTATGAGGCGCTGACCAATTGTTGTTACTTTGAAGCCGATCCATAATCCAAGATGGCCGCCAGCGGGGGACTTAGTTTAACATGGGACCCTATGGGAAATACATACAAATGTCTTCTTTTAGAGAACCACTGAATGGAATGAAACCAAACATGACATGAATGTTTCTTATGAGGTGCTAACCAAGTGTTGTTACTTTGAAGCGGATCCATAATCCAAGATGGCCGCCTGCGGGGGACTTAGTTTAACATAGGACCCTATGGGAAATACATACAAATGTCTTCTTTTAGAGAACCACTGAATGAAATGAAACCAAACATGACATGAATGTTCCTTATGAGGTGCTGACCAAGTGTTGTTACTTTGAAGCCGATCCATAATCCAAGATGGCTGCCAGCGGGGGACTTAGTTTAACATGGGGACCCTATGGGAAATACATACAAATGTCTTCTTTTAGAGAACCACTGAATGGAATGAAACCAAACATGGCATGAATGTTCCTTATGAGGCGCTGACCAATTGTTGTTACTTTGAAGCCGATCCATAATCCAAGATGGCTGCCAGCGGGGGACTTAGTTTAACATGGGGACCTATGGGAAATACATACAAATGTCTTCTTTTAGAGAACCACTGAATGGAATGAAACCAAACATGGCATGAATGTTCCTTATGAGGCGCTGACCAATTGTTGTTACTTTGAAGCCGATCCATAATCCAAGATGGCCGCCAGCGGGGGACTTAGTTTAACATGGGACCCTATGGGAAATACATACAAATGTCTTCTTTTAGAGAACCACTGAATGGAATGAAACCAAACATGACATGAATGTTTCTTATGAGGTGCTAACCAAGTGTTGTTACTTTGAAGCGGATCCATAATCCAAGATGGCCGCCTGCGGGGGACTTAGTTTAACATAGGACCCTATGGGAAATACATACAAATGTCTTCTTTTAGAGAACCACTGAATGAAATGAAACCAAACATGGTATGAATGTTCCTTATGAGGTGCTGACCAAGCGTTGTTACTTTGAAGCCGATCCATCATCTAAGAAGGCAGCCATCGGGGGACTTATTTTAACATAGGACCCTATGGGAAATACATACAAATGTCTTCTTTTAGAGAACCACTGAATGGAATGAAACCAAACATGGTATGAATGTTCCTTATGAGGTGCTGACCAAGTGTTGTTACTTTGAAGCTGATCCATCATCCAAGATGGCTGCCTGCGGGGGGACTTAGTTTAACATAGGACCCTAAGGAAAATACATACAAATGTCTTCTTTTAGAGAACCACTGTATGGAATGAAACCAAACATGGCATGAATGTTCCTTATGAGGTGCTGACCAAGTGTTGTTACTTTGAAGCCGATTCATCATCCAAGATGGCCGCCTGTGGGGGACTTAGTTTAACATAGGACCCTATGCAAAATATTTACAAATGTTTTCTTTTAGAGAACCACTGAATGGAATGAAACCAAACATGGCATGAATGTTCCTTATGAAGGGCTGACCAAGTGTTGTTACTTTGAAGCCGATCCATCATCCAAGATGGCCACCAGCTGGGGACAGTGTTTAACAAAGGACCCTACGGACAATACATACAAATGTCTTCTTTTACAGAACCACTGAATGGATTGAAACCAATCATGGCATGAATATTCCTTATAAGGTGCTGACTAAGTGTTGTTACTTTGAAGCTGATCCTTCATCCATGATGGCTGCCAACGGGGGGACTTCCTTTAACATAAGACCATATTGGAAATACATACAAATGCTTCTTCTAGAGGTGCACTAAATGGAATGAAACCAAACATGGCATAAACATGATAAATGTTTCTTATGAGGTGCTGATGAAGTGTTGCTACTTTGTTGCTGATTTACTGTTCAAGATGGCCACCAGGATTTTTTATTAACTTACAGGGCCAATATTAAACCAAATTTGGCCTCACTCATTATTAGGGTATCTGTTATGATTTTAATCTATTTTAACATGATTTCCAAAACCAAAGTAGAATCAGGTGAGCGACACAGGCTCTTGAGAGCCTCTAGTTTGGAGCCAGAGCAGCCCCTGAATAACTTTAGTTTAAGTGAATGGCTCTCTATGAAATTTTAACAGAAGGTTCAATACCACAAAAAGGAAGGTTGGGATTGATTTTGGGAGTTATGGTACCAACAGTTTAAGAATTAGGGGCCAAAAACAAGCATTTTTGTAGTTTCCAGACAATAACTTGTGTGTAAGTGTATGGATCTCTCTGAAATTGTACCACAAGGTTCCATATCACAAAGGGAAGGCTGGGATTGAGTTTGTGGGTATTTGCCCCAAACGTTCAGGAATTAGTTGCAAAAAAGGGGCCAAAAACAAGTATTTTTCTAGTTTCCAGACAATAACTTGTGTTTAAGTGTATGGATCTCTCTAAAATTGTACTACAAGGTTCCATACCAGAAAGGGAAGGCTGGGATTGAGTTTGGGGGTTATTACTCCAAAGGGGGGGGGGGGGGGGGTCAAAAAGTTTGGGGGGGATTTTTTTGGGGGTTCATATTTTTTTCTTCAAAATTTTTGAAATTTCAAATTTGTTGAAAAGTTTCAAGAAGAAATCTTCAATTGCACAGTATTGCGCTAAAGCACAGTATTGCGCAACAGCACAGTATTACGCAATAGCAAAAAATCTTCAATTTCCCAGTATTGCACAATAGCACAGTATTAACAATAGCACAGTATTTGGGTAATAGCAAAAATTCTTTAATTGCACAGTATTGCGCAATAGCAAGAAATCTTCAATTGCGCAGTATTGGGTAATAGTCAGTATTGCGCAATAGCAAGAAATCTTCAATTGAAAAAAGGGACCTCGTTGGCCGAGTCTTCTAAGTAGTTACTACTGTAATCACTAGCCAGTCAACACTGAGGTTGTGAGTTCGAACCCCGATCGTGCGGGTGCACTCAACTCCAATCTTAATTGACTAGGATTGTCAGTTTTCCTATCGAAGGTTGTGGTTTTCTCCGGGTACTCCAGCTTCCTCCACCAATAAAAACTGGCCGCCACAAAATAGCCCAAAAGCGGTGCTTAAAAGTGGCATTAAAACACCAAAAATCATTCAAATCAATCAATCAAATGAAAATAAAGACAAATCTTTTAACCAATTTCAGTGGGATTAATTTAAAGTCTTTAATTTTTGGGGGTTCTAACCTTGTATTACTATTTTGATATTGAGCCCCATTTTTAAATTGGTCTACATTGAGGTCAAAAGGGTCCAAAATTAAACTTAGTTTGATTTCATCAAAAACTGAATTATTGTGGCTGTATGATATGCTGAATCATATTGTGCATTTAGATTTTGTATTTTAGGCCCTGTTTTCAAATTAGTCCATATTAAGGTTTGAAGGGTCCAAAATTAAACTGTGTTTGATTTCAACTAAAATTCTATTTTTGGTGTTTTTTTATATGCTGAATTTAACCATGTTGTTAAATTTTGGATATCAGACCATTCTAGGTAAATTAAATGTCCCATTTCGAATTTTTAAGATCTTTATCCACATTTATTTTGTGTCAGAAACCTATGTTATGTCAAAAATTTGATCACAATCCAAATTCAGACAGTATAAAGCTTGAATATTGTGTCCAAACTTGCCCCAACTGTTCAGGGTTTGTTCTCCGCGGTCGTATCAGGCTGTGCTCAGCATAGCATTTTATTTTATCTTGCTTTAAGATATTGATTTGATATTTGGTATTTAGCTGTACCATGACAGGTAACAGATCAAGTTCGGAGTTAATTCTGGTCTGATGATTTTGTGCAGAGTTTTGGTCCTTTGACTTCACACAAATAATCAGTTTTTCAAAAAAAAAATGTATTATGCTTGAAGATATTGATTTGATATTTGGTATATAGTTTAACCATGACTTGTTATAGATTAAGATCAAATTTTTTTTCGGTTCGGATGATTTTTGTCGAGCCTTCGACTTTAGTCGAAAAAGCGAGACATATCGATCCTACATTCCGTCGGCGTTGTCGTCGGCGGCGTCCACAAATATTCACTCTGTGGTTAAAGTTTTTGAAATTTTAATAACTTTCTTAAACTATCTTGGATTTCTACCAAACTTGGACAGAAGCTTGTTTATGATCATAAGATAGTATCCAGAAGTAAATTTTGTAAAAATAAAATTCCATTTTTTTCCGTATTTTACTTATAAATGGACTTAGTTTTTCTGCCGGGAAATATTACATTCACTCTGTGGTTAAAGTTTTTAAAATTTTAATAACTTTCTTATACTATTTTGGATTTGTACCAAACTTGGACAGAAGCTTGTTTATGATCAAAAGCTAGTATCTAGAAGGAAATTTTGTAAAATAATAAATCCATTTTTTCCGTATTTTACTTTTAAATGGACTTAGATTTTCTGTCAGGAAACAACACATTCACTCTGTGGTTAAAGTTTTTAAAATTTTAATAACTTTCTTATACTATTTTGGATTTGTACCAAACTTTAACAGAAGCTTGTTTATGATCAAATGCTAGTATCTAGAAGGAAATTTTGTTTTCTTCCAGTTAACATTACATTCAGTCTGCAGTTAAAGTTTTTAAACATTTATTAGATTCATAAACTATCCTGGATTTTTACCAAACTTGGACAGAAGCTTCTTACAATCAAAAGATAGTATCAAGAGGAATATTTTTATTGATTTACTTCCTCATTTTTGTTGAGCCTGAGATTAACAGAAAAAATAGGCGAGACACTGGGTTCCCCGGAACCCTAACGAATTTTTTTACCGAGTCAAACCAAATAATCTTATAACATTGCATCCAACAGTGAGCTTGTGAGTTGCTTTTAACTTACATCTTAATTGACATGTCGAAGTTTTATGGTTTCCTCAGGGCACTCAGGCATGCTCCAGTCCAATAAAAAATGACCACCACAGTATAACCAATAGTGCTCTGAAAGTGGTGTTAAACACCAACAAGCAATCAATCCTTACCACCTCGATATAGACTATAGTACTGAAAGTGGTGTTAAACATCAACAAGCAATCAATCCTTACCACCTCGATATAGACAATAGTACTGAAAGTGGTGTTAAACACCAACAATCAATCCTTACCACCACGATATAGACAATAGTACTGAAAGTGGTGTTAAACACCAACAAGCAATCAATCCTTACCACCTCGATATAGACAATAGTACTGAAAGTGGTGTTAAACATCAACAAGCAATCAATCCTTACCACCTCGATATAGACAATAGTACTGAAAGTGGTGTTAAACACCAACAATCAATCAATCCTTACCACCTCGATATAGACAATAGTACTGAAAGTGGTGTTAAACACCAACAATCAATCCTTACCACCTAGATATAGACAATAGTACTGAAAGTGGTGTTAAACACCAACAATCAATCAATCAATCCTTACCACCAAGATATAGACAATAGTACTGAAAGTGGTGTGAAACACCAACAATCAATCCTTACCACCACGATATAGACAATAGTACTGAAAGTGGTGTTAAACACCAACAAGCAATCAATCCTTACCACCTAGATATAGACAATAGTACTGAAAGTGGTGTTAAACACCAACAATCAATCCTTTCCACCACGATATAGACAATAGTACTGAAAGTGGTGTTAAACACCAACAATCAATCCTTACCACCTAGATATAGACAATAGTACTGAAAGTGGTGTTAAACACCAACAATCAATCAATCAATCCTTACCACCTCGATATAGACAATAGTACTGAAAGTGGTGTTAAACACCAACAATCAATCCTTACCACCAAGATATAGACAATAGTACTGAAAGTGGTGTTAAACATCAACAAGCAATCAATCCTTACCACCTCGATATAGACAATAGTACTGAAAGTGGTGTTAAACACCAACAATCAATCCTTACCACCACGATATAGACAATAGTACTGAAAGTGGTGTTAAACACCAACAAGCAATCAATCCTTACCACCTCGATATAGACAATAGTACTGAAAGTGGTGTTAAACATCAACAAGCAATCAATCCTTACCACCTCGATATAGACAATAGTACTGAAAGTGGTGTTAAACACCAACAATCAATCAATCCTTACCACCTCGATATAGACAATAGTACTGAAAGTGGTGTTAAACACCAACAATCAATCCTTACCACCTAGATAGACAATAGTACTGAAAGTGGTGTTAAACACCAACAATCAATCAATCAATCCTTACCACCAAGATATAGACAATAGTACTGAAAGTGGTGTGAAACACCAACAATCAATCCTTACCACCACGATATAGACAATAGTACTGAAAGTGGTGTTAAACACCAACAAGCAATCAATCCTTACCACCTAGATATAGACAATAGTACTGAAAGTGGTGTTAAACACCAACAATCAATCCTTTCCACCACGATATAGACAATAGTACTGAAAGTGGTGTTAAACACCAACAATCAATCAATCAATCCTTACCACCTCGATATAGACAATAGTACTGAAAGTGGTGTTAAACACCAACAATCAATCCTTACCACCAAGATATAGACAATAGTACTGAAAGTGGTGTTAAACATCAACAAGCAATCAATCCTTACCACCTCGATATAGACAATAGTACTGAAAGTGGTGTTAAACACCAACAAGCAATCAATCTTTACCACCACGATATAGACAATAGTACTGAAAGTGGTGTTAAACACCAACAATCAATCAATCCTTACCACCTCGATATAGACAATAGTACTAAAAGTGGTGTTAAACACCAACAAGCAATCAATCCTTACCACCTCAATATAGACAATAGTACTGAAAGTGGTGTTAAACACCAACAAGCAATCAATCCTCACCACCAAGATATAGACAATAGTACTGAAAGTGGTGTTAAACACCAACAATCAATCCTTTCCACCACGATATAGACAATAGTACTGAAAGTGGTGTTAAACACCAACAATCAATCCTTACCACCTAGATATAGACAATAGTACTGAAAGTGGTGTTAAACACCAACAATCAATCAATCAATCCTTACCACCAAGATATAGACAATAGTACTGAAAGTGGTGTTAAACACCAACAATCAATCCTTACCACCTAGATATAGACAATAGTACTGAAAGTGGTGTTAAACACCAACAATCAATCAATCAATCCTTACCACCAAGATATAGACAATAGTACTGAAAGTGGTGTTAAACACCAACAATCAATCCTTACCACCACGATATAGACAATAGTACTGAAAGTGGTGTTAAACACCAACAATCAATCCTTACCACCATGATATAGACAATAGTACTGAAAGTGGTGTTAAACACCAACAATCAATCAATCTCTCTTTACCACCACGATATAGACAATAGTACTGAAAGTGGTGCTAAACATCAACAATCAATCCTTACCACCTAGATATAGACAATAGTACTGAAAGTGGTGTTAAACACCAACAATCAATCCTTACCACCAAGATATAGACAATAGTACTGAAAGTGGTGTTAAACACCAACAATCAATCAATCCTTACCACCTCGATATAGACAATAGTACTGAAAGTGGTGTTAAACACCAACAATCAATCCTTACCACCAAAATATAGACAATAGTACTGAAAGTGGTGCTAAAGACCAACAATCAATCCTTACCACCAAGATATAGACAATAGTACTGAAAGTGGTGCTAAAGACCAACAATCAATCAATCCTTACCACCACAATATAGACAATAGTACTGAAAGTGGTGTTAAACATCAACAAACAATCAATCCTTACCACCATGATATAGACAATAGAACTGAAAGTGGTGTTAACCACCATCAATCAATCAATCCATCCTTACCACCAAGATAAAGACATTAGTACTGAAAGTGGTGTTAAACACCAACAATCAATCCTTACCACCTCGATATAGACAATAGTACTGAAAGTGGTGTTAAACACCAACAATCAATCCATACCGGCAAGATCATACTTGCCAACCTCTGACAATGAGAAATCATGTCATGACATGACATGACATGTCAAAAAGCGTGTGAAAACGCGCGATGAAGATGCAGACTCTTTTTATATGAACAATGTTCCTAATTTCACATTATCATGATTATACAAATTTGTTAATATATAATAAAAACAATATTCTAGAGTAAACATTTATTTTATTTAACAGTGGTCTGTAGTGCTGCTTTTAAAGCAACACACTAGGCTTAGGCACATATTCAAAACAACTGCCAGTTTGATTACATTTACTTGATAACAAGGCACACAATATATCATTGTCGAGTTCTGATCAGAATTCAGTGTAGATTTCTTTATAATTGAAAATGTTCTCTCACAGTCAGAATTGATATTTGGCTGAACTTAAATAGCTTGATCAAGCTTTGAATGAGTGTCATAACGTTTTTTTGTCATCTAAAATGTCATCTATTATCTTTGTCATTGCTCCCAACGAACTATATATGTTGCTATTGTCTCTGAGGCTATTGTCTGGTCAAAACTGGGTAGTTCATCAGAAGACAGCTGGTACTATGAGAACTGATCCAACAGTTCCATGACATTTCCATCCCCTTTGACCTGTGGGAATCTGTTGGCTAGATTTGAAACTGAAAAAGAAAAGTATTTTGTTATTTGATTACCATTAAGCACGTTAAATGCTTAATCAAATCGCTACATGTATTGTTATGATTGCAACATAGGGTGCACAATGCGTTACTCGTCTCTCGATAATTTAAACATGAACTCCCAAATATAATTTGTAAATCTTGAAATTTATCTTGGTACGTACACATCGTGTTCGATTAGCAATCGGCTCTTTAGACGACGGCACAGGTCCTATAAGCTAGCTATTTCTATCGACATTTCCCCTAAGTGAATTTGAAAGAAAGAAAGTCACAAAATCGTAAAAACTAATCACAAACTACTTACCTTAAGGGCTTTTGCTGTTCGTCCATAAAGAAAAATAAACAATGGCGACGATACAATTACTTTGAAATTTTCTGTAATTTTTGTCTAATAATGAAAAAACCCGAGAACCGCGATATCACTAACGACCAAAAAATCAAAACAACGAAAAAGCGTGTAATTGCGTGTAAAGTGGCGAAACGCGTGTGCACGCCATGTGACAAAATCCTCCATGTAAACCGTTGAAAAAGCGTGTATTACACACGAATATCATGTCATTTGGCAACTATGGGCAAGATATAGACAATAGTACTGAAAGTGGTGTTAAACACCAACAATTAATCCTTACCACCACGATATAGACAATAGTACTGAAACTGGTGTTAAACACCAACAATCAATCCATCCTTACCACCACGATATAGACAATAGTACTGAAAGTGGTGTTAAACACCAACAATCAATCCTTACCACCACGATATAGACAATAGTACTGAAAGTGGTGTTAAACACCAACAATCCATCCTTACCACCAAGATATAGACAACAGTACTGGAAGTGGTCTTAAACACCAACAATTAATCCATCCTTACCACCTCAGGTTTCCTCAGGGCACTCAGGCATGCTCCAGTCCAATAAAAACTGACCACTACAGTATAGCCAATAGTGCTCTGAAAGTGGTGTTAAACACCAACAAGCAATCAATCCTTACCACCTCGATATAGACTATAGTACTGAAAGTGGTGTTAAACATCAACAAGCAATCAATCCTTACCACCTCGATATAGACAATAGTACTGAAAGTGGTGTTAAACACCAACAATCAATCAATCCTTACCACCTCGATATAGACAATAGTACTGAAAGTGGTGTTAAACACCAACAATCAATCAATCCTTACCACCTCGATATAGACAATAGTACTTAAAGTGGTGTTAAACACCAACAATCAATCAATCAATCCTTACCACCAAGATATAGACAATAGTACTGAAAGTGGTGTTAAACACCAACAATCAATCCTTACCACCACGATATAGACAATAGTACTGAAAGTGGTGTTAAACACCAACAATCAATCAATCCTTACCACCTCGATATAGACAATAGTACTGAAAGTGGTGTTAAACACCAACAATCAATCCTTACCACCATGATATAGACAATAGTACTGAAAGTGGTGTTAAACACCAACAATCAATCAATCTCTCCTTACCACCACGATATAGACAATAGTACTGAAAGTGGTGTTAAACACCAACAATCAATCAATCCTTACCACCTCGATATAGACAATAGTACTGAAAGTGGTGTTAAACACCAACAATCAATCCTTACCACCATGATATAGACAATAGTACTGAAAGTGGTGTTAAACACCAACAATCAATCAATCTCTCCTTACCACCACGATATAGACAATAGTACTGAAAGTGGTGTTAAACACCAACAATCAATCAATCCTTACCACCTCGATATAGACAATAGTACTGAAAGTGGTGTTAAACACCAACAATCAATCCTTACCACCATGATATAGACAATAGTACTGAAAGTGGTGTTAAACACCAACAATCAATCAATCTCTCCTTACCACCACGATATAGACAATAGTACTGAAAGTGGTGTTAAACACCAACAATCAATCAATCCTTACCACCTCGATATAGACAATAGTACTGAAAGTGGTGTTAAACACCAACAATCAATCCTTACCACCATGATAGAGACAATAGTACTGAAAGTGGTGTTAAACACCAACAATCAATCAATCTTTCCTTACCACCACGATATAGACAATAGTACTGAAAGTGGTGTTAAACATCAACAATCAATCAATCCTTACCACCACGATATAGACAATAGTACTGAAAGTGGTGCTAAACACCAACAATCAATCAATCCTCACCACCTCGATATAGACAATGGTACTGAAAGTGGTGCTAAACATCAACAATCAATCAATCCTTACCACCAAGATATAGACAATAGTACTGAAAGTGGTGCTAAACACCAACAATCAATCAATCCTCACCACCTCGATATAGACAATGGTACTGAAAGTGGTGTTAAACACCAACAATCAATCAATCAATCCTTACCACCAAGATATAGACAATAGTACTGAAAGTGGTGTTAAACACCAACAAACAATCCTTACCACCTAGATATAGACAATAGTACTGAAAGTTGTGTTAAACACCAACAATCAATCAATCAATCCTTACCACCAAGATATAGACAATAGTACTGAAAGTGGTGTTAAACACCAACAATCAATCAATCAATCCTTACCACCAAGATATAGACAATAGTACTGAAAGTGGTGTTAAACACCAACAATCAATCCTTACCACCAAGATATAGACAATAGTACTGAAAGTTGTGTTAAACACCAACAATTAATCCTTACCACCACGATATAGACAATAGTACTGAAAGTGGTGTTAAACACCAACAATCAATCAATCAATCCTTACCACCAAGATATAGACAATAGTACTGAAAGTGGTGTTAAACATCAACAATCAATCCTTACCACCACGATATAGACAATAGTACTGAAAGTGGTGTTAAACACCGACAATCAATCAACCCTTACCACCAAGATATAGACAATAGTACTGAAAGTGGTGTTAAACAGCAACAATCAATCAATTCTTACCACCTCGATATAGACAATAGTACTGAAAGTGGTGTTAAACACCAACAATCAATCAACCCTTACCACCAAGATATAGACAATAGAACTGAAAGTGGTGTTAAACACCAACAATCAATCAATCCTTACCACCACGATATAGACAATAGTACTGAAAGTGGTGTTAAGCACCAACAATCAATCAATCCTTACCACCACGATATAGACAATAGTACTGAAAGTGGTGTTAAACACCCAACAATCAATCAATCCTTACCACCATGATATAGACAATAGTACTGAAAGTGGTGTTAAACATCCAACAATCAATCCTTACCACCACGATATAGACAATAGTACTGAAAGTGGTGTTAAACATCCAACAATTAATCCTTACCACCACGATATAGACAATAGTACTGAAAGTGGTGTTAAACACCAACAAGCAATCAATCCTTACCACCACGATATAGACAATAGTACTGAAAGTGGTGTTAAACATCAACAATCAATCAATCCTTACCACCATGATATAGACAATAGTACTGAAAGTGGTGCTAAACATCAACAATCAATCAATCCTTACCACCAAGATATAGACAATAGTACTGAAAGTGGTGTTAAACACCAACAATCAATCAATCCTTACCACCACGATATAGACAATAGTACTGAAAGTGGTGTTAAACACCAACAATCAATCCTTACCACCACGATATAGACAATAGTACTGAAAGTGGTGTTAAACATCAACAATCAATCTCTCCTTACCACCATGATATAGACAATAGTACTGAAAGTGGTGTTAAACACCAACAATCAATCCTTACCACCATGATATAGACAATAGTACTGAAAGTGGTGTTAAACATCAACAATCAATCAACCCTTACCACCAAGATATAGACAATAGAACTGAAAGTGGTGTTTAACATCAACAATCAACAAATCCTTACCACCTCGATATAGACAATAGTACTGAAAGTGGTGTTAAACACCAACAATCAATCAATCCTTACCACATCGATATAGACAATAGTACTGAAAGTGGTGTTAAACACCAACAATCAATCAATCCTTACCACCATGATATAGACAATAGTACTGAAAGTGGTGTTAAACACCAACAATCAATCCATCAATCCTTACCACCACGATATAGACAATAGTACTGAAAGTGGTGTTAAACATCAACAATCAATTCTTACCACCTCGATATAGATAATAGTACTGAAAGTGGTGTTAAACACCAACACTCAATCAATCCTTACCACCACGATATAGACAATAGTACTGAAAGTGGTGTTAAACATCAACAATCAATCCATCCTTACCACCACAATATAGACAATAGAACTGAAAGTGGTGTTAAACACCAACAATCAATCAATCAATCCTTACCACCACGATATAGACAATAGTACTGAAAGTGGTGTTAAACACCAACAATCAATCAATCCTTACCACCTCTAAATAGACAATAGTACTGAAAGTGGTGTTAAACACCAACAATCAATCCTTACCACCTCGATATAGACAATAGTACTGAAAGTGGTGTTAAACATCAACAATCAATCAATCCTTACCACCATGATATAGACAATAGTACTGAAAGTGGTGCTAAACATCAACAATCAATCAATCCTTACCACCAAGATATAGACAATAGTACTGAAAGTGGTGTTAAACACCAACAATCAATCAATCCTTACCACCACGATATAGACAATAGTACTGAAAGTGGTGTTAAACACCAACAATCAATCCTTACCACCACGATATAGACAATAGTACTGAAAGTGGTGTTAAACATCAACAATCAATCTCTCCTTACCACCACGATATAGACAATAGTACTGAAAGTGGTGTTAAACATCAACAATCAATCCTTACCACCACGATGTAGACAATAGTACTGAAAGTGGTGTTAAACACCAACAATCAATCAATCCTTACCACCAAGATATAGACAATAGTACTGAAAGTGGTGTTAAACACCAACAATCAATCCTTACCACCACGATATAGACAATAGTACTGAAAGTGGTGTTAAACATCCAACAATTAATCCTTACCACCACGATATAGACAATAGTACTGAAAGTGGTGTTAAACACCAACAAGCAATCAATCCTTACCACCACGATATAGACAATAGTACTGAAAGTGGTGTTAAACATCAACAATCAATCAATCCTTACCACCATGATATAGACAATAGTACTGAAAGTGGTGCTAAACATCAACAATCAATCAATCCTTACCACCAAGATATAGACAATAGTACTGAAAGTGGTGTTAAACACCAACAATCAATCAATCCTTACCACCACGATATAGACAATAGTACTGAAAGTGGTGTTAAACACCAACAATCAATCCTTACCACCACGATATAGACAATAGTACTGAAAGTGGTGTTAAACATCAACAATCAATCAACCCTTACCACCAAGATATAGACAATAGAACTGAAAGTGGTGTTTAACATCAACAATCAACAAATCCTTACCACCTCGATATAGACAATAGTACTGAAAGTGGTGTTAAACACCAACAATCAATCAATCCTTACCACATCGATATAGACAATAGTACTGAAAGTGGTGTTAAACACCAACAATCAATCAATCCTTACCACCATGATATAGACAATAGTACTGAAAGTGGTGTTAAACACCAACAATCAATCCATCAATCCTTACCACCACGATATAGACAATAGTACTGAAAGTGGTGTTAAACATCAACAATCAATTCTTACCACCTCGATATAGATAATAGTACTGAAAGTGGTGTTAAACACCAACACTCAATCAATCCTTACCACCACGATATAGACAATAGTACTGAAAGTGGTGTTAAACATCAACAATCAATCAACCCTTACCACCAAGATATAGACAATAGAACTGAAAGTGGTGTTAAACACCAACAATCAATCAACCCTTACCACCAAGATATAGACAATAGAACTGAAAGTGGTGTTAAACACCAACAATCAATCAATCCTTACCACCACGATATAGACAATAGTACTGAAAGTGGTGTTAAGCACCAACAATCAATCAATCCTTACCACCACGATATAGACAATAGTACTGAAAGTGGTGTTAAACACCCAACAATCAATCAATCCTTACCACCATGATATAGACAATAGTACTGAAAGTGGTGTTAAACATCCAACAATCAATCCTTACCACCACGATATAGACAATAGTACTGAAAGTGGTGTTAAACATCCAACAATTAATCCTTACCACCACGATATAGACAATAGTACTGAAAGTGGTGTTAAACACCAACAAGCAATCAATCCTTACCACCACGATATAGACAATAGTACTGAAAGTGGTGTTAAACATCAACAATCAATCAATCCTTACCACCATGATATAGACAATAGTACTGAAAGTGGTGCTAAACATCAACAATCAATCAATCCTTACCACCAAGATATAGACAATAGTACTGAAAGTGGTGTTAAACACCAACAATCAATCAATCCTTACCACCACGATATAGACAATAGTACTGAAAGTGGTGTTAAACACCAACAATCAATCCTTACCACCACGATATAGACAATAGTACTGAAAGTGGTGTTAAACATCAACAATCAATCTCTCCTTACCACCATGATATAGACAATAGTACTGAAAGTGGTGTTAAACACCAACAATCAATCCTTACCACCATGATATAGACAATAGTACTGAAAGTGGTGTTAAACATCAACAATCAATCAACCCTTACCACCAAGATATAGACAATAGAACTGAAAGTGGTGTTTAACATCAACAATCAACAAATCCTTACCACCTCGATATAGACAATAGTACTGAAAGTGGTGTTAAACACCAACAATCAATCAATCCTTACCACATCGATATAGACAATAGTACTGAAAGTGGTGTTAAACACCAACAATCAATCAATCCTTACCACCATGATATAGACAATAGTACTGAAAGTGGTGTTAAACACCAACAATCAATCCATCAATCCTTACCACCACGATATAGACAATAGTACTGAAAGTGGTGTTAAACATCAACAATCAATTCTTACCACCTCGATATAGATAATAGTACTGAAAGTGGTGTTAAACACCAACACTCAATCAATCCTTACCACCACGATATAGACAATAGTACTGAAAGTGGTGTTAAACATCAACAATCAATCCATCCTTACCACCACAATATAGACAATAGAACTGAAAGTGGTGTTAAACACCAACAATCAATCAATCAATCCTTACCACCACGATATAGACAATAGTACTGAAAGTGGTGTTAAACACCAACAATCAATCAATCCTTACCACCTCTAAATAGACAATAGTACTGAAAGTGGTGTTAAACACCAACAATCAATCCTTACCACCTCGATATAGACAATAGTACTGAAAGTGGTGTTAAACATCAACAATCAATCAATCCTTACCACCATGATATAGACAATAGTACTGAAAGTGGTGCTAAACATCAACAATCAATCAATCCTTACCACCAAGATATAGACAATAGTACTGAAAGTGGTGTTAAACACCAACAATCAATCAATCCTTACCACCACGATATAGACAATAGTACTGAAAGTGGTGTTAAACACCAACAATCAATCCTTACCACCACGATATAGACAATAGTACTGAAAGTGGTGTTAAACATCAACAATCAATCTCTCCTTACCACCACGATATAGACAATAGTACTGAAAGTGGTGTTAAACATCAACAATCAATCCTTACCACCACGATGTAGACAATAGTACTGAAAGTGGTGTTAAACACCAACAATCAATCAATCCTTACCACCAAGATATAGACAATAGTACTGAAAGTGGTGTTAAACACCAACAATCAATCCTTACCACCACGATATAGACAATAGTACTGAAAGTGGTGTTAAACATCCAACAATTAATCCTTACCACCACGATATAGACAATAGTACTGAAAGTGGTGTTAAACACCAACAAGCAATCAATCCTTACCACCACGATATAGACAATAGTACTGAAAGTGGTGTTAAACATCAACAATCAATCAATCCTTACCACCATGATATAGACAATAGTACTGAAAGTGGTGCTAAACATCAACAATCAATCAATCCTTACCACCAAGATATAGACAATAGTACTGAAAGTGGTGTTAAACACCAACAATCAATCAATCCTTACCACCACGATATAGACAATAGTACTGAAAGTGGTGTTAAACACCAACAATCAATCCTTACCACCACGATATAGACAATAGTACTGAAAGTGGTGTTAAACATCAACAATCAATCAACCCTTACCACCAAGATATAGACAATAGAACTGAAAGTGGTGTTTAACATCAACAATCAACAAATCCTTACCACCTCGATATAGACAATAGTACTGAAAGTGGTGTTAAACACCAACAATCAATCAATCCTTACCACATCGATATAGACAATAGTACTGAAAGTGGTGTTAAACACCAACAATCAATCAATCCTTACCACCATGATATAGACAATAGTACTGAAAGTGGTGTTAAACACCAACAATCAATCCATCAATCCTTACCACCACGATATAGACAATAGTACTGAAAGTGGTGTTAAACATCAACAATCAATTCTTACCACCTCGATATAGATAATAGTACTGAAAGTGGTGTTAAACACCAACACTCAATCAATCCTTACCACCACGATATAGACAATAGTACTGAAAGTGGTGTTAAACATCAACAATCAATCCATCCTTACCACCACAATATAGACAATAGAACTGAAAGTGGTGTTAAACACCAACAATCAATCAATCAATCCTTACCACCACGATATAGACAATAGTACTGAAAGTGGTGTTAAACACCAACAATCAATCAATCCTTACCACCTCTAAATAGACAATAGTACTGAAAGTGGTGTTAAACACCAACAATCAATCCTTACCACCTCGATATAGACAATAGTACTGAAAGTGGTGTTAAACATCAACAATCAATCAATCCTTACCACCATGATATAGACAATAGTACTGAAAGTGGTGCTAAACATCAACAATCAATCAATCCTTACCACCAAGATATAGACAATAGTACTGAAAGTGGTGTTAAACACCAACAATCAATCAATCCTTACCACCACGATATAGACAATAGTACTGAAAGTGGTGTTAAACACCAACAATCAATCCTTACCACCACGATATAGACAATAGTACTGAAAGTGGTGTTAAACATCAACAATCAATCTCTCCTTACCACCACGATATAGACAATAGTACTGAAAGTGGTGTTAAACATCAACAATCAATCCTTACCACCACGATGTAGACAATAGTACTGAAAGTGGTGTTAAACACCAACAATCAATCAATCCTTACCACCAAGATATAGACAATAGTACTGAAAGTGGTGTTAAACACCAACAATCAATCCTTACCACCACGATATAGACAATAGTACTGAAAGTGGTGTTAAACACCAACGATCAATCAATCCTTACCACCATGATATAGACAATAGTACTGAAAGTGGT
Organism: Mytilus californianus; assembly: GCF_021869535.1. Lineage (NCBI taxonomy): Eukaryota > Metazoa > Mollusca > Bivalvia > Mytilida > Mytilidae > Mytilus > Mytilus californianus. The sequence goes on from NW_026262670.1 coordinate 6,841,192, forward strand.
GTTAAACACCAACAATCAATCCATCCTTACCACCAAGATATAGACAATAGTACTGAAAGTGGTGTTAAACACCAACAATCAATCCTTACCACCACGATATAGACAATAGTACTGAAAGTGGTGTTAAACATCAACAATCAATCAACCCTTACCACCAAGATATAGACAATAGAACTGAAAGTGGTGTTTAACATCAACAATCAACAAATCCTTACCACCTCGATATAGACAATAGTACTGAAAGTGGTGTTAAACACCAACAATCAATCAATCCTTACCACATCGATATAGACAATAGTACTGAAAGTGGTGTTAAACACCAACAATCAATCAATCCTTACCGCCATGATATAGACAATAGTACTGAAAGTGGTGTTAAACACCAACAATCAATCCATCAATCCTTACCACCACGATATAGACAATAGTACTGAAAGTGGTGTTAAACATCAACAATCAATTCTTACCACCTCGATATAGATAATAGTACTGAAAGTGGTGTTAAACACCAACAATCAATCAATCCTTACCACCACGATATAGACAATAGTACTGAAAGTGGTGTTAAACATCAACAATCAATCCATCCTTACCACCACAATATAGACAATAGAACTGAAAGTGGTGTTAAACACCAACAATCAATCAATCAATCCTTACCACCACGATATAGACAATAGTACTGAAAGTGTTGTTAAACACCAACAATCAATCAATCCTTACCACCTCTAAATAGACAATAGTACTGAAAGTGGTGTTAAACACCAACAATCAATCAATCCTTAACACCTCGATATAGACAATAGTACTGAAAGTGGTGTTAAACACCAACAATCAATCAATCCTTACCACCAAGATATAGACAATAGTACTGAAAGTGGTGTTAAACACCAACAATCAATCCTTACCACCACGATATAGACAATAGTACTGAAAGTGGTGTTAAACACCAACAATCAATCAATCCTTACCACCTCTAAATAGACAATAGTACTGAAAGTGGTGTTAAACACCAACAATCAATCCTTACCACCTCGATATAGACAATAGTACTGAAAGTGGTGTTAAACACCAACAATCAATCAATCCTTACCACCTCGATATAGACAATAGTACTGAAAGTGGTGTTAAACACCAACAATCAATCAATCCTTACCACCAAGATATAGACAATAGTACTGAAAGTGGTGTTAAACACCAACAATCAATCCTTACCACCACGATATAGACAATAGTACTGAAAGTGGTGTTAAACACCAACAATCAATCAATCCTTACCACCTCTAAATAGACAATAGTACTGAAAGTGGTGTTAAACACCAACAATCAATCCTTACCACCTCGATATAGACAATAGTACTGAAAGTGGTGTTAAACACCAACAATCAATCAATCCTTACCACCTCGATATAGACAATAGTACTGAAAGTGGTGTTAAACACCAACAATCAATCAATCCTTACCACCAAGATATAGACAATAGTACTGAAAGTGGTGTTAAACACCAACAATCAATCCTTACCACCACGATATAGACAATAGTACTGAAAGTGGTGTTAAACACCAACAATCAATCAATCCTTACCACCTCTAAATAGACAATAGTACTGAAAGTGGTGTTAAACACCAACAATCAATCAATCCTTAACACCTCGATATAGACAATAGTACTGAAAGTGGTGTTAAACACCAACAATCAATCAATCCTTACCACCAAGATATAGACAATAGTACTGAAAGTGGTGTTAAACACCAACAATCAATCCTTACCACCACGATATAGACAATAGTACTGAAAGTGGTGTTAAACACCAACAATCAATCAATCCTTACCACCTCTAAATAGACAATAGTACTGAAAGTGGTGTTAAACACCAACAATCAATCCTTACCACCTCGATATAGACAATAGTACTGAAAGTGGTGTTAAACACCAACAATCAATCAATCCTTACCACCTCGATATAGACAATAGTACTGAAAGTGGTGTTAAACACCAACAATCAATCAATCCTTACCACCAAGATATAGACAATAGTACTGAAAGTGGTGTTAAACACCAACAATCAATCCTTACCACCACGATATAGACAATAGTACTGAAAGTGGTGTTAAACACCAACAATCAATCAATCCTTACCACCTCTAAATAGACAATAGTACTGAAAGTGGTGTTAAACACCAACAATCAATCCTTACCACCTCGATATAGACAATAGTACTGAAAGTGGTGTTAAACACCAACAATCAATCAATCCTTACCACCTCGATATAGACAATAGTACTGAAAGTGGTGTTAAACACCAACAATCAATCAATCCTTACCACCAAGATATAGACAATAGTACTGAAAGTGGTGTTAAACACCAACAATCAATCCTTACCACCACGATATAGACAATAGTACTGAAAGTGGTGTTAAACACCAACAATCAATCAATCCTTACCACCTCTAAATAGACAATAGTACTGAAAGTTGTGTTAAACACCAACAATCAATCCTTACCACCAAGATATAGACAATAGTACTGAAAGTGGTGTTAAACATCAACAATCAATCAATCCTTACCACCACGATATAGACAATAGTACTGAAAGTGGTGTTAAACACCAACAATCAATCAATCCTCACCACCACGATATAGATAATAGTACTGAAAGTGGTGTTAAACATCAACAATCAATCCTTACCACCACGATATAGACAATAGAACTGAAAGTGGTGTTAAACACCAACAATCAATCAATCCTTACCACCACGATATAGACAATAGAACTGAAAGTGGTGTTAAACACCAACAATCAATCAATCCTTACCACCTCTAAATAGACAATAGTACTGAAAGTGGTGTTAAACACCAACAATCAATCCTTACCACCTCGATATAGACAATAGTACTGAAAGTGGTGTTAAACATCAACAATCAATCAATCCTTACCACCATGATATAGACAATAGTACTGAAAGTGGTGCTAAACATCAACAATCAATCAATCCTTACCACCAAGATATAGACAATAGTACTGAAAGTGGTGTTAAACACCAACAATCAATCAATCCTTACCACCACGATATAGACAATAGTACTGAAAGTGGTGTTAAACACCAACAATCAATCCTTACCACCACGATATAGACAATAGTACTGAAAGTGGTGTTAAACATCAACAATCAATCTCTCCTTACCACCACGATATAGACAATAGTACTGAAAGTGGTGTTAAACATCAACAATCAATCCTTACCACCACGATGTAGACAATAGTACTGAAAGTGGTGTTAAACACCAACAATCAATCAATCCTTACCACCAAGATATAGACAATAGTACTGAAAGTGGTGTTAAACACCAACAATCAATCCTTACCACCACGATATAGACAATAGTACTGAAAGTGGTGTTAAACATCCAACAATTAATCCTTACCACCACGATATAGACAATAGTACTGAAAGTGGTGTTAAACACCAACAAGCAATCAATCCTTACCACCACGATATAGACAATAGTACTGAAAGTGGTGTTAAACATCAACAATCAATCAATCCTTACCACCATGATATAGACAATAGTACTGAAAGTGGTGCTAAACATCAACAATCAATCAATCCTTACCACCAAGATATAGACAATAGTACTGAAAGTGGTGTTAAACACCAACAATCAATCAATCCTTACCACCACGATATAGACAATAGTACTGAAAGTGGTGTTAAACACCAACAATCAATCCTTACCACCACGATATAGACAATAGTACTGAAAGTGGTGTTAAACATCAACAATCAATCAACCCTTACCACCAAGATATAGACAATAGAACTGAAAGTGGTGTTTAACATCAACAATCAACAAATCCTTACCACCTCGATATAGACAATAGTACTGAAAGTGGTGTTAAACACCAACAATCAATCAATCCTTACCACATCGATATAGACAATAGTACTGAAAGTGGTGTTAAACACCAACAATCAATCAATCCTTACCACCATGATATAGACAATAGTACTGAAAGTGGTGTTAAACACCAACAATCAATCCATCAATCCTTACCACCACGATATAGACAATAGTACTGAAAGTGGTGTTAAACATCAACAATCAATTCTTACCACCTCGATATAGATAATAGTACTGAAAGTGGTGTTAAACACCAACACTCAATCAATCCTTACCACCACGATATAGACAATAGTACTGAAAGTGGTGTTAAACATCAACAATCAATCAACCCTTACCACCAAGATATAGACAATAGAACTGAAAGTGGTGTTAAACACCAACAATCAATCAACCCTTACCACCAAGATATAGACAATAGAACTGAAAGTGGTGTTAAACACCAACAATCAATCAATCCTTACCACCACGATATAGACAATAGTACTGAAAGTGGTGTTAAGCACCAACAATCAATCAATCCTTACCACCACGATATAGACAATAGTACTGAAAGTGGTGTTAAACACCCAACAATCAATCAATCCTTACCACCATGATATAGACAATAGTACTGAAAGTGGTGTTAAACATCCAACAATCAATCCTTACCACCACGATATAGACAATAGTACTGAAAGTGGTGTTAAACATCCAACAATTAATCCTTACCACCACGATATAGACAATAGTACTGAAAGTGGTGTTAAACACCAACAAGCAATCAATCCTTACCACCACGATATAGACAATAGTACTGAAAGTGGTGTTAAACATCAACAATCAATCAATCCTTACCACCATGATATAGACAATAGTACTGAAAGTGGTGCTAAACATCAACAATCAATCAATCCTTACCACCAAGATATAGACAATAGTACTGAAAGTGGTGTTAAACACCAACAATCAATCAATCCTTACCACCACGATATAGACAATAGTACTGAAAGTGGTGTTAAACACCAACAATCAATCCTTACCACCACGATATAGACAATAGTACTGAAAGTGGTGTTAAACATCAACAATCAATCTCTCCTTACCACCATGATATAGACAATAGTACTGAAAGTGGTGTTAAACACCAACAATCAATCCTTACCACCATGATATAGACAATAGTACTGAAAGTGGTGTTAAACATCAACAATCAATCAACCCTTACCACCAAGATATAGACAATAGAACTGAAAGTGGTGTTTAACATCAACAATCAACAAATCCTTACCACCTCGATATAGACAATAGTACTGAAAGTGGTGTTAAACACCAACAATCAATCAATCCTTACCACATCGATATAGACAATAGTACTGAAAGTGGTGTTAAACACCAACAATCAATCAATCCTTACCACCATGATATAGACAATAGTACTGAAAGTGGTGTTAAACACCAACAATCAATCCATCAATCCTTACCACCACGATATAGACAATAGTACTGAAAGTGGTGTTAAACATCAACAATCAATTCTTACCACCTCGATATAGATAATAGTACTGAAAGTGGTGTTAAACACCAACACTCAATCAATCCTTACCACCACGATATAGACAATAGTACTGAAAGTGGTGTTAAACATCAACAATCAATCCATCCTTACCACCACAATATAGACAATAGAACTGAAAGTGGTGTTAAACACCAACAATCAATCAATCAATCCTTACCACCACGATATAGACAATAGTACTGAAAGTGGTGTTAAACACCAACAATCAATCAATCCTTACCACCTCTAAATAGACAATAGTACTGAAAGTGGTGTTAAACACCAACAATCAATCCTTACCACCTCGATATAGACAATAGTACTGAAAGTGGTGTTAAACATCAACAATCAATCAATCCTTACCACCATGATATAGACAATAGTACTGAAAGTGGTGCTAAACATCAACAATCAATCAATCCTTACCACCAAGATATAGACAATAGTACTGAAAGTGGTGTTAAACACCAACAATCAATCAATCCTTACCACCACGATATAGACAATAGTACTGAAAGTGGTGTTAAACACCAACAATCAATCCTTACCACCACGATATAGACAATAGTACTGAAAGTGGTGTTAAACATCAACAATCAATCTCTCCTTACCACCACGATATAGACAATAGTACTGAAAGTGGTGTTAAACATCAACAATCAATCCTTACCACCACGATGTAGACAATAGTACTGAAAGTGGTGTTAAACACCAACAATCAATCAATCCTTACCACCAAGATATAGACAATAGTACTGAAAGTGGTGTTAAACACCAACAATCAATCCTTACCACCACGATATAGACAATAGTACTGAAAGTGGTGTTAAACATCCAACAATTAATCCTTACCACCACGATATAGACAATAGTACTGAAAGTGGTGTTAAACACCAACAAGCAATCAATCCTTACCACCACGATATAGACAATAGTACTGAAAGTGGTGTTAAACATCAACAATCAATCAATCCTTACCACCATGATATAGACAATAGTACTGAAAGTGGTGCTAAACATCAACAATCAATCAATCCTTACCACCAAGATATAGACAATAGTACTGAAAGTGGTGTTAAACACCAACAATCAATCAATCCTTACCACCACGATATAGACAATAGTACTGAAAGTGGTGTTAAACACCAACAATCAATCCTTACCACCACGATATAGACAATAGTACTGAAAGTGGTGTTAAACATCAACAATCAATCAACCCTTACCACCAAGATATAGACAATAGAACTGAAAGTGGTGTTTAACATCAACAATCAACAAATCCTTACCACCTCGATATAGACAATAGTACTGAAAGTGGTGTTAAACACCAACAATCAATCAATCCTTACCACATCGATATAGACAATAGTACTGAAAGTGGTGTTAAACACCAACAATCAATCAATCCTTACCACCATGATATAGACAATAGTACTGAAAGTGGTGTTAAACACCAACAATCAATCCATCAATCCTTACCACCACGATATAGACAATAGTACTGAAAGTGGTGTTAAACATCAACAATCAATTCTTACCACCTCGATATAGATAATAGTACTGAAAGTGGTGTTAAACACCAACACTCAATCAATCCTTACCACCACGATATAGACAATAGTACTGAAAGTGGTGTTAAACATCAACAATCAATCCATCCTTACCACCACAATATAGACAATAGAACTGAAAGTGGTGTTAAACACCAACAATCAATCAATCAATCCTTACCACCACGATATAGACAATAGTACTGAAAGTGGTGTTAAACACCAACAATCAATCAATCCTTACCACCTCTAAATAGACAATAGTACTGAAAGTGGTGTTAAACACCAACAATCAATCCTTACCACCTCGATATAGACAATAGTACTGAAAGTGGTGTTAAACATCAACAATCAATCAATCCTTACCACCATGATATAGACAATAGTACTGAAAGTGGTGCTAAACATCAACAATCAATCAATCCTTACCACCAAGATATAGACAATAGTACTGAAAGTGGTGTTAAACACCAACAATCAATCAATCCTTACCACCACGATATAGACAATAGTACTGAAAGTGGTGTTAAACACCAACAATCAATCCTTACCACCACGATATAGACAATAGTACTGAAAGTGGTGTTAAACATCAACAATCAATCTCTCCTTACCACCACGATATAGACAATAGTACTGAAAGTGGTGTTAAACATCAACAATCAATCCTTACCACCACGATGTAGACAATAGTACTGAAAGTGGTGTTAAACACCAACAATCAATCAATCCTTACCACCAAGATATAGACAATAGTACTGAAAGTGGTGTTAAACACCAACAATCAATCCTTACCACCACGATATAGACAATAGTACTGAAAGTGGTGTTAAACACCAACGATCAATCAATCCTTACCACCATGATATGGACAATAGTACTGAAAGTGGTGTTAAACACCAACAATCAATCCATCCTTACCACCAAGATATAGACAATAGTACTGAAAGTGGTGTTAAACACCAACAATCAATCCTTACCACCACGATATAGACAATAGTACTGAAAGTGGTGTTAAACATCAACAATCAATCAACCCTTACCACCAAGATATAGACAATAGAACTGAAAGTGGTGTTTAACATCAACAATCAACAAATCCTTACCACCTCGATATAGACAATAGTACTGAAAGTGGTGTTAAACACCAACAATCAATCAATCCTTACCACATCGATATAGACAATAGTACTGAAAGTGGTGTTAAACACCAACAATCAATCAATCCTTACCGCCATGATATAGACAATAGTACTGAAAGTGGTGTTAAACACCAACAATCAATCCATCAATCCTTACCACCACGATATAGACAATAGTACTGAAAGTGGTGTTAAACATCAACAATCAATTCTTACCACCTCGATGTAGACAATAGTACTGAAAGTGGTGTTAAACACCAACAATCAATCAATCCTTACCACCACGATATAGACAATAGTACTGAAAGTGGTGTTAAACATCAACAATCAATCCATCCTTACCACCACAATATAGACAATAGAACTGAAAGTGGTGTTAAACACCAACAATCAATCAATCAATCCTTACCACCACGATATAGACAATAGTACTGAAAGTGTTGTTAAACACCAACAATCAATCAATCCTTACCACCTCTAAATAGACAATAGTACTGAAAGTGGTGTTAAACACCAACAATCAATCAATCCTTAACACCTCGATATAGACAATAGTACTGAAAGTGGTGTTAAACACCAACAATCAATCAATCCTTACCACCAAGATATAGACAATAGTACTGAAAGTGGTGTTAAACACCAACAATCAATCCTTACCACCACGATATAGACAATAGTACTGAAAGTGGTGTTAAACACCAACAATCAATCAATCCTTACCACCTCTAAATAGACAATAGTACTGAAAGTGGTGTTAAACACCAACAATCAATCCTTACCACCTCGATATAGACAATAGTACTGAAAGTGGTGTTAAACACCAACAATCAATCAATCCTTACCACCTCGATATAGACAATAGTACTGAAAGTGGTGTTAAACACCAACAATCAATCAATCCTTACCACCAAGATATAGACAATAGTACTGAAAGTGGTGTTAAACACCAACAATCAATCCTTACCACCACGATATAGACAATAGTACTGAAAGTGGTGTTAAACACCAACAATCAATCAATCCTTACCACCTCTAAATAGACAATAGTACTGAAAGTGGTGTTAAACACCAACAATCAATCCTTACCACCTCGATATAGACAATAGTACTGAAAGTGGTGTTAAACACCAACAATCAATCAATCCTTACCACCTCGATATAGACAATAGTACTGAAAGTGGTGTTAAACACCAACAATCAATCAATCCTTACCACCAAGATATAGACAATAGTACTGAAAGTGGTGTTAAACACCAACAATCAATCCTTACCACCACGATATAGACAATAGTACTGAAAGTGGTGTTAAACACCAACAATCAATCAATCCTTACCACCTCTAAATAGACAATAGTACTGAAAGTTGTGTTAAACACCAACAATCAATCCTTACCACCAAGATATAGACAATAGTACTGAAAGTGGTGTTAAACATCAACAATCAATCAATCCTTACCACCACGATATAGACAATAGTACTGAAAGTGGTGTTAAACACCAACAATTAATCAATCCTCACCACCACGATATAGATAATAGTACTGAAAGTGGTGTTAAACATCAACAATCAATCCTTACCACCACGATATAGACAATAGAACTGAAAGTGGTGTTAAACACCAACAATCAATCAATCCTTAATACCACGATATAGACAATAGAACTGAAAGTGGTGTTAAACATCAACAATCAATCCTTACCACCACGATATAGACAATAGTACTGAAAGTGGTGTTAAACACCAACAATCAATCAATCCTTACCACCACGATATAGACAATAGTACTGAATTTGAAAGTGGTGTTAAGCACCAACAATCAATCAATCCTTACCACCACGATATAGACAATAGTACTGGAAGTGGTGTTAAACACCAACAATCAATCAATCCTCACCACCACGATATAGATAATAGTACTGAAAGTGGTGTTAAACATCAACAATCTATCAATCCTTACCACCACGATATAGATAATAGTACTGAAAGTGGTGTTAAGCACCAACAATCAATCAATCCACACCACCACGATATAGACAATAGTTCTGAAAGTAGTGTTAAACATCAACAATCTATCAATCCTTACCACCACGATATAGACAATAGTACTGAAAGTGGTGTTAAGCACCAACAATCAATCAATCCTCACCATTACGATATAGACAATAGTTCTGAAAGTAGTGTTAAACATCAACAATCTATCCATCATTACCACCATGATATAGACAATAGTACTGAAAGTGGTGTTAAACACCAACAATCAATCAATCAATCCTTACCACCAAGATATAGACAATAGTACTGAAAGTAGTGTTAAACACCAACAATCAATCCATCATTACCACCACGATATAGACAATAGAACTGAAAGTGGTGTTAAACATCAACAATCAATCCTTACCACCACGATATAGACAATAGTACTGAAAGTGGTGTTAAACACCAACAATCAATCAATCCTTACCACCACGATATAGACAATAGTACTGAATTTGAAAGTGGTGTTAAGCACCAACAATCAATCAATCCTTACCACCACGATATAGACAATAGTACTGGAAGTGGTGTTAAACATCAACAATCAATCAATCCTTACCACCACGATATAGACAATAGTACTGAAAGTGGTGTTAAACACCAACAATCAATCAATCAATCCAATTTAGTTTTTGCCAAAATGCGAAGGTTCTCAAGCGATACACTCTTGTTTGAGGCTCTTGTCTAATTTTCATTTCTGCTTTTTATCTTTAAACTACAAAACCTGGTTGAGCAAAAATGATCAGCAAGACAGGTTTTGGCACAAATTTTCCAATAAACACAAATATTCTTGTTGCATTGTATAAATTTTGAGGGGCAAAAATGCTGGGTAAGCCGTATACAGGCTCCTTCGAGCCTATATAGTTTAGTTATACCCCAAATACTATCTTAGCTTAAGGGACAATTTTATTTTACGGTTGAACATATCTATACTTAATTTACCACAAATTACATACTTCAAATGGAGGTTATCCAAAAATTGACGGAGACATAATCAAGACAAATGGTAACAAGTGTAAGGTCACAGAATATTAGAATATTCTACAGTTGGAATAATTTTCGATTCAAAGGTGCATTTAAAATGCTCTTGCAAATAAACACAAAGTAAATTCAAAAACAACCTGAGTGTACACTTTTACTCTGGGCCTCACAATTTTTTGGAAAATATGAAAATTTTATCGATAAATATATTATATAATGTGTAACATTTTTATTGTATATTATTTTTGGGGGGTTTATATTTTAGAAATTTAATAGTTCTACAAGAAATATGAGTAAAGGTATATTCACAGTGCATATTCCTTATTTTTCAGTCTGTCATGTCAGAGGAATCTTCAGGTGTGACTGCTGGTCAAGGGATGGAAGGTAATTTTCATTAATAATTTTTGTAATAAATATTTGGTATTTTAAAAGTGTTTGGTGTATATGTCTGTCTGGCAGAGTTCATATCAGGATCTTTTGTGGCCAACTACATACCGTAAATTCGAAATTATTGCGTGCATTTATTATTGCGATTTTTTTGTACGACCGCAAATTTATTTGCAGTAGTATTATGTTATGGTGTTGTCTGCGTCTGCATCTGAAGACATTTTGGTTCGCAGACAATAACTTGATTATAAGTTCATGGATCTCTATGAAATTTTAGCACAACATTCCATACCACTAAAGAACGGTTGGGATTGTTTTGGGGGGCTATTGTCCTAGCTATTTAGCTCACCTGGCCCAAAGGGCCAAGTGAGCTTTTCTCATCACTTGGCGTCCGTCGTCCGTTGTCGGTGTCCGTTAACTTTTACAAAAATCTTCTCCTGAAACTACTAGGCCAAATTTAACCAAACTTGGCCACAATCATCATTAGGGTATCTAGTTTAAAAAATGTGTCCGATGACCCAGTCAACCAACCAAGATGGCCGACATGGCTATAAATAGAACATAGGGGTAAAATGTAGATTTTGGCTTATATCTCTGAAACCAAAGCATTTAGAGCAAATCTGACATGGGGTAAAATTGTTTATCAGGTCAAGATCTATCTGCCCTGAAATTTTCAGATGAATCTGACATCCCGTTGTTGGGTTGCTGCCCCTGAATTGGTAATTTTAAGGAAATTTTGCCGTTTTTATACGACCGCAAAAAAAATTTTGTGGTCGTATATTGGTATGACGTTGGCGTCGTCGTCGTCGTCGTCCGGCGTCGTCATCCGAGGACGCATTAGTTTTCGCACTCTAACTTTAGTTTAAGTGAATGAATCTCTATGAAATTTTACCATAACGTTCAATACAACAAAAGGAAGGTGGGGATTGATTTTGGGGGTTATGGTACCAACAGTTAAGGAATTAGGGGCCAAAAAGGGGCCAAAAATAAGCATTTTCTAGTTTCCAGACAATAACTGTGGAACGGTGTATGGATCTCTCTGAAATTATACTACAAGTTTCCATACCACAAAGGGATGGTTAGGATTTGCTTTGGGGGGTTATGGCTCAAACCGTTTAAGAATTAGGGGCAAAAAAGGGGGAAAAACAAGGTTGTCCTGGTTAATGGACAAATACTTTAGTACAAAACATAATTTAAAGCAGTGTAAGGGAGATAAATCAAATACATCATTGAAATTATCTCCCTTACACTGCTTTTAAATTATGTATAAAGTAATGGTTAATGAACAATTAAGATAATTTAAAACAGTGTAAGGGAGGTAATCCAAATACAACGTTTTGGTTACTTCCCTTACACTGCTTTTAAATTATGTTTAAAGAAATGCATATTTATAAAGGAAGACCAGTAAAAATATCTGCAAATGTTGCATCTTTTTTTTTTACAAAAAAATCCATATGAAAGATTTGACACTATATTTTAAATTCTATTATAAAATAGATTAAGTTAGCACTATGGTAAATTTAAATGGGTAATTATGGTTTGGGGGAAAAAAGGGGGGGGGTAAAAAGAAATTGTGGGGGGTCAATTTTTTCTCATTTCAGATTTCAGAAATTAAAAAGAATTATTCTTCAAATATTATTTTTTTTTCAAATTTCAAATATTGAAAAATTTCAAGAAGTAATCTTTAATTGCACAGTATGGCGCATTAGATTTGTAAAATCTTTGACCACATTTATTTATTTGTTATGCCGAATCTAACCGTGTATTTAGATTTTTAATTTTGGATCCAGTTTTCAAATTGGTCTACATTAAGTCCAAAGGGTCCAAAATTAAACTTTGTTTGATTTCAACAAAAATTGAATATATGGGGTTCTTTGATATGCTGAATCTAACCATGTATTTAGATTTTTTATTTGCGGACCCCACTATCAAATTGGTTCATATTGAGGTCTACATTAAGGTCCAAAGGGTCCAAAATTAAACTTAGTTTGATTTTAACAAAAATTGAATTCTTGGGATTCTTTGATATGCTGAGTCTAAACATGTGTTTAGATTTTTTATTTCGGGCCCAGTTTTCAAGTTGGTCCAAATTGGGGTCCAAAATTAAACTTTGTTTGATTTCAACAAAAATTGAATATATGGGGTTCTTTGATATGCTGAATCTAACCATGTATTTAGATTTTTGGGCCCCGTTATCAAATTGGTCCACATTGAGGTCAAAAGGGTCCAAAATTAAACTTTGTTTGATTTCATCAAAAATTGAATTATTGGGGTTCTTTGATATGCCAAATCTAACCGTGTATTTAGATTTTAAATTTTGGGTCCCGTTTTTTAAATTGGTCTACATTAAGGTCCAAAGGGTCCAAAATTAAACTTAGTTTGATTTTAAGAAAAATTGAATTCTTGGGGTTCTTTGATATGCTGAATCTAAACATGTGTTTAGATTTTTGATTATGGGCCCAGTTTTCAAGTTGGTGCAAGTTGGGGTCCAAAATTAAACTTTGTTTGATTTCAACAAAAATTGAATATATGGGGTTCTTTGGTATGCTGAATCTAAACATGTATTTAGATTTTAGATTTTTGGCCCAGTTTTCAAGTTGGTCCAAACTGGGGTCCAAAATTAAACTTTGTTTGATTTCAACAAAAATTGAATATATGGGGTTCTTTGATATGCTGAATCTTACCATGTATTTAGATTTTTTATTTGTGGGCCCGCTATCAAATTGGTTCATATTTAGGTCAAAAGGGTCCAAAATTAAACTTTGTTTGATTTCATCAAAAATTGAATTATTGGGGTTCTTTGATATGCCAAATCTAACCGTGTATTTAGATTTTTAATTTTGGGTCCCGTTTTTTAAATTGGTCTACATTAAGGTCCAAAGGGTCCATAATTAAACTTAGTTTGATTTTAACAAAAATTGAATTTTTGGGGTTCTTTGATATGCTGAATCTAAACATGTGTTTAGATTTTTGATTATGGGCCCAGTTTTCAAGTTGGTCCAAGTTGGGGTCCAAAATTAAACTTTGTTTGATTTCAACAAAAATTGAATATATGGGGTTCTTTGATATGCTGAATCTAAACATGTATTTAGATTTTAGATTTTTGGCCCAGTTTTCAAGTTGGTCCAAATTGGGGTCCAAAATTAAACTTTGTTTGATTTCAACAAAAATTGAATATATGGAGTTCTTTGATATGCTGAATCTTACCATGTATTTAGATTTTTTATTTGTGGGCCCGCTATCAAATTGGTTCATATTGAGGTCAAAAGGGTCCAAATTTAAACTTTGTTTGATTTCATCAAAAATTGAATTATTGGGGTTCTTTGATATGCCAAATCTAACCGTGTTTTTAGATTTTTAATTTTGGGTCCCGTTTTTTAAATTGGTCTACATTAAGGTCCAAAGGGTCCAAAATTAAACTTAGTTTGATTTTAACAAAAATTGAATTCTTGGGGTACTTTGATATGCTGAATCTAAACATGTGTTTAGATTTTTGATTATGGGACCAGTTTTCAAGTTTGTCCAAGTTGGGGTCCAAAATTAAACTTTGTTTGATTTCAACAAAAATTGAATATGCTGAATCTAACCATGTATTTTGATTTTGGACATTGGACCATAATAGGTAAATTAAAAAAATTGAAGTTCTTAGACCACATTCTTTCTGTGTCAGAAACCTATGCTGTGTCAAATATTTAATCACAATCCAAATTCAGAGCTGTATCAAGCTTGAATGTTGTGTCCATACTTGCCCCAGCTGTTCAGGGTTCGACCTCTGCGGTCATATCAAGCTGCGCCCAGCGAAGCATTTTATTGGTTATTATCTTGAATATTATTATAGATAGAGATAAACTGCAAACAGCAATAATGTTCAGCAAAGTAAGATCTACAAATAAGTCAACTTGACCAAAATGGTCAGTTGACCCCTTAAGAAGTTATTGCCCTTTATAGTCAATTTTTAACCATTTTTCGTAAATTTTTGTAATCTTTTACAAAAATCTTCTCCTCTGAATCTACTGAGACAAATTTAACCAAACTTGTCCACAATCATCATTAGGGTATCTAGTTTAAAAAATGTGTCTGATGACCCCGCCCGCGAACCAAGATGGCCGACATGGCTAAAAAATAGAACATAGGGTAAAATGCAGTTTTTGGCTCATATCTCTGAAACCAAAGCATTAAGAGCAAATCTTACAGAATAAAATTGTTCATTAGGTCAAGATCTATCTGCCCTGAAATTTTCAGACCAATCAGGCAACAGGTTGTTGGGTTGCTGCCCCTGTATTGGTAATTTTAAGAAAATTTTGCAGCTTTTGGTTATTATCTTGAATATTATAATAGATAGAGATAAACTGTGAACAGCAATAATGTACAGCAAAGTAAGATCTACAAATAAGTCAAACTGACCAAAATTGTCAATTGACCCCTTAAGGAGTTATTGCCCTTTATAGTAAATTTTTTACAATTTTCATAAATTTTGTAAATTTTTGTAAAGGTTATTGTCGTAGCTGTTTAGGAATTAGGGACCAAAAAGGGGCCAAAAACAAGCATTTTTCATGTTTCAGGACAATAATTGGTGTATAAGAATATAGATTTCTATGAAATTTTACCACAAGGTTCCATACTTCAAAGAAGTTTAGAATGAGTTTTGTCGAGCCAGCGACTTTTGTCGCAAAAAAAGTCGCAAAAGCGAGACATAGCGATCCTACATTCCGTCGTCGTCGTCAGTGGGGGCATCCACAAATATTCACTCTGTGGTTAAAGTTTTTGAAATTTTAATAACTTTCTTAAACTATCCTGGATTTCTACCAAACTTGGACAGAAGCTTGTTTATGATCATTCATAAGACAGTATCCAGAAGTAAATTTGGCAAAAAAAAAAAATCCTGTTTATCCGTATTTCACTTATAAATAGACTTAGTTTTTCTGCCAGTTAACATTACATTCACTCTGTGGTTAAAGTTTTTAAAATTTTAATAACTTTCTTAATCTATCCTGGATTTCTTCCAAACTTGGACAGAAGCTTGTTTATGATCATAAGACAGTATCTAGAAAGAAATTTTGTAAAAATTTATTACCTGTTTTTTCGTATACTACTGGACTTAGTTTTTCTTCCAGTTAACATTACATATAGTCTGCAGTTAAAGTTTTAAAAACATTTATAAGTTCCTTAAACCATCCTAGATTCTTACCAGACTTGGACAGAAGCTTCTTACAATCAAAAGATAGTATCTAGAGGAAAATGTTTAAACAAATTTTCCCCATTTTTGTTGAGCCTGCGACTAACGGCAAAAGTAGGCGAGACACTGGGTTCTGCGGAACCCTTACGAATTTTTGAGTGTCATGGCCCATACCGTTTAATAATTAGGGGTCGAAAAGGGGCAGAAGACAATTATTTTTCTAGGTTGCAGGCAATAACTTGAATATAAGTGTATGGATCTCTATTCAATTTTAGCACAAGGTTCCATACCACAATAGGAAGGTTGGGTTTTTTTTCGGGGGTTATTATAGTAGCTGTTTAGGAATTAGGGACCAGAAAGAGCCTAACAAAAACAATTATTTGTCTGGTTCACAGACAATAACTTGTATAACTGTATATATCTGTATAAAATTTAAGCACAAGGTTGCATTCCACAATAGGAAGGATGGGATTTATTTTGGGGGTTATTGTTGTAGCTATTTAGTAAGTAAGGACCAAAAAGGGGTCAAAACAAGCATTTTTCATGTTTCAGGACACTAATTTGTGTATTAGAGTGGGTTTCTATGAAACTTTACTACAAGGTTCCATACTTCAAAAGGAATGTTGAGAGTGATTTTAGGGGTCATGGTCCAAACCGTTTAATAATAAGGGGCTGAAAAGGGGCAAAAAAAACAAGGATTTTCTGTTTTCTGGACAATAATTTGAGTATAAGCCTATTTATTGCTATTTAATTGTGCCACAAGTTGTTATACCATATAATATAGTTTGGTATTGATTTTAGGTGTTATAACCTTATTGGTTTAGTTAAAAGAGGCCCAAACCAATACTTTGTATAAATTGCTAATTGTTTAGCAATTTCAGTGGTGTTTAATTCAATAGTCTTGAATTCTTTGGGGTCTTTAATATGCTGAATCTAATTAGGTATTTAATATTTGGATTTTAGGGTCTGTTTTTGAAATGATTCATATTAAGGTCCAAAGGGTCCAAAATTAAACTTTGTTTGATTTCTTTAGAAATTGAACTATTTGTGTTCCTTGATATACTGGATCTAATTGTGTTATAAGATTTTTTAAATCTGAGGCCTGTTTTCAAATTGATCCACATTAACATGATTAAGGTCCATGCGTCCGAAATACAACTTTTTTTTTATTTAAAAAAAATTGAATTCTTGGAGTTCTTTGATATGCTGTATCTAAAGGTGTATTAAGATTTTTGATTTGGGGCATGGTCGGCCCACATTAAGGTCCAAAGGGTCCAAAATTAAACTTTGTTTGATTTAAAGAAAAAAAAATAGTTGGGCTTCTTTGATATGCTGAATCGAAGCTTGTATTTAGATATTTGATTTTGGGCACAGTATTCAACATGGTTCAAATTGGGGTCCAAAATTGAACATTGTTTGATAACATCAAAAATTAAATTGTTTGTGTTATTTGATATGGTCAATATAACAGTGTTTTAAATTTTTTGATTTTGTGCTTGGTTTTCAAAGTTGGTCCAAATTTGGGTCCAAAATTAGACTGTTTGATTTCTTCAAAAAATAAATCATTGGTGTTCTTTAATGTGTGCAATCTAACAGTGTTTAAAATTTTTGATTTTGGGCTTGTTTTTCAAACTGGACCCCATAAAGATCCAAAGTATCCAAAATAAAACTTAGTTTGATTTTAACAAAAAAATGAAACAATGTGGTTATTTGATATGCTGAATCCAACCATGTATTTAGAATTTGAATAATGGACCATAATTGGTAAATGTCTAATTTTGAAATTATTTAAGAACTTATACCACATTTATTCTGTCATGTCTGTGTCAGAAACTATGCTTTTATTACATATTTGCTCAGAATCTAAATTCAGAGACGTTATAGGAAAATTAACAGAAATTTTAATTCGGGTCATAGTTGAAAATAGATAAAAACACCATATCAATTTTAGAGAACTATTTTTGTGGTATACATCACTGGTTCATGGAAAATAAATTAGTTTAAAGACAATAACTTTAGTATAAGTGTATGGATGTGTAAGAAATTTAAGCACAAGGTTCCATACCACAATTGGAGGGTTGGGATATTAAATAGTTAATCAAGCTCTACATTTATAGATTTATTAGGTCTTTCCACTTTTCTGTGGAAAGACCTATTGTATTTGTTCTGATTATTATTATTATTATTATTATTAGCTCACCTGACCTGAAAGGTCAAGTGAGCTTTTCTCATCACTTTGCGTCCGTCGTCCGTAAACTTTTACAAAAATCTTCTCCTCTGAAACTACTGGGCCAAATTTGACCAAACTTGGCCACAATCATCATTGGGGTATCTAGTTTAAAAAATGTGTCCGATGACCTCGCCAATCAACCAAGATGGCCGCCATGGCTAAAAATAGAACATAGGGGTAAAATGTAGATTTTGGCTTATATCTCTGAAACCAAAGCATTTAGAGCAAATCTGACTGGGGTAAATTGTTTATCAGGTCAAGATCTATCTGCCCTGAAATTTTCAGATGAATCGGACAACCCGTTGTTGGGTTGCTGCCCCTGAATTGGTAATTTTAAGGAAATTTTGCCGTTTTTGGTTATTATCTTGAATATTATTATAGATAGAGATAAACTGTAAACAGCAATAATGTTCAGCAAAGTATGATCTACAAATAAGTCAACTTGACCAAAATGGTCAGTTGACCCCTTAAGGAGTTATTGCCCTTTATAGTCAATTTTTAACCATTTTTCGTAAATTTTTGTAATCTTTTACAAAAATCTTCTCCTCTGAAACTACTAAGACAAATTTAACCAAAATTGTCCACAATCATCATTAGGGTATCTAGTTTAAAAAATGTGTCCGATGACCCTGCCCGCAAATCAAGATGGCCGACATGGCAAAAAAATAATACATAGGGTAAAATGCAGTTTTTGGCTCATATCTCTGAAACCAAAGCATTAAGAGCAAATCTGATGGTATAAAATTGTTCATTAGGTCAAGATCTATCTGCCCTGAAATTTTCAGACCAATCGGGCAACATGTTGTTGGGTTGCTGCCCCTGAATTGGTAATTTTAAGAAAATTTTGCAGCTTTTGGTTATTATCTTGAATATTATTATAGATAGAGATAAACTGGAAACAGCAATAATGTACAGCAAAGTTAGATCTACAAATAAGTCAACATGACCAAAATTGTCAATTGACCCCTTAAGGAGTTATTGCCCTTTATAGTCAATTTTTACAATTTTCATAAATTTTGTAAATTTTTGTAAATTTTTACAAAATAATATCCACTGAACCTACTGGGCCAAGTTCATTATAGATAGAGATAATAGTAAGGAGCAAGAATGTTCAGTAAAGTAAGATCTACAAACACATCACCATCACCAAAACACAATTTTGTCATGAATCCATCTGTGTCCATTGTTTAATATGCACATATACCAAGGTGAGCGACACAGGCTCTTTAGAGCCTCTTGTTTTTTTTTTTTTTCTTCCGCCTAATTTTGTTCTCGCGTAAAATTTTTGTTTCGCAAGATGTTGCTTAGATATTTCTTATATAGTATCATACAGTTTATGCGCTTTTTATTTTCACCCATTCTAAGTCGAACAATTTTCTTTGTAGGAGTTATCTCCCTGAACACTGTTTTCCTTGGGATTGCATCTCCTTCGTAACAAATAAAGATATCGACAAAATTCTTTTTCTAAATTGTTTGTTACATCCTCAGGAATGTTTGCCTAATTTGGATCGAATCGATCCAGTGAGATCTTAAAGGAGTTATCTGCCTTTACCAAATTAATTTGTCGTTATGTTTTTGTAACACGTAAACCGTAAGCGTATAAAAAAAATTTGACCAAAATGTTAGTCGCGACATGTTATAACTGGAAAGTTTTTGTCAAAATGGTACGCGTCATTGTTTTAGGGGTTCCATGCCACTGAATAGTAAAATGAACAAAATGAACTAATTATAGCCTCAAACTTTGCAGGTATCATGATGTATACATGCATCTTATCTTAATTTATCAACCAAGGTCCACCATCCTCCACCTCCCCTCCCCTCCCCCCCTTTTTAGCTCACCTGGCCCGAAGGGTCAAGTGAGCTTTTCTCATCACTTGGCGTCCGTCGTCGGCCTTAACTTTTTATACGACCGCAAAAAAATTTTGTGGTCGTATATTGGTATGACGTTGGCGTCGTCGTCGTCCGGCGTCGTTGTCGTCCCGCGTTGTCGTCCGAAGACACATTGGTTTTCGCACTCTAACTTTAGTTTAAGTGAATGGATCTTTTAGAAATTTGACCATAAGGTTAAATACCACAAAAGGAAGGTTAGGGTTGATTTTGGGGGTTATGGTACCAACAGTTAAGGAATAAGGGGCCAAAAAGGGGCCAAAAATAAGCATTTTCTAGTTTCCAGACAATAACTGTGGAACGGTGTATGGATCTCTCTGAAATTATACTACATATATAGTTTCCATACCACAAAGGGATGGTTAGGATTTGCTTTGGGGGGTTATGGCTCAAACCGTTTAGGAATTAGGGGCAAAAAAGGGGGAAAAACAAGGTTGTCCTGGTTAATGGATAGATACTTTAGTACAAAACATAATTTAAAGCAGTGTAAGGGAGATAAATCAAATACATCATTGAAATTATCTCCCTTACACTGCTTTTAAATTATGTATAAAGTAATGGTTAATGAACAATAAAGATAATTTAAAACAGTGTAAGGGAGGTAATCCAAATACAACGTTTTGGTTACTTCCCTTACACTGCTTTTATATTATGTTTAAAGAAATGCATATTTATAAAGGAAGACCAGTAATAATATCTGCAAATATTGCATCTTTTTTTTTACAAAAAAAAAGATTTGACACTATATTTTAAATTCTATTATAAAATAGATTAAGTTAGCACTATGGTAAATTTAAATGGGTAATTATGGTTGCCAACTCCATTGGAAATTTGAATTGAGATTATGACCATATCTTGAGGGAAAGAATTTTTTGGGGGAAAAAAGAGGGGGGGGGGGATAAAAAGAAATTGTGGGGGGTCAATTTTTTCTCATTTCAGATTTCAGAAATTAAGAAGAATTATTCTTCAAATATTATTTTGAAAAATTTCAAGATGTAATCTTTAATTGCACAGTATGGCGCATTAGATTTGTAAAATCTTTGATCACATTTATTTATTTGTTATGCCGAATCTAACAGTGTATTTAGATTTTTAATTTTGGGGTCCAGTTTTCAAATTGGTCTACATTAAGGTCCAAAGGGTCCAAAATTTAACTTTGTTTGATTTTAGCAAAAATTGAATATATGAGGTTCTTTGATATGCTGAATCTAAACATGTATTTAGATTTTTGATTTTTGGCCCAGTTTTCAAGTTGGTCCAAATTGGGGTCCAAAATTAAACTTTGTTTGATTTCAACAAAAATTGAATATATGGGGTTCTTTGATATGCTGAATCTAACCATGTATTTATATTTTTTATTTGTGGACCCCGTTATCAAATTGGTTCATATTGAGGTCAAAAGGGTCCAAAATTAAACTTTGTTTGATTTCATCTAAAATTGAATTATTGGGGTTCTTTGATATTCCAAATCTAACCGTGTATTTAGATTTTTAATTTTGGGTCCTGTTTTTTAAATTGCTCTACATTAAGGTCCAAAGGGTCCAAAATTAAACTTAGTTTGATTTTAACAAAAATTGAATTCTTGGGGTTCTTTGATATGCTGAATCTAAACATGTGTTTAGATTTTTGATTATGGGCCCAGTTTTCAAGTTGGTCCAAGATAGGGTCCAGTATTTAAACTTTGTTTGATTTCAACAAAAATTGAATATATGGGGTTCTTTGATATGCTGAATCTAAACATGTATTTAGATTTTTGATTATGGGCCCAGTTTTCAAGTTGGTCCAAATTGGGGTCCAAAATTAAACTTTGTTTGATTTCAACAAAAATTGAATATATGAGGTTCTTTGATATGCTGAATCTAAACATGTATTTAGATTTTTTATGTGTGGGCCCCGCTATCAAATTGGTTCATATTGAGGTCAAAAGGGTCCAAAATTAAACTTTGTTTGATTTCATCAAAAATTGAATTATTGGAGTTCTTTGATATGCCAAATCTAACCGTGTTTTTAGATTTTTAATTTGGGTCCCGTTTTTTAAATTGGTCTTCATTGAGGTCCAAAGGGTTTAAAATTAAACTTAGTTTGATTTTAACAAAAATTGAATTCTTGGGGTTCTTTGATATGCTGAATCTAAACATGTGTTTAGATTTTTGATTATGGGCCCAGTTTTCAAGTTTGTCCAAGTTGGGGTCCAAAATAAAACAATCTTTTTGATTTCAACAAAAATTGAATATATGGGGTTCTTTGGTATGCTGAATCTAAGCATGAATTTAGATTTTTTATTTGTGGGCCCGGCTATCAAATTGGTTCATATTGAGGTCAAAAGGGTCCAAAATTAAACTTTGTTTGATTTCATCAAAAATTGAATTATTGGGGTTCTTTGATATTCCAAATCTAACCATGTATTTAGATTTTTAATTTTAAGTCCCGTTTTTTAAATTGGTCTACATTAAGGTCCAAAGGGTCCAAAATTAAACTTAGTTAGATTTTAGCAAAATTGAATTCTTGGGGTTCTTTGATATGCTGAATCTAAACATGTGTTTAGATTTTTGATTATGGGCCCAGTTTTCAAGTTTGTCCAAGTTGGGGTCCAAAATTAAACTTTGTTTGATTTTAACAAAAATTGAATATATGGGGTTCTTTGATATGCTAAATCTAACCATGTATTTAGATTTTGGACATTGGACCATAATAGGTAAATTAAAAAAATTCAAGTTCTTAGACCACATTCTTTCTGTGTCAGAAACCTATGCTGTGTCAAATATTTAATAACAATCCAAATTCAGAGCTGTATCAAGCTTGAATGTTGTGTCCATACTTGCCCCAACTGTTCAGGGTTCGACCTCTGCGGTCGTATCAAGCTGCGCCCCAGTGAAGCATTTTATTACATTTTGAACTTCTTCTAGAGAACCACTGAATGGAATGAAACCAAACATGGCATGAACGTTCCTTATGAGGTGCTGACCAAGTGTTGTTACTTTGTAGCGGATCCATCATCCAAGATGGTCGCCAGCCGGGGACTTAGTTTAACATAGGACCCTATGGGAAATACATACAAATGTCTTCTTTTAGAGAACCACTGAATGGAATGAAACCAAACATGGCATGAATGTTTCTTATGAGGTGCTGACCGAGTGTTGTTACTTTGAAGCCAATCCATAATCCAAGATGGCTGCCAGCGGGGGACTTAGTTTAACATAGGACCCTATGGGAAATACATACAAATGTCTTCATTTAGAGAACCACTGAATGGAATGAAACCAAACATGGTATGAATGTTCCTTATGAGGTGCTGACCGAGTGTTGTTACTTTGAAGCCGATCCATAATCCAAGATTGCCGCCAGCGGGGGACTTAGTTTAACATGGGACCCTATAGGAAATACATACAAATGTCTTCTTTTAGAGAACCACTGAATGGAATAAGACCAAACATGGCATGAATGTTCCTTATGAGGTGCTGACCAAGTGTTGTTACTATGAAGCTGATCCATAATCCAAGATGACCGCCAGCAAGGGACTTAGTTTAACATTGGACTCTATGGGAAATACATACAAATGTCTTCTTTGAGAGAACCACTGAATGGAACAGGCATGGGGTAATGCAAATTTGTAATTGTAATGCATGGTAATGCATTACATTTTTCCAAGTAATTGCATGTAATGTGTAATGCAGCAATTTGTGCATTACATGTAATTGTAATATAATGCATTACTTAAGCAAAAAGTTGTGTAATTTCATGCATTACATGGCATTACATGTCATTACTTTTTTCACATACTACATCTTTAAAATATTGTTGGAGTTTTAACTAAACCAAATTTAAGATTTCTTGATTAACTAAGAATATGTTAATCATAAGAATATTTCTTTATTTCATCTTATTTCATACATTTTCCTGCATAAAAAGATTGATATTTGAAAAGCATAGCTGTATTGTTGTCATAAGATCAAAGAATATCTTTGTTTTGCTTAAATAAAAGATAATTAAACTTTGTTATAAAACACTAATTAGTTTGTTTAACAATCAATATTTTCACCATTTAGACAATTGTTCATTAATTAAGGTCTATGTTTATTTTATAATTAGGGAAGTAATTCACAGTAATTAAATATTTCGTTTAAAATTTAAAATAAAACAACAAAAAATATATTTATAAAAGTCAACATTAAGTTAAAATAATTAAAAATTGTAAAAGTCAAATTAAATAGACTTTTTACATGTATACTTATATTCAATTCATGGAACAGTTACTGCATATGCTAGAATCTTTTGTGACTTCTAGTTGTTTTTCAAAATGTTTAATTTTTCTATTCACTAATAAAATTTTCAAACGTAATGTGTAATTCAAGGCATTACTTTGCAAAAGTAATTGTAATATAATGCATTACTTTGATAAATGCATGTAATTGTAATTGTAGTATAATGCATGGTTTGGTCAAAGTAATTGTAATATAATGCATTACATTGCAATGTAATTCGCCCCATGCCTTGAATGGAATGAAACCAAACATGGCATGAATGTTTCTTATGAGGTGCTGACCGAGTGTTGTTACTTTGAAGCCGATCCATAATAACAAGATGGCTGCCTGCAGGGGACTTAGTTTAACATGGGACCCTATGAGAAATACATACAAATGTCTTCTTTTAGAGAACCACTGAATGGAATGAAACCAAACATGGCATGAATGTTCCTTATGAGGTGCTGACCGAGTGTTGTTACTTTGAAGTCGATCCATAATCCAAGATGGCTGCCAACGGGGGACTCAGTTTAACATGGGACCCTATGGGAAATACATACAAACGTCTTCTTTTAGAGAACCACTGAATGGAATGAAACCAAACATGGCAAGAATGTTCCTTATGAGGTGCTGACCAAATGTTGTTACTTTGAAGCTGATCCATCATCCAAGATGGCAGCCAGCGGGGGACTTAGTTTAACACAGGACCCTATGGGAAATACATACAAATGTCTTCTTTAAGAGAACCACTGAATGCAATGAAACCAAACATGGCATGAATGTTCCTTATGAGGTGCTGACCAAGTGTTGTTACTATGAAGCTGATCCATAATCTTATGATGGCCGCCAGCGGAGGACTTAGTTTAACATGGGACCCTATGAGAAATACGTACAAATGTTTTCTTTTAGAGAACCATTGAATGGAATGAAACCAAACATGGCATGCATGTTCCTTTTGAGGTGCTGACCAAGTGTTGTTACTTTGAAGCTGATCCTTCATCCATGATGGCTGCCAGATGGGGACAATGTTTAACAAAGGACCCTATGGACAACACATACAAATGTCTTCTTTTAGAGAACCACATACTGAATGGATTGAAACCAAACATGGCATGAATGTTCCTTATGAGGTGCTGACTAAGTTTTGTTACTTTGAAGCTGATCCTTCATCCATGATGGCCGCCAATGGGGGGACTTCCTTTAACATAAGACCCTATGGGAAATACATACAAATGCTTCTTCTAGAGGTGCACTGAATGGAATGTTACAGGTGCAGGTGCACTCGACTCCAATCTTAATTGACTAGGATTGTCAGTTTTCCTATCGAAGGTTGGTGGTTTCTCTGGGCACTCCGGCTTCCTCCACCAATAAAAACTGGCCGCCACGAAATAGCCCAAAAGAGATGCTTAAAAGTGGCGTTAAAACACCAAAAATCAAAACAATCTATTAATAAACATGTATTTGGATTTTTGATTTTGTGCCCAGTTTTCAAGTTAGTCCAAATCAGGGTCCAACATTAAACTGTGTTTGATTTCAACATAAATTGAATATATACAGGGTTCTTTGAAATGCTGAATCTAAACCTGTATTTAAATATTGGATTTTTGGTCCCAGTTTTCAAGTTGGTCTAATCAGGGTCCAAAATTAAACTTTGTTTGATTTTCAACAAAAATTGAATTTATGGGGTTCTTTGAAATGCTGAATCTAACCCTGTATTTAGATTTTGGATTCTGGGTTACTTTATCAAATTGGTCCACACTGAGGTTCAAAGAGTCCTAATTTAAACTTTTGTTTGATTTCATTAAAAATGAATTCTTGGGGTTCTTTGATATGCTGATTCTTACCATGTTCTTAGATTTGGGAAATTGGACCATAAAAGGTAAATGTCCAATTTCAAATTTTTCAGTTCTTTGACCACATTCATTTTGTGTCACAAACCTATGTTGTGTCTGACTGTCAAATATTCAATCACAATCCAAATTCAGAGCTGTTTTAAGCTTAAATGTTGTGTCCATACTTGCCTCAACTGTTCAGGGTTCGACCTCTGCGGTCATATATAGCTTGTGCCTAGTGGAGCATTTTATTGAAGATTGAACTGAAATGTGAGATAAATATACAGATATATGTATCAGATATCAAAATGCAGGTTAATATTATTGCAATTCTCACTCAGTCTCATTATAAAAAAAAAAACTCGCAATGATTTCTGAATTGTCAGTATACGATTAAATATGGTGAGGGTTTTTCTCATCATTGAAGGCCTTGCAATGACCTATAATTGCTTAAGTCCACTTATTTAAATTCTGATGGATAGTTGTCTCAATGGCAATCGTACCACATCTCCTTAATTATAACCCACGCAACGAGTTGCGGAGGGTATAATGTTTTTGACCTGTCTGTCCGTCAGTCCTTCAGTCCGTTAGTCCTGTTTCTTGTCATTGCAACTCCTCTCAAACCACACAACAGAATTTCATGAAACCTTTTCAGATAATAAGGACATACTACATGGATTTTTCTAGCATTCCACAGGGTTCCGGTATTCTGACCCATTCCCAATGGCAAATACCCTACATTTTTTCCCAATTTTGGGAGCAAAATTCCCAAACAATCTCAAAATTTATTTTCATCTTTAATAGTCATGACAGCGATGTTCATTTTGTTCAACCGCTAGCTTTATGCCGAAAATCGCCTACAAGTAATGTGTAAATCTGAGTAAAATCGTATATGACTGACAAAAACAACATTGAAAAACAATGGAAGCCTTAAACCGGAAATGAAGACAATTACAATACCGGGTCAGATTCCGGGGGCAGATAAGGGTAATTCCGGGTTAGCCAATCAAATACAAAAAAAAAATAATAATTCCAGGCAGGTGACAAAATACATCTATGATGATGAAATATAAACACTCGAATTGAAAACCAAAAAATATATGGGAAAAAAAAAGAAAAAGCAGGAAATATTTTATACAGAAACTCAAAATTACTTTTAGTTCACAAATTTTCATGTCAAAATCCAATAAAATGTGACAGTAATTTTCCTAATCATTAATAAATGTTGATATTACATGTAGATGTTTTTATAGTGTAAACATATAACTACAATTCCAAGAGGTAATTTCTTCTCAATTTTGAAGGGCCAGTAAATTTCTGGAAGTTTCTTACTTTATTTTCACAATAAAAGATAACTTTTAATGAACTAAACACACTAAAACTCAAATCTGGTGTATTTGCTGTTTTCCAAATTTCATTGAAAAGAGTGTGAAAAAATTCCCAAAACTGGCCAGGGTCCTTTTTCCCAAAATACCCAGAAAAAACCCTGTACTACGTAGATGTGCATATCGACAGGAAATTACGATTCAATTTTTTTCCAGGATTAACGCCCCTTTGAACTTATTTGCCCAATATACTACTGCAACCTTTTGTCATCGCAACTCCTCTCAAACCACACAACAGAATTTCATGAAACCTTTTCAGATAATAAGGACATACTACGTAGATGTGCATATCGACAGGAAATTACGATTCAATTTTTTTTCCAGGATTTACGCCCCTTTGAACTTATTTGCTTCAATATACTACTGCAACAGTTTGTCATTGCAACTCCTCTGAAACCACACAACAGAATTTCATGAAACTTTGTAGATCATAAGGACATACTACGTAGATGTGCATATCGATAGGAAATTATGATTCAATTTTTTTTTCTAGGAGTTACACCCCTTTGAACTTATTTGCTTCAATATACTTCTGCAAGAATTTTTTATCGCAACTCCTCTTAAACCACACAACAGAATTTCATGAAACTTTGTAAATAATAAGGACATACTATGTAGATGTGCATATCGACAGGAAATTATGATTCAATTTTTTTTCTAGGAGTTACACCCCTTTGAACTTATTTGTTTCAATATACTACTGCAACAGTTTGTCATCGCAACTCGTCTGAAATTTTTTTTTCTCTATGCAATTTTTTTTTCTTACAGTTATTTTATTTCTCCAGTGACAATGTGGGGACGTGGGGTATGTGAGCACGCTCACTAAGGTTCTTTAATTTTATAATGACCTCGTTTTCATGGTTCATTAGTCAAAGTTTAGTTTTCTTGGTAAGGTTTATTTCGCAGATACTATCAGAAAACTAATGTTAACTATATTTGGTTAATGGAATGATTGTAGGGCGTACATGTCTCCTGTTTACTATATGTTTGCAAACACTTGATTTTTAAGTACGTTTACCAGCAATACAGTTGTCAAAGAAGCCAAACCAATTAATTATTGAATGATTCCAAAAACAATGTACTTAAATTGATAATTACTTTATGCAACTCTTTAGAAATAATGTAAATAATCAGACAAACGGTAATGTTAAGCCTTGTGTACGCCCCATTAACAAGAACACTGAATTATATGTCAATTTAAATAAACAAAAAAAAAATACAATATTGCAAACAATGAATTAGTTGTGTATGAAGCGATTGCCTTGATTAATATTCATCAGGAGTGCTTGAGAAGTCTAAAATTTGTACATCATCTAATGAATGTGTCAGTAGGTATAAAGGACACTCACACCATTATTTAATTTTAGGAACTTCTGGTTTTCTTTTCTAGTTCTGTTGTTGAAAGTTCATCAAGTTTATCCTCTAAATATAAAGTTTCTTTAATTTGTTTCCCATTTTTAGCTCACCTGGCCGAAAGACCCTTTTTAGCTTCTTCCAACATCACTTTGCTTCCATTTTTGGACCGTCACTCGTCTATGGTCTGTAAACTGTTTTCAAAAATCTTTTGCTCTGAAACTGCTCAATGCATTAAAGGCAAACTTTCATCATTGGATTTAAGCTTTAATGTTCATGATTTACATCCAGGTTTATCAACCAACATGGCTGTTGTGTCTAAAAATTCAACAAAGAGGTCAAAGTACAAATTTGGCTAATATCTTTAAAACTATAGCAATTAGAGAAGAACTAAGAGGGTAAACATGGACAGCGCAACAAGTTTTAGATCATTCTATTTATCCTGAAAATTTTGAAAAAAATTGTTCAACTGTTTTAGTATTATTGTCTAGTAATGTTAATTTTCTTTTTTGGCATTTTGCATGACAAAATGTATCCACCCTGAAAATTGTGGAAGGAAAAATGTAACTGCCTGTTTAAAGTTATTGCCCCATTTTTAGCAGTTGTTGGCTGTTATTGTGAAAATTATAGGAACTATGTTGAAAATGTAAATTGCAAAAAAGGATCAGCACAACAAGATTTATCTACCCTAAAATAGAGAAAAATCTGTTACCTTGTTTTGGAGTTAATGCCCCTAAAATTTATCCCAATGTACAAAGGTACACTATAGCTTGGAGAAATAAAATGTCCTTTTGAAAAGGCTAGACTAGCGTTCTTCTTCTCACAGATAATATGTTGAATAGCCGCAAAACTGTGAAGTACATCCAAGCTATTATATAAGAATAAGGACATGAGGTATGATTGCCAATGAGACAACTATCCATCAAATGAAGTGGGTGTAAGCAATTAAAGACAGCTGTATGACCTTCAACAATGAGAAAAACTCATACCGTAGAGTCGGCTATAACAAGAACCCAACATAAAAAAAATTAAACAATTCAATTGAGAAAACCGACGGCAAAATTTATAAAAAAAACAATTTACTAAAAACAAATATGACCGACATGAACCAACGACAACTACTGAACTACTGGCTCCTGACTTGGGACAGGCACATAAAGAATGTGGTGGGGTTAAACATATTTGTGAGTGCTCAATAATTTCAATAAAGTTTTTTTGTAATTTTAACCCCTTTAATTAGTCCCCTACCGACGAAGTCGAAGGGAACTTTAGGTTTGCCTCCGTCCGTCCGTCTGTCTGTCTGTCTCTGTCTGTCCGGCAAATCAGTTTTCCACATTTTTTTTCTTTGTGCTTGAAGATATTGATTTGATATTTGGTGTATTGTTTTATCACAACAAGTTACGGATCAAGTTAGAAATTTGTTCCGGTCCGACGATTTTGTGCAGAGTTATGGTCCTTGAACTTAGAAAATTCACTCAAATAATCAGTTTTCCGCACTTTTATTTGTCATGCTTAAAGATATTGATTTGATGATTGGTATATAGTTTTATCATGACAAGTTACAGATCAAGTTCGAATTTTGGTCCGGTCTAATAATTTTGTGCAGAGTTATCATGGTCCTTGGATTTCGAAAATTCACTCAAATAATCAGTTTTCCTCACTTTAATTCTTCATGCCTAAAGATACTGATTTGATAATTGGTATATAGTTTTATCATGACAAGTTACAGATCAAGTTCGAATTTTGTTCTGGTCTGATGATTTTGTGTAGAGTTATGGTCCTTGGCCTTAGAAAATTCACTCAAATAATCAATTTGCCACATTTTTTTTTCGTCATGCTTGAAAATATTGACTTGATATTTGTTATATAGTTTACACCATGACAAGTTATAGATCAAGTTAGCATTTTGTTCCAGTACAATGAATTTTTAACCGGTAGGGGGCTATGTATTGCTAGGCAATACTCACAGAATGCTTGTTTATATAAGGATTCTACTTTTGACCTAATTACAGCCATAAAATCTCAAGATAATATGTAGTTTTCAAATGTGAAATTATAAATTCTGTACAGTAATTTATAACAGACTTTTTGCCAATGATTAATCTTTATGTCTTATCCAGGACGAGTATAACTTATGTTATATCTATACTACTAAAATAATGAGGTCCAACTAGTCAGCCAGCATGACATAAAAACGACGAATCAAAGAATTCAACTTTATGGTTATAACTAATATAGGACAATGGTGTTGATCAAACATTACACCATTGCAGGCCCTTTTGTTTTCCACATAATTAATTTTACCCATAATTAACAAGTTCCAGGTCGAAGTCGATACCGATATCAATAGTACCTGGTACCTAATCTGTATGTTCCGCCTCTGTCAGGTGCACCACCAAAAAGTGTATTTGGGATTTGCTATATACACTGGTCATAATCACACCTGAACTTCGTCATTGTACAGGGATTGACTATACTAAATTCAATCATTGACCAAATAAATATATCTACAAGTAGTTTCCAGTTGTAATAAGAAAGCCAGGACGGATTCAAACAGAATAATTTTGAAAGCTGAGAAAACTGTACACCTTATAATCAGCATGACTTTATCAAATGACAAGACAAATACTAAAAATCCAGGCTCAAAATAAGGCGTAGGTACTGTAATTCAGCCAGGGACCTGCGATGCCACAGATGTGTTCTAGTTATATGTTAAAAAAAAAATACATACTTAAGTTAGATAACTATTTAAAGGGTTTTATCTAACAGCAATTAAACACTTCATGTCATGTTTTCATTTTCCTAATGAGAATGGGTCAAATATTGAGGAAGGGTTTTCATCTGGGAAAATATATACCATGGCGTTTTTTTTCCTGTACGTGACCTGTTGCGGGGGACATAGAAATACCAGGCCACAGTCAATCCATCCAGTCTAATGTAAGCGCTTTCACATGTACAATTCTTACTAGATTTTTGTTAAAATTATATCAAAGGTTTATATCAGCGATGTCTCCCGTGTGTTTGAAAATCAATGCAGATCAACTATTTAAGATCTAGAAAGAGTTATACAAATGCATTGTAAGCACTCTTATGTGTCCAATTCTTGTAAGATCTTTATCAAACTTGTTGGAAGGTTTATATAAGCAATGTTTCAAACGAGTTTGAAAATCAGTACCGATCAACAATTTTTGAAAGAGAAATGCCCCTTGGAAATAATAGTTGTATGGAAAAATGCATTGTAAGTGCTGTCATGTGTACAATTCTTGCAAGGTTTTATCAAACTGATTTCGAAGATTATATCAGCAGTGTTTCGTACAAATTTGAAAATTAGTGCTGATCAACTATTTTAAAAGAGTTGTGTCCCTTGGAAATATTAATTATATGGAAAATTGTATTGTAATTGCTTTCAAGCCTACATTTCTTTTAAGATTTTTATAAAAAGTTTTAAAGAACCCCCTTAAAAAATTGTTTTAATTATTATTGCCCTCGGTCAGATAAAAAAAGTGCAATGCAGGAGTATAAATGGAACGTTGTCCTGTACTATAGATCTAATAGGATTATGCATGTTTTTAGGTCTCTACAACACTGTCAAGCAAATTGTGATTTTTTATTTCCACATGTTTTGTGAGGTATTTAGACTCAAAGGATTGTTTCTTGAAAAGGATGTCATATAAGATTTTATAATAGTATCAAGTTTTCCTATTTTGGATTAGCAAGTTGCCGTACTGTAAATTTATCAAGTTGAACATCGAAGTCTTCATCACAATATGAAGTCACACTGTTCTTTTACATGCTAAAATTCATCTGATAAAAAATGTAAAAAAGAGATGAATATCTGTTCTGGACGGCGGTGGAAACAATTGACTTTGAAATTTTCAGTTACCAAGTGCACAGCTGTTTGTATAACACAAAAT
The DNA here is from genome assembly GCF_021869535.1 of Mytilus californianus. Lineage (NCBI taxonomy): Eukaryota > Metazoa > Mollusca > Bivalvia > Mytilida > Mytilidae > Mytilus > Mytilus californianus. The sequence goes on from NW_026262670.1 coordinate 6,874,750, forward strand.
CTAGTCTTTGTATGGTACTTGTTGGCATACAAAATTACAGACGGAAAATATTTTGTAAAGTCATTTTATAAGAATTAAAACAATAGAAATGCTTTAAATGAAAGAGCATTCTATCATGTTAAATTTGTTTATCTTCTCTCTCCGCTTCCTTGAAACCAAGTTTGATACACATTGGTAATGAATATAGGGAAATTAAAACAGACTTGAAACAGCTAATTGAAATCTACAAATATCATTTTAATATTGTGAAGACTAAAGGTAGAGAGGCCTTATATGAATCAAGGATGTAAATTATTCCCTTTGAATTAACTTTATTGCTCACCAAATGTTGTATGTTTTTAAAAATAGAAGCAAACTATCACCAAAAGACATTTTTTTTTATTGTGAAAAAGGAAAAGCGTAATTATCAAATTGCCATATTTTTTCCAGGTAACGATTCAAGCTCTTATATACAATGATGTATGTATAATAAATAGCCTCTTCTTTGTTGAGATGAACACTAAAGATATTTCACATGCATTTTATTGCTGTAAAGAATTAACAAAAATAACTGTTTGTTGAAAAATGTCTATTTATTATTAAATGATGAGCCAGTATAAGGCCAACTAAAATTCCCCATTCATAATGGAAAAGACAGGATATGGGGTATCAATGACACAAAATAAATACACCCTTGAAAAAACTAAAAATGCAAAGAAGCAGCACTTTTTTGTTCGCCTCAAATTCCCATTGACATGCATGGAGCAAAAATTCTCATCTTACTCATTACTGGTTTTAGCATATTTTTATATGACCGCAATAAATTTGAGTTCATATATTGCTATCACGTAGTCGTTGTTGTCCAAAGACATTTGGTTTCCGGACAATAACTTTAGTATAAGTGAATGAAATTCTATAAAATTTAAACACAAGGTTTAATACCACAAAAGGAAGGATGGGATTGATTTATAAACATAAATTGCTGAATTTTTCAGTTCCGTTCTTTAACTTTAGTTTGCCTCAACCACATGTTATGAAACTTATAAACAATGCTTATTACCACTTAATACAGATCAAGTTTGAAATTGGGTGGTGTCACTTTTACCGTTCTTGAGTTATGACCCTTTATATCTTTATATGATATGCAAGCGGGGGCATCATCTGTGTCCCATGGACACAATCCACATTTATTTTATATGCTGAATTTAATCATTGGAATTACATTTTAGATGTTGGACCATTAAGCATTATATAGGGGATAACATTCGATTGATTTATGATATTTTACAGTATACAGAAGAGAACAATATTCATCATTACATGTTCAAAAGGAAATGACACAAATTTAATAATACAAAGCAGACCTCCCCAACTACACCAAAAATAACTATGTTTCTCCGTAAAGTTGTTTTGATTGTTTAAAGCTAATCGACTTTAAAAAATCACTGCAATTATGTCATCCTATGATACCACTTTTTTAAATAATTCTACCAAAAAAAAAAACATATTGTAATTATTATTTAATGCCAACTATTAAATAAGAATTAAAATCCAATAAACCACAGTTCCCAAAATTCAATGTATAGTGCTATTACAGATAGCAGTTACCCCACCACCCCCTCTTTTTAACAGGTTGATACATGCTAAAAAATACAGATAAAATATTTCTATCTTATTTCACCTCTTAATTCATTTTCAATTCACTTCTACTTTTTAAACTATATATATATATATCATTAGATTTTTGATTGCTGAATCTAAACACGTATTTAGATTTTTGATATTAAACCATAAAAGGATAATGTCCATTTTCAAATTTTTCAATTCTGAGACCACATTCATTCTGTATCAATAACCTATGCTGTGTCAAATATTTAATCACAATTCAAATTCAAAACTGTATCAAGCTTGAATGTTGTGTCCATACTTGCACCAACTGTTCAGGGTTAGACCATTGTGGTCGTATCAAGCTGCTTCAAGCGGAGCACATTTTTTGATATTGTTCTCACACATCTCCTGGTCAATACCAACAAATTATTTATATTGAACAAAGACATCTAATAAATACAGTCAGACAATCTCATTACGTATGTATGTACATAGATAAAAAGGTCTTATATCTCAAATCTATCATATATATATAAAGAATAACCATGAAAACTATTCATAGTCTCGAAATATAAAATTTATCTGGACTCAGCTCGAAACAGGATAACAAATGCTCTGCGAAGCCTCGCATCCTACTTGTTTCTAAGCCTTGCACAAATAAATTTTATATTTATACCTCACGCAATTTTTGCGTCGGGTATAATGTTTTTGACCCGTCCATCTGTCCGTCCGTCCGTCTGTCATTCCATCCATCCGTCCGTCAGGCCAAATAAAAATATATGTGTGGTTCCAGTTACCTACCCTTCTTTTTAGTCTTAATAATAGCCTACCCTAAAGATTTTTTTGTCATTTTTCATTAATTACTGTTAAAGTCAGAATGGTGCTCCCATAGACTCAATTTAAAAAAAAAACATAAAAACAAATCCCTACCTACCTACCCTAACTTTTTATTGATGTAACTGGAACTACACATTCTATTTTATTTGGCCTCATTTATGAAACTTTATATATAATAAGGACAAACTATGTAGACGTGCATATCGACAGGAAATTATGATTCATTTTTTTTTCTATGAGTTATGCCCCTTTGCACTTATTGGCCTCAATATACTACTGCAACAGTTTGTTATCGCAACTCCTCTGAAATTACACAACATAATTTCATGAAACTTTGTAGATAATAAGGACAAACATATAGACAGAAAATTATAATTCCATTTTTTATAGGAGTTATGCCCCTTCGCTTTGAACTTAACATTTTTGCCATAATATACTAAACAGTAGTTTGTCATCGCAGCTCCTTTGAAACCACACAATCAAGAGATCAAGACTCTTAAGTGTGTGTTGTTCAGGAGATCATGATTTTTTAGTACATATCTAGGAAATCCTAGTTGTGTATAGAATGATTGTAAAGTGTACATGTCCAACTGGCAGGTGTCATCTGACTATGACCTCATTTTCATGGTTTAGTGGTGAAAGTTAAGAGTTTGTGTTTTGATCTGTTTTTTATACGACCGCAAAAATTAAAATTTTTTTGGTCGTATATTGGTATCATGTTGTCGTCGTCCGAAGACAGATGGTTTCCGGATAATAACTTTAGTATAAGTAAATAGAAATCAATAAAATTTCAACACAAGGTTTATAACCACAAAAGAAAGGTTGGGATTGATTTTGGGGGTTATGGTCCCAAAGGTTTAGGAATTAGGGGCCCAAAAAAGGGCCCAAATAAGCATTTTTGCAGTTTCCAGACAATAACTTGTGTTTAAGTATATGAATCTCTCTGAAATGATACAAAAGTTTCCATACAACAAAGGGATGGTTATGGGAGGTCACGGCTCAAACCTTTTAGCAATTAGGGGCAAAACAAGGGTTTTTATGGTTAAAGGACAATTTCGACAATTTAAAAGCAGTGTAAGGGAGGTTATCCAATCCATTCAAAGAATACTGTTGTTTATATGTTTGATTACCTTCCTTACACTGCTTGTAAATTATATATTAAGAAATGATGATTGACTTGAGATGATTAGCTGTAAATTTATTTTTAGAAGTTACTATTAATTAATATTAATTTTAACCATGACTGTATGTCATTTTATATTTTGATATTTTATGATGTATTTAAATGAGTAGTTATGGTTGCAAACTCCATTAGAAATTTGAATTGAGATTATTTTTGGAATAAGGTAAAAGGGGAGTTGAAAAAATTTGGGGGGGGGGGGGGGGGTAAATAAGAATTAGTGGGGGGGGGGGCTATAATTTTTCTCATTTCAGATTTCAAAAATTAAAAAGAAAATTTCTTCAAATATTTTTTTTTGTGGGGGGGGGGGTTAATATTCAACAGCATAGCATAGTGTTTTGCACAAAAGAAAAAAAAAACGGGTAAACTTTTTTTGGGGGGAGGGGGAGGGGGGTGGGGCAATTCACAACAGCAAAGTGTATTGCACAAAAGCAAAAAATTGAATATAAATTCAAATCATATAACCAATTTTAAGTTCTTTGACTAGACTTATTCTGTGTCAGAAACCTATTATGTGTCAGAAACCTATCATGTGTCAAATATTTAATTACAATCCAAATTCAGATCTGTATCAAGCGTGAATAATGTGTCCATTTGGCTGCAACTTTTCAGGGTTGGACATCTGCGCTCGTATCCAGCTGCGCTCAGCAAAGCAATTTATCTTAAACTATAAGCAATAGGTCAACTATATTTGGTGTATTGAATGATTGTAAGGTGTATATATCTGTCTGGCAGGTATCATTTGACGATGACCTCCTTTTTAGCTCATGTGAGCTTATGCCATCACTTGGCTTCCGTCATCGTCATCTGTCGTCGTAAGGCCAAAAATAAATAATTGTTTGTTTCCCCAAACCCGACCCTATCAAGTCAGGTGTGGGTAGGTAGGTAGGTAAATTATTTTATTTTTTTGGTAAATTTGTTTTTTTTGGTACTTGTAAATAGGAATTTACAAACCATCATTATAGGGCAGTATTTTAAATTCTAGGGTGTATCAAGCTATCAGTTTCCTCATGTCAGATATATTAAATAAAACTCTATGTATGATTTGAAATAATTTATTTAATTGGGTTTCTCTTGGGTGGTAATTTTCCAATAAAGACACAGTCTCTGCAAACTGGTAGAACAATACGATGTGTTTTAATGGCATCTTGGTCCTTTGTTGCCCCCACAGCTGCAAGAAGGCACAGATATCGGGCTGTGCCAGGGTAGAGACATAATATGGAAATTCCACATGTGTATTACAGTCTATCTGTAGGCGCACATTCACCACGCCTTCAAGAGCATCACCTGAAATAAAGAACAACAGAGATCTTTAATAAATGAAAAATAATATCCTAGAGTACTTTGTATATATATATTGGGAATTTTCAATGAATAAAATGTCTAAAATACTGAGCCTTCTGTTTATTATATTAAGCAGTATAATCTGTCAGAAATCTGTCCAAGTTCAATGTCAGAGAGTGTACTACAAGATGAAGTTTATACCGTTCATTGAAGTATGCAATTTCCACTGAAAGAAGGATTTAAACATTGAAACCATATCAAACACTGATGGAACATGCATATAAAATATAATCAACTGAGAGTGTATGAACATTTTATTGTATGTTAAATGTGGAACTTTCATTCAATGTTGGTTCACAAAATCATGCTATGCAAGACCATGTTATTATATATTAAAAGTGATAAGAAAATCTTTTGGGAATACTATAAAAGTAAACCTTCAGGTGTGATAACAGATCCACAACAGTAGTCGTACTTGGTTAGCAGTCTGTCGAATGCTCTGGATTCTCGAACAGTTAGAGACTTTTTGCTGTAGACACAACGAGGTTTATGACATTCATATTAAAACATACAAATATACAAGACTATAAACATCAGGCTGCCAGACCAATTACACCCCCCCCCCCTCCTTCATATTGATTCAGTGATTCAATGTTGCTGTTTTATGCCCGGGCAGCATAAATTCAATGGATATATTCAGCCGATGGACATGAAGTGTATGTGTAAAATGACCATGGAAAGAAGCCTGCTTTTTACTTGTCAGACACGCTGAGCCGGATCTTTAACGTGCAAGTACACATTGAAGATAACAGTCTGCAGGAAGACGTGTCGCCCTACTCAGACACATTATTCTGATTCCGGGCAAACCAGTCTTTGCTCTAACTCTAGTACTGCATGCTTCGCGGAAAAGCAGCAAATACCAATTTTAAAGCCTTTGGTTCAGTGACTCCGTCAGGGATCGAAGCCACCGTACTCGAGGCGAGCATGCTACCATTGTGGCAGCCTTCTTTTTAGAGAAGTATGGGCTGTCTGCTTTTACGAGACTAGTGTGGAGTGGTCTGCTTTTATTAGGGACCAAATGATTAATTTAAATCAATTGCTTTCAGGCCTCGGGTCAAATTAGTAAGGGTATAAGGAAATCATTAGGGAGTTTAGGTTAAGGGTTTAAAAAATTGGAAGAAAACAAGAAAAAGAATGCAAACAAAGGTGGGGAGACTCTCCTTATCCTAAAAAAAGTCTACCTTTGCTTGCAAGAAATAGATGTTGGGACGGTCACTAACTATGCATACCTATAAACTTGTTAATAGCTTCTTCTTTTCGCTTAGGAAGTTTGTTGACAGCTTGACTGGCTCCCATCATTTTGTCAAAGGTATTGTCAATATTTGAGGAGGAGTAAAGTCTAGTGCCAGTTTCATGTCATCACCGTAGTGTGGACTAAATAATTCTGTAGAACCACTTTTTTCAGAAATGGATACACGGATGTGTTTTTTGTCAAGAGCATCCTCCTCCTCTTCAGTCAATTCTAAATCGGATATCACGTCCTCACATATGTCTTCAAATATTTCCTTCTTCGAAAATCTGCGCAACACATTTGTTGCCAAGTCTTTCTTATAGTTTCCAGCCGAATAAACGGCAACAGAAACCGACAGAACGGCGTCCATGTTCTGACATTTAAATGTATGAACAATCTAGAGAATATCGTAAAGACCCGAGACCACGTGGAAGAAGAAAGCCAAGTCGCGTCATCAAGGCGTTTTCAACTATGCCGATTACAAAGGCCCTTTAAAGAACAGCGTCTCCTTCTTATGTCTTGTGTATTTGATTCCTCCATTTCATAGAAGCACCGCACCACCACAGGAATTTTGATAAAAAAAATTTCTACACAAAATCGGCAATAAAATTATTCCGGTCGCGGCGATTTTTTCGGGTCGGTCGGGATTGGGGAAACAAACAATATTTTATTTTAGGCCTTAAAACTATTTCATGAATCTTCTCCTGTGAAACTTCTGGGCCAAATACCTTCAAACTTAAACTGAATGTTCCGTAGGGTATCTAGTATATAATTGTTTCCAGACAAATCGAACAACCAATTGTTGGGTTGCTGCAACTAAATTGGTAAATTTAAGGAAATTTTGCAGTTTTTGGATATTATCTTTAATATTATTGATGATAGAGATAAACTGTAAACAGCAATAATGTTCAACAAAGTAAGATCTACAAATAAGTTCTATATGACCAAAATTGTCAATTGACTCCTTAAGGAGTTATTGCCCTTTAAAGACAATTTTTCATAATTTGTTCCTCTAGTTTGCTTACTTAAAAAAAATCTTCTCTTTTGAAACTGCTGAATCAATTCAGCCAAACTTGGGCTGAATGGGTTTAGAGTATCTAGTTTAAATTTCTACATTTTATTTCCTTGTTCGTCAAGAAACATAGCCATTATGGCTAAAATTGAACAAAGGGATAAAATGCTTTTTTTTTTTGCATTTGAAGAAAATATGACAGATACAAAGAACATTTAAATGGCATTTTTAAGCCACTTATTAATATATATTGAAAAGCAAAAATAATCATTGATGAAAGATTTAATCAAAAATTTACAGGTGGGCGATTCAGGCTCTTGAGAGCCTCTTGTTTTGGTTCATTGGTCAATGTTAAGTTTTCATTGTTAAGTTTTTTTTTAGGATATTTCAAGCAATAGGTCAACTATATTTGGTGTATGGAATGATTGTGAGGTATATGTCTGTCTTGCAGGTATCATCTGACTGTGACCTCATTTTCATGGTTCATTGGTCAATATTAAGTTTTCATGCTTAAGTTTGTTTCTTAGAAACTATAAGCAATATGTCAACTGTATGTAATACATAGATTGCCTGTAAGGTGTACTTGGATGGTTCATCTGACCTTGACTTCATTTTCATCGTTCACTGGTCAATGCTACGTTTTCCTCGTTAAGTTTATTTCTTAGAAACTATAAGCAATAGGTCAATTATATTTCGTGTATGGAATGATTGTGAGGTGTACATGTACATGATGTATTTCTTGTTTGGTTTATCTGACCTTGACCTCATTTTCTTTTATTATCGTAATTTTATGTGATACTTGTAGTAAAGCTTTATATTTAGGAGTATCAACATTAAATCAATTTTCAGTAAATGAGGCAAGACATTTCAGTGTGAGCACTCTTGTTTTTCTAGGAGTTATGCCTGTGTGAACTTAGAATGTTGGCCTAAATATACTACTGTAAGAGTTTATCATCGCAACTCCTCTGAAACCACACACCAGAATTTCATGAAACTTTGTAGATAGTTAGGACATACTGTGTATATGTGCATATGCACAGGAAATTTTTATCAGTTGATTTTTGTAGGAGTTATGTGTTTTAGGAATCTGGTGAGATTTTGTTTGCCCAGTGACAATTTTGGGGCGTGGGGTATGTGAGCGTGCTCACAAAGGTTCTTTAATTCGAGACAATTGTGCACAGACTCTGGCATCATAGCGAGTTGATTCTTCAAGTATATTTCCATAGCTTCTTTCTGTATATTTCTATGTGGGTATTAAAGCGACAACTGAAGCACATTTCGTACTACAAATGTACAAACGATCAATGCTTTTACAACACTGTAAAATGACAAAAGAAGGATTCAATTTTGATAATGAGATGTTTATGCTACAATCATGATATAGCAGTTCATATCAAGCTTTTCATTAGTTTTCCTATGCATTGTTCTGATGTTCTCAAAGGAAGCACATGCAGTCATGAAAAAATGAATTTTATTGGTAAATAAATAAAATATAATTTTGGAATGTCTCATGACTGTTGTCTGTCAATCAAAACTATAATAACATACATGTAATGCAATTGAATATTAAATATTAACATACAGTGAAAACAGGCACACAAAATAGTTATATTTTTATACTTAATTAAAGAGAGTAAAGTTATGATCTTCTACTTTATAGAAAAACTCTTTATGAAAAAATATAGTTGCAGGTGATATGGTTCCAACTGAAATAAAATTAATGGCTGACAAAAGATCTATTGATTTGTACCTCAAATTACTTGAGTCAGGATCTGAGAAAAAGAGAGACATACGTTTAGTAATAGTTGGGAAGAAAGGTGCAGGAAAAACCTCATTGATTAAAAGATTGTTCTCTGAAGAGAATACAGATGTAACTAGTACAAATGGAATAGAAATCCACACAATAAAATGCAAAGCAATGTCTGATGATGGCATATGGAATAAATTAGATGGTATGATGTATAAGCTTAAACACAAATGTTTCTCTATTATTAAGAAAGTATTTATAATGTTTTTGATTTCTAGTTTACATGACTTATTATTCAGCAATACTTTAGGGTTGTTTGAGGACTATCTTTTAGTTTTCAAAGCATAGGTATTACAGGTTGCACTTTGTAAATACAGCCATGACAGCTGGTTCACAAGCCACGCCTCTTTTGGGGAGATATATAATATTCATAGCTATTTTGTTTTGTTTACGTACTGGTTCCAAGATATAATCTCTATGTTTCATCTCATAGAGAAATAACTTGGGAATGTTACAAAAATGTATAAAAACACATGGTAGCGGTGAAAAATGAATTCTGAAGAAGACCCAAAGTAAAGGTAGGGGTAGTTCAGAATTTTAGTATAAGTTTAAACTCTTAGAAGTTTGTGGCATATAAATGTTGAAAATATACTGCACAGCCCTATGTTTTGACCTTTGACAGGGGGTATTCAATTCCCACTTCCCTCCCCCCTGACTCCCGCTTCCCTCCCCTAGACTTCCGCTTCCCTCCTTTAACTTATCATTTCGTTCAGATATGCCTCCTTTCTCCCTTCACACAAGAAAATCTAGAACTGTGAACATACCTCCGTTTCTCCAACCAGTCCTTGCTGGTGAAGGGGTTGATCTCAATGATCCTCAATGGACATGAACATCATCACATGCGCACGAGTATCTAGCATACCATACCAGAGGATTGACAATGACAAGATGCACCAATAAAAAATAAAGATAACTTTAAAATCTAAATGTAATAATCTACGTAAATATATACTGTACTGAAAAATTTATATATAAATACATAGATTGATTTCCATATTCCTGAATGTAGAACTGATCATGAAAACTTTAAAAAGAAATAACAATTGCATTCCAGACAATTATTTTTAAGAAGATATTGAACTTTGTATTTCGATTTGAAACAAATTTCTTCACAAGTTATGATATAATAAGCTACTGTCCTGGCAGATTTGTTTTTACTTTAAAAGTGAAAAGTATTCAATTTCTTGATTTTTTTTATGATTGTGTCTGTAATTTTATAATAATATTAAATAGTATATACCAGAAAATTGTATTAAAGAAACTATTTCATTTATAGTTAAAAATTGCTTTATTTTTTTACGCCATTTATGCAGAAATTTAATGTAATAGGCTACTGTCCTAGCAGATTTTTTTTTTTTGTTAACAAAATGAAAGTCCATAATATTTTATATTTTCATAAAGCTTATATTTTAAACTTTCCAATGAACAAAAGTTTGCTTACCAGACATTCATTTTGAAGAAGATATGCAACGTTATATTTTGAATTTGAGCCAATTTCTACAAAACTTCTAATGTAATAGGCTACTGTCCTGGCAGATTTTTTTACCTTAAAAGACAAAAAAAATATTAAATTATAAATTTTTGAAATGATTATTCCCTAAACATTATAAAAGTACAAAAATTTTATGCCAGACAGTTGTTTTGGAGAAATTATTTTAATTGTAAGTAAACTTTTCTCAGCATTTTCCGCCATATTTTTCTTAAAATTTAACTGTCTTGCATTTTTTTTTTACTTATAATCATACAGTTTATATTTTAATAACATGTTGAGTAAAACGAAAGTTACAGATACAAACGTATCAAAAATAACTGTCCTGGTTTTTAGACCTTCCCGTTGGATACAGACACAGATACAATACTGTACAGACAATACGGAAAGTCTGGAAACGATCTTTTCGCATGCAATCTTCTGCAAATAATCTCCAAACCCAATAAGATGGTCTTAAAGAATAACAACACCTTTTATCGTGTAATATTTTTGTTTAATACAGCACTGAATTGGTTTCCCTGTTTCCTCGATTTCTTCATGTTCCCGCCCCGCTCGCTCCCGGTTCATGCCCCCTTACTCCCGGTTCCCGCCCCCCTTACCTCCTGTCCATCCCCTCTTATAACACTATTTCATGTCTTATTTATATTCATCTATTTAAATTGCCTTTTTTTATATGTCTATTTTTAGAGCTGATGTTGACGAATAATAGATGTTTTCCAGTCGTAAAAATGTTGATACTTTATGAACATTGTGTGCGTTTTCTGTTGTTTTCAGTGAAATCATTGTACTTCTGATATACTCTTAAATATGGTATAAATCAAAGTTCCAAATCAATACAGTTTATGTGGATTTGGTAGCTAATGCTATTTTAACATGTGGAGACATTGATATAAAATGTGTTATGATTTCTCATAAGACAGCTTTCCAACAAAGACCAAAGGATGAGGGTGTAAACAATTACAACTCACTGTTTGCCTTCAAAATTATATGTTAACCACACCATCTCATGATGATTTAAGTTTAATTTTCTAAGGTTATATAATGATTCTTAATGCATGCTTTTTTTTAAATTTATTTTGATGAATATCTTTACTTTATTTAGCAACATATTAATAATAAGGTATGTGTAGAATATGCATCAAGTTTTGTGGTTTTCATCAAATCTGTTATATCAATATTACAACCAACTGAAGAAACTCCATTTTCAATTGTGATACCTGTTCATGTGTATTTTTGTAGAACTAGCTAATGGTTGAAAAAAATAAATTGATGGACAACATTTATTTTGTAACTGTTTATTGCTTATTTTATGATGGGATCTTACTTAGTATTTCTTTAATATTATTATAATTTTCTAATGCTAGGAACCAATGAAGAAACTGAAATTCATGCAAGACTCTTGAAACAATACAAAGAAACAATTGAAGCATCAGTAGAAGAAGGAGCACATGAAGCTGTCAAGGAAAACACCCTCACAACCATTCTGTACAAGCGTATTGAGGAATCAAAAGAATCAGAGACAGTAACCCAGCAGCCTAAAATAAGAAAACATCATGTAACTACTGAATCTCAAGTTGAACCTCCAGTAACCTCGCAGCAACGAAATCAAGTATTAAAACAGGCAAAAATGGATATTGAAGCCATTCTTAAATCTAATGTTGATTTACATGATAAAGAGGAGTATGCCACATTATTGTTATGGGATTTTGCAGGAGATGAAGAATTTTACCACACACACCAAACTTTTTTATCACAAGATGCAATTTATCTTGTCGTAACAAAACTCACTGAAGCTGACGACATACAAGCACAAGGTAACATTTCATATAGATACGATAAGTTAGAATTAAAATATTTTATGTTTTATTTTATATTTTATTTCATTTTTTCTTAGCATTAGATGCAAATTGTTGTCAAGAACTATATATCAATCCATTTCTGCTCCAAGTAAATAAAATATGTGACGAAATCAGTCAATTAATAACATTAACTGTTCCAATCTTACTGCACCAGATGCACATTTTCAACAATGGATGTCTCTTCAGAAATGCTCGATGCCAAAATGTTGAGGACCCAATTATAGCTTTTGTATAAAAGACAATTTCATCGGTCATACATCATCTGGCATATGTATATGCCACTGGTCAGTGGTTATCAACCTTGCATAAGGTAGACAATCTGGAAAATCAAAATCTTGAACACAAATGTCTTATGCAGTCGGCAGGTTTTTGCAAATATATTGATGTCAGCTATTTTTAAAATTTCTATTATTTAAGTGATGTCTGATTGCTTTACAATTTCCAAATGTTCAAGTAGCATCTTATTGGATTCGATCTTTTTCTTTTTTCTCTCCGCCATAATAGGCTCTATTGTCCGGAACTGTTAACTATGTTTTAGCCCGCTCTCTCTCTTCGCTCTCCATTGTAAACAAACATCACTGTGTACATGTGTTAGACTAAATCAGTATTAAACAAGTAACATTCAATTGCAGTTAAGTAATGACTTAATGCCCTTGTGTAGTTTCATCTTAACTGGCGTGGTGGCAGCGTGATTCGAATTTACGCCTACAAGAAAGGTTATTATTCATCACATTGTTGAGACAAACATCGGGACTGACTAAAACCTGTCTAGGTCATCCGTAAATAAATATTTACCGTGAAACTTAAACTGCAAATAACCAAGAACATTTAACACAATGGCTAATACACACAGAGCACCTAAACAGTGGTGCCTTACTAAAATTGAAACTGTAAATTCATTTGAAAACTGGAGACAAAACATAATATACACGTTATCATTAGACCCATATTTTGCACCATTCTTAGGAGACGGCGTACATTGGGAAAAGAAAACTAGGAATGCTCCCAATCGTGGCTTTTTACATGATGGTGAAGATGTAGCTGAGGCAAATAGGCGTACACGTGAACAAAAAGTCAGCATGTTAGAATTAATGCTAGGTCAAATAGCCAATTATTGCCCTGTTATCTCTAGAAACACAATAGTGAAAAATTCTACTTCGATTGAAAATATATGGCAAACCATCCGTTTACATTATGGATTCCAATCCACGGGTGCTCATTTTATAGACTTTGCCGCAATACATTTTGAACCGAACGAACGCCCAGAAGACCTTTATCAACGAATAATGGCTTTTGTTGAAGACAACCTGCTCCAACGCGATACCCAAATAACGCATCACGGGGGCGCAATCGAGGAAGATGAAGAAATGACACCTTCACTTGAAAACTTTGTCGTGCTAACATGGTTAAGACTAATACATACAGACCTACCTAAACTGGTCAAACAAAGATATGGAACAGAATTAAGATCGAGAACATTGTCGTCAATAAAACCGGAAGTTTCGCAAGCGCTAGATTCATTACTTGAGGAACTCCGGAATTCTGAGGACGCAAAAGTTATGCGAGCAGTTACTTCTAACTTTCCCACAAAATCTAAGTTTGTTCATGAAGAAAAACTAAAATTATCTTATCCACGCTCTATTAAAAGCTGTCCGTTATGTAAAGCTGCAGGCAGACCCGACCGCCACTTCCTCAGCAAGTGCTCATTCTTACCGAACAGCAATCGAAAATACATGGTAAAAGCCCGACAAATTGCCGGAATATTTGATAATTCAGATGACGAATCATCAGACGTAGAAGTCGACACTGTTTCTAAACCTACTCATTCAGTAAACCGAGTCCAAGTCCGTCAGTCTCCGTATCTTGACGTGTTCCATACACATTATAACACTCGTTTAACTATTGATAGTGGTGCGACCGGCAATATGTTACGTGCATCCGCAGCTAAACGAATAGGTATTGAAATAAAATCTAGCTCTCAATCTGCACATCAGGCCGATGGATCTTCACCCCTCAAAGTCATTGGGGAAGTACACACTAATTTCACACGTGATGGACGTGAACTACATTTTGAGGGTTTAGTCGTCGAAACTTTGGATGTGGACATCTTGGCTGGTATTCCTTTTATGGAAAAAAATGACATTTCTATCTGTCCTGCTAAACGTCAAGTAATACTGGGTAACAATACCGTTTATACTTATGGCTCTGTTCAAAACACGTCCGAACATCATACAGTCCGTCGGGCACACGTTTTACGCGCTCCATCTCAATTTACAACTATTTGGCCAGGCGATTTTCTTGAAATGCAATTACCATCTGATATTTGCTTAACTGATGATACATTCGCCATTGAACCAAGATTCGAGTCGCATATTTCATCAATACATGTTGGAAAGGATTCTAACCTGTGGCCCCCGCCAAATTTGATTACAAGCGTTGCTGGCAGAATTCGTATCCCAAATTTGACACAGGAACCCCATAGTTTAAGACGCAACGAACACTTTTGTCAAATACGATCAACATACATTCCAGAGTGTAAAAGTGATGCTTTCGAATCTACTGAAAAAATTGATAAAATTAGTCACCCAAGATTGACAAATTATTCAGAATCAGTCAAAATTGACCCAGATAATTTGTTATCTCAAGAGATAAAAATAAAATTCCGGGATACATTAAAAGACTATGATGATGTTTTTGATCCATATTTTAAGGGATATAATGGCGCCGCCGGTCCATTTCAAGCTAGAGTAAACATGGGACCAGTCCAACCCCCGCAACGCAAAGGCCGTGTTCCGCAATATTCCCGTAATCAACTAGTAGAACTACAACAAAAATTTGATGAACTTGAAGCAATTGGTGTTTTCAAACGCCCAGAAGATATTGGTGTATCTGTAGAGTACGTTAACCCGTCTTTTTTAGTTAGGAAACCAAATGGCAGTTTCCGTTTGGTTACCGCTTTTGCAGACATAGGTCGATATAGTAAACCCCAACCGTCACTCATGCCAGATGTTGACTCAACCTTACGTCAAATAGCACAGTGGAAATACATAATAGCTACTGACCTTACTAAATCGTTCTACCAAATTCCACTTTGGAGTGATTCTATGAAATACTGTGGTGTAGTAACCCCCTTTAAAGGTGTACGTGTGTACGCTCTGCGATGGGCATGCCAGGCTCAGAAACAGCACTAGAGGAGCTTATGTGCCGTGTTTTAGGTGATCTTGTAGAAGAAGGCGGTGGAAATACCCAACTCGAATTACTACAAAACTGGACAAGGGTTCTACAGGCTCTGCAAAAGAGCAGTCTAAATTTGTCTGCTACTAAAACGATTATCGCACCCAAAAGTACAACTATTCTTGGATGGATTTGGCAATTAGGAACTATCAGAGCTAACCCACATTGTATTTCTACCTTATCAGTTTGTCCACCACCAGCCAAAGTATGTGGTTTGCGGTCTTTTATTGGAGCCTGTAGATATCAAGTAACAGTAAGACATGTAGCAGGAGCTGCTATACTTCCGTCCGATTTTGCAAGTCGCAATGCACTAGACTGTGAGGATTCAGCCTGTCAAATCTGTACATTTGTGCAATTTACTGAAAATTCAGTTGTTAGACATATCTCTACAAAAGACATTCTTGAAGGGATTCAAAAACTTCCGTTTACAAGCAGGAATGCCTGGATATCAATCCAAACAGAATGCTCGGATTTACGGCGAACACATGCTCACTTGCGCCAAGGGACCCGACCGTCAAAAAAACTTACTAATGTAAAGGATATTAAACGCTATCTGAACAATGTGTGTATTGCGAAAGACGGTTTACTTGTTGTCAATGATTGTATTGTTGTTCCTCGTCAGGTTTTAGATGGACTGCTTACATCCTTACACATTAAACTCGACCATCCTTCAACCTATCAACTTAAATCTGTCGTACACCGTTACTTTTTCGCACTGGATATGGATAAAGCAATTGAAACTGTCAGTAATGGAATCTCATCAATGTGCCGCACTTCAAAAAATTCCTCACAAGTTAAATGTACAATCTACAGGTGACCCACCAGAGACAATAGGGTCTGCATTTGCTGCAGATGTGATGAAGCGTGAACGACAGCTTATCCTTGTTGTGCGCGAATATGTTACGTCATACACAGCTGCTCGCTTGATCACAGACGAGCGCCAAGAAACTTTAAGTGAATCTTTATTGTGCCTTTGTGTTGAACTATGTCCACTAGATGGACCATTTGCTGTCGTTCGTACCGACCCTGCTCCAGGATTCCAAGCCCTTGTCAACGATGAACTTTTGTGTCGACATAGAATGACCATAGAAGTTGGTCGTGTCAAGAACAAAAACAAAAACCCTGTAGCCGACAAGGCAATTCAAGAGTTAGAAGACGAAATTTTGCGACAAGACCCGAATACACGATGTATATCACCTCTGTCACTCACGTTAGCTATTGCCCGTTTAAACTCTCGAATTCGAAACCGCAGGTTATCTGCAAGAGAAATGTGGACTCAACGTGATCAATTCTCAAACAACCAAATACCATTGACAGACCATAGTCTTATTCAGCGTCAACATGAGTTACAAAAGTCGAACCACAGTTACAGCGAAATTTCTAAAGCTCCCTCTAGAGCTCTACCCGAATCTCCGCATTTAGAAGTTGGTGATCTAGTTTACTTATATAATGACCGAAACAGAACTTGTGCTCGTGACCGATATCTAGTTGTTTCTACAGACAATTCTTGGTGCAACATAAGAAAATTCGTTGGTTCTCAGTTACGCAATACATCATACCGTGTAAAAAGGAGTGATTGTTATAAAGTTCCGTCACTATTGAACACTTTAAGCCAACAGGATACTTATAATCACGACAATTGTACATCTTCGGATGAGGACGATAATACAGTGAAAACACATAGCCCGCCTAAACCTCCTGACATTCCAAATGTAATATCCATTCCTCATTTACAGGAGTTAGATCCGGAACGTTTCGAAAACGAACCAAGTGACCTAAGCTTACCAATAGGCGAAAATGAATTACAACACGAACCTGATGATCAAGTAAACACCGATGTAATTCGACGATCCACACGGGAACGCCATCCTCCTAAATTTCTTCAAGACAATTACGTTCTATTTAAGTGAGAGAAACAAACATTGTGTACTAATATAACCAGTGTGGACCATAAGCACAAAAGATTTTGCGTTGTAATAGCAAATTAAAACTATTATTTGTTAGATTATTATTATGTATAAATGGGGCAGAATAATCCCTGATATCACTAGAGGGCAGTCTACCCTATGAAAGTGTTTTTTTCCGAAAATTAATATGTTTGTTCTTGTAACATGTAAGCAGAGTCTTATAAGTAACTTTAATTTTCAAAATGAAAAAAAAAAGAAAAACTGGTAACGCCATAATAGACTCTATTGTCCGGAACTGTTAACTATGTTTTAGCCCGCTCTCTCTCTTCGCTCTCCATTGTAAACAAACATCACTGTGTACATGTGTTAGACTAAATCAGTATTAAACAAGTAACATTCAATTGCAGTTAAGTAATGACTTAATGCCCTTGTGTAGTTTCATCTTAACTGGCGCTCAACATTTTAAAAGGTGTCTCAGATATATTTTAAAGTAGTTATGTGTCGAATCCAACTATTGAGATGTGCTGTTATATAATTTCTATATTTCGTTTGTTATTGATTAAGTTATAAAATGGTTACAAAATCAAGTTATCACATTTGTACGCACCCATGCAGTCAGGATTCTACTTCGTCAAAACTATCTCCCCATTACGCCACCTATTTTTTTAAATCGTTATAATGGAAGCCATTGTAGTGATGACGCGCTGTCAATTTAGCTCTTGAAAACCAATCAATTTATCAACATAGCATCATTATGATCCTTATATGCCAGTTGTATTTTAAAAGAAAAATGTATCTACTAGCTATTGAGCATCATTTACTGTACTTTTATGCATTTGGTTAACTTAAAACTTTTGTCTAATTAGTTGTCAGGGGGGGGGGGGGAAGGGGGACTTAGTAAAGTTCAAAAATATTTTTAAAAATTATAACTAAATATTTCGTGGAAGGGCAGACAAAAAATGTTCACAGGTTGAAGACTAATTACCCTAGATAACACGCACAAAATATGATTTTTTTGGGAAGTTACGCATTTTTAAGATCCACTTGTAAAGTCTGTCGTACTTTTAGTAAACATTTATTATTCGAACACACCTACTTTGTTGTTATGACTCATTAAAAAGGTATTTCAGTTGACCATTTTATTTGATTTTTAATGTTATTATATCAACCTATAGCATAAATATATAAAAATAATAGAATCTGAAGCGAGATGATGTTTCAAATATTTTTCTTTTATAAGTTTTCAAGACAGAATAGTCAACTCAAACATGCCTGAACATAAAAAGGTATACTTGACTTTCTCTTTTTGATGAAGTTATTGCCCATTTTGGGGATTTTTTCCCAAAAAACTGTCGCTGGTGGGGGGGGGGGGGGGGGGAATGCAAATTATTGCTTTATAAAGATCAATCTATTATCTTTCTTTTAATTTTTTTTTTCGGCAGAATTTTTGCTTATGCACAAAAAAGATCCACATGTATTTGCACCTACTACAATCAGCTGTTGTGTGGAAATTTGTCTATAACTCAAAAGTTTACAAATACCTCGAAGCTCCATAACATAATTTAAGTAAAAACACATATATCAGTATATAAGATGAATAAAATCCTAAATTACGCACATTCATTAAACTTTTAAAGCCCATAGAAACAGATGTAAACAATTAAAAAATCAACAACTTGGCCTTTCTTACCTTCTCTAATAAACATTTCCATTTCTTTTATTTAAATTCAATATGGTTTCCGACTGTCATGGCATGCTTATTGCTTATACAGTTTTCTCAACATTAGGTTTCTATGGATTTTTTCTCATGATTCCTCATCGAAATCATGATTTCTTTATAGTTTAAATAGTTTGGAGTGCAGAAAACCATTGAAGTGGAATTTTATTTTGTCTGAATTCAAGAAGTGACAGGGAATTTTTTAAATAAAATTCTTTTATAGTCTTTGAAAAGTTAATTCAACTTTAACGTTTTGTAACCATTGCAATTGAGATGTACACAAATTTGTTAATCCTTGTGTTTATAGCGCTAATCAAACGCCTTCTAAATCTTCTTTTTAATAAAATTGCTTCATTTGAACAGTTTTCTACATTTCGTTAAAAGGTGAATAGTTTAAATGTCATAATATTTCCTCTATCCAGACAGTGTTGGTAATTACTGTTTATTACTGTTAGTGAGAGTTTAGTTTTATATTGTGTATTGACTCATTGGAAGGTCTGACTGACAGGAGCTTTTTGTTCATACTTATAAAAAGGTCAAATCTGTTCTAAATTGATCAATGATTAACAGATAATTAATTAACGGAGTTCGTCATACCACATCCCCTCATTTTTATACGCCCATTTACGGGACGTATTATGGTATACCTCTGTCCGTCCGTCCGTCTGTCCGTCGTCAACATGTTGGACATTAACTTAAAAATGCTTTAACCAATTTGCATAAAACTTTGGTGAATTGTTTATTTCTATTGACGTGAGCTACCTTTCGTTTTTTATAAAATTTTGATTTTACGTTTCCAAGTTATGGGGTTTTATTCATTAAAAAAAGGGGGATTTTCCAGTTTTCGGAAAATAAGTGAAGAATGCTTTCACCAACTTGCAAGAAATTGTGGTGAATTGTTTATATCTATTGACATGAGCTCCCTTTCGATTTTTATAAATTTTAGATTTTACGTTTCCGAGTTACAGGGTTTTATTCATAAAAAAAGGGGGGATTTTCCAGTTTTCGGACAAAAACTCAAAAATGCTTTCAGCAATTCTTATGAAACTTTATTGAATTGTTTGTATGTATTGATGTAAGCTCCCTTTAGAATTTTATAAATTTAACATTTTACATATCTGAGTTGTGGGGTTTTGTGATTTTCCAGTTTTCGGACAATAACTCAAAAATGCTGTCACCAATTCTTATGAAACTTTGGTGAATTGTTTATATCTATTGATGTAAGCTCCCGTTTTATTTTCATAAATTTCTAATATGACATTGAGAATTAATTGAACTTTATTTGTTTATAGTCTGATAACAGATTTACTAAGTATTGCACAACAGCAAGAAATCTTTAATTGAATATAAATTCAATTCATATAACCAATTTCAAGTTCTTTGACTACATTTATTCAGAAACCTATAATATGTCGACTATTTAATTACAATCCAAATTCAGACCTGAATCAAGCTTGAATATTGTGTCCATTTTTGCCCCAACTGTTCAGGGTTGGACCTCTGCGGGCGTATCTAGCTGCGCTCAGCGAAGCAGTTTATTTTGTTTGTTATAAAGAATGTGTAAAGCATGAGCAAGAGTGATTTCATACCTAAAATATCACATGAATATATTCCTAAAATAGTAATGCCATATACATGTACTGATTTTTATATTAAATGGTACCATAAATATGTCTTCCTTAAAAAAGAAACAGTTCATTTGTTACATGTTCTAATAACTTTGCAGCACAGATGTATTAATACACACTTACATATTAGTAAAAGCTACTACTCCAAGTTTCTCTACTACAAAGAACTTGCAATCGGTCATGAGACTTGAGTAAATGGTGATATGAAGTTGTTGTATTATTTCTTTGTAGATTTATTCCAATTATGGATGGACTCAATACATTGCTACAGTAGACTGGAAGAGGACAAAAGTAGTTCTGCTGACAGCAAGACATCAGATGATCTTGATCCACCAGTAGTTATTGTTGGTACTTGGAAAGATGCTGTGACCTCTGATGTAGAAGAGGTATTGAAAATCTACAAATGTTTAAAGGTTGCAAACACACTTCTACTGTTGTGCTTATTTGTACAGGTTCATGTTTTACTGATAGTTTATTGTAACCAGATCAGCATTATGACAATATATAATGAAATAACTTTATCAGTTTTAAGGTTTGAAATGTTTCCAGGAAAAGCAAATCTTATATCAAATTTTACAGAAGTTGTGGTCTTACAATAATTTATTTAATGTGATATAGTTATATGATTATCATATATGTTTATACAGCTTTAGTATTTACTTCATGTTTTCAAATATGTCCAAAGCATTCATTTATTTGTTCAGACCAAACAAACAAACAAGCATATTTTATTTTGTAGATTGACGATGCATGCCGAGAAAACATTTTTAAGTTTACGGAGAATATGTCAGAAGATCAACTAAGACATATAAGGCAAGAATACTTCATTTCCAATACAGAAGATGATCCCAGTGTATTCCAGAAAATACGAGAAGACATCCTAAACTTAGCCAGAAAAATGAAAAAATGGAACATAGATTATCCCTTAAAATTTATTCAGCTGGAAACACGACTTCAAGAAAAGAAGAAGGAGTTACCTATTATTTCCTTTCAGGAAATTCAGAATATTGCTACTGATACACCTAAGCCACTAAATGATGAAGAACTCAGATTGTTCCTGGAATTCCATCACGAGATCAGAGCTTTAGTTTATTTCAAAGATCTTCCTTCCTACATTATTTTAGATACACAGTGGTTGTCTGACGCTTTTAGATATATAGTTACTGCAAAGAAATTTAGAGCCATTAGTATCAAAAATAGAAAAAAATGGGATGAATTGTACAGTAGAGGCAAATTACATAGTGAGGTTTTAGAAGATATATTCAAAAAAAGGGATAATATGTTTTTCAAACACAAGGACCATATTCTGAATGTAATGGAGAGATTTGATATCATCATACGTCCAAACATGTCAGAGACTGCTGACGAAAAGCCTTGCTACTATGTACCTTGCCTGATTAAAAAAGAATTACACTGTGACATTTATGCAACATTTAATGTGACAGACGATACCTGTAAAAAATCAACTTGGTTATGTTTCAAATTTAGATTCAAGCCACCACATCTAATGAACCATTTGATTGCTTCACTGAGCCGGAAGTATGAAATTGCAGAAGTGATTGTTCCAAATAAAATAAAAAAGTCAGTTGCTCTTTTCGGAGGCATTGCAGTCTTTGAGTTACAGAAGAAAACATATTTAAGAAAATTGCTTGTAATGACATTTCCAAATTTTATTCAGGTTCAGGTTTTGGAATTTGGGAAAGATTCATTCATCAAAAGAGGTTTGTACAAAGACATTGGTGACTTCGTGACAGAGGAGTTAGAGAAGATAATACATACACGATTCAAGATGTCCAATGTAGAATTCGAGAAAAAATTTGAATGTGGCCATACAAAACCTGAATTAGTGACAGGATCCAATGAATTTAGTGAGGAGCAGATTACAGAATATCTCTGTGGGACATGTAAAACACCCCACACATTCGATGGCGAATGGTCAGAGATAGAAAGTAAAGCGCTGTCTGTAAGTGTTTACATATTGCATTAATACATTTGATTTAAATTTTTTCATGAAAAGTCACGGAAAGCATGAAAATGCAGTGATTTTCCTGCCTTTTTTTTGGGTCCGAAAATAGGCCCTGTTCCAAATTAGAAAAACCCTAATTTTTTCCCAAATGAACACTGAAAATTCCCAATTTAATCAAGTTGTAGCAAACAGGTTATTGATTATTTTATTGTTCGTATGAGGTAGCCCTTGGCCCATAGAGACACATGTCCTGCCTTTGGAACTTGACGGGCTAGCAGAGTTGGAAGACTTAAAAAAAAACAAATATAAATAGCCCTCTGAGCTAGTAAAGGAATTTAGTTAGTGTCAAATCCTGATGATATATATATTAACATGCACCAAGAAAAGAAAATGAAATGGTAAAAATTGGTCATGATAGAAAATTGGAATTCAAATAAATAACCTCATTAAACCATGATTAAAATAATGATTTATTTTTTCCCAATTCACACGTTTTACGACACATTTTTCCCAATTGCCTGGGGCCCGAGCCACATTTGAAAAAAGGTAGGAAAATCACTGAAATGTTTGTTTGTTAATTATTTTGAAACAAAAAAAAAGATAAACCAACCACATGTTGATACCACATATACAAAGGAGGAATAAGTCATTATTTGGTCCCTGAAATTACGAAATGTGTATGCTTTGCAAAACAAGGTTATAATAGCTGTATTTATATATGAGCAGCCTGATATAACCTTGACACTTAAGTGAAGAAATGTCAGTTGTGATTTTGCTATGACGCCATGAAATGCATAAATGAGAATAAATGGATGTTTTACTGACTGAGGGTTTTTGCCAACATAGATATTATTCAAGACTTTACCCAAATAGATATTTTACACATGTTTTCATCTTTAAGAAATCGTATTGTAGCCAACATTATAATTAATTTTGGCTGAAATGATTAATATAATTATGAAATATTACAGAGAAGAACAAATTATATATATGGAAGATTAGACTTCACTTGTTGGAAAAAATGTATTAGGTGCATTAAAGACCTAGTACATTAATGTCCTAGATTAGCATTCAATGATTGCAATATAACATCATATATTGATTTTGATGCTGCTGTGTATGCGGAGGAGGCATTAAGTTTTACCCTTGTAAGACTGTATGTCTATTCATACGTCTGTCTGTACGTCCCAAAATTAGTTTCTCTCTCTTACTTTTGTTTGCTTCAACGAAATGTTATGAGGTTTATAGACAATGCTTATTTCCAACAAACACAGATCAAGTTTGAATTTGGATGGGGTCACTTATACCGTTCTCGAGTTATGTCCCTTTATAAGTGGACAAATTTTCAAATTTGCTGTTTCTGCTGGTTTTCCACCAAGCACAGATCAAGGTTGAATAATGGTAGAGTCACTTTTGCAATTCTTGAGTTATGTCCCTTTGTAAATTTAAAAATTACAGGTATTGCTGTATATTTATAAGCAGGGAAACTGTGTTCCATCGTCACATTTTTTAAAAGCATTGGTAGCTGTACTTTAGGGAACCATATATGTCTGTACTACATTTTGTAAACTAATCCTCACCCTTAAACTAAACCTAACATTAACACTAGCCCTATTCCAAACCTACTGAAACTCTTACCTAACCCTGAAACCAAATCTGAACCTTTTTCTTAAGTTCAGGGTCCCATAAAGTTAAAGAAGACTGTTTGAGTAATTGAAATCATAAATCTATTATAGCACACTTCCGCTTAGGTAAACCATAATAGATATATGATATAACAGAGGCAGATTAGGGTCGGTGGTTCTTTCCGGGTGCTCCTGCCTTCTCCACCACTAAATACTGACTGCCACGAATTAGCAAAATAGTGTTGAAAGTGGAGTTAAACATCAATCCATGACAAGGGCAGAAAAGTTTTACAATGTTAGGTTATACCATCATACCATTATAAATCAAACTGTCAGATGACTCCTTTTATGATTTTTACCAATTTTGGTTGATTTTGGGTATCATCTTGAAAACCAGATTGTCAGTTGTCTCCTTATAAGATTGTTAAACTTGAAAGACAATTGTTGCCCCTTATTTGTGTTTTTTATACAAAAGCTATAGTAGACAGAGAGTTACTCTTCAGACAAAAATCATCAAAAGGACAATATATACGTGATATACAAATAAGTTAGTTAAACAACATTTTTAAGAGAAACTATAAATAACAAAAAATGGTCAACATCTCTAAATATAATAATGACATCTTTCAGGATAATTATGAGAAGAAACCGGGACAGAGAGGACTTGCCCTGATTGTTAACTTCATGTTCCATGGTGGGACAAATGAGAGAAAAGGTAATTTAAAATCAAAATTTATTCATTGGATCATGTTTCAGTCAGTAATTAGTCAAATTGTTAGAATGAGATGATTTCTCATATTTATGTTCTGTGAATTTGAGTTCAGGTTACATTCATTATTGTATGAAAGACAGAAAAAATTTGTAAGCGTTCCGCGGAACCCAGTGTCTCACCTACTTTATGAATCTAATAAATGTTTTAAAAACTTTAACTGCAGACTGTGTAATGTTAACTGGAAGAAAAACTTAGTCCATTTATTAGATATATACGAAAAAAAATGGAAATAAATTTCCTTCTAGATACTAGCTTTTGATCATAAACAAGCTTCTGTCCAAGTTTGGTACAAATCCAGGATAGTTTAAGAAAGTTATTTAAATTTTTCAAACTTTAACCACAGAGTGCATGTAATGTTAACTGGCAGAAAAACTAAGTCCATTTATAAGTAAAATACGGATAAACAGGATTTTTGTTTTACAAATTTACTTCTGGATACTATCGTATGATCATAAATGAGCTTCTGTCTGAGTTTAGTTGAAATCCAGGATATTTTAAGAAAGTTATTAAAATTTTAAAAAACTTTGACCACAGATTGAATGTAATGTTAACTGGCAGAAAAACTAAGTCCATTTATAAGTAAAATACGGATAAATAGGATTTTTGTTTTACAAAATTTACTTCTACATAAACAAGCTTCTGTTCAAGTTTGGTAGAAATCCAGGATAATTTAAGAAAATTTTTTAAATTTCCAAAACTTTAACCACAGAGTGAATATTTGTGGACGCCGCCGACGACGGAATGTAGGATTGCTATGTCTCGCTTTTGCGACAAAAGTCGCAGGCTCGACAAAAATCAATTATACAATACCTGTCTGAAATTGTAAATATCTGATAAGCCACAATATTAAACAAAATAAAGTATTGAAATCTTGGTATTTGTTCTTATAATTGACAGAATTATTACTCAGTTTTTCATTTAGTAATTTATAATAATGCATGTTTCGAAGTAATTTTGTGTGTTACATTTATCCAACTTTTGATTATTATGCAATGCAATTTTTATACTCTGCTAAATGAATTGACAGGATACTGTGATTTTTGTGCCCATTGGTTAATTCATTTGTTGTTGTGTCGTTTGTCTGAATATTGTTTCTCCGACTTTTAAAACAAGAGGGTGGATTACTTTGAAACACTGACAGAATCTTAATCAGTTTTCTATGTAGTGCAGGGATGCTCAATAACCAAACATTTGACAGGGAAGTATACATGGCTGATGAACTATAGGGACAAAACCAAATAGAAAAGCCAAAAAAATATTAGGTCAGTATTGCCTCAGGGAGTTGCAATCTTAGTTTTTTAATAAGATCAAATGAAAATTTATCAATGGGAAATTATCAGGGATAAAATGTAATTTAATTTATTTCAATTAGAATATTTCTTAAGGTGTAGTTATCTGATGTGTATTGAAATATGCTTCAGTGAGGTATATTTTAATCACAGGGGAGGATATTGTATTGAATCATGGGGATATGTAAGCGATATTTGATATTTTAGCACCAAAATATAACTCATTTGCGTCTGTTTTTACCAATTGTAGCACCAGATGCTTAACCAATCTAAGCGCCAACTTAGATTATCTTGCCTAATTTAATGACAGACATTTTATCCATTTTCACTTATTTATAGAATAAAATAGTAGAACAATAAGTTTTAATGTTATACATGTATAAAAGCATAGTATTAAATTGTTATATATCATTAATATGCGGTTAAAAAGGTTTGAATATTTTGCACATTGACATATATCATATAAAGCATACACTAGTAAAATGACAACTTTCAATGTCAGAACTACATAAAATAAAAAATAGTCAAATAGTCTGAATATTTTGCATAAAAAATATTTTAGCTCATATACAAATGTTAAATGAACAATTTTGATTTCAAACATCATACTATTAGAAACTAATATTTCTTTGAAGGGGTATTACCTGTCAAATTCATGTTCATCGATTTGTCTCAAATTCTCATATATACTTGATTTATGGCACACTAAAACGGATATCCAAATTGTAAAACGTCTAAAATGAATATTTTATGATTCATGTACTCAACAATATGTATCAGCATTTCGTGTGTATTTTAGTCTAGACACCATAAAATTCACCATTTAGGTGACCTCCCAAGAATGCGGACGGTCATCAGGTCATATAACCCAAAATAAACATAAATATAGATATAAGTAGATAGCGAACATGTGCAATTGGATTTTTGTTTACGTCTGTTTGGCTTCATATTATAGGTTAAAAAAATATGTTAACCTGTCAACCTCTGAAACTGAAAATGCAGGTCATAATGCGTACAAACTTTTTCTGTCCGTAGCAGAGGGGGCATTAAGTTTTACCCTTGTCTGGCTGTACGTCCGTCCGTACGTCCCAAAATTGGTTTCCGTTCTCTAACTTTAGTTTACCTCAACCAAATGTTATGAAACTTATCCATAATGCTTATTACCACAAAACACAGATCGAGTTTCAATTTTGGTGGCGTCACTTTTACCATTCTAGAGTTATGCCCCTTTAGGAATAGAAAAATTGCTGAATTTTTTGTTTCCATTCTCTAACTTGAGTTTGCCTCAACCAAATGTTATGAAACTTTGACACAATGCTTATTACCGCAAAACACAGATCACGTTTGAATTTGGGGGTGTCACTTCTACTGTTCTACAGTTATGCCCCTTTACAAATGGAAAAATTGCTGATTTTTTTGTTTCTGTTCTCTAACTTGAGTTTGCCTCAACCAAATGTTATGAAACTTTGACACAATGCTTATTACCGCAAAACACAGATCACGTTTGAATTTGGGGGTGTCACTTCTACTGTTCTACAGTTATGCCCCTTTACAAATGGAAAAATTGCTGATTTTTTTGTTTCTGTTCTCTAACTTGAGTTTGCCTCAACCAAATGTTATGAAACTTTGACACAATGCTTATAACCACAAAACACGGATCAAGTTTGAAGTTTGGTGGTGTCACTTTACCGTTCTAGAGTTAAGCCCCTTTACAAAGTGAAAAATTGCTAAAATATTTGTTTTTGTTCTCGATCTAACAAGTTTACCTCAATTAAATGTTATGAAACTTATAAACAATGCTTATTACCACAAAACTCAGATCAAGTACAAATTTGGGTAGCGTCACTTTTACAGTTCTTGAGTTATGGCCCTTTATAACGTTATATGCAAGCGGGGGCATTATCTGTGTCCCATGGACCCATTCCCCATTTATTTTAATATACTATAACATATGCATATACCACTGAGCTTCCTAAAAATAATCACTTTTGTATTTGTTAAGTATATAAATTTTTGTCATTAATTTAATATCTTTCTAAAGCAATGCCCTTTTATTTTTTTATTCACACTAGTTTACTTAATGAATGTCATAAACCCCAGCTAATCAATTATTGCTAATGTGCTCCTTTACACAGGAGGAAGAGAAATAGAAAGAAGTTATTGTGTTTCCTTTCAGTGTAATATCTAGAGCATATGGATTTAATTTAAAGCTGACAAAATTATTCTCTCCAACAGAAAGAACATTTAAATTGTCTCTAACCAAAGTTTTCCTTTAAATGAACTTTCGGAAATGCTGGTGGATTACTCTGGTGTTATATTGTCGTTGCTAAAATGTCATCATAAGTTGTTTTGAATGTTTTAATCAAATGTATTATACCAGCAAATTCAGTAGCTAGCTGCATCATATTTAGCAAGGTACATGTTCACAATGCTACGCCTGCTTTCTTGTATATTAGTCCATTGATGTATTGTTGCTCTCTGGTGTGAGTTGAACGTTTCCTTACAGTTATGTCATTATTACAAGAGTTGGATTATTTATATTTCTAGATGTTGGTCATTTGATATATTCACTAAATACCTACTGGCAACTTCATGAAGCTAAATGTAACATCAATGTTTTTTTTTACGGTAGATGAGATATGGTATGACGTTACAATACGACAAACGTCCAAGTCCTCAACATTATTATCATGGTTCAATGTTTTTTTTTTTAAATCAACATGCTAAAGTTTTTATTCTTACGCCAGTTTCTCAAAGTCCAACATATAATACTACCAGGTAATTATTTTCGTTGATTTCATAATCAATAAATTGAGTATAAGTGTATGGATGTGTAAGACATTTTACCAACAGGTTCCATACCACGATAGGAGGGTTGGGATTGATATTGGCTTTTATTGTTACAGCTATTTTGTAATTAGGGGCCAAAAACAATTATTTGTCTGGTTTTAAACGGGCACTAGATACGAGATATATCAAAAATCTAAAGTATGATTTTCTTTTTTGTTCAATCATTAATGAAAGTAAAGTAGTGAAGTGAAAATTCGCTTTTAGCAGCCAGCATGGTTCAATTTTGTCAAATTATGCTAAGAAACATTGATGATGAATTATTCACTTGCAAGTGAATAATTTGACGTCATTGAATCCTTATATTACTCATATGAACTTCAATTTAACCCCTTAGCAATAGCTAGAGATGGATAACGCATGAATTGTGCATGTTCGGTTATTTAAAGGAAAAGAATGTCAACAATGAAAGTGAAACATAGGTATATCATCTGACTGACTGATTCGATCCTCAAAAAATCATTCTTATACAGGTAAAACCGATGATCAACATATATTTTTAATCTAAAATATGAAATTAAACAAACCTAGAAAAATCCAATTGCACGCGTTCGCTTTCTAATTATATATATATTTATGTTTATATCGCTTATATGACCATCAGAGTTCTCCGGAGGTCAACTCGATAGTTAATTAGATGGCGTTAAGACTAAATAACACACGAAACGAAGCTACATATTATCGAGCCCATGCCCTGTAGGTTATTTATTTAAGACTTTTTATAGTTTGGATACATGTTTTACATGGTTATATGTCAAATATGAGAATTTGAGTCAAATCGGTGAACATGAATTTGACAGCTAGTGCCCCTTTAAGACAAGAATTGATATCTGAGTGGGGGGGGGAGGAGGGGTCTTGGCCCTAACCATTAATAATTAGGGGTTGAAAAGGGGCCAAAACTATTTTTGTGGTATGCAGGTAATAACTTGAGGATAAGTGTATCGATCTCTATTAAATTTTAGCACATGGTTTAATACCATTTCGACACATTTTTCAAATTGGTCCAAATAGGGTTCCAAAATTGAACTTTGTTTGATTTCATCAAAAATTGAATTATTGGTGTTCTTGTGCAATGTAGCAGTGTTTTTAATTTTTATTTTGGGCCCGTTTTTCAAACTGGTCCACATTAAGGTCCAAAGTGACCATAATTAAACTTAGTTTGATTTTAACAAAACACAATTTTTGGGATTCTGTTTATGCTAAATCTAAACATATAATTAAATTTTTGATTTTGGGCACAGTTTCAAGTTGGTTAAAATTGAGGTCCAAAATTAAACTTGATTTAATTTTGACAGAAATTCAATATATGGGGTTCTTTGATATGCTGAAACTAAGTGTGTATTTAGATTTTTGATTTTGAGTCCTGTTATCAAATTAGTTCACTTTAAGGTCGAAAGTATCCAAAATTAAACTTTGTTGAATTCTTGGGGTTCTTTGATATGCTGATTACAACCATATATTTAGAATTTGGATATTGGACCATAATTGGTCATGTTGGTAAATGTCCATTTTTAAATTATTTAAGTACTTAGACCACATTCATTCTGTGTCAGAAACTATGCTATATCAAATATTTAATCAGAATCTAAATTTAGAAATGTATTGTGCAATTAATTGAAATTTTAAGTTGAGTCATAGATGAAAATAAAACAGCATCACATCTAATTTTAGGAAAGAAATTATGTATAGATATACATGTAGTTTGAAATTTACTCTTCATTATGAGATATTTTGAATAATATCTAACATCTTAATAACCGTATCATAGAAATTACATATTAAAAAGAATGAAGGAAAGTTTATAATGAAATTCCCCTACACATTACAAATAGAAATAATTTAGTTTTTATCCTATAAAACTACACATAATTTGTATAAAAGATTTTTATACGACCGCAAAATTTTGTTTGCGTCGTATAATGCTATGGTGTCGTCGTCGTCGGTAGCGTCGTCCGAAGACACATTTGGTTTCCAGACAATAACTTTAGTTTAAGTGAATGGATCTCTAAGAAATTTTACCAGAAGGTTCAATACCACAATAGAAAGATTGGGATTGATTTTAGGGGTTATGGTACCAACAGTTAGGAATTAGGGGCCAAAAAGGGGCCAAAAACAAGCATTTTTGTAGTTTCCAGACAATAACTTGTGTGTAAGCGTATAGATCTCTCAGAAATTGTACCACAAGGTTCCATATCACAAACACTACAAACTGCTCCGAGTCTGAAAAGACCAGTTTTTGTGCTCGACCAGTAGAGTCAAGCACACATTTTACTCGACTAGTCTCGACATTGTCTCGACAGTACTTAACTGTACTTAATTGTACTTGACTAGGTCTCCACTTTACTTAATAAGTCTGATTCAGTACTTGATGATCTTGGTGTTGTCTGAAATGGTCTCGACCAAGGCTCGACCAGTCTCGACCTGTCTCAACTAGTCTCGACTCAGTCTCAACCAGTTTCGACCTGTCTCTACTAGTCTGGACCTTCAAATTTAGTTTTCACTGGTGTAAATCAGCTCATCTAACTAAATCATATATAGATCTTACTAAATACCAGTCTATTTGTTAGTTTGATTCATTGCTGTGAAATGAAAGATATTAATTAATAGGTAAAAAAAAGATTAAAATTCAGATAGGCATCTTTAATTTTTTTTATAACTTTTTCAAATCAACTTGGATTTTCATCAAACTATGAAGCTATCTTAGTAATATATTGATCTTACTGAATCCCAGGTCATTATGTAGTTTGATGTATTGCTGTCAAATTTAAGATTTAAATTAATCTAGGTAAAAAAAGTTAGGATTTGCAGTTCGGACAAAATTCAGACAGTACACTTTAATTTTTTTTATAACTTTTTCAAATCAACTTGGATTTTCATCAAACTATACAGCTACCTTGGTAATATATTGATCTTACTGAATCACAGGTCGTTATGTAGTTTGGTGTATTGCTGTCAAATTTAAGAATTAAATAAATCTAGGTAAAAAAGCTAGAATTTGGAGTTAGGACTATATTCAGATAGTACACTTTAATTCTTTTTATAACTATTTCAAATCAACTTGTTTTTTCATCAAACTATACAGCTATCTTAGTAATATATTGATCTTACTGAAACCCAGGTCATTGTGTAGTTTGGTGTATTGCTGTCAAATTTAAAAATTTAATTAATCTAGATAAAAAAACTAGGATATTTGAAATATATCTTTTATTATAATTTGGGATAAAGTATATATGATATAGTTATATAATTTCTTAAATGTTTTATCCCTTTTTTATATATATAATATGAATATATCAAAAAGGGATCAAACTTTAAAGAAATTATTAAAATATTTCTTCTGATTAGTGGTGATGTATAAAGCAATACCTCCTGCTTGGGGAAACTTATTAAAAAGATCACACCTACCAGAGAGTTTTAAATTCTAAATAACATTCATTCAAAATTGCAACATCCTGTTAAACTTAAATCGCAGGGCTTTTTGAATTCACTATATAAGTAATACACGAGTTTAAGAAAAGTAGGGCTTTCTTTTTACCTGTAAAACGCACTTGTACTGAGGTAATTAATCCATATTAAAGTGGTTCTTGTATGCCATGTCTTTAAATTTGACAAAAATAATTTTTAGATATGATTAAAATACATTTTTACTGTAATTTTGGAACACATTTCGTTTTTTAAAAGGTTATCAAGGATTGTTATGAAAGTTCATAATTAAGTCTCCCAAACGAAGTTTGGGCAGACTTATTGGTTTTGCTCAGTTATTATTATTATTAAGTCGCCAAAACGGAGTTTTGGGGACTTTATGTTTTTGTCCCGTTTCTTATTATTATTAAGTCGCCAATAAGTCGCCAAAATGGAGTTTTGGGGACTTTATGTTTTTGTCCCGTTTCTTATTATTATTATTAAGTCGCCAAAACGGAGTTATGGGGACTTTATGTTTTTGTCCCGTTTCTTATTATTAAGTCGCCAAAACGGAGTTTTGGGGACTTTATGTTTTTGTCCTGTTTCTTATTATTATTATTATTATGTCACCCGATCGACAATGTCGGGTGACATATTGCTTTTCCTCTGTTTCTTTTTCCCTATTATTATTATTTTTCTTCCACCTAATTTTGTCCGGCAGTTTTCTCAGAGGCAATGGAACCAATCTTCATGATTGTTGAGCATAATGAGGACCACCATCAGTGGAGTTGCAGTGAAACTTTAAAACTTAAAAATGGCCGCCGTTTCCATGAAAACAGCAAAAATATGATAAATATTTTTTTTTATTTTTGATGACTAACTTGAGAATGCCTGAACTAAAAATCTTCAAATTTTTATACAACATAGGTATCCACTATATACAGGTTTTGGATGATTTTGAGAATCATCGGAACTACTGTATTGCCATGGAAACTGGGGAAAGGTTTCCCATTTAAACCCTATGGGAAAAACCTTAAAGTAGCATTTTCTCTCTTAAAATGGTAGGTCAAATCCATTGAAACTTTGATGGTATGTTCCCTCCCATGTACCAATGTGGCATCTGTCATTACAATTTTGGGAATGGTCTTTGTTGCCATGGAAACTAGCAAAAACGTCAAAAATTTCAAAATGCACCAAACTTAATATTACTTTATATAAATGCTAACTGGCATGTATAGATAAGACTTTTGACTTTGCAATTTCCAAAATGGTCGCCGTTGCCATGGAAATAGCAAATATGTGTAAAATTTCAAAAATGCTACAAATGTTCTGAAAATTTACAGAAAGATGTATAGCCAAGCATATATGTGCATTTACTGTTTGAATTTCTTTGAAATGGCTGCCGCTCAGTGGCAATGGGGGAAGGGTGACATCCGCTATTGCTTGCAATGGCAAATCTAGTTATTATTATTATTCTTCTTAACCCTAATTTGTCCGACCATTTTCTTCCAAGCCTTAAATGATGGAAACTTTATATTTGGTATGATGTTGGGGTAGTATCCCTAGGGGTGCATTCACTATTTTTTATTTCAAATGGGGGTCAACTTGGCACTATCTGGGGGCCGGAACATGGGTGGGGTCATTTTTCGACTATTGATTCGCTACTGGTAGAACCTTTAAGTTTTGTGTAATACAAGAGACCGATGTCCAGGTGTCCATTCCACATTTTTTATTTCAGCCTTGGGTCATCTTGGCATTATTTTAGGGGGTCAATTTTCATGGAACATTCTAGAACAATAGTCATGTGATTAGTCATGTGATAGTGTTGAATTATTCCTATGTACTTTTTATATTATATAATGATAGATTATTACAGGTAGCACCATATGTAGCGGTAATTTGACTTTGCAATTTCCCAAATGGCCGCCGTTACCATGGAAACTGCAAAAATGTGTAAATTTTTTAAAATGCTTCAAATTTAATGAAATTTTACTGAGATGTTAACGAGAGTATGTAGATTTGGAATTTCCAAAATGGCCGTCGTTGCCATGGAAACAACAAAAATGCGAAAAATCTAGATTTGGTCCAATCTTTATGAAACTTGACAGTAATGTGACCTGTCATGTGTAGATGTGCCATCCGACTTTGGAATTTTCAAAATGGCTGCCGTTACCATGGAAACTGCAAAAATGTCAAAAAATTCAAAATGCTTCAAACTTAATGAAACTTTACACAAATGTTGACGGTCTTATGTAGATGTGGCATTTGACTTTGGAATTTCCAAAATGGCCACTGTAACCATGGAAACTTGAATGCCTAAATTTGAAAATTGGTCCAATTTTTATGAAACTTGTAAGTAATGTGACCTGTCATGTGTAGATGTGCTATCCGACTATGAAATTTCAAAATGGCTGCTGTTACCATGGAAACAGCAGAACAATGGTTGGGGCCGTTTTGGCGACTTTTGTGTTAGCATCCTAACACAGGATTACTTGTTAGTATTATTATTATTATTTTTCTTCCACCTAATTTT
The DNA here is from genome assembly GCF_021869535.1 of Mytilus californianus. NCBI lineage: Eukaryota > Metazoa > Mollusca > Bivalvia > Mytilida > Mytilidae > Mytilus > Mytilus californianus. Next base: position 6,910,016 of record NW_026262670.1, read on the forward strand.
GTCCGCCCGTTTTCTCAGAGCCAAAGGAACCAATCTAAATGATGGGGCACTATAACAAGGAACCCTGACTTTCGAGTTGCAGTGCAACTTTGGAACTAGAAAATTGCTGCCGTTACAATGGAAACAGAAAAAATGTGAAAAAAAAATAAATATTGCAAATCCATTAAATCTTTCATTATGAGACCCAACTGGATGAATCTTTAGTGGAATGTAGCCTGGCATGCCAAGATGTGTTGACCATATTTAGAAGTTCCAAAATGGCTGCCATTACCATGGAAACTGGAGAAACATTTACCATTAGCCCTATGGGAAATTCTTAAAATCAGCATTTACTCACTTATAATGGTAGGTCAAATTCCATGATTCTTTCATGGTATATTCCTGGTCATCTGCCAAAGTTGCATCTGTCTTAAAAATTTAAGAATCGGTCACTGTTACCATCGAAACAGCACAAGTTCAAAAATGTTCAAAAATTTCAAAATGCTCCAAACTTTATGAAACTTAATATAAATGTTAACTGGCAAGTATAAATGAGACTTCTTGCTTTGGAATTTCCAAAATGGCCGCCGTTGCCATGGAAACAGCAAAATTTCAAAATGCTCCAAATGTTCTGAAAATTTACAGAAAGTTGTAAAGCCATGCATATATGTCCATTCACTGTTTAAAATTTTCAAAATGGCTGCTGCTTAGAGGAAATGGGGGGAAGGGTGACATCCGCTATTGCTTGCAATGGCAAATCTAGTTAAGTCGCCAAAACGGAGTTTTGGGGACTTTATGTTTTTGTCCCGTTTCTTATTATTAAGTCGCCAAAACGGAGTTTTGGGGACTTTATGAATTTGTCCCGTTTCTTCTTATTATTATTATGTCACCCGATCGACAATGTCGGGTGACATATTGCTTTTCCTCTGTTTCTTTTTCCCTATTATTATTATTATTATTATTTTTCTTCCACCTAATTTTGTCCGCCCGCTTTCTCAGGGCAAAAGATACCAATCCGAATGATGGTTCACTATAACAAGGAACCCTGACTTTCCAGTTGCAGTGCAACTTTGGAACTAAAAGATGGCTGCCGTCACCATGGAAACTGAAAAATGGTGAAAAAATATAATTTTGGAGTTCGCTGAATTATTTGAGAATGCTTAAGCTTAAAATCTTTAGATTTTAATACAATGTAGGTGCCCACTATATACTGGTTTGGGATGATTTTGGCAATCATTGGAACTGCTATGTTGCCATGGATACTACACCAAAAATTTCAAAAATATCGAAATGCTCAAAATTTAATAAAACTTCACAGTAACGATGAGCAACATTTGTAGATAAAGAATTTGGCATTGGAATATCGAAAATGTCTGCCGTTACCATGGAAACAATGCAAAACAGGTCAAAATGCTCAAAAAACCTTAAAGTGGCATTTACTTTCTTAATATGGTAGGTCAAATCCATTGAAATTTTGATGGTATGTTCCCTCCCATGTACCAATGTGGTATCTGCCAATAAATTTTTGGAATGATCTCTGTAACCATAGGATCCATATAAAATGTCAAAAATTTCAAAAATTTCAGAATGCACCAAAATTGATGAAACTTAATATGATTGTTGACTGGCAAGGATGGATGAGTCTTTTGACTTTGGAATTTCCAAAATGGCCACCGTTGCCATGGGAACTGCAAAAATGTGAAAAATTTTCAAAATGCTTTCAAATTAATGAAACTTGATAGGATTGTTAACTGGCAAGTAAAGATGACACTTTTGACTTTGAAATTTTCAAAATGGCTGCCGTTGCCATGGAAACGGCAAAAATGTGAATTTTCTTAAAATGCTCTGAATGTACTGAAAATTTACAGAAAGATGTACATGCATATATGTGCATTCACTAAATTTTTTGAAATGGCTGCCGCTAAGTGGCAATGGGGGAAGGGTGACATCTGCTATTGCTTGCAAAGGCAATTCTAGTTATTATTATTATTATTATTATTCTTAACCCTAATTTGTCCGACCATTTTCTTCCAAGCCTTAAATGATGGAAACTTTATATTTTGTATGATGATGGGGAAGTATCCCTAGGGGTGCATTCACTATTTTTTATTTCAAATGGGGGTCAACTTGGCACTATTTGGGGGCAGGAACATGGGTGGGGTCATTTTTCGACTATTGATTCGCTACTAGTAGAACCTTTAAGTTTTGTGTAATACAAGAGACCAATGTCCAGGTGTCCATTCCACATTTTTTTATTTCAGCCCGGGGTCATCTTGGCATTATTTTAGGGGGTCAATTTTCATGGAACATTCTAGAACAATAGTCATGTGATTAGTCATGTGATAGTGTTGAATTATTCCTATGTATTTTTTATGTTATATAATGATAGATTATTACAGGTAGCACCATATGTAGCTGTAATTCGACTTTGGAATTTTTAAAATGCCACCGTTACCATGAAAACTGTTAAAATTTGAAATTTTGTTAAAATGCTTCAAATTTAATATATTTAAAAAGAGATGTTAACGAGTGTATGTAGATTTGGAATTTCACTTTGTAATTTCCAAAATGGCCGCCGTTGCCATGGAAACAACAAAAATGCGAAAAATCTAGATTTGGTCCAATCTTTATGAAACTTGACAGTAACGTGACCTGTCATGTGTAGATGTGCCATCCGACTTTGGAATTTTCAAAATGGCTGCCGTTACCATGGAAACTGCAAAAATGTCAAAAAATTCAAAATGCTTCAAACCTAATGAAACTTTACACAAATGTTGACTGTCTTATGTAGATGTGGCATTTGACTTTGGAATTTCCAAAATGGCCACTGTATCCATGGAAACACGAATGTCTAAATTTGAAAATTGGTCCAATTTTTATGAAACTTGTAAGTAATGTGACCTGTCACGTGTAGATGTGATATCTGACTTTGAAATTTCAAAATGGCTGACGTTATCATGGAAACAGCAGAACAATGGTTGGGGGCTGTTTTGGCGACTTTTGTGTTAGCATCCTAACACAGGATTACTTGTTATGTCACCCGATCGACAATGTCGGGTGACATATTGCTTTTCCTCTGTTTCTTTTTCCCTATTATTATTATTATGTCACCCAATCGACAATGTCGGGTGACATATTGCTTTTCCTCTGTTTCTTTGTTATTATTATTATTCTTCCAATGATTTTTGTCCGGCAGTTTTTTTGGAGCCAATGGAACCAATCTTAATGATTGTCTACTATTATGAGGAACACAAAATTTCGAGTTGCAGTAGGTCTTAAGAACATAAAAAATGGCTGCCGTTACCATGGAAACAGAACAAATGTGAAAAAATCCAGTTTTTGGTTTTGGTGAACTATTTGGATATGCTTAAACTTAGAATCATTATATTTTAATACTATGTAGGTGCCCACTATATACTGGTGTTGGATGATTTTGGCAATCATTTGAACTACTATGTTGCCATGGAAACTACACCAAAAATTTCAAAAATATCAAATTTGCCCAAACTTAATGAAACTTCCCTGTAACGATGAGCAACATTGGAAGATGTGGCATTTGGAGTTAGAATTTCCAAAATGGCTGCTGTTACCATGGAAACAATGCAAAAAGGTCAAAATGCTCCAAAAACTTCAGGGTTTGGTGAATAATTTTGGTATGCTTTAACTTAAAGTCATCAAATTTTTATACAATATAGTTGTCCATTATATACAGGTTTTGAATGATTTTGACAATCATTGGAACTACTACGTTACCATGGATACAGGACCAAAAATTAAAAAAATTTCAGAATCCTTTAAACTTAATGAAACTTCACAATAAAGTTGACTGTCATGTGTGGAAGCGGCAATTGGCGTTGGAATTTCCAAAATGGCTGCCGTTACCATGGAAACAAGGCAAAAAAGGAAAAATTATGCGTAAAACTTGTAAATCCGCTAAATAATCTAACAAATTACAGAAAGATGTATAGCCATCAGTATAAGTGCATTCACTGTTTAAAATTTTAAAACTGGTTGCAATCTAGTGGCAATGGGGGAAGGGTGACATCTGCTATTGCTTGCAATGGCAAATCTAGTTATTATTATTATTATTCTTCCACCTAATTTTGTCCGCCCGTTTTCTCAGAGCCAAAGGAACCAATCTAAATGATGGGCCCTATAACAAGGAACCCTGACTTTCGAGTTGCAGTGCAACTTTGGAACTAAAAAATGGCTGCTGTTACCATGGAAACAGAAAAAATGTGAAAAAAAAATAAAAATTGCAAATCCATTAAATCTTTCATTATGAGACCCGACTGGATGAAACTTTAGTGGAATGTAGCCTGGCATGCCAAGATGTTTTGACAATATTTAGAAGTTCCAAAATGGCTGCCATTACCATGGAAACTGGAGAAACATTTACCATTAGCCCCTATGGGAAATTTTTAAAAGTAGCATTTACTCACTTATAATGGTAGGTCAAATTCCATGATTCTTTCATGGTATATTCCTGGTCATCTGCCAAAGTTGCATCTGTCTTTAAAATTTCAGAATCGGTCACTGCTACCATGGAAACAGCACAAATTCAAAAATGTTCAAAAATTTCAAAATGCTCCAAACTTTATGAAACTTAATATAAATGTTAACTGGCAAGTATAAATGAGACTTCTTGCTTTGGAATTTCCAAAATGGCCGCTGTTGCCATGGAAACAGCAAAATTGTGTAAAAATTTCAAAATGCTCCGAATGTTCTGAAAATTTACAGAAAGATGTAAAGCCATGCATATATGTCCATTCACTGTTTAAAATTTTCAAAATGGCTGCCGCTTAGAGGAAATGGGGGGAAGGGTGACATCCTCTATTGCTTGCAATGGCAAATCTAGTTATGTCACCCGATCGACAATGTGGGGTGACATATTGCTTTTCCTCTGTTTCTTTGTTATTATTATTATTCTTCCAATGATTTTTGTCCGGCAGTTTTTTTGGAGCCAATTGAACCAATCTTAATGATAGTTCACTATAATGAGGAACACAAAATTTTGGGTTGCAGTAGGTCTTGAGAACATAAAAAATGGCTGCCATTACCATGGAAACAGAACAAAAGTGAAAAAATCCAGTTTTTGGTTTTGGTGAACTATTTGGATATGCTTAAACTTGGAATCATTATATTTTAATACAATGTAGGTGCCCACTATATACTGGTGTTGAATGATTTTGGCAATCATTGGAACTACTATGTTGCCATGGAAACTACACCAAAAATTTCAAAAATATCAAAATTCTCCAAATTTTATGAAACTTCACAGTAACGATGAGCAACATTGGAAGATGAGGCATTTGGAGTTAGAATTTCCAAAATGGCTGCTGTTACCATGGAAACAATGCAAAAGGTCAAAATGCTCCAAAAACTTCAGGGTTTGGTGAATAATTTTAGTATGCTTTAACTTAAAATCATCAAATTTTTATACAATATAGTTGTCCATTATATACAGGTTTTGAATGATTTTGACAATCATTGGAATTACTATGTTACCATGGATACAGGAGCAAAAATTTCAAAAATTTCAGAATGCTTCAAACTTAATGAAACTTCACAATAATGTTGACTGTCATGTGTGGAAGCAGCAATTGGCGTTGGAATTTCCAAAATGGCTGCCGTTACCATGGAAACAAGGCAAAAAATGAAAAATTATGCGTTGAATTTGTCAATCCGCTAAATGTTCTAAAAAATTTCAGAAAGATGTATAGCCATCAGTATATATGTGCATTCACTGTTTAAAATTTTAAAACTGGCTGCAATCTAGTGGCAATGGGGGTAGGGTGACATCCGCTATTTCTTGCAATGGCAAATCTAGTTATTATTATTCTTCTTAACCCTAATTTGTCCGACCATTTTCTTCCAAGCCAAAAATGATGGAAACTTTATATTTGGTATGATGTTGGGGTAGTATCCCTAGGGGTGCATTCACTATTTTTTATTTCAAATGGGGGTCAACTTGGCACTATCTGGGGGCCGGAACATGAGTGGGGTCATTTTTCGAAGATGGATTCGCTACTGGTAGAATCTTTAAGTTTTGTGTAATACAAGAGACCGATGTCCAGGTGTCCATTCCACATTTTTAATTTCAGCCCGGGGTCATCTTGGCATTATTTTAGGGGGTCAATTTTCATGGAACATTCTAGAACAATAGTCATGTGATTAGTCATGTGATAGTGTTGAATTATTCCTATGTACTTTTTATGTTATATAATGATAGATTATTACAGGTAGCACCATATGTAGCTGTAATTCGACTTTGGAATTTTTAAAATGGCCGCCGTTACCATGGAAACTGCAAAAATGCGAACATTTTTTAAAATGCTTCAAATTTAATGAAATTTTACAGAGATGTTAACGAGTGTTTGTAGAATTTGGAATTTCCAAAATGGCAGCCGTTGCCATCGAAACAACAAAAATGCAAAAAATCTAGATTTGGTCCAATCTTTATGAAACTTGACAGTAATGTGACCTGTCATGTGTAGATGTGCCATCCGACTTTGGAATTTTCAAAATGGCTGCCGTTACCATGGAAACTGCAAAAATGTCAAAAAATTCAAAATGCTTCAAACCTAATGAAACTTTACACAAATGTTGACTGTCTTATGTAGATGTGGCATTTGACTTTGGAATTTCCAAAATGGCCACTGTAACCATGGAAACACGAATGCCGAAATTTGAAAATTGGTCCAATTTTTATGAAACTTGTAAGTAATGTGACCTGTCACGTGTAGATGTGATATCTGACTTTGAAATTTAAAATGGCTGACGTTATCATGGAAACAGCAGAACAATGGTTGGGGGCCGTTTTGGCGACTTTTGTGTTAGCATCCTAACACAGGATTACTTGTTATGTCACCCGATCGACAATGTTGGGTGACATATTGCTTTTCCTCTGTTTCTTTTTCCCTATTATTATTATTATGTCACCCGATCGACAATGTCGGGTGACATATTGCTTTTCCTCTGTTTCTTTGTTATTATTATTTTTCTTCCAATGATTTTTGTCCGGCAGTTTTTTTGGAGCCAATGGAACCAATCTTAATGATTGTCTACTATTATGAGGAACACAAAATTTCGAGTTGCAGTAGGTCTTAAGAACATAAAAAATGGCTGCCGTTACCATGGAAACGGAACAAATGTGAAAAAATCCAGTTTTTGGTTTTGGTGAACTATTTGGATATGCTTAAACTTAGAATCATTATATTTTAATACTATGTAGGTTCCCACTATATACTGGTGTTGGATGATTTTGGCAATCATTTGAACTACTATGTTGCCATGGAAACTACACCAAAAATTTCAAAAATATCAAATTGCTCCAAACTTAATGAAAATTCCCTGTAACGATGAGCAACATTGGAAGATGTGGCATTTGGAGTTAGAATTTCCAAAATGGCTGCTGTTACCATGGAAACAATGCAAAAAGGTCAAAATGCTCCAAAAACTTCAGGGTTTGGTGAATAATTTTAGTATGCTTTAACTTAAAATCATCAAATTTTTATACAATATAGTTGTCCATTATATACAGGTTTTGAATGATTTTGACAATCATTGGAACTACTACGTAACCATGGATACAGGAGCAAAAATTAAAAAAATTTCAGAATGCTTTAAACTTAATGAAACGTCACAATAATGTTGACTGTCATGTGTGGAAGCGGCAATTGGCGTTGGAATTTCCAAAATGGCTGCCGTTACCATGGAAACAAGGCAAAAAAGGAAAAATTATGCGTAAAACTTGTAAATCCGCTAAATAATCTAAAAAATTACAGAAAGATGTATAGCCATCAGTATAAGTGCATTCACTGTTTAAAATTTTAAAACTGGTTGCAATCTAGTGGCAATGGGGGAAGGGTGACATCCGCTATTGCTTGCAATGGCAAATCTAGTTATTATTATTATTTTTCTTCCACCTAATTTTGTCCGCCCGTTTTCTCAGAGCCAAAGGAACCAATCTAAATGATGGGGCGGTATAACAAGGAACCCTGACTTTCGAGTTGCAGTGCAACTTTGGAACTAAAAAATGGCTTCCGTTACCATGGAAACAGAAAAAATGTGAAAAAAAAATAAAAATTGCAAATCCATTAAATCTTTCATTATGAGACCCGACTGGATGAAACTTTAGTGAAATGTAGCATGGCATGCCAAGATGTTTTGACAATATTTAGAAGTTCCAAAATGGCTGCCATTACCATGGAAACTGGAGAAACATTTACCATTAGCCCCTATGGGAAATTTTTAAAAGTAGCATTTACTCACTTATAATGGTAGGTCAAATTCCATGATTCTTTCATGGTATATTCCTGGTCATCTGCCAAAGTTGCATCTGTCTTTAAAATTTCAGAATCGGTCACTGCTACCATGGAAACAGCACAAATTCAAAAATGTTCAAAAATTTCAAAATGCTCCAAACTTTATGAAACTTAATATAAATGTTAACTGGCAAGTATAAATGAGACTTCTTGCTTTGGAATTTCCAAAATGGCCGCCGTTGCCATGGAAACAGCAAAATTGTGTAAAAATTTCAAAATGCTCCGAATGTTCTGAAAATTTACAGAAAGATGTAAAGCCATGCATATATGTCCATTCACTGTTTAAAATTTTCAAAATGGCTGCCGCTTAGAGGAAATGGGGGGAAGGATGACATCCTCTATTGCTTGCAATGGCAAATCTAGTTATGTCACCCGATCGACAATGTCAGGTGACATATTGCTTTTCCTCTGTTTCTTTGTTATTATTATTATTCTTCCAATGATTTTTGTCCGGCAGATTTTTTTTGGAGCCAATTTAACCAATCTTAATGATAGTTCACTATAATGAGGAACACAAAATTTCGGGTTGCAGTAGGTCTTGAGAACATAAAAAATGGCTGCCATTACCATGGAAACAGAACAAAAGTGAAAAAATCCAGTTTTTGGTTTTGGTGAACTATTTGGATATGCTTAAACTTGGAATCATTATATTTTAATACAATGTAGGTGCCCACTATATACTGGTGTTGAATGATTTTGGTAATCATTGGAACTACTATGTTGCCATGGAAACTACACCAAAAATTTCAAAAATATCAAAATTCTCCAAATTTTATGAAACTTCACAGTAACGATGAGCAACATTGTAGGTTGAGGCATTTGGAGTTAAAATTTCCAAAATGGCTGCTGTTACCATGGAAACAATGCAAAAAGGTCAAAATGCTCCAAAACCTTCAGGGTTTGTTGAATAATTTTGGTATGCTTTAACTTAAAATCATTAAATTTTTATACAATATAGTTGTCCATTATATACAGGTTTTGAATGATTTTGACTTTGACAATCATTAGAACTACTATGTTACCATGGATACAGGAGCAAAAATTTCAAAAATTTCAGAATGCTTCAAACTTAATGAAACTTCACAATAATGTTGACTGTCATGTGTGGAAGCAGCAATTGGCGTTGGAATTTCCAAAATGGCTGCCGTTACCATGGAAACAAGGCAAAAAATGAAAAATTATGCGTTGAATTTGTCAATCCGCTAAATGTTCTAAAAAATTTCAGAAAGATGTATAGCCATCAGTATATATGTGCATTCACTGTTTAAAATTTTAAAACTGGCTGCAATCTAGTGGCAATGGGGGTAGGGTGACATCCGCTATTGCTTGCAATGGCAAATCTAGTTATTATTATTCTTCTTAACCCTAATTTGTCCGACCATTTTCTTCCAAGCCAAAAATGATGGAAACTTTATATTTGGTATGATGTTGGGGTAGTATCCCTAGGGGTGCATTCACTATTTTTTATTTCAAATGGGGGTCAACTTGGCACTATCTGGGGGCCGGAACATGAGTGGGGTCATTTTTCGAATATGGGTTTGCTACTGGTAGAATCTTTAAGTTTTGTGTAATACAAGAGACCGATGTCCAGGTGTCCATTCCACATTTTTAATTTCAGCCCGGGGTCATCTTGGCATTATTTTAGGGGGTCAATTTTCATGGAACATTCTAGAACAATAGTCATGTGATTAGTCATGTGATAGTGTTGAATTATTCCTATGTACTTTTTATGTTATATAATGATTGATTATTACAGGTAGCACCATATGTAGCTGTAATTCGACTTTGGAATTTTTAAAATGGCCGCCGTTACCATGGAAACTGCAAAAATGCGAACATTTTTTAAAATGCTTCAAATTTAATGAAATTTTACAGAGATGTTAAAGAATGTATGTAGATTTGGAATTTGACTTTGGAATTTCCAAAATGGCCGCTGTTGCCATGGAAACAACAAAAATGCGAAAAATCTAGATTTAGTCCAATCTTTATGAAACTTGACAGTAATGTGACCTGTCATGTGTAGATGTGCCATCCGACTTTGGAATTTTCAAAATGGCTGCCGTTACCATGGAAACTGCAAAAATGTCAAAAAATTCAAAATGCGTCAAATTTAATGAAACTTTACACAAATGTTGACTGTCTTATGTACATGTGGCATTTGACTTTGGAATTTCCAAAATGGCCACCATAACCATGGAAACACGAATGCCTAAATTTGAAAATTGGCCCAATTTTTTTGAAACTTGTAAGTAATGTGACATGTCATGTGTAGATGTGCTATCCGACTTTGAAATTTCAAAATGGCTGCCGTTACCATGGAAACAGCAGAACAATGGTTGGGGGCCGTTTGGCGACTTTTGTGTTAGCATCCTAACAGAGGATTACTTGTTATTATTATTATTATTATCAGAGCTCCAGATAAGCTGCGTATTTGCGTGATCACGCAATACAAATAATTAAAAACCCAATGCACTTGCCCATTGCAGGGTTCAAAAACCCAATTCATTCAAAGGAAAACCCAATTATATGCCAAAACCATGAGTTCTTAACGCTTTTATTCGCTATTGTTTGCGTTATTTACCCTTATCTGATTACAGTCGTCGCGTAAATCTATTTTTATAATATTTATAATTGGAAATGTCCTTTCGTTCTAAAAATAGAGCCCTGCATCAAGTAGCCAAAATGGGTCCCTGTTGGAATTTTCCGTTGCTCAAAAGGTACACGTGTTTATGAAAACATTTCGATCAATTAGCGTTTGTCTTGTTGTCATATTTTTTTCGAATTGCTCGGGATTTATCATAACATACAATGAATTAAAACGAAAGTAAATATCCGATAAAAATATTGAATAGAAGCATGTTTTCAGCTTCTTTTTGATACTTTAGGGAAAGTTATTATGATGATAACAAGACCCGTTTGCGTACCTTAATGAGAACATCGCTAGAACGATAAACACGGGGTTTTGTCAAGAACGAAATCAGCTGGAAAAAGTGAAAGGCCAAATCAATTATGACATGATATATGTAGTTGGAAAGCATCAGAAACCAAAAGTTCTAATCAGCTGGGACAACTTAACCCAGATTTATGTAAATTAAATTAAACAAAAACATTCAAGTATAATTTTAGTTTATATATTATTTTTTTCATTTTAGTTGATGAGTGAATACACATATCTGTTTTTTACGTAAATGCATCTTGACACTTTCTTTGTTTTGGTCTTATTGTTCTGTATGCTTATGATAGTTGTCTTATTGGCAAGTGCAGTTTAACATTGTCATTTATTTATTTGATGTTGCAGAATTATTTGTAAATTTAACTCTATAAATTTAAGTTGAATGTGGTCTCCGTCATTAAACCTATAAACCTGGTCAAGGTTTTGGGGTATATCTTAAATCTGGGAACTACTTATTATTTTTATTAAAAAGTAGATCTGGCAAATAGGTGAAAGGACTGGCAAAACTTTCTTACAGCACCTAAATTTCACATATATTACATAAAAATCTAAACACTTAGCCACGCCTACCCCAACTAAACTGTAGGGTGATCATATGGGATCTAGAAAGGTAATTAGTAACTGTCCAACTAGTGACACCAGTTGCAGTTTATATAAGTTGTGACAAAATACAAAACTGGCAGAACGTTTAAAATCGGACACAAATTAAACATACAATTGCTCGTCAGTGAATAAACCAAATAAAACAGCTAGCATATATACAAAGAAAGAAACACATTTAAGATGGAAAAACATCTGCATGGGGTTGATATAATGTGATTATAACATGCCTAAACATTCAATATTGTGTTGATGAAAAAACCCAATACATTAAGGAGCTTGGTGGTGAAAAACCCAATTTGATATTTGCTTGAGGGGTGAATTGGAATTGATGATGCAATTTAAAAAATTTATCACCCAATTACATAAAAAAATGGTGGGTAAAAACCCCAATTTGTGAATTCTTATCTGGAGCTCTGTATTATTAATATTCTTAACCCTAATTTGTCAGACCATTTTCTTCCAAGCCTTAAATGATGGAAACTTTATGTTTGGTATGATGATTGGGTAGTATCCCTAGGGGTGCATTCACTATTTTTTATTTCAAATGGGGGTCAACTTGGCACTATTTGGGGGCAGGAACATGGGTGGGGTCATTTTTCGACTATTGATTCGCTACTGGTAGAACCTTTAAGTTTTGTGTAATACAAGAGACCGATGTCCAGGTGTCCATTCCACATTTTTTATTTCAGCCCAGGGTCATCTTGGCATTATTTTAGGGGGTCAATTTTCATGGAACATTCTAGAACAATAGTCATGTGATTAGTCATGTGATAGTGTTGAATTATTCCTATGTACTTTTTATGTTATATAATGATAGATTATTACAGGTAGCACCATATGTAGCTGTAATTCGACTTTGGAATTTTTAAAATGGCCGCCGTTACCATGGAAACTGTAAAAATGTGTAAATTTTTTAAAATGCTTCAAATTTAATGAATTTTAGAAGAGATGTTAACAAGTTTATATAGATTTGGAATTTGACTTTGGAATTTCCAAAATGGCGGCCGTTGCCATGGAAACAACAAAAATGCGAAAAATCTAGATTTGGTCCAATCTTTATGAAACTTGACAGTAATGTGACCTGTCATGTGTAGATGTGACATCCGACTTTGGAATTTTCAAAATGGCTGCCGTTACCATGGAAACTGCAAAAATGTCAAAAAATTCAAAATGCTTCAAACCTAATGAAACTTTACACAAATGTTGACTGTCTTATGTAGATGTGGCATTTAACTTTGGAATTTCCAAAATGGCCACTGTAACCATGGAAACACGAATGCCTAAATTTGAAAATTGGTCCAATTTTTATGAAACTTGTAAGTAATGTGACCTGTCACGTGTAGATGTGATATCTGACTTTGAAATTTCAAAATGGATGACGTTACCATGGAAACAGCAGAACAATGGTTGGGGGCCGTTTTGGCGACTTTTCTGTTAGCATCCTAACACAGGATTACTTGTTAAGTCGCCAAAACAGAGTTTTGGGGACTTTATGTTTTTGTCCCGTTTCTTCTTCTTATTATTATTATTATTATTATTATTATTCTTCTTAACCCTAATTTGTCCGACCATTTTCTTCCAAGCCTTAAATGATGGAAACTTTAAATTTGGTATGATGATGGGGTAGTATCCCTAGGGGTGCATTCACTATTTTTTATTTCAAATGGGGGTCAACTTGGCACTATTTGGGGGCCGGAACATGAGTGGGGTCATTTTTCGACTATTGATTTGCTACTGGTAGAACCTTTAAGTTTTGTGTAATACAAGAGACCGATGTCCAGGTGTCCATTCCACATTTTTTATTTCAGCCCGGGGTCATCTTGGCATTATTTTAGGGGGTCAATTTTCATGGAACATTCTAGAACAATAGTCATGTGATAGTGTGGAATTATTTCTATGCACTTTTTATGTTATATAATGATAGATTATTACAGGTAGCACCATATGTAGCTGTAGTTCGACTTTGGAATTTTTAAAATGGCCGCCGTTACCATGGGCACTGCAAAAATGTCAAAAAATTCAAAATGCTTCAAACTTAATGAAACTTTACACAAATGTTGACTGTCTTATGTAGATGTGGCATTTAACTTTGGAATTTCCAAAATGGCCACCGTAACCATGGAAACACGAATGCCTAAATTTGAAAATTGGTCCAATTTTTATGAAACTTGTAAATAATGTGACCTGTCACGTGTAGATATGATATCCGACTTTGAAATTTCAAAATGGCTGCCGTTACCATGGAAACAGCAGAACAATGGTTGGGGGCCGTTTTGGCGATTTTTGTGTTAGCATCCTAACACAGGATTACATGTTATTCTTGCTCTTCCGCCACTTTTTTTAATGAACTTGTCCGCACCATTTCTCCAAAGCCGCTTGACAGATTTACTTAAGGTTTCACAATATGTTAGATTAACATGTCTAGTGCAATCAGGGTTTCATATGTGCATTGGGGTCTAAAAAGGGGTACTTTGAGGGGCCAAAAGAAAGGAGGGGTTTACTATAGAACCCTATGGGATTTTTTTTTGATTTTTTCAAATGATTATAACTTGAAAACCGTTAGTGATAGACACAATCTTTATAATTGAAAATGTTCTACATGATTAAGCACATCTAATGAAATAAAGGGTTTGTCCCCAGGGGTCATCCCTACCCCCTGCCATTTGACAAAGTTGTAATATCTTGTAAGTGGTCATGATAAAGCACATCAAATGAAATAAAGGGTAAGTCCCAAGGGGTCACCCCCACCCCCTGCCATTTGAGAAAGTTCTAATAACTTGTAAGTTGTCGAGATCCCCACCCCTAAACCATATATATTCTTGTTTGTCATGATACAGTCAATCAAATGAAAAAAAAGGATTAGTCCCCAGGGGTCACCCCAACCCCCTGCCATTTGAGAAAGTTGTAATATCTTTTAAATGGTCGAGATCCCCACCCCTAAACCATATATATTCCGGTTAGTCATGATACTGCACATTAAATGAAATAAAGTATTAGTCCCAAGGGGTCACCACCACCCCCTAGCTGCCATTTGAGAAAGTTCTAATATCTTGTAAGTTGTCGAGATCCCCACCCCTAAACCATATATATTCCGGTTAGTCATGATACTGCACATTAAATGAAGTAAAGTATTAGTCCCCTGGGGTCACCCTCACCCCCTGCCATTTGAGAAAGTTCTAATATCTTGTAAATGGTTGAGATCCCCTTCCCTAAACCATATATATTCCTGTTCGTCATGATAAAGCACATCAAATGAAATAAAGGGTAAGTCCCCAGGGGTCACCCCCACCCCCTGCCATTTGAAAAAGTTCTAATATCTTGTAAATGGTTGAGATCACCTCCCCTAAACCATATATATGCCTGTTCGTCATGTCACAAAGATTCGAATGATATATAGGGTCAGTCCCCAGGGGTCCCCCCACCCCCAATGACCTAATATCTTGTAAATGGTCGAGATCCCCACCCCTAAACCATATATATTCTTATTTGTCATGCCAAGAAGATTTGAATGATATATAGGGTCATTCCCTAGGGATCACCCCTACCCCCTGCCATTTGATAAAGTTCTAATATCTTCCAAATGGTTGAGATCCCCACCCCTAAGTCATATATATTCCTGTTCGTCATGTCACAAAGATTCGAAAGATATATAGGGTCAGTCCCCAGGGGTCCCCAACCCCAATGATCTAATATCTTGTAAATGGTCGAGATCCCCACCCATAAAGATGATTTGAATGATATACAGGGTCAGTCCCCAGGCATTACTAATGCATATAACTTTACTGGACTTTGCCCAATGCCAGGCGAACCTGGGAATGACGAATTATGGGAGCTTCGTTTGGGAGACTTCATAACAGCATCCTGTTACAATCATTTCTTGTATCAAATTCTTGTTTTAACAAAAAATGGTGTCTTTTTTTTAAATTTCATAACCTTTTTAGGTAAAAAAAAGGCTAAAATTTTCAGTTTTGACAAAATTCAGATAGATACCTATAATTTAGATATTTAAATTTGACAGCAATAAACCAAATTACCAAATAACCTGTTTTTTGTAAGAATAATATATAATAAAGATAGCTATTGATTTGGATGAAAATCCAAGTTGCTTTGAAATAATCTAAAGTGTACTATCTGAATATAGTCCGAATTGCAAATTCTAACTTTTTTGACCTAGATTAATTTAATCCTTAACTTTGACAGCAATACACCAAACTTCTTAACAACCTGGAATTCAGTAAGATTAATATATTACCAAGGTAGCTGTATAGTTAGATGAAAATCTAAGTTGATTTTGAAAAAGTTATAAAAAGAATTAAGGTGTACTATCTGAATTTTGTCCGAACTGCAAGTTCTAGCTTTTTTACCTAGATTAATTTAATTTTTAAATTTTACAGCAATACACCAAACGACAAAATGACCTGTGATTCAGTAAGATCAATATATTACTAATATAGCTGCATAGTTTGATGAAAATCCAAGTTGATTTAAAAAAGTTAGAAAAAAAATTAAAGTGTACTATCTGAATTTTGTCCAAAATTGCAAATCCTAGCTTTTTTTACCTAGATTAAATTTGCCAGCAATACACCAAACTACAAAATGACCTTTGATTCAGTAAGATCAATATATTACCAAGGTAGCTGTATAGTATGATGAAAATCCAAGTTGATTTGAAAAAGTTATAAAAAGATTTAAAGTGTACTATCTGTATATAGTCCGATCTGCAAATTCTAGCTTTTTTGACCTAGATTAATTTAATCATTAAATTTGACAGCAATACACCAAACTGCATAATGACCTATGATTCAGTAAGATCAATATATAACTAAGATAGCTGTATAGTTTGATGAAAATCCTAGTTGATTTGAAAAAGTTATAAAAAAATTTAAAGTGTACTATCTGAATATAGTCCGAACTGCAAATTCAATCTTTTTTTTACCTAGATTAATTTAATTCTTAAATTTGACAGCAATACACCAAACTACATAATGACCTGTGATTCAGTAAGATCAATATATTACTAATATAGCTGCATAGTTTGATGAAAATCCAAGTTGATTTGAAAAAGTTATAAAAAGATTTACAGTGTACTATCTGAATATAGTCCGAAATGCAAATTCAAGCATTTTTGACCTAGATTAATTTAATCCTTTAATTTGACAGCAATACACCAAACTACATAATGACCTATGATTCAGTAAGATCAATATATTACTAAGATAGCTGTATAGTTTGATGAAAATCCTAGTTGATTTGAAAAAGTTATAAAAAAAATTAAAGTGTACTGTCTGAATTTTGTCCTAACTGCAAATCCTAGCTTTTTTGACCTAGATTAATTTAATTCTTAAATTTGACAGCAATACACCAAACTTCTTAACAACCTGGGATTCATTAAGATTAATATATTACCAAGGTAGCTGTATAGTTAGATGAAAATCCAAGTTGATTTGAAAAAGTAAAAAAAAAAATTAAAGATTTAATCATTTTTTTTTTTACCTATTAATTAAATTCTTTCATTTCACAGCAATGAATCAAACAAACAAATAAACTGGAATTTTGTAAGATCTTTATTTAATTAGGTTAGATGGGCTGATTTATACCAGTGAAGACTAAATTTGAAGGTCCAGACTAGTCGAGACAGGTCGAGACTGGTTAAGACTGAGTCGAGACTAGTCAAGACAGGTCGAGACTGGTCGAGCCTTGGTCGAGACCATTTCAGACTACACCAAGATCATCAAGTACTGAATCAGACTAATTAAGTAAAGTTGAGACCTAGTCGAGTACAATTAAGTACAGTTAAGTACTGTCGAGACAATGATGAGACTAGTTGAGTAAAATGTGTGCTCGACTTTACTGGTAGAGCACAAAAACTGGTCTTTTCAGACTCTGAGCAGTTTGTAGTGAAAGGGAAGGCTGGGTTTGAGTTTGGGGGTAATTGTCCCAACGGTTCAGGTATTGGGGGCCAAAAACAAGCATTTTTCTAGTTTCCAGACAATAACTTGTGTTTAAGTGTAGGGATCTCTCTAGAATTGTACTACAAGGTTCCATACCACAAAGTGAAGGCTGGGATTATTAGTCCATGGGGGGGGAGGAGGGGGGGGTCAAAAAGTTTGGGGGGATTTTTTTTCCCAATTTTTTGGGGGTTCATATTTTTTTCTTCAAAATCCTTGAAATTTCAAATGATTGCACAGTACTGCGCAATAGCAAAAAATCCTGAATTGCACAGTATTGCCCAACAACAAAGTATTGCGCAATAGCAAGAAATCTTCAATTGCACAGTATTGTGCAATAGCACAGTAATGCAAAATAGCACAGTATTGGGCAATAGCACAGTAACGACAATAGCACAGTATTGGGCAATACCAAGAAATCTTCAATTACACAGTATTGCGCAATAGCAAGAAATCTTCAATTGCACTGTATTGCGCAATAGCAAGAAATTGTCAATTGCACACTATTGCACAATAGCAAGAAATCTTAAATTGCACAGTATTGCGCAATAGCAAGAAATCTTCAATTGAAAATAAATACAAATCTTTCAACCAATTTCAATGGGATTAATTTAAAATCTTTAATTTTTGGGGGTTCTAACCTTTTATTACTTTTTTGGATATTGGGCCCTATTTTTAAATTGGTCTACATTGAGGTCAAAAGGGTCCAAAATTAAACTTAGTTTGATTTCACCAAAAACTGAATTATTGCGACTGTATGATATGCTGAATCTTATTGTGCAATTAGATGTTTTATTTTGGGCCCTGTTTTCAAATGTCCATATTAAGGTTTACAGGGTCTAAAATTAAACTATGTTTGATTTCAACTAAAATTAAATTTTTGGTGTTTTTTATATATGCTGAATCTAACCTTGTTGTTAGATTTTAGATATCAGACCATTCTAGGTAAATTAAATGTCCCATTTTAAATTTTTAAGATCTTTGACCACATTTAATTTGTGTCAGAAACTATATTATGTCAAAAATTTGATCACAATCCAAATTCAGACAGTATCAAGCTTGAATATTGTGTCCAAACTTGCCCCAACTGTTCAGGGTTTGACCTTTGCGGTTGTATCTTGCTGCGCTCAGCGAAGCATTTTATTACAGTTTACTAAATATTCACATTTGTATATATGGATAAGTACAATATATTAAATACTATAAATTTATTCATGCAAGAATTTTCACCTATCATCAAGATAAAAAAAAAATATGGTAATTATCAATAACAAAATTATAATTGGTGTGACAGATTTATTTGAAAATTTTGTGTTTCCTAAGTGTAGTTGACGATACGCTCTGTAGGAAAATAAATATAGTTTGAAATTTACCGGTCATTATTACATATTTTGAAGTTAATTACAGATATATTTTATAGATTTTTATGCCCCCGCCGTAGCGGAGGGGGCATTAAGTTTTACCCTTGTCCGTTTGTACATCCGTACGTCCCAAAATTGGTTTCTGTTGTCAAACTTTAGTTTGCCTCAACCAAATGTTATACACAATGCTTATTACTTCAAAACACAGATCAGGTTTAAATTTGGGTGGCATCACCTTTACTTTTCAAGAGTTATGCCCCTTTACAAATGAAAAAAAATTTTTGTTTCCGTTCTCTTACTTAAGTTTCCCTCATCCGAATGTTATGAAACTTTTACACAATGCTTATTACCACAAAACTCATATCAAGTATGAATTTGGGCTAAGTCACCTTTACCGTTCTTTAGTTATGTCCCTTTATAATGCTATATGCAAGCGGGGGCATCATCTGTGTCTAATGGACACATTCCCAATTTATTGAGCATTGTATTAATGACAAATGATATTTTTGAAATTATTTTTGTCCCCCGGTCTTGTTAGCGCTCTCACGTGTACAATTCTTGCCAGATTTTTATGATTATAATGGCAATCACATTGCATTTGCTCTGAAGACTTCATTTTTCTAAGATATTGATAAAAAGTTTTAAAGAACAAACAAAAGTTATTGCCCTTGTACCTTGGATAGATAAAATATGTGCAACGCAGGGATATTGGAACTTTGTTCTTTTATTTTCTTTTTTTTTTTGTGTACATTGTTTGGAGAAGTTTGTGGTAGGTTTCTTTATTATTCTGTATAAACTAATTTTCTTAATGCTTTATATAATTTTTTTTTTTATGAAGCAAACTCCTTTAAAAACTCAGCTTATATTTGTCTATTAATAAACATGTATTTATATTTTTGATTTTGGGCCCAGTTTTCAAGTTGGGGTCCGAATTTAAACTTTGTTTGATTTAAACATAAATTGAAAATATATGGTTTTTTGAAATGCTGAATCTAAACATGTATTAAATTTTGAATTTTTGGGCCCAGTTTTCAAGTTGGTCCAAATCGGGATCCAGAATTAAACTTTGTTTGATTTCAACAAAAATTAAATATATCATGTCAGGGGTTCAAATTAGCGGTGGTCCGAGGTCCGTGACCTTCCACTGTTGCAATCAGACTTTCGTTTTGGTTACTAGCTACGCCCGACGGACCTTCGAAATTAAAGGAAATAAAAATGATTTTTGCTGACCTTTTTAACCATCTGTATCGTCATTTTTAAGCCATATTATTATTGAAATTGAGATAAAAAAAATGTTTCATCCCTGACCTTGCCGACGAGTGATAAAAGTTATTTTTAACCTTGTAATTCTTGGAAACACAAGGTTATAAATAGTTGCGAGAAGTCACGTGACAAATCATTTAATCATTTAGACATTTAAGAACAAAATGAGTCCGTTTCACTTTGGTGTCACGTCTTCCAAGAGAAAGCCTGAAGATTATGAACGGTCTTCAACCACAGGCACTTGTTTCTATCCATGGGAAGGTCGACTATCCATAAATATAGAAGGATATTCAACCTTCCCATGGATAGAAACAAGTGCCTGTGTCTTCAACATCTTCAAAAGAAATCAAATGAAGATCTCACTAAAGACCAAAAATGCAATCGTGAAAAACGGGAACGGAGCCCCACAGGGAAATCGATCGACCGTGGCTATATTTTGATGAATCAAATGGTCTAATGTCATGCACATACTGCCAGAAGTTCCCCTCTCATTCAGAAAAAAGAAAGTGCACTTGTAAGGGGAACACAAAATCTTAAAATAGACCCAATAAAAATATTCGAAGTGACACCCCAGCATTTATCTTGTTTAAAGCAGTGGATCCATGAAAGTGACCCAAATTTTAAGTCTAATTATGACTAAAGATTAATTGTCAGACACTAAACTTGGACAATGTATTCTCAAGCAGAATGTAAGCCTGATCAGTTAAATAGATATAAGGTTCTTTTCAACACTGCATACAGTATTGCAAAAAAGGGAAACCCTTCAGTGACTATGAATTTATTCTTGAAATCCAGTGCAAAAATGGTGTTGATGTGTAAGCAGTACTTCAATATTGAAGGTTGTAAACTGTTTATTTGCTGGATAGCCCGTTTAGGCATTATATGAGAAACGAAACATCACATGCAGTTCAAATATGATGAAACAAACTAACCTCACTCCAAAAGCTCATTAATTTTGTATCTTATTGAGTTATGAAATTTTTCCTGTAAAAGTAGGACCTGGGATTTAGGTTGTGGACCTTTCAGTTTGGAGTGTCAAAGGTCCTGGACCTTCCAGTACCAAATGTTAATTTGAACCCCTGCATGTATATAGGGTTCTTTAAAATGCTGACTCTAACCGTGTATTTATATTGTGGATTTTGGACTCCGTTATAAAATTGGTCCACAATGATGTCCTAAGGGTCTTAAAATAAACTTGTTTGATTTCATAAAAAATTGAACTCTTGTTGTTCTTTGATATGCTGATTGTAACCATGTTTTAGATTTTGGATATTGGACCATAAATGTCCAGTTTCAAATGTTTTACTTCTTTGACCAAATTCGTTTTGCACAAACCTATGCTGTGTCAAATATTCAATCACAATCCAAATTCAGAGCTATTTTAACATTAAATGTTGTGTCCATACTTGCCCCAACTGTTCAGGGTTCGTCATCTGCGGTCGTATCAAGCTGCTCCCAGCGGTGTATTTTATTATAATGATTGTATGTATGATGTGCACGTCTGTCTTATGGGATTCAACTGATCTTGACCTCAAATTTTTGTTCAATGATCAATATATATATTCATAATATTTAGTGTTTTTGGTTGTACTGTGTGACCCAAATGGTTTCGATGCATTTCGTTTTATTTTTCCCACACTTCACTAGCATGCCTGAAGAAGTTATTATACATTTTGATTAAATTTCTTTATCCATGGATATCATGGTCTTTTTGCATTATTAATGTTTATCATGACTTGTAATTTTTTTTCAAGGTTCTGATGTGGATTGTAAGAATCTCACAGATTTCTTTAAAGAAGAACTAAAGTATCAGGTGGAATGTACAACAAGAGATATGACAAAGTTGGAGTTACAGGATTATTTCCAAGAAATTGCCAGAACATACTTGGCAGTGAACTCAAAGGATTATCATTCCTTTATCTGTGTAATTATGAGTCATGGAAATGAGGTATTGAATTTGAATATCAAATAATTATCTTCATAGCTCTCAGTGTACTGTTTTTTTTTTTCAGTACAGACATGATCCAATCAATGACAAAACAGATGTTTCTTTTCCAAATCTTATTGATAGCAATAATGGATATACGCCAATATAAGACAGTTATACAATAGTCACAGCAAACCTAAAACAAGAAATGTAGTGGTATGAGCTTTTCTCCACCATTTTCAATTTTCCAACTGTAAATCTTTCCATTACAGTGTAACTTTATGCCAGCTGCACCAGTATCTGCATATAAATGCACCCAGATGATGCAATAGTTGAGGGCTTAAGTTTATCCTGATGAAGTGTTCTGTTTGCCAAGAAAATGTTGTTGAACCAATGATTACTAATTGTAAATTTGAAGTCATTACCTTTACAGGTTGACAAACACATGATTTGGTTAGAAGCTATGTCATATCTGTGTCGCACCTATGCTTTTTTTCATGATTGTGAGATTGCTGTGAAGCAACTTTCAATATAACTTTAAATTTTCAACATTCAATACACATGTTACATTACATGTGTACATCCATACATTGCATGCATCGAAGTAGGTCCAAAACCACCAGCTCACTGGCACTTTTATTTATATGTTTTGTTTAATACTATGGTGAATAACAAGAAGTTTAATAGATGTAATACCACCAAATCATAGTACGTCACATCCGGTTGCATACGAAAATAGGTCGAAAAAAAATATTCCCTTGAATTTGACAGTTGTAGGTAATTAATCCTACATTTCATTGCAGTAAAACATTTCTGGGTCATAAACATATATCTTGGGTATTTCAAAGCACCTTTATTTTTTTATTTAGGGTTTCTATAGAATATTTTTGAAACATGAGGTTACATGGTTACTAAAGCTTGTACACAGGTTAAATAAAGGGGAAAGTTTGATTGGTTAACTTCCAGTGATGGTTATTTTCTTATATGCAATGAAATGTTATGTGATTTTTTTATGTGATTTTTTTCTATAGTACTGGACAGGATAAGACTTTACTCATGCCAAGTATTTCTTTATTTGAAACAAAGATAAATTCTGCACAATTTTTAGAAAAGTGCAAATTTAACACAGACTAATAGGGGAAAATCAATGGTGGTATTACACCTTATATGTCTATGTGTATCAGTTGTGTACAATATAAGTTCTTGACTAGCTGATAACCTAATGAATAGCAAATGGAAATGTCGTAATATTGTCTCATAATGCTGGATTAGCCAATCAAATAAACACAGTATTCGTATCACACTCCGTCGTGCAGTGTGATACGAGGAATATCTCTACATGCAAGAAATAGATAACCGGCCACAACCATAAGAGAGTGTTATTTTATTACGATTGACAATGAATATTTTCTGTTAGGAGCAGAACTAGTTGGGATATTGTAAACAATAGTTCATACAATGAGATATTTACATTTTCACTATTTGTGGTTTTATTGAAATTTTTACTTTATATATTTATAGATATATATTCCAATTTAAAAAAAATATTTCAGATAGGAATTCTAACAACAGATGAACTGATCACTGTGGAAGAAATAAAAAAGCCATTCAAAAACAAACCTGGAGGAAAATTTAATGGTAAGTTTTAACCTCAATTTACATGGTAATTGAAAATGGTCATTTGCCATCATTCCTTGTACATCAATGTGTCACCTGATCCTGGAATTGATTTTCGAAATCATATCAGAGTTGATGCAAGCATGTCATATGATGCTTACTTTTGAAAAAGTCGTCAACCGTCTGCAGTCCATGAGATACTGAATGTTTTCCATCCTATGTTTACTCAATTAATCTGGTGTTGTGATGTCTCAATTGGTTGATATACACCCTTCATATCATTGGCGGAAATTTCTGTGTCCTAACCAATGATTTGCCTCCATCATGTTTATTCATCTTAATTACTGTTCTGTATTTATAAATGCATTAGACGGTGTTCCAGATAGGATATTTGTATTATGAACATGTACTTGCCTAGTTGACTTTGACAACAGATTTTGCCATTAAGGCTATCATAAAAATTTTGTGAATTTTACTACCTTCCTTTTTGAAGTTGTGTGGCTTTTCAATTAATATTAAACAAGGTCAAAATTTACAATAAAATCTTATTTACCTGTGCTTCTGAAAATGGTATTCATGAGCAAGTATCGGATGTGGTAAAAATTACATTGATTATTAAAACTAGAAAAACACTCAGACATCAAATGGCAGTTAAGTCTGCCAAAAAATTTTGATCCAAACATTAGACAAATACGACCAAAGTGAACATTTAGATAGAAGTGCAAGCGTGTATTGTATCAAAACGTATTCAATTATTTTCATATAATGTCAATGTACTTTAGGAACAATGAAAAGCATTGACAGAGGCCTTTTTTTTTTCAAACAATCACTTGAAATTAAACAGATAATTATGGTTTAACCTACGTTCTTTCAAACGACCTTTTTAGGTACACATTTAATTTAATTTTTTTTGTCAACGTTACTTCCTTAGATACTAAGTATGTTCATCACATTACACATGTTACATGACTAGTAACAACTTTATCAAAGTATTGTATCACGAATGGTTACATGTATGAGGAGTAAAACTGGTTGGAATATTATGACTAGTGACAAGTTTCATTGAAGTATTGTATCATGAATGATCCATCTATGATTAGTGAAACTGGTTGGGATAATGTGAACGACCTTCCATAAAACTCAATTTGACAATTAATGTCTCAAGTTATCTTTTAATTTGATTTATGGTTATGACTTTGTATTGGAAAAGCTTTGTTCTTAGGTGCTTGTTTATATGTGTATACTTCTTTTCTAATTTCTTTCTGTCTGTTGAATTTTTGCTTTTGTTTGTTGTTCTTCAGATTTCCTTCTGGACATAGGTGGTAAAGTATTATTAAGTTTTAAATTTAATTTCAGGTAAACCAAAAGTATTTCTCATTCAAGCCTGTCGTGGAATAGAAAAGCAGGAAAAAGTTGTTGTGTCTGATTGTTTTGAAACTGAAATCCATACTGGACATGTTGGAAGGTATGATGAATTTCCTGGAAGAAGTTCTGTTGAGACCTCTGTTATCAAACAAGGAATTCTAGATAAGCCATCTGGCTCATCAGAAGTGTTCTCTACTGATGCTCATAGTTATTCTTCAGAAAATGTTCCAACAGATGCTGACATTATAGTAGCATATGCAACAACACCAGGTAAACTGTATTTAATGTTTATGTTGACTTATCTTTTCTACGTTAATAATGTTATGCTGTCTATGTTGATGGGTTGGAAAATAAAACTTTTTTTCAACATTAAGAGACCAGATAAGAAATACAAGGTGCTATAATAAAACGGGAAAACATGATGACAAAACTGATATGACTCAAACCTTGCTATAGCTGAAATGGGTTGATGCCTTTCAACATGTCAAAGTTCAAATCTGTTGAACAGGCCAGGCAAATAAGAATAGGTTTTTATAAGTTGATATTTGACCGGTTCTTGACCGAGGGGATTATATTCAAAATGAGATTCATTGTAGTTATTACTAATAGAACGAAAAAGGAAATGGTAGTTTTTTTAACATTACTGACTGGTGACGCTAACTATTGAGTGCCAGCCAATGTATGTGTTCAAATGTATGTAACCTGTCTTTTTACATTTTGTCGTTGATATTCTTATTTTATTTTCTCATTCACTTGCCTTGATAGTATACATAACTGATCTTTACCCTCCTGACTCAAATATTACCTCTTGTCCATGTGTTTGATATAGTGATCTGTTCACTTTTAACTTTGAAGCTACCATCTGTTAATACAGTAATCTGATAGATTTAACTTCAAGGCTACCATCTGTTGATAAAGTGGTCTGCTCACTTTTAACTTCAAGGCTACCATCTGTTGATAGAGTGATATTATCACTTTTAACTTCTAGGCTACCATCTATTGAAACAGTGATGCCCTCTTTTTACTTCAAGGCTACCATCTGTTGATAAAGTGGTCTGCCCACTTTTAACTTCAAGGTTACCATCTGTTGATAGAGTGATCCGCCCACTGACAACTTCAAGGCTACCATCTGTTGATAGAGTGATCCGCCCACTGATAACTTCAAGGCTACCATCTGTTGATAGAGTGATATCCTCATTTTTAACTTTAAGGCTACCATCTGTTGATAGAGTGATCTGCTCACTTTTAACTTCTAGGCTACCATCTGTTGATAGAGTTATCTGCCCAGTTTTTACTTCCAGGCTACCATCTGTTGATAAAGTGGTCTGCTCGCTTTTAACTTCAATGTTATCATATGTTGATAAAGTGGTCTGCTCACTTTTAACTTCAATGCTACCATCTGTTGATAGAATGGTCTGCTCGCTTTTAACTTCAATGTTACCATCTGTTGATAGAGTGATCTGCCTACTTTTAACTTCAAGGCTACCATCTGTTGATAGAATGATCTGCTCATTTTTAGCTTCAAGGCTAACATCTGTTGATACAGTGATCTGTCAATATTAGCTTCTAGGCTACACTCTGTTGATTCAGTGATCTGCTCACTGATAACTTCTAGACTATAAGACTTATGGTGTTTAATTTTAACATTATGTAAGATACTCTAGCGGAGTTAACAATGTGTCTTATCATTTCATAAAAAGTTACAAACAGACTGCAAATGATCGTTGTTTAGGGCATTCTAGGTAAATGTTAATTTGTATTTCATGTACATTCTACCAGTTAGCTGGTTATATACACTTGTTAACTACTGGAGGGTATGAACATAAACGATGTTTTCATTGATATATGGACTTTTTTATCATATTTTGCAATATTGAAGGAAAGACTTAGTAAAAAAACAATCATTTTTCAAAAGTGCAGTGTTTCAATGCTGATCTTTGTCTTTGTTATTCTTCAAGATATTTGTTGATTAGTTCATGCTTTAGGGTAATGTCAAAACATTCCTTGGATTATTGCCAAACGCTTAAATGGAATTATATCAGATCTGAGATATAATACCAACATTGGAAATATTTGAATTATGGAATATATTTTGAATTTTAGGAGGGCATTAAAAAGTGTAATTAAATACATAAATACAAAATATCTTGAGAGTTAATGTGATTTTCTGAGTAACAATTTTGAAATTGTTTTGGTAGATGTTGCTGACTCAATGAGCAGATTTTCCATGCAATATTTATTTTTATTCCGGTAGGAAATACTCCATTTATATAGAGTAATATATGTTTACTTCCATAGTATTTGATTGGTGTAGTCTATTGGGTCAATATAAATGATATATTTTCACTATAAAAAATTACAATTCCATCATTTTAAAAAATATTGGAACAACTGTATAGTTAATTATAAAAGTTACAGTTCTTCTTTTAAATTACAGGCTATATATCCATTCGGAATATATATGAAGGGGCATATTTCATAAGAGCTTTCTTGTCTGTTGCCAAGAATAAATACAAGGAGGAACATATCGAGGAGATATTAAGAAATGTGAGAGGAGAATTAGCTACGAATCAAGAATATGTACCACCATCTGGAAGCTTGGAAGGAAAATGTCAGATGGGAATGTTAGAGACTACATCTACAAAGAAATTTTTCTTGTAATGTCAGGTCAATAAAACTTATTTGGAAGGAAAATGGTTATCAAGCCATTTATGACCATTATCATGAATTAAGTATATATTTTCCGAAGTTTGAGGCTTTATGTAACTGATTTCATGCCCTCATTTTGATGAATAAATAAAACCTTTTTGTTTATTTATCAGACATTGAAAATAACGTCTCAACTTTATTCTATGTCAACTAAAATCAAAACCAGTCTGTTCGATTATAATCTATGTTGATCAGCTTGTCATTTAGATACCCTATAAAATTAGCATTGTGACAGGGAAGAGATATATCTATAAAGTTTGATATTGTAAGCAGTTTAAAATGTTAAGAGTTGTTTATATAATCAGATTTAATCAGAGAAAGATACTACAAACTAGTAATTAATACATGTATGTGTTGACAAATGTGGCACCAATATGGTTTATTATGCAAGACATGCAATTGGCCATTAATGTGGGGTGCTGTGAAGATCCTACTGATAACTTGATTGATTGATTGATTGAGTGGTGTTTAACGCCACTTTCAACACTATTGTGCTATCTTGTGGCGGTCAGTTTTTATTGGTGGAGGAAGCCGAAGTGCTCGGAGAGAACCACCGACCTTCGGTAGGAAAACTGTCAATCCTAGTCAATTAAGATTAGAGTTGAGCACACCTGCCCTGTGCGGGATTCGAACTCGCCGATAACTTGAACTCGAAAACTTTTGTAGAATTGTTGTAAAGTTGTGGCTACATTATTGAAAATGATTAAGTGTTCATTCAATGAGGGATTTCTGTTCTACTATTTTGCAAATTAGAATGACTGGAATCAATTGTCTATCTACATTTTTCTCTGTAATGTCAAATTTTATGGAATTAACTTGATGGTATTTTTTGCAATTTTAATACTAAAAAAAACAGTTTCTGCATTTTAGAAAATAAACGCTGTTGAACTATATTTTGGGAAGAATACCCTCTTTTTCACCTGTCTAACAAAATATATAAATCAATTTCTCATCTATTCCCCATCCCGTTTAAATGCACTGTAGTAGATGTGATGTTGAAAGAAACTTCCACATGTGTATATGTTACACTGTTTATTCCAATGTTTTAGATGGTAAACCAAACAATTGTTCTCGATAAAAAGATGGAGGTTTTCAATTAAACATACGGTCCAGTTTTATTTTCTTTCCTTTCGCCATTAGTGGTGTTATTATCAAAATACAAACTTTTGTGAGTGATAGTTCATTTATTATACCTTTGTTTTGTTCTGCATTATATGTTCTTTTGTTCGTCCGTCCGTTCGTTCGTCCATCTGTCCCGCTTCAGGTTAAAATTTTTCAGGTTAAAGCTTTTAATCAAGGTAGTTTTTGATGAAATGGAAGTCCAATCAACTTGAAACTTAGTACACATGTTCCCTATGATATGATCTTTCTAATTTTGATGCCAAATTAGAGTGTTGATCCCAATTTCACAGTCCACTGAACATGGAAAATAATAGTGCAAGTGGGGGATCCGTGTACTATGGACACATTCTTGATTTGAAATCTTTTTTATATACAGTATTTTCATCAATAAAGAATTAATCATTATTGTTGATAAATGTGTTGGTTTGTACATAATTTTTTCATTAACAAATGAATGAGACGTTCAGATCATAGCACACTCATTTTGCATATCATTGAGATATTTTAGCACTGTCATTGTACATAAAATTGATATATTTTATCACTTTCATTGTACAAAGAATTGAACATTTAGTATGATCAGTATATAGAGCATTGACCTATTTTAGCAGTTTCATGGTACACATAATTGGCTGAATTTAGCACTATCATTATACACATGACTTACAGATTTATCACTATCATTGTACATATAATGGACATATTTTATCACTATCATTGCACATATAAATGACATATTTTAGCACTATCATTGTACAGATAATTGACATATTTTAGCACTATCATTGTACATATAATTGACATATTTTAGCACTAGCATTGTACATATAATTGACTTATTTTAGCACTATCATTGTACAGATAATTGACATATTTTAGCACTATCATTGTACAGATAATTGACATATTTTAACAATGTCATTGTACATATCATTGACAGACTTTAGCACTGTCATTGTTCATATAATTGACAAATTTTAGATATATCATTGTACAAAGAATTTACAGATTTACAAATTATTTTAAAAAACTAGCACTATCACTATAAAAAATAAAACATGTGATAAATCGCCAATGAAACCACTATCCACCAAATATCAAATGAAATGGATGTAAGCAGTTTTAGGCAACTGCACGGCCTTCAACAATGAGAAAACCCCAAACCATAGATAATCGGTTATAAAAGGCCCTGACATGAAAAATACGAAACACTTCAATTGAGAAAACTAACAGCCTAATTCATAACAGAAACATTTACGAAAAAAACAAATATGACAGACAATGAACCAACAACAACCACTGAACTTGACTTGGGACAGGCACATAAAGAAAGTGGCTCGGTTAATCATGTTTGTGAGCGCTAAACCCTCCCCTAACCTGGGACAGTGTTGTAACATCACAACTTGCGAACAAACTATTAAATCAGTTTAAAAGGGCTTAACTCATCAGATCGATACAAAGCAAAAAGAAATAAAACAAAAACAAAGACCGGACGTGGTAGAGTATTTATCCATCCCTCATCCCTAACAACAAATAAGACACTAAGTATAGATTTGATAGTACTCCCAGTTACTGACAGCTAGTTCAAAGCAAATAGCAACTAATACAAAAAATCAAGTATCTAAGATTAAAATATCAATCGGTACAACCCCAACATCCAATGGATTTAGTGTAAAGATGTTATTAAAAGTCAGAAAAAAACATGATCATGTACTGAATGCCAAAATATAGGTATCGATAGATTGTAGTACCGTAAATTAAACATGAGTATGACAATAACATTAAGAATGGTTTTAATTTACTGATAACAAAATCAATATTTATACAAATAAAAACAATATTCAAAGATTTGATTACAGTGTTGAATTAGTAACCTTTCAGAATAAGTTATTTAAAGGATTGATAAGTCTACCTGGATCGTATCTAAATTTCCTGGCTCGGTTATCAACATCACCGTAAAATTTAGGATGTGCTATTCTCTTTGAAATAAGTTTTCTACAGGTACAGCCAAACTTGCAAACTTAATCTTTGTATCTATGGAAGAATTTAGTAACGGTTTTAAACAATTTTTGGTAACGAAATCTGTGACATTATAATTTACTAGTAATTTGTCGAAACCAAAAACATCACTACAGACATGGGCATGACGAACGGGTTGGGTTATATAAACATCGTACAACGTTGCCAAAGGAACATCAGCGTCCAAAAAAGAAAACTAATTATAAGGAAAGAAAAATCATCCCTTTTGTCGTAGTTTTTGTAGAGTTTTTATCATTTTACAGATAATAGACCACTTTCGAGTCATGTCCTTAACTTCAAAAGTTCGTCAATTATGTGTGCCTTTATGACGTCATTTACCCGATAGAGGGGACCGCCAGTATCCCTGCACTATCAAGTTCATTAAGCATCTTCATGAACGTTGTTATGCAGGATAAACTAGAAATAATGTTTGTTCCATAGGTTTTTAATCACAATTGCAGTGCTGAAAATCAATTATAAGAATTTAAATTGCTGAATAATTCGTGAAATGTATATAGCATCATATTTGTTCCACCGCTGAACGTGGGAAGGGAGTGACGATACACTTAAATGCACGAATGATGTTCACTAAAACCAAAGATTTTTGACAGAAATGCATGAACTCGAAAGTGGTCTATTGACAGATTTTAGCACTATCATTATACAGAAAATTGATTGAATATAGCACTGTCATTGTACAGATATCTGAGATGTTAAAACACTATGATTGTATATATAACTGACAGATTTTAGCACTATCATTGTACAGATAACTGACAGATTTTATCACTATCATTGTTTATATAACTGACAGATTTTATCACTATCATTGTACAGATAACTGACAGATTTTATCACTGTTTGTATATATAACTGACAGATTTTATCACTATCATTGTATATATAACTGACAGATTTTATCACTATCATTGTACAGATAAGTGACAGATTTTATCACTATCATTGTACAGATAACTGACAGATTTTATCACTGTTTGTATATATAACTGACAGATTTTATCACTATCATTGTATATATAACTGACAGATTTTATCACTTTCATTGTACAGATAACTGACATATTTTATCACTATCATTGTATATATAACTGACAGATTTTATCACTATGATTGTATATATAACTGACAGATTGTATCACTATCATTGTATATATAACTGACAGATTTTATAACAGTAGTGTGTACTTTTTCAATTTATATTATTTTATGGTTTATCACCTTTATTTTGTAAAGAAATGAATCTAATCTACCAGTGGGAAAGTCAGTGACATTGAAGAGTTCCTTCCGGTGGTCACGCGGGAAAGGGGACATAATCTAAAAATTTCGAGGTGGCGCTGTAATCAACGTGTAAACAAAAACGTAGCATATGATTTAGACAATAAATTTATCAAAACGACTTATCATCCAACAGTATTTGCGGTTTAATCTTCATCAGAATAGATTTTGTCACACGACTGTCAAAAATATATTAAAATAAGTGCTTCGTTATTGAAATATGATAAATCAGAAGACTACCTCCGTTGATTTCCAAAAAACCGCGGGTAATACCCCCGTCTGAAAATAACTGACACAATTGCATCCTAAAGCTTTTCATTGGATGAGATATAAATAAATGTGACCCAGAAACATATGGGCACATGACTATGTAAAGAATTCCCAGTCACTTCGAGTCTTGTTTACATAATAAATACCTCAACCGGAGGTCAAAAATCAACATTTTTCTAACGTTTTTGGCGTTATTTCATTGCAAAATGGGGCAAATGATGTTAATTTTTACCAGTTTTTAACCACGAAATTGATTCAGACAATGATGTGTGATGATGTTTCCGGGATTTTTAATATGTTTTACATAAAAATGTTGATATGTTGAAGGCTTTACTCCGTCATTTGTTGATTTTTTTCATGTTGCTCAGACTCCTTGTTTTAATAATTTTCTGCATTTATTTAATTATGCGACAGTGTTTAAAAGATTTATGTAGTACATTGAAGCTGGTTTATTCTATGAATGAATTTGTCCATATAAATGACTTCAGTTGTCTGGAAGCCCCCCCCCCCCCCTCCCCTTTTTCCCACTTTCAAGAAATTTCAGTTGGGCAAAAAATATTGTCTGAATGAAAAGCTTGCACGAATGCAAAGTGTAAGCACTCAGCTAATGTCTGTTTTAAGCCTTTTTTTTAGTCTAATGATTACAGTCATTCTTTGTTTCTGTAAATATTTACCTGTCAAAATGTGTCAACTTGTCAATTTTAAAAATATTAAAAGTATAAATCAACAAATATTGCCTGCCTGCCACTGTGACATGAAAATCTGATGAGTCAATAATTTTCACTTGATTTTTAGTCTTTGTTCTTATTGTATAAATAAAACTACTATGCAAGTGGGAATTAAGTTAACACACAAACATTTGTATTTTGCCTGTCCTTATCAAGGAACCTGTTGTACACTAACCATTCATGTTTAAGTGTGTCTGGGCCCTGGTAACAAGTATTTGTCATTGTGTTTTCAAGTGTGTGCATGTTCTTAAAGAATTGTTTTAAAAAAGTTTTTCTTCCATATATATATAGTAGCTGTATTTATTTTATCATTAGTTCTGGATTTAGAATTTTTATCACATGCTATTTTATAAGGTCCCATATACTTAACAAAGTGGTTTGCAAATTGTTGAAGGCTAAAACTGTTACCTATAATTATCATCCTCTATCAATTTTCAATCATGTCAATATGGGTTTCTTTTAAAAACAACTTTTCCCAAGGAAAAACTAAAGTTGAAAAAAATAGTTTAACCCAGATATGCTGCTGCTGAAGAAATTAACATTAACAATGGTATTTTTCAAATATAGCATTCATTAATTACACTATTCCTTCACAGTGAAAATGAAAAAAATTTTTTTTTTAATTTGAATGCATCCAAGGGCTATCCTGGATTAACCTTCAACAGGTATGCTCAATGCCTAGTACATATACAAGTCTTAATACAAGTGAGAGCTATATGACCGTTAAGAGCATAAAAAAACCCTATATTGCTTCTGAGGTCTACTTTGAAGATGGGATATGAATGTCTCACTCTGATTTTGGTTATCCTGTTTTGTTGCGTTGATATTAATGTTTGATCAACAACTTTTATTTCACACTAATCTTTTTCGAGGTCTATCATGATGGATATTCTAGGTACTGTAAATTCAGAAAGGATAGCAAAGTTTTAATTACTGCAATAATGTGAGTGGGTGAGTATCTAAATAATAAATTGCATTCTGATACCTTTTAATCTGATTAAAATGCAAATCCTGTGTCCAAGCTTATTACAAGAAAACAAAGCTTGGACACAGGATCTATACTTAAATCAGATTCATACCATTCCTATATCTGTGTGTTGATTTTTCTGCTAAAGCAATACTTTTTCACACATTTTATTCCATTCTACATATTTGCAATAATAAAAGCACACAATAATTTGCAAAATCATGTGATTACATATAGGAAAAGGGCACCTAGGCATCTCATTCTAAATACTACACATGGAGCAGGATCTGCTTACTCTTCCAGAGCACCTGAGATCATCTGTATTTTGTGGGTTCAAGTTGCTCAGTTTTCATTTTTCTAATTTGTATATTAGTTTAAACTTTTCATCAAATAGTCTGAAAACAGAGATATGCATCTGCTGAAAATGATTTATTTAGGTGCAGGGGTCACCACACTTCAAAATCTCCCTGGAAACATATAACAGTGAAAAGTCATGTCATGAGAGGCCATTAGAGAGACATCAAGGATACCTCTGGGAGAAGTGAACGATTCTAAAACCACTCCGTTTAAGTCCTTCACACCTAATAAATCATTAAAGTAGACCTTTTACATCTTTGATATTTTTTTATGTCTCAAATACTACAGTACATACATGTACATGTATATGGCTAATATGCTTGCTTTGCATCTATGAATGTTTTATTGTATTGCAGCAGCAGCATTGTCTCATGTACATCTACCCCATGTTATCAATATAAAATGATTATGGTGTTTCACTTTGTATATTTAAAAATATAAAAATGTTAAGAAAAAAAAAGTTTATTAAAAGATAAATAAATACAAATGCATAAAAAAAATGTTAAAATGAAACATATGTAAATAATATCTTAAATTATTATAAGAAAAATAAACTTCAGTCAAATAAACAAAATTTAATACAACTTAATACTTTGAAAGTAAAAAAAAACAAACGCATAACAATAAAGTTTAAAATTTAAGAAGCATTATTGTTAAAAAGTCCAAGTTAAAGTAAAAACAAGTCGAATAGTTCTCTGTTACATAAATCCTCAAAATGGAAGTGTTTCCTGCTCTTCTTTATTCCTTATTTCTATTGATATCTGTAAATATATAAATTTATGCATATGATATTAAATGAAAATAATTTCCAACTTCTCTTAGAGTTGTCATGAAATTATAATTTATATTTTAATTGTCTACTGATTCTTATGTGGTCCAAGTTTTAATTTAAATCGAATGTTTCTAATTTCACTAATGTAAAACTAATCAGATGTGAAATAACTGCCAATGAGACAACTATCCCCAAAAACTCAAATGGAGTGGATATAAGCAATTTTATGCTACACTAAAGCCTTCAAACATGAGAAAATTCCATAATATATATACTTAATTTTGTTTTTAGATATTTGTTATTATTTTTTTGAAATTGAAATTATTCTTATTTTAATCTTAAATAATCAAAAGTATGTATATAAGCTTCAATAAACAAAAAAATTTAGACTTTTGGTGTAAATAAATAATTTATTTTAATGACTTTATATAATATGTCTGATAAGAAAAGGTCATAATCATATACAGCAACATATGTTCAAAGAAATTTTTCTATTTATTTATTCATTTACTTCAGTATCTTAACATGTTAAAGTTAAATTCATCACTATAATAACATATCAATCTTTTTATTAGATATTAATATATATTTAAATAAAGTTTAACTTCATATGCAACATTAAATTATCATATCTGTTATTTCAAAGGTAACTTTTCATTCAATCATTCTGATTCATATCTTTAATTCCTCATAAATGATATTAAATGTAAGTAAACGTCATAATTACAAACAAAATATCAGTATGAGAGCAAAAATATAAAGTAAATGCACAAGTAAGTCTGCATTCAGGTTGTGAGTTCAAACTCTCCTTGTGCAGGTTATCTGAACTCCAATCAAAATTGATTAGGATTGCTGTAACCAAAGGTCTGTGGTTTTCTATGACGGACAGACAGACGGACGGACGGACAACTGTATACCATAATACCTCTCATAAACAGGCGTATAAAAAGGAGGGTTCTTTTTCCAAATTGTCTTTGCCTAATGAATATTCTATTAAGAATTTCTTTTAAATATTTAGGAAATTTCCTTTTATCATTAAATGACATTTATCAAAATAAATGTGAAAATTACTAAGAATATTCATTTCTAATGAAAATTAATCTTCAAAATGACAACAGATTATGGATTTATTCTAAATTTTAAAAAAATGGAAAATTAATAAAAAAAAATCATAACTTCATATTACATTCTTTTAACTGTATCTGAACATGATTAATAAAAAAAAAACACTGACTAGATTGTCAAAATCTTATGAAGAATATTTATATTTCAAGTAAACACAGAAAATGTCAAAATGATGACTTTCTTATCAGATAACCTATGTGTAACATCTGTGGTCAGTTTATTGGGAAGAGTGATATATAAATTACAAGGACTTTAAACTGTGAAGCTTATCAGTTGTGAAATTTGAGATTCCCTCAAATCTGAGGGCATTCTTCGGGCTG
Source organism: Mytilus californianus (assembly GCF_021869535.1). Taxonomy (NCBI): domain Eukaryota; kingdom Metazoa; phylum Mollusca; class Bivalvia; order Mytilida; family Mytilidae; genus Mytilus; species Mytilus californianus. The sequence goes on from NW_026262670.1 coordinate 6,947,044, forward strand.
TACTATAAAGTATAAGAGCAATCAGGTATCCACCACCAATAAAACCTGGCCACAACACCTAGCCAATACTGTGGCGTTAAAAATCAACAATCAATCACATATAATTTGTGTTTTTTAGCATGGAAGGAGGGTCAGAACTGATACTTTTCTTATGATTAATATTTCATATACTAGTACCTGAAATCTGTTCAAAATATTTTTCATGACCATATATGCATTATTTAACCAAAAAAAAATGGTACTGTTGTTCACATAAACAAGGCTCTGGATGGGGTGTCCTCCATTTCTATATTATTAAATCTTTAAGGTCATTTTTCTCTATTCTTTATACTTTTTGCCCATCATTCTCTTTTCTCAATAGATAAGCACAACATTATTCTCTATTCCTTATATTTTTTAGTCATTTTTTCTCTTTTCTTTATACTTTTAGCCATAGTTCTCTATTCTGTTGTTATTTTTTTTGTCACAATTGATCACAAATACTTTACACAACCGTTATAAATAATCTAAAATATAAATGCTAACATTGATAGGTCAAAATTAAGGTTTTATTTAAAATTGAAGTCTCACGCTGGGAAAGGGGCGTTTATTTACATGTGGTCTGTGGAAATTTCAGCATCGAAAAAGGGGCAAATATATAGCCATGATTTGACATAAACCGATCTGATCAATAAAATTGTGTTATGGATATTGTTCATATCTTTCTACTAACCATTAAAAGGATATTACTAGGATTTTGTGAGCACAGAAACCTACTATTCATGTGGATCTGTTGAAAAATGGCGTCGATTTATGTGCTTCCCTTTCGCAGCCTCAGTTGCAATTTGACACGGAGTGATGGGTAGTTATGCAAATATTTAGGGACTCCCATCATCAAAGATACTATTTTTGTTCATTTTATATTTAAATAGCCATTAGGATGCAAATGTGTCAGTTATTTTCAGAAGGGGAAAACACCCGCCATATTTTTATCTTCCAAAACAACAACGTCACTTGCCATTTTCAGATGTTTGTTTCTTGTAAAATAAAATCTCCTAAGAAGAAAAAATAGCATGGTCACCTGTTAAACTTACCTATATAACTAATTGATGATGAAATGATGCAAGTTTAATTGTCTTTAATAATAAATTTCTTGAAAAATCAAACGTACACGATGTAAACAAATTACCGAGATGGTGCGATACTGTCGCCGTCTATGTAAAAATCGCGATTGTCGCCCTTGAATTCCTGTCCGTTACGTCATATGGAAGGAGGCGTAGAACTGACGTGTGGCTTTCCCACTGTACCAGAAATCATAGCTATTAATCATTATAAAGCAAATAGACTTAACGGGTCGTATGTGCTAAAGAGGGAATTCAAGTTCACTGGTGTTAAACTGATAATCGTAACTGGAATTACGACGATCCCAATATGGCGACGGCAGAAATAGGTAAAATCTTTTCAGTCATTTTTCTCAAATGTAGCCTATTGTTGTCAAGAGTTACTCAGCTGCAAGGTTTTTCTATACCATTACATCATATTTGAATCGTAACGGTGCACTATAATTGTCTAAGTGCTTAGAAAATTGCTGTCGAAAAATTCGGGATGATAATCGTAATTCGATGGCATTTTTCTTGTTTGATAATCGCAATTTCTTTATGGGATAATAGTAACTGAAAAATAATAAATGTGTCTTCCAGCTTGTCAATGGTATTTGTGTGTAAAAACGGCAATGTCCAGTTAAACGATGACATTAACGTGCAAAATAAAGAATAATGAGCATTATCCCATATTCCAAAAGTGCAATCCTTTCAAATGAAAGTTCCGTATACCACATTTCAATATGCCATATGTTTTGCCTCAAATATTGCATATATCCAATCGACTTTTAAATCAATAAAAAGGGCAAGTTAACCTCCCCTATCTCAATATTCCCTATACCACGGGGGTGGCTGTGGGTTACTTCCTATATAAATATATAAGTTATAACATGGATCAGATTTTTGGTCTTCGGCAATATATGAAAAGGGACATTTTTTTTAAATTTCAGCAGCACGACAGAAGTGACACCACCCCTTCCACCGTGCCTTATACAGACCTCATTTATCATAAGATCGCTGTCAGTTTTGAGTTCCCTGTTGTTTATATTCGGGGATGGGTCCACAAATTATGTTAAAGGGAAATGGGGGAGGGGGGGGGGCTATTAACTGAACGTTTATACTAAATTTCTGCGAGAAATGAACAAAATTTTCCATCAGTTACTTAACTGCATTATTGGATTTAACAGTTGATACTTTGATTGGTGGATATATGAGTTTTCATTTTGCCCTTTTCCTTATATTTCAATAGAAATACATATAGTTTAATTTTGGAATGAAATGTATCCCGGTTAAAATAGCCGTTCATATTTTTCAAGTGAATTCACTTTTGTTCTGTTTTACACTGATATTTATATGATTTTAAAAATTAAATTCAAATATTTTGATTAAATACCCATGTATTTTAGGACGTTTCTTTAAACAGGGTGGATGGTAAAGGATCTAGAATAGTTACCAGTTTATTGTTACTATTGTTTATTGTTACTTGTGTTTATTGTTACTTGTGTTTATTGTTCCTTGTGTTTATTGTTCTTGTGTTTATTGTTCTATGTGTTTATTGTTCCATGTGTTTATTATTGTTCCTTGTGTTTATTGTTACTTGTGTTTATTGTTCCTTGTGTTTATTGTTCCTTGTGTTTATTGTTCCTTGTGTTTATTGTTACTTGTGTTTATTGTTTTTATTAGCCTTAACTAAATGGCACGTATAGACTTGCGAAGCATTTGAAGGACTGAAAATAAACACAAATATATATTATGTATATATGTGTATTGGTCCTCAGAAGGCATAATATGTAGATCATCACGGTCGAAACTGGTTTAATTACAAAGACGTTAATAGATAGTCAAACAAATATTTTGTGCTTCAGAAAAATGCATGGCAATTATGAAAGGCTAATTTTTGTTTTCATTTGACAGAAAAGTACTAAGTATATGGTAATTATGCAAGTACAAAAATATTCTTTGTTACCTTCAATATTTTTTCTCTACAATAACTTCCATGCATATGTATGCAGCATATTTTTCATAAACCAAGTATTTATGATTTCTTGAATCAGTTTGTTTCTGATATGGCGGAATATGCGCTATGATTTCTTAAAGTTGCAGTCATCTTTTTGAATAAATATAGCTTGTAAGGTAATTCAAGGCCACATCAATTTGATTTCTTGATCTTCGGGCTTTTGGCCAAACTATTAAAGAACACAAATCCATGTTTGCCAATGAACTCCACGTCACCATGTGCTTAACTCCATAACACACAAAGCATTCCAACTTTTATCTGCTCTTATATTATTATTATCCTTTTTAAGGATGTCATATTATTAGAATGCCAAACTAAATTGGTGTTGTTAAAATTTATAGTTATTTTCTGAGATATCGAAATGTCAGTGACGGTCATGAAGTAGCTAAGCATTTTTTTAGTATTTATGGGCTATACAACTTTTTACACATTCAAAAAGGTGTGACATTTGTTTTCAAGTCCGTGTTTAAATAGAATACCAAACAATATTTCTTTTTAACTCTAAACATGAAGAGATCATGATGACATTTTTTTAAATTTTCTCCCATATTTTGTAACGGTCCTAGTGCCTGGAGTTTTCAGTACTTTAACATAGTTCATGTTTCCCCATTTACAAATTTATGTATCTGTTTACATTAGAATTGTTAATCATATATGCACAAAAAGAAATGTCATAAGATATGGGAACGTTTTCGTGATTAATTCATCACCATATTTCATCATATATGCTATTAGATAGACGTTTTTCGTGTCAATACCAATCAAACACTACCCAGTTACGAGTATCTTCTTATTTATTAATACCGAAATTACGATTATCATTTTTGCGAGTTACGATTATCATCCCGAATTTTTCGATGGCAATTTTCTAAGCACTTAGACAATTATAGTGCACTGTTACGATTCAAATATGATGTAATGGTATAGAAAAACCTTGCAGCTGAGTAACTCTTGACAACAACGGGCTACATTTGAAAAAAATGACTGAAAAGATTTTACCTATTTCTGCCGTCGCCATATTGGGATCGTCGTAATTTCAGTTACGATTATCAGTTTAACACCAGTGAAGCTGGCATAAGTCATAGCTGTAAATCATTACAGAGCAAATAGACCTAACAGGTCGTATGAGCTAAAGAGGGAATTCAAGTATGCATAAGTCATAGCTATTAATCATTACAGAGTAAAAAGACCTAACAGGTCGTATGAGCTAAAGAGGGAATTCAAGTATGCATAAGTCATAGCTATTAATCATTACAGAGGAAATAGACCTAACAGGTCGTATGAGCTAAAGAGGGAATTCAAGTATGCATAAGTCATAGCTATTAATCATTACAGAGTAAATAGACCTAACAGGTCGTATGAGCTAAAGAGGGAATTCAAGTATGCATAAGTCATAGCTATTAATCATTACAGAGTAAATAGACCTAACAGGTCGTATGAGCTAAAGAGGGAATTCAAGTATGCATAAGTCATAGCTATTAATCATTACAGAGTAAATAGACCTAACAGGTCGTATGAGCTAAAGAGGGAATTCAAGTATGCATAAGTCATAGCTATTAATCATTACAGACTAAATAGACCTAACAGGTCGTATGAGCTAAAGAGGGAATTCAAGTATGCATAAGTCATAGCTAGTAATCATTACAGAGCAAATAGACTTAGCCAAGGCTCCGTGTTGAAGACCGCACTGTGACCTATAATGGTTTACTTTTTTTAATTTTGACTTGGATGGAGAGTTGTCTCATTGGCACTCATACCACATCTTCTTATATCTATTAACAGGTCGTATGAGCTAAAGAGGGAATTCAAGTATGCATCAGTCATAGCTATAAATCATTACATAGCAAATAGACTTAACAGGTCGTATGAGCTAAAGAGGGAATTCAAGTATGCATAAGTCATAGCTATTAATCATTACAGAGTAAATAGACCTAACAGGTCGTATGAGCTAAAGAGGGAATTCAAGTATGCATAAGTCATAGCTATTAATCATAACAAAGCAAATAGAATTAACAGGTCGTATGAGCTAAAGAGGGAATTCAAGTATGCATAAGGAATTAAAGCTTGAACGATTAGAATCCAGTGTCTAAAAGATTAATACCAAATGAGACATGTGTTTAAAAAAAAGTTAAAAGCAAGTGTGTCATGTGTGAGTAGCAGATTAATTAAGATCAAATGTGTCATATCTGTGTAAAAGATTTAAATGTATGTGTCATGTGTGTTAAAGATTAAAAATTTAAAATGTTTTAAACAAATAGCAAGTGTGAGTAAAAGATTAAAAATAAACTTGTGTTACAATCAAATTCGTTTCCCAGATTTAAATCAAGATTTTGGAAAAAAATAAAATTAAATAAATAAAATTTATATTTTAAAATCATTCAGGCTTCTGTTTTCAATGTATGTATCTTTTAAATAGATTGTGTGATGTTAGTTTATCTTATGTGACTTTTAAATAGATTGTGTGATGTTGGTTTATCTTATGTATCTTTTAAATAGATTGTGTGATGTTAGTTTATCTTATGTGACTTTTAAATAGATTGTGTGATGTTGGTTTATCTTATGTATCTTTTAAATAGATTGTGTGATGTTGGTTTATCTTATGTGACTTTTAAATAGATTGTGTGATGTTAGTTTATCTTATGTGACTTTTAAATAGATTGTGTGATGTTAGTTTATCTTAATATATGATATGTATAATGACTTATGTGATTGGTTTATCTGTCCTTTGTTATCATTTGTGTAATTTTATTAGCAGTCTTCCTTGAGAAATAAATGTATATAAAAATAGCATTCTTATATAATGTAGATACGCAATCAATAATACATTGGTAGTTATACTTCTGTTCATACAACTAAACCACAATCAGAATATTTCACAATAGTCCCGCATTAAAGATTCCTGATTGGCCAACATGATTTGTTTTTACTTTTCTTACATGTAATTATCAAAATTGTGATAAATTTAGAACATGTTAAAACAAAATCTACGAAAATATTGAACCCGGAAGAAAATGTTAAGCAATAGTGGTCTTTGTCATTAAAACAAATGTAGGACCCTTCGTTCTCAGGAAATTTAAACAACAGCTTAAGATGTTACTTGCTACATGTGGGCTTGATGTACTTAACAGAACTATGCAGCATCTGAACATAATGCTGTCAAAAGGGACAGATAGACCCTGCTTGTAAAAACTAATTGTCAGGAAGTTTGGTTTAGACCGGTACATTATAATCGTTTACTAGGTCTTATCATCCAGCACATTTGTTAATTATACCCCTTTTTAGCTCACCTGACCTGAAAGGTCAAGTGAGTTTTTCTCATCACTTTGCGTCCGTCGTCCGTCGTCCTGCGTCCGTCGTCCGTCGTCCGTAAACTTTTACAAAAATCTTCTCCTCTGAAACTACTGGGCCAAATTTGACCAAACTTGGCCACAATTATCATTGGGGTATCTAGTTTAAAAAATGTGTCCGGTGACCCGGCCAACCAACCAAGATGGCCGCCATGGCTAAAAATAGAACATAGGGGTAAAATGTAGATTTTGGCTTATATCTCTGAAAACAAAGCATTTAGAGCAAATCTGACATGGGGTAAAATTGTTTATCAGGTCAAGATCTATCTGCCTTGAAATTTTCAGATGAATCGGACAACCCGTTGTTGGGTTGCTGCCCCTGAATTGGTAATTTTAAGGAAATTTTGCCGTTTTTGGTTATTATCTTGAACATTATTATAGATAGAGATAAACTGTAAACAGCAATAATGTTCAGCAAAGTAAGATCTACAAATAAGTCAACTTGACCAAAATGGTCATTTGACCCCTTAAGGAGTTATTGCCCTTTATAGTCAATTTTTAACCATTTTTCGTAATTTTTTGTAATTTTTTACAAAAATCTTCTCCTCTGAAACTACTAAGACAAATTTAACCAAACTTGTCCACAATCATCATTAGGGTATCTAGTTTAAAAAATGTGTCCGATGACCCCGCCCGCGAACCAAGATGGCCGACATGGCTAAAAAATAGTACATAGGGTAAAATGCAGTTTTTGGCTCATATCTCTGAAACCAAAGCATTTAGAGCAAATCTGATGAGGATAAAATAGTTCATTAGGTCAAGATCCATCTGCCCTGAAATTTTCAGACCAATCAGGCAACCCGTTGTTGGGTTGCTGCCCCTGAATTGGTAATTTTAAGAAAATTTTGCAGCTTTTGGTTATTATCTTGAATATTGTTATAGATAGAGATAAACTGTTAACAGCAATAATGTACAGCAAAGTTAGATCTACAAATAAGGCAACATGACCAAAATTGTCAATTGACCCCTTAAGGAGTTATTGCCCTTTATAGTCAATTTTTAGCTCACCTGACCTGAAAGGTCAAGTGAGCTTTTCTCATCACTTTGCGTCCGTCGTCCGTAAACTTTTACAAAAATCTTCTCCTCTGAAACTACTTGGCCAAATCTAACCAAACTTGGCCACAATCATCATTGGGGTATCTAGTTTAAAAAATGTGTCCGATGACCCAGCCAACCAACCAAGATGGCCGCCATGGCTAAAAATAGACCATAGGGGTAAAATGTAGATTTTGGCTTATATCTCTGAAACCAAAGGTAGCAATACACAGTTAGGAAAAAAACTTAAAATTGACACTCATAATTTTTAAACACCCTCTTTCCCTTCCTTTCTAACAAATAAGGCTTAATATTTGTGTTATGCATGTGTATATTTATAGAAAGAAAATCTTCCATAGATTTGATTTCTAATGGTTATAATGGTGAAATATAATCTCTTTTTGGTGTAACCATGGCAACAATCTGCATTTCTTTGATACAAAATATTGCAAAAAAAGTGGGTGAACATGTCACAAAAGTCTCCAAAATTTGGTCCAAAGGAAAATTTCAATCAATTACAGTGATACCTTTCCTGAATCCATAGACATATATCTATCAAGAGGTCCAAAAAAAATCATATGCATTTCTGCTCGTTTTTCCATAAAATTGAATTGAAAAGATCGAGCGCAAAATCTTTGTTGATAAACACTACAATAATTTATGGACCTATGGGCGGTACGGATAGGAAAATACGGACTGTCAAACAGAAAAATGGCCTATAAAACATGCTAAAAACAATCTAAATGTTCATATAAACCCACTAAGAAGGCTATATTATTCTTCAATTATCTAAAAATCAATTTTATTGTACAAAAACTTTCATATTTAAAAAATTCACCATGGCCATAATGCGAAACTAAACTTCTAACTGTGTATTGCTACCTTAAGGATAAACATTTTTTTTCCCAATTCCATTTTAAATGGATTTCTGTGTTCTGCTAGCTTAAACGAGCAAATTGGCCTGCTAGTTTTGAAAATTGGTTCAGAAATAAATATTTTATGAAGGTTAGCAGTTGACACTGAAATGCAACAAAAAAGTGATTTGGTGAAACATGCCATGTCAAAGTGTAAAATCTCCTTTTTTAGTCAAATTTCTAAAACTATACCTTCTGTGCTTGTCTTTTCTTGTTTAAAAACTTAAATTAACCTTAACAGTAGACAAATTTTACAAGTTAAAGCTATTTTAAGGCTTTAGAATGTCAATTTTGTTGTGTATTAGCATACTAAAGCCTTGGTTAAAATTTAGCAAATACTGAATTAATTTATAACAGCGGGAACAAATTTAGACTTAATTCATGCTAAATTGTGACTTTATACTTGCTAAAATAATAAATTTGATTTAGTCGCATGAAAAAATATAAAGCGTTCCCTTCTGAGGTTTCTACATAACGCGCATTGTTTCTTTTCCAAGGGGTAGCCAATAAAGTATCAATTTATGACCAAATCAAGTCCTTGTGTCAAAATGTCTATATTGGTTGCTAAGGACAATAAACAACAAAACTAACATATATTGTCATACTAAAAGATGTTTCTCCCTCAGAATTGTATCTATAATCTAAATATCAATAGATTTGTGGTATGATTTGTCTAAAAATAAGCAATTCTGTGCTTTGTCAAATGCCATAAGGTAGCAATACACAGTTAGGAAAAAAACTTAAAATTGACACTCATAATTTTTAAACACCCTCTTTCCCTTCCTTTCTAACAAATAAGGCTTAATATTTGTGTTATGCATGTGTATATTTATAGAAAGAAAATCTTCCATAGATTTGATTTCTAATGGTTATAATGGTGAAATATAATCTCTTTTTGGTGTAACCATGGCAACAATCTGCATTTCTTTGATACAAAATATTGCAAAAAAAGTGGGTGAACATGTCACAAAAGTCTCCAAAATTTGGTCCAAAGGAAAATTTCAATCAATTACAGTGATACCTTTCCTGAATCCATAGACATATATCTATCAAGAGGTCCAAAAAAAATCATATGCATTTCTGCTCGTTTTTCCATAAAATTGAATTGAAAAGATCGAGCGCAAAATCTTTGTTGATAAACACTACAATAATTTATGGACCTATGGGCGGTACGGATAGGAAAATACGGACTGTCAAACAGAAAAATGGCCTATAAAACATGCTAAAAACAATCTAAATGTTCATATAAACCCACTAAGAAGGCTATATTATTCTTCAATTATCTAAAAATCAATTTTATTGTACAAAAACTTTCATATTTAAAAAATTCACCATGGCCATAATGCGAAACTAAACTTCTAACTGTGTATTGCTACCAAAGCATTTAGAGAAAATCTGACATGTGGTAAAATTGTTTATCAGGTCAAGATCTATCTGCCCTGGAATTTTCAGATGAATCGGACAACCTTTTGTTGGGTTGCTGCCCCTGAATTGGTAATTTAATGGAAATTTTGCCGTTTTTGGTTATTATCTTGAATATTATTATAGATAGAGATAAACTGTAAACAGCAATAATGTTCAGCAAAGTAAGATCTACAAATAAGTCAACTTGACCAAAATGGTCAGTTGACCCCTTAAGGAGTTATTGCCCTTTATAGTAAATTTTTAACCATTTTTCATAAATTTTTGTAATCTTTTACAAAAATCTTCTCCTCTGAAACTACTTGGCCAAATCTAACCAAACTTGGCCACAATCATCATTAGGGTATCTAGTTTAAAAAATGTGTCCCATGACCCAGCCAACCAACCAAGATGGCCGCCATGGCTAAAAATAGAACATAGGGGTAAAATGTAGATTTTGGCTTATATCTCTGAAACCAAAGCATTTAGAGCAAATCTGACGGGGATAAAATAGTTCATTAGGTCAAGATCTATCTGCCCTGAAATTTTCAGACCAATCAGGCAACACGTTGTTGGGTTGCTGCCCCTGAATTGGTAATTTTAAGAAAATTTTGCAGCTTTTTGTTATTATCTTGAATATTATTATAGATAGAGATAAACTGTAAACAGCAATAATGTACAGCTAAGTAAGATCTACAAATAAGTCAACATGACGAAAATTGTCAATTGACCCCTTAAGGAGTTATTGCCCTTTATATTCAATTTTTTACAATTTTCATAAATTTTGTAAATTTTTGTAAATTTTTACAAAATATTTTCCACTGTAACTACTGGGCCAAGTTCATTATAGATAGAGATAATTGTAAGCAGCAAGAATGTTCAGTAAAGGAAGATCTACAAACACATCACCATCACCAAAACACAATTTTGTCATGAATCCATCTATGTCCTTTGTTTAATATGCACATAGACCAAGGTGAGCGACACAGGCTCTTTAGAGCCTCTAGTTTCCTTTGTGACCAATGTCCAGTGAAGCAAAAAAAAAATCTGCCCTCCTTCTGGATCGATTGTTCAGTGAACCATGCCAGACTTTTGAAACTATCATCTCCGTCTGGAATATACCCAGTGAACCATAAAACATATTTTCAAACTAGTTTTGCAAAGATGCTACAGGGTTCATTGGACATCGTTCAGAAGGAAAGCAGAGTTTTCAAAGGTGCTACTGGGTTCACTGGACATTGTTCAGAAGGAAAGCAGAGTTTGCAAAGGTGCTACTGGGTTCACTGGACACCGTTCAGAAGGATGACAGAGTTTGCAAAGGTGTTACAGGGTTCACTGGACATTGTTCAGAAGGATGACAGAGTTTGCAAAGGTGCTACAGGGTTCACTGGACATTGTTCAGATGGAAGGCAGAGTTTGCAAAGGTGCTACAGGGTTCACTGGACATCGTTCAGAAGGAAGGCAGAGTTTGCAAAGGTGCAACAGGGTTCATTGGATATCGTTCAGAAGAAAGGCAGAGTTTGCAAAGGTGCTACAGGGTTCACAGGACATCGTTCAGAAGGAATGCAGAGTTTGCAAAGGTGCTACAGGGTTCAATGGATATTGTTCAGAAGGATGACAGAGTTTGCAATGATGCTGCAGAATTCACTTGACAGTGTCTAGAAGAATGCTTTCCTTCTGAACTACGTCCCGAGAACTATCCAGCATTTACAAACTCTTCCTTCCTTCTGAACGATGTCCAATGAACCCTGTAGCAACTTTGCAAACTCTGCTTTCCTTCTGAACGATGTTCAATGCACCCTGTAGCACCTTTGTAAATTGTGCTTTCCTTCTGAACGACATCCAGTGAACCCTGCAGCACCTTTACAAACTTTGCTTTCCTTCTGAACTATGTCCCGAGAACTATCCAGCATTTACAAACTATTCCTTTCTTCTTGACGGCGTCCAGTGAACCCTGTAGCACCTTTGCAAACTCGGCTTTCCTTCTGAACTATGTCCCGAGAACTATCCAGCATTTAAAAACTCTTCCTTCCTTCTGAACGACGTCCAGTGAACCCTGTAGCACCTTTGCAAACTCTCATCCTTCTGAACGATGTCCAATGAACCCTGTAGCACCTTTTAAAACTCTGCTTTCCTTCTGAACTATGTCCCGAGAACTATCCAGTTCATTTACTGTAATTACAAACTTTGTCCTCTTTCTAAGTACCAGAGCCTATCAAAGGTTAAGAGCTATCATAATAGTCATAGTGATACAAGTGATACATTTTCAGTGACACAGTAAATAAAACTGTCAAGTTATTACAATATCGAAATGAAAATACTGAGAGAAACATTCTTATCCAACACACTTTTATAGTGCATTACAGAAATCAATATAAAAATAAGGAGATCGAGTATGATTGCCAATGATACAATGCTCCAGTGACCAAAGTACGAAGATGTTTACTATAATATTTGTTTTTTAACAAATTAGGGTGCGACTTTTTACCCCAATATACCCGGTGAACCATAAAACATATTTTCAAACTAGTTTCTCCTTCTAGACAATGTCAAGCTAATAATATAGAAATTTAAATAAAAAACAGAATGACGCATCATTCTTTTCTTTCTTCAAATTTGTTTTCTGTACTTTAGAATTTTGTGTATCAGTAATTTGTTTATTACAACCAAAACCATTGATGTGTAAACAAGATGTTTGCAACAGATCTATTTAAATGTTATATACATGTAGAACTTTTGACAATAAGTTAAATATCTAAATCAATATTGTTATGGTGAAACAGATCGTCTCTGATGATTTTATCTTTATATGTACGAGAGCCGGAGAGGTCTATCTAAATAATTGTGGTTTCAATACCTATGTGATTTGTATTGTTTTTGATAAAATAATTATCTATATTTACCAGTTTGGTTTGTGCTGTTTAAACCGATGTTCAAAATTCCATCAATCCTTTTGAATACGTACATTGTAAGAGTCTGATATTTGCTGTGGTCGAAAGATTATACAATAAAATTCACCATTGTTGTTGCTAAATGAATTGACAGGGGTTCAATATTTCACATGTATTTAGATCCAAACTCAGGTAACCTTTAAATGTCCAGACATATAGTTGTCCTTGTTGAAGTTCTTTTTGTATTTTGATATATATTTAATTGTAAGGTTTCTGTTTCTATGAATTTTATCCCTTATATCTTTATATTCTATCATTTACCCCTTTATCAAATGCATTCACCATTTATCAACTTGGGATATAAAAATGTTGCAGTGAAGGACATACAAATATATAATGACGGAATTGTTTTTGCATCTAATAGAATTAAAGGTTCATTTGTAAAACGATTGTCTGACTTATTTTGTTAAATTAATGTCAAATTAAAGTTTGATTTGGCTTTTTTAGCTCACCGTTCCGAAACTACTGAACCAATTCCAACCAAACTTAAGCCGAATTATTCTTAGGGTATCTAGAATAAAGTTTGTGTTTTATTTTCTGTTTCGTCAAAAAACATGGCCGCCATGGCTAAAAATAGAACATAGACGTAAAAAGCAGTTTTTGGCTTATATCTCAAAACCAAAGCATTTAGAGCAAATCTGACAAGGCGTAAAAGCATTCATTAGGTGAAGTTCTATCAGCCATGAAATTTTCAGATGAATCTAACAACCCATTGTTGGGTTGCTGCCACTAAATTTGTAATTTTAAGGAGATTTTGCAGTTTTCGGTTTATTATCTTGGATATTATTATAGATAAAGATAAACTGTAAATAGCAAAAATGTTCAGCAAAGTAAGATCTACAAATAAGTTTAACATGACCAAAATTGTCAATTGACCCCTTGAGGAGTTATTGCCCTTTAAAGACAATTTTTCACAATTTGTATATCTAGTTTGCTTACTTTAAAAAATCTTCTCCTTTGAAACTGATTAATCAATTTCAGCCAAACTTGGGCTGAATGAATTTCAGAGTATCTAGTATAAATTTTGTATTTTATTTCCTTGTACGTCAAGAAACATAGCCACTATGGCTAAAATGGAACATACCCTGGGTAAAATGCATTTTTTTTTTTGCTTTTGAAGAAAATATGACAGATACAAAGAACATTTAAATGGAATTTTTAAGCCACTCATTAATATATATTGAACAGCAAAAATAATCATTGATGAAAGATTTAAGCAAAAAATTACAGGTGAGCGATTCAGGCTCTTGAGAGCCTCTTGTTTAAACGCCTTTTTATTCTATACAACACAAATACAGGCGAACAGATAACCCGAAGCGATCCTTTCTTGAATTCTTACTCGATTATCCTTTTTCTGACTATTTTTATTTAATCAAAATGTGGTTCGTATTATCTCAGGTCAAAATTCGATTATGACGTCAAATTTACTTGCTTTCCTCTGAAATTCCCATTGTGACGTCATGTAAAAGGCGACTATGTCTGATGACGTCACGTAGAAAGAACACATCTTTTTACAGGTCGCTCGAAAAAATGGATTAAAATTATCTGCATATCGTTTAAAAATCATTAGGGAAACAGATTCCACCACCAAATCTCGTGCAATACGATATTTATCCACTCTCGACAGTTAAATGTTTAAACATTTAAAACGCTCGGCGAGCCTCGCGTTTTAAATATGAAAATTTAACTGTCTCGAGTGGATAAATATCGTATCACACTCGATGCAGTGGTAGAATCTATGTGTATCCAATATGATTGACAAAACAAATCATGTTTCCACGCTTCATTTTGTACAGATCATGTGTGCACTCTTTGTTTTGCAAGCGAAACATTGACACAGGATCCCTTACTATTACACTCAAATATTCTTGGTATCCTGCTTCTGTTTCAAAACATTTCAATCTGTTGTGAACAAACGGTTACATTCGAATATTGCTAAAAGTCGCAGTTCATTTTGGTGTTTTCTTCGCAGTCGCGTCTACACACTCGATTTCTTTAAAGACTGTAAATTTTTAAAACATGGTTAAACGTTCAATATGAGAATATATTTTTTTTTACTCGCCACATAAACAATCTTGGTGAGCAAGCCTTAGGAATACAATATAGTGCCGTTCGAACATCACAGTACACTCATGAAGATGTAATATTGTGTGCGGTTATAACTATTGGAAGACCTTTTTTTTTCCTTTTGCATAGTCTATGAGTAGAACCTGCTTTTTCCGTTCCGTTTGAATTTTTTCTCACATACGAGGCAATTAAGTACTTTACACTACCGTCTTGGTATATTGTAGAGACCTTTGTATAATGTTCAATGCCGTGTTTTGATTTCTAAATTGGTTTGGTTTCTGTGAAGTTGGATTGCTGTCACAACATCATTCACCCCGTTTCTCCTCTTATTTGTATGTAACCTATTTCTCCTTCCGTTTGTACAAAACTAATTTCAAGATTTGATTTTGATTTTTGGTGTTTTAACGCCACTTTTAAGTGCCACTTTTGGGCTATTTCGTGGCGGTCAGTTTTTATAGGTGGAGGAAGCCGGAGTGCCCGGAGAAAACCACCGACCTTCGATAGGAAAACTGACGATCCTAGTCAATAAAGATTGGAGTCGAGTGCACCGGCACGAGCGGGGCTTATTTCAAGATACAGAACATTTTTTTGGGGGATCAATCATATGTAATCTAGGTTTCATATAGTCGAATCTTATGATTTTATGTACAACTGAAGGGGTGATTGCTACACAATTTAAATTAAAATTTAAATGCATATCTCGGTTTGAAAGTGCATAACATTCTTAGGTATTGATACATCCTAGTACGAATCCATGACAACTCGCCCCACTGCCAAATCGTCCCACACAAAATCGCCCAACTTTTTCACCAACTCGCCCTTCTTTTAAAAATTGCCCCACTCTTGTTTACCAACTCGCCCCACTTATGAAAAAGGGTAAAATCCCGTTGAATATATGTCTGCCTACTCGCCCCACTCATGAAAAAGGTTACACTCCCACTGAATAAAGGTCTGCCAACTTGCCCCACATATGAAAAATAGTAAAATCCCGATGAATTTAGTCCTGCCAACTCGTCCAACATTATGAAAAGGGTAAAATCCCGTTGAATATTGGTCTGCCATCTCGTCCCACAAATGAAAATAAGAACCTCTTACCGGTACTGCAATATTCAATAATTAATGACTAATTAACTGCATACCGATGAAAACCTTAGAAATGCATCTTGGTTTTTTTTTAACTCTTTTCTTTTGATTGAATATAAGCAGAAAGAAGTAAGTATCAACATTTCTGTGACGTACGATGTTATTGACTATTATAACTGTTTATGACGTTTGTTTTCTGGTAAATGTAATCATTGTTTTACTAGATAAGTCAAGAATCATGGGTGTTAATAATAATAAAGTTATTCTCCAATAATTTAATTTTGGAAGTAACACGTCTTCTGATTGGTTGAAAGTGTTTTGTCTATCAGCTCATAGACATAATTTTGTCATGTGACCGTGACGTCACCAACGTTTATTTTTCAAAATTTACTCCTTAAAAATGGAATTTAGAATTAAATTATAAGGAATATCTGTAATATTTTTTCTGTCTATTCGAAATAACCTAAAAAATGTGGTGCACACTTTTAAATAAACCGCTACGCGGGTTATTCAGTGTGCACCACATTTTTGATGTCATATCTTCATAGACAGAAAAAATATTACAGTCATTCCTTGAATAAATGCTAAATTAACATAATAATAAATAATGTATCTACAATTTTGTTTTAAGAAATGAAGCATCATTTAATTTCAATCATAATCATATAATAAATTTTCGATTTTTATTAGTATCCAATCTAAATAAAATTAAGTCCTTGAATTGCTCCCAAGGATTCAAGGATTTTATTTTAATTAGATTGAGTAGTATCAAAAGTGTTTTTTTTATTTTAAATCTGTGTAAATAAGTACATATACCATTTTACATTAGTGGGGCGATTTGGTAAACAATAGAGGAGCGATATTTTAGAAAGTGGGGCGAGTTGGTAAACAGAATGGGGCGATCATCTATTATGCTCCTCACATTAACTTTGCAGTGATTATTTATTTTTTTAATTGGACAGAACCTATGTTATTTAGAGTACAGAGTGTTGAACATTTTAGATATTTTGCAGATCCAAAGTAAAAATAGAGTTCGGAGAGGAGATCATCTTGAATATTGTAAAAAAACCTTTGTAAAAATAAGTTAAGGATCGGTCAACAACTTAGAATTTGAAGTGATAATTTCTAAATAAGTCCGGAGCCTGTTGTTCAGTGGTTGTCGTTTGTTGGTGTGATTCATAGGAGTTTCTCGTTTTTGTCGAGCCTGCGACTTTTGTCGCAGAAAGCTTGACATAAGGATAGTGATCCGGCGGCGGCGGCGTTAGCTTACTTCTTAAAAGCTTTATATTTTATAAGCTAGAAGACCTGGATGCTTCATACTTTGTATATAGATGCCTTATGTTACGAAGTTTCCGTCTGTCATATGTCCATTGTCCTTGACCTTATTTTCATGGTTCAGTGACTACTTGAAAAAAAGTCAACATTTTTTGTAATGTTAATTTCTTTCTTATTATGAGTAATAGGATAACTATATTTAGTATGTGCGTACCTTGCAAGGTCCTCATGCCCGTCAGACAATTTTCATTTGACTTCGACCTCATTTCATGGATCAGTGAACAAGGTTAAGTTTTCGTGGTCAAGTCCATATATCAGATACTATAAGCAGTAGGTCTACTATATTTGGTATAAGGAATGATTGTAAGGTGTACATGTCCAACTGGTAGGTGTCATCTGACCTTGACCTCATTTTCATGGTTCAGTGGTCAAAGTTAAGTTTTTGAGTTTTGGTCTTTTTTCTAATACTATATGCAATAGGTCTACTATATTTGGTGTATTGGAATATTTTTTTATGTGCATGTCAGTCTCGCAGGTTTTATTTGACCTTGACCTCATTTTCATCGTTCATTTCTCAGTGTTAAGTTTTTGTGTTTTGGTCCATTTTTCTTCAACTATAAGCAATATATCAATTATATTTGTTGTATGGAAAGATTGTAAGGTGTATATGTCTGTCTGGCAGGTATCATCTGACCTTGACATCATTTTCATGGTTCATTGGTCAATGTTAAGTTTTCATGGTTAAGTTTGTTTCTTAGATTCTATAAGCAATAGGTCAACTATATTAAATGCATAAATTGATTGTAAGGTGTACATGTCTGTCTGGCTGGGTTCATCTGACCTTGACCTCATTTTCATGGTTCATTGGTCAATGTTAAGATTTCTTTGTTAAGACTGTTTCTTAGAAACTATAAGCAATAGGTCAACTATGTTTGGTTTATTAAATGATTGTAAGGTGTACATGTATTTCTCGTTTGGTTCATCTGACCTTGACCTCATTTTCTTGGATCATGTTAAGTTTATGTGTTACTTGTAGTAAAGCTTTATATTTAGGACTATCAAGGATTTGTATAGTGAAAAATCCATCTGCATTAGGAACACATCGTGTTACTGTATGGGTTC
This sequence comes from Mytilus californianus, assembly GCF_021869535.1. Taxonomy (NCBI): domain Eukaryota; kingdom Metazoa; phylum Mollusca; class Bivalvia; order Mytilida; family Mytilidae; genus Mytilus; species Mytilus californianus. Next base: position 6,965,335 of record NW_026262670.1, read on the forward strand.
CTTGTCTCATTCATGACTGCTCATTCTGCATTAGGAACGCTTAGTATTACTGCATGGGAAGAATCTAACAACTGCACTACGTTCGGATCCATGACAACGCCATCTGCAGTAGGAACACATCGTGTTACTGGTTGAGTTGTTTGCCTCATTCATGACAGCTCAATTGAGTTCCTGATACAGATCGAGCGTCATTGATTCGTAAAACAGACAACCCTTGCATATAAACGATGTGCTCATAATGCAGATGGATCTGTCATGAATGAAACAAACAGTCCATGCAGTAACACTGTGTGTTTCTAATTCAGATTGATCTGTCATGGATGACACAAACAGACCATGCAGTAACACGATGTGGTCCTAATACAGATGGAGCTGTCACGTTACTGCATGGTAAGAACCTTACAACTGCACTCTGTTCTGTCTATGACATCACCATCTGCATAAGGAACACATCGTGTTATATCTCTCATCTATGTCAGCTCCATTATGTTCTTAAAACAGTTGGAGACAAACATCGATGAGACAAACAACCCATGCGGAAACACAATATGTTCCTAACGCAGATAAAGCTGTAATTGATGAGACAAACAACCCATGCGGTAACACGATGTGTTCCTAACGCAGGTAAAGGTGTCATGGACGAGACAAACAAACCATGCAGTAACACGATGTGTTCCTAATGCATGTGGAGCTGTCATGCAATCATGTGAAAAACAACGCATGCAGTAACACGACGTGTTCCGTATGAAGATTGATCTTTCATGGGTGACCCAGACAACCCATACAGCAACATACTGTGTTCTTTATGGAGATTGAGCTGTCATGGATTCGTGAAACATACAATCAATGCAGTAACACGATGTGCTCCTAATACATGGGGTGCTCTCATGGATGAGACAAACAACTCATGCAGTAGCACGACGTCTTCCTTCTACAGATAGATGTGTCATGGATTCGCGAGACTAACAGCCCATACAATAACATGATGGGTTGGTAATGTAGATGGGGCTGTTGTAGGTTTGTGGGACAAACAACCCATACAGTAATATGATGTGTTCCAAATACAGATGGAGCTGTCATTGATCCGTGAGACAAATAATACATACAGTAAAACGATGTGTTCCTAATGCATATTAAGCTATTATGGATGAGACATACAACCCATGCAATACAACGGTTTGGTAAAATCCCTGGTCTTAGTATATATAGGTTTAGTTAGGGAAGACGAAGAACATAAATAGTTTATTGTAGAAAGTAACAGAAGTTGTATACATGTGAATAAAGAAATAGCATACCTGAATTAAATTAAAAAAAACAAAACTGATTCAAATTCTTGTGAAGGAAATCTCGACTAAATTTGAGTATAAAGTCAAAAGTTCGAGATAAAAAAATGCGAAATTTTGAGGTTAAAGCAGAATTTTCAAGATTTTACAAGTTGTAATGTTTTAGTTTAAAAAGAATAGATATCTTAATTGAAGTCAAAATTACGAGATTTAAAAGTAAAATTTCTTCTTTTAAAAACTCGATTTTTTTTTGTTTTTTAAAGTCTAAATTTCTATTTTCAAATGTCAAAATTTCGAGTTAAAGTCAAAATTCTAGAAATGAAAAGAAATGAAATTTCAATTCAAAGTCGAAATTCTATGATTATTATTATAAAAATTTTGACTTGGAAAAAACGTTCCATGATCATTTTATTTTTACTTCTACTATGTCCCTAGTACGAGACCTCATACAAGTATCAATGAGTCTAAAGTATTAATTTAAGCTCCAGATTATACGTACACATACGTAAACCTTAATGCAGATACACCAACGAAAATTATTTTAGTAAAAGATGTAAACTATTGAGTTAAGTTTTAACAATTACGAAAGAAGGTACTACAACAATATATGGACTATACAACGCATAACCGTTAAAACACGGAATCTATCACAACTATATGGTTCATACAAAGCAATAACAGAAAAAAACACGAAATCTATCACAACTATATGGATCATACAAAGCATAAAAAAAAACAAAAAAAGGAATCTATCACAACTATATGGATCAAGCTCTATAAGCCGTCCCTTGTCTTTAAACGCTTGGAGCGAATCGCTCCAAACGGTAGACAGATGCCTATACGGGATGCCAAGCTCTATAAGCTGTCCCATGTCTATGTAAACTTGAACCGAGTCACTCAATCAGTAGACAGATACCTATACGGGATGTCAATCTCTAGAAGCTGTGTCATGTCTATAAATGCTTCGACTGTGTTACTCAAACAGTAGACAGATGCTTATACAGGATGGCAACCTCTATAAGCCGTCCCATGTCTATAAACGTTTGGACGGAGTCACTCAAACAGTAGACATATGCCTATACATGATGGCAAGTTCTTTTAGTCGTATCATGTCTATAAACACTTGGAGCTATTTACTCAAACAGTAGACAGATGCATATACGGGATGTCAAGCTCTATAAGCCGTCCCATGTCTATAAAGGTTTGGAGCGAGTCACTCAAATAGTAGACAGATGCCTATACATAATGGCAAGCTCTTTTAGTCGTATCATGTCTATAAACGCTTGAAGCGAGTCACTCAAACAGTAGACAGATGCCTATACAGGATGTCAAGCTCTATAAGCCGTCCCATGTCTATAAACGCTTGGAGCGATATACTCAAACAGTAGACAGATGCCTATACAGGATGTCAAGCTCTATAATCTGTTCAATGTCTATAAACGCTTGGAGTGAGTCACTCAAACAGTAAACAGATGCCTATACGGGATGTCAAGCTCTATTAGCCGTCTCATGTCTATAAACGCTTGGATCGAGTCACTCAAACAGTAGACATATGCCTATACAGGATGTGAAGCTCTATAAGCTGTCTCATGTCTATAAAGTTTGGAGCGATTTACTCAAACAGTAGACAGATGCCTATACGGGATGTCAAGCTCTATAAGCCGTCCCATGTCTATAAACGATTAGAGCGATTTACTAAAACAGTAGACAGATGACTGTACAGGATGTCAAGTTCTATTAGCCGTCTCATGTCTATACACGTTTGGAGCGAGTCACTCAAACAGTAGACAGATGCCTATACGGGATGTCAAGCTCTATAAGCCGACCCATGTCTATAAACATTTGGAGTTAGTCACTAGATGTCAAGCTCTATATTCTGTCCAATGTCTGTAAACGCTTAGAGTGAGTCACTCAAACAGTAAACAGATGCCTATATGGGATGTCAAGCTCTATTAGCCGACTCATGTCTATAATCGCTTGGATCGAGTCACTCAAACAGTAGACATATGCCTATATAGGATGTCAAGCTCTATAATATGTCCAATCTCTATAAACGCTTGGAGTGAGTCACTCAAACAGTAAACAGATGCCTGTACAGGATGTCAAGTTGTCTCATGGTTATACACGTTTGGAGCGAGTCACGCAAACAATAGACAGATGCCTATACAGGATGTCAAGCTATATAAGCCGTCCCATGTCTATAAACGCTTGGAGCGATTTACTCAAACAGTAGACAGATGCATATACGGGATGTCAAGCTCTATAAGCTGTCTCATGTCTATAAAGTTTGGAGCGAGTCACTCAAATAGTAGACAGATGCCTATACATAATGGCAAGCTCTTTTAGTCGTATCATGTGTATAAACGCTTGGAGCGATATACTCAAACAGTAGACAGATGCATATACATGATGTCAAGCTCTATAAGCCGTCTCATGTCTATACACGCTTGGAGCGATTTACTCAAACAGTAGACAGATGCCTTAACGGGATGTCAAGCTCTATAAGCCGTCCCATGTCTATAAACGCTTGGACTGATTTACTCAAACAGTAGACAGATGCCTATACAGGATGTCAAGCTCTATAAGCCGTCCCATGTCTATAAACATTTGGAGCGAGTCACTCGATGTCAAGCTCTATAAGCTGTCTCATGTCTATACACGTTTGGAGCAAGTCACTTAAACAGTAGACATATGCCTATACAGGATGTCAAGCTTTATAAGCTGTCTCATGTCTATAAAGTTAGAACGAGTCACTCAAGAAGTAGAAAGATGCCTATACAGGATGTCAAGCTCTATAAGCTGTCACATGTCTATAAATGCTTGGACGGAGTCACTCAAACAGTAGACATATGCCTTTACAAGATGTCAAGCTCTATATTCTGTCCAATGTCTATCAACGCTTAGAGTAAGTCACTCAAACAGTAAACAGATGCCTATACGGGATGTCAAGCTCTATTAGCCGTCTCATGTCTATTATCGCTTGGATCGAGTCACTCAAACAGTAGACATATGCCTATATAGGATGTCAAGCTCTATAATCTGTCCAATGTCTATAAACGCTTGGAGTGAGTCACTCAAACAGTAAACAGATGCCTATACAGGATGTCAAGCTGTCTCATGTCTATACACGTTTGGAGCGAGTCACGCAAACAATAGACAGATGCCTATACAGGATGTCAAGCCCTATAAGCCGTCCCATGTCTATAAACGCTTGGAGCGATTTACTCAAACAGTAGACAAATGCATATACGGGATGTCAATCTCTATAAGCCGTCCCATGTCTATAAACGCTTGGAGCGAGTCACTCAAACAGTAGACATATGCCTATAGAGAATGTCAAGCTCTATAAGCTGTCTCATGTCTATAAAGTTTTGAGCGAGTCACTCAAATAGTAGACAGATGCCTATTCATAATGGCAAGCTCTTTTAGTCGTATCATGTCTATAAACGCTTGGAGCGAGTCACTCAAACAGTAGACAGATGCCTATACAGGATGTCAAGCTCTATAAGCCGTCCCATGTCTATAAACGCTTGGAGCGATATACTCAAACAGTAGACAGATGCATATACATGATGTCAAGCTCTATAAGCCGACTCATGTCTATAAACGCTTGGAGCGATTTACTCAAACAGTAGACAGATGCCTATACGTGATGTCAAGCTCTATAAGCCGTCTTATGTCTATAAACGCTTGGAGCGATTTACTCAAACAGTAGACAGATGCCTATACAGGATGTCAAGCTCTATAAGCCGTCCCATGTCTATAAACATTTGGAGCGAGTCACTCGATGTCAAGCTCTATAAACTGTCTCATGTCTATACACGTTTGGAGCAAGTCACTTAAACAGTAGACAGATGCCTATACAGGATGTCAAGCTCTTTAAGCCGTCCCATGTCTATAAACGCTTGGAGCGATTTACTCAAACAGTAGACAGATGCATATACATGATGTCAAGCTCTATAAGCCGTCCCATGTCTATAAACGTTTGGACGGAGTCACTCAAACAGTAGACATATGCCTATACAAGATGTCGCGCTCTATAATCTGTTCAATGTCTATAAACGCTTGGAGTGAGTCACTCAAACTGTAAACAGATGCCTATACGGGATGTAAAGCTCTATTAGCCGTCTCATTTCTATAATCGCTTGGATCGAGTCACTCAAACAGTAGACATATGCCTATACAGGATGTCAAGCTCTATAAGCTGTCTCATGTCTATAAAATTTAGAGCGAGTCACTCAACCAGTAGACAGATGCCTATACAGGATGTCAAGCTCTATAAGCTGTCCCATGTCTATAAACGCTTGGATGGAGTCACTCAAACAGTAGACATATGCCTATACAGGATGTGAAGCTCTATATTCTGTCCAATGTCTATAAACGCTTAGAGTGAGTCACTCAAACAGTAAACAGATGCCTATACGAGATGTAAAGCTCTATTAGCCGTCTCATTTCTATAATCGCTTGGATCGAATCATCCAAACAGTAGACATAATTATGCCTATACAGGATGTCAAGCTCTATAAGCTGTCCCATGTCTATAAACGCTTGGAGCGATATACTCAAACAGTAGACAGATGCATATACATGATGTCAAGCTCTATAAGCCGTCTATAAAGTTTGGAGCGAGTCACTCAAATAGTAGACAGACGCCTTTACATAATGGCAAGTTCTTTTAGTCGTATCATGTCTATAAACTCTTGGAGCGAGTCACTCAAACAGTAGACAGAAGCCTATACAGGATGTCAAGCTCTATAAGCCGTCCCATGTCTATGAACGCTCGGAGCGATTTACTCAAACAGAAGACAGATGCATATACGGGATGTCAAGCTCAATAAGCCGTCCCATGCCTATAAACGTTTGGACGGAGTCACTCAAACAGTAGACATATGCCTATACAGGATGTCAAGCTCTATAAGCTGTCTCATGTCTATAAAGTTTGGAGCGAGTCACCCAAACAGTAGACAGATGACTGTACAGGATGTCAAGTTCTATTAGCCGTCTCATATCTATACACGTTTGGAGCGAGTCAATCAAACAGTAGACAGATGCCTATACATGATGTCAAGCTCTATAATCTGTCCCATGTCTATAAACGCTTGGACGGAGTCACTCAAACAGTAGACATATGCCTATACAGGATGTCATGCTCTATTATCTGTCCAATGTCTATGAACGCTTGGAGTGAGTCACTCAAACAGTAGACATATGCCTATACGTGATGAAAAGCTCTATTAGCCGTCTCATGTCTATAAACGCTTGGAGCGAGTCACTCAAACAGTAGACCTATGCCTATACGGGATGAAAAGCTCTATTAGCCGTCTCATGTCTATAAACGCTTGGATCGAGTCACTCAAACAGTAGACATATGCCTATACAGGATGTCAAGCTCTATAAGTTGTCTCATGTTTATAAACTTTGGAGCGAGTCACTCAAACAGTAGACAGATGACTGTACAGGATGTCAAGTTCTATTAGCCGTCTCATGTCTATACACGTTTGGAGCGAGTCACTCAAACAGTAGACAGATGCCTATACAGGATGTGAAGCTCTATAAGCCGTCCCATGTCTATAAACGTTTGGACGGAGTCACTCAAACAGTAGACATATGCCTATACAGGATGTCAAGCTCTATTATCTGTCCAATGTCTATGAACGCTTGGAGTGAGTCACTCAAACAGTAGACATATGCCTATACGGGATGAAAAGCTCTATTAGCCGTCTCATGTCTATAAACGCTTGGAGCGAGTCACTCAAACAGTAGACATATGCCTATACGGGATGAAAAGCTCTATTAGCCGTCTCATGTCTATAAACGCTTGGATCGAGTCACTCAAACAGTAGACATATGCCTATACAGGATGTCAAGCTCTATGAGCTGTCTCATGTCTATAAAGTTTGGAGCGGGTCACTCAAACAGTAAACAGATGCCTATACATGATGGCAAGCTCTTTTAGTCGTATCATGTCTATACACGCTTGGAGCGAGTCACTCAAATAGTAGACAGATGCCTATACATGATGGCAAGCTCTATAAGCCGTCCCATGTCTATAAACGCTTGGAACGATTTACTCAAACAGTAGACAGATACCTATACAGGATGTCAAGCTCTATAAGCCGTCCCATGTCTATAAACATTTGGAGTTAGTCACTCGATGTCAAGCTCTATAAGCTGTCTCATGTCTATACATGTTTGGAGCGAGGCAATCAAACAGTAGACAGATGCCTATACAGGATGTCAAGCTCTATAAGCCGTCCCATGTCTATAAACGCTTGGAGCGATTTACTCAAACAGTAGACAGATGCATAAACGGGATGTCAAGCTCTATAAGCCGTCTCATGTCTATAAACGCTTGGATCGAGTCACTCAAACAGAATAGATATGCCTATACAGGATGTCAAGCTTGATAAGCTGTCTTATGTCTATAAAGTTTGGAGCGAGTCACTCAAACAGTAGACAGATGCCTATACATGATGGCAAGTACTTTTAGTCGTATCATGTCTATACACGCTTGGAGCGAGTCACTCAAATAGTAGACAGATGCCTATACATGATGTCAAGCTCTATAAGCCGTCCCATGTCTATAAACGCTTGGAACGATTTACTCAAACAGTAGACAGATGCCTATACGGGATGTCAAGCTCTATAAGCCGACCCATGTCTATAAACATTTGGAGTTAGTCACTAGATGTCAAGCTCTATAAGCTGTCTCATGTCTATACACGTTTGGAGCGAGTCACTCAAACAGTAGACAGATGCCTATACGGGATGTCAAGCTCTATAAGCCGTCCCGTGTCTATAAACGTTTGGAGCGAGTCACTCAAACAGTAGACAGAAGCCTATACAGGATGTCAAGCACTATAAGCCGTCCAATGTCTATAAACGCTTGGAGCGATTTACTCAAACAGTAGACAGATGCCTATACAAGATGTCAAGCTTGATAAGCCGTCCCATGTCAATAAACGCTTGGAGCGAGTCACTCAAACAGTAGACAGATGCATATACGGGATGTCAAGCTTTATAAGCCGTCCCATGTCTATAAACGCTTGGAGCGAGTCACTCAAACAATAGACAGATGCATATACGGGATGTCAAGCTTTATAAGCCGTTCTATGTCTATTTTACACGATAATTATCAGATATTATTAAATTTTAATGTAGATTTTTCGCTGTATTGGGGAACACTGCTATCTTTTTTATTATGTACTCCTGTCTTAGTACAGTTTATTCTATCCGATTATGTCGTTTAATTATGAAATAGGAAAGGTGAGTTGTATCTGTTAACGAATCTAGACGTGTAAAGTGGTCGGTATGATCGAATGACTGATGCTTTACATAATTTGTTTTCCTATGGAATACATTTACATTGTTTTTCTATTTAAGATTATTTTTTTTATTAATCTTGGTAGAATATCTTGTCTAAACACGTTAGAAGCAAAGCTCTCAAACCTAATTTATTGATTCAGAAAAAAAGGCCGGAAAAACCAAGGGAGCATTAACAATCCATAAGTCGAAGATAAACTGACAACGCTATGGCAAACAACGAAACACTGAAAACGCCATGGCAAACAACGAAAAACTGACAACGCCATGGGAAACAACGAAACACTGACAACGCCATGGCAAACAACGTAACACTGATAACGCCATGGCAAACAACGAAACACTGACAACGCCATGGGAAACAACGAAAAACTGACAACACCATGAAAAACAACGAAACACTGACAACGCCATGGCAAACAACGAAAAACTGACAACGCCATGGGAAACAACGAAACACTGACAACGCCATGGCAAACAACGAAACACTGACAATGCCATGGCAAACAACAAAAAAACTGACAACGCCATGGCAAACAACGAAAAACTGACAACGCCATGGCAAACAACGAAAAACTGACAACGCCATGGTAAACAACGAAACACTGACAACGCCATGACAAACAACGACACACTGACAACGCCATGGCAAACAACGAAACACTGACAATGCCATGGCAAACAACGAAACACTGACAACGCCATGGCAAACAACGAAACACTGACAATGCCAGGGCAAACAACGAAACACTGACAACGCCATGGCAAACAACGAAATACTGAAACACTGACAACGCAATGGCAAACAACGAAAAACTGACAACGCCATGGCAAACAACGAAAAACTGACAACGCCATGGCAAACAACGAAAAACTGACAACGCCATGGCAAACAACGAAAAACTGACAACGCCATGACAAACAACGAAAAACTGACAACGCCATGGCAAACAACGAAACACTGACAACGCCATGGCAAACAACGAAACACTGACAACGCCATGGCAAACAACGAAACACTGACACCGCCATGGCAAACAACGAAAAACGTTTAAAAGACGAAAAAGTCCATTAAACGGCAAACAGAAAAAACAATGGAGCTACACAAATCCCACCAAACATCTGGGTTGAACTCCGGTGAACCGGAATGGTAAGAAAAAGTTACATTGGGGCTGTATTGATACGATTTTATTCTTTGAATATTACAGGTAAAAACAAAACAGATTTATACATTAATTGGACTGGACAGAGAACATATTGTGCATTTCCATATAACGTAGTCAAAGTTTATGATTAAAGCCTTATTGTACATTGTGGCACCGTTAATGTCCACAATTCATCTAAAGTCCACAACAACACTATAGTCCACAACAAATTTCCGCTAAAGTTTCATAACGCCGCTAAAGTCCACAAACTTTCCGCTAAAGTCCACAAGAAAACGCCGTTAAAGTCCACAATAACAAGTTCCGCTATAGTCCACAAAAAAACACCGTTAAAGTCCACACTTTTTTTAATATCCAATCAATTCCCTTTGTTTTTAGTACAATACAAAGATGGGAAATTATTTTTTTATCAGTTTAATACATGAAAAAAGTACAGTATCTGTAGAAGATTTTGTTCCATTAATTTGATCTTTGTATTATTATGATCCTATCAGTGAATAAACAGGCCAATTTGGACATCATTTCTAAAATGTTGTCATAGTAAATTGGTTAGTAATTACATAATTACTGCATTCTTCAAGTACTGTTTTTTTTTTGTCTTTACATTCATCTTATACTTTGTATATAATAATCACTTTTTGACGTAACTAATGTACATAGCAAACGTATCGGGACAAGAATAAGAATAAAGATATTTATTGAATCCTATGGAACGCCAATACTGTCTTGTTATGCCCATTTTCATTATAGGATGTGCATTTACCTTTATATGATGTGCACTTGTCATCATATGATGTGCAAACACCTTTATATGAAGTGCAAATATCCTTATATCTTAAGTGCAAATATCCTTATATGAAGTGCAAATATACTTATATGGTGTGCAAATATACTTATATGATGTGCAAATGTACTTATATGATATGCAAACATTCTTATATGATGTGCAAACATTCTTATATGATGTGCAAATGTACTAAGTCTTATATTATGTGCAAAGATCCTTATATGATGTGCAAATATACTTATATGATGTGCAAATATACTTATATGATGTGTACATATCATATGATGTGTAGTTTCCCTTATATTATGTGCAAACATCTTTATATGATGTGGTTGTGTCATTATATTATGTGCTTGTAATCTTATATTATGTGGTTTGGTTTACTTCATTATATGATGTCGAAACGTCATTATATGATGTCGAAACGTCATTATATGATGTGCTTTCATCGTCGTTATGGTTAATGAATATGATTACGATTAGAATGATTACTGTCTACATCATAACGGATTCCGATCTGCTTCTGCGGAGTAACTATTAATCCGGCTCAAATCTGTAGCTATCGTTTGGAAAATGGTTGAGATTTAAAAAAAAAAGATAAACATTGGCATGTTAGTACCTCGTTTTAAGATGTAAAAAATCACATCTGATATTGTTCGAAAATTTTCAAAATATATATGAATTGCAAAGTTTTGTTTTAATCGACGGGTCTACAATAAAAAACATACGGTTAAAGTTATAAAATTTAAGAAATAACTCTTTTATGTCATACTCTATGCTCATTTTAACAAGGGAAGGCATTATATTTGTCAGTTTCTGTATAACTAACGTTAGCATTTTTTCTATAAGAAGTTAATACACAAATTTCTAGTATGTTCATTTATGTAAATTTTGCCTTGCTGATCATTTTAGCTGTTCGAGTTTCTCTTTATATATTCTCAAGATAGACACAAAAGAATGGACAAAAATCGGACTTTGATAGGGTAATGGCTCATATAAGGGACCGGTCATTTGTAACCCCAAAAAGGGGGAATAGGAAGAAATAAAGGGGCATTTTTATTTAATAATTTTTGGAATGGAAAGGTGGCATTCAATTTTATATAGTTATAGATTTGCCGCAGTATAATGTAATGGCGATGTCTTCGTCGTCCGTAGGCATCAATGTTTACGCCTCGTTCCGCTCGCCTCAATTGTTAAAATCAGAATCCTTAGTTTCAACAATTTCTTCTAACAGAGAATTTTTCATCTGAAGCTAATATTGAAAGGAATTATCTAGTATTCACGCTTCATTTAACTTACAAGAACCGATTCGTCATTATATTGAACGTAACAGTGACGTAATTGTTGTGCTGTTAGATAGCACGAAAGCTTTCGACAGCGTATAGCATGATGCTTTGTTATATGAACTGCATAATATGCAGTTACCGGTGATTTATGGCTGCTTATAGATGAAATATACAGTGATATGCGCAGTTCTGTATGATTCAATGGTAGACTATCTCGTTGGTTTGAACTAAAACGCGGCGTTCGCCAAGGTGGCGTCTTATCAGTTCTGTTATATTTAGTGTATACGATCTTTTATGCGACATTATAGACTATAAATGGGGATGCGTTCTTCTAGATATCAGTGTAAGCAGCTCTGTTCAAGCCGACGACATTGCGTTTCTCTCAACAACAGAAAAAAGAATGCAGCACCTTATTAACATTTGTCAGACGTATAGTGAGAGTTGGGCATTCAAGTTTCCTCCGACTAAAAGCAACGTCTTACATTATTCAAAGAAGAACAAGAGTGTTTCAAGCAATCTTACTTTATATGATGACATCATACCACTCTTGACGTCTGCCAAACATGTCGGTATTCTTCTGAACTGTAAATTTAGATCAATGAACCAGACATTGAATACGTGCACACAATCGATAGAAGATGTGTCCGTTATCGCTATTATTGACAGTGCTCAGGGGCGAAGCTAGACTAAAATGATGTGCACGCCGATCTAGCGCCGAGATGAGCGAGGCCAAAAATGTTCGCCGAGCGAAATTGTTTGGACCATTTTATGCAGAAAATGATATTTTTTTCGGTTTTCGGTCATAGGAGGGTTAAAAGAAGTGCTACATAGGACTTATATACAATTCATGAATGCAAAACTAAAACTATTCAGAATTCTTTTGAACAGGGTAAATCATGATAAATTGAATACATAAGCAACACATTTTTGCGAGACCGAATTTACTCAAAATTGTCCAAAATCTGCTCTTCGGGTCTTAACAGAAACGAACTTCTCCATTACGTTGTCAATATTCACACTGAAATCCCGATGAATATGCATTAATTCAAGCGATGATAACCTATCGTTATTCATGGTTGATCGTACATATGTTTTCAACCGACGTAGTACACTGAACGATCTCTCCGCGGTAGCACTTGTTACCGGCATTGTCAACATAATACTCAAAATAGTATCTACAGAAGGAAACAGCACTGGGCTTACCGCATCGAGTGTCTCACACAGCGAAGTTGGCATCTGATCGCGAGATGTTATACACCAGCGTGTTCGCCATCGAGTGACCTCCCGATTGAATTCGTCTAAATTGCATGCCAGTTCAATCTCGTATGTTTCAAACAATGTTGCGATTTGTTCGTTGGTTATATTTCCTACAACACGAGGAAGCAGATACTGCGCAAAGAAGCGATTTTCTGATGATATCAAACGTGACTCCAGTTCCATTATCATGTGGTCTATGAACGAAAAATATAATGAAACTTTCCAATACTGTTTTGGCGTGTTTGCAGGATGATTGGCTCTGGTAGTCTGTCGACCACATCGCCTCGCCATATTTTCAACGATATCGAAGGGTTCGGATAAATCTAATGCCGATTGGTACATCTCATTCCAAACAGATTCATCGCTTCGTTCAGCTCAGCTTGTAATAGATGCAAGGTACTGTCCGGCTTTGTCATCTCCATGATCTCGCAATCGTTCCAACGCATGAACCACCACCGGTAACGATGTTTTAAATGTGTGGCCCTTTTTTTCAGCATGCCGAAGTGCAAGCAACTGCGTGTTGGCGTATAAGGAGCTACGCGCCTGTGTATCAATTAAATTTTATATATAGAGATTCAATAAATAATTAATTTTGTACAAGCACCACACAACATAAACAATGTTTGAACTATAGTTAAGTTCAAAGGTAACAACAGATTAACAACAGTCACTCTTTGCACACGACACATGACTTATATCGAAAATAGTCCAGAAAATGAAAAGTTTACAACGGATTGTTTTCGAAGTCTCATGATCATTTTGTTCTGTATTTTGAATTCCTCATTTATAGAACATCAGAAATAAATAAATATTCTCCATATTTACATACAATCATACATAGCACTAATTATTCATCCGCGATGGTACTACTTTTCTCAACTAAAGTTTGTGTTTGGGACAATGAAAAACGGATTATGTCTCTGAGCAAATCTTCTTTGCATTGATAATACTGTTGAATAACTTTTCTGTAATCTTTGGCTTTGATTTTCAAGTCTTTTCTTCAGACTGGTCAATGTTTTCAACAACATCTGTTTCTTGTAACCAGGTAGATGTCGTCGCAATCGCCGAGTTTCATTTAGACGAATTATGTCGTCTTCTTGTGCTTCGCGGATTTTTTCCTGAACGATCATTTTTTCAGCTCTAAGTTGACTCACTTTGTCTTGTAGACTGTTTCTGATGTCTGGAATCGTTCTAGCGGAATCACATTCTGCACATGCGCTATCAACAAGAGTCATATTTGATTCTTCTTCGCAGTCACTATCGGAATGTTCAGCATTATCGGAATGGGATGTTGACGGGAACCGTGAGTCGCGGCTTAGACTTGAATAACCAGCATCAATAGATTCTTCCATTCGGTCAGGTCGTTCTGAAAACTTTGTCGAGAAAACCGGAAGTTGGTTTTCTATGGAACCTTCACTGCTGTATGAGCCAGTGCAGCTGGTATTGTCTGAGATTTCCATGGTACTGTTTGATGTATTGGATGATGTCTCACTGTAGTCCTCCAATAAATCATTGACCGAAATACTTTTAGCAAGTTTTACTGCCATTTCGTCGTCTAGGATATTGTCAATACTTTCCTCGTATTTGAAATCAATGGCGTAATCTATGTTTGCAAATCGTTCATTCAGTTCTTCGATTGTAGGGGAATTGAGTTCTATATCCACATCACCTTCAGAGATAATGGACCATCGATTAATGTTAAGATCTGTTAAACTTAGTTGTCTTTTAACACGCTTTGGTATCCTTGGATTGTCGGCTGCTGTCAGGGTAGATTCTGTAGAATTGTAAGATTTTCCAGCCTCTTCAGTTAGGATAAAAACGTTCAAATAATCCTGAGCGTTGGCACCTTCCGGTACAAAATTAATCAAGTATTCTTCGTGCACAGATTTACGGGGAGGGATCAAAGGATTTGTTTTGATGCGTGTGCGCTCTTTACGGACTGAATTCAAAACCTTGTCTATATCGTCGAGTTCATATTGCACACCATTGTCGGTTTCGTCTTCGTCGTCGGAAATTGCTGTTCGCCGGTTTGTGATAATGTATTTGTTACGTGGTGTAACAGATGTTTTGTACCTGCGAAGTGAGCAGCGAAGAGATACGTCCTGGGCAACGTCGAAATATTTGCAGCTGTCGGCGGCTGTTACGAGGTTGTCATTGGCGTCGACAAGTGTAGTCTGTTACTCAATCGAAGTTTCCTTTATCTTTTTCTTTTTACTTTTAGACTTCTGGAATTAACGACTTGAAACTTATTTGACGAAACTTCATCCTGATAATCAAAAATCTGCCTCACGTTTAGAAGAATCTATCAATTCGAAATCCTGCAATTATAAAATAATATTTGTTATGGATATATATAGTAAAAATTGAATGCATACAGAAAAGTATTTTTTTATATAGGCGAAACATTAAGAGACATTCTCTGTAAGCATCAAAATCAGTTGGCCATGGCTATCACCAGATTTCATTCATATTATGTAATTTTGTTGACAATACCATGAAACTTTAGAAAATATGTTAATTTCTTTAAAGTTGTGGCATTGGTTGCCATAGCAACCACATCAAAATTTGCCATAAATAAACTTGGTAAATTTAAAGAAAATTGCAAAATAACGTACTTTTATACCCAGCCTGAAGCGAAACATAGTCAAATATAATAAAAAAGGTATGTATTGTTGAAATGTACACATATTTACCTTTCAAATGATATATTATAGTATTAATTTATCGGTCACCTGAATATTGAAAACAGTCGTCTGAAATGAACGAAAACAATGATTTTGCAAGAAAGTCAAATTTGTGAAATTCAGGGTTTTTTGAGAGAGTTTTACGGAATTACGCAATTTTATATACCCTTGTGAGTATGCACATCTTAAACCTTAGTATCTCGGCTAACTTTAGGAAAAAAATTGGAATGAGTAAATTTGTGTGCGAAATTTAAACTCCTTTAACCGTTGCCATGGTGAATTGTTTTCAGAAAATGCTTAATTTTTGTTTATTTGCCAATTAATGCAAATTATATGCAAATTAGCTATACCCTGCTGGTGATGCATATTAATTCAAATGTATCTAAGTTATGAGATCGCGGGGTGGGGTAGTTGGGATGAGGAGTTGGGATTGGGTTGGCTGGAATTTGCCCCAAAGTTGGTTATTAGGTGCAAAAAGTGTCAATTTTGACAATTGTTCGTCCTATTTCTTAAATTGGAAGACCAGTAGATGCTGATAGATGTATTCAACTGTAGTCTGCATGTAGTGTGGACCACAGTTAAAACAACAGTGCTTAAATTGAGGTAAAACTTATCTTGATACATCAGTCTGAAGAAGATCATTTGCACAAAAATCCGGAATTTCCCGATTTTTTTACTGCAACCGAACGAAGTCGTTCCATAGGCGTATTTCAATAATAAACACAATCAATGGTTAATTGCTAGTGGGTTCACACCTATTTTGGAAGTTTTAGTCTTCTGAAATGCGTGTGTCAGACATCGAAGAGAAGCCCACCCCTTAAAAAACCCCAAGTTTTATCGGATTTCAATTTTTGAAGTTCGTATTTGACCTCAAAACGACAATTAAACATGAGAAACATGACAATGAATAGCCTAAGATAGAAGGAACATGCATAACCTTCGAAATTAATGTTATACAGTTGACCTCTAAAAGTATAGAGAGCCATTTGAACCCCCAAAAAAATGTATTTTGGGTAGAGGCAGTAATATTACGGCCAGCCCCGCATGGTAAGGGTTACTGCTATTTCTTCAAAATTCCTATTTCTCAATCAACTTTATTTAAAGATTTGATAGCTAATATATATATATGGTATTTGACATTAGAAATGTATTTGTACAAGAATAATACTTGGATTTAAGTTTCACCATAGAAACTGCCAAAAAAATACACATATAAGCATAATCTATCTTTCTTGTTTTAGCAAGTTCCTTTTTTTGAGCTCTTTAGGATATACATGTAGTTGAATATCAACGTAATATGGCATAATGCAAACAGGAAGTAAGAAATTTCAGAATATTTTTGACATACATGTTACCCTATGTTCCTGTTTATTTTTAACAACTTGAAAGCAATTTGGTTACCTTTTCTGATGAAACTAGGCCTTTTTCCTTGTCCAATAAAAAACCATGTCTGACAACTTTGGCAAAAACACTCTATGTCGAAAAAACAGCGACAAATTATAAACCTATACTGTAGTCAGACAACACTTGATGATAAATGTCAGGACACGGGTCAAAGTTTAAGTGAAACATACTTAAATAAGGTAAGGCTTTGATTAAACAAGTAATTGGCAAAAGGTTCAGAATACATGGAATAAAGGCTAAAAAATAAATAACGGGTACAAATAAATAGGCCAAAAAAAAAGATAAAGGATAGAGAATAATGGGCTGTTAAAGTATAAAGAATGGAGAATAATGGGCTTAAAAAGTAAAAAAAAGTTTAAGAGTGGTCTAAAAATATAAAAAAATAAAATGCTTTGCTGAACGCAGCCTGATTGATACGACCGCAGAGGTAGAACCCTTAACAGTTGGGGCAAGTTTGGACACAATATTCAAGCTTGATACTGCCTGAATTTGGATTGTGATCAAATTTTTGACATAATATAGGTTTCTGACACAAAATAAATGTGGTCAAAGATCTTAAAAATCTATTGCGCAATACTGTGCACTTGAAGATTTCTTCTGGAAACTTTTCAAAAAATTTGAAATTTCAAAAATTTTGAAAAAAAATATGAACCCCCAAAAAATTGGAAAAAAAATTCCCCCCTTGAAGTAATTATCCCCAAACTCAATCCTAGCATTCCTTTTGTGGTATGGAACCTTGTAGTACAATTTTAGAGAGATCAATACACTTAAACACAAGTTATTGTCTGGAACATAGAAAAATGCTTGTTTTTGGCCCCTTTTTTGCCCCTAATTCCTGCATGTTTAAGGCAATTACTCCCATACTCAATCCCATCCTTCCCTTTGTGATGTGGAACCTTGTGGTACAATTTCAGAAAAAAATCCATACACTTACACACAGGTTATTGTCAGGAAACTGCAAAAATGCTTGTTTTTGGCCTCTTTTTGGCCCCTAATTCCTAAACTGTTGGTACCATAACCCCCAAAATCAATCCCAACGTTCCTTTTGTGGTATTGACCCTTCTAGTAAAATTTCATAGAGATCCATTCACTTCAACTAAAATTATTGTCCGGAAACCAAATGTGTCTTCGGACGACGACGACGCCAACATCATAGCATTATACGTACCCAAAAAAAATTTTGCGGTCGTATAAAAATCAGTTATTATTTCCCTAATGTAAACTTGTACAACTGATATCATTTATTATCTCTTGTATAATCATTTGACATTACTTGAGTCTGTCATGACTCACATTTTGACCTTTGGCTTGGATCCACAAAATGAAATCATCGGAAACTTGGCAGAGATGCTCCTTACACGGACCTTTTCTGAGCTCGTAGAACTTAAGGGTGATTTCGTAAACAATTATGAAGGCTGTCCAAGCCTTTTGATATATATAATTGATTGAACAAAACATAATAATATGCTCTGCAAATAACCCCATATATTCAATTTTTGTTGAAATCAAACAAAGTTTAATTTTGGACCCCGATTTGAACCAACTTGAAAATTGGACTCAAAATCAAAATTATAGATACATGTTAAGATTCACCATATGAAAGAACCCAAAGAATTCAGTTTTTGTTAATCTCAAACTTGGTTTAATATTTGACCATTTGGACCCTAATGTGGACCAATTTGAAAACGGGGCCCAAAATAAAAAAATAAAAATACACAGTTTGATTCAGCATATCAAAGAAGCCTAATATTTCAATTTTTGATCAAATCAAACAAACCTTCATTTTGAACACTTTGGTCCACAATGCTGACCTATTTAAAAACAGGGCCCAAAATCCAAAATCTAAATACACGGTGAGATTCAGCATATTATACACAAAGAATTCAAAACTTTGAATTAACCCCCATTGAAATTGGTCAAGAAATAAGCAATTTTTACAAAGTATTAGAAAAGTATTGTTTTTCCCCTTTTTCCTAAAAGGTGAGGGCTATAACCCTCAAAATCAATACCAACCATTTCGAGGAGATCCATAGACTTATACGCAAGTTTTAATCTGGAAGCAAGGAAATCCTTGGGAGTTTTTTGGTACCTTATTCTAAACAGTTAGGGCCTCAACCCTAAAATAATCCCAACCTTCCTTTTGAGGTATGGAACCTTGTACTACAATTTCATAAAGATCCATACACTTATACATAAGTTATTGTACTGACACAAAAGAAGTGATTGTTTTTGGCCCTTAATTCCTAAACAGTAAGGACATTAACCCCCAAAGTCGATCCCATCCTTCCTTTTGTGATATGGAACCTTGTGATACAATTTCATAGAGATCCATATTATTCCATACACTTATCAAGATATTGTCTGGAAACCAAATATCTTCGGACGATGATGAAAACCGAGGTCGTATAAAAACAATAATAAGAACGGCTAAATTAATTGAATCCAAACTTTGTGTAATTTATCTTAAGGGAGGAATGTCCATATTGGAAGGTAAAACTGTACACTGAATCACTATTGAAAATTACAGTTTGTTTTTCTTTTCAAGGGCTTTTAAATGGATTGAAAACCGACCGTATAGAAGTGTCGTTATGTTTGTCCTTATTCATTAAAGACCAATATGGCTCCAAGAGTCTAAAGAGTTCCAATATGTTAAGAGGGTGTATTGCATTAGAACTACAGTAAGAACCAAAAGAAGCAACCTTGAACATTTGTTCTGTGTGTTATTTCGTTAGTTTTGATGACAAACTATTGAGGCTAAAAATCCTGGTTAGTAATTTAGACTCATTGGAACCTCTAGATTTTTTTAAAATAAACATGTATGTTGATTCATTACACACAAACCAACACATACATGTATGATGTTAACATAATAATTTCCTTACTGAGATACATGTTCACTAAATATGATCTATCTATTAACAGCTACAAGCTTTGAACGAACGTTGTTTTACTTATCCCAAACTAAACAAGTCATAAGATATCCACGCAAACATTTATATATAAAATAAGGTTTTCAGTTAATGGCTATTTTAATTTTAAGAAACTCTGTTCCATCAAAAAAATGGATAATAATTTATCATGTTGCATAGATAAACAAAAAAATAATATATGAAGTTTTATGCTTTATGAGGTCCGGGAACACAGTTATCGTCCTTTGATTTTCGTAAGTCCCTAGTGTGGACAGTGTGTTACTTGCAAATTTGTTTTTATACCCCTTCCAAATTTATTTGGGTCCAGCCGAATGGCGGACGCCCTATAGTGATCAGTCTGTCCGTCCGTCTGTCCGTCTGTCCGTCCGTCTGTCCGTCTGTCCGTCCGTCTGTCCGTCCGTCCGTCCGTTCATCTGTCCGTCCGTCTGTCCGTCCGTCCGTCCGTCCTTAACAAATTGTGTCCGCTCTATATCTAGAGAACCGTTATGATTTCAAAGTTTATACTTGACATGTATATTAACCAACACCAGATGGTGTGTCATAATGTATGTACAACTTCCTAGTTCAAAGGTAAAGGTCAAAAACTTTGGTTTTAGTTGACAACCCCATGTCCTATGGTAAGATCGTGTCCGCTCTATATCTTGAGAACCGTTATGATTTCAAAGTTTATACTTGACATGCATATAAACTAACACCAGAGGGTGTGTCATAATTTATGATCAACTTTCTAGGTCAAATGTCAAGGTCATAAACTTCGGTTTCAGTTGACAACCCCATGTCCAATAATAAAGATACAAATTTTTTACCACACATTATTCACAGCGGGGCCCACAGAGATGGCTCCCATCTCAATGATATCTAGTTTCTTCATGTTTTATGCCTCAAATAGCAAGTAGGGGGATGAATTTACACTGTCAACACAAAAATGGGTCATGAAATTTAAGGTTAAGTAGTGATTTGGTCCAGCTGAAAAAGGTTAAAAATTAGCATTTCGGAAGGTGTCAAAAGATTCCCCCCCCCCCCCCCCCCCCCTAACATAAAATTGTCCATTATTTGAGTTAGAGCTGATGAAGTTTTCTATAATTTTGATATAAATTTGTCCCAAAAGGTACAACACACTGTAAAAATATTATTGAGAAAACGCAGGTGGGATTTTTTTAATTTTCATTTATTGTCTAAAAGAAATGCACTCCGAAATAACTGTGTTCTCGGACCTTGAACAAAAAATAATGACCTTGAAATGATATTTTCTATTTCCTTTCCATTCATTAGAAACAAACATGATGTTGTATATTCCATTTGTTTCACAATTAATATTAAAATACATGAAATTCATTACTGTAAGTAAAGACAAGCAATAGGGTGTAAAAGTTAAAATCTCAAATTTGATGAAAAAATCTAGTTTTTTCAAATTTTTTAAAAAAAAATTCAGTAAATTTACTCATTCTAATTTTTTACCATATGATTGTTGGATGTCTTGATCATGTTGATATAATCTGGATGAAAACAAAATTTGCTGGAAAAATCGCGAAAATTGATTTTTTTTAGATTTGGAAATGTACTATTTTAGGATTTTGGAGGTCCATAAAGATTTCTAAAACCTCCAATATAGTCTCAATAATTACATATTTTCCACTTTCTAAATTTCATATTGTTTTTTATGTTTTGGTAGATCTTATCTTATACTTTTCATGTGCAAACAGTTTATTGATATTAAAGATCAATAAAATATTATTATTACATCACAAAAATACCAGTTTTTGCCATTTTTGTCAATTTCCAAGCAAGATCAGATGGCAAAATTTATGACTGTATGTTACCATGGCAACAGCATATATTTTGTTCAAATTTAATTTATTTTTATTGTTATTAGGTTAAGTCCAACATATAATGCAAATATGACATAATTCCGAGAGTATGAGTGACCATCAATATTCCATATCCTTTGATGCTTACAGAGAATGACTCTTAAATCCTGCAAATGTGTCACATTTAGACAATATGAATGTCATTGATTTACTGCTGCAAGAAAATCACTTGAATAACAGCATTGTAAGTGATGTCAACACAGGCAGGTGTCGCTGTGACTAGTAGAGTATGATTTGTCACAGGCAGGTGTCGCTGTGACTAGTAATGTATGATTTGTCCCTAATTTGCTTTAATTGCAGTTATATAAAATACTGCATACTGTGTGAAATCATGTTTCCTTTTATTTTCAAAATAAATGAATAAATAAATAAATAGCTAAAGAGTTTCTATCACTGAGGGGGTGGACAGCATTTGAGGGAGGTGGGAGGTGGGAGAGAAGGGGGGCGGGTGGTGGGAGACAAAAAATTGGTGGGAGAGAAAAAAAAGATTCTAAAAGTGGGAGGTGGGAGATAGGGGGCGGGAGGTGGGAGAAGGGTACCTCCCTGTCCACCCCCTCATCACTTTCACTATCATTGTGCACCCCCCCTTTTTCACGTCTTGCAGCGAACAACCTAATCAACGATACTACACCAGTTAACCAACAACAATCTATCTAAGTGATGCACAAGAACAGTATTTTTAAAGTTGGGTTATTTTAAGCCATAGGGTTAAACTACAAACAAATATCTTTGTGATTGATGTCGACAAATACATAATTGCATTACCTAACTGCACATGTGCTTGTATGTAATAACTAACAAATCATAAGATGTTACAAAAGATCCCAGTTAATATGAATATGACACAAAAGCGCATAAAAATGATCTTGCAGCTCTCAGTTCTAACTGATTTTGATTAAGGAACGCACACAGATTTCTCGTATGCTTAGTTTTCCCCTAGCCTTTATATCGAAGTAAAATTTACAAAAGATAGAAGTCGTAATAGAAAAAATAAGAAGATATGGTATATGATTGCCAATGAGACAACTCTCCACCAGAGACCAAATGACGTAGAAGTTAGCAACTATAGGTCATTGTACGACCTTCAATAATGAACAAAAGCCATACCGCATGGTAAGCTTTAACTGGCAACCGAAATAGAAAACGTAAAACAAACGTGAAAACTGACGGCCTGATTAAAGTTTATATTTTAGCTCAAAAGACACATTATACATGTTCGTGTTTATTAATGTCATACCACTTAACACTTCTGTGTATGTTATTATCTTATTTAATTAACATACACTATAATAAAATATTAGATATTCAGACCACCCCGCGCGGAAGTCGTCAAGAACACAGTAATGTTTTATTCAGGGAGTTCACTCGATACACGTAATCGTTATTAGTCTTAACTTCAAGGTTAATCAAGCAAATTTATTAAACAATGATTTTATTCAGTTTTTTTTTACCTTTACACAAGGCTTATATGGGCCTTATCTCTGATCTTATTTCTGTGTGCACAATTTTGATTCTACGTATTTCACCTGTATCTGTTTGGACAATTCCATGGACGATTCCATACACAATTATGCTTAAGGGGTTTTCATATGTCATGTCAAGATAATGTATACTATTTACCGTTGTCTGCGAGAAATAAATATTTTTTCTGATAAAGTCACTATATTGAAAACCAATATAAATAAAGTTTACATATATATTTTATCTAACTGTGTACATTGATCAGGATGTGAATGACAACATACACCTAAAATTCTTTTTGGTCTATCCCGTTTAGCACATGACATTTCCATAAGATCGTTATTTAATGGACGTAAATTTGGATTAATGCATATGTACTGTGAAATATATTGTTCTTTCAGCGGGAACTTCTTCCATTGAGATCGTAATTTAATGGACGTAAATTTGGATTATCAGCTCAAAAGATACTATCATCGATGAACACCATCCCAGTATTAAAGTTATAAAAGAAAACCAACCGGAAATAGAAGAACTATGTTTTAGCCCAGTAAATTCTTTGTTAAAAAACAAATCAATAAAATTAACATTAAAAAGGCAACAGGAAAAGATGGAATCTCTTAAAAATATTAAAATTATCTGAATCTGAACTATCCAATCCAATGATTTCTAAATTAATAAATAAATCATTTGAATCAGCTGTTTTCCCAGATAAATTAAAAGAAGCACAAGTAATACCTCTGCATAAAAAATCAAACACTCTAGATAAAGGAAACCATAGACCTGTAAGTATATTGCCCATGATTTCAAAAAATTTTGAGAGGTCTATAGAAAATCAACTTGTGGAATATTTTAATTCATTTTTCTACATTTTTCTGTCAGCTTTTCGAAAAGGATACGGATGCCAAACCGCTTTATTAAAAATAATTGAAGATTGGAAAAATGCTTTAGATCAGAATAAATATGTGGCAGCTGTATTAATGGACTTGTCCAAGGGTTTTGACTGCCTACCCCAAGACCTCCTCCTACTAAAATTAAAATCCTATGGTGTCTCCGCTTCTTCTCTTAAACTTTTGGAAAGCTATTTAACTAATAGAAAACAGTGTGTTAAAGTAGGTACTAATTCAAGCTACTGGCAAACAATGTTTAAAGGGTCGATATTAGGGCCGACATTATTTAATATCTTTTTAAATGACATTTTCTATTGTATTCATAAAAGTGAACTCTATAATTATGCAGACGACAACAACCTTTCATACGCAGATAAAGATTTAGATAATTAATTAATACTCTAGAAGATGAAAGTAAAATTTTGATAAATTGGTTCTCAATAAATAAAATGAAAGCTAATCCAGAAAAATTTCAAGCAATAGCTGTAGGTAAAAAAACTAAAGACAAAAACCTAAAATTTAAATTAGAAGGTAATGAAATAGAATGTGAAGATAACGTTAAACTTCTAGGCGTAACAATAGATTTTAAACTAAATTTCAATGAACTTGTCTCTATAATATGTAAAAAAGCATCCAAACAGCTAAATGTATTAAAAAGAATAGGAAAACACCTGACTAAACTCGGAAAATTAACAATTTATTATTCTTTCATAATGTCCAACTTTAATTACTGCCCACTAGTTTGGCACTTTTGTGGGGAGGTTAATACAAAAAAGATAGAGAAAATTCAAGAGAGAGCACTAAGGTTTATCTATGAAGACTATTCAGCAAGTTATGAAGATCTACTCTGCAAATCAAAATTACCATCTTTAAAAATAAGAAGAATGCGATCATTGGCTATTGAAGTTTTCAAAATTATTAATAAAGATTGTCCTGTTTATCTCCATGATTTAATACACTTAAAGGAAAACACTTACTCTTTCAGATACCAGAATACAGCCGACCTACCACATGTAAGAAGAACTGCATACGGCCTACAATCTTTAGGTATGCAGGTGCTAAGCTTTGGAATGAGCTGTCAGATGAGCTACGTAAGCAATCATATTTAAATCAATTCAAGAACTTGATAAATTCTTGGTCTGGCAGCTCATGCCAATGTTTTGCCTGCTATGCAAAACCAGTTAATTTTTGTTCATTATTTTTGGTTTAATGCTTTATTTTCAGCATGGCAATTTTATTTTGTTATCTTTACTATAGTGCTTCTGCTGCTTTGTGCTAATTTTTGTAACTAACTAATCTATATGTGCTTTAAATGTGCACACCATTTAATTTTGCTTTTGTGTTTTCATCTCACAAGTGCATGTTTCAGTGTGTGTTTAACTTATAAGATGCTTTTAAGAACTTTTGTGCTGCATGTTTATATACTGATATGAACTCTTGCTTTATATGTTTAATTTATGTGTGCATGACTTGATATGTATGTTTTGTTTTATTTGTTGCTCTGTCGGTTTTAAAAGCTCTTCAGAGCTTATGTTTGTACTTGTATTGTATATACCGACTCTAAATAAACCTTTATGTCTTATATCTTATTATATTACAGCCCTGAAAATGATATATCCCGATTTACACATGGCATTTACGCGGGAATTCCGGGGGTACCACGATTTCCCGAGGATTGCAAGAACAAATTAATATCCCAAGGACAAATTGATTTGTCCCGAAAACATAATTTTACATGGTGTTATACTGCTTAGTGTAACAGCATACAATTATAAGGTTTAAGACATTTATACTCAATAAAAGTACAAGTTATCTTCAGATAATCGATTTATATGTCTTGTTACCGTATCACCATGGTGTCTGGAATGTGGTAAATCTGTTAACGGTATCTCATTGGTTATAAATAACATTAAATGGCTGCATCTCAGCTGCTTCCGGGCTGCTTCTGGGGGAAGTGAAGGATATCTTAACGTCTGATTGGCTATTATTGAGTTGTATGCATTATATGTCAACGCGTCCGTAAGTGGGGTCGGATAAAAATCATGATAGTAGGTCATCGGTAGAAACTATAATGAAGTGTTCAATTGCTATCATAATTTAAGCCAAATTTAGTTCACGAAGCCCTGTCAATTTGAGCAAATGATATCATTCTGTGATGATGAAATTTATGTTATCTTGAAATTGTGTTGCAATTTTGGTTCAAAGGTGTGTATTTATGGATAATAATGTTCTTTCAAAAACAAAACAATAATACATCTAATCTTCACTTTATAGTGCGTATTGAAACATATTTTGCTATATTTCTTCATAAACTATAATTTTAAAAAGTAAATACACAAAACGTGTGCTCTATGATTAAAAATGTTATCCTTATAATTTTCATTGCTTGAACATATTGATTAGAAAATATTCAAATCACGGAATTTACCGTATTGATACGAAGATGTCCTTTCGTTTCCCCGCGCATTCACCGCTTCATTGATTTCTGATGTAAACAAAACAGACAATTG
This sequence comes from Mytilus californianus, assembly GCF_021869535.1. Classification (NCBI taxonomy): domain Eukaryota; kingdom Metazoa; phylum Mollusca; class Bivalvia; order Mytilida; family Mytilidae; genus Mytilus; species Mytilus californianus. The sequence continues at coordinate 6,992,178 of NW_026262670.1, forward strand.
CCGATAAACAGCTAATTAGAAGAATAGAAAACAAACAAGGTGAGTAATATGGTTGCGTGTGTGCAAGGAAGCAAACACCAAGCATCACGGTTTAGTTATGGGCAAGGGTTTCAGTGCACTATATAGTTTGTTTAATGACCCCTCAAGCTGGAGAATCCGGGTCCGTTCGCGCCCAGTCACGTTCGCTCCCATGCACGTTCGCCCCCTTTCACTTTGGCACCCTACACGTTCGCACCCAAGGTCCGTTCGCACCCTACACGTTCGCGCCCAATTATTATTGGTTTTGTGTTTAATAATTTGTAAACGAGTTTTGGTAAGTATATTGCTATAAATATATATTTTTTCATTGTTTCTAAATAAAGTGAGATTCTGACAACGTTTTTAAAGGCAGTGCTTTAATACCTTTCTGGTTGCCGGGTTAAACATTCCTTCCGCGATATCCAACTTATCTACGTGGGGGGTCATTAGGCTCCAAGTAGATCCGGAAATGTTGAATTCTCTCCCAGTCTCCTCATTGTGATATAAAATGCTTTTTGTTTCATTTCATTTACATTGGGAAATAGAGAAACGATAATTGTGTTTTGTTAGTTTTAAAAACTTTTTATATATTTGTATTTTGCATCATAAGCAGTCAACCGATTGGCAAACTAGAATTATTTGAATTCCGTGTGGAAAGAGGTCGGGTTAACTTCGAGTGTTATCTGCAATCTAGATGTTTATAAATCATTTCAGTCGTTGATATAATAATTAAAGGTCGACTGAACATGAATTATATTATACAATTTAAAGCGCATTTCTGTTTATGCACGTGAACCCGTCTAACGTTATTGTTATTTCGCAGTTATATAAAGTAGCAAATTATCGTTCCTGAATAGGTGGCGCCGTGGTAGCCGATCCTGTTCCTCAACTTCCGGTTTCTGCACTGAGTTACATTTTTAATTAACGATGCCAAGTACTTGTTGTTGTGTACCTGGATGTCATTTAAGAGGAGGACATGCATTTCCAAATGACTTAAAAAGAAGGAAAAGTTGGATCAACGCCATGGCCCATACGCAGATTGGACGAGAACACGATGAAATCTCAATCAGCTGTTGTTTGCAAGGCACATTTTACTGAAAAAGACTACGTGCAGGAAACTATTCATGGTAAAACTCTATTTTCTTTTTGAAATATATAGTTATATATGTAATCGCCATGCGAATAAACCAAAGACTGTTAACAACCGCAATTATCGTTTTAGAATAAAAGGGGGTGGTTAATTCAAGACGTCAGAATTTTTTGGATTACGATTCAATGTGATCTGTTTGAGATTTTTTGGTGATTTCTTACAAGAGGTATATCATACTGAGAATTATTTTAGCAGTAATTATGCTAATGTAGTAATGACAGGAATGCATAAGCTATGCCTCATAGACTTTCTTGAAAAATATCAATGACAATGTTAACAGGAACAAAACAATGACATGCTCTCATCTATATTATAGTTATTTAGGTACAAACAATGTACGTTTGTTGCATAAGTCTCTCATTGTTTGTCCTTTGGATTTACATAATATACATTGAATCAGGCAAACATAGTTTTATCCAGATTGTAATGAATAAATCAAGTTAATATTTGGCCAGGTAGTACATGTAGTACGAAGTATACATTGCTAGTTGATGTTCATTTAATTATCAAAAAACTAATGTTTTATAACCTTTTTCAGGGCGCAAACCCACCTTACAGAGACTTAAGTCTACTGCCATTCCCAGCCTATTTTCCTGGACCAAGCAAGAGACTGAATCGTCCGCAAAAAGAAAAATCAGGGCAGTTTCCTGTGGAAACCAAAGAACTAAACTTGATGAATATTGTAGTCGAAATCTAGAGGAAAGTTTTGATTGTAAAGTTGGTTTCCCTGAAGAAGTCATTCATACTGCAGAAAGGATTTATGACTGTCCACCACCAACTGCCGAGCTAATGTTGAGCTTCAAAGATGGAATTACGCAAACACCATCAATGCCTATGTTTTCAGCAGAGAATTTTGAAATGAAGACATGTGACACAGCCATGCATTTTATACCGGTTTAGAGTTGTATACTAAATTTTTATTTGTTTTGCACACACTTGGTCCAGCAGCACATTGTTTGAGAGACATATATTTTCAAATTGATAGGGTGTCAGTTGAAAATCAGTTTTTTTTATGACTTTGATGAAATTGAGGCATTATACAACCAACTTTGAACTGCCTAGATTCTAGATTGAATCTAGTGTTAAGAATATTGTGTATACATGGATTGTTTTTATGTCTAAACAGTGGTGTGAGACTAACACTTGGCCATCTAGTGGTTTAGTCAGGTATTTTTCGCCATCCAACTTCAAATTAAAGTTTCCTACAACTTGGATTATTATTGACAGCACAGAATATCCCGTGATAAAACCTAAAGCTCCTAGAGCTCAGGCAACCTTTTCATCATATAAAAACAGAAACACTGAAAATACTTGTATGTTCGACACCTGGTGGTTTAGTCAACTATGTCTCTAATGCAAATGTTGGTTGTACCAGTGACTGTGAAATAGTTGAAAGATGTTGAATAGTTCAATTATGTGATCCAGGTGACAGTGTGATGGCAGACAAAGGTTTAAATGTGCAAGATTTGTTTGCTAACTTTTTTCAAAAAAAGAAACAGAATTAGTTCCAAAACTCTTATACGGGATAGAAAAGTCCCTCATTAACACGTGCACATAGAGCGAATTATTGGACTTGGCAAAACATACAAAATTCTAATAAATCCAATGAATGGAACTGAAACAAAACTTTCATCTGAAACATTGTGAAAATTTAGCATTTTTTCAGAAATAACATTTAGTTGTTTTATGTTGTGTAATTTTAGAACTTGTATTGTGCCAAAGGATGCATAAATAAAAGTGACGCAATGAATTTTGTTCTGATATATATATATATTTACAATTACATGCACATGTAAATTGTAATGCATATAAAAATAAGGAGATGTGGTATGATATTCAGTGAGTTTATCGAACCAAAGTGCATAAGAAATGGGTTTAAGCAGTTACAGGTGTTACTGTCACTGTACAATCTCCAACAATGAGAAAAACTCGTACCGTGTAAAAAATTTCAGAGATCTTACAACTAAGTTTTGTTGTCTCACCTTGACTTTGGTGAATTGTTTATATCTGTTGATGTAAATATAAAAAAGAAGATGTGGTATGATTGCCAATGAGACAACTCTCCACAAGAGACCAAATGACACAGAAATTAACAGCTATAGGTCACAGTACGGCCTTCAACAATGAGCAAAGCCCATACTGCACAGTCAGCTATAAAAGGCCCCGAAATGACAATGTAAAACAAGAAAACAAGAAAACTAACGGCCTAATTTATGTACAAAAAATGAACGAATAACAAATATGCAACACATAAACAAACGAAAACCACTGAATTACAGGCTCCTGACTTGGGACAGGCACATACATGTACATACAGAATGTGGCGGGGTTAAACATGTTAGCGGGATCCCAACCCTCCCCCTAACCTGGGACAGTGGTGTAACAGTACAATATAAGAACGTACTATTAAAATCCGTTGAAAGAGGCTTAACTCATCAGATGGATAAATACATGTCAAATACAAGTGGACGTGGCCGGGTAGTTGTACATGTACATCCAAACAACAAAAAGACACTAATTTTAAAGAACATTTTACTCTTAACAATAACCACAATAAACCTATTTCTCGTATCAAACATAAACTAAAAGAACTAGCCAAGGAATTTGTTTTTGTCCCGGCCGATAAAGCTGCTAATAATATTATTATTGTTTGACGTAAATTTTACATTGAGGTTCTGAAAAAAGAAATCACCAATTCACCAACATTCCAACTGACTCCATTTTCAGAAAACGACATCTGTAACAAACATAAACTTTTAGCTGCCGCTTTACAAGCAGAACCAAATACAATGAAAGTCCCAACTATGTATTGGCTTCCGAAGCTACACAAAACACCTTATAAATATAGATTTATTTCGTCTTCAAGCCATTGTTCCACTACTAAATTGTCTATTCTTCTTACCAGTACACTTGGTACAATCAAAAACCTGATAATAAATTGTTCAAATAAGGCCTTCGAAAATAATGGAATTAATTACTTTTGGAGTGTCAAGAACTCGTTGGAAGTACTTGATAAATTACATGCATATATTGGTGATTTTGAATCTGTTCAAAGTTTTGATTTTTCTACCCTATATACCACATTGCCTCACATTCTCATTAAGAAAAAATTCACACACCTAATTAAATGGGCATTTAAAAAGTCAGAATGTGAATATATATGTTCAAACTCTTTTAGGTCATTTTTTAGTAGCAATAAACAAAAAAAACTATGTCAATTGGACATGCTTTGATACTATATATGCCCTTGAATTTTTACTAGATAACATTTTTGTTCGCTTTGGAGATTCCGTATATCGTCAGGTTATCGGAATTCCAATGGGGACTAACTGTGCACCACTTATTGCGGACCTTTTTTTGTATTGCTATGAGTTACAATTTATGACAAAAATCAGCAAAGACCCATCGAAACAACATCTGATACACAAATTTAATAATACTTTTAGATATTTGGATGATATTTTGGCTCTCAATAATGACGACTTCAGTATGTATACTAAAGAAATTTATCCTGTTGAACTTACTTTAAATAAAGCTAATACTAACAATGACCACTGCCCTTTCCTCGATCTTGATATCTATATCATTAATGGAAAGCTTAATACTAAAATATATCATAAAAGAGATGATTTTTCATTTCCTATCGTTAATTATCCATTTTTAGATGGTGACGTTCCCTTGTCACCATCTTACGGTGTTTATATATCTCAACTTGTACGATTCGCTCGTGTATGTAACAATGTTTTAGATTTTAACGAGAGAAATTTATGTATTACTGAAAAATTATTACATCAGGGTTTTCGATATCACAAACTAGTCAAAACATTTACTAAATTTTATCATCGGTATAAGGACATCATTCGTAAATATAGCTCAACATGCAGACTTCTTATACGTTCAGGTATTTCACATCCAATTTTTTATGGAAATATTCTTTATAAAGCACAAAAATGTCAGTATTCACCTCTGAAGCTAACAAAACCTTTAAATAGACTTATTAAGAAGGGATATAGTTACGATACTGTTGTCAGGTCATTAAAGATTGCATATTTTGGTGTTAATATTTATTCACTTATAGGGTCTTTGCATCGGCACTAAACACAATTATTTAAAAACCAGTTGTTGGCATGACACGGGTTATGTTCTTCTCATATATGTTATGATGTATGATACTAAACCCCTAACGGGAAGGATTGTGCCTGATATTCATATGATGAAGACATAATCTTTCAATCAGTTTAATTGAAGTCTGGAGCTGGCATGTCAGTTAACTGCTAGTAGTCTGTTGTTATTTATGTATTATTGTCATTTTGTTTATTTTCTTTGGTTACATCTTCTGACATCAGATTCGGACTTCTCTTGAACTGAATTTTAATGTGCGTATTGTTATGCGTTTACTTTTCTACATTGGCTAGAGGTATAGGGGGAGGGTTGAGATCTCATAAACATGTTTAACCCCGCCGCATTTTTGCGCCTGTCCCAAGTCAGGAGCCTCTAGCCTTTGTTAGTCTTGTATTATTTTTAATTTTAGTTTCTTGTGTACAATTTGGAGTATAGTATGGCGGTCATTATCACTGAACTAGTATATATATTTGTTTAGGGGCCAGCTGAAGGACGCCTCCGGGTGTGGGAATTTCTCGCTGCATTGAAGACCTGTTGGTGACCTTCTGCTGTTGTCTGTTCTATGGTCGGGTTGTTGTCTCTTTGACACATTCCCCATTTCCATTCTCAATTTTACTAAGTACAGATCTGAGAGTACTCGCAGTTACTGACAGCTAGTTCAAAGCCACTAACAACTGATAAAAAAATCTTGCATCTAAGACTAAATTATCAATCCGTAAGCTCCCTTTAGAATTTTATAAATTTTAGATTTTACATTTCTGAGTTATGGGGTATTATTCATTAAAAAAGGGGTGATTTTCCAGTTTTTGGACAACTCAAAAATGCTTTATGCAGTTCGCATGTAACTTTGGTGAATTATTTATAGCTGTTGATGTAATCTCCCTATTTATTTTCAAAAATTTCAAATATGACATTGAGAAGAAATTGAACTTTATTTGTTTATAGTCTGGCAACAGATTTATTAAGTATTGCGCAACAGCACAATGTATTGCACAACAGCAAAAAATCTTTAATTGAATATAAATTCAATTCATATAACCGATTTCAAGTTCTTTGACTACATTTATTCAGAAACTATAATATGTCAAATATTTAATTACAATCCAAATTTAGACCTGTATCAGAATATTGAATATTGTGTCCATTTTTGCCCCAACTGTTCAGTGTTGGACCTCTGCCGGTGTATCCAGCTGCGCTCAGCGAATCAGTTTATTTCTTAATTAAGAACTCCTTTTTGCATTCATAAATTACTTTATACTTGGAAATATAATTTTGCTTGTAGTTATAGTTTCTAAAAAAAGTATTGTCATTGAAAGAGTTGACATGTTGCAATGTACATTTATTCTACATAGTTCTATGGTACCAAATCAAAAGTTTATATAAAAGAAAGAAGTGAAAGGTTTCCCATCATAGTTTAGTTACATAAATTTTTTTGTAACTGAGTTCGTTGAATATAGATCATTTAATAAATAAGGAGATGTGTTATGATTGCCAATGAAACAACTATCATCCATACTTACCAGTAACAAACCACATTTGCAAAGTTGAATAAAATACAGTTGATAACATTTACTTATTACTAAACAGAAAATGCCTAACTATTTTAAACAGTATTTGACTATAAACATAGATAAAAAAAAGGTACAAACTGGACATAATGCACTAGTTCATAAACAACTGAGAACAATCACCTTCATATACATGTAGTGCTCAGAATATGACATTCATAAAACTTGTTCAATATCATTTGAGAACTCTAAATCTTAAATACTGAAAGCCACCTCTGATAAGTACACTGTACTATGCAAGATAAGTTTATAACTGGACTAAAAATACACACAACCTGTAATTAACTGCCTTTACAGCGCTTTCGCGCTTTGATTTTATGTGTTGATAAAATCTTAATCATGTTTTGGTTAGTGTATTGCTATAAATATTTCTTTTTTATTGTTTCAAAAGGAATTGGGATTCTGACAACGTGTTTTTTTATGTGTTGAATAATTCGTAATCATGTTTTGGATAGTGTATTGCTATAAATATTTTTTTTTCATTGTTTATGAATATAGTGAGATTCTGACACACATGAGATCAAAGGAGCCAAGCTGTTAAAACAGTTATCTTTCATATCTTATATTTAAAATCTTCAAAGTTTTACTCATACCAAGCTAAATACATGCAGTATTTACATCAAAGCAAGTTAAAACAACCATGACAACAATCATGATTTTTAAACACTCAACAATAACACCAAATTATAGGCTGAGTATAAATACCAATTAGCAGTAATCATACATAATTAACATTTAATAATTAATCATCAAATCAATTTAAAACAATATTTTATTTAAAAATTCCTGAATTTTTATTTATAAAAATAAAAATATTCTGATATAAACATCTACAAAACATCTAAAAATTTATCAAAACAAGGGTGCGAACGTGTAGGGTGCGAACGGACCTAGGGGGCGAATTTGTGGGGTGCGAACGTGTAGGGTGGGAACGTGTATTGCGCGCGAACGGACCCGATACCCTAGCTGGACGTCTACGACTATAGATAGATGAAATTAAAAAAGGCAGCAATGAGCAATTTGAATTAATATACCTGAAAACCCAAGATACTTGCAACACAGCGAGGTCCCAAATGATGTTTTCATTTGGGGTAGACAGTTTAATGTACTCGTACATGATGATTTATTCTTTGGAGTCGTTGTACACCAAGCGGATCCAAAAGGGGGGGGGCTGGGGGCCGCCCCTCCCCTTGGTTGATTATATAGGCCCCCCTTTATGAAATCTGTACACAATGGCGCTCAGCGGTCATTGTTAATTGATATATCAACAGCACTGAGAACTGCATTGATATAGATAAATCCAATTCTAATTTGTTCACATTACAATGTATCAGGTCTTACAAAAAGTATATTTCGTCGTGATGATAATTACTAGTATTGCTTTGATTCATATGCTCGAGATAATAAAGGTTACCCATTTTCAGATGGTGCTGCTATTTTGCTAACATTTTCAAATCTGAATGAGCTGATACTATATGTATAATCATCAATATACAATGGTGCTGAGTTTAATCTATCGGCTGTATTTGTATAAGTATTTGTAATATGTGATATTGGCAGATCGAACTGAATATGTATAGGCTCTAGTTTATGACTTGGATGCGTTAACAATGATGGTGATTGATAAGGAAATCCTGATCCAGGATGTTAATCCAAAACAGAACAGGTATTTTACGTAATATATTAGAATTCATCCTCCTGAACATAGTACCCATATATAATAACCATACACCTAATCGCTTTATGGAATTCTGTCCCAGCTGATCTGAGAATCTGTCCCGCTTCAACCATTGACATCATACAACAATCACTTTTCCATTGTGGCGTCAAATATTTAGTATTATGACGTCAAAATTTTACGTGAACCTTTGTGATGGCCAGTAATTGCAGACAAATAGCAATAAGTAGGATTCAAAGCAATCTTTACTAAATCAACTCTAATGAAATATTCTTATATGTATAGATGATCACATGACATCATGAACATATACGTCGCTTTTATACTAGTGCCGAAAATAATTTTTTCAAATGCATCTATTGAAAATAAATTATTGCATGCCTTTCATAAGTTCTGCTTTGGACATAACTGAATAACAATGCCGAATATAATGAAAGCATACATTAAGGTAAATTTCTTTATTTTTCACATAGCATCTGACAGCATTGAATGATACGATATGAATCAGCAGATTTATTGTTGTTTTAGAAGTTCAACGAGAAGTTATATATTTTACTTACTTGGGCGGATAACATAACATTTATCTTGTCATTATAATATAAAAAAGAAGATGTGGTATGATTGTCAATGAGACAACTCTCCAAAAAAAACCCAAAATGACACAGAAATAAACAACTATAGGTCACCTTAGGGCCTTCAACAATGAGCAAAGCCCATACTGCATAGTCAGCTACAAAAGGCCCCGAAATAACAATGTAAAACAATTCAAACGAGAAAACCAACGGCATAATCTATGTTTGCTCAGCATTCATCATGAAAACGATCACATTACAAATCATTTTAGGAAAGCACTGTGTAAGCAGACATTTCAGGAAGCAACAAGTCTGTAGGCTGACTGTATATTATCTGAACAAGTTCATTTCTTGTCAACTTCATAATTATTTCAAACATTTTAATAGATGTCATCCAAATTTGGTCTATTTCTTTTAGCTTAATATTCTTGCTTTTTCAAAGTCATGTTCATTTATTTTTCAACCGCGCCCAGAAATATGCGGTTACCTTTAATTTCAGAAAAGGATTTAAGGAAAGGCGATCTGGGTCCCCCTTTTAAAACCTACATTTAATTTTAATGCAGACATATTACTTGTTCCAAACCAATACTTGTCAAATTAGGGGCCCCCGGGTACCCCTTCTTTCTATAATTCATCCTACATCTACTTTTGAATTTTTTGCTTATTTGTTATTTGGTCTATGAATATCTGTCTATATATTTACAATGAAACCACATCTTGATGGTCCCAAAAAAATGTTGAAAATGTGTACATTTCATTTTTTTTTCTAGCTCCTCTCATATGATAGCAGTACCTTTTTGGTCACTATTCTGTGTTGCGTCTAAATATTAATTGTAACACTTTAAAGTGACTGAACAGGTAAAACAAATACTTCTCAAGAAACAGAAAAAGAAGACTACTTGGAACCGCACCAGACTATGTATGAATAAAAACTAAGATCGGAATAGCATGGATGATATATTTATACATTTTGTACATCATTGTGAATAAGCAAGGAAAGCTATTAATAATAGTGCATTTTTTAAAAGTTTATTGGGTTTTTTATTCATATTTTGTTCGAATTTTCACACAATCGGTCAAAAAGGCAAAACTAACTTTACTGAAACTTTCAAACAATATGAGAAGTGTTTCATTCACCAAAACACTCTTGCGATTCTGCAAAAAAAACAATCATGCATGATTTTGTGAATGAAATGGGCAAGAGGATCCTGACACAGCGCACCTGAGCATGTCAATTGCGAACTGACCCAATAATTTATATATCACGACCAGTCAACTGATACTGACATTATCAGAGAGTACACATCAAAGGAAAAATGCACAAATTTCCGATAAATTGTTAAAATGATATCATAGATTTAAATATGTTTTATTACAAAAAAATGTGTTCTCAATCTTGTCGATAGATATAACAGAATGTCATATCAGTACCAAAGACAACTCTCCATCCAAGTCACAATTTGTAAAAGTAAACCATTATAGGTTGAAGTACGGTCTTCAACATGAAGCCTTGGTTCACACCAAACAGCAAGTTAAATAGTCCATATCAATCATGACAATAAACATAAACAAACAAAACAACTATCGCTTACTAATAATCCTGACTATATGTATTACATGAACTTGTTGCCATCAGAAATGAAAATATAAATATTCCAACTAACAAAAGCATATGCTTACACATGCAACCAAATATAAAGCACTAAATGATAATACCAATAAGAAGCTCTCATCTATAGAACTTACAAAAAAATGTCAAGATTACTAACCGCAACAAAATAATAAAAAATATAAGAAGCCAGCTGACAACATGTTCTAGAAAATTATTTGCAATTAATATTTCATTCCAAATCCATTACCACAAAACATCTTCTTACAGCTATACTACATCTGGAAATTAGTAATAACAACACTTAACCTGTACCTTCAAAACTAATTTCTTCTTCTAAGACAAAATCCAGATGAGATATTCATCACTTGAAGTGCTCCAGCTAGAAATAGAAAGAGGCAGGGTGCCAGTGAAAGGCAGGGCACTTTTTTTTATGATAGGAAAAGGCACTTCTCATTTCTTTTGTCTACGTTTCTGTATGTATCACGAGTTCACTTTTTTTTTTACTGTATATGTTGTTAATAAAGATGCATAAGTTGTTGTTTTGAATTATTTATTCTATAAAATTTGCATTAGAAAAGTCATTCATACTACATGTTCATAAAACATGGCAATACACATTCATACATCAGATCACTATTAACCAAAAGAAGCGAAATAAACTTACTATTTCCCCCCCCCCCCCCCCCCCCTTGGAAAAAGGCGTCAGGGAGATGCGCAATTGAAGGCACCCAGGGCGTGGCTAAGGGCACCCAGGGTGCGGCGCCCTTCTAATTTGGGCTAAAGAGACCACTGTATTCTATACATATAAGATGTAATATTCTCATATTCGAACGGCCAACTATAGTTGTCAGAGGCGGATTTAGAGAGTTTTTCAGGGAACCCCCCCACCCTTTCTTGGGAAAACTTTGGTTGATCATATACATGTAGTGAATCACTGAATCATGACTGGAGTGGGTCCCCTGTTATGAAAATTTCTAGATCTGCCACTGGTAGTCCATTTTGTCTAGCAGTAATCCTCAAAAGTAAATAATACGTTTTTCTTATCAACTTGATTATAACCTTGCTAACTATTACATAACTGTCAAGACACAGTATGCATGTTAAAACTACTTGCATTTTCATAAAGAGTAAACAATCATATTCCACAAAACAAACAAAAAAGTGTTTGTATCGTTACTCTAGCTATTACAAACCACATATATATATTATCATATGTGACTATCAAGCCTCCTTCAATGATAACCCTGATTCACCAACACTACAACTAAAATCAAAAACCAGGAGAAAAAAGACACTATATATTATAATGCTTGGAGTGCAAGATTCCAATAAAAAAACCCTATACCCACAAACCACCGATCTCAATACATGTATAAGCAGCTTAAATACGGCAAGCTTTTTAGCAAAGCTATTACTTGTATGTAAATTCGTTGTTGAAAACAATATGGCGGACGTAATTATTTATAAGGTAGATAACTCGACTTGAAAGCAAAGTACTGTAGTACTGTTGGCTCACTTAAGTTTTTTAATTGTTGTTGAATTTTGGCAATTTATATTATCTAATCGTGATAAATTGTATAAGTGAAAGAATTTTGCAACTGTGTTGATGCTATTTTATTAATGTTATGAATAAATTTGATTGAAAAATTATCTACTTTTAATTCAAACATATTTTAACTTCAAAATGTGTTAAAAAAGAAACGGAAATACCGTAACGTTTCCGATTTTGGTTCTGTTGTTAGGGATTTTAGTTGTGACGTTATTTATGTTATGACGTCATATTCAATGTAAACAAAGAAACGCTGTCATCAGGTAATGTTTTTTTTCATATCAAAGAATTATTAAAAATGAAATTGGTATTGTGTTCCTTCTTATATTTTACTAGACTGATAAATATATATTTTACTAAAAGTCTCATGACAACGAGCCGGAAGAAGGAAGTAGATTTCTGTGCAAATGCGGGAAAATAAAAAAGTCTGAAAAAAAAGTTAACGATTTTGAGTTCATTAGTAGAATGAAAATTTCAGGAATTTTTTCTCCATTTTTTTTTCTTTTTTTTTTTAATGATTTTTCTACCGTAATAGGTAGACTGGTTCTCCTGTCTAGATAAATGTGCATATTACATATTTCATATATCAAGACAGGTAGGGTTCAACGCCATCTTTTTATTTGAAATCGAGGTTGTTCTAATTTTAAAAATTTTGACGTCATCAAAATAGGAAAGCCGGTGTTTTCTCCCGGCATGCATTTGTAACTAACAACAATAAACAATATGGCAGCAGACGATTCTGTGAAAGATTTTAAACAAAAACTAAAGAATGTCTTGACACATAAAATAGTATTAACTAAAATCAACTCTACACGAAAAGTGAATTTAACGTTCTTGAAACCTTTGCAATTGCAAAGTATTCAAGGTGCAATGAAAAGTGATGCATTGATCATGCTACCCACTGGATATGGAAAGTCATTGATTTTCGAAATGCTGGCAAAAATGAACAACACAAAATGCATTATTATCAGCCCTTTAAATGCCATAATTGAAGAGCAAACAAGAAAGTTGGGTACAAAGGCTGTTAATGTTAATGCAGCGCTTACCAATAGTATTGAAGGTATTTTTAATATTCATCTCCATTCTCGACCTCAGTGAGACACTTTTTAAGGTTCATCATAACAAATGGACAAATATGGCCGTATTTTCACCCCAAAAACTACTCTGTGTACATACTTACCTGTACAGTTTAAAAAGTTTTAAGGCCTGGCATCCACTAGATATATAAAAGTTAAATGCATTTTGTGTTTCAGAAAGATGTAATCGTTGTTGGATTTTGATGGGCATTTTTTTTCCTTCCTGCAGAAGGTGTAAAAATAAACAAACACCTGAATTGCATTTGATACTGTCCACTCAGTTACTACCTTTAACTCATTTATAGATGTGTACATATCTATTGTCTGTCTATTGTCTATGCCAATCAAGGACAATCAATACAATACAAACCAGTTGTTACCTGAGAGGGAGCATCTCAAAGTTGTATCCAAACTTAGTTTATTTTTACACCTTCTGCATGAACGAAAAAAAATGCCCATTAAAATACCAAAAAGATTTTATCTTTCTGATATGCAAAATTTTAAATGTCTCCTGCCATTTGAGAAAATTCTAATATCTTTTAAATGGTATAGATCCCCACCCCTAAACCATATATATTCTGGTTTCTCATAATAAAGCACATCAAATGAAATACAGGGTTAGTCCCCAGGGGTCACCCCCACTGCCATTTAAGAAAGTTCTAATATCTTGTAAGTGGTCAAGATCCCCACCCCTAAACCATATATATTCTGGTTTGTCATACCAAGATGATTTGAATGATATATAGGGTTAGTCCCCAGGGGTCATCCGGACCCCCTGCCATTTGAGAAAATTCTAATATCTTGTAAATGGTAAGATCCCAACCCCTAAACCATATATATTCTGGTTTGTCATGATAAAGCACATCAAATGAAATACAGGGTTAGTCCCCAGGGGTCACCCCAACCCCCTGCCATTTAAGAAAGTCCTAATATCATGTAAGTGGTCAAGATGCCCACCCCTAAACCATATATATTCTGGTTTGTCATGCGAAGATGGTTTGAATGATATACAGGGTTAGTCCCCAGGGGTCACCCCCACCCCCTGCCATTTAAGAAAGTTCTAATATCTTATAAATGGTCGAGATCCCCACCCCTAAACCATATATATTCCTGTTCATCATGTCTCGAACATTTGAATGACGTATACGATCAGTCCCCAGGGGTTCCCCCCACCCCAATGTTCTAATATCTTGTAAATGGTCGAGATCCCCACCCCTAAACCATATATATTCCTGTTCGTCATGTCTCAGAACATTTGAATGACGTATAGGGTCAGTCCCCAGGGGTCTCCCCACCCCTAATGTTCTAGTATCTTGTAAATGGTCGAGATCCCCACCCCTAAACCATATATATTCTGGTTTGTCATGCCAAGATGATTTGAATGATATTCAGGGTTATTCCCCAGGCATCACTAATGCATATAACTTTACTGGACTTTGTCCAATGTCAGGCGATCCTGGGAATTACGAATTATGGGAGCTTCGTTTGGGAGACTTCGTAACAGCATCCTGTTACAATCATTTCTTGTTTATAATTAGTTCAAACACTTTTGATGACACATTTAACCTGGCAACAATGAGTTGGGTGGTGCCCAATGATACCCCTGCCATTGTGGCAGATAATACAGATTCTTGATATAATCTGGGGGACCAGGAACCATTGATGTGTCTTTTGCTCTATGTACTTCCCATTACTTTTTTTGTGCACGTGTGAATTACTTTGGTAGCACTTTGAATTATCTACCAGATAATACATAAATTGAAAAAAAAAAAAAAATGATTAGTTCAATATTATATTTTAGGTTAAAATATATGACTTTAATCATTTATTAAGTCAAGAGTGCACATGTTGAAATGTCTCTCCTGCTTTACAAACCATATATTTATTAAATGTAATTATACTCATAAAAATATAAAATTTTGTAAATACATGTTGATCTTATTAATCAATGTCTAAAAATAAATGGTGTTTATGTACCAATAGATTGTTTCATTTTTATATTTTAGGTCCAGAGGGAAGAGATTTTAAGAATGGTAAATTCGTGTACGTTTTTGGCCACCCTGAACAGATTCTGAAAAAAGAAATTTGTAATGTTTTTAAGCAGAAAAGTTGGGAAAATGTTTCACACATTGTAGTAGATGAGGCTCATTGTGTTGTTCAATGGGGACATGATTTTCGTCCCGATTTCAGACATATTTCGAAACTGCGTGCAATACTACCACAAGCTAAAATACTAGCATTAACTGCAACAGCTACACCAAAAATGAAGAGAGAAATTCAACAACAGCTTTGTATGAAAGATGTGTTTACACTATCAGGCCCAGTTGATAGACCCAACATTAAAATTATAGTTAAAAAACGTCTACCACTTACTGGAGGAAAGACAACAGCAGAGGGTTCATTCCAGGATGTACTTAATCCTTATATTGAGGAACTTTGTAGTGAAATTGGGAATGTTCCAAAAACTATAATATATTCAAAGCTCAAATGGTGTGGTATAGGCTATGACATGGTATCACAGGCAGCCGGTCTTGTAAATAATACTCAAGAGATACTTTCAGCAGTGTCACAGTTCCATGCATCTTGCACAGATGAGGTAATTAATATTAATATAGCAATCCTTTTTGAACGTACTAAGAAATCAAACATAGACCAGTAAAATGCAGGCAAAATTTCAAAGAAGTAATGGATAAAAAACCTAAAATCTGGTATACTGACTCCAGGTGTATACATATTTTTTTTCTATTTTCATTCTGTCTGATGTTTTTGTACATATTTTTGTATTGAATTATACTCTCATTCTTAAGGTAGAAGATTTTTCTTTTATTTTTATAATATGGTTTGGAAGAAATTTATGGGCATATTAAAGAGATATTATATCTTTTGAAGAGTTAAAAAATAAACCAATCGTTAGATGTGCCCATCCATAATATTGTCAAACAGATTATGACATTGAAATCCATTGGTTACTACATGTATTCTGAATTTTCATTTTAACTAATGAGGTCGTATACTCGTAGCCATCATGCATATAGTGCTCTTGACGTTGATTTAATTTTAATATTTGGCCTTGGACAGAGACCTTGTTCATCTTTGTACATGCATACATGTTTATATAAAAATAACAGTTTAATTGTGACATAACGTCAATGGCTATGTCCACTTTATTCAAGATATTTCAAACATTAGTATTAAACATTAAACAATGAATTGAATAAAATAGTATTTGACACATAATAAACAAAAATGAAAACATTATAAATCATTTGCATTTGTAATTAATGATATAATTTTAGATGAAAAAAAATATAGCACAGAACATGGCAGATACAAATGGATCCATAAAGTTGCTTTTTGCAACTCAAGCCTATGGTATGGGAACTGATGCCCCAGATGTTGAAAGGGTTTGTCACATTGGACCACCAAGTTCATTAGAATGCAAGTATTATGGCTATATTACATATTATACTATGGGTTATAGAAACAGAAATACTTCATTATTCCAGTTATGGACCCTTGTGGGTTTTAAATTTCATACAATGATAACAATAATTTTTGTTATAATTAAGGAATGACTGTAATATTTTTTCTGTCTATGAAGAAATAACATAAAAAATGTGGTGCACACTGAATAACCCGTGTAGCAGGTTATTTTAAAGTGTGCACCACTTTTTTTATGTTATTTCGAATAGACAGAAAAAATATTACAGTCATTTCTTATAATTTAATTCGGAATTCCATTTTAAACCGGAGTAAATCATGAAAAAACGTTGATGACGTCAAGGTCACATGACAAAATTATGTCTATAAACTGATAAACAAAACAATGTCAGCCAATCGGAAGACGTGTTACATCCAAAATTAAATTATATGACAATGAAATAATAATAAAATAAAATACAGCATAAAAATCACTGAATACATAGAAGAGAAAGTTAATATGGGAGATAATCAATAAATATGTAAGGATTATTCCCCTTTAAACAGTATCTAATAATTTTTAAAGATATGGTGTTCAGCATTGGATAAAAATAGAAGCCCAACTGATTAAATATAAGGGTAGTTTTCTCCCATGTACACACAGCAACAAATAACTAAATATTTATGTATATAATATTTAAATTGCAAGAATTGGATAAGCACCTTTACAAGTTTGACTGCAGTCTAACACATATATTAGGAAATAACATAATATATATATAAAAATATATATACATGAAATATGCATACTCATAATCAGAGTAATGTGTATTTTATTTTATTTTTTTTTATTTTAAAATATATATAGATAAACTAAAAGAGATTTAGCCATTTGTATAATTTTTGGAACTCAATTCAAAATGCTGGATAAGAAAATTACATAATAAATATAACTTTTCAAGTATATATTTATCTTCCGTGGTCATTAACCATAAACATTTTGATTTGCAGTCTAAGTTATTAAAATTTTGATAGTGCTCATGAGCTTGTGTAAACAATAATTCTCAAAAGTTATCATATAATGGACAGTTATTTCAAAAATGAAACTCATCTTCTATATCATTATGAGAACAAAAATTACAAGTCCTCTGTGACCTATCTATAGGTTTGTTTTTAGAGTGCTATTTTTCCACTCGTAATTGATGGGCACATATGCATATGCAAAATTTACATATTTATTAATATTTGTCCTAATTCAAATTTGAATATCAAGATATTTTTCCATTTTGAAATTACTTTTATGAGAAAAATATGTATCCAGCTTTCCAGTAACATTATCATCATCAGTGTAGCATGCTTTCAAAAACAATGTCTTTTAACTTTTTCATAATAAGTTGTTTTAATCTATTAATTGAATAATAAATATGTTTCTATTAATTCAAGCTTTTCTACAATAAATTTAACAGAGTAGTACCAATAATTCAGTCATAGAGTCATTTTCATGCATATTTTTGTTACATTTAAAGGCTTCTTTCAATAAATTTGAGTTACAACGATTATATATGTCTCCCCTTCATTTTTTTGAAAATCTGCATTGTACACCATCAAATTTAATAAGTCCAGCACAAGACATTTTGACTTTGAACAACATATCACTGATAAAAATTAAATTATTTTACCTTAACATTTAAGTAAAAGATTAGGGTAAGCCCATTGTTATAAATAACACTCATATCATAAGACTTGTGCAAAGTACAAAAAGTTTGGTTCCAGATAACACATCTTTGACAAAAACAAAAAAGAAGCAATAATTTGACCTTGAGGTCAAAAATCAAGCTCACATATAAGTTATGATGGTACCCTACACATCATCCTGTTGTGATATACCTACATTCCAAATATCATAACACTTTGTAAAAGATGAAAATTTATAGGGGTTACAAGTGTGTACAATACAAAAATCAATAATTTCACCATGAGGTCAAAGGTCAATGCTATATGTTGGTCACCTCTTCTAATGGTGATACACCAACATTAAAAAAACATGAGACTTTCACACAAGATGAAAAAAAATGATCATGAGGAAAACAATTTCACAATGACTAATTGCACCACTAGCTCCTCAAAACAAAATTGCAGTTCAAAGATTTGTAATATGTAATACGTTTTTTTGTTTTTTTTCATGTCAGAACAAAACATTTGAAAACTGAAAGGGAATGATTTTACAAATACAATAATTGTTTACTCATTTAGGTTATCTACAAGAAATTGGAAGAGCTGGTAGAGATGGTCGACAAAGCAGTGCATTTATGCATTATAATATGAGTGATATTGCCACCAACACCATTGTACAACCAGAAGTGAGAGAATTCTGCCTCCTTAAAACATGCAGAAGAAAATTTCTGAGCCAGTATTTTGAAACAGAAGCAGATTTAGATTCAATGCTAAAGCATAACTGCTGTGATGTATGTGAAAAAGATTGTGAATGTGATTATTGTCTTGTAAGTGAAGTTGAAAAGTGTGAAGTTATAGATAATTGTCAATGTGCTGATGAACCTGATTGTAAACAATTAAAGGAAATGCTGGAATCTTATTTTAAGGCAGAAAATGATCAAATAAACATGTTAAACCAACAGCTTGTGTCAGGATTGACCCAAAATTTGTGTGACAAAATTGTTTTGTACTACAAAGACATTAAATGTGAAGGGGACATTCAGGGGTTATGTCCTTATGTACACCTAAAGCAGCATTATTTGAGTAACATTTTACTCATTGTACAAATATTGAATTAAATTAACCCAATTTTACACTACATATTTATCAATTAAGTCAGTGAACAAAATTCTGTGCTTTTTGAGCAGCTAAAATGCATTGACTGGGCCATTTCAGTTTTAAAAAAATATTTATGAAAAAAAGCAACAACAAGAAAATGGACCTATCTTATTATGATTTTCAGAAGTGAACAAACTTTGGACTTACTGCTTAAATATTAAAGAACACCTTATTTGCCACATTTTTATTAAATTGTTTGACTGTAAGAAATCAAATGTACCTCTTACTTTGTTCACAAATAGTTGTTAAAACAATGGGAGATAACTCCAATTATGCAGGAAAGTAAATATTTTAATTCCAAATAAGAGTATATTGCCAAAAATGGAATAACCAGTTCCTGGTCTATGAAACAGCAATGAAAAGAACCAATATTCTGTACATTGCATATGCTAAGTGTATATTTTAAAAATAAAGGAAACAGAGTAACTGATCATGCATTTTCAATTATAGTATGTAAAAATATTTCATGTAACTCATTAAAAAGTTGAAAATATTTATAGATTATAAGAAGTTGCATATTGTATGTTAATTCCATTGATTTTACATGTACCAGAAACCAGCTTTAAAAAAAAACCTCTACTGTGGACTGTTATATATCAAATATCACCACAAACCAAAGGTGGAATATATTTGAAAAAATAATGATGGATTGGACAAAAGCTATAGCAGTTTTTAATTAAGAATACCTATCATAAAAATATGGAGAATTGGTAAGATTGCCAATGAGACAACTCTCCACCAAAGTTCAAAAGAAGTAGATGTAAGCAATTATAGGCAATGCAACCATATATATAGCCTTCAACAATGAGATAAACCCATACCTTATAGTCCGCTATAAAAGGTCCCACTTGAAAAATGTAAAAAAATAAATTGAGAAAACTAACTGCCTTATATATTTATAAAAAAAAAAAAAAAACAAATATGAGAGACATCAACCAACGACATCAGGCTCAGGACATGGGACAGGCATAAAATGGTGTAATTATCAAATACAACATAACAACAATCTGCAAAAATCAGATGAAATATCTTCACTCATCAGATCAATACAAAAAAAAAAACAAGTAACAAAAAACAAACTGGACCTGGCAAAGGAATTTATACATCCCTCACAACAAAAAAGACACAAAGTACAGACTTGATAGTCATTATATTATGTCAATGTTTAGTTCCCATTTTCCAAACCAAATTTAATTTTTCTGGTATTGATCCAATTTTGATAATGGTCGACATCAAGGTTTTGAACAACAGATGATGAAATTTCTCCAAAAGATGAATGTTTCCTACCGGGTTGACAATGAAAAGGTCTTATATCTCGTAAATCTGACAGAATTGCCAGTTCATCTGCCTTAGACGATTTGTCGGAATGTTTTTTGGAACGTATAATTACCCCTGACTGTTTGTCAAAATTTTCTGAAATTTCGTGAATTCCAGATATTGCCCTGGTACGGTTTGAAATGTTCTCTTAAGTTTTGTTGGAGTACATATGTTTAACATGTTCTTTTACTTCTTTGACAAGGTATTCCATCCTTCGGTCAGCAGGAATATGCGTGTCAAATTTGCCTCCTGTATTTACAAACATGGAGTAGAATTCCTCATTGGAGCCTTTCTCAGACAAAGTACATAGTTGATGTACCAGAAGTCTGAGTATTTCTAAGGCGTACTTAGATAGATTGTTATGGACTTTGAAATACATCACAGCAAGTTTTAACAAGCGTATCCCTCTTACTCTTTCTGGCATATGTATCATATCTATCAAGTCTTTAAACAGCAATCCTAGCTGGAGTATTTGATTTCCATAATTACTCATTTTATCACCTTTCTTTGACTTTGATATTGTTTTCTTCATGAGTGTGATGGTTTTCCCATTTTCCAAAACTATTCGGAAACACTGACCATCAACTGTAAAGAAATAGTTTTCAAAATTAGATACATATTTTAAATCAATATCACAATCATATTTGAAAAAAAATACTATCCAATCATTTTGCATTTAAGATTTGAATGCATGTCTTGTTTGTTGTTTAATATAAAACAGAAGATGTGGTATGAATGCCAATGAGACAACTCTCCACAAGAGACCAAATGACACAGAAATTAACAATTATAGGTCACCGTACGGCCTTCAACAATGAGCAAAGCCCATACCACACAGTCAGCTATAAAAGGCCCTGAAATGACAATGTAAAACAATTCAAACAAGAAAACTAACGGCCTAATTTATGTACAAAAAATGAACGAAAAACAAATATGTAATACATAAACAAACGACAACCACTGAATTACAGGCTCCTGACTTGGGACAGGCACATACATAAAGAATGTGGCGGGGTTAAACATGTTAGCGGGATTCCAACCTAACCTGGGACAGTGGTGTAACAGTACAACATAAGAACGAACTATAAAAATCAGTTGAAAGAGGCTTAACTCATCAGATGGATAAGAATACAAATACAACAAATACAAGTGGACGTGGCAGGGTACTTGTACATCCAAACAACAAAAAGACACTAAGTACAGATCTGAGAGTACTCACAGTTACTGACAGCTAGTTCAAAGCCACTAACAACTAATAAAAAAAATCATGCATCTAAGACTAAATTATCAATCCGTACACATCCAACATCCAATGGATTTAGTGTAAAGACGTCATAAACAGTCAGAGAAAAACATGACCTTGTGCAATGCCAAGATACAGGTATCGACAGATTGTAGATTCATGAATGTGTATATGTATATAATTTAATTTTGGATATAACGCGTCTTCTGATTGGCTGACGTTGTTTTGTTTATCAGCTCATAGACATAATTTTGTCATGTGACCGTGACGTCATCAACGTTTTTTCATGATTTACTCCGGTTTAAAATGGATTTTAGAATTAAATTATAAGGAATGACTGTAATATTTTTTCTGTCTATTCGAAATAACATAAAAAATGGTGTGCACACTTTAAAATAACCCGCTACGCGGGTTATTCAGTGTGCACCACATTTTTTATGTTATTTCTTCATAGACAGAAAAAATATTACAGTCATTTCTTAAATAACAATAATATTTAGTTTGCTTTTAATTTACTGATAACAAAATCAATATTAGTACCAATAAAAACAATATTTAATGATCTAATTACAGTGTTGAATTGGTAACCTTTTAGAATAAGTTTACCAGGATCGTTTCTAAATTTCCGGGCACGGTAAACAATATTGCCGTAAAAATGAGGATGTGCAATCCCGTTTGAAATAAGTTTTCTACAGGTACAACCAAACTTCAAAACCAAATCTTTATATCTGTGGAAGAATAAAGTAAAGGTTTTAAGTAATTTGTGGTAACGAAATCCCTGGCTTAATAATTAACCAGTAATACATAGATTACATTTGTTAAAATCAAAAACGTCACAACAGACATGGGCATAGCGAACGATTTATGAAATATAAACACCGTAAGATGGTGCCAAAGGAACATCACCATCCAAAAAGGGAAACTTAACAATAGGGAAAAATCGTCCCTTTTGTCGTAAATTTTAGTGTGGAGTTTTCCGTGTAAAACCGAAATATCTAAATCTAGGAAAGGACAGTTGTTACCATTTAAATTTGATTTATTTAAAGTAAGTTCCTTTGGGTAAATTTCGGCAGTATATTGAGAAAATTCTTGATTATTTAACGAAAAAATATCATCAAGATAACGGTAAGTGTTGTTGAATTTATCAATTAAATGCAATTTAGACGGGTCTTTACTGAGTTTGGTCATAAACTGTGATTCATAACAGTACAAAAACAAGTCTGCTATTAAAGGGGCGCAATTTGTGCCCATAGGAATACCTACAACCTGTCGATAAACTTAGCTGCCGAAACGTGCATAAATATTATCAAAGAGAAAATTAACAGCTTCAATCATCTCATCACACCTCCAGTAAGTATGTCTAGCATATTTACCTTTCTAGAGAAGAAGGCTTTAAATGAGTTGCATCAAATATATTTGAATTCAGATTTACCAAACGACCATTTATTTAAATAGTCAAATTTTTTTTTTATAAGATTGTGTGGAAGTGTAGTGTAAAGAGTAGAAAAGTCAAAACCGTCAACAGAATCAAAAGGACCATCAATAGAACGTAATTTATCTAAAACATCCAAAGAATTTTTTACACTCCAAAAATAGTTAATTCCACTACTTTCATATATTTTATTACAATAGTTTATGATAAGCTCTTTGATAGTAGTTAAGGAACTTGTTAAAAGCACTGAAAGATTAGTTGTAAAACACTTACTAGAGGGCGAGATGGAATGATATTTTACTGTTTTTTTGTGTAATTTAGGTAACCAATACATAGTAGGGACCTTCAAATGTTCAGAAGAAGCATTAAGCTTATGATATACTGTAAAAGTGTACATTAAATAATATGTGCAGCAAATGGTATAAATAAAACCATAAGGAGTTAACTCTCCAAGCTTCTGAAAGACCAAAATTAGTGTTTGTCAAACTGCTAATACATGTATATCCCAGACATGGGGTCAATTACTTTTGAAAGTAATTAATTACATTCAATTACAATTACAAAATCTTCAATTAAATTACACATTACATTTGACTTTTTTTACCAATGTAATTAATTACTTTCCAATTACTTGTCAAATGTAATTAATTACTTCAATTACTTTTGAAAGGAAAATTTAAAATATTGAAAACATGCATTTATTCAGACTTCTATGATATGTACATAAGTATCATACATTGCTTAATAGTAATAACAAATGAGATCTTCAGCAACTATTTTCTAATTCAGCCAGTATCAAAGAATAGTAAAAGTTAGATATCTGGTGTGTTACGGCAAAAAAAGAAAAAAAAACCATACATAAATCTGAAGTGCACATAATACTTTGTCCATCCGGAATCGTAAGGGATAGAGATCAGGTTTAATCTAATGCTCAAAATGATAAAAAGCCTTATTTAATATTTTGAAAATATTAAATTTTGTTATAATTACCAGTATTGAAATTTATATTTTAATGTATTTCATTGAAAATGATACAAAAAGAGGGCCCTAATTTTAATATTATGAAATGATTTTTTATATTGTTCAAAACTTGATTAAGAAAGCCTGACTTTTTTTTAAAATATACTTTACTTTTAATCACAATTGATTTAAACAACTTCATGTACCTAGCTATAGGGGTATATTTATCTATCTCCAATTGTCTTAACACCTGTTTAACATGCAAACTTAACTGTTGTGAAAACAGTCATTATATAATTTATAATAAAACAAATAGCCAGAAGTTATATTTGTTGATGGACTATGTCCTTTAAAATTGCATGATCATGTTAAATCAATGTCTAGCAATAAAGTATTCATTCAATATCTATCTGAATATACATATAGGTAACAAAGCTAATTACGGTACAAGACAGTGACTTACTACTGGTTTCTTTTAAACACAAATTATGGCATGTTTCTTAAATCTTTATTTTTCTTCTTTTTTATTTTTTGTTCAATCAATACAAAATAAAGAATCTCCCATGGTTGTGTAATTACAGAAGTATACTGTATAGGCTTTGCTTTGTCAGCTAACTACATTTACTGAGGTCATGGCTTTTCATCATATTTTGAGAAAACATAAGATTCAATCTTTCTAATAAAAAAAATTAAATGTAATTGAGTTGTAATTGAAAAGTAATTGTCAATTACAGACAATTTTGGCTATGTAATTCATTACTTTCAAAACAATTACTTGAGAAATTGTAATTAATTACGGTCAATTACAATTACATATTTCAATTACCCCATGTCTGGTATATCCAATAAAATTATTCCTAGTTGTAAGATGAAAAACAGAAATATACATCATATAAGTTACAATTTGATTGCACATTTGTGCTCATATTTCCATGTAGCAGTATATAATCTCAATAATAACAGATTTTGAAGTTTAGAATTCTGTCAGAATTAATTTATTAAAAAAAATCAGATTTTTTACTTATTCATGCTGAAAGTTAGTTTATAATTTGACCAGTGTTAGTTGTAACATTTATGGTAAAAATCAAAATCCTCCCACCACCCAATTTATTTAATCCTTGCATCCTGTCCAAACCTGCTTTTCATATCAGTGTGTCTGATCCAGGATTCAAGCATATGTTTATTTTGATCAAGGTGGATAGTAATGTACACATCAAGTTTATTTGGTCAAATAGTTGCTTTTAATGTTGCAGGCTCATATATATATACCTTCCAGCATCTGTTGTTTTGCACCAGTGGTTATAGTTTGGAGAAAAACATGTTGTTTGACTATTATCTCCACAGTACTGAAATACCATTCCTTCATTTCGTCATTTGTGTTAAAGGTTGGTGGCACATGTTTAGTTGGCATTGAATATTTATCTTCCATACCAAAAAACTCCAAGAAACACTCCACAATATACATGTCAGTAACAGAAATGAAAACGTCTTTGTTTGCTTCATAGTGATCATTAACATTGTCACCAATATTTTTTCTGGAAAGTCTATCTTGGAGAGATTTTAATGTTCCAATATCTTGACCACTTTCTTGTCTGTATGTGATGTTCAATGACATTTTGAGGTAAGACATCAAAATATGGAACAGTTCAAATGTTATTGGACTCAAGTGGCTGAATTTGTCAGCAGGGTTAAGATGGTGTGCTCTGAGTGACTTTGCTCCTGAGAATCTCTCTCTTGTAAGCTGGTCACCTCCTATCTGAAATGTTTGATCACCGAGTTGTTTTCCTGCTTTATCATGAGCATCTTTCAAACATTTCTCATAGAAGTCAAGTATCCCTACAACATTTTGATAATATTGCTCATTTTTGAACAGAACAGGTAACGGTATAACTTCTGACTTTTTTTTCAAGTTAGGACTGCATGGTGTACTGATGTTAATTGGAATAATATCTGAAAATCTTTTGAAGTAGGGAATGTGTTCAAGAACAATCCTTGACATTAGGATGATATAGTCAGTTGTTATATGGTTGTAGTCTTCCTCTGATGGTATGAAGTTTTGAACCGGTGTGTGACTATATAGCTGTTGTGGTACAACTCTGTCTAGATTGGTAAAGGTCAGGTTTTGAACTATTACTGCTGAACCAAAGGCATGCATCATTTTCTGTTTGTTGTTTATTCTTTGGTCATGAACACCAACAGTCCAATTGATGTTGTCTCCAATTATCCTGAAACGAATGTTGTTCTTTACCAGCTTCACAACCTTATCATTAAAATGGCCTCCAATCAACTCTACAATTTGTAAGCTTCTTTCATAGCTTAGGCATACTCCCACTGTCTGAAGCCTGTCAAACACCTGCAAGTTAAATGAAGCTTCCTTAATATGATTTATATTTTAAAACTAATAATTCTGTTAAAATCAAATTAAGTGAGTAAACAAATTAGTATTATGTGTATTGAAGTTTAATTGTATTCACAGTTATTCTGTTAGCTAAACTTGAACAGAAAACACATTAAAACCAGAAGTGTAACATATGTCCCAAATAAAACCGCCTTTTTGTTCAGCTAGTAGGCAGTTTTTGCTGTACAGTATAATTATAACACGAGGCTACCAGGTTCCAGTTATACCTCACATGGTACCATACTGCACTGCTCACTGGTTCAAAGTTCCATTTAAGTATTTAATGTTTTGTATTACTATAATTATCCTAATTTAGCCATATAAGATGGCGGTCATCAACTTCTATAAGAAGATCTATATCATTATATACATGATAAATTATCATTTAAGAAAATTAGTAGCAACTAGATATCATTGAGATGGGAGCCATCTCTGTGGGCCTCGCTGTGAATAATGTGTGGTAAAAAATTTGTATCTTTATCATTGGACATGGGGTTGTCAACTGAAACCAAAGTTTTTGACCTTGACCTTTGACGTAGGAAGTTGTACATAAATTATGACACACCCTCTGGTGTTGGTTTATATACATGTCAAGTATAAACTTTGAAATCATAACGGTTCTCAAGATATAGAGCGGACACGATCTTTACCATAGGACATGGGGTTGTCAACTAAAACCAAATTTTTTGACCTTGACCTTTGACCTAGGAAGTTGTACATACATTATGACACACCCTTTGGTGTTGATTAATATACATGTCAAGTATAAACTTTGAAATCATAACGGTTCTCTAAATATAGAGCGGACACAATTTGTTACGGACGGACGGACGGACGGGCGGACAGACGAACAGACTGATCAATATAGGGTGTCCGCCATTCGGCGGGGCCCTAATTAATTGTTTACATATCAGTTTTTACAATTATTTATAGATTTTTAATTTCATTAATGATTTTAGGTTTTTAGTATTTATAAAAATTGGAGTAGAGACTTTGAGGTATTGTAAATTGCTCATTGTTGAAGGCTGTATCCTGACCTAACGTTGTTAATAAAGGTGCCATTTGGTCTCTTGTGGAGAGTTGTCTCATTGGCCATCATACTAAATTTTTATTTCATCAACACCAAGGTATATTCTCCATCTTCTTGTTTAAGAATTTAACGCGTTGAATTCTGCTGAGCACTTTGTTTCTTCCCTGCATTAGCATGCTGTAAACCATTCCTATTCTTGGAATAATAGCTTCTATTTTCTCTTTATTCTCCATGTCCTCTGGTGTTAAGAACATGGTTAATATTAAACTGAAAACTGTTGGAAACTTTACCATGAACTCGCTAATAATTTCATTCCATTTAAAAGATTTCAAATCCTCTGGGTTTTTTTTCATCAATTCACTGACGTAAAATAGTTTCCTATTTCTTAGAAGATTGGACATTAAAATTCATTTCTTCCATAAAACAGCACAAAATGTTCTCTTTAAAACCCTCAGTTGTGAGAAGTTGTTTGATAATTTCTCTTTTGTTTTCTGTTTTAATGACTGATATCAGAATTTCGGTGTCTGCTTCTTTCATAATTGTTTTTGCATTGATATCTAAATTTTTTTTTAAATCCATGATTTTCTCTACCATTCAATTTTTCACAACAGGAGTAGGCTTTGATACAATGTAATCATGATCTATGGGTGCTGAAATTGTTGATCTTTGTTTATCTTCTTTGCATTTAGATTTTACAATTGAAGATTTCTCGTTATTTTTGGAATACATATGATCAACAGATGTTGAACATGAACCTGTTTGATTTGATGTTGCAGAATCAGATGAAGCCAATGAAGATGTTAGGTTTGATATTACAGACTCTGAAGAAGCCATAGATGTCATAGAAGCTGTTTGGGTGGATGTTGCTGATTCAGATGTAGCAGTAGAAGTCAATGAATCTAATGCAAGTTGATGAGAAGATGATGCTGATAATGATGATGCAGACTGTAAAGATAGGATACCTGATACATGTACTTGGTCTGTTTCTGTATCTATTTAAAAAGTGAAATGGAAAAATAAAGAAGAGCATACAAATTTGTGCCAATTAATAAAACTGTTTTCAAAATAGGAAAATGTTGATTCATAAAACCAAATTTTAAAATAAGATTATTACTGTCATACACATTGTGCCTGTCAAACAGAATTTAACTGATATTCTTAGATAAGTTAATTTAAGTCTTGTACGAGACCTCACACCGGTTTTGATACTGGAAAGAAACAGGACAGGTGTTACATGTAAAACAGGATGTGCTCACCCTTCCACAACATCTGATATCACCTTATGTTCATAGGATTTTGTTTACTCCTTTAGAATGTTTGAATGTTGTCTGCTTTGGTTGATTGTTGTTTTTATGAGTTTTCTCAGAGTCAGAGTGACAGCAAACCAGAACTTCCTGCATGAAAATGATATTTGCAAATCTTGAAACTCAAACAGGATCAAGTAAAAATTAAACATTAACACACACACAAAAAAACCACATAACAATCTTTTTTCAACTCCTGTCTAAAATCATTTGAAGATACAATCCTTGATATACTACATGTACCTATCCATATACTTATTAATTACACCATTCCTGTTCAAACTAAAATTACTCATAAATAAAAATAGATCATATTATAAGTATCACTTTTGACCATCTATCCATAAAATTATTAATTTTACCATTTCTGAGCAAAGGGAAATAACTCAAAATAAAAGTAAATAGTATCATAAATATTGCATTTCACTACTGAAAGCTAAAATCGTGAAAAAGAACTTGACGTACATTTCGTCACAGGAAACCACATATCTAATTTTGAAAAGATTTCATCATAGCGTTTCCATGTTAATAAACGAACACTGCTTGGCAGCAAATGGAAAAATTGGTTATTGATAAGGTGATGTACGGTGGACGGGCTGTCCACCGTACATCACCTTATCAATAACCATTTTTTCCTTTGGTTAATAATTGAAGGAATCCACCATTTGTTGTTGTTTTTCCAAAATTGTTATCCCTTGGTCAAGGTACAATGTCAAAAGTTAAACCAGCACAATATCGTGGCTACCATAATTTAATTCTTAATTTTTTAATAATCTTAGTTAGCTATTGTGCATAATAATTCAATTTTAAAGTAATTAATTAATAGTTATACAAAATTACAATTATATGTATTTACAATGGTTCCTGGTCCCCCAGAAACTTTATACTAAAGAATCTGTATTATCTGCAATTTTGCAAGGGTTTCATTGGGCACCACCCAACTCATTGTTGCCAGGTTTAAGTAAACATATATTTTAAATTAATTACCTTCATCTGATAAATGTAAACCAATGAATGAAATGTCATCTTCATCTTCACTTTCACTGAAAACTGTTGCATATTGGGTAGATGGTTTGGGTGTTGACATATTTATTCTTTTTGGTGGATTTATATGTGGTGACGATTCCAGCATTTTTTTGGCATTCATTGTAAAAATCAGTATTCTTTTTGTGAAGAGTGTCAACTTTTTTACTGCATTTTTTACATACTGTCCCACTTTCAACATTAATTCTACCATATTTCTTCAATAAATATTTTAAACAATAATCTTTTTCCCTTTTAACTTTCGGATGGTTTCTACTCTACGGGCCTCCTTTGCAAATTTCCCACACACTATACAAATATCTCTATCACATTCTCTCTGCTTGATAGGTGTACCTTGGCCTACATTCATCCTTTTGGTGTCGGAAGTCAACTGTATAAAGGAAAGATTAAAAGTATGCATCATTAACACAATTTTCCTGTAAACTCTGAAAAGCCTGTATTACATGAAATCGAAAGGGATATGCAATTTACAAAGTAGTTGAGGTGTGTAATTGGGATGTATAAGTATCCATCAACAGCCATATAGCTTTTAATTTGAAGCAATCACCACATACATGTACTGTCTTTATTTATTCCATTACACAAAGAAGCAATATTCTTGTATAGCCCACCATAAGGTATGGGTTTTTCTCATAGTTGAAGGCTGTACGGTTGCATGTAACTGCTTACAACAACTTCATTTGAACTTTGGTGGATAGTTGTCTCATTGGCAATCATACCACATCTCCTATTTTTATAGCAGTGTTGATAGCATACTTGACGATAATGTACCATAATCTACTCCTTAAAATTCATGATTTTCAAATAAACATGATTTTTTTTTAATATCAATAAAAAGAAGCTGGTTTAATATATTTCATTATTCTGTCCCTTTATTTTTTATTGATATTCAAACTGCGGCACAAATTGAACTAACCTTGGTCTTTGTTAAATTTCAAAATCTACATATATAATTCATGTTTGTTTTGTTGTTCAGGTTGGTGCTAAAAGTCTCTTCACATCTATAAATAAAAATATTTAATACAATATTTTATCCTGAAATCAACCAATTTTTATTCAATTAACAGGTGCACATATAAATGTTTGTTTTTTTTATTTACCGGACAAATAAAGTTTTTGGTATCATATTTTTAATTAGAGTTGAGGATGCAGACAAGGAAGAAAAGTAAACCAGTCTAAGATGGACATGATAGCTTAAGAAGACACCACTAAATCTTTGAGATAGTGTGTAAATGTTGCTTATTTCATCTGTATTACTTAATTTAAAATATGGTCCTCAAGCTCATACAAATAAATTTTAACAATTAAAGTATATTGTGTTTTTATCCTGCACCTATTAGAGGTTCCCTTTTTTCAAGTTTTGTAACCGTTGCCAATATAGCTTTTATTTTCAAACAATGACCACATACATGCACTGTCTTTATTTATTCCATTAGACAAAGAAACAATGTTCTTTTATAGCCAACCATAAGGTATGGGTTTTTCTCATAGTTGAAGGCTGTACGGTTGCATGTAACTGCTTACATCAACTTCATTTGAACTTTGGTGGATAGTTGTCTCATTGGCAATCATACCACATCTCCTATTTTTATAGCAGTGTTGATAGCATACTTGACGATAATGTACCATAATCTACTCCTTAAAATTCATGATTTTCAAATAAACATGATTTTTTTTTAATATCAATAAAAAGAAGCTGGTTTAATATATTTCATTATTCTGTCCCTTTATTTTTTATTGATGTTCAAACTGCGGCACAAATTGAACTGACCTTGGTCTTTGTTAAATTTCAAAATCTACATATATAATTCATGTTTGTTTTGTTGTTCAGGTTGGTGCTAAAAGTCTCTTCACATCTATAAATAAAAATATTTAATACAATATTTTATCCTGAAATCAACCAATTTTTATTCAATTAACAGGTTCACATATAAATGTTTGCTTTATTTATTTACTGGACAAATAAAGTTTTTGGTATCATATTTTTAATTAGAGTTGAGGGTGCAGACAAGGAAGAAAAGTAAACCAGTTTAAGATGGACATGATAGCTTAAGAAGACACCACTAAATCTTTGAGATAGTGTGTAAATGTTGCTTATTTCATCTGTATTACTTAATTTAAAATATGGTCCTCAAGCTGATACAAATAAATTTTAACAATTAAAGTATATTGTGTTTTTATCCTGCACCTACTAGAGGTTCCTTGTTTTCAAGTTTTGTAACCGTTGCCAATATAGCTTTTATTTTCAAACAATGACCACATACATGCACTGTCTTTATTTATTCCATTAGACAAAGAAGCAATATTCTTTTATAGCCCACCATAAGGTATGGGTTTTTCTCATAGTTGAAGACTGTACGGTTGCATGTAATTACTTACATCGACTTCATTTGAACTTTGGTGGATAGTTGTCTCATTGGCAATCATACCACATCTCCTATTTTTATAGCAGTGTTAATAGCATACTTGACGATAATGTAGTCCATAATCTACTCCTTAAAATTCATGATTTTCAAATAACCATGATTTTTTTTTTAATATCAATAAAAGGAAGCTGGTTTAATATATTTCATTATTCTGTCCCTTTATTTTTTTATTGATGTTCAAACTGCGGCACAATTTGAACTTACCTTGGTCTTTGTTAAATTTCAAAATCTACATATATAATTCATTTTTGTCTTGTTGTTCAGGTTGGTGCTTAAAGTCTCTTCACATCTATAAATAAAAATATTTAATACAATATTTTATCCTGCATTCAACCAATTTTTATTCAATTAACAGGTGCACATATAAATGTTTGCTTTATTTATTTACTGGACAAATAAAGTTTTGTAACCGTTGCCAATATAGCTTTTATTTTCAAACAATGACCATATACATGCACTGTCTTTATTATTCCATTGGACAAAAAAGCAATTTTCGAAAAGAATTAATTCGGTTTGTTTTTTTATTTGAAATGTATTATATTTTTATGTTGTGATCTTTATAGCCGAACTTAAGGTATGGGTTTTTCTCATCGTTGAAGGCTGTATGGTTGCATGTTATTGCTTAAATCAACTTGAACTTTGGTGGATAGTTGTCTCATTGGCAATCATACCACATCTCCTATTTTTATAGTGTTGTTGATAGCATACTTGATGATAATGTACCATAATCTACTCCTTAAAATTCAGGAATATGATTTTCAAATAACCATGATTTTTTTTAATATCAATAAAAAGAAGCTGGTTTAATATATTTCATTATTCTGTCCCTTTATTTTTTATTGATGTTCAAACTGCGGCACAATTTGAACTTACCTTGGTCTTTGTTAAATTTCAAAATCTACATATATAATTCATTTTTGTCTTGTTGTTCAGGTTGGTGCTAAAAGTCTCTTCACATCTATAAATAAAAATATTTAATAAAAGTTGGTTGATTGCAGGATAAAATATGTTATCCTGATTTAGAGTAATTTCTCGCAATTTGATTGGCTGATTTTCAGTCGAGGCAAATAGGAAATTGCATAATATTATGAAATATCCTAATTAAACACATTATTATGAAATTCAATAATATTAGTTATTCGAATAATTTTGTTGCTATATTATGAGATTTCGTAATTCATAAAATTATGGAAATCCATAATATAAGAAGAAATTTTGATTTTCAATTAATTTTTTCGTTCGTTTTTTGGACCCCTTGACTATTTTTGGGAAATTCTTCGGAGAAAAAAGTTATTTCTGAGTGGCGTCTATATCAGGGCGTTAGGAACAACAGTCAGATTTTCTACGAAACGCCTAAAATTCTCCCGAATCCCCGCTTTATGAATTATTTCGAATATTTGACAATGGGAGGTAATCCATATCGACTAAATGGGCAAATTGCGGTTATTGTTCTTTGATAATTATATTTTTATCTTATGTTGATGATGTGAATTTTTAAAATGTCTTTATTACTTTGCAGTGATTTACTTCTGTTTACATCTGTTTACTTTAATTCCTTTATTCATCTTAAATCATATAGTTAGGCCACACCAATTAAATTCCTCGTTCGACAGACCAGTCCCCATAATATTTTTGTCTAAACAAATTTTTTTTTTTTTTTTTAATATTCCCCCTTTCCAGCATCTGGAAATGTAACTGGGTGTATTTCCCGCGCCTGTTTTTTTGTAAACATTTAAGAAATGACATTTAAGAAATGTGGTGCACACTGAATAATCCGCGTAGCGGGTTATTTAAAAGTGTGCACCACATTTTTTATGTTATTTCGAATGGACAGAAAACATATTAAAGTCATTTCTTAAAATTTAATTCTAAAAAGAAGTAAATCATGATAATAACGTTGATAACGTCTCGGTCGCATGACAAAATTATGTCTATGAGCTGATAGACAAAACACTTTCAGCCAATCAGAAGACGTGTTACATCCAAAATTAAATTATTACTAAATTAATTAGCGATCGTCAGAGCGTTTTAATCGACGTCAAATCGCGATCCTTTAAACTGTCTCGAGCATAAACACATATTTCTTATCAAAGTCACGACGAAGAAACACACAACCAACATACATGTATAACACAAAAAACTAAAAAAGTATACACATTAACGAACACAATAAATCCCTAAAACCTTGGGTGAACTCAGGTGTTCGGGAAGGATAAACAACTCCTGCTTCTTGCAAGACACCCGCCTTGTTTCTAATTATAAGTCAGGTCTTGTGAATGAGGAAAGACATCTATGAAAGTTCAATGAAAATCATTCAAGACAGTTAAAATAATTATTGAATTATTCAGTTCGATATCTGATGTTCTTAGAAAGTAACAGTAATACAAGAAGCCATAAATATGATGCAATTAAAAGTGGGCATTACATGTTGGTGAACAGAAAAAAACACATCAGCAGTTGATATATTAAAGAAATGCCAAAGTTCAAGTTGTAAATCAAATTTCATACCATCTTGATCAATATTGTATGAACCTATGATTTTATTTTTCCAAAAAAAAAATATAATTCGTCGCCTTTACTTTTGAAGCTTCTCTTCAAAAATTTGTAATTTTTTTTTTTTTAATTTTCAAATCGCTCGCTCGCACTAATTTCTGGAGTGGAAAAATCCTTAAAACAAGAAATTAAATTGTTGTGGCCTTAAAGACGTTAAAAATTAAACGTAGTTGTTCAGACTGTTGTCATTTTGAACAATAAAACATTGATAAAATAATAAATACATCTGGTGATAATGGTGTAATTTTTCCAAATAAAATAACGACAATTAACAAATGAATTTAACAGTTAAAAGTATATTTTGTTATCAATTTTGTATATGCAGATATTTACTTTATTTATTGCGTGTATAAGACAAAATAACGATAAAAATGGTTTCAAGTTAAATTATAAATGACATTGCCTTTTCCCTATTTTGTTGGGGTAATACATAACCTTTTGTTAAATGAATCATTGGTTAAACTAGGATTCACACATTTTGATGAGATTCAAACCAGTTTTCAATCAACAAATAAAGTTGTAGTCATTTTTCTTGTACATGGAAGAATCCTATAATAAACTCCAGATTTAGCATTATGTCTTTTTTTTTAAACTGAGCCCTATCCGTGATCAAATGATTTCCTAAATAGTATGCAGTTGTCAAATTAATGGTCATAATGGAACGTTAAGAATTAAGACACATACAAAATGCAGGGTATTCGTAAACGAATAATTATCTTCTGAACGTACACTATCTAAATAAAAATCTAATCAGATTAAGTAGACACACTTCTGTATAATATCATTCCGAGTGATAAGTTTATCCGACCAGCCTACAGTTATAACATCACAGTTGTTTGAATTATTACAAAGAGATGTCTCACTATGCCTGTGATCTTGATTTAAAGGGGAATTAGTTAATATTTTTATCGTTATGAAAGTGTTCATTATACAAAATATAAATATTTAACTTAACAAATGACAAGAAGGGATACTGTGCAACGATTAAACAAATTAACACCGTATAAAATCGATATATTAAATTATTTCATATATAATGTAAAATGTATTCAGAAAAAAGTTAATCTCTTAATGAAATTTATTTCAAAATTGTTACTGATAATCTTACTTTCACAAAGTCTTAATTAAGATTGTTAACCACAGTGTGTTTACGCACACCGGTCTATTCACTTGCATCAAACTTTTAAAAAGTTTTAATGTCCTTATGAATGTTATAAATTTAAACTAATTCTGATTTGGTCTCCAAGATTATTTTTTTACGAAAGCATTATCATGATTAATCATTTAAAACTGATTTTAACAATAATCAAAACACTAGAGGTTTTCTTGATTTGTACGATTTATTCATATCAATTATTTATTACTTATATCCAACCAACAGGCATGATGAAACATCATTGATCCTGTATGTGTTCCAACAATGTTACAAAAGAGTGTGCGTTCAATTAGCATGATAAGTGATAAAACCTTTGAAGGACAAAATTAATGTACCTGTCGGATATTTTTATTATAGAACAAGTTGTCGTTGTGATGCATCGTTCTTTCATCACATTTAAATAAAGAAGTTATTCAAAACATCTTCGTTAAACCTGGTTTTACAGCTAGCTATATATAGCTTAACCCCCCACTTGTATGGCAGTCGCATACAATTCCATTATATTGACAACGATGTGTGAACAAAACAAACAGACACAATAGGTAAAAATGTCAAAAATTGGGGAACAGCGGTCAACATTGTGTAATAATCTTAATCACTATAAAAACAAACCAATATATAATAAAGAAATACAAAAAGGCATATAGACATAGCACATAAGCAAAAATGAAAGACAAGAATACTAAAATTGACCATAACACAATGACGGGATGTATAAGTACAGAGCCACGTCATATGTAACAAAGAAACACAAAAAGACATATAGACAAATAACATTAGCAAAAACATGAAAAAGGAAAGACAAGAATACAAAAATTTACCATAGCACAAAACACAATAACAGAACGTTCCATCTCTTTTGAAATTCGTCTGCGATATCTCTCAAATCATTTGGGTCAGTTGGTTATGAAATCACCTCATCTTTATATTCTTCAACTATTGCTCGGCAAACCTTGGGTAAAAATTTGCTTACAGTATTCCGAGCAACTCTTAAGTCATACTGCTAGGTAGAATACTTTTCACCAGTAGCTTATTGTCTTAATGTGATGGTAAATTTGAAACCAGGCGACAAGGCTCTTCTATATAGAGTATCTGTCTTCTTGATTCTTGGTTTAACTCTTTCAAATATAATGCATCGAACATCTCTGGTGGCATTCTCAGAAAATTAAAGAAGGAAGGTTCATCCTCGAATCGTAACTCGTTCATCAACTGACCATAATGACCACACTGGAGCCTCCTTTCGGAGGATAACTAAGATCAACCCCAACAGGCCTAAAAGTCTAAAGTTTCTTTTTATTCTTCTTATTCGCTTTCTCAATAACAATATCATGGCCAGGTCGTTAGGATTGTGTTTCTGTGTAAATGATTGTAGAAGAATAACTACATTTACATGGTCTTGTATTTTCATGGTTCAAATGAAGTTGATGTTTCAAACAAAACCTGGAGAGTTTTTTTTATATTTTATCTGACAATGACAATGAGCATGACTAGAACTCGAAATGGTCGTGGTATGAACGTATAGTCAGGTCGTAAGAAGAGCGTGATGAGGACGGCATGGGTGTGCTAGAATCGTACTATATGGTCTTGAACAGGGTGATATAAACTTGGTAAAGTCGTAGTAGAAGCGTTGTTCGGTCGTGGGGAGAATGTGATTGTCGTAGTAAGGTCGTAGTAACGTCGCTGTGAGATCGTAGCGCAGTCTCTCCGACTAGAATCGCGCTTTTGCTACGATGGTACAGCAACCTGTACGATCTTACCACGACCTTACTGCGCTCTCACTTCGCTTCTACAACGAGCTGATTTCTCCACGACCGCACCACGATTGGGTTGAACGTGTTCAAAGTTGTTCCACGCTCATCACGATTATGAAAACCTTATCACGACCGTCGACATTTGAATTTATTTTTCAGAGATCGAAGTACGATCTGGTCTAGTGTGACGGGGGTTAATCATATTTTACTATATATATATATATAAGTGATAACAAATATTTGCCACTGGACGTTTGATTAATTTCAATCACTTGTATAGTCAGAATAATGTTTAGGGTAATTATGAACTCCCTACAAGAGACCCAATGACCAAGAAGTTAACAACTATACGTCACCGTTGGCCTTCAATAATGAGCCCACACCGTTTAGTAAGCTACAAAAGGCCCCCAGATGACAAATGTAAAACAATTCTAACGAGAAAGAAAACGGCCAGATTCATGTACAAAACAAGGACCAAAAAATACATATTATTACAACTACAAACGACTACCACTGAAATACATGCTCTGAGTATACTGCATGAGACGGGGTTAAGCTAGTTTTCTGGAGCCAAACCTTCCTCCTAACCTGAAACAGTGATGAAACAATACAGCATATTAACAAACTATAAATGTACCTGAAAAAGGGCTTAAATCATTAGATATGAAATTTAGTTGATAAGGGCTTTGATCGTTAGATCATTACAAAACAGAAAAAAAAACATCTTAACAAAACACAGACCGGACGTGGTAGGGTTCTTATATATACCTACAACAACAAGAAAGTCACTAAGAACAGATATGAGAGGACTCGCAGTTACTGACAGTTTATTCAAAACCAATAACAACTAATAAAAAAACATGTTTCTAAGACTAAAATATCAATCAGTACACATCCAACATCTAATCTATTTAGTGTAAAGGTGTCATTAACAGTCAGAAAAAATCATGAATTCGTGAAATGCTGAGATACAGTGAATGTGCATAATGATATAACAATTATATTTATAGATTGGTTTTATTTTAGCGGTAACAAAATCACCAATATTCAAACAACACAGCTGTCTTTTAATACGCCTATGCCAGACCCAAAGACCTCTAAATTTCTATTGGCACTATTATTCAAATGGTTTCTGTTAGATTGTCACAAACTGACCTTGTTACAAGAATAATAAATGTCGGTGTATCGCAATATTTATTAATATGGTAATACAAGTTTCAAGAAAGAGTTTGTCAATAGAAATGGATGTTTAAACATCAAAATCTAATTTCATTGAATTTTTAAAGTTTCATGTTTTTTATATGATTTCTTCAGTAGTTTTAACATTAAAAAG
Source organism: Mytilus californianus (assembly GCF_021869535.1). Taxonomy (NCBI): domain Eukaryota; kingdom Metazoa; phylum Mollusca; class Bivalvia; order Mytilida; family Mytilidae; genus Mytilus; species Mytilus californianus. Next base: position 7,031,722 of record NW_026262670.1, read on the forward strand.
ATTTGTACAAAAAAAGTGCCAGACAAGTATACGACAGTGAAAATGCAATCACACGACATCGAATAACGAAAAAATGTATGACGAGATTAATGCATGAGTGTCTACATTATACTAATGTTTATTATTAATAACTCAAAAATCCAAATGCATGGACAAAAACATGATTGACAATGTGACAACTATCCACCAAAGTTTAAATCAAGTGGATGAAAGCAATTATAGGTAACCGTAGGCAGGGTTTATATCCCTCCTTTATCTCTAATATCAAAAACAGAGTTTCTATTGTTCCGGCTAAAAATCTATGAAAATGCACTGATATGCCTGGACTGGGAATAGGATAACAGGATTGGTGTAACCCCTCTTCCTTTTTTATTCTGTTTTTCTTTGAATTAAAAATAATGAATGTTTTTTCTCTGTTAGATATTATCGTAAACACAATCTTAGAGTGGTTTTTGCCCCCCCCCCCCCCCCCCCCCCCCCCACCATAATTCTTTTAGAATAAAACAAATCTGGATAAGCTGAATACTTTGCAGTAAATTAATTTGCATTTTGATTTGCTTTAATGATAGAATGGCAACAATCTGCACAGTTGTTTTCCTCCAATACTAATAGTGACTTTAATTCAAAAATGTATTTGCTGCATATCAATATCTAGATGTTTGTATGCTTCTTTTGATCTCATTTGAAAAACAGTTTATTTTGACGGAATCGGTGTGTTTCATGGATTAACCAGTAGAGTATGGCCGGAATAACAGCATATAAGCAGAGTAAAGCTATCCATCCGTATGGCCAGAAGAATAGACATTTCTGCTATTTTCCGGCTAACCGGAAGAAAAGCCACTGCCTAACAAAAAAGACACTAAGTATAGATCTGAGAGTACTCGCAGTTACTGACAGCTAGTTGAAAGCCAATGACAACTTATAATAAAGCATGTAAACATCCTAAGATTATAATATCAGTACATATCCAACATGCAATAGATTTAGTAAAAGCCGTCATTAAAGTCAGAGAAAAAACGTGTGCCATGCAAAAAAATAGGTATCGACAGAAAATTTTAGTGATAGCATTGGAAACATATCGATAACTCGAATGTCCTAGATTTTATTGTTTACAAAAGGTCTTAAACAGCCTGAAAAAATACAAACAAACGTCGTGCTGAGTTACTTTAGTCGAGCGCATCCGAGAATGTGTACTTAAATTGGTCCATTTTTTGTTCTTGTTACCAACTAATATTTTTATTTAAAAACTTGTTTTAGAGAAATTATTTCTTGCAAAAGCCATGCAAACAAATGTATCAAATCGAAAGAAAAGTAAAATAAAAAGGAAATCAGAAAAAACAAATACACAGCTGATACGAACCAACACATTCGTTAAAATAAAAGAATTCGGGTGTGTAAAGTAGGAGTGAAACACAACAGATTTCTTTCCTAAATTGTTAAAAAATTTTAATTTGTAGTAACCCCTGGGGAAGGACGAGTGAAATGAATTGAGTGCTAGGGGTGATCCGCTGGAATCAGACTCTTTCCGATGCTATATATATAATACATGATGTGGGTGCACAGTTCAGGGGCAATATACCACAAGGTCAGATGCGGATCTGTAAAAAGGGGGAGGAACCCCGACGAGACGACGTTCGGAGATAAACTCAGAAAAACAGTAAACAGTCTGTATAATTATAAATGTAGCTAAAAAGGATGAGCTGGGGCACCCTGCCCCTCCCCTCTCCCATAATCCGCCTTTGAAGGTTAATATTAACACAAAAGTATTAAAAACTAGAAATCAAGTTTTCACATGTATAAAGATACATGTCAGAAATCGTTAATTGATCAGATATTTGTAAAATTGCATTACCAACTCAAATTATATTTTAGTATTATATATTGATATGGCATTATATCAGAAGCGGATTCATGCGGGAACGTAGCGGGCGTGCATCTCCTCACCTAAAATTTGCAAAGCATGGGTTGTCTTCAGCTTAATTAAAGACATTTCGATAATTATAACTCAGGAAAATGTTCGCATCGCTCCGCTCGGCGAAAGTTTAAGTTTGTGCCCCCCTCCCCCTCACCTAAGATCCTGGATCCACCAGTCTTATCTGCCTTTTGTAAAATAAACCACATGCGAATACATTCTAAATATTAGAAAAAATATGATACGGCTGCGATAGTCTCGAGGGGAGGGGGGTGGGGGGGGGGGGGGCACTTCAATATTTTTTGGTAGGGGTGAGCAGCTGAGACATCAAGTACCCCACCCTTTTCATACATTTTGTTTGTCAAAAATATATACCTTGTCATATATCAAATAAAAAATAAAAAAAACTATAGATATATTTGGATATTTTTCATCTTCTGGTACATTAGTATAGAGATTTTTTTTTGGTCCCGCTCATCATCAAGTTTATGTTTAGAAGCAACGCAATTGTACACACCTTGCTTTTCAGTTTCCTCTATTTGATCCTTTTTATATCTTTCATTTTGAAGAAATTTCAATTTCAATAGACAATAAAATTTGTTTGGTAAGATAAATGTGGTAACACTCCCAGAGAGTTACACTTTCACAGGGTTTTATATTATATAATGAAAAACTGTTAAAAAGTTACATTGCTCTTGACACTATGGAATTTCTTTTAATAATTGTTATCATGTTTCATTCATACAAACCTTTGAATGTTAATTAGGTGCACATGTCAAAATGGTCGGATTTATAGCATCTAGCTATATTATAACTACCATCAGTGGAAATACCACATTGGAATAAATAGAGATTAGTGGATTGACAAATAACTGATGCATTTACGACTCTGGTTTTACCGCACCGAAATTAAATACTGACAACTGATTAGTTTCAAATACTTATGATATAATATAGCAACCTATTGATATATTTAATCTGATTTTCTCACCTATTCCAGCGGCTCATCCCTAACACTCATTACATAGTAAGTGCTCCCCCCTCCCTACCCTAATCCTCTTTAAAACTTTAAAAACACAGTGTCATTCCTAGTAAAATCTTACAATCCCCAAAGTACAAACGAATTAAATAAACAACACAAAATTACTAGAAGACACGTTTTTTTTTAATATATTATTCAGTTAATTTTACACATATTTAATTTTTTTCTCTCGAAAATCAATCAGCTAAAAATTCATTTTTCAAGAAGTAGAAGAGATAATAAAATAAAAGTAACGTAGTTGGTGTCTCTTGATCATGACAAGTTGTTTATGAACAAAATAAGTGTGTATGTTGTATACTCTTTTACGATTCACATAACTAAGGCGGTTGTAAATTCTTAATGAAAATAAACCGAAATATTAAAGTTTGTAATAAAACACCTGTGACTTGTAAAAACTTTCTAACTACAAAGAAAGCATATGCCAAGTCAACCTTGGAAGCAGAATTTCTAGCAGAATCAATAGCAAACATCGGTCGAAACGTCATAGCTGGGTAATGAATATTCATATTTTAGTAGATTAACAAAACATGCAGCCATAGAAAGACAATAAAAACCGATACAATCTACAATATACATGTTGTATAAGAGATACAATATAGGATAGCTGCGTTCATATCCGTGGATATGGATATTTTAACACCCTGAAGTATCCAAGTTCACCCTGAGGCGAAGCCGTACAGAAGGGTGTTAAAATATCTACAGGTATGAACCACCTATGAACATATATAACGAATTCATCCCCGGTCTTAGTCCAAATCTGGCGTTTTTTAGATAAATTCGACCACAAAGTGTAACGTGAAAGCAACGTAGGGTACTACTTTTGGTACAACCCTTCAGATGGTCAAATATAAGACATTTTTAATCCAGAGACAGAGGAACTGGAATGGGTCAAATTTGGCGCCCAATGTTGTGAAAGTCAAACATCAAAGACAACAAGGAACAACCATGGAACTAAGGAAAACGCGCGTGAAGTTCCCCGGTGTAATAGGTAGCAACGTCCAGGTATATGGGTTTGGAACAACCCGGGGCTATGGGTTTTGTGACGACGTGCGTTAACCAATAAAAATTCTAGAAATATACTAGTACCCGGCCACGTCCCCTCTTTGAATTTGTTAGATGTATTTCTATGTGTATCCTTCTGATGAGTTAAGCCTTTTTCAACTGAATTTTTATAGTTCGTTCTTATGTTGTACTGTTACACCACTGTCCAAGGTTAGGGGGAGGGTTGGGATCCCGCTAACATGTTTAACCCCGCCACATTCTGTATGTATGTGCCTGTCCCAAGTCAGGAGCCTGTAATTCAGTGGTTGTCGTTTGTTGATGTGTTACATATTTGTTTTTCGTTCATATTTTGTACATAAATTAGGCCGTTAGTTTTCTCGTTTGAATTGGTTTACATTTGTCATTTCGGGGTCTTTTATAGCTGACTATGCGGTATTGGCTTTGCTCATTGTTGAAGGCCGTACGGTGACCTATAGGTGTTAATTTCTGTGCCATTTGGTCTCTTGTGGAGAGTTGTCTCATTGGCAATCATACCACATCTTCTTTTTAATTTAAGCCTGGCCTGGGATAAATGCTTATATTATTGTTTCAAATTTTGAACAGAGTGTGATCAACCTTTGAGTTGGAAAATGAGTTCCAGTTCCAGTTCGAATTTAAGTTGAGTTCAAGTTCGTATTTGAGTTTGGGTTCGAGTTTAAAGTTTAAGTTATACTTTGAGTTCGAGAAAAGGTCCGAGTAATAGTTCGAGTGAGAAATCGAGTTACAAGACAAAGTAGAGTTCGAGTTAAAAATATTGTCAGACAGTAACGAGATATATAGGTTTTGTTGAAACATGACTAGAATGAATACTAGTATATAAAAAGATGAAGTTGAATAACAAACAGAGGAATCGTCAATATTAACATGATTATGAAAAGAAAAGAAAAGAAAAATGATTCTAGAGGAAACGGGAAATACATACATATTAAACTTAATCTTTAGTCACTATATAAATAAGTCTAATTTATAGTGTGTTGGTGGTGGTGTTTGGGTCTTGTTTCTCTATTTTTAACTTCTTTGCCGAAATTCTCTATTCTGAATACATTACCACACCAGCATTCTCTTTTCTTTTGAACTATTTTCCTCTATACTGTTTAAAATTTTCGCCTTTTACTTTATTATCTATTATTTGCCCTGATATTCTGTAAACCCTATTCAGACTCTTTGATATGTATTCACGTAAGCATTATTTCATTTTTAGTTGGACTTGAGACTTGAAAACAATGTAATGATTGTTGAAGAAAATGTTGGTTTTTTTTTCGTCGTAATAATTATTAAACAACGTCAAATAGTACAGTAGCGACATTTGGTAACGAAAATAAATTTAGTATTAAAAACAAAATTAATATTATGTTAATTTTGAAAGAGTTTCCATGAATTTCAAAATTAGAAATGCAAGTAGGCTACAATTGCAATTACAGTTTCATATAAACGCCTCGTTTTGACGAAGGAAATGACTTGTTATAGTTTTTTCCAGATTTTATATAGCTTGACATATGATATAGACTAGATTACATTCACTTCATTTTAACTTTGATGGATAGTTGTCTCATTGACAATCATACCATATATCCTTATTCTTTTATAGGACTCTTATTGAAGACCATTTCCTAAAGATACTTGATAGGTTTTTTGTTTGCTTTTTGTCGTTGGATTGACTTCTTTTTTCATATAATTCATGTTTTACAAATCTTCTTGTATTCATACCCTGAATTCTTCAGATTTAAGACTTCAAAGATCAATGTTTGCCACTTTGTGATTGATTGATAGATTTGTATTGGATAAGGCCACATTCAGCACTATTGACTATATCTTGGTGGCCGGGTTGTTGTCTCCAATATTGTATTAATGGAATAAACACATTTTATTTACTCTGTAACGCCGACATAATCTCATGCGAAAAAAAACCCTTTCTATTGAGGGGCTTCCGTTGATTGTTCGGGATATATAAAAGAGGGACAAAAGATACCAGAGGGACAGTCAAACTCATAGATCGAAAACAAACTGACAATGCGCAGCAAGGAAAACAGTCAGAATAAGTTAAATCAGATGTCTTGTACAGAATGCACTTGCATGTACTCGATCGTAGTTATTACTCTTTGACTGATCGGAGATGGGCCGGCCGGTGGCGAACCCCTTACTGGTTGGGGACGAACGATGGAAGCAACAGATTTTACCTCATGAACCTGTTGAATCCTAAAAGTTCACCTGACAACAGTTACCGATAAATCAATAAATGAATGATATATATTCAAATCCGAACGGATGCTTACAACTTTCAAGTGTTCACTAGAACCAAGCCTAATTACCAACTGTGAACTGTGAATCGTGGAAATGCATGCATTTTGAATGTTCTTAAACAACTTTAAGTTTACATTGTATTAATCTTCAATTGTTTAAACCTATATGCATAATTCTAATAGTATGGCAAATTATATAACCGAATATGAAAAAAGCACAAATCTACAACGATTGTATCTAATATGTTACTTATACTATCCTAACGTTGACTGATTGATGACTGACCGATGACTGATCGCTAATTCTGTTTTACTAAGTACTAAAGGTTGCCACGGTTCTAAGCGTATAGACCATTTTCAACAACTCATGTAGGTGGCTATTGCAGAGCAGCAGGTCCATTCCTGTAAAACTCTTATGTATACTCTTTTTAAATAGCATTTTTTTTGTTCCCCGAAACGCCTGATTTTCTCTAGACAAACTGTATTAAGGGAGTAACACATGTTATTAACTCTGTAATACCGAAAACTCGGTCAACTCCGCTATACAAAATAGAAAGTTACTATTCTTCCGGTCAGCCGGAAAATAGACAAAGCATAGAATAAAACAGACTAAATAAAAAAAATGACGTAGGTATGATTTTATCATTTCTCTTTTATATAAAAACAGAAAATGTCAGCAGATTTGATAATTTCGTGTAGAATTCAATTTTGTTTGAAATGTTGCTTATGGAATACGTTCCCACCATACTAAGTTCAATGTATATTTCTCAAATAGCTGTATACTTCGTTGGAACACGCCGTTTAAGGGGTAAAAAGCTTTATTATACTAAATACTAGAAACAAACCGCGTCTTGAGAACTAATTGAAATGTCCAGTTAGAAGCTTCTATCTCTGTGCTACACAGGTGCTCCTAGAACGGAGGAAATAACTCAGAGAAGAAGACGACAACCAAAACACTGATGATTAAAACATTTCTCAGTGGTGCTAGTTCGTAGTATTTTTTATCTTCGAAAGGTGCGAGTCAAGTTCTGTCTCTGTGTGATACGGGTGCTCAAAGAACGGAGGAAATAACTGAGAGAAGACCATGATTTAAAACATGTCTTCAGTGATGAGAGTGTGTTGTATTTTTTTTTTCGAGTGGTGCGAGTTTTGTCTCTCTGACATGGGTCCTCCGAGAAAGGAGGAATTTACGCACAGAAGAAGAAAACAATTTAATGAATAAAAACACATTTCTTCCGAGTTTGAGTGGTGCGAGTTTGTGATGCAACTTGTAATAATTAGTAAGAGTGTTTGAGTATAGCGAGTTGGCCGTTGGCCGAGTTGTCATAAATTTAAAACAAATTGAATACAGAAACATTTCCGCCTGCTTACAATACGTAGACGGTAAGGAACCAGCTACGGAACTTTATTTGGGGTTGAATTAATTAAGCTACACTAATTAGATAATAATCTATTTTGTCATATAAACAAATCAAAAGAAATTACTATATGAAGTTATAAAGTACATTACATACACTAACTATTTATTGTTATATAATACTTCAGACGATCGTCGGCTCGGAGACAAACCGGCTAAAAACATTTGTTAACAAATGTAATAGTTTACATGCAGATAATCATCATATTCCCCATTTCCATTCTCAATTTTATCAGGAACAGACCGAAACTTAATCACTAGACCAATGTGTTGTAGAAGCTGTTCCTTTTAAGGGCATATAAGTAAATAAACATTAAAATGAGGGGACAACATAGCTAACAATGCACTATTTATGTGATTCAAGAGCTACACGATCTTCCAAATGTAATTATTTTTCTATGTGAAACAAGTGTTACACGAGCTTCCGAATGTAATACGTACATGTTTGCTTTATTTATCATTATGCATGTTATACTTCGGTATTCAGATATGTAAATATTCGGGGAAATCGTATGCTCTAAAAATAATCAAAAAGGAACGAAACCCCGGAAAGATTCTCAGAGGAAAGATTAGTTTCGTTGCCAAATTGTTTAAGGTCTGTTTGAAGAAGATTTTGATAATTCATGTACATGATAAGAGTGCACATCAGCATTCAGATGAAATTTGGGAAAAGGTTAATATTTACATTATATTCCTGGTATACGGAAATGACCCTATATATATGTAGGACTCTGAACCGCGATGGTACTCCGAACTGCGATGGTCACGCTGAAGTGCGATGGTTTGACGCTGAAGTACGTTTTTGATCATGCTGAAGTGCGATGGTGGCATTGTGACGCTATCTTGTTGATAGTTACGCCGAAGTGCGATGGTGGTTACGCTGAGGTGCGATGGATTACCTAACCTTTATTGTTAATGTGTCCCATGTCGACGAAAAGGTAAATTTGTTTGCTAGAAGCAGCGTTTCATGTTTATTAAGTAAATTATCGAGAACAGTAACCTGTTTAATTAAAAACAGTCATAACTAGATTTGTAATTGCGAGCAATAACGGATGGCACCCTTCTCCCCATTGCCACGGTAACGGCAGCCATTTTGAAAATTCGAAAGTCAAAGAGCGCATCTACACATGCCAATAACATTGTTGTAAAGTTTCATTAAGGATGGAGCATTTTGAAAGTTTAGACATTTTTGCTGTTTCCATGGTAACGGCAGTCATCTTGATTATGACATACCCCGATTGCAAATCTGCACATGCTGGTTAACATTATGGTATAGTTCCATGACAATTGGTTCATACAATTCCGAGATATAAGCTGGACAAAAAAAGTGGAAGAAAAATAATAAGAAAAATAAGAAAAAAAGAAAAGTAGAATAAAAATATGTCACCCCGACTCCGTTAAGGGTGCCATTATAAATATTTCCAGTCATAATTGTAAAGTTGTAGTTCGCTTTTGGCAAAAATAAGCCAACGTTCATACAGTCATTCAAGACGCTACATACAAGATTATTTTCCATTAAAACCAGTGCTAATGTCAATGACTGATATTGTGATAGCTGTTTAAGATGCAATTTAATAAGGGCCTTATATTAGTTTATTACCGTCGGTGTTTTTTTCTGCAACTGAAGAAAATATGGAATGTTTTTGCATATTCAACATGAATACAACTTGTATTTTTTTAATACTACCGAAAAAGGGATATAATTAGTAGACAGGGAAAATGTAAATATGATTCTTTTTCGAAATCTATAGAAGTTTTGTTTTTTTATACGATGGAGCTTGAAATTCTCCAACTACATATGGGTCCGCAGAGGTACTCCTCATATTATGATATTACGGTTAACGTGAAAATCATGAGAGCTGAGAGTTGATGTTACTTTCAGTAATCTCAGATGAGAGGAACAAAGTAAAGATAAGCTGTTAACGCAGAATAATGTTCTAATGCAGCAAATTTAAAGAAAACAATCTATCATTTAGTATGGAACTGTAAAAGAGAGGCGAAAGGTACCAGAGGGACATTCAAACTCATGAGTCGAAAATAAACTGACAACGCCATGGCTAAAAAAGAAAAAGACCAACAGACAAACAATGATACACAAAACACAACATAGAAAACTAAAGACTGAGCAACACGAACCCCACCAAAAACTGGGGGTGACCTCAGGTGTTCCAGAAGGGTAAGCAGATCCTACTCCACATGTGGCACCCGTATAGTTGCTCATGTTAGTACAAACCCGGTAATAAGTCTAATTCGGTAGGTCAAATTCGGGAAAAGGGGACAGGATTGTAGTTACGACATTAGGAACATATCCGTTATCATCTGTGAAACGGATATTCCAAGTAATGGCTTATATAGACCACTCGGCGGAGACCATCGCACTTCAGCGTGACCATCGGACTTCAGCGTCCCCATCGCACCTCCGAGTCCTACATATATATAAAATTTATGAAAAAAGGGAGCGAGATTTACTGTTTATTTTCATCTGTCAGTACTCATGCTTATTTTTTTCCGAAAATTTATTTTCAATTTTATATACACTATATAAAAATAAGGAGATGTAGTATGATTGCCAATGGGACATCAAAGTTCAAAACAATTTCCGGAAAACAAATATGACAGAAAAGAACCAACAACAACCACTGAAATACAGGCACATAAAAAATATGGCGGGGTTAAACATGTTTGAAGGCGCCAACCCTCTCTTTACCTGGTATAGTGGTGTGACGGAACAAAGCAGGAACAAACTAATTATGCAAAGTAATAAACGAAAAACACATATTAGGAACAGCAAAAAATGACATTCGACGATTTACAGGCTTCTGATTTGGGACAGGCACATATAAGGTGTTACGGGGTTAAACATGTTGGAAGGCTTGCACTTAAATATCAGTCCTGTTGACTATAGTTTCTTGCATTGTGTTTTGTATAATATTCTCATCCCGCCTTGTGTAGGATTATTTATTTACAGTTCTTACCAGGCCGGCAGGATATTCTTTTCACCCCCACCCCAAATAAAATTAGTTGGATACACACTTCGGAGGTATGAATGGGTGGGGAAAACTATAAAATATATGGTAAAGTTTCCTTAAGTGTGATATGAAATGCCCTGTAATTTTCTTGGTGTTAAGGCTGTTTTTTTATTCACAAATTTCCTTTCTTTTGACACTTTTGTATTCCACTTTTCCAACGCACCACACACGAAACCCAACCAATATTGATCAATATGGGAAAAGGTTACGTTTATAAAATCTCAAGTATTAAGAAAAAGGTAGAGCAACAGAACCCCAGCGGCACCAACTATCAATAAAGTATAAAAGTGCAACGTTACCCCTCCCCCCCCCCAACCTTTACCCCAAGGTACACACAAATTGACTAAAAACTAATGATCGGATGTAAAAGATAGTTAAGTCATCTGAAATTATTCGAGATTTCCTCATTTTTCTATCTCAAGTAATTACGTTATAATACCTTATCTATATAAATGGCATACGGCTATAGGTGATCTTATGTCCTTTCATAAACCCCCTCCCTCAAAATAAAAACAAACAAAAAACATAAGATAAAAAAAGAAAAAATTGTTTCCCTACACGCCAACTAATTTCATACATTTTATATCGTATGTTTTTTTTAGTTTAAGAAATACAAGGAATAATAAAATGCTCCGCTGGGCGCAGCTTGATACGACCACAGAGGTCGAACCCTGAACAGTTGGGGCAAGTATGGACACAACATTCAAGCTTGATACAGCACTGAATTTGGATTGTGATTAAATATTTGACACAGCATAGGTTTCTGACACAGATTAAATGTGGTCTAAGAACTTAAAAAAAATTAGTTTACCTATTCAAACCATATCATTATTATTTGCTTTTATATATAAATCAGAAATAACCAATTCAAAATGGAAAATTTTAAAGAAAAAAAAAGGAAAAAAAAAAATCCCCCCCCCCCTTTAATTTTTTGAACCCCCTTATGATTCATCACCCCCAAACTCAATCCCAGCCTTCCCTTTGTGGTATGGTACCTTGCAGTACAATTTCATAGAGATCCATACACTTGAACACAAGTTATTGTCTGGAAACTAGAAAAATGCTTGTTTTTGGCCCCTTTTTGGCCCCATATTCCTAAACATTTAGGACAATTACCCCCAAACTCAAACCCAGCTTTTCCTTTGTAGTATGGAACCTTGTAGTACAATTTCATAAAGATCCATTCACTTACACACAAGTTATTGTCCTGAAACTAGAAAAATGCTTGTTTTTTGCCCCTTTTTGGCCCCCAATTCCTAAAATTTTGAGGCAATTTCCCCTAAATCAATCCCAGCCTTCCCTTTGTGGTATGGTACCTTGCAGTATAATTTCAGAGAGATCCATACACTTGAACACAAGTTATTGTCTGTAAACTAGAAAAATGCTTATTTTTGGCCCCTTTTTGGCCCCTTGTTCTTAAACGTTTTGGGCAATTACCCCCAAACTCAATTCCAGCTTTTCCTTTGTGATATGGAACCTTGTAGTACAATTTCAGAAAGATCCATAGACTTACACACAAGTTATTGTCATGAAACTAGAAAAATGCTTGTTTTTTGCTCCTTTTTTGGCCCCAAATTCCTAAAATTTTGAGGCAATTACCCCCAAAATCAATCCAAACATTCCCTTTGTGATATGGAACCTTGCAGTACAATTTCAGAGAAATCCATACTCTTGAACACAAGTTATTGTCTGGAAACTAGAAAAATGCTTATTTTTGGCCCCTTTTTGGCCCTAGTTCCTAAACGTTTTGGGCAATTACTCCCAAACTCAATTCCAGCTTTCCCTTTGTGATATGAAACCTTGTAGTACAATTTCAGAAAGATCTATAGACTTACACACAAGTTATTGTCATGAAACTAGAAAAATGCTTGTTTTTTGCCCCTTTTTTAGCCCCTAATTCCTAAAATTTTGAGGCAATTACCCCCAAAATCAATCCAAGCATTCCCTTTGTGATATGAAACCTTGTGGTACAATGTCAGAGAGATCCATAAACTAACACACAAGTTATGTCTTGAAGTTACAAAAATGCTTATTTTTGGCCCCTAATTCCTTAACTGTTGGTACCATAACCCCCAAAATCAATCCCAACCTTCCTTTTGTGGTATTAAACCTTATGGTAAAATTTCCATTCACTTAAACTAAAGTTAGAGTGCGAAAACCAATGTGTCTTCGGACGACGACGACGCCAACGTCATACCAATATGCGACTTCAAAATTTTTTTGCGGTCATATAAAAACTAAAGTTGAGGAACAAAATTCTTTCATATAAATGCAGGGGAAGATGTCCATAATATCGTAATAAACTAATTAAAATATTCATATTTTTATTATTAATTTTATATTTTTTTCTTATGATAAAAATAAAATTTATAAAAGTTTTCATATTTGTTTTCAGAAAGATCTGAAAATACAATGAGGCAAGTAGGAATGACAGAGACATATTAATTTATACAAAACTTTTTATGATAAAGACAGTTGAACATTTAGATTACTAAGTCAACATCTGGTTATAATTAGTGAACCATTGAGAAAGTGTGACCACATAATTTATCTATAACAGATTACTGATAACATGCTGAGATAAAATTGTAGAAATATATTAGTAAATCCGGGCTTATGTCTTAGAGTGATTTTAAAAGTAACGAAATAAATGAACAGTTTGCAAATGATCATAGTTTCAAACATTTTATTTTAAAGTTAATTATATATATATATATATATACATAAGTATACTTTTCAAAACTGTTTTCTGCCATAAACTCAACTTTTTAAATGTAATTTATCTTTTTAAGAAAGAAAGAAAAAAAAGGGGGGGGGGGGGGTGTTATATCATTCAAAATATGTGTGCATCATTCTTCTTGTATAATTTCTTTTTTTTTTATTGTATCAATAATCAATCCATCACTTTTGCAGAGGATTCGTTGTATTTTTCATTGAGATTTCTTAAAATTAATAAATCAAATGCGACTGCAAAATACATATAATTTTTGTTCTTCAAAGTAACACAAGTACATATAGTGTGAGAATATCGAAGTCAGCAGTTTATCTTGATTACATCAAATTAATCAAGTCAAACCTATTTTAAACGTATGCATGGGGTTTTTCTAACCACAAAGATATCAAATGCCAAGCCTATCCTTGATGTAGAAATTCTGGCGGGATCTATTCAGTAGAACAACTTGAAGTACAACTAATGATTAATTTTTTTATTTACTAATCAATTTAAAGTAGATATTTTGTAATGTTTTGGTACAAATTCATTCGTGTAATTTAACAATATCATAGCTGCTGTTCACATATTATCTTTAAAATTAATTTTGTGTTTCCTTGTAATTGTTAAATCATACTTTTCAAATTGGAACACTCACAGTGAGGGGACGACCATTTGATATTCTTTTAGGTGGGTGGGGGATGGGCAGAAAGACTGATCATTTACTTTTCATGTGTTAAAAAATGTACTACGAATGCTTTTTTTTATTATTTTTTTTTACATTAGTTTCCAGCAAATCTTTAAAAAAAAAATGTCATAAACGACAGACTAAGCCTATAAATAAAAAGACAATGGCGCATGCATTAACAAGACAATAACCCAATGAAAAAAAGAATGACAAAGGAGCAAAAAAATCAGATGAACTATACAGTTAATAGATAAGAAACTACAATGATTTGTTTGCATTTCCACTTGATTACAATATCAATAGTATTATCGATTTAGTTTTGTTTAACACGTTTATAGATTTTGATCTCATATTAATTTTTATAATAAAAGACGTGTCCATTACCAATCCAAGCAACATTTTACATAGAGCGCGCCAAGTTTTTAATTATATGTCATAGATATTAAATATTATTTTTTATTTTGCTATAATATTTTGATTGACTATGTGTCCGTGTCTTTCCCACTCAAGTGTTTCGGATCTCAATTTAGGTCAAAACTGTCGACCAAGGCCGTTCATCCTCATCAGGTGCTGTAGCCGTATAATTATTTGTATATAATTGTTAACAAATGTAACTAATTAAGTCGTTCTAAATATGCATGCAATATTTGCCACTGGACGTTAAGCAACCAACAATCAATCATACATTAAGGAACATAAATGTGTGTCTCTTTTGTTAACTAAACGAACTAAACGTTCCTTTTTTGGGGTTGAGGTTTGGGGGGGGGGGGGGGGGGGGGGAGTATTCATGCAAAGCTGGCCATTACATTTCTCCTGCAACCTAAATATTTCGTCAAATTAAAACAAAAATAGACACAAATATTTCTAAAATCCAGTTGACTGAATGAATATAAGAAATCTAAAGGAAACACGGGACATATCTAAAGCACTTGTTTAAACCATTTTAACCTGTATACGTATGTATTTTAGTAAGGTATATAAGTAAACAATTGCAGAGACATTTTCCTGTGATGACATCTAGCTACACAACTGTAACTATCAGAAGATGAAATCATCTGAAAAAGGCAAGGTGACATTTAAAAATATTGAATGCTCATGCATCTCTTGACAAATACACACAATTTTCAAATTGTAACGTCGAAATAAAGTTTTGTACTTTTAATAAATTTAATTTATCTATGTCCGATATAAGTTGGACGCAAATAACTGTCAAGGTTCTTAAAAACTGTGTTTTTTGTCCGTAAGTGAACAAAAAGTAGGACGATTTTGCAATTTATAGCCTTTTGACCAAACGAAAATGTTATCGAAATGAAAATGTCAGTGACTTGATTAGTTACCCTCATTTTATTAAACATTACATGTATTCAAGAAACCTCCGACTAGCTTGAAACAAGGCCATTCGTTATTTAAAAATAAGGATTTGTGGTATGATTGCCAATGAGACATCTGAAGTGAGTGTATGCAATTATAGTCAACAACACGGCCTTCAAAATTGAGGAAAACCCATACTGTATAGTAGCTTATAGAATATAATTTATTTTAAAACTAAAAACATGAAAAGAGTATTGTGTTGTTACATTACTGTAACATTACTGTAACAACACGACTGTCACTGGTTGAGGGAGGATGAAGCGTTCGAATATGATTAACAATGCTATATTTCGTATTATGCCTGTCCCAAATTAGCAGTGGTCGTGAATTACTTTCTCTTTGATTAAATTTTCGAGATGCATTTTATTTTGCAATTAATCGGAATTAATTTCGTGTTTGAAACAGCAAAGTGTCTTAAATTTCCAATTAAATGTTAATTATTCCTGAATAGCAATCGATTTTGTTTACATTATTTTCTGAACTAAGTCTTCTGGACGTCTTACGTTCTGGTATTTAAAACCGTGTGGGATGGATAGATACGCAGCCACGTACGATCGGAACGTGTACGTTAAATCGGATGGTGCACGAGTAAGGGCCCTTGATGGGTTGGTTTACATGCTGGTGACTTTTTGCCCTATCCATACCCTAGTGCTTCAGTGGCAGTCTCCAATTCATAACATTCATACAGATCAGCTCCTACTTTGTAAAATCAACATATTCAGCATTTCGTATCTTGTACATGCAAGACATATTTGCCACTGGAGGTAAAACCACCAACTATCAATCTAGTATTGCTGTAGCGTACACATCAAGTAGAAAAATAAGTGAAGATTGGAACGTAACGATTTCATTGGCACATCAACATTGTTTTTATCACATATATATTTTCTCGCATCTTTCTATTTTCATAGGGTATCTATTGTACAAACATTTTTATTCGTGTATTGTTTTGAAGGGTTTCTATTGAACTATGGCCGATGCTGAATTATGACAGATATAGTTGTTCATGAAATTAGAAAAAAACGTCTTTTTTTGCTGTATTTTTATCCAATTTAAAAAAAATTGCATTGTTGACTTTTTTTTATGAAAATTGATACAAATAATCTTCAAACGTAATTAAACCAAATGCCATTTTTAAAAGAGGGGTCAATGAACTCGTTTTCAAGTTAAATCAGAAAACTGCATCTTTTCCCGATATGTCACAATTTGACGTCGCGAAAATAAAAGTTTACGTTAGCAATGTCATTACCTCCCCTGCATGTAATTGTATCGTATGCCCTTAATACGAAATTCTGTCTGATCTCTGTCGGATTACATTTGGTAGAATCGGGACGCTGTCGGGACAGATTCGGTGCTTTTCTACCATGCGAATGATAAAAATCGGATTAGAATCGGATTAAGAACGGGATTGTCGGGACAAATTCGCTTGGAAACGGTTGAATATCGACGCTTCCTGAATAGTATCTGATTGTTGTCGTGTTTAAATATATTTTTTTTTTACAAATTTTAATTTAAGTTTAGAATTTCCATCCACGATTCAAAGGATTTTGATCAGACTTTTGACAAATTTTAATCGGGAATGGACCTGTTAAGGACGGCATTAAAAATCGTAAATATGTGACCCCAGCTTAAACTGAAAGACAAGACAAGACTAGACAAGACATATCACATACTTTTAAATTATACACTGTAAAAATTGTGCTTAGAATTTAAACGTGTTGCAAGACTTATGTGCTTAGGAAAGTGTTTAATTTCTAAACATAAAAAAATAAACATGTTTTGGCTCTCAGCACTTCGCAATAAACATGTTTTGGCTCTCAGGACTTTTCAATAAACATGTTGCTGTGCTAAACATGTTTAGCTACTTTGTCAAGTATATAAAGCTAAACATGTTTTAATTCTAAGCACTTTCAATATTTAGACACTTTCCTAGACACGTTTAGAATTACAACACATTTAGGCCGAATACGGCATTCATATCACGTGCTAACTTTTGAGCGGGAAGAAGAAACAAAGAACCCGAAGTCAAAGGCCACGCTGTTTACTTCTGACCATAACTGACCGTAACTTGGCTGTTTCAGAAAGGTAAGGAGTTATGATTATACTGTCTTTTATTTTGTACTGCCAATTTTAAATGATTATTGACAGTTATAAGCATTATTTACAAGTACACTACCGTATAGTCAATGCAGGAGAGAAAAGGGGGTACCATCCCACGAAACAAGTGCTTGTAAGAGCTTTAAGTGTTCAAACTATCTTGTGTATAGATGATAAGAGTTGTTTAATGTTCTATCATGCAAGTTTGCATTTATTTTTTTTATTTTATATATGTTCTTGGAAAGGAGTTTGTGAGGATAATTTTCGTTCGGTACTCCTCGGCAGATTATAATGGAACATGAAGGGTAGCAGAATCTGCCGAGTCTTATCAGGATGAGGTGCATCATTCGCAAATCCAGTGTCATATCGAGTTCATTGTTTTCGTAAGCACTTCCGATATGCACAATCAACATTTCCTCAAAATAAATAGAAAGATGCTTGTTTATTTCAATAGTTATAAGCGGTTGTGATTTTTTTTTATAATTTTATTGATATGTATTGTTTTATTCTAGATGAGAGAAGTGCAGAGGAAATCATCATCTGTCTTGGCATGCTAAAAGAGGAGATAAAGAACAGTAGCAAATATGCTGCTAGGTAAGAATCAAAAGTGTATTTGATTTTAAAAATGCCAATATATATTTGATCAAATGAATAATATTAAGCATGAAAAGAACTTTTATATTAAAAAATATCAATTGATTCATCAGTAAATTTATGTTTTTATACCACGGTCCTAATGTTGTTATCTGGATCTTAAATCATGCTTTTACTTTTTGGTGTTGTAGTTCGTATTCTTATATTTTTATATTAATTCTACTTAGTTGCTTGTCAATATTTTTCTATATTTCAGGCCATTGACCAGCAGTTGGGTACTAAGAAAGGAGAAGCTCTTATTGACCTGTAAAATGAAAACAGGACATTTTCAAATTGTTTTGTTGTAGGGATGGGGTACAAGTAGACGATTGGTCAATATTATGTACATGTACCTTGATATGAATTTATTTTTGATTGTGTTCAATGATAAACTGGAAATAAATGATAACATAAATTCCTTTGTTTTATATGTTGTAATTTTGTTTTTAAAGCTAGAATTAGTATAATGATAATTTCATTTCAAAAGTTCTAGACTGTTTTACGAATATTTGAAATGAAGAAAAAATGCAATAGTCGAATGGCGTGAATTGAATTAAAGAAAAAACTCATTGAGATTGAAAAGGTATTGGTCACATTCACTTTGAGATGGAAATTCCAGTTTCTTAGTTTGATGCATTGGCTCCTTTTTGTGATGGTATGAAAACCTGTTTTATTGAGAGCTATCATACGTTTTACAGTCAAGCCTTCCGGAATATTAGTTTAATTGGGGCCTAATGAAGTAACGGCTTCTCACAATAAAATGATAAACATGTTTCTTCCCGACCCTTTATGGTCTAAACATGTTTACATTCAAAACACTTCACAGCTAAACGTGTTTCCAGACAAAACACTTCTCAGCTAAACATGTTTCCAGATACAACAATTCACAGCTAAACATGTTTACAGTCTTAGCACTTTTTAGCTAAACGTGTTTCTATTCTAAACGCTTTACAGCTAAAAATTTTTACATTCTAAGCACTTTATAGCTTGACACGTTTAGGCTGTTAGCACATTAAATATTAAACATGTTTAGATTTAAAACATGTCAAAAATCGGTTTCATAAATGTGTTTAGGAAAGTGTTTAGGCTCTAAACACATTTTTAAGAGTGTATATACTAAACACAGATTCGCTTATTGAAATGATGGATTAGTGAATTATTACAAACATTACATGAATAGCATGCAAAGGTCACGAATTAATATGTAGGTCCGCAGAGGTTAGCTAAACACCCGACAGTTAGGTGAGTTTCGTAACATTCGGGAAGACTCAACTGATATTATCTATAATCGGATTACAATCGTAACTATGTCGTGACAGTTTCTGCTGTATCGGATCGAAATCGTAACAATCGTTATTATGTTCTGTGATTTCTGGACGGTGTCCTGTTGAACGGACATGATCTGGAGAAATGTGTCATTGCTGTTTTTTTGACGATTGAGTCCAGATTGCAATAAGATCTTGCCTAATGCGAACAGTCTTTGCCAAAACCGTTCCGGATCAGTCCCGTTATTAATACGAAATTTGGCAATAATACCCACGGATATATATCTTCCGTCAGCGTCGGTTCACTGTCTGGTCACTCTCTGAACTCTGTCGGATCACATTCGGTATAATCGGGATGCTGTCGGGACATATTATGTCGTTCTTTACCATGTGAGAGATACAAATCGGATTAATACTGATTTAAAACCGTATAATCGGGACAAATTCGGCTGGAAACGGCCGAACTTGGACGCTTTCTGAACAATATCTGATTGTTATGATTCAATATATGTTTTTACAAATTTTAATTAAAGTTTCAATTTCCAGCCCCGATTCACAGAATCTTGATCAGACGTTTGACAAATCTAAATCGGGAATGGTTCTGTCAAGGACGGCAGTAAAAATCGTGAATGTGTGACCCCAACTTAAGGCCGTTAGTTTTCTCGTTTGAACTGTTTTATATTTGTCGTTTCGGGGCAATGTGTAACTTACTATGCACTATTGGTTTTGCTCATTGTTGAAGGCCTTACGCTAACCTATAGTTGTAACTTCTACGTCATTTGGTATCTGTTTCAAACAATATCTTCTTATTTTCATATCGTAAATCGAAATCAGTCAAAATAAACTGTATTAACCACTGTATAAGTTTTATACATATACGGTCAAAGTGTATGAACACATATGTAGTACATGGATGGAAAATAGTTAAATTTAGGCAGCTTAAGAAACGTTTAAAGGAAATGGCGCCTTTGTTTGTTTATTGTCAATAGGTTTAACAAAAATTCCAGAAGAACATAGGCATGAGAGAGATGGTAAAGTTTGTTAAATAGTTAAATGATTAGGAACACGTTTTCCTTCATTGACAAATTCATTAGTAACTGATAAATAAGATTATAAATGAGATTAAGTGCAGACATGTAGTTAGTATTAAGGAACAGTGTTTTGATACGTCTTACTTGACACGTATGGTTTATTTTTTGCATTCAACTTCAGATCGGGATACTGAGTAGTAACTATATTATGTTTTCAATCTTCAGCTGGAAATATTTAGATGAGCATTTATCTAATCTTTCTAAATCTATTGAAACTTCTTATATTGGATGGTGTTAAAACTCTACTTTACGTTATTTTGTATTGTGTTGTTTGATTTGTTGGTCTGCAGTCGAATTAATATTTTATCTTCAAATCATTCTATGAATTCATTGATCAATTATTATTATTAATTTATTCACTATAGCTATGCTTTATACGTGTATTTGAATATTTTATGTTATTCTAGTGGCGATACTTTTTTTTTTTATTTAATTTGAATCTGCAAACTGTATAAAAACTTATAAACATTGTGTGTGGACAAATTATTACTTTGAAAAATGCACGGTATTTACATTTCAAATAAAACCCTACGAGTCATGTTATGCAATTCATGTATACCTTCAAATCTAATTTCTTTCAATCTTTTCCAATGTAGATTATTATACTATTCTATAAAACTGCACTAGCAGTAAGCCTGGAACTGTGTCACTGGTTATTTATATATTTTGTTAAATTATCAGGAAGTACATCTCTCCCAGCAGGTGCCCTTAGATAAGATTATCAACAAACACAGATGTGAACCGAAGAAAATTGTATTCCAAATTATTTACATTTTACATTATAAATTGTAATATGATTCATATCATGTGACTATTTCTGCAAAGGTAAATGTATTTAACGCCTTCAAATGTTTACTCCATTGTGTTGCAGAACCACAAATATGCATATGAAGGACGAATAAGATATGGGTCCCTTGTTCATACGCATTCGTCTTTTTTTTTTCCCTTCTTGTTGGAACACTTTTTTAATATTGTGTTTTTTTTATTTTTATCTTAAATGACTGCGAATTATTAAATTCTCTAACTTAATTTCTAATGAATGAAATCAAAATATGAAAATCATTTTAATTTAATATACCCGTTACAAAAGTATCTGATCCAAATGATGCCATGCTCTACTCGTAATCGACAGAAAACGACCCCCTAGCCACCCACCCCACTACAATAACAGTACTGATTATCTCAGATCTTGTTCTGATTTTTTTTTATTTTAATTAGCTTGAAATATCACTTTGACTAAGATAATTTATTTTGCCTGGTCAGAAGTCATCAATACGTGATATCCTGAGGTGGGATTGCCGTGAGGAAACTTCATGACCTTACTTATGCTCTGTTTTTAACTGATGTAACTGTTTTGAATCAATACTTTTCAGTTTTATCTTGCTTTAACTTAAGCATTTGTATACAATCACTTCTTTCATATAGAAATATCTGACAAATGTACGTAGAAATATGCACATAATACGCATTTAAATGTACAAATAGTTTGACATTCAACTGGAACCATGGTGAACAAATTGTCATCGATCAATTTATGCTGAGTAGTTTCTTTCCAAACAACAATAGATTATTTGCCAAATGTGTTTTATCTCCATGAGCATGTGCAATTAAAAAAGATTAAAGGTAAAAATAGTCTTTGTTACGATTAATTCACCTCAACTCAGAATTCTACGTATATATAAAATATTATGGACATTTTGCTGTTTGTTTTTAAGCTTTTAGTGAATTTATTTTCTTTATCAGATAGCCAATGTCCATCATTTGGACATTATTAATTTGCTGTGATGCAAAGAATTACTTTTCAGCTTTGTAGATTGTTAATGTTGTAATGTCAGATCCGCATCAATCGCATATAAATGTCTATGCTTATTTGTACACAGGCTACTGACAGAACGTAATAATTATTGTCATAGTTATCAGTTTTTGTGAGGAATTCGATTGTTTGTTTATCTCCCGTTGTTAGATTTTCAAACATATTTTACAGTGTTATTTTTAGAAATATTTTTCTGTGATTTTGCATGATTTTACGGTCTTTAATTTGTTTACATAATAAATAAACTGTAAATAAATTCGCAATTGACCTCCACATGCATGATTTGCTATGTCGGAGACTAATAAAATAGTAATAAATATAATGATTCTTTCTAGTGCATTACACCAGATTTTAAATAATCTTTAGTCAAGTTTGATTTATCTAGAGTTACTCCTTGTGTATAATAAAACCCATAGTTCGAACCCAAATTAATAAATTCCTAAATTGTTATACAAATTTATATTTTAAATGTTAACTTTTTATAATAATGAGTTGTCTTCCTTTCGACTTCGTTTAAGACAAAAGTTGTTATCTCCCATGTCCATTTTGAAACTAGGCGTCTAAGAAAGACAACTCCACTTTGATCCAATATATCAATAAAATTATGAAATTTCATAATATTATGGTATTTCCTATTTGCCTCGACTGTTTTGTCCGAATAAATTTTAGTCCAATTTGTTTTTTCATCAATTGGAATTATCTCCCTTATACCATTGACCTAATAATTTTTTTTTTTTTAGTTGCTTTATAGTCCTTATATTTTTCACAGTTGTAGATTAAATATATAAATATATTTGGTTGATATTGTCCTAATAATTGAATTGGAATATTATAATATGTAATATAAAAAAATCAGGATAAATTCT
The DNA here is from genome assembly GCF_021869535.1 of Mytilus californianus. Classification (NCBI taxonomy): domain Eukaryota; kingdom Metazoa; phylum Mollusca; class Bivalvia; order Mytilida; family Mytilidae; genus Mytilus; species Mytilus californianus. The sequence goes on from NW_026262670.1 coordinate 7,054,937, forward strand.
CCTGCAATTAACCAATTTTTATTCAATGAACAGGTGCACATATAAATTTTTGCTTTATTTATATTACTTACTTACTGCCCGGTATGCCATTGGCATGTAGGGCAGCAACAATAAAGTTTTTGGTATCATATTTTTAATTAGAGTTGAGGGTGCAGACAAGGAAGGAAAGCAAACCAGTCTAAGGTTGACATGATAGATTAAGAAGACACCACTAAATTTTTGAGATTTATCATATTCCTCTACAGAGAGTTAAATGAAATGTATTTCTCTGAGTTCTTGTGTTCCTTTAAATAATTTTATAAAGCATTCAAATTTGGCAATACTTTTTGTAACTTTGTTTTCAGTAAATATAGTATTGTTCTTCTTTGCAAAAATACATATGTTGCTACTATTTATTTTCATCTTGTAAAGTGGTGAATCAGTTCGTAAAATTCTATGAATAATTCTACATTGGAACCAGCAAAGCTTAGCGCTTCTAGTATATTTTGTACATGAAGTGTGTATTTTTTTCCAGTAAAATGAGCTAATACCAGTCATATTAAGATGGTTTTCTCATGTCTTTGGCAGATATTTGTCTCATTGGCAATCATACCACATCTACATATTTTTTATACTTGAGGACTATATTATCCAGAAATCTTCTTCCATGACTCAATTTTGGGACCATTACATTAATATATGTTGTACTCATTTACTTAATAGTGGTCCATCATGTTTTGTCTTGTCGTTCTAATTGCTGCTTGATGTCAGCTTTCCATCTGTAAAAAAAATATTGATTTTATGACGATTGGGCATTTAAAAAGAAAAATAGGTCCTTATATTTAATTGCAAATATTTTTCAATGTTTTAACAGCGATATATTTAGCAAGGCTGCAGCGTATTAACATATTCATTAATGGTTTAGTGTAATTAAATATCAGCTGTATTTTTACAAGGCTAAGAAACAGGTGTAATGCATGCTGTAATCATTAAATTAAACAATATACACAAAACATTCATTTGAATGCTAAAAAAGAGTTTTTGTAGTTAATTTAAATCAGAGAGCAAATTTCATTGAGTACATATTTTTGCGTTAACCAACAAATATATTCATGCACCAGGCCAATTCAATGACACAAATATATAAATTTACGTGTGATAGAGGTTATAACAGTCTCCGGGACAAGTTTGCACTTCCGCTGAGTGCAAAAGTTGTCACCTTAATTTTTGGAGTTAAGTCAAAATGAAGTTGATAACTTGGTTGGTATTGGTTCCCTGATATTTGTCCTAAAAATTTTTGGCTCTAGCACCACTGTTGAAAAAGTTATGCCCCTTTTTTCAACAATTTCCTCAGAGGAAAAGTAGTTTTCCTCAAGGGAAATCAAATTTCCCTAAAGGAAAAAGATTTTTCCTTAAGGGAAATTGTATTTTCCTCAAGGGAAAAACATTTCCCTTAGGGAATTTGCTGCATTAATATTTCCTCTGAGGAAATTCTATTTCCTCTGAGGAAATTCTATTTCCTCTGAGGAAATTTGCGGCTTCAAATTTTCCTTTGAGGAAATTCTATTTCCTCTGAGGAAATTTGCAGCTTCAAATTTTCCTCTGAGGAAATACTTTTTCCTCTGAGGAAATTTGCAGCTTCAAATTTTCCTTTGAGGAAATACTTTTTCCTGTGAGGAAATTTTGTCAACTGCAATTTCCTTTGAGGAAATTTTTAACAAACACTTTTCCTTGAGGGAAAATTCAATACCACAAATTTCCTCTAAGGAAAACATTATTCTCCAAATTTCCTCAAAGGAAATTTCTGTACATCAACTTTCCCTGTAGGAAATGGTTTCCCCTATTTTTACTCATTGTAAATTTCTTCACTATACAAACAGTATGAACATAATGTTTACAAGACTTAATAAATGATAAAAATGATATTTAAAACTGTAATAAATTTTTGCCTCAAAATTATCATGACATACAAAAACAATACAGTGAGTCTGACTGTTTAGGTCAAGGTATTGTACATACTTTATATGACTTTAACTTTGATTTATTAAATATTTTTTGTAGCAAAGTATTCTGTTTTCTTTGTTATTGTTTCAATTGTATACACTAATCATGTTAATAAGCAACCAATTTGGATGTCATACCATTTGTGGTGTTCTTAAGAATGCGTTCATATTTGCAAATTAAATAATAAAATAAACACTTTTCTTGTAAATTTTAATTTTCCTCTGTTTCAGCTGCTGTGTCATGTGTGTACAGTTATTCAATCCACTACGTAAAAGTTCAATGCATAAATTATTCCATTCACTAAACAATATCCTTCAATTCTTAGAGAAAACATTTTTGCAATTTGTTCTTCGAAGATCTTCTTCAGTATATTTGATATGAGGTAACGATGAAATGAGTGGATAAAGCTGGTGTTCCTTTCAACAACAAAATACTATTTTTTTCTTCATTTCTCCCTTCTTTCGACAAATATATATAATATGTTGTTGCATTTACATGTATACAATTGTGAATTTCTGCATCTATGATAGAACTCCATTTTGTTTATAGCCATTATCATGTGATTATGATGAAATTTCCTATTTCTTTTTTGCAGGCAAGCACACATTCCATTTCACATTAATCCAATTAGCGCACCATGTAGATAGATATCAACTTTCAGTGTCCTCTTCAGTATTGACCTATTGATCATGAAAACCAAGATGTCTGATCACCTATAAATACACAAAATAAACAAATAAAATGTTATAAATGGAGAGAGAAACAGCAATAAAAAAGCTTATTTTGTCATGTTAATGAACATTTTAAGAATATTTCCTTTCTTACTTGTGAGTTCTCTCAATTCCGTGCTTTTTGTCTATGGGTTTTTATATTTGTTGATTTTGTGCATTTTATCAATCTTTTGAATTGAGGCAATTGCAACGGTTATTTTACAGTTTGTTCTTTATATGTTGAGCTGTTAAACCACTGTCCAAAGTTAAGGTAGGGTTGAGTGCTCACAAACCTGATTTTTTTATTACATGTATTAGTTTTTATTGATTTTTAACTAGCTGTCAGTAACTGTGAGTACTAACAGATCTTTGTGTCTTTTCGATTAAGGGAAAGGTATAAATTTCCTGCTCAGTCCGGACTGTTTATTTTTTTGCAGGAAATCTACCGGTATGTCATTTCTTGTCTGGTGAAGAGTTGTCTTATTGACAATCATGCCACATCTTCTTATTTTTATATAACCTTGCCATATTCTGATTGTGCCTGTCCCAAGTTCGGAGCCTGTAGTTTATTCTGACACTAAAATTTAGTGGTTGTAGTTGTTTCATATCTGTCATATTTATTTTTTTTTAATTTGTTTTTTTATAAACTAGGCAATGAGTTCTACAGTTGGGATTATTTCAATTTTTCATCTGAGGGCCTTTTATTATGACTACTTTGACAATAGGGCATGGATTTTCTCATTATTGAAGGCCGTCCCTGGCCTATAATTGCTTTCTTAGAGCCATGATCAATAGTTTTCATATTTAATATACCACATCTTTTTTATTTTTATAATAATCATGATAATCATCTTTCAAGGGCAATAATTTTTATAAAAGTGGCTTTATGAGTCTTATCGAGCATCACTGATGAGTGTTTTGTAGACGAAACGTGCGTCTGGCGTAAATACAAAATTTAATCCTGGTATCTATGATGAGTTTACTTACCATTTAGGATTTGTTGACTTCTGCAAATTTTAAATTGCCTATCATTTCTGCTGTTTATAATTTCTCTGTATCTTCTATAGTTCTTGTCCTACACATAAAAAGAGTAAAAATTATTATTTAATGACATCTTGCATCAATAATCATTTTGCTGTTTAATGTATATATATCAATGCATGTTTAATAAAAAGCTGTACCATGAGTGCTTGATAAGCTTGTTGTCCTTTTAGCTTGGGTTTATGCTTTAAATGAATTTTAATGATCAACTACATTAATCATTATAGAAAAACTGTGAGCACTGCGCAACTAAGACCCCCCCCCCCCCCCCCTAAAAAAAACTACAGGCTCTAAAGAGCCTGTGTCGCTCACCTGACTCTATTTGGGTTTTTGAAATCATATAAAAAAGATAAAAATCATAACACATACTTTAATAATGATTGAGGCCATATTTGGTTTAATATTGTCGTACTTCGCTGGCGGCCATCTTGGATGATGGATCGGCTACAGAGTAACAACACTTGGTCAACACCTTATAAGGAACATTCATGCTATGTTTGGTTTCATTCCATGCAGTGGTTCTCTTAAAGAAGACATTTGTATGTATTTCCTATAGGGTCCTATCTTAAACTAAGTCCCCCGCTGCCGGCCATCTTGGATCAAGTAAAACCTCATAAGGAACATTCATGCCATGTTTAATTCCATTCCATTCAGTGGTTCTCTAGAAGAAGTTCAAAATATAAAAAGTTAACACAGCGACGGACGACGACAGACGACAAGTAATGAGAAAAGCTCACTTGGCCTTTCGAGCCAGGTGAGCTAAAAAAGGACATGCACACAGTGGTATACATTGAAACAAAACATGAAAATAATTTGGCTCCATTTAGGGATATTGCAAGTGTATACAAGTTTAAGGCCGTGATTTTTGAACAAATACAATTCTAAAACCTTCCAAAGTGTGAAAATGGACAATTTTAAACAATTTTCCAACAACTAAAATTCCATAACTCTGCATCTTATATAAAAATAAATAGGGGATGATACTCCGGCTTGCATATCATATAAAGTTATAAAGGAAGATTACTAAGAACGGTAAAATTTATTCTACTTAAATTTGAACTTGATCTGATTTTGTGGTAAAAAGTATTGCGTTAAAGTTTAATAAAATTTGGTTGAGGCAAACTTAATTTAGAGGACGGAAACGAAAAATTCATCATTTTTTCCATTTGTAAAGGACATAACTCTAGAACAGTAAAAGTGACACCACCAAAATTCAAACTGTTTTTTGTGGTAATAAGCATTGTGTGCAAATTTCATAACATTTGGTTGAGGCAAACTAAAGTTAAAGTTAGAGAGCGGGAAACCAAAAATTCAGCAATTTTTCCATTTGTAAAGGGGCATAACTCTAGAACGGTAACACTGACACCACCACACTTGATCTGAGTATTGTGGTAATAAGCTTTTGTAAAAGTTTTATAACATTTGGTTGAGGCAAACTTAATTAGAGAACAAAAACCAATGACTTTGGGACAGACGGTCAAGGGTTGACCCACTAAGGGTCATAAAAATGAAAAGGGAGTTTATGTCAATATATAAAATCAATTCACCAAAGTTTCATAACAATTGGTGAAAGCATTCTAGAGACTATCCAAAGTCCCAATATACAACAAAAACTTAAATCAGAATTTTTTAAAAATTGAAAGGGAAATTATCATGATTATCAGTCAGGGATATAACTCTACAGGGTTATTACAGAAAATAACTTGCATGTGTTATTACAGATATTTTCATGAGTTGTCTACTCTTAAATCCTTAAATTTTCTAAATCTGTAATAACATATATTTGTTATTTGTAAAATAAATCATAAATATTTTGATTTTTAGTAGGCTCTAGGGAACTCTTGAAACTTTGCGCAGAAACTAAATGCATAGCCTTGATAACTAATTTTTGAATTAAATTAATACATTTTTCATTAACCATGGCAAATCAATGAACGAGGCTTTTAAGGGATAAACTTAGCTGTAATAACAAGGCTTATGTTGTTCTGTTACACCACTGTCCCAGGTTAGGGGGAGGGTTGGGATCCCGTTAACATGTTTAACCCCGCCTCATTCTGTATGTATGTGCCTGTCCCAAGTCAGGAGCCTGTAATTCAGTGGTTGTCGTTTGTTTATGTGTTACATATTTGTTTTTCGTTCATTTTTTTTACATAAATTAGGCCGTTAGTTTTCTCGTTTGAATGGTTTTACATTGTCATTTCGAGGCCTTTTATAGCTGACTGTGCGGTATGGGCTTTGCTCATTGTTGAAGGCCGTACGGTAACCTATAGTTGTTAATTTCTGTGTCATTTGGTCTCTTGTGGGGAGTTGTCTCGTTGGCAATCATACCACATCTTCTTTTTTATATTAGTTATTAAAGGCATTTAACTTGTTATATAAGACACTTGGGAATTACTGGGAAGCTTGCGCAGAACCTCATTACATGCTCTGATCATTATTTCTTACAATAAATTAAAATACATTGTAATTAAGCATGATGAATGTCTGAGCAAATGCTTAGGAATGATGTAGAGGAGCTGTAATAACACCCGTTAGTTATAGGCATATTTTTTTCAGTAATAACATAGGTGTACTATGCATGATTGGCGAGCTATGAACTGTTATATCTTTCTATAGTTAAGTATACATAAAGACAATAGTAATATCAATAGAACCGGTGTACATTTTAAGAAAACTAATGATGTATATTGTCCCTTTGAAACATGTAACATGCATATGTTATCACAGTTCTTTGATTTTTTAGTCCACAATAACAAATGTATGTTATTTTTCTGTAATAACCCTATACATGCTATAGAGTTTTATCCTTGACTGATTATGTTAATTGGCAATATTAGTAAATGCATGCAATAATTTCTGAAATTTACAGTATATAGGCTTTTAACCCCACCATATGTTTGCACCTGTCCCAAGTCAGGATCCTGTGGCATTTGTCAGTTTTGTATGATTTTTAATTTTAGTTTCTTTTATATATTTCGGAGTTTAGTATGACGTCCATTATCACTGAACTTCTTAGTATACATTTTTGTTTAGGAGCCAGCTGAAGCACGCCTCAGGTTGTGGGATTTTCTCGCTGCATTGAAGTCACATTGGTGATCTTCGACTGTTATCTGCTCTTTGGGCGGGTTGTTTTCTCTCTGACACATTCCCCATTTCTATTTTCAATTTTATTTTAAATTCTATTATAAATGTTAGGCTTCTTGTTTTTTTTGTCTAACGTTTGTCAAATTCGAGGCCTTTTATTATATTTACAGCTTTCTATATGCATAGGTGCTTGAGGACAGGATCCTGTTTTGAGCCCCCCCCCCCCCCCCCCCCCCCCCCCCCCCCCCCATAGTCCCTCCCCCTTCTTATCATAAATCTTAGATTTTTCAATATATATCACTTATTTGTGCCATATATATACTAATATACCATATTTTTACTCTTAATATGCATGTTTACTATCAACGTGAATCTCGACTCCTGTCCTCAAGCACCTATGTTTATATGGTGTGAATTTTGCTCATTGTAGATGGTCGTACGGTTATCTATAGCTCAGCGAAGCAACATCACAACTGTTTCCAAGTTTGTGAAGTCAGAGGACTATATTCATCTTTCCGACTTTCGGATCATTTGTTGATTTTTCATGAATATATGTGCCATTCCAATATGAAATAGCTATATCATATTAAAAAAACCTTTCAACTAGGATACTCATTTGGGGAACTAATGATTTGTTGGGTTTTTCCCTAGTCCAAATAAATATGACGTCTGGCAAGGCTATTTTAATTTTTTTTCTGGGACGCCTAAATAGCCTTGCAAGACGTCATTTCCCCCACCATCGACATCGTCCTGTGGAAGAAACGAGTTTGGCGCATTAACAAAAAGATCATGTCCGTAGTGACAAGTTAGTGTGCGTGCTTACCAATATTTGAATTTTATGAGCCTTCTTTTTGAATATTTTCTTCATTTTTTGGTACAAATTATACTGATGTCGAGTGCTGTTGTGCTGTTTATTTTTTACAAAAGCGATCAAGTAATGCAGGGGAAGGACACTTACTTAAAAGACCAAAATGAGCCGCAACTAATAGGTACATAAATATTTTACTATGCAGTCAGTATCCCGATATACATGTATATATACTCTTAGACTCATTTCACAGCGTACAAGTGAAAATACTCGTTAGTCATGAACATTTTAGATCACTTTAAATTTAGATTTTATAACTTAAATTACGAAAGATGATAATTTGTCAAATGAGCCCCTGTTACCAGGTGCTGCACTTTTTAGCACGCGTCAAAAACAGTTTAAAAAAAACCCTCCTCCAGCTTATCTGATTAATTCACGATCACTCTGAGTAAAGAAAGTAAGTCACAATTGCTTATATCAGGTATTTTAAATTCTGGTTGATAGTTGTCTCATCACCAATCATACTACATCTCCTTATTTTTTTTTACAATAAAGCTATATTTAGATGCGGTATAGTGATGAATGTGTAAACATGCAGCATTCTTGTGAATAATTGTTAAAATACAGCACAAAAGATGCATAATATATCAAACTCGAGTCAACGCCATGTCAAAAACTAAAAACAACAACAACAAAAAACCCCGACCAAATGACAAATAGTCTATAAAAACAAACTATAGCATACCAAAATATATAAGTTGTAAAGACTTGCATGCAACCAGAGACATATATGTCTCTGATGCAACTAGGCCTATATAAACAGTAGCTCTATGTTCTTATAGATCTCATAACATTACGATTAAAAGTCAGATTATGTGTGTGTAAGTTTATTAGAAAATTCAACGAGACACGTCCTAATCAGGTAAAATCCAAAATAACAATTTACAAATTCAGATCTACTGCCTGTTGTATATTGCTTACATGACTGTATATTGGCGAACGAATAGATATGTTTGGTACGGGATGGCGGCTTCGAAGCCGAGACAAAAAGACCAAGATAGATGAAAGTGTAGAATTTTGTTGTTGAGAATTTTTTTTTAAAGAACTAGATTCGCATCTCAGAATTTGAATATAGCATCTCGTTTTCTTTAGATAAATTGTTAGCTATTACTGGCTATAATAATTACCCCCTTATAAATATTCGCAAAACATGAAGTTAATGATCAATGAATATGAAAACACTTAATAAAGTATAAATATTGGTAAACGGACAGCAAGTCATAGGACTATTATAGTTCGAATAAATTAGTTTACAATAACTGTTGAAAGGTTATGAGAGAAAAATCTGGATGAATTTATTTTTATTAGAATGATTTATTTTACAGTAAAGGCTTCATATTTTTAATCAGTTATTTGTAAAAGAAAGGTGACATGTTTAACACCATGGATCCAGTAAATTAACAAACTACTATGATGGATTTTTCTTCACAATCATTGATCATTATCAATATTTAAGAATAACTTTTGTTTACAAATTCGTTTTAATAAATAATGGTTCAAGAAAAAACTTTTTGAAAATTAGTCTGTTAGTTTCCAAAGAAAAAAATATCTTTAAAACTGAACTGTGAGTTTTCAATCGTTACGTTTTGTTATACTTTTTTAGTGTTAATCTCAGCAAAGACAAATTTGGTGATAAAAATCGATTTGTTGGTCTTTCGTAAAATTAAAAAAAAAATACGCCATAATGTAATCTTATAAAAAAAAAGGGAGGGGGGGGGGGGGGGGGGGGGGCGATTGGAAGAAATTTAATATTGATCCTTCAAGGGACAAGTGAACGTGGGAGATATTCATTCCCTACTGTAAAATATTGAGTTTTTGGTTGATTAATGTCGGGTGTGTCTGGCGTACCGAATAATATATGATAGGTACAAGTAGGTCTTGTAATTGAGACCGCCCGTGATACGGTCGGAAAATTTCGACTGCCTATGAAAAATGAGGGACAGAAAATTGGCCTAATACCAGGCTACTTACAGTCCACTCGAAGAGTTGTTGCAAGAATTCAACGTCCCCATTCGGACGTGGCTGAGCACAGCCCACTGGACGTTCCACTTTCATTACTGCTAAGGTTTTCACATGATTGCCGGTCAGAAGAAGACCTGAAACGACGCTATTTCTATAGTTACTCTAGTTCGCTAACGAATTCGCTTCTTGTTCCATTGAATATAAAGGAAAGAGTTATCTAATATATATATATATATATATTTTTTTTTTTTCTTGAACTACTATAAATAAAGTAGTTCATTTTAAAATGTATTGTTTAAAGGTTAAGAAAACAATAAGTTAAAGTGGCTGGTACATGTATGACTTCATGGCTAATACCAAAAAGGTATAGCCAATTTCCCGTCAGTTATTTTTTTAATTTTTGGTTCACATGTTAAAATTTAATAAATTGATGAATTTAATAATTTATTGATAACCTAAATCCTTGTTAATATATTTACTTCGGTAGAAAAGAAAGTTAATCTTCTCATCTGGACTTTAATCTGTATATCTATTACCTATTTTGGGATTGAAAAAAATATCTTTAAAAAATGCGGTTTCGAGCCTATTTCTTCATTTTAATTTGTTTACACGTTCAGCAATAACTGATACAAATATGATATATTACCAATGATAAGGCCATATATTTGAAGCTGTTCAAAATTTTGTACATTATAGGTACGTGTATCAGATCGGACATTTTTTTTTAATTGTTCTATATAAATAATCTTACTATAAGTTATCTCAGGTCTAAACAAAATGTTGCTATGAGTGTTCTAATGAGTTTTGTTTGATAATTTTTTGTTTAATTCAGTTAAAAGTTGGTTTTTTTTTTACACGAGAAGATCTGCTAAAAAGTTTATGATGATCTCTTTTTTTTCAGCATAACAAACGGATACTCTTTAGTGTACACTAGGTGGACTTTCCTCTGTTCCGATGAAGGCAGTGCACGTCTTTCATTTAAATGATTAAATCGTAGTTTTGCAACAGACGGCGGCACATCGGGCATTGACTTACCATTTTATAATTTGTAACAATTATGAAAATAATAAAATATATATTACAAAAAAAAAGTTTATCTCAGGTCTAGTTATCTAGTATGAAATATATCCACTGGAAATAAGCCCTTTAAAACACAAATATCCGTTTACTCATTGCGAAGTTTATTTGCTAGTGTTTTTTTAATGATTTTATTATATTATCTTTTTTGTGTAATTTTTGAGTGGTTGAACATGAAATGGACACCGATGCTACAAAGAAAATTTGTTTAATGTCATCTGTTGCAATATATACTAAGTATTACACGTGGACAGGATGTTCCTCAGAAAATTAAGGTATTCAAAATAAGTTATACACACCCCAAGGGTACACGCCACTGTTATATGGAAAATTACTGGTTCGCCAGTAAACTGGTAATCAGCCATGCAACTAATCAGTTGACTGACCATGCCACTACAATTTAAAAAATTTGTCGTTAGATCAAAATGAAATATTTATTTTAATTTAAAATTGAAGAACTAAAAGGATTTATCGTAATTATGAAGGGAAATAATTCAACAAAATCGGATTATTTCCCAAAAGATTATATTTTTTTTTTTAAATTTCCGGGGAAAATAGAAAACTATATATAAAGGGTCCCATCAAGGATTTTATAGAAATCCTTGGTCTCATGAAATGGATCTCACACAGACATGAATAATTAAAATTTATACATTTATTGATTCTATGATTTCTTGAGAAATCAGGAGCGAAATATAACAAATATTTAGTTTTGATATTAAATTAAATTTACCTTTCCTCGCTATAATTCATTTGACATAACATTGAGGGATTTAAGGGTTTGTCCGTACAACGTGTTTGTCATTATTATTTCACATGGCTTATTGTTTTCACGCTACGTCTTGGAGCTCATTATTCAGACTGTTTCAGACAAGATGATGAAAATAACGTGCAAGGCACTTTTTTCGATTATCGTGAAGTGCACTCTCCCCCCTCTTCAAGAAGAATGCAGGACAGAAAGTCACAGGACAAAAAGTCACGGACGAAAAGTCACAGGACAAAAAGTCACAATTCAGTTTTGAGATTATTTTTCTCTGAACAAGAAAACACTAATTTTAAAAATAAATTTTTGATTTTTTCTTGAACTATAATATATGAAGCAACATTGTAATAAAATTTATTCAATAAATATCAATGATGATCAAATAATTGTTATGATAACAAAATGTCAAGGTGGTTTGGCACTTGAATGGCTGCATGGTTCCAAAAAATATATCATTTGCATGATTAAAATTTAATAATTTTTCATTTATTAAGGCTTATGAACAATTTCCTAAACTTAAACATGAATAAATGTAAAAAAAAGAAATTATTTGAAGATCTTTCTCTTATATATTCAAACAATTGTCAACAAATTATTTGTGACTTTTTGTCCTGTGACTTTTTGTCCTATCCAATTTGTGACTTTATGTCCTGAGACTTTTTGTCCTGTGACTTTCTGTCCGTTTACCTTCAAGAATTGTATATTTATAAATCCTCGTCCTTTTTAAAATTACCACACTCTTTGTGATTACCGTTATGCTATTATGCTAACAGTAACCCGGGACTTGATTTACATGTAATATCAGGGGCGATTCCAGCCAGGATAAAGGGGGTCCAAATATATGTCTCCATTAAATGCATTGATCGTTCACCAAAAGAGGAGTCAAACCCCCGGATCCCATCCTCCTTCGATCCGCCACTGATTGTGAATATAAATGTAATTGTTACTTATTAGTCATAGACTAGTACTAGCTCCGAGCACCTGTTTTGGGATATATACAGCTAATTAACCGTAAATAACTGCGATATAAATAATAACAAGTTGATTCGCTGCTAATTAATGTAACCTGCACTTCACCCTGATTCATTTGTGAGACCACCGACACTAATAATATTACCTCAAAGTTAGCAGGTTAGAGGTTCTCCGTTACTGGGAACTTCATATCGGATCCGATCAATTTATTGGTTCCTTTCCCCCTGGTATTAATGATCCTTTTGCAGTGACGATGACAATCATAGGTATACTCATTACTGTTGATTTTGCATGATAACATACATGTTATGTCAACTCACTTCTACTTCCTACGGCGTCAGAGAGAGAAAAAAAAGCCTTGCAATGCGTCATTATTATTTGGACTACTTCCATATCACTATAAAAAAAACAAACAATAATTTATTTCACTGACTGAGATATCAGTATATTGGGCTGACGAGACATTTCATCATGTGAAATCTTAACTGTTATTCCAAGTACATAGTTATCATCCATTGATTTTCATTTTTTACAAAAAGATTCCTTAGTGTGGACCATGTATTACTTCAAAATTTATTTATTTATATTTTTTATGCTTAAAAAGTAAACTTAATTGTACAATGAAGTAGGGGGATGAAATTATTTTATTTTAGTTTAAGAATCACTCATACTTCTTGTATGATGTCACCTTAGCCTACAAATTACCAAAAAGTAACACATTTTTATTTCCTCTAGCTTATGCATTGTTATGTGTATGCCTTTTCATATACATGTAAAAATGTGTTACTGCCTATATTGACCTTAAATGTTATTCAGTTTTGCATGGCCTAATGGGACCTTGTTCTACTCATGTGGTATGCTATAAGCAGATAAGTAACTTTCTTTCCTTTTGAAATACAAATATCTTTATAAATATACATGAAGAATTTTTATATTAGCCTCCCCCCCCCCTTAATTTGAAATCTTTATTTTCAGGCATAGGCTCATATAAATTCGACTTTTGAAGAATTTATTTTCAGGCATAGGCTCATATAAATTCGACTTTTGAAGAATTGAAATAAATCTGAGACAGCAAATGAGTATTCAGCTGCTTTACATTAAAATACATCATTTACATACATGTGACATACACAATTATATATAAATAGTTATAAAGACATTTAAAAAGCAGTTTTTTGCAATATTTAAATTATGTAGGCCCAAATCTTGATAGTTAAACATTAAACATTAAACGGCAAAAAATTAACATCCAAAGTTCAAATATAAGAATGAACTTATAGTCTTTAATGTATATATGCTATTGCCACGAAACTAGGTAAACTGTCTTATAATTCCCTAATCTTAGTTCATGCCAAGTTTGATTAAAATTAGTATTTCTACTCTGACTACATGCTCTATTAGGTCTATAGTGTGGATAGTGTATAACTTGCAAATTATTTTCATACTCCTTCCAAATTACATTGGAAAAAATGTGGCAATTTTTTTAGGTTAAGGATGTTCGCTCCTCTTGATTTTGAATTTTTACCAGATATTCGGAATCCCCTGGTTTTATCCATGCAGTGCCATTAAAATATTTTGCCTGCAAATCCCTACTTTTCTCTTCATATTTTTATTACATAGTTTAAAAAGCCATATTTGAAAATCTTATAAAATCCTTGTTATTTTTCCATAGCTTTTGAAAGAAAAAGGTGCCAGTGTTAAGTGTATGAAAAGTCTAGAGAGAATCACTTCCCGCCAAATTTTTAATGGCTTATATCTTAAAAACAAGCACACGGACCCTTCATTTTTCTGTTTTTTTAGTTCCTTTATTCATATACTGTCAATTTATAACAGTCTTTTAAAAAGCTTGTTATTTTGAAATAGAGTAGCGAACATCCTTAAGTAGTGATTTGGTAATGTATAGTTTGAAAAGGTCAAATATTAGTATGTCTGAAGTTGTCAATCTAAATTATAGACCCTTTAAACATAAAATTGTCAGTTTTTGGCTTATATCTCAAACACTAAAGCATTTAGAGCAAATCTTATGTGAGGTAAAATTGTTCATTATTTCAAGTTCTATCAGTCATTAAATTTTCAGATGAATCTAACAATCCATTGTTGGGTTGCTGCCACTAGATTGGTAATTTTAAGGAAACTTTGCAGTATTTATAGGACCGCAAAAAAATTTTGCGGTCAAAATATTGGTATGACATTGGCGTCGTCGTCCAAAGACACATTGGTTTTCGCACTCTAACTTTAGTTTAAGTGAATGGATCTCTATGAAATTTTACCTTAAGGTTCAATACCACAAAAGGAAGGTTGGGATTGATTTTGGGAGTTATGGTACCAACAGTTAAGGAATAAGGGGCCAAAAATAAGCATTTTTGTAACTTCCAGACAAAACTTGTGTGTTAGTGTATGGATCACTCTGACATTGTACCACAAGGTTCCATATCACAAAGGGAATGCTGGGATTGATTTTGGGGGTAATTGCCTCAAAATTTTAGGAATTGGGGGCCAAAAAAGGGGCAAAAAAGAAGCATTTTTCTAGTTTCATGACAATAACTTGTGTGTAAGTGTATGAATCTTTCTGAAATTGTACTACAAGGTTTTATATCACAAAGGGAAAGCTGGAATTGAGTTTGGGGGTAATTGCCCACAATGTTTAGGAATAAGGGGCCAAAAAATAAGCATTTTTCTAGTTTCCAGACAATAACTTGTGTTCAAGTGTATGGATCTCTCTGAAATTGTACTGCAAGGTACCATACCACAAAGGGAAGGCTGGGATTGATTTGGGGGGTAATTGCCTCAAAATTTTAGGAATTAGGGGCAAAAAGGGACCAAAACAAGCATTTTTCTAGTTTTAGGACAATAACTTGTGTGTAAGTGTATGGATCTTTATGAAATTGTGCTACTTGGTTCCATATCACAAAGGGAAAGCTGGGATTGAGTTTTGGGGTAATTGCCCTAAACGTTTAGGAATTTGGGGCCAAAAAACAAGCATTTTTCTAGTTTCCAGACAATAACTTGTGTTCAAGTGTATGGATCTCTCTAAAATTGTACAGCAAGGTACCATACCTCATAGGGAAGGCTGGGATTGAGTTTGGGGGTGATGAATCATAAGGGGGTTCAAAACATTTTGGGGGGGATTTTTTTTCCTTTTTTTCCTTTTGTTTTCTTTAAAATTTGGTTATTTCTGAATGATTTATATATAAAAGCAAATAATAATGATATGGTTTGAATAGGTAAGTTAGAAATTATTAAGTTCTTAGATCCCATTCATTTTGTGAGCCTCTTGTTTTAATTGCTTCTGTAAGTAATATATTAATTTGAAATTTTGACGACAGACACATACAGATTATACCGTTAACAATATTTCAGAGTTTAATGTTGTCAAGCACACACATCATAGAAGAATAGTTAATCACGTCATTGTTGTCCATTGAAAAATTAGTATGAACACGATGAAAAAGTACGGGAATGTTTGTTTGTTAAACTATTGACCGTGGTTATGTCTTTGAAACTGTTGACTGGCAAATAGTCTGTGAAATGAAATAGCACAAATATTTCATTCCTTTTTTATATATCATGGTATATAGAAAAACACATACTGATGTACAATAATAGTTATAGTCATTAAATTATAGTTTTTACCTTTTTTAAGTTTAGGGCAAGAAATATAGAAGATAAAGAAAAATATAAACAATTACAACTGTACAGTAGAAATGATCGGCAAAACAACATAAACAGAAGACAACAACGTCTAAATGGTAAGACCACTTCTATATAATAAAAGTGATTGCCCATGAATGATGACTATTATAAAAATAAGAAGATGTGGAATGTGAGTTATCTATCCACCAGAGTTCAAAGAAGTGGATGCAAGCAATTAAAAACCAATGACGGCCTTCGATAATGAGAAAACCCATACCTTATAAGTCAGCCAATAAAGACCCCAACATGAAAAGATTTAAACAATCCAAATTAGTTCAAAGCCAATAACAATTAATAAAAAAATCATGTCTGTGAGCACTCCACCTAACCATAATCTAGGACAGTGGTTCAAATAGCACATCATATGAACAAACTGTAAAAACTGTTGCAAGTGGCTCAACTCATTATCACTGCAAGGCACTAAAACGACTGATATTAAGTCGTGGACACAAAGCACTGAAATGACAGAACTCATAATCATGATTAGTAAGAATATCAAATTTAAGTTTCTCAAAATGTTCATATTAAACATGATAAAATAAGCTTATTTCATATTGCTGTTTTTTTTCTCAATTTATTTTTTTGTGTATTTATAGGTGAGACTTCTTGGTTTTCATGATCATCAACAGGTCAATACAGAAGAGTACTTTTCTACATTGTGAGCTAATTGGATTAATGTGAAATGAAATGTGTGCTTACCTGGAAAAAAAAAATAGGAAATTTCTACAAAATGGCTGTAAACAAAATGGAGTACAATCATAGATGCACAAGAACACAATTGTGTAATTGCAACAACCTACATATTCACTGAAGGATTATGGAGAAATGTAGAAAAAATAGTATTTTGTTGTCGAAATAAACACCTGCTTTATCCATTCATGTACATAGCTCTGTCATATCAAATATACAGAGGAAGACGTTTGAAGAACAAATTGCAAAAAATGTATTCTTTACCAATTGAAGGAAGATGTCTGGTGGATGTAATTATTTATTCACTGAACTGTTATGTAGGGGATTGAATAATTGTACGCAGCAGCCTAAACAGAAGAAAAGTTAAAATTAACATGAAAAGTGGTTATTTTATTTAATCTGCAAATTATTATGAGCACAATATTAATAACATCACAAATAGTATGATATTCATAGCGTTTTGCTTGTTATTGTATTGTCTCAAACAGCTAGCCTATTGTTTTTGTATGTCATGTTACTCATCAGTGAACATTTTATTAAAGTTTTAATTATCTTTTGTATCAATTATTCAGTCTCAGTAAAATTATATTCATACTGTTTTTACTGTTTTGAAATTTTCATAGAGGAAAATTGAATAACAGAAATTTCCATAGAGGAAATTTGGACAACAATGTTTTCCTTAGAGGAAATTTGTGGTCTTGAATTTTCCCTCAAGGAAAAGTGTCTGTCAAAAATTTCCTCACAGGAAATAGCTGTTGACAAAATTTCCTCACAGGAAAAAGTATTTCCTCAAAGGAAAATTTGAAGCCGCAAATTTCCTCACAGGAAAAAGTATTTCCTCAGAGGAAAATTTGAAGCCTCAAATTTCCTCAGAGGAAATAGAATTTCCTCAAAGGAAAATTTGAAGCCGCAAATTTCCTCACAGGAAATAGAATTTCCTCAAAGGAAATATTAATGCAGCAAATTCCCTAAGGGAAATCTTTTTCCTTTGAGGAAAATACAATTTCCCTTGAGGAAAAATCTTTTTCCTTTAGGGAAATTTGATTTCCCTTGAGGAAAACTACTTTTCCTCTGAGGAAATTGTTGAAAAAAGGGGCATAACTTTTTCAACAGTGGTGCTAGAGCAAAATTTTTTTAGGACAAATATCAGGGAACCAATACCAACCAAGTTATCAACTTCATTTTGACTTAACTCCAAAAATTAAGCTGACAACTTTTGCACTCAGCGGAAGTGCAAACTTGTCCCGGAGACTGTTTTATGAGTGTGGAAAAATAAATTCCTTATCACCTATTTTAAGAATTTCAGACTTTTATTCAGTTTGTGAGTTAATCGCTCCGGTTTACACATCAATAACCTCTAGAAAAAATGTGTTTAATCCTATAATAAACTGGACCAAGTCACTCACAAACATATCATAAAATTCCTTAGGACTTTTATTTGTTTGTGAGTGAATTGGTAGAGTTTATACACCAATAAATTCCTATAAATATATAAATAAAAATAAATATGTAAACAAAGGACATGCTTACATATCTATAATAAGTCAACACAGTATTAGAAATAGGTAAATATGAATAGAGTTATATCCCTTATGCTGTATATTTCATATTGTGTCCAGTGTACAGGGAATTAAATTTGATATCAGAAAAAACGTTTATTTTTTTTTATTTTTTAGTTTAAAACAGTCTAGTTAAAAGAAAACTTTCTGCATTGTCTAACCAAGAGAAGATTACTAGTACATGTATGTGTATGATTGAAATCTATCATTTTATTGAAAACTTTTGATTAGTGGTTTCATAATGGTATTGGTTTTGAAGATAGATGATAGAGCTACTTACAAATAAAAGGGCCTTGAATGAAATCTGCAATTGGGGGAAAGGGTTGGTATAAACATAAATCCAGAAATGAACTATTATGTACTTAAGAATTTGAAAGTCTATATTTACTTGAATGTTCCATTTATTTTGGTTTAGAGAAAGTTTCATCAATTCTTTAAATCAAAATACTGGGAAACAGAGGTCAAAATTTTGTTTACCTAAAGAAGAAAAAGTTATGAACTTGAAGAAACTGGCTAGCCGGGAAAATGATGAAATCTTAAAAAAGACAGTATTTTACATAATTATTTATTTGTTTTAGATGAGATAAAATTTCCAATGGTCACCTTGTTAGTTCGTTAGAGATGAAACAACTTACATGTATAATATATATGATATTATACTGCTTTCTACAAAGGAGGCTGTGTTATATTTTATAAATTGAATTTGAAAATGTTTGTTGTGACTGTTTATTTTTTGTTCCCCTTTATATCTTGGCACTTTGTTGTTAGTTTCTGTAGTTTTGTTTTGTTTCTTTGTTAGTTAATTTCTGTGTCATTTGGTCTCTTGTGGAGAGTTGTCTCATTGGCAATCATACCAAATCTTCTTTTTTATACTTAAAATTAATATGGCCTCGAATTTGGTTAAAATAATTTTATGAAATATAGTTTCATCAGACCACAATAAACAGACAATGGTACCTACATTGTAAAAAAAGTGAGATTTGCATGTACCTCAACTTTAAGATACATGTTGAAATTGTTGTTTATTTGTTGTTGTTTCTCAGCTCAGTGTTAAGAAATAATTGGAAAAAAAATACAAAAAAGAAAAATTTGGGAGCAGTCAGTAGTAGAGTTTGTAAAAGTTTATAAACAAAAGACACTGAAGAATATGCATTTATGACATCTGGCAATCTATAGATTTTATCATTTCAAGTTAAAGACTAGACATGTTTGACTTTCTGACTCCCTTCATTTGTTTTAATATTAGTATGTTATTTTGCACATTTAAAATATATTCTCTATTTAATCCTGATCTTTCTTGTTTTAAGCAGCAAAAACAAATTTCTTTGATTAAATTCTGACTTCGGAAACCTTTAAATTATAATCTAACATTCCCCGAACTGTAGACTGTTGTCTGTTTGTATGGTACTTAAATTGGTAAAAATAAAGGCAGTGGCTATTTTGCCGGCACTGATTATCTTAATACAAGCTGGCAAAATAGCATATTTATATAAAAATAGTTATATTTTTTGTTAACACATACATGCAACTCAAAGAACTGACTATTATTTCAAAAGCAAGATATTAATTTAAACATTTTTGATATTTTAAGCTACATGTATGTGATTGACTTTATGTTATATTGTATAATGTCTTATCAAAATAAATTTGCAATGAGATTTTTAACGTGTATTTTTTTTATAACATACTGTTAAAAAATCTTAGAATTAATTCTTATGCACACATGTAGAATTTAATTTGACTGATTTTAGAAATTATTTCAGCTACATGTCTAGATTATAGATATGATTTCGTTGCTACAAATGGATGCTCAATATTAATTTTCATCTTGTTAATTATAAATTCCTACTTTCTTCTACTTCTACTATGTAATGACCGCCTTCAACACGTTGAAGTTTATGTCACTTGTACTGCGCATTGCTTTGTGAAGACATATATACAGTGAAAAATTTACAAATTTGAAATTAATAACAAAAAAATTGATAATGACATTTTTACATAATGGCAGTGCATATTTTTAACTTATTATTTTTTAAATATTAAGATAAAACTATTTACACATGATGAATTTACTGCATGACTGTAGGTGTCGGTTGAGACAGCTGCTTTGAACAACTCTATAGAGTTGCTCATCACAATACTCAGAGGAAGGCTGTTCCTGTTTTTAATTGTTCGTGGAAAAAATGATTGTTGCCTTATTTGTGTTCTGCAGGATGGAATTTGACATGAGAGTGTGTGCATGTTCCGGGACTGTCTGAGCGGTTGAATTAGTCTGTCTGTTGTTGTGATCGCAATGAGATGATATGTGATTTTATAAAACATGACCAGGCGTGCATCTGTTCTTCTGTGTGCGAGGTCTCTCCATTTTAAGTGATCTATCATGTCACTAACGCTCGAGGTGTTTCTGTGTTGGTTAGTGACAAATCTAGTAGCCCTTTTTTGTACTTTTTCTATTTTGTTTATATCCTCAGTAAAGTATTGAGGGTCCCAGACTGAACAGGCATATTCTAGTGATGGTCTGACTAAAGATTTATATGCCTGTTCCTTTACTGAGGTGGAACTGATGTTTTCACTTTGACTGATAGATGTTTAAAGTTTTTAAGGAATTACATGTATCTCAAATATTGTTGGCTGTTTTCTTATTTAAATACTGGTATATCAGTAATTATTTGATTCTTTTATGTTATCTTTACTATAGTACTTCTGCTGCTTTGTGCTAATTTTAGTTTTTAAATTGCAAACCATTTTATTTTTGCTTTTGAGTTTTTATCTCATAAGTGCATGTTTCAGTGTGTGTTGAACTTGTAAGATGCTTAAAGAACTTTTGTGCTGCATGTTTCCATACTGCATGTACTGATATGAACTCTTGCTTTATATGTTTAATTTATTTGTGCATGACTTGATATGTATGTTTTGTTTTATTGTTGCTCTGTCGGTTTTAAAAGCTCTTCAGAGCTTATGTTTGTACTTGTATTGCATATACCGACTCTAAATAAAGCTTTATGTCTTACTGCACATTTACATAGATCTTTCCAAGTAAATATTACACATTTTTATAGAAATATGCTATTTTGCCGGCTTGACTTAAAATTCGACTTAATTAAGAGATATTTTAATCAGTGCCGGCAATATAGGCTAGCATATTTGCTATTTTGCCGGTGCCGGCAAAATAGCCACTGCCAAAAATAAAAAATATCTATATAAATCCTCATTTTTTTTGTAGATCTTTTTTTAATAGTAATGATATTTATATATATTTTTACATGGTATTCAATTCTTCTGTGAAGATATCATTTAAATGTGCTTATGCGTTACATTGTCGATCTTCATTGTAGCAGACGTTCTATCTGACAGCTGTATTCATGACATAAGGAAATTCCTATAGAACTTCCGGAATCTCCTGCGCGACTGACTGCGCAGTAATTAGTTAAAAAAAAGTACTAAAATGGAGTCGGTCTCCACCTGTCTATGTATAGAACAAGGTGATTATACATAGCGGGATCCCAGTCTACCGTAATAGGGACTTCTTCCCCTTAATATGAGGCAGGCGTTACCTGTGAAAGGGGACGAAGTCTGTATGAATTCTTTTTTTTTAATTCAAACATATTTTAACTTCAAAATCTGTTCAAAAAAGAAACGGAAATACCCTTACGTTTCCGATTTCGGTTCTGTTGTTCGGAATTTTAGTTGTAACGTTATTTATGTTATGACGTCATATTCAATGTAAATAAAGAAACGCTATCAGGTAACGTTTTTTCATATCAAGCCATTCAAGGAATTATTGAAAATGGAATTGGTATTGCGTTCCTTCCTATATTTTACTAGACTGATAAATATATATTTTACTCAAAGACTCATGCAAACGAGACCGGAAAAAGGAAGTAAATTTCTGCACAAATGCGGGAAAATAAAAAAGTCTGAAAATAAAAAAGTTAACGATTTTGAGTTCATTAGTAGAATGAAAATTTCGGTCAATTTTCCCGATTTTTTTCTTTTTTTTTTTTTTTATTAATTTTTCTACCGTAATAGGGGACTTCGTCCCCTTATAATCAACCTATTTTTTCTCAAGAAAGGAGGAGGTCCTCCCAAGTCCCCCCTGGATCCGCCTCTGGTATAGCTTGAAAATAGTATATATCCCAATTTACACATGACATTTTATTTACGTGGGAAAGACTTCCATAACGAATTTGTCAACAATTTGGAATATACATATATACATAATACAGATATAAAATCTTCAGATGGGCTTCAATCATTATTATTTATTTTAAAAAATAAGTGGATCTGTCCTGTAAATGTGCTTTACACTTTGGTGTGTCTAAATTACCTAAATATGAACGACAGTATACATTGGGGATCCAGAAATTTCAAAGGGGGGGCAGCTCCAGTCATACTTCAGTGATTCCCTACATAATCAACCAAATTTTTCTCGAGAAAAGGGGGAGGGGGGGGGGGCAAGTCTTCCCAGGTCCCCCCCCCCCCCCCCTTTGGATCCGCTTCTGGTATAGCTTGAAAATGGTATATCCCGATTTAGAACACAGTATTATTTTATTTGAGTGATTCACTCGATACACGTCATCGTTATTAGTCTTAACTTCAAGGTTATGCAAGCAAATTTAATAAACAATAATTTTATACAGTTTTTTTTTCCTTTACACAGGGCATAAGGGCCTTATCTCGGATCTTATTTCTGTGTGCACAATTATGATTCTACATATTTCACCTGTATCTGTATGGACAATTCCATCATGTCCATGGACGATTACATACACCATTATGCTTGAGGGGTTTTCATATGCCATGTCAAGATAATGTATAATATGAGGCAGGCATTACCTGTGAAAGGGGACGAAGTATGTATGAATTATTTTTTTTAATATTCAAACATGTGTTAAAAAAGAAACGGAAATACCGTAACGTTTCCGATTTTGGTTCTGTTGTTAGGTGATTTTAGTTGTGACGTCATTTTAGTTATGACGTCATATTCAATGTTAACAAAGAAACGCTATCATCAGGTAACGTTTTTTCATATCAAAGCAGAATAAATTAGAAATGAAATTGTTATTGTGTTCCTTCCTATATTTTACTGGACTGATAAACTCAAAGTCTCATGACAAACGAGACCGGAAGAAGGAAGTAGATTTCTGCGCAAATGCGGGAATTAAAAAAAGTTACAAAAAAAAAGTTAACGATTTTGAGTTCATTAGTACAATGAAAAGTTCGGGAAATTTTCCCGATTTTTTTTTTTTTTTTTTTTTTTTTATTGATTTTTCTTCTGTTATAGGGGACTTCGTCCCCTTACTATTTGCCTTGTCCATTTCACAGATGGGCTTCAATCATTATTATTTATTCAAAATAAGCGGATCCGTCCTTTAAAAAGTTTTCCTGAATATAATCAATCCCCCCATTTCAATTTTAAGTCAAAAACTAAAAAATACTACATTTGGTCATTTTCTTTTTCCTTTCTGACAACAGCAAAATAAGGGATATCCCTCATTCCCTTTTTTTTTGGAGGGGGGGGGGGAGTGTTCCCAGCCTTTAGTTCAGTTGTAAGAAAGGCCATTACTTTTCTCAATGACCTGAATATGAACGACAGTATAGCCTTGAAATGGTATATCCCGATTGACACATGACATTTACGAGGAAAAGACTTCCATGTCGGATTTGCCAACAATTTGGAATATTCATAATACAGATATAAATATCTCAGATATGGGCTTCAGTCAGTTAAAACTCAAAAAGGCTACATTTTGTCATTTTCTTTATTCTTCTTGGTTTTCACAATCCACAAGCTCGACTTGAGTCCCTTAACCCTTTTGCAATGTAATTTTTATGCCCCCGCCATAGCAGAGGACACATTAAGTTATACCATTGACTGTCTGTACAGCAATATATATTCATACATCCATCTGTACATCTCAAAATTGGTTTCCATTCTCTAACTTCAGTTTGCCTCTACAAAATGTTTTGAAACTTATACACAATGCTTATTACCACAAAACACATATCATTTGATTTATAGTGGCGTCACTTTAACCATTCTAGAGTTATGCCCCTTTACAAATGGAAAAATTGGTTTCTGTTCTCTAATTTTAGTTTGCCTCAATCAAATGATATGAAACTTATAGACAATGCTCATTACCCCAAAACACATATCCCAATTTACACATGACATTTTATTTACGTGGGAAAGACTTCCATAACGAATTTGTCAACAATTTGGAATATACATATATACATAATACAGATATAAAATCTTCAGATGGGCTTCAATCATTATTATTTATTAAAAATAAGTGGATCTGTCCTGTAAATGTGCTTTACACTTTGGTGTGTCTAAATTACCTAAATATGAACGACAGTATACATTGGGGATCCAGAAATTTCAAAGGGGGGCCAGCTCCAGTCATACTTCAGTGATTCCCTACATAATCAACCAAATTTTCTCGAGAAAGGGGGGGGGGGGGGGGGCAAGTCCTCCCAAGGTTATGCAAGCAAATTTAATAAACAATAATTTTATACAGTTTTTTTTTCCTTTACACAGGGCATAAGGGCCTTATCTCGGATCTTATTTCTGTGTGCACAATTATGATTCTACATATTTCACCTGTATCTGTTTGGACAATTCCATCAGTCAGGGGACTTATTGAAATAAGTGATTTTTAAATCACTTATTTAAGTAGCAAATTCGAAGTTTTGTCACAAATTGTGATTTTGTAGTTTTACCAAAATTTTAAACACATAGGTTTAGATAATATCTTTTCATTAGTAAAATTGAAAAAAATGAACTTTTTGCTTCTTTTAAGCAGCAAGGTTTATGCCTTTGATGCAATCATTTAGCTGCAAATTCTATTTTAGTTGAAAAAAATGCTATAAAAATGGCTTTACATAATGAACTGATACTTTCTTAACAGATTTTTCCCAGCAGTGGGAGTATTTTTCCTGTAAAATTCAAGGTTTCATCTTGTAGATATGTAATAAAATTCTACTGTTCGCGATCAAAATTTCACTGTTCGGGGGTGTTAAAATTAGTGGGGGTTATTAAAATAATGATACTTAAAGACGTGATTTTTTGGAAGGAAATTGAGGTATGATACTTAAACAAGTGATTTGTATGTCATTATTCTAGATTTAGTACAAGGTCATCACCTGACATGACCCGGTCATCTTATCAACACAGATGTTGGTTCTGATAATTTTAGCAACATAATTAGTCCCTGGATCATTAGTATTTTATATTTAAAGCTACAATAAAATTAATTCACTTAGTCTAGTGATTAATTTGTACTACTTAAATAGGTGATTTTTAAAGAAAGACAACTCTTACTTCCAACCTTTATGGACATAATGTTACTTGAATCAGTGATTTAGAAAATCACTCATTTAAGTAAGTCCCCTGACTGTCCATGGACGATTACATACACCATTATGCTTGAGGGGTTTTCATATGCCATGTCAAGATAATGTATACTATTTGCCTTGTCCATTTCACAAATGGGCTTCAATCATTATTATTTATTCAAAATAAGCGGATCCGTCCTTTAAAAAGTTTTCCTGAATATAATCAATCCCCCCATTTCAATTTTAAGTCAAAAACTAAAAAATGCTACATTTGGTCATTTTCTTTTTCCTTTCTGACAACAGCAAAATAAGGGATATCCCTCATTCCCTTTTTTTTTTGGAGGGGGGGGGGGGGGAGTGTTCCCAGCCTTTAGTTCAGTTGTAAGAAAGGCCATTACTTTTCTCAATGACCTGAATATGAACGACAGTATAGCCTTGAAATGGTATATCCCGATTGACACATGACATTTACGAGGAAAAGACTTCCATGTCGGATTTGCCAACAATTTGGAATATTCATAATACAGATATAAAATCTTCAGATGGGCTTCAATCATTATTATTTATTTTAAAAAATAAGTGGATCTGTCCTGTAAATGTGCTTTACACTTTGGTGTGTCTAAATTACCTAAATATGAACGACAGTATACATTGGGGATCCAGAAATTTCAAAGGGGGGGGCAGCTCCAGTCATACTTCAGTGATTCCCTACATAATCAACCAAATTTTTCTCGAGAAAAGGGGGAGGGGGGGCAAGTCTTCCCAGGTCCCCCCCTTTGGATCCGCTTCTGGTATAGCTTGAAAATGGTATATCCCGATTTAGAACACAGTATTATTTTATTTGAGTGGTTCACTCGATACACGTCATCGTTATTAGTCTTAACTTCAAGGTTATGCAAGCAAATTAAATAAACAATAATTTTATACAGTTTTTTTTTCCTTTACACAGGGCATAAGGGCCTTATCTCGGATCTTATTTCTGTGTGCACAATTATGATTCTACATATTTCACCTGTATCTGTATGGACAATTCCATCATGTCCATGGACGATTACATACACCATTATGCTTGAGGGGTTTTCATATGCCATGTCAAGATAATGTATACTATTTGCCTTGTCCATTTCACAGATGGGCTTCAATCATTATTATTTATTCAAAATAAGCGGATCCGTCCTTTAAAAAGTTTTCCTGAATATAATCAATCCCCCCATTTCAATTTTAAGTCAAAAACTAAAAAATGCTACATTTGGTCATTTTCTTTTTCCTTTCTGACAACAGCAAAATAAGGGATATCCCTCATTCCCTTTTTTTTTGGAGGGGGGGGGGGGGGGGAGTGTTCCCAGCCTTTAGTTCAGTTGTAAGAAAGGCCATTACTTTTCTCAATGACCTGAATATGAACGACAGTATAGCCTTGAAATGGTATATCCCGATTGACACATGACATTTACGAGGAAAAGACTTCCATGTCGGATTTGCCAACAATTTGGAATATTCATAATACAGATATAAATATCTCAGATATGGGCTTCAGTCAGTTAAAACTCAAAAAGGCTACATTTTGTCATTTTCTTTATTCTTCTTGGTTTTCACAATCCACAAGCTTGACTTGAGTCCCTTAACCCTTTTGCAATGTAATTTTTATGCCCCCGCCATAGCAGAGGACCCATTAAGTTATACCATTGACTGTCTGTACAGCAATATATATTCATACATCCATCTGTACATCTCAAAATTGGTTTCCATTCTCTAACTTCAGTTTGCCTCTACAAAATGTTTTGAAACTTACACACAATGCTTATTACCACAAAACACATATCATTTGATTTATAGTGGCGTCACTTTAACCATTCTAGAGTTATGCCCCTTTACAAATGGAAAAATTGGTTTCTGTTCTCTAATTTTAGTTTGCCTCAATCAAATGATATGAAACTTATAGACAATGCTCATTACCCCAAAACACAGACAAGTTTAAATTTCGGTGGCGTTACTTTTGCCGTTCTAGAGTTATGCCCCTTTAAAATTGAAAAATTACTGGGTTAACTATATGTTAAATGACAATACAGGTATTTATCACCAATGGGGGACCACTGACTGTCTATCTAAGAGGGGGCACGCTCTGGTCAAGCTTAAGTGGTTCCCTATAAAATCAACCAAATTTTTCCCAGCAAAGGGTGGGCCCCCTCTTAATCCACATCTGAACACATTAGTACTTGATAACAATGGCTTATATAATCATGTCCGTTCGTCGTCAACATGTCAGACAATAACTCGCTTTAACCAATTTGCAAGAAACTTTGGTGAATTGTTTGTCTTTTTTTATAAATTTTTAGCTCACCTGGCCCAAAAGGCCAAGTGAGCTTTTCTCATGACTTGTCGTCCGTCGTCCGTCGTCCGTCGTCCGTCGTCCGTCGTCCGTTAACTTTTACAAAAATCTTCTCCTCTGAAACTACTTGGCCAAATTTAACCAAACTTGGCCACAATCATCATTGGGGTATCTAGTTTGAAAAATGTGTCCGGTGACCCGGCCAACCAACCAAAATGGCCGCCATGGCTAAAAATATAACATAGGGGTAAAGTATAGATGTTGGCTTATATCTCTGAAACCAAAGCATTTAGAGCAAATCTGACGGAATAAAATTGTTAATCAGGTCAAGATCTATCTGCCCTAAAATTTTCAGATGAATCGGACAACCCGTTGTTGGGTTGCTGCCCCTGAATTTGTAGTTTTAAGGAAATTTTGCCGTTTTTGGTTATTATCTTGAATATTATTATAGATAGAGATAAACTGTAAACAGCAATAATGTTCAGCAAAGTAAGATCTACAAATAAGTCAACTTGACCAAAATGGTCAGTTGACCCTTTAAGGAGTTATTGCCCTTTATAGTAAATTTTTAACCATTTTTCGTAAATTTTTGTAATCTTTTACAAAAATCTTCTCCTCTGAAACTACTAAGACAAATTTAACCAAACTTGTCCACAATCATCATTAGGGTATCTAGTTTAAACCATGTGTCCGATGACCCCGTCCGCGAACCAAGATGGCCGACATTGCTAAAAATAGTACATAGGGTAAAATGCAGTTTTTGGCTCATATCTCTGAAACCAAAGCATTTACAGCAAATCTGACGAGGATAAAATTGTTCATTATGTCAAGATCTATCTGCCCTGAAATTTTCAGACCAATCAGTCAACACGTTGTTGGGTTGCTGCCCCTGAATTAGTAATTTTAAGAAAATTTTGCAGCTTTTGGTTATTAACTTCTTATCTTTTGTAAATTTTTGTAAATTTTTACAATGCTTTTACAAAATATTTTCCACTGTAACTACTGGGCCAAGTTCATTATAGATAGAGATAATTGTAAGCAGCAAGAATGTTCGGTAAAGTAAGATCTACAAACACATCACCATCACTAAAACACAATTTTGTCATGAATCCGTCTGTGTCCTTTGTTTAATATGCACATAGACCAAGGTGAGCGACATTGTCGCAGAAAGCTCGACATAGGGATAGTGATCCGGCTGCGGCGGCGCTAGCTAACTTTTTAAAAGCTTTATATTTTAGAAGGTGGATAACCTGGGTGCTTCATACTTTGTATATAGATGCCTCATGTTACGAAGTTTCCGTCAGTCACATGTCCAATGTCCTTGACCTCATTTTCATGGTTCAGTGACTACTTGAAAAAAAAGTTAAGATTTTTTGTAATGTTAAATTCTCTCTTATTACAAGTAATAGGATAACTGTATTTGGTATGTGCGTACCTTGCAAGGTCCTCATGCCCGTCAGACAGTTTTTACTTAACCTCGACCTCATTTCATGGATCAGTGAACAAGGTTAAGTTTTGGTGGTCAAGTCCATATCTCAGATACTATAAGCAATAGGTCTAGTATATTCGGTGTATGGAAGGACTGTAAGGTGTACAACTGGCAGGTGTCATCTGACCTTGACCTCATTTTCATGGTTCAGTGGTTATAGTTAAGTTTTTGTGTTTTGGTCTGTTTTTCTTATACTGTATGCAATAGATCTACTATATTTTGTGTATGGAATGATTGTAAGGTGTACATGTCTAGCTGGCAGGTGTCATCTGACCTTGACCTCGTTTTCATGGTTCAGTGGTCAAAGTTAAGTTTTTGAGTTTTGGTCTTTTTTTCTTATACTATATGCAATAGGTCAACTATATTTGGTGTATGGAAATATTTTATGATCTACATGTCAGTCACGCAAGTTTTATATGACCTTGACCTCATTTTCACGGTTCATTGATCAGTGTTTAAGTTTTTGTGTTTTGGTCTGTTTTTCTTAAACTATAAGCAATAGGTCAACTATATTTGTTATATGGAAGAATTGTTTACTGTACATGTCTGCCTGGCATGGTTCATCTGACCTTGACCTCATTTTCATGGTTCATTGGTCAATGTTTAGTTGTCTTGGTTATTGTTAAGTTTATGTGACAGTTGTAATAAAGCTTTATGTTTATGACTATCAACATAATATCAATGATTAGTAAAGAAGGCGAGACATTTTAGCGTGTGCACTCTTGTCATGAAACTTTGGTGATTTATTTATATCTATTGACATAAGCTCCCTTTCGATTTTAATTACATTTAATTTTAATTTTAGATGTTACATTTGCGAGTTATGTTATTTGAATATTTCATTTATAAAAAAGGTTGGATTTTCCAGCTTTTTGACAATGCTTTGAGCAGTTATCATGAAACTTTGGTGACTGGTGGATATCTATTAAGATAACCTCCCTTTAGTTTTTAATGAATTTCTGTTATGACATTGAGAAGTTATTGAACTTTATTCTTTGAAAAAGCAAAAGGTGTATCATGCGCTCGTTGCACAGCTGTTTATAAACAATTTGAACATAATTTGGAAACTTTTGGGTATAGAATATAAAAAATGCCCCATAAATACTCAATTTCAGCTGAAAAAAGTTTTTATGCGTTATGACTAGAAATTTTTTTCTTCAATGCAGACCATGACCTATGCAATTTTCTTCTTCAATGCAGACCATGACCTATGCAAGTATTGTGTCAACAGGATAAACATGAGTTAAAATACTTTTAATATTGCAGCATTCTACGGTTATTCACTTTTATATATATTCAATATTTTTCCTCCAGATTTAAAAAGACCTAAAAACAGTGCAGACCAAAGGTAATACCTTTTTTATACTAACATGTTATGGTTGCCATTAATTTTGATAGTTTACAGTTACATTAAAGTCAGTTCCTTGAAATTTTAAAGTGGTTGTAATCAACAAAACAAATGCAAATAATTATGATGTCTTTTTTTTCCAATAAATCTTATCAATATTAACTGTATCGCATTATAAACAGGTTATATATAAAAGAGAAAATGTGGCATGATTGCCAATGAGACAACTCTCCACAAGAGACCAAATGACCGAGAAATTAACAACTATAGGTCACCGTACGGCCTTCAACAATGAGCAAAGCCTATACCGCATAGTCAGCTATAAATGTTCTTTTATAGTCGATTATGCAGTATGCCGCTATGGGGTTTTCTCATTTTTGGAGGCTGTATGGTTGTCTATAATTGCTTACATCCACTTTATTTGAACTATGGATAATACCTGTTATTTACATAAACAAATCCCACATTGATATTACATGTACAACAATCAGCCCAACACAAAACTGAGTGTAATTGAAAGACATCTAGAGGTCAATACACAGTCTCGAACAATAGACAAAATTAGAAAATAGAGCGAATTATAAGTCGATTAGAGACGGGACGTCAATATGAGTCTTATATATGTATACATGCTAGAACACACCCGCGAAATCGCGGGCTTTTAGAGTGTGGTTGAAAGTATGTAAACTGTTGTAGGAGGAATTTTTGTAAAAGATTTTATGACTGGAGAATTTAAGGAAAGTTATCAAAAGTCATATGTACTTGGGGACAGGACAACATTTTTAGCCATCCTTTTTTTTCAAAATCCGTTATTTTTTTTTTTGTATTAATTTCAATTATTTTCGCGTTTTTCTGTATACTATGAACAGATATATACTATAATCTCTACATAATATATAATCGCCGTTGAATGGTTGATAGTAAACTTAATTGGAATTGATAGAAAATAGCAAATACACTTTATTTATAGTATATGTATGTTCATAGTACATGTATACAGAAAAAGCGAAAATAATTGTCCTGTCCCCATGTACCTCTGAAAATTATTTTAAGTGTTAAACGGAACTCTTGTCCATATATCCGGACGCCTTTGTTTTCGTTTTCCTCCCAAAATAACCCAAACGCAATAATCATAAGCGAGGATGACAAATGCGACTATGCATGGTACCTATAGGACACAGAGGCATGGTGATTAATTTATTGTGGAAGGAATTAAGAGAAGCGACACACAAAATGAGGTCTACTCATTTAATAGTATAGATATTATTGATTCAGTTGAGATGGTAAATAGACACTGATAAGTCTTAAAGCATCTTATAGTTTTGAATGTTTGTTCACCAGTTTACAATGGAGGTATATGTTCTTATTTCAAACAGAGAGGCACTCAGCGATTGTTACTTGCTAGGTACCAAATGATTTTACCACAACTTTGTGAAAGTTTTAACCAGTGTATATACTGAAAATATGATAACAAATCATGTCCTTTTCAGGAATTTTGATCCACCTATGTAGTATGGCATGTTTGTGAGATGTGGTTATGGAGGATGGATGTTCATGAAGGACCTGTTATACAAAGTATATCACTGGATTGAGCTCTTTGTCTAAGTGTATTATTAAATTGCTTTGCTTTGAGCTCAGTTCATTGTTATGCAATTCATTCTTGGTGAAATAAAGATTTGACTAAAGATAACTCTCATCTGCACAAGGGATTGTAGTAGTATCCAATCTATGTAAGTAGTAATTGGGAGAAAAACACATTTTATTTACATTTGAACCAAACATTTTTGGTCCAGAAGCCAAATTAAAAAAAAAAGCACAAATTTACCAAACAATGCTACTCGTGCTACTAGCAATATGATGTTACATGTGGTTTTGTTATATTTTTTTAAACATTTGTACTGCCTACTGACGACCAAGTCCTGTGTGTAAATGGTCATTCAGTATGTAAAATAAGGGCGCCAAAAAAAAAAGGACAAAATTCATAAGGCCTATCTGGCCAAATTGATTTCTAAAATTATATTTTATTGTTTAACATCTATCATTTATTCGTTAATTTCTTAATTTGTATGAATACACAGTAAATGTTAATTACAACACTGTTCACTTTCATACCACTATTGTTTGCTGCAGGATGTTTTGGCGTGGTATGGCGCCTGCCCTTTTTAGGAAAAAAAATTGGCGCCATGCCCCTTTTCCGTGGTATTTTAGAACGCCCCGCCGTAATTTAATATCGGTTCTGTAATTAAAATTTTAGAAAGACCATTTCGAGTTAATACCCTTGGAATGAAAATCAAAATTTTAATGGCCGACATTTTATTGAACGTAATTGAACAGTTTTGAAGCAACAGAGTACAAATACGATTTAAGAATTAAGATCTAATAGCTAGGGACAACATCGATTTATACCTCTACGAATTTAAAATGTAGACAATTTAAAAAGGGAACCAGATGATCGTTTGAGTTATGATTTTAGGATAACATTACCACTGATAAAAGAGGGACGAAAGATACAAGAGGGACAGTCAAACGCATAGATCGAAAACAAACTGATAACGCCATGGCCAAAAATAAAAAGACAAACAGACAAATAATAGTACAGATGACACAACATAGAAAACAAAAGACTAAGCAACACGAACCCCACCAAAAACTGGGGGTGATCTCAGGTGCTCCGGAAGGGTAAGCAGATCCTGCTCCACATGTGGCACCCGTCGTGTTGCTTATGTTATTACAAATCCGGTAAATAGTCTAATTCGGTAAGTCACATTCGTGAAAAGGGAGGGTATTGTAGTTACGACAAAAGGAACATATCCGATATCATATGTGAAACGGTTATTCCATAACGGTCAACCAACTCGTGATGGCGTCCTTAAAATTTACGAAGGGATGACTTCAACTTCACCATTTGGAACTCTTGGTTTAATAGCTTCCTTGTGAGCAGCAAGCCTCTATCAAGGAAATCATGATAGGAAACACAAGCCCGGGAATATCGTATCAATTGGGAGATATATACTCCATATGCAGGCGCTGCTGGAATGTTGCTACATAGAAATGGAAAGTTCACAATTGGGAAGCTGAAATCATCTCTTTTGTCGTAAAGTTTTGTTTTCAACCGACCCTCATTGTCAATTTCTAGATGTAAGTCAAGATATGAGGCAGACTTAACTGTAAAATTTACTGATAAAATTGACGTAAACATGATGTTTGATTATATTTCCTGTTTATACTATAAGGTCGGTCGAGACATCGGATTGGGTGTGAATTTACCACGGCTTTCATACTGTTGTTATCTTAATAAAAATAAAATTATGAATATAGCTGCTATAGATTTTAATTTTACAAAAAATGAACAACGTTTCAATAAATAAATAAAAAAAAAACACAGGTGGAAACAGAGATGAACAGCAGAAGAATAATTGTATAGCAAGTCTTGCATATCTTTGAATATCCTAAAACTATTTGTACAGTTATGAGCCACTGTAGCTTGGATTGGTATAAACATGCGAGATCCAAAAGGTATTTGGCACTTCTTTTGTGCATCTATAAAGCAAAGGATTGGCCATTGCATATGCTCTTGGTTATGCAAAGTCCACTTTCACAACACATCCTTCAACAATCAGTCTCAGTGATCCAGTATTTAAGTTTATTACTGGAGTTATTGATTGAAACGAGGCAGTTGCAAAATGAATATGATCAAGATTCTATTAGCTGAGTCTAGAAGTGATAATTTTATTACAAAAAAGAAATTAAATTAACAACCGAATACTCATGTCTTTATTTCTCACCAATAAATTCGAAACAATGGTATATTCAATTAAATCCCTATCCATTACAGTACCTTTATATCAATGTAAAAGTGCCCTAAAGTGTAGTCCTCCGCGCAAAGGGTGCCCTTAAAGTGTATTCAATCGCGCTAAGTGTGCCCTCTGAGAAAAAAATTACCCTGTCCTTTTCAAAAGCTGCAGGAAACACTATACCAC
Source organism: Mytilus californianus (assembly GCF_021869535.1). Classification (NCBI taxonomy): domain Eukaryota; kingdom Metazoa; phylum Mollusca; class Bivalvia; order Mytilida; family Mytilidae; genus Mytilus; species Mytilus californianus. Next base: position 7,089,823 of record NW_026262670.1, read on the forward strand.
AACAAAACTAGCTCACTGTACGGGTATCACTTACATTTGTATCCGTAAAACAGAATAATCTTGAAACAAGAATATTTTTGCAGTACCTTTTTCATTTTGAATACTAGAACTTTTTAGATAATTAGAACATCTTAAGTAGATGTTCATATCCTAGAAATCTCATCAGTTGACTTTTGCAGCAATTATGAGTCTTTAAAGCATGCTCACAAAGGGTCTTTTGTTGATATTATTTGCATACTGGTCAAAACTTTTTTTATTTTGACCAGGCTTTGGAGAAGACATTTTCGAAGAACTAAAAACAAATAACAGAGAAGTTTACTTTCTAGCTCATCTAGACACAAGCATCATGTAAGGCATTGTCATTACTTAAAACCATTAAATATTTTCTAACTTGAGAAACAATTTCGACATTTAAACGAAATATTTTACTAATGATACTGGGAAGATCAACTACAAAGTAACATTAATTCTCAATTTTATTAATAGAACCATGCAAATAGTACATGCATGCATGTTCTCAGATACCATCTCCCATACAAAAAAATCACATCATGCAGAAAGAAACCTAATGTGTTCCTCTTCTAGCTACAAATCTATCCAAAATCAAAGATGTGGAACTTATTTTATCATGATTATTTGGAAATCAATGCTAATTGTTTCTCCTCTATGACAGTCTTGAACATTAAAACTAAATATTAAATTAAATTCATTGCTAATGTTTAGTGTTTGGCTCAGGTTGGCTGTCATTGTGCAACACAGTTTAATGTAGAACCCTGCGGGGAAAAACCCCAGAGACGTCTCTTTGTCAGAAAACATAGTCAAACATTTAAACATACTATCCACACTGATCTGTGTCCATACTTGTATTTATATAAAAAATATTCTTGCCCCTGATGAAAGAAATTAAATTGGTATGGATTCTGTTTCCTAGAAGTACAAGATTAACACTAACCATGTATCATTTAGATTTATATTATAAGTGTCCAAGGTCTATTTCCTAGTGCTACAAGATAAACACTGGTCATGTATTACTTGTATTTGTATTAGAAGTATCCAATGTCTGTTTCCAATGGATACAAGATCAACACTAGCCATGTATTACTTGCATTGGTATTAGAAGTGTCCAAGGTCTGTTTCATATGGATACAAGATAAACACTAGCCATGTATTACTTGTATTGGTATTATAAGTGTCCAATGTCTGTTTCAAATGGATACAAGATAAACACTAGCCATGTATTACTTGTATTGGTATTAGAAGTGTCCAAGGTCTGTGTCCAATGGATACAAGATAAACACTAGCCATGTATTACTTGCATTGGTATAAAAAGTGTCCATGGTCTGTTTCCTAGCGACACATGATAAACACTAGCCATGTATTACTTGTGTTGGTATAAGCAGTGCCAAAGGTCTGTTTCCTAGCGATGCAAGATAAACGCTAGCCATGTATTACTTGTATTGGTATTAGAAGAGTCCAATGTCTGTTTCCTAGCGATACAAGATAAACACTAACCATGTATTACTTGTATTGGTATTAGAAGTGTCCAATGTCTGTTTCCTAGCGATACAAGATAAACACTAGCCATGTATTACTTGTATTGGTATTAGAAGTGTCCAAGGTCTGTTTCCAATGGATACCAGATAAACACTAGCCATGCATTACTTGTATTTGTATAAAAAGTGTCCAATGTCTGTTTCCAATGGATACTAGGTAAACACTAGCCACATATTACTTATATTGGTATTAGACGTGTCCAAGGTCTGTTTCCTAACGATGCAAGATAAACACTAGCCATGCGTTACTTGTATTGGTATTAGAACTGCCCAAGGTTTGTTTCCACTGGATACAAGATAAACACTAGCCATGCATTACTTGTATTGGTATTAGAAGTGTCCAAGGTCTGTTTCCTAGCGATACATGATAAACACTAGCCATGTATTACTTGTGTTGGTATAAGCAGTGCCCAAGGTCTGTTTCCTAGCGATACAAGATAAACACTAGCCATGCATTACTTGTATTTGTATTAGATAAAGAAAGGCAACAGTAGTATACCGCTGTTCGAAACTCATAAATCGATAGAGATAAAAACAAATCCGGGTTACAAACTAAAACTGAGGGAAACGCATCAAATATAAGAGGAGAACAACGACACAACAAAAACACAACATTAAAATGTAACACACACAGAAACGAACTATAATATAACAATGGCCATTTTCCTGACTTGGTACAGGACATTTTAAGAAAAAAAATGGTGGGCTGAACCTGGTTTTGTGGCATGCCAAACCTCCCGCTTTATTAGAAGTGCCCAAGTTCTGTTTCCTAGCGATACAAGATAAACACTAGCCATGTGTTACTTGTATTGTTATAAGAAGTGTCCAATGTCTGTTTCCTAGGGATACAAGATAAACACTAGCCATGTGTTACTTGTATTGTTATTAGAAGTGTCCAATGTCTGTTTCCAATGGATACAAGATAAACATTAGCCATGTATTACTTGTATTGATATAAGTGTCGTCCAAGGTCTGTTTCATATGGATACAAGATAAACACTAGCCCTTTGTTACTTGTATTGGTATAAGCATTGCCCATGGTCTGTTTCCTAGCGATACAAGATAAACACTAGTCATGTATTACTTGTATTGGTATTAGAAGTGTCTAAGGTCTGTTTCCTAGCGATACAAGAGAAACACTAGCCATGTATTACTTGTATTTGTATTAGAAGTGTCTAAGGTCTGTTTCCTAGCGATACAAGATAAACACTAGCCATGTATTACTTGTATTGGTATAAGCAGTGCCCAAGGTCTGTTTCCTAGCGATACAAGATAAACACTAGTCATGTATTGCTTAGATTTGAATTTTTAGTGTCCAATATCTGATTCCAATTGATCCAAGATAAACACAAGCAATGTATTGCTTCGATTGGAATAATAAGTGTCTAAAGTCTGTGTCCTAGCGATACAAGATAAACACTAGCCATGTATTACTTGTATTGGTATTAGAAGTGTCCAATGTCTGTTTCCAATGGATACAAGATCAACACTAGCCATGTATTACTTGTATTGGTATTAGAAGTGTCCAAGGTCTGTTTCCAATGGATACAAGATGAACACTAGCCATGTATTACTTGTATTGGTATTAGAAGTGTCCAAGGTCTGTTTCCTAAGGATACACATCTTAATCGTCCCAAGTCTATTATTTTTTGCGAATAAATTTAACAGAAAAAAATAACATTTAACTCCATTCTCTAAATAACGCAAAACGTTCAGATTTGACATACGACAAAAACTGATGACGAGGTATATTTGTTTGATATAGTATACTTAGTAGTCGTTTTGTGTTTTTTTTTATGAAGTACCTCCATTTATTTTAAATTACCTAATAAAAGTATGTAAAAGCAGAAAAAATGATGTTGCACATAGATTTACAGCAACAATATACAGGTTGAACCAAGTGGTCTGAACATCCGCAGACGCTCACATTCTTATCACATATAATAACTTTTTACATATTTTTTTTTCTCATAAATATACATCACTATCATGACTGGAATCGTGCTTTTTTGATAGCAAAGATCAAAGCTAACTGAAACGTCTTTGAATTGGAGGATCTTTATTGTGGATTTGGAGGTAATATTAAAATAATTAAGGAAGAAAAGACAACCACTGATGAGGTTTCTGACTCGTCACAGTCATATATTTATCTTATTTCTATTTCAAAATATATTTCAGCATCTTATTACTTCAATTACGTCTTTTATCACCGGATATGTTTTTGCAACATATTGTCACAAGATTAACACGACATGTGTCGCTAGTGGAGCAGGAACTGTTATTTTTCTTTTTACTTCCAATACGTCACTGGATATGCTCCATCAACGTACTGTAACATGATTAACACAACACTAGGTGTCGTTAGTGGAACAGGAACTTTTAACCTTCTTATCACTTCCAATACGTCACTGGATATGTTCCATCAACATACTGTCACATGATTAACACGACATGTGTCATCAGTGGAGCAGGAACTTTTAACTTACTTATCACTTCCAATACATCACCGGATATGTTCCATTAATATACTGCCACATTATTAACACGGCAGGTGTCGCTAGTGAAGCAGGAACTTTAATCTGAGTTCACCGTTTTTGTTGGGTTTCGTGTTGGTCAATCTTCATTTATCTGGGTTTTTTTTAGACTTGTTTGTCTATTTTTTTTCTTTTTCGACCATGGTATTTACTGTTTTCCTCAACTTGTGGCTTTTAATGGTACCTATGGTAACGTCTTCCCTTATTCAAATACGTTCTGTCTTTCAGACAACCTACTCACGACCTGTGCTCATTTTTCTATATTGGGGAAAATATTTTTCCCTGTGCCATTTCCTCTAACGGCTGCTGTTTATAGCTATCCAAAACGTTAGAGGTTAAAAATAATAATAAATAGAGACTTGGGATATACACCAATAATAAAGCAACCCAACGACAAAAAGACACGTAGAGTGTAACATCCAGTATATCCAATCTATCTGTGTCTAAAGAAATTGTCCAGCTATAAATCGTCCTGCGACTATAAAAGAGAGATGGAAGATTTTAAAGGGAGAATCAAAACTCATAAATCAAAGAGAGGCTGACAAAATCATGGTTAAAACACTAGATAAATAAACTAAAGAATGAGCAACACGAACTTCACCAAAACATAACCGATGGTGATACCAGATGCTCCCGAATAGTAAGGAGATCCTGGTGTGAATGAATTTAACAATCAAAGATCTAACATTGCGAAATAACGAAAATCATTAAGATATGACATAGGACAACCACTACCAAGGTTCCTGACTGAGGTCGGGCAATGATATTAATAAAGCTGGGTTTAATAAGTTTTTTTTAGGATTTCAGCCCTTATCCTTTTTAAATCAACCAGTAGATTAATAAGACTTAAATGAATATACAAAACAAACCATTACAGGAAACTCAACTTCGCAGTTACTGAATGCAAGCTCAACGTACTTAACCTGTCGACGAGAAGCCTTGTCGTCCTTTACGCAGGAGAAATTGGTGTGTTAAACCGGGTTTAAAACGCATTTTATTCTCAAATTAACTTATTTGATACAACAAACATGAATAAAAAAATAGACGAGTATTATACAGCTCTAAATCGACACGAATCAAAACAAAAAGTGAACGCATAAAACACTTAAATATGTTACCTAGACAACTAAAAACGGGGTTGCTTATATGGTACAGACATATGAATATGTGTCGGGATTCAATTTATTTTTCGAAATCACAATCAGTGGGGCTTACAAAAGGTACATTAAAGAATATGTGTCGAGGACCGTTTGGAGTTAAACTTGTATATTTGGATCTCATATCCGCCTTAAAATCACAATCAGTGGGGCTTGCAAAAGGTATATAAAAGAACATTTGTCGAGAACCGTCTGGAGTTAAACTTGTATATTTAGATCTTATCTTGCCGTTAAACCTCATCCAATGGGTTTACAGAAGATACTTTAAAGAACATGTGTCAGAAACCCATTGGAGTTAAACTAGTTTTCTTATATCTCCTTTCCCCCTTTTAATCTCAATTAGTGGACTAACAAACGGTTCATTAAAGAACATGTGTCGGGGACCATTCGGACTCAAACTGGTATTTCGCATAAAAATGTTAATCAATGAGGCTAACAAAAGGAACATCATTGAAAAGGGATCTCTCGGGTTTGGACTAGAATCTTTAGATCTCATTTCCGCCTATTAATCTCCATCAATGGGGCTAGCAAAAGGTACATTTAAGACCATGTGCAGGCAAAAAGGCACTTCACTCTAGATTAACGATATAATAGAAGACCCACACGTAACTTTATGAACATTTGTTTATTTGTCGGAGAGCACTGCAATAGGTATTACGCACTAATTATTGTTTCGAATTTTGTATTGAGTTGAAAAATCCTTTTATTATTTCTACTAACAACATCTTTTGTCTAAATCATACCTGTAGAACATACGTACAGTCACCTATAGCTGCTTACATCTACGTCATTTGTTCTCTGGTGGACACTTGTCTCTCTGGCAATTATACCTGTAGAACATACGTACAGTCACCTATAGCTGCTTACATCTACGTCATTTGTTCTCTGGGGGACACTTGTCTCTCTGGCAATTATACCTGTAGAACATACGTACAGTCACCTATAGCTGCTTACATCTACGTCATTTGTTCTCTGGTGGATACTTGTCTCTCTGGCAATCATACCTGTAGAACATACGTACAGTCACCTATAGCTGCTTACATCTACGTCATTTGTTCTCTGGTGGACACTTGTCTCTCTGGCAATTATACCTGTAGAACATCCGTACAGTCACCTATAGCTGCTTACATCTACGTCATTTGTTCTCTGGTGGATACTTGTCTCTCTGGCAATTATACCTGTAGAACATACGTACAGTCACCTATAGCTGCTTACATCTACGTCATTTGTTCTCTGGTGGATACTTGTCTCTGTGGCAATCATGCCTGAAGAACATACGTACAGTCGTCCATAGCTGCTTACACCTTCGTCATTAGTTCTCTGGTGGACACTTGTCTCTTTGGTAATTATACCTGTAGAACATACGTACAGTCACCTATAGCTGCTTACATCTACGTCATTTGTTCTCTGGTGGATACTTGTCTCTCTGGCAATCATGCCTGAAGAACATGCGTACAGTCATCCATAGCTGCTTACACCTACGTCATTAGTTCTCTGGTGGACACTTGTCTCTTTGGTAATTATACCTGTAGAACATACGTACAGTCACCTATAGCTGCTTACATCTACGTCATTTGTTCTCTGGTGGATACTTGTCTCTCTGGCAATCATACCTGTAGAACATACGTACAGTCACCTATAGCTGCTTACATCTACGTCATCTGTTCTCTGGTGGATACTTGTCTCTCTGGCAATCATACATGTAGAACATACGTACAGTCAGCTATAGCTGCTTACATCTACGTCATTTGTTCTCTGGTGGATACTTGTCTCTCTGGCAATTATACCTGTAGAACATACGTACAGTCACCTATAGCTGCTTACATCTACGTCATTTGTTCTCTGGTGGATACTTGTCTCTCTGGCAATCATACCTGTAGAACATACGTACAGTCACATATAGCTGCTTACATCTACGTCATTTGTTCTCTGGTGGATACTTGTCTCTCTGGCAATTATACCTGTAGAACATACGTACAGTCAACTATAGCTGCTTACACCTACGTCATTTGTTCTCTGGTGGACACTTGTCTCTCTGGCAATCATACCTGTAGAACATACGTACAGTCACTAGCTATAGCTGCTTACAACTACGTCATTTGTTCTCTGGTGGACACTTGTCTCTCTGGCAATCATACCTGTAGAACATACGTACAGTCACCTATAGCTGCTTACATCTACGTCATTTGTTCTCTGGTGGATACTTGTCTCTCTGGCAATCATACCTGTAGAACATACGTACGGTCACCTAAAGCTGCTTACATCTACGTCATTTGTTCTCTGGTGGATACTTGTCTCTCTGGCAATCATACCTGTAGAACATACGTACAGCCACTAGCTATAGCTGCTTACATCTACGTCATTTGTTCTCTGGTGGAGACTGTACTCTCTGGCAATCATACCTGTAGAACATACGTACAGTCACCTATAGCTGCTTACATCTACGTCATTTGTTCTCTGGTGGATACTTGTCTCTCTGGCAATCATACCTGTAGAACATACGTACAGTCACCTATAGCTGCTTACATCTACGTCATTTGTTCTCTGGTGGATACTTGTCTCTCTGGCAATCATGCCTGAAGAACATACGTACAGTCATCCATAGCTGCTTACACCTACGTCATTAGTTCTCTGGTGGACACTTGTCTCTTTGGTAATTATACCTGTAGAACATACGTACAGTCACCTATAGCTGCTTACATCTACGTCATTTGTTCTCTGGTGGATACTTGTCTCTCTGGCAATCATACCTGTAGAACATACGTACAGTCACCTATAGCTGCTTACATCTACGTCATTTGTTCTCTGGTGGATACTTGTCTCTCTGGCAATCATACCTGTAGAACATACGTACAGTCAGCTATAGCTGCTTACATCTACGTCATTTGTTCTCTGGTGGATACTTGTCTCTCTGGCAATTATACCTGTAGAACATACGTACAGTCACCTATAGCTGCTTACATCTACGTCATTTGTTCTCTGGTGGATACTTGTCTCTCTGGCAATCATACCTGTAGAACATACGTACAGTCACATATAGCTGCTTACATCTACGTCATTTGTTCTCTGGTGGATACTTGTCTCTCTGGCAATTATACCTGTAGAACATACGTACAGTCAACTATAGCTGCTTACACCTACGTCATTTGTTCTCTGGTGGACACTTGTCTCTCTGGCAATCATACCTGTAGAACATACGTACAGTCACTAGCTATAGCTGCTTACATCTACGTCATTTGTTCTCTGGTGGACACTTGTCTCTCTGGCAATCATACCTGTAGAACATACGTACAGTCACCTATAGCTGCTTACATCTACGTCATTTGTTCTCTGGTGGATACTTGTCTCTCTGGCAATCATACCTGTAGAACATACGTACGGTCACCTAAAGCTGCTTACATCTACGTCATTTGTTCTCTGGTGGATACTTGTCTCTCTGGCAATCATACCTGTAGAACATACGTACAGCCACTAGCTATAGCTGCTTACATCTACGTCATTTGTTCTCTGGTGGAGACTGTACTCTCTGGCAATCATACCTGTAGAACATACGTACAGTCACCTATAGCTGCTTACATCTACGTCATTTGTTCTCTGGTGGATACTTGTCTCTCTGGCAATCATACCTGTAGAACATACGTACAGTCACCTATAGCTGCTTACATCTACGTCATTTGTTCTCTGGTGGATACTTGTCTCTCTGGCAATCATGCCTGAAGAACATACGTACAGTCATCCATAGCTGCTTACACCTACGTCATTAGTTCTCTGGTGGACACTTGTCTCTTTGGTAATTATACCTGTAGAACATACGTACAGTCACCTATAGCTGCTTACATCTACGTCATTTGTTCTCTGGTGGATACTTGTCTCTCTGGCAATCATACCTGTAGAACATACGTACAGTCACCTATAGCTGCTTACATCTACGTCATTTGTTCTCTGGTGGATACTTGTCTCTCTGGCAATCATACCTGTAGAACATACGTACAGTCAGCTATAGCTGCTTACATCTACGTCATTTGTTCTCTGGTGGATACTTGTCTCTCTGGCAATTATACCTGTAGAACATACGTACAGTCACCTATAGCTGCTTACATCTACGTCATTTGTTCTCTGGTGGATACTTGTCTCTCTGGCAATCATACCTGTAGAACATACGTACAGTCACATATAGCTGCTTACATCTACGTCATTTGTTCTCTGGTGGATACTTGTCTCTCTGGCAATTATACCTGTAGAACATACGTACAGTCAACTATAGCTGCTTACACCTACGTCATTTGTTCTCTGGTGGACACTTGTCTCTCTGGCAATCATACCTGTAGAACATACGTACAGTCACTAGCTATAGCTGCTTACATCTACGTCATTTGTTCTCTGGTGGACACTTGTCTCTCTGGCAATCATACCTGTAGAACATACGTACAGTCACCTATAGCTGCTTACATCTACGTCATTTGTTCTCTGGTGGATACTTGTCTCTCTGGCAATCATACCTGTAGAACATACGTACGGTCACCTAAAGCTGCTTACATCTACGTCATTTGTTCTCTGGTGGATACTTGTCTCTCTGGCAATCATACCTGTAGAACATACGTACAGCCACTAGCTATAGCTGCTTACATCTACGTCATTTGTTCTCTGGTGGACACTGTACTCTCTGGCAATCATACCTGTAGAACATACGTACAGTCACCTATAGCTGCTTACATCTACGTCATTTGTTCTCTGGTGGATACTTGTCTCTCTGGCAATCATACCTGTAGAACATACGTACAGTCACCTATAGCTGCTTACATCTACGTCATTTGTTCTCTGGTGGACACTTGTCTCTCTGGTAATTATACCTGTAGAACATACGTACAGTCACCTATAGCTGCTTACATCTACGTCATTTGTTCTCTAGTGGATACTTGTCTCTCTGGCAATCATACCTGTAGAACATACGTACAGTCACCTATAGCTGCTTACATCTACGTCAATAGTTCTCTGGTGGACACTTGTCTCTCTGGCAATCATACCTGTAGAACATACGTACAGTCACCTATAGCTGCTTACATCTACGTCATTTGTTCTCTGGTGGACACTTGTCTCTCTAGCAATTATACCTGTAGAACATACGTACAGTCACCTATAGCTGCTTACATCTACGTCATTTGTTCTCTTGTTGACACTTGTCTCTCTGACAATTATACCTGTAGAACATACGTACGGTCACCTATAGCTGCTTACATCTACGTCATTTGTTCTCTGGTGGACACTTGTATCTCTGGCAATTATACCTGTAGAACATACGTACGGTCACCTATAGCTGCTTACATCTACGTCAATAGTTCTCTGGTGGACACTGTACTCTCTGGCAATCATACCTGTAGAACATATGTACAGTCACCTATAGCTGCTCACATCTACGTCATTTATTATCTGGTGGACACTTGTCTCTCTGGTAATTATACCTGTAGAACATACGTACAGTCACCTATAGCTGCTTACACCTACGTCATTTGTTCTCTGGTGGATACTTGTCTCTCTGGCAATTATACCTGTAGAATATACGTACAGTCACCTATAGCTGCTTACACCTACGTCATTTGTTCTCTGGTGGACACTTGTCTCTCTGGCAATTATACCTGTAGAACATACGTACAGTCACCTATAGCTGCTTACATCTACGTCATTTGTTCTCTGGTGGACACTTGTCTCTCTGGCAATCATACCTGTAGAACATAAGTACAGTCACCTATAGCTGCTTACATCTACGTCATTTGTTCTCTGGTGGATACTTGTCTCTCTGGTAATTATACCTGTAGAACATGCGTACAGTCACCTATAGCTGCTTACACCTACGTCATTTGTTCTCTGGTGGATACTTGTCTCTCTGGCAATTATACCTGTAGAACATACGTACAGTCACCTATAGCTGCTTACATCTACGTCATTAGTTCTCTGGTGGACACTTGTCTCTCTGGTAATTATACCTGTAGAACATACGTACAGTCACCTATAGCTGCTTACACCTACGTCATTTGTTCTCTGGTGGACACTTGTCTCTCTGGCAATCATACCTGTAGAACATACGTACAGTCACCTATAGCTGCTTACATCTACGTCATTAGTTCTCTGGTGGACACTTGTCTCTCTGGTAATTATACCTGTAGAACATACGTACAGTCACCTATAGCTGCTTACACCTACGTCATTTGTTCTCTGGTGGACACTTGTCTCTCTGGCAATTATACCTGTAGAACATACGTACAGTCACCTATAGCTGCTTACACCTACGTCATTTGTTCTCTGGTGGACACTTGTCTCTCTGGCAATCATACCTGTAGAACATACGTACAGTCACCTATAGCTGCTTACATCTACGTCATTAGTTCTCTGGTGGACACTTGTCTCTCTGGTAATTATACCTGTAGAACATACGTACAGTCACCTATAGCTGCTTACACCTACGTCATTTGTTCTCTGGTGGACACTTGTCTCTCTGGTAATTATACCTGTAGAACATACGTACAGTCACCTATAGCTGCTTACACCTACGTCATTTATTATCTGGTGGACACTTGTCTCTCAGGTAATTATACCTGTAAAACATACGTACAGTCACCTATAGCTGCTTACATCTACGTCATTTGTTCTCTGGTGGATACTTGTCTCTCTGGTAATTATACCTGTAGAACATGCGTACAGTCACCTATAGCTGCTTACACCTACGTCATTTGTTCTCTGGTGGATACTTGTCTCTCTGGCAATTATACCTGTAGAACATACGTACAGTCACCTATAGCTGCTTACATCTACGTCATTTGTTCTCTGGTGGACACTTGTCTCTCTGGCAATTATACCTGTAGAATATACGTACAGTCACTTATAGCTGCTTACACCTACGTCATTTGTTCTCTGGTGGACACTTGTCTCTCTGGCAATCATACCTGTAGAACATAAGTACAGTCACCTATAGCTGCTTACATCTACGTCATTTGTTCTCTGGTGGATACTTGTCTCTCTGGTAATTATACCTGTAGAACATGCGTACAGTCACCTATAGCTGCTTACACCTACGTCATTTGTTCTCTGGTGGATACTTGTCTCTCTGGCAATTATACCTGTAGAACATACGTACAGTCACCTATAGCTGCTTACATCTACGTCATTTGTTCTCTGGTGGACACTTGTCTCTCTGGCAATCATACCTGTAGAACATAAGTACAGTCACCTATAGCTGCTTACATCTACGTCATTTGTTCTCTGGTGGATACTTGTCTCTCTGGTAATTATACCTGTAGAACATACGTACAGTCACCTATAGCTGCTTACATCTACGTCATTAGTTCTCTGGTGGACACTTGTCTCTCTGGTAATTATACCTGTAGAACATACGTACATCCACTAGCTATAGCTGCTTACATCTACGTCAATAGTTCTCTGGTGGACACTTGTCTCTCTGACAATCATACCTGTAGAACATACGTACAGTCACCTATAGCTGCTTACATCTACGTCATTAGTTCTCTGGTGGACACTTGTCTCTCTGGTAATTATACCTGTAGAACATACGTACAGTCACCTATAGCTGCTTATATCTACGTCATTTGTTCTTTGGTGGATACTTGTCTCTCTGGTAATTATACTTTGATCCTATTTTTATGATGAACAATGAGCAAAACTCAGACCGTTTAGAAAGCTATAAAAGGCACCAAATTACGAAAAGACAAAATACTGGCATTGAAATGGGAATATGAGACAGAAACCAATCGATACAGATTAATAAAAAGATTATTTCAGAATGCATGGAGTTACACAGAAACCAAACGATACAGAAAAATGAAAAGGTCATTCCAGTGCACTCTGAAATAGACAGAAACCAAACGATAAAGATTAATAAAAAGGTCATTCCAGACTAACGTTATGAACTAACACAATGTTAACCTTTAGCTGTATATTGGAACCTATGGGAATGCAACACGAGTATAAATCTCAATGACCGAAAATTATACCATAGCTATAGATGGCATATTTTTCACAATTATACCATGGTTGTGTTGTATATGGCCGCGGCCGCCTGATATTAGTTTACATAGGAACAACAGTCAGTGCAGGGCCACTAAGCTAAACTGCCCGCTTTGCACCAGCCGATATAAATGAAAGCCTAGGGTGGGAATCGAACCCACGTACACCAGCTCCGTTGTCCTATATTTTTAAATGAACAAAAATACTCTCCCAGAACAAACAAACAAACAAATAAAGTTTAAAGAATATATAAATATATTAAGATTTATATTTAAGTTGAATTTCGGTTATTGAGATGTATATTTGTGTTGTATTCCAATAGGCTCCACTGTACAGCTACATGACTAGGTTTAAATTTACCGAGGCGTTTTTTTTTCCAGGGGGATAGTGCAGGGGACATGCCCCTTTTAAGGAGCTTCATAAATGGTGAATGCATAGACTTTTTTTATAAGATTACTTGCTAGATGTAAATACAAATCCTGGATCCGCACCCGATTTGTTATACACTGCTTACATCTAGACTTTGACGAGGTTGCTTAAGTAATAACAATAATGTTGGGCCGTTAAAATTAGATAGTGTCTGAGGTTATTGCCGGGGGTTTCAACAAAAGCTATAGTATAATTTACGAAACACCGCAAAATTATGCAAAAGATATGAACTATCTATAACATGGACGGACGGTTGTACAGAAGGTAAAAAATGGTTTACTTCTTTGATAGCAAATACTTAACATTTTCAAGGTTTCTTAACGACATTGTAGGATTCGAACAGAAAAGGAGACGTGCGGTAAACATTAATGTGACAGTATCCCAAAGACACAGTAAAAATTAGCATGAAGTCTATATATTGGACTAATAATGTTTAATGGTGTCTTCGTCGAAGTCTGCATTCGTTTGTTATAAAAAAAAACGAGGCCTGGAAGTCATCGCCGCTTTGAAAGAACATGGAGGTTCCTCAAGGCAATTTTGAAGACCATCATGGCTAACTTCAATAAGAGTAAATTATATCGAGAACCTTTTTAACGCAACAATAAAGATAGATTATTTTACGTTCATGTACTTATTTGAACTGCTTAAACATTCTTGTAGTATTCGATTACAAAAGAAGATATGTGGTAAACATTGATATGACAGCAACTTAACGACACAAAAAAAAAATCCCAAAAAATTAGTATATATAGACGACGTGTCACTGTTCGTTTGTAAAAATCGACTGTTAACGTTTTGAATTAAGGCTATCCCCCACGGGCATCTTTGGATTGAATAAGACTAAGAGAGAATGAGAAAGAACAAGTTTTAAATTTATGCTGCTTGTCAACATCATGAGGTTGGTTCTTTTCTTGAAATAAAAGATGACTTAAGTTTTACTCACGGGTTCATTTGTACACATGTTTCTTTTATAACAAATGGTGACGAATGACTGTTTTGAAGTATTATTTCAGTCATAGTACTTTGAATTTCATTTAAATGCGTAATTCTATTCATTAAGAACACAATTTCTTATCCAGTAATTAAAAACACCCTAATTGGCATTCACAGAAATCAACCGACAATAGAGAACCATATATATTTCTTTTTAAACGGAAAACCATTTTTTTTTTTTTCATTTCAATCTTGATTTTGAATACTTTCTACACTAAATCTGCTTGATAATGTTGCAATAGTTAGGTGAGAGGAGGTGGTGATTGCTGTTGAATACGGTGGAGAATATTAGCTTTGCCCTAATTCCAATAGTTAACATTGTAATGCTTTTCGTTTTTCTGTTTCTTTTAAATCGTCCGTATGTATGCTGCTTTTACCAGTACCGGTTCTTGTCTTACTTGCCTAGGCTATATAGGAGGGTGGGGACGGGGTCTATAGAATAGATTGTAGCGTTTCTGTTTCTTTTGAATCGTCCGTGTGTATGCTGCTTCCCCCAGTACCGGTTCTTGTCTAACTTGCCTAGGCTATATAGGAGGGTGGGGACGGGGTTTATAGAATAGATTGTAGTGTTTCTGTTTCTTTTGAATCGTCCGTATGTATGCTGCTTCTCTCAGTACCGGTTCTTGTCTAACTTGCCTAGGCTATATAGGAGGGTGGGGACGGGGTTTACAGAATAGATTGTAGTGTTTCTGTTTCTTTTGAATCGTACGTGTGTATGCTGCTTCTCCCAGTTCCGGTTCTTGTCTAACTTGTTTAGGCGATATAGGAGGGTGGGGATGGGGTTTATAGAATAAAGAATGATGGGCAAATAAATAAAGAATAGAGAAAAATGGACAAAAAAAATAAAGAATAGAGAATAATGGGGTGCTAAGATATAATGTGTATATGTGTATAACAATACTATTTAGTATGGTTTAAATTTACTGATAACAACATCAATATTTTTATCAATAGAAACAATATTCAAAGATCTAATAACAGGGTTGAATGTTTACATGCCCTCGTTTTGATATACATTAAAACATTCTAGGACAATATTTTCCACATGTTCCAAATGTACTCCAATTTGTTCAAATATAAACCTTTAGAATTTATTCATTTGGATGATGACTAATGAAGATATTATACTGTTGTGTCTGCTAGTATTTTGAACAGATATATCATGCATGTTATGGGGGGGTATTTGTGAAAAATCCCAGTCAAGGGACTGTGAAATTTGGTCCCAAGACTGGCATTTTTGCAAATACCCCACCATAACATGATATATTTGTTTAATTAAATCGAATAAATTTTGATTGAAACTCTCTGTACAGGTGAAGGGAAATTTTTTTTTACTAGTAAGCTGTAATCCAATAACATGTTTATGCATAATTTTGAGAATAAGTAGAGACTATCATAGTACCGCGGGGATTTTATTTTAATACGCGTTAGCGTTGTCTTTATGTAACGTCATGGTATCTATGTGTAAACGTCGTTGTCATTCCATCATTAAATCGTTCATTTGTAATGACGTCTTTTTCCACTTTTTATACAAAACGCATTCTTCAATATACGATCACGAGATTGGTGCCGTGCAGTTGTGTTGTCTGACATTTTTGTTTGCAGTTTTCGGATTCTATCAATCAATATTGCTTAATCATGTTGCCTTAATAAACGGGATACGGTGAGAAAGGTTCCGAATAATTTTGGCGGGAAGAGGTTCGCGAGGATAAAAAAGGAATATCTAAAATGGCAAAGGGGAATTTGAGGCATATTCACCGGCAGTGGTGAAAACAGGCAAATTTGTTTGAAATAAGGAAAAAAGGTGAGAATATGCGAAAAATACACTGGATACCAACCAATCAAAATTCCACATTCTTTATATCTATAAGGTGTAATCAATTAAAAAAAAACTTTGAAATGAGGAAAGAACCTCATTAGAAATATATATATTACCTGTTACTGAATATTCATGACTATGGTTAGCATAATTATATATGTTACATGTAGATATACAGTGATTTTTGTTTAGATGAATAAAACAAGAGTTATTCCTCTTCATACAACTTGCTCTCGATACCTCCTGTTGTTTTGGTATTTGATGTGTTTTATGTATTTAAAGTCATAACTAATCAATAAGAATGTTTAAAATTGTTTTTATTTTTCCCCTTTGTGATTAATATTAATTGAAATGCCCTATGTGTATAATGAATTATTAAATGATATGAGCAATTCAGCCCTAATACGGATAAAGACTAAGATCGTTTTGTGAACGCTCTTTATTATCTAAGATGCATCCATTAATGACGTTTCATTAGTATGTGATGTAGATTTAGACAGAAACCAAAAAGTTTGCTTTTTCAATGACACGGATCGGCTTAACTGTCCAAGATATATGTATTCAATGATGGTGCGTCATAGGAATGGATACATTTTATCCTACATATAGATCTGGACAAATTAGAATTGACTATTTTAGCAATAATTATAGGTTTCATAACGAGTGAGAATTGGATTTGGCTTGATATCAACTTGAGTTAATTACTTTCAATATAATGATAAACGAGCCTTCGCGAAAAATCTATGCATGCAAGAAATAGATAACAGGACACAACCATAAGAGAAATGCTATTTTAACGGAATTAATTGATATATTTATTTTATTATATTACCTCAGACTTTCACTCACAAAGTATGCATACATAATCAATCCTTCTGATTTCATAAATTTTGTTAGAGAGTAGGCTGAATTAAGACTTCATATGATGAAAATCAATTAATTTCCTTCTGTGAAAATGCACCGCATATACAATAGAAATAAATAGTCCCTACAGTGAAAATGAAGGTTGAGTATCATTATTCAACAGTAAATATGAACCGCAGAACGAAAGCAGAATTATGAGAATAGTGGAATTTAATTCAATATCAACAAGCTGAATTACAAAACCTGTTTTAAGTTATACAACATTAATAATTATGTTTAAAGTACATTTTCCGCAAATGAAACTTAACTGCTGCGTTTAAATCCCTACCACGCTCTGTTCGTGAAATATGTTTAATATTTATCTATTTGTGTATCAATTTTACACCTGGATGGCTGTAGGCGCGATAAAAACCTGTCCGCATCTCTTACCTATATCATGAATTTATAAAAACAGTACATATTATATATTATTTCTTATTTTAATAAAAAATCATGAATTGTCGTCTGTTTATTTATCATTCCACATTCATGACATTAGAACTTCATAACGGCATACAGTAAAAATGGTATTTCAGGATTCGCACATTATATTCACTCCTACATCTCTTGTATTTCACATCTATTTTCTTAGTAAATAGGTAGGCGACTCTAACTTAAAAAAACTGTACTCATTTTGTCGGTACTTGTAACTACTGAAAAACACTATGAGTATTTACATGTGACAAAAGTTGGGAACATGTGTTACTAGTATCCACATACAATTGCATAAATACAAAATACGTTGATGTTTTATTTTATGATTTTTTATCTCGCCTAGCCTTACATATCTTGAAATTACAAAAATGACAAAACATTGTAAACCGTATCGACCCCCCTTAATACATGTATACATGACAATACATTGTAAACCGTATCGCCCCCCCCTTAATACATGTATACATGACAATACATTGTAAACCGTATCGACCCCCCTTAATACATGTATACATGACAATACATTGTTAACCGTATCGAACCCCCTTAATACATGTATACATGACAATACATTGTAAATCCGTATGGACCACCCTTAATACATCTATACATGACTATACATTGTAAAACCGTATCGACTCCCCTTAATACATGTATACATGAAAATACATTGTAAATCCGTATCGACCCCCCTTAATACATGTATACATGACAATACATTGTTAACCGTATCGAACCCCCTTAATACATGTATACATGACAATACATTGTAAATCCGTATGGACCACCCTAAATACATCTATACATGACTATACATTGTAAAACCGTATCGACCCCCCTTAATACATGTATACATGACAATACATTGTAAATCCGTATCGACCCCCCTTAATACATCTATACATGACTATACATTGTAAACCGTATCGACCCCCCCTTGATACATGTATACATGACAATACATTGTAAATCCGTATCGACCCCCCTTAATACTTCTATACATGACAATACATTGTAAACCGTATCGACCCCCCTTAATACATGTATACATGACAATACATTGTAAATCCGTATCGACCACCCTTAATACATCTATACATGGCAATACATTGTAAAACCGTATCGACCCCCCTTAATACATCTATACATGACAATACATTGTAAACCGTATCGACCCCCCTTAATACATGTATACATGACAATACATTGTAAATCCGTATCGACCCCCCTTAATACTTCTATACATGACAATACATTGTAAACCGTATCGACCCTTCTTAATACATGTATACATGACAATACATTGTAAATGCGTATCGACCAACCTAAATACATCTATACATGGCAATACATTGTAAAACCGTATCGACCCTCCTTAATACATCTATACATGACAATACATTGTAAACCGTATCGACCCCCCTTAATACATGTATACATGACAATACATTGTAAACCGTATCGACCCCCCTTAATACATGTATACATGACAATACATTGTTAACCGTATCGAACCCCCTTAATACATGTATACATGACAATACATTGTAAATCCGTATGGACCACCCTAAATACATCTATACATGACTATACATTGTAAAACCGTATCGACCCCCCTTAATACATGTATACATGACAATACATTGTAAATCCGTATCGACCCCCCTTAATACATCTATACATGACTATACATTGTAAACCGTATCGACCCCCCCTTGATACATGTATACATGACAATACATTGTAAATCCGTATCGACCCCCCTTAATACTTCTATACATGACAATACATTGTAAACCGTATCGACCCCCCTTAATACATGTATACATGACAATACATTGTAAATCCGTATCGACCACCCTTAATACATCTATACATGGCAATACATTGTAAAACCGTATCGACCCCCCTTAATACATCTATACATGACAATACATTGTAAACCGTATCGACCCCCCTTAATACATGTATACATGACAATACATTGTAAATCCGTATCGACCCCCCTTAATACTTCTATACATGACAATACATTGTAAACCGTATCGACCCTTCTTAATACATGTATACATGACAATACATTGTAAATGCGTATCGACCACCCTAAATACATCTATACATGGCAATACATTGTAAAACCGTATCGACCCCCCTTAATACATCTATACATGACAATACATTGTAAACCGTATCGACCCCCCTTAATACATGTATACATGACAATACATTGTAAACCGTATCGACCCCCCTTAATACATGTATACATGACAATACATTGTTAACCGTATCGAACCCCCTTAATACATGTATACATGACAATACATTGTAAATCCGCATGGACCACCCTAAATACATCTATACATGACTATACATTGTAAAACCGTATCGACCCCCCTTAATACATGTATACATGACAATACATTGTAAATCCGTATCGACCCCCCTTAATACATCTATACATGACTATACATTGTAAACCGTATCGACCCCCCCCCCTTGATACATGTATACATGACAATACATTGTAAATCCGTATCGACCCCCCCTTAATACTTCTATACATGACAATACATTGTAAACCGTATCGACCCCCCTTAATACATGTATACATGACAATACATTGTAAATCCGTATCGACCACCCTTAATACATCTATACATGGCAATACATTGTAAAACCGTATCGACCCCCCTTAATACATCTATACATGACAATACATTGTAAACCGTATCGACCCCCCTTAATACATGTATACATGACAATACATTGTAAATCCGTATCGACCACCCTTAATACTTCTATACATGACAATACATTGTAAACCGTATCGACCCCCCTTAATACATGTATACATGACAATACATTGTAAATGCGTATCGACCACCCTTAATACATCTATACATGGCAATACATTGTAAAACCGTATCGACCCCCCTTAATACATCTATACATGACAATACATTTTAAACCGTATCGACCCCCCTTAATACATGTATACATGACAATACATTGTAAATCCGTATCGACCACCCTTAATACATCTATACATGACAATACATTGTAAATCCGTATCGACCACCCTAAATACATTATACATGACAATACATTGTAAATCCGTATCGACCACCCGTAATACATCTATACATGACAATATATTGTAAAACCGTATCGACCCCCCCAATATATCTATACTTGACTATACATTGTAAAACCGTATCGACCCCCTTAATACATCTATGCATGACTATATGCATTGTAAAACCGTATCGACCCCCCTCAATATATCTATACATGACTATACATTGTAAAACCGTATCGACCACCCATAATACATGTATACAGTCACGACCAATCTATTATGTTTGAAGAGTGCAAAGCGCTATGCATATGTACATACTACGAAATCTACTAAAATCTCGTTGATAGCGAAGTGTGAATGATGGCGAATTGTGAATTAAGATCTTTGGGGTTCTCCGAGTAAAACTTATGACGTATTCATAATTGTCTCGTTTTCACTGCTCATCTTGAAATACTTCCTGTACATAAAATAAACATGAAAACATGTGTTGTATTAATCGAAAGGATACCTTTTCTGCCTTCAAGACGTTTTTCTAACAGCGTCGAAAGGTAAATATGTATATGACAATTGTAAAGGGACAGCTTGATCTTTTGTGCTCACTGTGATATGATTTTTTTTTCTCACTTATTGAGAATAATTATTTGAAAATCTTTTGAATACGCGGAAATGTGAAAATCGGAAGTCTAAAAATGAAATGTTTTCATTCGTTTCTGTACAAAGAATTAACATACGAGTCTGAACTTTACTCGACTCAAGTCTGAACCATACTGAATCAAATGCACCTCAAACCACCACATGTAAAAGGAATCAATGTAAGACCTTATTCCAAGGGGGAGGGGGGTTTAGTAGGATTTTTGAAAATGAATCTCCTGGCCTGGTTTGAGCTGTTAATAATTGATTCTGCTCAAGAATGATGTGAATGAATATTCTGCAACACAATATGCAGGAAATGTTGGTGTCTGAAAGTGAAAATAAATTGAACTTTTTGAGAAGAGGTCTTTTCAATACGATGAAGCGTAAAAATTGGAAGTCTAAAATTAAAATACTTTTTTTTTTCGTTTCAGTAGAAAGGATAGAACTAAAAATGGATTTTAAAGCTTATATACCATTATATAATAAAGCATGAAATAATATCTATAATCGTTTTATAATGCAAGCATGCTGAAAGGTTGACCGGAAGACTTATATTATTGACTACAATGTGTCAGAATTGGCAACTTTAAACTAAACTTTATGGCAAGCCGTTTTACTATTTATTCTAATTTCAAGATATCTAATAAACTTTATAAGATATCTCATACAGTTTATAAGATATCTCATATGGCTGATAAGATATATATAATTTTCGTTATAAGATATCTTTAAAATTATATGAGATATCTTATAAACTATATAAGATATCTTATTAAATATATATGAGATATCTTATAAAGTATATAAGATATCTTATATAAATAATATTTATAAGATATCTCATAAACTTTAGGGGACATCTTATTTAGTATATAATATATCTTATAAAGTTTATAAGCTATCTTTTGAAGTTTGTAAGACATCTTATAAAAACTAGATTAAATCAGATGTCTTATATATTTTTGAGATATCTTACATATTATATAAAATATCTTCTATATTATATAAATATATTATATAGTTTATAAGATATCTTGTATAGTTTATAAGATTTATTATATAGTTTATAAGATATCTTAGATAGTTTATAAGATATCGGATGTAGTTCATAAGATATCTTCCATAGTTTATTGAATATATGATTTAATTGATTAAATATCTCATATAATTTTTTTATAAGATATCTTATAAATTATATAAGATATGTTATAAACTATATGAGATATCTTATAAACTATATAAGATATCTTATATGTTTGAACGTTGTTTTCAATTTAGACTTGTATATATATATATATATATATATCTTACAAACTTTATAAGATATCTTTTATATTTTATAAACTTTATAATATCTTAAATATATATTATAAACTATATAAGATATCTTTTATATTTTTAACGATATCTTTAATGAATTATACGATATCTTATACTTTCATCAAAACTGAAAACCCAGTCTAAAACCTGTATATGAATTCTTCAGACAATTGATAATAACAAATAAGTATGCACATTATATTATATCAATTGATACACACAAGCAACGAGCGAAGCCTCTCCTCTCGAGAGAAACTTTCAAATGTATGCTTATAGTTAAAACCCTGTAGTATAAAACTCGTATATGTACATGAATTTCAAAATAATGTTTTGCTTGATAAATTTAATAAAATTTATTTTACTTCAATTCACCCTTAACAGCTGATTCCCGGACGGAAACCTCTCTTCATGTAAACATGGTTAAGTCGGAAATTAAACTCAAACTTTGAACTCTATGTTTTGAAAAAGTACATATAATCAATATAAGTTTTATGTCCATGTTTATTTAACTTGATAAGCTTTGAAATATATTTTCAATTCATATCATTAGGTAGCAATGATAAATTCACACTACGAACCAGTTAAAGTTAAAGCAGATTATCAATAAACTTTCATTGTTGTTTTTTATGTCTTATCTGCATGTTGCCTTGTTTTAGCTAAATTAGTAAGAGGCTGACCATTTGATATTTGATGGGACTGGATTGGCAGGGGGATTTTACTCAATAAAGTCAGTCACCAACTGGGTTGAGCGGATACAGGATAGGAGTCTATGGCCGAGTGGTTGCCGTTATCACACACATGTCGTTTGTCATGGTTCGATTGTTCAATGCTTTAAGCGTCGTGGATTTTCTCTTCTGAATTGTTTCACATTTTATTATCAGGCGTCTTATAACTTAACAAAACTATTGTTGAAGCCAAAACAATGAAGTGTAGTAGTTAACACCCTTGTCCGTTTGTCTTTGGTAGTTAGGCGGCTCATTTGTTACCATGTTATACCAAATATCCTTATTTGTTTATTATAACGGACTCTTTCAAAATAAAACTGGCGCCAAAAGAAAATTCTAAAATTTTTAATTCAACAAACACAATTGTTTAACGGTAGTTATTATAGAGGAAAATAATATTATAGAGGAAAACCATATATAAACACGGACGGATGTGAATGATTCCATGCAAATTGTGCATACAAGCTGTTATAGCTATAGTAGAATTGCAAATTGAAATCCGTCACTCAAAAATTGATTAAATAACTTGTTAAACAGTATATGTAAATAGCATGTCATTCCACCTATTATTGTCATCACCTTGAATGTATTAGTTTTCGTTACTAGGAAAGATGAAACAAACGTCTAATCTTACAACTTCTTATGGATATGTTATATGAACAAGATCAAAGAATCAAAGTGGGCAAAGGAAAAGATAAACAAGTTGCTTTCTTTAAAAAAAGAAAAGCAATACGTGAACCCAAGTCCGCTGACTGGTCACCAAAAAATTGTTGCTGAATTTTGTTTGCTTTTGAATTGAAATAGTTGACTGTGAATGGAATAAGATAATGGTGATGTTAAAACACCGTTATTAAAAATATGTAATTGTGTGCAGATTCTTGCACAAGTCAGTTGAAAGCAATGTTGGATAGTTGTGAATAGAAAAGTGTATACATACAGCTACTATTTGAATATAGATTTTAAAGCTCGACTATTTTATTTGTTACTTGGGAATGTACATCATTTTTTCATAACCCTTTTGCAAATCCCAGTTTCTACAAACCGGATGTCTAATGCAAATTGCACAAACCAATCGCAATATAAATTTAAGCACTCAGTTTAATTGCTTTATAATCTGGATGCATTTATTTTATCTATCATATCTTCATATTTTGTTTCCTGCATGGATGCCTTCAATTATTCTCAACTCGTTATTGAAGCTGTCTGTACTCATGGTAGATGTTGTATAGATAAATTTAAAGTCCAATTTCCATGTGAAGTGAAACCCTGTGGCTTGCAACTTATAAGAAGGGTAATTTCGTATATTTTTCTTGAGAGTAACACACTAGCTTCATTGGGACCTCTTATATAGAGACTTATTTTGGTCTCATAAAACATCTCAAATTTTAAGGATTTCGTTATTTTACTTAAATCAATCCAAATATTCTACAGGAAAACTTGGTTTTGAAGAATATCTAATTTTCAGAAGTTTTATGAATACCTGAACATACTCTCAAAAGAAACAATTTATATAAAAAAGATATGTAGATATAAAAAGATACCAGGATTAAAATGCTGTACGCCAGACGCGAGTTAAGTCTACAAAGAATCAACAGTGACGCTCGAATAAAAAAAGTTAAAAAGGCCAAATAAAGTAAGAAGTTAAGTAATCTATTCCTTGGGTAGAAAATCCTAAGTGTTTCGAAAATGTCAAAGTTTATAATAGGACAGTGTCTCAAAAGAGAAAACAAAAGAGAAACAGCTAGAGGTCAGAATACAGTAAGTAATGATAACCGTGCTTGAAAGTCACATGTCAAGCTCTTACTGCTTTGTCCTGAATTTAGATAAGAAAAGCGAAAATTCGCATTCACGAGTGAAATTAATATTTATGCATGCACGTGGTTTTTTCTATAGGAAATAGAAAGCATACGCTCTGATACTCTGGATAAGAATACGCATTTGCGTCATCACATATATTAATTTAATAGTTGAATTCGGATGTCAAACTACCTATCTCAAGTGTTTTGACTCCGGATTCATTGACATTTTATCCAGAATTTTTGTGAATGCAAACCGATAGTGTGCGTGTTAACAGGGTGATGCATAATGTGAACGAATCAAGACGTGTAAGATAGCTGGTCAACACAATGAATACAATTTTCAAAATCGTACCATAGTACAAATATTTAGATGCTATAAGGTTGAACTATTATAACAAACAAACAATAAAAGAATGGAAATTTTATAATAAACATACACTCCTGTTAATGAATTTTTTCCGAAA
Source organism: Mytilus californianus (assembly GCF_021869535.1). Lineage (NCBI taxonomy): Eukaryota > Metazoa > Mollusca > Bivalvia > Mytilida > Mytilidae > Mytilus > Mytilus californianus. Next base: position 7,115,682 of record NW_026262670.1, read on the forward strand.
ATTTAGAATATAATATCAAATAAACACAAATGTCAAGTATTTACGGATGGACATTTTATTCATCAAATCAGTCTCTTTCAAAAGTCTAACTGAATATTCCACTATATGAATACATTGCTATACAAAATATAAGCAGAGACTTATAAATCCATACTAACACAGTATAAAATAATTAACATTATGATAGTAATTAAATTTTGTTATGATTATTGTTAAATATTAATTACCTTTTTTGTGAGATGGAATTAAAATCCTTGTGAATTGAAGCCATGCAAGTATTTTTCTTTCACGACCGTTTAAAATTTAGATATTTAGCTAACTTTGGGTACACATCCCTGCTCATTGGTGCTTTTACGTTGCATATAATTTTCATAAATGTAATGACTGTTCAAACCTGTGAGACATAATGCACGTATATATGATAATTCTAGTTATATTCTATTAAAAATAAAATTCAGTCTCAGTTTAAACTTAATAATGAATATTCTCTTAGTCTGGTAGTATCTATTAATGAAATAAGATATTTTTTACAGAAACATCCTTTTGTTTGATTATCTTTCTGCTTTCCGATCACTGTGTTTCCGACCTAAGATAAATATTTTTAACAGAAATGTCGTTTTCTTAATTTTCTTCATGCTTTCCGACATTTTCCCATGCTATGATTGAAATACAAAATATCAAATGATAAACTTTCAGAAATAATCAGTTTATTCTGGGATATCAATAAACTATTCCCAGGTTTATTATCACAATGCACAAAAGCACGCTGTATTAAATACTACCCACACAACGCGTACAGGGACCGTCTCAAAGCATGAATTATATAATTGCGTTATCATTATACTTGATATTTAATAAACGTTCACATAATTAGAAACGCATATGTTATGTCAAAAGGCAAATAAGCTCTAACATATAAATGATTTTTTGACTGCAACCTAGTCTTTATTGTTTTACTTTTCAATCTACAAATGAACTTTGATTGTAGAAATAGACAATGTCACGTGGTAGCCTATCAATAGAGGGACCGCATCAAAGACATAAATAACTACCTGTATAAATGATCGAAAATTTTCGAGACGTTCCGAGAATCTTGATTCCGAAGATATCGCATGGCCAATATATAAGCGTGAACCCCTCACGGGGTTGGGTTCAAGCAAAAAAAAATGTCTAGAGGTGCCTTTTCTTGTAATTTCGAGACCCAGTTTTGTAAGAAATAATTCCTTTAGGCTTCTTTATATCCAAATCTAGGGGAGGGGCACATTCAATCTGCAACGGCCTCATCATGGTCATTAAATCTCAACGTATTGTTAATTACATGTGAAAAGCTTTCCTTATGGGGGAACCTGATAATTTTATTAACACATTAAGAACAAGATCTTATAAGAAAGAGTAGTATACTAGTAATTTGAAATGTCCTATCAATTTTCCAATATAGTTATGTACCAAGAGCTCAAGTGAGAAATACAGGTTTGTTTAAAATCGTCCTTTATTCACACAGATGCAAAGCGATCTTCTATTTCTAACTGTTTAACTGTTTGAATCACAGAAACATTTTATTGTACATTGATAAAACAAATTTCTTATATGCATGCATATTGTAAGGGTGGAAAGAGCTGAAAATAGCACAAATTCAGGTTTAAGGCTCTAATCTGGCAATTTGTGCCTTTTTTGCAAAAAAAAAAAAAAAAATTAAATGTAGCTACCTGTATTTCAAATGATCAGTTGAGAAAAAATCAATCGTTGTCTATTTTTTGGTTTCATGGGTTTCAGCTTTAAAGAGTCAGACATTTAAAGTTTACCTAAATTCATTTGTTTTGCTTTATTCTTAATACTTGGTCAATGTGTTGTAAATATAAATCTTATCATAATGCGACATATATTTCAAAATTCACACCTCAATTTAAACTGACAGTAATGTAATACTTTAATAGAAATACTTGAAATTTAATTTCTGACTGCAGCAACATAAAATTTCAATATCAAGATCAATTTTGGTTTATTTTTTCTTGTTTGCCCTTCTGCTTAAAAGACTCTTTACAACTTTTACCACGAGTTTAGTTACAAATCAGAGGTAATGAGGTGTTAAGGAATATCCCCCCTTTTTATCAGTTATCAGTAATGGGGTATTATTTGATCAATGATACAGTTACGGTCATGAAACATTTTTCATTTACTATAAGTCAATATATTTAAGGTAGAAAACTTTCATTTGAGACAATCTATGGGATTGGAGTGGTGAATTTATGCAGTTTTTACATAAGGCTATATATACTATCTGCCAAATACATAGAATGACGCAATGATATAACGGGTAAAAATCAAATAATTTCATAAAATCTTCATCGTGACAATTTGTTTTTTGTAGTTAACAATCTATGCTTAACTGTTTATAATCAAAGAAACAACTAACTGTGCATTGATAACAATTCAAGACATTGTTTTTATATGCTTTCAAAGTGCAAGGGTGAAAAACAACTAGAATTATAGTACGAATTCAGGTTTAAGGCTCTAACCTGGCAACATGTGACTTTTATTTTTGCCCAAAAAGTGTTGAAATGTGGCTACCTTCATTGTTAACAATGAACAAATATTTCAAGAATCAACCTCTATAAAGATAAGGACATCATTAAAGACGGGAAACTCTGTGACGTCGTTTCAGTATAGCTCCCTTCAATGGATGACGTGCTCGAAGGCCACACTGACGCGGGCGATTTCGGACAGTTTGGTGTGAAATTCTATTGTTGACTCTCTCAGGTATTACGCCTTGATGTAGCAGTCTGCAGTCGCAAAGCGATTGCGCAGGTGCATCAGACGAATTTGATTGTCCTGACGTACGTCTTTGTTCAAGGTCTTCCGGAAAGACGAATCACAGCTCTATAAAATATCATTCGGGAGGAATTAAATTTGTTTTTAACTGCAGTTTGTGACATTCCTGGTAGAAACATCACGATGGCTCGTTCTCTTTCATCTTGACGTAGACGGGGCGGGGCGTTGACTTGCGTGAAAAATTCTATCGTTTTCAAATTCACCCTTTGTTTAATGATGTAAACGACACAATTTATAACCACCATAACTATTCAAACCCTCCGGGATGAAGCTAAATTTTTAAATTAGTAAAACAACGTCAATTTAGGAAAACGACGTTACAACATTCCAGTACATATTCAAACGACAAAAAAACCGATACCGAGTACAACTTACCTTTTAAATGTCTAGATACAAGATAATTTAATAAAAAAACGAACATTTTCGAAAATTAATAAAAACTTGTGTAACGTTTCAATGTTTGACTAGTATATTAACTGAGGCGAGAGTTCGAGGTATCATCGTTGTACATGTATACAGCGATTTGAAAAGCAATTTTCCTGAGTGATCACTTCCCGGGTGCATATATTTCTTTTTGCATTGAAAACTAGGATTTGTTTTATTCGAATTAGAAATCTGACCTTAGAAACAATTACATTTTGGATTAACGGCCAACGTACATTATTTGGCATCTAAATATTTAAAAAAAAATGTTGATGTGTAAAAATTCTTACGACAGGGTAAAATATTTTCGAAATTATTCTTCAGCTATGCGTATGATTTAAGATGTCCCTGTTCTGCGTGTTTGTGGTTTTTTTTTGGGTTTTTTTTTGCCTTAGTTTTTTTCTGCTGTTATTTGATATCCTGCCGTTTTGATATGCACGAATATATAAACTCCATCTATACTATAGTTTAACTCATTTCCCCCATGGAATTGTAATTCACAAAACAGGAAACGGGTACACGCTTAAGCTTGATTTTGGTAGAACAAATCGGCGAAAATAACTTGGAATTATAAAATGTTGTTGTTAGTGAAAGCCTTAACACAAATGCTTGCTATTGGAAAATTATATTTTTGTCAGCTAATTTTTTCGTCTTGACCAAAGAAATGGCATGGAAAAAGTACCAAGGGGTCGAGTTCATTTGCAGAATATCTAACTCAAGATTTGTGATAAAGGTCATTTATTCAGAATATCATCATAGAAATATACAAATGACAGTAATGGACAATTATGTCATAAAACAAAAATAAATAAATGACAACAATTGCAAAGTTGAGGAATAAATACCGCCACAATAAGCTAAGTCTCTGAGTTGGAGAGGCCACCTACGCAACATCCATGAAGACTATTTTTATGATAAAAAGAAATTCAGAAAAAATGCATATTTAATGCCAAAAACATGATAAAGATTAGAAATTAGACAGAGCAAAACTACACAAACACATTTTCAGTCTAATCCACTAACAATTACCCATTCCAGTGATCCCTACAACACATTATATATGCCACTTCCCCCGAGTATAGATCTAGGCTTGAAAACCTGAAACTGTTTTTGATTTTTTTATAAATTCGACTTGTTGATAAGTGGGCTTTCTTTCGAAGTAAAAATATAATTTTATGTCTGGCAAAATGAAAAAGAAACATACCAGGCTCAATTAAGCTAGCAGCCAATCACTAGCAGCCTCTACGCTAGAAGCCAGTTTTCAGATATGTCTATAATCCCAAAAGGATGAAAAATTTTGTCCTGCATTTTTTTTTAGTTGTAATCTCTGTCCTGCCTTTTTATTTTTCACTCTATTCGGTCCTGCTTTTTATACGCCTGTCAAATTTTTGACGGGACGTATTATGGTATACAAATGTCCGGCGTCCGTCCGTCTGTCTGTCCGTCTGTCCGGCGTAAACATGTCGCACCGTAACTTGAGAATGACTTATCCAAATTTCATGAAACTTAACATAGTTGTTTCTTATGATGGTCAAACGATCTGTATACTTTTTGGTGATAATAAGATTAAAACTTTTTGAGTTACGGGACTTAGTAACTAAAACAGGTGTGTTTTTTTTCACATGTCGTGCCGTATCTCAAAAACAATTTATGATTATTGCTTAAAACTTTACACACTTCTTAGTTATATTAATCTTAAGATCTGTATACTTTTTGGTGATGATTCAAAATTTTATTTTAGAGATATTGAGTATTTTGTTAAAAAAGGGGAAGGGGTTTTTCACATGTCGCGCCGTATCTCAAAAACAGTTTATGACTATTGCTTAAAACTTTACACACTTCTTAGTTATATTAACCTTAAGATCTGTATACTTTTTGGTGATGATTCAAAATTTTATTTTTGGGTTATTGAGTATTTTGTAAAAAAAGGGGGAGGGGATTTTCACATGTCGCGCCGTATCTGAAAAACGATTTATGATTATTGCTTTAAATTTTACACACTTCTTACTTATATTAATCTAAAGATATGTATACTTTTTAGTTTTGATTCAAAATTTTATTTTAGAGATATTGAGTTTTTTGTAAAAAAAAAAAGGGGGGTTTTCGCATATCACGCCGTATGTCAGAAACTATTTATGCTTATTGCATAAAAATTCACACACAAGACGACGGGCGTATCATGCGCTCATGGCGCAGCTGTTTATTTTTATTAGTTTATTCTGACTTTTTTTTACATAAATTGCAATTGTCATCTCGCCTTTTTTTTTGCCAAGTTGCTCATCCTGCCTTTTTTTTACTTAAAACTCCTGTCCTGCCTTTTTTTCAAATTTCATCCTACCTCCTAAGAATGTGCAACTTTTGTTTGATCAACTCCTCCTAAAGTTTCCCACATAGATACCAGAAACTTCACTGGAAGATTGTACATGTATATGTTTGAAATGTGTACCTGATATTATGAAATAATTGGAGAATTTTTTTCCCATTTTTCCAAACTTGGGAACTTAGTCAATTTTCAGCAAAATTTATGAACAGCATTGTCGTGTGGATTTTTATACTAATTAAATATAAGGGTTGAAGCGAGTCAGTTATTTCAAATCCCGATATAGGACCTATGTATTGTTGTCTGGACATTTTGGTCCAAAAAAATCTGCCGATACCTGTATTTTGGCATAGCACTAGGTAATATTTTCTCTGACTATTAATGCCGTCTTTACGCTAAATCAATTGGATGTTGGATGTGTACTGATTGATACTTTAGTCTTAGATACACGATTTTTCTAATTATTTGTTATTAGCTTTGAACTAGCTGTCAGTAACTGCGAGTACTGTCAGATCTGTTCTTAGGGTCTTTTTTGTTGTGTGGATGTATATAAATACCCTGACTCGTCTGTGTTTTTGTTATATGTTTTTCTTGTTTGTATCGATCTGATGAGTTAAACCCTTTTCAACTGATTTGTATAGTTTGTACTTACGTTGTACTGTTACAACACTATCAGGTTAAGGGGAGGGTTCGGTGCCAACAAACTATTTTAACCACACCACATTTTGTATGTACCTGTCACAAGTCAGGAGCCTGTTATTCAGTGGTTGTCATTTGTTGCTGTATATTTTTTCTTTCATTGTTTTGTACATAAATCAGGCCGTTAGTGTTCTTGTTTGAATCGTATGACATTTGTCATTTCAGGGCCTTTTGTAGCTGAATAGGCGGTATGGGTTTTGCTCATTGTTGAAGGCCGTATGTGACCTATAGTTGTGAACTTCAATTGTATTTGGTCTCTGGTTGAGAGCTGTATCATTGGCAATCATACCACAACTTCTTATTTTTTATACTTACAAACGCTTAAACACAGGCAATGTGGCTAACAACTAGTAATACACATGTATTATATTTTTGAAGCTGTCAACATGGGTTAAAACGAACAGTAGCTAATCAAAGTATCTTGTTTATCTAAATTTGCAGATATAAGATCGTTAATTATATGTTTTTACATTAGGTTTGACCAAGTTTTATTTTAAGGGCCAATTTAAGATCAACGTGGCCATACATCACAGATGTTCGTCAAGGCAAACGCAAATCATGGTCAGATATTTTTTTCAAATTTACCGCTGCTTGTTTTGGTATTGGTAACTCGAGTCAGATTACAACAGATTTCCATTCTTAATAGCGCCGTTTTTTATGGTAAAATGTGGGTAAGCCGATAAAATATTTTTTTTGAAAGACAACTGTTTCTGGAATAATGTTTTAATAAACCAGTTTAAAACTTTTAAGAAATAACATTATATGCTTACTTACCCTCCCTACATTTTGTCAGCATGTCATGCATGTAAGCGGAAACACATGTATCTATTCTGACATCGGACTCGGACTCCTTTTAAACTGAGTTTTACTGTGCGTATTTCTGTGTGTTTGTTTTTTTTGGCTAGAGGTATAAGGGTAGGATTGAGATCTCACAAAAAATGTTTAACCCCGCCGCATTTTTGCGCCTGTCCCAAGTCAGGAGCCTCTGGCCTTTGTTATTCTTGTGTGATTTTTAATGTTAGTTCATTTATATGTTTTGGAGTTTAGTATGACGTCCATTTTCACTGAACTAGTACACATTTTTATTTAGGGGCCAGCTGAAGCCCGCCTCCAGGTGCGGGATTTTCTCGCTGTGTTGAAGACCCATTGGTGGCCTTTGGCTGTTTTCTGCTCTTTGGTCGGGTTGTTGTCTCTTTGACACATTCTCAATTTCCATTCTCAATTTTATTTGTAGGCCTTATATTTGTGATATGTATGGAACGTTACATGTGTAAAAAAATGTATGTTGCCCTCGTGTTGTCCTTGATTTTTTTGTTGTTGGGTTGCTGTCTCAGTGCCTCATTGACTTATAATAACAGTATCACAGAGGTCCCGAAATCTGCCTGACCGCCTGACATGACAGGCATATTTTAGACCGGTCAGACAAACAAATTCGATGAAGCATACTATTTGATTATTTTAAAGATCCACTGCCAGTTTAGCATATAAGACTATGGAGCGGTCAGTATACAAGACCCAAGGGCTTTTCCAGAATTTATAATGATATCGGTATAAATATTGATTTTATTATCAATAAATTAAAACCCAAATGGATATTATTGCTATACAATATTGCAATTGCATATCATGTTTGTTTTTCGTTTAACAAGTTGTTTTGTACTACTAGTATACACCAGGCCGTTAGATTTAGGAGATAACCGTATTGTATTTAAGCTCCGATGACATCAATTGGTGATTTGATGGTCGGAAATTAAGTTAATTGGCGACGCGTTAGCTAGTCGTTTTGTCCCTGTGGAGAGTTGTCTCATTGGCAATCATACCACAGCTTCTTATTTGTATAAGTATTAATTGCCGATTGACGCCGACCAAATGTCAGATTTTTTTTTTCAACTTTTCTATGTGATCTTCATATCTGTAAGGCAATATGCTAGTTTGCCGGCTTTGATTTAAATATCTGAATTCAAGCCGGCAAAATATCAATTTTTCTTTTGAAATGGCAATTTTACCGGCACTGGCTATGTAGCGAATTTGTTGCCGGCGCTGGAAAAATAGAAAGTATGCTTTTTTTGCCGGCTCTATATGTAAGCGGAAGCCAAGTTAAAAACTATTTTGTTTACATATATACAATTCAAAGAAATGACTATTATTTCAAAAGCAAATTTGATTTAAACATTTTTGATTTTTGAAGCTATATATGATTGATTTTGTTATATTGTATAATGTTTTATCAAATTTATGATGCACTGAGATTTTTTTTTATAACATACAGTTAAAAAATCCAGTGATATTTTATTCTTATGTATACATGTAGCATTAGACTGTGACTGATTTTAGAAATAATTTCATTGCAATAAATGGTCAATATTTAACAATTATGGACTTTTGACGAGGTCCATTCATTATATATGGACCTGTTCAGATTATATTGACCGAGGATAATTTCTTATTTTCGCTTTGACTGATAAATGTTTTTAAACGATTATATGTATCTCAAATATTGTTAGCAATTTTCTTATTTAACCAATCTGTATATTATTAGTTATTTAATTCTTGTATGGTGACAGTGCACATTTTCGTGGTAATTTTCAAAATTAAATATTAAATTTCACTCTTTACAAAGAACCTGTAAAATAACAAATTTACTATATTACCGGTGCCTGTAAAATCGCCATTTCTATAGAAATATGACTATTTTACCGATGGCTTGAATTAAGATATTTTTAATCAGAGCCGGCAAAATAGTATATTTTCTATTTTACCGGTGCCGGCAAAATAGCCACTTCTGCTGGTATAAAGGATATCAACACTGCCTGGTGTACCCACCACCAAGTTAAATTCGCAACGGCAGATTGTCACATCCAATTATAAGCTAGGTATTCTATCCCAGCAGGGTGCTCAATTTAAAATATGAAACACAACTAGCATTAAATTAATTTACTATGTAATTCACTATTGTAGGTGAGGGATCTATTCCATCACCATACTATATACATTTGGACTCCATTTAAGACGCACATGTTATTACGTCAGTAAAGCACTAATCTATGTACAACACTGTAAAAGTTTACGCACTGTGGCATTTACTAAAATCTAAAAGCAGTTCAGGTGCCACCAAGATATCAATGTTACTGTTACAATCAGTTACTAAGCATATAAGTTTTTACTTTCTATTGTTCATTCTAAGCCAACAGGCACATCATTCTGTATAGGTACTTTTCACAAGTCGCCTTACACTGCACCAGTAGACTTATAACTCCTACTTCAAAAAAGAGACACAACAAATTGAATTGGGACAAAAAAGAAACAGAATTTAAGCTCATAGCAAAAGTTACCTGATATATTGATACCTATATTTTGATTCGGTATATAGAATTTACCTTATACCTTACTAAAAAATAACTGCAAAGAGGTTTTTTTTAAGTGATCTACTTATCTCACTCAATATTACAAATTAGTCGTTTACATAAACCCTTAAGCTTCGCCTCTATGACAGGCTAAAATATAAGTATTGTAAAAATAAGGATACAAAGCCTATTCTTAACATTAAATTGTCAATTAGAGTCTTAACTGTTTATCTATGTATTAACTTAATAAATTAACTTTTAATATTATGTTATGAAATGGTTTTAAATGACATTGCCACCGTAACTGCTAACTAAATCCAGTATTGATCATCCTTTATGGTGTAAGGCATATACCATTCCTCTTGAGATGGCCTCTTTTTTCTCCATGAGTAAGATAGTCTGAATAAATATTGGAACATGTGGACTTGACACATCTAAGATCACTTTCAATAGCATTGACTTGTTTGAGAATACTAGATTTCCTATTTCATGATCAATGTCATATAACAGAGTTCTCAGCTTTGTAATAAACGGACTCCTCACAGTATCTGTACTGCTACCGTGACTGTAGCAGGAAATGTTCGGTATCTTCAATATCATCCATACACAACGGACATATCGCACTTACTTCATACATTTATTAAATCTACTACGGTTTGATTGCAGTGTTTACACTCCTGTCAGTAATCTAGCTTTAACATTAGCTTTCATAATAGAAATAGAATCAATGCCATAATGTTTTGGTCGGACAACAGTTTTCATTTTCTTTCGGGGCAAAAAGACTGTAGGTCACATGAACACATGGCTAGTACATAATTTACGATTTTTAATTAGATAATATTTTCTGTGTAAATTCTTATTTATTTATGTCAGTTGTTTTAAACATATTAGAGCAGTCGATATACAAGACTCAAGGGCGGGTCAAAGATTTAAAAAAAATAAGTAGAGTGGCGTTGTTTCAGAAAACAGAATAGATCAGAATATACATACCGCCGAGTCGAATTTTTTGTTAACGATTTAATGTTAAAAAATAATATAAATCGTGAGAAACATGAGCATTTTGTTTACAATCAAAGGGAAGCGTACGCCATCTACGCCCCCCTGGATGCGGGCCGTGGATCCACTGCATCATATAAAATTCAGGAAACAAGTCCTGAAACGAGTTGTATATCATGTAAACTGGCCACCCGCTGATTGATACTACGCCACAGAGCGAAACAACAGCAGGGATCCAGTTTATATATTATGCTAAGCTGGTCCTCGACTGACTACTACACTTTGTTCGTATGAACCAGCTTAATATTATGCGCCTTAGTTTCCCGCCCTCTGTCAAAATAATATGTTTCCTGTTGAATTCATAAATTTAATGGCAAATACAGACGCAAATTCCGACACCCCATTGGTCCGACACCCCATTAGTTGGACACCCCATTGGTCCGACACCCCAATAGTCCGACACATGTCGTAATAACTATAGGATGTACTTCATTCAATCAGTACACGTTGCATTTGAACAAATGCAAGGGTTCAAATTAACAGGTTGGGAACAACCCCCCAATTGAGGGATATCCCTTAAATGAGTGACTGTCCCTCAGACAAAGGGTCATTTTACTGTTGTAGAAAAGAAAAAAGATAAACTTAGATTTTTTAACTTAAAAGGGGAAAAATTCATTATATTTGGAACAACTTTTCTAAATGAGGGGTCCAATTATCTTTAATAATAAAGAAGATATAAGTCCAGGAATATAACAAAATTCTTGGACAAGTTTTGACCATATAATACCAGATAGATGTATAGTTCTTTGGGAAAAGTTTCTTCAAAAAATATAAATATGTTCTCATTTGTACTAAAAAGTGGTTTTTATAAAAAAAAAAATTTTATCACTTGAAATGTACCCCTCATAAAAGGGATAGTCATTACATTGAGGGGTTACCCCTAATTTGAGGGGTTGTTCCCAACCTGATTAACTTTTTTCACTGAAAAGTCCTGGACCTTTACAACAGTAAAGTAGAAGGTCCACACCTTAGGATGAAAGGTCCAACTAGCTACATGTACTTCATAAAAAACACTCCGTTAAAAAGAGAATTTGATTGAATGATTGCTGTTTGCTTTACCATGTTTACGTTCATTAGCAAATATTTCATACATTTTCAGGACGAGAACAAATTAATAATTAATACTATAATAGGTAGGTCTTGTAATTGGGAATTTATCCGGATGAAGGGCCTCAAATTTGGACTGGCACAGGAACATGAGGGTATATTGGAGAGGGAAAGAAATGTAGCCTTGTAACAGGCCATCCAAAAACCCCTCAAAAAGTTGTTGTTAGGGATCTCTACGGGGCATCTAATGTAACGCCCAAATTCTGACATGACGTGGCTGCGTATCTATACATACCGCACAGGCAAATGGGCGTCGACTTAAGCAGGTGTTTTACAGCCGGTCAGAAAAAGACAAAAAGTAAACATATTTCTATACCCCTATCCCCCTTTGGGTGAAGACCAGCCTCTTTTCGTAAAGGAAAATGTCCAGATCGCAATATACTCTCCGAAACAGTACAAATTTACAATGAAAAGAAAACTATTTTATCAAAACATGTTGCTTTCCATTTAAGTATACAGAACTTGACCAGTCAAGGATATAACTCTATAGGGTTATTAGAGAAAAATAACATACATTTGTTAATGTGGACTAAAAAATCAAAGAACTGTGATAACATATGTATGTTACATGTTACAAAGGGACAATATACATCATTAGTTTTGTTAAAATGTATACAAGTTCTATTGATATTACTATTGTCTTTATGTACATGTATACTTAACTATAGAAAGATATAACAATTCATAGTTTGCCAATCATGCATAGTACACCTATGTTATTACAGAAAAAATATGCCTGCAATAACTAAAGGGTGTTATTACAGCTTCTCTACATCACTCCAAAGCATTTGCTCAGACATACATCATGCTTAATCACAATGTTATTTAATTTATTGTAAGAAATAATGATCAGAGCATGTAATGAGGTTCTGTGCAAGCTTCCCAGTAATTCCCAAGTGTCTCATATAATAAGTTACATGCCTTTATTAACTTAGCCTTGTTATTACAGCTAAGTTTGTCCCTTAAAAGCCTTGTCTCATTGATTTACCATGGTTAATGAAAAATGTATTCATTTAATTCGAAAATTAGTTATCAATGCTATGCATTTAGTTTCTGCACAAAGTTTCAAGAGTTCCCTAGAGTCCACTAAAAATTAAAATATTAATGATTTTTTTTACAAATAACAAACATATGTTACTACAGATTTAGAAAATTTAAGGATCAAAGAGTAGACAACTCATGAAAGTATCTGTAATAACACATGTATGCAAGATATTTTCTGTAATAACCTTATAGAGTTTTATCCCTGACTGTTGACATCACAAACAAGGATCCGGAAATTTTTCACACAATTTCGGTCATTTTGAGATAACTTAAAAGTTGGTGAAAAAGTTCAAAAAAAAATTGTCGGATTCACATTAGATTCATAGCATCAACGAACTTGTTTTAACTGTTTCATCGCATTTACTCCATGAATTTTCTTACCATTTTTCTAAAACCATTCAAGAATAGTTAAGGGAAGGCAACAGTTTAGAAATGAAATGATTTTGATGACTCAAAATGGTAAATTTCTTAGACATCGCAAACGTTTCTTTCGATTTTGAAGACGAAATTAAAACCGGGTGTTTTGCGACAATACTAAAGTACGAGTAATTCCGGACTCATTTCTGGGATTCGTTTTGTTTATCAAATTGAAAGGAAATCACCAGCTTTTAAATTTTTATACGTCGCAAAATATTTTGCGGTCATATATTGGTATCACGTCGTCGTCATCAGAGTCATTCGAAGACATTTGGTTTCCGGACAATAACTTTAGTATAAGTAAATAGAAATCTATGAAATTAAAACAAAAGGTTTATAACCACAAAAGGAAGGTTGGGATTGATTTTGGGGGTTATAGTCCTAACAGTTTAGGAATCAGGGACCAAAAAAGGCATTTTTCTAGTTTCCAGACATTAACTTGTGGAACGGTGTATGGATCCCTCTGAAATTATACCACAAGTTTTCATACCACAAAGGGATGGTTAGGATTAGCTTTGGGGGGGGGGGGGGGGGGAATAGCTCAAACCGTTTAGGAATTAGGGGCAAAAAAGGGGGATAAACAAGGGTTTCCTTGTTAATGGACAATTACTTTTAAGAACAATGTTTTGTGTTTGGATTACCTCCCTTACACTGCTTTTAAATTATGTATAAAGAAATGTTGTATTGTCTTGAGGTGATTAGCTGTCAATTTATTTTTAGAATTTACTATTAAAAATGCTCATTAAGGAATATTAATTTTAGACATGATTATGTATGTCATTTTCTATTTTAAGACTTTTATTATGTATTTAAATGGGTAATTATGGTTGCAAACTCCATTGGAAATTTGAATTGAGATAATGACCATATCTTGAGGGAATGAATTTTTTTTTTGGGGAAAAAAAGGGGGGAGGGTCAGTTCGCAACAGCATAGTGTATTGCACAAAAGCCAAAAAAAGGGGGGGGGGGTGAAAATTTTTTTATTTTTTTTTGGGGGGAGGGGTATAATTAGCAACAGCAAACAGCATAGTGTATTGCACAAAAGCAGAAAATTGAATATAAATTCAAATCATATAACCAATTCTAAGTTCTTTGACTACAGTTATTCTGAAACCCAGGGGTTAAAAAATCCACTAGCCCGACTCCCGGGATTAGAGCATTTACACCTCGGACAATCAAAACTTGTAACCCAATATGCCCGACGGACTAATAGCAAAAAATTCTTGGAAAATCCCTTCATTACTATTCTATCTTAGCCAATTATATTCAATTACATCATGCGGGATTCCAAGAATTTGAACTGATTTTGTACATGTTTTAAAAATAGAACAAATGACTCTGGATGGACAGGTATCATGTATTCATAGCAATTCCTGTACTTTCATTATCGAGTTCTCAGTACTTGGCGTATTGTGCATTGCCGAGACTTTCAATTAAAGGTACTGGAGGGAGTATGAACATTGATTGATGTGACCTGTTACTTAATAAAAATGACTTAGCCTTTCAGAAATACATTGTACATATTAAAATAAAATTCTTATGATAAATTGAAAAAAAGCTTTAAAAAAAGTTGAGAAAACTCGACAGAACCACGTTGTTGAAACTAATACACGTGTGAGCATGTGCGCAGGTCAGATTTAATTTTGCAATAAATGCCAACACTATCATTAATACCTTTATCTAAACGCATTTCAAGTATTTTCACTGAATTGTGCTTTGACAGCTTACACGGATTTTTCCTGACCATCTTTGGTCCGTGTTTTACCATTGACAAGTCAACATCCGGTATTAGGAAAAATGCTTTTAAAAAGAAAGTACAGTCTGACAGTTCTGACAGCGTGATATTGCATTAATAAAGAGTCTAAGGCAGATTCTAGTATACTAATTTTTAACATTTCGTGTGATGCACTGTCAATTTAACAGGTCAGAACATCAAAAGTCTTCTGAAGTTTTTATCATGTTTATGTCAATTATTCAGGCATTGTGACAATGCCACATTTTAACAATGATTGCCTTTGTTACTAAGTCTTACAGGATTAAAATTTGAATCCGAGGAAAATATTTAGCTGACTCAAATATTTGTTGGAAGTCCGGGCTATCAGGTCTGATTTGCTGGGCTAGCAGTTCTATCAACAGGACTAGTAAATCCTGCTACCAATAAATCCTGGGCTAGTGAGCTGTAACAAAAAATTTTAACCCCTGAAATTTAACCTATTATGTGTCAAATATTTAATAACAATCCAAATTCAGAACTGTATTAAGCGCGAATATTGTGTCCATTTTTGCCCCAACTGTTCAGGGTTGGACCTCTGCGGTCGTATCCAGCTGCCAGGGGTTAAGAAATTTTGTTACAGGTAACTAACCCAGGATTTATTTGCAGCAGGATTTTACTAGCCCTGTTGGAAGAACTGCTAGTCCATCAAAACTGACCTGCTAGCCCGAGAATGCCTTACAAATCAGAGTTTGCTGCATAATTACAAAGTGGGTGTCCCTTGTTTTGAAGGCGGCATTATACACTGTATTTAATAATTTTTGTTGACCTGCTTTTTATTCTGTTGGTAAACAAACAGTGGTGCTTATCCTAACTTAATTGTTCCCACATACAAAACAGACTTTTTATTGGCGTGCTCTGGAAAATAACGGCAATATTCTCTGTTTTTTTTTTCATCAGCAACACGGCCGACCTTGCCCAGGGGAATCTTTCTTTCCGGGACACTATAAATTTTTCTTTTTTGCTTTTCCCGGTCGTATTTGGCATTTTTGGGGGATTAATTGTTAGTCTCATTACCCCCTTCATCTAAAGTTTTTCGTTTTAAAACTGACGAAGTTCCTGGGGTGCTGTACTAAAATATTTAGAAATATTTGGTTGCATGGATTGGTTTCGTGCTCAAGAGCTGTCCGACAAGACAGGTCAATACCAATCAAAACATCATACCCCCAGTACCGTTAATTGAAAATCTCGGCATAAGAAATGTACAATACCCCCCCCTCCCCCTGTACTGAGAAATCGATATTTAAAGTACGAGAATTGCGATCAATACATGAAACGGGGCCACCCAGAGTTATTTGTTCTATTTTTAAAATATGTACAACAGGACCTGTACAAACCAGTTCAAATTCTTGGAATCCCAGATTAGGTAATTGAATCTGAATGGCTAAGATAGAATAGTGATGAAGGGATTTTCCACTTTCTTTTTTGGAAACGCCAAGAATTTTTTGTTACTAGTCTGTCGGGCATATTGGGTTAAAAATTTTGATTGCCCGAGGCGTAAATGCTCTAGTCCCAGACATCTGGCTAGTGGACTTTTTAACCCCTGGCTGCGCTTGGCGAAACACTTTATTTACCTTTAAAAGTGTTTGAATATCACAGATAATAGTTGCACTTGTTTTATTTAGCATCAAATCATTTTGCATTTTACGATTAAGTGTCTAATCTGCTGAAGAGAAATTCATGCATGCGTATTACATACATGTAGTAAATAAAGCACGTGTGTTTATACTCTTGAAAAATTACTTTTTTCTACTAAAATTAAATTTTTTTTTTTTTTTTATCAGAATTGACGATTGTCTTTGCTGAAAAGTAATTAAATAATGAAGACAGTTATATGGAATTTTAATTTCTTTCTAATATTAGCTTGTGATCCATGTCAGGACTCAGGTGTGAATTAAAAACACAGGTAAAAAGAGATTAGTGATTCATGTCTGGCAAATATGACCGTTTCTGGACCCTTGATCACAAATCAAAAACAAAAAAAATGAAAGTCAAAATGACCATAGTAAAATTGTACAATTGATAATATTTGTTTTTTATTGAATACTTTATTTACTAGGTTGTTAAAGTCAATTTAAAGGATGGCATTTGCCGTCATAATTGACTCACAGTGAACACTTGCTATATATTTGCAACTGAACGTTAAGCAAACAAAAGTTTTCAATCGTGTAAGAATGGCTGGGAGTGTACTATGAAAGCAGTGTCAGATTTAGACTTTGTATTGCATATACATTAAAAATCAAACTCTTAAAAACAAAAAAATACTTTATCGGTGTTCTTTCCGGCTAAACAAATAATCGATTAACGGTCAACATTTTAATCGGTTCAAATAGCATAAGCAAACACAATTTGTGAAAATAATTCTGCTCGAAAATCCAAATAAATAGGACAAGGTAACCAGAGAAACCCTAAACAGATAGTCATGTATGTCTTCTATTCAGACATTGAAAACGATTTTGTTTTCCACTAAGATTCTTCTTGGTTTTTTTTTTTTAATCTTTTGATGTAAATTTAGTTTTTTTGGCAAGTTGGTATATCACCATATTAGAAATGTGTGGCTTGTTGTGATTATAACTTATGCATAGCCTGCAACTTTTACATTGTGTAAAATCATAAATGTTTTGGCAAGTAAGGCTGTCCGTGTCATTCTGTAAAATTGTTAAATATTGTTAGCAAGAAAGCCTGTATGGGCTTGAAATTTCATGATTTATTCGCTTTGTGTGTGTCCAATTAACGTCCAACGGCATTTACATCATTGTACATTGGTGTATTTGTTCTAAAATAATCATTAACCTTAGCTTGATATCATTTGATTTTCTAATAAGTTTTTTCTGACACCAAGGGTGACTGGGGTATAGAAATAAGGTCGTCTTTTTGTCTTTTTTGGCCGACCTTATAACCCTTGCCAAAGTGGGGCGTGCGTTTTACTGTGCGGAATGTTTGAATTCGCAGCCACATCCGGTCATAATGAAAAGAATCTCTTTGCACTTTAAGAGCCCTTACAAAAACTTTTTGAAGGGTCCATATGTGACCTATGGAAAGGCTAGTTTTTTCCCTATCCAGTATACCCTCATTTTCCAGTAGCATTCCAAATTTCCTCGCCCTTCGTTACGGGCGATCCCTTTCACAGGACTTACCTATTATATTTATTGCTAATTAGTTCTCATCCTGAGCATGCATGACATATTTGCCATGGGACGTAAAGCAAACAACAATCAATCGATTTTGGTTCTTTCTTTAACTTCATACATATAAAGAGTAATGGCATGTTCCTGTGACATATGCAGCTAAATTCTAAGAATAACATAGTGGTTGGTCCGTTAGTAATTTTAGCCGCAAAGAAACATACTGATTTTATACGAAACTCCAAAAACCTTACAATCACATTGTTTGTCTTGTCGAAGAAAATTATGATATCATTTATATTATAACTCTATTGTTTTGTTATTTTACCCTATAACTATTGCTATTTACTAAAACATATTTGGTTAACTCATATAGTCAGTAGATTTCTTACGGGAAACGTGCCAAACACTGAAGGGTTTTACTTGGAAAGAAGACACTAATTGAACCAATTTACCCACTGTTTGAAAAAGAGCAAAATTACGACAACACTTTAAGACAAATATTGTGTCCTAATTTCATTTTTAGCTCACCTGGCCCGAAGGGCCAAGTGAGCTTTTCTCATCACTTGGCGTCCGTTGTCCGGCGTCGGCGTAAACTTTTTACATTTTGAACTTCTTCTAGAGAACCACTGAATGGAATGAAACCAAACATGGCATGAATGTTCCTTATGAGGTGCTGACCAAGTGTTGTTACTTTGTAGCGGATCCATCATCCAAGATGGCCGCCAGCGGGGGACTTAGTTTAACATAGGACCCTATGGGAAATACATACAAATGTCTTCTTTTAGAGAACCACTGAATGGAATGAAACCAAACATGGCATGAATGTTTCTTATGAGGTGCTGACCGAGTGTTGTTACTTTGAAGCCGATCCATAGTCCAAGATGGCCGCCAGAGGGGGGCTTAGTTTAACATAGGACCCTATGGGAAATACATACAAATGTCTTCTTTTAGAGAACCACTGAATGGAATGAAACCAAACATGGTATGAATGTTCCTTATGAGGTGCTGACCGAGTGTTGTTACTTTGAAACTGATCCATAATCCAAGATGGCCGCCAGCGGGGGACTTAGTTTAACATGGGACCCTATGGAAATACATACAAATGTCTTCTGTTAGAGAACCACTGAATGGAATGAAACCAAACATGGTATGAATGTTCCTTATGAGGTGCTGACCGAGTGTTGTTACTTTGAAGCCGATCCATAATCCAAGATGGCCGCCAGCGGGGGACTTAGTTTAACATGGGACCCTATGGGAAATACATACAAATGTCTTCTTTTAGAGAACAACTGAATGGAATGAAACCAAACATGGCATGAATGTTCCTTATGAAGTGCTGACCAAGTGTTGTTACTATGAAGCTGATCCATAATCCAAGATGGCCGCCAGCAGGGGACTTAGTTTTACATTTGACCCTATGGGAAATACATACAAATGTCTTCTTTTAGAGAACCACTGAATGGAATGAAACCAAACATGGCATGAATGTTTCTTATGAGATGCTGACTGAGTGTTGTTACTTTGAAGCCGATCCATAATCCAAGATGGCCGCCTGCAGGGGACTTAGTTTAACATGGGACCCTATGAGAAATACATACAAATGTCTTCTTTTAGAGAACCACTGAATGGAATGAAACCAAACATGGCATGAATGTTCCTTATGAGGTGCTGACCGAGTGTTGTTACTTTGAAGGCGATCCATAATCCAAGATGGCCGCCAGCGGGGGACTTAGTTTAACATGAGACCCTATGGGAAATACATACAAACGTTCTTCTTTTAGAGAACCACTGAATGCAATGAAACCAAACATGGCATGAATGTTCCTTATGAGGTGCTGACCAAGTGTTGTTACTATGAAGCTGATCCATAATCTAAGATGGCCGCCAGCGGAGGACTTAGTTTAACAAAGGACCCTATGAGAAATACGTACAAATGTTTTCTTTTAGAGCACCATTGAATGGAATGAAACCAAACATAGCATGCATGTTCCTTTTGAGGTGCTGACCAAGTGTTGTTACTTTGAAGCTGATCCTTCATCCATGATGGCTGCCAGATGGGGACAATGTTTAACAAAGGACCCTATGGACAATACATACAAATGTCTTCTTTTAGAGAACCACATACTGAATGGATTGAAACCAAACATGGCATGAATGTTCCTTATGAGGTGCTGACTAAGTTTGTTACTTTGAAGCTGATCCTTCATCCATGATGGCAGCCAATGGGGGGACTTCCTTTAACATAAGACCCTATGGGAAATACATACAAATGCTTTTTCTAGAGGTGCACTGAATGGAATGAAACCAAAACATGGCATACATGTTTCTTATGAGGTGCTGATTAAGTGTTGCTACTTTGTTGCCGATTTACTGTTCAAGATGGCCACCAGGATTTTTTATTAAATTACAGGACCAATATTAAAACCAAATTTGGCCTCACTCATTATGAGGGTATCTGTTATGATTTTAATCTATTTTTACATGATTTCCAAAACCAAAGTAGAATCAGGTGAGCGACACAGGCTCTTGAGAGCCTCTAGTTTTCTTTAAATATTGGTGCCCATTTGTCAAACGAAATCGATGTTTTTCTTCTAATAATGGCATAACTGTTAAATTTTAGCTCCTCTTTAAAAAAACAATCAATTAAATTAAAAGTTCTAAGTTTAGTTAACCGTTATTACTTTTTATTACTTGAGTTATACTAGAAAAACGTGCCTGTCTTTTCACTTGAGTAATATTCACACATTTTATCGTGTAAGCACCAAAGCTTGACTTGTACCTTTATTTTCTTACTGCGTCCCATTTAACCTGTATATTATATAAGGGAAAGTGTATCCTGAGATATCTAATTAATTAGACAACACTTTACAAAGTAGCTTGTGCTTTTTATTACGCTGGTGATGAAGTTGTGCTACTTAAGCACTAGTATACCAACCTATATTGATAACTTGCATCGCCTGTTCCCACGAAGGACAAGGTTCTTCTGACCCCTTAATATTGAACGAACCTTTTATTTTGGCTGTCTAAAGTAAAAATAAATACTTTTTCAGAAATATTCCCTTGTCGGACTAATGAGGTGTCGGGACTATTGGGGTGTCTGACCAATGGGGTATTGGATTATTGGGGTGTCAGACTAATGGGGTGTCGGAATATCGGGGCTGCCTCGAAATATAATATCATTGACAACCCTGGGTAGGTGTACTCCAGCAACAAAAGCCACAGCTTACTCCAGGTTAGTAAGATCAACTCTGGAATATGTGATCCAGGGATGGGGTAATCGTAATCTGTAATCGTAATCGATTGTAATTGATTACATTTTTCAAGTAATAGACAGTAATCTGTAATTGACAACATTTTCGATTACATGTAATCATAATTTAATCGATTACAGCAAAAATTATGATGTAATCATCGATTACTTTTCGATTACATTTCGATTACTTTAGTAAAATAAAAATAGACAACTGCATGAATTCATCAGTTTAAAGTACTGATAATATAGAATGCATTAATATTACGTGAGAGTTTATCAAATGCCTTATTCAGATCTGTTTCTAAAGCTGCATAATGATTAACCAGATCTAACAAATTTTACTATATTTTCAGCTTTTGAAACAAATGACTTATCAATAATTTAAGACCTATTATATTAAACAAAAAAATGTTAAAAATAAGAAAATGAATCCAAAATAGGAAAATACATGTAGTCCTAAGTTAAGTTCTGTACTACATTGAAGTAGTAAGCTTATTTGTAATAAAATTCCTTAAAGCATAATTTTCAATAAGAGGTAGAATTTTAGCTTAGAATAGGTAATCTGTTGATTCGTCATAATGTTATGATATCAAAATTAGGAAATAATACAAAATCCTTTTGACAATGAAACAATGCATTGAAATTTTTGTTCGGTAATAGATGCATGTATCCCATTTTTACACTTAAATGTATATTGTTTATGATTTTGAATAGAGAACAAAGAATTCTCAACAACCTTCTTGTTTTAACTAATCAGATGATTATAGACTTCTAATCAATGAGATACAGACTTTGTTTTGATTTCAATTATGTCTAATTAAGTGAGAGATTTGATACATTATATTGCCCTAGGTTATAAATTGTTCTCCATTGGCAGTTTTATAGCCTGTAATTAGGGGGATTATCCAAACAAAAGGATAAGTTCATTCATGTACTTATAAATTATAAATTTCCATCTTTTAAAATAAGTTCTTCTTCTTTTTATATATTTTTTTCAGAGGAACCCTCTCACATTGTAATGAATTATATTAAAAAAATACCTGTTATTAATGAATAAATAAGTCAGTATGACAGCCAAAATGTGCAAACTATGGAGAAAATGATATTTCAATCATCATATTTAAATGTGCTAATAATTTTAATATATAGAAACTATTGATGCAATGGTCGATGTCATTTCAAGAATGTTCTCATGTTAATCATCACTCACTTAAGAATTTTTGAATAGTTAAAATTCTCTGTAAGAGCTATTTAGAAAACAACTGTCAACATAACATTTGGAAACAATGCTTTAAAGCTGTTTTGTAAAGTTCTAAATTTCCACTATAAATTGAGCAACATAATTGTAAAAAAAAGCGAAAAGTAATGTAATTACTTTTGATAAAGTAATCGATTGCAATCGATTACATACAGATATCAGAGTAATCGATTATTAATCGATTGCACAAAAATCCTTCACGTAATCGATTATCGATTGATTACATTTGTCAGTAATCGTGCCCATCCCTGATGTGATCCTCACCAAATTACCATCATACGCGACATAGAGCAGGTACAGAGACGAGCAGCTCGCTTTGTTTATAGTTGCTACCAGGACAACTCTCCTGGATGTGTTACAAAGTTACTGGACCAACTTCAGTGGGAATCACTGCAGCACAGACGATGGAAACAGAGTCTTGTGCTGTGTTATAAGACTCAACACCAGTTGATTGCCATTGATCCAGCCAAATATTACACATCAGGTGACAGTAGGACTAGGGACAACCACAAATTTAGACAAACTAGAGTGAAGAAGGATGTCTACTATCACTCATTCTTCCCAAGAACAACTTGAGAGTGGAATAAACTTTCCGAATCAGTAGTGGAGTCCGGATCACTAGAGGACTTCAGGGCCAGAATGAGTACCATCTCCTGGACCCAACCTCATCTGAAATAGACAGCAGGATTACCTAGCTGTAATTAAGCTTATTATTTTATTGTAAATACCATCCAGTTTTCCTTGGACTTTTACTTTTGGCCAGCGGAGTGGCCTCCCTGTTTGTTTGAGATGCACCCAAGTCAATTACACTTAATTACAGAGTTCGACTCGTAACCGGGAAGAAGAAGAAGAACCTAATAGGGTCTCGCAAGTGACGGTCGGTACAGATACATGTAACGTGAGAGTTCACAAATTACACAGAGTATCAATGGCACTGGCTACAATTACCTTGAAACCAGCGATATATAATACTGTTGAAACGTAACAATAACAAAAAAATTTATTGTTACTTTGGACATTAATTTTCGGAATGCTAGGTTGGGTTAGTAAATGATTACTTACAAATGTAACAATAATACATTGTATTTGTGTTTATGGTTAAGTTGTGTTATTGTTACGTTAGATTTATTAAACTTTAATCCGACTTTAGTTTTGTTGCTGAATTCTCCGATATATGCTCGATAAAAATAATAATAGTTAATAATCTTATTGTTTTTATTAGTTTTATTATTATTTTTATTCAACACATAATATTGTTCTAAAAGGTTTTCATTATAATTGTTTTAATATAAGTTTTTTAAGATAATACTACAGTTTAATAGTGCTAAAGGCGATGAATGTATGTCAAAGGTTCCATGTTTAGAAGAAAGTATTCACTTCTATGTATTTAACTGCACATTGCAGCGTCACTCATTTATGATGGCTGTCTTTAATTGTTCCACCAAAAATTTCTCGGACTAACACATGCACCCAAAAGCACATACTGGATGTGCTGAAGCTGCCATTGAAAAACAATGAATAATATAAAAGAAAAACAAAGGATATGTGGTATCCATTTATGACACAAAATCAGTACATGCACAGCAAAAAATCACACACGAAATGCAAAGGAACAGTGCTTTTATTGCTGTTCTTCATCTCAAAGTTACAGTGAGGCCTTCAACACGTAATGTTGTATACTATGTATGCAATATTGTATCATTGAATTGTTTATGAATAAAAATGTTCAAGTTGTATATTAATGTACATTTTACATGTTTTATTATTTGAGATTTCAGAGGTGAAATTCTATAAGGGGTTAGAATTGCTTGCCACACAAAAACATTCTTTAATTTCATTTGATGTTCTATTCATAATCATGATAATAATGAATCAATTGTCAGGCCGAAAAAAAAATTGTTTGGTAAAGGGAATCAGACCCTACCTAAAAAAAAACAGACCTCAATTTTTGTTAGCATGGTGCAATAACTATTGTCATAGGGTCATCTTAGAGTACTATCAATGTCGGAATACTTGCTAAAAAATTTAAAAAAAAAAAGTAACCCAACTAAATTTTTTGGACATGTTACTCGAATCAGACAATTTTTTTGTTTAGGCCTCCTTGAATCTGCATTTATGTAAATTTTTTTTTGTGTCGAAAAAGGAAACGATTTTTGTTTCGCCTTGACCATGTCAAAAAGCGAGACATAGGTATGCTGTTTCGGGCGTCGACAGCGGCGTCAACAATGTATTAGTTTGTGATTAGGTCTTGTTTAAGGTTAACCACTAGTGGTTGGTCAATGATATTTGGTATGCAGTTGTATTAGCACTGGTACATCTCATTTCCATGGAGATTATTTAGACATGCCCCCTCAGTCATAGTCTATTGACTTTGAAACTTTTGCTTAGTTTACATGTATTAGTTTGTGATTAGGTCAGTTTATGGGGAACCACTAGTGGTAAGTCAATGACATTTGGTATGCAGTTGTATAAGCATTGGCATATCTCATTTCCATGGAGATTATTTGGCTCCGTCCCCTCAGTCATGGTTTATTGACTTTAATACTTTTGCTTAGTTTACATGTATTAGTTTGTGATTAGGTCAGTTCAAGGGGAACCACTATTTATTCTCAGCTCTTATAGGCCAGGATATTCATTTTGAAAATCCTCCTCCCCTTCTGTGTCTGGAGCGATTTTGTTATTTGGCTACCCTCAGATAATCATTCCGTACACAGAATCTGAAATGGGGTTTAGTGTAAAACCCATACCACAAGCTATAAAAGCCAGACATAAGAAAATGTAAAACAATTCACATGAGAAAACCCAACATCATGATTTATTGTTTTACAGTAAAACCCATACCACAAGCTATAAAAGCCAGACATAAGAAAATGTAAAACAATTCACATGAGAAAACTCAACATCATGATTTATTGATTTTTATGATGAGTTTTAACAGATGTAGAAGACGTTGACTGGTGGAGCATTGACTTTTGATTTGTCAAAATGGTCATATGCTTATTCAACTAGTTACTCAACACAGCAGCTTGAGGAAGATTTGTAAATAAAAAAACTGTAACGTAAGGCATTCTTGAGATAAATCTGAGGAGTTTAGACTGGAAAGGAATTAATAAACTGTGATATGTTTATCGTCTTTCAGGTAAACATACCACATTTGTAGCCAGGAAGTGAGATACAGAAAAAGTTCCCCCTTTGTGAAAAACAAAAATATAATTAACCCCTTATAAAGTGGAAATTCAGAATAAAAAGTTTTATTAACGTTCCAGCAACGACTAAAATAACTCCCATTAGAGAAAAGTCTGGCAAATAACAGGCTTTAATGTACCAAGTCGGGAATATGAAAGTTGTTTTCCATTCGTTTATTACCACAAATTGTCCATTCTCTAACTTGAGTTTGCCTCAACCAAATGTTATGAAACTTATACACAATGCTTATTACTACAAAACACAGATCAAGTATAAATGTTGGTGGCGTCACATTTACCGTAATAGAGTTATGCTCCTTTACAAATGGAAAAATTGCTGAAATTTCGTTTCCGTTCTCTAACTTACGTTTGCCTAATTTAAATGTTATGAAAATTAAACTTATACACAATGCTTATTACCACAAAATTCAGATCAGATAAAAATTTAGGAAGTGTCACTTTTACTGTTCTGGAGTTATGTCCCTTCATAACATTATATGCAAGCGGGGGCATCAGGACATATTTCCCATTTATTTCAGACTATTATGAATTAATTCTTAAAAACTTTTACACTTAGCTTTGTATGGAACTATGGAAGGTTTAGACCTCATCTTTTTTCATCAGTCCAGTGCTTTTTCATTCTTTTTTAACTTGATTAACATTTTTCACTCTGCAACTTCTATACAAAAATAACATGAAGTAATGGTCTGTGTAACACTTATCAATTCAAAATTTTAAAAAGTTTTTAAATTTAAGATTTATAGAATTTCGATAAAAGTTTTAAAATATCAAAATTCCAAATTTTTGAATATTTTAAAAAAATTTAAATTCTCACCAAACAATTAAAATTTTTAAACTCTAAATATCGTTTTTAAATTTGATAGTTGAGATATTTGATCAAACTTTAAAAGTACTAAACTTAACGTGCAGTTTTGATTATTTCGCTTTTTGAAAGTTTGAATTTTAAAATTTTTGATTTTAAAGATATCAAAATATATAATGGGCGAAAAGAGGGGTACCTGTAAAGTGCCAAACGAAATAAAAGCGTAACAAAACGAAACAAAATGAAATGAACAGTTACTGTTACTTAAAAGTTAATGTATAAAATAAAACCAGAGGCAGACAGTTGTATGCGGTGAAAAATTGGATAACAAAATAAATATTTCTGAAAAGCGGAGTATTCATTTTAAAACAAGAAACACGGCTCTGATAATGATCATTCTAAGTTAGGAATAAAAAGCATAAAATATATCAAATCATTTTAAATGGCAAAATAATTAATTATAAGAAGAAGTCGTTTTTTTTAAACAAATTGGACATCACAGGAGATATCCTGAAACTTTTAAGGTTTTGCATCTATTGAGAAATAAATAATTTTAAACCTATTTAAACCGGCATCAAACAAGTTGATTTATTTAAAAAAAAATCTCTAATATAAGCTTAGGGTTTCAGATAAATAATTCAGAACTATTTGGTTTCCCCAGCGCCCATCATTTAGGAGTAACAGTGAAAACTGACCAACTCGCAGTAGGCCAAATAGTATGGTAGGGTTTATTATGTTTATATATTCTGCTGTACTTTAGGCAAAAAAATGGCTCAAAACACGTGTATTCCCTCAAATTTGATTTAATTTTTTTGAATTGCTTGACGACTTCTTACCGTCTGCAATCATGTCGTCAGATGAAATCATTGAATATATACATTTTGAGCAATCATCTCAGTTAACATTTTATCAACTATTTCGGTTGTTATAAATTGTTGGCCTTCAAATATTCAGCTTTTGAACGTTCCCGATGAAGGTAGATCCAGAAAAGCGCTTCGGACGCATGCAGTTTTAAACGTTTTGTTTTCATTTTTTATCGATTGCATGACAATCATATGTTGCCTTTTATCATTGATTTCAGTTCAAATTATTGATACAGTAGGAATACTGAATTCATGGTGTCGCAATTAACGTTGTACTAGCTACGAATGTGGGAGGTGGTTGATATCCATTTTACACTGCTACCCGTTATACACGCTGAAATCAAGAGTAAGATCAAATAATAGTAGCTTGGTGGCAGGATACTGTTAAAATGTATCTAACGTTAACATCCAACTCATTGTACTGGTCTTGTAAAAGCTGAATACATTCATACCACATAAACATTATTTTAAGCCTGCATATTTATGTAATAGTTGCCGCTGTACATTAAGCGCTCATCTATCCATTTGTAGGTTCGGCATTTTGAAATTATAATTTGAAATAATTTTATAAAGTTGATATCAATCATATCAATCAACATATGATCAAGTCGAAGTGACCAACCGAGATGGTAATCTATTTGGGAATCTGAAATATAAATATTGTCACTAAGGTGACACTATATTTGACTTGGATACCTCACGAGGGGCTTCAATAAGGTACATATTTTAGGTGCGGATCCATGAATTTGAAAATGTGGGGGCCTAGTTAGACAACGTTAGGACCGATGCTTGTAAAAAGGATATGCATCATATATGTAGCTCCATTAGGGGTGGGTGGGCCCCCTGCCCCATAAATCCGCCTCTGTTTTTAAATAGTCACTAAAAGGAAACGGGATATTTTTGTATCAAGGGATGGTTCCGTATTTGTTATTTGCGCATTTTTAAGTTAAAGTACGTCAATCAACTTTGAGCAAAGTACAAGTACGCAGCTACGTCCAGTAAGAATGGGGCGTGTAGAGAGAGTGCCACGCTCTCTGCACGATGGATTTTGCTATTTTTAACGTCCATTTTAGCCATACACCAATATTGCTCTCGAAAAACTAGGACAATGTAAAACGCTGAATTTTAAGTAAAGCATTTACCTACGGAACGAATATTTGAAAGTCAAGTAAATATAAAAACCAAAACAATTGAAGAGCTGTATGGCCAAAAGGAAAGTTAAAAATATCAAAATCCATCTAAGGGCTACTTTGCCCGAGGGAGTTTAAACCTAAGTTTCTTTGAAATTTGTATATAAACGACCATTTTGTAAAGGATTGATGGTTGGTTGCCAGTGGCAAATATTTCAAGCATGTTCAGGACGATAACAAATTAACAATATAAATACAATATGTAGTTCCTGTAAGAGACCGTTCAGGATGAAGATCAGCAAATTTAAACGCCACTGGAAAATGAGGGTATATTAGGTAGGGACAGAAATGTTGCCTTGCAACAAACAAACAAGTTACTGCAGGGGTTCTTAACGTGAAGAGAGATTGGCACCCTTTCAACACGCCTCTTTCTGACTAGACTTCGCTGCGTACTTGTACTTTGCTCAAAGTTGATTGTCGTGCGATAACTTAAAAATACGGAACTATCCCCTAACACAAAAAAGTCCTGTTTCCTTTTATTCACTATTTAAAAACAAAGGCGGATTAATGACCCCTAATGGAGCTACATATATGAAAAATGCATATACTTTTTACAAGCATCAGTCCAAACGTTGTCTAAGGGAGCAACCATTTAACTTCAAGGGGGGTGGGGGTATGCTTTTTTGTCAGAGTCCGAAATTTTTTTCGTGCTAAGCGCGAAAAAATTTTATTTAATTTTTCAACGCTATCAATCAAATTATTTTGTTCAAAATTTAACACTATAAAGTATGGGGAAAATCTGGATTCAGAATGTATTTTTTTGTCAAATTGGGGATCAGAATTTTTTTTAACGAAAAAACCATACCCCTCCCCCCTTTTAAGTTAAATGGTCGTTCCCTTACTAGGCCCCCACCTTTTCAAATTCATTGATCCACATCTGAAAAATGTACCATTATTGAAGCCCCTCGTGGAAATAGCCAAATCAAATTTAGTGTCACCTAAGTGACAATATTTATACTTCCGATAGATAACAATTTATCGTAGATCTATATGAACTTTTAAAAATTTATTTCAAATCACGATTTCAAAATGCCGACACCTACAAATGGATAGATGGGCACTAAATGTACAGCGGCAACTATTACATAAGTATGCAGGCTGAAAATAATGTTTATGGTATACGTTTATATAATATGACTATTCAGCTTTTAGAAAAACCAGAACTATCAGTTGGGTGTTAACGTTTACTTTATTTGGCCTTTTTAACTTTATTTGATTCGAGCGTCACTGATCAGGCTTTTGTAGACGAAACACACGTCTGGCGCAAATACAAAATTTCCATCCTGGTATCTATGATGAGTTTATTTAGATACCTTATAACAGTATACTGGCTCCAAGCTACTTATATTTGATCTTTCTCTTAAATTCAGCATGTATAGCGGGTAGCAGTGTAAAAAAGATATCAACAACCTCCCACATTCGAGGCTAGTGCAACATTCATTGCAACACCATGAATTCAGTATTCCTACCGTACCAATACTAAAAACTGAAATCAATGATACAAGGCAATATATGATTGTCATGCAATCGATAAAAAATGAAAACAAAACGTTAAAAATTGCATGCGTCCGAAGCGATTTTCTGAATCTACCTTCATCAGGAACGCTCAAAGCCGAATATTTGAAAGCCAACAATTTATAACAACCACAATAGTTGATAAAAGGTTAAAGATGATCGTTCAAAATGTACATTCAAAGATTTCATCTGCCGACATGATTGCAGATAGTAAGAAGTCGTAAAGCAAAACAAAAAATTATTGATATCAAATTTGAGAGAATACACATGTATTGAGCCATTTTATTGCTTAAAGTTCAGTAGAAAATATATACATACTCAACTTTACCATACTATTTGGCCTACTGCGAGTTGGTCAGTTTTCACTGTTACTTCTTAAGAATGGGAGCTGGGAAAACAAAATATTTCTGAATTATTTATCTGAAACGCTAAGCTTATGTTAGAGTACTAGGTTTAACCATTATTTCTGTACAAAGGGAGATAACTCATTATTTAAAAGACATTCTTCGATAAATTATTGGAAGAATTTTTTGGCAAGTTTGTTTGTTATTTAGTATAAACTTATTTTCTGAATGCTGTATATATATATAAAATTATGAAGAGAAATCATTTAATTAGATAATAATCTTTTTTATTTATGTATATCTTTCAATACATTACATTGTGTAGATAAAAGTTGTTGACATTTTATAGATAAGTTACATATCTATATTAATTTGTGACAAATGAAAGAAAAAATATTTGGAACTATTAATTATATTTGATTATAATTTGAAAATAGATATACTCTGTATTACATCATATCTAATTTTAGAGAACTATTAATCATATCTAATGTTTTTTCACTCATATAATCAGTTTTCCACACTGTTTTTAGTCATGCTTGAAGATATTGACATGCTATTTACTTTTTGTTTACACCATGACAAGTTATAGAAGAAGTTAGCGTGTTCCAGTAAAATGAATTTTTACCTGGTAGGGGACTATGTATTGCCATGCAATACTCTCAGAATGCTTGTTTTATACATGAACCTTTAAATAACAGTAACTGTTCAATTCATTTTATTTTCGTTTTGTTTCGTTTCGTTCTGCTTTTATTCCATTTCGCACTTTACAGGTACCCCTCTTTTCGTCGTTTTCTATTTATGATATCTTGATCAAAATTTAAAAAATCAAACTTTCCAAAAGCGAAATAATCAAAACTGCCCGTTAAGTTTAGTACTTTTTAAAGTTTGATCAAATATCTAAACTATCAAATTTAAAAACAATAATTAGAATTTTAAAATTTTAATTATTTGATGAAAATTTCAAAATTTCAAAAATTTTCAAAAATTTGGAATTGATAAGTGTTACACAGACCAGTTATTACATATTTAATTGCAATTATTACAATAGGAATTGTATATAAAAATAGAGTTGTTAACTAAGAAATCAGCTGTATGAATGAACATGATGAAAGATGGGAGACAGTGTTCTCAATAAGGCCGTCAATGAGTCATGGATTCATGAAAATCTGTCTGGAATCATCATTTTCAAAACTGATGAATCTAAATATGCATAAGGATCGTAAAATATTGCATCAACTAAGCATCCATATAGCAAATGTTTGAAAATAATCAAAATTTCATGTCATTTCCTTTCTCTATTTTATCATGAAGACTAAAACAATAATTATGTAGCAATAAACAGTGAGAAGAAATTATATTGCTACATGATTAATGATGATTCCCTGGACTTGCCTACAAAAGTCCTTAGTCAGAATCCTAGGAGGTCTATGTCAAACAGACAGAAACCAATTAAAGACGATTCCCTGGACTCGCCTTCAAAAGTCCTTAGTCAGAATCCTAGGAGGTCTATGTCAAACAGACAGCAACCAATCCATGACGATTCCCTCAACCTGCCTACAAAAGTCCTTAGTCAGAATCCTAAGAGGTCTATGTCAATCAGACAGCAAACAATAAATGACCATTCCCTGGACTTGCCTACAAAAGTCCTTTGTCGGAATCATAGGAGGTCTATGTCGAAGAGACAGCAACCAATCAATGAAGATTCCCTGGACTCGCCTTCAAAAGTCCTTAGTCAGAATCCTAGGAGGTCAAACAGACAGCAACCAATCGATGACTATTCCTTGGACTCGCCTACAAAAGTCCTTAGTCAAATCCAAGGAGGTCTATGTCAATCAGACAGCAAACAATCAATGACAATTCCCTGGACTTGCCTACAAAAGTCCTTTGTCAGAATCCTAGGAGGCCTATGTCAATCAGACAGCAACCAATCAATGAGAGAGGTCAAAATGGCATTCATTTAGACTTTATTAGTTTATTACATGTTATTATTTCCACTTGAAACATTTATATTTCCGGATTGAACATCTATTATTGATATTTGTTAGACCCTTGTCCAGTCAATTTGACTCTCGTCCAGTCAATTTGATCCTTGTCCAGTCAATGTGATCCTCGTCCAGTCAAGTTGTTATAATAGGTAAGCGTACATTATTCGTGTACTATAGTATATATACCCCTCTAATAAAACACTTATAATGGAAAATCCCTTAATCATGTTTATCAACAGATTCTTGTACGCCCATTTACGGGACACATTATGGTATACTGTTGTCCGTCTGTCTTCACTGTAAGTTCATAGTTTAACACCTTCCTTATTGATTATCCTAAAAAATCATCTTGTATAACAATTATGTTTTGATTGCATATCAAATCAATACTGTTATCATGTTAAATCAATAAAACAAACCGGTTTTAAGAGTATTGGGACTTTGTAATTAGACCGGAATTCGGAATACACTGGGTCCAGTTTATTGGGTTTTTTTTTACAAAGACTTTGAAGGGGAAAAAATGGGACTTCAATTTTTCGCCCGAAATAGGCAGGAAGCTGGTTTATTCAGGGTCCAGTTTACCCAGGTTTTACTGTATTCAATTAAAATTTTTATGCATGGTGGGGTTAAATAAAAAGTGCATTCCCAGGGGTTTTTCTGGGTATTTTGGGAAAATGGACCCTGGCCAGTTTTGGAAATTTATTCACGCGATTTTCAATGAAATTTTGAAAACAACAAGAATACCAGATGTGAGTTTAAGTGTGTTTAATTCATTAGAAATTATCTTTTTTTGTGGAAATAAAGTAAGAAACTACATGATTGCTATAAATTTCATAGTTATACCCCCACTTTAAAAAAATGGGGATATACTGTTTTACCTCTGTCTGTCCGTTCGTCCATCTATCAGTCCGTCCGTCTGTCCCATGAATATTTTTCGTCACATCTTTCTCAGGAACTACATTACAAGGATTTCTGAAATTTGGTTTCAGGGTTTATATAAGTCAGCTATACCATGTGATGCGTTTTCAGATTCATCACTCAACATCTTCCTGTTTACCTTATACTTTTAGGGGGCGGGGGTATCATTAGTGAGCAGTTGCTCACAGATTTACTTGTTTTATTTTCTGTTCTTTTTGTTTTTAAACTTGACAACAAGGCAATCAAGATTATTTTAGTATCAAAATCTCATAGTTCTTAAAGCGCACATGTGATAAAAATTTACCACCTTTTTTGTCTTCAAAGACAATAATAGTTAATATAATAAATAATTCAGGGATAGAAATAAGATTTATTTTAACTGACCATGCAGGCTGACACTTTTCTAAATTCACTTGCTCTTCCAGATTTTTACTGGCCTTTCAAAATTGAGAAGAAATTACCTCTTGTATCTGTAGTTATATGTTTACATTGTAAAAACATCAAATATCAACATTTTAGCTCAACTGGCCTGAAAGGCCAAGTGAGCTTTTCTCATCACTTGGCGTCCGTCGTTGTTAACTTTTACAAAAATCTTCTCCTCTGAAACTACTGGGCCAAATTCAACCAAACTTGGCAAAAATCATTATTGGGGTATCTAGTTTAAAAAGTGTGTCCGACAACCCCGCCTGCCAACCAACATGGCCGTCATGGCTAAAAATAGAACATAGTGGTAAAATACAGTTTTTGGCTTATCTATACTATTAAATTTGTAGAACAAAATCTTTAGGCGGTTTGTCTCCGAGCTGACGATCGTCTGAAGTATTATATAATAATAAATAGTTAGTGTATGTAATGTACTTTATAGCTTCATATAGTAATTGCTTTAATTAACATAGCTTAATTAATTAAACCCCAAATAAAGTTCCGTAGCTGGTTCCTTACCGTCTACGTTTTGTAAGCAGGCGGAATTGGTTTTGTATTCAATTTGTCTTGAATTTATGACAACTCGACCCACGGCCAACTGGCACCATTCAAACACTCTCACTAATTATTACAACTTGCATCACTTTATCAAACTCGCACCACTCAAACATGCCAAAAAAAAAAAGAAATATAACAAACTCAAAGAAATGTATTTAATCATTTATAAATTGTTTTCTTCTCTTCTCATAGTAAATTCCTCCTTTCTCGGAGCACCTGTGTCACACAGAGACAAAACTGGCACAACTCGAAAAAAAAATACTACAAACTTGCAGCACTGAAGAAATGTTTTAAATCATCAGAGAGTTTTAGATTGTCTTCTCTTAGTTATTTCCTCTGTTCTTGGAGCACCCGTATCACACAGAGACAGAACTTGACTAGCACCTTTGGAAAAAAAAAAGAAATACTACAAACTAGCACCACTGAGAAATGTTTTAATCATCAGTGTTCTAGGTTGTCTTCTTCTTCTCTGAGTTATTTCCTCTGTTCTAGAAGCATCTGTGTAACACTTAGACAGAAGCTACTAATAAGTAATTGGACATTCAAACTCCTATGGAAGAAGAACTGACAAACTAATCAAAACTATCAACATAATGCATCAGTGCATGAAAACAGGTTGAGAAACACGAACCCAAAACACCATAAACATTTCAAGTATTTTTCAAGCCGCGCCTGCACGGGTTTTTTCTAGTATCTCTGAAACTAAAGCACTTAGAGTGAATCTAACATGGGGTAAAAATGTTCATCAGGTTTCGATCTATCTGCCCTGAAATTTTCAGACGAATCAGATAACCCGTTGTTGGGTTGCTGCCCCTGAGTTAGCAATTTTAAGGAAATTTTGCAGTTTTTGGTTATTATCTTGAATATTATTATAGATAGAGATAAACTGTAAACAGCAATAATGTCCAGCAAAGTAAGATCTACAAATAAGTCAATATTACCAAAATGGTCAATTGACCCCTTAAGGAGTCATTGCCCTTTATAGTAAATTTTTATCAATTTTTCGTAGTTTTTGTAATCTTTTTGCTGCCCCTGAATTAGTAATTTTAATGAATTTTGCAGTTTTTGGTTATTATACTGTAAACAGCAATAATGTTCAGCAAAGTAAGATCTACAAATTTATAAGTTAATATGACCAAAATTGTCAATTGACCCCTTAAGGAGTTATTGCCCTTTAAAGTCAATTTTTAACAATTTTTCGTAATTTTTTGTAATCTTTTACAAAAATCTTCTCCTCTCAAACTACTGAGACAAATTTAACCAGACTTGGCCACAATCATCATAAGGGTATTTAGTATAAAAAAAATGTGTCTGATGACCTGGCCTGCCCACCAACATGGCCCACATGGCTTAAAATAGAACATAGGGGTAAAATGCAGTTTCTGGCTTATATCTCTGAAACTTAAGCATTTTGGAGCAAATCTGACAATTGGTAAAAATGTTCATCAGGTTGAGATTTATCTGCCCTGAAATTTTCAGACGATTCCGTTGTTGGGTTGCTGCCCCTGAATTGGTAAAAAGGAAATTTTGCAGTTTTAAGCTCATCTGGCCCAATGGGCCAAGTGAGCTTTTCTCATCACTTGGCGTCCGTCGTTGTCGTCCGTTAACTTTTACAAATGTCTTCTCCTATGAAACTACAGGGCCAAATTTAACAAACCTTGGCTACAATCATCATTGGGATATCTAGTTTAAAATGTGTCCGACGACCCCGCCTGCCAACCAACATGGCTGCCATGGCTAAAAATAGAACATAGGGTGTAAAATACAGTTTTTGGCTTATATCTCTGAAACTAAAGCAAAAGTATAATGGTTGCATTATTTCAAGCATTTAGAGTAAATCTGACATGGAGTAAAAATGTTCATCAGGTTTAGATCTATCTGCCTTGAAATTTTCAGTTGAATCAGACAACCCGTTGTTGGGTTGCTGCCCCCTGAGATAGTAATTTTAAGGAAATTTTGCAGTTTTGGGTTATTATCTTGAATATTATTATAGATAGAGATAAACTGTAAACAGCAAAAATTTCCAGCAAAGTAAGATCTACAAATAAGTCAACATTACCAAAATGGTCATTTGACCCCTTAAGGAGTTATTGCCCTTTATAGTAAATTTTTATCAATTTTTCGTAATTTTTGTAATCTTTTACAAAAATCTTCTCCTCTGAAACTACATAGACAAATTTAACCAAACTTGGCCACAATTATCATTAGGGTATCTTGTTTAAAAAATGTGTCCGATGACCCTGCCTGCCAACCAACATGGCCGACATGGCTAAGATAAAACATAGGGGTAAAATGCAGTTTTTGGCTTATATCTCTGAAACTAAAGCAAAAGTATAATGGTTGCATTATTTCATGCATCAATTGTAAACAAAAATATCAGGTGAGCGACACAGGCTCCTTGGAGCCTCTAGTTTTGTGATGAAGAAAAGAACTGTCCCATTTTATTGGATTTTGACATGAAAATTTGTGAACTAAACATAATTTTGAGATTCTGTATAAAACATTTCCTGTTTCTTCTTTCTTTTTTTCATCTATATTTTGGTTTTCAATTCTAGTGTTTATATTTTATAGCTGTATTTTGCCACCTGCCTGTTATTTTTTTTTTTATTATTTTATTTCTTCGGCAAACCCGGAATTAGCCTAATCCACTCCCCGAAACTGATCCTGTATTGTAATTATACCATCATTTCCGGTTTACAGCGGCCATTTGTCCTAGCCTGGCATCCTGACCCAATCTAATACTTCGTCAAGCAGTGAGCCAAGATCCCAGGCTACCATTTGTCCATATTGTTTTTGTCAGTCAGATATGTTTTTACTCGGATTTACACATTACTTGTTGGCGATTTTCGGCATAAAGCTAGCGGTTGAACAAAATGAACATCGCTGTCATAAAAAATAAACAGTGATAAAGATGAAAATGAATTTTGAGATCGTTTGGGAATTTTCCTTCCAAAATTGGGAAAAATGTAGGGTTTTTGCCATTGGGTATAGGTCCGCTTACCTGACCCTGTGGAATGCTAGAAAAATCCATGATTCCGATGAACATGATGACCCCCTGTCAACCAACATGGCTGACATGGCTAAAAATAGAATATATGGGTAGAATGCAAGTTATGTCCATTATCTTTAAAACTGCTATAGATAGATAAAATCTGACTGGCAGAAATGTTCAGAATGTTCACATCCACCTACTGTCCACTTAAATCGATCAAAACTGGCTTACTTGTAACTTCTTATAGGAGTTATTACCCTTGAATGACGAGTTGTACCATTTTTTCCCTTTTTTGCCTATCATCTAGAAAACTATAAGTCAATCTCTGATACCATAAACAAAAGATCAACTATAGTTGGTGTACGGAAAATTTTTAAAGGTGTACATTTCTGTTTGGCAGCAAGATTTATTTTATAAAGCTTTATTTAATTTCAGAAGGTATAGGAGATCCTTGCAAGGTTTACATGTCTGTCACACCGGACTTTTCATGGATCAGTGATCAAGGTTAAAATTACACGATGAAGCCCATATCTCAGATACCATAAGCAATAGGTCAGCTATATTTGGTGTATGGAATGATTGTATGGTGAACATATATATATGTTAGGACTTTTAGACCTTGATCCTATTTTTATTGTTCATTGGTCAGTGTTGGGGCCTCGGTGGCCGAGTGGTGTAAGTAGTCAAACTACGGTATCACTAGCCAGTCAACACTGAGGTTGTAAGTTCGAATCCCACACGGGGCAGGTGCACTCGACTCCAATCTTAATTGACTAGGATTGTATGTTTTCCTACCAAATGTTGGTGGTTCTCTCCCGGCACTACGGTTTCCTCCACCAATAAAAACTGACCGCCACGAAATAGCACAATAGTGTTGAAAGTGGCGTTAAACACCAGTCAATCAATCATTGTTCAGTGTTAAGTTTTTGAGGTTTGGTACGTTTCTCAGATTCTATAAGCAAAAGATCAGCTGTATTTTGGTTTATGGAATGATTGTCAGGTCATTGAAGGTGAATATGTCTGTCTGTCCGCATGGTTTATATGACCTTTACCTTATTTTCATGGTTATTTGGTCAATCTAGTCAATGTTAATATTTCATGGTTATATAAAACAAGGAGATGTGGTATGATTTTACATATTTTACAAATCTGTAAAAATTATATAAATGCAATGTTTTTAGTATTTGTTAGTTGGTATTAGCATTAATATAAAAATAAGGAGATGTAGTATGATTGCAAATGAGACAACTATCCGCCAAAGTAAAAGTAAGGAGAGGTGGTATGATAGCCAATGAGAACTATCCACCAAAGTAAAAATAAGGAGAGGTGGTATGATAGCCAATGAGAACTATCCGCCAAAGTAAAAATAAGGAGAGGTGGTATGATAGCCAATGAGAACTATCCACCAAAGTAAAAATAAAGAGATGTGTTATGATTGCCAATGAGACAACGATCTGCCAAAGTAAAAATAGGGAGATGTGGTATGATTGCCAATGAGACAACTATCCTCCAAAGTAAAAAAAAAGAGATGTGGTATAAAATGCCAATGATAAGGAGAAGTGGTATGATTGCCAATGAGAACTATCCGCCAAAGTAAAATAAGGAGATGTGGTATGATTGCCAATGAGACAACTATCTTAGCTATGCTTTGCCAGGTAAACTCAATTTGCGACAATAAAACTACTGATGGACGTCCTCAAAGCTTCAAATACAATACAGTTATCTCTTAGATATATATATATATATATAAATTAGTGTTTTGAAAGTAAACAGTTTTGCCTAACCAGTAACCAGTTAACCAGTAATAAGTTGATTGTTAAAATCTTTGTCTACAGTACTCTTGAAATATAAAGAGAATAAGATGTGGTATGATTGCCAATGAGACAACTCTCCACCAGAGACTAAATGACATAGAAGTTAAAAACTATATGTCACCGTACGGCCTATGACAATGAGCAAAACCCGTACCGCATAGTCAGCTATAAAAGGCCCCGAAATGAAAAATGTAAAACAAATATGATCTACAGCAACACAAGACTTCCAACAAATTACAGGCTCCTGACTTGGCACAGTCACATATAGAATGTGGTGGGGTTAAATGCACGACTTCATGATACAATGAATTAAAGTTTATTCTTAAATATCCATTATAAGGCTTGGCTTTTAGAATTCTTGGTGAAGTTATTTTTAATAATCCTATACAACTACATCTACAGTACTGTTTATAATAACTTGAGATTGAATAGATGGAAATCTTCTTGATCTATGCGAATTGACTAAGTATGAACATTCTGTTTGGTATTTTAATTTGAGATGATTAAGCGTGTTACTCGTACCTCACAGTATATATGTTAATTCCATTCACAAAATTTGCATTTCCCGGTTTTGGAGTTGGGATTTTGTCTAAATTATGAGAAAGCCTTGGACAATGGAGGTGGCATATATACACAATATTAAATCAAAAATGAAATAATGAAGTAAACAGTAAAATTTAATCAGCTTATAATTCTTCAAAACACTAGTATGATAATTATGTTTACTTTAATTTAGATCTTGCTGCAAGCTGATAGACAGTTATATCGAATCTATTAAAATTCAAAAAAGATCCAGTTAACTGGTTAGCATTTTTAACCGGATTTTCGAAGGAAAAATCGGTTATTGTTTTGATGATGTACGGCTGCCAAACTGTGTCCGTTCATTAACATGCAAAAGCTTTGACAATATTTGATTGTGTTTGAATAAACATTTTGATATATTAAAAACAAAGCTGATTGTAGTAAGGCATTAATCATAATTATCTTTTTTGGACAAGTTACAATTACATTCGGACAAGTAAGTTTTCAGAAAACGACATCTGTAACAAACATAAACTTTTAGCTACCGCTTTACAAACAGAACCAAATACATACACAAAACACCTTACAAAAATAGATTCATTTCGTCTTCAAGCCATTGTTCCACTACTAAATTGTCTATTCTTCTTACCAGTACACCTGGTACAATCAAAAACCTGGTAATAAATTGTTCAAATAAGGCCTTCGAAAATAGTGGAATTAATTACTTTTGGAGTATCAAGAACTCGTTGGAAGTACTTGATAAATTACATGCATATATTGGTGATTTTGAATCTGTTCAAAGTTTTGATTTTCTACCCTATATACCACATTGCCTCACATTCTCATTAAGAAAAAATTCACACACCTAATTAAATGGGCATGTAAAAAGTCAGAATGTGAATATATATGTTCAAACTCTTTTAGGTCATTTTTTAGTAGCAATAAACAAAAAAACTATGTCAATTGGACATGCTTTGATACTATATATGCCCTTGAATTTTTACTAGATAACATTTTTGTTCGCTTTGGAGATTCCGTATATCGTCAGGTTATCGGAATTCCAATGGGGACTAACTGTGCACCACTTATTGCGGACCTTTTTTTGTATTGCTAAGAGTTACAATTTATGACAAAAATCAGCAAAGACCCATCGAAACAACATCTGATACACAAATTTAATAATACTTTTAGATATTTGGATGATATTTTGGCTCTCAATAATGACGACTTCAGTATGTATACTAAAGAAATTTATCCTGTTGAACTTACTTTAAATAAAGCTAATACTAACAATGACCACTGCCCTTTCCTCGATCTTGATATCTATATCATTAATGGAAAGCTTAATACTAAAATATATGATAAAAGAGATGATTTTTCATTTCCTATCGTTAATTATCCATTTTTAGATGGTGACGTTCCCTTGTCACCATCTTACGGTGTTTATATATCTCAACTTGTACGATTCGCTCGTGTATGTAACAATGTTTTAGATTTTAACGAGAGAAATTTATGTATTACTGAAAAATTATTACACCAGGGTTTTCGATATCACAAACTAGTCAAAACATTTACTAAATTTTATCATCGGTATAAGGACATCATTCGTAAATATAGCTTAACATGCAGACTTCTTATACGTTCAGGTATTTCACATCCAATTTTTTATGGAAATATTCTTTATAAAGCACAAAAATGTCAGTATTCACCTCTGAAGCTAACAAAACCTTTAAATAGACTTATTAAGAAGGGATATAGTTACGATACTGTTGTCAGGTCATTAAAGATTGCATATTTTGGCGTTAATATTGATTCACTTATAGGGTCTTTGCATCGGCACTAAACACATTTATTTAAAAACCAGTTGTTGGCATGACACGGGCTATGTTCTTCTCAAATATGTTATGATGGTATGATACTAAACCCCTAACGGGAAGGATTGTGCCTGATATTCATATGATGAAGACATAATCTTTCAATCAGTTTAATTGAAGTCTGGAGCTGGCATGTCAGTTAACTGCTAGTAGTCTGTTGTTATTTATGTATTATTGTCATTTTGTTTATTTTCTTTGGTTACATCTTCTGACATCAGACTCGGACTTCTCTTGAACTGAATTTTAATGTGCGTATTGTTATGCGTTTACTTTTCTACATTGGCTAGAGGTATAGGGGGAGGGTTGAGATCTCATAAACATGTTTAACCCCGCCGCATTTTTGCGCCTGTCCCAAGTCAGGAGCCTCTAGCCTTTGTTAGTCTTGTATTATTTTTAATTTTAGTTTCTTGTGTACAATTTGGAGTTTAGTATGGCGTTCATTATCACTGAACTAGTATATATATTTGTTTAGGGGCCAGCTTAAGGACGCCTCCGGGTGCGGGAATTTCTCGCTGCATTGAAGACCTGTTGGTGACCTTCTGCTGTTGTCTGTTCTATGGTCGGGTTGTTGTCTCTTTGACACATTCCCCATTTCCATTCTCAATTTTATTTGGTATGTACTTGTCCAATAATCAAGTTGAAAAAAAAGGTTATTGTAGAGGCCTGATTATGAAGTCAAATATTCTTGCTTTCCTCTGAAATATTTATAGTGACGTCATGAATAAAGGCCACCATGCCTGATGACGTCACATAGAAAGAACACATCTTTTGGCAGATCATTCGAGTAGAAGGATTATTACCCTTAACAAACGGTGCTAACATGTTGCACATAAGATGCTCACGTTAGAAACTAACATGATTGCACATGAGGTTTTTAACATGCAAATTAGGTGAGCATTTTGTGAGCCAAAAAATTGCACATGTGAAACTAACCTAATTTGCATGTTAAAAACCTCACGTGCAGATGCTCATATGCATTTTATCAGATTGCTCATATGAGCAGCTGCTCACATGTTGCACACGTGAATATTAGTTGACCCATTTGATTTTGTTATCTAATTATTCCCAGATGATGATGATCGATTAAATTGTATTAAAAGATCAAAACGAAATGGCTGCTTCAAAATAGGAATATTTTTCAAATTTAAATGAAAATCTTAAATAATTTATTTGAAAATAAAATAACTGACACATTATGTTAAGTGTTATTCTTCGATAACTGTCAGTTAATTATGATTTTCATATTATTTTGTCTTTTTTCGTTATTTAAACAATAATGACTAAAAACATAACATTACATTATAAAACTAGTAGAGGGACTTGCAAGTTTAGTACATATTAATGAATGTCTTTGATTAAGTACTGTATTTCAGAAAGTTTAAAAAGGAATTATCTATTTACATGTAGTACTTATTTGAAGCAACCTGCATATATACTCCCATAAAGGACTTAAAATTGTAATATATTTCAGAATCTGACACAAAACTTAACATAATGAAATAGAAATGATAACTTACAAATAATTAACCACAGCCACACTGGTTTTATCAGATTCCAACAATGCCATTAACTTCAAATGGCACAAAATATGGCTTAAAAAATTTCATCTCCATCTCCCTGCAAATTGAAGCTTTGAATTTGAATTTACAGGAAGTACATGACTGGGCATGTCATTTTGAAAAAGCTCATATGAGCAATGATTAGAATGGTTAGAAGAATGGACAAACTTTTCAAAGTACAAAACTAACATAAAACTAACATGGATGATAAAAGCTCACCTTAGGTTTGAATTGCACATATGAGCATTATGTTTGATTTTTGTGGGCACATATGAACTACCAAACTGCACATGTGAGCAATCTGATTTGCATATAATTCTTACTTGCATCACATGTGTTTCATATGTGAAACTTATGTGCTTTTGTTAGCAGTTTCTGTACGGGCATTGTCTTCATATCGTCTAAAATCATTCGAGAAACAGATTCCACCACCAAATCTCATGCAATACGATATTTATCCACTCTCGACAGTTCAAACAATATGGCCTCCTTGTCTTAAATAAAACATAGAGCATGTAGAGGTCAAACTAATATTTCTAAAATAATATCATGCCACACCAGTAGCAAGGGAGGGGATGCAGACAAAGTTCCCTTATTGTGGAGACCAAAACTATAACTAAAAGACATATAAAGTTGCGACCTCAGATTAAAAAGGTTGACTTTTAACATTACAGTGACGTAACACAAAAATAACTCACATTAGACAGCCTGGCTAATAATACAGTGACATGACACAAAAATAACACCCATTAAACAGCCTGGCTAATAATACAGTGACATGACACAAAAATAACTCCCATTAGACAGCCTGGCTAATAATACAGTGACATGACACAAACAAAAACTCCAATTAGACAGCCTGGCTAATAATACAGTGACGTGACACAAAAATAACTCCCTTTAGACAGCCTGGCTAATAATACAGTGACATGACACAAAAAAACTCCCATTAGACAGCCTGGCTAATAATACAGTGACATGACAGAAAAATAACTCCCATTAGACAGCCTGGCTAATAATACAGTGACGTGACACAAAAATAACTCCCATTAGACAGCCTGGCTAATAATACAGTGACATGATACAAAAAAAAACTCCCATTAGACAGTATTGTTAATA
The DNA here is from genome assembly GCF_021869535.1 of Mytilus californianus. Taxonomy (NCBI): domain Eukaryota; kingdom Metazoa; phylum Mollusca; class Bivalvia; order Mytilida; family Mytilidae; genus Mytilus; species Mytilus californianus. The sequence goes on from NW_026262670.1 coordinate 7,160,018, forward strand.
ACACAGTGACGTGACACAAAAACAACTCCCATTAGACAGCCTGGCTAATAATACAGTGATGTGACACACAAAAACTCTCATTAGACAACCTGGCTAATAATACAGTGACGTGACACAAAAATCACTCCCATTAGACAGCCTGGCTAATAACAGGCCTTCATGCTATTATGAATTTGTCCTAAAAACTCTTACACTGAGCTTTGTATGGTACTATGGTAGGTTATACCTCTTCTTTTTTCATTCATGGCAAGTTACTTGTCACAAGTATATATATATATATATATATATAAACAAATCTAAATTGAAAACAACGTTCGTAACAAAACGCATTTGACTAACAGGTCGAACAACAAATGTTCTTAAACCCTGCTGACTGCCATTGGCGATTGCCAAATAAACGGGTCACCGATGTAATAAATGGATCTTAATTATAAATTTAACACTAAACAGAAAACAATAAACTTGCGGAAAAGATGATATACCGCAAACAAAAGGTGCAAAGGTTTTTGTACACCATATCCGGATTTCGACAATTAATGTCTCTTCAGTGATGTTAGGAATTGAAACGGTATTTGGAAAGCCATACAATTTACCTCAATTTAGGATAGACTCTTGAATTTTGAGGAGTCAAAATAGGATGAACGGATCACATAAACCGGAAGGCAAATATATTACAAGCCCAAACGAAAAAATATAAACAAGTCTAAATTGAAAACAACGTTCAAACCTATGATTGCGTTGGATAAAAACCGCAATTTTTATACGTGTGCATGCAAAACAAATTTCTTGTTAGAGGGGTCTAAATACAGCACAAACAATATTTTCCGAAAGACCAAAAAAGTGAAAAAGTATATTTTAACAAAACGCATTTGACTAACAGGTCGAACAACAAATGTTCGTTAACCCTGCTGACTGCCATTGGCGATTGCCAAATAAACGGATCACCGATGTAATAAATGGATCTTAATTATCAATTTAACACTAAACAGAAAACAATAAACTTGCGGAAAAGATGATATACCGCAAACAAAAGGTGCAAAGGTTTTTGTACACCATATCCGGATTTCGACAATTAATGTCTCTTCAGTGATGTTAGGAATTGAAACGGTATTTGGAAAGCCATACAATTTACCTCAATTTAGGATAGACTCTTGAATTTTGAGTAGTCAAAATAGGATGAACGGATCATATAAACCCGAAGGCAAATATAATACAAGCCCAAACATGTATATAATCAAGTCTAAATTGAAAACAACGTTCAAACCTATGATTGCGTTGGATAAAAACCGCAATTTTTATACGTGTGCATGCGAAACAAATTTCTTGGTAGAGGGGTCTAAATATATAATTGTATACATATCAAGAAATGGTTCAACCGATATTTATAAAAATGTGAAGAAATGAAATTGAGCTATTTTATATTTTCAGTTTAAAGATCTACTGTTTTTATTTGATTCAAGTCCAGTCAATTTATTACTTAGTAAAGGTAAGTGAACATTATAGTCTAATTGTATTGGAATGTTTGGTTATTTATTGTCTCGCCTTGACGGAGTCAAAAAGCGAGACATAGATATGCTGTTTCCGGCTTCGGCGATGACGGCGTCGGCGTCAACAATGTATTAGTTTGTGATTAGGTCTAGTTCATGGTGAACCACTAGTGGTAGGTCAATGATATTTGGTATGCAGTTGTATTAGCATTGGCACATCTCATTACCATGGAGATTATTTGGCCCCGCCCCCTCAGTTAAGGTCTATTGACTTTGAAACTTTTCATAGTTTACATGTATTAGTTTGTGATTAGGTCAATTTATGGGAAACCACTAGTGGTAGGTCAATGATATTTGGTATGCAGTTGTATAAGCATTGGCATATCTCATTTCCATGGAGATTATTTGGCTTCGCCCCCTTAGTCATGGTCTATAGACTTTGAAAATTTTGCTAAGTTAACATGTATTAGTTTGTGATTAGGTTAGTTCAAGGGGATCCATTAGTGGTAAGCCAATGTTAATTGGTGTTCAGTTGTATAAGCATTAACACATCTCATTTCCATGGAGAATATTTGGCCCCGCCCCCTCAGTCATGGTCTATTTACTTTGAAACTTTTGCTTAGTTTACATGTATTAGTTTGTGATTAGATCAGTTTAAGATGAACTGCTAATGTTAAGTCAATGGTATTAGGTATGCAAATTTATTGGCACTTGCAAGTATCGTTTCCATGGAGATTATATAGCCCCACCCCTGATCATGGTTCATTGACTTTGAAACTTTTACATAGTTTACAAGTTAATGTTTTTGTTTAGGTTTGTTTAAAGGGAACGACTTATAATAAGTCAATGGTATTTGGTATGCTGTTGTATTAGCATTGGCACATCTCATTCCATGCAGATTGTTTAGCCATGTACCTTCAGTCATGGTTCATTGACTTTGAATATTTGCATAACTTACATGTTAAAGTATTGCTATTTTAATTTCAACATTTGCATTATCAAAATTACAAAAAGGCGAGACATATCCCTGTGATAATAGTTTATTTTATCAAATGAAATTCTGAAATATATTTCAGTTGTAAATGTTAAAATTCTTAAAGGGGAGATAATCAAGAGCTAACATGATTAACATTTTGCACTCATCTACTTTTGTTATATTTATATGGGAAACAAAAAGTAACATGACATAATCACAACATTAATTGCATATGGGGGTAAAAAACTAACATGTCTAACAAAACATTGCAATCATTACAATGTATATTGCTTAAAAAAATACAGCGTTTTTAACTAAGAAGTTAACTTGTAGTGTATGAATGAAAGATGGGATGTTTATGTCGATGAGACAGCAACCATTCAATGAAAGAGGTCTAAATTGTATTCAACCATTGACAAGTGTCTTTAAATTAGACCTATCACTGGGTTTGTACTTACATTCATGAGCATGATGAGTGCCACATGTGGAGAAGGATCTGCTCACCCTTCCCGAGCACCTGAGATCACCTCCTACTTTTGGTGGGGTTCGTATTTCTCAGTCCTTAGTTTTTTATTGTCTCGCCTGCGACGAAAGTCACGGTATGCGAGACATAGGTATTACTATCCGCTGGTGGCGACGGCGTAAACTATTTGTGTAAAGCTTTATATTTCAGAAGGTAGAAGACCTGGATGCTTCATACCTTGTATGCAGATACCTTATGTTACGAAGTTTCCGTCTGTCATATGCCCATTGTCCTTGACCTCATTTTCATGGTCCAGTGACTGCTTGAAAAAAATTACAGTTATTTTGTCATGTGAATTTCTCCCTTATTATGAGTAATAGGATAGTTATATTTGGGCATATGGGTTCCTTGCAACGTCTACATATCTGTCAGACACGGATATCCTGACCTCAACCTCAATTCATGGATCAGTGATCAAGGTTAAAGTTACGTGATTAGGTCCTTTTCTCAGATACTACAAGCAGCAGGTCAACTATATGTGGTGAATGGAATGGTTATAAGGGTACATGTCAGACTGGCAGGTTTCATCTGACCTTGACCTCATTTTCATGGTTCATTGGTCAATGTTAGGTTTTTGTGTTTTGGTCATCTTTCAAATACTTATAGCAATAGATCAACTATAATTGAGGTATGGAATAATTGTAAGGTGTACATGTCTGTCTAGCCAGTATCATCTGACCTTGAACTCATTTCCATGGTTCATTGGTTAACATTAAGTTTTTTTGTTTTGGTCTGTTTTTAATTACCATAAGCAGTGGGCAACTATATTTGGTGTATGGAATAATTGAAAGGTGTACATGTCTGTGTGACAGTTTTTATCTGACCTTGACTTCATTGTCATAGATCTTTAAAAATGTTAAGTTTATGTGATACTTGTAGTAAAACCTTTATCATTAAGACTTTCAACATAAAATCAAAAACAACAACAACAATACTTTATTTTAAGAGGGTTACACAGCTAGCTATATAACTTATCTTCCCTGATGCCCTCACATAGAAAAGCATAAACAAAATGCAAACATATACATGGCATACATAAGTATAAAAGTCAAGTACGATGATAATGTTCAATACAACTTGAAAAGATGTTATGAAAAAATAAACATCATGACATAATCAGTATTCAGTATTTTTTTTCAACAGGTTGATTTCAATAAATGATCTGTTATTTTGTATTTAAAAGAATTAAATTTGTAATATTTCTTAACGGTATTGGCAAATTATTCCACAAGAATGGTCCAGAATACATAAAAGATTTCTTGAACAATTCTATTTTTGGTTTAGGGAGTATGATATGTCCTTGAACAGCATTTCGCAAGGGGTATGGATTTCTGTCTGAAACATAATGAAACTTGCTAGTAAGATATGATGGGGCATCATTTTTGATGCACTTAAATGTCATTACAAACTTGTGATATTTTATTCTCTGTTCAACTGTCTAACTGTCAACTGTCCAGTTTAAGTGTTTGAATAAGGGCTCGGAAGGAGCAAAAGGGTGTGTTTCTAGTATTATTCTAGCAGCTCTCTTTTGTAATTTTAATATCCTATTTAAACCTTCACTGCTACAACTACTCCACACTATACAACAATAATCAATTAGTGGTAAGATATAACAATTATAGAAAAACTTTCTGCAGTCTAGATTTAGAAACTTTTTAATCTTTAATAGTAGATATAGCCTAGATGAAATTTTTGAGCAGATCAAATCAATTTGATTTATCCATGTGAGGGAAGGGTCAATTTTAATGCCTAAGAGACTTTCGCATGTGGAAGATTGTATCACTTGATTGTTAATAGTTAAACAACTCTCACTGTAATGTGTCATTGCTTTTTGCTTGCTTTGTTCCAATAATCATATATTTTGTTTTATTTTTATTGATAAACATATTGTTATCATTACACCATTCCTCAACACCATGCAAATCTTCTTGTACCTTTGACTGCAGAGTTTGATAACAACGACCAGAAAGATGTAAAGTTGAATCATCAGCATATAAATCAGTACAACAATTTTTCATATAGATAGGAAGGTTGTTTATGTATAATAAAAACAGAAGGGGCCCTCATATAGAGCCTTGGGGGACACCATACTTGATATAAACATGATAAAGTTTTTCAGAATGAGCATTACCAATTTGTACTTGTTGAGTTCTTTCATTCAAATAGGATTTAAAAAAACAAACAGCAGCATTATCAAATCCATAAATTTCAAGTTTTTTTACAGAGAATATCATGATCTACTACATCAAAAGCTTTCTTAAAATCCAATAGGACTGTTAAGTTGATATTACCGTCATTCGTATCCTGTATCCATTTATCTATGATATTGTTAAGGGCAGTTTGGCAAGAGTGTTCTTGTCGAAACCCTTACTGTGCTGGGTGTAAAAGATTAAATCTTTTTAGATAGTCATACAAATTAAATGTTTTGAAACATGCTTTTCTAAAAGTTTTGATAAAACATGAAGTACAGAAATTGGTCTATAATTTGTTGCCATGAATTTTTCCCCAGCTTTAAAAACAGGGGTTACTCTTGCATTCTTTAGAATACTGGGTAATGTACTTGTATCTATTATTCTGTTAAAATGTAAGTTAAAGATGAAGTTATGAAAGGAGCAGTTAATTTTAAAATCTTTGGTCCTATGTTATCAGATCCGGTGGATTTACTAATGTCAAGTTTGATCATCTCATTAAATAGATTTTTTATTGTGACTGGTGGAATTGAGAGTTTTACTTGTTTTAACTTAGTAAGTTTCTTTTGTACAAATTGAGTTAATTTTGCAAAATCATGATTTTTGCTCATACATCTATCAGTTCTCAGGTTTTCAACACATGATGTAAAAAAATTATTAAAAACATTACAAATGTCACTGACATTTTTATGGCTAACACAATCTTCATTTAAAAGTTCACATGGTTATTCTTGTTGGGATGGGTTAAGACTGTGAATTCATTTCCACAAATCTTTTGAAGCTTTTGAAATTTTTACCATCTTTGAATTAAAATTTCTTTTAGATTCATCAATTATGTGTTTTGTCCTGTTTCACCAAAATTTGAACTCAGACCACATTCCTAGTCTATGGTATTTCTCTCTCATTTTTCCTGACATATCTAATTTCATTATTGAACCATTCAGGTTGTCTGTCAATGGTGAGTAAAATAGGCGAGTTATTTCAGTGTGTGCACTCTTGTTTTGTGTTTTGTGTACTGTTGTTTGTCTGTTGGTATTTTCTTTTAGCCATGCTTTTAGTTTGAACATCTATTATTTGTATTTATTATATCCTTATCCAGTCAAGTTGCTACTATAGGTAAGTGTACATTATATATGAACTATATAGGATCATTTTCTATTGAAATTTGTTTGAAATGTAGAATGTTCAAAATCTATAAGGGGAGATAATGTAAAATGTTCAAACTCTTTAGCATGATTTAAAAGGGAGATAATGTAAGATGTTCAAACGCTATAAGTATGATAAGGGGAGATAATCAGCGTATAGTTTTTACATTCAAAATACCACAACACCAATGTTTGTATAGTAAACAAGACACAAAGAATGTGATGACATCATTACAACGTTATTTGCCTTCACAAATAGATTGGTTGAACTTAAGCATTGCACTTGTGATAAAGGAAAATAAAGTGAGCAATATGTCAATGAGACAGCAACCCAACAAAGCAGGAATGGAGATGTGTACAGGTCAATATATTGGTAACAATTCAAAAATAACCTCATATGACAAGGTCTACATTTTCATGAAGCTGGCCCTAAAATTTAGGATTTATTCATGTTAATGAAATAATTGCGCATTATACCTTTTTATCGCACCACTGGTAAATTATGATGTTGTGATTGGTTTAACGCCGTCGTGGTGACCCCCTATGGATCCGTATGGGGTTAGTAAATTTCATATGGGTTCATGACGTCCGTCTATTGTTAATGGTGACGTCATCTTTTGATGTTGTATTTCATTGTTTATTTTTCTACAAAATGCAGCAGGAAAAGTCCAGCGTGTGATAAATTCGTTATATCGTATATACGGTTCACTTCTGACCCCTTTTGGCCTCACCCCTTTTGGATTTTACTAACCCTTTATGGATCCGTAGGGGGTCAGTAGCGAACCATATAACTTATAATTGTAAGTTTATTTTATTGAAACAGGGAGATAACACACACACTTTGATATGTTTATAAGAAACATTCATAACAAGTACGAATGAAGTATTTTTAATTGATACTTAAATTTTACATATATATCGGGCTTAAACAAGTAAATATTATTTATAGTTATTTTTCACAGAAGCTTTAGATGATGGCACAACCTTACTTATAAATTAGGCTGACCTCAGAGGTACATTTATCAGTATTTATCTTATTAGTATGTATTATATAATATATGTTTTTTAAGAGAACAAATCAATCCATAAAAACCACCTCGTTGATCTTCATGGTGGTGTAGTATTGTGTTCAACATTAGTGTGGGAGGTGGTGGGTTTGAATCCTGGACAGTTCAACCAAAGATTTGAAAATTAATGTTTGCTGTTTCTCCAAAATGAGGTAAATCAATACAGACTGTAAGTAGTTTTCACATCTGCCATACAGCCACTTCCTATTTTCACATCTGTCAAACAGCCACTTACTGTTTTCACATCTGTCATACAGCCACTTCCTGTTTTCACATCTGCCATACACCCACTTCCTGTTTTCACATCTGTCATACAGCCACTTCCTGTTTTCACATCTGCCATACAGCCACTTCCTGTTGGTTGATAGTTTGAAATTATACAACAGTCATTGTACAATGAAAATTTCTTTTTCTTGTATTCTATGGAAGGGAATGATTTTATATTTGATGAACAGCTTGATAATGTTGTTTGTAGAATGTTAACAATTTTTGTTTCTGCTGTGCAACTTCTTTCTGTTAACCAATAGTTTGAAATTCTACAACATTCATTGTATAAAGAAAATGTGCATGAAAGTTCATGTTATGATTAACAATGATACAAGTATCCATAGACCAAAGAACAAAGATATAAACAATTACAGGTTGTCCAACAGCCTTCAACAATGAGCATAATCCATACCATATAAAAATAAAGAGATGTGGTATGATTAACAATGATACAATTATTTCTAGACCATAGGACAAAGATATAAACAATTACAGGTTGTCCAACAGCCTTCAACAATGAGCAAAAGCTGCAAAACCCATACCATATAAAATAAGGAGATGTGGTATGATTAACAATGATACAATTATTTTTAGACCATAGGACAAAGATATAAACAATTACAGAAGAAAATTTGCCATCATTGTACTGGATACCAAGGCTACACGGAACTCCATATGGAGAACGATACATGGCTGGGTCATCGGAGTGTTCGACTGGACATCTTTCTAAAGTTCTGATTACTATTCTTTCTACGATTGGAGGTGGGCTTCAAAAATGTTGTGATGGGGTGTGTTCTGCCGATGGTGTTGGCCAGATGTGGATTCTCAAAGGTTCTAAAGATCTACTGCTTGGTCTTCGATCACAATCTATGCAATATGCAGCAACATAAAGACTTTTGATTTTTCTACGCTTTGCACTACTGTTCCCCATGCTCAGTTGAAAGATCGACTTCACCATCTCATTAGACAGAGCTTTTTCTATGAAAGTGGGAATCGTAGATACAGATTTCTTGTTTTGGGTTACAATAATTCATATTTTGTGAAAAACCACACTGAATCTACCAGAAAATATACTAAAGATGATATTATCAAAATGCTGGACTTTTTGATCGACAATATATTTGTTGAGTTTGGAGGATTTATATTTCAACAGACAGTCGGTTTTCCAATGGGAACTAATTGTGCACCCCTACTGGCCGATTTGTTTGTGTACTCGTATGAATCAGAATTCATTCAGAACCTTCTAAAAGACAAAAAGAAAAAGCACCTTGCGAAATTCTTTAATTATACTTTCCGATACATTGATGATGTTCTATCATTGAATAACCCATATTTCAGCCAATACTTACATATCATATATCCCAGTGAACTTGAAATTAAGGATACTACTGATACTAGAAGGACTGCTTCATACCTTGATCTTTTCCTCAATATTGACACAGATGGACGACTTCACACGGAAATCTATGATAAACGGGACGATTTCAACTTCCCAATTATCAATTTCCCATTTCTCAGCAGTAACATACTCTCTGCCCCTTCGTATGGTGTTTACATATCTCAATTGATACGTTATTCTCGTGCTTGTTCACACTATACGGACTTCATATACAGGAGTGTGCTCCTTACGCAGAAACTGCTCCAACAAAGTTATGAGGAGGACAGATTAAAAATGACACTCCGTAAATTTTACGGACACCATCACGAATTGGTTGATCCATACGATGTGTCTTTGTCCAAACTAACTAAGGACATTTTTACCACGTGTTAGATTGTGGTTTGTCATTACGTCGTCTGATCTTTTAATTACCGAACGTGACTTATTCCCGATTGTGACTGTTTTGCTGAGTGTGAAACCGCATTGCTATAAGACGTGTCACGGTACTTTTCTATCCCAAATTCATGTATTTAATTTTGATGTTATATTTGTTATTCTCGTCGGATTTTGTCAAATGTCTTAATGTCTTTTCTGTTATATTCGTGTGTTATGGTAAATATAATTAATCACCCCTTCATTTATTAGATTTTAGTTTGGTTCAACGAAATTTATACCATATATTTGGTTTACAGTTTGATTCAGAAGAAACACCGACATAGCTAGATAATACAATTAATTATCTAATTACTACCACAATTTGATATTAATAAGTATTGTAATTTTCATTGTTATTAATAAATGTAATGTCAGTATTACAAATCTAATCTTGAATCAATCCTAATCCTATCTTATTTTTGGGAAATATTTTTACAAATTCAAATGTGACGTCACTTTGTGTGCTTTTTTAGAATTTCAAATGTGACGACACTTTGTGCGTTGAGGCTTTGGCTAACTCGGCTATGTATTTTTATGTGTTGGATTAAGTTGTTTTATGTAATGTATTCGTTTTTATTCTGTAGTTAGTCTCCACTTCGGTTTTATCATGTATACCTATTATATAGTCATTTTATAAAATTTACTGTTTGCAAAATTATAAATTATTCTAAATAATAAGGATGTTCTTGTCCCAGGCAGAAAACCCTGGCCGTGTTGGGCGCAACTTTTGGGAAGTTTTGGTCCTCGGTGCTCTTCAGCTTTGTACTTGTTTTGGCTTTCAAACTTTTTTCATCTGAGCGTCACTGGTTGGTCTTGTGTGGACGAGACGCACGTCTGGCGTATTGAATTTTAAGCCTAGTACCTTTTGTTAGCTATTATTTGTGTGTTTCTTTGTCTTATATGTTGTCCCATTTATTTGTATTGTGGTCCTGTCATGTGATGTTGTCGTTTTGGTGTTGTGTTTGACGTTGCCATAAAGCGGGAGGTTTGGCATGCCACAAAACCAGGTTCAACCCACCATTTTTTTTCTTAAAATGTCCTGTACCAAGCCAGGAAAATGGCCATTGTTATATTATAGTTCGTTTTTGTGTTTGTTACATTTTAATGTTGTGTTTTTGTTGTGTCGTTGTTCTCCTCTTATATTTGATGAGTTTCCCTCAGTTTTAGTTTGTAACCCGGATTTGTTTTTATCTCTATCGATTCATGAGTTTCGAGCAGCAGTATACTACTGTTGCCTTTATTTACAGGTTGTCCAACAGCCTTCAATAATGAGCAAAAGCTGCAAAACCCATACCATATAAAAATAAGGAGATGTGGTATGATTAACAATGATACAATTGTTTCTAGACCATAGGACAAAGATATAAACAATTACAGGTCCTCCAACAGCCTTCAACAATGAACAAAACCTATACAATATAATCATCTATAAAAAGTCTTGGTAAGATAAATTGTGAAACATTTCAACAGAAAAAAAAAAATCAACAGACTACTACAACAATGAAGGAAAAACAAATATGGTACACAGCTTCTAACTACATCCACTGTATTATAGGTCCTGTCTGTGGACAGGCACAAATAAAGAATAAAAAAACTGATTGGATTTAATGTGACTGTTCTAGTTGATTATAGACAGTGTTTCAAGAAGCTGAAATATGATATTTAATATTGTTCTACATGTGTGTCTTAATGCTGGTAAATAAAACATTTGATTTATGAGTTTGACTGTCCCTCTGGTATCTTTCGTCCCTCTTTTTTGAAACTCTTAGGTCTGGGAAAGTGCAATAGATGTTCTGGTGGTGGATGAAAAGAGTCACACCCTGCTTGTAGAATACATTTGTACCTCATTTAGGTATGTGATCAGATCTTAAAGGTTTTGAGTTCAGTTCATTAACTTCAAATAGTGCAGAAAAGTTGAGATAAATGACTGTTTCAATGCTATTATTATTTGAATGAAATTACTATCTGAAAATATTAGGTCAGTATTTTACATCCCATAATAATCATGTAGTTTCAATTGACAGTAACAATAATACCCCAATAATAACTCAACAGTATATATTGAATGTAATTTTTCTTTTCTATTTTTTAGTCTATAATGGAGGATTGGAATGAGGTAAGATTTACTTAACAGTCTCCGTGTCATGTGTAGTTTTGTTCCCCATTATTGTACAATTAGAGACAATGAGATGAAACTAGTAGAATTCTAGATGAACTAAAAAACTACTTATTCCAAGAACACAGATCAAACAAAAAATACAAAACTGGGACAAGCAGGGTGCACTCAAAACATCTGAAAAACTAAGGTGTTGTTAATAATTAATAGCAGATATCGTCTTAATTTTTATATATTCTACTCAAAAAACGGGTGACACTTAATGGTCTTATCTTCTGCGCATTACACCGTCTTACTTTCTACTCATTACACTAAATCATCTTACTTTCTATGCATTACACGGTTGACACTAAATCATCTTATTTTCTATGCATTACACTGTTGACACTTAATCATCTTATCTTCTATGCATTTCATGTGTGACACTTAATCGTCTTATCTTCTATTCATAACACGGGTGACACTTTATCGTCTTATCTTCTACTCATAACACGGGTGACACTTTATCGTCTTATCTTCTACGCATTACACCGTCTTACTTTCTACTAATTACACGGATGACACTTAATCGTCTTACCTTCTACGCATTAAACGGGTGACACTTAATCGTCTTATCTGCTATGCATTACACGGATGACACTTTTTGTCTTATCTTCTGCGTATTACACGGTTGACACTTAAACATCTTATGTTCTACGCATTACACGGTTGACACTTAAGCAACACGACGGGTGCCACATGTGGAGCCGGATCTGCTTACCCTTCCGGAGCACCTGAGATCACCCCCAGTTTTTGGTGGGGTTTGTGTTGCTTAGTCCTTAGTTTTCTATGTTGTCTCATCTGTACTATTATTTGTCTGTTTGTCTTTTTATTTTTGGCCATGGCGTTGTCAGTTTGTTTTCGATCTATGAGTTTGACTGTCCCTCTGGTATTTTTCGTCCCTCTTTTAATCGTCTTATCTTGTACGCATTAAACGGGTGACACTTAATCGTCTTATCTGCTATGCATTACACTTATTCGTCTTATCTTCTACGCATTACACGGTTGACACTTAAACATTTTATCTTCTACTTATAACACGGGTGACACTTGATCATCTTATCTTCTACTCATAACACGGATGGCACTTAATCTTATCTTCTACTCATTACACGGGTGACACTTGATCGTCTTATCTTCTACTCATAACACGGGTGGCACTTAATCTTATCTTCTACTCATAACACGGGTGGCACTTAATTTTCTTATCTTCTACTCATAACACGGGTGACACTTATCGTCTTATCTTCTACTCATAACATGAGTGGCACTTAATCTTATCTTCTACTCATTACACGGGTGACACTTGATCGTCTTATCTTCTACTTATAACACGGGTGACACTTGATCGTCTTATCTTCTGCTCATAATACGGGTGGCACTTAATATTATCTTCTACTCATAACACGGGTGGCACTTAATTGTCTTATCTTATACTCATAACACGGGTGACACTTGATCGTCTTATCTTCTACTCATAACACGGGTGGCACTTAATTTTATCTTCTACTCATAACACGGGTGGCACTTAATTGTCTTATCTTCTACTCATAACACGGGTGACACTTGATCGTCTTATCTTCTACTCATAACACGGGTGGCACCTAATCTTATCTTCTACTCATAACACGGGTTACACTTATTCGTCTTATCTTCTACTCAGAACACGGGTGACACTTGATTGTCTTATCTTCTACTCATTACACGGGTTACACTTGCACACATGTAAATTTCCTTGTAACTAGATATATATCCTCTGAGGTTAGGGTGTCGGTAATTTACGTGGGATCGGAATGCTCCGCTTATTATCATACACTACTGAGTGGCAGTTTAGTTACACAAAAAGCATTTGAATCAGTATTGAGTAGCTGTAGACAAACAAAAATGCAATTTAAGTTTTTTCAGTAAGAAATTTATCGAATATTTTTCAAATATGAGTGTATACTCTGTAAAAATTCTTTACAGTAGTAGATAGTGTATTATTTATGTATTACCTTCAGAATCCTTGTTTACAAGGTCAAATATGTAACCCTTAGGTCTATAGAGTTATTAGAAAAAATATTAGACAATTTTACTAAATAAAAAAAACCAGAAGTTCCCTCCCCTTGCCATTGTTAAGTTCATGTGAATTGAACAAGATATATCTATTTTATGATATAAAGTGCCAACTAATACAACACACCATTTTTAATCAAAAGTTGTTTTTCTTGTTAGGTTACAGTTTTGTTACTTTTTTATAACCCTCGTCTACAATATTTATTCAGTCTACATAGATTTACATAATTTTCTCTTTAAGTAAGTATAGAGAGATTTCTACTAATTGATATAAAAAAGGATGAGAAAGAACCTAGGGGCAATTAAAGGACTAAGTGAATGAAATACACAACTACATGTCTTAAAAAAGGACAAATTTAAAGTCAAAGTTCTGAAAACACTACATGAAAGAAAAATCAAGGATATGACAAATCTAGCATGTATAGACCATGATTCTATTAAAAGATATTTTTCAAAGGTTAACAATTTTTGTTTATCTTGATATTATAAAATGCATCAATTCCAACAATTGCATGCTATTTAAAGATATCCTTTCTGTCTGAATGTTTAATGCAGGAAGGATACTACTGATTTATGTAGTCATTTTTATACAGAAGAATACATAATTATTACCTAATTTAACAGTAAGGACATTCATTACAATATATTAAATGTACTATGTATGTTTTACTTACAGAAACTTATTACAGCTGCTCACGATGGAGACATAGAAGCCTTAAAACTATGCCTACAGAATGATGCAGACATTGATTATCAAAATGTAAGTAAAATAATTTCATTTATAACTACTTTAATTTAATACTTCATAGAATAATCCTTTAAAGATACATTGTCTTATGGTACATGTACAATAAAAGACACAAAACTACGAGTCACTTAAAAATAAAGCACAGTAAAACAGTATAAATCTACAATGCCATAGTATAAAACAAACAAAATATTTACTTCAAAATACATGATATTGTACATAAACAATATAAAACACACAAAATATTTACTTCAAATACAGGATATTGTACATAAACCACATAAAACACACAAAAGATTTACATCAAAATACAGGATATTGTACATAAAGAATATAAAACACGCAAAATATTTACTTAAAAAAACAGGATATTGTACATCTACAATATAGAACACAAAAATATTTACTTCAAAATACAGGATGTATAACAATATGAAATACACAAAATATTTACTTCAAGATACAGGATATTGTACATAAACAATATAAATCACAAACAATATTTACTTCAAGATTCAGGATACTGTACATAAAAAATATAAAACACAAAATATTTACTTCAAGATACAGGATATTGTACATAAACAATATAAAACACACAAAATATTTACTTCAAGATACAAGATACTGCACATAAACAATATAAAACACAAAATATTTACTTCAAGATACAGGATATTGTACATAAAAAAAATAAAACACACCAAATATTTACTTCAAAATACAGGATATTGTACATAAAAAAAATAAATACACAAAATATTTACCTCAAATACAGGATATTGTACATAAAAAAAATAAATACACAAAATATTTACCTCAAATACAGGATATTGTACATAAACAATATAAAACATACAAAATATTTACTTCAAGATACAGGATATTGTACATAAAGAATATAAAACACGCAAAATATTTACTTAAAAAAAAACAGGATATTGCACATCTACAATATAGAACACAAAAATATTTACTTCAAAATACAGGATGTATAACAATATGAAATACACAAAATATTTACTTCAAGATACAGGATATTGTACATAAATAATATAAATCACAAACAATATTTACTTCAAGATACAGGATACTGTACATAAAAAATATAAAACACACCAAATATTTACTTCAAAATACAGGATGTTGAACATAACAATATACAACACACAAAATATTTACTTCAAAATACAGGATATTGTACATAAACAATATAAAACACACAAAATATTTACTTCAAGATACAAGATACTGTACATAAAAAATATAAAACACAAAATATTTACTTCAAGATACAAGATACTGTACATAAAAAATATAAAACACACCAAATATTTACTTCAAAATACATGATATTGAACATAAACAATATACAACACACAAAATATTTACCTCAAATACAGAATATTGTACATAAACAATATAAAACACACAAAATATTTACTTCAATTACATGCTATTGTACATAAACAATATAAACACACAAAATATTTACTTCAAGATACAGGATATTGTACATTAACAATATAAAACATACAAAATACTTACTTCAAAATACAGGATATTGTACATAAACAATATAAAACATACAAAATACTTACTTCAAAATAGAGGATATTGTACATAAACAATATAAAACACACAAAATATTTACTTCAAGATACAGGATATTGTACATCAACAATATAAAACACAAACAATATTTACTTCAAATACTGGATATTGTATAAAAACAATATAAAACACACAAAATATTTACTTCAAATTACAGGATATTGTACATAAACAATATAAACACACAAAATATTTACTACAAATTACAGAAAATTGTACATAAACAATATAAAACATACAAAATATTTACTTCAAGATACAGAATATTGTACATAAACAATATAAAACACAAAAAATATTTACTTCAAAAAACAGGATATTGTACATAAACAATATAAACACACAAAATATTTACTACAAATTACAGAAAATTGTAAATAAACAATATAAAACATACAAAATATTTACTTCAAGATACAGAATATTGTACATAAACAATATAAAACACAAAAAATATTTACTTCAAAATACAGGATATTGTACATAAACAATATAAAACTCAAAAAATATTTACTTCAAAATACAGGATATTGTACATAAACAATATAAAACACAAACAATATTTACTTTAAATACAGGATATTGTACATAAACAATAAAAAAAAATATTTACTTCATCATACAGAATATTGTACATAAACAATATAAAACACACAAAATACTTACTTCAAAATACAGGATATTGTAAATAAACAATATAAAACAAACAAAATATTTACTTCAAGATACAGGATATTGTACATAAACAATAAAAAATGCAAAAACTATTTACTTCAAAATACGGAATATTGTTATAAACTTAAAAGGCCCTCTTATCCTACCCTTTAGAATCTTTTTTGAAATTTTCTTATTTACTATGTCAGGATTCTCTCTGGCACTTTTATGGTTCTTAGGAAAATTTTTATCAGTTTTGATTAAAGACGAATTTATCTTAAACCCAAATTTGAAACCCTGAACAAACCTGTATTTCAGATGACTGTCATATCCCTGAAGAAAATGATTGAGCTTATTTAACCTTACCGATGTAGGCATACTTGTTGAATTTTGAAGACCCTTCCCACCATGTAATTGTTGTATGTTTTTTGGAACATCTGACACAATCGTGTTTGAGTCTGCAAGTGGCCATGTTGGCACATTCTCCTGATCTGCAGTAGGCCCAGCAGTAGCCAATTGGGAATTGATTAATTTGCTGCTGAGCCTGTCTTGGAAAGGGAGAAGTTCCAACTTGCCTATTAAGTCTAGTATTACTATTACCATTTCAGGTTTGACTGCCATTGAAATGATCAAAGAAGGCAGTACGCCATAAATCATCATTCACAACAGACCAATCTAGCCTCATCACTTTGCGTATCCTACGGAAAGCCTCGTCATATGACCTAGCCATGTGAAAACCCAATTGTTATGACATGCCTCTAATATTATAAGCATAATTGATCAAACTGATAAATAAATTAGGATATTTCACATGATGTGTAGACATAAAAATATCAAAAGCTGCTGTCCACTGGTGTATGTTTGTAAACTGCTTTGCCTTGGAAGTAGTTGAAATTTTACCAGTTTTTGTTCTAAGCAAAATGTCATCATTTTCCTCCTCATTGAAATTTGGTGAGAGTTTTATCAATTCTATATATAAATCAGACCAAATGTCTCTCCTTATTTTTTCATCAACATTAAAACCTAGAGGTAAAGTGTTCTTTAAAATGTAAGAAGCTGTGTTACCCATTGTAGAACTGCCAATGCCTAAAGCGGATGGATTTCCAACTGTGTCTTGTCCTGAGTAGGCTAGCATATCAGGGTCTGTTACCAGTGGTGGTACCAATACATATGCCGAATTCAGTGGTTGACTTTCAGCAATTTGTGTTGTTTCTGTATTGCGAATGTCCCTTCTGCCAGTGTGCTCATGCGAATCCCCATCTGTTAAAAAATTTGCCAGAAAATTTGTTGATAATGGTTCTCTGTTATTGACAGTAAGTTGTACACCCGACTCTTTCAGCTAGTTTATCATGCGGCAACTATCTGTTCTGCTGATGAATGCGTTGAAGGAGTCTGGGTTAGTGTTTCTGCTGGTTGCGTCATTGGTAGAACGGGTTTATCAGCTGCTACTTTGGTGCTTTCAGCCCTTGTACGTTTTCGCCGTCTTGGCTGTGGTGCGACTATGTCAGGGATGACTTGAACAGGGTCAACATCCCTCGGATCTGTTGGTGCTACCTTTCTCCTCACTCTAGATCTCTGGATTGGCATCTATAAATGAAAAAACCAGAATATATGGCCTTTTAACAATTGGTATATGGCCATTTATCGTTTCTAAATGAGCCATATGATAAAAAAATCATGAAATCTGTACATGTATTGAAATTTTTAAAAGTTCTAAATATTCACCAACCTTGTGGGTACAGTACACCCTTATATATGATAAAAATGTTATCAACCAATGAAACCTGATAATTATAAACCTTACAACACCATGTGTATATTGATACACGTTTAACAATGTGTATATTGATACACGTTTAACCATGTGTATTTTGATACACGTTTAACCATGTGTATATTGATACACGTTTAACCATGTGTATATTGGTACACTTTTAACCATGTTTATATTGAAACACATTTTACAAGGTGTATAATGATACACGTTTAACCATGTGTATATTGATACACATTCAACCATGTGTATATTGAAAAACAATTTGACCAGAAAAGATAATACTATATAATTATTAATAATCCAAGATTTAAAATTTAGTAAACAATACATGTAGAGATAATGATAAACACTATAATTTGTTATGAATACACTAGTATGTGTGTTTGTTTGTAACCATAATATGTGTGTGAGTACCGATAAAGTGATGCAATGTGTATGTAACAAGAAAAAGTTATAAGTTTTCCTTTCGTTTTGAACTGCCAACTGCTGCACGCACGTTTTTACTTTCGTTTTGAACTGCCTAGTGCTGCACGCACGTTTTTAGTATAGATCTGCATACCTGCATTGTTTAAATGAACTTGATCTATAAATAACGACGCAGTATTAATCCAAAGTCCTCGATGATGCCAGAAAGAAATATTTTCCCGGCATTTCAATGATGAATTTAACCAACGATTCACTTTGTTTACCTTTTCGTTATAGTCATGACCGGAACCTCAGGAATACATCGGCAATAATTGACCTATGACCACGTGGCTTACTCCGTAGACAGTGATAACATAATCAGCAAACGATGCGATATCACGCGCTAATTTGTCTGGGTTATTTTCGTGTGTTAAATCATTACCGCCGATCTGCATAAAAACTGTGTTTGGTTTCAAAATATGAAATACGTGCATAAAGTTTTCTTTTTGAATGCATTTAGGTCCCGGTCGTAAAGTACGTCCACCCAAACTTGTAAAATATACTTGAATTTCTGTACCATCAAAACCCAAATTATACCAACCAAATTCGCGATTCCTATATAAAAAGGAATGTAATCTATGTACGAATGAGTGACCGAAAATTAAAATTTAATGAACCATGACGTTTGTATAAAAAGAATTTTTTTTTTCAATATATATGTCTATGATGCAATTTAAGATATAAAATATGTTAATAAGATGGCTTAATACCTTTTAAATGAAGTCTGTATCTCTCAAAACTCTTTTCTAACCTTGAAATCGTCTTCAGCTTATAGAAAAACTTCTTGGATAAGGAACAAATTATCAGAATTGGCTTACTCTCTTGAAATCTCAAAATGGCGTCTGGCAGGTTTCAAAACGAAATCGTAAATGCCCATGCGTCCCCTCACATGCAATGATGCTATCATGCGTGGTTTCCTGATTGGTCACTCTAATTAGGATATTGTACATAAACAATATAAAACACAAACAATATTTACTTTAAATACAGGATATTGTACATAAACAATAAAAGAAAATATTTACTTAATCATACAGGATATTGTACATAAACAATAAAAGAAAATATTTACTTCAAAATACAGGATAATGTACATAAACAATATAAAACACACAAAATTACTTCAAAATACAGGATATAATACACTATAAAATACACAAAACATTAACTTCAAATACAGGATATTGTACATAAACAATATAAAACACACAAAATATTTACTTCAAAATACAGGATATTTTACATAAACAATTTAAAACACAAATCATATTTACTTCAAAATACAGATTATTGTACATAAACAATATCAAACACATAAAATATTTACTTTAAAATACAGGACATTGTACTTAAACAATATAAACACACAAGATATTTACTTAAAAATACAGGGTATTGTACATAAACAATATATAACACACAAAATATTTACTTCAAAATACAGGATATTGTACATAAACAATATAAAACACACAAACTATTTACATCAAAATACAGAATATTGTACATAAACAATATAAAACAAACAAAATATTTACTTAAAAATACACGATATTAAAAAATATAAAATACACAAAATATTTACTTTAAATACAGGATATTGTACATAAACAATATAAAACACACAAAATATTTACTTAAAAATACACGATATAAAAAAATATAAAATACACAAAATATTTACTAAAAATACAGGATATTGTACATAAACAATATAAAACACACAAAATATTTATTTCAAAATAAAGGAAGTTGTACATGAACAAAATAAAACAAACAAAATATTTACCTCAAATACAGGATATTGTACATAAACAATAAAAAACACACAAAATATTTACTTCGAAATACAGGATATTGCACATAAACAATATAAAACACACAAAATATTTACTTCAAAATAAAGGAAGTTGTACATAAACAAAATAAAAGACACAAAAGATTTACTTCAAATACAGGATATTGTACATAAACAATATAAAACACACAAAATATTTACTTCAAATACAGGATATTGTACAAAAACAATATAAAACACAAAATATATACTTCAAAATACAGGATATAATACACTATAAAATACACAAAACATTAACTTCAAATACAGGATATTGTACATAAACAATATAAAACACACAAAATATTTAATTCAAAATACAGGATATTTTACATAAACAATTTAAAACACAAATCATATTTACTTCAAAATACAGATTGTTGTACATAAACAATATCAAACACATAAAATATTTACTTTAAAATACAGGACATTGTACATAAACAATATAAACACACAAGATATTTACTTAAAAATACAGGGTATTGTACATAAACAATATATAACACACAAAATAT
Source organism: Mytilus californianus (assembly GCF_021869535.1). Taxonomy (NCBI): domain Eukaryota; kingdom Metazoa; phylum Mollusca; class Bivalvia; order Mytilida; family Mytilidae; genus Mytilus; species Mytilus californianus. The sequence goes on from NW_026262670.1 coordinate 7,181,308, forward strand.
TTACTTCAAAATACAGGATATTGTACATAAACAATATAAAACACACAAAATATTTACATCAAAATACAGAATATTGTACATAAACAATATAAAACAAACAAACTTTTTACTTAAAAATACACGATATAAAAAAATATAAAATACACAAAATATTTACTTTAAATACAGGATATTGTACATAAACAATATAAAACACACAAAATATTTACTTAAAAATACACGATATAAAAAAATATAAAATACACAAAATATTTACTAAAAATACAGGATATTGTACATAAACAATATAAAACACACAAAATATTTATTTCAAAATAAAGGAAGTTGTACATGAACAAAATAAAACACACAAAATATTTACCTCAAATACAGGATATTGTACATAAACAATAAAAAACACACAAAATATTTACTTCAAAATACAGGATATTGCACATAAACAATATAAAACACACAAAATATTTACTTCAAAATAAAGGAAGTTGTACATAAACAAAATAAAAGACACAAAAGATTTACTTCAAATACAGGATATTGTACATAAACAATATAAAACACACAAAATATTTACTTCAAAATACAGGATATTGTACATAAACAACATAAAACATACAAAATACTTACTTCAAATACAGGATGTTGTACAAAAAACATATAAAACACACAAAATATTCACTTCAAAATACAGGATATGAAACAATATAAAACACACAAAATATTTACTTCAAATACAGGATATTGTACATAAACAATATAAAACACAAAATATTTACTTCAAAATACAGGATATAATACACTATAAAATATACAAAACATTAACTTCAAATACAGGATATTGTACATAAACAATATAAAACACACAAAATATTTACTTCAAAATACAGGATATTTTACATAAACAATTTAAAACACAAATCATATTTACTTCAAAATACAGATTATTGTACATAAACAATATCAAACACATAAAATATTTACTTTAAAATACAGGACATTGTACATAAACAATATAAACACACAAAATATTTACTTAAAAATACAGGGTATTGTACATAAACAATATATAAAACACAAAATATTTACTTCAAAATACAGGATATTGTACATAAACAATATAAAACACACAAAATGTTTTACTTCAAAAGGCAAGAAATTGTACATAAACAATATAAAACACACAAAATATTTACTTCAAGATACAGGATATTATTAATAAGCAGTTTAAAACACACAAGTACAATTTACTTCAGAGCATAACAGAGTGTACCTAAGCAGTATAAAACACACAACTACAAGTCACTTTAAAACATAACAGATTGTACATAAGCAGTATAAAACATACAACTACAAGTTACTTCAGAACATAACAGATTGTACATAAGCAGTATAAATCATACAACTACAAGTTACTTTAGAACATAGCAGATTGTACTCAATTATTTAAAACCTCAGGACTACCTGTTACTTCAGAACATAACAGCTCGTAAATAAGCAGTATAAAACACACAACTATGTGCTATTTCAGAACATAACAGATTGTACATCAGCAGTATAAACCACACAACTACAAGTTACTTCAGAACATAACAGACTGTACATAAGACATATAAAACATATAGCTATAAGTTACTTCAGAACATAACAGATTGTACATAAGCAGTATAAAGCACAAAACTACAATTTACTTTAGAACATAACAGATTGTAAATAAGCAGTATAGAACTCACAACTACAAGTTACTTCAAAACATAACAGATTGAACATAAGCAGTATAAAACAGACAACTACAAATTACTTCAGAACATAACAGATTGTACATAAGCAGTATAAAACATACAACTACAAGTTACTTTACAACATAACAGATTGTATATAAGTCAGGCCTCTACAATAACTTTTTTTCAACTTGCCCAATCGGACAAGTACACATCAAAACTTACTTGTCCGAATGGAATTGTAACTTGTCCAAAAAAATCTAAATATTAACCTTTTTTGCATTTTAAGTTGATTCAATGAACATAAGAACAGAATTTGATTTATCTCTTGATATCCTTTTCAAAAATATGAGTCTAGAACAACTGAATCAAGTCATGTCACAGGACTTAGGTTCTAGTTTTCATCAATGCCAAAGTCTCATCAGACTCTGCACATGAGGCACAGTCTGGTAGGCCTGTCAGTCTACACTCCTTTGGTTTGTTTCCTGGTCTTTCATGTTGGTAAAATATTGATTATTATGATTAATGCCTTACTACAAACAGCTTTGTTTTTAATATATTAAAATGTTTATTCAAACGCAATCAAGTATTGTTTTGTCTACATATGATCAAATATGATTCTGTGAATTTTATGGTCAATAATTTCTTTATTTTTTAGCTCACCTGGCCCACAGGGCCAAGTGAGCTTTTCTCATCACTTGGCGTCCGTCGTCCGTCGTCGTCGTCGTCCGTCGTCGTTAACTTTTACAAAAATCTTCTCCTCTGAAACTACTGGGCCAAACTTGGCCACAATCATCATTGGTGTCTCCAGTTTAAAAAATGTGTCCGGTGACCCGGCCAACCAACCAAGATGGCCGCCATGGCTACAAATAGAACATAGGGGTAAAATGTAGATTTTGGCTTATATCTCTGAAACCAAAACATTTAGAGCAAATCTGACATGGGGTAAAATTGTTTATCAGGTCAAGATCTATCTGCCCTGAAATTTTCAGATGAATCGGACAACCCGTTGTTGGGTTGCTGCCCCTGAATTGGTAATTTTAAGGAAATTTTGCCGTTTTCATACGACCGCAAAAATTAAATTTTTTTTTGTCGTATATTGGTATGACGTTGGCGTCGTTGTCGTCGTCGTCAGGCGTCGTCCGAAGACACATTGGTTTTCGCACTCTAACTTTAGTTTAAGTGAATGGATCTCCATGAAATTTTACCATAAGGTTCAATACCACAACAGGAAGGTTGGGATTGATTTTGGGGGTTATGGTACCAACAGTTAAGGAATTAGGGGCCAAAAAGGGGCCAAAAATAAGCATTTTTGTAACTTCCAGACAATAACTTGTGTGTAAGTGTATGGATCTCTCTGACATTGTACCACAAGGTTCCATATCACAAAGGGAAGGCTGTAACTGATTTTGGGGGTAATTGCCTCAAAATGTTAGGAATTAGGGGCCAAAAAAGGGGCAAAAAACAAGCATTTTTCTAGTTTCATGACAATAACTTGTGTGTAAGTGTTTGGATATTTCTGAAATTGTACTACAAGGTTCCATATCACAAAGGGAAAGCTGGAATTGAGTTTGGGGGTAATTGCCCGAAACGTTTAGGAATTGGGGGCCAAAAAGGGGCCAAAAATAAGCATTTTTCTAGTTTCCAGACAATAACTTGTGTTCAAGTGTATGGATCTCTCTGAAATTGTACTGCAAGGTACCATACCACAAAGGGAAGGCTTGGATTGAGTTTGGGGGTGATGAATCATAAGGGGGTTCAAAAAATTTGGGGGGGGGGGATTTTTATTTTTTCTTTTTTTCCTTTTTTTTTCTTTTAAAATTTTCCATTTTAAGTTGGTTATTTCTAATTTATATCTAAAGTATAAATAATAATGATATGGTAGGAGATACATACCAAACAGGATGTGTAAATTATTATATAATAAGTATTGTGCAATAGAAAGAAATTTTCAATTGCACAGTATTGCACAATAGCAAGAAATCTTCAATTGCACAGTATTGCGCAATAGCAAGAAATCTTCAATTGCACAGTATTGCGCAATAGCAAGAAATATCTAATAGCACAATATTGCGCAATAGCAAGAAATTGTCAATTGTACAGTATTGCGCAATAGCAAGAAATATTCAATTGCACAGTATTGTGCAAAAGAAGATACTTCGTATAAATTGCTTATTTCTTGATCAATTTCAATGGGGTTTTATTCTTGAATTCTTGGGGTTCTTTAATATGCTGAATCTACCCGTGTATTAAGTTTTTGGATTTTGGGCCCCGTTTTTAAATTGGTCCACATTGAGGTCCAAAGGGTCCAAAATTTAACTTTGTTTGATTTCATCAAAAATTGAATTATTGGGGTTCTTTGATATGTCGAATCTAACCGTGTATTTAGATTCTTAATTTTTGGTTCCGTTTTCAAATTGGCCTACATTAAGGTCCAAAGGGTCCAAAATTAAACTTAGTTTGATTTTAACAAAAATTTAATTTTTAGGGTTCTTTGATATGCTGAATCTAAACATGTACTTAGAATTTTGATTATGGGCCCAGTTTTCAAGTTGGTCCAAATCGGGGTCCAAAATTAAACTTTGTTTGATTTCAACAAAAATTGAATATATGGGGTTCTTTGATATGCTGAATCTAACCATGTATTTAGATTTTTGATTTTTGGGCCCCGTTATCAACTTTGTACACATTGAGGTCAAAAGGGTCCAAAATTAAACTTTGTTTGATTTCATCAAAAATTGAATTCTTGGGGTTCTTTGACATGCTGAATCTAACCATGTATTTAGATTTTGGATATTGGACCATAATAGGTGAATGTCCAATTTAAAATTTTTAAGTTCTTAGACCACATTCATTCTGTGTCAGAAACCTATGCTGTGTCAAATATTTTATCACAATCCAAATTCAGAGCTGTATCAAGCTTGAATGTTGTGTCCATACTTGCCCCAACTGTTCAGGGTTCGACCTCTGCGGTCGTATCAAGCTGCGCCCTGCGGAGCATTTATTGGTTATTATCTTGAATATTATTATAGATAGAGATAAACTGTAAACAGCAATAATGTTCAGCAAAGTAAGATCTACAAATAAGGCAACATGACCAAAATTGTCAATTGACCCCTTAAGGAGTTATTGCCCTTTATAGTCATTTTTTTACAATTTTTATAAATTTTGTAAATTTTTGTAAATTTTTACAAAGCATTTTCCACTGTAACTACCGGGCCAAGTTCATTATAGATAGAGATAATAGTAAGGAGCAAGAATGTTCAGTAAAGTAAGATCTACAAACACATCACCATCACCAAAACTCAATTTTGTCATGAATCCATCTGTGTCCTTTGTTTAATATGCACATAGACCAAGGTGAGCGACACAGGCTCTTTAGAGCCTCTAGTTATTTTATCATATATATTATAAGCAACAGAATAAGGTAGGGAAATGGGGTACTGGTTGGCTTGGTCCCGAAATGTCTCCTACGGTGCCATACTGTCTATTAAACATGGAAGGATTGGTTTCCGTGCTGGTGCCGAACTGTCTTGTTACCTTATCTACAAAGTGCATTCTTGATTTCATCTAAGACTGGTTTCCGAGAATATTACGCGTTTTATCTGTTATAAAGTATCTGTCAAATAACCAGTTTTAAATTATCGATTGCAAGTAAACATGTCAAATTAATATTTGTTTTTATCTTTTCTTGTTTTTTTGTTTATTACTTTGTTCATCAAAGTTGGATTTAATCTTTTTTCTACAAAATGATTTTACCTGTCCCGGCTTTTACTTGTCCGACCTTTTTTTCCTCTGGTACCGGACAATCGGACAAGCGTTATTGTCGAGCCCTGTAAGTAGTTTAAATCACACAGCTACAAGTTACTTCAGAACATAACAAATTGTACATAAGCAGTATAAAAACACATTACTACATTATACATCAGAAAACAATAGCTTGTATACCAACAGTATAAAACACACAACTACATGTTACTTCAGAACATAACAGATTGTACAGAAGTATTTTAAACATTACAACTACCAGTTACTTCAGAACATAACAGATTGTACACCAGCAGTATAAAACATACCACTACAAGTTACTTTAGAACATAACAGATTGTACATAAGCAGTATAAAACACACAACTACAAGTTACTTCAGAACATAACAGATTGTACATAAGCAGTATAAAACACACAACCACAAGTTACTTTACAACGTAACAGATTGTACATAAGCAGTATAAAACATAAAACTACAAGTTACTTTAGAACATAACAGATTGTACACCAGCAGTATAAAACACATAGCTACAAATTACATCAGAACATAACAAATTGTACATAAGCAGTATAAAACACACAACTACAAAATTCTTTAGAACATAACAGATTGTACATAAGTAGTACACTAATAAAAAAATAAGTTGTTTTATTCCAGTATAGAAGACAGACAGCATTAATGGAGGCTGCCATTAAAGGACACTTGGAGGTTATCCGGTTGATCCTGGACAGCGGGTGTAAAACAGATATCACAGCAGTATGTTATCTCTTCACTCTGATCACATTCCTTAATCTACAGAAAATCATGTTGTTAATTAGACAGGTTTAATGGACAATAAATATTTGTAAGAATCATATAAAGTGGGGTCTCATTTTGTTTGTCTCCTCTAACTAAATCAGGAAATACAACTTTTTTTCATATTTCTTTGAAAAAGTTACTTTTTAAAAAATTGATCATTATTCTGAATCATGTTAATCAGACAGATTTAATCAATATATCAACAAATACTTGTTAGGATTATATAAAGTGAGATGTTATTTTAGTCATAGAGTTAAAATGAATCCAGTGATGTAAATATTTTATTCATTTCTTCAACAAAAATTGTTTTTAACATGACAGTTCTGATGGAAGTTTTGACATCTTACAAAAAAACATGTTGTTTATGTACAATATAAATACAAGTGTGACTGGTCATTTTATTCAGTTTTTACCACTGATTCATGTGTTATATATTTTAATTATATTTATTACACAACATTGTCCAGTTTATCAGACAAGTTTTAATGTCAGTTGTAGGATATGTTGTATATTATTGATATTGATAACAAAGTATTGTCCATAATATTTACATGTTATTTGGTTATATTATAGGTCAATGGATACACAGCTTTACATTGGGCTGCCTATATTGGACATCTACAGATCACTAGATGTCTAGTAGAACACGGAGGTATCAGTCCCTTGGTTGAAACTAAAACACTTCCGGTAATATTTTATAGTATATACCCAGTGTTCAACTATTCGGTTATCACTAAAATGATATATAAGATATGGTTGGTCAATTGAAATCTTTAAGGCTATAGTGTAAGTCATATGATTATGTAAAAGGAACTTAAACTATGAAAATGTTTTATAGACTTTAATGGCTGAATTTTACTATAAAACACGTGAACATAGACCATCTTAAAGAGAAATTCATTATTTTTCCAAAATCTTCAAAATGTAATGCTTTTGAATAAACCACTTGCACATTTCGGGTGATAAGTTGTACCAGAAGGGTATAATTTTATTATTCACAATTTGTATTGATGAAAAATTAGATTGGGCAAACTCGTACTTAATTAAAACCAGTGTAAACAAACAAAACTTACACCAATCCGTTGTCGTGACAATTATATCAAAATATTCTAATAAGCAATGCATTGACATATGTTTTTATATTTAAACAGATGCAAACAAAAACTTGTGTAGGACAATGACAGATAATTTTTATGTTGGGTGAAACATATTTTATATACAGGAATGAACACTACTAGACAATATTTATATGGATTAAACAAATGTTTATAAAAATAAGGGGGAACAAATGCTTAATCATTTCATATTGTTGGCAGTTTGAAAATATTTAATGCAATAATTTGAAAGAGATGATTCTATAGAGACTGCAATTTTCTTCAAATTCCTTTATTCAAGCTGTCCAGTGGCAGAGATACCTATCATCTCGTCATATTATGTATTAACAATACCAAAGATAACACTTAAAACCATGAAATGCGGTAGAATAACAGTATAAAGATACAGGAGGGTGTGGATGGGGTATACAGATATAGCAGGGTGTGGAGGGATATACAGAAATAGGAGGGTGTTGATATGATATACAGATATAGGAGGGTGTGGATTAAGTATACATATATAGGAGGGTGTTGATGGTGTTAACAGATATAAGAGGGTGTGGATGGGGTTTACAGATATAGGAGGATGTGAAGGAGGTATACAGATAATTGAGGGTATGGGAGGGTTTATAGATATAAGAGGGAGTGGATTGGGTTTACAGATATAGGAGAATGTGAAGGAGGTATACAGAAATAGGAGGGTGTGGATGGGTATTACAGATATAGAAGGGTGTGGATGGGGTTTACAGATATAGGAGGGTGTGGAGGGAGGGACATTGCAGATATAAGAGGGTGTTGATCGGGTTTACAGATATAAGAGGGTGTGGGTAGGGTTTACAGATATAAGAGGGTATGGATGGGGTATGAATATATAAGAGGGTGTGGTTGGGTTTACAGATATAAGAGGATGTGAAGGAGGTATACAGATATTGGAGGGTTGGATGGGTTTACATATATTAAAGGGTTTGGGTGGGGTATACAGATATAGGAGGGTGTGGATGGGGTATACCGATAAAGGAGGGTGTGAAGGGGGTATACAGATATAAGAGGGTGTGGATAGGTATACATATAAGGAGGGTATAGATGGAGTATACAGATATAGGAGGGTATACAGATATAGAAGGATGTGGAAGGGGTATACAGATATAGGAGGGTGTGGAGGGGTATACAGAAATAAGAGGGTTCTGTTGGGTATACAGATATAGGAGGGTGTGGATGGGGTATTCATATATAGGATGGTGTGGATGGAGTTTACCGATATAAGAGGGTGTGGATGGGGTTTACAGATATAGGAGAATGTGAAGAGGTATACAGATATAGGAGGGTGTTGATGGGTATTACAGATATAGAAGGGTGTGGATGGGGTATACAGGTATAGGAAGGTGTGAAGGAGTACACTTATATAGGAGGGTGTGGATGGGGTATACATATATAGGAGGTTGTGGATGGGATATACAGATATAGGAGGGTATGGATGGGTTATACAGATATACATATGATATAGGAGTGTGTGGAATGGGTATACAGATATAGGAGGGTGTGGAGGGGGTAAACAGATATAGGAGGGTGTGTATAGAGATGATAGTTAAGGCAATGTATATAAAGACAACTGTTTAGCCATTACATTTATATACAACGAATGTATTTCCGCCAATGGCGATGTCACTGACACAATGACGGCCAAAATGGACAAGTAAGTTATGTTCCAGCGACTATCTCAACAGATGATGGGCTATACATATATGGGAGGATTTAGATAGGGTATACAGATATTGGAGGGTGTGGATGGGGTATACAGATGATAGAGAATGTGGACGGGGTATACAGATGCTAGAGAATGTGGATGGGGCAGTTAGAGGAGAGTGTGGATGAAGTATACAGATAAAGGAGGGTGTGAATGGGGTATACAGGTAGAGGAGGATGTGGATTGGGTATACAGATATCGGAGGTTGTGGATAGGGTATACAGATATAGGAGGGTGTGGATGGGTGCACTTATATAGGAGGGTGTGGAATGGGTATACAGATATAGGAGGGTGTGGAGGGATATACAGATATAGAAGGGTGTGGAGGTCGTATACCGATATAGGAGGGTGTGGTTTGGGTATACAGATATAGGAGGGTGTGGTTTGGGTATACAGATATAGGAGGTTGTGGAGGGGTATACAGGTAAAGGAGGATGTGGTGTTGGTATGCAGATATAGGGGTGTGTGGATGGTGTATACAGATATAGGAGGGTCTTGTTTGGGTATACAGATTAGAAAATCATGAATGGAAAAAAAAACATTTAGAATGGAGAGAAATGGGCAAAAAATTAATGAATAGAAAATAATTGGATGCAAAAATATAAAGAATAGAGAATAATATAAGAATATAAAGAACTGTCAATAATGTGTCCAAAAATATAAAAAGATGGTGAAAGAAGAAGACCCCCAAAACCCCACACCCCTTATGTAGACATAAGGATGCATTTATCATTCTTCAAACTGCAAAGAAAATTAAGAAGACCAAATGGTGACAGATGGAACATTTATTCAAATGCTTTAAAAAAAAAAGAGTTAATTTAAAAAGCCTTTTTCAAGTCTTCAGAAAATTGTGAAAAATAATCTGAATGTTATCTCATGAGTTATATTTAATTAAGGATTATAATCTGGTAAGCATCTGTAAAAATAAAATAAAACATCACTCAGCTGATACTGGTCTTACTAATTATAAGATATGTGTTACAAAAGTCTTCTTTATAGTTAACAGATGAAAGCAATATAAAGATTTATCTGTATTTCAGGGTAAGACCCCTTACGATATAGCAGCAATGTACAGAAGTGGGCAGTATAAAGAAGTGATGGAATACTTACAGGTTCATATAGTGTTGAATTACAAATGCTTACACTTAGAATGAAACAAGTACAAAATAATTTACAAAATGAAAAGGAATAAGATATCAAATGCCACAAAACCAAGTTACTCAAGGAGAGTAAACTTAAAACATTAAACATTCTTAAGTCTTCCAACTAAAAAATTCAAATTCTAATGCAATTTATTCGTTATCACGATTGCGATTAGACAACATCAAATATTTGAGGCGCTAAATTCTACTCTTTACCAGCCTGTAACTAAGCTAAGCCGCCATTTCGAATTCAGGAATTTATTGGTATGTGATTTCTTCAATAATAAACAAAATGTACATGAAGTGTGTACTTATATTATTTATGAGATTCTTACACTGACAATATGTCTTAAATTGAATACTTTGTTGTCCCCCCGCACAACGGTGAATAGTTTTACAGGAAGTGTGTACTTTTATTATCTATGAGATTTTTACACTGACAGTATGTCTTAAATTGAATACTTTGTTGTCCCCCGCAAGACAGTGAATAGTTTTACAGGAAATGTGTACTTTTATTATTTATGAGATTTTTTACACTCTATGTCAATAATTGAATACTTTGTTGTCCCCTGCACAACAGTGATAGTTGTTTTGGAAGGCTGTACTATTATTATAATCATAATGTCTTAGTCATAAACATATATCTTGGGTGTTTCAAAGCATTTTTTTCATTTGATGTTACTATAGAATATTTTGGAAACTTGAGATTACATGGTTACTCAAGCTTGTACACAGTCAAAAAAGGGGTGATAGTTATTATCTTATATGCAATGAAATGTTATGTGAAATTTTGTCTGTAGTACTGGACAGGATAAAACCGTACTCATGCCAAGTATTTCTTTATTTGAAACAAGGTTAAATTCTGCATAATTGTTTGAAAAGTGCAAATTAAACAAAGACTATATATCTAATAGGGAAAAACAATGGTGGTATTACAACTATTATGGGAAGCTGCACATACACCTTTGGCCTTGTATGTACTCTCATTTGTTCAAAATTCCAGCTATTTAAGATTAATATTACAAAAATGAAATTATCTGAGTGGATTGAGTCTCAAAAACACATTTTATGACAAAATTGCTTTGAAATAGGACCCTACAATGATTAATAGTAGACAGAGCAAGCCATACTTAGTGTTTTTCGTTGAGCTTTTTCTCCTTATTTCTTATATTTAGCTATAATAGCTATAATAGAAAACTTTTTCCTAAGTAATACTTTGATAAATATACAGTTATAAGTAAATGAAATTATTTTTGAAGCAGTAACAACAAATTATTCACTTAAAGGGAAGCTTTTTTATGTCCCTCTCTGGAGCGCAGCGTAAATTTAAGTTTTACGTAAGGACTTATTGAAACCTCCATGGAGTCAGTAAACTTTTATATTGATCGTTTATTCAGCTTGAATACTTCATTTACTCATTTATTTTTACTTTTCTATCATAAATGAGTAAAAGTTCCCCTAAAATTTGGATTTATTGGCCTAAAAAGTTGGAATTTTGAGGAAATGAGAGGTATAAATGGACAAAAAGGGACCTTATAATGAAGACAAACAGGTCCATTAGTGGTATTTATCATCCTAGAGTCACCTGTTGTATCGTATTCAACTGTTTTTATGCAGATGAGATCAATATTTGATCATATATTATACCATGATGCAGCTTGATTTTGATTTTTCGAAGAAATTTTGCTAGAATCGCTGTAGATGTCGTCTTACATTATACTAGATTTTTCTCAAACTATTGAACTGATTATGACAAAACTTGATAGTAAGGCTTCAAATGACCAGTATTATAAAGTAAAAAAATCACATTTAGTTTATTCAACAATAAAGTCTTCTTTAGGTGTAATACCACCAAATCATAGTACGTCACATCCGCTTGCATACAACAAAGGATAAAAAAAAATATTCTTTTAATTTTGATAGTAGTAGGAAATTAATCCTACATTTCATCGCAGTAATAAAATTCTGAGTCATAAACATGTATTTTTGGTGTTTCAAAGCCCAATTCTTTTTTATTCCCTATCTAGGGGCATTATGTTTTCCGGTCTTTGTGTCCGTTCGTCTGTCCGTCCGTCTGTCTCGCTTCAGGTTAAAGTTTTTATTTAACATTGTTTAAGGAAGTTTTTGGTGAAGTTGAAGTCCAATCAACTTGAAACTTAGTACACATGTTCCTTGTGATATGATCTTTCTAATTTTAATGCCAAATAGAGTTTTGACCACAATTTCACGGTCCACTGAACATAGAAATGATAGTGCGAGTGAAGCATCCATGTACTATGGACACTTGTTTTATTTGATGTTCCTCTATAGAATATTTTGGAAACTTGAGGTTACATGGTTACTAAAGCTTGTACATAGGAAAACAAGAGGTGAACATTTAATTGGTTAACTTCCAGGGATGGTTATTATCTTAAATGCAATGAAATGTTATGTGAACTTTTGTCTGTAGTACTGGACAGGATAAAACTTTACTCATGCCAAGTATTTCTTTATTTGAAACAAAGTTAAATTCTGCACATTGTTTTGAAAAGTGCAAATTCAACAAAGACTATATATCTAATAGGGGAAAAACAATGGTGGTATTACACCTCCAAAAGTTGACAGAGACATAATCAATACAAATAATAACAAGTGTGAGGTCAAGGAATACTAGAATAAACTACAGTTTGAATATTGGATAATTTCCATTAAAAAAATTGAAAACAACACGTTTAATAATTCCATGTGTTCAAAACGCTTTTCTTGACTTACCTTCAACAGGAATGATCAAAGCCAAATATTTGAAAGCCGAGGATGTATAAAGTTCAAAGGTGCATTCACAATAAACTTGCAAATAAACAAAAAGTAAATTCAAAAACAACCTGTACACTTTAAGCTATATCTCTCTATTACTCTGGGCCACACATTTGTGTGAAAAATATGAAAATGTTTTCGATATATATTATATAATTGTACTAGTGCATATTCCTCATTTTTCAGTCTGTTATGTCCGAGAAATCTTCAAATATGACTGCTGGACTAAAGAAAGAAGGTATTTTTTTAACTGTATATCATTATTACATATATCGTCGCTGGGCTTCCAAAATGCTGTATATGAATTATTTTGGTAAAACTACCCTGAAATTTTTGTTTGGTTGCTGCCCCTGAATTATTAACTATAAGGAAATTTTGCAGTTTTTGGTTATTATCTGGAATATTATTATAGATAGAAATAAACTGTAAACAACAATGATGTTCATCAAAGTAAGATCTACAAATAATTCAACATGACCAAAATTGTCAATTGACCCTTAAGGAGTTATTGCCCTTTAAAGTCAATTTTTAACAATTTTTTGTAAATTTTTGTAATATTTTACAAAAATGTTCTCCTCTGAAACAACTGACACAAAAAAATTATAGGCAACCCTACAGCCTTTAACAATGAGAAGAAAATCCTTACTGTATAGTTTGCTATGAAAGGCCCGAGAAGCAATTTAATTGAAAAAGCTAACAGCCTATTTCTGTTATTTTTAAACTGACGTCTTTCACGTTTGGACAGGTCTAATTCATCTACGAAATAAAAATCATAGGGAAATATGAAAAAAAGGAAAAAAAACTTCATGTAATGGGATTTTAACATAAGTTTCGTTTCTCAAAATTATTTACGTAAACAACATTTTAAGGTCAGTTTCGATTGTCGTTATCAAGGCACACAAACACTATGGATAAATTAAAATGTTTAGTCTTTTAGAAATATTTTAACGAGCTAAAATAACGCATTCAAATTCAGGAAAATGTTGCTGCGCAGAGTTTTTTTAAAATTTCAGTTAATATGTATTTGTTAGGGTCTGCAGGATTAAATAAAGCATGAAATGTCAAATATTTTTCTGAACATCAGAAAAATAGTGTCGGCAGATCTGTAAACCAACAAATAAAAAAAACAATGGAATTGTGTTAACTGTCATACAAGTTTCAGGCTTGACACACTTAACGTCTGGTTCCATCTACTTCTTGTATTCAATTGTGCATATAAAATATCAAGTTATTACAAGTCAATCGTCAATAGTTTGAAGAGTTTTTCACAAATCACTTTGAAACCGGTCCCTGGATGAAGGATTTTCTCGCTGTGTTGAAGACCCACAAATGGTGGCCGGTTGGTGTTTTACCCTCTTGTGGGGTTGTTGTCTCTTTGACACATCCCCAAATACCATTCTCAATTGTATTTTTGCAGTATATATGAACATTTATTATACCCCACGCAACGAGTTGCGGAGGGTATAATGTTTTTGACCCGTCCGTCTGTCCGTCCGTCTGTCCGTCCGTCAGTCCTGTTTCTTGTCATCGCAACTCCTCTCAAACCACACAACAGAATTTAACGAAACCTTTTTAGATAATAAGGACATACTATGTAGTTGTGCATATCGACAGGAAATTACGATTTAATTTTTTTTCTAGGAGTTACGCCCCTTTGAACTTATTTACTTTAATGTACTACTGCAATAGTTTGTCATCTCAACTCCTCTGAAACCACACAACAAAATTTCATAAAACTTTGTAGATAATAAGGACATACTACGTAGATGTGCATATCGACAGGAAATTACGTTTCAATTTTCTTCCAAGAGTTACGCCCCTTTGAACTTATTTGCCCAATATACTACTGCAACCTTTTGTCATCGCAACTCCTCTCAAACCACACAATAGAATTTCATGAAACCTTTTCAGATAATAAGGACATACTACGTAGATGTGCATATCGACAGGAAATTACGATTCAATTTTTTTTCTAGGAGTTACGCCCCTTTGAACTTATTTGCCTCAATATACCTCTGCAACAGTTTGTCATCGCAACTCCTCTGAAACCACACAACAGAATTTCATGAAACATTTTAGATAATAAGGACATACTAGGTAGATGTGCATATCGACAGGAAATTGTGATTCAATTTTTTTTCTAGGAGTTACGCCCCTTTGAACTTATTTACTTTAATGTACTACTGCAACAGTTTGTCATCTCAACTCCTCTGAAACCACACAACAAAATTTCATGAAACTTTGTAGATAATAAGGACATACTATATAGATGTGCATATCGACAGGAAATTACGATTCATATTTTTTTCCAGGAGTTACGCCCCTTTGAACTTATTTGCCCAATATACTACTGCAACCTTTTGTCATCGCAACTCCTCTCAAACCACACAATAGAATTTCATGAAATCTTTTCAGATAATAAGGACATACTCCGTAGATGTGCATATCGACAGGAAATTACGATTCAATTTTTTTTCTAGGAGTTACGCCCCTTTGAACTTATTTGCTTCAATATACCTCTGCAACAGTTTGTCATCGCAACTCCTCTGAAACCACACAACAGAATTTCATGAAACTTTGTAGATAATAAGGACATACTATGTAGATGTGCATATCGACAGGAAATTATGATTCAATTTTTTTTTCTTATACAATTTTTTTTTCTTACAGTTATTTTATTTCTCCAGTGACAATGTGGGGACGTGGGGTATGTGAGCGCGCTCACTAAGGTTCTTTAATTATTAGAATGATTTAATATAAATAAGGTCTTTCCTTTCCTCAAAGGGACACAAACTTAATTGACAATGTTGAAAACACATTATTAGGTATAACTCTGAAACAAAAGATGCTAGACCAATGCGGTCTATTGAAATGGCATCTGGGACTGATGACCTTGAAAAATATCAAAGATCAAGGTCACAACCTAGATAATGAATTTTGTACTTATGATCCTATTTTAAGTATTTTTTAACGCAATTCAGTGCACTCTGCGTCTATTTGAATGCATGAAAGGGAAATGAAAGACCTCTCAATTGTCCATTAACAATTGAAATTTTATTGTCATTCACTTTTCAAAGCTAGAAAAGTATAAAAATGTTTCCTGTTTAAAATTTCATCTGAACTTCAATATGACTTCCATATTTGACTTCTATTGATTCCTTATAGATACACCAGCAACAATCAATCAAACCATGACATGGATTTTTTAATGGGTTGTTTTATGAAAAATATTGAAAACAAACTTTTAAACCAGTGAACAAGTTTATTGAACTTGGACTAAATGTATATTTTATAGAAACAGTTATAATTACAGATCCAATCCTCACACAGACAAAGTCCGCTATGTTAAATAGGTTACTTGGCAGTGGAACGTATGATTCCTATGACATGCGCTGTATGGTGACAGGCCAGTTCGGGGTCGGAAAATCGAGTCTTGTCAAGCTCCTAGCTGGTGATGTCATCCCAGAAGGAAGACATCCTACCGATGGGATTTCCCTTATAGAAGGTCGCTGTGGCCTTGATGTTGAGACTAAAAGCTGGATTTATATTGATCCAGGTAAGAATATGTACAACATTAAAACTTTTCTTTTAAATTTGAATATCTCTTTAGTATCTTCCACCTCTCTATTAGCTTCAGAATCAGGTAATCTTTATAACTTGAAAAGTTAAGCATGTAAAATACTGTACCAAATTCTGTCAACAAATTTAACACATTAATTTAAGCACTTCATCAGCCCAGTCTTAAAACAAACAATCATTTAACACTTTGATTCAGTAATTTGTTGTTTGTTACTCTTATTATAATTCTACTAATACCTTCCAAGTTAAATATGCACAACATTCATTATCAATGTACATCCAGGTGATTGTACGGGGAGAACATAGATGTATAGAGTATATAGCATGTATCTACTAGTCATCCAGGGTATTGTATGGGGAGAACATAAATGTATAGAGTTTACAGTATGTATCTCCCAGTTATCCAGGTTATTATACGGGGAGAACATAGAGGTATAGAGTATGCAGTATGTATCTCCTAGTCATCCAGGGTGTTGTACGGGGAGAACATAGATGTATATAGTATGTATCTCCTAGTCATCCAGGTTATTGTACAGGGAGAACATAGATGTATAGAGAATGCAGTATGAATCTCCCAGTCATCCGGGGTATTGTATTGGGAGATCATAGATGTATAGAGTATGCAGCATGTATCTCCCAGTCATCCAGGTTATTGGATGGGGAGATCATAGGTGTATAGAGTATGCAGTTTGTATCTCCCAGTCATCTAGGGTATTATATGGGGAGATCATAGATGTATAGAGTATGCAGTATGTATCTCCCAGTCATCCAGGGTGTTGTATGGGGAGAACATAGATGTATAGAGTATGCAGTATGTATCTCCCAGTCATCCAGGGTATTGTTCTGGGAGAACATAGATGTATAGAGTATACAGTATGTATCTCCTAGTCATCCAGGGTGTTGTACGGGGAGATCATAGATGTATAGAGTATACAGTATGTATCCCCCAGTCATCAACGTTGTTGTACGGAGAGAACATAGATGTATAGAGTATGCAGTATGTATCTCCCAGTCATCCAGGATATTGTACGGGGAGAACATAGATGTATAGAGTATGCAGTATGTATCTTCCAGTTATTCAGGGTATTGTACGGGGAGAACATAGATGTATAGAGTATACAGTGTATCTCCCAGTCACCCAGGTTGTTGTACGGGGAGAACATAGATGTATAGAGTATGCAGTATGTATCTCCCAGTCATCCAGGTTATTTTACGGGGAGAACATAGATGTATATAGTATGCAGTATGTATCTCCTAGTCATCCAGGGTGTTGTACGGGGAGAACATAGATGTATATAGTATGTATCTCCCAGTCATCCAGGGTATTTTACGGGGAGAACATAGATGTATAGAGTATACAGTGTATCTCCCAGTCACCCAAGTTGTTGTATGGGGAGAACATAGATGTATAGAGTATGCAGTATGTATCTCCCAGTCATCCAGGTTATTGTACGGGGAGAACATAGATGTATATAGAATACAGTATTAATCTCCCAGTAATCCAGGTTATTGTACTAGGAGAACATAGATGTATATAGTATGCAGTATGCATCCCCTAGTCATCCAGGGTATTGTTCAATATTGTATGGGTAGAACATAGATGTATAGAGTATACAGTATGTATCTACCAGTCATCCAGGTTGTTGTACGGGAAGAACATAGATGTATAGAGTATACAGTATGTATCTCCTAGTCGAACAGGGAGTTGTACTTGGAGAACACTGATGTATAGAGTATGCAGTATGTATCTCCCAGTCATCCAGGGTATTGTATGGGGAGATTATAGATGTATATAGTATGCAGTATGTATCTCCTAGTCATCCAGGGTGTTGTACTGGGAGAACATAGGTGTATAGAGTATGCATTATGTATCTTATTGTCATCCAGGGTATTGTACTGGGAGCACATTGATGTATATAGTATGTAGTGTGTATCTCCCAGTCATCCAGGTTAATGTACGGGGAGAACATAGATGTATAGAGTATGCAGTATGTATCTCCCAGTCATCCAGGTTGTTGTACAGGGAGAACATAGATGTATGGAGTATGCAGTATGTATCTCCCAGTCATATAGGGTATTGTACGGGGAGAACATAGATGTATATAGTATGCAGTATGTGTCTCCTAGTCATCCAGGTTATTGTACGGGGGGAACATAGATGTATAGAGTATACAGTATGTATCTCCCAGTCATCCTGGATGTTGTACGGAGAGAACATAGATGTATAGTGTATGCAGTATGTATATTCCAGTCATCCAGGTTGTTGTACGGGGAGAACATAGATGTATGGAGTATGCAGTATGTATCTCCCAGTCATATAGTGTATTGTACGGGGAGAACATAGATGTATATAGTATGCAGTATGCATCTCCTAGTCATCCAGGATATTGTTCAATATTGTATGGGTAGAACATAGATGTATAGAGTATACAGTATGTATCTACCAGTCATCCAGGTTGTTGTACGGGAAGAACATAGATGTATAGAGTATACAGTATGTATCCCCTAGTTATCCAGGGAGTTGTACTTGGAGAACATTGATGTATAGAGTATGCAGTATGTATCTCCCAGTCATCCAGGGTATTGTATGGGGAGATTATAGATGTATATAGTATGCAGTATGTATCTCCTAGTCATCCAGGGTGTTGTACTGGGAGAACATAGGTGTATAGAGTATGCATTATGTATCTCCTAGTCATCCAGGGTATTGTACTGGGAGCACATTGATGTATATAGTATGTAGTGTGTATCTCCCAGTCATCCAGGTTATTGTACGGGGAGAACATAGATGTATAGAGTATGCAGTATGTATCTCCCAGTCATCCAGGTTGTTGTACAGGGAGAACATAGATGTATGGAGTATGCAGTATGTATCTCCCAGTCATATAGGGTATTGTACGGGGAGAACATAGATGTATATAGTATGCAGTATGTATCTCCTAGTCATCCAGGGTATTGTACGGGGGGAACATAGATGTATAGAGTATACAGTATGTATCTCCCAGTCATCCAGGTTGTTGTACGGGGAGACCATAGATGTATAGTGTATGCAGTATGTATATTCCAGTCATCCAGGTTGTTGTACGGGGAGAACATAGATGTATGGAGTATGCAGTATGTATCTCCCAGTCATATAGTGTATTGTACGGGGAGAACATAGATGTATATAGTATGCAGTATGCATCTCCTAGTCATCCAGGATATTGTTCAATATTGTATGGGTAGAACATAGATGTATAGAGTATACAGTATGTATCTACCAGTCATCCAGGTTGTTGTACGGGAAGAACATAGATGTATAGAGTATACAGTATGTATCCCCTAGTTATCCAGGGAGTTGTACTTGGAGAACATTGATGTATAGAGTATGCAGTATGTATCTCCCAGTCATCCAGGGTATTGTATGGGGAGATTATAGATGTATATAGTATGCAGTATGTATCTCCTAGTCATCCAGGGTGTTGTACTGGGAGAACATAGGTGTATAGAGTATGCATTATGTATCTCCTAGTCATCCAGGGTATTGTACTGGGAGCACATTGATGTATATAGTATGTAGTGTGTATCTCCCAGTCATCCAGGTTATTGTACGGGGAGAACATAGATGTATAGAGTATGCAGTATGTATCTCCCAGTCATCCAGGTTGTTGTACAGGGAGAACATAGATGTATGGAGTATGCAGTATGTATCTCCCAGTCATATAGGGTATTGTACGGGGAGAACATAGATGTATATAGTATGCAGTATGTATCTCCTAGTCATCCAGGGTATTGTACGGGGGGAACATAGATGTATAGAGTATACAGTATGTATCTCCCAGTCATCCAGGTTGTTGTACGGGGAGAACATAGATGTATAGTGTATGCAGTATGTATATTCCAGTCATCCAGGTTGTTGTACGGGGAGAACATAGATGTATGGAGTATGCAGTATGTATCTCCCAGTCATATAGTGTATTGTACGGGGAGAACATAGATGTATATAGTATGCAGTATGCATCTCCTAGTCATCCAGGATATTGTTCAATATTGTATGGGTAGAACATAGATGTATAGAGTATACAGTATGTATCTACCAGTCATCCAGGTTGTTGTACGGGAAGAACATAGATGTATAGAGTATACAGTATGTATCCCCTAGTTATCCAGGGAGTTGTACTTGGAGAACATTGATGTATAGAGTATGCAGTATGTATCTCCCAGTCATCCAGGGTATTGTATGGGGAGATTATAGATGTATATAGTATGCAGTATGTATCTCCTAGTCATCCAGGGTGTTGTACTGGGAGAACATAGGTGTATAGAGTATGCATTATGTATCTCCTAGTCATCCAGGGTATTGTACTGGGAGCACATTGATGTATATAGTATGTAGTGTGTATCTCCCAGTCATCCAGGTTATTGTACGGGGAGAACATAGATGTATAGAGTATGCAGTATGTATCTCCCAGTCATCCAGGTTGTTGTACAGGGAGAACATAGATGTATGGAGTATGCAGTATGTATCTCCCAGTCATATAGGGTATTGTACGGGGAGAACATAGATGTATATAGTATGCAGTATGTATCTCCTAGTCATCCAGGGTATTGTACGGGTGGAACATAGATGTATAGAGTATACAGTATGTATCTCCCAGTCATCCAGGGTGTTGTACGGAGAGAACATAGATGTATAGAGTATACAGAATGTATCTCCTTGTCATCCAGGGTGTTGTACGGGGAGAACATAGATGTATATAGTATGTATCTCCCAGTCATCCAGGTTGTTGTACGGGGAGAACATAGATGTATAGATTATACAGTATGTATCTCCCAGTCATCCAGGATATTGTACGGGGAGAACATAGATGTATATAGTATGCAGTATGTATCTCCTAGTCATCCAGGGTGTTTTACCTGGGAGAACATAGGTGTATAGAGTATACAGTATGTTTCTCCTAGTCATCCAGGGTATTGTACTGGGAGCACATAGATGTATATAGTATGTAGTGTGTATCTCCCAGTCATGCAGGTTATTGAACGGGGAGAACATAGATGTATAGTGTATGCAGTATGTATATTCCAGTCATCCAGGTTGTTGTACGGGGAGAATATAGATGTATGGAGTATGCAGTATGTATCTCCCAGTCATATAGGGTATTGTACGGGGAGAACATAGATGTATATAGTATGCAGTATGTATCTCCTAGTCATCCAGGGTATTGTACGGGGGGAACATATATGTATAGAGTATACAGTATGTATCTCCCAGTCATCCAGGGTGTTGTACGGGGAGAAAATAGATGTAAATAGTATGTATCTTTAGTCATCCAGGTTATTGTACAGGGAGAACATAAAGGTATAGAATATGCAGTATGTATCTCCCAGTCATCCGGGGTATTGTTTTAGGAGATCATAGATGTATAGAGTATGCAGTGTGTATCTCCTAGTCATCCAGGGTGTTGTATGGGGAGAACATGGATGTATAGAGTATGCAGTATGTATCTCTTAGTCATCCAGTGTAGTGTTCTGGGAGAACATAGATGTATAGAGTATACAGTATGTATCTCCTAGTAATCCAGGGTATTGTACGGGGAGATCATAGATGTATAGAGTATACAGTATGTATCTCCCAGTCATCCAGGTTGTTGTACGGAGAGAACATAGATGTATAGAGTATGCAGTATGTATCTCCCAGTCATCCAGGTTGTTGTACGGGGAGAACATAGATGTATGGAGTATGCAGTATGTATCACCCAGTCATAAAGGGTATTGTACGGGGAGAACATAGATGTATATAGTATGCAGTATGTATCTCATAGTCATCCAGGTTATTGTACGGGGAGAACATAAGATGTATATAGTATGCAGTATGTATCTCCTAGTCATCCAGGGTATTGTACAGGGGGAACATAGATGTATAGAGTATACATTATGTATCTCCGAGTCATCCAGGGTGTTGTACGGAGAGAACATAGGTGTATAGAGTATACAGTATGTATCTCCTAGTCATCCAGGGTGCTGTACGGGGAGAACATAAATGTATATAGTATGTATCTCCCAGTCATCCAGGTTGTTATACGGGGAGAACATATATGTATAGAGTATACAGAATGTATCTCCCAGTCATCCAGGGTATTGTACGGGGAGAACATAGATGTATATAGTATGCAGTATGTATCTCCTAGTCATTCAGGGTATTGTACGGGTAGAACATAGATGTATAGAGTATGCAGTATGTATCTCCCAGTCATCCAGGTTGTTGTACGGGGAGAGCATAGATGTATAGAGTATGTAGTTTGTATCTCCCAGTCATCTAGGTTATTGTACGGGGAGAACATAGATGTATATAGTATACAGTATGTATCTCCTAGTCATCCAGGGTATTGTACGGGTAGAACATAGATGTATAGAGTATGCAGTATGTATCTCCCAATCATCCCTTAGAAATTGTTACTGACGCCATCACTAGTTTGTCCACACGTGTGGAAATTATACCACTGATAAATTCCAGTTTTAGTAACTACAATCATGTCCTCCTTATTTTTTCGACAATTGTGACATCCCCAAATGAGACTATCACAGATTTTTTGCATGAATTAGCAACACATATATGTCACATATAGAGTGGAAAAACGGGATATTCTGACAAATCATATATTGAGTTTACAATGAACTCTTTTTATTTAAAGTTTTCGTGATTGAGGATTGTATCAAGTCATGAGTCAACATGATCAATTTGCTTGAAAATGTATGCTGTTGTTGTGATTGATGATTGAATTAAAGCTCCCTTTAAATTATGAAATTGTATTGATTTGTCTTTCTATGAGACTTTAAAAGATGAAAAATGTTCACCCTCTAGGGTCTGCTTAAATAGATTTACTGAAAACTTTACGTTATTATTGAGGGTAATTAAAGGAATTTTACTTTTGATTTTGAATATTTCATGCTTTGTCATTTTACAGTTACGTGACCTTAACCATCAGATGTAAGTTGATGGTCCACATATCACACACTAGGTTTAATATGCTTTGAACAAATTGATACAAACTTTACACTGTTGCTGGGATTGGTGAAGTCTCTCTTTTGATTTAAACAAAATTCTGATCTGATGTTCCGGAGATATTGTCCATTTATCATGTTAACAGTCGTATTTTTGGCAATTTTTATATGCCTTAAAATATCCTTGTGCAATTTTTATGCCCCATTTATGTGCATTATGTTTTTCGATTTGTGCGTCTGTTCGTTCGTTCCTCCGTCCGTTTGTTCGTCCGTCTGTCCCGCTTTAGGTTAAAGTTTTTCAGGTTAAAAGTTTTTGGTCAAGGTAGTTTTTGATGAAGTTGAAGTCCAATCAACTTGAAACTTCGTACACATGTTCCCTATGATATGATCTTTCTAATTTAAATGCTAAATTAGAGTTTTGACCCCAATTTCACGGCCCACTGGACATAGAAAATGATAGTGTGAATGGGGCATCTATGAACACATTCTTGTTTTCTATAGGGCTGTTTTACTGACTTCTGATAAAAAAACTTTCCGAATATCATAATTGGTTCTTGCAGGAAGTTCACTATGAAAAGGAGATACAATAATGCACTTATTGCATAGCTCTTGATTAGCACACAGGAATAAAACAGACAAAGTGGTAGTGTTTTGTCTTTGCAGAAAACACAATACGACATATAGGGACCTTATTTATTCTGTTGAGGCATATGTTATGGTTTTGTTAACAATCATTCAATGCATTTGGCCTTGAGTATGTCTGTTGATGATTATTTAAAAAATATGGTGGTATCAGTTTAGCATTAGCACATTATTAAACCAAAATAAATCTTTATTGAAAATTATTTATTTGAGTGATATATAATATTTTACAGAAACGTATGATGCCTTGGATGTTGTTTACAATAAGGTTTTAATGACCTCAGTAGAAGAGAATGAAAGACAAGAATCAGAAAAGCCAGAGGAACAGCTTCCAGGTTCAAATCCTGTTAGAAGAGATGATAATGTCATGACAAGTGGCCCCTCCCAACAGCCTCTAGCAGCCAAATCTGTGTCACCTAAAATGTCTTACAGTGTGTCCCAGAGAAGACCAGAGTTTAAAACACACATGAAATCGAAAATGACAAGAGAAGAAATAAGAAAGAAAATGGAAAAAGTCCTTAAAAGTGGAAACTACAAGATGAAAGTTGGAAGACTGATTTTTTGGGACTTCGGTGGACAGTATGTCTACTATACCACACACCAAACCTTCATGACTTTCAGAGCTTTGTTTCTCGTGGTATTTGATGGAAGCAAACAATTGCATGAGCTAGTCCCAGATGTTCTATGTTTTCCAGGGCAGCACATGACACCAACCCCAGCAGGTACTGCATGTTAGTTACAATACAAAGACTCATATTGAAAATCTTATGTTGTTTACTATATTAACAGTCAGTGGCGTTACTTAAACAAGTAATTTTTTTAAGTTACTTATAAAGGTAATTTTTGTTTTTTTTTTTAATAATAAAATTACTCAATAGAGATATTTTAAATTTCAATAGAAACATGGTCTAATTGTAGTTTTCATAAATCTTTACACCATTGTATATCATAGAATTGATAATTCATTAAATGTGAGAGGAGTATAGAGATAAAGGGTTACTTTAAAAAAATTGACAAAAATATAATAATATTACTTGAATAAGTTATTTTATACATCTTTGAAATTAAATAATTAGTAATAACGCGTATTTAAGGAACATATGTCATTGCTTTGGGTTACAAATCATAAATAACTTCAATTCTTAATTGATTCACAAGTTTATATCTATTTTTTTCTGTCTACCAAATTGATTTTCAAGGAAAATGATGTTTTAATTAAGACCCAGAAGCCTCGATATGAAAGATAAGTGTGTCAGAAAGGCAATTACAGTTTGAGAAGGATTAGATTTTATATTTCATAGTTAAAATATCCAGATGACTCTAAAAATTTGTTAAAGCTTGTAAAATTTGTAAAATTGTACACCTTTAAAAATAATATGTAGAAAAGTTACTTATATAAGTAATATTTAAAATAGCCTCGTTTTCAACATTACTTGTATAGGACTAATTAAAAACATCTACTACTGCATCAGCAATAAAAAAAACTTCAGGGTTACTGTGACAAGCAAATCTGTCCAAAGAATCAGTTGGATTTTACCTGTCATTTAAGATTTTGCAAAGTGTACTGTCCCATTGAATAAATACAATAGCTATTGTTATCTATGGATTTCATTCAACATGTTCAAAGGAAACTCTTAATTTCTCATTGAAAAATATAATTCATTATGATGTACAAAAAAACTACCAGTGATAAAAAAAAAACATGAAAACTAATAAATGACACATATTGTCAGAGCAAGAAATATATAATAATTACAAAATTATATTTATAAAAGACAATTCTATTGAAATCACATTGTAATCTTATTTGGTCAGATCAAGACAATTTGGATTCATATAAACTAGTGATCAAAATACATGTAGCTATATTAAGTACACTGGGTGTATGTTGTATTTCTTCAAAATCAACTAACTTATTTCTTTTGTAATGATAATCTGGTTTAGTGGGTAAAAAGATTGTATGAGAAAACTTGATCAGCTTAAGTTATATAACAAATCAAAATAACCAGATATAATTTATTTGCAATATGCACCATTTAAAACAAAATTGTCTACAGCTTCTTCAAATTTGTTTAAGCTTTTATATATTTTTCTTAATTGATTCTCCTCGAAAAAAAATTATTTTTGTGAAATTGGAAAACAATTATGGTAGAAACTTAGCGTTTGTGAAACATCTTTTAGTACTAGAATTTCAAAAGAAATATGGGTATTATATGTAATTGTCCCCTGCACAAAGTGTTTTGGGGGATATAGACATACTGGGCATCTGTCCATCTGTCTTTTCGTCCCATCTCGTTAGCACTCTCACGTGTACAATTATTGCCAGATTTTTATAAAACTTGCATCGTAGATTTATATCAGAAATGTCCAGGACCATTTTGAAAATCAGTGCCGATGAAATATTTCTAAAAGAGTTATTCCCCTTGGAAACACTAATTAAAAAAATTGCATCGATTGTGCACTCATTTGTACAATTCTTTTCAGATTTCAATGAAACTTATATCATAGGTTAACATCAACCATATCTTGGACAAGTTCGAAAATCAATGCCGATTAATAATTTTAAAAGAGTTATGCCCCTTGGAAAGAGTAATTATATCAGAAAATTTTATTGTGAGTGCTCTCACAGGTGTACAATTCTTACCAGATGTAAACGAAACTTACGATTTATATCAACAATATTTTGGACAAGTTCGAAAGTCAGTGGGGATCAGTTATTTTTAAAAGAGTAATACCCCTAGGAAAGAGTAATTATATTGGAAAATTTTATTGTAAGTGCTCTCATGTGTACAATTCTTGCCAGATTTTTATGAAATTTATATCAGATTTATATAAGCAATGTCTTGGAAAATTTCGAAAATAAGTGATGATCAAATATATTTAAGGATTTATGCCTCTTGGAAATATTAACTATATTTGAAATTGCATTGCATTTGCTGTCAAGTCTTTATTTCTCCAATTTATTTATAAAATAAAATTGATTAACATAAAAAGTGTTTTTCTTTTTAGAAATTGCCCTTGGGCCTTGGCCAGATAAAATATGTGCAATGCGGGGGACAGTGGATGTCTTTATTTCAAATGGATTTCCTTCGTTAAAAATTATCTGTCAGCCACCTTTTTAGCTCACCTGGCCCGAAGGGCCAAGTGAGCTTTTCTCATCACTTGGCGTCCGTTGTCCATCGTCCGTCGTCTTCGTCCGTCGTCATTAGCTTTTTATAAAAATCTTCTCCTCTGAAACCACTGGGCCAACTTTAACCAAACTTGGCAACAATCATCATTAGGGTATCTAGTTTTAAAAATGTGTCTGATGACCCCGCCAACCAATCAAGATGGCGGCCATGGCTAAAAATAGAACATAGGGGTAAAATGTAGATTTTGGCTTATATCTCTGAAACCAAAGCATTTAGAGTAAATCTGACAAAGGGTAAAACTGATTATCAGGTCAAGATCTATCTGCCCTGAAATTTTCAGACAAATCTGACAACCTGTTGTTGGGTTGCTGCCCCTGAATTTGTAATTTTAAGGAAATTTTGCAGTTTTTGGTTATCTTGAATATTATTATAGATAGAGATAAACTGTAAACAGCAATAATGTTCAGCAAAGTAAGATCTACAAATAAGTCGTCATGACCAAAATTGTCAGTTGACCCCTTTAGGAGTTATTGCCCTTTATAGTCAATTTTTAACAATTTTTCGTAAATTTTTGTAATCTTTTACAAAAATCTTCTTCTCTGAAACTACTGAGACAAATTTAACCATACTTGGCCATAATCATTATTAGGGTATCTAGTTTAAAAAATTTGTCCGATGACCCCGCCTTCCAACCATCATGGCCGACTTGGTTAAAAATAGAACATAGGTGTAAAATGCAGTTTTTGGTTTATATCTCTGAAACTAAAGCATTTAGAGCAAATTTGACAGGTGGCAAAAATGTTCATCAGATTTAGATTTATATGCCCTGAAATTTTCAGACGAATCCGACAACCCGTTGTTGGGTTGCTGCCCCTTAGTTAGTAATTTTACAGAAATTTAACAGTGTTTTGTTATTATCTTAGATATCATTATAATATCTAATGTCTAATACTATTTATTATGATTTTAACCTTATTTTACATGATTTCCAAAGCATTAGTAAATACAGGTGAGCGACACAGGCTCTTGAGAGCCTCTAGTTTTGAAATGTTGGCCAAAATACACAAAAAATTGATAGTCCGCTTGGATTTTAAAGAAGCTATGTCTTCAAAACTGAAATTTTCCTGACCAGTGTCAAAATTTACAAAAATTGCTACCCAATATAATGTATTGCTTTATTTTTTCATCAGTATCAATTATGACAATACATTTTCTAGTTTTATTAAACTTCTATTTTATTTTTGTTGTTTTTATATTTCAGTATTTCTACAACATTGGGTTAACTCAATCCTAACGTATTGTAAGGTGGTATATGTAGGCATTCCGAAGATCTTGTTTGTTGCCACCCATAAAGACAAAGTACCAATTGTAAGTAAAAAAGATATAGATAGGTCTTTAATACAGGCATTTTAAAGAACTTGTTTGTTGCCACTCATAAAGACAAAGTACCAATCTTTTTTCCGTGTCCATTTATTTATTTAATGTTCTTAATAAATTGTAACCATTAAAGACAAAGTACCAATGGTAAATAATTTAGATGTAAACAGGAGGCTGATCAAGTCAATCTTTTCCCATGTCCAGTTATTTATTTATAGTTCTTAATTAAAGATTCAGATTGTCTTTTATTCATTTAATATGACATGGTTAATTTTAACTCATGGCAAAATTCTTGTTCAATGGGTCATAATTGTTTTATTCTATTTTTGCGCCTTTCCCAAGTCAGGAGCCTCTGGCGTTTGTTAGTCTTGTATGTTTTTTAATTTTAGTTCATTTATATGTTTTGGAGTTTAGTGTGACGTCCATTTTTACTGAACTAGCACTCAATTTTATTGAGGGGCCATCTGAGGACCACCTCCGGGTGCGTGATTTTCTCGCTGCATTGAAGACCCATTGGTGGCCTTCGGCTGTTGTCTGCTCTTTGGTCGGGTTGTTGTCTCTTTGACATATTCCCCATTTCCATTCTCAGTTTTATTGATTCATATGACTAATAATAGATATTTGTGTTGGTAAGTAAGACTGCAGCCCAACATCATAAAAACCAAAGAACTTTAGCAGTCAACATACAGCTATCAACAATAGACAAATATATTTACGATTTATATTTGGCATTTATAAGCTAATGTAACCTTAGAATACATTTAACTGTATTGAGAGTAAGTAGCATTAATCTTCAATATTTTGTGCAACAAATGTACAAGGTGAGTGATAGCCTGTGTACTATACAACAAATGTACAAGGTGAGTGATATCAGGTGTACTATACAACTAATGTACAAGGTGAGTGATAGCCGGTGAACTATACAACAAAAATACAAGGTGAGTGTTATCAGGTGTACAATACAACATTTGTACAAGGTGAGTGATATCCAGTGTACAATACAGCACATGTACAAGGTGAGTGATAGCTGGTGTACTATACAACAAATGTACAAGGTGAGTGATATCAGGTGTACTATACAACAAATGTACAAAGAGAGTGATAGCTGGTGTACTAAACAATAAATGTACAAGGTGAGTGATAGCTGGTGTACTATACAACAAATGTACAAGGTGAGTGATAGCTGGTGTACTATACAACAAATGTACAAGGTGAGTGATATCAGGTGTACTGTACAACAAATGTACAAGGTGAGTGATATCAGGTGTACTATACAACAAATGTACAAGGTGAGTGATATCAGGTGTACTATACAACAAATGTACAAGGTGAGTGATATCAGGTGTACTATACAACAAATGTACAAGGTGAGTGATAGCTGGTGTACTATACAATAAATGTACAAGGTGAGTGATATCAGGTGTACTATACAACAAATATACAAGGTGAGTGATATCAGATGTACTATACAACAAATGTACAAGGTGAGTGATAGCTGGTGTACTATACAACAAATGTACAAGGTGAGGGATATCAGTTGGACTATACAACAAATGTACAAAGTGATTAATATCAGGTGTACTGTACAACAAATGTAAAAGGTGAGTGATATCAGGTGCACAATACAACAAATGTACAAGGTGAGTGATATCAGGTGTACTATACAACAAATGTACAAGGTGAGGGATATCAGGTGCACTTTACAACAAATTTACCAGGTGAGGGATATCAGGTGTACTATACAACAAATGTACAAGGTGAGTGATATCAGGTGTACTATACAACAAATGTACAATGTGAGTGATATCAGATGTACTATACAACAAATGTACAAGGTGAGTGATATCAGATGTACTATACAACAAATGTACAAGATGAGGAATATGAATTGTACTATACAACAAATATACAAGGTGAGTGATTGCCAGTGTACTATGCAACAGATGTACAAGGTGAGGGATATCAGGTACACTATACAACAAATGTACAAAGTGAGGGATATCAGGTGTACTATACAACAAATGTACAAGGTGAGTGATAGCCGGTGAACTATACAACAAATGTACAAGGTGGATGATATCAGGTGTACTATACAACAAATGTACAAGATGAGTGATAGCCAGTGTACTATACAACAAATGTACAAGGTGAGTGATAGCAGGTGTACAATACAACACATGTACAAGGTGAGTGAAAGCTGGTGTACTATACAACAAATGTATAAGGTGAGTGATACCAGGTGTACTGTACAACAAATGTACAAGGTGAGTGATATCGGGTGTACTGTACAACAAATGAACAAATTGATTGATAGCCAGTTTACTATACAACAAATGTACAAGGTGAGTGATATCAGGTGTACTATACAACAAATGTACAAGGTGAGGGATATCAGGTGTACTATACAACAAATGAACAAGGTGATTGATAGCCAGTTTACTATACAACAAATGTACAAGGTGAGGGATATCAGGTGTACTGTACAACACATGTACAAGGTGAGTGATAGCCGGTTTACTATACAACAAATGTACAAGGTAAATGATAGCCGGTGTACTATACAACAAATGTACAAGGTGAGTGATATCAGGTGAACTATACAACAAATGTGCATGATGAGTGATAGCCAGTGAACTATACAACAAATGTACAAGGTGAGTGATATCAGGTGTACTGTACAACAAATGTACAAGATGAGTGATAGCGGGTGTACTATACAACAAATGTACAAGGTGAGTGATAGCCGGTGTACTATACAACAAATGTACAAGGTGGGTGATAACCGGTGAGATATACAACAAATGTACAAGGTGAGTGATAGCCGGTGTACTATACAACAAATGTACAAGGTGAGTGATAGCGGGTGTACTTTACAACAAATGTACAAGATGAGTAATATCAGGTGTACTATACAACAAATGTACAAGGTGAGTGATATCAGGTGTACTATACAACAAATGTACAAGGTGAGTGATATCAGGTGTACTATACAACAAATGTACAAGGTGAGGGATATCAGGTGTACTATACAACAAATGTACAAGGTGAGTGATAGCCGGTGAACTATACAACAAATGTACAAGGTGGATGATATCAGGTGTACTATACAACAAATGTACAAGATGAGTGATAGCCAGTGTACTATACAACAAATGTACAAGGTGAGTGATAGCAGGTGTACAATACAACACATGTACAAGGTGAGTGAAAGGTGGTGTACTATACAACAAATGTATAAGGTGAGTGATACCAGGTGTACTGTACAACAAATGTACAAGGTGAGTGATATCGGGTGTACTGTACAACAAATGAACAAATTGATTGATAGCCAGTTTACTATACAACAAATGTACAAGGTGAGTGATATCAGGTGTACTATACAACAAATGTACAAGGTGAGGGATATCAGGTGTACTATACAACAAATGAACAAGGTGATTGATAGCCAGTTTACTATACATCAAATGTACAAGGTGAGGGATATCAGGTGTACTGTACAACACATGTACAAGGTGAGTGATAGCCGGTTTACTATACAACAAATGTACAAGGTAAATGATAGCCGGTGTACTATACAACAAATGTACAAGGTGAGTGATATCAGGTGAACTATACAACAAATGTGCATGATGAGTGATAGCCAGTGAACTATACAACAAATGTACAAGGTGAGTGATATCAGGTGTACTGTACAACAAATGTACAAGATGAGTGATAGCGGGTGTACTATACAACAAATGTACAAGGTGAGTGATAGCCGGTGTACTATACAACAAATGTACAAGGTGGGTGATAACCGGTGAGATATACAACAAATGTACAAGGTGAGTGATAGCCGGTGTACTATACAACAAATGTACAAGGTGAGTGATAGCGGGTGTACTTTACAACAAATGTACAAGATGAGTAATATCAGGTGTACTATACAACAAATGTACAAGGTGAGTGATATCAGGTGTACTATACAACAAATGTACAAGGTGAGTGATATCAGGTGTACTATACAACAAATGTACAAGGTGAGTGATAGCCGGTGTACTGTACAACAAATGTACAAGGTGAGTGATAGCCGGTGTACTATACAACAAATGTACAAGGTGAGTGATAGCCGGTGAGATATACAACAAATGTACAAGGTGAGTGATAGCTGGTGTACTATACAACAAATGTACAAGGTGAGTGATATCAGGTGAACTATACAACAAGTGTACAAGCACTACAAACCAGTAAAAGTCTGAAATGGCCTATATCTGTACTCGACTGTACTGATTTTTACTCGACCAGTCTGAATTGGTCTGAATTTTACTCGACATTACTCGACCCCAGTCTTAACCGTACACGACTGTACTGATTTGTACTTGACTCTTATCTTTGCCATTGAAAATAGTCTGAACTATTACTTGACCAGTCTGAAACAGTCTTAACCCATTCTCGACCTGTACTCGACCTTTTTTTTCAGTCTAAACCATACTCGACCAAAGGTCTGAACAATACTCGACCAGTCTGAACCATACTGGACCAAATAACCTCTAGTTTTTCTAAATTTTAACTGTTAAAATAAATTTCTTTTTAACTGACATGACAACAGCCACAATAAAATAAAGATATGTTTTAAAAACAGATTTTTACATTCTTACATGATTTTCAGGTTTATCGAATAGAGATAGTTAAATCAAATTATCTTATATAATAATTTATTTATATCAATTTTAAAGTTTTATAGTTTTGTTAAAAAAAAAAATTCTTTTACCTAAAAACCACACCTATACTGAGGGTAATTAAACCTTATTAAGGTGCTTCTTGTTTGGCATGTGATTTTTTTTTTAAATTAATTTTCCTAAATTCCTAAATAAAAACTACACAGGTTTCATGGTTACATATAAAAAATGTACAATATAATTATCTTTTAATAAGTTAACAACAGCCAACAAAATCACTGAAATTGTTTAACCTTATTTTAGAAATATATCTATTATTATAATTTGGGATATATTATATACAATATATATCAAAAAGGGATAAAAATTAAAGAAATTAATAAAATTGTTCTTCTGATTAGTGGTGAAGTATAAAGTAATACCTCCTGCTTGGGGCAAACTCATCAAAAAGATCACACCTGGTCAGAGAGTATTAAATTCTAAATAACATTCATTCAAAATTGCAACATCCTGTGAAACTTAAATCGCAAGGCCTTTTGAATTCACTAGATAAGTAATACACGAGTTTAAGAAAAATGGGGCTTTCTTTTTACCTGTAAAACACACATGTACTGAGGTAATTAAACCTTAGTAAAGTGCTCCTTGTATGCCATGTCTTTAATTTTGACAAAAATTATTTAAATTTAATTGAAATAAATTTTTACTGTAACTTTGGAACACATTTCCTTTTTTAAAGGCAGTGCTTAAATGCCTTTCTAGTTGCCGGGTTAATCCTTCCTTCCGCGATATCCAACCTATCTACGTGGGGGGTCATTCGGCTCCAAGTAGATCCGGAAATGTTGAATTCTCTCCTCTTCTTATTGTGATATAAAATGTTTTTTGTTTCATTTCATTTACATTGGGAAATAGAGAAACGATCATTGTGTTTTGTTAGTTTTAAAAACTTTTGATATATTTGTATTTTGCATTATAAGCGGTCAACCGATTGACAAACTAGAATTATTTGAATTCCGTGTGGAAAGAGCTCGGGTTAATTTCGAGTGTTATCTGCAATCTAGATGTTTATAAATCATTTCAGTCGTTGATATAATAATTAAGAGTCGACTGAACATTAATTATATTATACAATTTAAAGCGCATTTCTGTCTATGCATGTGAACCCGTCTAACGTTATTGTTATTTCGCAGTTATATAAAGTACCAAATTATCGTTCCTGAATAGGTGGCGCCGTGGTAGCCGATCTTGTTCCTCAACTTCCGGTTTCTGCACTGTGCAACTATTTCAGTTACATTTTTAATTAACGATGCCAAGTACTTGTTGTTGTGTACCTGGATGTCATTTAAGAGGAGGACATGCATTTCCAAATGACTTAAAAAGAAGGAAAAGTTGGATCAACGCCATGGCCCAAACGCAGATTGGACGAGAACACAATGAAATCGTGGAGTCCATCTCAATCAGCTGTTGTTTGCAAGGGACATTTTACTGAAAAAGACTACGTGCAGGAAACTATTCATGGTAAAACTCTATTTTCTTTTTGAAATATATAGTTATATATGTAATCGCCATGCGAATAAACCAAAATATGTTTACAACCGCAATTATCGTTTTAGAATAAAAGGGGGTGGTTAATTCAAGACGTCATAATTTTTTGGATTACGATTCAATGTGATCTGTGTGAGATTTTTATTTGGTGATTGCTACAATTATAATGATTTCTTACAAGAAGTATATCATACTGAGAATTATTTTAGCAGTAATTATGCTAATGTAGTAATGACAGGAATGCATAAGCTATGCCTCATAGACTTTCTTGAAAAATATCAATGACAATGTTAACAGGAACAAAACAATGACATGCTCTCATCTATATTATAGTTATTTAGGTACAAACAATGTACGTTTTTTGCATAAGTCTCTCATTGTTTGTCCTTTGGATTTACATAACATACATTGAATCAGGCAAACATAGTTTTATCCAGATTGTAATGAATAAATCTAGTTAATATTTTGCCAGGTAATACAAAGTATACATTGCTAATGGAAGTTCATTTAATTATCAAAAAACTAATGTTTTATAACCTTTTTCAGGGCCCAAACCCACCATACAGAGACTTAATTCTACTGCCATTCCCAGCCTATTTTCCTGGACCAAGCAAGAGACTGAATCGTCCGCAAAAAGAAAAATCAGGGCAGTTTCCTGTGAAAACAAAAGAACTAAACTTGATGAATATTGTAGTAGAAATCTAGAGGAAAGTTTTGATTGTAAAGTTGGTTTTCCTGAAGAAGTCATTCATACTGCAGAAAGGGTTTATGACTGTCCACCACCAACTGCCGAGCTAATGTTGAGCTTAAAAGATGTAATTACGCAAACACCATCAATGTCTATGTTTTCAGAAGAGAATTTTGAAATGAAGACACGTGACACAGCCATGCATTTTTATACCGGTTTAGAGTTGTATACTAATTTTTTATTTGTTTTGACCACACTTGGTCCAACAGCACATTGTTTGAGATACATATATTTTCAAATTGATAGGGTGTCAGTTGAAAATCAGTTTTTTTATGACTTTGATGAAATTGAGGCATTATACAACCAACTTTGAACTTTCTAGATTCTAGATTGAATCTAGTGTTAAGAATATTGTGTATACATGGATTGTTTTTATGCCTAAACAGTGGTGTGAGGCTAACACTTGGCCATCTAGTGGTTTAGTCAGGCATTTTTCGCCATCCAACTTCAAATTAAAGTTTCCTACGACTTGGATTATTATTGACAGCACAGAATATCCTGTGATAAAACCTAAAGCTCCTAGAGCTCAGGCAACCTTTTCATCATATAAAAACAGAAACACTGAAAATACTTGTATGTTCGACGCCTGGTGGTTTAGTCAACTATGTCTCTAATGCATATGTTGGTTCTACCAGTGACTATGAAATAGTTGAAAGATGTAGAATACAAAATGTAGTTCAATTATGTGATCCAGGTGACAGTGTGATGGCAGACAAAGGTTTAAATGTGCAAGATTTGTTTGCTAATTTTTTTTTAAAATAAGAAACAGAATTAGTTCCAAAACTCTTATACGGGATAGAAAAGTCTCCAATTCTCCTACATGTGCACATAGAGCGAATTATTGGACTTGGCAAAACATACAAAATTCTCACAAATCCTATGAATTGAACTGAAACAAAACTTTCATCTAAAATAACATTTAGTTGTTTTATGCTGTGTAATTTTAGAACTTGTATTGTGCCAAAGGATGCAGAAATAAAAGTGACGCAATGAATTTTGTTCTGATATATATATATTTATAATTACATGCACATGTAAATTGTAATGCATATAAAAATATGGAGATGTGGTATGATATTCAGTGAGTTTATCGAACTAGAGTGCATAAGAAATGGGTTTAAGCAGTTACAGGTGTTACTGTCACCGTACAGTCTCCAATAATGAGAAAAACTTGTACCATGTAAAAAATTTCAGAGATCTTACCACTAAGTTTTGTTGTCTCACCTTGACTTTGATGAATTGTTTATATCTGTTGATGTAAATATAAAAAAGAAGATGTGGTATGATTGCCAATGAGACAACTCTCTACAAGAGACCAAATGACACAGAAATTAACAGCTATAGGTCACAGTATGGCCTTCAACAATGAGCAAAGCCCATACCGCACAGTCAGCTATAAAAAGCCCCGAAATGACAATGTAAAACAATTCAAACAAGAAAACTAACGGCCTAATTTATATACAAAAAATGAACGAATATAACAAATATGCAACACATAAACAAACGACAACCACTGAATTACAGGCTCCTGACATAGGACAGGCACATACATGTACATACAGAATGTGTCGGGGTTAAACATGTTAGCGAGATCCCAACCTTCCCCCTAACCTGGGACAGTGGTGTAACAGTACAATATAAGAACAAACTATAAAAATCAGTTGAAAGAGGCTTAACTCATCAGATGGATAAATACAAATACAAGTGGACGTGGTCGGGTAGTTGTACATCCAAACAACAAAAAGACACTAAGTACAGATCTGAGAGTACTCGCAGTTACTGACAGCTAGTTCAAAGCCACTAACAACTGATAAAAAAAATCTTGCATCTAAGACTAAATTATCAATCCGTAAGCTCCCTTTAGAATTTCATAACTTTTAGATTTTACATTTCTGAATTATGGGGTTTTATTGGGATTTTCCAGTTTTTGTCGAGCCTGCGACTTTTGTCGCAGAAAGCTCGACATAGGGATAGTGATGTGGCAGCGGCGGCGTTAGCTAACTTCTTAAAAGCTTTATATTTTAGAAGGTGGAAGACCTGGCTGCTTCATACTTTGTATATGGATGCCTCATGTTACGAAGTTTCCGTCAGCCACATGTCCAATGTCCTTGACCTCATTTTCATGGTTCAGTGACTACTTGAAAAAAAAGTTAACATTTTTTGTAATGTTAAATACTCTCTTATTATAAGTAGTAGGATAACTATGTTTGGTATGTGCGTACCTTGCAAGGTCCTCATGCCCGTCAGACAGTTTTCACTTGACCTCGACCTCATTTCATGGATCAGTGAACAAGGTTAAGTTTTGGTGGTCAAGTCCATATCTCAGATACTATAAGCAGTAGGTCAAGTATATTCGGTGTATGGAAGGACTGTAAGGTGTACATGTCCAACTGGCAGGTGTCATCTGACCTTGACCTCATTTTCATGGTTCAGTGGTTATAGTTAAGTTTTTGTATTTTGGTCTGTTTTTCTTATACTGTATGCAATAGGTCTACTATATTTGGTGTATGGAATGATTGTAAGATGTACATGTCTAGCTGGCAGGTGTCATTTGACCTTGACCTCATTTTCATGGTTCAGTGGTCAAAGTTAAGATTTTGAGTTTTGGTCTTTTTTTCTAATACTATATGCAAAAGGTCAACTATATTTGGTGTATGGAAATATTTTATGATCTTTATGTCAGTCATGCAGGTTTTATTTGACCTTGACCTCATTTTCACAGTTCATTGCTCTGTTAAGTTTTTGTGTTTTGGTCTGTTTTTCTTAAACTATAAGCAATAGGTCAACTATATTTGTTGTATGGAAGAATTGTTAGCTGTACATGCCTGCCTGGCATGGTTCATCTGACCTTGACCTCATTTTCATGGTTCATTGGTCAATGTTTAGTTTTCTTGGTTAATGTTAAGTTTATGTGACAGTTGTAATAAAGCTTTATATTAAGGACTATCAACATAATATCAGTGATTAGTAAAGAAGGCGAGACATTTCAGCGTGTGCACTGTTGTTGGACAACAACTCAAAAATGCTTTAAGCAGTTCGCATGAAACTTTGGTGAATTATTTATAGCTATTGATGTAATCTCCCTATAGATTTTCATAAATTTCAAATATGACATTGAGAAGAAATTGAACTTTATTTGTTTATAGTCTGGCAACAGATTTATTAAGTATTGAGCAACAGCACAGTTTATTGCACAACAGCAAGAAATCTTTAATTGAATATAAATTCAATTCATATAATCTATTTCAAGTTCTTTGACTACATTTATTCAGAAACTATAATATGTCAAATATTTAATTACAATCCAAATTCAGACCTGTATCAAGCTTGAATATTGTGTCCATTTTTGCCCCAACTGTTCAAGGTTGGACCTCTGCGGGTGTATCCAGCTGAGCTCAGCGAATCAGTTTATTTCTTAATTAAGAACTCCTTTTTTCATTCATAAATTACTTGAAACTTGGAAATATAATTTTGCTTGGAGTTATAGTTTCTAAAAAAGTATTGTCATTGAAAGAGTTGACATGTTGCAATGTACATTTATTCTACATAGTTCTATGGTACCAAATCAAAAGTTTATATAAAAGAAAGAAGTCAAAGGTTTCCCATCACAGTTTAGTTACATACACTTTTTTGTACCTGAGGTCGTTGAATATATATCATTATATAACTATGGAGATGTGTTATGATTGCCAATGAAACAACTATCATCCATACTTACCAGTAACAAACCACATTTGCAGAGTTGAATAAAATACAGTTGATAGCATTTACTTATTACTAAAAAGAAAATGCCTAACTATTTTAAACAGTATTTGAATATCAATTATATGGTCATTTTTATAAACTTCCTGTTACAAAACTTTGAATTTTTCGAAAAACTAAGGATTTTCTGATCCAAGGAATAGATTACCTTAGCCGTATTTGGCACAACTTTTTTGAATTTTGGGTCCTCAATGCTCTTCAACTTTGTACTTGTTTGGCTTTATAACTGTTTTGATCTGAGCGTCACTGATGAGTCTTATGTAGACGAAACGCGCGTCTGGCGTATTAAATTATAATCATGGTACCTTTGATAACTAATTTGACTATAAACATAGATAAAAAAGGTACAAACTGGACATAATGCACTAGTTCGTAAACAAGTGAGAACAATCGCCTTCATATAGTGCTCAGAATATGACATTCATAAAACTTGTTCAATATCATTAGAGAACTCTAAATCTTAAATACTGAAAGCCACCTCTGATAAGTACACTGTACTATGCAAGAAAATGATATAACTGGACTAAAAATACACACAACCTGTAATTAACTGCCTTTACAGCGCTTTCGCGCTTTGATTAAAAGTTTATCACAGGATTACTATGGAAGTTCTATTATCATGATTATATTAAATTCTTGGTTTAACAAAACAAAGGTGTCATTTTTTAAAGTTATTAAGTTGCTTTATATGCTATTCTAAATATATTTTAATAAAAAAAATGTTCACTGCATTATTAACTAAATTCAACTGACACCATGAATCTATACGAGGCTTCAGTTAATTGTGAAAATTGTCCAGTAACCATAAAATATATCTGAAACATTCAAAAAAATTTGAAAAACATTGCATGAAAATATTAGTCACAATTCAGTTTTGAGATTATTTGATCAGCTTGTTTTATTTTTATTTTAAAGGTGATATATATGTATGTATATAAGTGTTGATAATAAGGTGATGAAGTTATATTATGTTTATTGTGAAATTTTGGTTTCAATGCTATATTGAATACATTTTTAATTTCAAATTGTTGTTCAAATTTCTAGCCAGGGGAAATAGCTGTTGATTAAAACAGTTCCTAAATTGATTAAATACAATAGATATATACAAAACATAGTCTAGGTTGGTTAAGACTTGGTCAAGTATGGTTCAGACTAGGTCGAGTATGGTTCAGACTAGGTCGAGTATGGTTCAGACTAGGTCGAGCATGGTTCAGACTAGGTCGAGCATGGTTCAGACGCGTATAAAATGGTTAAGTACTGGTCGAGTACAAGTTCAGACAGTTAAGTATGGTTCAGACTACAGTCGAGTATTATCAAGTAAATTTCAGACCAATTCAGACTGGTCGAGTAAAAATCAGTACAGTCGAGTACAGATATAGGCCATTTCAGACTTTTACTGGTTTGTAGTGAAGGTGAGTGATAGCGAGTGTACTATACAACAAATGTACAAGGTGAGTGATATCAGGTGTACTATACAACAAATGTACAAGGTGAGTGATAGCAGGTGTACTATACAACAAATGTACAAGGTGAGTGATAGCCGTGTAATATACAACAAATGTACAAGGTGAGGGATAGCCTGTGAACTATACAACAAATGTACAAGGTGAGTTATATCAGGTGTACTATACAACAAATGTACAAGGTGAGTAATAGCCTGTGTACTATACAGCAAATGTACAAGCTGAGTGATATCAGTTGTATTATACAACAAATGTACAAGGTGATTGATAGCCGGTGTACTGTACAACAAATGTTCAAGGTGAGTGATATCAAGTCAACTATACAACACATGTACAAGGTGAGTGATAGCCAGTGTACTGTACGACAAATGAATAAGGCGAGTGATAGCCTGTGTAGTATACAACAAATGTACAAGGTGATTGATAGCCGTTGTACTGTACAACAAATGTACAAGGTGAGTGATAGCCGGTGTACTATACCACACATGAACAAGGTGAGTGATAGCCGGTGTACTGTACGACAAATGAACAAGGTGAGTGATAGCCGGTATACTGTACAACAGATGTACAAGGTGATTGATAGCTGTTGTACTGTACAACAATTGTACAAGGTGAGTGATAGCCGGTGTACTGTACAACAAATTTACAAGGTGAGTGATAGGCGGTGTACTATACAACACATGTACATGGTGAGTGATAGCCGGTGTACTGTACGACAAATAAACAAGGTGAGTAATAGCTGGTTTACTGTACAACAAATGTACAAGGTGATTGATAGCCGTTGTACTGTACAACAAATGTACAAGGTGAGTGATAGCCGGTGTACTGTACAACAAATTTACAAGGTGAGAAGTGAAGATAGACCAAACTGTGTTTCCTGGTCATTCAAGTATTGTCTTATAGTTACAATGGTCCATCCATACTGACTGGAAGTAAATGTGACTTTAGTGTCTTGCTGATGAATTTGTTTTGTCAAGCCAGGTCTGCCTAAATGTCCGTTTTTACGGATTTCTGACAAAACAGTGACCTAGATTTTACAGACCAGATTTCTTGTGGCCATATTATACCTCCTTGTGTTCCTGTACCACTTACTCATGTATTTATGATAATAGCTTATGCCTACAGCCCATACCAATTACGTAGTGGCCATCAAAAGACGCCCACCCCAACCTGATTTTGGCTACTTTTCATGTTTTTCGGATTTTGAACTCTTAAAAGGCCATTAAAGTTGCCATATTTTCATAAACAGACATCTGAGAAGAGTTTATGGATCATGAATTGCATGGTTGAAGTCCCTGCTGTCAAAACAGTTCAGCGGGGGCAGTTCCAAATAAGTATGGCGGGTCATACGGGCCATCAAAGAATGGTGGTTGCCATCATGACTACAGGCGGGATTGGGGCGAAGGGGTTAAATGACAAATTTTAATTTTTTTTTTTCATTTTTGCCTATCATCTGGAAAACAATAGCAGATAGAGAGAGACTTTAATGAGCATTATCATTATCAGTATAAAAAGATCTAAAATTATGACTCATTGCCAAATGGTCAGATGACTCGTTATTTGGCTATTGCCCTTTCATGAGGATTTTTTACCAATTGTTTGCGTATTTGCCTATATCTTAAAAAGTATAATAAATAGAAATAAACTTTCATTTTAAAGGCATAAATGATCAGCAAGAAAAGATCTACAAATCAGTCAACATGGCCAGAAATTACAGTGGACTCCTTATTGGAAATATTGCCCTTTAATGATAAATTTTACCACATTTTTTTTTTTCATTTTTGCCTATTATCTAGTAAACATTTACAGTTTGAGAGAAACTTTAATGAGCAAAAATTATTAATTAGACCAGAATGAGCTATACAAATATATCAATACTACTGGTTCAAATTTAACCAAACTTGGCCACAATCATCATTATGGTAATTAGTTTACAAAATAATCCGCCTGCCAAGCAAGATGGCCAACCTGGTTAAAAATAGAACAGAGGGGTACGATGCAAGTTTTGTCTTGAATCTAGTAAACCATTGTATTGTATAAAAAAGTAAATAAGTACTCAGAAACAATGTACTGTTTGTTGAATCCTTGGTATTTTTACTATCATCATTTAGAAAAATTGTAATTTTAAAAAGAAGGATAAGGTCATATCTTAAATTATCACTTTTAAGGAGAATGTGGAGTCCAGGCGTGAGGAGTTGTACAATGGAGTAGAGGAATTGTTTAAGGACCATGAGGGACGAAACCATCTAGTCCTAACACAACGGATATTTGTCAATGCAAGGGATAACACAGATTCAGAAATTGAAGTCCTCAAGAAAGTCATCACAGAACTGACGTTTGAACATCCTTGTTGGGGGGAGAAGATGCCAAACGCTTGTGTTCCCCTTGAACTCGAGATTGCAGAGCTGGTGGCGGAAGGAAAACAAATCTTGTCATTGGAGGATGTTGAAGAATTAAATGCTATAAGCAAGGTGTCTGTATTGTCCCCAGACCAACTCAAAGATTTCCTAAATTTCCACCACTCACTGGGGAAGATTGTTTACTTTGATACTCCACAGCTGAAAGATTTCGTAATCATCAACCCCTTACTCATGGTGGAGGTTATGAGGTCCTTTGTGACAGGTATTTATGTCAATACTTTAAATAATATAGAGGTCACGATGTCCTTTGTGAAAGATATTCATGTCAATACTTAGTATGGAGGTTTTAATGTCCTTAGTGACAGGTATCCTTGTCAATACTTATTATGGAGGTTATGAGATCCTTTGTGACAGGTATCTATATCAATACTTATTATACACCACGCAACGAAGTTGCGGAGGGTATAATATTTTTGACCCGTCCGTCCGTCTGTCTGTCTGTCCGTCAGTCCGTCAGTCCTGTTTCTTGTCATCGCAACTCCTCTCAAACCACACAACAAAATTTCATGAAACCTTTTTAGATAATAAGGACATACTATGTAGATGTGCATATCGACAGGAAATTACGATTCAATTTTGTTTCTAGGAGTTGCGCTCCTTTGAACTTATTTGCTTCAATATACTTCTGCAAAAGTTTGTCATCGCAACTCCTCTGAAACCACACAACAGAATTTCATGAAACGTTGTAGATAATAAGGACATACTATGTAGATGTGCATATCGACAGGAAATTATGATTCAATTATTTTTCTAGGAGTTACGCCCCTTTGAACTTATTTGCTTCAATAAACCTCTGCAACAGTTTGTCATCGCAACTCCTCTGACACCACACAACAGAATTTCATGAAACTTTGTAGATAATAAGGACATACTATGTAGATGTGCATATCAACAGGAAATTACGATTCAATTTTTTTTCTATGAGTTACGCCCCTTTGAACTTATTTGCTTTAATGTACTACTGCAACAGTTTGTCATCGCAACTCCACTGAAACCATACAACAGAATTTCATGAAACTTTGTAGATAATAAGGACATACTATGTAGATGTGCAAATCGACAGGAAATTATGATTAAATTTTTTTTCTAGGAGTTACGCCCCTTTGAACTTATTTGCTTCAATAAACCTCTGCAACAGTTTGTCATCGCAACTCCTCTGAAACCACACAACAGAATTTCATGAAACCTTTTTAGATAATAAGGACATACTATGTAGATGTGCATATCGACAGGAAATTACGATTCAATTTTTTTTCTAGGAGTTACGCCCCTTTGAACTTATTTGCTTCAATAAACCTCTGCAACAGTTTGTCATCGCAACTCTACTGAAACCACACAACAGAATTTCATGAATCTTTGTAGATAATAAGGACATGTATGTATACTATGTAGATGTGCATATCGACAGGAAATTATGATTCAATTTTTTTTCTTATACAATTTTTTTTCTTACAGTTATTTTATTTCTCCAGTGACTATGTGGGGACGTGGGGTATGTGAGCGCGCTCACTAAGGTTCTTTAATTATGGAGGTTATGAGATCCTTTGTGACA
The DNA here is from genome assembly GCF_021869535.1 of Mytilus californianus. Taxonomy (NCBI): domain Eukaryota; kingdom Metazoa; phylum Mollusca; class Bivalvia; order Mytilida; family Mytilidae; genus Mytilus; species Mytilus californianus. The sequence goes on from NW_026262670.1 coordinate 7,226,220, forward strand.
GGTATCTATATCAATACTTATTATGGAGGTTATGAGATCCTTTGTGACAGGTATCTATATCAATACTTATTATGGAGGTTATGAGATCCTTTGACACAGGTATCTATATCAATACTTATTATGGAGGTTAAGAGATCCTTTGTGACAGGTATCTATATCAATACTTATTATGGAGGTTATGAGATCCTTTGTGACGGGTATTTATGTCAATTCATATTATGATGGTAATGAAATCCTAAAAGTTTGTGACAAGTTTTTATGTCAAGACTGGTTATGGAGGTTAAAAGGTTCTTTGTGACAGGTATCTATATCAATAAATATTATGGAGTTTATGAGGTTCTTTGTGACAGGTTATTAGGGCCCCGCCGAATGGTGGATGCCCAATAGTGATCAATATGTCCGTCTGGTTGTCCATAACACATCGTGTCCGCTCTATATCTAGAGAACCGTTTTGATTTCAAAGTTTATACTTGAAATATATATTAACCAACACCAGAGGGTGTGTCATAATGTATGTTCAACTTCCTAGGTCAGAGGTCAAGGTCAAAATCTTTGGTTTCAGTTGACAACTTCATGTCCTATGGTAAAGATCGTATCCGCTCTATATCTAGAGAACCGTTATGATTTCTAAGTTTATACTTGACATGTATATTAACCAACACCAGAGGGTTTGTCATAATGCATGTATAACTTCCTAGGTCAAAGGGCAAGGTCAAACACTTTGGTTTCAGTTAACAACCCCATGTCCTATCATAAAGATCGTGTCCGCTCTATATCTAGAGAACCGTTATGATTTCAAAGTTTATACTTGACATGTATATTAACCAACACCAGAGGGTGTGTCATAATGTATGTACAACTTCCCAGGTAAAAGGTCCTTTGTGACAGGTAATAAGGGCCCCGCCGAATGGTAGACGCCCTATAGTGATCAGTACGTCCGTCTGTCCATAACAAATCATGTCCACTCTATATCTAGAGAACCGTTATGATTTCAAAGTTTATACTTGACATATATATTAACCAACACCAGAGGATGTGTCATAATGTATGTACAACTTCCTAGGTCAGAGGTCAAGGTCAAAATCTTTGGTTTCAGTTGACAACTACATGTCCTATGGTAAAGATCGTATCCGCTCTATATCTAGAGAACCGTTATGATTTCTAAGTTTATACTTGACATGTATATTAACCAACACCAGAGGGTTTGTCATAATGCATATATAACTTCCTAGGTCAAAGGGCAAGGTCAAACACTTTGTTTCAGTTAACAACCCCATGTCCTATCATAAAGATCGTGCCGCTCTATATCTAGAGAACCGTTATGATTTCAAAGTTTATACTGGACATGTATATTAACCAACACCAGAGGGTGTGTCATAATGTATGTACAACTTCCTAGGTCAAAGGTCCTTTGTGACAGGTAATTAGGGCCCGGCCGAATGGTGGACGCCCTATAGTGATCAGTATGTCCGTCCGTCTGTCCATAACACATCGTGTCCGCTCTATATCTAGAGAACCGTTTTGATTTCAAAGTTTATACTTGAAATATATATTAACCAACACCAGAGGGTGTGTCATAATGTATGTTCAACTTCCTAGGTCAGAGGTCAAGGTCAAAATCTTTGGTTTCAGTTGACAACTTCATGTCCTATGGTAAAGATCGTATTCGCTCTATATCTAGAGAACCGTTATGATTTCTAAGTTTATACTTGACATGTATATTAACCAACACCAGAGGGTTTGTCATAATGCATGTATAACTTCCTAGGTCAAAGGGCAAGGTCAAACACTTTGGTTTCAGTTAACAACCCCATGTCCTATCATAAAGATCGTGTCCGCTCTATATCTAGAGAACCGTTATGATTTCAAAGTTTATACTTGACATGTATATTAACCAACACCAGAGGGTGTGTCATAATGTATGTACAACTTCCTAGGTAAAAGGTCCTTTGTGACAGGTAATAAGGGCCCCGCCGAATGGTAGACGCCCTATAGTGATCAGTACGTCCGTCTGTCCATAACAAATCATGTCCACTCTATATCTAGAGAACCGTTATGATTTCAAAGTTTATACTTGACATATATATTAACCAACACCAGAGGATGTGTCATAATGTATGTACAACTTCCTAGGTCAGAGGTCAAGGTCAAAATCTTTGGTTTCAGTTGACAACTACATGTCCTATGGTAAAGATCGTATCCGCTCTATATCTAGAGAACCGTTATGATTTCTAAGTTTATACTTGACATGTATATTAACCAACACCAGAGGGTTTGTCATAATGCATATATAACTTCCTAGGTCAAAGGGCAAGGTCAAACACTTTGTTTCAGTTAACAACCCCATGTCCTATCATAAAGATCGTGCCGCTCTATATCTAGAGAACCGTTATGATTTCAAAGTTTATACTGGACATGTATATTAACCAACACCAGAGGGTGTGTCATAATGTATGTACAACTTCCTAGGTCAAAGGTCCTTTGTGACAGGTAATTAGGGCCCGGCCGAATGGTGGACGCCCTATAGTGATCAGTATGTCCGTCCGTCTGTCCATAACAAATCGTGTCCACTCTATATCTAGAGAACCGTTATGATTTCAAAGTTTATACTTGACATATATATTAACCAACACCAGAGGGTTTGTCATAATGTATGTATAACTTCCTAGGTCAAAAGGGCAAGGTCAAACACTTTGGTTTCAGTTGACAACCCAATGTCCTATGATTAAGATCGAGTCAGCTCTATATCTAGAGAACCGTTATGATTTCAAAGTTTATACTTGACATGTATATTAACAAACACCAGAGGGTGTGTCATAATGTATGTACAACTTCCTAGGTCAAAGGTCAAGGTCAAAATTTTTGGTCTAGGTTGACAACCCCATATCCTATGGTAAAGATACAAATTTTTTACCACACATTATTCACAGCAGGCCCACAGAGATGGCTCCCATCTCAATGATATCTTGTTATATCAATTCTTATTATACAGGTTTTGATGTCCTTTTTGACAGGTATTTATGTCGATGTCGCAATATTTCTCAGTTGCAGCATTTATAACATCTGTAGTCTTTTCTAAAGACTCTCTCTGCCATTTAGCTCACAGTTCATATATATATCATGGACTTAGGATAATTTGTGAGAGGGGCAAGGTGTCCTATGGAAACAAATTCTTGTTCAAGGTTTATAAATTAGTAACCTTCAAGATTTGCTTAAAAATAGAAAAAAAATTTGCTTTCAAGTGAACATTAATTAATTACATGTTAAACCTTATGAGACTTACATTCAAGTTGGTTGGTCTCTGGTGGATAGTTGTTACATTGGCAATCATACCACATTTTCTTTTTATATAAACCTTATGTGACTTACATTCAGGTTGGTTGGTCTCTGGTGGATAGTTGTTACATTGGCAATCATACCACATCATCTCTTTTTATATTAACCTTATGTGACTTACATTCAAGTTGGTTGGTCTCTGGTGGATAGTTGTTACATTTGCAATTATACCACATCATCTCTTTTTATATTAACCTTATGTGACTTACATTCAAGTTGGTTGGTCTCTGGTGGATAGTTGTTACATTGGCAATCATACCACATCTTCTTTTTAGCTCACCTGGCCCATAGGGCCAAGTGAGTTTTTCTCATCACTTGGCGTCCGTCGTCCGTCGTCCGTTAACTTTTACAAATATCTTCTCCTCTGAAACTACTTGGCCAAATTTAACCAAACTTGGCCACAATCATCATTATGGTATCTAGTTTAAGGAAATATGTCCGGTGACCCGGCCAACCAACCAAGATGGCCTCCATGGCTAAAAATAGAACATAGGGGTAAAATGTAGATTTTGGCTTATATCTCTGAAACCAAAGCATTTAGAGCAAATCTGACAGGAAGTAAAATTGTTTATCAGATAAAGATCTATCTGCCCTGAAATTTTCAGATGAATCGGACAACCCGTTGTTTGGTTGCTGCCCCTGAATTGGTAATTTTAAGGAAATTTTGCCGTGTTTGGTTATTATCTTGAATATTATTATAGATAGAGATAAACTGTAAACAGCAATTATGTTCTGCAAAGTAAGATCTTCAAATAAGTCAACTTGACCAAAAAGGTCAGTTGACCCCTTAAGGAGTTATTGCCCTTTATAGTCAATTTTTAACCATTTTTCGTAAATTTTTGTAGTCTTTTACAAAAATCTTCTCCTCTGAAACTACTAAGACAAATTTAAACAAACTTGTCCACAATCATCATTAGGGTATCTAGGTTAAAACATGTGTCCCATGAACCCTGCCTGCGAACCAAGATGGCCGACATAGCTAAAAAATAGTACATAGGGTAAAATGCAGTTTTTGGCTCACATCTCTGAAACCAAATCATTTAGAGCTAATCTGAGGAGGATAAAATTGTTCATTAGGTCAAGATTTATCTGCCCTGAAATTTTCAGACCAATCAGGCAATGAGTTGTTGGGTTGCTGCCCCTGAATTGGTAATTTTAAGAAAATTTTGCCGTTTTTGGTTATTATCTTGAATATTATTATAGATAGAGATAAACTGTAAACAGCTATAATGTACAGCAAAGTAAGATCTACAAATAAGTCATCATGACCTAAATTGTTAATTCACCCCTTAAGGAGTCATTGCCCTTTATAGTCAATTTTTTACAATTTTCATAAATTTTGTAAATTTTTGTAAATTTTTACAAAATATTTTCCACTGTAACTACTGGGCCAAGTTCATTATAGATAGAGATAATTGTAAGCAGCAATAATGTTCAGTAAAGTAAGATCTACAAACACATCACCATCACCAAAACACAATTTTGTCATGAATCCATATGTGTCCTTTGTTTAATATGCACATAGACCAAGGTGAGCGACACAGGCTCTTTAGAGCCTCTAGTTATATTAACCTTATGTGACGTACATTCCAGTTGGTTGGTCTCTGGTGGATAGTTGTTACATTGGCAATTATACCACATCATCCCTTTTTATATTAACCTTATGTGACTTACATTCAAGTTGGTTGGTCTCTGGTGGATAGTTGTTACATTGGCAATTATACCACATCTTTTTTATATTAACCTTATGTGAATTACATTCAAGTTGGTTGGTCTCTGTTGGACAGTTGTTACATTGGCAATTATACCACATCATCCCTTTTTATATTAACCTTATGTGACTTACATTCAAGTTGGTTGGTCTCTGGTGAATAGTTGTTACATTGGCAATTATACCACATCTTTTTTATATTAACCCTATGTGACTTACATTCAAGTTGGTTGGTCTCTGGTGGATAGTTGTTACATTGGCAATTATACCACATCTTTTTGATATTAACCTTATGTGACTTACATTCAAGTTGGTTGGTCTCTGGTGGATAGTTGTTACATTAGCAATTATACCACATCATCTCTTTATATTAACCTTATGTGACTTACATTCAAGTTGGTCGGTCTCTGGTGGATAGTTGTTACATTGGCAATTATACCACATTATCTCTTTATATTAACCTTATGTGACTTACATTCAAGTTGGTTGGTCTCTGGTGGATAGTTGTTACATTGGCAATTATACCACATCTCTTTTATATTATCCTGATGTGACTTACATTCAAGTTGGTTGGTCTCTGGTTGATAGTTGTTACATTGGCAATCATACCACATCATGTCTTTTTATATTAACATTTTGTGACTTACATTGTTGGTTGGTCTCTGTTGGACAGTTGTTACATTGGCAATTATACCACATCAGCTCTTTTTATATTAACCTTATGTGACTTACATTCAAGTTGGTTGGTCTCTGGTGGATAGTAGTTACATTGGCAATTATACCACATCTTGTCTTTTTATATTAACCTTTTGTGACTTACATTGTTGGTAGGTCTCTGGTGGACAGTTGTTACATTAACAATTATACCACATCAGCTCTTTTTATATTAAACTTATGTGAATTACATTCAAGTTGGTTGGTCTCAGGTGGATAGTTGTTACATTGGCAATTATACAACATCTTTTTTATATAAACCTTATGTGACTTACATTCTGGTTGGTTGGTCTCTGGTGGATAGTTGTTACATTGGCAATTATACCACATCATCCCTTTTTATATTAACTTTATGTGACTTACATTCAAGTTGGTTGGTCTCTGGTGGATAGTTGTTACATTGGCCATTATACCACATCATCTCTTTTTATATTAACCTTATGTGACTTACATTCAAGTTGGTTGGTCTCTGGTGGATAGTTGTTACATTGGCAATTATACCACATCTTTTTTTATATTAACCTTATGTGACTTACATTCAAGTTGGTTGGTCTCTGGTGTATAGTTGTTACATTGGCAATTATACCACATCACATCTTTATATTAACCTTATGTGACTTACATTCAAGCTGGTTGGTCTCTGGTGGATAGTTGTTACATTGGCAATTATACCACATCATCTCTTTTTATATTAACCTGATGTGACTTGCAATCAAGTTGGTTGGTCTCTGGTGGATAGTTGTTACATTGACAATTATACCACATCTTCTCTTTTTATATTAAACTTATGCGACTTACATTCAAGTTGGTTGGTCTCTGGTGGATAGTTGTTACATTGGCAATTATACCACATCATCCCTTTTTATATTAACCTTATGTGACTAACATTAAAGTTGGTTGGTCTCTGGTGGATAGTTGTTACATTGGCAATTATACCACATCTTTTTTATATTAATCTTATGTGACTTACATTCAAGTTGGTTGGTCTCCGGTGGATAGTTGTTACATGGGCAATTATACCACATCATCTCTTTATATTAAACTTATGTGACTAACATTCAAGTTGGTTGGTCTCTGGTGAATATTTGTTACATTGGCACTTATACCACATCATCTCTTTTTATATTAACCTTATGTGACTTACAATCAAGTTGGTTGGTCTCTGGTGGATAGTTGTTACATTGGCAATCATACCACATCTTCTTTTTATATTAACCTTATGTGACTTACATTCAAGTTGGTTGGTCTCTGGTGGATAGTTGTTACATTGGCAATTATACCACATCATCTCTTTTTATATTAACCTTATGTGACTTACATTCAAGTTGGTTGGTCTCTGGTGGATAGTTGTTACATTGGCAATTATACCACATCTTTTTTTAAATTAACCTTATGTGAATTACATTCAAGTTGGTTGGTCTCTGTTGTATAGTTGTTACATTGGCAATTATACCACATCACATCTTTCTATTAACATTATGTAACTTACATTCAAGTTGGTTGGTCTCTGGTGGATAGTTGTTACATTGGCAATTATACCACATCATCTCTTCTTATATTAACCTGATGTGACTTGCAATCAAGTTGGTTGGTCTCTGGTGGATAGTTGTTAGATTGGCAATCATACCACATCTTCTTTTTATATTAACCTTTTGTGACTTACATTCAAGTTGATTGGTCTCTTGTGGATAGTTGTTACATTGGCAATTATACCACATCATCTCTTTTTATATTAAACTTATGTGACTTACAATCAAGTTGGTTGGTCTCTGGTGGATAGTTGTTACATTAGCAATTATACCACATCATCCCTTTTTATATTAACCTTATGTGATTTACATTCAAGTTGGTTGGTCTTTGGTGGATAGTTGTTACATTGGCAATTATACCACATCTTTTTTATATTAACCTTATGTGACTTACATTCAAGTTGGTTGGTCTCTGGTGGATAGTTGTTACATTGGCAATTATACCACATCATGTCTTTTTATATTAACTTTTTGTGACTTACATTATTGGTTGGTCTCTGTTGGACAGTTGTTACATTGACAATTATACCACATCAGCTCTTTTTATATGAACCTTATGTGACTTACATTCAAGTTGATTGGTCTCAGGTGGATAGTTGTTACTTTGGCAATTATACAACATCTTTTTTATATTAAGCTTATGTGACTTACATTCTAGTTGGTTGGTCTCTGGTGGATAGTTGTTACATTGGCAATTATACCACATCATCCCTTTTTATAATAACTTTATGTGACTTAAATTCAAGTTGGTTGGTCTCTGGTGGGTAGTTGTTATATTGGCAATTATACCACATCATCTCTTTTTATATTAACCTTATGTGACTTACATTCAAGTTGGTTGGTCTCTGGTGGATAGTTGTTACATTGGCAATTATACCACATCTTTTTTTATATTAACCTTATGTGACTTACATTCAAGTTGGTTGGTCTCTGGTGGATAGTAGTTACATTGGCAATTATACCACATCTTGTCTTTTTATATTAACCTTTTGTGACTTACATTGTTGGTAGGTCTCTGGTGGACAGTTGTTACATTGGCAATTATACCACATCATCTCTTTTTATATTAACCTTATGTGACTTACAATCAAGTTGGTTGGTCTCTGGTGGATAGTTGTTACATTGGCAATCATATCACATCTTCTTTTTATATTAACCTTATGTGACTTACATTCAAGTTGGTTGGTCTCTGGTGGATAGTTGTTACATTGGCAATTATACCACATCATCTCTTTTTATATTAACCTTATGTGACTTACATTCAAGTTGGTTGGTCTCTGGTGGATAGTTGTTACATTGGCAATTATACCACATCTTTTTTTATATTAACCCTATGTGACTTACATTCAAGTTGGTTGGTCTCTGGTGTATAGTTGTGACATTGGCAATTATACCACATCACATCTTTCTATTAACCTTATGTAACTTACATTCAAGTTGGTTGGTCTCTGGTGGATAGTTGTTACATTGGCAATTATACCACATCATCTCTTTTTATATTAACCTGATGTGACTTGCAATCAAGTTGGTTGGTCTCTGGTGGATAGTTGTTAGATTGGCAATCATACCACATCTTCTTTTTATATTAACCTTTTGTGACTTACATTCAAGTTGATTGGTCTCTTGTGGATAGTTGTTACATTGGCAATTATACCACATCTTGTCTTTTTATATTAACCTTTTGTGACTTACATTGTTGGTAGGTCTCTGGTGGACAGTTGTTACATTGACAATTATACCACATCAGCTCTTTTTATATTAACCTTATGTGAATTACATTCAAGTTGGTTGGTCTCAGGTGGATAGTTGTTACATTGGCAATTATACAACATCTTTTTTATATTAACCTTATGTGACTTACATTCTAGTTGGTTGGTCTCTGGTGGATAGTTGTTACATTGGCAATTATACCACATCATCCCTTTTTATATTAACTTTATGTGACTTACATTCAAGTTGGTTGGTCTCTGGTGGATAGTTGTTACATTGGCAATTATACCACATCATCTCTTTTTATATTAACCTGATGTGACTTACATTCAAGTTGGTTGGTCTCTGGTGGATAGTTGGTACATTGGCAATTATACCACATCTTTTTTTATATTAACCTTATGTGACTTACATTCAAGTTGGTTGGTCTCTGGTGTATAGTTGTTACATTGGCAATTATACGACATCACATCTTTATATTAACCTTATGTGACTTACATTCAAGCTGGTTGGTCTCTGGTGGATAGTTGTTACATTGGCAATTATACCACATCATCTCTTTTTATATTAACCTGATGTGACTTGCAATCAAGTTGGTTGGTCTCTGGTGGATAGTTGTTACATTGGCAATTATACCACATCATCCCTTTTTATATTAACCTTATGTGACTTACAATCAAGTTGGTTGGTCTCTGGTGGATAGTTGTTACATTGGCAATTATACCACATCTTTTTTATATTAATCTTATGTGACTTACATTTAAGTTGGTTGGTCTCCGGTGGATAGTTGTTATAGGGGCAATTATACCACATCATCTCTTTATATTAAACTTATGTGACTAACATTCAAGTTGGTTGGTCTCTGCTGGATATTTGTTACATTGGCAATTATACCACATCATCTCTTTTTATATTAACCTTATGTGACTTACAATCAAGTTGGTTGGTCTCTGGTGGATAGTTGTTACATTGGCAATCATACCACATCTTCTTTCTATATTAACCTTATGTGACTTACATTCAAGTTGGTTGGTCTCTGGTGGATAGTTGTTACATTGGCAATTAAACCACATCATCTCTTTTTATATTAACCTTATGTGACTTACAATCAAGTTGGTTGGTCTCTGGTGGATAGTTGTTACATTGGCAATTATACCACATCTTTTTTATATTAACCTTATGTGACTTACATTCAAGTTGGTTGGTCTCTGGTGGATAGTTGTTACATTGGCAATTATACCACATCATGTCTTTTTATATTAACTTTTTGTGACTTACATTATTGGTTGGTCTCTGGTGGACAGTTGTTACATTGACAATTATACCACATCAGCTCTTTTTATATGAACCTTATGTGACTTACATTCAAGTTGGTTGGTATCCGGTGGATAGTTGTTACATGGGCAATTATACCACATCATCTCTTTATATTAAACTTATGTGACTAACATTCAAGTTGGTTGGTCTCTGGTGGATATTTGTTACATTGGCAATTATACCACATCATCTCTTTTTATATTAACCTTATGTGACTTACAATCAAGTTGGTTGGTCTCTGGTGGATAGTTGTTACATTGGCAATCATACCACATCTTCTTTTTATATTAACCTTATGTGACTTACATTCAAGTTGGTTGGTCTCTGGTGGATAGTTGTTACATTGGCAATTATACCACATCTTTTTTATATAAACCTTATGTGACTTACATTCAAGTTGGTTGATCTCTGGTGGATAGTTGTTACATTGGCAATTATACCACATCTTTTTTTATATTAACCTTATGTGACTTACATTCAAGTTGGTTGGTCTCTGGTGTATAGTTGTTACATTGGCAATTATACCACATCACATCTTTCTATTAACCTTATGTAACTTACATTCAAGTTGGTTGGTCTCATGTTGATAGTTGTTACATTGGCAATTATACCACATCATCTCTTTTTATATTAACCTGATGTGACTTGCAATCAAGTTGGTTGGTCTCTGGTGGATAGTTGTTAGATTGGCAATCATACCACATCTTCTTTTTATATTAACCTTTTGTGACTTACATTCAAGTTGATTGGTCTCTTGTGGATAGTTGTTACATTGGCAATTATACCACATCATCTCTTTTTATATTAACCTTATGCGACTTACAATCAAGTTGGTTGGTCTCTGGTGGATAGTTGTTACATTAGCAATTATACCACATCATCCCTTTTTATATTAACCTTATGTGACTTACATTCAAGTTGGTTGGTCTCTGGTGGATAGTTGTTACATTGGCAATTATACCACATCTTTTTTATATTAACCTTATGTGACTTACATTCAAGTTGGTTGGTCTCTGGTGGATAGTTGTTACATTGGCAATTATACCACATCATGTCTTTTTATATTAACTTTTTGTGACTTACATTATTGGTTGGTCTCTGGTGGACAGTTGTTACATTGACAATTATACCACATCAGCTCTTTTTATATGAACCTTATGTGACTTACATTCAAGTTGGTTGGTCTCCGGTGGATAGTTGTTACATGGGCAATTATACCACATCATCTCTTTATATTAAACTTATGTGACTTACATTCAAGTTGGTTGGTCTCTGGTGGATATTTGTTACATTGGCAATTATACCACATCATCTCTTTTTATATTAACCTGATGTGACTTACAATCAAGTTGGTTGGTCTCTGGTGGATAGTTGTTACATTGGCAATCACACCACATCTTCTTTTTATATTAACCTTATGTGACATACATTCAAGTTGGTTGGTCTCTGGTGGATAGTTGTTACATTGGCAATTATACCACATCTTTTTTATATAAACCTTATGTGACTTACATTCAAGTTGATTGATCTCTGGCGGATAGTTGTTACATTGGCAATTATACCACATCTTTTTTTATATTAACCTTATGTGACTTACATTCAAGTTGGTTGGTCTCTGGTGTATAGTTGTTACATTGGCAATTATACCACATCACATCTTTCTATTAACCTTCTGTAACTTACATTCAAGTTGGTTGGTCTCATGTTGATAGTTGTTACATTGGCAATTATACCACATCATCTCTTTGTATATTAACCTGATGTGACTTGCAATCAAGTTGGTTGGTCTCTGGTGGATAGTTGTTAGATTGGCAATCATACCACATCTTCTTTTTATATTAACCTTTTGTGACTTACATTCAAGTTGGTTGGTCTCATGTTGATAGTTGTTACATTGGCAATTATACCACATCACATCTTTCTATTAACCTTATGTAACTTACATTCAAGTTGGTTGGTCTCTGGTTGATAGTTGTTACATTGACAATTATTCCACATCATCTCTTTTTATATTAACCTTATGTGACTTACAATCAAGTTGGTTGGTCTCTGGTGGATAGTTGTTACATTAGCAATTATACCACATCATCCCTTTTTATATTAACCTTATGTGACTTACATTCAAGTTGGTTGGTCTCTGGTGGATAGTTGTTACATTGGCAATTATACCACATCTTTTTTATATTAACCTTATGTGACTTACATTCAAGTTGGTTGGTCTCTGGTGGATAGTTGTTACATTGGCAATTATACCACATCATCTCTTTTTATATTAACCTTATGTGACTTACATTCAAGTTGGTGGTCTCTTGTGGATAGTTGTTACATTGGCAATTATACAACATCATCTCTTTTTATATTAACCTTATGTGACTTACAATCAAGTTGGTTGGTCTCTGGTGGAAAGTTGTTACATTGGCAATTATACCACATCTTTTTTATATTAACCTTATGTGACTTACATTCAAGCTGGTTGGTCTCTGGTGGATAGTTGTTACATTGGAAATTATACCACATCATTTCTTTATATTAACCTTATGTGACTTACTTTCAAGTTGGTTGGTCTCTGGTGGATAGTTGTTACATTGGCAATTATACCACATCATCTCTTTATATTAACCTTATGTGACTTACTTTCAAGTTGGTTGGTCTCTGGTGGATAGTTGTTACATTGGCAATTATACCACATCATCTCTTTATATTAACCTTATGTGACTTACATTCAAGTTAATTGGTCTCTGCTGGATTGTTGTTACATTGACAATTATACCACATCATCTTTTTTTATATTAACCTGATGTGACTTGCAATCGAGTTGGTTGGTCTCTGGTAGATAGTTGTCAGATTGGCAATCATACCACATCATCTCTTTTTATATTAACCTTATGTGACTTACAATCAAGTTGGTTGGTCTCTGGTGGAAAGTTGTTACATTGGCAATTATACCACATCTTTTTTAAATTAACCTTATGTGACTTACATTCAAGTTGTTTGGTCTCTGGTGGATAGTTGTTACATTGGCAATTATACCACATCATCTCTTTATATTAAACTTATGTGAATTACATTCAAGTTGGTTGGTCTCTGGTGGATAGTTCTTACATTGGCAATTATACCACATCTTTTTTTATATTAACCTTATGTGACTTACATTCAAGTTGGTTGGTCTCTGGTGGATATTTGTTACATTGGCAATTATACCACATCATCTCTTTTTATATTAACCTGATATGACTTGCAATCAAGTTGGTTGGTCTCTGGTAGATAGTTGTTAGATTGGCAATCATACCACATCTTCTTTTTATATTAACCTTTTGTGACTAACATTCAAGTTGAATGGTCTCTGGTGGATAGTTGTAACATTGGGAATTATACAACATCATCCCTCTTTATATTAACCTTAGGTGACTAACATTAAAGTTGGTTGGTCTCTGATGGATAGTTGTTACATTGGCAATTATACCGCATCTTTTTTATATTAACCTTTTGTGACTTACATTCAAGTTGGTTGGTCTCTGGTGGAAAGTTGTTACATTGGCAATTATACCTCATCACATCTTTATATTAACCTTATGTGACTTACATTCAAGATGGTTGGTCTCTGGTGGATAGTTGTTACATTAACAATTATACCACATTATTTCTTTTTATATTAACCTTATGTAACTTACATTCAAGTTGGTGGTCTCTGGTGGATAGTTGTTACATTAGCAATTATACCACATCATCTCTTTTTATATTAACCTTATATGTGACTTACAATCAAGTTGGTTGGTTTCTGGTGGAAAGTTGTTACATTGGCAATTATACCACATCTTTTTTATATTAACCTTATGTGACTTACATTCAAGTTGGTTGGTCTCTGGTGGATAGTTGTAACATTGGCAATTATACCACATCATCTCTTTATATTAACCTTATGTGACTTACATTCAAGTTGTTTGGTCTCTGGTGGATAGTTGTTACATTGGCAATTATACCACATCATCGCTTTATAATAACCTTATGTGACTTACATTCAAGTTGGTTGGTCTCTGGTGGATAGTTGTTACATTGGCAATTATACCACATCATCTCTTTATATTAACCTTATGTGACTTACATTCAAGTTGGTTGGTCTCTGGTGGATAGTTGTTACATTGGCAATTATAACACATCATCTCTTTTTATATTAACCTTATGTGACTTACAATCAAGGTGGTTGGTCTCTGGTGGATAGTTGTTACATTGGCAATTATACCACATCTTTTTTATATTAACCTTATGTGACTTACATTCAAGTTGGTTGGTCTCTGGTGGATATTTCTTACATTGGCAATTATACCATATCATCTCTTTATATTAACCTTATGTGACTTACATTCAAGTTGGTTGGTCTCTGGTGGATAGTTGTTACATTGGCAATTATACCACATAATCTCTTTATATTAACCTGATGTGACTTACATTCAAGTTGGTTGGTCTCTGGTGGAAATTTGTTACATTGGCAATTATACCACATCACATCTTTATATTAACCTTATGTGACTTACATTCAAGTTGGTTGGTCTCTGGTGGATAGTTGTTACATTGGCAATCATACCACATCATCTCTTTTTATATTAACCTGATGTGACTTGCAATCAAGTTGGTTGGTCTCTGGTAGATAATTGTTAGATTGACAATCATACCACATCTTCTTTTTATATTAACCTTTTGTGACTAATATTCAAGTTGGTTGGTCTCTGGTGGATAGTTGTAATATTGCCAATTATACCACATCATCCCTTTTTATAATAACCTTATGTGACTTACATTCAAGTTGGTTGGTCTCTGGTGGATAGTTGTTCCATTGGCAATTATACCACATCTTTTTTATATTAACCTTATGTGACTTACATTCAAGTTGGTGGTCTCTTGTGGATAGTTGTTACATTGGCAATTATACCACATCATCTCTTTATATTAACCTTATGTGACTTACATTCAAGTTGGTTGGTCTCTGGTGGATAGTTGTTACATTGGCAATTATACCACATCATCTCTTTTTATATTAACTTTATATGACTTATATTCAAGTTGTCGGTCTCTTGTGGATAGTTGTTACATTGGCAATTATACCACATCATCTCTTTTTATATTACCTTATGTGACTTACAATCAAGTTGGTTGGTCTCTGGTGGAAAGTTGTTACATTGGCAATCATACCACATCATGTCTTTTTATATTAACATTTTGTGACTTACATTGTTGGTTGGTCTCTGGTGGATAGTTGTTACATTGGCAATTATACCACATCATCTCTTTATATTAACCTTATATGACTTACATTCAAGTTGGTTGGTCTCTGGTGGATAGTTGTTACATTGGCAATTATACCACATCATCTCTTTTTATATTACCTTATGTGACTTACAATAAAGTTGGTTTATCTCTGGTGGAAAGTTGTTACATTGGCAATCATACCACATCATGTCTTTTATATTAACATTTTGTGACTTACATTGTTGGTTGGTCTCTGGTGGATAGTTGTTACATTGGCAATTATACCACATCATCTCTTTATATTAACCTTATGTGACTTACATTCAAGTTGGTTGGTCTCTGGTGGATAGTTGTTCCATTGGCAATTATACCACATCTTTTTTATATTAACCTTATGTGACTTACATTCAAGTTGGTGGTCTCTTGTGGATAGTTTTTACATTGGCAATTATACCACATAATCTCTTTTTATATTAACTTTATTTGACTTATATTCAAGTTGTCGGTCTCTTGTGGATAGTTGTTACATTGGCAATTATACCACATCATCTCTTTTTATATTAACCTTATGTGACTTACAATCAAGTTGGTTGGTCTCAGGTGGAAAGTTGTTACATTGGCAATTATACCACATCTTCTCTTTTTATATTAACTTTATGTGACTTACATTCAAGTTGGTGGTCTCTTGTGGATAGTTGTTACATTGGCAATTATACCACATCATCTCTTTTTATATTAACCTTATGTGACTTACAATCAAGGTGGTTGGTCTCTGGTGGATAGTTGTTACATTGGCAATTATACCACATCTTTTTTATATTAACCTTATGTGACTTACATTCAAGTTGGTTGGTCTCTGGTGGATAGTTCTTACATTGGCAATTATACCATATCATCTCTTTATATTAACCTTATGTGACTTACATTCAAGTTGGTTGGTCTCTGGTGGATAGTTGTTACATTGGCAATTATACCACATAATCTCTTTATATTAACCTGATGTGACTTACATTCAAGTTGGTTGGTCTCTGGTGGAAATTTGTTACATTGGCAATTATACCACATCACATCTTTATATTAACCTTATGTGACTTACATTCAAGTTGGTTGGTCTCTGGTGGATAGTTGTTACATTGGCAATTATAACACATCATCTCTTTTTATATTAACCTTATGTGACTTACAATCAAGGTGGTTGGTCTCTGGTGGATAGTTGTTACATTGGCAATTATACCACATCTTTTTTATATTAACCTTATGTGACTTACATTCAAGTTGGTTGGTCTCTGGTGGATAGTTCTTACATTGGCAATTATACCATATCATCTCTTTATATTAACCTTATGTGACTTACATTTAAGTTGGTTGGTCTCTGGTGGATAGTTGTTACATTGGCAATTATACCACATAATCTCTTTATATTAACCTGATGTGACTTACATTCAAGTTGGTTGGTCTCTGGTGGAAGTTTGTTACATTGGCAATTATACCACATCACATCTTTATATTAACCTTATGTGACTTACATTCAAGTTGGTTGGTCTCTGGTGGATAGTTGTTACATTGGCAATCATACCACATCATCTCTTTTTATATTAACCTGATGTGACTTGCAATCAAGTTGGTTGGTCTCTGGTAGATAGTTGTTAGATTGGCAATCATACCACATCTTCTTTTTATATTAACCTTTTGTGACTAACATTCAAGTTGGTTGGTCTCTGGTGGATAGTTGTAATATTGGCAATTATACCACATCATCCCTTTTTATATTAAACTTATGTGACTTACATTCAAGTTGGTTAATCTCTGGTGGATAGTTGTTCCATTGGCAATTATACCACATCTTTTTTATATTAACCTTATGTGACTTACATTCAAGTTGGTTGGTCTCTGGTGGATAGTTATTACATTGGCAATTATACCACATCATCTCTTTATATTAACCTTATGTGACTTACATTCAAGTTGGTTGGTCTCTGTTTGATAGTTGTTACATTGGCAATTATACCACATCATCTCTTTTTATATTAACTTTATATGACTTATATTCAAGTTGTCGGTCTCTTGTGGATAGTTGTTACATTGGCAATTATACCACATCATCTCTTTTTATATTACCTTATGTGACTTACAATCAAGTTGGTTGGTCTCTGGTGGAAAGTTGTTACATTGGCAATCATACCACATCATGTCTTTTTATATTAACATTTTGTGACTTACATTGTTGGTTGGTCTCTGGTGGATAGTTGTTACATTGGCAATTATACCACATCATCTCTTTATATTAACCTTATATGACTTACATTCAAGTTGGTTCGTCTCTGGTGGATAGTTTTTACATTGGCAATTATACCACATCATCTCTTCATATTAACCTTATATGACTTACATTCAAGTTGGTTGATCTCTGGTGGATAGTTGTTACATTGGCAATTATACCACATCATCTCTTTATATTAACCTTATGTGACTTACAT
Source organism: Mytilus californianus (assembly GCF_021869535.1). Classification (NCBI taxonomy): domain Eukaryota; kingdom Metazoa; phylum Mollusca; class Bivalvia; order Mytilida; family Mytilidae; genus Mytilus; species Mytilus californianus. The sequence goes on from NW_026262670.1 coordinate 7,244,258, forward strand.
TCAAGTTGGTTGGTCTCTGGTGGATAGTTGTTACATTGGCAATTATACCACATCATCTGTTTTTATATTAACTTTATATGACTTATATTCAAGTTGTCGGTCTCTTGTGGATAGTTGTTACATTGGCAATTATACCACATCATCTCTTTTTATATTACCTTATGTGACTTACAATCAAGTTGGTTGATCTCTGGTGGAAAGTTGTTACATTGGCAATCATACCACATCATGTCTTTTATATTAACATTTTGTGACTTACATTGTTGGTTGGTCTCTGGTGGATAGTTGTTACATTGGCAATTATACCACATCATCTCTTTATATTAACCTTATGTGACTTACATTCAAGTTGGTTGGTCTCTGGTGGATAGTTGTTCCATTGGCAATTATACCACATCTTTTTTATATTAACCTTATGTGACTTACATTCAAGTTGGTGGTCTCTTGTGGATAGTTTTTACATTGGCAATTATACCACATCAGCTCTTTTTATATTAACTTTATTTGACTTATATTCAAGTTGTCGGTCTCTTGTGGATAGTTGTTACATTGGCAATTATACCACATCATCTCTTTTTATATTAACCTTATGTGACTTACAATCAAGTTGGTTGGTCTCTGGTGGAAAGTTGTTACATTGGCAATTATATCACATCTTCTCTTTTTATATTAACCTTATGTGACTTACATTCAAGTTGGTTGGTCTCTGGTGGATAGTTGTTAGATTGGCAATCATACCACATCATGTCTTTTTATATTAACATTTTGTGACTTACATTGTTGGTTGGTCTCTGGTGGATAGTTGTTACATTGGCAATTATACCACATCATCTCTTTATATTAACCTTATATGACTTACATTCAAGTTGATTGGTCTCTGGTGGACAGTTGTTACATTGGCAATCATACCACATCATATCTCTTTATATTAACCTTATGTGACTTACATTCAAGTTGGTTGGTCTCTTGTGGATAGTTGTTACATTGGCAATCATACCACATCATCTCTTTATATTAACCTTATGTGACTTACATTGTTGGTTGGTCTCTGGTGGATAGTTGTTACATTGGCAATCATACCACATCATCTCTTTTTATATTAACCTTATGTGACTTACATTCAAGTTGGTTGGTCTCTGGTGGATAGTTGTTACATTGGCAATCATACCACTTCATCTCTTTTTATATTAACCTTATGTGACTTACATTGTTGGTTGGTCTCTGGTGGATAGTTGTTACAATTATACCACATCTTCTCTTTTTATATTAACCTTATGTGACTAACATTGTAGTTGGTTGATCTCTGGTGGATAGTTGTTACAATTATACCACATCTTCTCTTTTTATATTAACCTTATGTGACTTACATTCAAGTTGGTTGGTCTCTGGTGGATAGTTGTTACATTGGCAATTATACCACATCTTTTTTTATATTAACCTTATGTGACTTACATTCAAGTTGGTTGGTCTCTGGTGGATAGTTGTTACATTGGCAATTATACCACATTATTTCTTTTTATATTAACCTTATGTGACTTACATTCAAGTTGGTGGTCTCTGGTGGATAGTTGTTACATTAGCAATTATACCACATCATCTCTTTTTATATTAACCTGATATGTGACTTACAATCAAGTTGGTTGGTCTCTGGTGGAAAGTTGTTACATTGGCAATCATACCACATCTTTTTTATATTAACCTTATGTGACTTACATTCAAGTTGGTTGGTCTCTGGTGGATAGTTGTAACATTGGCAATTATACCACATCATCTCTTTATATTAACCTTATGTGACTTACATTCAAGTTGTTTGGTCTCTGGTGGATAGTTGTTACATTGGCAATTATACCACATCATCTCTTTATAATAACCTTATGTGACTAACATTCAAGTTGGTTGGTCTCTGGTGGATAGTTGTTACATTGGCAATTATACCACATCATCTCTTTATATTAACCTTATGTGACTTACATTCAAGTTGGTTGGTCTCTGGTGGATAGTTGTTACATTGGCAATTATAACACATCATCTCTTTTTATATTAACCTTATGTGACTTAAAATCAAGGTGGTTGGTCTCTGGTGGATAGTTGTTACAATGGCAATTATACCACATCTTTTTTATATTAACCTTATGTGACTTACATTCAAGTTGGTTGGTCTCTGGTGGATAGTTGTTACATTGGCAATTATACCACATCATCTCTTTATATTAACCTTATGTGACTTACATTCAAGTTGGTTGGTCTCTGGTGGATAGTTGTTACATTGGCAATTATAACACATCATCTCTTTTTATATTAACCTTATGTGACTTAAAATCAAGGTGGTTGGTCTCTGGTGGATAGTTGTTACAATGGCAATTATACCACATCTTTTTTATATTAACCTTATGTGACTTACATTCAAGTTGGTTGGTCTCTGGTGGATAGTTCTTACATTGGCAATTATACCATATCATCTCTTTATATTAACCTTATGTGACTTACATTCAAGTTGGTTGGTCTCTGGTGGATAGTTGTTACATTGGCAATTATACCACATAATCTCTTTATATTAACCTGATGTGACTTACATTCAAGTTGGTTGGTCTCTTGTGGAAATTTGTTACATTGGCAATTATACCACATCACATCTTTATATTAACCTTATGTGACTTACATTCAAGTTGGTTGGTCTCTGGTGGATAGTTGTTATATTGGCAATCATACCACATCATCTCTTTTTATATTAACCTGATGTGACTTGCAATCAAGTTGGTTGGTCTCTGGTAGATAGTTGTTAGATTGGCAATCATACCACATCTTCTTTTTATATTAACCTTTTGTGACTAACATTCAAGTTGGTTGGTCTCTGGTGGATAGTTGTAATATTGGCAATTATACCACATCATCCCTTTTTATATTAACCTTATGTGACTTACATTCAAGTTGGTTGGTCTCTGGTGGATAGTTGTTCCATTGGCAATTATACCACATCTTTTTTATATTAACCTTATATGACTTACATTCAAGTTGGTGGTCTCTTGTGGATAGTTGTTACATTGGCAATTATACCACATCATCTCTTTATATTAACCTTATGTGACTTACATTCAAGTTGGTTGGTCTCTGGTGGATAGTTGTTACATTGGCAATTATACCACATCATCTCTTTTTATATTAACTTTATATGACTTATATTCAAGTTGTCGGTCTCTTGTGGATAGTTGTTACATTGGCAATTATACCACATCATCTCTTTTTATATTACCTTATGTGACTTACAATCAAGTTGGTTGGTCTCTGGTGGAAAGTTGCTACATTGGCAATCATACCACATCATGTCTTTTTATATTAACATTTTGTGACTTACATTGTTGGTTGGTCTCTGGTGGATAGTTGTTACATTGGCAATTATACCACATCATCTCTTTATATTAACCTTATATGACTTACATTCAAGTTGGTTGGTCTCTGGTGGATAGTTGTTACATTGGCAATTATACCACATCATCTCTTCATATTAACCTTATATGACTTACATTCAAGTTGGTTGGTCTCTGGTGGATAGTTGTTACATTGGCAATTATACCACATCATCTCTTTATATTAACCTTATGTGACTTACATTCAAGTTGGTTGGTCTCTGGTGGATAGTTGTTACATTGGCAATTATACCACATCATCTCTTTTTATATTAACTTTATATGACTTATATTCAAGTTGTTGGTCTCTTGTGGATAGTTGTTACATTGGCAATTATACCACATCATCTCTTTTTATATTACCTTATGTGACTTACAATCAAGTTGGTTGGTCTCTGGTGGAAAGTTGTTACATTGGCAATCATACCACATCTTCTTTTTATATTAACCTTTTGTGACTTACATTGTTGGTTGGTCTCTGGTGGATAGTTGTAATATTGGCAATTATACCACATCATCCCTTTTTATATTAACCTTATGTGACTTACATTCAAGTTGGTTGGTCTCTGGTGGATAGTTGTTCCATTGGCAATTATACCACATCTTTTTTATATTAACCTTATATGACTTACATTCAAGTTGGTGGTCTCTTGTGGATAGTTGTTACATTGGCAATTATACCACATCATCTCTTTATATTAACCTTATGTGACTTACATTCAAGTTGGTTGGTCTCTGGTGGATAGTTGTTACATTGGCAATTATACCACATCATCTCTTTTTATATTAACTTTATATGACTTATATTCAAGTTGTCGGTCTCTTGTGGATAGTTGTTACATTGGCAATTATACCACATCATCTCTTTTTATATTACCTTATGTGACTTACAATCAAGTTGGTTGGTCTCTGGTGGAAAGTTGCTACATTGGCAATCATACCACATCATGTCTTTTTATATTAACATTTTGTGACTTACATTGTTGGTTGGTCTCTGGTGGATAGTTGTTACATTGGCAATTATACCACATCATCTCTTTATATTAACCTTATATGACTTACATTCAAGTTGGTTGGTCTCTGGTGGATAGTTGTTACATTGGCAATTATACCACATCATCTCTTCATATTAACCTTATATGACTTACATTCAAGTTGGTTGGTCTCTGGTGGATAGTTGTTACATTGGCAATTATACCACATCATCTCTTTATATTAACCTTATGTGACTTACATTCAAGTTGGTTGGTCTCTGGTGGATAGTTGTTACATTGGCAATTATACCACATCATCTCTTTTTATATTAACTTTATATGACTTATATTCAAGTTGTTGGTCTCTTGTGGATAGTTGTTACATTGGCAATTATACCACATCATCTCTTTTTATATTACCTTATGTGACTTACAATCAAGTTGGTTGGTCTCTGGTGGAAAGTTGTTACATTGGCAATCATACCACATCATGTCTTTTATATTAACATTTTGTGACTTACATTGTTGGTTGGTCTCTGGTGGATAGTTGTTACATTGGCAATTATACCACATCATCTCTTTATATTAACCTTATGTGACTTACATTCAAGTTGGTTGGTCTCTAGTGGATAGTTGTTCCATTGGCAATTATACCACATCTTTTTTATATTAACCTTATGTGACTTACATTCAAGTTGGTGGTCTCTTGTGGATAGTTTTTACATTGGCAATTATACCACATCATCTCTTTTTATATTAACTTTATTTGACTTATATTCAAGTTGTCGGTCTCTTGTGGATAGTTGTTACATTGGCAATTATACCACATCATCTCTTTTTATATTAACCTAATGTGACTTACAATCAAGTTGGTTGGTCTCTGGTGGAAAGTTGTTACATTGGCAATTATACCACATCTTCTCTTTTTATATTAACCTTATGTGACTTACATTCAAGTTGGTTGGTCTCTGGTGGATAGTTGTTAGATTGGCAATCATACCACATCATGTCTTTTTATATTAACATTTTGTGACTTACATTGTTGGTTGGTCTCTGGTGGATAGTTGTTACATTGGCAATTATACCACATCATCTCTTTATATTAACCTTATATGACTTACATTCAAGTTGATTGGTCTCTGGTGGACAGTTGTTACATTGGCAATCATACCACATCATATCTCTTTATATTAACCTTATGTGACTTACATTCAAGTTGGTTGGTCTCTGGTGGATAGTTGTTACATTGGCAATTATACCACATCATCTCTTTATATTAACCTTATGTGACTTACATTGTTGGTTGGTCTCTGGTGGATAGTTGTTACATTGGCAATCATACCACATCATCTCTTTTTATATTAACCTTATGTGACTTACATTCAAGTTGGTTGGTCTTTGGTGGATAGTTGTTACATTGGCAATCATACCACATCATCTCTTTTTATATTAACCTTATGTGACTTACATTGTTGGTTGGTCTCTGGTGGATAGTTGTTACATTGGCAATCATACCACATCATCTCTTTTTATATTAACCTTATGTGACTTACATTCAAGTTGGTTGGTCTCTGGTGGATAGTTGTTACATTGGCAATCATACCACATCATCTCTTTTTATATTAACCTTATGTGACTTACATTCAAGTTGGTTGGTCTCTGGTGGATAGTTGTTACATTGACAATTATCAGGGCCGTAACTACGTTGAGGCAAATGAGGCAAATGCATCATGTTGGAAATTTCAATAACAACAAAAAATAAGTTGAAACAAAAGCTTGTTTTCATATCAAATTGTTTTCACTGCGAATGTCTTTCACGAGGCAAGTTCTGTTCACCTCTGACGTCACCCCTGTTTTTTCATGATCCATGTTTCTCATTTATTTTTAATTTTAAGTGTTGATTGTCTATTGTTTGTCGTTATTTGTCTAATATGTTTCCGGGTTTGTCTTTCTGCTTTGCGTAGACTTGAGACTTGGGAAAGATCTACGATGACGGGTGAACGGTTGTGTGGTTTGGCAATGTTACATGAGGGTATGGTTTGGGGGGAGGGGGGGTTTGTATTCTATAATTTTTTCGCTCATTATTCTTTATCTTTAAAAAAAAGGCTATTCTCTAATTACTTGATAACTGTATTCTGGACATTGTTCTTTTCTGTAATCAGTATATTTAAGTCTCCCAAACGAAGTTTGGGAAGACTTATTGTTTTTGCTCAGTTCTTCTTATTATTATTATTATTATTCCTCTTCCTCTTCCTCTTCCGCCGCTTTTAAATTTGAACTTGTCCGCACCCGTTCTCCAAAACCGCTTGTCAGATTAACTTAGGGTTTCACAATATGTTAGACTAACATGTCTAGTGGTGCAATCAGGGTTTTGTTTGTGCAAGGGGGTTTATGAAGGGGTACTTTGAGGAGCAAAAAAAAGAGAGGGTTTTACTATAGAACCCTATGGGATTTTATTTTTTTTAATTTTTAAATGATTATAAATTGAAAACCGTTTGGGATAGACACAATCTTTTTAATTGAAAATGTTCTAAATGATAAAACCCATTAAATGAAATACAGGGTTAGTCCCCAGGGGTCATCCCGACCCCCTGCCATTTAAGAAAGTTCTAATACCTTGTAAGTGGTCAAGATCCCCACCCCTAAACCATATATATTCTGGTTTGTCATATTAAGATGGTTTGAATGATATACAGGGTTAGTCCCCAGGGGTCATCCCGACCCCTTGCCATTTGAGAAAGTTCTAATATCTTGAAAATGGTCGAGATCCCCACCCCTAAACCATATATATTCTGGTTTGTCATGCTAAGATGGTTTGAATGATATACAGGGTTAGTCCCCAGGGGTCATCCCGACCCCCTGCCATTTGAGAAAGTTCTGATATCTTGTAAATGGTCGAGATCCCCACCCCTAAACCATATATATTCTGGTTTGTCATGATAAAGCACATGAAATGAAATACAGGGATAGTCCCGAGGGGTCACCCCCGACCCCTGCCATTTAAGAAAGTTCTACTATCTTGTAAGTGGTCAAGATCCCCACCCCTAAACCATATATATTCTGGTTTGTCATGCTAAGATGCTTTGAATGATATACAGGGTTAGTCCCCAGGGGTCATCCCGACCCCCTGCCATTTGAGAAAGTTCTGATATCTTGTAAATGGTCGAGATCCCCACCCCTAAACCATATATATTCTGGTTTGTCATGATAAAGCACATCAAATGAAATACAGGGATAGTCCCGAGGGGTCACCCCCACCCCCTGCCATTTAAGAAAGTTCTAATATCTTGTAAGTGGTCAAGATCCCCACCCCTAAACCATATATATTCTGGTTTGTCATGCTAAGATGGTTTGAATGATATACAGGGTTAGTCCCCAGGGGTCATCCCGACCCCCTGCCATTTTAGAAAGTTCTAATATCTTGTAAATGGTCGAGATCCCCACCCCTAAACCATATATGTTCGTATTTGTCATGCTAAGATGGTTTGAATGATATACAGGGTGAGTCCCCAGGGGTCATCCTGACCCCCTGCCATTTGAGAAAGTTCTAATATCTTGTAAATGGTCGAGATCCCCACCCCTAAACCATATATATTCTGGTTTGTCATGCTAAGATGGTTTGAATGATATACAGGGTTAGTCCCCAGGGGTCATCCCGACCCCCTGCCATTTGAGAAAGTTCTAATATCTTGTAAATGGTCGAGATCCCCACCCCTAAACCATATATAATCTGGTTTGTCATGATAAAGCACATCAAATGAAATACAGGGTTAGTCCTCAGGGGTCACCCCCACCCCTGCCATTTAAGAAAGTTTTAATGCAAGTGGTTAAGATCCCCACCCCTAAACCATATATATTATGGTTTGTCATGCTATGATGGTTTGAATGATATCCAGGGTTAGTCCCCAGGGGTCATCCCGAACCCCTGCCATTTGAGAAAGTTCTAATATCTTGTAAATGGTCGAGATCCCCACCCCTAAACCATATATATTCTGGTTTGTCATGATAAAGCACATCAAATGAAATACAGGGTTAGTCCCCAGGGGTCACCCCATCCCCTGCCATTTAAGAAAGTTCTAATATCTTGTAAGTGGTCAAGATACCCACCCCTAAACCATATATTTTCTGGTTTGTCATGCTATGATGGTTTGAATGAAATACAGGGTTAGTCCCCAGGGGTCATCCCGACCCCCTGCCATTTGAGAAAGTTCTAATATCTTGTAAATGGTCTAGATCCCCACCCCTAAACCATATATATTCTGGTTTGTCATGATAAAGCACATCAAATGAAATACAGGGTTAGTCCTCAGGGCCAACCCCCACCCCCTGCCATTTAAGAAAGTTCTAATGTAAATGGTTAAGATCACCACCCCTAAACCATATATATTCTGGTTTGTCATGCTATGATGGTTTGAATGATATACAGGGTTAGTCCCCAGGGTTCATCCCGACCCCCTGCCATTTGAGAAAGTTCTAATATCTTGTAAATGGTCGAGATCCCCACCCCTAAACCATATATATTCTGGTTTGTCATGATAAAGCACATCAAATGAAATACAGGGTTAGTCCCCAGGGGTCATCCCGACCCCCTGCCATTTGAGAAAGTTCTAATATCTTGTAATTGGTCGAGATCCCCACCCGTAAACCATATATAATCTGGTTTGTCATGATAAAGCACATCAAATGAAATACAGGGTTAGTCATCAGGGGTCACCCCCACCCCCATGCCATTTAAGAAAGTTCTAATGTAAGTGGTCGAGATCCCCACCCCTAAACCATATATATTATGGTTTGTCATGCTATGATGGTTTGAATGATATACAGGGTTAGTCCCCAGGGGTCATCCCGACCCCTTGCCATTTGAGAAAGTTCTAATATCTTGTAAATGGTCGAGATCCCAACCCCTAAACCATATATATTCTGGTTTGTCATGATAAAGCACATCAAATGAAATACAGGGTTAGTCCTCAGGGGTCACCCCCACCCCCTGCCATTTAAGAAAGTTCTAATGTAAATGGTCGAGATCCCCACCCCTAAACCATATATATTCTGGTTTGTCATGCTAAGATGGTTTGAATGATATACAGGGTTAGTCCCCAGGGGTCATCCCGACCCCCTGCCATTTGAGAAAGTTCTAATATCTTGTAAATGGTCGAGATCCCCACCCCTAAACCATACATATTCTGGTTTGTCATGATAAAGCACATCAAATGAAATACAGGGTTAGTCCTCAGGGGTCACCCCCACCCCCTGCCATTTAAGAAAGTTCTAATGTAAGTGGTTAAGATCACCACCCCTAAACCATATATATTCTGGTTTGTCATGCTATGATGGTTTGAATGATATGCAGGGTTAGTCCCCAGGGGTCACCCCGACCCTCTGCCATTTGAGAAAGTTCTAATATCTTGTAAATGGTCGAGATCCCCACCCCTAAACCATATATATTCTGGTTTGTCATGATAAAGCACATCAAATGAAATACAGGGTTAGTCCCCAGGCGTCACCCCCACACCCTGCCATTTAAGAAAGTTCTAATGTAAGTGGTCAAGATCCCCACCCCTAAACCATATATATTCTGGTTTGTCATGCTATGATGGTTTGAATGATATACAGGGTTAGTCCCAAGGGGTCATCCCGACCCCCTGCCATTTGAGAAAGTTCTAATATCTTGTAAATGGTCGAGATCCCCACCCCTAAACCATATATATTCTGGTTTGTCATGATAAAGCACATCAAATGAAATACAGGGTTAGTCCCCAGGGGTCACCTCCACCCCCTGCCATTTAAGAAAGTTTTAATGTAAATGGTCGAGATCCCCACCCCTAAACCATATATATTCTGGTTTGTCATGCTAAGATGGTTTGAATGATATACAGGGTTAGTCCCCAGGGGTCATCCCGACCCCCTGCCATTTGAGAAAGTTCTAATATCTTGTAAATGGTCGAGATCCCCACCCCTAAACCATACATATTCTGGTTTGTCATGATAAAGCACATCAAATGAAATACAGGGTTAGTCCTCAGGGGTCACCCCCACCCCCTGCCATTTAAGAAAGTTCTAATGTAAGTGGTTAAGATCACCACCCCTAAACCATATATATTCTGGTTTGTCATGCTATGATGGTTTGAATGATATGCAGGGTTAGTCCCCAGGGGTCATCCCGACCCCCTGCCATTTAAGAAAGTTCTAATATCTTGTAAATGGTCGAGATCCCCACCCCTAAACCATATATATTCTGGTTTGTCATGATAAAGCACATCAAATGAAATACAGGGTTAGTCCCCAGGGGTCACCCCCACCCCCTGCCATTTAAGAAAGTTCTAATATCTTTGTAAGTGGTCAAGATCCCCACCCCTAAACCATATATATTCTGGTTTGTCATGCGAAGATGGTTTGAATGATATACAGGGTTAGTCCCCAGGGGTCACCCCCACCCCTGCTATTTAAGAAAGTTCTAATATCTCGTAAGTGGTCAAGATCCCCACCCCTAAACCATATATATTCTGGTTTGTTATACCAAGATGGTTTGAATGATATACAGGGTTAGTCCCCAGAGGTCATCGCAACCTCCTGCCATTTGAGAAAGTTCTAATATCTTGTTAATGGTCGAGATCCCCACCCCTAAACCATATATATTCCTGTTCATCATGTCTCGAACATTTGAATGACGTATACGGTCAGTCCCCACTGGGTTCCCCCACCCCCAATGTTCTAATATCTTGTAAATGGTCGAGATCCCCACCCCTAGACCATATATATTCCTGTTCGTCGTTTCTCGAACATTTGAATGATGTATAGGGTCAGTCCCCAGGGGTTCCCCCCACCCCCAATGTTCTAGTATCTTGTAAATGGTCGAGATCTCCACCCCTAAACCATATATATTCTGGTTTGTCATGCCAAGATGATTTGAATGATATACAGGGTTAGTCCCCAGGCATCACTAATGCATTAACTTTACTGGACCAAACCAATTTTCACTGGACTTTGTCCAATGTCAGGCGACACTGGGAATTACGAATTATGGGAGCTTTGTTTGGGAGACTTCGTAACAGCATCCTGTTACAATCATTTCTTGTTTTGCCCAATTCTTTAATTTTTGCAGTTATTCTTTATATTTTAGCACCCATTATTCTTTTTGCCCATTTTTCTCTATTCCTTATTTTTTTGTCCATTATTCTCTATTCTGTTAACCCCATCAACACCCTCTTGCATGTCAACCGATGTCCAGATATTGTTTGAGAAAATGTTTTGAGAAGATACGATGCTACCGGACATAGAAAAAAATGGTCATTTTTTAATGGAAAATTAAACTTTATATTAAAGAATACAAAATTGGCTCTCTTTTCTGAAAATAAAACCAAAAAGCTGACATGGGTTAAATTAAAGTGAGACAACCAATCTTCCGGAATCAAATCATTTAAAAAGATAAATAATGTATTGTCATATGACATTTACATTGAAAGGCTAAACTTGCATTAAGCAGTGTTCAGGCCATTGAATATACAATAAAGGGATATGGAGTAAATGTGCATGGGACAAAATCGCACACAATACATAGAAAAAAATTATCAATGAACAGGGCTTTTATTCCTGTTCTCCCTCTTGACAGTCGCTGGAGGGTCTTCAACAATGATCGAATCATTCATACCGTACAACAAGGTCAAGACGGCCCCTAGCGTCGACTTAAGCGGTACTTAAAGTATTGTACTGTGAATAAATTTCAAAGTCACAAAAAAATTACACCAAAGTCTAAATTCAATACAAGACCAGAATAGACAGATCCGACATTAATCAGCCGGTATACATATTAAAACAGCACAAAAATGAAGCAATAAGGTCTAATAACAGGTTCCTGTGTCTACCCATGTGTATACCCTTTTATCCCAGATAGGAACTACATCAAGTTATAATTGAAATGTGTTCTAAAAACTAAATTCAAATGTCAATGATAATCAGCCCCCTCTTTACTTAATTTAAAAAAAAAACATAATTCACAAGTATAATACGTTTTTCTGCAAGCCGAAACTCAATAAAAAAAAACCAACAGCAGCCACACAATAAACCATGTGAATTACAATTTTTGCTTTATCCTACATATCGGTCTTCTGGTGTCCCTAAAAACTAAAAGTCTTACACTGAATCTATATAGTTTGCTTTTTCACCAGAATATTTTCGACAAAATAATTAAAACAAAACTTGCGTTTCAAATTCAGAAAGGATAAGAGAAACGCTCAGAATGTACGATTTTGCGTCATTTTTTCCAGATCTCAAGGCCCCCAGACCCCTCGCCTAAATTTTTTTTCGCCTTGCTCCTCTCCGCTCGGCAAATATATTTTGCCTCACTTTTAAAAGAGTCTAGTTATCGCCCTGATTATACCACATCATCTCTTTTTATATTAACCTTATGTGACTTACATTCAAGTTGGTTGGTCTCTGGTGGATAGTTGTTCCTTTGGCAATTATACCACATCATCTCTTTTTATATTAACCTTAGGTGACTTACATTCAAGTTGGTTGGTCTCTGGTGGATAGTTGTAATATTGGCAATTATACCACATCATCTCTTTTTATATTAACTTTATATGACTTATATTCAAGTTGTCGGTCTCTTGTGGATAGTTGTTACATTGGCAATCATACCACATCTTCTTTTTATATTAACCTTATGTGACTTACATTCAAGTTGGTTGGTCTCTGGTGTATAGTTGTTACATTGGCAATTATACCACATCTTCTTTTTATATTAACCTTATGTGACTTACATTCAAGTTGGTTGATCTCTGGTGGATAGTTGTAATATTGGCAAGTATACCACATCTTCTTTTTATATTAACCTTATGTGACTTACATTCCAGTTGGTTGGTCTCTGGTGGATAGTTGTTACATTGGCAATCATACCACATCATATAAAAAGAGATGATGTGGTATGATTGCCATTGTAACATCTATCCACCAGAGACCAACCAACTTGAATGTAAGTCACATAAGGTTAATATAAAAAGAGAAGATGTGGTATAATTGTCAATGTAACAACTATCCACCAGAGACCAACCAACTTGAATGTAATTCACATCAGGTTAATATAAAAAGAGATGATGTGGTATAATTGCCAATGTAACAACTATCTACCAGAGATCAACCAATGGAAGTCACATAAGGTTAATATAAAAAGAGATGATGTGGTATAATTGCCAATGTAACAACTATCCACCAGAGACCAACCAACTTGAATGTAAGTCACATAAGGTTAATATAAAAAGAGAAGATGTGGTATAATTGTCAATGTAACAACTATCCACCAGAGACCAACCAACTTGAATGTAAGTCACATAAGGTTAATATAAAAAGAGATGATGTGGTATGATTGCCATTGTAACATCTATCCACCAGAGACCAACCAACTTGAATGTAAGTCACATAAGGTTAATATAAAAAGAGAAGATGTGGTATAATTGTCAATGTAACAAGTATCCACCAGAGACCAACCAACTTGAATGTAAGTCACATCAGGTTAATATAAAAAGAGATGATGTGGTATAATTGCCAATGTAACAACTATCTACCAGTGATCAACCAATGGAAGTCACATATGGTTTATATAAAAAGAGATGATGTGGTATAATTGCCAATGTAACAACTATCCACCAGAGACCAACCAACTGGAATGTAAGTCACATAAGGTTAATATAAAAAGAGATGATGTGGTATAATTGCCAATGTAACAACTATCCACCAGAGACCAACCAACTAGAATGTAAGTCACATAAGGTTAATATAAAAAGAGATGATGTGGTATAATTGTCAATGTAACAGCTATCCACCAGAGACCAACGAACTGGAATGTAAGTCACATAAGGTTAATATAAAAAGAGATGATGTGGTATCATTGCCAATGTAACAACTATCCACCAGAGACCAACCAACTGGAATGTAAGTCACATAAGGTTAATATAAAAAGAGATGATGTGGTATAATTGCCAATGTAACAACTATCCACCAGAGACCAACCAACTTGAATGTAAGTCACATAAGGTTAATATAAAAAGAGATGATGTGGTATAATTGCCAATGTAACAACTATCCACCAGAGACCAACGAACTGGAATGTAAGTCACATAAGGTTAATATAAAAAGAAGATGTGGTATACTTGCCAATATTACAACTATCCACCAGAGATCAACCAACTTGAATGTAAGTCACATAAGGTTAATATAAAAAGAAGATGTGGTATAATTGCCAATGTAACAACTATACACCAGAGACCAACCAACTTGAATGTAAGTCACATAAGGTTAATATAAAAAGAAGATGTGGTATGATTGCCAATGTAACAACTATCCACAAGAGACCGACAACTTGAATATAAGTCATATAAAGTTAATATAAAAAGAGATGATGTGGTATAATTGCCAATATTACAACTATCCACCAGAGACCAACCAACTTGAATGTAAGTCACCTAAGGTTAATATAAAAAGAGATGATGTGGTATAATTGCCAAAGGAACAACTATCCACCAGAGACCAACCAACTTGAATGTAAGTCACATAAGGTTAATATAAAAAGAGATGATGTGGTATAATCAGGGCGATAACTAGACTCTTTTAAAAGTGAGGCAAAATATATTTGCCGAGCGGAGAGGAGCAAGGCGAAAAAAAATTTAGGCGAGGGGTCTGGGGGCCTTGAGATCTGGAAAAAATGACGCAAAATCGTACATTCTGAGCGTTTCTCTTATCCTTTCTGAATTTGAAACGCAAGTTTTGTTTTAATTATTTTGTCGAAAATATTCTGGTGAAAAAGCAAACTATATAGATTCAGTGTAAGACTTTTAGTTTTTAGGGACACCAGAAGACCGATATGTAGGATAAAGCAAAAATTGTAATTCACATGGTTTATTGTGTGGCTGCTGTTGATTTTTTTTTTATTGAGTTTCGGCTTGCAGAAAAACGTATTATACTTGTGAATTATGTTTTTTTTTTAAATTAAGTAAAGAGGGGGCTGATTATCATTGACATTTGAATTTAGTTTTTAGAACACATTTCAATTATAACTTGATGTAGTTCCTATCTGGGATAAAAGGGTATACACATGGGTGGACACAGGAACCTGTTATTAGACCTTATTGCTTCATTTTTGTGCTGTTTTAATATGTATACCGGCTGATTAATGTCGGATCTGTCTATGGGGTTACTTGTTACATTGACAATTATACCACATCTTCTCTTTTTATATTAACCTTATGTGACTTACATTCAAGTTGGTTGGTCTCTGGTGGATAGATGTTACAATGGCAATCATACCACATCATCTCTTTTTATATTAACCTTATGTGACTTACATTCAAGTTGGTTGGTCTCTGGTGGATAGTTGTTACATTGGCAATCATACCACATCATCTCTTTTTATATTAACCTTATGTGACTTACATTCCAGTTGGTTGGTCTCTGGTGGATAGTTGTTACATTGGCAATTATACCACATCTTCTTTTTATATTAACCTTATGTGACTTACATTCAAGTTGGTTGGTCTCTGGTGGATAGTTGTTACATAGGCAATTATACCACATCATCTGTTTTTATATTAACCTTATTTGACTTACATTCAAGTTGGTTGGTCTCTGGTGGATAGTTGTTACAATTATACCACATCATCTCTTTATATTAACCTTATGTGACTTATATTCAAGTTGGTTGGTCTCTGGTGGATAGTTGTTACATTGGCAATTATACCACATCATCTCTTTTTATATTAACCTTAGGTGACTTACATTCAAGTTGGTTGGTCTCTGGTGGATAGTTGTTACATTGGCAATCATACCACATCATGTTTTTTTATATTAACATTTTGTGACTTACATTGTTGGTTGGTCTCTGGTGGACAGTTGTTACATTGGCAATTATACCACATCAGCTCTTTTTATATTAACCTTATGTGACTTACATTCAAGTTGGTTGGTCTCTGGTGGATAGTTGTTACATTGGCAATTATACCACATCATCCCTTTTTAGCTCACAGGGGCCCGAAAGGCTCCCTGTGAGCTTATGCCATCATTTGGCGTCCGTCGTCGTCATCTGTCTGTCGTCGTCGTCTCCTCTGAAAATACTTGGCCAAATACCTTTAAACTTTAACTAAATGTTCCTTAGGGTATCTAGTTTATAAATTGTATTTGAAGTTTTGATCCATCGACAAACATGGCCGCCATGGCCAAAAATAGAACATAGGGGTCAAATGCAGTTTTTTGCTTATATCTCAAAAACTAAAGCTTTAAGAGCAAATCTGACAAGGGGTAACAATTGTTCAATTGGTAAAGATCTATCAGCCCTGATATTTTCAGACGAATCGAACAACTCATTGTTGGGTTGCTGCCACTAAATTGGTAGTTTTAAGGAAATTTTGCAGTTTTTTGTTATTATCTTCAATATTATTATAGATAGATATAAACTGTAAACAGCAATAATGTTCAGCAAAGTAAGATCTACAAAAAAGTTTATATGACTAAAATTGTCAATTTAACCCTTAAGGAGTAATTGCCCTTTAAAGACAATTTTACACAATTTGTTCATCAAGTTTGCTAACATTTAAAAATCTTCTCTGAAACTACCGGGCCAAATACCTTCAAACTTCATCTGAATGTTCCTTAGGATATCTAGTTTATAAATTGTATCCGAAGTTATAATCCATCGAAAAACATGGCCGCCATGGCAAAAATAGAACATAGGGGTCAAATGCAGTTTTTGGCTTATATCTCCAAAACTAAAGCTTTTAGAGCAAATCTGACATGGAGTTTAAAGGTTCAAAAGGTCAACATCTATCAGCCCTGAAATTTTCAGACACACCGAACAACCTGTTGTTGGTTTGCTGCCACTAAATTGGCTGTTTTAAGGAAATTTTGCAGTTTTTTTTTTATTATCTTGAATATTATTGAAGATAAAGATAAACTGTAAACAGCAAAAATGTTCAGCAAAGTAAGATCTACAAAAAAGTTTTATATGACTAAAATTGTCAATTGACCCCTTAAGGAGTTATTGCCCTTTAAGGTCAATTTTACACAAGTTGTTTTATGTTTTTTAACTTTAAAAATCTTCTAAAATGAATCTAGTATAAATTTTGTATTTCATTTCCTTTTACGTCAAGAAAAATAGACACTATGGCTAAAATGGAACATATGGGTAAAAAGCAAAAATAATCATTGATGGAAGAGTTAAGCAAAAAAAAATAACAGGTGAGCGATTCAGGCTCTTGAGAGCCTCTTGTTATATTAACCTTATGTGACTTACATTCAAGTTGGTTGGTCTCTGGTGGATAGTTGTTACATTGGCAATTATACCACATCTTTTTTAGCACACCTGGCCCAAAGGGCCAAGTGAGCTTTTCTCACCACTTGGCGTCCGTTGTCCGTCGTCCGTCGTCGTCGTCCGTTAACTTTTATCAAAATCTTCTCCTCTGAAACTACTTGGTCAAATCTAACCAAATTTGGCCACAATCATCATAAGGGTATCTAGTTTAAAAAAAGGTGTCCGATGACCCCGCCTGCCAACCAACATGGCCGACATGACTAAAAATAGAACATAGGGGTAAAATGCAGTTTTTGGCTTATATCTCTGAAACTAAAGCATTTAGAGCAAATCTGACGTGGGGTAAAAATGTTCATCAGGTTAAGATCTATCTGCCCTAAAATTTTCAGATGAATCCGACAACCCGTTGTTGGATTGCTGCCCCTGAATTGGTAATTTTAAGTCAATTTTGCAGTTTTTGGTTATTATCTTGAATATTATTATAGATAGAGATAAACTGTAAACAGCAATAATGTTCAGCAAAGTAAGATCTGCAAATAAGTTAGATGACCAAAATTGTCAGTTGACCCCTTTAGGAGTAATTGTCCTTTATAGTCAACTTTTAACAATTTTTCGTAAATTTTTGTAATCTTTTACAAAAATCTTCTCCTCTGAAACTACTGAGACAAATTTAATCAAACTTGGCCACAATCATCATTAGGGTATCTAGTTTAAAAAATGTGTCCGATGACCCCGCCCACCTACCAAGATGGCCAACATGGCTAAAAAAATAGTACATAGGGTAAAATGAAGTTTTTGGCTCATATCTCTGAAACCAAAGCATTTACAGCAAATCTGACGAGGAAAAAATTGTTCATTAGGTCAAGATCTATCTGCCCTGAAATTTTCAGACCAATCGGGCAACACGTTGTTGGGTTGCTGCCCCTGAATTGGTAATTTTAAAAAAATTTTGCAGCTTTTGGTTATTATCTTGAATATTATTAAAGATAGAGATAAACTGTAAACAGCAATAATGTACAGCAAAGTAAGATCTACAAATAAGTCAACATGACCAAAATTGTCAATTGACCCCTTAAGGAGTTATTGCCCTTTATAGTTAAGTTTTTACAATTTTCATAAATTTTGTAAAATTATGTAAATTTTTACAAAATATTTTCCACTGTAACTACTGGGCCAAGTTCATTATAGATAGAGATAATTGTAAGCAGCAAGAATGTTCAGTAAAGTAAGATCTACAAACACATCACCATCACCAAAACACAATTTTGTCATGAATCTATCTGTGTCCTTTGTTTAATATGCACAAAGACCAAGTTGAGCGACACAGGCTCTTTAGAGCCTCTAGTTATATTAACCTTATGTGACTTCCATTCAAGTTGGTTGGTCTCTGGTGGATAGTTGTTACATTGACAATTATTACCACATCATCTCTTTTTATATTAACCTTATGTGACTTACATTAAAGTTGGTTGGTCTCAGGTGGATAGTAGTTACATTGGCAAGTATACCACATCTTCTTTTTATATTAACCTTATGTGACTTACATTCAAGTTGGATGGTCTCTGGTGGATAGTTGTTACATTGGTAATTATACCACATCATCTTTTCTATATTAACCTTATGTGACTTACATTCAAGTTAGTTGGTCTCTGGTGGATAGTTGTTACAGTGGCAATCATACCACATCATCTCTTTTCATATTAACCTTATGTGACTTACATTCAAGTTGGTTGGTCTCAGGTGGATAGTAGTTACATTTGCAATCATACCACATCATCTCTTTTTATATTAACCTTATGTGACTTACATTCAAGTTGGTTGGTCTCTGGTGGATAGTTGTTACATAGGCAATCATACCACATCATCTCTTTATATTAACCTTATGTGACTTACAATCAAGTTGGTTGGTCTCTGGTGGATAGTTGTTACATTGGCAATTATACCACATCATCTCTTTTTATATTAACCTTATGTGACTTACATTCAAGTTGGTGGTCTCTTGTGGATAGTTGTTACATCGGCAATTATACCACATCATCTCTTTTTATATTAACCTTATGTGACTTACAATCAAGTTGGTTGGTCTCTGGTGGATAGTTGTTACATTGGCATTCATACCACATCTTCTTTTTATATTAACTTTATGTGACTTACATTCAAGTTTGTTGGTCTCTGGTGGATAGTTGTTACATTGGCAATTATACCACATCATCTCTTTTTATATTAACCTTTTGTGACTTACATTCAAGTTGGTTGGTCTCTGGTGGATAGTTGTTACATTGGCAAGTATACCACATCTTCTTTTTAAATTTACCTTATGTGACTTACATTCAAGTTGGTTGGTCTCAGGTGGATAGTAGTTACATTGGCAATTATACCACATCATCTCTTTTTATATTAACCTTATGTGACTTACATTCAAGTAGGATGGTCTCTGGTGGATAGTTGTTACATTGGCAATTATACCACATCATCTTTTTTATATTAACCTTATGAGACTTACATTCAAGTTGGTTGGTCTCTGGTGGATAGTTGTTACAGTGGCAATCATACCACATCATCTCTTTTCATATTAACCTCATGTGACTTACATTCAAGTTGGTTGGTCTCAGGTTGATAGTAGTTACATTGGCAATCATACCACATCATCTCTTTTTATATTAACCTTATGTGACTTACATTCAAGTTGGTTGGTCTCTGGTGGATAGTTGTTACATAGGCAATCATACCACATCATCTCTTTATATTAACCTTATGTGACTTACAATCAAGTTGGTTGGTCTCTGGTGGATAGTTGTTACATTGGCAATTAAACCACATCATCTCTTTTTATATTAACCTTATGTGACTTACATTCAAGTTGGTGGTCTCTTGTGGATAGTTGTTACATCGGCAATTATACCACATCATCTCTTTTTATATTAACCTTATGTGACTTACAATCAAGTTGGTTGGTCTCTGGTGGATAGTTGTTACATTGGCATTCATACCACATCTTTTTATATTAACTTTATGTGACTTACATTCAAGTTTGTTGGTCTCTGGTGGATAGTTGTTACATTGGCAATTATACGACATCATCTCTTTTTATATTAACCTTTTGTGACTTACATTCAAGTTAGTTGGTCTCTGGTGGATAGTTGTTACATTGGCAAGTATACCACATCTTCTTTTTATATTAACCTTATGTGACTTACATTCAAGTTGGTTGGTCTCAGGTGGATAGTAGTTACATTGGCAATTATACCACATCATCCCTTTTTATATTAACCTTATGTGACTTACATTGTAGTTGGTTGGTCTCTGGTGGATAATTGTTACATTGGCAATCATACCACATCATCTCTTTTTATATTAACCTTATGTGACTTACATTCAAGTTGGTTGGTCTCTGGTGGATAGTTGTTACATAGGCAATCATACCACATCATCTCTTTATATTAACCTTATGTGACTTACAATCAAGTTGGTTGGTCTCTGGTGGATAGTTGTTACATTGGCAATTAAACCACATCATCTCTTTTTATATTAACCTTATGTGACTTACATTCAAGTTGGTGGTCTCTTGTGGATAGTTGTTACATCGGCAATTATACCACATCATCTCTTTTTATATTAACCTTATGTGACTTACAATCAAGTTGGTTGGTCTCTGGTGGATAGTTGTTACATTGGCATTCATACCACATCTTCTTTTTATATTAACTTTATGTGACTTACATTCAAGTTTGTTGGTCTCTGGTGGATAGTTGTTACATTGGCAATTATACGACATCATCTCTTTTTATATTAACCTTTTGTGACATACATTAAAGTTAGTTGGTCTCTGGTGGATAGTTGTTACATTGGCAAGTATACCACATCTTCTTTTTATATTAACCTCATGTGACTTACATTCAAGTTGGTTGGTCTCAGGTGGATAGTAGTTACATTGGCAATTATACCACATCATCCCTTTTTATATTAACCTTATGTGACTTACATTGTAGTTGGTTGGTCTCTGGTGGATAGTTGTTACATTGGCATTCATACCACATCATCTCTTTTTATATTAACCTTATGTGACTTACATTCAAGTTGGTTGGTCTCTGGTGGATAGTTGTTACATTGGCAATTATACCACATCATCTCTTTTTATATTAACCTTATGTGACTTACATTTAAGTTGGTTGGTCTCTGGTGGATAGTTGTAACATTGGCAATTATACCATATCTTCTTTTTATATTAAACTTATGTGACCTACATTCAAGTTGGTTGGTCTCAGGTGGATAGTAGTTACATTGGCAATTATACCACATCATCCCTTTTTATATTAACCTTATGTGACTTACATTGTAGTTGGTTGGTCTCTGGTGGATAGTTGTTACATTGGCAATCATACTACATCATCTCTTTTTATATTAACCTTATGTGACTTACATTCAAGTTGGTTGGCCTCTGATGGATAGTTGTTACATTGGCAATTATACCACATCATCTCTTTTTATATTAACCTTATGTGACTTACATTTAAATTGGTTGGTCTCTGGTGGATAGTTGTAACATTGGCAATTATACCATATCTTCTTTTTATATTAAACTTATGTGACCTACATTCAAGTTGGTTGGTCTCTGGTGGATAGTTGTTGCATTGGCAATCATACCACATCATCTCTTTTGATATTAACCTTAGGTGACTTACATTGTAGTTGGTTGGTCTCTGGTGGATAGTTGTTACATTGGCAATCATACCACATCATCTCTTTTTATATTAACCTTATGTGACTTACATTCAAGTTGGTTGGTCTCTGGTGGATAGTTGTTACATTGGCAATTATACCACATCATCTCTTTTTATATTAACCTTATGTGACTTACATTCAAGTTGGTTGGTCTCAGGTGGATAGTTGTTATATTGGCAATTATACCATATCTTCTTTTTATATTAAACTTTTGTGACCTACATTCAAGTTTGTTGGTCTCTGGTGGATAGTTGTTACATTGGCAATCATAGCACATCATCTCTTTTTAAAATAGTTTTTTATATTTGTTATATTTTGCAGATAAAGTATTTTGGCCAGAGGAAACAAGAATTCAGGAAACTTTCAAAAGAATGTCAAAATATGGGACCATAAGACGGGAAGACCTCTACCTAATTTGGGAGCAAAAAGATTTCAGTGCAATTTTACCATACAAAGAGTTTATATTTAACATCCTAATTTATTTAGATATCTTGGCAGAGCAAAGGAGATATGATACAACTACAGGAAGTCGCTTACCAGTGGAAAACTTCTTTGTTCCCTGTATGGTTACAGAGAGAAATACTACCAACTTCATGGACAAAGAGTGTACACCAGAGAGAGCTATATGCTTAGCGTTTCTTTTTAAAGGGACTATAATACCACCAGCTTTACCTAATCGTCTGATCAGTGCATGTCTGAGCATGTGGACCGTCAAGCAGTACGGAGGAAGAAAACTCCTGTTTTCAGGATTTATTGGTTTATCCTTTGACAAGTCACATGATATTGTTGTATGCGTTGAAGGCAACAAGATTCTTCTTTTCATCGTCCATAGAACCTCCGCTGGACTTATAGTACCAGATATAGCTACTGGTGTCAAAGAATGCTTGGTTATAACAATGGAAAGAATTTCAGATTTCTATCAGTCCACAATCCATGCAAAACGGAGCCAACAATCGCCATTTCACATTGAATATACATGTTCAAATTTGACATGCTTCATCAGTGCAGAAGAAGCCAAGCAGACTAATGGATGGATTTGTGACAAACATAACCAAACACACAAAACAGGACACTGGCGTGTTTGGAATCAAGATCAGGTGTGTATTACATATCAAGGAAAAAGTAAATGGACAAATGAGTAACATATGCAAATCTGCACAAACAACTTATTTTATATATATATATAGCGTTGAGCCCTATCTGGCAGACTTTGTATCAATTTATGTTTATGAATTTCTAATTATGCTGCCTAAAAATGCTTTTCAGGAGCAAATTGTAATCGTTTTGTTTGTCCATTCATCTAAAATTGAGAATGGAAATGGGGAATGTCTGTTTGTCTGTTCTTCTGTCCCTCCGTGTATCAAACGTTTTTAACTGATAACTTGAGTATAACCTTGCTTGATTGAAATACAGATGAAAGATATAGCGAAGGAAAAGAAGACTATATATTTTTTTGTGTCAAATAGACAAATTTTAAGGCCACCTTCACTCTTTTAAGAAGAATGAAATTGATAAGCAGCAACCCTTGTCAAGAAAATCATGATATGCTTCATATGCAAGGGGTGCTGGAATGGTGCTAAATATCAAGGAAAATATAACAAAGGGGAAGCTGAAGTCCTCTCTAATAATGTAAAGTTTTGTTCTCAATAAACTCATCGTAACTGGCAGGATTAAAATTGTGCATGCCAGACACGCTTTGCGTTTACAAAAGACTCATCATTGAGGCTCGAATCAAAATAAGAAGTTGAAGAGCATTGAGCATTATTTCAAAAAGGTTTTGCCAAATACAACTAAGGTACAAGTAATATATTCCTGGCACTGATAATAGGTTTGAAAATATCTAATAATTTGGCCTCGAGTATCACTACTACTGAATAGACATTAATTGTTGTTGAAATAATCTGTTGCAGTAATAAATATAGGTACCGTTAATGCTAGTTTCTGTATGAATGTTTGTACAAGGTATTAAAGGATGGCTGTTTAATACCAGTTGAATAAAATATAATGTGCATTTAAAACATACTTATAATATATTATTAGAATCTGCCATACATTTCATTCAAAATAATAATTTGCATATTCATTTTTCTGCAGACTAAAGAACAGTGCGAAGAGGATTGTCAAGGTAAATATTTTGTCGCTTCAAAATAATTCCAATCTGTAGAGACTTGTGTTGTGAAACCTGTTAATCTGTTTGTTTACGTGTCCATCTATGTACTTTAAATGGGGGAATTTTTGTGAGATCTTGAAAGAGGATATATATGTATAAGAGATATCTTTGTTAGATCTTCTGTACCACCTTATTAATGCTGGTGATCAAAATGTACTTGTCAAGTTTCTATGATGGAATATCTAGAATTTTATTCGCTGTGATATCTATTTTTAGATAGTATCGCACAGCTTTCCTGAATTATATTAAATGGAATATTGTGTGTGTGAGAGAGATAGAATCAAAAATCAAAAATGATTTGACTTTTCAAGCACAGTGTATTCTTTTATATCTGGTTGATGCTTTAATGTCTTTGTGGTACATATTACATGTATGTAAGTTATATCATTATGATCGCTTTTCATAATTCTGCACTTTTTTCAAGCACTTTTCCTCATGTTTTGCTTGTTGAGTAATTGCACACCCTAAAATCCTCTGCTTTTATAAGACGTATTTCTGTTCTAATGATGGTTATGAAGGTAAAGATCATTATGCAATGTTTATTTCAGGTTTAAATGATGATGCTTTGAGCAAGACACCAAGTGATATTGAACTTCTGCGTTTTTCAAACCACTGTGAATCAAATCAAATGCATGAATTAGTTACACATCTTGGAATGGTAAGGATATGGAAAGATGTCGAATACAATCATCCTAAAGATATACAGGTTGCCAAATTTTTGCTGTTATCAAAGTGGAAAGAGATAAAAGCTAAATGCAATTTCAAAACTTTGTCAGAAGCTCTGATCAGCATGGGTATATCAACCCATGTTTTGTGTCAAGTAAGTTTGTACATAGTTTTTAAAATACTCTTTCATTTCACCTTTGAATGAAAAATTGTTAATTTTATTATCCTTTTAAAGACAAATGTATTGAAATTTTCCAATAAAAATTATAAGACACCAAGGTTTTAATCAAAGTAAAGAAAAGTAAAAGGGAAAAAAGAAAAGATGTAAAGTCAAACAGGAGTAATTGTAACACTACACATGTAATCAAAGTACAAGCAAACAACAGGAACCCATCAAAACACCTAGGGTTAACTCTTGTCCACTGAAATGGTGAGACGGTCTTGCTCTTCTGTTGAAATTCATAGTCTTTCTCGTGAAACATGCAAAGAATAACAATATGTTAGCCATTGAATGCACAATTTGAGAGTAATAGAATTCTTGGAAATCTAATATATTGAAATTCATGAATAGGAATTAGAAAACGGTGGAAGTGCTGCTAAAGACCAAACTTATTGGTTGTCAAACTGACTAATGCAGAGCAAGTTGTATTCTAGCATTTATAATTTCAACGTTTGCCTTACAAACAAGCTAACAAAGTGTCTATTTCATAATAACTCTGTCGTATGTCAAAATATATGAAATAGATATACTTTTTCTGTTTGTTTCAGTAAATATATAACATCAAATATTGAACATTGTCAATAGGGTTTTAATCTTTGTTTTGTAAATACATAAAAGCAAATATTTAATTTTTGTTTGCAGGTAAGAAGAATCATCAAAGCAGAAACAGGTAATTAGTAATACAGTCACCTAATAAAATTGAGAATGAAAATGGGGAATGTGTCGAAATGACTACAACCCGACCAAAGAGCCGATAACAGCCGAAGGCCACAAATGCGTCTTCTATGCAGCGAGAAAAGCCCGCACTTGGAGGCGTGTTTCAGCTGGCCCCTAAACAAAAATGTATACTAGTTCAGTGATAATGGACGTCATACTAAACTCCGAAATATGTAAAAGTAACTAAAGTTAAAAATCATACAGGACTAAGAAAGACCTGAGGCTCCTGAATTGGGACAGGCTCAAAAATGTGTGTGGGGGGGGGGGGGGGGTTAAATATGTTTTTTGAGATCTCAACCCTCCCCCTATACCTCTAGCCAATGTAGAAAAAAACAAACACACAACAATACTCACAGTAAAACTCAGTTTAAAAGAAGTCTGAGTCCGATGTCAGAATAGGTAACAAAAGAAACTAAACAAAATGACAATGATACATAAATTAACAAAGGACTTCTAGCAGTTACTGACATTCCAGCTCCAGACCTCAATTAAACTGATTGAAAGATTATGTCTTGATCACATCATACCTAAGGTGAACAGCTTTACTTTTAAGCTCACCTGGTCCAATGATCCAAGTAAGCTTTTTTTTATCACTTGGCGTCCATCGTCTGCTGTAAACTTTTTCAAAAATCTTCTCTAAATCTACAGGGCCAAATATAACCAAACTAGGTCACAATCATCAATTGGGTATCTAGTTTTGAAATCTGTGTCCGATGACCCCGACTGCCAACCAAGATGGCCGATATGGCTAAAAATCAAACAAAGGGGTAAAAAGCAAGTTTTGTCTATTATAATTAACAGAGAAGATCTGACAAGGGTAGACATGTTCAGAATCATCAGACTTCTTATTCGAGTTATTTTCCTTTAATGACAGTTTTTTACCATTTTTTTGGCGTTTTGTCTTATATGATGAAACTTATAATAGATAGATAGATAGAAACTCAAATAAGCAAAAGTGATCAGCAAGACAAGATCTACTAACAAGTCAAATGTTGCCAATAAAGTAAGTAGACTGTCACTCTTTATAGGAATGACTGCCAAAAGATTAGGATTGTTTTTACTCTCTTGTGTGTTTTGAGCAAAAACTAAAGAAGATAGAGAGAAACTAAACAGACTAAATGATCAGCAAAACAAAATCAACAAAACAGATGTTTGTCGTGAATTCTATTCTTGTCTACAATGTTGGAGAGTGTCCATTGTTGAATATTCATAAAGACCAAGATAAGCTTCACAGACCCTTTAGAGCATCCAGTTTGTTTCGCGTTGATATGAACCTAATATCGTGATAGACACAAATAACACTAGATTCATTCTATTTACTGGGCTATAGGCTTAATTATCAGAATGACAAGCATTAAGAGCAAGGTACTACTTATCACCATGAGACAGGCATAATTATCAGACTGACAAGCATTAAGAGCAAGGTACTACTTATCACCATGAGACAGGCCTAATTATCAGAATGACAAGCATTAAAAACAAGGTACTGCTTATCACCATGAGACAGGCTTAATTAACAGAATGACAAGCATTAAGAGCAAGGTACTACTTATCACCATGCGATAGGCTTAATTATCAGAATGACAAACATTAAGAGCAAGGTACTTCTTATCACCATGAGACAGGCTTAATTATCCGAATGACAAGCATTAAGAGCAAGGTACTGCTTATCACCATGATACAGGCTTAATCATCAGAATGACAAGCATTAAGAGCAAGGTACTGCTTATCACCATGAGACAGGCTTAATTATCAGAATGACAAGCATTAGGAGCAAGGTACTGCTAATCACCATGATATAGGCTTAATTATCAGAATGACAAGCATTAAGAGCAAGGTACTGCTTATCACCATGATACAGGCTTAATTATCAGAATGACAAGCATTATGAGCAAGGTACTACTAATCACCATGAGACAGGCTTAATTATCAGAATGACAAACATTAAGAGCAAGGTACTACTTATCACCATGAGACAGGCTTAATTATCAGAATGACAAGCATTAAGAGCAAGGTACTGCTTTTCACCATGAGACAGGCTTAATTATCAGAATGACAAGCATTAAGAGCAAAGTACTACTTATCACCATGAGACAGGCTTAATTATCAGAATGACAAGCATTAAGAGCAAGGTACTGCTAATCACCATGAGACAGGCTTAATTATGAGAATGACAAGCATTAAGAACAAGGTACTGCTTATCACCATGAGACAGGCTTAATTATCAGAATGACAAGCATTAAGAACAAGGTACTCCTTATCACCATGAGACGGGCTTAATTATCAGAATGACAAGCATTAAGAGCAAGGTACTGCTTATCTCATATCATTCAAATTTTCACAGATCAATGAACTTAACAGTATTTTAAAGTTATTTATTTTTTTTTTATAAAATGAGTTAATGTTTCAGATATTCCTGCAGATTACTTGGATTTTATTCCAACAGATGAGATTCTAGATGCATTAGCTCCACAAATTGGTCAGGTTTTTTTCCAACTTGGCACTGAAATTGGGCTATCAATTCCTACCCTGGAAAATATACAGAGTAATAATCCTTCTGACTTAGCAGAACAGAATAAGGTCGTATTATTTAAGTGGAGAGAAGACCAACTAGTCAAACCTACAATACGGGTCCTTATGCAGGCTTTATTTAACATTGGGAGAGGTGCACGTTGTTTAGAAGAAGTTTTAAAGAATGTTGATCTGAACACCCTTATAGTTTCACAACAATGGAGAGGTAAAGGGGCAATTCAAAAGAAACCAAAAATCAAATCAGAACAGAAACCACAGAGTCAGCGAAAGGTGTCAAAGAAATGTTCAATAGCTTGAAATTAGGCACCTTAAGAGAATGGTCAAAACAAGTGTGCGTTTGAATAGGGAAAATATACTATAGGCGAAAGAAGTGAAAAATATTGTGCATAATTTAGCCTCATTGTTTGAAAGTTTCTATTAGTTGTTACTTTTGTATTTCATTTGTTCCATATTTTTTATTTTTAGGTATTAGGAAGGTCTGTAAGCAAAACAGTTGCAAATTCCTTTTGACATCTTTCTCCTCTCTCATACTATTTACTTCATGAGCATTCAACAGATCCATTACCTGTTATTTGAATTGGTTTGTTATAACCTTTACAGATATTCTTCTCTGAAAGCACTAAACTTTGAATTATCTTTCTGATAATATTTTTAAAAAAAAATTTATCAGACGACAATTCAAGCCAGCCAGCAAGATTATTGTTATACAAATACAATGTTTTTGGTAAATTGTTTTGTTGAAATAAGACTGTTAAGTTTTCTCAAATGAATGATTTTTCATGCCTATACGGAATGGGTTT
Organism: Mytilus californianus; assembly: GCF_021869535.1. Classification (NCBI taxonomy): domain Eukaryota; kingdom Metazoa; phylum Mollusca; class Bivalvia; order Mytilida; family Mytilidae; genus Mytilus; species Mytilus californianus. Next base: position 7,273,760 of record NW_026262670.1, read on the forward strand.
TTCCCATTGTTGAAGGCCGTACGGTTGTCTAAAATTGCTTACATCCATTTCATTTGAACATTGGTTTTATAGTTGTCTCATTGGCAATCATACCAGATTTACTTATTTTTATGTTATTTACCATACAAAATATAACTCTAACAGTATATAAAGGCTGTGAATTTAAATAAAGTTAAAATTATTTGACCAAGTACTCTTATTTGTGTTAAAAATATTTACAAATCTTATTTCAGATTATAATTGTTGGTGATCTTTTAATCCATACAAATATCAACAAAATAATAGTTTCTTGCAAATAACGAGCTTGAACTGATTTCAAGATTATATTTGTGCAATGACAAGAGTTGACATATTTAAAACTAATTTATGCATTTAGTAAAAAAAAATCTGTTTTGAAATCTTTCAAAGACCTTTTTTAAAACACTAATGTGATGAGCTTTAAACCATTCAATGTACAAACAGCTAATGGTAGGATACAATAAAAAAAATATGTTCACATAATCAAGCGCTACCAATGTTAGTAAATTGATGCTTTTGTGGAAATTGATTGATGACCGCAGCTATCACTGCTGAGTAGTAATACGTTTAGAATCGAGGTGATGTTTGTTCAAAGAAATTTATTGACACAAGTGGTTTATTGGATTTTTTTTTCTTGCCTCGATGAAGGTAAAAGAAGCAAGACTAAGGCGTGCTGATTGTGCCAGCGGAATCAACAATGTATTAATTTGTTGTAAGTCAGTTTATGGGGAACCAATAGTGGTAGGTCAATGATTTTTGGTAAGCAGTAATTTAAGCACTGGCACATCTTATTTGGCTCCTCCCCCTCCTCTTTCCCTCAGTGATGGTCTACTGACTTTAAATCTTTGCATAGTTTACATGTTAAGGGTTGTGATTAGGTCAGTTTAATCAATAATATTTAGTAGTAGGCAGTTGTATTAGCATTTGTATATCTCATTTCCATGGAGATTATATATTGTCCCCTTCATATTGAATACATAACAAATAAGACAGGCATTATTTTTGGGTAATATTCCTACAACCAATTATATAATGTTCTAAAATTCTTTAAATGGAATGTTATTTGCATCTATTTATGTACTCATGATATCAACATGTGATAAGTATATGTTCACAATATTGCTACATATATGCAGCCAATAATGTTAATTTCACTAGCATTCTATTTATTTACAAGGAAGCAACCATTTAACTTCAAGGGAGATATGGTTTTTTGTCCGAGTCAGAACATATATTTTTTTAGTTTTTCGACGCTATCAATCAAATAATTTTTTGTCAAAATTTAACACTATAAGGTATGGGCAAAATCTAAATTCAGAATTTTTTTTTTTTGTCATCTGCTTGACCGTAATTTTTTTTTTTCTCATTAAATTTGAAATTGGGATCAGAAATTTTTTTTTAGAAAAAACCATAACACCCCCTTGAAGTGAAATGATCGTTCCCTAAGGATCCCAACACTGTTATTTTCACCAGGATTCTGTTTACCTATTAGGATTTCTTATCTCATTATGTTGGCTTACATTGCAATTTTGTCATATGATTAATATGTCCAAGGGACATAACTCTTTTAACAATAGTTCTTCCTGAACTGTTAACATAAGAGTGAAAATAATTTGATAGTTTACAGTTAGGTATTCCACATCCCACCGCAAACCACCTTCTTTCTGCATAAAGAAGCACAATGCACTACACATGACACAAGAGAGTATTAGAAGAGCAAAAAGGACCAAAAATTGTATATTAAATGCAAAACAAATGTTATTCTTTAAGAAAAAAACTTTTTTGATACTAACTACTTGTGTTTTGTTGGTGACAGAAAATTTACAAAGTATACAATTACTTTATAAGGTAATTAAAGATTCCTGTTATGTTGTATACATATATATAATGGGCGCTTTCCAAAAATTAACAAGAATATAATGACTAGTAAAGGTGACTATTTATTTTCAAGGGATATGGTTTGACTATATGGTATTTTTGTTTGTTTTTTTTTATGATTTTGTTTATTTCTGGTGCATAAATTATCCCTGATTATTGTTAAACAAGCAATATTTAGTACATGAAGATGTCACTTATTCACAGCAATATAATATGTTATTGTTAAAAACGAACAAAAGGATTAGACCCTCACAATTTTTTTTAGCATAAAGATATATAAATATTGAATAAAAGAACATAGTTCCAGTGTCCCCTGCGTTGCACATATTTTATCTGTCCAAGGGCAATATCTTAAAAAAAATTTGATGTGTTCTTTCAAACTTTTTATAGATATCTAAGAGAAATGTAGGCTTACATTGCAATTTTTCATATAATTAATATGTCCAAGGGTCATAACTCTAAAAATAATTCTTTGGCACTGATTTTCAAACTTATCTGAGACATTGCTGTCATAACCTTTGATATCAATTTCATTAAAATCTGGCAAGAACTGTATACTTGAGAGCGCTTACAATGTAATTTTTGATATTATTGATGTTTCTGTGAGGCACTACTGTTATAAAATAAGATGTTCGGCACTGAATTTCGAACTTGTCCGAGACATTGCTCAAATAATCCTTTGATGTCAATTTCACAATAATTTTAGAAGATCGAATTGTACACTTGAGAGTGCTTACAATGTAATTTTGTACATAATTGACATTTCAAAGGGGTATTACTTTTTTAAGAACAGTTGATTGGCACTGATTTTCTAGCTTGTCCAAGAGATTACTTGTATAAACCTTTGATATCAATTTCATAAAAATCTGGCAATAATTGTACTACAATACCCTTCCCTTTTCACGAATGTGACCTACCGAATAAGACTATTTACCGGATTTGTAATAACATAAGCAACACGACGGGTGCCACATGTGGAGCAGGATCTGCTTACCCTTCCGGAGCACCTGAGATCATCCCCAGTTTTTGGTGGGGTTCGTGTTGCCTACTCTTTAGTTTTTCTATGTTGTGTCATCTGTACTATTATTTGTCTGTTCGTCTTTTTATTTTTGGCCATGACGTTGTCAGTTTGTTTTCGATCTATTAGTTTGACTGTACCTCTGGTATCTTTCGTCCCTCTTTTTGTACATATGAGATTGTTTTCAATGCAATTTTACGAATAATAAATATTCACAAGGAACATAACTCTTTAAAAAAAATCACCGGCTCTGATTCTCAAACTTGTCCAACATGTGGTGGTGATATAAACCTATGATATCAATTGCTTAAAAATCTGGCAAGAGTTGTACACGGGAGAGCTCTTAGAAGACTGGACCCCACAATGCATCGCGCAGTGGACAATTACAAAGAATTTAATTAATCGAATCAAGACATAGTTTATTAGACTAATTTACTAGCTTCATTTGATTTTTAACTTTTCATGTTTAAAACACAATATAATCTGCACAACCTTTGAAGACACGAAATATTTTGTTCTTAAACGACATGTTTTTAACAATTTTGTCATTTATTCACAAGTTTAATATAAAATCAGACATGAAATTCTATGCAATATTTTCTGGTTAGAATTCAAAAGGAAAAACAAAAACAAATGTCAATACATTACAAAAAATGATAAAAAAATATTCATTTTAATCTTTATTGGGACTTATTTCAGGTGAGTTTTTTATAATTTTTTCTTACACTCTAATAACTATTGAAGACACAATTCGATGGCTGTGTGTACGAACAAAAAGCATTTTTACAGTATAGGTGTTGAAAAACAGTTATTAACATACAATTCAAGAACTTTTCCAGTATGTCCTCCCAAATGTCTAGATATAATTGTTTTTATAAAAGTTGTGAACATTACAAAAATGAATCTAGAGATTTTATCAAGCTATATATTTACGTGGGTAGTTAATTATTATCGGAAAATGGGTTCAAAAAGCAAGTTTTTTTCCTTGCACTGATGAGAAAAGAGAAGTTTTATATTAAAATGTTTTCTGATTAAAAGGGGTATGCAGGTTATCATTCCACGAGATAGCAACCCCAACTACAAAAATAGACGGAAGTATACTTTATCAACTTCCAATTATTATTTATTAGTCCAATTTTCATTTCAAAATGTGATTATTAGGTAGTCGTAATTTATTGTATGGTTTAAAATAATTATTTGACTTTTTCTTTTAGAAATATTAATATGACTAGGCAAAAAAATCAAGTACCAATTCAGGAATATGGCAGTGGTTAATGACAGATTATCCATTCGTTTGATGTGTTTGAGCTTTTGGTTTTGCCATTCGATTAGGGACTTTTCGTTTTTTGTCCTTTGCGGTGCATTGTGGTCCTTTGTGGTGTATGTGTTCCTTTGTGGTGCATTGTACTCCTTTGTGGTGCATTGTGGTCCTTTGTGGTGTGTGTGCTCCTTCGTGGGGCATTGTACTCCTTTGTGGTGCATTGTGGTCCTTTGTGGTGTATGTGCTCCTTTGTGGTGCATTGTTCTCCTTTGTGGTGCATTGTGGTCCTTTGTGGTGTTTTGTGCTCCTTTGTGGCGCATTGTGGTCCTTTGTGGGGTTACACTAAAGACCTGAAAGTGGACCTGAAAAGACCTGAATAGACCTGAAGATATACGACTCAAATTATTCAAATTGCAATATTTTTTTTATTATTCAATGGAATTTCCTCAAGTTAAAATTTTATTAAATGTTAATATTCATATTTCATTAAAAATTATTTTTTTTAAATAAAAAACTATTTTTTGATGCCAAAAGTTGGACCTGAACGGGGAAAAGAAAAGACCTGAACGGACCTGAAAATCTATGGTCGGACTTATTCTAACTTTAATAACGTTTTTAATATTCGATGGATATCGATCAACTTTAGATTATGTGAAACCAGGAAGATATACTGTTCCCAGGTGAAACTAAAAGTTCAAATTAATGATAATATTAAAACAAATATACGAAAAATATCGTTGGGGTGTCAAAACTCGGCCCCGAACGGAGAATTAAAAATCTGAATGAGCCTAAAATTCCGCTAATATTACATAGTACTTCAGTGGTTGTACTATGTAGCTCATTGTTGAAGGTCTTATGGTAACCTATAGTTGATAACTTCTATGTCATTTGGTTGCTTGTGAGAGTAGTCTCATTGGCAATCATACCACATATTTTATAATTCTATTGTATGTTTGTGACAAAACTCGGACGTGCTGAATGAAAAATGAAAAGTCCTGAATGAACATGGATATATATAGTTAATTCAACATAGCTTATAAAACATTTGCATTTCATTCAAGAAGAGTCAAAAGTAACTTGTGATAAAAATATTTAATTTTAATATGCATAAAATGAGCTTGCATTATCGTTGTTATCAGTTACACATTATTACATAATTATACACAATTAAAACACATTATACATAACAATGAAAACACTAATTGAAACAAATGATAATACAAATCTAAAAAGTTTAATCCTTTAATTTCATCAAGATTTCTCGTAAAAATACTTTAAAAAAAGACTTTTGTTCATAAAAAAAACTGAGTGAGTCAACATACTGTAAAAGTGTTAATATTGAATAAAAAAAATTTGGCGTTAGAAAATGTGTGTACATACTGTAAAATGTTCAATATCCTAATATATAATATCAGAGACATATAATACATATATGTCTCTGATAATATATATATAACTAAGACAATATATTTACATAACAAAATACTGTAAAAATATATACATAACAAAATACTGTAAAAATATATACATAACAAAATACTGTAAAAATACATACATAATTATATACAGTACACAATACTATAAAACATTAAAATGCGAAATTATTCACAGCCTACTTTAATCAATATATATGTACTCTTGCTCTAATTTAAAAATATGTATATACATGTAGTTAAATACACTGTCTATGTTCATCACAAAACCAATCACTACTAACTCTTGCACAAGTTTGATGGGTCCATTTGCTACACGTAACTCTTCCTCTTTTACCTTCGCATCCTATCATATTTTCGTATAAATCGGGCTTCCCACATACGCAGATACATTCAATCTTTCTCTGGTGTACATTCACATGAATGTCAGAAGAAACGTCTAACATCTTAGAAAATTCAATAAGATATCCTTGTTCCAAACAACTTACAAGATGAGTTCTCATTGATTGTTCGTCGTAATCTATCTTTAAATTATAAATGTCATCTTTTCTGGTTCGCTTATCTTCGTTAACTTTTCTCACGATATTTTCCACTTGCTTTACATTTCTTGCATTCAAAATGCCTTGATGAGTTCCAGGTACTGCATGATCACAAACACTTTCTCTATATATAGCCATGGCCGTCTTGTCACCTGATTGTAATGCGTTCTCCATCCTCCTAAGTACAGATGGAGCTGTCCTAGCAAACTCTGAGTCAGTTTTCTTGCTGTTACCGTGATGGGCCGGAACATAAACAGTTTCATCACCTTCATAATACACCAAACCAAGTTTCTTATTGTCTCTAAAGTAATAAGCAGTTCGCTTGAAATCTAAAGATCCAACTTGTCTTTTTTTTTCTTTTTAGCGTTGTTAGTCTTCATTCCGGGTAGTTTTATCTTATAAAACTTTTTTTCCAAAATTTTGTCCCCGATTATCACTGAATTATTGCCGTAATTCATCCACTGATATTGGTCACATTTCCAATCGTCTTCATGCTCTCGGTCTTGTGTCTGCAAAGCGTCTCGGTATGGTGTTAGTCTGGTGTGTTCAGCTAGTAAAGGTAATGGAATTGCAAGAGACATTCTGATATAATAACGTTGGTAACTATACTTGTAAGCACTTTGTTGAATATTTTTATTCTGACTAAAAACCATTCAAAATTGACTATTTATAAAAAGTTAGAGCGTTGATCTGAATTCACTAATTATTTGATATATGCTTATATATTTTATTTGTAAAGTTTATAGTTAAATTTGTGACCGAGCAATGTTAAGTTCGTGTAACAAGATATAGTGATAATCCAATTAAAATATTAAAATCAAATGTGTATTTAGACTAATGATCCAATTATCACCTAATATCAATAAAAGGTGTGAATTACAACCGGCACACGTTCATGTAATTAAACATTCCAATCGACGAACACGCGCGCGTCTTTAAATTACATATGGTTTATTGGCAAACAATACTATTATTTTCAATGTATAAATAAAACAGTTTAAGACCTGTTTATATAAATACAGTTTAAGCAAGTTGAATTAGTTTGAATAATTTCAACGGGCAAAATGCAATCTTCTTTTTTTCTCTTAAGGTCCAGGTTTCATCATCAACAAGGTATTTGGTATTCAAATATGTTCCTTTATAAATATAAAGTCATTCGTTCTCTTCAATATAATTTTATTTAAAATAAAAACAAATAGAAAAATAATGTTGTATCAGTTTAAATACATCTACCCGTATGATCAATTCGGGTCTTGTCCTTTCAGGTCTTTTATTTCCCCGACAAGGTCCGATTTTTGCAACTCAACCATTATTTTTTCGATAAAATTTTTTATCATTTCAATGATATATTATACCTTTCCTATAACAAAATTCATATTTCAAGGAGATTGATTGAAAACAGTTAAAGAACTTGAATAAATCTGACCGCAGATTTTCAAGTCAATTCAGGTAATTTAATTTTCCGTTCAGGTCCGAGTTTTGACACCCCAACGATATTTTTCATATTTTTTTTTTAGTATTATCATTAATTTGAAATTTTAGTTTCATAAAATCTAAGGTTGAAAGATATCCATCGAATATTAAAAACGTTATTGAAGTTAGAATAAGTCCGACCATAGATTTTCAGGTCCGTTCAGGTCTTTTTATTTCCCCGTTCAGGTCCAACTTTTGGCATCAAAAAATAGTTTTTTATTTTAAAAATTTATTTTTTAATGAAATATGGATATTAACATTTAATAAAATTCTAACTTGAGGAAATTCCATTGAATAATAAAAAAGTTATTGCAATTTGAGTCGTATATCTTCAGGTCTATTCAGGTCTTTTCAGGTCTTTAGTGTAACCCTCCTTTGTGGTGTATGTGTTCTTTTGTGGTGCTTTGTACTCCTTTGTGGTGCATTGTGGTCCTTTGTGGTGCATTGTGGTCATTTGTGGTGTATTGTGGTCCTTTGTTGTGAATGTGCTCCTCTGTGGTGCATTGTACTCCTTTGTTGTGCATTGTGATCCTTTGTGGTGTATGTGCTCCTTTGTGGTGCATTGTGCTCCTTTTTGCACAAAGAAAGTCCTTTACAGTGGGTTTTTTTTTTAAACTATGCCAAGTTATTTTTGCCTTTAATGTTAGCATATTAGGATTATTTTCGATAATGTTATTTTTACCATATAATTACGTTTATATATGATCAGGAACATATATATTGTTAGATATACTGTTCCCAGTATATGATTTTCACAATACTATGTACATATTATTATATCAATAATGTTAATATTACCATATATTATTTTATATATATATGATTTTTACCATATAATCATGTTTATATACGATTTTTGCCATATAATTATGTTTATATATGATTGTTACCATACAACTGTTTATATATGATTTTCGCAATACTATGTACATATTATGATTCCTGATATCTAATTTATGTTTGTTATTAACATAATAAACAGTAAAGTAAATAAATGTGTTAACAATTTTATTTATTTTACATGAGCCACTAGTGGAGCAGGACCTGCACGTCCTTCCAGGGCACCTCAGTTCAGCTATGATCACCACTTGGCGTCCGTTGTGTCGTCGTCTGTTAACAATTTACTTATTTTACATGAGCCGCTAGTGGAGGAATCCGGGTCCGTTCGCCCTGAATCACGTTCGCCCTAGTACCTGTTCGCCCTAATACCTGTTCGCCCAGGGTCCATTCGCCCTGATTTTTTTTTGTTTTTATTGTTGTCTAGTTGCACAATGTCTTATCATATGAACAGAGTATGTTAAAGTTTGTTGAAAAATTCGCCGAATATTTGTATTTTGCTGCAACCAAATTCATAATTATTGTTATGTCTCTGGTAGAATACTGGAATACAATGTATTTATCTTTATTGATATTTGTTAACAATTTTAATAATTCTAGGCAGTAAATTTATGCAGTATAATAATAAATGAACTTATAAATCCTTTTCATGTTTTACAATTCGTACATCATTGATTTTACTCATTCCTAGCTGACTTGTTTATCAAAACAAAATGTTGTTTTTATTATTAATCCATTAGAGACAAGTGTTACATCAATGAGTGAGAATTATTATTATGAACAATTAATGCTCCAAAACAAGCCATCATCTTTCAAATATTTCCATGTGTTTTCATGAATTTCGAGAAGTTATACCATATGAATATCTGAATAAGTTTATTAAAGTTTAATACCCTTAATATTAATATTATCTAATAAAGGTAGGGAGAACGAACCCAGGGCGAACGGACTCTATGGGCGAACGAACTCAGGGCGAACGGACCCAGTGCGAACATGTAATCAGGGCGAACGGACCCGATACCCTAGTGGAGCAGGAGATGCTCGTCCTTCCAGGTCACCTCAGTTCAGCTTTTATCGTCACTTGGCGTCCGTTTTGTCATCGTCTGTTAACAATTTTACTTATTTTACATGAGCTAGTACCACTGGTGGAGCAGGAGTTACTCATCCTTCTAGGGCACCGCAGTTCGGCTATGATCATCCTTTGGCGTTCGTTTTGTCGTCATTTATTAACTTTTACAAAAGTCCTCTCCTCTGAAACTACTAATATTAAAAGTTGGCAACAATCACCATTCAAGTATGTAGTTGAAAAACTTCGTCAGATAACCTCACTTGCCAACCAACCATCAACTAGAATGGGTACTTTGGGGGCCTCGGTTGGTCTAAGTGGCCCCGGCGTTGGAGATCAATCTATAGAAATCTCTTCGGTTTGTCTGTTCCCGCCGAGAAGCCCGGTGGTTCTCTCCGAGTACTTCGGCTTCCTCCACCATAATAACAGGCTTCCCTGTGTCTCCTAACACTCCCTCTGAGTTGGGTTGGGGATTGTCCTGGTGGTGGGTTGTACATAAGTTAGTGACGCATCTCCATTAATCCTGATAGGGAGTTACATGGATTCCACTGTACCCTTGCAGCAATCGAGGGGTGCTCCGTTCACGGAGGGATCTTCGTACATACATACATACATACATACATACATACATACATACATGGCTGACATGGCTAAAAATGGAACATTACGGTAAAGTGCAACTATTAGTATTATCTTGAAAACCGCTATAGATAATCTGACTTTGGCAGGATTGTTCAGATTGTTGAGATCGACTGACAATTCGTTTACATTTAAACTGTCAGACAACTTCCGTTGGAGTTATTGCCCTTAAATGACCATACTGCTTCTCATGTTAGCCTTTTAACATGAATACTAGAATAGATAGTGAGAAACTGTAAAACGCGAAATGAGCAGCAATATTTGACAAAGTTGATAATGATGATGGAATGGAATTTTAATGTCCAGTGGCATATATTACATGTATGTCGGAACAGGAAATTGACAATATGTTTGAATAGAATCCTTCTATTAGACATTTTCAAAAAGTCGTCTACACTGACACTTACACCGACACCGATACCTACACGGACTACAAAAATATAGGGACCGTATCAAAATTTCGAAACATACTGAATGAATGACCTCGTAAAACTTGGTTGCAGATATAAACAATATGTTGTGTATTTTTTCATATATAATTCTTTTTTCGGAATCGGAGCTAAAAACCCCAAATGCTCTTCTCATTAGTTTTGGATTATTTTAAGTAAAGAATTTGTGACATTCCATCTGCTTTTTTTTATTGTCTCCGTTTGCAACCATTCAAATGGAATACAGTGTTGCGGTAGAATATACAATTGGCGAATTGTATTGCTAGAAAGAATTCGGAACATAAATAAAGTATCTTATATCTTATATTTCTTATGAAGCAAGGCTTAGCGTATATTAAATCAATGTAAGTCAACAGGTTAGGGTTTGTAATGGAAGTTTCGGTGACTCGAGTATAAAATAAAATAACTGAGAAAAAAAAATAAAAACGAAATGCAAAAAGTATTAAAAAAATTTCAAATTTACAAAAATAAAAAGATGCCCCCCCCCCCCCCCCCCCCCCCAAAAAAAAAAATATACCAAAAAAAACAAACTTTTTGGCCGAAATTCCTAAAAACAAAAGCAATTTCTCAAAAGTAAAACACAAAAAAAAATTTTGATCCTCTTCCCCACCTTTACAAACAAAAACGTGTATCAAAATTATAATTGACAACGTCCGCGGCAAGACTAGTGTTTAATTGTGAAGTGGAAGTTCTTCCTTAAACTTTTCAATTTTATACCCAGGTATAAAAATTAGTAAAGGAAAGTTTCATAAGAAATAAATTCGTTTTCTTGGTGTTGTCAGGGATGTACGAAATTTTACAATGTATTTTCAACACCGGTGTAAAATTCCGTACACCCCTGATTACACCAAGATAACACATACAAATACAATCATCTTTATGTCTATACGTTGTTTCACGCTTTAAAAGACTTTAGACGTTCCTGTTTCTGATTAAAGTTTTATTATTTTTTTTTACAAAGTACAATATTCAGATAGATCAATTCTCAGCTAATTAACAGACCTAACAAAGTAGCAAATCATCCAAAATAAACGTTTTAAAGAGTGTTTAAAATGTAGATTAGAAAAAATATAATATAAATGCCTGTGGTCGTTGTACATGTTGAAGATGTCACTTATTCACAGCAATATAATATGTTATTGTTAAAAACGAACAAAAGGATTAGACCCTCACAATTTTTTTTTAGCATGAAGATATATAAATATTGAATAAAAGAACATAGTTCCAGTGTCCCCTGCGTTGCACATATTTTATCTGTCCATGGGCAATATCTTAAAAAAAATTTGATGTGTTCTTTCAAACTTTTTATAGATATCTAAGAGAAATGTAGGCTTACATTGCAATTTTTCATATAATTAATATGTCCAAGGGTCATAACTCTAAAAATAATTCTTTGGCACTGATTTTCAAACTTATCTGAGACATTGCTGTCATAACCTTTGATATCAATTTCATTAAAATCTGGCAAGAACTGTATACTTGAGAGCGCTTACAATGTAATTTTTGATATTATTGATGTTTCTGTGAGGCACTACTGTTATAAAATAAGATGTTCGGCACTGAATTTCGAACTTGTCCGAGACATTGCTCAAATAATCCTTTGATGTCAATTTCACAATAATTTTAGAAGATCGAATTGTACACTTGAGAGTGCTTACAATGTAATTTTGTACATAATTGACATTTCAAAGGGGTATTACTTTTTTAAGAACAGTTGATTGGCACTGATTTTCTAGCTTGTCCAAGAGATTACTTGTATAAACCTTTGATATCAATTTCATAAAAATCTGGCAATAATTGTACTACAATACCCTTCCCTTTTCACGAATGTGACCTACCGAATAAGACTATTTACCGGATTTGTAATAACATAAGCAACACGACGGGTGCCACATGTGGAGCAGGATCTGCTTACCCTTCCGGAGCACCTGAGATCATCCCCAGTTTTTGGTGGGGTTCGTGTTGCCTAGTCTTTAGTTTTTCTATGTTGTGTCATCTGTACTATTATTTGTCTGTTCGTCTTTTTATTTTTGGCCATGACGTTGTCAGTTTGTTTTCGATCTATTAGTTTGACTGTACCTCTGGTATCTTTCGTCCCTCTTTTTGTACATATGAGATTGTTTTCAATGCAATTTTACGAATAATAAATATTCACAAGGAACATAACTCTTTAAAAAAAATCACCGGCTCTGATTCTCAAACTTGTCCAACATGTGGTGGTGATATAAACCTATGATATCAATTGCTTAAAAATCTGGCAAGAGTTGTACACGGGAGAGCTCTTAGAAGACTGGACCCCACAATGCATCGCGCAGTGGACAATTACAAAGAATTTAATTAATCGAATCAAGACATAGTTTATTAGACTAATTTACTAGCTTCATTTGATTTTTAACTTTTCATGTTTAAAACACAATATAATCTGCACAACCTTTGAAGACACGAAATATTTTGTTCTTAAACGACATGTTTTTAACAATTTTGTCATTTATTCACAAGTTTAATATAAAATCAGACATGAAATTCTATGCAATATTTTCTGGTTAGAATTCAAAAGGAAAAACAAAAACAAATGTCAATACATTACAAAAAATGATAAAAAAATATTCATTTTAATCTTTATTGGGACTTATTTCAGGTGAGTTTTTTATAATTTTTTCTTACACTCTAATAACTATTGAAGACACAATTCGATGGCTGTGTGTACGAACAAAAAGCATTTTTACAGTATAGGTGTTGAAAAACAGTTATTAACATACAATTCAAGAACTTTTCCAGTATGTCCTCCCAAATGTCTAGATATAATTGTTTTTATAAAAGTTGTGAACATTACAAAAATGAATCTAGAGATTTTATCAAGCTATATATTTACGTGGGTAGTTAATTATTATCGGAAAATGGGTTCAAAAAGCAAGTTTTTTTCCTTGCACTGATGAGAAAAGAGAAGTTTTATATTAAAATGTTTTCTGATTAAAAGGGGTATGCAGGTTATCATTCCACGAGATAGCAACCCCAACTACAAAAATAGACGGAAGTATACTTTATCAACTTCCAATTATTATTTATTAGTCCAATTTTCATTTCAAAATGTGATTATTAGGTAGTCGTAATTTATTGTATGGTTTAAAATAATTATTTGACTTTTTCTTTTAGAAATATTAATATGACTAGGCAAAAAAATCAAGTACCAATTCAGGAATATGGCAGTGGTTAATGACAGATTATCCATTCGTTTGATGTGTTTGAGCCTTTGGTTTTGCCATTCGATTAGGGACTTTTCGTTTTTTGTCCTTTGCGGTGCATTGTGGTCCTTTGTGGTGTATGTGTTCCTTTGTGGTGCATTGTACTCCTTTGTGGTGCATTGTGGTCCTTTGTGGTGTGTGTGCTCCTTCGTGGGGCATTGTACTCCTTTGTGGTGCATTGTGGTCCTTTGTGGTGTATGTGCTCCTTTGTGGCGCATTGTGGTCCTTTGTGGGGTTACACTAAAGACCTGAAAGTGGACCTGAAAAGACCTGAATAGACCTGAAGATATACGACTCAAATTATTCAAATTGCAATATTTTTTTTATTATTCAATGGAATTTCCTCAAGTTGAAATTTTATTAAATGTTAATATTCATATTTCATTAAAAATTATTTTTTTTAAATAAAAAACTATTTTTTGATGCCAAAAGTTGGACCTGAACGGGGAAAAGAAAAGACCTGAACGGACCTGAAAATCTTTGGTCGGACTTATTCTAACTTTAATAACGTTTTTAATATTCGATGGATATCGATCAACTTTAGATTATGTGAAACCAGGAAGATATACTGTTCCCAGGTGAAACTAAAAGTTCAAATTAATGATAATATTAAAACAAACATACGAAAAATATCGTTGGGGTGTCAAAACTCGGCCCCGAACGGAGAATTAAAAATCTGAATGAGCCTAAAATTCCGCTAATATTACATAGTACTTCAGTGGTTGTACTATGTAGCTCATTGTTGAAGGTCTTATGGTAACCTATAGTTGATAACTTCTATGTCATTTGGTTGCTTGTGAGAGTAGTCTCATTGGCAATCATACCACATATTTTATAATTCTATTGTATGTTTGTGACAAAACTCGGACGTGCTGAATGAAAAATGAAAAGTCCTGAATGAACATGGATATATATAGTTAATTCAACATAGCTTATAAAACATTTGCATTTCATTCAAGAAGAGTCAAAAGTAACTTGTGATAAAAATATTTAATTTTAATATGCATAAAATGAGCTTGCATTATCGTTGTTATCAGTTACACATTATTACATAATTATACACAATTAAAACACATTATACATAACAATGAAAACACTAATTGAAACAAATGATAATACAAATCTAAAAAGTTTAATCCTTTAATTTCATCAAGATTTCTCGTAAAAATACTTTAAAAAAAGACTTTTGTTCATAAAAAAAACTGAGTGAGTCAACATACTGTAAAAGTGTTAATATTGAATAAAAAAAATTTGGCGTTAGAAAATGTGTGTACATACTGTAAAATGTTCAATATCCTAATATATAATATCAGAGACATATAATACATATATGTCTCTGATAATATATATATAACTAAGACAATATATTTACATAACAAAATACTGTAAAAATATATACATAACAAAATACTGTAAACATATATACATAACAAAATACTGTAAAAATACATACATAATTATATACAGTACACAATACTATAAAACATTAAAATGCGAAATTATTCACAGCCTACTTTAATCAATATATATGTACTCTTGCTCTAATTTAAAAATATGTATATACATGTAGTTAAATACACTGTCTATGTTCATCACAAAACCAATCACTACTAACTCTTGCACAAGTTTGATGGGTCCATTTGCTACACGTAACTCTTCCTCTTTTACCTTCGCATCCTATCATATTTTCGTATAAATCGGGCTTCCCACATACGCAGATACATTCAATCTTTCTCTGGTGTACATTCACATGAATGTCAGAAGAAACGTCTAACATCTTAGAAAATTCAATAAGATATCCTTGTTCCAAACAACTTACAAGATGAGTTCTCATTGATTGTTCGTCGTAATCTATCTTTAAATTATAAATGTCATCTTGTCTGGTTCGCTTATCTTCGTTAACTTTTCTCACGATATTTTCCACTTGCTTTACATTTCTTGCATTCAAAATGCCTTGATGAGTTCCAGGTACTGCATGATCACAAACACTTTCTCTATATATAGCCATGGCCGTCTTGTCACCTGATTGTAATGCGTTCTCCATCCTCCTAAGTACAGATGGAGCTGTCCTAGCAAACTCTGAGTCAGTTTTCTTGCTGTTACCGTGATGGGCCGGAACATAAACAGTTTCATCACCTTCATAATACACCAAACCAAGTTTCTTATTGTCTCTAAAGTAATAAGCAGTTCGCTTGAAATCTAAAGATCCAACTTGTCTTTTTTTTTCTTTTTAGCGTTGTTAGTCTTCATTCCGGGTAGTTTTATCTTATAAAACTTTTTTTCCAAAATTTTGTCCCCGATTATCACTGAATTATTGCCGTAATTCATCCACTGATATTGGTCACATTTCCAATCGTCTTCATGCTCTCGGTCTTGTGTCTGCAAAGCGTCTCGGTATGGTGTTAGTCTGGTGTGTTCAGCTAGTAAAGGTAATGGAATTGCAAGAGACATTCTGATATAATAACGTTGGTAACTATACTTGTAAGCACTTTGTTGAATATTTTTATTCTGACTAAAAACCATTCAAAATTGACTATTTATAAAAAGTTAGAGCGTTGATCTGAATTCACTAATTATTTGATATATGCTTATATATTTTATTTGTAAAGTTTATAGTTAAATTTGTGACCGAGCAATGTTAAGTTCGTGTAACAAGATATAGTGATAATCCAATTAAAATATTAAAATCAAATGTGTATTTAGACTAATGATCCAATTATCACCTAATATCAATAAAAGGTGTGAATTACAACCGGCACACGTTCATGTAATTAAACATTCCAATCGACGAACACGCGCGCGTCTTTAAATTACATATGGTTTATTGGCAAACAATACTATTATTTTCAATGTATAAATAAAACAGTTTAAGACCTGTTTATATAAATACAGTTTAAGCAAGTTGAATTAGTTTGAATAATTTCAACGGGCAAAATGCAATCTTCTTTTTTTCTCTTAAGGTCCAGGTTTCATCATCAACAAGGTATTTGGTATTCAAATATGTTCCTTTATAAATATAAAGTCATTCGTTCTCTTCAATATAATTTTATTTAAAATAAAAACAAATAGAAAAATAATGTTGTATCAGTTTAAATACATCTACCCGTATGATCAATTCGGGTCTTGTCCTTTCAGGTCTTTTATTTCCCCGACAAGGTCCGATTTTTGCAACTCAACCATTATTTTTTCGATAAAATTTTTTATCATTTCAATGATATATTATACCTTTCCTATAACAAAATTCATATTTCAAGGAGATTGATTGAAAACAGTTAAAGAACTTGAATAAATCTGACCGCAGATTTTCAAGTCAATTCAGGTAATTTAATTTTCCGTTCAGGTCCGAGTTTTGACACCCCAACGATATTTTTCATATTTTTTTTTTAGTATTATCATTAATTTGAAATTTTAGTTTCATAAAATCTAAGGTTGAAAGATATCCATCGAATATTAAAAACGTTATTGAAGTTAGAATAAGTCCGACCATAGATTTTCAGGTCCGTTCAGGTCTTTTTATTTCCCCGTTCAGGTCCAACTTTTGGCATCAAAAAATAGTTTTTTATTTTAAAAATTTATTTTTTAATGAAATATGGATATTAACATTTAATAAAATTCTAACTTGAGGAAATTCCATTGAATAATAAAAAAGTTATTGCAATTTGAGTCGTATATCTTCAGGTCTATTCAGGTCTTTTCAGGTCTTTAGTGTAACCCTCCTTTGTGGTGTATGTGTTCTTTTGTGGTGCTTTGTACTCCTTTGTGGTGCATTGTGGTCCTTTGTGGTGCATTGTGGTCATTTGTGGTGTATTGTGGTCCTTTGTTGTGAATGTGCTCCTCTGTGGTGCATTGTACTCCTTTGTTGTGCATTGTGATCCTTTGTGGTGTATGTGCTCCTTTGTGGTGCATTGTGCTCCTTTTTGCACAAAGAAAGTCCTTTACAGTGGGTTTTTTTTTAAACTATGCCAAGTTATTTTTGCCTTTAATGTTAGCATATTAGGATTATTTTCGATAATGTTATTTTTACCATATAATTACGTTTATATATGATCAGGAACATATATATTGTTAGATATACTGTTCCCAGTATATGATTTTCACAATACTATGTACATATTATTATATCAATAATGTTAATATTACCATATATTATTTTATATATATATGATTTTTACCATATAATCATGTTTATATACGATTTTTGCCATATAATTATGTTTATATATGATTGTTACCATACAACTGTTTATATATGATTTTCGCAATACTATGTACATATTATGATTCCTGATATCTAATTTATGTTTGTTATTAACATAATAAACAGTAAAGTAAATAAATGTGTTAACAATTTTATTTATTTTACATGAGCCACTAGTGGAGCAGGACCTGCACGTCCTTCCAGGGCACCTCAGTTCAGCTATGATCACCACTTGGCGTCCGTTGTGTCGTCGTCTGTTAACAATTTACTTATTTTACATGAGCCGCTAGTGGAGGAATCCGGGTCCGTTCGCCCTGAATCACGTTCGCCCTAGTACCTGTTCGCCCTAATACCTGTTCGCCCAGGGTCCATTCGCCCTGATTTTTTTTTGTTTTTATTGTTGTCTAGTTGCACAATGTCTTATTATATGAACAGAGTATGTTAAAGTTTGTTGAAAAATTCGCCGAATATTTGTATTTTGCTGCAACCAAATTCATAATTATTGTTATGTCTCTGGTAGAATACTGGAATACAATGTATTTATCTTTATTGATATTTGTTAACAATTTTAATAATTCTAGGCAGTAAATTTATGCAGTATAATAATAAATGAACTTATAAATCCTTTTCATGTTTTACAATTCGTACATCATTGATTTTACTCATTCCTAGCTGACTTGTTTATCAAAACAAAATGTTGTTTTTATTATTAATCCATTAGAGACAAGTGTTACATCAATGAGTGAGAATTATTATTATGAACAATTAATGCTCCAAAACAAGCCATCATCTTTCAATTATTTCCATGTGTTTTCATGAATTTCGAGAAGTTATACCATATGAATATCTGAATAAGTTTATTAAAGTTTAATACCCTTAATATTAATATTATCTAATAAAGGTAGGGAGAACGAACCCAGGGCGAACGGACTCTATGGGCGAACGAACTCAGGGCGAACGGACCCAGTGCGAACATGTAATCAGGGCGAACGGACCCGATACCCTAGTGGAGCAGGAGATGCTCGTCCTTCCAGGTCACCTCAGTTCAGCTTTTATCGTCACTTGGCGTCCGTTTTGTCATCGTCTGTTAACAATTTTACTTATTTTACATGAGCTAGTACCACTGGTGGAGCAGGAGTTACTCATCCTTCTAGGGCACCGCAGTTCGGCTATGATCATCCTTTGGCGTTCGTTTTGTCGTCATTTATTAACTTTTACAAAAGTCCTCTCCTCTGAAACTACTAATATTAAAAGTTGGCAACAATCACCATTCAAGTATGTAGTTGAAAAACTTCGTCAGATAACCTCACTTGCCAACCAACCATCAACTAGAATGGGTACTTTGGGGGCCTCGGTTGGTCTAAGTGGCCCCGGCGTTGGAGATCAATCTATAGAAATCTCTTCGGTTTGTCTGTTCCCGCCGAGAAGCCCGGTGGTTCTCTCCGAGTACTTCGGCTTCCTCCACCATAATAACAGGCTTCCCTGTGTCTCCTAACACTCCCTCTGAGTTGGGTTGGGGATTGTCCTGGTGGTGGGTTGTACATAAGTTAGTGACGCATCTCCATTAATCCTGATAGGGAGTTACATGGATTCCACTGTACCCTTGCAGCAATCGAGGGGTGCTCCGTTCACGGAGGGATCTTCGTACATACATACATACATACATACATACATACATACATGGCTGACATGGCTAAAAATGGAACATTAGGGTAAAGTGCAACTATTAGTATTATCTTGAAAACCGCTATAGATAATCTGACTTTGGCAGGATTGTTCAGATTGTTGAGATCGACTGACAATTCGTTTACATTTAAACTGTCAGACAACTTCCGTTGGAGTTATTGCCCTTAAATGACCATACTGCTTCTCATGTTAGCCTTTTAACATGAATACTAGAATAGATAGTGAGAAACTGTAAAACGCGAAATGAGCAGCAATATTTGACAAAGTTGATAATGATGATGGAATGGAATTTTAATGTCCAGTGGCATATATTACATGTATGTCGGAACAGGAAATTGACAATATGTTTGAATAGAATCCTTCTATTAGACATTTTCAAAAAGTCGTCTACACTGACACTTACACCGACACCGATACCTACACGGACTACAAAAATATAGGGACCGTATCAAAATTTCGAAACATACTGAATGAATGACCTCGTAAAACTTGGTTGCAGATATAAACAATATGTTGTGTATTTTTTCATATATAATTCTTTTTTCGGAATCGGAGCTAAAAACCCCAAATGCTCTTCTCATTAGTTTTGGATTATTTTAAGTAAAGAATTTGTGACATTCCATCTGCTTTTTTTTATTGTCTCCGTTTGCAACCATTCAAATGGAATACAGTGTTGCGGTAGAATATACAATTGGCGAATTGTATTGCTAGAAAGAATTCGGAACATAAATAAAGTATCTTATATCTTATATTTCTTATGAAGCAAGGCTTAGCGTATATTAAATCAATGTAAGTCAACAGGTTAGGGTTTGTAATGGAAGTTTCGGTGACTCGAGTATAAAATAAAATAACTGAGAAAAAAAAATAAAAACGAAATGCAAAAAGTATTAAAAAAATTTCAAATTTACAAAAATAAAAAGATGCCCCCCCCCCCCCCCCCCCCCCCCCCCCCAAAAAAAATATACCAAAAAAAACAAACTTTTTGGCCGAAATTCCTAAAAACAAAAGCAATTTCTCAAAAGTAAAACACAAAAAAAAATTTTGATCCTCTTCCCCACCTTTACAAACAAAAACGTGTATCAAAATTATAATTGACAACGTCCGCGGCAAGACTAGTGTTTAATTGTGAAGTGGAAGTTCTTCCTAAAACTTTTCAATTTTATACCCAGGTATAAAAATTAGTAAAGGAAAGTTTCATAAGAAATAAATTCGTTTTCTTGGTGTTGTCAGGGATGTACGAAATTTTACAATGTATTTTCAACACCGGTGTAAAATTCCGTACACCCCTGATTACACCAAGATAACACATACAAATACAATCATCTTTATGTCTATACGTTGTTTCACGCTTTAAAAGACTTTAGACGTTCCTGTTTCTGATTAAAGTTTTATTATTTTTTTTTACAAAGTACAATATTCAGATAGATCAATTCTCAGCTAATTAACAGACCTAACAAAGTAGCAAATCATCCAAAATAAACGTTTTAAAGAGTGTTTAAAATGTAGATTAGAAAAAATATAATATAAATGCCTGTGGTCGTTGTACATGTTGAGATGACCTCTTCTCAAAAAGGTTACCTGTAGGCATAGGCGTAGGTGTAAGTGTCGGTATCGAATAGTTTTCGAAAATGTCTATTTACAAGCTAGTCACACTAAGTTAAATTTTTCACCTCAAAACATTTTATGCAAGCGGGATCAATATACTTGTATTTTAACATCAGACCGTACTGCACTGGTTACCGGAATTTTGGATAGATCAAACTAGGCACTTTATATCTGAGAAACAGGCTATATATGCCCTCAATTTTAGAATTCATTCATACATTTTTGTTTTATTCAAAATATTCAGTAAATTGTGTGTTCTACTACGATTAACAGTCCTTCACCTTTCATCTCATACCTTAATTACTAAAATATATGCTACATAGTTAAAGATTTACCCTTCTGCGTAGGAACTATTTTGTTATATATGTACTACTTTCCAATATGTTCTTTTTTGCCAGGGCCCTAATAGGTGGTGTTACATCTTACAAAGTTTATAAAACAAAGAAGCGGAAGATACGTAAGGAAGAATCAAAACTCAGAGGTCGAAGAGAGACAGACTATACCATGACCAAAACTCAGTGGTCGAAGAGAGACGGATAATATCATGGCCAAAACTCAGTGGTCGAAGAGAGACAGACAATACCATGACCAAAACTCAGTGGTCGAAAAGAGACAGACAATATCATGGCCAAAACTCAGAGGTCGAAGAGAGACAGACAATACCATGACCAAAACTCAGTGGTCGAAGAGAGACAGACAATATCATTGCCAAAACTCAGTGGTCGAAGAGAGACAGACAATACCATGACCAAAACTCAGTAGTCGAAGAGAGACAGACAATACCATGACCAAAACTCAGTGGTCGAAGAGAGACAGACAATATCATTGCCAAAACTCAGTGGTCGAAGAGAGACAGACAATATCATGGCCAAAACTCAGAGGTCGAAGAGAAACAGACAATACCATGGCCAAAACTCAGGTTGAAGAGATATACGGACAATATCATGGCAAAAACTCAGAGGTCGAAGAGAGACAGACAATACCATAGCCAAAAACGCAGTGGTCGAAGAGAGACAGACAATACCATGGCCAAAACTCAGAGGTCGAAGAGAGACAGACAATACCATGACCAAAACTCAATGGTCGAAGAGAGACAGACAATACCATGGCCAAAACTCAGAGGTCGAAGAGAGACAGACAATATCATGGCTAAAAAAAAACGAAAAAAGAAAAAAGAAAATCAACGGTCTATAAACACTACATCAAAAAACTAAAAATAACACGAACTTCACCAAAAACCTATGATGATACCAGGTGTTCTAGGATGATAAGAAGATTCTGATGTGAATGAATTTTACAGAAATAAACAAAGATCTACCATTGCTACCTAATTCTTCAAATAACAAAAATATCAAGATATGAATAAGACAACCACTGCCAAGGTTCCGGACTTGGGACAGGCAAAGGTAGCTGGGTTAAAAAAGTTCTTTTAGATTTCAGCACTCACCCCTTTTAAATCCATCAGTAGACCAACAACACGTAGATCTATAAAGAAACATACAATGCAAACTAGAACAATATCAGCATTTAACTCTTAAATAATGGTAAAGTATACACCATAAAATAAATACCAAGTTCAACATGTTAAACCGTATCAAATAATGCTCGCAGTTACTGAATGCATGCTCGAAGTGCTTAACCTGGTCGCAGTTACTGAATGCATGCTCGAAGTGCTTAACCTGGTCGCAGTTACTGAATGCATGCTCGAAGTGTTTAACCTGGTCGCAGTTACTGAATGCATGCTCGAAGTGCTTAACATGGTCGCAGTTACTGAATGCATGCTCGAAGTGCTCAACCTGGTCGCAGTTACTGAATGCATTTGCTCTTAAAATCATCTATTAATAAAAGTGAAGCTTACCATTTAAAGAGGAATAACTCTAGTTTATATCTGTTTTCAATGCCAGTATTATGTAGTACTTTTATAGCTGACTAAACGAGTTTGAGTTTTGCTCATTGTTTAATGTCACGCAGTATATATACATTTTAGCATAAGACGATGTGGTATGATTGGCAATGAGACAAATATCCGAGTCCAAATGAAGCGGATTTAAGCAACTTAATGTCGCCGTTTGGTCATCAACAATGAGCAATAAAAGGCCCCGACATGACAAAATGTGAAATAATTTAAACAAACAAAAAACAACGACCTGATTTATAACAAAACAATTTACGAAAAACAAAAATGTAACAGACACGAACCAACGACAACCACTGACCTACAGGTTATTATATGCATGGTAAAATAAAAAAAATGTGTTATAATTAACAATAAGACAACTATCAACAGAGTCTAAACGAAGCGGATTTAAGCATGCAGATATAGTTCACCTAATGGTTCAACAATGAACAAAACATATACCGTATAGTCAGAAATATTAAAAGGCCCAGACATGACAAAATGTGAAATAATTCAAACAAACAAAAAACAACGACCTCATTTATAACAAAACAATTTACGAAAAACAAAAATGTAACAGACACGAACCAACGACAACCACTGGCCTACAGGTTATTATATGCATGGTAACATAAAAAAAATGTGTTATGATTGACAATAAGACAACTATCAACAGAGTCTAAACGAAGCGCATTTCAGCAGATATAGGTCACCTTATGGTCTTTAACAATGTACAAAACCCATACCGTATAGTCATGAATATTAAAAGACACCGACATGATAAAATGTGAAATAATTCAAATAAAGAAAAACAACGGCTTGATTTATGACAAATCAACTTCTCATTGGAACAAGCTATGACGTTGCGCACGATGTTGGTACTACTTAGCGTTTCACGACGTCCCTCAAAATAAGGCGATTTCGACGATTTCAAAGAAAGTTTCAGGTGTTCAAGCATATTATTGATGATGTCAAGTTACTGTTGTGAATTTGGTAACCGATTTCGGTCTGTCGGAAAAAATGCATAAATTTACAAATAAAACTCAAAGTGGTCGTATAGATATTTTTTTAATGAAATTCAGTTACAGGAGTTGTCAGTCTTTCCAGGCCATAATTGATAATTTTCCTTTCGGCAGCAGTTCGCATTAATGAATCCGATACAATAATGTCCAAATTTACACAGATTTATTTTTGATATAAATTAGATTTTGAATTCATATTCTCCTATTTTTTGCATATTTATTCCTTTTGTTGCATTTCTTCCCGTTTCCGTTTCCTTTCTATATTTAATCATTTCCCGATGCTTTCTTTGTCGCAAAATATTTAGGAAGTTAAACATTCGGGACTCATGTTTTAAATTTTCTCATTTCCGTATTTTTGTGGCATATCCTTTGTTTGTTATAATTGCCAGCAATGGGTTTTCTCTATTTTATTTTATTAACAAAAAAATATACATCTTACTTTTGACGATTCAAAACTTGCAGAAAGACAATGTTCCTTATATAAAACAAATATGCTATAAAAAAAAAACCCTAAGATCCCGATATATCTCATTTGGTCAACATTTGAATTTAAACTTAAACTATTCCTTTCTCATACATTGGTTGTATTGTAATTTATACATGTATTTTTATTTTCATTCGAATTAAACTGGAAACAAATAATTACGATATAAAATTAAAAACCAGAGCATGACATCAATTACGTTTTGCGAACGTTGGGACAAAACGGCTATACTTTTTGAAACGATCTAAAAACCTTGTTGCCTAACGAAAAAATATTAAACACTATATTGTTTAAGAAGAAAAACAGAAAAACCTTTACCGCCAAGTTTTATTTTTTATGATCTAACTATGCTTATTTGATAGACAGCTGGTTAAAACCTCAATATTAAAGAAAATACAGTGTTTTTTTCGTTGGGACAAGATGGCTATACTTTTTGAAGTCATTGCAATAGAAACTATACGCATGGTTTCCGGCAAAAAAATATCATGAACCAGGAGAAAAGTAAAAAAACTTTCAAAATATAATAAATATTTTTTCTCTCAGCTTTTTCAATTTCACGGTATAAATGCGCAAACCCGAAATGTACTTACTTTGCATACGGTTGGACATTTTTCAGACCGTTTACAAAAATAACATTTTCCGGATTACGGTTTCAGTGATATTGATTTTGCTTTAACACGCGAATAATTATAACAATAGCAATATTATTGTGAAGTTTTACGATGATCAAAGAAAAAATACCGTAGGAGAGAAACGGAACTCTGATCTTTTGCACACAAAATGAAACGTTGGACATTACGTTTTTGCGTAAAAATGGGATAATTAAGTGTTATAATTCCTGGTATTTTAAATTTCGGTTCCTTTTTTTCTTTAATTTCAAGTCTAATGGAATGAATTCAATCAGAAATCACTATATTTTTATCGAACTGACCAGTCTACGTATTTATTTTTATGCTAATCTATAGCAAAATGGAATTGGTACCAACATCGTGCGCAACGTCTATACTAAATCCGTTTAAGGTGTACTGAGTGATATTTTTAGTATACATATCCCATCTGAAACGATATTCTAGCAGCGCCTGCATATTGAATATATATATATATATATCTAATTCTTCATCAATTTATCCCTTTCTGCACCCATTGTATAACAAAAATTTAATCAACGTGTGGTTCGTTTGATCTCAGTTCATCATTGGTTAAAATCCGATTATGACGTCGAATTGTCTTGCTTTCCTCTGAATTTCCTATTGTGACGGCATGAAAAAAGGCGACCATGCCTGATGACGTCACATAGAAAGAACACATCTTTTTTGCAGATCATTCAAAAAGAAGGAATAAGTTTGCCTGCATATTGTATGAAAATCATTAGAGAAACAGATTCCACCACCAAATCTCGTGTAATACGATATTTATCCACTCTCGACAGTTAAATTTTAAATATTTAAAACGCGAGCCTTGCGTTTTGAATTTGAAAATTTAACTGTCTCGAGTGGATAAATATCGTATCACACTCGATGCAGTGGTAGAATCTATATATATCCCAGTTGATACGCTATTCTAGGAGCGTCTTCATATGGATTATATAACTCCCAGTTGATATGATATTCTAGCAGCATCTGTATATGGAGTATATATATAGATTCTACCACTGCATTGATAACTTCATGTTAAACACCCTACAAGTTGCATTAGACAGGACTAAAACTACCAGCTTTAATGCAATTCAAGTCAGTATGGATGAAACAAGGAACATAGAAGTGATGACAAGGCTCCAGAGTGATGATCCCAGGTGGCATGCTGTTCTCGAGACAGGTTGACAGCATCAGTTGCTGGTGACATAGTCCAGAGGAGAGCTGGTTTGTTGTCTACCAAATAATATACCATGTATTATACAACTCTATGCATCTAACTGTTCTGATACTTTTTTCATAAATAGTCTCCATCTGTCTGTGAAAATAGATTTAATTTAACAATGAGGTGAAATAAGACACCTAGTCTTATTTGACATATTTATACAACTATACATAAAAAAATATTTAGACTGCACAGGATTTCCTGGTTTTTGAAGTATTTAAAGGAACTCATTACTAAACAAGTTCATTGTTGAAGACTCTACATCGACTGTCAAGATAAAGAACAGGAATAAAAGCCCTCTTCATTGATAATTTGTATTTTTTCCTTGTATTTTGTGAGGTTTTGTGCCATGTACATTTACTCCATATCCCTTTATTTTCTATAAAAGACACAAATAAAAAATATAAGTAATTTTATTATAGGACAATAATTAAAATATAATATATATACACATGTACATGTATGGTTGTATCCTACTACTAGAAATTCACAAAAAATAATGTAACTTCAAACAACCAAATTATTACATGCATTATAAAAAAAACATACAATCACTTTAAGATAGATTGATACCATTTGATTGAGCATCTTGCAAATTTGTAAATTGATTTTTGATGTGAATGACCAAATAAATTTTAAACGACAAAAAAAGTAGAAAAAAAACCAATAACCTTAGTTTAAATAAATTCATATACAGCAAAATAATTGCATTTCATGCATAAACATTTAAAAGACCTCTTTTTCAGGGGATAAAAATGGCAGAAGAATTTGAAATTTAAAAAAAAATTGATTCCTTTCTTCTAAAAAAATACACAATCTAGCTTGTAAGAAATAAAAAAATTACCAAAAATACAGTATGCATGTATTTGTGTATTAGCAATATTATTTCATGTAAAATTTGATTCCCCTTCTATACAGCCCCTTTTTGATATATCCATATTCTCAATTTTTTTCAGATAATGAACAATTAGTAGCTAGACTAAAAACAACACAAAAAGTGGTGACAGAGAGTATGCGTCATGGGTTGATGTTTGAGGCTGTGGCTGCTGATTCCTTTGCCAAAGTAAGGATATGAAATAATTTCTCAATCTCAAAACTATTATATCATATTCTTCGATTTTAGCCCTTTCAAATCATGGTATTTCGAGAGAAAAAAAGAAAATATTCTTTATGAGCAAATAATATGAGATTCATTCATTTCCTTATAATAAATTCAACATAGATTTGTCAAATGCTTTTAATAAATTAGCATGATGTCATAGTCAAAGACAGTTTCTATTTATTAAAAAATAACTTAAACCCTTCATCAATCAGAAATGACTGTACATCAAATGTTTGTCATAATTTAATGAATAAACTTTTCCAGTTACAAAATGAAAATGTGAATATTTTCCCCAGTGGTATCATTGTCAGTCCATTCTCACCTTGGTTGGCAGCTAGTTCTGATAGGAAAGTGTACAACCCAGCCATGTTGCCACCATATGGATTGCTAGAAATAAAATGTCCAGTGAAGCCTCTGGTAGACTGTCTTTATTTGAGAAAGAATGATGATGGAAACCTAACCTTAAAAAAAATCACAATTATTATCATCAAGTCATTATGCAACTTGCTGTTACAGGACTTAAGTGGTGTCATTTGTTTGGAGGGTTGATGAACAGCATCTGGAGACAATTGAGTTTGATGATGAAGAGTGGGGAAGGATGAAAACAAAACTTGATTTATTTTATTTTAATTATTTCTTGGATTAATCAGAACTATGAATATTGCTTAAGGTGGTACCAAACACCTCGACTAAAATAAATTTGGCTCGTTTAATTCTAATAACGTTTCGACAAAATATTTACTTTTACCATTTGACAAAAATATAAAAATTTCAAAAAACTTGAACCAAACACTTTCTTTAAAAATTTTCATTGGATATATAGCAGTTTGACAAACACTATTTTTGATCATTGAGAAGCTATATTTCTTTAACAATACAATGTGATTAAAACATTTAGCTGATTTTACAGAGTTATCTCCCTGTAGTGTAAGGTACTACCTTAAACTTCTTTTGAATAGTCATTGTGATCAATAGGTGAGAAAAAAAAACAGTTATGATAATGTATACCTTCAGTGTACAGTATCATATAAGCATATTTTAACTACAGAAAAAGATAAAAGTGTTTAAGATCTAATTTTTTTATTGTTATTGGTTGAACGGTTTCTAGTAAATGCACAGACAATAAAATTAATAATATTTCATCATAATGAATATGTGTACTAAGTTGCTATGACTTCAACTTAAACAAAAACTACCTTGAACAAAAACTTGAACATGATGAAAATGTTATCTTTTTACACCATCATATTTTTATGTTCAATGAACTATAAAATGGGGTCAAAACCATAATTTACTAAATTTAGCATACAGTTTAGAATGATCTCATCATAAGGAACAGGTGTTCTTTATTTCAAGTTGATGGGCCTACTACTTTCAATGAACTACCTTGACTAAAAAATTAAACTTGATCAGAGATCGCTAAAAGATTAAACACGCAGATTGAAAAACATATTGTTCTTCTAGGTGGGCATTAAAAAATTAAGACCTAACATTTGTGATACATGTATCTATGATATTACTGTACAATAACTTTTTCTATTGACAAATTTAAAAATTCACTGCCACTGCTTTACAAGCGGACCTCTGAAAGTGTCAGAATATTAGCAGCAGTCCAAATTTGATTGATGGAACCAACCATGCTCAGAGGTATAGGTCTGTCAAAAAGATGAAATTCTTTCACTCTTCTAATGTGCCTTTCAACATGTATCCTCAGGCGAGCAATAGTTTGAGTTTCCTCTACCTCCTGCTTGGTGAACTGATCCTTATTCATAAGGAATGGGGGTGTATTCACAGTTATGCCAGTTCCAGATAAAACATTATTTAGTACAAAACCTTTATCAGCCATAATTGAATCACCTTCCTCTAAAAGTTCAACTAAACCACAAAGCTTTGTAATCTCAACATCTGACATACTACCAGTATACAATGAAGAAATAAAAATAAGGGCACCATGCGGTGCAATACCAACAAGACTTTTAAAAGTATGTGTACTCTTATAAGTAGAGTAACACTTAGAATTGAGTGCCAAAGATGATGGTCTCTCAGTTGGTATCTCAGTACAGTCGATAATAACTCTAGTAGTAGGATACAAAGTTTTAAAAACCTGAGGCATTTTGTTCTGAATCTGTTGCCTTCTTGGTCATATATTTATGGTACCCAGTACAAAATACAAAAAATTTGACCATGTTATTAATTTTCTACTAACAGTTGAAACATGAACATTAAATCTACAAGCTAAATCTTGCTCAAATAAACCACACTTAAGCCTGCACAGAAACATAAACAACTCGTCTATTAAAACCATGGTCCTTTGTCTGGAAACCAACAAATTAATTGTATCAGTGGCTTTATAATAATAGCTGGTCATTGAATTAGCAGCTGGTTGAACATAATTAAAGAAAGCCAAGAACAAAGCATAAGTTGAAAAACCTGTATAAAACATAATCATTGCATCATCATTAGAAAATCTGAACACCCCAAAACGTTCTATTCTTAGCTTCTCCTTTAACTGCTTAATCTCTTCATCTCTCTCTTTCAACTTTCTCTCTAGTTCTTTCTCTATGTTTTCAGCAACCACACTGAAATTCACATTATTCAAATTATTTAATTAATGCAACAGCAAAAGACGAGGAAACCAAGAGCGGAAATTTACAATGGTGTTTGAAAACAAACAAATAAATACTCCAGAAAGTACTTAAATTTTGTTTGAAGCATTCAGTTTCACCAGTTACATGTAATTGATGTGGAGCAAAGCAAGTTATATCTATAATAATTATAGATAATTCCATATAGTTTAGGACATCCCTTTGTGGCATGTATTCCTTTGCAATGATAAATACAAATAGTTCTAATGTCAATATTAGAAATTATGTTACCAAAATGTCAGATGCATTGCTCTTGGGCACTGCCTATTCATGGTAGGGTCCTAATTAATTGATTAATCATACCTAGGATTCCTCAAATGTTCTTCAGATTCTTGAATATCTTCTTCCTGGTTTAACTAGTGCTCCTCTGACTGAAATAAGAATTAATGAATCAAATGAACAATCTACATGTAACTGGCTATCCTTCAAATACACATAATGTAATGTCTAAGGTCATGATTACAATTTACATGTGACAAAACATCAAGGGCCTCATAAAATGGATAAAATTATATTTTCATGGGATGATTTTATAACTAACTTTTATCGTGAATATGTTGACTCTAGTCTTATTTAGTAAACTGTACAAATTTCAGTTACATCCTGGCATTCATCCTGATGAGAAATTCTGACCAAATTCATAATATTGTATGATTTGTACACTGACTTTTCATTTATAATGGAATACATTTTTGCTGAAATAACATTTTTAGATTCAAGATTAAAGTACTTATCAACATTTAAATATGAAGTACATGTACATGTACATGCATCCTAGTCAATGCTACATTGTAGTAAATATACATGTATATTATTACTATATACAAGTAAGAATATGTGATATGAGTGCCAATGAGACAACTCTCAATCCAAAATACAATGTACCCGGTAGTGAAACATGTTTAACATGGTGGTCCTAGGGATTTGACCATCACATTTTTGGGAAGGACCAACACAATTTTGGTAATTTGCAATAGAAATGATAGTGAGGACCTGCAGATTTTCTTCAAGGACCACCAGGTGAAAAAAGATTTCAAGAACTCTGCACATGTCAATGTAAATATTTCTGGTGCTCATTTCATGTACTATTTATTTCATGTCTTGTTTGTCAGTTTGATGTACATGTATGTCCTTTTGAATATATTCTTGGACATTTTTATTCTACCATGGATTTCCAACTTTTTGACACTTTTGTGTTTTCATTTAGAACTAATAGTTGGAGTGTTTTAATTCTGTTTACAGTGCATTTGAAATCCCATTCCTTAGATTAAAAAAGAACAGCACCATGTGGTATTCATACGACCACTTCAAATAATGTCATATCAATTTACAAATTATAATTTATATAATAAATTCACTAACAATACTATCCAACATTGAATGTCTCATTCTCTGACTGCAGTTTTGGCTTCTTGTTTGGTGTGATGTGTTTAAACAAAGCTCTTCTTGGGGTGAAATCTCTTGTCCAACTGAACACTGTTGGTACAGCATCTGCTATCAGAGTTTTCCTAACTGGTGTCCACTTGAAATCCTCTTTTAAGAAGTGCAAGGAACACACAAATGTGTATGCATTGATCTAAAATTGAACAATTGTATTTAAAGTATATAAATGATATAAAATAAACATGTATTTATGTCTATAGATGGGTTGTTGTCTCTTTGGCGCCTTCCCCATTTCCATTCTCAATTTTATTTATATCATATACATGTAGATGACGGTGAAAGATTGTTTCAATGTTTAATAAAATGCTCCGCTGGGGCGCAGCTTGATACGACCCCAGAGGTCAAACCCTGAACAGTTGGGGCAAGTATGGACACAACATTCAAGCTTGATACAGCACTGAATTTGGATTGTAATTAAATATTTTTGACACAGCATAGGTTTCTCACATAGAATGAAAGTGGTCTAAGAACTTAAAAATGTTTATATCATTATTATTTGCTTTTATATATAAATCAGAAATAACCAATTTAAAATGGAAAATTTTAAAGAAAAAAAATCCCCCCCCCCAATTTTTGGAACCCCCTGATGATTCATCACCCCCAAACTCAATTCCAGCTATCCCTTTGTGATATGGTACCTTGCAGTAAAATTTCAGAGAGATCCATACATTTGAACACAAGTTATTGTCTGGAAACAAGAAAAATGCTTTTTTTTTGGCCCCTTATTCCTAAACTTTTTGGGCAATTACCCCCAAACTCAATTCCAGTTTTCCCTTTGTGATATGGAACCTTGTAGTACAATTTCATAAAGATCCATACACTTACACACAAGTTATTGTCATGAAACTAGAAAAAAGCTTGTTTTTTGCCCCTTTTTGGCCCCTAATTCCTAAAATTTGGAGGCAATTACCCCCACAATCAATCCCAGCATTCCCTTTGTGATATGGAACCTTGTGATACAATGTCAGAGAGATCCATACATTTACACACAAGTTATTGTCATGAAACTAGAAAAATGCTTGTTTTTTGCCCCTTTTTGGCCCCTAATTCCTAAAATTTGAAGGCAATTACCCCCAAAATCAATCCCAGCATTCCCTTTGTGATATGGAACCTTGTGATACAATGTCAGAGAGATCCATACACTTACACACAAGTTATGTCTGAAAGATACAAAAATGCTTATTTTTGGCCCCTAATTCCTTAACTGTGGGTACCATAACCCCCAAAACAATCCCCACCTTCCTTTTGTGGTATTGAACCTAATGGTAAAATTTCATTGAGATCCATTCACTTAAACTAAAGTTAGAGTGCGAAAACTAATGTGTCTTCGGACGACGACGACACCAACGTCATACCAATATACGACCACAAAATTTTTTTTGCGGTCGTATAAAAAATATATGATAATTTCACATTTAAATTAAAATCAATACTTTAATTGGCGAAGTGGAATAACGAGTGGCTGTAAACAACTAAAATAAAAACTTCAAAGATGCTGATTACCACAAAATAAATATTGAGTAATTAAACAGAGTATTATTTCATAAATATGCGCTGTCATCGTTTGATTGCAATACAAAATATAATTCACCAGAAAAGGGTTATTGGCTAAATAATACCTCAAACAATCACGAAACTCGCATATCATAAGAGTAATTTATTCAAATCTTGAGTAAAGCCTGGCATTCACAATTATAATATGAAATACATGTAAATAATTTGATAGTTACCTGAAATAAAAAATGTTTTAAAAGCAAAATGACTGCATACATATACATTACTATCTTAAGCATGAGATATTTTTGACTGGACCTAAAGTACTGGCATGATCTATTTCCACATCAAACAGTCCGGCTGCATGGGGATGTCTTTCAAATCATCCAAAATGATCTTTAATTGCAAACTAATATTTCATATCAATATTGACCAGCAATATTGGTAAAAGTTTGACAAACAAAAACCATTTTGAGAATAATTTTTGTATTCTTATGAAGATGTTCCAGCATCAACCGCCACAAGGCCTGGGTAAGTTGATGATCCAGCATCTAAAAAATGTAAACTGCTGATGGGTAAAATGGCAATCCTGTATTAAACATTCAAAGTTTCATTATTAATTTTATATAAATATTAATGATTACAACAACTTAATTAATACATATAAATATCTTAAATCTATTTTTTTAAGGAATGAGAATACTGGTATACCAATATGTGCTAAAATTAAAACTAGGTGTCATTTCATGGTTTGGTCATGCCATCTGTTTTTCATATTGAAGCGACATTCAGACATATATTGTATTTACTATAGTTGAATTTACACTTGTATGCAAATGAGTCTGCCATCTTTAATTTATTCCGGTCAATAGGTCATTCGGAGTCGGAAACCGTATTGGCGGCCATTATGATTGGGACGTACTGGCAACTTCATTATACTTTTCACGTCTTGTGATCGATAGCACACATTTAAGCAATGCCCATCAATTATACTTTTCACATTACATACTCGTAAGTGGTTTCACATGTAAAATATATATTTGAAAGCACGAAAAGATATAAAATCAAGCAGAAATCGTGGACCCTGGTTACGTTCTAGGTCGTGGTAGTGAAATGTAAACATACATTTTTGATTCAGACCTTCAGTCGGCAGTTGTCTCTCTCATCTACTATCAAAAACCGGCCTTCTATTACAGAATATACTGGATTTTAATTATTATATTTTTGATTGGGGTAAAACCCATTCAATTGAAAGTTTAGGCTGAAGAAAAAAATAACGAAATATTATGAAAAAGGGGGTGGGGCATTAAATTAAATAATCAGATGATTTATCAAGGAAAGAAGGAATGCTTTTTGTCAGTAGTTGCTAGCAAAAAATACATAAATATATATATATATTCTCTATAAAACACTGTGCAAAGCATGGCGGATACTAAAGAAGAATACTTCATTCCCTTTGTCTGTCAGGTGGACTCCGTCCCTAAAATGGCAGTGATGAAAGTTCTGGTGATTCCATACTTTAATTTTCGCACTTTCCTGTGACTTAAATAGCTTTTTCACCTTCTTTCTTTTATTTTTGTACTGGCTGGTTGTCATGCCTCTCGGTGTCAGGCGACCAATAACGGAACCAATAATGACCCTCTTTGTACCAATCCGTAACATTTCGCGGGCTAACTTCAGTTGATTGTCTACAATTTCCTTTGCTGGTTTGTTAAAAAATATGATAAATTATGTGTAGAAGGAGTGAGTTTACTATTAATACATTGTATAAAATTGCAGAGGTTTCTGAGTGTCTTTGTTTTTTTTTTAATTAAACTGTGTGTTAAATTTGATAATGTTATGTCTGAGTATTTCATTTGGAATAAATGTTCTTCTTTCGAATCATCTTGTAAAGCCGGGCAAACAAAAATATAATGATATTCGTCTCCGATATTTCTATTCGTACATATTAAACATTTTCTTCCACTTCTGTCATTGTTATGACATCTCCCCTTTTCTATTGGTAGTGTATGATTCGATGAAATAAATATCAATAATGATCAAAAAATTGTTATGAAAACAAAATGTCAAATGTCTTGGTACTTAAATTGCTTCATTGTGCCAAGAAATATATCCTTTGCATGATTAAAATTTAATTACTTTTCATTTTCAAGGCTTATGAACAATTTCTTAAACTTAAAAATGAATATATGTAGTAAAAAGAAAATATTTCAAGATCTTTCTCTTATATATTCAAATAATCGTCAAGGAATTATTTGTGACTTTTTGTCCTGTCAAATTTGTGACTTTTATGTCCTGTGATTTTTGTCCTGTGAATGTCTATCCGTTTACCGATATTTTTAATCCTATAATCGTACTCTGGATTCATTTCAGGTCCCAAGTGAAATTCGAGAGCATACCTATCATCATATATATATAATGACCTTTTTTATAATTTTAATATAAAAATCCAGCGATTGAAAGCCAAGCTATGTACGAAGTATACTACTTGTTTACTCCTAGTCACTCGGCCTGGTCACAGCTCGTACTCACCTTTCTTGACTTTTCCTACATTGGACTAGACATTTCGAAAGAAATAATTTCTACGGAAATTCTAAAAGTAAATATAATTATGAAAAATGCCACGTTTGTTCCCATTTTCTTGTATTTATCTTCCTATCTACTAATTATTTAGAATTTTGCATGATGAGTATTGGACTGTGCATGTGTAAATACTTGTGTCAAGAAGCTTCTTATAGGCACAAATCATCAAATTTTATTGAAACAGACAGAAAGTAGCTCAATGAATGGGTTCATAATTGTTTGAATATATTACAATAATGTCTTGAACTAGTTTAAACAAGATTTTACATACTAATCACTGCAAAACGTGACACTTACAATGACCAAGTTTTGATTGTTTAATAATGATCAGGGTTCTTCTGGTGATAATTTCAGAAAAAATCTGTATTCGATGACAATTGTATACCCATGCAGACACTAGAGAAGGGGTTATAAAGTGGTACCCTTGATGTCTGTCCTTCCGTCCGTCCCAGAAGTATGTTCACATATTATAAGCAAGCTCGAGCGGGGCCATTTGTGTCCTCAGACACACTAATCTATTATTTTATACATTTTTTTGACATTTCAGTCAAATTATACCACAAATATTATATTTTCTGTGACTTTATTTTTTTCTTTCGTTTCCTTTCCTTTCCCAATAAAACTCAGAATTACCCCATAATGTACATCTCTATAAGTGCATACTGCTGTGTGCATTCATGTTCCTTTTTGTTGATCGGCAATCCTCCTTCTCAAGAAAAATCAACACGCATATCTTCGTTTTCAAAAACGTCAAAAAATCTCTACACATTTAAGATTACGATTGTTTAGATTCACGAAAAAGAGTGATATTTGTAGACATTGGAGAGTTCATGTAAGTTTTTTTTTCTCTCGAAATGTTGTAAGGTGCCATTTTGTACAGATAAATGGTAATTTGTTTAGCCGGTTATTGAAAGAAAACCAAGATTTCCTATACCCAATTTCAATTCAATAGGATTTCTAAAATACTGCTTTGGTTCATAAGTTTATATATACACGTACATTTTATTGAGTTCTTTTTTAGCTCTCAAAAAGAGACATAAATTTCAACAACAGAATATTGGATTCCGCAAAAAAGGATCTCCCCCATCCTCGAAAAATCTATCTTCCCAATATGAATCCCTGGGGACTCATGTGGACTCAAATGGATACTGGTAATCTTTACCCATCGTTCCTTTGAATTGAAATAAAAAAAGGGTAACTAGAGTAGTCAATTGGATTATAGTTACCACCAAAACCTCTGTTACATCGTTTGAACAGGAGGGCTTTTTACCACACGTCATGCAGAGTCAAAATCCTTCTTGCGAAGCATGCATATGCTTTAATTTAATTATTAGGTTCTAGTCAATATGTGTGTATAAGTGAAAATACCATTTACACAAAAGTTCTGTCATACTACAAAAATATGATTTTGTTTGTTTGTGTTTACTTATAAAAGATCATACTTTTTTTATTCCAATTAAAGGGACCATCATGAGCAAAGTGCTTTATTACAATAATTAATTTTTATAATTGAGAGACACAATTCATAATGACGATCTTATAAAAATATGAATATAATTATCAGCATAATTTCATCATCTTACGCCACAGAAAGACAGGGCCGTAACTACATTGAGGCAAATGAGGCAAATGCCTCATGTTGGAAATTCCCAAAAAGAAAAATTATAAGTTGAAACAAAAGATTGTCTTCATTTAAGAATTGAATGCTTCTTTTTGCGATTTTATTGGGGTGTAAAAGTGTTGACCGAAGCACATTTTGTATCAAGCGCGGAAGTGCTTCATTCTAGAATGTGCGCACGATGAACACTTTTACAACCCTATAAAATTACTAAAAGAAGCATTTAATTCTTATAATTACATTTTTATGCTAGGGTCATGAAAAATCAATTTTTTTTTTTTTTTTAACAATTAAATCATCTTTATTGCACTAAATGCTGTTTAACAATTTACTTAGCTTACAGCATTGGGCTAAGTTTCCCTGTGTATTTAAAATTATTATATATCCAGGGAGAATATATAATAAAATATATATAAATGTTAGTATTATACAATTAAACATAATACATAATATAAATAAACGTCAATATAAACTGATTCATTGATTTTTTGTCTGCTTACAAATCGGAAAAAATAACGGATCTTCACCGTTACAATTTCTATCATTTATTTTTTTAATTAACCTGTGCACTTTATTGTGATGGCACGTGTCATCATGAATGTTACACTTCATTGGAATATGAAGGTTAATTTTAGTATGACGCGCGATGACAATCAAATAAGCAAAAGGGTAAATGAATAAACATGAAAAACCTCTTTTCATCAAATAATGTCTGCAGTTTTATATCTCTGTCGATGTGCATATTTTGTCAGTTTTGCAAATACACCTAGTCCGGGGTCATTTCAGGTCACCACCCGGACTCGTCTATTATGACCAACATTAAATTATTTCGTTGAATCTCGGATAAATATCTTTTATAAATGGAGATTTTAGTCCAAACTTTTCCTTTGATCAAGTTTTCCGTCAACAAGCTTACGACAATAAACAGTTTATATACAGTTTAATAGCTATCGTAATGCAATACACACAGGTATCCCTAGTATAGTAACTTCAAGCTAGTCCGGGGTCATGTCAGGACACAGTCCGGACTCACCTGTCCAAGATTGTGTATTACATCGTTAATCGCTGATTAAGTGTCTTTTATTGAGTTTTCCGATGACAATCGCCTAAACATATATATGAAGAATTGAATGAAGAAATAAATGAAGAAGAAAAAAAACCAACACATCTTTCAATCTAGCAATTAATTAGGTTTATTTCTCTATTGCTGTTTATATAAGTCCGGGGTTACTTCAGGTCAAGGCCCGGACTCACCTAGTATTATTTTGCTCTTTCTCTTATAAACGTCTTTTGTCAATTTTTTCCGATGACAATCAAATAAGCAAATGGGTAAATGAATAAACATGAAAAACCTCTTTTCATCAAATAATGTCTGCAGTTTTATATCTCTGTCGATGTGCATATTTTGTCAGTTTTGCAAATACACCTAGTCCGGGGTCATTTCAGGTCACCACCCGGACTCGTCTATTATGACCAACATTAAATTATTTCGTTGAATCTCGGACAAATATCTTTTATAAATGGAGATTTTAGTCCAAACTTTTCCTTTGATCAAGTTTTCCGTCAACAAGCTTTACGACAATAAACAGTTTATATACAGTTTAATAGCTATCGTAATGCAATACACACAGGTATCCCCAGTATAGTAACTTCAAGCTAGTCCGGGGTCATGTCAGTACACAGTCCGGACTCACCTGTCCAAGATTGTGTATTACATCGTTAATCGCTGATTAAGTGTCTTTTATTGAGTTTTCCGATATCAATCGCCTAAACATATATATGAAGAATTGAATGAAGAAATAAATGAAGAAGATAAAAAAAACAACACATTTTTCAATCTAGCTATTAATTATGTTTATTTCTCTATTGCTGTTTATATAAGTCCGGGGTTACTTCTGGTCAAAGCCCGGACTCACCTAGTATTATTTTGCTCTTTCTCTTATAAACGTCTTTTGTCAATTTTTTCCGATGACAATCAAATAAGCAAAAGGGTAAATGAATAAACATGAAAAACCTCTTTTCATCAAATAATGTCTGCAGTTTTATATCTCTGTCGATGTGCATATTTTGTCAGTTTTGCAAATACACCTAGTCCGGGGTCATTTCAGGTCACCACCCGGACTCGTCTATTATGACCAACATTAAATTATTTCGTTGAATCTCGGATAAATATCTTTTATAAATGGAGATTTTAGTCCAAACTTTTCCTTTGATCAAGTTTTCCGTCAACAAGCTTTACGACAATAAACAGTTAATATACAGTTTAATAGCTATCGTAATGCAATACACACAGGTATCCCCAGTATAGTAACTTCAAGCTAGTCCGGGGTCATGTCAGTACACAGTCCGGACTCACCTTTCCAAGATTGTGTATTACATCGTTAATCGCTGATTAAGTGTCTTTTATTGAGTTTTCCGATATCAATCGCCTAAACATATATATAAAGAATTGAATGAAGAAATAAATGAAGAAGAAAAAAAAAAAACACATTTTTCAATCTGGCAATTAATTAGGTTTATTTCTCTATTGCTGTTTGTATAAGTCCGGGGTTACTTCAGGTCAAGGCCCGGACTCACCTAGTATTATTTTGCTCTTTCTCTTATAAACGTCTTTTGTCAATTTTTTCCGATGACGATCAAATAAGCAAAAGGGTAAATGAATAAACATGAAAAACCTCTTTTCATCAAATAATGTCTGCAGTTTTATATCTCTGTCGATGTGCATATTTTGTCAGTTTTGCAAATACACCTAGTCCGGGGTCATTTCAGGTCACCACCCGGACTCGTCTATTATGACCAACATTAAATTATTTCGTTGAATCTCGGATAAATATCTTTTATAAATGGAGATTTTAGTCCAAACTTTTCCTTTGATCAAGTTTTCCGTCAACAAGCTTACGACAATAAACAGTTTATATACAGTTTAATAGCTATCGTAATGCAATACACACAGGTATCCCTAGTATAGTAACTTCAAGCTAGTCCGGGGTCATGTCAGGACACAGTCCGGACTCACCTGTCCAAGATTGTGTATTACATCGTTAATCGCTGATTAAGTGTCTTTTATTGAGTTTTCCGATGACAATCGCCTAAACATATATATGAAGAATTGAATGAAGAAATAAATGAAGAAGAAAAAAAACCAACACATCTTTCAATCTAGCAATTAATTAGGTTTATTTCTCTATTGCTGTTTATATAAGTCCGGGGTTACTTCAGGTCAAGGCCCGGACTCACCTAGTATTATTTTGCTCTTTCTCTTATAAACGTCTTTTGTCAATTTTTTCCGATGACAATCAAATAAGCAAAAGGGTAAATGAATTAACATGAAAAACCTCTTTTCATCAAATAATGTCTGCAGTTTTATATCTCTGTCGATGTGCATATTTTGTCAGTTTTGCAAATACACCTAGTCCGGGGTCATTTCAGGTCACCACCCGGACTCGTCTATTATGACCAACATTAAATTATTTCGTTGAATCTCGGACAAATATCTTTTATAAATGGAGATTTTAGTCCAAACTTTTCCTTTGATCAAGTTTTCCGTCAACAAGCTTTACGACAATAAACAGTTTATATACAGTTTAATAGCTATCGTAATGTAATACACACAGGTATCCCCAGTATAGTAACTTCAAGCTAGTCCGGGGTCATGTCAGTACACAGTCCGGACTCACCTGTCCAAGATTGTGTATTACATCGTTAATCGCTGATTAAGTGTCTTTTATTGAGTTTTCCGATGACAATCGCCTAAACATATATATAAAGAATTGAATGAAGAAATAAATGAAGAAGAAAAAAAACAACACATCTTTCAATCTAGCAATTAATTAGGTTTATTTCTCTATTGCTGTTTATATAAGTCCGGGGTTACTTCAGGTCAAGGCCCGGACTCACCTAGTATTATTTTGCTCTTTCTCTTATAAACGTCTTTTGTCATTTTTTTCCGATGACAATCAAATAAGCAAAAGGGTAAATGAATAAACATGAAAAACCTCTTTTCATCAAATAATGTCTGCAGTTTTATATCTCTGTCGATGTGCATATTTTGTCAGTTTTGCAAATACACCTAGTCCGGGGTCATTTCAGGTCACCACCCGGACTCGTCTATTATGACCAACATTAAATTATTTCGTTGAATCTCGGATAAATATCTTTTATAAATGGAG
The DNA here is from genome assembly GCF_021869535.1 of Mytilus californianus. Lineage (NCBI taxonomy): Eukaryota > Metazoa > Mollusca > Bivalvia > Mytilida > Mytilidae > Mytilus > Mytilus californianus. The sequence continues at coordinate 7,315,416 of NW_026262670.1, forward strand.
ATTTTAGTCCAAACTTTTCCTTTGATCAAGTTTTCCGTCAACAAGCTTACGACAATAAACAGTTTATATACAGTTTAATAGCTATCGTAATGCAATACACACAGGTATCCCTAGTATAGTAACTTCAAGCTAGTCCGGGGTCATGTCAGGACACAGTCCGGACTCACCTGTCCAAGATTGTGTATTACATCGTTAATCGCTGATTAAGTGTCTTTTATTGAGTTTTCCGATGACAATCGCCTAAACATATATATGAAGAATTGAATGAAGAAATAAATGAAGAAGAAAAAAAACCAACACATCTTTCAATCTAGCAATTAATTAGGTTTATTTCTCTATTGCTGTTTATATAAGTCCGGGGTTACTTCAGGTCAAGGCCCGGACTCACCTAGTATTATTTTGCTCTTTCTCTTATAAACGTCTTTTGTCAATTTTTTCCGATGACAATCAAATAAGCAAAAGGGTAAATGAATAAACATGAAAAACCTCTTTTCATCAAATAATGTCTGCAGTTTTATATCTCTGTCGATGTGCATATTTTGTCAGTTTTGCAAATACACCTAGTCCGGGGTCATTTCAGGTCACCACCCGGACTCGTCTATTATGACCAACATTAAATTATTTCGTTGAATCTCGGACAAATATCTTTTATAAATGGAGATTTTAGTCCAAACTTTTCCTTTGATCAAGTTTTCCGTCAACAAGCTTTACGACAATAAACAGTTTATATACAGTTTAATAGCTATCGTAATGCAATACACACAGGTATCCCCAGTATAGTAACTTCAAGCTAGTCCGGGGTCATGTCAGTACACAGTCCGGACTCACCTGTCCAAGATTGTGTATTACATCGTTAATCGCTGATTAAGTGTCTTTTATTGAGTTTTCCGATGACAATCGCCTAAACATATATATAAAGAATTGAATGAAGAAATAAATGAAGAAGAAAAAAAACAACACATCTTTCAATCTAGCAATTAATTATGTTTATTTCTCTATTGCTGTTTATATAAGTCCGGGGTTACTTAAGGTCAGGGCCCGGACTCACCTAGTATTATTTTGCTCTTTCTCTTATAAACGTCTTTTGTCAATTTTTTCCGATGACAATCAAATAAGCAAAAGGGTAAATGAATAAACATGAAAAACCTCTTTTCATCAAATAATGTCTGCAGTTTTATATCTCTGTCGATGTGCATATTTTGTCAGTTTTGCAAATACACCTAGTCCGGGGTCATTTCAGGTCACCACCCGGACTCGTCTATTATGACCAACATTAAATTATTTCGTTGAATCTCGGACAAATATCTTTTATAAATGGAGATTTTAGTCCAAACTTTTCCTTAGATCAAGTTTTCCGTCAACAAGCTTTACGACAATAAACAGTTTATATACAGTTTAATAGCTATCGTAATGCAATACACACAGGTATCCCCAGTATAGTAACTTCAAGCTAGTCCGGGGTCATGTCAGTACACAGTCCGGACTCACCTGTCCAAGATTGTGTATTACATCGTTAATCGCTGATTAAGTGTCTTTTATTGAGTTTTCCGATGACAATCGCCTAAACATATATATAAAGAATTGAATGAAGAAATAAATGAAGAAGAAAAAAAAAACAACACATCTTTCAATCTAGAAATTAATTATGTTTATTTCTCTATTGCTGTTTGTATAAGTCCGGGGTTACTTCAGGTCAAGGCCCGGACTCACATAGTATTATTTTGCTCTTTCTCTTATAAACGTCTTTTGTCAATTTTTTCCGATGACGATCAAATAAGCAAAAGGGTAAATGAATAAACATGAAAAACCTCTTTTCATCAAATAATGTCTGCAGTTTTATATCTCTGTCGATGTGCATATTTTGTCAGTTTTGCAAATACACCTAGTCCGGGGTCATTTCAGGTCACCACCCGGACTCGTCTATTATGACCAACATTAAATTATTTCGTTGAATCTCGGATAAATATCTTTTATAAATGGAGATTTTAGTCCAAACTTTTCCTTTGATCAAGTTTTCCGTCAACAAGCTTACGACAATAAACAGTTTATATACAGTTTAATAGCTATCGTAATGCAATACACACAGGTATCCCTAGTATAGTAACTTCAAGCTAGTCCGGGGTCATGTCAGGACACAGTCCGGACTCACCTGTCCAAGATTGTGTATTACATCGTTAATCGCTGATTAAGTGTCTTTTATTGAGTTTTCCGATGACAATCGCCTAAACATATATATGAAGAATTGAATGAAGAAATAAATGAAGAAGAAAAAAAACCAACACATCTTTCAATCTAGCAATTAATTAGGTTTATTTCTCTATTGCTGTTTATATAAGTCCGGGGTTACTTCAGGTCAAGGCCCGGACTCACCTAGTATTATTTTGCTCTTTCTCTTATAAACGTCTTTTGTCAATTTTTTCCGATGACAATCAAATAAGCAAAAGGGTAAATGAATAAACATGAAAAACCTCTTTTCATCAAATAATGTCTGCAGTTTTATATCTCTGTCGATGTGCATATTTTGTCAGTTTTGCAAATACACCTAGTCCGGGGTCATTTCAGGTCACCACCCGGACTCGTCTATTATGACCAACATTAAATTATTTCGTTGAATCTCGGACAAATATCTTTTATAAATGGAGATTTTAGTCCAAACTTTTCCTTTGATCAAGTTTTCCGTCAACAAGCTTTACGACAATAAACAGTTTATATACAGTTTAATAGCTATCGTAATGTAATACACACAGGTATCCCCAGTATAGTAACTTCAAGCTAGTCCGGGGTCATGTCAGTACACAGTCCGGACTCACCTGTCCAAGATTGTGTATTACATCGTTAATCGCTGATTAAGTGTCTTTTATTGAGTTTTCCGATGACAATCGCCTAAACATATATATAAAGAATTGAATGAAGAAATAAATGAAGAAGAAAAAAACAACACATCTTTCAATCTAGCAATTAATTAGGTTTATTTCTCTATTGCTGTTTATATAAGTCCGGGGTTACTTCAGGTCAAGGCCCGGACTCACCTAGTATTATTTTGCTCTTTCTCTTATAAACGTCTTTTGTCAATTTTTTCCGATGACAATCAAATAAGCAAAAGGGTAAATGAATAAACATGAAAAACCTCTTTTCATCAAATAATGTCTGCAGTTTTATATCTCTGTCGATGTGCATATTTTGTCAGTTTTGCAAATACACCTAGTCCGGGGTCATTTCAGGTCACCACCCGGACTCGTCTATTATGACCAACATTAAATTATTTCGTTGAATCTCGGATAAATATCTTTTATAAATGGAGATTTTAGTCCAAACTTTTCCTTTGATCAAGTTTTCCGTCAACAAGCTTACGACAATAAACAGTTTATATACAGTTTAATAGCTATCGTAATGCAATACACACAGGTATCCCTAGTATAGTAACTTCAAGCTAGTCCGGGGTCATGTCAGGACACAGTCCGGACTCACCTGTCCAAGATTGTGTATTACATCGTTAATCGCTGATTAAGTGTCTTTTATTGAGTTTTCCGATGACAATCGCCTAAACATATATATGAAGAATTGAATGAAGAAATAAATGAAGAAGAAAAAAAACCAACACATCTTTCAATCTAGCAATTAATTAGGTTTATTTCTCTATTGCTGTTTATATAAGTCCGGGGTTACTTCAGGTCAAGGCCCGGACTCACCTAGTATTATTTTGCTCTTTCTCTTATAAACGTCTTTTGTCAATTTTTTCCGATGACAATCAAATAAGCAAAAGGGTAAATGAATAAACATGAAAAACCTCTTTTCATCAAATAATGTCTGCAGTTTTATATCTCTGTCGATGTGCATATTTTGTCAGTTTTGCAAATACACCTAGTCCGGGGTCATTTCAGGTCACCACCCGGACTCGTCTATTATGACGAACATTAAATTATTTCGTTGAATCTCGGACAAATATCTTTTATAAATGGAGATTTTAGTCCAAACTTTTCCTTAGATCAAGTTTTCCGTCAACAAGCTTTACGACAATAAACAGTTTATATACAGTTTAATAGCTATCGTAATGCAATACACACAGGTATCCCCAGTATAGTAACTTCAAGCTAGTCCGGGGTCATGTCAGTACACAGTCCGGACTCACCTGTCCAAGATTGTGTATTACATCGTTAATCGCTGATTAAGTGTCTTTTATTGAGTTTTCCGATGACAATCGCCTAAACATATATATAAAGAATTGAATGAAGAAATAAATGAAGAAGAAAAAAAACAACACATCTTTCAATCTAGCAATTAATTATGTTTATTTCTCTATTGCTGTTTATATAAGTCCGGGGTTACTTCAGGTCAGGGCCCGGACTCACCTAGTATTATTTTGCTCTTTCTCTTATAAACGTCTTTTGTCAATTTTTTCCGATGACAATCAAATAAGCAAAAGGGTAAATGAATAAACATGAAAAACCTCTTTTCATCAAATAATGTCTGCAGTTTTATATCTCTGTCGATGTGCATATTTTGTCAGTTTTGCAAATACACCTAGTCCGGGGTCATTTCAGGTCACCACCCGGACTCGTCTATTATGACCAACATTAAATTATTTCGTTGAATCTCGGATAAATATCTTTTATAAATGGAGATTTTAGTCCAAACTTTTCCTTTGATCAAGTTTTCCGTCAACAAGCTTACGACAATAAACAGTTTATATACAGTTTAATAGCTATCGTAATGCAATACACACAGGTATCCCTAGTATAGTAACTTCAAGCTAGTCCGGGGTCATGTCAGGACACAGTCCGGACTCACCTGTCCAAGATTGTGTATTACATCGTTAATCGCTGATTAAGTGTCTTTTATTGAGTTTTCCGATGACAATCGCCTAAACATATATATGAAGAATTGAATGAAGAAATAAATGAAGAAGAAAAAAAACCAACACATCTTTCAATCTAGCAATTAATTAGGTTTATTTCTCTATTGCTGTTTATATAAGTCCGGGGTTACTTCAGGTCAAGGCCCGGACTCACCTAGTATTATTTTGCTCTTTCTCTTATAAATGTCCTTTGTCAATTTTTTCCGATGACAATCAAATAAGCAAAAGGGTAAATGAATAAACATGAAAAACCTCTTTTCATCAAATAATGTCTGCAGTTTTATATCTCTGTCGATGTGCATATTTTGTCAGTTTTGCAAATACACCTAGTCCGGGGTCATTTCAGGTCACCACCCGGACTCGTCTATTATGACCAACATTAAATTATTTCGTTGAATCTCGGACAAATATCTTTTATAAATGGAGATTTTAGTCCAAACTTTTCCTTTGATCAAGTTTCTGTCAACAAGCTTTACGACAATAAACAGTTTATATACAGTTTAATAGCTATCGTAATGCAATACACACAGGTATCCCCAGTATAGTAACTTCAAGCTAGTCCGGGGTCATGTCAGTACACAGTCCGGACTCACCTGTCCAAGATTGTGTATTACATCGTTAATCGTTGATTAAGTGTCTTTTATTGAGTTTTCCGATGACAATCGCCTAAACATATATATGAAGAATTGAATGAAGAAATAAATGAAGAAGAAAAAAAAAACAACACATCTTTCAATCTAGCAATTAATTATGTTTATTTCTCTATTGCTGTTTATATAAGTCCGGGGTTACTTCAGGTCAAGGCCCGGACTCACCTAGTATTATTTTGCTCTTTCTCTTATAAACGTCTTTTGTCAATTTTTTCCGATGACAATCAAATAAGCAAAAGGGTAAATGAATAAACATGAAAAACCTCTTTTCATCAAATAATGTCTGCAGTTTTATATCTCTGTCGATGTGCATATTTTGTCAGTTTTGCAAATACACCTAGTCCGGGGTCATTTCAGGTCACCACCCGGACTCGTCTATTATGACCAACATTAAATTATTTCGTTGAATCTCGGATAAATATCTTTTATAAATGGAGATTTTAGTCCAAACTTTTCCTTTGATCAAGTTTTCCGTCAACAAGCTTACGACAATAAACAGTTTATATACAGTTTAATAGCTATCGTAATGCAATACACACAGGTATCCCTAGTATAGTAACTTCAAGCTAGTCCGGGGTCATGTCAGGACACAGTCCGGACTCACCTGTCCAAGATTGTGTATTACATCGTTAATCGCTGATTAAGTGTCTTTTATTGAGTTTTCCGATGACAATCGCCTAAACATATATATGAAGAATTGAATGAAGAAATAAATGAAGAAGAAAAAAAACCAACACATCTTTTAATCTAGCAATTAATTAGGTTTATTTCTCTATTGCTGTTTATATAAGTCCGGTGTTACTTCAGGTCAAGGCCCGGACTCACCTAGTATTATTTTGCTCTTTCTCTTATAAACGTCTTTTGTCAATTTTTTCCGATGACAATCAAATAAGCAAAAGGGTAAATGAATAAACATGAAAAACCTCTTTTCATCAAATAATGTCTGCAGTTTTATATCTCTGTCGATGTGCATATTTTGTCAGTTTTGCAAATACACCTAGTCCGGGGTCATTTCAGGTCACCACCCGGACTCGTCTATTATGACCAACATTAAATTATTTCGTTGAATCTCGGACAAATATCTTTTATAAATGGAGATTTTAGTCCAAACTTTTCCTTTGATCAAGTTTTCCGTCAACAAGCTTTACGACAATAAACAGTTTATATACAGTTTAATAGCTATCGTAATGCAATACACACAGGTATCCCCAGTATAGTAACTTCAAGCTAGTCCGGGGTCATGTCAGTACACAGTCCGGACTCACCTGTCCAAGATTGTGTATTACATCGTTAATCGCTGATTAAGTGTCTTTTATTGAGTTTTCCGATGACAATCGCCTAAACATATATATGAAGAATTGAATGAAGAAATAAATGAAGAAGAAAAAAAACCAACACATCTTTCAATCTAGCAATTAATTAGGTTTATTTCTCTATTGCTGTTTATATAAGTCCGGGGTTACTTCAGGTCAAGGCCCGGACTCACCTAGTATTATTTTGCTCTTTCTCTTATAAACGTCTTTTGTCAATTTTTTCCGATGACAATCAAATAAGCAAAAGGGTAAATGAATAAACATGAAAAACCTCTTTTCATCAAATAATGTCTGCAGTTTTATATCTCTGTCGATGTGCATATTTTGTCAGTTTTGCAAATACACCTAGTCCGGGGTCATTTCAGGTCACCACCCGGACTCGTCTATTATGACCAACATTAAATTATTTCGTTGAATCTCGGACAAATATCTTTTATAAATGGAGATTTTAGTCCAAACTTTTCCTTTGATCAAGTTTTCCGTCAACAAGCTTTACGACAATAAACAGTTTATATACAGTTTAATAGCTATCGTAATGCAATACACACAGGTATCCCCAGTATAGTAACTTCAAGCTAGTCCGGGGTCATGTCAGTACACAGTCCGGACTCACCTGTCCAAGATTGTGTATTACATCGTTAATCGTTGATTAAGTGTCTTTTATTGAGTTTTCCGATGACAATCGCCTAAACATATATATGAAGAATTGAATGAAGAAATAAATGAAGAAGAAAAAAAAACAACACATCTTTCAATCTAGCAATTAATTAGGTTTATTTCTCTATTGCTGTTTATATAAGTCCGGGGTTACTTCAGGTCAAGGCCCGGACTCACCTAGTATTATTTTGCTCTTTCTCTTATAAACGTCTTTTGTCAATTTTTTCCGATGACAATCAAATAAGCAAAAGGGTAAATGAATAAACATGAAAAACCTCTTTTCATCAAATAATGTCTGCAGTTTTATATCTCTGTCGATGTGCATATTTTGTCAGTTTTGCAAATACACCTAGTCTGGGGTCATTTCAGGTCACCACCCGGACTCGTCTATTATGACCAACATTAAATTATTTCGTTGAATCTCGGATAAATATCTTTTATAAATGGAGATTTTAGTCCAAACTTTTCCTTTGATCAAGTTTTCCGTCAACAAGCTTACGACAATAAACAGTTTATATACAGTTTAATAGCTATCGTAATGCAATACACACAGGTATCCCTAGTATAGTAACTTCAAGCTAGTCCGGGGTCATGTCAGGACACAGTCCGGATTCACCTGTCCAAGATTGTGTATTACATCGTTAATCGCTGATTAAGTGTCTTTTATTGAGTTTTCCGATGACAATCGCCTAAACATATATATGAAGAATTGAATGAAGAAATAAACGAAGAAGTAAAAAACCAACACATCTTTCAATCTAGCAATTAATTAGGTTTATTTCTCTATTGCTGTTTATATAAGTCCGGGGTTACTTCAGGTCAAGGCCCGGACTCACCTAGTATTATTTTGCTCTTTCTCTTATAAACGTCTTTTGTCAATTTTTTCCGATGACAATCAAATAAGCAAAAGGGTAAATGAAAAACATGAAAAACCTCTTTTCATCAAATAATGTCTGCAGTTTTATATCTCTGTCGATGTGCATATTTTGTCAGTTTTGCAAATACACCTAGTCCGGGGTCATTTCAGGTCACCACCCGGACTCGTCTATTATGACCAACATTAAATTATTTCGTTGAATCTCGGACCAATATCTTTTATAAATGGAGATTTTAGTCCAAACTTTTCCTTTGATCAAGTTTTCCGTCAAAAAGCTTTACGATAATAAACAGTTTATATACAGTTTAATAGCTATCGTAATGCAATACACACAGGTATCCCCAGTATAGTAACTTCAAGCTAGTCCGGGGTCATGTCAGTACACAGTCCGGACTCACCTGTCCAAGATTGTGTATTACATCGTTAATCGTTGATTAAGTGTCTTTTATTGAGTTTTCCGATGACAATCGCCTAAACATATATATAAAGAATTGAATGAAGAAATAAATGAAGAAGAAAAAAAACAACACATCTTTCAATCTAGCAATTAATTATGTTTATTTCTCTATTGCTGTTTATATAAGTCCGGGGTTACTTCAGGTCAAGGCCCGGACTCACCTAGTATTATTTTGCTCTTTCTCTTATAAACGTCTTTTGTCAATTTTTTCCGATGACAATCAAATAAGCAAAAGGGTAAATGAATAAACATGAAAAACCTCTTTTCATCAAATAATGTCTGCAGTTTTATATCTCTGTCGATGTGCATATTTTGTCAGTTTTGCAAATACACCTAGTCCGGGTTCATTTCAGGTCACCACCCGGACTCGTCTATTATGACCAACATTAAATTATTTCGTTGAATCTCGGATAAATATCTTTTATAAATGGAGATTTTAGTCCAAACTTTTCCTTTGATCAAGTTTTCCGTCAACAAGCTTACGACAATAAACAGTTTATATACAGTTTAATAGCTATCGTAATGCAATACACACAGGTATCCCTAGTATAGTAACTTCAAGCTAGTCCGGGGTCATGTCAGGACACAGTCCGGACTCACCTGTCCAAGATTGTGTATTACATCGTTAATCGCTGATTAAGTGTCTTTTATTGAGTTTTCCGATGACAATCGCCTAAACATATATATGAAGAATTGAATGAAGAAATAAATGAAGAAGAAAACAAAAACAACACATCTTTCAATCTAGCAATTAATTAGGTTTATTTCTCTATTGCTGTTTATATAAGTCCGGGGTTACTTCAGGTCAAGGCCCGGACTCACCTAGTATTATTTTGCTCTTTCTCTTATAAACGTCTTTTGTCAATTTTTCCGATTACAATCAAATAAGCAAAAGGGTAAATGAATAAACATGAGAAACCTCTTTTCATCAAATAATGTCTGCAGTTTTATATCTCTGTCGATGTGCATATTTTGTCAGTTTTGCAAATACACCTAGTCCGGGGTCATTTCAGGTCACCACCCGGACTCGTCTATTATGACCAACATTAAATTATTTCGTTGAATCTCGGATAAATATCTTTTATAAATGGAGATTTTAGTCCAAACTTTTCCTTTGATCAAGTTTTCCGTCAACAAGCTTACGACAATAAACAGTTTATATACAGTTTAATAGCTATCGTAATGCAATACACACAGGTATCCCTAGTATAGTAACTTCAAGCTAGTCCGGGGTCATGTCAGGACACAGTCCGGACTCACCTGTCCAAGATTGTGTATTACATCGTTAATCGCTGATTAAGTGTCTTTTATTGAGTTTTCCGATGACAATCGCCTAAACATATATATGAAGAATTGAATGAAGAAATAAATGAAGAAGAAAAAAAACCAACACATCTTTCAATCTAGCAATTGATTAGGTTTATTTCTCTATTGCTGTTTATATAAGTCCGGGGTTACTTCAGGTCAAGGCCCGGACTCACCTAGTATTATTTTGCTCTTTCTCTTATAAACGTCTTTTGTCAATTTTTTCCGATGACAATCAAATAAGCAAAAGGGTAAATGAATAAACATGAAAAACCTCTTTTCATCAAATAATGTCTGCAGTTTTATATCTCTGTCGATGTGCATATTTTGTCAGTTTTGCAAATACACCTAGTCCGGGGTCATTTCAGGTCACCACCCGGACTCGTCTATTATGACCAACATTAAATTATTTCGTTGAATCTCGGACAAATATCTTTTATAAATGGAGATTTTAGTCCAAACTTTTCCTTTGATCAAGTTTTCCGTCAACAAGCTTTACGACAATAAACAGTTTATATACAGTTTAATAGCTATCGTAATGCAATACACACAGGTATCCCCAGTATAGTAACTTCAAGCTAGTCCGGGGTCATGTCAGTACACAGTCCGGACTCACCTGTCCAAGATTGTGTATTACATCGTTAATCGCTGATTAAGTGTCTTTTATTGAGTTTCCCGATGACAATCGCCTAAACATATATATAAAGAATTGAATGAAGAAATAAATGAAGAAGAAAAAACACAACACATCTTTCAATCTAGCAATTAATTAGGTTTATTTCTCTATTGCTGTTTATATAAGTCCGGGGTTACTTCAGGTCAAGGCCCGGACTCACCTAGTATTATTTTGCTCTTTCTCTTATAAACGTCTTTTGTCAATTTTTTCCGATGACAATCAAATAAGCAAAAGGGTAAATGAATAAACATGAAAAACCTCTTTTCATCAAATAATGTCTGCAGTTTTATATCTCTGTCGATGTGCATATTTTGTCAGTTTTGCAAATACACCTAGTCCGGGGTCATTTCAGGTCACCATCCGGACTCGTCTATTATGACCAACATTAAATTATTTCGTTGAATCTCGGATAAATATCTTTTATAAATGGAGATTTTAGTCCAAACTTTTCCTTTGATCAAGTTTTCCGTCAACAAGCTTACGACAATAAACAGTTTATATACAGTTTAATAGCTATCGTAATGCAATACACACAGGTATCCCTAGTATAGTAACTTCAAGCTAGTCCGGGGTCATGTCAGGACACAGTCCGGACTCACCTGTCCAAGATTGTGTATTACATCGTTAATCGCTGATTAAGTGTCTTTTATTGAGTTTTCCGATGACAATCGCCTAAACATATATATGAAGAATTGAATGAAGAAATAAATGAAGAAGAAAAAAAACCAACACATCTTTCAATCTAGCAATTAATTAGGTTTATTTCTCTATTGCTGTTTATATTAGTCCGGGGTTACTTCAGGTCAAGGCCCGGACTCACCTAGTATTATTTTGCTCTTTCTCTTATAAACGTCTTTTGTCAATTTTTTCCGATGACAATCAAATAAGCAAAAGGGTAAATGAATAAACATGAAAAACCTCTTTTCATCAAATAATGTCTGCAGTTTTATATCTCTGTCGATGTGCATATTTTGTCAGTTTTGCAAATACACCTAGTCCGGGGTCATTTCAGGTCACCACCCGGACTCGTCTATTATGACCAACATTAAATCATTTCGTTGAATCTCGGACAAATATCTTTTATAAATGGAGATTTTAGTCCAAACTTTTCCTTTGATCAAGTTTTCCGTCAACAAGCTTTACGACAATAAACAGTTTATATACAGTTTAATAGCTATCGTAATGCAATACACACAGGTATCCCCAGTATAGTAACTTCAAGCTAGTCCGGGGTCATGTCAGTACACAGTCCGGACTCACCTGTCCAAGATTGTGTATTACATCGTTAATCGCTGATTAAGTGTCTTTTATTGAGTTTTCCGATGACAATCGCCTAAACATATATATAAAGAATTGAATGAAGAAATAAATGAAGAAGAAAAAACACAACACATCTTTCAATCTAGCAATTAATTATGTTTATTTCTCTATTGCTGTTTATATAAGTCCGGGGTTACTTCAGGTCAAGGCCCGGACTCACCTAGTATTATTTTGCTCTTTCTCTTATAAACGTCTTTTGTCAATTTTTTCCGATGACAATCAAATAAGCAAAAGGGTAAATGAATAAACATGAAAAACCTCTTTTCATCAAATAATGTCTGCAGTTTTATATCTCTGTCGATGTGCATATTTTGTCAGTTTTGCAAATACACCTAGTCCGGGGTCATTTCAGGTCACCACCCGGACTCGTCTATTATGACCAACATTAAATTATTTCGTTGAATCTCGGATAAATATCTTTTATAAATGGAGATTTTAGTCCAAACTTTTCCTTTGATCAAGTTTTCCGTCAACAAGCTTACGACAATAAACAGTTTATATACAGTTTAATAGCTATCGTAATGCAATACACACAGGTATCCCTAGTATAGTAACTTCAAGCTAGTCCGGGGTCATGTCAGTACACAGTCCGGACTCACCTGTCCAAGATTGTGTATTACATCGTTAATCGCTGATTAAGTGTCTTTTGTTGAGTTTTCCGATGACAATCGCCTAAACATATATATGAAGAATTGAATGAAGAAATAAATGAAGAAGAAAAAAAACCAACACATCTTTCAATCTAGCAATTAATTAGGTTTATTTCTCTATTGCTGTTTATATAAGTCCGGGGTTACTTCAGGTCAAGGCCCGGACTCACCTAGTATTATTTTGCTCTTTCTCTTATAAACGTCTTTTGTCAATTTTTTCCGATGACAATCAAATAAGCAAAAGGGTAAATGAATAAACATGAAAAACCTCTTTTCATCAAATAATGTCTGCAGTTTTATATCTCTGTCGATGTGCATATTTTGTCAGTTTTGCAAATACACCTAGTCCGGGGTCATTTCAGGTCACCACCCGGACTCGTCTATTATGACCAACATTAAATTATTTCGTTGAATCTCGGATAAATATCTTTTATAAATGGAGATTTTAGTCCAAACTTTTCCTTTGATCAAGTTTTCCGTCAACAAGCTTACGACAATAAACAGTTTATATACAGTTTAATAGCTATCGTAATGCAATACACACAGGTATCCCTAGTATAGTAACTTCAAGCTAGTCCGGGGTCATGTCAGGACACAGTCCGGACTCACCTGTCCAAGATTGTGTATTACATCGTTAATCGCTGATTAAGTGTCTTTTATTGAGTTTTCCGATGACAATCGCCTAAACATATATATGAAGAATTGAATGAAGAAATAAATGAAGAAGAAAAAAAACCAACACATCTTTCAATCTAGCAATTAATTAGGTTTATTTCTCTATTGCTGTTTATATTAGTCCGGGGTTACTTCAGGTCAAGGCCCGGACTCACCTAGTATTATTTTGCTCTTTCTCTTATAAACGTCTTTTGTCAATTTTTTCCGATGACAATCAAATAAGCAAAAGGGTAAATGAATAAACATGAAAAACCTCTTTTCATCAAATAATGTCTGCAGTTTTATATCTCTGTCGATGTGCATATTTTGTCAGTTTTGCAAATACACCTAGTCCGGGGTCATTTCAGGTCACCACCCGGACTCGTCTATTATGACCAACATTAAATCATTTCGTTGAATCTCGGACAAATATCTTTTATAAATGGAGATTTTAGTCCAAACTTTTCCTTTGATCAAGTTTTCCGTCAACAAGCTTTACGACAATAAACAGTTTATATACAGTTTAATAGCTATCGTAATGCAATACACACAGGTATCCCCAGTATAGTAACTTCAAGCTAGTCCGGGGTCATGTCAGTACACAGTCCGGACTCACCTGTCCAAGATTGTGTATTACATCGTTAATCGCTGATTAAGTGTCTTTTATTGAGTTTTCCGATGACAATCGCCTAAACATATATATAAAGAATTGAATGAAGAAATAAATGAAGAAGAAAAAACACAACACATCTTTCAATCTAGCAATTAATTATGTTTATTTCTCTATTGCTGTTTATATAAGTCCGGGGTTACTTCAGGTCAAGGCCCGGACTCACCTAGTATTATTTTGCTCTTTCTCTTATAAACGTCTTTTGTCAATTTTTTCCGATGACAATCAAATAAGCAAAAGGGTAAATGAATAAACATGAAAAACCTCTTTTCATCAAATAATGTCTGCAGTTTTATATCTCTGTCGATGTGCATATTTTGTCAGTTTTGCAAATACACCTAGTCCGGGGTCATTTCAGGTCACCACCCGGACTCGTCTATTATGACCAACATTAAATTATTTCGTTGAATCTCGGATAAATATCTTTTATAAATGGAGATTTTAGTCCAAACTTTTCCTTTGATCAAGTTTTCCGTCAACAAGCTTACGACAATAAACAGTTTATATACAGTTTAATAGCTATCGTAATGCAATACACACAGGTATCCCTAGTATAGTAACTTCAAGCTAGTCCGGGGTCATGTCAGGACACAGTCCGGACTCACCTGTCCAAGATTGTGTATTACATCGTTAATCGCTGATTAAGTGTCTTTTATTGAGTTTTCCGATGACAATCGCCTAAACATATATATGAAGAATTGAATGAAGAAATAAATGAAGAAGAAAAAAAACCAACACATCTTTCAATCTAGCAATTAATTAGGTTTATTTCTCTATTGCTGTTTATATAAGTCCGGGGTTACTTCAGGTCAAGGCCCGGACTCACCTAGTATTATTTTGCTCTTTCTCTTATAAACGTCTTTTGTCAATTTTTTCCGATGACAATCAAATAAGCAAAAGGGTAAATGAATAAACATGAAAAACCTCTTTTCATCAAATAATGTCTGCAGTTTTATATCTCTGTCGATGTGCATATTTTGTCAGTTTTGCAAATACACCTAGTCCGGGGTCATTTCAGGTCACCACCCGGACTCGTCTATTATGACCAACATTAAATTATTTCGTTGAATCTCGGACAAATATCTTTTATAAATGGAGATTTTAGTCCAAACTTTTCCTTTGATCAAGTTTTCCGTCAACAAGCTTTACGACAATAAACAGTTTATATACAGTTTAATAGCTATCGTAATGCAATACACACAGGTATCCCCAGTATAGTAACTTCAAGCTAGTCCGGGGTCATGTCAGTACACAGTCCGGACTCACCTGTCCAAGATTGTGTATTACATCGTTAATCGCTGATTAAGTGTCTTTTATTGAGTTTTCCGATGACAATCGCCTAAACATATATATGAAGAATTGAATGAAGAAATAAATGAAGAAGAAAACAAAAACAACACATCTTTCAATCTAGCAATTAATTATGTTTATTTCTCTATTGCTGTTTATATAAGTCCGGGGTTACTTCAGGTCAAGGCCCGGACTCACCTAGTATTATTTTGCTCTTTCTCTTATAAACGTCTTTTGTCAATTTTTCCGATGACAATCAAATAAGCAAAAGGGTAAATGAATAAACATGAAAAACCTCTTTTCATCAAATAATGTCTGCAGTTTTATATCTCTGTCGATGTGCATATTTTGTCAGTTTTGCAAATACACCTAGTCCCGGGTCATTTCAGGTCACCACCCGGACTCGTCTATTATGACCAACATTAAATTATTTCGTTGAATCTCGGACAAATATCTTTTATAAATGGAGATTTTAGTCCAAACTTTTCCTTTGATCAAGTTTTCCGTCAACAAGCTTTACGACAATAAACAGTTAATATACAGTTTAATAGCTATCGTAATGCAATACACACAGGTATCCCCAGTATAGTAACTTCAAGCTAGTCCGGGGTCATGTCAGTACACAGTCCGGACTCACCTGTCCAAGATTGTGTATTACATCGTTAATCGCTGATTAAGTGTCTTTTATTGAGTTTCCCGATGACAATCGCCTAAACATATATATAAAGAATTGAATGAAGAAATAAATGAAGAAGAAAAAACACAACACATCTTTCAATCTAGCAATTAATTATGTTTATTTCTCTATTGCTGTTTATATAAGTCCGGGGTTACTTCAGGTCAAGGCCCGGACTCACCTAGTATTATTTTGCTCTTTCTCTTATAAACGTCTTTTGTCAATTTTTTCCGATGACAATCAAATAAGCAAAAGGGTAAATGAATAAACATGAAAAACCTCTTTTCATCAAATAATGTCTGCAGTTTTATATCTCTGTCGATGTGCATATTTTGTCAGTTTTGCAAATACACCTAGTCCGGGGTCATTTCAGGTCACCATCCGGACTCGTCTATTATGACCAACATTAAATTATTTCGTTGAATCTCGGATAAATATCTTTTATAAATGGAGATTTTAGTCCAAACTTTTCCTTTGATCAAGTTTTCCGTCAACAAGCTTACGACAATAAACAGTTTATATACAGTTTAATAGCTATCGTAATGCAATACACACAGGTATCCCTAGTATAGTAACTTCAAGCTAGTCCGGGGTCATGTCAGGACACAGTCCGGACTCACCTGTCCAAGATTGTGTATTACATCGTTAATCGCTGATTAAGTGTCTTTTATTGAGTTTTCCGATGACAATCGCCTAAACATATATATGAAGAATTGAATGAAGAAATAAATGAAGAAGAAAAAAAACCAACACATCTTTCAATCTAGCAATTAATTAGGTTTATTTCTCTATTGCTGTTTATATTAGTCCGGGGTTACTTCAGGTCAAGGCCCGGACTCACCTAGTATTATTTTGCTCTTTCTCTTATAAACGTCTTTTGTCAATTTTTTCCGATGACAATCAAATAAGCAAAAGGGTAAATGAATAAACATGAAAAACCTCTTTTCATCAAATAATGTCTGCAGTTTTATATCTCTGTCGATGTGCATATTTTGTCAGTTTTGCAAATACACCTAGTCCGGGGTCATTTCAGGTCACCACCCGGACTCGTCTATTATGACCAACATTAAATCATTTCGTTGAATCTCGGACAAATATCTTTTATAAATGGAGATTTTAGTCCAAACTTTTCCTTTGATCAAGTTTTCCGTCAACAAGCTTTACGACAATAAACAGTTTATATACAGTTTAATAGCTATCGTAATGCAATACACACAGGTATCCCCAGTATAGTAACTTCAAGCTAGTCCGGGGTCATGTCAGTACACAGTCCGGACTCACCTGTCCAAGATTGTGTATTACATCGTTAATCGCTGATTAAGTGTCTTTTATTGAGTTTTCCGATGACAATCGCCTAAACATATATATAAAGAATTGAATGAAGAAATAAATGAAGAAGAAAAAACACAACACATCTTTCAATCTAGCAATTAATTATGTTTATTTCTCTATTGCTGTTTATATAAGTCCGGGGTTACTTCAGGTCAAGGCCCGGACTCACCTAGTATTATTTTGCTCTTTCTCTTATAAACGTCTTTTGTCAATTTTTTCCGATGACAATCAAATAAGCAAAAGGGTAAATGAATAAACATGAAAAACCTCTTTTCATCAAATAATGTCTGCAGTTTTATATCTCTGTCGATGTGCATATTTTGTCAGTTTTGCAAATACACCTAGTCCGGGGTCATTTCAGGTCACCACCCGGACTCGTCTATTATGACCAACATTAAATTATTTCGTTGAATCTCGGATAAATATCTTTTATAAATGGAGATTTTAGTCCAAACTTTTCCTTTGATCAAGTTTTCCGTCAACAAGCTTACGACAATAAACAGTTTATATACAGTTTAATAGCTATCGTAATGCAATACACACAGGTATCCCTAGTATAGTAACTTCAAGCTAGTCCGGGGTCATGTCAGGACACAGTCCGGACTCACCTGTCCAAGATTGTGTATTACATCGTTAATCGCTGATTAAGTGTCTTTTATTGAGTTTTCCGATGACAATCGCCTAAACATATATATGAAGAATTGAATGAAGAAATAAATGAAGAAGAAAAAAAACCAACACATCTTTCAATCTAGCAATTAATTAGGTTTATTTCTCTATTGCTGTTTATATAAGTCCGGGGTTACTTCAGGTCAAGGCCCGGACTCACCTAGTATTATTTTGCTCTTTCTCTTATAAACGTCTTTTGTCAATTTTTTCCGATGACAATCAAATAAGCAAAAGGGTAAATGAATAAACATGAAAAACCTCTTTTCATCAAATAATGTCTGCAGTTTTATATCTCTGTCGATGTGCATATTTTGTCAGTTTTGCAAATACACCTAGTCCGGGGTCATTTCAGGTCACCACCCGGACTCGTCTATTATGACCAACATTAAATTATTTCGTTGAATCTCGGATAAATATCTTTTATAAATGGAGATTTTAGTCCAAACTTTTCCTTTGATCAAGTTTTCCGTCAACAAGCTTACGACAATAAACAGTTTATATACAGTTTAATAGCTATCGTAATGCAATACACACAGGTATCCCTAGTATAGTAACTTCAAGCTAGTCCGGGGTCATGTCAGGACACAGTCCAGACTCACCTGTCCAAGATTGTGTATTACATCGTTAATCGCTGATTAAGTGTCTTTTATTGAGTTTTCCGATGACAATCGCCTAAACATATATATGAAGAATTGAATGAAGAAATAAATGAAGAAGAAAAAAAACCAACACATCTTTCAATCTAGCAATTAATTAGGTTTATTTCTCTATTGCTGTTTATATTAGTCCGGGGTTACTTCAGGTCAAGGCCCGGACTCACCTAGTATTATTTTGCTCTTTCTCTTATAAACGTCTTTTGTCAATTTTTTCCGATGACAATCAAATAAGCAAAAGGGTAAATGAATAAACATGAAAAACCTCTTTTCATCAAATAATGTCTGCAGTTTTATATCTCTGTCGATGTGCATATTTTGTCAGTTTTGCAAATACACCTAGTCCGGGGTCATTTCAGGTCACCACCCGGACTCGTCTATTATGACCAACATTAAATCATTTCGTTGAATCTCGGACAAATATCTTTTATAAATGGAGATTTTAGTCCAAACTTTTCCTTTGATCAAGTTTTCCGTCAACAAGCTTTACGACAATAAATAGTTTATATATAGTTTAATAGCTATCGTAATGCAATACACACAGGTATCCCCAGTATAGTAACTTCAAGCTAGTCCGGGGTCATGTCAGTACACAGTCCGGACTCACCTGTCCAAGATTGTGTATTACATCGTTAATCGCTGATTAAGTGTCTTTTATTGAGTTTTCCGATGACAATCGCCTAAACATATATATAAAGAATTGAATGAAGAAATAAATGAAGAAGAAAAAACACAACACATCTTTCAATCTAGCAATTAATTATGTTTATTTCTCTATTGCTGTTTATATAAGTCCGGGGTTACTTCAGGTCAAGGCCCGGACTCACCTAGTATTATTTTGCTCTTTCTCTTATAAACGTCTTTTGTCAATTTTTTCCGATGACAATCAAATAAGCAAAAGGGTAAATGAATAAACATGAAAAACCTCTTTTCATCAAATAATGTCTGCAGTTTTATATCTCTGTCGATGTGCATATTTTGTCAGTTTTGCAAATACACCTAGTCCGGGGTCATTTCAGGTCACCACCCGGACTCGTCTATTATGACCAACATTAAATTATTTCGTTGAATCTCGGATAAATATCTTTTATAAATGGAGATTTTAGTCCAAACTTTTCCTTTGATCAAGTTTTCCGTCAACAAGCTTACGACAATAAACAGTTTATATACAGTTTAATAGCTATCGTAATGCAATACACACAGGTATCCCTAGTATAGTAACTTCAAGCTAGTCCGGGGTCATGTCAGGACACAGTCCGGACTCACCTGTCCAAGATTGTGTATTACATCGTTAATCGCTGATTAAGTGTCTTTTATTGAGTTTTCCGATGACAATCGCCTAAACATATATATGAAGAATTGAATGAAGAAATAAATGAAGAAGAAAAAAAACCAACACATCTTTCAATCTAGCAATTAATTAGGTTTATTTCTCTATTGCTGTTTATATAAGTCCGGGGTTACTTCAGGTCAAGGCCCGGACTCACCTAGTATTATTTTGCTCTTTCTCTTATAAACGTCTTTTGTCAATTTTTTCCGATGACAATCAAATAAGCAAAAGGGTAAATGAATAAACATGAAAAACCTCTTTTCATCAAATAATGTCTGCAGTTTTATATCTCTGTCGATGTGCATATTTTGTCAGTTTTGCAAATACACCTAGTCCGGGGTCATTTCAGGTCACCACCCGGACTCGTCTATTATGACCAACATTAAATTATTTCGTTGAATCTCGGACAAATATCTTTTATAAATGGAGATTTTAGTCCAAACTTTTCCTTTGATCAAGTTTTCCGTCAACAAGCTTTACGACAATAAACAGTTTATATACAGTTTAATAGCTATCGTAATGCAATACACACAGGTATCCCCAGTATAGTAACTTCAAGCTAGTCCGGGGTCATGTCAGTACACAGTCCGGACTCACCTGTCCAAGATTGTGTATTACATCGTTAATCGCTGATTAAGTGTCTTTTATTGAGTTTTCCGATGACAATCGCCTAAACATATATATGAAGAATTGAATGAAGAAATAAATGAAGAAGAAAACAAAAACAACACATCTTTCAATCTAGCAATTAATTATGTTTATTTCTCTATTGCTGTTTATATAAGTCCGGGGTTACTTCAGGTCAAGGCCCGGACTCACCTAGTATTATTTTGCTCTTTCTCTTATAAACGTCTTTTGTCAATTTTTCCGATGACAATCAAATAAGCAAAAGGGTAAATGAATAAACATGAAAAACCTCTTTTCATCAAATAATGTCTGCAGTTTTATATCTCTGTCGATGTGCATATTTTGTCAGTTTTGCAAATACACCTAGTCCGGGGTCATTTCAGGTCACCACCCGGACTCGTCTATTATGACCAACATTAAATTATTTCGTTGAATCTCGGACAAATATCTTTTATAAATGGAGATTTTAGTCCAAACTTTTCCTTTGATCAAGTTTTCCGTCAACAAGCTTTACGACAATAAACAGTTAATATACAGTTTAATAGCTATCGTAATGCAATACACACAGGTATCCCTAGTATAGTACACCTGTTCAAGATTGTGTATTACATCGTTAATCTTTAATTGATTTTTCCGACGACATAAATATATGATAAATAAATAAGTGAAAATTTTAGAATGATTCCAACACTATATTCATCCAATCAGGAGTCGCACAAGATTTTATTCGTTGTACCATCTTGGGGTAAAAAAAATCCCGGTGAAAGATTGTGGCTTCTTATAATTTTATAGACTGACTAGAATAAATTTGAAAAAATCATGTATTTCACAGTGATGTAACAACAGCCCCAATTAAAGTTTTCACAACAGGAAACAATGATAATAAAAGGGATTATTTTAGACTGCTTAAAACAATAAACCATTTCCTGTCTATAATGTAACTGTAAGACATTAACACTTTCAAATCCATTTTAGCCTAAAAATGGAAATTACGATTAATATTTCTCATTTAAGAGCAAATAATTAATCGTATATTACTATATAGGATGTGTATCTGTGTCCATTTTAAACATGAATCGATCCCGTCATTTCTATTTCTGGTTATTACTATCTACTATTTACCTCTGAATGCACCATGGCTCTTTCATACAAGAATTGTAAATTTTTTCTGACCTTGAACTGGAATTATGGTAATAACGCTTTACTTAGAACTCATTTAAGAAACTGAAACATATGTATAATTGCAGTACTATTCACACAAAGACGTTCTTTTGCCAAATTTCGGATTTAGAGTGGCACCTTTCAGAATCTAAACGGGGAGATTTAAAACTTTTAGAGGAGCAAATCTATGATAATTGTTAGCTTAAGATATTTTAGAAGATAAAGCCCATATTATTGTATCGTGGTTATTATATTTACATTTTAGAATCAAGAAAGAAAAACAAATATTTGGAAAAGCAAAGCATTTCATATACATAGTAGATGGTCGTCTCATTGGCATTCATACCACATCTTATTAATGTTGAATGGTTATAACCTTTGAATCATCTTAAATCAAACATCATCATTATTTTGTCATAAGTTTTTGACAACACCTGTTTCTGATAAAATGTTCATGAGTAGTTATGGTTTATTGATGACCGGAACAAAAAAGGCAAAACAAGTAACAACATGTTAATTTCATCTTTGTTTCCTTTTCATTATCTATTTATATCGTGCACATACTTGTAAATAATCAGATGATTTATCAAGGAAAGAAGGAATGCTTTTTGTCAGTAGTTGCTAGCAAAAAATACATAAATATATATATATATTCTCTATAAAACACTGTGCAAAGCATGGCGGATACTAAAGAAGAATACTTCATTCCCTTTGTCTGTCAGGTGGACTCCGTCCCTAAAATGGCAGTGATGAAAGTTCTGGTGATTCCATACTTTAATTTTCGCACTTTCCTGTGACTTTAATAGCTTTTTCACCTTCTTTCTTTTATTTTTGTACTGGCTGGTTGTCATGCCTCTCGGTGTCAGGCGACCAATAACGGAACCAATAATGACCCTCTTTGTACCAATCCGTAACATTTCGCGGGCTAACTTCAGTTGATTGTCTACAATTTCCTTTGCTGGTTTGTTAACCGACAAAGGAACGAATATCTCTCTTTCTTACTTTAATTTACTTGTTAATTTTCTATTAACTCGATCATGTGCATCCAAGCTAAAGAAACAGCTCATATATCCTTGCATAAACATCGTACAGAAACAACACCCATTACATAATCAAAATGAAAGTGCCTTTAATCAGTTAATTAAGTCATATAAAACACTAAAAATCACTGATTGATACAAAAACTTAAAGCACAAATATTAAACTCTTGGAGAAATTTAAATAAACATTTCTAAATAATAAACTTTGCTTAAACTTAATTATCTATTTATTGCATATAATTAATTTCATTTCTGGTACAAATTGAGTTTATTCTTCTTTATTTATATTGTTTAACCTGACCGTCAATAAATGTTAATTACATTAAAGATCATTAAAGAGGTCAAAATCTTTCGGTCCGGGTCCGGCATCCAGTCCGGGTCCGGCGTCCGGTCCGGGTCCGGGTTTCATACCAAAGTCCGGGTCCGGAGTCCGGTCCGGTCCGGGTTTCAGTGCGTACCTTCCACGGTATTCCACCGCATCGACGACTTTTGGTGTAGCTATTAACCAACTAAAAATAAAGAAATTAAAGTGATAGCCGTGCAACTTTTAAAATTAAATTGTAGGATTTATGTTTTAAGAATTTTTGATACGAATTTTAGTAATAAAAGTAAATCATACAATAGAAAGTTTTTATGATTTTTTTCCGACAAATTCCTTACACAAACATATGAAACTGACATGATTGATAGTGTATTAAAAATACATGTTTGTATTCTGACCTTTTTGCTTCAGTCTAGCAAACATTTCCTGCTTGTACTATTTAAATACTATGTGTATTGTTCTGTGACACTTAGTGAATGTTGAATGCGTGGTTAAACTAAAGGTAATTAAAAGATTAGCATTCTGGAATTCTAATCTTTTGATCTTCACTCAGTGAATTTTAGCCGTCACGGTTCACCGTTCCAGGTGTGAACAACATTTCGTTTGAATGAAAAACGGGAGTGATAGTTTTAAACACAGAAAATATAAAAAAGAATTAAAATTAATTCAGGGGAGTAATAAGGTGGCACAATAACTGGATAGCCGTTGTATATTTTTATATTTTGCGTAAGTTCAGTTTTAAATGAATTATGACCGCTGACTATTTTTGTAACCATGAAATACTGAATTAATTTAATTGAATAAATTTATAAATAATAATAGCCTTCTTAACACGAGTGTATGAACTAAAAATTGTACTATTTCAAATTAGAATCGGTAACCTTGAATATTTGAAATAGATCATTACCAATTGCAATTATATAATTTGGTCCATCCAAAGCGATCTTTATTTACATATTCAGGAATTAATGTTCTCATCAAAATATTTTAAATCTCACAACTCATAAATACTTCAGCTATTTGAAAAAAAAGATGTTTAAAAATTTGACAGGAAATTTAAGGTCCTTCTTGGAATGGAATCGAATAATTACGAACAAATATTCTTTTCAGGTGTGAAAAACATAAAAAAAAATTATACATAATCGGGAATGTCCTTATTAAAATATTCTAAGTCTCACAACGTATAATACTTTAGCTATTTGACCAACGATGTTTAAAAAAAAAGACAGAACCAATTTAATGTCAACTTTCCCTATTTTTGAATGGAGACAGACCGGCGGAATAAATTTTCAATGTGCTTTATATCTTGTACCTTTGCAAGACTTATAATTCATTCATAAACCATGTCTATACCAGAGACATATATACACATATAATTATTAGTCTGTTTTAACTGGCAAGAATACACCTAAAGCGGACAAGCAGTTTATTCTTTAAATTTCTGTTATTTAATACTAAGAAAGAAAAAATATCCCGAAATTAATTTGATACTTTGATACTGAATATTTTTCCTGAAAAATATTCACATCCCCTTTCGGTCTGAAAATAAGATAAAAATGTGGTATACTGAACATGCAGAAGTGTGAATTAATGTCATAAAACCTTGTTATATCAGAAACCACTATAAATGTGAAACTGTATACGTAAGACCTCATAGGACGACACCTAACCACATGCAGGTAATATACAAGTAGCTCTGTTATATCCGGAAATGTCATGGTTAATCACTACCGATACAGAATGTACCAATGCAAAGAAAATTCTGATGATTGTGAAGCATGACAATTCACGATTTTAGAGGAGTCTTACATGGTGGATTGCCGGAACTATTTAAATTCTGACTAGATATTTTCTCAATTTAAATCACTGAACTAAAAACCTACGTCAAAGAACATAATTCGTCTTGTAAATTCTATTAAATAAAACGCTCTTATTTTGTAACTTTCGATAGACTTGACCTCCAACACGCCACCCCCCCCCCCCCCCTAAAAAAACAACAACAACCTGGGAACCATTAGACAAGTATATCTAACAATGTTAATGTTCCTGCATGCCCAAATCATGCCCAAATCAAAAAAAAAAGAGGAAAAAAAAAAGCAAGAGATGAACGGTTAGTCACATCAGATTTAGATATTTATAAATTGATGTTGTTAACTAGAGATGCATAGTTACATGTCTCTGCGTTAACTGATAAGAATAACAGGAAAGTATAAACTTGAAAAAAATAGATTGATGATGAATAATATGCGGCACCCCTTTTTATCAAAGCGTACCGTCATTCATGTATTATAATGACTGTCCGTTATTTCTATTAAGAATGGCAATTGTACGTGAAATCCTATAGATAGTGAGACTTTTTTTTAACAGATATGCGACTTTTCGTATTTATATTTTTTCTCATGTTACTCTTATTTAATATTTTATGCATAAGTGCAATATTGGGAATGGCTTATTCACCAACAATCTAACGTAATAAATTAATCAACCCTCTAGCTGATCAGACGTTAATACGATATTCGTTAATACATTTTTGTACAACTACTATCAGTCTATCCGAAGTGAAGTTTCTTTATTTCTTCAAATAGACTTTTTGGGGATCATTAGTGCACGTCCAGTGGCATATATATTACATGCATGTCGGAACAGGAAATTTGGCATAAAGTACTTTCAGAACAATGTTCACATTATTATACATTATACCCAACAATTGTGATGATGACGAATTTCTTCAACTGTTCGAGAACAATCTAATTGATTCTTCTTCTTCTTCTTTTGGTATACAATATTCCATCGACATCCGATGATTACATACTGTTCGCATACGTGGACTATTTACAAATTTTTTACCCCAATTTAAACAAAATGTATGTTTTTTTCTTATATTCAATATACATGTATATATTTTAAATTGCGACTATCTATAGTTCCGTAACTTTCTATCCAGGCGTATAAACCAATGATCGACAAGTGCGTACATTTTTGTTAAATCAATATTTCTTGTATGTTTCAAAATGTCCTTCATTATTGACAACGAGTATATACTTACATTTTCCCCAATTTACCCTTGGAAAAAATATGTAAATAGATTTTTATTTTATCAAATCTTTTTTTGGAATTATTTAGATTTTCATAAATAATATTCTTTACACCAGAAATTTTATTTATAAATAAGCGTATGAGTTTAGTAATGACTAGTATATCACTATCGGACACGCAAGACAGAGATGTATATTATACACCTGATAGTTCAAGATGGAAAGTTACAAGTTATCGGCCGTGTACACTGATCAATACCCTCAGAAGTGAAATGATGCATGAACTTGCAAGACCGACAGGAAATCGCTTGAATACCTGGACGTGTCACCTCACAATACCTTTGGGAGTAATACCTTTAGCCATGCTGGTGATCAGATAAGGGAAGGTCCAAAATTTATTTAAATAAGTTTATTACATAAAAAAATTATGAACAAATTAGATTTTCGAAAACAGTTTTACACGGAACACTTATTTATGACTTTGAACTTTGACTTTTTAACTAATTCCCATATAAACAGTTTAAAAACGACAGACCATGGTTATTTAAAAAATAATTACATTTTCCCTATCAAGTGTGTTAGTCGGATAAAACAACCGTACGATTGACAAGATATCGACACGCAATTACGACTACATAAGGTTACTGTTGGTTTTGGTCCTTTGTGGTTTATAGATATATCGTGGTTTCTAAACCGAGAAGATGTAAAAATGGCCGCACGCAGAGAATTGATACTCTAAATTTATAATCGATGGTGATCTCTTATCTAGCAGAATAAAACTTTAATATTTATGAATTTGAGATTTTTTATACAGAATGGACATAATATCAATTTTTCATTTTTTTGCGAAGTTTCCCTTTAAGCAGCGCGTGCCACAAAATAAATACGGCAGTAACAAACAAACGAAAATAATCAGAGAAAATTGAAATACCATAAACATGTTTAATCAGTTTACAAGTTGATCCAAAACGGGTCAAGGTTAAACGAACATGAATTTCTATCGATTACACAGATGACAATCAACGGAGTGTGGCGCGTGTCGATAAAACAGTAACTAACTTTACAATTACTAAAGATATGATTATCAAATTAAAAAAATGTACTTTTAGAAAGTGTCCTTCTATATGCCATGTTCTTTGTGTCAATTCTATCATTCCGTCAGGTCCTTAGTGCAAATTTTTGTCCTTAGTGCAATAAGAATAAAAAAATGCAGATAAGTCTATAACATTTGCGCAATTAAATGCTTGTTTTATTGGCGCAATAGAATGCTGCAGTTTTCAAAATAAAGTGACGCAAAAGAAGAATTGGCGCCGCGTAATTAAGTTGTGGCGCAAATTAATTCTTTTTTTTACAGCGCAAATGGATATCGGCCTTCAAAACACCGTTTGTACACTAACATTTATCTTTTACGCTGTCTAACCTGAAAATAAAAGTTTTGGCAATTTGTGTAGGATTTTAATTTTAGAATGTAATGAACAAGTACGAAGATCGTTAAAAACCTTAAGTGAATCGGTAAATGAGCTATGCACGATTAAAGGAAATAGTTTGATGCGTCGATATGAAATTTCACAGAGGTATGTAATATTTGTAAAATTTGGAGAGAGAGAGAGAGATAGAGAGAGAGAGAGAGAGAGAGAGAGAGAGAGAGTAACAAATTTCGCGGTATTTGGTCTCATGTTACAACAAATGTACTCATGTCAAAATGTGATGGAAGGAACAACAAATGGAAGTTTTTAACGACCTTGACTGGCTATACAGCCCTTGCACGGTCGGCCCTGGCTTGCGCCTTTTTGAGCATTAAATAATTTAATTTTTACTATATGGTAATTAATATAATTTAGAATGACAAAAAAAAAATTATTAAAAAAATAATATAGAGTAAAATTTTGAATAACTAAATGAATAAATAAATTGATGAATAAGTTAATAAATAAAGAAAAGAAAAGAATATAAAAATAAATAAAATAAAATAATATAAAAATGAAATTTTTATATAAAACATAAAATAAAAAAAAAAAAAAAAAAAATAAATATATATACGTAAAAATAAATAATTAATAAACACGGAGCCACCAGAAGTAGGAAAAGGAGGAATCAATGCCAAGCAAACAGCAGTGAACGGCAGCAACGTTGTCCTGGTACACCAGCAGCCAAGTAAAGAGCGGAAAATTTTGATATGCCAAATTGTGTATGTGAATTTATTTGCCAAATATTTTGTATAAACCGAAAGATGCCTAAATTTGTGTATGCGAGTTTTGCAAAAATAATTAGTAAGATGTTTTGTATGTACTATAAAAAAAAAAGAATTAAGTACAATAAAAATAAAATAAATAAAACACCAAAGGGTGTATGTATAATTTTGACTGCTTTGTGCTAGTGCTACTTATATTGAGACTTTATAGAGCTAGTACACTGGAACGCTGCCCGCAGGAAGACAGCGCCCCACGCTAATTAAAACTGGGTAAGGGCAAACCAGATCTTGCGAAGTACCATTTTTAAGTCTTAGATTTGACTTGCGGCTTAATGATATGGAAAATTTATATAAGGACCAAAAGTAGACACAAAAATAATTGGGATGCCGCGAATTTGGAAAAAAAAAGCCAAATGTTATCGTGAGTTACTGTTACGTTAGCATAATTTCAATAGTTTAATATACTTAGCACTACATATATTTTAACTAATTTTAAATATGTTTAATTATTTCAAAAATTTTTTAGATTATAAATTTATTTCGATTTTAATTCGTCTTGAAGAGCTTGCTGTACTGCCGGTTACGGCCTGACTCCATTTCTGAGTCACTGACCCGGATAACTCTTGCAGTGTAGTTGATCTTCTTAACGATGTTTTGTTGAGCCGTCTTGAAGAGCCTGCTGTACTGCCGGTTACGGCTTGACTCCATTTTGAGTCACTGACCCGGATAACTCTTGCAGTGTATTTTATTTATTTTATTTATATTACTTTTATTTTTTTTAATACTTATATGAATTTATGGTTATCAATTTCTGTTAAATATTGAACCAAGCACGACCAGACATATTGTTGTTTATCTTTAGGAGGATCTAGCAATATTTTGGTATTAACATTTTGTATTTGAACCTTATCCAAGTTTGATTGTAAATTTTGTCTGGCTTGTGAGTGATTAATACAGTTAACTAGTACGTGTTCTATATCCTCTTTAATGCCGCATGTATTGCATATTGGAGGTACATTGCGGATGTACTGGCCTAGCTGACCAGGTAATAAAGTAGTACCCAACCTAAGTCTAGATATTGTTTTTGCATGATATCGATTACCTTGATAAAAAGTGGGTTTTTTATTTACTGTATTGATGGAAGGACATGTTTTCCCCTCGTTTTATATAGCAGGGTATTCCATAGTGTAATGATATTAGTTGCAGATTTTTTTTTCTATCGGTAAGAAATGGTATACAGTTCCAAATCTACATTAAGTTATAGTACATTCAAAGTAAGTTTATTACATTGCTAAACGTTTCTCAATCAAGATAAAACGTTTACAACCAATACTATTTTTACGACTAAATTTTTTTATGTAAAATAGATAGTTCTCGTTCCATTGAACTAAGGGTATTGTTTAGGTTTTTTTTTTTTTTAACATTTTATAAGATCAAATTTGAAATGTAATTAACACAATGATTCAAAATTACAAAAAGACATCAAGAATTACGCAATTTGTATAAAACAAAAAATATAATAATTAAGATCACTTATTTGCTTTAATTAATAAGTGAAATGTCTCCAATCCAATCTTTCCAGTCTAATTTAGTCCAAAGGGTGACAAGGGGATATAAATATGGTCACTACAAGTCTTCTTTCGGCTGGCAGTAAAAAAAAACCTTGCCAAAGTAGGGCATCCGTTTGGTTGTTTGGGATATACAAGTACGCAACCAACTATAAATCAATCCAATCTAATAACTGTTTTTTTCCCGCTTTTTTATGTTAAATTATTTTAACTCAAAATAATAATTGGAATAACTTTCTGAAATAAAACATATATCATACGCCTAACAAAACGATATACCATACGATAGATGAAACGCTAAACCATACGATAAACTAAACGCTAAACCAGACGATAAATGAAACGCTAAACGCTAAACCATACGATAAACGAAACGCTAAACGCTAAACCATACCATGTTACATACGACAAATAAAACGCTTAACGATACCATGAACCATACGATATACAAAACCCTAAACGATGACATTTACCATACGATGAACGAACGATGAACGAACGCTGACCGAACGTTGTACGAACGCTATACGAATGATGTACGAACGATGACCGAACTCTATACGAACGATTCCCGAACGCTGTACGTACGATTCCCGAATGAAAAAAGTGTTAACTTTTACGTTACAGGGACTGTAACACAACATCCAACTTAGGACTAAAAGCTGAGGGCACAGCAATCCAACAGGTAGATAAATTTACTTATGTAGGAACTGTGGTTAGTACAGAAGATCCAACACAAAAAGATATTAAAAGTAGGCTAGCGAAGGCAAGATCTGCATTTCAAAGACTACGACTCATTTGGAAGTCCAAACAATACAACAGGAAAACAAAGATAAGGCTATATAACAGTAATGTTAAATCTATTCTCCTGTATGGAAGTGAATGCTGGAGAGTAACAAAAACAGATATGAGATCGCTCTCAAGTTTCCACCACAATTGTCTGAGGCGAATCTACAAAATCTTCTGGCCAAACCGGATTTCAAATGAACGTCTCCTTGAAATGACCAAATCCACATGTATCCTCACGGAAATTCGACAGAGGCGCTTCAGATGGATGGGGCATGTACTCAGGATGCCTATATCCAATATAACTATGATAGCTCTTAGATTGACGCCCCAGGAGAAGAGATTAAGAGGAAGAACCAAAACCACCTGGCGACAAACGATTGAAGCAGAACTGAAGGAGCTTGACATGACCTGGGGAGAAGCCGAAACAAAGGCTAAAGACAGAGCTGGATGGCGAAATCTTGTGGTGACCTTATGCTCAGCCAGGAGCGAAGAGGATAGGTAGGTAGGTAGACTAGAAATACATAAAAAAAATCTCTAATTAAATTGTTTTAACTGATGAGTCTTATGAAGACGAAACACTCATCTAACGTATCAAATTATAAGCCTGGTACCTTTGATAATGATTTACACCACTGGGTCTATGCCACTTGTGGTGGACGTTTCGTCTCCGAGAGTTTAACTAGCCCAGTAGTCAGCACTTCAGTGTTGACTTGTATATCAATTATATGGTCATTTTTATAAATTTCCTGCTTGCAAACGTACGACTTATTCGAAATACTAAGGATTTTCTTATCCCAGGCATAGACTCTCTCAGCCGTATTTGGCACAACTTTTTGGGATTTTGGGTCCTCAGTGCTCTTCAACTTTGAACTTGTTTGGCTTTCTAACTATTCACTGATGAGTTTTATAAAGACGAAATGCGTGTCTGGCGTATAAAATTATAAGCCTGGTACCTTTGACAACTATTTTATGATCATTCAACCTGCAATGGATACGAACACGTGATAGTAAATGAAAATAAACTGTTTTTCGTTCTCTATGTCCGTGTCTGTTTGAGACGTTTTGGATTTTAATTAACGTAATCTATGTATTACTGGTAAATTATTAGGTTAGGGATTTAGTTACCACAAATTACTTTAAACCTTTACTAAATTCTTCCATAGATATAAAGATTTCGTTTTGAAGTTTGGTTGTACCTGTAGAAAACTTATTTCAAATGGGAAAGCCCATCCTCATGTCTACGGAAATGTTGTTTACTGTACTGTTTACTATCGGATTTTAGTAAACGGTTTACAAGTCCAACATACCATCTTAATGGTACATTTTCAAATTGCTCGTTGAGCTTCGTGCGTCTCTCTGTTGCAGATATGAAATGTCTATACCTGGCCGTTTAACTCACTTCGGGAGAGCCAGCATCAAGCAGTTGCTTTTACGCGTTCCGTTGATTGATAGCTTTTGTTAGCTTTAATAGACTTCCCCTTTTTGAATTTGTCTTGAAGTTCAGTATTGATGTTTTACTTTTTTTTTCTGAATGCAACTATACCCGAAACTAATGTAATTGTTCAATAATACAGATCAAAGACCCTGTCTTTCGAAATGGAGAAGTTCTTGGTCATAAAAGGGGCGTGTGCTATATAAAAACAAGCAGTTGTAGTATTTGCTGTGAGCTGGATATAATGTTTTTTAAATTGAATTTAGTCGTATTACAGCAGTTGTCATTCTCTTATACACAACAGTGATCAACGAAAAGGTAGTTATATTTAAAAAAAACTCAATGAGAAATATGCATTCAGTTTAATGCATGATTAATAATTAAATGATATGGTTAATTTTTCATACTTTCGACCAACCAAACTAACAAGTTATTACAAATCTATGAGCTGTCACAACATTTATAATTACCAAAAAATGAAGTAACAAGTCATGAGAGAGGTGGAAAGGTACAAACTAGGGATATTAGGCATCAGTGAATGCAGGTGGATAGAGTCAGGAAAAATTATCACACAGGGTCATACCATCATTTACTCCGGCAGAAATGACAACCAACATACAGAAGGAGTGGCAATCATTATGAATAAGGAATGTATAAAGAGCTTGATAGAATGGAAACCTATAAATGAGCAATTGATCAGAGCTCGCTTTAATTCCAGCTATGCCAAGACAACACTTCTTATTATAGGAGACCAAAATGCTAAGGTTGGGAAAGTAAATACAGAGCATGAAAGAGCTATGGGAAAAGAAGGTCATGGCGTAATGAATGAGAATGGAGAGAGACTTGCAAATACGTGTTCAACTAATGGATTAGTTATTGGAGGAACCCTTTTTAAACATAAAGACATACACAAAATTACGTGGAATTTCTTCAAACTACAGGGACAAAAATCAGATTGACCACATCATCATAAATGACAAATGGAGACGATCATTACTCGAAACCCGAGCATTAAGAGTAGCAGATGTGAACAGCGACTATCATTTAGTTATAGCTAATTTCGAACTGAAGCTGAAAAGGGTACCGGACAATAACAAACATGGGAGAAAGATCCTCAATATCAACCGTCTGAAAGAACCTGAAATCAAACAAATGTTTTGTCATTGAACTCAGAAACAGATTTCGAGTATTAGAGGAAATTGAGCAAACTGAAGACAGTTCCATAGAAAAGATATAGGAAAACATCAAAGAGGTGTATCGAAACACAAGTGAAAATATCATTGGCTTCCGTAAGAGCAGCAAAAAACAATGGTTAACATCAGATACATGGCAAGCAATTGATGAAAGAGCAAACCTCAAAGAAAAGGTCCTCAGCACTAGGTTATCAAGGAAAAAAGAACAAACACAGAAAGAATATGCAGAGAAAGATAAGGAGGTAAAGAAACACTTCAAGGCTGTTTTGAATAGACCAGAACCAATAAATGAATTTCAGGGAGCACCACAATTTCAAGATCTAGATATTAGCACTGACCCACAATCTAAAGAAGAAATTACAAAGGCAATTAAATCCATGAATTCAGGAAAGGCAGCAGGCATCGATGGGATTCAAGCTGAACTACTGAAAGCTGACATCAACACAGAAACAGTCATACTACATGATCTCTTCAAAGACATATGGGAAAATAAGAAAATAAAATCCCTGATGACTGGGCAAAAGGTCTTATCATTAAACTAACGAAGAAAGGCGATCTTGGGAATTGTGACAAATGGAGAGGGATAACATTACTCTCAATCCCAAGTAAAGTGTTTTGCAGAGTACTGTTAAACAGGATAGACTCCGAACTGGATGACAGCCTAAGACAGGAACAAGCTGGGTTTAGAAAAGGGAAAGGATGCATTGATCAGATCTTTGCTCTTAGAAACATCATTGAGCAGTGTATTGAATAGAAGACACCTCTATATATCAACTTTATTGATTTCAAGAAAGCATTCGACAGTTTACACAGAGAGACAGAGAGGACAATCCTTATATCATATGGAGTACCATGTGATACTCCAGAACAAGGAAACTGACTGGTTTGAAGTAAAATCTGGAGTACGACAGGGCTGCTTCATCTCACCCATCTTATTTCTGGTTGCCATTGACTGGGTGATGCGGAAGACCACCAGTGACAAAAAAAGAGGCATCACATGGTCAATGTTTACAACCCTAGAGGACCTTGACTTTGCTGATGATATAGCACTGCTGTCATCAAAACAAGATAATATGCAGGAAAAGAGAAATCGGCTCAGCCATTTTGCAAGCCAAATTGGACTAGAATTGAACGCAAAAAAGACTCAAGAAATGCGACTTAACACAACATCCAACTTAGGACTAAAAGCTGAGGGCACAGCAATCCAACAGGTAGATAAATTTACTTATGTAGGAACTTTGGTTAGTACAGAAGATCCAACACAAAAAGATATTAAAAGTAGGCTAGCGAAGGCAAGATCTACATTTCAAAGACTACGACTCATTTGGAAGTCCAAACAATACAACAGGAAAACAAAGATAAGGCTATATAACAGTAATGTTAAATCTGTCCTTCTGTATGGAAGTGAATGCTGGAGAGTAACAAAAACAGATATGAGATCGCTCTCAAGTTTCCACCACAATTGTCTGAGGCGAATCTACAAAATCTTCTGGCCAAACCGGATTTCAATTGAACGTCTCCTTGAAATGACCAAATCCACATGTATCCTCACGGAAATTCGACAGAGGCGCTTCAGATGGCTGGGGCATGTACTCAGGATGCCTATATCCAATATAACTAGGATAGCTCTTAGATTGACGCCCCAGGAGAAGAGATTAAGAGGAAGAACCAAAACCACCTGGCGACGAACGATTGAAGCAGAACTGAAGGAGCTTGACATGACCTTGGGAGAAGCCGAAACAAAGGCTAAAGACAGAGCTGGATGGCGAAATCTTGTGGTGACCTTATGCTCAGCCAGGAGCGAAGAGGATAGGTAGGTAGGTAGACTAGAAATACATAAAATAAATCTCTAATTAAATTGTTTTAACTGATGAGTCTTATGAAGACGAAACGCTCATCTAACGTATCAAATTATAAGCCTGGTACCTTTGATAATGATTTACACCACTGGGTCTATGCCACTTGTGGTGGACGTTTCGTCTCCGAGAGTTTAACTAGCCCAGTAGTCAGCACTTCAGTGTTGACTTGTATATCAATTATATGGTCATTTTTATAAATTTCCTGCTTGCAAAAGTATGACTTATTCGAAATACTAAGGATTTTCTTATCCCAGGCATAGACTCTCTCAGCCGTATTTGGCACAACTTTTTGGGATTTTGGGTCCTCAGTGCTCTTCAACTTTGAACTTGTTTGGCTTTCTAACTATTCACTGATGAGTTTTATAAAGACGAAATGCGTGTCTGGCGTATAAATTTTATAAGCCTGGTACCTTTGACAACTATTTTATGATCATTCAACCTGCAATGGATACGAACACGTGATAGTAAATGAAAATAAACTGTTTTTCGTTCTCTATGTCCGTGTCTGTTTGAGACGTGTTGGATTTTAATTAACGTAATCTATGTATTACTGGTAAATTATTAGGTCAGGGATTTTGTTACCACAAATTACTTTAAACCTTTACTAAATTCTTCCATAGATATAAAGATTTGGTTTTGAAGTTTGGTTGTACCTGTAGAAAACTTATTTCAAATGGGAAAGCCCATCCTCATGTCTACGGAAATGTTGTTTACTGTGCCCCGGACATTTAGAAACGATCCTAGTAAATTTATCGATCCTTTAAATACACTTATTCTAAAAGGTTACCAATTCAACACTGTAATTAGATCTTTGAATATTGTTTTTATTGGTATCAATAAAATTGAGAATGGAAATGGGGAAACTAAATATTATTGTTATATACATATGCACATTCATGGATCTAAAATCTGTCGATACCTGTCTTTTGTCATTGCACAAGGTCATGTTTTTCTCTGACTGTTTATGACATCTTTACACTAAATCCATTGGATGCTGGATGTGTAATGATTGATAATTAAGTCTTAGATACATGATTTTTGTTATTAGTTGTTATTAGCTTTGAACTAGCTGTCAGTTACTGAGAGTACTCTCAGATCTGTACTTCGTGTCTTTTTGTTGTTGGAATGTACATGTACCCGGCCACGTCCACTCTGTGTTTTTGTTAGATGTATTTCTATTTGTATCCATCTGATGAGTAAAGCATTTTTCAACTAATTTTTATAAAGATATAAGAAGATGTGGTATGAGTGCCAATGAGACAACTCTCCATCCAAGTCACAATTTGTAAAAGTAAACCATTATAGGTCAAAGTACGGTCTTCAACATGTTGTACTGTTACACCACTGTCTCAGGTTAGGGGAGGGTTGGGATCCCCCTTACATGTTTAACCCCGCCACATTCTGTATGTATGTGCCTGTCCCAAGTCAGGAGCCTGTAATTCAGTGATTGTCGTTTGTTTTTCGTTCATTGTTTTGTACATAAATTAGGCCGTTAGTTTTCTCGTTTGAATTGTATTACATTTGTCATGGGGCATTTTATAGCTGACTATGCGGTATGGGCTTTGCTCATTGTTGAAGGCCGTATGGTGACCTTTAGGTGTCAAACCACCAGTTCACTCCCTCCAATTTACACGGTGGGTAAGGTTTTCCTGCGAGAGAACGTTCTGTGCTGGTGCTGGTGGGTCCTGATTCTGTGTTGTATAGGGTATGTCAAAGAACGTCTCGTCTTTTTTCTAAAAAAGTTCATCGGAAGGTACCAAGACCTTGTTGATAAATATTCCGTATCAACTTCACAAATAATACATGATGGTCTTGAAGTATAGATTCTGCATACTGACGTTGTTTATCATCTTAACAACGTGTAATATTGTTCTTTCATTTGTCTTTGTTCTATTATTAATACTACTTTTACTGTTTGGTTTGTTTTCTGTGATATCCATTTGACGTGGCTAGGTACTTATACATCCCGTCAATGTGTTTGTATTATCTTTTATTTTTGCTGGTGTGTTTTGTATATGCGACGTTTTGTGTTTCTGTGGTTCTTATAACGTGACTCTGTACTTTAAAAGATCCCGGCATTATGTTATTGTTCTATTATATGTCATTATGTTATTGTTCTATTATAAATTTGAAAATACTTTGAACGACAAACGACAAATTTATTTTACTCGCGTAGTGGTATTAACCATATGTGGATTCTTAAAAATTCTAAAGAACTTCTGGACAATTTTAAATCTCGGTCTATTTCTGAAATTAATTCTAACATAACTTTTGATTTTTTAACCATGTATACCAACATTCCCCATGTGAAATTATAAAATTATTTTGAATAAACATTGAATGACAAACTTTTTTCTTATGTGACGTTTACATTTTCTGACGTCAGACACGCAAAGCAATGAATGTGGTTTTTAATTTGATAGATGCTTTTGTGCTTTTTTGTAAATAATTGTTTGTTTTGATATTGTAACACAGTGATGACTGCTGTACCCATATTTTGACTATTTTATTTATAATGTCTGTTTTGTTCACGCATCGTTGTAAATATAACGGAATTTGATAAGACTGTCGTACAAGTGAGAGGTTTAGCGCTATAAAACCAGGTTCAATCCACCATTTTCTACATTTGAAAATGCCTGTACCAAGTCAGGAATATGACAGTTGTTGTCCATTCGTTTGATGTGTTTTGTCATTTGATTTTGCCATGTGATTAGGGACTTTCCGATTGAATTTTCCTCGGAGTTCAGTATTTTTGTGATTTTACTTTTGGCCATGAGTATTAAAACAAGTTAACTGACCAAGTAAATCACCAATCCCGCTGCAAATGGTTGCACCTGTCCTAAGTCAGGAATCTGATTACAGTAGTTGTCGACTGTTTATGTAGTTCATACGTGTTTCTCGTTTCTCGTTTTTATATAGATTAGACTGTTGGTTTTTCCGTTTGAATGGTTTTACACTAGTAATTTTTTGGGGCCCTTTATAGCTTGCTGTTTGGTGTGAGCCAAGGCTCCGTGTTGAAGGCCGTACCTTGACCTATAATGGTTTACTTTTATAAATTGTAACTTGGATGGAGAGTTGTCTCATTGGCACTCATACCACATCTTCCTATATCTATATACATCTACCGTTTACAATTCGTATTTGATTACTTATGCATAAATCAATAATCTCTTTCCCTCTACTATCAAGTATCTCATCATATTTTTTTCTATATCTAATATGATTATTTGGTTTGTATGATTCGAACAATGGAAGATATCTGGGGCTATTTTGTGCTATGTAATCATCTTCAGTGGAGGTGCGAGCGTTTAAATCACCACAGAACATGATATCCCCCTTATTTTTGTAAGAAACTATGTCCTTTTCAATTTGATCAATTATATCAACATCTAACTTCTTAGTATAAGATGAATTGGTTGGGGGGACATATGCTGTACATAGATAAATATCATTTTGAAGACAGAAAAACTGTTTTTCAAATTGTATCAACTGAAAATCTTTGGACAACCCAGGTAATATTTTAATATGATCTTTTAAAGATGTCCTCCGAAAAATGCCTAACACACCATAGTATCTGTCATTGGTTGAAATATTTCTACAAACAGGAAAATAATTAAAACCTTCAACATGTAAATTTACATTATATCCAATATGTGTTTCTGCTAAAATAACTACATCATACTCTTGTATTTCTTGTGTAAAAGTGGATCTTCCAACTTATTCATATTATAATACCACCTATGTTCCAGTAACTGTAAACATATTTTTAAATTGTTCTTCACAATAGAACGGCCATGAAAAGCCATGTCAAAAAAAAATCTGAAACACTGAAATTACTTGTAATATATACAATATTTATTAATTATAATTGGAAATAAAATATACTACTTATAATGTATGAAAATAATGAGAAAAACCACAACAAAACAAAACAAAAAAAAAACCCAATGAATTAGTCTCTTAAGAAATTGGCTATTTACCAACAACAAAAAAGTAACCACTTGTTACTGACTATTTATGAACTTTTCTTTTTTTTTCCAAACAGATACAAATATTACTTGACTTAATCAAGATCAATATACTAGCTATTAGCCAGAGTTATAAAATACCTTACGGATTTTATGTAAGGAAAAACAAAAGAAAAGATTGTACAATATTTTATCCTGGTTTACCCCTTCTGTTGTACTTGACCTTTTATATGTATTAGAGTAAATTTAATTTGAAGTAGGTAAATCTGTATGATATGTGTTCCTTTCTTAAACATTGTGATTCAGTGAATATAGTATTTTACATTCACCCTCATTCATATATGACTATGCGGTATGAGTTTTGCTCATTGTTGAAGGTCGTATGCTGACCTATAATTGTTAACTGCTATGTTATTTGGTCTCAGTCCGGTGGAGAGTTGTCTCATTGGCAATCATACCACATCTTATTTTTAGCAGATGGTTCCTTGACTAATTCGTGTCCTTTTTAACATTTGTGTTAGCTGTGGAATCGTAACACGTATGGTCCGTCACCGTGTGATATTTTTTGTCCTATAGTTTTAATGAAATGAACTAACCATTTGACTTTCTACATCATGATAGATGAGTAAAACAGTACATTATTACCAGATTTTAAGATAAGCCTTTATAGTATCAGGTGAAAATGACTAATTTGTCCGATAAATCCATCCTTAAGAATTTCAAATAATTGTTCCCTTCAGACCCTTGCAAAGAAAGAGGCAAACAACACATTCAATTTTTTGTTAAACTGGAGTGTCTCCTGATAACCCTAAAATCAGTTATTCATGGAATTTCTTTTGATTTAGATGGCTTGTGAGGCATCTTGGTCTTCTTCAAGTTCTTGACATTCTCGACAAAAAATCAATCTTAAATCAAATTTCTTATACTTTATATTGCTTGAAAGGCCTCTTACCAGGGATGAATTTTACTGGTATAGGTCGTAGGGCTAGTGGTAAACAAATTAATTTTTCATACCCGATATTTTTACTGGCCATGGCCGTAGGGATGGTGGTTAATCGTCTCGGTTGGGGGTGCACGTGCATCAGATTTTTGTCAAATCTATTTATCTCTCCGTGAAACAGCTTAATCACGCATAGCATGATAGGATACATATTTCCGAAATATATAAAAGGGTGGGGTTCTGGATGTCTCAGATTTAGCCAGTTAAGGTCGTTAATCATTATTGCCTAACCATTTAAGCCTGCAATTTGCCGTCTTGAATTTAAAGTAATCAAAATTATGATCCGGCTGTCGTATCAAGTCACTGAAGTGCATGCAAAAAATAAGCAAATCAGTCAATTTTTACTTACCGAATAACTAGCATTCTATTTCGTTTCTGTTTTATAAATTGTTTATAAACTGCGGCGAACTGGCCAAAGAAGTGTCTTTCTTCCTTCCACTTGCAAGCCTGTCCACTTCACCAATTTCAAACAAATGTTTTACATGACGTCATGCGGGTGGGATTTGCCGCAATTAGCGCAGAAAAATAGTGTATATGCTTACAGTATTAAACATTAGAAAAACTAATTATGACAGAAAGAGAATATTAAAAGGATTATCTGTTTTCATTACTTTTCAAGAATATCGGTAGAAGTGATTCTTATGAATTGATTCCTCATCATGTTTACAATCTCTGAATCTCTACGCATGATGGCAAATCACATCTTACGTCATAACCACCCTGACGTTTTTTTTTTTGTTGTTTTATTTTTTGTATTACACAAAATTATGCTATCATAGTTAACGAAATAAAAGAAAATAAACACAGTATTCCCGTTTTCAGCTTCACATTCAAGAGTCTTTTTTCATATTATTTCAAAAACGGTTTAAGAATCTTTTACAAATTACAGGGCGCATTCTTGGTGAACTCGAAATTCGTGATATAACATGTAGGTATATAGAAATTCGGCAAACAGTATCATACAGAACTTGTAGGATTCCAGCATTCGGATATTTTGAGATGTCTGCACTCCTACAGTTTGGGATGCCAGCATCCAGCTTTTTCGGGATGCCAGCATCTAGCTTACTTGGGATGTCAGCATCCAGCTTATTCGGGATGTCAGCATCCAGCTTATTCGGGATGCCAGCATCCAGCTTATTAGGGATACCAGCAGACGGAATATTT
Source organism: Mytilus californianus (assembly GCF_021869535.1). NCBI lineage: Eukaryota > Metazoa > Mollusca > Bivalvia > Mytilida > Mytilidae > Mytilus > Mytilus californianus. Next base: position 7,356,799 of record NW_026262670.1, read on the forward strand.
GGGATGCCAGCATCTATAAAAGAAAAAAGATTTCAAAGCTGAACATGATAGAAAATACACCTAGTATACATTTGGTGGATGAAATATTTCAAATGAGCAAAGTTAAGTGTACTTTGTTCATTATAATTTTTTAGATAAGAGAATATGCATGTAATTTGCGGGATTGATATGTTTCTTTTACATGACCACCAAAAGACGGTGCAAAATATCCGATACCTATATAAAAAAAGAAAATGTGGTATGATTGCAAATTGGACAACTATCCACCAGAAACCAAATGACGTAGGTGTAAACAACACATGCAACAGTTACTATAGGTCAGTGTGCGACCTTTAACAATGACTCGAAAAGTCAAAATGTAAAGTCAAAATGTATAAGGTTTTGCATAAAAAAGGTGAGCATAAATATAGAATAAAGATCGACTTTTTTCACATTGACTTTATCATGGTAAAATATCAGGTGAGGCCGCACACTTCTAAGATGAGTTTAGATAATAAATTAGGTGCAGCCTTAGGATCATGGATATCGTTTCCCTGACAAATTTGTGTGGTACTTTAGATACTTTTCTTTTTATTCAACCAAATGATTTTCAATCTTGTTTCTGCGCGTAAGAGCCACGTGTCCTCAGCAGCTTAAATCAGAATGTTAAAATATGGTTTTTACTAAAAGGATGACAAAATTAGTGTTTTTTTATGGAGAAAAGGGGGATGGAGGTTACGGTGAAAGTTGCTAAGCATTGTAATAGTTTTTAAATTCTGAATTAGCGGATAGCAAATAATTTGATGCAGATGATCATGAACGATTTTCGACTACGGCAGATAATAATTTTACCCTGAAAACATTTCCCAAAATGAGGGTCCAGGTGAGATATAAAACAAATGTATCTATTAGCTAAGCATCATTTCCTGTACTTTTCAGCCTTTCCTCAATATAAAATTATTGTCTGATCTGTTGTCAGGGGGGATTTTCGAAAGTTCAATATAACACTAACACAAATCTATTTACATATTTCATGGAAGGGCAGACTAGAATTTTTCAGAGATTGCAGACTAATAACCCAAGATAACACACACAAAAATGAGATTTTTTCCAACTGTATATCAGCCTGTATCGCTCTAAGCTCACCTGGATCAAAGGGCCATTTGAGCTATTGACTTGGCGACCGTAATTCAAAATAAAAATCTTTTCTGAAACTACTGGACCAAATGTAAACAAATGAATTTTTCTTAGAAAAAAGGATCTAAGGGGCATCGAACGATATCCACGGAATTTTCATGCTCCTCAAAATTAGTCTAATAATAAGTTAAATAACCGTCTAGGACTACCAATTTATATTTTGCTACAGAAAACAATCATCAGGAATGGTAGAAACGTATATTTAACAGTTTATATAAACTCTTAAAACCATAAATGTAATATAACCAACCCGTCAACTAAACCAAAACAAACAACATGGCCGACAACAACTCATATGCCGGCGCTGTTTCAAAACCAGCAAATCAAAATCATGATAATCAAAATGATAATCTTGAAGAACTGTCGTCAGTAAAGCCCGTATTTATCCTTGAGACAGATTTATTCGGTAATTCAATACTTCAACAAAAAGATTTCTTAACACACGAAGAAGTATTCAAAAGTATCGGCACAGAGATACCAAGATACCAAATGAAGGGATTACAAAGAGTCAAGGGAATGTGGCGCATTTACCTTGCACAAGAAGAAGCAAGAGACCACCTCCTCATATCTGGCGTATCTATACGTAATAAACTTTTAACAATCTATAATAAAAACCCAAGAATAACTGTAAATGACCAGCCAGAATATCTCAGAGTACGTGTCTCCAATATTCCATTATCAGCTGATGACGATCAGATTTTCGGGTTCTTCCAGTCTATAGGCGTAGTTATAACAAGTTATTTCAGAGAGAGACTGAGAATAGATGGTTTTCTCACTGACTGCCAATCTGGAGACAGAATCTTCTATGTACAACCATTGGAAGGCACTTTGCCCAGATTCACAAAAATTGGAAAGTACAATGCCAAAATTTATTATAGGACAAATCTACATAAATCCCTACATAACTTGTCAGAAATGTCTGAAAAAGGGACACAAACAAGAAAAGTGCCAAAACAATTGGATCTGTAACCAATGTGGAAAAGAAGGGCATAACGCAAAAGAATGCCAAACTCCAACTACAAAAGCATCAGACACTAAAGTGAATAACAATGATGATCAATCTGATTCAAGTGAAAGTGAAAGTGGGAATGAGACTGACATTGGTGATCATGTTGATCACAGTGAAATCCCACCTTCACAGTCCATATTGCAACCTACAGATGCAATAACAGATACATCAACAGAAATCAGTGAAGTCACAAATAAAGAAACTGAGTCTGAACTACAGAAAAAGAAACAAAACAAACAAAACAAAAAAGATAAAACAAAAAACAAGGCAAAATCAGAAGCAAAAGGTCCAATTGACTTTATTGTGAATTCTGAAATCAACACACCACTACAAAAACATGGAAAAAGAACAGCAACAACCCCAACCGATGAATACCACAATAGAGAAACTGACTCCAGCAACGCTTCAAAGACATAGGTCTAAGAACAGTTACCATATATCATGTTCTTTCAACATTTTCTACTGATCTCTAAATGATCAAAATGATATATACTTGTATAAACATCTGTAAATATTCCTATTTTATCTATAGCTATGAAAAACATAATAAAAAATATGTGGTGTATGATACAGTACCCTTAGATTGTATATACTCTGCACAATATCATTACAACAAATAACTTATATATAGATGTTTGTCAATATAGAATATATAGACCATGAATGAGATAATAAACGTTTCACATGAAATAACTAGTATAGTTATACATGAATATGTAATTATTTTGTTTTAATGTATAGAAAAATGTATATGTGCGTTTACGTCGTATAGCCCTATAAATATACTACAAAACACTTAGCTATTTACATAGATATGCAAATTAATCACATCGCTATCTCCACTCACCTGTGTAAAAAATGTAAACAAATCAGTTTGATCTATTTATACCTTTTTATCTATATAGATAATTATCAATATTTTATAGTAGCTGCGAAAATTTCAATATACAATCAAACAATATTTATCCATGGTATTAATGATTTCCTTAAATTGATAAATCTCCGTATTAGTAAAGACAACCCAAGTTGTCACGGAATAGAAGTTCCTTCATAATATAAGTTCCAAATGGAAACAATATTCTGGAATATTATTTCCACTGGAATAAATATTACAGTAAATGTTCCTAACGGAATAAATGGTATAGAATATTTGTTCCAACAGGAACAGATATTATGACATTGTTTATAGCAAAGTTTCCAGTGGAACTTCTGTCAGGCGGAACAAATATTCGTTGACAACGTGAACCGAACAATCATGTCTGTATATATATATCATACGCATGCGAAAGCATCTGAAAATAATCTTTCAGTTTATATGGAACTCTAATTTCGCTGTTATACTTTCTGAAAACTTTTTAAAAGTATACAAATAATTATTTATAAACAAAATACTTACCCATTTAGAAACATTTGTTATACATCCAACACAATTATATATTTCAATGTAAGGTATGCCGGTTAATATAGTGTCGATGCTCGTGGAAATCACCCAGTAGGCATCTGACGTTGTACCGATGTGGATATTTGGTTGAAAATAGGTCGCGACGTCGGCGACCTAAATTCAACGTCGGCTCAACGTCGAATTGCAAACGTCTACCGGACGTTGAAAAATGACGTCAATGCAACCTTGCTTTTTGGTCGCGACTATATCCAACGTCAACACAACGTCGGATAGGTCATATGTCGGTCGTCTTAATATTCTAAAAAAAAAAATTTCACGTGCAAATTATGCACGTATTATTTCAAATTGCTATAGATGTACCTATCAAAACATAATTGACCTAAGAAGAAATAGATATATCCCTCTACATAAAACAATATATATTCCATCGAATTCTGTATTCTAGTGTTTATTTTTATATCTCAATTTCATATTGATCATAAACACCCTCCCCCTTCCAACTGCCAACACGGAATCATCAATCGGAACTACTCGGCCTTTCTGGTTGCACGCGAGAATAATGGCCGAGTAGTTACGATTGACGCAATCACTCAATATACTCTTTAAATTATTTTTGTAGATAATTTTTCATGTGCGTAGTATACTCAATCTAATCGTAAAAGTGTGAAATTTATTAAAAAGGAAAATTTACTATGATATATTGATGTACGGATAATTATTATAAGAAATATTTTTTATGCGTGTTGTTTAGAGATTATTTAATAGTCTGGTTCCCGGTAATTTTCTTCCTTGAGCACAATGCAAATTGTTACGATAGGAACCAACATTAGATTTAAACAGGCGCGTACTCGTGAAAAACAACAAAAAATAACAAAGACAAAGATTAATCAACAACTAGAAGTAAATAAAAGGTTAGTGTTGTAATCGTAAAGTTTCATCTTTACATTTTAGTTGACAGTTTCCTGAAAATCTCTGTTAAATGCCCACGCCGACCTCGTAATTATAGAATTATATTTTTTTGGGGGAATAGAAATGAGAATATTATTAAAGGCTTTTTGGGGTTATAAATTTGAATCCATATGACATTATATTAGAATTATTAAGATTTGTTAACCTAAAACAATCCATCACATCTGTCACCATACACGTATGCATACATGATTATGAAACCCAATTTAGCAACAAAAAAAGGGGGTGAATTTGATGAGAAAAAAAAGCATTTTAGTTTTACAGAGCCCTTGTAGTTGATGGTTAATATGAGGCAGGTGTAACCTTAGTCCAAATAATTATGACGTCTTGTAAGGCTGTTTTTTTATAATTTTTTGGTCACCGTACGTACATGTACAGCGTCCAAATAATATTATTTATGAAAAATAGCCTTACAATTGCAAGACGTCATTATAATTTTGACTATTGTAAGGTGTGAAAGCTAGTGGACTGATTAAATATATCAATCGAAATAAATTATGGTTTATTATACATAACTTTCAGTTTCATGCAATGACATTTATTGCTTTTCCCAATTTTACTTCACCAGATGTATATCAGACCAGGTTTATAATTAGACACTCCAGGTTTCATCCATATGATATATTTATTATATTCCTTTGCCTGATCAGACATGTTTATGTTGCATGTGCATGAATTTAACTTCTAATACTATCAGATTTTCTTAGTACTGCAACACAAAAAATATGTGTGTTAAAAAAGGATCGGTAAAAAAATTAAGGTCATTTGGTAAAAAATATTTTTATGTCCACCTACGATAGTAGAGGGGCATTATGTTTTCTGGTGTGTAGGTCCGTCCGTCTGTAATTTTTATTTAGGTATCTATTTAAATTGCTTAAAGACCTCTCTCTTTAATTATAGAAATCATTTTACATCAATCATCTTGGGGTGTAAATTAGATACACCTACTCGGGCTAACACTCTTGTGGTGTATCTAATACATATTAACTTGTTAACTTTTTTTTAATGAGGACTTGACTGACTTGTTCTTATATAATTTGCAGATTGTTACCAAGGTCCCCTGCTTGAGTCACTAAAAAAAATGTAAGTTTATTATGAACCAAATAGGATAAAAAGAGAAGTCTCTAAAATCTATGTTTTAACTCTTAATTAAATATTCATTTGCAGTTTATCTTTAAAATAAAGCTTTTGTTACAGTTCAGTACTGTTCATTCAGTTATGATTTTATCCATCATAAAATTAAATAAAGATTCCTTCTCATCATATATTTCCTTACGGAAAAATCCTTGACACAAGTATTTTTTTATTTGACTAAATATATGCTATATTTATGATTTAATAATAATCTTGTTTGATAATTTTAGAATTTCAGAGAAAAGTGTTCCAACTCTTATTGGAACTGTGGACGGGGCTTAATGATCTGGCTGGGAGACCTATACAAAATGTAGGTGCAGGTGTATGTCCTTTGCCTGACTTATTAACATCAAAAGCAGACACAGAAGAAGACTTCAACAATATAAATGAATTGTTGAAGAGACCCCAAGAAAAAAAGACCATGGTAAAACTTTAAATATTATATTGTTGTCATAGAATTTAAAGATTTCATTTTAATTATTTAACATGAATAAAAATCCTTTTTAATTAACCAATTGTTAAAAGTGACAATTATTGCTATTTATGTTGATGCAGTGTTTCTTTATAAAAAATACATTGCTAAATTTGTCGTTTCCATGAGTTCTATATATTGCCACTCTATAATGATAAATTTGTATGTAATAAGTAATTTATTTTTCAGATAGAACATCTGAAAAGGATAGGGGGCAGTGATTATAAAGACAATGTACAGAAAATTTTGCGAAGGTAACTTCTATTTTTGTGACACTTTTATTTTATCAATATCTAAACTAGATTGTGGCATAATGTGCTATTTTACCCTTTTTGTAGAAAACTTACATAATTATAATATTGAAACATAAACCAGCTTCATGTATTTCTGAATTGACAACTAAATGATATGAGGTTTAAATATTCCAAACTGTTATAATCCTGTAATAGTAAAATAAGTTTGTGAATGAAATAAGAGTTCTTATGTATTTTCTGACTTTTTTTCAATTGAAAAATTTGTTGACATTTCAAAAAAAGGTTTTCTTCCTTTTCTGACATATATTTATCATTACAGAGTAATGTCCAATGAACTCCAGGCAAAATACAACATGAAGGGAAACCGTGGAAAATTAAATTTTGAATCCACAGAAATATGCAAGGTTATTGTGGGTAGGTAATTTATTTGCTTCTTTAATATTCTTTTAAGCAGTGTCAATACAGTTTTGGAATTGCATTGCCATTGAGCTTTTCTCATCACTTGGCATCCGTCGTCGTCGTTAGCTTTTACAAAAATCTTCTATGAAACCACTGGGCCAAATTTAACCAAACTTGGCCACAATCATCATTAGGGTATCTTGTTTAAAAAATTGTGTACGATGACCCGCCAACCAACCAAGATGGCCGCCATGGCTAAAAATAGAACATAGGGGTAAAATGTAGATTTTGGCTTATATCTCTGAAACCAAAGCATTTAAAGTAAATCTGACAGGATTAAACTGATTATCAGGTCAAGATCTATCTGCCTTGAAATTTTCAGACAAATCTGACAACCCGTTGTTGGGTTGCTGCCCCTGAATTGGTAATTTTAAGGAAATTTTGCAGTTTTTGGTTATTATCTTGAATATTATTATAGATAGAGATAAACTGTAAACAGCAATAATGTTCAGCAAAATAAGATCTACAAATAAGTCGTCATGATCACAATTGTCAGTCGACTTTAGGAGTTATTGCCCTTTATAGTCAATATCTCTGAAACTAAAGCATTTAGAGCAAATCTGACAGGTGGCAAAAATGTTCATCAGATTTAGAAAATCTAAATCTGATGAACATTTTTGCCACCTGTCAGATTTGCTCTAAATGCCCTGAAATTTTCAGACGAATCCAACAACCCGTTGTTGGGTTGCTGCCCCTAAAATTACTATCTTAGATATCATTATAATATCTAATATCTAATACTATTAATTATGATTTTAACCTTATTTTACATGATTTCCAAAGCATCAGTAAATACAGGTGAGCGACACAGGCTCTTGAGAGCCTCTAGTTGTGATTTTGGGTAATTTAAAAAAAATAAAAAATAAAACATGTCTCTGTGCTATTAAAGTTAAAAAAAAATGAGATTTTTTCAACCCTTTAGCAAGAAATAGACAAATTGGTTTATTTTAAAGCTTTGATTTATTTAATTCATAATTTTTTAAATATAGAGAAAAAATATGAAGTTGTTTCTCTCAAGATTATTTTGAATGTTTACCTTATATGTGTCATATGAATGAAAATTGACATATTCTTGATTTTAGCACTGTCTGGTTTCACAAATATTTATATTTTTTATTCCAGAAACTGCCAAGAATCTGTTTTCAGTAACTGAACATAACATTCTTCAGGTGACTGCAGCATGCCTGAAGTATGCACCTGACAGAATGGGAGGAGGTGGGCGTAAGAAAAAATCTGATGCAGCAGCAGGAATAGTAGCGGCCAACAATGGAAATGGAGAGGCCAACAATGCAAATGGAGCGGCCAATAATGGAAATGGAGATGCCAATAATAGAGATGGAGCTGATGATAGACAATGATGTTTTAAATGTTTAAAAAATCCCATATTAAATATGTATATGTTTTTGATTTTTGATTATTTTTTTTATATATGTATAACATCAGATTGTTGTACAAGGTAGTTGTGGTGACATGTTCACAAGCACTCAACATAAGGTTTCCAGAATTTCTGATGTTCAAGCACTTATTCAGGACGTTTACTAGTTTGAATTATGTTTGATTGACCCCTTCTTGACCAACTTAAGTACTTTGATCAGTACTTTACTATTTAAGAATGATGTGAAGACATCTGAGCATATTTAAGAGGTTTAATGGTGGTTGTTATTACGTTATATAGACGTTGTACTGACATCTGAGCATATTTAGAGAGGTTTATTGGTGGTTGTTATTACGTTGAATAGACATTGTACTGACATCTGAGCATATTTAAAGAGGTTTATTGGTGGTTGTTATTACGTTGAATAGACGTCGAACTGACATCAGAGTATATTTAAAGAGTTGAAATGAAGGTTGTTTTGACGTTGGATAGACGTTGAACCGACATTGAACTTTTTACAGGGTTCATCTTGCTGGTAGATCTGATGTTGTAACAACGTTGTACTGATGTTGTAACAACGTTGTACTGACGTTGTATAGACGTTTATCACGACGTCGGCTGGACGTCAGATTTTGACGTCTAAAAAATATCATATACAACCAAAATCTAACGTAGGTGCAACGTCAGGGTCCAACGTCTAAATGACGTATATACAACGTCTAATGTCTGCTGGGCAATTGTTACACATGTGAAGGTCGATATATTTTACCAGTCAATGATTCTAAATATAGAAACAGGTGGAAACCTATCAAAGTCGGTCAATATGGAATTAAATGTATGTGCGTACATGTATACATATTGCAACTCACAGGGTGAAGGTTAAATCTGTCATTGATGATATATGTGTGTCATTTATTTTGTCTCTAATTTCTATAGTTATAAATACCTGTATGTTTTATTTTTGTTTATTTATTTATCATCGAATACTTTTAAAAAACAACCAAGATGTCACTTAATATATTACACATATGTTCTTTAAATTGTCAGGGGTTGAGAAAACATGAAAAAAGAATTAGACTAAAAGAATGGATGAGACAACAGAAATGCAATAATATATGTTTAGAAGAAACTCATTTTCGGATAATTCTATAGACAAAGAATTCACCGGAGAATTATATCATAGTTTTGGAACTACACAAGCAAAGGGTGTTTCGATTTACATTAACAAAATAATTAAACATGAAATTATTGACAAGTATGTAGATCAAAAGGGAAGAATTGTTTTAATCAACATAGAAATTGATAAAAATTTATTTACTTTTGTTAACCTTTACGCCCCAAACACATGTAAAGATAGAAATATATTCTTTAAAAAAGCTTTAAGTGTCATTGAAAAATATAGCCTTGGTATACTTATTATAGGGGGAGATATGAATGAAACGCTTAATATAAAAGATAGAAAAAGTAATAGAAAAGATAAACAAAAAATAAAAAATAAGACAAATGCGTTGAAAAGTTTAATATAAAAACTAAAAGTTATAGACATCTGGAGAGTAATAAATCCAAATAAAACACAATATACCTGGAGAAGAAAAAATAATGAAGTAGCTAGTAGAATTGATTATTTTCTTGTTAGTCAAGACGTGAGACCTTGAGTACTCCACACTGATATAAGACCCGCTACAATTCAATATACAGACCGTCTAGCGATTTCACTTAAGATAAATCATTGTCAGGGGGAGAAAGGAAAGGGTTATTTCAAATTAAACAATAGTATTCTTAAAGACGAATCATACAAAATGAAAATAAACACTTTAATAGATAAATATGAAACATTAAGAGACCGAAAAGGTTTAGCAATCGTGTGGGATCTGTTTAAAATAGAGGTAAAGGAGATGACTATTGAACATTGTAAAATTAAAGCTAAAAATTAAAGAGATGAAATTAAAGAATTAGAACAAGAACTAAAACTTTTGAATGAAATTCAGGATAATGTCCTTGATGAAAAGAAAAAAAAATAACATAATAGATTCAATAAAGAAAACAGAAGAAATGTTACAAACTCTATATTCTGATAAAATAAATAGGGGCACAAATAAGAGCAAGAGTTAAATGGGTAGAAGAAGGCGAAAAAAGTACAAAATACTTATTGGGATTAGAGAAATCGAGACAGACAAGAAAAAATTTAACTGCTATTAGGGACAGTGAAGGGGAAATAACTGAGGATCAAGGTAAAATATTAGAAACGGGGAGGCATTATTATGTAAATTTATATACGTCAACTAAGCCAGACTTGGGAGAAATTGAGAATTATATTGAAAATACAAAAATAAACAGCAAACTAACTACACACGAAAGTAATGAAATTGAAGGAAAGCTGACAATAGAGGAATGTACAAATTCTGTTTTTAAAATGAAACTTAACAAAACACCGGGTATTGATGGTCTTCCAATTTAATTTTATAGATCTTTCTGGTCCAACTTACAATATTTTGCTGTAGATGTCTTTAACCATTGTTATGACAAAAAAGAATTGACAAATTCACAGAAACTAGGATTAATTACCCTTATTGATAAGAAAAATGACCCGTTAAATTTAGACAATTATAGACCAATTACTTTATTAAATGTAGATACCAAAATTAAAGCATATTCTCTTGCACAAAGACTTAAACCAGTATTTCATAAAATCATTCACAGTGATCAAAACGGGTATGTAAAAAACAGATATATTGGGTTAAATGTTAAATATCAGACAAATCCAAGATATTATAGACTATTTAGAAAAATTCAACGTAGACGGGGCAATTCTTTTTTTAGATTTTTCAAAGGCATTTGACTCGTTAGAATGGGAATTTATGTATTGTTCATTAAAGAAATTTGGCTTTCAGAAATCTTTATTGAAGTGGATAAATACTTTATATACAGATATAAAGGGTTGTATATTAAATAATGGGTGGATTTCAAGACCCTTCAGTATTGAGCGCGGGATCCGTCAAGGGTGTCCCGCGAGTTCTATAATTTTCGTTATTGCTGTTGAAATTTTAGCCTTAAGATAAAAAATTTAAAGGTTTTCAAATCAAACTAGATAATAAAACTCATACTCTAAAGTTGAGCCAGCTTGCAGATGACACCACTTAATTTTTAAATTCAAAACAAGAAGTTTCATTAACTTTGAACATTATCGAAATTTTCGGATCACTTTCAGGCCTAAAGCTTAATCGAAATAAAACAGAGGGGATATGGCTCGGAAATTTAAAATCCTGTAAAGATAAAGTTGAAAACATTAAGTGGACACCAGAACCGATAAAAGTATTAGGAATATATTTTGGACTTAATAAAAATGAGTGTAAAAAATAAAACTTGCACAGACAATACGAAAAATCGGAAAAAATAATTAAAGATTGGGATAATAGAAAAGTAACTATGTTAGGTAAAATAACTCTTGTTAAATCAATAATCCTACCAAATATACCTATGTTGCATCAGTAACAGAAATTGATAAAGAATATCTCGCAAATTTAAAAAAAAATAATATATAGTTTTATATGGAATAATAAACCAGAAAAAGTTAAAAGAGCTATAATAAGTAAAAATTATCTTGCCGGCGGGCTTAAAATGATAGACATAGATAAATATATAGAATCCATAAATATTAATTGGGTAAAAAGACTCATTGATAATGAAGACTCATCACCCAATTGGAAAGTCTTACCAAAATTTTACTTAGACAAGTTTGGACAAGAATTCCTTATATTTATAATGGACTTTAACAATATTTATCTAATCAATAAGCTAAAAGAAATTGTTCCAGAATTTTACTTAAAAATAATTATATCATGGATAAACTCAAAATCTGAAAAAGAATCAAATCGACTAGCATATAAGCATATCAGACAGCAACTAATATGGGGCAATAAGCATATCAAATTAAATGGTATATGTCTTATTTTCAAAAATTGGATAAACAGCAAAATTTTATTTGTAAATGACATAATTGATGATAAAGGAAAAATTAATCAAAATAAGATTTTAGATAAACTATCTTGCCATGTTAATTGGTTTTCGGAATATTCTAAATTGATGAAAGCAATTCCAAAACAGTGGTTACAAGAGCTCATAAAAGAAGAGTCAATCAAAACAAAAGTTGCTACCGACTCCGAATTTAAATTCAGATAGAGAAGGAAAAATGGTACCAATAAAAATATTTTCCTCGAAAGATATTTACATCTCGCTTTTAAATAGATATTATGAGAAAGCAATAGGATTTAAAAAATGGGACAGAATTCTAAATTTAGATAACAATACAAGGAAAAGAGAACAAATGCTGTACTTCATCTTTAACTATATCCCAGATAATAAAATGAGAATGTTAAGCTGGAAATTTCTACATTACATTTTACCAACCAAACAATTACTTTTCTCTTGGAAAATAACTAAAACTCCTCTATGTAATATATGTAATGTCATTGAAGATTATGATCATTACTTTCTGACATGCAAATATCTAAAATCATTTTGGGATCAAATAAAACTAATACTAGACAAACTTAAAAAAGGACATCATATAATATCACTGGCATCACTTTTGTATGGATATAAGATAAACGATACAAATTATTACAATATCAACGATTTTCTAACAATCATACTTCTTACTATATATAAAGTGTATTACATATCCGAGCAGAAAACAAAACAAATTAATGTGTTTGAAATTTTTAAAAGTGAATTTCTCCAACATTACGAAATATTGACAAATAAACAAGGCAAATATAAAAACTTCTACAAGGAAAAACAATATTCGAGAACTTGATCCATCAACAAACATGACCACTGTTTGTTAAAAATAGATTTGAGTTGTAGAACTGCAGTTTTTGATTTATATATCGCATAAGGTCAAGCAGTAAGAGCAAACCTTGCTGAGTAATAATATTCAACAGGTCATTTTCCATTTACCTTTCACTTTTCAGAAAGTTTAGATCACCCATTTTGAACTTATTGTACCTTTTGATTTCCATTTTTAGCAAATTTAGCAGTTTTTCGTTATAATTTTAAAAACTTTTATAATTGAGAGAAACTTTAAAAAGTAAAACTGACTAGCGAAATAAGCTCATCAAATAAGTTAACATGACCGAAATTGACAATAGATTCCTTATTGGAGTAGCTGACCTTAAACGGCGATTTTTACCATTTATATAATTTCTTTGGAAACTATAATAGCAGAAAGAGATAATTGTAAAAAGCAGAATGGTCAGCAAATTATGATCTACAAGTAAAATGCAGAGTCGTCAGTTGCCTCCTTATAGGAGTTATTACCCTTTAATATAAAAAGGATATAAAGGATACGAGGTATGATTGCCAATAAGAAAACTATCTAACGACTATTTTTACTCTTTTTTTGTTTCGGTTATAATCTTGAAAACTATGATTTATAAAGAGATACTTTGAACTTGCAGCAAAAATTATCAGCCAGACGCGACAAATAAAGTCCCTATAGTGTGGACAGTGTATAACTTGCAAATATTTTTTCCTACACTTTCCAAATGTATTTCTTTATATTTTATGCATGAAATATTAAGTAAGGGGATGAAATTACATGTTTAAAATAAATGGGTGCTGAATATTTATGTTAATTGGTGATTTGGTCCAGTTAAAAAGGTCAAAGACTGATTAGCTATACAAAATCTATAAAATAGTTAATTTTAAAGAAATGTTTATTTGCCCTAAATGACAATTTTAACCCATTTGGGGTGTTTTTCTTTCAAAATAAAAAGGATACACCGAAACCTGGTCCAGCAATATTTATCAGCAATATACAAGATTTTGACCCACACAGTTTTCATTCCACGCAAATATTCTGTTGTAATGAATCATTTTAAGTGCAATAATGCCCTTTGCAGCCGTTAGTCTGTTTATTTATATATTATGTGAATTCCATGACATCTCAAATAAACACTAAACAAGAAATAGACAGATAATTGAAACCTCGGGATGACATTTCAAGTAAAAAATTACTTTCTTGTATTCGAAGTTTTCGCAGTTTTGTTTTGTCCAAACAAATTGATACAGAAAATGAATATATCAATATTGTTTTTTTTAACTTAAGATGTTCGATAATAATCCTGTCAAGCATGAATTGAGCACAAAGTGTCAGAGAAGATAATGGAAAAAGAGAGGCGAAAGATACCAAAGGGACATTTAAACTCATAAGTCGAAAACAAACTGACAATGCCATGGCAAAAAAACAAAAACGATCAAAAGACAAACAGCAGTACACACAACTAAACATAGAAAACAAAAGACTGAGCAACACGAACCACACCAAAAACCGAGGTATATCTCGGGTGCTCCGGAAGAGTAAGCAGATCCTGCTTATGAATGTGAAAGTTTACGGACGGTAGGTGCAAAAGGATACTAACAGCTCACATAGCCCGTCAGATCAGGGTGAAAGCTAAAAATTGGATCAAAGTCCAGAACAAAAATTATTTTAAACCTTCATTCATTCCAATGAGATTTTGTTGAGGAAGTTACCGCTTACTGCAACAGGAAAACTTTAAGACATTTATAAACAAAGAAGGTTTAAAGTCTTTCGCCAAAAAAATATTATAAATTTCTTCTTAGCCTATGTATCCATCCATGCAATCTCTATCCCTATATGATTAATAAATTGAACGGTAATCTTCCACATGACTTTATAATGTCTGATGTATACGTACGTATAACAATGACTGTTACATGTGAGCACAAGATTCACTGCACAATCTTAAAAGTTCTGCTAAAAAATGATTGTGAATTTAAGTTTCAAGTTGTGCGAAATTTGTTGTATGTGCTCCGATTAACAATTTAATCTTAGAGAATGCCATGCTTTATCTATTAGTTGAAAATGCGGATTTGAACTAACTTTCAGTAGCTGCGGGCCCGGGTACTCTTAAGTCAATAATTTTAGTCTTTATGTGGTTTTGTACCGATATGTCGGGTAGACACTTTCCAACTGCATGAGGGGGAAAGGGGAGGGATTGGTGGGGCTGGGGGTGTTGAGCGCAACAAAAAACATGTTAAACTCTGTCACAAGTGTCCCAAACCAGTTTCTATCTGTCATATTTGTTTTTTAAATTAGGCCGAAGGTCTCACTTTTAAATCGTTTTAAATGGTTTTTGTTCATTGTTTAAGGTCATATGGTGACTTGCAATTGTTCACATCTTGTTCCATTCTTGTCAGTTGTTATCAGTCATGTATGAAAAGCAAGTCTAGGTCGAGTTTTTTTTTATCCAGTCGAAATGTATCGGAGAAAATGTATATATTAAGGAGGAAATTAGAGGCAACAGTAGTTAAATTATCTAACCTCGTATGATTAATGAAATAGACCAGTCAAACATTTATTGTCGTTAAAAATCTCGCTTAACCTTATGCACCTTTTACAACTGTTATAGTAAGCATATTATGTTGAAAATCAGCAATTAATATCTTAAATAAAACTATTCTAATTAAAAATATTTTTATCTGATATTGAACTGAAGACAGCACAGAATCAGGACATGTCTAGACGGAGAAAATGCACATGCTTGATAAATTGCAGCGGTTTTTCACAAAATATTTTTTTTCGTTCAGATTTTGGAATAGAAAGCGGACTTCAGGAGCATATTTTTTTTCAGTTCTAGATGTTCTAAAAACGAGCACTTTTGTGTTACGCTTACTGAAACAGTTTAGAGGGTCAATTTTTTAATTGTTTGCCTTTGAAACCATAAGAAACAAAATTAAAACATCTCAACCATTTCCTTCCATATTTTATTCGAGAAAACATCAAAATTCATCATTTTCGTCTTTGTTTACATATTTTTAATGATCACCAGCACCGATCAGGACTGAATCACCAGTACAGAACGTTCTCTCGCAGGACAACCTTACCCACCGTGACGTTGATGTATCAATTTCTTAATATTATAGTGAAAGAAATGTACAAGGCATATATTTTAAAAGGTTTTTTTTATTGAAAATAAAACATGTGCTTTTACAGCCGTAATACGGACATTTTAGAAAAACGTCCGTAAAACGGATGTTTTAGAACGTCAGAAATACGGAAGATCTGTTTTACGGACGTGGTACTATTTTCCCGTAAAACGTCCGTGATACGGATGTTTTATGCCTAGGTCACACATTCACGGATTTGACGCCGGATGAGCTACAGATACGATCCGGCATCATTCGTGGCAATCTGTATTAGTCCGTAAATTTCCGTATTGTAGCCGTAGTCATACGTAGAAGAACTTGTATATCCTTGATAATTTTTTAACATGCGCAAAATTTTACCACGGATCAAACAACCGTAGTACATCCGTACATAACCGTATAAGAATGTACTGATCCGTTTTAGTCCCTTTCAAAACCGTATTAATCCGTACTTATTCGTAGGCCCTAAGGATTTCTACGGTTAGTTCCGGAGAACTACGTACTAGAACGGTTACACCACGTATTTGTTAAGGATACAATACAATTTGTTACGAATTTGTCACGGAACGGCACGATTTCATTACGTAGCAATACGGATAGCTAGGGATCAGCCAGGGTTCTCAAAGTCTGCTTCGGTTTACTACGTTACAACACGACAAAATACGGAATATTACTGTCCACGACAAACTGACATAATGCTTCTGTATAAATACTCCATACTTATAGGGCCCAGCGTATTCTATGTTCGGGCTTGCCGTAGAGGTATACATAACATTATCCAACATGAATAATCATCAACTGATGCTTGCAATTAATTTGCTGGGATTGGATATTGATATGGCACAAAATGCCAGGGGAGTGATCGAGCTACTTGATGACAGACGTAGAGGTGACCGGAGGCAGAGGAGATGGTTCTAGGGACTGGCTTCTCCGAAGACCTATTCATGGCCAGTATGAGGCCCTCATGACTAAATTTTGTGCGGAAAATCCAGCTGCATTTAAGAACTTTGTAAGAATGGTCCCGAATATGTATCAAGAACTGCTACATGTTGTTGGTCCTAAGATTTCAAAGAACACCACCTGGTACAGGCAGACAGATAAATAATTTATATATAAAACAAAAAAATCTACGATTCACTACCATAAAGAATTGATTAATCACAAGCTTAACTAGAAATGATTAACGGCTTTAAGAAATGTGGCGATTAATTCGTACTATCCGTATCAGACCATTCTCATTCGTACTAATCCTTACTTATATCGTAGCAAACCGCTGTTTATCCGCAGTACATACGGCCCGATACGTGTCGTTGCGTACTAAACCGTGTCATTTCCGTATTTAACCGTGTCTTACCGTAAGAACCCATATCGCTCATGTCGCAAAATGAAACCTTGCCTACATTACCCGTGGCAGTTACGTCAAAACCCGTAGTCATACCGTTGTGCATCCGTATTGGATCCGTATTGGACTACAGAAACTGCATTTCCGGGATCATCCGTTAAATTTAATCCGTAGTGGAACCGGCGAGGTGATCCGTGAATGTGTTACCTAGGCATTACGGACGTTTCTTTTATAACATCCGTAACACGTCCGTAGCTATTTTACCTGTGTAATGATGGTTTTGAAGGTAAAGATCATGTTTGCAATGTGTATTTCAGGTTTAAATGATGACGCTTTAAGCAAGACACCAAGTGATATTGAACTTCTGCGTTTTTCAAACCACTGCGAATCAAATCAAACGCATGAATTAGTTACACATCTTGGAATGGTTAGAAAATGGAAAAATATCGAATACAATCATCCTACAGATATAGAGGTTGCCAAATTTTTGATATTATCAAAATGGAAAGAGATGAAAGTTAAATGCAATTTGTCAGAAGCTCTGATCAGCATGGGTACATCAACACATGTGTTGTGTCAAGTAAGTTTGTGCATAGTTTTAAAGATAATTATTTAACCATTGAATGAACAATTTGAGAGTTATAGAATCCTTTGAAGTCCAATATATTGAAATTGTTGAATATAAATTAGAAGACACCAAGGTTGCAATCAATATAAAGAAATACTGGCGTGGTCAAAAGGAGAAAGAAAAGATGTAAAGTCAAACAACAGTGCTTAACACATGTAACATTACACAGATTGTACCAGCAAACAACAGTGCCTAACACATGTAACATTACACAAATTGTACCAGCAAACAACAGTGCTTAACACATGTAACACAGATTGTACAAGCAAACAACAGGAACCCAGAAAAACACATAGGGTTAAAAACACATAGGGTTAAAAACACATAGGGTTATCTATGGTCCACTGAAATTGTTAGACGGTCCGATTCTCCTTTTGGTATTTGTTCTCTTACTTGCGAAGAGTAAAACTCTGATGATAAGTTATTGTTTATGTTATGAATAAGAAATAGACTGGAGGATAGAATGTTTGCTAACCCTAACAAATTCAACGTGTCAATATTCTTTTACAGAGATAATTCTTATCAGTCAATCAAATTTTGATGGTTTTAGTAAATCTTAATAAGATATGGCTTGACGTTACAAATTCGAAGTAATAGCCCTAGGCCTCTAAGAAAATCCTGATGTAAAAAAAGCCCTTAAATATTATATTAAATGGGAGATATATATAATCCCTGTGGAAGTGCTGCTGGAAGGTTGCTATATTGAAAAGCAAACCTATTTAATTGGTTGTCAGTCTGATTAATGCAGAGAAAGTTGTTATCTAGCATAAATAATTTCAACGTTTGCCTTACAAACAAGTTAACAAAGTGTTCATTTCATAATAACTCAGTCGAATGGTAAAACATATAGAATAGATATACTTTTACCGTTTGTTTCTGTTAATATATTATATTTTGTTGTCAATGAGGTTTTAACTTTTGTTTTCAGGTAAGAAGAGTCATAAAAGCAGAAACAGGTATGTAGTAATACAGTCACCAAAAAATTGTAATACAGTCACCTAATACGTACTAATACAGTCACCTAATACATTGCAATATAGTCACCTAATACATGGTTAATATTGTTTATCTTCTATTTAAGTGTAAGAATATTTTACAATGTAACAAGTGTGGACACAGATCAGTTTGGATAGTATGTTTGAATGTTTGACAGCGTTTTCTGACAAAGAGACTTCTCTGGTATTTTTTTCCGCAGGGTTCTACACTAAACTGTGTTGCACAATGACAGCCAACCTGAGCCAAATACTACACATTAGCAGTGTTTTTAATTTTAAATCTAGTTCTAATGTTCAAGACTGTCATGGAGGAGAAACTAATTGCATTGATTTCCAAATAATCATGATAAAATATGTTCCACATCTTTGATTTTGGATACATTTGTAGCTAGAAGAGGAACACATTAGGTTTCTTTCTGCATGATGTGATTTTTTGTATGGGGGATGGTATCTGAGAACATGCATATACATGCATGTACTATTTGCATGGTTCTATTTATGTTACTTTGTTGTTGATCTTCCCAGTATCATTATAGTAAAATATATTTCATTTAAATGTCGAAACTTTTTCTCAGACTTTTTCTCAGATTAGAGAATATTTAATGGTTTTAAGTAATGAAAATGCCTTACATGATGCTTGGGTCTAGATGAGCTAGAAAGTAAACTTCTGTGTTATTTTTTAGTAGTTCTTCGAAAATGTCTTCTCCAAATAAAAAATGTTTTGACCAGTATGCAAATGATATCAACAAAAGACCCTTGTGACATGCTTCAAAGACTCATAATTGCTGCAAAAGTCAACTGATGGAGATTTCTAGTGGATATGAACATCTACTTAAAATGTTCTAATTATCTAAAAAGTTCTAGTACCGGTATTCAAAATGAAAAAGGTACTGCCAAAATATTCTTGTTTCAAGATTATTTTGTTATACGGATACAAATGTTAGTGATACCCGTACAGTGGGCTAGTTTTGTTGTGGTATAGTGTTTCCTGCAGCTTTTCAAAAGGGCAGGGTAATTTTTTTTCTCAAAGGGCACACTTAGCGCGATTGAATACACTTTAGGGCACTTTTACATTGATATAAAGGTATTGTAATGGATAGGGATTTAATTGAATATACCGTGGCATGTTTCATATTTATTGGTAAGAAATAAAGACATGTGTATTAGGGTGTTAATTTAATTCCTTTTTTGTAATAAAATTATCATTTCTAGACACAGCATTTAGAATCTTGATCATGTTCATTGTGCAACTGCCTCATTTCAATCAATAACTCCAGTTATAAGTGATCCAGATAGTTGAAGGATGTGTGAAAGTGGACTTTGCATTACCAAGAGCATATGCAATGGCCAATGCTTTGCTTTTTTAGATGCACAAAAGAAGTGCCAAATACCTTTTGGATCTCGCATGTATATACCAATCAAAGCTACTGTGGCTCATAACTGTACAAATAGTTTTAGGATATTCAAAGATTTGTATAGCAAGACTTGCTATACAATTATTCTTCTGCTGTTCATCTCTGTTTCCACCTGTGTTTTTTATTTTATTTATTGAACCGTTGTTGATTTGTTTGTACAATTCAAATCTGTATATAGCAGCTATATTCCTAACTTTATTTTTATTAAGATACCAACAGTATGAAAGCCGTGGTAAATTTACACCCAATCCGATGTCTCGACCGACCTTATAGTATAAACAGGAAATATAATCAAACATCATGTTTACGTAAATTTTATCAGTGGTGATGTTATCGTAAAATTATAACTCAAACGATCGCCTGGTTCCCTTTTCAAATTGTCTACATGTAGAGGTACAAATCGATGTTGTCCCTATTAGATTTAAATTCTTAAATCGTATTTGTAATCTGTCACTTCCAAACTGTTCAATTACGTTCAATAGAATGTCGGCCATTAAAATTGAATTTTGATTTTCATTCCAAGGGAAATAACTCGAAATGGTCTTGCTAAAATATGAATTACAGAACCGATATTATATTACGGCGGGGCGTTCTAAAATACGACGGAAAAGGGGCATGGCGCCATACCATGCCAAAACATCCTGCAGCAAACAATAGTGGTATGAAAGTGAACAGTAATTAACATTTACTGCATTATTTCACACAAATTCAGAAATTAACGAACAAATGATAAATGTTGAACAATAAAGTATAATTTTAGAAATCAATTCGGCCAGATAGGCCTTATGAATTTTGTCCTTTTTTTTGGCGCCCTTATTTTACATACTGAATGACCATTTACACTCAGGACTGGGTCGTCAGTAGGAAGTACAAATGTTAAAAAAAATATATAAAAAACCACCTAGCATCATATTGTTAGTAGCACGAGTAGAATTGTTTGGTAAATTTGTGCTTTTTTTCTAATTTGGCTTCTGGATAAAAAAAATTTGGTTCAAATGTAAATAAAATGTTTTTATCTTCCCATTACTACTTACATAGATTGGATTCTTCTACAATTCCTTGTACATGAGAGTTGTCTGTCAAATCTTTATTTCACCAAGAATGAATTGCATAATAATGAACTGAACTCAAAGCAAAGCAATTTAATAATACACTTAGACAAAGAGCTCAATCCAGTGATATACTTTGTATAACAGGTCCTTCATGAACATCCATCCTCCATAACTACATCTCACAAACATGCCATACTACATAGGTGGATCAAAATTCCTGAAAAAGACTTGAATTTTTTATCATATTTTCAGTATATGAACTGGTTAAAACTTTCATAAAGTTGTGGTAAAATCATTCGGTACCTAGAAAGTAACAATCGCTGAGTGCCTTTCTGTTTGAAATAAGAACATACCTCCATTGTAAACTGGTGAACAAACATTCAAAACTATTAAAATGCTATAAGACTTATCATTTCGGGGCTTTTTATAGCTGACTATGCAGTGTCAGCTTTGCTCATTGTTAAAGGCCGTACGGTGACCTATATTCGTTAATTTATGTGTCTTTTAAAATTTGGCCTCTTGTGGAGAGTTGTCTCATTGGCAATCATACCACATCTTCTTTTTTATAATTATCAGTGTCTATTTACCATCACAACTGAATCAATAATAATTGTATACATATATAAGACTTATATTGACGTCCGGTCTCTAATCGACTAATAATTCTTTTCAATAATTCGCCCTATTTTCTAATTTTGTCTATTGTTTGAGATTGTTTATTGACCTCTAGATGTCTTTCAATTACATTCAGTTTTGCGTTGGGCTGATTGTTGTACAAAATGTACATGTAATATCAACATGGGATTTATTTACGTAAATAACAGCTATTCGCCAAAGTTCAAATAAAGTGGATGTAAGCAATTATAGACAACCATACAGCGTCCTAAAATAAGAAAACCCCATAGTGGCATACTGCATAATCGGCTGTAAAAGAACATTTATAGCCGAGTTGTCTCATTGGCAATCAGACCACATCTCCTTTTTTTATATATAAAATTGAGAATGGAAATGGGGAATGTGTCAAAGAGACAACAACCCGACCATAGAACAGACAACAGCAGAAGTTCATCAACAGGTCTTCAATGCAGCGAGAAATTCCTGTTTATAATGCGATACAGTGTTCTCCCCAGGCCAATATGACGGTGTGGTCCGCAGCGCCTTTTAAATACTTTCGTTGATCCTGCAGCGCCTTAATTGGCTGCTGTCCCTTGTAATTGATCCCGCAGCGTGTTAATTTTCACATGTTAATTATAAATATTGGTTAAAATTGTCAAGTTGTTGATCACCGCCGAGACTGAGAGGTCGGTAAAAGTTGCGCAATAAGTGATAATTAGCAAGTCTCTGCTTTACCTGTGCTAGCCTTATCAGACCATGTAATCAGGTTATAGGGTAACTGATCATCAATGCAAGAAGATAGATATTTTTAGTAGAAAAATATTCAAGCTTGATACAGGTCTGAATTTGGATTGTATTAAATATTTGACATATTATAGGTTTCTGAATAAATGAAGTCAAAGAACTTGAAATTGGTTGTATGAATTGAATTTATATTCAATTAAAGATTTCTTGCTGTTGTGCAATACACTGTGCTGTTGCGCAATACTTAGTAAATCTGTTGTCAGACTATACATAAACAAATAAAGTTCAATTAATTCCCAGTCATATTAGAAATTTATGAAAATGTAAAGGGAGCTTACATCAATAGATATAAACAATTCACCACAGTTTCATGAGAATTGCTGACAGCATTTTTGAGTTATTTTCCGAAAACTGGAAAATCTCCCCTTTTTTAATGAATAAAACCCCATAACTCAGAAATGTAAAATGTAAAATTTATAAAATTCTAAACGGAGCTTACATAAATAGATATAAACAATTCACCAAAGTTTCATACGAACTGCTGAAAGCATTTTTGATTTTTTGTCCGAAAAACTGGAAAATCCCCCCTTTTTTATGAATAAAACCCTGTAACTCGAAAACGTTAAATCTTAAATATATAAAAATCGAAAGGGAGCTCATGCCAATAGATATAAACAATTCATCACAATTTCTTGCAAGTTGATGAAAGCATTCTCGAGTTATTGTACGAAAACTGGAAAATCCCCCCTTTTTTAATGAATAAAACCCCACAACTCGGAAACGTAAAATCTAAAATTTATTTACAAAAATATACTTTGGGAGTAAAAGAGCAATAACGATTCCTTCCTGTAGATTTGGAAATGGATCTTGTCAATTACTTAATTAGATTTAAAGGAGATGAAATAAAAGTATTACACAAAAAAGCTGTCTAAACTTAAAAAACTATAGTATGTTTTAACAGACAAATAAGTAACACACAAATTGAAAACAAAATGAGAAGAATTGACTAATCACACAAGAGGAAGTTGATCATGGCGGATTTCTGTAGAAGGATGAAATGAATTGTGCTTGGAGATCATGCCCATTGAATGATTACAAAATCCAGAATACATAATTATCCAGAAACCTTAACAAAAAATTCAAAATAAATATATAATTTTCTTTCTATGAAATTATATAAAAATGCATTCTGAAAAATTTAGCCTTCTAAAAAAACCGGAAATGTTTTCAATGGTCTTTATGAATCGAAAATCATTCTGATTTACGAGATTTGATCATCGATAAACTAATCTCGCCTTAATCAAACATCTTAAAACAGATTAATATTGTAACATAAGAAAGTAGCGGATACGTGTAATCATAATTCTATAGGTTTATTGCAGTAAGAGGGAATAAACTCGTAATAAATAGAGGTCCAAATGTATTCATAATAATTTTTTTTTAATTTAGTTTTGTATATTGGTGTTTGTAAAGTTTATTTGTTCACGTTTTTATATCTCCTTTCTCATCAGGGTCGTATCAATGTGATGTGTTGAGTCATTTCTATGTACATTTGTACAATATACCAAAATGTCACAAGTAATAAGAAAGTTGTTATTCCCATCAAAATATGACGAAGTTTAGTTTACTGATTTCAGTAAACCTAGTTTGGTTATAATAGAAGACGTTTGAGTCTTTTAATTTGCCACAAACAGAAATACAGAATGTATCTTTTTTTATTTTGTATTGAATACAATACATCAAAAGGATAAACTGGATCGTTGAAAACCCACTCCCAGCAAATGTTCCTCTCACAGATACATATCTATAAAACAGATCACCAAACTTGAGCCCTTCCGAAAAAAAAACATAATGACAAAGACAATAACAATGCAAACCACAACCTCCATATAGCATGGTTTTGTATAGTTATGATAAGTACAACTTCTGGTTGCAAATTCGTAAAGGGTTCAACGGAACTCTGTGTCTCGCCTGCTATAACTGCTGTCACCATAACAGTATAATGTGAACCTGCACAGTCCTTTCAAAACGAATCCTTTTATGCTATATTTCTCTATCTCAAAACAAACTTCTGTCAAAGTTTTATAACGATCCATTACGATTTTACAAAGCTATCGATGTAATCCCTTTCTGTATATAAATGTTGACAGCAAAACATAAACTGTATCTGAATCATAACAGCAAAGCAAAAATGTATCTACATTATAACAGCTCAGCAAAAATTGTATCGAAATATTAACATCAAAACAATAACCGTATTTAAAGGTTTACTGCTCAAAATATCAGTAAAAATACGGAAAGTTTGAAAAAAAATTAACATCAAACATTATTTCTTAATTCTAAAAAAAGCTTCGGCCAAATTGTATAAAATTCTACTAAGTTTTACTAAAGCTAAAGCTATTGCTGTTTACCATTATAAAACCTCATCCCGTATCTATACGCTAACTGCAAAAATAAAACTAATTTTTTGATAAATAAAAATTAAAAAAAGGAGGAAAGCATTTTTTTCTTAAAAATTTAGCTCTGGATGTTTCTTGTGACCATAAAAAAGTTTCTTTTTAATTTTCATACAATTATGTTAACATGATTGTGGTTTGACAATATTGTTGAGGTTCAACAAAACTAATCACAGACTTAGGATAAATGGAGGATGGCTATGATTCCCTTCCGTGACAATATGTCGCATACTCGTCAAATATAAAAAAAAAATCAATTCTCACAGGTTTCATGGAGTTTTATTACAACAGTTATTATAATCGGCAGTTATTGTGCCAATAAGCATTTAATGTAAATCAGAATGGCAAAAGACAAAAAGGTCTTGATAGGTGTATATATATAGTATAGAGATAAAGGGGTAAAAAGTACAGAATAAAGGGCACAAAAATGCATAATAAAAGGCAAAAAAAAGTAGTTTTATCGAATCAGTGAATTTATTACGCCTATGGCCCTTGTAATATGTCCAGAGTTCAATATATCCCTTTAAAACAACAAAATTTAAGATGGAGAAAAAATAATGATAAACACTTATTGACTGGTTGTGAAGGTTAAAGCTAGTTTGTTGTTTCAACTATTGCTCGAGGCTATACCTTTTATGACATAACTTGTCTCGCCTGAGACGAAATTCGCGAAAAGCGAGACATAGGGATTGCTTTTCCGCGACGGCTGCGATGACAGCGTCAACAATTGTTAAGTTTTCTGTATACATGTAAGTTAGTTTGATACGAACTACGTGTGATAGATCATAGATATTTTGTATGAAGGTGCATTACTATCCGTACATATCAGTTTTACGACAATTTTGAGGCCCTGCCTGCTAGACATGGTCCAACGACTTATATTTAATTAGCCATGTTCAATGTTAAGTTTTCCGCTTAATTTAGTTTGATAGGAAGTACTTGTGATAGATCAATGATATTTTGTGAGACGTTGCCTTACTATCAGAACATATGAGTTTCTTTGCTATTGTATGGCCCTGCCCCTAGGTCATGGTCCAGTGACTTTCAATCAATAAACAATTTTTAATGTTAGGTTTTATGATTAAGCAAGTTTAATAGAAACAACTTACAGTAGACAATATATTCTATAAAGTTACATTGCTGTTTGTACATCTCAGTTTGTCAACCATTTCGAGGCCCTATCCACTAGTTGGTCCATCAACTTTGGATTAATTAGAGATGTTGCTGTCCATCATATTGTCTTTTTCTGAATTTTACGCCGACAGGCGAGACATATCTCTATGTCAACAGTTTATTTTATCAATAACAAATTTTATTTTAGCTGATATAGATCTCGTATACGACGATCCAATTTGCATGCAAGGAAAGAATACAGGAGATGGTTGGAAATTCATGGATGGAACGCCAAATGACATATTTCAACTGGGGCGATAACCAGCCAAAATCTCTAACAAATCAACTGCGCATGGTCAGAAGGAAGAATTACAGATGGTTCACTACTAGTGATACTAAGATGTGCAGTTACCTGTGTGATTATCCATGACTTGTGGTGGCATTTCAGATTTACATATGCAATTGGATCACTACTGTTTGTTCTAAGAGATTTAGTTACCTGTGTAAATATCCATGACTGTTAGTGCTAGTAGAGACAAAATTATAAACATATAATACAGACTAAATTTTTATTTCATAATTTTGTGTATTTATGTTCTTATATAATATTGCTATAACTATTCGTTACAAGTACAAAGTTAAAGCAATAGGCAGATTTTTGTATGAAACGAATCATTGCAAATATATTGAATGGTATATGTTTTGACTGTGGCTTGTATAGCCACCATCACCCAGATAGTAATGGGGGGCCTTTTTTTGGTTTAACAAACCAGAATTCGTTGGCCCAACATCGGATGATAATGTTGGCCAAACTTTCTAACTGCAAAGTGGGCCAGCGTTAACCCAACATTATGGAATAACGTTGAGCATGTTTTAAGATAACGTTGTCTCAACATTGGGCTAACATTAAATATTGTTTAGAATAACATTGGCCCTACACATTAGGTACTTTTTGTGAACGAGAGTATCGCTATTTGTCCACCTTTACTGGACATCACAGACATATCCAACTTTCGCGGTCATCACGTGACTGTTACACTTCAGTTGTGTATCATAAATTGCCGATTGATTATCAATGAAAATGAATGGGGTACAAAGATTAAACAGTCATAACTTTTTTGTTACATTGTGTATTTTACCTCCCAACCCCGCATTTGACAGTATTTTCATTTTTAAAATTAAAAATGTTTTAAGTTTCAGTTCAGATATATGATTTCTTGCTTCAAAATAAGTTTGAAAATTGAGGTGACATAACCACACATCCTCCGTTGACTTCTTCGTTAAAACTCGATACAATTGCAATGGGACCTTCTTATATAATCAATTTTCTTGACTTATATATTGTTACTAATATCCTCCCAACCCCTAAAAAGATCGACAACATATTCATTTAAATGAAATCGAAAACCATATCAGTTTAGGTATCAAACTTTTTGCGTGAAATTTTGATTAAAAAGTTCACATGTTGGCCACTCGTTAGCAATATTTTGAAAATGGCGGCCGCTGTTGGAAGTATGAAACATCGAAACGACATGTATTCATTTAGTTATTAATCAAAAAGTAATATTTGAAATATTTATTGAAGTGTGTCTTATTGTATTAAAGAAATTTCTTATTTCACCTTTTCTTTAATATATTTATTAGAAACAGTCTCTCGCACACACAATAAAGATGTATATGCATTAACCATGCAGTTTACATTGACAGCTTGGGCCGACTTGTAAAGATATATTTTGTAAGATTTTTACGATGAAAATCGAATAAATGTTGGATGCATGCATTTTCAGTAATTTTCTTACCTTAAAGCAGCATAGAATCAAACATTGTTTTTCTTTGTTAAAGTGGATACATGCTGTTTGTTTTGATAAAATTTCGAAGTTACGTAAAAATAAGGGCGACCAAATAATTTTTAAACGTCGACGATGTTCGACACTGATTTTACCCATGCAAATAATTCAATTTGATTTCACTGTTGATATTGCAATTAAGTATGACACGTTATTGTCACTTTAATAACACCCAAGGACATAGCTAGATTAAGGAGATATTAAGTCATCAACGTGATCAAAGAAAACAAACATGGCATCTCATCATGATGTAAGTTTTTACAAGACCTATGTACATGTAGATTAGTATTGTTCGATTCTTAATGAAATTATTTGATGCTATTATTTTATATCAATAAAAGAAAACCTCGAATGGATGGTAACCGAGGTGAAATGTCTATATTTTTCAATTTTTTATTCATCACACGGGTAAACAGTAAATTTGACATACTTTCTAATTAAACCAGTAACATGCAGAGTTATCGAATGTAACTATAACTGGAATAGTTGCATATGGGTTTTCCTTAAATTTTGACGTCACAAGAGAAAACGTATGACGCCACAAAGAAAAAGTGAAATTGTATGACGTCAAAAGTTCAAGTGTCGCAATTTCCCAAATAGCAACAAGGTCTATATCGACGAGAACAATATGAAATATCTAAGGTCAACGATAAACTAACATAAAAACGAAAGTTTCCAGAAAAAAACAACCTAATGTTAAGGGCAATCGGTTAACAAGCATTTTTACCTATATAAAAGAATTATAGCATAACTAGTCTCAGAATTAAAATTTGAAAAATATTCAACGAGTGACCGAACTACACATTTATTATTATTATCAGAGGGTTGCTGCTCACAAGGAATCTATTAAATCAAGAGTTCCAAGTGGTGAAGTTGAAGTCATCCCTTTATAAGTTTTACGGACGCCATCAGAAGTTGGTTGACCGTTATGGAATATCCGTTTCACAGATAATAACGGATATGTTCCTAAAATCGTAACCACAATCCCGTACCCCCCTTTTCCCGAATGCGACTTATTACCGAGTATGTAATAACATGAGCAGCACGACGGGTGCCACATGTGGAGCAGAATCTGCTTTCCCTTCCGGAGCACCTGAGATCAACCCTATTTTTTTGTGGGGTTGTTTTGTTCAGTTTTTAGTTTTCTATGTTGTGTTTTGTGTACTATTGTTTGTCTATTTGTCTTTTTTTTTAAGCCATGACGTTGTCTGTTTATTTTCGACATATGAGTTTGAATGTCCCTCTGGTCTTTCGCCTCTCTTTTATCAGTGTTATTCAGTCACTATTTGAATATTTTTCGATATTTCAATTCTTGGATTAGTTATTCTTTTTATTACATTGACCATGGACTTTAAATGGACATCATGTAGAAATTGGAAGGCACTCAATTTGTGTTGATGTAACGTCATCGACAACGTCATGACAACACCCATTGTTGTTTGACGTCAGAGGAGTGAAATTACTAAATTTGGTTCACATATAAAATTATCGGTTTTTATTTCGCTGAGAAATCAAGGTCATTCATTGCAAACAATGTGATAGTTCATAGCGCAGTAGATTTACTTCTAAATTTTTGTGATACTTTGGTATACATCATAAATGTGTTTTTTAATGAAAATTCTTTTTATCAAGTATTAAAAAAAAATAAAAGTGCAAAAATAACTGTCTCATTAAAAAACAAATCTATAATGGAGCAACCATTTTAAGGGGGTACGGTTTTTTTGTCTGAGTCAAATATTTTTTTTTAGTTTTTCGACGCTATCAATCAAATTACTTTTTTTCAAAATTTAACACTATAAGGGAAAAATTGGATTCAGAGAATTGTTTTTGTTCTCTGCTTGACCACAATAATTTTTTTAATCAAATTGGGGATCAGAATATTTTTTTAAGAAAAGACCATAACACCCTCCCCCACCTTTTGAGGTTAAATAATCATGATGGTCGTTATGTTAATAAAACATCAGAGTTATATAAACTGTATTAATATTTAAAATGTAAAATTTGCGATGCTATATTTCATAATGTTAGAAGTATTTTCTCTGATATGATAAAAAAAATCGTGGATTTTTGTAGAGACTTAGAGGTTGAATGACCTAAAACAAATACTTTTTAGTTTTCTGCTGTTTATAGAACACCAAATTAATATTAATATCAAACACGTTAATAGACAAAGAACTGACAAATAATGCAACACGATATACATTTTGCGAAATATGAGAGACTCGTAATATTACTTGTTGTCATGTTCCTACAAATGCTGTCAGTGACCTTAAACTTAATAATCTTGAATAAGAAAATTACATTACCAAAAGGTGATGAAGGCAAATCACTTTGATATACATTACACACAGACATTTGATATCTAATGAAGATACCTTTGTGCAAACTTATAAATTTGATGTAGAAGATGATATTGATCATGTGGTCGACAAATATTATGACATTCACCAACGAAACCTTGAGTTATGAACTCGACTTAATAGCCAGAGTGCAATGAAACATTGATGGGTGAATATTCGATTAAATAAGCAGAGTGCAATGAAACTTTGAAGGGTGAACTCGATTAAAAAAGCAAAATGCAAAAAAACCTTGGAGGGTGAACTCGATTAAATAAGTAAAGTGCATTAAAACCTTGAAGGGTGAACTCGTTTGAACAAGCAGAGTGCAAAGAAACCTTGACAAATGAACTAGTTTGTACAAGCAGAGTGCAATGACACCTTGAAGGGTGGACTAGTTTAAACAAGCAGAGTGCAATGAATCCTTGAAGGGTGAACTCGATTAACCTAGCAGAATGCAATGAAACCTTGAAGGGTGGCCTCGTTTAAACAAGCAGAGTAAAATGAATCCTTGAAGGGTGAACTCGATTAACCTAGCAGAATGCAATGAAAACTTGAAGGGTGGCCTCGTTTAAACAAGCAGAGTAAAATGAAACCTTGAAGGGTGAACTCGTTTAAACAAGCAGAGTGCAATGAAACCTTGAAGGGTGAACTAAATTAAACAAGCAGAGTGCAATGAAACCTTGTAGTGTGAACTTAATTAAACGAGCAGAGTGCAATGAAACCTTGATGGATGAACTCGATTAGACACTCAGAGTGCAATAGAATATTGAAGGGTGAACTCGTTTAAACTGGCGGAATGGTTCCACATGAACAACAAGTCACAACCATTAGAGAAGTAGATATTGTTACAGACCTCATACGTTAGAAAAAAAATAAACCCATTACAAATTGAAAAATGATTCCAATGTGGTACTCTGAAGATTCATTCAAGGAGTATTTTGAGTGAGAGAAAGCTATGGGCCTCCGTTCCTTTATTTCCCAGG
Organism: Mytilus californianus; assembly: GCF_021869535.1. Taxonomy (NCBI): domain Eukaryota; kingdom Metazoa; phylum Mollusca; class Bivalvia; order Mytilida; family Mytilidae; genus Mytilus; species Mytilus californianus. The sequence continues at coordinate 7,388,528 of NW_026262670.1, forward strand.
AATGAACAGTTATTTCGACTTTCTATATAACGTAAATGTCTTGGGTGGAGAAAGAAAACAAGTATGCCCCAAACCATGTACATGTGACCGATTTAATTGTATTAGATTTTGTTATTTCCAGTAATTTGAAAGTATTAGATAAAGACATTTCACAATATTGACTCGTCGTTTAATGCTTTTCGTAGCTCATTCGGACATTCATTTTCTTCAATTAGAGAACCATGTTATAATGTAGGGTTAAGTCTAGGAGTTTGACTAGTAAGTTAAGGTATGATGTTTTGCTATTTCAAAGGTGATGTTTAATTAAGTATATCATCACCCCCTTTTTTCCACACCACTTTGTTTGGATTCCTTCGAGTAAATAAAAATCCCAAACCCTAATTGATGTTTTGATTATTTGCTGTATGTATATATTTGTTTTTTTCATTTATACGGAAATTGGAAATTTCATGGTAATTGCATACACAAGAATTGCGGACAGCTCAGCTGGATAGCTTTATCAGCTACCACACAGAGAACCGTAATCATTGAATTTTTTTTAACGTTATTGTCTATGGGGAATTATGACCACTAGCTAAATAAATGAATACTATGTCAATTTTATAAATCTCATATAAAATTAATAAATTATAGAGATCTCACCAATTTTTTAGCTTTGAAATGGTGTAATTAAATCCACTTTATCTTGATATTTACTGGTGTCCCTATCATGTTGAACGTCGGGTTCTCTTTTGGTTGAGATATGTTAAATTACGAGGTATACATATTTTATAAAAATTCATATTAAATTCATTTTTTATTCTAAATCAAATTAACAAATTATACAGTATTGGCAAATAATTTTCCTATCAAATGGTATAAGAATCGTCATTTTAAAATAATGTTTACTGTTGTCCCTAAGCATTTGAAAGTGAAACTTCATTATTTATGAATACGATGTATATTCATTCAACTAAGATTGACCGTATTCAAAGACAAATTGGTCTTGTTATTTAGTTAAATTCTCATTTTTATGATGTGAACTTCTTTTCTAATTACATCCATCATTTTAAATATCTAGTTAGGTTTTAAACAATATATTAATTTCTATTATACCAAAGAGTTCTTTAAACATCAAAATCTTAAAAGTAGTGTGGTTTTGTTGACATCTTGAAGAAAAATATGCAAAAAGTGTTGTTTTTGGAGTGTTTTTTTTTAAAGGCTCTGTCTAATTAATCTTATTTTGATTTGAGTAATTATATTATTATAATCAAATATTTGAATACACAATTGCATGATTGTATTATTGAAAAAAAAATGTCTACGAAATCTGAAAAACTAAATTGAAATAGAAAAGATGACAACGTGCAATTTTTAATGTTATTCAAAACATACAAAATTTTATACAAGTTTTGTATAATGAAAAGGTATAGGGAATATTATTCTTATCATTATAAGAAATGATCAGAGAAGTAAATGCAAGTATTTTGAATGTATACAGTAAGATATCATAGCATCAAAATCATTGTTAGGATATGCTATCTTTATGTTCTCCTTCATACATTAATCTTATTGTTTAGTACAAGGATTTGTATAGTACTACACAAATCCTTGTTTAGTATATTCATAAAATGTCGTTTAATAATACAAATGACGAAAAACATCGAGGTCCTTTTTAAGAAAAGCTCCATAATTATCGATCTCAGCTAACATATAAACACGAATGTGTCAATATTTACATAGTAAATTATATTGTTTAAGCGTCCCATGGTGCCACGGCAAATCCTTTCCGGTGCGGTATCACTATTCAATACCATATGTTACTATTTTATCTTATCATTGAAGTATTATATTGAAAATATAGTAGTCCATGCAAAAGAGATTGTTGGCAGACCCCCTTTTTTATTTTTTGCAGTTAATTTATAATTTGAAAATAGTCTTTTCACATCAACTTTTTTACCTTGTCTTAAGTGTTCAAACTCTTATCAATGCGATTTAACAATAATAATTTATGTATGTTGCCCTCTATTTTTATGTTTAAATGTTTAAGAGTATTCTACACATAAGAATATAGGGTAACACATATAAACTAATTTTATAAAGTAAAAAAAAATTGAGATACGGCTGAAATATGAACGAATATTTTCAAATAAGATTAATTACAACAAAAAAAATAATTATAAAATTAACTAGACAAAGTGATGCCCCGCACTTCACTCTGAAGTAACTGTATCATAACAAAGATAATGTAGAACTTTATCTGAGATTTAATTGTGTCTGGGAGAAACAAATGATGCCCCCACAGATGCAAAGTGATATTTTAAAATAACTTCAACTATCTCCCAAAAGAGCAAATATTAAACCCTGACCACATGTACACCTTCAATATATGTACAAACCACTAAACTTTAAGGAGAAAGTCTGCGGTTTTATTTACTGATATCTATGTCTAATTAAGGGTAGTGAATTATGTAGTTTTATGTTCCTAGAGGACAGGAAAATATTACAATTTAATCCACAGGTGTTAATGAGTTTACGTGTTACATAGATGAAATAAAATTCAGCATGGAGTATACATCTGGCTTATACAATGTCAATGTCAATACATGTGACCTACCCATATCAAATAAAATCTGAAATTGACAGTAAAAAAATGTACATCTTGTCATATTTATGATATTGCCTTCTGTAGCTTTTATTTATATGTTTATGAGATTTCAACCCTCCCTCTATACCTCTAGCCTATGTAGAATAAACAAAACACAGCAATACGCACAGTAAAACTCAGTTTAAAAGAAGTCCGAGTCCGATGTCAGAATAGATAACAAAAGTCTTTTAAGACACTAAGCAAAATGGCAATGATACATGATAAATTAACTAAAGGACTACTACAGCAATAACTGACATGCCAGCTCCACACTTCAATTAAACTGATTGAAAGATTATGTATTCGTCATATTCATAAATTGTCTATCCTTTTCCAGAATCACGTTGAAGAGTTAAATGCTATTTTTTTTTTATATAAAACATAATCTAGATAATACACAAGCCTGCTTGATGTTGAAAGGATTTGTATATTGGATTTTCATCTAACCCAATTAAAAAGAAATTTACAAGGATAGATCAGTTTGCCTGCGGCTTTTATTGAACTTGTTAAAATCAGAAACACCGATGATAAATTATTTGGACTATCTTAAAGCTTCCGAAAAGGTCGTGTGTAGTATAAACAGGGTTACAAATTTCATACAATAAGAAAATTTACTAGATTAAGAAAATAAAATTAAAAAAAGTATTGATCAAGAGATATACATATATTATAAATATAGGAAATATAATAACATGTAAACGTATCTCTTTTGAACCATCGTTAACAGAAAATATTCTTTCTACATCATAGGGCCGGCATGCAAACTTTTCTTTTTTTAATTATTTCTTTCCTATCGGCAATTTCTTCATCATTCACCTGTGTATAGTGTACGCGGGGTTTCTTTCTTAAATCCAACTGCGTTCGGAATTATCGTATAACAGCTAATATCATAAATTACCCTATAGGCATAACGTCAAAGTGGCGGGGTGTTCGTTTAGGGGAGTTATCTATTCTTATCTACTGGTCACCAGACGATGAGAACAGGATGGGAACCAGAATAGAAAAGTAACACGAGTTATCTCGCCTTGAAATGTCCGTAATTCTTGTACATGGATATGATTTATTCCCAATAGGCGTAACCAGACAGTACAATAACAACTTCTGAGATCGCAGTAAATACACTGTTCTAAGCTTCTCCCATTCTTTGCTTTTCCTTTGATATGAATACATACGTACTCACACATGCTTTCATGCAATAGTTGAAGAGTAGATGTCTCATATTATTTATTCGTGTTTGCATACTGAACAAATAGAATGGCGATCTCTAAATGCCTTGCCTTGTAACTTTGTTGGAGGGTTGCTGTCTTCAGCTCCTATTTGAGGAACAGATATCCACTTCAGACCGTACGTCAATTTGATTTCAACATATGCACCAACTAGCAGGTGTCCTTCATATTGATACTGTAAAATATCAGCTGTGAGTCAATTGAATTAAAACATTGTTCATATCTACTACGGTTTCTGTGTAATCTAAAACATACTTTTCAGGTTTAATGGTACTTCTTTTTTAGTATCATCATTTGATAATGACTGTAAAAGTTTTCCCATAGGTCTCTGTGACGTTGCGCACGATGTTGGTACGAATTCCATTTTGCAATAGATTATCATAAAAAAAATCCGTTGATTGGTCAGGTCGATAAAAATATATTGGTTTTTGGTTGAATTGAGTTTAATAGGCTTGACCATATAGAAAAATAAGAATCGAAATGTGTATAAAATATCAAAATTATAACACTAAATTACCCCAAAACGTCATGACCAATGTTTCATTTTGTGTGCAAAACATGAGAGTTTTGTAACTTTTATATCGTATTATTTATCCGATCATCGTTAAACTTGACAAGAATATTGCTTTTATTATAGTTATTTTCATGTTTAGACAAAATCAACACAACTAAAACCGTAAACCGGAAAAATGCTATGTCTAAAATATGTGCAAGAATGTGTAAGGTAAGCATATTCGAGTTCGTCGATTTATATCGTGAAATTGAAAAAGCTGAGAGGAAAAATATTTATGGTTTGGCGCCATCTAACTAGTTTAGCCCCGCCACATTCTGTATGTGCCTGTCCCAAGTCAGGAGCCTGTAATTCAGTGGTTGTCGTTTGTTGCTGTGTTACATATTTGTTTTTCGTTCATTATTTTGTACATAAATTAGGCCGTTAGTTTTCTCGTGTACATTTGTCATTTCGGGGCCTTTTATAGCTAACTATGCAGTATGGGCTTTGCTCATTGTTGAAGGCCGTACGGTGACCTATAGTTGTTAATATCTGTGTCATTTGGTCTCTTGTGAAGAGTTGTCTCATTGGCAATCATACCACATCTTCTTTTTTATATATAGTTGCTTACACCAACGTCAATTTGTCTCTGGTGGAGAGTTGTCTGATTTAGAAATAATACCACATATTCTGATTTTTGTAAAGCCTATAATCACCATCCATCTTTACAATGGATAAAAGAAATTTTACTCCCAGATGTGGAGGGACATTGAGATTTACGATTTCTATACTATGGGGTATCATACAAACTAACATCATTGGCTGATCCAAAAGGGGTAGTTTTTTTGGAGCTGAACATCCCCCATTTCTTCGAAAATATATTATTATTATCACGCAAAAAAATCAATGGCAATAATTAAGAGTGTAAACGCTAAATGTTCCAAGTGGAACCCCATAGAACACCTCCTTTTGTTGAAAATTTCTCGATCCGTTAGTTTTCTCGTTTGAATTGTTTTACATTCTTTCATACATCTTTACATGTTCTTTTATAGCTGACTATGTGGTAGGCGCATTGCTCATTGTTGAAGGCCGTACGCTGACCTTTAGTTTTTAATTTCTGTGTCATTTGGTCTCTTGTGAAGAATTGTCTCATTAGCAATCATACTCAGTTCAGTTTCTTGTATATTCCTCCATTAATTGTGGAGCACTACCCATAGGGTATAATTGTAGCAACTATATACACCTTAGAACATAAGGAAGTATTTAATTATGTACAGATGACTGAATTTAGGCAATAATAATTACTAAAAATTAATATTATAGCTAATTCATAGGATAGTCATCATAAAATTTTAAAAATAATATTCATAATGTGCTGAAGTGGAAGAATAAGTTAAGTAAGAACTGGATATATTTACATCTTCTTTTTTATATATAGTATAAAAAGTACATTTACAGTCAATCCTGTTTTAAGCAGTCACTCGTGGGAAGTATCAAAAGACCGCTCAATAGAAGTGACCTTTTAAACGGGGTTCCAAAAATTCCGATTCCGACATCGCCTAAGAACTGGATCGGGGCAAATTGTTTTATTTTTTTTAATCGGTAGAGTTACCGTACTTGCGAGCAGTAAAATAAATAATTGCGGATTCCGGCGCTACATATGAAGAATAATTCGAAATATGTTAATATTCGTGGAGAAATGAGTCGGTGATACATTCTTAATGGAAACTGAAAAGAGCGGAACACGGGAAATTCACGCATTCACATTCTATTGCGCGATCTTAGTTGCAAACGGGTTTCAATTTTTATTTTTACTTCGATATTGACACCATATATTTTTCGTCATGAAGATTTTTGGTAGTTAAAACATTAAAATGACTGTTGATAAAAGTTGAAATGACAATTTCGTTAGAAAAATTGGTGACCGCTGAAACGAGCTAAATTATATAGAAAACCCGATTGGGAGGTTCTGAAAGTGACCGTTAGAGGCAGGTGACCGGTAAGGCAGGTTTGACAAGTTTGTACTTTATTCTTGGTTCATGAAATTTTACTATACTGCAATGTCTTCAACATGTTTAGCCATTAAAAACTGAAAACAAAACCATTTAATACACTTTTTTTACAATTGAGGTTTTTACTGGCTGTATATCAAATAAGCATGTTAGATCATGGTAAAAGTACCGTTAAGTTTCTAAATTTTAAATTAAATAGTTTATACAATTTTTAGTTATAAAACAAGATTTTTTAAAGTAATCAAGAAGTATAGCCGTTTTGTCACAACGTCTGCTAAACGTTATTATATTACCCACATATAAAAAGTATATTTTGTTTTCATAATGCCTGCGTCACACCGTCCCGAAATTGACATCAAATGATCACGCGATAAAGAAAATGTTCAAATTCGGATCTGATTGTAAAAACATGGGGCCATTCGTAAGAGCATCTTAAATCATCGTATGCGCCGGTTGAGTCGTGATGAGCGGTGGAAAAATCTTTGGCATGTCAAAAATTGCCGAAAGATCTTGCGAAGGTTCATTTTCGTGTTAATTCGTGTGTCCATTTTGGCTTTCGTATGGCTATCGTGAGGGCATCTTGTCAAATCGTGCCATCTTCGTCTTTACGTCGTGCAATCATCGGTGTCATTCGGAAATTTTTTGCCTCACGAATACAACACGAAGGAAACAAGAAGTTGTCCGATCTTCTTAGGAGGACAACACGACTACGTGAGGCCCTCGCTATGCCGTTGTGTAGCCATCGTATTATAGAACGATGACAGTGATATAGAACGACGGTGTCGGCGAAGACAGTCGAATTTAAGTAACTCAAGTGTTTCACATGTGCCATGGTATCGTGGGCATACAAAAGACCAGCCTCAGAGCATCTTCTTCAGTCAACTCGACAGAGTAGAGGCGTATTTAATTCCCAACGATTCAATCACAAAAAATCACAGTTCAGTTCAGGCATACTTTGATATGACGAGACAACCAGATTCTAAACAAATAAATAAATGACTACCTGATATATTTTAAATCCAAGCATAAAGATGTAAAATCTAAACATTCCACAATTGATATCACTTGCTCACAGTCAAAGTTGAATGAAATAGTTTTAAAAAGTTGGCATGCACCGAATCGGTAAAAATGTTAAAACAAGAAACACAAATTTGAAAATTTTTAGCCGTTATTTCGGAAGTAAAAAATCCCCTTCCTAGAAGAAGTAATTACTTTTTGCATCCGGCACTTAAAAAAACCAACATACACTTTAAATGATTACAAAATTAAGTATATCAAAGATTAAAGCTTACGAATCGTTTTATTTTCACTTGAAGTCTGCTAGATGTTTTAATTTACAAAATCGTCTGAACAACATACCCATCAGTTAAAGTTTCATATGAATTTTAAATAACGTCTCCTTAAATGTATATTAAAGTTTTAATCAAAAGCAAATACAAAATGTGAACCATTCCAGCTGCACGTCTGTGTTAGATGTATATTAAAGTTTTAATCAAAAGCAAATACAAAATGTTAACCATTCCAGCTGCACGTCTGTGTATACCTTTATCCAGTAAGAGACCATTCATGTTAGATGTATATTAAAGTTTTAATCAAAAGCAAATACAAAATGTTAACCATTCCAACTGCACGTCGGTGTATACCTTTAAACAGTAAGAGACCATTCATGTTAGATGTATATTAAAGTTTTAAGAAAAAAACAAAATTCAAAATGTAATCCATACCAGCTGCACGTCTGCGTATACCTTTATATAGGAAGAGACCTTCCGTGTTAAATGTATTTTAAAGAAAAATGTTTTCTGTTTAGTGGTTCAAAATATTCCATTCAAATTTCAATCAATTTCAAATGGTCGTTCTCAATTTATCATTCAGAAACCACAAAGTTCTGATTTTTTTTCCAACAATCAAGAACCATAACTCTGGAATGGTAAAAGTAAAAACAAAGTAATAACAAACTTGATTTATGTTCTGAGGTCCAAAACATTCCATGAAAATTTCAATTAATTTGAAAATGGGGTTTTCTAAAACACAAAACTGATTTTTTTTCCAACGATCAAGTACCATATCCTTGGTAGGTAAAAAATAAAAAGACCAAAAAAAAAAAACGAATTTAAACTTTCTTAAGTGGTCATTCACTAATATTTCAATCAATTCACAAATTTGAAAAGTTTTAGCTGTTTCGGAAGTAAAAAATCCCCTCCCTAGATGAAGTATTTACTTTTTGCATCCGGCACAAAAAAAAAAAAAACCAACATACACTTTAAATAATTACAAAATTAAGTATATCAAAGATCAAAGCTTACGAATCGTTTTATTTTCACTTGAAGTCTGCTAGATGTTTTAATTTACAACATCGTCTGAACAACATACCCATAAGTTAAAGTTTCATATGAATTTTAAATAACGTCTCCTTAAATATATATTAAAGTTTTAATCAAAAGCAAATACAAAATGTGGACCATTCTACGGAAGCCGATAAGGGCCATTCAAAAAAAAATTTTTATGTCGTAATTACGACATAACATGTCGTAATAACGACATCACTATGTCGTAATTTCGACATAACATGTCGTTATTACGACATGGCTATGTCGTAATTTCGACATAACATGTCGTTATAACAGCATCGCTATGTCGTAATTTCGACATAACAAGTCGTAATTACGACAACACTATGTCGTAATTACGACATAGCTATGTCGTAATATTTAACGACATCGCTATATATATAAAAGAATATGTATTATGATTGACAAGAGACTAAATGACACAGAAATTAACAACTATAGGTCATCATAATGCCCTCAATAATGAGAAAAGCCCCCGCATAGTCAGCTATAAAAGAGGGACGAAAGATACCAGAGGGAGAGTCCCCGAAATGACAGCTGTTTAACAATTTAATTCAAACGAGTGAAAATAACGGTTTTTATAATGTACAAATAAAGACCGAAACACGAATATGTAACACAGCAACAAATGACAACCACTAAATTACAGACTCCTGACCGCTATGTGATAATAACGGCAACCTTATAGTTAAACTTTTCACTTTTTGATGCGATAGGCATTTCAAAATGGTTGTCAGTAAAGGCAAAGTTTGTAGCGGAAACAAATTTATCTTTTCTTTTTTTTTTAGAATAATGAACACTTTATGCAATCAAGCTTAATTAAAGTTATTCACTAGCACCTCAGATTTGCACATACTAGAACTTTATTTATAATCAAGTCAAATGAGACCCAGTTGAATAGGGGAGCAATTCAAGCTCCCTGGAGCCTCTAATTATGTTTGGCATTGCAGGTTCTGAATAAGATGAATTTTAAGCTTTTCCCAATAAAGACTATGTTAAACTTTGGACTCATAGTGCTCAGACCCACGGATCTCTGTTCCTTCATTTGTACACACTTGAATCTTAATGTACTACTGAGGCTTGATGCAAATTATAACTGCATTGCTATTGTTGGTTCTTAATGAGATTCTTCAAGCGTCCTCCCCATTGAAACCCTATTAAAACTTTGTACCCCAAGTTCTTTTAACCACTGTTCCCAAGGACAACTATTCCTACAAACTTAGAGGGAGGGTTGGGATCCCGCTAACATGTTTAACCCCGCCACATTCTTAATGTATGTGTCTGTCCCAAGTCTTTAATTTACATATTTGTTTTTCGTTTATTTTTGTACATAAAATAGGCCGCTAGTTTTTCTCGTTTGAATTGTATTACATTTGTCATTTCGGGGCCTTTTATAGCTGACTATGCTGTATAGGCTGTGATCATTGTTGAAGGCCGTACGGTTACCTATAATTGTTAATTTCTGTGTCATTTTGTTTCTTGTGGAGAGTTGTGTTTTTGAACAAACCAGCGTATCCCAAAGCCTTGATAACCTCTGTAGGCCCCAAATAAGACGAAAAAACATCAAAATTGGAGAGAAAACTGAAAATAAATGGTTTCTAACCTCAGGGATATTAACCCTTGGCATGCTGAATTGTTATCAGAAATTGTCTAAATTTCGTGTATTTGTAAAAGTATGAAAATGATATGCAAATGCTGATGCTGATGCATACTGATTGCATTAAATCTAAGATAGCCAAGGGTTAATATCCCTGAGGTTAGAAACCATTTTTTTTCAGTTTTCTCTCCAATTTTGATGTTTTTTTCGTATTATTTGGGGCCTACAGAGGTTATCAAGGCCTTGGGATACGCTGGTTTGTTCAAAAACGCAACTCTCAACAAGAAACCAAATGACACAGAAATTTACAATTAAAGTCACCGTACGGCCTTCAACAATGATCACAGCCCATACCGCATATTCAGCTATAAAAGGCCCCGAAATGACAAATGTAATACAATTCAAACGAGAAAAACTAGCGGTCTATATTATGTACAAAATTAAACGAAAAACAAATATGTAAATTAAAGACTTGGGACATACACATACATAAAGAATGTGGCGGGGTTAAACATGTTAGCGGGATCCTAACCCTCCCCTTAAGTTTGTAGGAATAGTTGCCCTGGGGAAAAGTGGTTAAAAGAACTTGGGGTACAAAGTTTTAATAGGGCTTCAATGGGGAGGACGCTTGAAGAATCTCATTAAGAACCAACAATAGCAATGCAGTAATAATTTGCATCAAGCCTCAGGAGTTACTGTACATTAAGATTCAAGTGTGTACAAATGAAGGTACAGAGATCCGTGGGTCTGAGCACTATGAGTCCAAAGTTTAACATAGTCTTTATTGGGAAAAGCTTAAAATTCATCTTATTCAGAACCTGCAATGGAAATGCAGGACTTCATAATTTACACAAATCTGTACATGCCAAACATAATAAGAGGCTCCAAGGAGCTTGAATTGCTCCCCTATTCAACTGGGTCTCATTTGACTTGATTATAAATAAAGTTCTAGTATGTGCAAGTCTGAGGTGCAAGTGAATAACTTTAATTAAGCTTGATTGCATAAAGTGTTCATTATTCTAAAAAAAAAAGAAAAGATAAATTTGTTTCCGCTACAAACTTTGCCTTTACTGACAACCATTTTGAAATGCCTATCGCATCAAAAAGTGAAAAGTTTAACTATAAGGTTGCCGTTATTATCACATAGCGGTCAGGAGTCTGTAATTTAGTGGTTGTCATTTGTTGCTGTGTTACATATTCGTTTTCCGGTCTTTGTTTGTACATTATTAAAACCGTTATTTTCACTCGTTTGAATTAAATTGTTAAACAGCTGTCATGTCGGGGACTTTCCCTCTGGTATCTTTCGTCCCTCTTTTATAGCTGACTATGCGGGGGCTTTTCTCATTATTGAGGGCATTATGATGACCTATAGTTGTTAATTTCTGTGTCATTAAGTCTCTTGGCAATCATAATACATATTCTTATATATATATAGCGATGTCGTTATTACGACATAGCTATGTCGTTATTACGACATAGTGATGTCGTAATAACGACATGTTATGTCGAAATTACGACATAGCGATGTCGTTATAACGACATGTTATGTCGAAATTACGACATAGCGATGTCGTTATAACGACATGTTATGTCGAAATTACGACATGCTATGTCGTAATTACGACATAATTTTTTTTTTGAATGGCCCTTATCGGCTTCCGTACCATTCCAACTGCACGTCGGTGTATACCTTTAAACAGTAAGAGACCATTCATGTTAGATGTATATTAAAGTTTTAAGAAAAAAACAAAATTCAAAATGTAACCCATACCAGCTGCACGTCTGCGTATACCTTTATATAGGAAGAGACCTTCCGTGTTAAATGTATATTAAAGAAAAGTGCTTTCTGTTTAGTGGTTCAAAATATTCCATTCAAATTTCAATCCATTTCAAATGGTCGTTCTCAATTTATCATTCAGAAACCACAAAGTTCTGATTTTTTTCCAACAATCAAGAACCATAACTCTGGAATGGTAAAAGTAAAAACAAAGTAATAACAAACTTGATTTATGTTCTGAGGTCCAAAACATTCCATGAAATTTCAATCAATTTGAAAATGGGGTTTTCTAAAACACAAAACTGATTTTTTTTCCAACGATCAAGTACCATATCCTTGGTAGGTAAAAATTAAAACAACAAAAAAAATCGAATTTAAGCTTTCTTTAGTGGTCATTCACTAATATTTCAATCAATTTACAAAGGGATTCTCCACTTATTGTCTGGAAATATAAAAAAAACTCTAAATTCGTCAACAATCAGGTACCAAAACTCTGCAACGGTAAAAGTGAAAGCGACGTAAATCAAACTTAATCTAATCCAGAGGTCAAAAACATTCCATCAAAAATCAAATAATTGCTAAAAGCTGATTTAAATTTATCATTTTGATCCAAAGGTGTGACAGACGGACGGATGGACAAATATGATGATTCCTTTATACGCCGACTCGGGGGTATACGATTCAAGTCAAATATATTCTAGTCTGTACTGTTAAAACGCCGACTCTGTCGAGCGGGGGTATAAACAAGAGATTCAAGTCAGATATATTATAGTCTGTACTGTTAGAACGACCACTCGGTCGAGTATGGGTATACACATGAGATTCAAGTCAGATATATACTTGTCTGTACTGTTAGAACGACCACTCTGTCGAGCGGTGGTATACACATGAGATTCAAGTCAGATATATACTTGTCTGTACCGTTAGAACGACCACTCTGTCAAGCGGAGTATACACATGATATTCAAGTCAGATTTATTATAGTCTGTACTGTTAGAACGCCGACTCTGTGGAGCAGGGGTATACACATGAGATTAAAGTCTAATATATTATAGTCTGTACTGTTGGAACGACCACTCTGTCGAGCGGAGTATACACATGAGATTCAAGTCAGATATATTATAGTCTGTACTGTTAGAACGACCACTCTGTGGAGCAGGGGTATACACATGAGATATAAGTCAAATATATTCTAGTCTGTACTGTTAGAACGACGACTCTGTCGAGCGGAGTATACACATGAGATTCAAGTCAGATATATTATAGTCTGTACTGTTAGAACGACCACTCTGTGGAGCAGGGGTATACACATGAGATATAAGTCAAATATATTCTAGTCCATACTATTGGAACGACGATTCTGTCGAGCAGGGGTATACACATGAGATTAAAGTCTAATATATTATAGTCTGTACTGTTGGAACGACCACTCTGTCGAGCGGAGTATACACATGAGATTCAAGTCAGATATATTATAGTCTGTACTGTTAGAACGACCACTCTGTGGAGCAGGGGTATACACATGAGATATAAGTCAAATATATTCTAGTCTGTACTGTTAGAACGCCGACTCTGTCGAACAGGGGTATACACATGAGATTCAAGTCAAATATATTCTAGTCTGTATTGTTAGAACGACGACTCTGTCGAGCGGAGTATACACATGAGATTCAAGTCAGATATATTATAGTCTGTACTGTTAGAACGACCACTCTGTGGAGCAGGGGTATACACATGAGATATAAGTCAAATATATTCTAGTCCATACTATTGGAACGACGATTCTGTCGAGCAGGGGTATACACATGAGATTCAAGTCTAATATATTATAGTCTGTACTGTTGGAACGACCACTCTGTCGGGCGGAGTATACACATGAGATTCAAGTCAGATATATTATAGTCTGTACTGTTAGAACGACCACTCTGTGGAGCAGGGGTATACACATGATATATTACTCAAATATTTACCTAGTCCATACTATTGGAACGACGATTCTGTCGAGCAGGGGTATACACATGAGATTTAAGTCTAATATATTATAGTCTGTACTGTTGGAACGCGACTCTGTCGAGCGAGATATACACATGAGATTTAAGTCAAATATATTCTAGTCTGTACTGTTAGAACGCCGACTCTGTCGAGCGGGGTATACACATGAGATTCAAGTCAAATATATTCTAGTCTGTTCTGTTAGAACGCCGACTCTGTCGAGCGGGGTATATACATGAGATTCTAGTCAAATATATTCTAGTCTGTACTGTTGGAACGCGACTCTGTCGAGCGAGATATACACATGAGATTCAAGTCAAATATATTCAAGTCTGTACTGTTAGAACGCCGACTCTGTCGAGCGGGCTATACACATGAGATTCAAGTCAAATATATTCTAGTCTGTTCTGTTAGAACGCCGACTCTGTCGAGCGGGGTATACACATGAGATTCTAGTCAAATATATTCTAGTCTGTACTGTTGGAACACGACTCTGTCGAGCGAGATATACACATGAGATTTAAGTCAAATATATTCTAGTCTGTACTGTTAGAACGACCACTCTGTGGAGCAGGGGTATACACATGATATATAAGTCAAATATTTACCTAGTCCATACTATTGGAACGACGATTCTGTCGAGCAGGGGTATACACATGAGATTTAAGTCTAATATATTATAGTCTGTACTGTTGGAACGACCACTCTGTCGAGCGGAGTATACACATGAGATTCAAGTCAGATATATTATAGTCTGTACTGTTAGAACGACCACTCTGTGGAGCAGGGGGATACACATGAGATATAAGTCAAATATATTCTAGTCTGTACTGTTAGAACGCCGACTCTGTCGAACAGGGGTATACACATGAGATTCAAGTCAAATATATTCTAGTCTGTACTGTAGGAACGCCGACTCTGTCGAGCAGGGGTATAATCATGAGATTCAAGTCAAATATATTCTAGTCTGTACTGTTAGAACGCCGACTCTGTCGAGCGGGGGTATACACATGAGATATAAGTCAAATATATTCTAGTCTGTACTGTAAGAACGACGACTCTATCGAGCAAGGGGTATACACATGAGATTCAAGTCCAATATATTCTAGTCCATACTGTTGGAACGACCACTATGTCGAGCAGTGTATAAACAAGAGATTCAAGTCAAATATATCCTAGTCCATACTGTTGGAACGACTACTCTATCGAGCAGGGGTATACACATGAGATTCAAGTCAAATATATTCTAGTCTGTACTGTTGGAACGACCACTCTGTCGAGCGGTGTATAAACAAGAGATTCAAGTCAAATATATCCTAGTCCATACTGTTGGAACGACTACTCTATCGAGCAGGGGTATACACATGAGATTCAAGTCAAATATATTCTAGTCTGTACTGTTAGAACTCCGACTCTATCGAGCGAGGTAATACACAAGAGATTCAAGTAAAATATATTCTAGTCTGTACTGTTAGAACGCCGACTCTCTCGAGCGGGGTTTACACATGAGTTTCTAGTCAAATATTTTCTAGTCCATACTGTTGGAACGACCATCTGTCGAGTGGTGTATAAACAAGAGATTCAAGTCCAATTTAGTCTAGTCTGTAGTGTTAGAACGCAGACTCTGCCGGGGGGTAATACACAAGAGATTCGAGTCAAATATATTCTAGTCTGTACTGTAAGAATGCCGACTCTGTCGAGCAGGGTATACACTTGAGATTCAAGTCAAATATATTCTAGTCTGTAGTGTTAGAACGCCGACTCTGTCGAGTGGGGTATACACATTAGATTCATGTCAGATATATTCTAGTCTGTACTGTTAGAACGCCGACTCTGTCGAGCGGGGTATACACATGAGATTCAAGTCAAATATATTCTAGTCTGTACTGTTAGAACGCCGACTCTGTCGAGTGGGGTATACACATTAGATTCATGTCAGATATATTCTAGTCTGTACTGTTAGAACGCCGACTCTGTCGAGCGGGGTATAAACAAGAGATTAAAGTCAAATACATTCTAGTTTGTACTGTTGGAACGACGACTCTGTCAAGCATTGGTATACACATGAGATTCAAGTCAAATATTTTCTAGTCCATACTGTAGGAACGACCACTCTGTGGAGCGGTGTATAAACAAGAGATTCAAGTCAAATATATTCTTGTCTGTACTGTTAGAACGCCGACTCTGTCGAGCGGGGTATACACATGAGATTCTAGTCAAATATATTCTAGTCTGTACTGTTAGAACGCCGACTCTGTCGAGCAGGGTATACACATGAGATTCAAGTCAAATATATTCTAGTCTGAACTGTTAAAACGCCGACTCTGTCGAGCGGGGTATTCACATGAGATTCTAGTCAAACATATTCTAGTCTGTACTGTTAGAACGCCGACTCTGTCGAGCGGGGTATACACATGAGATTCAGGTCAAATATACCGGTATTCTAGTCTGTACTGTTAGAACGCAGACTCTGTCTAGTCGGGTATACACATGAGATTCAAGTCAAATATATTGTAGTCTGTACTGTTAGAACGCCGACTCTGACGAGCGGGGTATACACATGAGATTCAAGTCAAATATATTCTAGTCTGTACTGTTAGAACGCCGTCTCTGTCGAGCGGAGTATACACAAGCGATTCAAGTCAAATATATTCTAGTCTGTACTGTAAGAAAGCCGACTCTGTCGAGCGGGGTATAAACAAGAGATTCAATTCAAATATATTCTAGTTTGTACTGTTGAAACGACGACTCTGTCAAGCAGGGGTATACACATGAGATTCAAGTCAAATATTTTCTAGTCCATACTGATGGAGCGACCACTCTGTCGAGCGGTGTATAGACAAGAGATTAAAGTCCAATTTAGTCTAGTCTGTAGTGTTAGAACGCAGACTCTGCCGAGCGGGGTATACACATGAGATTCTAGTCAAATATATTCTAGTCTGTACTGGTAGAACGCAGACTCTGCCGTAGAGGGGGGTGGGGGGGGGGGGGGGGGTGGGGGGTGGTTAATACACAAGAGATTCAAGTCAAATATTTTCTAGTCTGTACTGTTAGAACGCCGACTCTGTCGAGCAGGGGTATACACATGCGATTCTAGTCAAATATATTCTAGTCTGTACTGTTAGAAAGCCGACTCTGTCGAGCGGGGTATACACATGAGATTCTAGTCAAATATATTCTAGTCTGTACTGTTAAAACGCCGACTCTGTCTAGTGGGGTATACACATGAGATTCAAGTCAAATATATTCTAGTTTGTACTGTTAGAACGCCGACTCTGTCGAGCGGGGTATACACATGAGATTCTAGTCAAATATATTCTAGTCTGTACTGTTAGAACGCCATCTCTGTCGAGCGGGGTATACACATGCGATTCAAGTCAAATATATTCTAGTCTGTACTGTTAGAACGCCGAGTCTGTCGAGCGGGGTATAAACAAGAGATTCAAGTCAAATATATTCTAGTTTGTACTGTTGGAACGACGACTCTCTCGAGCGGGGTATAGACATGAGATTCAAGTCAAATATATTCTAGTTTGTACTGTTAGAATGCGACTCTGTCGAACAGGGGTATACACATGAGATTCAAGTCAGATATATTCTAGTCTGTACTGTTAGAACGCCGACTCTGTCGAGCGGGTTATACACATGAGATTCAGGTCAAATATATTCTAGTCTGTACTGTTAGAACGCCGACTCTGTCGACAGGGTAGAAACAAGAGATTCAAGTCAAATATATTCTAATTTGTACTGTTGGAACGACGACTCTGTCAAGCAGGGGTATACACATGAGATTTATGTCAAATATTTTCTAGTCCATACTGTTGGAACGACCACTCTGTCGAGCGCTGTATAAACAAGAGATTCAAGTCCAATTTAGTCTAGTCTGTAGTGTTAGAACGCAGGCTATGCCGAGCGGTGTAATACACAAGAGATTCAAGTCAAATATTTTCTAGTCTGTACTGTTAGAACTTCGACTCTGTCGAGCGGGGTAATACGCAAGAGATTAATGTCAAATTTGTCTAGTCCATACTGTTGGAACGACCACTCTGTTGAGCGTTGTATAAACAAGAGATTCAAGTCAGATATATATTTTAGTTTGTACTGTTAGAACTCCGACTCTGTCCAGCGGGGTAATACACAAGAGATTTAAATAAAAAATTTTCTAGTCCGTACTGTTGGAACGACCACTCTGTTGAGCGATGTATAAACAAGAGATTCAAGTCAAATATATACTAGTCTGTACTGTTAGAACGCCGACTCTGCCGAGCAGGGGTTAATACATGCGATTCTAGTCAAATATATTCTAGTCTGTACTGTTAGAACGCCGACTCATTCGAACGGGGTATACACATGAGATTAAAGTCAAATATATTCTAGTCTGAACTGTTAGAACGCCGACTCTGTCGAGCGGGGTATTCACATGAGATTCTAGTCAAATATATTCTAGTCTGTACTGTTAAAACGCCGACTCTGTCGAGCGGGGTATACACATGAGATTCAGGTCAAATATGCCGGTATTCTAGTCTGTACTGTTAGAACGCCGACTTTGTCTAGTGGGGTATACACATGAGATTCAAGTCAAATATATTCTAGTCTGTACTGTTAGAACGCCGTCTCTGTCGAGCGGGATATACACATACGATTCAAGTCAAATATATTCTAGTCTGTACTGTTAGAACGCCGACTATGTCGAGCGGGGTATAAACAAGAGATTCAAGTCAAATATATTCTAGTTTGTACTGTTGGAACGACGACTCTCTCGAGCGGGGTATAGACATGAGATTCAAGTCAAATATTTTCTAGTTTGTACAGTTGGAACGATGACTCTGTCAAGCAGGGGTATACACATGAGATTCAAGGCAAATATTTTCTAGTCCATACTGTTGGAACGACCACTCTGTCGAGCGGTGTATAAACTAGAGATTCAAGTCCAATTTAGTCTAGTCTGTAGTGTTAGAACGCAAACTCTGCCGGGGGGTAATACACAAGAGATTCAAGTCAAATATATTCTAGTCTGTACTGTAAGAACGCCGACTCTGTCGAGCGGGGTATACACATGAGATTCAAGTCAAATATATTCTAGTCTGTACTGTTAGAACGCCGACTCTCTCGAGCGGGGTATACACATGAGATTCAAGTCAAATATATTCTAGTCTGTAGTGTGAAAACGCAGACTCTGTCGATCGGGGTATACACATGAGATTCAAGTCAAATATATTTTAGTCTGTAGTGTGAAAACGCAGACTCTCTCGAGCGGAGTATACACATGAGATTCTAGTCAAATATATTCTAGTCTGTACTGTTAGAACGCCGACTCTGTCGAGCGGGGTATAAACAAGAGATTAAAGTCAAATACATTCTAGTTTGTACTGTCGGAACAACGACTCTGTCAAGCATTGGTATACACATGAGATTCAAGTCAAATATTTTCTAGTCCATACTGTAGGAACGACTACTCTGTCGAGCGGTGTATGAACAAGAGATTCAAGTCAAATTTAGTCTAGTCTATACTGTTAATACGCCGACTCTGTCGAGCAGGGGTATACACATGCATTTCTAGTCAAATATATTCTGGTCTGTACTGTTAGAAAGCCGACTCTGTTGAGCGGGGTATACACATGAGATTGTAGTCAAATATATTATAGTCTGTACTGTTAGAACGCGACTCTGTTGAGCAGCGGTATACACATGAGATTCAAGTCAAATATATTCTAGTCTGTACTGTTAGAACTCCGACTCTGTCGAGCGAGGTATACACCTGCAATTCAAGTCAAATATATTCTAGTCTGTACTGTTAGAACGCCGACTCTGTCGAGCGGGGTATAAACAAGAGATTCAAGTCAAATATATTCTAGTGTGTACTGTTGGAACGACGACTCTGTCAAGCAGGGGTATACACATGAGATTCAAGTCAAATATTTTCTAGTCCATACTGTTGGAACGACTACTCTGTCGAGCGGTGTATAGACAAGAGATTCAAGTCCAATTTAGTCTAGTCTGTAGTGTTAGAACGCAGACTCTGCCGAGCGGGGTAATACACAAGAGATTCAAGTCAAATATTTTCTAGTCCATACTGTTGGAACGACCACTCTGTTGAGCGGTGTATAAACAAGAGATTCAAGTCCAATTTAGTCTAGTCTGTAGTGTTAGAACGCAGACTCTGCCGAGCGGGGTAATACACAAGAGATTCAAGTCAAATATTTTCTAGTCTGTACTGTTGGAACGACGGCTCTGTCAAGCAGGGGTACACATTTGAGATTCAAGTCAAATATTTACACAAGAGATTCAAGTCAAATATTTTCTAATCTGTACTTTTGAACGCCGACTCTCTCGAGCAGGGGTATACACATGCGATTCTAGTCAAATATATTCTAGTCTGTACTGTTAGAAAGCCGACTCTATCAAGCGGGGTATACACATGAGATTCTAGTCAAATATATTCTAGTCTGTACTGTTAGAACGCGACTCTGTCAAACAGGGGTTTACACATGAGATTTATGTCAAATATTTTCTAGTCTATACTGTTAGAACGCCGACTCTGTCGAGCGGGGTATAAAAAAGAGATTCAAGTCAAATATATTCTAGTTTGTACTGTTGGAACGACGACTCTGTCAAGCATTGGTATACACATGAGATTCAAGTCAAATATTTTCTAGTCCATACTGTAGGAACGACTACTCTGTCGAGCGGTGTATGAACAAGAAATTCAAGTCAAATTTAGTCTAGTCTATACTGTTAATACGCCGACTCTGTCGAGCAGGGGTATACACATGCAATTCTAGTCAAATATATTCTAGTCTGTACTGTTAGAAAGCCGACTCTGTCGAGCGGGTTATACACCTGAGATTGTAGTCAAATATATTATAGTCTGTACTGTTAGAACGCGACTCTGTTGAGCAGGGGTATGCACATGAGATTCAAGTCAAATATATTCTAGTCTGTACTGTTAGAACTCCGACTCTGTCGAGCGAGGTATACACCTGCAATTCAAGTCAAATATATTCTAGTCTGTACTGCTAGAACGCCGACTCTGTCGAGCGGGGTATAAACAAGAGATTCAAGTCAAATATATTCTAGTTTGTACTGTTGGAACGACGACTCTGTCAAGCATGGGTATACACATGAGATTCAAGTCAAATATTTACTAGTCCATACTCTTGGAACGACCACTCTTTCGAGCGGTGTATAGACAAGAGATTCAAGTCCAATGTAGTCTAGTCTGTAGTTTTAGAACGCAGAATCTGCCGGGGGGGGGGGGGGGGGGGTAATACACAATAGATTCAAGTCAAATATTTTCTAGTCTGTACTGTTAGAACGCCGACTCTCTCGAGCAGGGGTATACACATGCGATTCTAGTCAAATATATTCTAGTCTGTACTGTTAGAAAGCCGACTCTATCAAGCGGGGTATACACATGAGATTCTAGTCAAATATATTCTAGTCTGTACTGTTAGAACGCGACTCTGTCAAGCAGGGGTATACACATGAGATTTATGACAGAGATTCAAGTCAAATATTTTCTAGTCCATACTGTAGGAACGACTACTCTGTCGAGCGGTGTATAAACAAGATATTCAAGTCCAATTTAGTCTAGTCTGTAGTGTTAGAACGCAGACTCTGCCCGGGGGGGGGGGGGGGGGGGGGGGGCGGGTTAATACACAAGAGATTCAAGTCAAATATTTTCAAGTCTGTACTGTTGGAACTCCGACTCTGTCGAGCGGAAAAATACACAAGAGATTCAAGTCAAATTTTTTCTAGTCCATACTGT
This sequence comes from Mytilus californianus, assembly GCF_021869535.1. Taxonomy (NCBI): domain Eukaryota; kingdom Metazoa; phylum Mollusca; class Bivalvia; order Mytilida; family Mytilidae; genus Mytilus; species Mytilus californianus. The sequence goes on from NW_026262670.1 coordinate 7,410,364, forward strand.
TGGAACGACCACTCTGTTGAGCGGTGTATTAACAAGAGTTTCATGTCAGATATATATTTTATCTGTACAATTAGAACTCCGACTCTGTCGAGCGGGGTAATATACTAGAGATTCAAGTCAATTTTTTTCTAGTCCATACTGTTGGAACGACCACTCTGTTGAGCGGTGTATAAACAAGAGATTCAAGTCCAATTTAGTCTAGTCTGTAGTGTAAGAACGCAGACTCTGCCGAGCGGGGTAATACACAAGAGATTCAAGTCAAATATTTTCTAGTCTGTACTGTTAGAACTCCGACTCTGTCGAGCGGGGTAATACACAAGAGATTCAAGTCAATTTTTTTCTAGTCCATACTGTTGGAACGACCACTCTGTTGAGCGGTGTATAAACAAGAGATTCAAGTCAGATATATATTTTAGTCTGTACTGTTAGAACTCCGACTCTGTCGAGCGGGGTAATACACATGGGATTCAAGTCAAATTTTTTCTAGTCCATACTGTTGGAACGACCACTCTGTTGAGCGGTGTATAAACAAGAGATTCAAGTCAAATATATTCTAGTCTGTACTGTTAGAACGCCGACTCTGTCGAGCGGGGTATACACATGAGATTCAAGTCAAATATATTCTAGTCTGTACTGTTAGAACGTCGACTCTGTCAAGCGGTGTATACACATGAGATTCTAGTCAAATATATTCTAGTCTGTACTGTTAGAACGCCGACTCTATCGAGCGGAGTATAAACAAGAGATTCAAGTCAAATATATTCTAGTTTGTACTGTTAGAACGCCGACTCTGTCGAGCGGGGTATAAACAAGAGATTCAAGTCAAATATATTCTAGTTTGTACTAATGGAACGACGACTCTGTCAAGCAGGGGTATAAATAAGAGATTCAAGTCAAATATATTTTAGTTTGTACTGTTGGAACGACGACTCTGTCAAGCAGGGGTATACACATGAGATTCAAGTCAAATATTTTCTAGTCCGTACTGTTGGAACGACCACTCTGTCGAGCGGTGTATAAACAAGAGATTCAAGTCCAATTCAGTCTAGTCTGTAGTGTTAGAACGCAGACTCTGCCGAGCGGGGTAATACACAAGAGATTCAAGTCAAATATTTTCTAGTCTGTACTGTTAGAACTCCGACTCTGTCGAGCGGGGTAATACACAAGAGATTCAAGTCAAATTTTTTCTAGTCCATACTGTTGGAACGACCAGTCTGTTGAGCGGTGTATAAACAAGAGATTCAAGTCAGATATATATTTTAGTCTGTACTGTTAGAACTCCGACTGTGTCGAGCGGGGTAATACACATGGGATTCAAGTCAAATTTTTTCTAGTCCATACTGTTGGAACGACCACTCTGTTGAGCGGTGTATAAACAAGAGATTCAAGTCAAATATATTCTAGTCTGTACTGTTAGAACGCCGACTCTGTCGAGTGGGGAATACACATGAGATTCAAGTCAAATATATTCTAGTCTGTACTGTTAGAACGTCGACTCTGTCAAGCGGTGTATACACATGAGATTCTAGTCAAATATATTCAAGTCTGTACTGTTAGAACGCGACTCTGTCGAGCGGGGTATACACATGAGATTCAAGTCAAATATATTCTAGTCTGTACTGTTAGAACACCGACTCTGTCGAGCGGGGTTTACACATGAGATTCAGGTCAAATATATTCTAGTCTGTACTGTTAGAACGCCGACGCTGTCGAGTGGGGTATACACATGAGATTCAAGTCAAATATATTCTAGTCTGTACTGTTAGAACGCCGATTCTGTCGAGCGGGGTATACACATGAGATTCAAGTCAAATATATTGTAGTCTATACTGTTAGAACGTCGACTCTCTCGAGCGGGGAACATGTATACACATGAGATTCTAGTCAAATATATTCTAGTCTGTACTGTTAGAACGCCGACTCTGTCGAGCGGGGTATACACATGAGATTCAAGTCAAATATATTCTAGTCTGTACTGTTAGAACGCCGACTCTATCGAGCGGAGTATAAACAAGAGATTCAAGTCAAATATATTCTAGTTTGTACTGTTAGAACGCCGACTCTGTCGAGCGGGGTATAAACAAGAGATTCAAGTCAAATATATTCTGGTTTGTACTAATGGAACGACGACTCTGTCAAGCAGGGGTATAAATAAGAGATTCAAGTCAAATATATTTTAGTTTGTACTGTTGGAACGACGACTCTGTCAAGCAGGGGTATACACATGAGATTCAAGTCAAATATTTTCTAGTCCATACTGTTGGAACGACCACTCTGTCGAGCGTTGTATAAACAAGAGATTCAAGTCCAATTCAGTCTAGTCTGTAGTGTTAGAACGCAGACTCTGACGAGCGGGGTAATACACAAGAGATTCAAGTCAAATATTTTCTAGTCTGTACTGTTAGAACGCCGACTCTGTCGAGCGGGGTATACACATGAGATTCAAGTCAAATATATTCTAGTCTGTACTGTTAGAACGCCGACTCTATCGAGCGGAGTATAAACAAGAGATTCAAGTCAAATATATTCTAGTTTGTACTGTTAGAACGCCGACTCTGTCGAGCGGGGTATAAACAAGAGATTCAAGTCAAATATATTCTAGTTTGTACTAATGGAACGACAACTCTGTCAAGCAGGGGTATAAATAAGATATTCAAGTCAAATATATTCTAGTTTGTACTGTTGGAACGACGACTCTGTCAAGCAGGGGTATACACATGAGATTCAAGTCAAATATTTTCTAGTCCATACTGTTGGAACGACCACTCTGTCGAGCGGTATATAAACAAGAGATTCAAGTCCAATTTAGTCTAGTCTGTAGTGTTAGAACGCAGACTCTGACGAGCGGGGTAATACACAAGAGATTCAAGTCAAATATTTTCTAGTCTGTACTGTTAGAACTCCGACTCTGTCGAGCGGGGTAATACACAAGAGATTCAAGTCAAATTGTTTCTAGTCCATACTGTTGGAACGACCACTCTGTTGAGCGGTGTATAAACAAGAGATTCAAGTCAGATATATATTTTAGTCTGTACTGTTAGAACTCCGACTATGTCGAGCGGGGTATACACATGAGATTCAAGTCAAATATATTCCAGTCTGTACTGTTAGAACGCCGTCTCTGTCGAGTGGGGTATACACATGAGATTCAAGTCTAATATATTCTAGTCTGTACTGTTAGAACGCCGACTCTCTCGAGCGGGATATACACATGAGATTCTAGTCAAATATATTCTAGTCTGTACTGTTAGAACGCCGACTCTGTCGAGCGGAGTATAAACAAGAGATTCAAGTCAAAATACATTATAGTTTGTACTGTTGGAACGACGACTCTGTCAAGCAGGGGTACACACTTGAGATTCAAGTCAAATATTTACTAGTCCATACTGCTGGAACGACCACTCTGTCGAGCGGTGTATAAACAAGAGATTCAAGTCCAATTTAGTCTAGTCTGTAGTGTTAGAACGCAGACTCTGCCGAGCGGAATAATACACAAGAGATTCAAGTCAAATTTCTTCTAGTCCATACTGTTGGAACGACCACTCTGTTGAGCGGTGTATTAACAAGAGATTCAAGTCAGATATATATTTTATCTGTACTATTAGAACTCCGACTCTGTCGAGCGGGGTAATACACAAGAGATTCAAGTCAATTTTTTTCTAGTCCATACTGTTGGAACGACCACTCTGCTGAGCGGTGTATAAACAAGAGATTCAAGTCAAATATATTCTAGTCTGTACTGTTAGAACGCCGACTCTGTCGAGCGGGGTATACACATGAGATTCAAGTCAAATATATTCTAGTCTGTACTGTTAGAACGTCGACTCTGTCGAGCGGGGTATACACATGAGATTCAAGTCAAATATATTCTAGTCTGTACTGTTAGAACGCCGACTCTGTCGAGCGGGGTTTACACATGAGATTCAGGTCAAATATATTCTAGTCTGTACTGTTAGAACGCCGACGCTGTCGAGTGGGGTATACACATGAGATTCAAGTCAAATATATTCTAGTCTGTACTGTTAGAACGCCGATTCTGTCGAGCGGGGTATACACATGAGATTCAAGTCGAATATATTGTAGTCTGTACTGTTAGAACGTCGATTCTCTCGAGCGGGGTATACACATGAGATTCTAGTCAAATATATTCTAGTCTGTACTGTTAGAACGCCGACTCTGTCGAGCGGGGTATACACATGAGATTCAAGTCAAATATATTCTAGTCTGTACTGTTAGAACGCCGACTCTATCGAGCGGAGTATAAACAAGAGATTCAAGTCAAATATATTCTAGTTTGTACTGTTAGAACGCCGACTCTGTCAAGCAGGGGTATAAACAAGAGATTCAAGTCAAATATATTCTAGTTTGTACTGTTGGAACGACGACTCTGTCAAGCAGGGGTATACACATGAGATTCAAGTCAAATATTTTCTAGTCCATACTGTTGGAACGACCACTCTGTCGAGCGGTGTATAGACAAGAGATTAAAGTCCAATTTAGTCTAGTCTGTAGTGTTAGAACGCAGACTCTGACGAGCGGGGTAATACACAAGAGATTCAAGTCAAATTTTTGCTAGTACATACTGTTGGAACGACCACTCTGTTGAGCGGTGTATAAACAAGAGATTCAAGTCAGATATATATTTTAGTCTGTACTGTTAGAACTCCGACTCTGTCAAATGGGGTAATACACAAGAGATTCAAGTTAAATATATTCTAGTCCATACTGTTGGAACTCCGACTCTGTCAAGCGGTGTATAAACAAGAGATTAAAGTCCAATTTAGTCTAGTCTGTAGTGTTAGAACGCAGACTCTGACGAGCGGGGTAATACACAAGAGATTCAAGTCAAATATATTCTAGTCTGTACTTGTAGAACGACGACTCTGTCGAGCGGGGGATATAAACACGAGATTCAAGTCAAATATATTCTAGTCTGTACTTTAAGAACGCAGACTCTGTCGAGCGGGGTATAAACAAGAGATTCAAGTCAAATATATTTAATTGCAAAAAAAAATCCCAACTACAAATCAGTCCCTACTTTTTAGATAAAGAACCTGTATACAGTAATTTGCTGAATCGGTGTTTTTTTTTGTATACATTAAGGTCATTTAGATGACAGCACGTGTGTAATATTATGAGTGGAAGAAATGTGAATTTAGTTTGATTGATCTCCTCCCTCTTTTTACTTTCTTAGAGTGTAAAATATTTGAAAATCGCAAATGAACTCATTAAAGATACCAGGCTTAAAATTTTTTACGCCAGACGCGCTGAATTGTTGATCAATCTAATTCTTTAGAACTCTTTAGTTTCAATGCTTGGATTTTAGAACAGCTGTGGTAACATTTTTTAATCTTTAACTTTTTTTACAGGACATATTTAGCAAGACCAGAAGTTTTACAGAAATATCTTAATCCTATGTATGATCCTAATCCTCGAGTGATATGGCCCTCTGTAGCTCCACAAAGTTTGGTATGTGGTATTACATTTCTCTTTGATAGAATTAACCATAAACAATAATCATACACGAACTACCCTGAAAAGTACACATTTGTATGAATATGACTACTGTTAATTCAGAAATTATTGCTAGGTTTTTATTAATGTAAATATTGCGACAAGGTGAGTATCGCAATAATAAGAACTCGCATTTTGATAACTAAAACATAGATTTGTATGTAGATTTTTCTGAAATCACAATAATTAAAATGGCATTCTTGTCCATTTTTGAAAAATCGCAAAAATAAATGCATGCAATTATTTCTGAATTTACAATATAATAAAGTGTGATAACTTCTGTTTTACATGTTATAAATTCAGAAATTATTAAAGGTAGATCAGGTGTCTTTTACTGAGCATCTTTTCTGGGCATGCTGCAAAAAGACTCTTTTGGTTTATATAAATATAAAATATTTTACAAATTATCATTCAATATACAATAAAAACATAAAAATATGAAATTTAAAGATTAAACTATCAAAATTACCCATAGTTAAGTGTATTTAAAATTTTAAGAAAAAAATCATTTAAAAATCAAGGGCAGATAATTATACTTAAAGTGATGTGATTATAAAAGTTTTGTCAAGATTTTTAACCAATTCTATCGTTTAATGTTTCCTCAATAAGGAAAAATTAAGTTTCTCCTATTTAACCTATATAGAATAACGGTTATTTCGTTTATTTCAATGTATTATAACGAGAGAAAAAAAGTTCTGTGACTCCGTGTTTTTATATTAAAATTTGAGAGAAAGTTGACCCAGATGTCTTTTACAGAAGTTTAAGAAAAATCTATTGTCGAACATTTAGACACCCCAGCTACCTGAATGCGTGCATTTATTATTGCGAGCAAGTCACTGATTACCGGTAAAATGTGAGATTTAATTGATGCCATTAGGAAAGTTTTGTGAAGAAGATCACTACTGAAATTATGAATGCGAGCTTTTATTATTGAGAACCTGATACTGTCATATTTTTACAGGAATAAAAACATTGCAATGATTCCTGAATTTACAGTAAATAAACACTGATTATAACATAAAAAGCATCATAATTTCTCCTACAAGGAAGTCCTTAGTTATGATGCATTACACCAAGTTCTGAATAAATCTCTGTCAAATCTGTAGTCACTGTTAAATTCAGTAGAATTATTTGATTTATAATAGCAACTGTCTTCTGTTTGACATATTGTAGTTTAAAAAAGCAAATTTTATTTTGACATTTGATTCGTCTGTGTTTTTATATCATAGGGTTGCTATCTTATTAACTCTCATTACTTTTATTCATATAAAGTCAGTTACACGGGTGCTACATGTGGAGCTGGATTTTCTTACCCTTTGAATGTCACCTTGTGTACTCTTGTTATGTCAAAGGGTTGCTATCTAATTTATGTATATCTCTCATTAATTTTATTCATATAAAGACAGTTACACGGGTGCCACATGTGGAGCAGGATTTGCTTACCCTTTGAATGTCACCTTGTGTACTCTTAATTGTTATGTCAAAGGGTTGCTATCTTATCTATGAATATCTCTCATTACTTTTATTCATATAAGGTCAGTTACACGGGTGCCACATGTGGAGCTGGATTTGCTTACCCTTTGAATGTCACCTTGTGTACTCTTGTTATGTCATAGGGTTGCTATCTCATTTATGTATATCTCTCATTACTTTTATTCATATAAGGTCAGTTAGACAGTTGCCACATGTGGAGCTGGATTTGTTTACCCTTTGAATGTCACCTTGTGTACTCTTGTTATGTCATAGGGTTGCAATCTCATTTATGTATATCTCTCATTACTTTTATTCATATAAGGTCAGTTAGACAGGTGCCACATGTGGAGCTGGATTTGTTTACCCTTTGAATGTCACCTTGTGTACTCTTGTTATGTCATAGGGTTGCTATCTCATTTATGTATATCTCTCATTAATTTTATTCATATAAGGTCAGTTACACGGGTGACACATGTAGAGCTGGATTTGCTTACCCTTTGAATGTCACCTTGTGTACTCTTGTTATGTCATAGGGTTGCTATCTCATTTATGTATATCTCTCATTACTTTTGTTCATATAAGGTCAGTTAGACAGGTGCCACATGTGGAGCTGGATTTGTTTACCCTTTGAATGTCACCTTGTGTACTCTTGTTATGTCATAGGGTTGCTATCTCATTTATGTATATCTCTCATTACTTTTATTCATATAAGGTCAGTTAGACAGGTGCCACATGTGGAGCTGGATTTGTTTACCCTTTGAATGTCACCTTGTGTACTCTTGTTATGTCATAGGGTTGCTATCTCATTTATGTATATCTCTCATTAATTTTATTCATATAAGGTCAGTTACACGGGTGCCACATGTGGAGCAGGATTTGTTTACCCTTTGAATGTTACCTTGTGTACTCTGTTGTTATGTCATAGGGTTGCTATCTCATTTATGTATATCTCTCATTACTTTTATTCATATAAGGTCAGTTAGACAGGTGCCACATGTGGAGCTGGGGTTGTTTATAAGGTCAGTTAGACAGGTGCAACATGTGGAGCTGGATTTGTTTACCCTTTGAATGTCACTTTAGTATCTTCCACCTCTTTTTTACACAAATCATGCATTTTTATCAACTTTTATTTATGTTTTTGCAGGTGTTGTGGTCTGGGTTATACCAGAGATCTATAATTGACCAATCAAAGCAGCAAGTCAGTAAAATAAGAGAGTATGACAAGGAATTAAGGTCAAAGGTCACCAAACTTAGGAGGTAACCATACTTACTACATGTAGTGATGTTTTTAGCTCAATGTGAGCATGTGAGCCTATGCCATCATTTGGCGTCCGTCGTCGTCCGTCGTCTGTCGTCGTTGTCTGTCGTCGTAAACTATTTAAAAAATCTTCTCCTCTGAAAATACTGGGCCAAATACCTTCAAACTTTAAGTAAATGTTCCTTAGGGTATCTAGTTTATAAATTGTATCCAAAGTTTGATCCATCGACAAACATGGACGCCATGGATAAATATAGAACATAGGGGTCAAATGCAGTTTTTGGCTTATATCTCAAAAACTAAAGCTTTTAGAGCAAATCTGACATGGGGTGAAATTGTTCAATTAGTCAAGATCTATCAGCTTTTCAGACGAATCGAACAACCCATTGTTGGGTTGCTGCCACTGAATTGGTAGTTTTAACAAAATTGTGCAGTTTTTTGTTATTATTTTGAATATTATTATAGATATATATAAACTGTAAGCAGCAATAATGTTCAGCAAAGTAAGATCTACAAAAAAGTTAATAAGACCGTAATTGTCAGTTGACCCCTTCAGGAGTTATTGCCCTTTAAAGACAATTTTACACAATTTGTTCATCAAGTTTGCTAACATTTAATAATCTTCTCCTCTGAAACTACTGGGCCAATTACCTTCAAACTTTAACTAAATGTTCCTTAGGGTATCTTGTTTATAAATTGTATCCGAAGTTTGTATCCATCGACAAACATGGCCGCCATGGCTAGAAATAGAACATAAGGGTCAAATGCAGTTTTTGTCTTATATCTCAAAAACTAAATCTTTTAGAGCAAATGTGACATGGGGTAAAATTGTTTAATTGGTCAAGATCTATCGGCCCTGAAATTATCAGACGAATCAAACAACCCATTGTTGGGTTGCTGCCACCGAATTGGTAGTTTTAACAAAATTTTGCAGTTTTTTGTTATTATTTTGAATATTATTATAGATATACATGTATATATAAACTGTAAGCAGCAATAATGTTCAGCAAAGTAAGATCTACAAAAAAGTTAATATGACCAAATTTGTCAATTGACCCCTTAAGGAGTTATTGCCCTTTAAAGACAATTTTACACAATTTGTTCATCAAGTTTGCTAACATTTAAAAATCTTCTCCTCTGAAATACAGGTGAGCGATTCAGGCTCTTGAGAGCTTCTTGTTTGCTTTATTTTGTTGTTTTGTGAAAACTGCAGAAATTTTGATACCAATCAACCATTAAACATGACTACCATTGACTAATAAAGTAGAAGATTGATGGCGAATAATGATACAGTATTTATGGCCTTTTTGAATTCAGCTCGATGATTGCCGAAACGTTACCATCAATTAAAATAGGGAAAAATGACAACATAATTAATAAAAAGTTCTGATAATTACTGGAAAGTTTCAATTGCAACCAGGCTAATAAAAGTGGAACACCCTCAGGGCTTGACATTACCGTTTGTCTGATTGTCTGGGACAAGTAAATGCAGGTGTCGGACAAGTTGAATCAACATATTGGGTGGGACAAGTGAATATTCATCAAATTAAAACTTATTCCCTTTATTGACCTACAGTTATTGAGTTTACATTTGTTATACAGAGTTGTATAACATAATTATCAAACTAAGTACATTGGTTTGCAATCATTCAATCATTAATTGGCTTCTTTGACAACTATATATTGCTGGCATGGTAAACATGCTTAAAGGTAATCAAATTTCTATTTCCTAATGTTATATAGCATTAGCGTAATACAAGACTTATTGCATCATCACTTTTCATTTCTCTTGGATTTTACCATTATTGCAAGCATGCATGATAATGGAAGTCAATTTCCATTAAAAAAATATTGACAAACAGCATATTTTGGATACTTTTTAGCTCACCAGGCCCAATGGGCCAAGTGAGCTTTTCTCATCACTTGGCGTTTGTTGTCCGTCGTCGTCGTCGGTTAACTTTTACAAAAATCTTCTCCTTTGAAACTACTGAGACAATTTTAATCAAACTTGGCCACAATCATCATTAGGGTAACTAGTTTTAAAGAATGTGATCGATGACCCCGCCTGCTAACCAACATTGCTGACATGGCTAAAAATAGAACATAGGGGTAAAATGCAGTTTTGGCTTATATCTCTGAAACTAAAGCATTTAGAGCAAATCTGACAGGGTGAAAATGGTCTATAGGTCAAGATCTATCAGCCCTGAAATTTACAGACGAACGGAACAACCCCATTGTTGGGTTGCTGCCACTAAATTGGTAATTTTAAGGAAATTTTGCAGTTTTTGGTTATTATCTTGAATATTATTATAGATAGAGATAAACTGTGAGCAACAATAATGTTCAGCAAAGTAATAAAATAAGTCAGCATAACCAAAATTGTCAATTGACCCCTTAAGGAGTTATTGCCCTTTATTGTCAATTTTTAACAATTTTTCTTAAATTTTTGTAATCTTTTACAAAATTTGTTTCCACTTAATCTAGCCACAATTTTCAATAGGGTATTTTGATTGAAACATGTATCCGATGACCCTGCCATCCAACCAACATTGCCGCCATGGCTAAAAATAGAACATAGGGGTTTACTATAGAAGTCTGTGGGAAAATTGTAAAAAAACAATTTCAAATGGTCACAACTTGAAAACTGATTTAAATAATGATAAGGATCTTCAGTAACTATTATAAGACTACAATGGGATAACCTGCTTTTAATTTAACTACTGGGCCAAATTAAACCAAACTTGGTCTCAATCATTATTGGGGTATCTAATACTATTTATTATGATTTTAACCTTATTTTATATGATTTCCCAGACCACAGTAGATACAGGTGAGCGACACAGGCTCTTGATAGCCTCAACTTAACAGTTAAAGGATAACCTTGATAATAACTAGTGTAAACAGAAAGTGCCCCACAGATGCATGGGTTAATGATGTGGCATTACTAGACAGAAAATTATGTGTCCAGGACTCATGTGCATACTTTAACAAGAAAACTGAATTATATATCAAAAAACATAAAAATGGAATATTGCAAACAATAAATTAATTGTGTCTAAAGCGATTGCCTTGATTAATATTCATCAGGGACGCTTGAGAAGTCTAGAGTTTGTACATGATCTAATGAATGTGTCAGTATGTAAGGACACTTACAGCATTGTTTATTTTTTTCATTTTGATTCAGACAAGTGACTTCAGAAGTTGAACAAGTTGATTTTCTTGCAACTTGCCCGAATGGACAAGTTAAATAAAAAATGATTATGTCCCTTATAAAGCTCCTCTAGGTTTATAGAAGATCACCCAACCTTCTTCAAATATTTCTGCCTGTAAAGGAGCAAATTGCTATTGATTAATTGATTGATTGATTGTTGGTTGTTATTGCTGATAATATCTGAATGCTGTTAATTTATTTCAGACAACTAGCCTCATTAGAAAGAGAAGCACTAGGAGTTGGACTGATTCTTCCCTCAGAACTTGGTGTTGATTGTATACCAGAATGAGGTCAATATTCAGGACAAACTTGCTGGACTAATTTTATGAAAATTGTATAGTCTGTAACTTACTGATATATAAGAGACTTCACGTTCCATTTTGTCTTAACATACTGTTTCTTTTGTTACCATGGTTATATTATACACATTAATCAGTTTTATTAAAGTTGGTCACTGAGAATGAATTTTTCGATGATCAATTTATTTTATTTTACATGGTAGATTAGAAGTTATTATTATAAAGAATACCACATTACTGCAATTTAAAGTCGTATAATAAGTTTAAAGTTCAGGACTGTGCATTTGAATAATTTGAACTTTATGAAGGAATATAAATATTTTCCAGTGACCAAACTTTTTTAGACAATATGTGCAATATTTAATTGTTGATGTTATCATGTTTATGTATGTACAAACTGTGATAAGTAATAAAGTTTATGATGCTTTGTTAAACTGTCATTGATCCAATCAGCGACAATTAAGTGGTGGCCTGTTAATTCCAAATGGGTCCTTGATTCTGCTAGCAACAGTCAATTAAGTGGTGTCCTGTAGATTCCAGATTTGTCCTTGATTGTGCTAGCACCAGACAATTAAGAGGTGTCCTGTGAATTGCAAATTTGTGCTTGAGTCTGCTAGCAAAAGACAATTTAGTGGTGTCCAGGTAAACCCCACAGCTCTTTCTCCTTGATAATGCTATAAATTGCAACAGACAATTAAATGGTATCCAGTAAGACCCTAAAGCTGATCAGTGATTCTGCCAGGCTACAAATAATTTGGTGGTGTCCAGTTAAACTCAAAAGCTCGTTCTCCTTGATTCTGCTATGCAGCAGACAATTCAATTGTGTCAGTTGAACCAAAAAGGTTGTCCTTGATACTGCTAGGCAACAGACAATTATATTGTGTCAGTTGAACCAAAAAGGTTGTCCTTGATACTGCTAGGGAACAGACAATTCTATTGTGTCAGATGAACCAAAAAGGTTGTCCTTGATACTGCTAGGCAACAGACAATTCAATTGTGTCAGTTACAACAAAAAGGTTGTCATTGATACTGCTAGGCAACAGCCAATTCTATTGTGTCAGATGAACCAAAAAGGTTGTCCTTGATACTGCTAGGCAACAGGCAATTCTATTGTGTCAGTTGAACCAAAAAGGTTGTCCTTGATACTGCTAGGCAACAGACAATTCAATTGTGTCAGTTGAACAAAAAAGGTTGTCTTTGATACTGCTAGGCAACAGACAATTCAATTGTGTCAGTTGAACCAAAAAGGTTGTCCTTGATACTGCTAGGCAACAAACAATTCTATTGTGTCAGTTGAACCAAAATGGTTGTCCTTAATACTGTAAGGCAACAGACAATTATATTGTGTCAGTTAAACCAAACAGGTTTACCTTGATACTGTAACAGGCAACAGACAATTTCTGCATACAATTCAATTGTGTCAGTTGAACCAAAAAGGTCCTTGATACTGCTAGGCAACAGACAATTAAATTGTGTCAGTTGAACCAAAAAGGTTGTCCTTGATACTGCTAGGCAATAGACAATTCTATTGTGTCAGATGAACCAAAAAGGTTGTCCTTGATACTGCTAGGCAATAGGCAATTATATTTGTTTCAGTTGAACCAAAAAGGTTGTCCTTGGTACTGCTAGGCAACAAACATTTCTATTGTGTCAGTTAAACTAAACATGTTATCCTTGATACTGTAACAGACAACAGACAATTTCTGCAGACAATTCAATTGAGTCAGTTGAACCAAAAAGGTTGTCCTTGATACTGCTAGGCAACAGACAATTATATTGTGTCAGTTGAACCAAAAAGGTTGTCCTTGATACTGCTAGGGAACAGACAATTCTATTGTGTCAGATGAACCAAAAAGGTTGTCCTTGATACTGCTAGGCAACAGACAATTCAATTGTGTCAGTTGAATCAAAAAGGTTGTCCTTGATACTGCTCGGGAACAGACAATTCTATTGTGTCAGATGAACCAAAAAGGTTGTCCTTGATACTGCTAGGCAACAGACAATTCAATTGTGTCAGTTACAACAAAAAGGTTGTCATTGATACTGCTAGGCAACAGCCAATTCTATTGTGTCAGATGAACCAAAAAGGTTGTCCTTGATACTGCTAGGCAACAGGCAATTCTATTGTGTCAGTTGAACCAAAAAGGTTGTCCTTGATACTGCTAGGCAACAGGCAATTCTATTGTGTCAGTTGAACCAAAATGGTTGTCCTTGATACTGATAGGCAACAGGCAATTCTATTGTGTCAGTTGAACCAAAAAGGTTGTCCTTGATACTGCTAGGCAACAGACAATTCAATTGTGTCAGTTGAACCAAAATGGTTGTCCTTGATACTGATAGGCAACAGACAATTCAATTGTGTCAGTTGAACAAAAAAGGTTGTCCTTGATACTGCTAGGCAACAGACAATTCAATTGTGTCAGATAAACCAAAAAGGTTGTCATTGATACTGCTAGGCAACAGACAATTCAGTTGTGTCAGTTACAACAAAAAGGTTGTCCTTGATACTGCTAGGCAACAGACAATTCTATTGTGTCAGATGAACCAAAATGGTTGTCCTTGATACTGCTAGGCAACAGGCAATTCTATTGTGTCAGTTGAACCAAAAAGGTTGTCCTTGATACTGCCAGGCAACAGATAATTGAATTGTGTCAGTTAAACCAAAATGGTTGTCCTTGATACTGATAGGCAACAGACAATTCAATTGTGTCAGTTGAACAAAAAAGGTTGTCTTTGATACTGCTAGGCAACAGACAATTCAATTGTGTCAGTTGAACCAAAAAGGTTTTTCTTGAGATACTGCTAGGCAACAAACAATTCTATTGTGTCAGTTGAACCAAAATGGTTGTCCTTAATACTGTAAGGCAACAGACAATTATATTGTGTCAGTTAAACCAAACAGGTTTACCTTGATACTGTAACAGGCAACAGACAATTTCTGCATACAATTCAATTGTGTCAGTTGAACCAAAAAGGTCCTTGATACTGCTAGGCAACAGACAATTAAATTGTGTCAGTTGAACCAAAAAGGTTGTCCTTGATACTGCTAGGCAATAGACAATTCTATTGTGTCAGATGAACCAAAAAGGTTGTCCTTGATACTGCTAGGCAATAGGCAATTCTATTTGTTTCAGTTGAACCAAAAAGGTTGTCCTTGGTACTGCTAGGCAACAAACATTTCTATTGTGTCAGTTAAACTAAACATGTTATCCTTGATACTGTAACAGACAACAGACAATTTCTGCAGACAATTCAATTGAGTCAGTTGAACCAAAAAGGTCCCTGATACTGCTAGGCAACAGGCAATTATATTGTGTCAGATGAACCAAAAAGGTTGTCCTTGATACTGGTAGGCAACAGTCAATTATATTGTGTCAATTGAACCAAAAAGGTTGTCCTTGATACTGCTAGGCAACAGACAATTCTATTGTGTCAGTTAAACCAAACAGGTTATCCTTGATACTGTAACAGGCAACAGACAATTCAATTGTTTCAGTTGAACCAAAAAGGTCCTTGATACTGCTAGGCATCAGACAACTCAATTGTGTCAGTTGAACCAAAAAGGTCCTTGATACTGCTAGGCAACAGACAATTCAATTGTGTCAGTTAAATCAAACAGGTTGTCCTTGATACTGCTAGGGAACAGACAATTCTATTGTATCAGATGAACCAAAAAGGTTGTCCTTGATACTGCTAGGCAACAGACAATTCAATTGTGTCAGTTGAACCAAAAAGGTTGTCCTTGATACTGCTAGGGAACAGACAATTCTATTGTGTCAGATGAACCAAAAAGGTTGTCCTTGATACTGCTAGGCAACAGACAATTCAATTGTGTCAGTTACAACAAAAAGGTTGTCATTGATACTGCTAGGCAACAGCCAATTCTATTGTGTCAGATGAACCAAAAAGGTTGTCCTTGATACTGCTAGGCAACAGGCAATTCTATTGTGTCAGTTGAACCAAAAAGGTTGTCCTTGATACTGCTAGGCAACAGACAATTCAATTGTGTCAGTTGAACCAAAATGGTTGTCCTTGATACTGATAGGCAACAGGCAATTCTATTGTGTCAGTTGAACCAAAAAGGTTGTCCTTGATACTGCTAGGCAACAGACAATTCAATTGTGTCAGTTGAACCAAAATGGTTGTCCTTGATACTGATAGGCAACAGACAATTCAATTGTGTCAGTTGAACAAAAAAGGTTGTCCTTGATACTGCTAGGCAACAGACAATTCAATTGTGTCAGATAAACCAAAAAGGTTGTCATTGATACTGCTAGGCAACAGACAATTCAGTTGTGTCAGTTACAACAAAAAGGTTGTCATTGATACTGCTAGGCAACAGACAATTCAGTTGTGTCAGTTACAACAAAAAGGTTGTCCTTGATACTGCTAGGCAACAGACAATTCTATTGTGTCAGATGAACCAAAATGGTTGTCCTTGATACTGCTAGGCAACAGGCAATTCTATTGTGTCAGTTGAACCAAAAAGGTTGTCCTTGATACTGCCAGGCAACAGATAATTGAATTGTGTCAGTTGAACCAAAATGGTTGTCCTTGATACTGATAGGCAACAGACAATTCAATTGTGTCAGTTGAACAAAAAAGGTTGTCTTTGATACTGCTAGGCAACAGACAATTCAATTGTGTCAGTTGAACCAAAAAGGTTGTCCTTGATACTGCTAGGCAACAAACAATTCTATTGTGTCAGTTGAACCAAAATGGTTGTCCTTAATACTGTAAGGCAACAGACAATTATATTGTGTCAGTTAAACCAAACAGGTTTACCTTGATACTGTAACAGGCAACAGACAATTTCTGCATACAATTCAATTGTGTCAGTTGAACCAAAAAGGTCCTTGATACTGCTAGGCAACAGACAATTAAATTGTGTCAGTTGAACCAAAAAGGTTGTCCTTGATACTGCTAGGCAATAGACAATTCTATTGTGTCAGATGAACCAAAAAGGTTGTCCTTGATACTGCTAGGCAATAGGTAATTCTATTTGTTTCAGTTGAACCAAAAAGGTTGTCCTTGGTACTGCTAGGCAACAAACATTTCTATTGTGTCAGTTAAACTAAACATGTTATCCTTGATACTGTAACAGACAACAGACAATTTCTGCAGACAATTCAATTGAGTCAGTTGAACCAAAAAGGTCCCTGATACTGCTAGGCAACAGGCAATTATATTGTGTCAGATGAACCAAAAAGGTTGTCCTTGATACTGGTAGGCAACAGTCAATTATATTGTGTCAATTGAACCAAAAAGGTTGTCCTTGATACTGCTAGGCAACAGACAATTCTATTGTGTCAGTTAAACCAAACAGGTTATCCTTGATACTGTAACAGGCAACAGACAATTCAATTGTTTCAGTTGAACCAAAAAGGTCCTTGATACTGCTAGGCATCAGACAACTCAATTGTGTCAGTTGAACCAAAAAGGTCCTTGATACTGCTAGGCAACAGACAATTCAATTGTGTCAGTTAAACCAAACAGGTTGTCCTTGATACTGCTAGGCAACAGACAATTCTATTGTGTCAGTTAAACCAAACAGGTTCTCCTTGATACTGTAACAGGCAACAGACAATTTATGATGTCCGGTTAAACCCTAATGCTCGTTCTCCTTGATTCTGCGTTGCATCATATGATTTGGTGGATTTGCAGTAAAACTCAAAGCTCGACATTGATTCTACCAGGCAACAGACAAATTGAAGGTGTCCAGTAAAACCCAAAGTAACGTCCTGTTTGATTCTGCTTGGCAACTTAAAATAAAAACACAAATATCAGCACACTTAATAATCAATAATTGTAAAATGATAAACAAGTGCAGTAATCTGATATGACAGTAGTTTTCCATTCGTTTGATATGTTTGAGCTTTTGATTTTGCCATTTGATAGGGGACTTTCTGTTCTGAACTTTCCTTTGAGTTCGGTATTTTCATGCCCCCGCCGTAGCGTTTTACCCTTGTCCGTCCGTACGTACGTCCCAAAATTGGTTTCCGTTCTCTAACTTGAGTTTGCCTCAACCAAATGTTATGAAACTTATACACAATGCTTATTACCACAAAACACAGATCAAGTTGGAATTGTGGTGGCGTCACTTTAACTGTTCTAGAGTTATGCCCCTTTATAAATGGAAAAATTGCAAAATTTTTAGTTTCCGTTCTCTAACTTAAGTTTGTCTCAACCAAATGTTATGAAACTTATACACAATGCTTATTACCACAAAATACAGATCAAGTTTGATTTTAATGGTGTCACTTTTACTGTTGTAGAGTTATGCCCCTTTACAAAAGGAAACAATGGTGAATTTTTCGTTTCCGTTCTCTAACTTAAGTTTGCCTCAACCAAATGTTATGAAACTTATACACAATACTAATTACTACAAAACTCAGATCAATTGCAAATTTGGGTAGCGTCACTTTTACCGTTCTTCGGTCATGTCCCTTTATAACTTTATATGATATGCAAGCGGGGGCATCATCTGTGTCCCATGGACACATTCCCCATTTATTTTTTTTTTACTTTTTATAAAAACTGAAGTATAAAGATAATTATAATATTATACCTTATCGAAACCATCAGGCAAAGTTGACCTTAGAAATACTTTTAGGTCTCATAACAAGCTGTTAGAACAGGATATTATAACTTAATTTGACACAGGGAGATACTATTAACCCTCTCAAAAACATACATTTGATACAATTTATGTAGAAGTATTTTAAGCTTAACTTAAACTTCTAAAGTAGAAAGAATTTCATATATTAATCATTTCTTTAAAAGTGACATTCCCAAAAAAAAACAAATAAATATTTGCTATGAACATTGTATTTTATCAGTAAAACACACAGTTAAAGCATTTAATTCTGAATTTAGGTCAATTTTATCACAAGACACTCATTATGATGTAACCAGACTGTAAAGTTCGCCTTCAATGACATTTGAATTTTTTAAAAACCTGTCGAGTATCGGTGTTCTTTGTAAAACTAGCCTTTGAAGGACAAATTGTTTTATTGAAAAACACAAAATGCGTATGTTATCAACAGATGCAATACTACAAAGTAAAATATATCTTGTAATCTTATAATACTGTATAGAATGATACATTATAATATATTATCTATTTTATTGTTCATGAATGCAAAATAGTGATTTAAATATTACATTTCAAATGAATTGTTCGTTGATATGTAATATACTTGTAACTCAAACAGTTCACAATTTGGAACATCAAACTGTCGTTAATATAAAACACTAGATTCTTTTTCTGAGTGTATTTAAGTATTTAAATCAGTCAATGTTTTTATTAATTTCCGTCTGTACGAATGTGTTTAATTTGTTGTATAAAATCAAACCTGCTATAAAGGTCGCCCCTATTAAACAAAACCTGATTTGTATAGTCATCCGATTCTTGTCCCGTTGTAGTTATGTACGTGCATGTTAACCTCAATTCATAGGCCACCTTCTAATAAGGTCATGTTTATTGTGAGAGAAAAACAATACCTTATCACAACCCTCAGGCAAATGTGGACGGATAGCTAACATTGGGCTTACAGTACATATCTGATGACATTACTTCATTCCTTACTTGTGTAGTAGTGTCAAGAGGAAAGTATTGGTGTTTGTCAATGGGCTTACAGTACAAATCTGTTGACATTACTACATTCCTTACTTGTGTAGTAGTTTCAAGAGGAAAGTATTGGAGTTTGTCATTGGGCTTACAGTACAAATCTGTTGACGTTACTACATTCCTTACTTGTGTAGTAGTTTCAAGAGGAAAGTATTGGTGTTTGTCATTGGACTTACAGTACAAATCTGTTGACATTACTTCATTCCTTACTTGTGTTGTAGTTTCAAGAGGAAAGTATTGGAGTTTGTCATTGGGCTTACAGTACAAATCTGTTGACGTTACTCCATTCCTTACTTGTGTAGTAGTGTTAAGAGGAAAGTATTGGAGTTTGTCATTGGGCTTACAGTACAAATCTGTTGACATTACTCCGTTCCTTACTTGTGTAGTAGTGTTAAGAGGAAAGTATTGGTGTTTGTGATTGGGCTTACAGTACAAATCTGTTGACATTACTATATTCCTTACTTGTGTAGTAGTTTCAAGAGGAAAGTATTGGAGTTTGTCATTGGGCTTACAGTACAAATCTGTTGACGTTACTTCATTCCTTACTTGTGTAGTAGTGTTAAGAGGAAAGTATTGGAGTTTGTCATTGGGCTTACAATACAAATCTGTTGACGTTACTTCATTCCTTACTTGTGTAGTAGTGTCAAGAGGAAAATATTGGAGTTTGTCATTGGGCTTACAGTACAAATCTGTTGACCTTACTCTGTTCCTTACTTGTGTAGTATGATCAAGAGAAAGATATCAGTGTCTGTCATTGGGCTTACAGTACAAATCTGTTGACATTACCTCGTTCCTCACTTGTGTAGTATGGTCAAGAGAAAGATATACGTGTCTTTCATTGGGCTTACAGTACAAATCTGTTGACATTACTACGTTCCTCATTTGTGTAGTATGGTCAAGAGAAAGATATCAGTGTCTGTTATTGGGCTAACAGTACAAATCTGTTGACATTACTCCGTTCTCACTTGTGTAGTATGGTCAAGAGAAAGATATCAGTGTCTGTTAATGGGCTTACAGTACAAATCTGTTAACATTAATCCGTTCCTTACTTGTGTAGTAGTGTCAAAAGAAAGATATCAGTGTCTGTCATTGGGCTTACAGTATAAATCTGTTGACATTACTAAATCTTACTTGTGTAGTAGTGTCAAGAGGAAAATATTGGTGTTTGTCATTGTGCTTACAGTACAAATCTGTGGACATTACTCTGTTCCTCACTTGTGTAGTATGGTGAAGAGAAAGATATCAGTGTCTGTTATTGGGCTTACAGTACAAATCTGTTGACAATACTCCGTTCTCACTTGTGTAGTATGGTCAAGAGAAAGATATCAGTGTCTGTTATTGGGCTTACAGTACAAATCTGTTGACATTACTCCGTTCCTCACTTGTGTAGTATGGTCAAGAGAAAGATATCAGTGTCTGTTTTTGGGCTTACAGTACAAATCTGTTGACATTACTCCGTTCCTTACTTGTGTAGTAGTGTCAAGAGAAAGATATCAGTGTCTGTCATTGGGCTTACAGTACAAATCTGTTGACATTACTCAGTTCTTAACTTGTGTAGTATGGTCAAGAGAAAGATATCAGTGTCTGCCATTGGACTGACAGTACAAATCTGTTGACATTACTCAATCTTACTTGTGTAGTAGTTTGAAGAGGAAAATATTGGTGTTTGTCATTGTGCTTATAGTACAAATCTGTTGACATTACTAAGTTACTTACTTGTGTAGTATGGTCAAAAGAAAGATATCAGTGTCTGTCATTAGGATTTCAATTAAAATCTGTTGACATTACTCCGTTCCTTACTTGTGTAGTAGTGTCAAGAGAAAGATATCAGTGTCTGTCATTGGGCTTACAGTACAAATCTGTTGACATTACTAAATCTTACTTGTGTAGTAGTGTCAAGAGGAAAATATTGGTGTTTGTCATTGTGCTTATAGTACAAATCTGTTGACATTACTAAGTTACTTACTTGTGTAGTATGGTCAAAAGAAAGATATCAGTGTCTGTCATTGGGCTTTCAATTAAAATCTGTTGACATTACTCCGTTCCTCACTTGTGTAGTATGGTCAAGAGAAAGATATCAGTGTCTGTTATTGGGCTCACAGTACAAATCTGTTAACATTAATCCGTTCCTTACTTGTGTAGTAGTGTCAAGAGAAAGATATCAGTGTCTGTCATTGGGCTTACAGTACAAATCTGTTGACATTACTAAATCTTACTTGTGTAGTAGTGTCAAGAGGAAAATATTGGTGTTTGTCATTGTGCTTACAGTACAAATCTGTGGACATTACTCTGTTCCTCACTTGTGTAGTATGGTGAAGAGAAAGATATCAGTGTCTGTTATTGGGCTTACAGTACAAATCTGTTGACATTACTCCGTTCTCACTTGTGTAGTATGGTCAAGAGAAAGATATCAGTGTCTGTTATTGGGCTTACAGTACAAATCTGTTGACATTACTCCGTTCCTCACTTGTGTAGTATGGTCAAGAGAAAGATATCAGTGTCTGTTTTTGGGCTTACAGTACAAATCTGTTGACACTACTCCGTTCCTTACTTGTGTAGTATGGTCAAGAGAAAGATATCAGTGTCTGCCATTGGACTTACAGTACAAATCTGTTGACATTACTCAATCTTACTTGTGAAGTAGTTTGAAGAGGAAAATATTGGTGTTTGTCATTGTGCTTATAGTACAAATCTGTTGACATTACTAAGTTACTTATTTGTGTAGTATGGTCAAAAGAAAGATATCAGTGTCTGTCATTGGGCTTTCAATTAAAATCTGTTGACATTACTCAGTTCCTTACTTGTGTAGTAATGTCAAAAGAATAATATTGGTGTATAATTCATAGGGCTTACAGTACAAATCTGTTGACACTACTACATTCTTTTCTTGTGTAGTAGTGTTGAGAGATATTCTTTTGTTATTCACCGTTACAGATATAGGCAATGGGCAAAATTAAATATAAACTAATTCTTGAGTAAAATGTGCAGAATAAATGGCAAAAAAAAAAAGAAAATAGAAAAATAGGGCAAAAAAATAAAGAATAGAGAATAATGGGTTGCTAAAACATAAAGAGCAGAGAATAATGGGGTGCTACACTATAAAGAACAAAGAATAATGATTTGTTAAAACATAAATAATGGAGAATGATGGGGTGCTAAAACATGAAGAATAGAGAATAATGGGTTGCTAAAAAATAAAGAACAGAGAATTAATAGGTGCTAAAACATAAAGAATAGAGTAAATCGGTTGCTAAAACATAAAGAACAGAGAACAATGGGTTGCTAAAACAAAAAGAACAGAGAATGATGGGGTGCTAAAACATAAAGAATAGAGAATAATGGGTTGCTAAAACATAAAGAACAGAGAATAATGGGTTGCTAAAACATAACGAACAGAGAATAAGGGAAAACTAAAACATAAAGAATAGCGAATAACGGGTTGCTAAAACATAAAGAACAAACAATAAAAGTGTGCTAAAACATAAAGAATAGAGAATAATGGTAAATAATAGGTTGCTAAAACATAAAGAACAGAGAATAATAGGGTGCTAAACCGTAAAGAACAGATAATAATAGGGTGCTAAAACATAAAGTACAGAGAATAATGGTAATTATTGGGTTGCTTAAACATAAAGAACAGAGAATAATGGGTTGCTAAAACATAAAGAACAGAGAACAATGGGTTTCTAAAACTTAAAGAATAGAGAATAATGGGTTGATAAAACATAAAGAACAGAGAATATTGGGTTGCTAAAACGTAAAGAACAGAGAATAATAGGGTGCTAAAACATAAAAAATAGCGAAAAATGGTTAATAATGCGTCGCTAAAACATAAAAAACAGAGAATAATGGGTTGCTAAACCATAAAGAAGAGAGAATAATGGGGTGCTAAACCATAGAGAACAGAGAATAATGGGTTGCTAAAACATAAATACACATGATAATGGGGTGCTAAAACAAAAAGAATAGAGAATAATGGGTTGCTAAACCATACAGAACAGAGAATAAGGGAAAACTAAATCATAAAGAATAGAGAATAATGGGGTGCTAAAACAACAAGAACAAAGAATAAACGTGTGCTGAAACATAAAGAATAGCTAAAAATGGTTAATAATGCGTCGCTAAAACATAAAACAGAATAATGGGTTGCTAAAACTTAAAGAATAGAGAATAAAGGGGTGCTGACCATAAAGAACAGAAAATAATGGGAATTTAAAACAACAAAAAATAGAGAATAATGGGATACTAAACCATAAAGAACAGAGAATAATTGGTTGCTAAAACATAAAGAACAGAGAATAATGGATTGCTAAACCATAAAGAACAGAGAATAAGGGAAAGCTAAAACATAAAGAATAGAGAATAATGGGTTGCTAAACCATAAAGAACAGAGAATAATGGATTGCTTAACCATAACAAACAGAGAATAAGGGAAAGCTAAAACATAAAGAACAGAGAATAATGGAAAGCTAAACCATAAAAAACAGAGAATAAGGGAAAGCTAAAACATAAAGAACAGAGAGTAATGGAAAGCTAAAACATAAAGAACAGAGAATAATGGGTTGCTGAACCATAAAGAACAGAGAAAATGGGGTGCTAAACCATAAAGAACAGAGAATAATGGGTTGCTCAAACATAAAGAATAGAGAATAATGGGTTGCTAATCCATAAAGAACAGAGAATAAAAGTGTGCCAAAACATAAAGAATAGAAAATAATGGTAAATAATGGGTTGCTAAAACATAACGAACAGAGAATATTGGATTTTTAAAACATAAAGAACAGAGAATAATGGGATGCTAAAACATCTAACACTAACCCTTACTCTAACCCTAACCCTAACCATAACCCTAACCTAATAATGAACAGAGAATAATAGGGTGCTAAAACATAAAGAACAGAGAATAATTGGTTGCTAAAACATAAAGAATAGAGAATAATAGGGTGCTAAAACATAAAGAACAGAAAATAATGGGTTGCTAAACATAAAGGACAGAAAATAATAGGGTGCTAAAACATAAAGAACAGAGAATAATTGACAAAACATAAAAAGAATAGAGAAAATGACCTAAAAAATTAAAGAATACAGAAATGAAGGACCCCCATCCAGATCCTCAATTATAACAGTTAGGTTTTTAATTTTCTTTTCGATACAACTTAAATTTACACAATTTTCTTTGTTCTGTGCATTATTATGCCATGATTTTGTGCTTAACACTCTAGAATTTCACTTTGTAATAATTGTAAAGAGTGATACAAATGAATGCACGTTGCTTCCTGCCACTGCTTCCTCCATTTTTAACAACTGCTTTCCTCGAAATCTAAATAAAAAATAAGATGACTCAAATGTTTGCGTTATTTCGTAAAGGTTCGCGTTATAAGTAAACGCTAACATAGGAAGAAGCATAAAAAAGTTTGCATGGCGCTAAGACTTTTTCGTACAAAACAGTATTAAAGTAGATCTTTTGTTATCGGTTCAATAAACATATATTGCATTGCATTGATTGGTATTGTATTACATACTAGATACCCGTATGTAGAAATGACTTGTCGACAATCGGTAATGTTTATAAAGGAAACGAAAATGGAAATTCTTTTTAACCAAGAGGACTATTTTTAAAGGTAATTTTAGTTAGTTCTGTTGAATATATGTTATTTTACTTTGACAGTCATATAAGTATCGTAAAATCTATATATGTGTGTTACATTAAATGACCTTTAGGAGAAGAAAATAATATTGTAGATTTTCGTGAACATGGGGGGGGGGGGGGGGGGCGTATCAGGGATGCATCTTATGTTGAAAAATGTGTTTTTAGTTCTTTTTTTTTTATTCGGAATATTTACTGTTTTGATATTGTAGCACTAATTTCATGATACACAGGCCTACAGAATGGGTCATTTACCTGAATATATTTTGTAGGATTCAATTTGAAAAATGTAAAGCAGTCTAAATTGTAAATGCTGCTATGTCTCAACTCCGTGGTACACGATGTGTTCGATTAATACATGCAAAATTCATTTGACAAATACAATGTTTCGCAACGAATCGTACAGTATAAAAAAGTGTACCCGCTTTTATCAGTCATTCAGTGACAAGGTCGTGCATTTTTTTTACATTTGCCTATAAAAATATCAAATATTTAAAAGACCTTGCAGTAAGAAATGAGTAATACAGCAAAGAATATATTGACGCAAATATCCGAAGAATAAATATTGGAATTTCCTTAATATTTATATTCTGTTATGTCTCAACTCCGTGGTACACGGTGTGTTCGATTAGAACGCGTCAACGTCCGGATTCTTTTGTATCGGGGTTATACAGGGGTGTTCATGGGGAGATCAACAGCTTTTAAAAATGTTTTAAGCATTTACGGCAGTGATTTTCAATCATGTCCAAGATGTACCCAGATGTCAATATCGTCGAAATCGGCAATGTCGACACGATATCCATTTTTGCTTAAGACACCCATGACAAACCCAGACATACCAGATGTCGATATGTCGGAGGCAGGTTAACAGTCGTTTTTATAAAGACTGATATGTCGGATGTTACAATGGACATTGCGATGGAGTTTACAGAAAGACTTAACTTATTTGGACTGAGTAAACCTTGAGGAGTATAGGGATACTATGGAAAATATTTTGTGCCCTTCAAAGAAACAGAAAACAGTTTACATTCATAGTTTAGAGTGGTAAAGATCTTATAACAAACATTATCATTTTTACATTGGATTTGTATTTATATTTTGATCATTATATATGTTCAAAATATATGTCCAGGATTTTTCAAACGAGGGGGCGGCGTTATTTGAGAAAAGGGAATCTATCTACTACCGACGAGTGGAAACAGACCTTTTCGTAATTTAGGAATCAGCGACACTTGAACTATTGACGTAATACAACAATCACTTTTCCTTTGTGGCGTCAGACATTTTCTATTGTGACATCAATTTTTTTTCGAGAATCAAAGGCTATGTGATGTCCAGTAATGACAGACAAAAAGCGATAAGGGAGGCCCCTCTGGGGGGTGTCCAAGTAATCACATAATCACAATTTTTTTTGCCGCAATATGAATCACATAATCAAAAACCCCATGAGGAGGCTCATTTTATAAGGTGTATTTAGAGCGGGATTTTTTTTTAACGTTTTTATAATCATATAAATCTTGAGAACAATGAGAAACTGTTTTGACGATCAAAGTGTAGCGTACGCCTTCTTCGTACCCCTGGATCAACCAGTACGACTGCAACCTGTCTTACTTTAAAAAAATCCTATCAGAAAAATTTCCGGAAACAAGTCCTGAAACGAGTTGTATATTATACAAAGTAGATAGTTTCCCGCCGCCTGTCAAAGTATGTTTCCTGCAACGATTGTGAAAGAAATAGTAAGAATAGACGGTTTTTGTCAAACATACTCAAAGATATATCCAATATGTTGTGAATACACAAAGAAGTATGTTAAAATAAGACGTGCAAGTTGAAATGCTGGTCCAAACTGGTGCAGTGGTGGTCCTAGTTCCAAACAACAGTAAAATATACACATGTAATACTAAATAGTCATAGTTTACAAGCAGTGGCGGATCCACTGACTGCCTAAGAGGGGGCCCGCTTCCAGTCATGCTCCAGTGATTCCCTAAATAACCAAGTTTTTCCAACAAAAAGGGGGGAGGGCGGACCCCATGCCCCCCCCCCCCCCCCCCCCAATCCGCCTCTAACTAGTATACATGTTCTAGCATTCCACAGGGTCCAGTATTCGGACCCATTCCAAATGGCAAATACCCTACATTTTTCCCAATTTTGGGAGCAAAATTCCCAAACGATCTCAAAATTTATTTTCATCTTTATCATGTTTATTATTCGTGACAGCGATGTTCATTTTGTTCAACCGCTAGCTTTATGCCGAAAATCGCAAACAAGTAATATGTAAATTCGAGTAAAAGATATCGTATCTGGCTGACAAAAACAACATTGAAAAACAATGGATGCCATAAACCGGAAATGAAGACAATTACAATACCGGGTCAGATTCCGGGGGCGGATTGGGGTAATTCCGGGTTTGCCGATCAAATACAATAAACAATAATAATTCCAGGCAGGTGACAAAATACATGTTGATGATGAAATATAAACAATAGAATTGAAAACCAAAAGATATATGGCAAAAAAAAAAGCAGGAAATATTTTATACAGAAATTCAAAATTACTTTTAGTTCACAAATTTTCATGTCAAAATCCAATAAAATGTGACAGTAATTTTCCTAATCATTAATAAATGTTGATATTACATGTAGATGTTTTTATATTGTAAACATATAACTACAATTCCAAGAGGTAATTTCTTCTCAATTTTGAAGGGCCAGTAAAATTCTGGATGTTTCTTACTTTATTTTCACAATGAAAGATTACTTTTAATGAACTAAACATACTAAATCTCAAATCTGGTATATTTGCTGTTTTTCCAATTTCATTGAAAAGCGTGTGAAAAAATTCCCAAAACTGGCCAGGGTCCTCTTTCTCAAATACCCAGAAAAACCCCTGGTATATCATTTACTACCCAATAGGGTCTTGCACGTGACAGTCTGTACAGAGACAGTTCACAAATTGCACAGAGTATCAATTGCACTGGCTACAATAACCTTGAAACCAATGTCAGTGAAATATAACACTGTATACATGTAGTTATTGTTACGTTGGACATTAATTTTGGAATGCTAGGCTGGGTTAGTAAATGATTAATTACAAATGTAAAAATACTATTTGTGTTTACGGTTAAGTTTGTTATTGTTACGTTAGATTTATTAAAATTTAAACAGACTTTTAGTTTTTTGCTGAATTCTCAGATATATGCTCGATAAAAATGATAAAAGTTATTATTATTATTGTTTCTATTAGTATTATTGATATTGTTCAAATAGTTTTTAAGTATTTATTGTTTTAATATATGTTCTTCAAGAAAATACTACAGTTTAGTAATACCAAAGGTGAAGAATAGAGTTCAATGGTTCAATGTTTAGAAGAAAAGTATTCACTTCTATGTATTTAACTGCACATTACAGCATCACTCGTTTGTCTTTAATTGTTCCACCAAAAATTTGTAAAACATGCACCCAAGAGCACCTATTAGATGTGCTGAGGCTGCCATTGAAAAACAATAAAGAAATAATATAAAGAAAAACAAAGGATATGAAGTATCCATTTGTGACACAAAATCAGTACATGCACAGCAAAAAATCACACACGAAAAGCAAAGGAACAGTGCTTTTATTGTTGTTCTTAATCTCATTGTCACAGTGAGCATGGTGAGGCCTTCAACACAAAATGTTGTATGATATGTATGCAATATTGTACCATTGAATTGTTTATGAATAAGAATTTTCCAGTTGTATATTAATGTACATTTCACATGTTTTATTATTTGAGATTTCAGAGGTGAAATTCAATAAGGGGTTACAATTGCTTGCCACACAAAAACATTCTTTAATTTCATTTGATGTTCCAGTAATAATCATGATAATTATGAATCAATTGTCAGGTCTAAAAAAAAAATGTTTGATTAGGGTAACCTGTACCTATCTAAAAAAAACTGCTTACCTTATTTTTTTTTTAGCATTGTGCGATAACTATTGTCATAGGGCCATCATAGAGTACTATTAATGTTGGAATACTTGCTAAAAAATAAAAATGCCTAGACCTTACCCCACCTAAATGTTGTGGACATGTTACCAGAACCAAACAATTTTTTTGTTTAGGCCTCACTGAATCTGCATTTATGTAATATTTTGTTTTTGTGTCGAAAAGGGAAACCATTTTATTCAATGTTTCAAACATAAGTGTGTCGAAGATTTCCGGTAAAGGAACTGCACCAATAATTTTGCCATCACTTTGGGACCTTCTCTGCCATAATCATGATAATCTTGTTTGCCGTCAAAAACTTAAAAATCTTCTCATCTGAAACCACTGGGCTAAATGTTATCAAAATTTACCTGAATGTTCCTAAGGGCATCTACATTTGTAGTTTACAAATTGTATCTGTTGATTTGATCCATTAACAAACATGGCTAATGATGCTAAAAACAGAACATAGGGATAATATGCAGTTTTTGGCTAATATTTCAAAAACTAAAGCAGATAGAGCAAATCTTTCTATCTCCTGCAAAATTTTCCAAAAATTTTACATCACATTTTGGAGTTTTTGCCTCTGAAATGACAACTTTTAGTAAATTTTGAGTTTTTGGTTTATATCTTAAAAAACTAAAGCAGTTAAAATCAAATTTGACAATTTGGAGGTCTCGGTTTATCTTCTGTGGATTTTTTAGAAAAATTGTTTATCATTTTTTTCGAGTTATTGCCCCTGAAATGTCAATAATTTGCTGATTTCTTAGTTTTTGAAATTTTAATAAGTAAAAACAACCAAAATAAGATCTACAAATCATCAACTTAGACTGAATAGTCAAATGACTCCTTACAGGAATTGTATTCCATAAATGATGCAGTATCTATAGAGAAAAAGGTTTCTTGAAAATGTATTTCTAGGTCATTAATGTCATACATCATGAAGGTTGTAAATCTATGACCTCATAAATATGCATGAAATAAACACAAAGCAATCTCATAGTCACAGCCAGGCCTTCAACTAGGAATGTTTTATAATATGTATGCAGTATTGTATCATTGAATTATTAAGAAAATCAACTTGTCCGACCTCATAAATCACTTGGCCGAATCCAGAATTAAAAATCTAGGATATTAATAATGTGCAAAGTGACACTGGGCTTTAAGTATACCTGATGAAGGGAGTAAGTTGATGTGTTATATGAATTAGAAGACAAAAAACTATCATCAGTACTAGACCTACAAAATGCCACTTAAGAAGATCTACAAACAGGCAAAACTAACCATTATAACTGATTGCAATAAACATGATAAAGAAAAAAGAAAAAATTCAAAATGGCATATTTTTTACCAGGTGAGCCATTGAGGCTCACAAGAGGCTCTTGTTATTTGTTGATATATTTTCCCATCGTATTCAGGTGTTGCTACACTACACATGCTCATTTTTTCACTTTTGTACACAATTATTTCCTTCAATTTGTGTTGCAGAATATACATGTTCATCCAGTCTTGCAAAAACTATTTGTTCTCAGCTCTTATAGGCCAGGATATTCATTTTGAAAATCCTGCCCCCCACCAAACCCCACCCCCCAAAAAATGACATGATTGTCACCTTATACCAATGAGAGAACTATTCACCAGAGGCCAGATAGTGTAGATTTTGTATCAACAGAAAATCATATGGCCTCCAACAATGAGCTAAACTCTTATCCCTGTTGTGATTCTGTGTCTAGAGTGATTTTGTTATTTGGCTACCCGCAGATAACCATTCAGTACACAGAATATGAAATGAGATTTAGTGTAAAACCCATACCACAAGCTATAAAAGACAGACATAAGAAAATGTAAAACAATTCACATGAGAAAACCCAACATCATGATTTATTGTTTTTTATGAGTTTTAACAGATGTATAACTACGCTGACTGGTGGAGCAACTACTTTGAAGTTTGGTTTGTCAAAATAGTCATAGGCCTGTTCAACTGCACTTAACAGAGCAGCTCGAGAAAGATTTTTGATTAAAAAAAACTAACTTGTGTCATTCTCGAGATAAATCGGAGGAGTTTAACATAAAAGTTTGCAATACAAGCGGAGGAGTTTAACATAAAAGTTTGCTATAAAAGCGGAAGGTTTGGCTAGCCACAAAACCAGGTACAACCCACCATTTTTTCTTAAAATGTCCTGTACCAAGTCAGGAAAATGGCCATTGTTATATTATAGTTCGTTTCTGTGTGTATTGCATTTTAGTGTTGTGTTTCTGTTGTGTTGTTGTTCTCCTCTTATAATTGATGTGTTTCCCTCAGTTTTAGTTTGTAACCCGGATTTGTTTTTTGTAGAGCCTTCGACTGTTGTAGAGAAAGCGAGACATAGCGATCCTACATTCAGTCGTTGTCATCGGCGGCGTCCACAAATATTCACTCTGTGGTTAAAGTTTTTGAAATTTTAATAACTTTCTTAATCTATCCTGGATTTCTACCAAACTTGGACAAAAGCTTGTTTATGTTCATAAGATAATATCCAGAGGTAAATTCTGTAAAAAAAAATCCAATTTGTCCGTATTTTACTTATAAATGGACTTAGTTTTTCTGCCAGGAAACATTACATTCACTCTGTGGTTAAAGTTTTTGAAATTTTAATAACTTTCTTAAACTATCCTGGATTTCTACCAAACTTGAAAAGAAGCTTGTTTATGATAATAAGATAATATCCGGAAATAAAATTTGTAAAAAGAAATTCCATTTTTTCCGTATTTTACTTATAAATGGACTTAGTTTTTCTGCCAGGAAACATTACATTCACTCTGTGGTTAAAATTTTTGAAATTTTATTACCTTTCTTAAACTATCCTGGATTTCTACCAAACTTGGAAAGAAGCTTGTTTATGATCATAAGATAGTATCCAGAAGTAAATTTGGTAAAAAAAGATCCATTTTTTTCTGGATTTTACTTATAAATGGAATTAGTTTTTCTGCCAGTTAACATTACATTCACTCTGTGGTTAAAGTTTTTAAAATTTTAACAATTTTCTTAAACTATCTTGGATTTGTACCAAACTTGGACAGAAACTTGTTTATGATTAAAAGCTAGTATATAGAAGGAAATTTTGTTAAAATTTTGTTCCATTTTTTCCGTATTTTACTTATAATTGGACTTAGTTTTTATTCCAGTTAACATTACACATGTTACATACAGTCTGCAGTTTAAGTTTTTAAAACATTTATTAGATTCATAAACTATCCTGGATTTTTACCAAACTTGGACAGAAGCTACTTACAATCAAAAGATAGTATAGAGAGGAATGTTTTTATTATTTTTTTCCTCTTTTTTGTTGAGCCTGCGAATAACAACAAAAGTAGGCGAGACACTGGATTCCGCGGAACCCTTACTAATTTTTTCTCAATCGATTTATGAATTTCGAATAGCGGTATACTACTGTTGCCTTTATTTAGACTGGAAAATGGAATTAATAAACCGTGATATGTTTATCGTCTTTCAGGTAAACATACCACATTTGTAGCCAGGGTGTGAGATGCTGACAAAGTTCCCCCTTTGTGAAAAACAAAAATATGATTAACGACGTATAAAGTGGAAATTCAGATTAAAAAGTTTGACTTTTAACATAACCGTTAGAGTGACATGACCAAAATGACTCCAAGTAGAGATAGTCTGGCTAACGTTAAGAGCGACATGACCAGAATGACTCCCAGTAGAGATAGTCTGGCTAATAAACATTAATAGAGTGACATGACCAAAATGACTCCAAGTAGAGATAGTCTGGCTAAAAATGTTAGAGTGACATGACCAGAATGATTCCCGGTAGAGATAGTCTGGCTATTAACGTTAAAGTGACATGACACAAAATGACTCTCAGTAGATATAGTCTGGCTATTAACGTTAAAGTGACATGACACAAAATGACTCTCAGTAGATATAGTCTGGCTATTAACGTTAAAGCGACATGACCAGAATGACTCCCAGTAGAGATAGTCTGGCTATTAACGATAGAGCGACATTCTTTTTTTATTCAAGATTTTTCAGAATTTCAAATTTTTTGGTGTGATATTTTTTTTCCGAAAAATTTTCCATTTTTACATTGATTATTTCTGATTTATATATAAAAGCAACGCATTTAGATTTTTTATTTTGGGCCCTGTTTTTAAAATTAGTCCATATTAAGGTTTGAATTGTCCAAATTTAAACATTGTTTGATATCGACTAAAATTAAATTTTTGGTGTTTTTTCTATATGCTGAATCTAACCACGTTGTTAGATTTTAGATATAAGACCATACTAGGTAAATTAAATGTCCCATTTCAAATTTTTAAGATCTTTGACCACATTTATTCTGTGTCGGAAACCTATATTATAACAAAAATTTGATCACAATCCAAATTCAGACAGTATCAAGCTTGAATATTGTGTCTAAACTTGCTCCAACTGTTCAGGGTTCGACCTCTGCGGTCATTTTAAGCTGCGGTCAGCGAAGCATTTTATTGTGTTTTGGTCTGTTTTTCAAGTACTTTAAGCAACATGTCAACTATATCTGGGGTATGGAATGATTGCAAGGTATACATGTCTGTCTGGCAGGTATCATGTGACCTTGACATTATTTTCATGGTTCATTGTCAATGTTAAGTTTTTCGTGTTTGGTCTGTTTTTCAATTATCGTAAGCAATAGTTCAACAATATTTGGTGTATGGAATGGTTGTAAGGTATATATGTTTGTCTGGCAGGTATTATCTGACCTTGACCTCATTTTCATGGTTCATTGGTCTATGTTAAGTTTTGTGCTTTGGTCTGTTTTTCAAGTACTTTAAGAAATATTTCAACTATATTTGGTGTATGAAATGGGTTTAAGCTGTATATGTCTGTCTGGCAGGTATCATCTGACCTTGACCTCATTTTCATGTTTCATTGGTCAATGATAAGTTTTTTTTGTTTTGGTCTGTTTTTCAATATTATAAGCAATAGGTCATCTATATTTTGTGTATAAAAAATTGTAAGGTGTATATGTCTGACAGCATTTATCTGACCTGAGTTTCTGTGATGCTTGTTAGTTCAACCTTCATCTTTAGACTTTCAACATAAAATCAGCGGTCAGTAATTCAGGCGAGACATTTCAGCGTGTGCACTCTTGTTTTAATTTTTTCCATGCTATTATGAATTATCATAAAAACTCTTCTACTGAGCTTTTTATGGAACTATGGAAGGTTTAGACCCTTCTTTTTACATTTATGACAATTATATACAAATTCAGAGAAAGTTTAAACGCGCGCGAGGTTTAGATAAATGTGATGTAAACTAAATTTGATCTATTTTATACTTTCAGTTTGAAGATCTATTTGTATTTAGTCCGGTCAATTTTATTACTTAGTATAGGTAAGT
The DNA here is from genome assembly GCF_021869535.1 of Mytilus californianus. Lineage (NCBI taxonomy): Eukaryota > Metazoa > Mollusca > Bivalvia > Mytilida > Mytilidae > Mytilus > Mytilus californianus. The sequence goes on from NW_026262670.1 coordinate 7,444,742, forward strand.
GAACATAATAGTCAAATTGGATTGGAATGTTTAATAATTTAGTCTATCAAATGATTTACAATGTTAATGTGAATATTAAAATTCTAAAAGGGGAGATAATCAAGAGCTAGCTGGTTCGTTCTAGTAAGGAGCATTACACCAGTGCTTTTTATTTTTTTAACAGGATTAACATTATTCACTCTGCATAGTCAGCTATAAAAGGCCCGGAAATGAAAAATGTAAAACAATTCAAACGAAAAGACTAACTTATGTACGAAAAACAAATATGATATACAGCAACACAAGACTTCCACTGAGTTACAGGCTCCTAATATTGGAAAGTCACATATAGAATGTGGCAGGATTAAATGCACGGCTTCATGATACGATGAATTGAAGTTTGTTCTTAGCCGTTATAAGGCTTGGCTTTTAGAATTCCCGGTGAAGATATTTTTAATAATCCAATACAGCTATTTCTACAGTAATAACTTCAGATTGTGACGATGGAAATCTTCTTGATCAATGCTAATTGACAAAGTTTGAACATTCTGTTGGGTATTTTAATTTAATTTGAGATGATTAAGCATGTTACTCGTACCTCACATATGTATGTTAATTCCATTCACATAATTTGCATTTCCCGGTTTTTGAGTCGGAATTTCGTCTTAATTATGAGAAAACCTTGGACGATGGAAGTGGCATATATACGCAATATTAAATAAAAAATGAAATAATGAAGTAAACAGTAAAATTTAATCAGCTTATAATTGTTCCAAATACATACATGTATGATAATTATGTTTACTTTAGATCTTGCCGCAAGCTGATAGACAAGTTGTATTTGTACTAATTAATTTTTAACCGGATTTTCGAAGGAAATATCGGTTATTAAAATGGGGATGTACGGCGGGAGGCTGGGCGGGCTGACGGGCGGCTGCCAAACAGAGTCAGCACAATAACATGAAAACGCTTTAATAATTTTTTTCAAATTTAAATATGTTGTTTCCTGGGACTTAATGAAGGTCTAGTTCACTTTTCAAGATTTTAGTATTTCTCCTTTTTGAGTTATCGTCATTTCTAATATCCAAAAGTGGAAATTTTAAATATTTTACTCTTGTTATCATGTTATGATTTGTCTTATCTCACAATAAAAATTGAAGTGACAGAATTATTTGAAAATTATCTATTTCCTAAGTGGTAATGATTATAGGCTATATCATTAGACATTTGGAAGAGTATTACATTATTAATTATTATATATGTAATGTTAGAGTACTATTTTAAACCATAGTTCTGTTCAATTAGATATTAGAAATATTTTAGCATATGATAATGATTTATTTTCATTCTTAATTAGATCTTGGAAATATTTTAGCATATGATAATCATTGGAGTGACAGATTTATTTGAAAATTTTCTGTTTCCTGATAAGATCTGTAGGACTGTATATATAAAGTTTGAAACTTACTAGTAGGACTGTATAAATGAAGTTTGAAATTTACTGTTCATAATTAGACATTTTGTAAATAATTAGGTGTCCCTAAATCATATATATTCTTACCCCCACCCCCTTCAATTTGACAATGTGCTTTTATCTTGTAAACGGTCGAGATCCCCACCCCTAAACCATATATATTCTTGTATGGGACAATAAAACAAGTAAAATGAAATATTGGGATAGTCCTCGGGTTCACCCCTACCCCCCTTTTTTATGAAAACTTGTAACCGGTCAAGATCCCCACCCTGAAACCATATATATTCTTGTATCTTACAATAAAACAAATCAAATGAAATATAGGGGAAGTCCATTGGGGTAACCCCCACCCCCTTCTGTTTGAGAACTTGTAAACGGTTCAGATCTTCACCCCTAAACCATATATAATCTTGTATGGGACAATAAAACAAATCAAATGAAATTTAGGGGAAGTCCCCTGGGATAATTCCCACCCCATTTTTTTTTTTTTGAACTTGTAAACAGTCGAGATCCCCACCTTTAAACCATTTTTCTTCTTGTATGTTACAATAAAACAAATCAAATGAGATAAAAGTCGAGTCCCCTGGGGTCACCCCCACCTTCTTCCTGTTTAAGAACTTAGAAACGGTTGAGATCCAAACCACATAACCATATATATTCTTGTATGAGGGGAAGTCCATTAGGGTAACCCCCACCCTCCTTCTGTTTGATAACTTGTAAACGGTCAAGATTCCCACCCAGAAACTATATATATTCTTGTATGGGACAATATATCAAATCAAATGAAATATAGGGGAAGTCCACGGGGGTAAACCCCAACCCCTTCTTTTTGAAAACTTGTAAACGGTTGGAATCCTCAACCCTAAACCATATATATTATTGTATGGGACAATAAAACAAATCAAATCAAATTTAGGGGAAGTCCATGGGGGTAACCCCCACCCCCTTTTTTTTTTGAAAACTTGTAAACAGTCAAGATCCCCACATTGAAACCGTATATATTCTATTAGTTAGATAATACAACATCCAGGTACAAAGGGTCCTAAATTAAACTTTTGTTTAATCAACAATTGAATTCTTGGGTTCTTCGATACGCTGATTTTAACAATGTTTGAGTGTTAAATCGTATCTAATTTTAGAGAACTTAGTCATCACTGGTTGTTGTTATTATATTATTGATTTTAATTTGAAAAATTACATCATATCTAATTTTATAACACTTAGTCATCACTTCACTGGTTTATTGTTTACAATCATATCTATTTATCCAGTTTGAGTTATTTCCCTTTGCACAGAAATATATGGATCAAAATTAAATTGTGTTTCAATTCAACTTAAATTAAATATATATAGGGTTCTTTCAAATGCTGAATCTAAACCTGTAAAATATTAGATTTTTGGGCCCAGTTTTCAAGTTGGTCCAAATCAGGGTCCAAAATTAAACTTTGTTTGATTCACAAAAATTTTGGAAGGGGTCACTCCAAAACCTAACAGACTCATACTGTTTACTGGTTATGTTTTAATATTATATTTTCAAGTTTCCCGGGATCTTGTACCACTACCGGTGACATGACTACACATCAATTGAATTGTGAAGAATTTACGCAAATGCATAAGTTTCCTTTCAGTAAAGTTGCATATTTCAAGATTTTTTTATTCTTGATTTCATATATTTTTGTTCAAAATGCTTTTGTAACTTTTTAACCTGCAAAAATACAAAAGTCTCTCGGTTGTACCTAACTACCGGTGGGAAGATCTGAAACCATAAATGGGAGGTCACGGCTAATTTGAACTTCTGCTTGGAGATAATCAACGAATAGTTTTTACATTCAAAATACCATAACACCAATGTTTTTATAGTAAACAAGACACAAAGAATGTGATGACATCATTACAATGTTATTTGACTTCAAAAATAGATTGGTTGAACTTAAGTATTGAACTTGGTGCTAAAGGAACAAGAAATGTGAAATATATGTTAATGAGACAGCAACCCAACAAAGCAAGAATGGAGATGTGTAGAGGTCAATATAGTCAACAAATAGAAAATAACCTTATATGACAAGGTCTACATTTTCATTAAGCTGGCCATAAAATTTAGGAATTATTCATGTTAAAGATATCACTGCACGAAATCCTCGATTTACGTACCTATGCAAATATTTGGTAAACCTATTTAGGTGTTAAGCTTTGCATATGCTTTACATTTATTTGCAGGTGTTTGCCATTTCTTTACACATCGTAAATGTTAACATTTAACAGTGTTTCCATACTACAGGACAGTTTTTAGAGACCGCGGTTTACATATCATGCAAACAACTATTCAAAACATGAATAAATTGAAGTAATTCCAATATTTTGTATACGTATATAAAGTAACCGAAAATATCAACATTTAAAGGGGTCCATAAAACTTGAGCTTTGCCATGTATTTACACCAAGATAAATTTTGATATTTGTTACGGTCGCAAATAGTTGTAAAGTTTTTGTGGAGAATAACATTCAAATACCATAAGAAAAGAGAATATGCAAAAATCTTTACGTAGTGTGTAAATGTATTTGGAAATAAAGATATTTATTCATTTCGTTTCACGTATGGAAAGACATGTCATTTCTAAAATTTTACGGAATTTTATAACCTTAACAATTCAAGAACAAACATTAATATTTGTGTGGGAATAAAGAGACAACAAATATATAATAAACAATTATGTTTACATTGCTAAATGATGGATATGAAATGCATGTGGAGGTTATTATTTGCAAAAGTTACACCCCATAAAGAATACACAATAAAGACACATGTTTACAAATATTTACTGGTATAGTGCAGCTTTGTAAACATCCAATTTTGCAATATATTTCGCAGGTATGCAATGATTTGTTGCACTGCATTGCTTTGTATACTTCGGGCAGGTATAAATAAATATTATATATATAATTTGTTTTTCTTTAAATGCCGGCTCTATGCATAAATAGATGGGGGATATTAATTTATCAATATTTTTCAGTATTGTCTCGCATTTTTTTTCTGTCGTTTGGTAAATACTCCTTCTAATTGCCTTTAAAACAAATTACCTAGTAAGTTTTGTTCTTCTTGGAAATGTATATCTTAAATGCTGCAGCTGAGTCTATCATGGATTTTTTTTAGTTAGATTAAAATTTTCCGAAAAAAAATATAGAAATAAATTAGTTCAAATGACTATATATTATATTGATATTGTTATACTTACATTTTTAATAAAAAAAATTTTTAATTTTCATTTAATTTGATTTGAAAGATAAACATCAATTGCATTAAATGAATTTTATAAAACAAAAGTCAATTTCTTTTGCGCGAAATTCCTAAAATTAGAAATGTACTAAAAGTTCGATTAAAATTTTTTATCCAAACTAGAATGAGCATGTCATTGAATAATATCGTTCACAAATGTTTGGATTAAATTCTAACTACACGAGTCGCATCCACTGAAAACTTTAAGAATGCAAGTTTACTACATTTACAGAGTATAGTCCAGTACAGAATGAATGATAACGTTTCAAATATCTATTATACCAATTGCAGTGCACAATAAGATAACAATAAATTGACCAATCATAATACAACTATGTGTTATTAGTGACATACTGATCCACAATTAACAAATCACAATCTACAGCAATATGACAAAATTATCACATTTCAAATTATGCAATAATTTAGTAGAACAAGGAGGTTGAATTTGGACCCCCATGGTTGGATTAGTATGGCTATTGTGTAAAGTCTATGAAATAAATGTTTCATTGTTTAAATAGCATCAAAAGGAAATACTTTGAAGCTTTATGTACGGTTCTAATTTAATTACCATATTTGTGAAAAATCATGCCCATTTAAAAAATTTAATAATTTGCAAAAAGTCAAGGTTCTTCTGGGTTTATTAATTTATTTTCAAAGCTGCTTTTTAAAAGTTCAGCTGATTCACTTTCATCCTTACAGGATAGCTTTATTATGATTAAAAGTTGTGCATCATTTTAATTATCTTCACACTATATCACAGTGTCGCATATGAATAGAATAGAATAGAATAGAATAGAATAGCTTATTCACCAAATTAGGGCTCTGGGCCCGTATGCATAAAGCTACTTAAGTTAAGATTTTCCTTAGTAAACACTTAAATTAAGGAAACTCCGCCCTTTTTACTTAAGTGGTATGCATGAAAAATCTTAAACTAAGTATTTCCTTAGTAAAATCTTAGTTGGTTTAAGTCACGCCCACAAAACTTAAGTGGTATGCATAAAACCCCTTATACTAAGAAAACTCCTAAGAGTATAACAGTCTCCGGGACAAGTTTGCACTTCCGCTGAGTGCAAAAGTTGTCACCTTAATTTTTGGAGTTAAGTCAAAATGAAGTTGATAACTTGGTTGGTATTGGTTCCCTGATATTTGTCTTAAAAAATTTTGGCTCTAGCACCACTGTTGAAAAAGTTATGCCCCTTTTTTCAACAATTTCCGCAGAGGAAAAGTCGTTTTCCTCAAGGGAAATCAAATTTCCCTAAAGGAAAAAGATTTTTCCTCAAGGGAAATTGTATTTTCTTCAAGGGAAAAAGATTTCCCTCAGGGAATTTGCTGCTTTAATATTTCCTTTGAGGAAATTTGCGGCTTCAAATTTTCCTTTGAGGAAATTATATTTCCTGTGAGGAAATTTGAGGCTTCAAATTTTCCTCTGAGGAAATACTTATTCCTGTGAGGAAATTTTGTCAACAGCAATTTCCTGTGAGGAAATTTTTGACAAACACTTTTCCTTGATGGAAAATTCAAGACCACAAATTTCCTCTAAGGAAAACATTGTTCTCCAAATTTCCTCTATGGAAATTTCTGTTATTCAATTTTCCTCTATGAAAATTTCATAACAGTAAAAACAGTATGAACATGATGAATATAATTTTTCCTGAGACTGAATAATTGATACAAAAGATAATTAAAACTTTAATAAAATGTTCACTGATGAGTAACATGACATACTAAAACAATAGGCTAGCTGTTTGAGACAATACAATAATAAGCAAAACGCTATGAATATCATACTATTTGTGATGTTATTAATATTGTGCTCATATTTGCAGATTAAATAAAATAACCACTTTTTATGTTAATTTAACTTTTCTTCTGTTTAAGCTGCTGTGTACAATTATTCAATCCCCTACATAAGAGTTCAGTGCATAAATAATTCCATCCACCAGACATCTTCCTTCAATTGGTAGAGAATACATTTTTACAATTTGTTCTTCAAACATCTTCCTCTGTATATTTGATATGACAGAGCTATGTACATGAATGGATAAAGCAGGTGTTTATTTCGACAACAAAATACTATTTTTTCTACATTTCTCCATAATCCTTCAGTGAATATGTAGGTTGTTGCAATTACACAATTGTGTTCTTGTGCATCTATGATTGTACTCCATTTTGTTTACAGCCATTTTGTAGAAATTTCCTGTTTTCTTTTTCCAGGTAAGTACACATTTCATTTCACATTAATCCAATAAGCACACAATGTAGAAAAGTATTAACCTTAAGTTTCCTCTGTATTGACCTGGTGATGATCATAAAAACCAAGAAGTCTCACCTATAAATACACAAAATATAAATTGAGAAAAAAACAGCAATATGAAATAAGCTTATTTTATCATGTTTAATATGAACATTTTGAGACTCTTAAATTTGATATTCTTACTAATCATGATTATGAGTTCTGTTATTTCAGTGCTTTGTGTCCACGACTTAATATCAGTCGTTTAAGTGGCTTGCAGTGATAATGAGTTGAGCCACTTGCAACAGTTTTTACAGTTTGTTCATATGTTGTGCTATTTGAACCACTGTCCTAGATTATGGTTAGGTGGAGTGCTCACAGACATGATTTTTTTAATAATTGTTATTGGCTTTGAACTACTTTGGATTGGTTAAATCTTTTCATGTTGGGGTCTTTATTGGCTGACTTATAAGGTATGGGTTTTCTCATTATCGAAGGCTGTCATTGGTCTTTAATTGCTTGCATCCACTTCATTGAACTCTGGTGGATAGATAACTCACATACCACATCTTCTTATTTTTATAATAGTCATCATTCAAGGGCAATCACTTTTATTATATAGAAGTGGTCTAACCATTTAGGCCTTGTTGTCTTCTGTTTATCTTGTTTTGCCGATCATTTCTACTGTACAGTTGTAATTGTTTATATTTTTCTTTATCTTCTATATTTCTTGCCCTAAACTTAAAAAAGGTAAAAACTATAATTTAATGACTATAACTATTATTATACATCAGTATGTGTTTTTCTATATACCATGATATAAAAAAGGAATGAAATATTTGTGCTATTTCATTTCACAGACTATTTGCCAGTCAACAGTTGCAAAGACATAACCACAGTCAATAGTTTAACAAACAAACATTCCCGTACTTTTTCATCGTGTTCATACTAATTTTTCAATCGACAACAATGACGTGATTAACTATTCTTCTATGATTTGTGTGCTTGACAACATTAAACTCTGAAATATTGTTAACGGTATAATCTGTATGTGTCTGTCGTCAAAATTTCAAATTTATATATCAGTGGCGGATCCAGGGGGGGGGGGGGGGGGGGGGTTCCGGGAGTTGGAACCCACCCTTTTTTTTGGACGATCAATGCATTTGAATGGGGACATATAGTTGGAACCCCCCCCCCCCCCCCCTTTATCCTGGGTTAGGAACCCCCCCCCCTATTATAAATTACTGGATCCGCCCCAGTATATTACTTACAGAAGCAATTAAAACAAGAGGCTCACAAATTGAATGTGGTCTAAGAACTTAAAAATTTCTAATTTACCTATTCAAACCATATCATTATTATTTGCTTTTATATATAAATCAGTAATAACAAAATTTTAAAGAAAACAAAAGGATAAAAATCCCACCCTCCCAATTTTTTTAACCCCCTTATGATTCAACACCCCAAACTCAATCCCAGTCTTCCCTATGTGGTATGGTACCTTGCAGTACAATTTCAGAGAGATCCATACACTTGAACACAAGCTATTGTCTGGAAACTAGAAAAATGCTTGTTTTTTAGCCCCTTTTTGGCCCCAAATTTCTAAACGTTTAGGGCAATTACCCCCAAACTCAATCCAAGCTTTCCCTTTGTGATATGGAACCTTGTAGTACAATTTCATAAAGATCCATACACTTACACACAAGTTATTGTCCTAAAACTAGAAAAATGCTTGTTTTTTGCCCTTTTTTGCCTCTTATTCCTAAAATTTTGAGGCAATTATCCCCAAAATCAATCCCAGCCTTCCCTTTGTGGTATGGTACCTTGCAGTACAATTTCAGAGAGATCCATACACTTGAACACAAGTAATTGTCTGGAAACTAGAAAAATGCTTATTTTTGGCCCCTTATTGGCCCCTAATTCCTACAATTTTGATGCAATTACCCCCAAAATCAATCCCAGCATTCCCTTTGTGATATGGAACCTTGTGGTACAATGTCAGAGAGATCCATACACTAACACACAAGTTATGTCTGGAAGTTACAAAAATGCTTATTTTTGGCCCCTAATTCCTTAACTGTTGGTACCATAACCCCCAAAATCAATCCCAACCTTCCTTTTGTAGTATTGAACCTTAAGGTAAAATTTCATAGAGATCCATTCACTTAAACTAAAGTTAGAGTGCGAAAACCAATGTGTCTTTGGACGACAACGCCAACATCATACCAATATTTTGACCGCAAAATTTTTTTGCGGTCGTATAAAAACTGCAAAGTTTCCTTAAAATTACCAATCTAGTGGCAGCAACCAAACAAGAGATTGTTAGATTCATCTGAAAATTTAATGGCTGATAGAACTTGACATAATGAACAATTTTACCTCACATAAGATTTGCTCTAAATGCATAAGTGTTTGAGATATAAGCCAAAAACTGCATTTTACTCCTATGTTCTATTTTTAGACATGACAGCCATGTTTATTGATGAATCAGAAAATAAAATACAAGCTTTATTCTAAATACCCTACGGATCATTCAGCCTAAGTTTGGTTGGAATTGGTTCAGTAGTTTCAGAGGAGAAGATTTTTTTAAAGTTAGAAAACATGATAAACAAATTGTGTAAAATTGTCGTTAAAGTGCAATAACTCCTTAAGGGGTCCATTGACAATTTTGGTTATAGAAACTTATTTGTAGATCCTACTTTGCTGAACTTTTTTGCTGTTTACAGTTTATCTTTATCATTAATTATATTCAAGATAATATATATACTGCAAATTTTCCTTGAAATTACCAATTTAGTGACAGCAACCCAACAATCATGACAATGGGTTATTAGATTCATCAGAAAATTTCAGGGCTGATAGAACTTTGAACACCTAATGAACAATTTACTCTGTGTCAGATTTGCTCTAAATGCTTTGGGTTTTGAGATAAAAGCCAAAAACTGCATTTACCCCTATGTTCTTATTTAGCCATGACAACAATGTTTTTTGATGAAACAAAAAACAAAACACAAACTTTATTGTAGATACCCTAAAGATCCTTCAGCTTAAGTTTGGTAGGAATTGGTTCAGTAGAGAAGATGTATGAAATAGTTTACACGCGACAAACGCCAACGGTTGACAACAGACAACGACGGACACCAAGTGATGGCAATGTCTCACTGTTCCTTCGGAACGATGAGCTAAAAAGGCAAATTTAAAAAATTGCGCTGGCTCTATCCAAAAAAGATTTTTACAGTGTAGTGTACTACTTTTGGGACAGGACATATTAGCATAATAGAAAAATCTATACGCTATATAACTTAAAATATGGACAATTTAATGTTTAAAGGCTCTATAAGTTAGTTTGACAACTTCAGACATACTAATATTTGACCTTTTCAAACTATACCAAATCACTACTTAAGGATGTTCGCTACTCTGTTTCAAATAACAAGCTTTTTAAAAGACTGTTATAAATTGAAAGTATATGAATAAAGAAACTAAAAAAACAGAAAAAATGAAGGGTCTGTGTGCTTGTTTTTTAAGATATAAGACATTAAAAATTTGGCGGGAAGTGATTCTCTCTAGATTTTTCATACACTTAACACTGGCACCTTTTTCTTTCAAAAGCTATGGAAAAATAAAAAGGATTTTATAAGATTTTCAAATATGGCTTTTTAATATGGGGGGGGGGGGGGTGGGGGGTGGGGGGGGGGGTGGTGGGTGTGGGGCCGGGGGGGGGGGGGGGAGGCTGATATAAAAATTCTTCATGTATATTTAAAAAGTTATTTGTATTTCAAAAGGAAAGAAAGTTACTTATCTGCTTATAGCATACCACATGAGTAGAACAAGGTCCCATTAGGCCATGCAAGACTGAATAACATTTAAGGTCAAAATAGGGCGGCAGTAACACATTTTTACATGTAATTGTATATGAAAAGGCATACACATAAGCTAGAGGAAATACAAATGTGTTTCTTTTTGGTAATTTGTAGGCTAAGGTGATATCATACAAGAAGTATGAGTGATTCTCAAACTAAAATAAAAAATTCCATCCCCCTACTTCATTGTACTTACTTTTTATGCATAAAAAATATAAATAAATAAATTTTGAAGTAATACATGGTCCACACTAGGGAATCTTTTTGTAAAAAATGAAAATCAATGGATGATAACTGTGTGCTTGGACTAACAATTAAGATTTCACATGCTGAAATGTCTCGTCAGCCCAATCTCAATCATTGAAATAAATTATTCTTTTTTTTTAAAGTCATATGGAAGCAGTCCAAATAATAATGACGCATTGCAAGGCTTTTTTTTTCTCTCTGACGCCGTAGGAAGGAGAAGTGAGTTGACATAACATGTTTGTTATCATGCGAAATAAACAGTAATGAGTATACCTATGATTGTCATCGTCACTGCAAATGGATCATTAATACTAGGGGGAATGGAACCAATAAATTGATCGGATCCGATATGAAGTTCCCAGTAACGGAGAACCTCTTACTTTGAGGTAATATTTTTAGTGTCGGTGGTCTCACAAATGAATCAGGGTGAATTGCAGGTACATTAATTAGCAGAGAATAGACAAGTATCAACTTGTTATTCATTATCTCGCAGTTATTTACGGTTAATTAGCTGTATATATCCCAAAACAGGTGCTCGGAGCCAGTACTAGTCTATGACTTTTAAGTAACAATTATATTTATATTCACAATCAGTGGCGGATCGAAGGGGGATGGGATCCGGGGGTTTGACTCTCCTTTTTGAGTTTTTGAGGGGGGAGGGGTAGGAGGGGTCCTGATCCCGAAATCCCGGGCTTAAAAAATGGAATCCAGAGGTCCCGAATTAAAAAAAAAATTAAATCTCGACATCCCGAAATTCGAAAAAAGAATTCCCGGATCCCGAAAGGATCAATCCCGAAATCCCGAGCTTAAAAACAGCCGATCCCGGCGTCCCGATAAAGGTCCTACCGGACAAAAAGTCACAGGATATAAAGTCACAAATTTGATAGGACAAAAAGTCACAGGACAAAAAGTCACAAATAATTTGTTGACAATTGTTTGAATATATAAGAGAAAGATCTTGAATTTCTTTTTATTACATATATTTGGACCCCCTTTATCCAGGCTGGAATCGCCCCTGATATTACATGTAAATCAAGTCCCAGGTTACTGTTAGCATAATAGCATAACGGTAATCACAAAGAGTGTGGTAATTTTTAAAAGGACGAGGATTTATAAATATACAATTCTTGAAGAGGGGGAGAGTGCACTTCACGGTGATCGAATAAAAAGTGCCTTGCACGTTATTTTCATCATCTTGTCTGAAACAGTCTGAATAATGAGCTTCAAGGCGAAGCGCGAAAACAATAAGTCATGTGAAATACTAATGACAAACACGTTGTACGGACAAACACTTAAATCCCTCGGTGTATGTCAAATGAATTATAGCGAGGAAAGGTAAATTTAATTTAATATCAAAACTAAATATTTGTTATATTTCGCTCCTGATTTCTCAAGAAATCATAGAATCAATAAATGTATAAATTTTAATTATCCATGTCTGTGTGAGATCCATTTCATGAGACCAAGGATTTCTATAAAATCCTTGATGTGACCCTTTATATATACAGTTTTCTATTTTCCCCGGAAAAAAATAAAAAAAAATATAATCTTTAGGGAAATAATCCGATTTTGTTGAATTATTTCCCTTCATAATTATGATAAATCCTTTTAGTTCTTCAATTTTAAATTAAAATAAATATTTCATTTTGATCTAACGACAAACTTTTTAAATTGTAGTGGCATGGTCAGTCAACTGATTAGTTGCATGTCTGATTACCAGTTTACTGGTGACCCAGTAATTTTCCATATGACAGTGGTGTGTACCCTTGGGGTGTGTATAACTTATTTTGAATACCTTAATTTTCTGGGGAACATCCTGTCCACGTGTAATACTTAGTATATATTGCAACAGATGACATTTAACAAATTTCTTTGTAGCATCGATGTCCATTTCATGTTAAACCACTCAAAATTTTCACAAAAAAGATAATATAATAAAATCAATAAAAAAAAAGATTAAAAAAACACTAGCAAATAAACTTCGCAATGAGTAAACGGGGATTTGTGTTTTAAAGGGCTTATTTCCAGTGGATATATTTCATACTAGATAATTAGACCTGAGATAACTTTTTTTGTAATATATATTTTATTATTTTCATATCATTCTCAAATCTCGATCATCTTAAATAAAGATGTACAAAAAATAATTTTGTTATAACTCATAAATATATGGTTAATCACAATTGTTACAAATTATAAAATGGTAAGTGCCACCGTCCGTTGCAAAACTACGATTAAATCTTTTAAATGAAAGACGCGTGCACTGCCTTCATCGGAACAGAGGAAAGTCCACCTAGTGTACATTAAAGAGTATCCGTTTGTTATGCTGAAAAAAAAGAGATCATCATAAACTTTTTAGCAGACCTTCTCGTGTAAAAAAAAACAAACTTTTAACTGAATTAAACAAAAAATTATCAAACAAAACTCATTAGAACACTCATAGTAACATTTTGTTTAGACCTGAGATAACTTATAGTAAGATTATTTATATAGAACAGTTAAAACAAAATGTCCGATCTGATACACGTACCTATAATGTACAAATTTTTGAACAGCTTCAAATATATGGCCTTATCATTGGTAATATATCATATTTGTATCAGTTATTGCTGAACGTGTAACCAAATTAAAATGAAAAAATAGGCTCGAAACCGCATTTTTTAAAGATATTTTTTTAAATCCCAAAATAGATAATAGCAGAGACATATACACATATGTGTATATATGTCTCTGATAATAGATATGCAGATTAAATTCCAGATGAAAAGATTAATAACTTTCTTTTCTACCGAAGAAAATATATTAACAAGGATTTAGGATATCACTAAATTATTAAATTCATCAATTTATTAAATTTGAACATGTGAACCAAACAACGAAAAAAATAAACGGGAAATTGGCTATACCTTTTTGGTATTAGCCATGAAGCCATGTATGTACCAGCCATTTTAACTTATTGTTTTCTTAACCTTTAAAGAATACATTTTAAAATGAACTACTTTATTTATAGTAGTTCAAGAAAAATATATATATATATATATATTAGATAACTCTTTCCTTTATATTCATTGGAACAAGAAGCGAATTCGTTAGCGAACTAGAGTAACTATAGAAATAGCGTCGTAACATGCAGGTCTTCTTCTGACCGGCAATAAATCCTTAGCACTATTGATAGTGGAACGTCCATTAGGCTGTGCTCAGCCATGTCCGAATGGGGACGTTGAATCCTTGCAACTGAACAACTCTTAGAGTGGACTGAAAGTAGCCTGGTATTAGGCCAATTTTCTGTCCCTCTTTTTTCATTGGCAGTCGATATTTTCCGACCGTATCACGGGCGGTCTCAATTACAAGACCTACATGTTCCTATCATATATTATTCGGAACGTCAGACACACCCGACATTAATCAACCAAAAACTCAATATTTTACAGTAGGGAATGAATATCTCCCACGTTCACTTGTCCCTTGAAGGATCAATATTGAATTTCTTCCATCGCCCCCCTCCCCCCCCCCCCCCCCCCCTTTTTATAAGATTACATTATGACGTATGTTTTTTTTTTTAATTTTACGAAAAACCAACAAATCGATTTTTATCACCAAATTTGTCTTTGCTGAGATTAACAATAAAAAAGTATAACAAAACGTAACGATTGAAAACCGTTGGCTCACAGTTCAGTTTTTAAGATATTTTTTTCTTTCGAAACTAACAGACTAATTTTCAAAAAGTTTTTTTCTTGAACCATTATTTATCAAAACGAATTTGTAAACAAAAGTTATTCTTAAATATTAATTAGTTGTTATAGTAAAATTATGAATTGCCAAAGACAAAATTTTAATATAACAATTGTAAAGAAAAAAATCCATCATGATAGTAATTTGTTAATTTACTGGATCCATGGTGTTAAACATGTCACCTTTCTTTTACAAATAACTGATTAAAAATATGAAGCCTTTACTGTAAAATAAATCATTCTAATAAAAATAAATTCATCCAGATTTTTTCTCATAACCTTTCAACAGTTATTGTAAACAAATTTATTCGAACTATAATAGTCCTATGACTTGCTGTCCGTTTACCAATATTTATACTTTATAAAGTGTTTTCATATTCATTGATCATTAACTTCATGTTTTGCGAATACTTATAAGGAGGTAATTATTATAGCCAGTAATAGCTAACAATTTATTTTAAGAAAACGAGATGCTATATTCAAATTCTGAGATCTGAATGTAGTTCTTAAAAAAAAATCTCAACAACAAAATTCTACACATTTATCTGGGTCTTTTTGTCTCCGCTTCGAAGCCGCCATGCCGTACCAAACATATCTATTCGTTTGGCAATATACAATCTGGTAAGCAATATACAACAGGCAGTAGATCTGAATTTGTAAATTGTTATTTTGGATTTTACCTGATTAGGACGTGTCTCGTTGAATTTTCTAATAAACTTACACACACATAATCTGACTTTTAATCGTAATGTTATGAGATCTATAAGAACATAGAGCTACTGTATAGGCCTAGTTGCATGCAAATCTTTATAAATTATATATTTTGGTATGCTATAGTTTGTTTTTATAGACTATTTGTCATTTGGTCGTTTTTTTTTTTTTTTTTTTTTTTTTTATATAGTTTTTGACATGGCGTTGACTCGAGTTTGATATATTATGCATCTTTTGTGCTGTATTTTAACAATTATTTACAAGCATGCTGCATGTTTACACATTCATCACTATACCGCATCTAAATATAGCTTTATTGTAAAAAAAAATTATGGAGATTTAGTATGATTGGTAATGAGACAACTATCAACCAGAATTTAAAATACCTGTCTGATATAAGCAATTGTGACTTACTTTCTTTACTCAGAGTGATCGTAAATTAATCAGATAAGCTGGAGGAGGGGTGGGGGCTTCATATTAAAAGAAAAGAAATTAGCATTAGCTTTTTGTGACAAATATATAATAAACTCACAGTAACATAAAAAGCTCTTGAAAGCGCTGTCAGATCCCGGCACTGTTAACTGTTTTTGACGCGTGCTAAAAAATGCAGCACCTGGTTACAGGGGCTCATTTGACAAATTATCATCTTTCGTAATTTAAGTTATAAAATCTAAATTTTAAGTGATCAAAAATGTTCATGACTAACGAGTATTTTCCCTTGTACGATTTTTCTGTGAAATGAGTCTAAGAGTATATACATGTATATCGGGATACTCACTGCATAGTAAAATATTTATGTACCTATTTAATAGTTGCGGCTCATTTTGGTCTTTTAAGTAAGTTTCCTTCCCCTGCATTACTTGATCGCTTTTGTAAGAAATAAACAGTACAACAACGATCAACAACAACAGCACTCGACGTCAGTATTGTACCAAAAAATGAAAAAAATATTCAAAAAGAAGGCTCATAAAATTCAAATATTGGTAAGCACACACACTAACCTGTCACCACAGACATGATCTTTTTGTTAATGCACCAAACTCGTTTTCCACAGAACGATGTCGATGGTGGGGAAAACTTAGTCCAAATGATTATGACGTCTTGCAAGGCTATTTAGGCGTCCAAGAAAAAAATATAAAATAGTTTAAAGTTTTTTTTAATATATACATGATATAGCTATTTCATATTGGAATGGCACATATTCATGAAAAATCAACAAATGATCCGAAAGTCGGAAAGATTAATATAGTATTCTGACTTCACAAACTTGGAAACAGTTGTGATGTTGCTTCGCTGAGCTATAGATAACCTACGACCATGAGCAAAATTCACACCATATAGACATAGGTGCTTGAGGACAGGAGTCGAGATTCACGTTGATAGTAAACATGCATATGGTACAAATAAGTGATATATATTGAAAAATCTAAGATATATGATAATAAGGGGGAGGAACTATGGGGGGCTCAAAACAGGATCCTGTCCTCAAGCACCTATGCATATAGAAAGCTGTAAATATAATAAAAGGCCTCGAAATGACAAATGTAAAACAAATCAACAAGAAGCCTAACATTTATAATAGAATTTAAAATAAAATTCAAAATAGGAATGAGGAATGTGTCAGAGAGACAACAACCCACCCAAAGAGCAGATAACAGTCGAAGGTCACCAATGTGACTTCAATGCAGCGAGTAAATCCCACAACCTGAGGCGTGCTTCAGCTGGCTCCTAAACAAAAATGTATACTAGTTCAGTGATAATGGACGTCATACTAAACTTCGAAATATATAAAAGAAACTAAAATTAAAAATCATACAAAATTGACAAATGCCATAGGCTCCTGACGGGACAGGTGCAAAAATATGGTGGGGTTAAAAGCCTATATACTGTAAATTTCAGAAATTATTGCATGCAATTTATTAATATTGCCAATTAACATAATCATGATAATTTCCCTTTCAATTTTTAAAAAATTCTGATTTAAGTTTTTGTTGTATATTGGGACTTTGGATAGTCTCAGGAATGCTTTTACCAATTTTTATGAAACTTTGGTAAATTGATTTTATATATTGGCATAAACTCCCTTTTCATTTTTATGACCCATAGTTGGTCAACCCTTGACCATCTGTCTGTCTGTCCAACAGTCATTGGTTTTTGTTCTCTAATTTAGTTTGCCTCAACCAAATGTTATAAAACTTTTACAAAAGCTTATTACCACAATACTCAGATCAAGTGTAAATTTTGGTGGTGTCAGTGTTACCGTTCTAGAGTTATGCCCCTTTACAAATGGAAAAATTGCTGAATTTTTGGTTTCCCGCTCTCTAACTTTAACTTTAGTTTGCCTCAACCAAATGTTATGAAATTTGCACACAATACTTATTACCACAAAAAACAGTTTGAATTTTGGTGGTGTCACTTTTACTATTCTAGAGTTATGTACTTTACAAATGGTAAAAATGATGAATTTTTCGTTTCCGTCCTCTAAATTAAGTTTGCCTCAACCAAATTTTATTAAACTTTAACGCAATACTTTTTACCACAAAATCAGATCGAGTTCAAATTTTAGTAGTATAAATTTTACCGTTCTTCAGTTATCTTCCTTTATAACTTGATATGATATGCAAGCCGGAGTATCATCCCCTATTTATTTTTATATAAGATGCAGAGTTATGGAATTTTAGTTGTTGGAAAATTGTTTAAAATTGTCCATTTCACACATTGGAAGGTTTTAGAATTGTATTTGTTCAAAAATCACGGCCTTAAACTTATAGATCTTTAGAGCCTGTAGTTTTATTTTTTTTAGGGAGGGGGGGGGGGGGGGGGGGGGGTCGTAGTTGCGCAGTGCTCACAGTTTTTCTATAATGTAGTTGATCATTAAAATTCATTTAAAGCATAAATCCTAGCTAAACGGGCTACAAGCTTATCAAGCACTCATGGTACAGCTTTTTATTAAACACGCATTGATATATACATTAAACAGCAAAATAACTATTGATGCAAGATGTTCATTAAATAATAATTTTTACTCTTTTTATGTGTAGGACAAGAACTATAGAAGATACAGAGAAATTATAAACAGCAGAAATGATAGGCAATTTAAAATTTGCAGAAGTCAACAAAACCTAAATGGTAAGTAAACTCATCATAGATACCAGGATTAAATTTTGTAGTTACGCCAGATACGCGTTTCGTCTACAAAACACTCATCAGTGATGCTCGATAAGACTCATAAGGTCACTTTTATAAAAGTTATTGCCCTTGAAAGATGATTATCATGATTATTATAAAAATAAAAAGATGTGGGATATTAAATATGAAAACTATTGATCATGGCTCTAAGAAAGCAATTATAGGCCAGTGACGGCCTTCAATAATGAGAAAATCTATGCCCTGTTGTCAAAGTAGTCAGCTATAAAAGGCCCTCAGATGAAAAATTGAAATAATTCCAACTGTAGAACTAATTGCCTAGTTTATAACAAAACAAATTAAAAAAAATAAATATGACAGAAATGAAACAACAAAAAACACTAAATTTTAGTGTCAGAATAAACTACAGGCTCCGAACTTGGGACAGGCACATTCAGAATATGGCAAGGTTATATAAAAATAAGAAGATGTGGCCTGATTGCTAATAAGACAACTCTTCACCAGACAACAAATGACATACCGGTAGATTTCCTGCAAAAAAATAAACAGTCCGGACTAAGCAGGAAATTTATACCTTTCCCTTAATCGAAAAGACACAAAGATCTGTTAGTACTCGATCACAGTTACTGACAGCTAGTTGAAAATCAATAAAAACTAATACATGTAATAAAAAAATCAGGTTTGTGAGCACTCAACCCTACCTTAACTTTGGACAGTGGTTTAACAGCTCAAAATATAAAGAACAAACTGTAAAATAACCGTTGGAATTGCCTCAACTCGAAAGATTGATAAAATGCACAAAATAAACTAATATAAAAAACCCATAGACAAAAAGCACGGAATTAAGAGAACTCACAAGTATGAAAGGAAATATTCTTAAAATGTTCATAAACATGACAAAATAAGCTTTTTCATTGCTGTTTCTCTCTCCATTTATAACATTTTATCTGTTTATTTTGTGTATTTATAGGTGGTCAGACATCTTGTTTTTCATGATCAATACTGAAGAGGAAACTGAAAGATGATATCTATCTACATGGTGCGCTAATTGGATTAATGTGAAATAGAATGTGTGCTTTCCTACAAAAAAGAAATATGAAATTTCATCATAATCACATGATAATGGCTATAAACAAAATGGAGTTCTATCATAGATGCAGAAAAACACAATTGTATAAATGCAACAACATATAATATATATTCGTCGAAAGAAGGAAGAAAAGAAAAACAAAATAGTATTTTGTTGTTGAAAGGAACACCAGCTTTATCCACTCATTTACATCGCTCCCTCATATCAAATATACTGAAGATCTTCGAAGAACAAATTGCAAAAATGTTTTCTCTAAGAATTAAAGGAAATTGTTTAGTGAATGGAATAATTTATGCATTGAACTTTTACGTAGTGGATTGAATAACTGTACACAGCAGCTGAAACAGAGGAAAATTAAAATTTACAAGAAAAGTGTTTATTTTATTATCTAATTTGCAAATATGAACGCATTCTTAAGAACACCACAAGTGGTATGACATTCAAATTGGTTGCTCATTAATGTATACAATTGAAACAACAACAAAGAAAACAGAATACTTTGCTACAAAAAATATTTTATAAATCAAAGTTAAAGTCATATAAAGTATGTACAATACCTTGACCTAAACAGTCAAACTCACTGTATTGTTTTTGTATGTCATGATAATTTTGAGTCAACAATTTATTAACGTTTTAAATATCATTTGTATCATTTATTAAGTCTTGTAAACATTATGTTCATACTGCATGTACTGTGTGTATAGTGAAGAAATTTACGATGAGTAAAAATAGGGGAAAACATTTCCTACAGGGAAAGTTGATGTACAGAAATTTCCTTAGAGGAAATTTGGAGAACAATGTTTTCCTTAGAGGAAATTTGTAGTATTGAATTTTCCCTCAAGGAAAAGTGTTTGTTAAAAATTTCCTCAAAGGAAATTGTAGTTGACAAAATTTCCTCACAGGAAAAAGTATTTCCGCAGAGGAAAATTTGAAGCTGCAAATTTCCTCACAGGAAATAGAATTTCCTCAAAGGAAATATTAATGCAGCAAATTCCCTAAGGGAAATCTTTTTTCCTTGAGGAAAATACAATTTCCCTTAAGGAAAAATCTTTTTTCTTTAGGGAAATTTGATTTCCCTTGAGAAAAACTACTTTTCCTCTGAGGAAATTGTTGAAAAAAGGGGCATAACTTTTTCAACAGTGGTGCTAGAGCCAAAAATTTTTTGGACAAATATCAGGAAACCAATACCAACCAAGTTATCAACTTCATTTTGACTTAACTCCAAAAATTAAGGTGACAACTTTTGCACCCAGCGGAAGTGCAAACTTGTCCCGGAGACTGTTGTATACTTAAGTGTAAGGTACATATAGAGATACCTTAACTTTTCTAAAATATATAAAATCAGACGAATGTATGCGTGTTATGCAGAACATGGATAGATTAGCTCCCATCTAATTGAATAATAATTATTTTCAGTAATATATCGTTTGTTTATTGCTAAATATTAACAATCATTGTAATTTTCGTAAAATCACTTATAATCAACAAAATCAAGAGATAACAGAGGGTAGTTTTATAATTTCATTCTACCCTTATTTCCCAATCTCGTTAGTGTGTATTCCGAAAAGTACTCACAGTTTTTAAACGCATGGAATTCATGCAATTCTATTTCTTTTGATTTGTTCGTGCCTGCTTACACAAGTATTATGAAATACACCGCCTGGTATTGATTGTAACTGTTAGTACAAAACTGTATGAAGGAAGGAAGCGATGAGGATCTATAGGCATGCACAATCATGTTTTCTTGGGGAGGAGGGGGACATGGGTTTAATTTTCAATTATATTGTTTTTTTCTACGTATATTAGGCAAATTTCACCTGAATTTGTTTCACTAACTGGGAAAACTCAAAACGCTTCAAGACCTTCTCCGTGGAATTCGAAGTCTATATATATATATATATATAAGTCTAGAGATTTGCACAACGATACTAATATAAGATGGTATTATACGAAGATGTTGTTAATAAATCGTGTTGACAAATATTTCGGCTTAACAAATAGCCTTCTTCGGTGTCAATTATTTTAACAATACTGATAATATGTATAAAAATAGCTCAATAATACAGGTAAGTTTTGGTCTATTGATTTAATCCAAAATCCTGAACATCATAATATAAAACAAAACTCAATACTCAAATATACGTGACTGTGTATATTTACAACCCAAAATGAGTGAAAAATTAAACTTAGTATTTTTTATTGATGCCGTTTGGATGATGTACATTTAGTTCCTTTATCCAAAAGCTTTCCCGAACCTGTCGCTGGGCATCACTCCAGTGAATGTTCTGTTCAATCACTAGGATCTTCATGCGGTTAAAGTCATCAAGTGTGTGACCAGACTGTCTGAAATGCTGAGAAACTGGGAGAAGTGGCTTCTTAGAGATATCACTCCTATGGCCATTGAGGCGTTTGTGGAAAGGCTGCTTTGACTCACCAACATATTGGAGGCCACAAACCGAACATTCTAGAATGTAAATAACATTCATACTTTTGCAGTTAACATTGCAAAATATCTTATAGTTATTTTCGGTTGCCTTACTGTGAAAAGTTGATGAGTGATGCATCTGTAGGCAGCATTTGCAGCGTTTTTCATCACACGAACGACATTCTCCAGAAGTACTTCTATTATCAGACACTTCAGCCCGCACCAGCAGGTTACGTAGACTATTGGGTTGCCTAAAAGCTATCATGGGAGGCTCGGGAAAAATCTTGGATAGTTTGGAATTCTTTTCAACTGTTTTCCAATGCTCACGAATGACACCGAAGCTGTTTTTGAGAGATGGGTGGTAAGTAAGAACACATGGAGTCCTTTTATTTTTCTTTTTATATTTGTATTCTAACAGTTTACTCCTTGGAATAGTTTCCGCTTTCTGAAAGCCTTTTTGGATAGTTTTGTGTTTGTAGCCCCTTCTCTTCAAGCGGGTTTCGAGTTGACGTAGTTGTTTTTTAGTTGTTTCTGAGTTGGAACATATTCGCTTGACTCTGAGTGCCTGACTGTACGGGATGCTCTTAGTACAATGAGCAGGATGGCAACTTTTAGGGGACAGATATTGGTGAGTGTCAGTAGGCTTAGAATATAGATCAGTGGATATGATGCCATCTGTGAGCGAGCTGGAGGTATCGAGGAAGGTGATTTTGGATTTAGATTTCTCATGAGTAAATTTGATACTTGGATGTATGTTGTTGGCATGAGTGATGAATGTATCTAAATCCTCGTCACTTTTATTCCATTTCATATCCACATCATCTATAAATCTAAACCAGGAAAGCGGTTTTTCGATGGAAGATTCAAGGAGTTGTTTTTCTAATTTGCCCATAAATATGTTGGCATATGATGGAGCCATTTTGGTGCCCATAGCAGTTCCATTAACTTGCAGATAATGGTCTCCATCAAAAGTGAAGTTGTTGTTTTTGAGTACCAGCTGAACACCACTTATCTAATTTAACCCATTATGTGTATAATGAAAGTATTCCTAACGGACTACAAATCAAGCTTATGCCACAAACACCTGGCAATTTATCCAACACATTACTTCGCAAATGGGATCAAACCCTCTACCATTGTTCCAAGCGGTTAATGGTCCTTCTCAAACAACACTGCGAAGAATATCTGAAAACTCTTACTGGCGAATTTAACACCCTTTCAAATAGCTGCAAAAAAGATCTCACATCTGACAATTGTGATGCTATCAGTGCTCGCCTTAAAGACATAACAACCATACAATCTCAAAATTTGAGTGAAAGGCAGAAAAGAAAATTCCGTAGGGATGGCATCGAACATATCAATCCTTCTTTACCATCTGAAAAAAAGAGAAAACGAGTAAGGCGCTTTAAACGTAGGTCACTAGAGACTGATTCGCCCTCCAACATTGTGGTCAATCTTTCCAAACACCAGTTAACGGAAGCTGAAACATCTCTTCTCTCAAGAGGCTTAAATTTCTGTCCTTTACCTGCCCCTGTCAATGAAACTAAATTGTCGGAAGACCTTGACAATTTTGCCAGAAGTCTACGCATTAAGGAATATTTCGCGTCGAAGGAGAACAACAACAGATGCTCGGATAGCGACTCAGAAATTTCAGAAGACGAAAACAACTACAAATTTATAAAAAAGAGTACTTGGATCCCTAAGCCGAGCAAAAATGCCACCTTGGAATCATTTATTGACAATTTTAAGTCGGACATTATTAGAAATACTAGAAATAACAATAAACCTTTTGACAATCTTACCAATGAAGAACGAACTGCACTGAAAAACTTACGATCTAACGACAATATCGTCATTAAACCTGCAGACAAAGGCAGTGCAGTGGTTGTCATGGATAAATCTGCCTATATTCAAGAGGCTGAACGACAACTTGGCGATGCAAGGTTCTACCAAAAACTAGACTCTGATCCTACAACATCTTTTAGCAGAGAAATAACTGGTAGTTTGGTAGAAATGCACAACGATGGTTTCATCGATGAAAAGACTCTAGAATATTTGAAACCAGAAAATCCAAAACCGGGCAGATTTTATCTTTTACCTAAAATTCATAAGGCCAATAACCCAGGAAGACCTATAGTTTCAGCGAACGGTCATCCGACGGAAAAAATATCGGAATTCGTTGACTTCCATCTTCGTCAACATGTTGAGGACTTACCATCTCACATCAAAGATACTACCGATTATCTTAGAAAATTGCAGGCCTTAAATCCACTCCCCTCCGACACGACACTTGTCTCTATGGACGTCACCTCCCTCTACACGAATATTCCACATGCAGATGGCATTGATGCATGTAAAGAAGTTTGGAATTCCCGACCAGTGAAATATCCACCTACTGAATGCCTGGTCAAAATGCTCACGCTGGTACTCAAAAACAACAACTTCACTTTTGATGGAGACCATTATCTGCAAGTTAATGGAACTGCTATGGGCACCAAAATGGCTCCATCATATGCCAACATATTTATGGGCAAATTAGAAAAACAACTCCTTGAATCTTCCATCGAAAAACCGCTTTCCTGGTTTAGATTTATAGATGATGTGGATATGAAATGGAATAAAAGTGACGAGGATTTAGATACATTCATCACTCATGCCAACAACATACATCCAAGTATCAAATTTACTCATGAGAAATCTAAATCCAAAATCACCTTCCTCGATACCTCCAGCTCGCTCACAGATGGCATCATATCCACTGATCTATATTCTAAGCCTACTGACACTCACCAATATCTGTCCCCTAAAAGTTGCCATCCTGCTCATTGTACTAAGAGCATCCCGTACAGTCAGGCACTCAGAGTCAAGCGAATATGTTCCAACTCAGAAACAACTAAAAAACAACTACGTCAACTCGAAACCCGCTTGAAGAGAAGGGGCTACAAACACAAAACTATCCAAAAAGGCTTTCAGAAAGCGGAAACTATTCCAAGGAGTAAACTGTTAGAAAAAAAATTTAAAAAGAAAAATAAAAGGACTCCATGTGTTCTTACTTACCACCCATCTCTCAAAAACAGCTTCGGTGTCATTCGTGAGCATTGGAAAACAGTTGAAAAGAATTCCAAACTATCCAAGATTTTTCCCGAGCCTCCCATGATAGCTTTTAGGCAACCCAATAGTCTACGTAACCTGCTGGTGCGGGCTGAAGTGTCTGATAATAGAAGTACTTCTGGAGAATGTCGTTCGTGTGATGAAAAACGCTGCAAATGCTGCCTACAGATGCATCACTCATCAACTTTTCACAGTAAGGCAACCGAAAATAACTATAAGATATTTTGCAATGTTAACTGCAAAAGTATGAATGTTATTTACATTCTAGAATGTTCGGTTTGTGGCCTCCAATATGTTGGTGAGTCAAAGCAGCCTTTCCACAAACGCCTCAATGGCCATAGGAGTGATATCTCTAAGAAGCCACTTCTCCCAGTTTCTCAGCATTTCAGACAGTCTGGTCACACACTTGATGACTTTAACCGCATGAAGATCCTAGTGATTGAACAGAACATTCACTGGAGTGATGCCCAGCGACAGGTTCGGGAAAGCTTTTGGATAAAGGAACTAAATGTACATCATCCAAACGGCATCAATAAAAAATACTAAGTTTAATTTTTCACTCATTTTGGGTTGTAAATATACACAGTCACGTATATTTGAGTATTGAGTTTTGTTTTATATTATGATGTTCAGGATTTTGGATTAAATCAATAGACCAAAACTTATCTGTATTATTGAGCTATTTTTATACATATTATCAGTATTGTTAAAATAATTGACACCGAAGAAGGCTATTTGTTAAGCCGAAATATTTGTCAACACGATTTATTAACAACATCTTCGTATAATACCATCTTATATTAGTATCGTTGTGCAAATCTCTAGACTTATATAATTTTTTTCCTTATCTGCACAGTATCGTCTATTCTAGACGATCCGGTACATAGTAAATTTGCTAGTTGGTCCTTTTTATAGACTTCTATATATATATATATATATATATATATATATATATATATATGATATATTCATGATACTTAACCCGTATTCAACAATTTTTTGTATGTCCTTATATATTTAGTGATATATTGCTGTTAACAAAAATATTGCAAATTTGCATAGACGGCAAGACTTTAATCTAAATAAATTATGGTGTATCTGAAAGAAGTTTATGTTATAACTTCAATAAAATAATAAAGTCCTTCTCGCCAGTTTTGGATAATTGCTCAATTTTTTCTAAACCCTACCATGAATGCATGCAGTTTTGAGTCATCTTTTGGCGTGATTACTGTCAAGCGAAATAATCGGAAATACGTAAAGATGTTGATAATACCTTACAGTAATCATATCAATCTAATAATGTGTGTTTTAGTAAAAGATTGAAGGACTTTTGAAAAAAATACCCCTGTTTTGAGATGAATTCATTGAAAATGATCATACCCCTTTTTTTATTGTTGTAAAAGGTAGTGATAAAAAAGTTTATTTTAAATCGAAATTAAAAAAAACTTTATCATGTATTGTTAGAGTTAAACAAATATATTGTTGTCTCTAGAAAATAAACATATTGCAATTCCATCCAGTATCACCCATGAAAGATGAATGGTCGGTGGCTCGCATATGGAACAAGTCTGTTTTATAAATATGATGACGTGGATTTATTTTTTCATTAAGATTTTACTACAAGATAATGTTGAGTTTCCAGTCAGCGACTCCTCGGGTGATTGGAGTTTTGTTTGATAAAAAGAATAAATTGCAAGGGGATAACTCGGAATCTTTTGATAATTTACATTTATCACGCCATGTATAAGTTGTCCAACTTCTTTTGTATCTCTTAAGAATCTCTCCTGATGGATTTTTTTCTACTTATTATATTGTTATATATTTGTTATTTTTTTTTTCATCGCTAAGGGTGAGTGGCGACCAGAAGTACGGTATTTGGTCTATTTCCGACCAACAGTAAAACTTTTGCCAAAACGGGAGGTTCGTTTGGCTGTGCGGGATGTACAAGTACGCAACCACGTCCTGTCAGACTAGGGAGTTAAATCCTATGCTTCGTGTAGAGAGAGTGCCACACACTCTGACCGTTAAGAACACCTACAACAACTCTTTGGGGTCCGTAGGTGAGCTGCTGCAAGGGAGAATTATGCCCCTATCCAATATACCTTCATTTTCCAGTGGTAATCCAAATTTTCTTGACCTTCATCCCAGAAAGCGTCTATTACAAGATCCACTTATTTTATCTATTGTTAATTTGTTCTCGTCATGAACATGCATGACATATTTGCCACTGGACTTTAAGAAAACATCGATAAGTCAATCAATTTCCTTCCAACCCCCTTTCATTTCTCCTTTAGTAACAGTACGGGGAAGTTTTGCATTATAAATATGTTTTTCTTTCCACGCTCGCCCACCAAAACAACCTTTTCTCTTATGCGCCAATTTGTTTGGTTATTTTAGTTGGTTACGTATTTGTTGATTGTTTTACACACTAACATCAATTTAACCCCAGTTCTTTAAACAATTATGTATTGTTCAATCAATGTAAACAATCAAAGCAAACTTTTACACGGATGAGTACATGCGATGAGCTAACATATATCATACGGTGATTAGAGAAAGGTTCCGATTTAAGTATTCCTTAGTTAAGTGAAGACTTAAGTAATGTTATGGATACGACTTAAGATTTTTACTTAACTAAGGAAATTCTTAGTGAAATCTAAGTTTAAGGAACACTTAAGGTAAGATGTTTTGTGCATACGGGCACAGGAGGGCATATACCATACAACAATATGATTGCACATTCAAGTTGACAAAACTATATAATATGAACAACAGTACATGTAGTGTAAATAAAAGATAGACATTTTAAAATCAACCTTGACCCAAGTGCATCAGGAAGTTGCTGTGACCATTAAAAATAAAATAAAATAAACCTAACTATGCAACTACATTAATTTATAAATATTGGCTCATCTGCAATGGGTACCAAGAGTCGATGCTGAAAGGGGTAATCCCTACTTGTACCCAAAGCAGATCAGTCAAAAACGCATTAAAAGTAGTTTTGAAAGATAATAAATTATAGCAGCATTAAGAAATATATGATAAACCAGCAATGAGCATCAAGGGACGGTGCCGCAGAATTTAAATCTTCTTATGCTCAGTGCAGGCCTACCAGAGTATAATAGTGTTTAATAATGAAGCAAGTTAAAATCAGTTGCTGCAGATTACGATCTAATTGTCTGTATCCTTTATATACTTAAAAAATGCAGCTAATGTACAGGGGTCTTCAGTATTCATAATCCAAACTAATTTGTTATAAGTATCTATAAATATTGAAAGTTTGGACATGATTTTAATATATTTTGAATTAATTCCTCTCTCTTAAGTAAATGGATGTCACATTTCATTAGATAATGAACTTCATTTTCAACTTCACCTGAAGTGCACCTGGGACATATTCTGTCTTGTCGAAGAATACCCCGGTAACTACCAAATTCAATTTGTAGTCTATGTGCAGATATTCTTAATTTTCTTTGCTCAAAAGGATGTAAAATAGTCAAATAATTTTCAAAATCATCATTGTTCTTGAATATGTATAATGACCGTTTTATTCTATATCCCGTATACATGTATATGCAACAAACCTACAGAAAATTAAGTACTGGAACCAATTGCTTGCCAAAGAGTCAAGCTAACAAAGACAACACTTTATGACCTGTACAAAAAAAAACAAATTGTTAAGTCCCAAATTCACCCCATTACCATTTTATCGAAAAAAAAAGTCGGGTAGACCATGGAGGTACTATACTTACTTGTTACGAAGTTAGTATAGTACCTCCATGGGTAGACCTTGTTAAGTTCAGGCGTGTTTGAGCCTTACTGTTTTATGTAAACAAAAGAATTGATATATCATTACGCTTCGGATTCCATTATTTTCATATATAAAGCCTAATTGTTGATAAAAAAAGGTGTGTTCGAATGATACAAATGAAGACGTTTATCTACCTCAAATAAGCCAATTTTAATGTTTTGTCATACTGGTATTGTTTTGTTGGTAATAGTTTATCCATTTTTCAACAGTATAGTTAATCATTTTACCCATGCAAATGTACTATAAAGAAAAGTCGGAGACACCGTTTACTTGCATCCCCTTAATTTTCACCAAAAGCCCTTGCAGACTTTGCAAGTGGATAAAAAAAATAAATATCTTCCTTTTTTTCTTATTTTTTGTGTGTTTTGTCTAGGGTTATTGATCTTCAACGTCTGAACATTTCTAGTCTGCCCTTCAAGGGAATAATTAAATATATTTTTTTAGTGTTTTAATGAACTTTCGTAAATCTACGAATCAACCAATCAGACAGTAATATTTAATCGACAAAAACAACCAAAGTAAATTATATGATGTGTAATAGAGAGTAGATACATTAATCTTTTTTGCAAATGCTTACGCTTCCTGAGCACCTGCTTTCACTCCCGTTTTTTTTTTTTGGAGTTCGTATTGTTTCTTATTTATTTTTTCGGTTTTGTATATGTCTTTTTGTTTTATGAGTCTTGTATTGAATCATTATAATTACGTTTTTAGTAAAAAAAAACTAGAATATTCTTCCGTAATATATAAATGCTCTTTTTCCTTATTGTTGTGCTGATTGTAGGGGGTTTTTTCTTGTTTATATTGCAAGTTACTAAAATAGACAGAAGTTCTGTAAGTAAAGATGTTTTATTTTCAGGTTCCAAAGATCAAGTTAACATTGTATATTCAATAAACAATTACAATCAATTATGAATAAATCATGCATCAATAAATCAATAAACAATGATCAACCTTTACAGTCTCACATACAACTTATTTCAAAGGGGAATAACTCATCAGGGGAATTAACTCTGTAACTTTCAATAGTTATATTTCATTAAAAAGGGGGGAACCTAACTCAAGAGCCTTACTCGCATATTTTCTTTAATTGCATAACTAAATATATTTCTTTGAACATTCCAGATAATTCACAATACTAAATCAATGTTGTCTCTTAATAATTTCCTTTTCATAAATTCAAGTTAACTTACTAATCAAAACAGGTACATGTACTTAAAACTCTAAATTGAAAAAGGGACTTTATATTCCTAATAATTAAAATGTTGTATGCAAGACTTGCTAATAACATAAAAGAAATGATATGTATTTTTACTATCTGAATCAATCTAAATTCTAAGCATTCAAAATATTAACATATTAAATCACAATATAGCTACATTATATAATAGATACCTCAGTCTCCAGGCTTCAAACATTTCTGCAATTTCTGTAAGTTAAACTTATTCAAGTAATCAGTAAAATTAGGGTTTTGAAGATTGAGTGTTTTCAGAATCTTTAGCGATATAAATTTACACTCAAAATTATCTCCCATGAACTAAGAAATATAAAACTTATTCCGGAGTAAATATGATAAGTTCCGTAATTTAGTAGTGTTCTCTTTTTAAACGTTTAACCTTTTAATTACTTTTAAAATTAATATCTTAAAAACTTATAATAACTCACATTTAACATAAAACTTATTTACAGCTAACTTTAACATTACAAGACTTATTCAAGAGAATATGTCCATTTTGCATTTAAAATATTATATACAATTTGTCCTTAAAGTACAACAGATATTAATAAATCTTGACTCTAATTAATTATAAATTTAGTATTAACTTGTTTAATTCAAAATCATATATTAAATTAAATGTTACATTAACTCACCTAAAATAGACAGAAGTTCTGTAAGTAAAGATGTTTTATTTTCAGGTTCCAAAGATCAAGTGACGCTAAAACATAATTTTGGATATTCGAAATTTTAGTCACATGACCTTTGGATTTAAGAACTTCTTCTATTTTCTCCAATCAAATGCCAAATAGTAATTAAAACGACTTCCCATAATTAATTTCATTGGTCATCAATTACCTGCTGACCATTTAAGCTTTTGTCAAGCATTCTGTCTTTATTCTTAGCGTCCCTAGTAAACGGATTATCTAACTTTTACCTATGAACAAAGAAGATAAATAATTCCCTTTGTTCCTTTAAAATTAAAATACTTCCTAAATACAATTGACATTTTTTTACTAGGATTTATCTATTTACTTTATAAAAGTCTTTATTAGCTAAAAGTACTGACATCTAGTACTTACAAAAGAGACTTAATTAACATGCTTTTTGATATAAAACTTTTACGTAATACTATGTACAAAATATCTGTGAAATGATATAATTAACGTTTAATTCTATTTACAAGTTTCCAACTTCAGTTAATATTTAAAATTATATTTTTCATCATAAATCCTTTTTATAGGGTAACATAAATTTTATTCAATTCTTCAAGTATGAATTTTCTTTATATATTAAACATTATAATTTCACTTTCTTATAAAATCTATAATATTTCCTTTTATTCAAATTAGGCATTCTTTCTCTTTCTTTTAATGGAAATATAGAATTTCCATATTTTGTCTATTTTTCCTTCACTATATTACCCTATGGAACTGCAGACTTTGTTCCTACAAAGTTATATATATATATACATACATATGTGTTAAAAAAAATACATAATATTTTATTAATGAAATATATACAATGTTTGTTCTATAGATGCTTCCACTATAATTTTATTCATTCAAGTAAAATTCTTTCATTGATCTTCATAATTCTTTTTAAATATTTTCGCCATTTTTCTGCTAAGGCTGCAGATGAATGGACACCATCAACCAATTTTGAATAGCTATAATAATGTCTTTCTCCCATAATTTTATGCACATAGGTATGAAGAAATGGTGTTACTACATTATTATCTTCATTTGAAGCTGTTATGAATTTGTTCAGCTGATGAAGAACTGAATTAAGTTGATTTTGCATTTCAACATATTGATTTAAATATAATAATTTTGAAGTTTTGTGACATTTAAGTCTATGTATATTCCAGTCATGAAAACTCCTGGTGGTTATGGTTACAAAAACAACCTTACAATTGATGGATTCTAATTTTGTTCTTATTTGACTTAAAATATTTTGCATAGTTAATAATTTATCACAGTCATCTAACTTATAAAAATTTTCTTCATATGCTGGGGCTTTAGTTTTGGTGCAGATATTTGGTATCCATGCCATTATATATACTATTTTGGGTTCTTGAACTGCATGTAGTCTTTGGTAAGCAAAATTTGCAAGTTCTTCTAATTTAGCTCCTGGCTTAACAAAAATTTCCTTCATCTTATATGTTCTTTAAAACATTTTCCCCGGCTTGAGGAGAAGAAATATGTGTGGTTGAACATCTATAGAAACAAACAAAAAAAATAATAATAAAAAATAAATGAAATAAAAGGACTATATTAAAATATACATACACATTTGGACTAATAAATGACTATAATTGTATTTGTTAATTAAGCATGCAAAGAGCAAACAAAAATAATACTATGTATACAAGATTTGTTGACGATTCAACTAGTTATCTTTGGATGAATTTAGAATATAGTATTATCTTTGTTTGGTTATAGTAAATCATTCATGCAATTTGTATTTCATTTTTATTAAATAAACACTAAATAATCCTTTTGAATATGGTATGGTGATGATCACTTTTTCACTTTTTGTTATCACATCACAAATTCACTTTTTTTTTATATAATATAAACACAATGCTGATAATCTGTGTAACACATAATCCATGATATTTTTAACGAAATAGAACACGGTGTAATCCATTATGTATGAAAATAGATATTGTTGTTGTCCAAAATATTGATGATTCCTTCATGTCCTTTTTGAATATACGGCACAAGTCATGCTTTGATGTCCTATCACTATATCACTATATAACTTAACAATATTGGGAAGAGAAAAAAAAAATAAGGTAGAAAATTTGTCAGGCAATAAGACCTTATTCGTGCTTTAAGACTTTAAATAGGTTTTGATGAACTAGAAGAATATACAAACAGTATGGTTGTTTTAAAATTTGTTTTAGTTGTAAACTTTGAAAGATTGGCAATCTGATCATTTTAGGTACAGTTAATGATTTGTCATTTATTTTGTTTTTGATAAAAAATTCGTCCCATTTAATTAATAAAGTTGGTTGAAAAGTACCAACGACTTCTAGTGATTCTACAACAGGGGGCATATTAATTTCCCAATAAGCAGGACATAGTGGCATCTTAATAAGGGGAACTTGAAGACAAGAAGTACCAGTAGTAATCTCCATCATTAAATATGTAAAATGTGATTTCGATTTTCTTCTTCTAAATAATATAAGTCCAATAAATATAATCAAAATACCAATTATTATTAATAAAATATGATTCATATTAAATTCCTTTTGAAACATGTGAGACATTATAGAGTTAGTAGTTGTTGTTTCCGGTTTAAAAATAAAAGACGGTATAGAAGCAGAATGAGCATTAATTGTTCTTTCTAAAATCAAAATTGTTGTTGTTAATGTTCTAATTTTGAAAAATGACCAAATACAATAAATAAATGTAATGCTGGCTAAAGAAGTTGCAATTAAACCAAGTGTATCATTAAGATTTGGCCAATTACTTTCTATATCTATCTGACCATCTAATAAAGGTTCTGCCAAATCTTGAAAAATAATTCCTTCCTTTTTAACAACTTTAGCCATTTTTTTCAAACTTAGATGTTCTTGTTGATCCTTTACCAAAAATGAAGAATAGGAATGATTATAAATTTTAAAGTCTGGAACATTAATACTCATCTTTTCTACAAATGTAGAACTACCATTTATTTCTATCAATTGTTTTGCAGTGAAAAATTGTTGTAGCAGTGCTAGATTTATAGGATGGACAACTGTAATATTATTTGACCTTTTGCATGAAGTAATTGAGGGGGGATAACTTAATAATTTAGTGGCAATTAAACATTGACAAGGAATATTCATAATGCAAAAATCACAACCTTCATGAAAAATTTGTTTTCCTGAACAATCTATTGAAATTTGTGGGATTTAATATACAACAATTGCAGAAGATTTCAAATACATAATTTTCGGCATTATCTTGTTGTGTAAAAATCTAAAATCACACAATGATTGTACTTTATCTTTATCATTATTAAAAATAGATACTATACATGAATCTCCACTTACAGAAAATGATTGTAATAAAGGACAGTACATATTGTTATTGTAATTCTTGCATTTCATAATTTGTTGACTTGTAAGGGGTAAATATGTCTTCTTATCATTGGACAAAGCTAAATATTCAGGGTCATCCATTAATTGAGTAGCATGTAAGGAAGTGTTTACTGGGACTGGAAGAGCAGTGACTGAAAATAATTCAAATTTTGCCATTTTATATGCTATTGGGATTTTTATCATAATAAAAATATCAGATCCTTTTTTGGAGTATACAAAATTTTGTGATGAATAATAATAGTTTACATTTTTTTGAACAATATAAAATCCTGGATATTTTTGATGCAATTGCATTTCAATTTGTTTTACAGATTTTCTTAAAGTTGATGGTTTTATCAACAAGGGAGATAATTTTCCTTCAACTAAACTGAAAATTCCTAATTTCAAATCATTTAATTTTTGTTTGACCTCTGTATTTATAGTAATGGTGTTTAAAATTGTGTTTGATATGGTAAAAAATAATTTTTCAAGTGCCTTTGTGTTATTTCTTATACATGTTATAACATTTTGCAACAAATCTATTTCATCATGAGTGTCTTTCATTTCATTAACAATGTTCGAAATTCTTTTATTTACTATTGACATAAATGAAGACTGGTGATCTGAGTGAATAGCCATTTCTTTGGTTAATTTTACAGTTCTTGTTGTGAGGGCGTTGATATGCTGAGCTAGGAGTTTTACATCAGAAACAGTAGCTGTACCAAATATTGATTTGGATAATTCTCCAATAAATCCTAAAATTGCCTTCTTTTTCCTATTATTATTTTTGCTTTTAGTTGGAATTATGTTCTTCAAAGTGGTTATTGTTTGGTTAAGTTCTCTTGTTGTTTGCAGTTGGAGAATATTCAATTCATTTGCTAGCTTATTAAAATTTTCGCAAAAGTCTTTTCCTTTACAGGGACTTATCAATTTCATCCCTTTTTTAACGGGTAATCTTATTTGAAATGTATGCATCCAGACATCATTGCTAAAATGCACATTAGCTTGTTTTTTAAATAGGATTCCATAGTTCAACCGCAATATTGAATTTGCCTTAGATTGAGGTATGTTCAAAAGAACTGCCAGCATGAAAATAACTTTCAATGTTGTAACAAATGGTCTAAAGCTTGGTAGCACCTGTCTGGTCACCTACAACATATAATTTAAAGTTTGTTAAAGCCAAGTTTATATGAAGGGATCCTCTTCATTTAGCACTAGTTTAAGGAACTTAAATTCTTATGGTCTTAACTAGTTCAAATTACTTTGTTATATATATGTGAACATTTAAGTTGTTATTGAAGTTATAACACACATTAGATTAAGGCATTTTACATTCAATTAAAATCAGGTTGATTTATCAAATCATTAAAAAAAAATCTTTTCTTTCTTTTTATTTAATTGCTTTCATTTTTATACTGGTTTCTTATTATACTTGATATTTATGTGCGCACATAATTCTTTTCAGTATCAAATCTCTATTTTTATATCATATATCGAGATGTTTTTGGTTGTTTTTATTTATATTATTCTTACGTACTAGCTAGTAATTGCAATTAATTTCTCGAGTTACCTCATATTTCTACTCATTTGTTTTTATTTTTTATAATTATACATCATATTCTATTTATGCCATATAAAGCTTATTTTCATTTGCTTTTTTTTTTATGTATCCTGTGTTTATTTATTCCATATTTGCTTTTGTAAAACAACTGCTTTGTTTCTTTTTTCTTAATTTGCCACTTTTGGTGTATTTTGTATAAAATTCTACTAGTAAACCTTCACCAATATCTTCTTCTGCGACCCATGTGGTCTTTTTATAACCAACCCATTTAACTCTATAATAATTTTTACCATTTCTTGTCATTTTGGCAACTAATTTTTCTGCTAAAAATTCACTGTCATTATCAGTTTCACTTTGTGTTTGATCATTGTCATCAATATCATTTTGGTTATCTTGCCCTAAATTTGGATCATCTATATTATTTGGCAATTGAGTTTCATCATCATTTTTGTCTATGTCTATGCTATCATCATTTTGAGAACTTTTATCATTTAAATCATCATTATTTTGTCTAACTGGTTCCCTAACATTTCTTGGGTCTTCATATGGTTTTATCCTATTTGCATGGATTCTGGACTTAACAATTTTATGATCTGACATTCTTCTTAATTTATAAGTATTATTCTGACCTACATTAGTAATGTAATATGGACCTATCCATTTCGCATGTAATTTTGGTGAAAGTCCTTTTGGAACTTTCATACATTGAAGCAGGACCCTATCACTTACTCTAAAATTTGGTTCCTTTGACCGTTTGTCATAATACTGTTTGGATTTTTCTTGAGATTTATGTAAGTTTTGCTTACAAACTTTTTCAACTATTTTTAAGTGATCTATCAATTGATGCAAATGTTCCTTAGCAGATTTAGACATGTTGTCTTTTGGAAGTACAGAAATATCAAAAGGAATATTCATCTCCTTTCCAAAAACCATATGATAAGGGGAGAACCCTGTGGATTCAGTATTTTGTGACATTCTTATAGCCATCATGACACTTGGGATTAACTCTGCCCAATTCATTTGATTTTGATCACAGTAAGTTCTTAGAATTTGACCTATAGTACTGTTCATACGTTCACATGTTGAGTTTGACTGGGGATGGTATGAACTAGTATGGTGTCGGGTAACTTGAAAAAGCTCACACAAGGCTTGAATAAGCTTCGAGCAAAACTTTTGACCTCTATCACTTGTCAGGCTAGCTGGGCAACCAAATCTTGTGAACACTTGATTGTAAAGAATATGGGCTATTTCTGTAGCTTCTTGAGTTTTAAGGGGGAATGCCTCTGACCATTTTGAAAAACTATCAACTATCAATAAAATATGTTTATAGTTTTCTTTTGTAGTGGGAAGTGTAGTCAAAATATCCATATGCCAACGATCAAAAGTATCAGTTACAGGCAATGGCATTAGAGGAGCTGGTTGTTTATGTGCTGGCCTCTTTGCTCTTTGACATTTATCACAAGATATTACATAAGAGTAAACTTGTTGATACATTCCTGGCCAATAATATTTCAAATGTAAAGCTGCATAAGTTTTCTTAATACCTGCATGGCCACCTCCAGCTTTACAGTCATAATAGGATAATAAAGCATCCTCCCTTAATATTTTAGGAAGAACTAATTGTTCTATCATTGCTTCTATTCTAGGTACACCTTTAGTTCTAGGCCACCATTGATGAATTAATTCACCATCTTGGCCAAGTCTATAGTTATCTTTATCAAAATAAATAGTTTTAGCTTTCTTTTCATCGTTAGGTAAAGTGCCATTTTCTATAAATGTAATGATGTCAGTTAATTCGGGGCATTCTCTTTGTAATTTTGCAACATCTGATAAATTATCAAGTTTATTTTCAACAATTGAAGCAACTATTGGATCATCATGTCCATATTCAAATCTCATTTCAATGTATCCATCTCTAATTTTCTGATTTTTACTTTGAGAGCATTTTTGTGACATTGTATTGATAATGGTATAAGGATTTTCTCCTAAGTCATTATTATCTTGCTCATTCATGTCCTACGGTTCAGGGGATTGGGGTGGGTATGGGATTCTAGAAATTGCATCAGCATTCTGATTATTTTTCCCTTCTTTATAAATAATTTCAAAATCAAAATCCTGTAATTGTAAAGCCCAACGACCTAGTTTAGAATTTGTATCTTTTGATTTGTGAAGCCTTATTAATGCCTTGTGGTCTGTGAAAACTGTAAATTTATTGTTTAATAAATAAACTTTATGTTGTTTTATCCCTTCTAAAACTGCCAAACATTCTTTTTCACTAATAGTCCAATTTTTCTCTTCATTTTTCAAAGCTCTCCTACCATATGAAATAACACGTTCACGTTTATTTTCATCAACTTGTCCTAAAATATACCCAATAGCAGACCCTGAGGCATCACATGTCAAGGTAAATGATTTTGATAGATCA
Organism: Mytilus californianus; assembly: GCF_021869535.1. Lineage (NCBI taxonomy): Eukaryota > Metazoa > Mollusca > Bivalvia > Mytilida > Mytilidae > Mytilus > Mytilus californianus. The sequence continues at coordinate 7,483,111 of NW_026262670.1, forward strand.
GGGAAGGCCAAAATTGGAGCTGTAGTAAGAGCATTTTGAAGTGTTTCAAATGATTTTTGGCATTCAGCAGTCCATGAAAAGGGCTTATCTTTTTGTAATAGAACATTCATTGGAACTGCAATTTTAGAGTAATTGTTCACAAATTTCCTATAATAATTACACAATCCTAGGAATTGTCTAACATGTTGTTGAGTTTTAGGAATTGGATGTTCTTTAACTAATTTAATTTTGGCTTCATCAACTTGAATTCCATTTTTGGAAAGAATATGACCAAGATACTTGACTTTTGAAACACCAAAATGGCATTTTGAAGGTTTTAATGTTAGATTTGCTTTCCTTAATCTGTCAAAAACTTGATTTAAGTGTGTCAAATGTTCTTCAAAGTTTTCAGAAAAAATCAAAATATCATCTACATAGACTACAACATTTTTCCAGTTTAAGCCTTGTAAAATTTGAGACATTACCATTTGAAAGGTAAAACTACTATTTTTTAACCCATTGGGCATTCTATTCCATTCATATACCCCATTATGAGTTACAAAGGCAGATTTATGCCTTGAATTTGGGTGTAATTCTATTTGCCAATATCCCTGGGCCATATCAAGACTAGACCAGATTTTGGGTTTAACAGCACCTATAGTGTCAAAAACATCATTTAGATTTGGTAATGGATAAAACATGGCCTTAGAAATGGCGTTGACCTTTCTGAAATCTATCGTGAATCTAAAAGAGTTATCTTTCTTCTTGACAAGTACTACTGAACTATTATAAGGGGATGTAGAAGGTCTAATTATATTATTTTCTAATAATTTATCTACTTGTTTTTGAATTTCTTCTTTCATAACTGGAGTAGTCCTATAAGGAGGTGTTCTTACTGGTATCTCATGTGTTGTTTGTATCTCATGTTGATATATATTTGTTTGGCCTAATTCTGACAAATCAGTAGCAAAGACATTTCTATTACTGTCTAAAAATTTCTTCAATTTTTGCTTTTCAATGTCTGTCAACTCTGCATATGACAGATCAAAATCAAGTTTACTTTTTTTCTTTGATTTTTCTTTTTGTTTAGTTTCTAAATTAGAAACACTATTTGTATTTGCATTTTGTTTTTCAACATCTGAAAGATTTTGTAAAGTCTTTATATCAACATGCGATACCATAGCAACAACTTGGTTTCTGGGGATAGTGACAGGATCTCTATTAGGATTAATAATTTGCATTTTCACATAGGCTGAATTTGACCTAGTAGCTTGAACTAAACAACAGGCACCCATAAGTTGACCGTTTTCCAAATATGAAACTGGCTCTTATATTACTGGTTTGTTTAAATACTTTCTTGGAATGATAACAGGCAATTCACACATATTTGAACCTGGTATTGTTATTGTTTTTGCCATTCTGGCATTGCCAACTTGTGTATTGATTAAAGCGACTTGGACAGTTCCTTCATGCAAATACAGAGTACGAGTGGGATAATGAATATTTGCTTTGTTTGCTAATAAAAAATCATCTCCTAAGATTAAGGGATGTTGCAGGTCTTCAATGACTTAAAATGAATATTCTATGATTAATCCCTTAAAATTTAAAGGAAGCGTGACCTTGCCCTTAACTTTATGTTTTTCACCACCTACTCCATAAATGTTAGGAATATCTGCTCTATCTAATCTTACTTTGTTTTCAAACTTTTTAAATACGTCATAAGAAACACAAGATACTGCAGCACCTGTATCTACAAGTCCATTAGTTTTAACATCTAAAAATTGTATATTAATCCTATTTCTATCCATTGGTGTTATCAAATTGATATGTGTCCTGCCACTATGCCCACTTCTAGACGAGCGCCTAAAAATGGGCGCGCATCCCTAATACCTTATCCTTTCACCATACTTGTTATATATACTTCTACACATCTTAGCAAAATGACCTATTTTCTTACATTGATCACATTGTTTATCTCTAGCAAAACAATTGTCTGGATTGCCTGAACATTTGTACATACCGCATGCTGTACAGGAAGCTTTATTTTGACCTGAATATTGGGTTTGATGACCAGAGTTAGATTGAAATGACTTCCTGTCAAAATTTCTACTTTGTTGACCCTAATTTCTATTTTGCTGACCACGATTTCTATTTTGTTGACCCCAACTTCTACTTTGTCTTGGGGCCCAATTTTGATTACTATTGTCCTGATTGTCCCAATTTTGATAACTATTGCCAAAGTTGTTGTTGGGTTGTTGCCTCTTATTTTCCCCTTGTACATCTAAATTTTCTACCTTCTTAGTTAGAACATTTATAGTGTCTTGTAAAAATTGAAAGTTTTCATTTGATATAGCACTGACTTGTGTTTTCTCATTTTCTTTTTCTTGGTGACATTTTTCAGCAATTATTGCTGCTGTTCTTAACTCGTCAATTGTTTTGGGGTCTCTTTGAACTATCACGGATTTTAACGAGGCTTGAAATCCTTTCTTTGCAATTCTTAATAATAAGTGTTCTGGAATGTTTTGATTGTTTGCTTTTATTTGCAACCTATCTAGAAATTCGACAGCCTTTTCTGTTGGTAGCTGAGCAATAAGAATATCGTCATCTTCATATGTATTCTTAAACCTATCCTTCAATGCTGTTGTTAGTAGATCAAAGTTAGATTGAATTGGTTCAGCCAATCCTTCAAACCATGTCTTAGCGGCTCCTTCAAGATAGAAGGGTAAAGCATAACAAGCTTGCTCATCACATATTTTTTGAAGATTTTTCCATCTAATGAACTGTCTCACCCAATTGTCTGATTTTATGATGCCACTGAATTTGTTTGGCTGTACCGGTATTGATTGAACAATATTTACCTCGTCATGAATAGGCATGTTGATTCTAACAGGTATTTGGTTCTCTTCTGCTCCAAGATTGACTACTAGTAATTCTTCTGCTGTTTCCTCTGAAATTAATCCTGCTGATCTTCATAAGTAGTTCGATGGCTTACTCATGTGTCTTTATCTATGAGGTACTGGAACTTTCCCTTTTGCCTCCACCATAAACTGTTGTGCTGATTGTAGGGTTTTTTTTCTTGTTTATATTACAAGTTACTAAAATAGACAGAAGTTCTGTAAGAAAAGATGTTTTATTTTCAGGTTCCAAAGATCAAGTTTACATTGTATATTCAATAAACAATTACAATCAATTATGAATACATCATGCATCAATAAATCAATAAACAATGATCAACCTTTACAGTCTCACATACAACTTATTTCAAAGGGGAATAACTCATCAGGGGAATTAACTCTGTAACTTTCAATAGTTATATTTCATTAAAAAGGGGGGAACCTAACTCAAGAGCCTTACTCGCATATTTTCTTTAATTGCATAACTAAATATATTTCTTTGAACATTCCAGATAATTCACAGTACTAAATCAATATTGTCTCTTAATAATTGCCTTTTCATAAATTCAAGTTACCTTACTAATCAAAACAGGTACATGTACTTAAAACTCTAAATTGAAAAAGGGACTTTATATTTCTAATAATTAAAATGTTGTATGCAAGACTTGCTAATAACATAAAAGAAATGATATGTATTTTTACTATCTGAATCAATCTAAATTCTAAGCATTCAAAATATTAACATATTAAATCACAATATAGCTACATTATATAATAGATACCTCAGTCTCCAGGCTTCAAACATTTCTGCAATTTCTGTAAGTTAAACTTATTCAAGTAATCAGTTAAATTAGGGTTTTGAAGATTGAGCGTTTTCAGAATCTTTAGGAAGTACACCACTAATTCATGGCCCCATTGCTTTCTATGTTAAATTCCTCAATTTCAAGCAGACACAGCTCTTTTGTTTCAAGTTCAAATAAAGTGACAATCATTGCATGTCAAAGCAACACTTTATGGTGTCTTGTACTGGAAAAATCAACATACCTTTAATGGCATATAAGAAAGAACTGGTTCCCGGAACTTCGGATGTACCAAAACAGGTACTTCAGATCTGACATACAGGCAAAAAGTACCCTCTTTATAAAATTTGGTGCAGTTTTTTTAATATTCAAAATTATAAGTCAAAAAGTGTTCTACAATGATCACCAGTCATTCAGCTTTCATTTGATACCAACAATACCTAAATATTCTACATATTTTGAAAGCTACACTCATGCGTAGGAACTATTTTGTGTTAAATATGTACTACTTTCTGGTATGTGCTTTCTGGCCGGGCCGAATTAGTGGTGTTACACCTATAACAGAACCAAACTTGCTATACTGACTTCAGCATCACTTTATTTCATTCTATGATCTATTTCAAGCAATAAAAAACACATAAAGCTTATGTCCAAATACTATTTTACTAATTTTAAGCTCAAATTGGACTGGTAGTAACATATAGGTTATTCAAAGAAAACTGCATATGGATATTATAAATGGCCAATATACTTATTTTATTCTCAATATCATTGTTGTATTTAATAATTTCTGTTAGGAAAACAATGTGCTTACCAATAGTCATAATTTACCAGAGTTTGTTCATTTAATAAAAATATATTAGACCAAACCTAAGACATAATTGAGAAAATTGTCCCCCCTTTTTTCTTCAAATTGGAAAAGGGACATTTTTGGTATAAACCATACTTCTGTGGTACAACATAGATTATAAAGGGCAATTTATATATTTTTCAGCTGGATAACTTGCTAAACTGGTTCAAAATTGCATGTACAGTGAGATTTTGGAATTCTTATATGAGTATATACCAATTGCCTAGATTGTAAAAGGCTATCATAAGAAAACCAATAAAACTTGAAAAATCATAGGATTATTTGACCAAGAGCTATTTTTTTACCATAAACAAGTCATTATATACATGTTTTATTGATTGCAATCCCAAATAATGCAAAAATAAGAATTTGGAGTCAAGTCTTAACTGCATGCATGTTGTGTGACCATAAAAGGCTAAAATATCTGATTATGTCAATTTAAGAGCTGAAATTTCCCATAAACAGAATTGTTCTTCAAAAAAAGATGATTAAACATGTTTACTTACATCAAATATGACTTATTTTCATTGGAATAGGTACAACTTCTAAAAATTGAATTTCTGATGATTCTCTGTAATAGGAAGTACACCACTAATTCATGGCCCCATTGCTTTCTATGTTAAATTCCTCAATTTCAAGCAGACACAGCTCTTTTGTTTCAAGTTCAAATAAAGTGACAATCATTGCATGTCAAAGCAACACTTTATGGTGTCTTGTACTGGAAAAATCAACATACCTTTAATGGCATATAAGAAAGAACTGGTTCCCGGAACTTCGGATGTACCAAAACAGGTACTTCAGATCTGACATACAGGCAAAAAGTACCCTCTTTATAAAATTTGGTGCAGTTTTTTTAATATTCAAAATTATAAGTCAAAAAGTGTTCTACAATGATCACCAGTCATTCAGCTTTCATTTGATACCAACAATACCTAAATATTCTACATATTTTGAAAGCTACACTCATGCGTAGGAACTATTTTGTGTTAAATATGTACTACTTTCTGGTATGTGCTTTCTGGCCGGGCCGAATTAGTGGTGTTACACCTATAACAGAACCAAACTTGCTATACTGACTTCAGCATCACTTTATTTCATTCTATGATCTATTTCAAGCAATAAAAAACACATAAAGCTTATGTCCAAATACTATTTTACTAATTTTAAGCTCAAATTGGACTGGTAGTAACATATAGGTTATTCAAAGAAAACTGCATATGGATATTATAAATGGCCAATATACTTATTTTATTCTCAATATCATTGTTGTATTTAATAATTTCTGTTAGGAAAACAATGTGCTTACCAATAGTCATAATTTACCAGAGTTTGTTCATTTAATAAAAATATATTAGACCAAACCTAAGACATAATTGAGAAAATTGTCCCCCCTTTTTTCTTCAAATTGGAAAAGGGACATTTTTGGTATAAACCATACTTCTGTGGTACAACATAGATTATAAAGGGCAATTTATATATTTTTCAGCTGGATAACTTGCTAAACTGGTTCAAAATTGCATGTACAGTGAGATTTTGGAATTCTTATATGAGTATATACCAATTGCCTAGATTGTAAAAGGCTATCATAAGAAAACCAATAAAACTTGAAAAATCATAGGATTATTTGACCAAGAGCTATTTTTTTACCATAAACAAGTCATTATATACATGTTTTATTGATTGCAATCCCAAATAATGCAAAAATAAGAATTTGGAGTCAAGTCTTAACTGCATGCATGTTGTGTGACCATAAAAGGCTAAAATATCTGATTATGTCAATTTAAGAGCTGAAATTTCCCATAAACAGAATTGTTCTTCAAAAAAAGATGATTAAACATGTTTACTTACATCAAATATGACTTATTTTCATTGGAATAGGTACAACTTCTAAAAATTGAATTTCTGATGATTCTCTGTAATAGGAAGTACACCACTAATTCATGGCCCCATTGCTTTCTATGTTAAATTCCTCAATTTCAAGCAGACACAGCTCTTTTGTTTCAAGTTCAAATAAAGTGACAATCATTGCATGTCAAAGCAACACTTTATGGTGTCTTGTACTGGAAAAATCAACATACCTTTAATGGCATATAAGAAAGAACTGGTTCCCGGAACTTCGGATGTACCAAAACAGGTACTTCAGATCTGACATACAGGCAAAAAGTACCCTCTTTATAAAATTTGGTGCAGTTTTTTTAATATTCAAAATTATAAGTCAAAAAGTGTTCTACAATGATCACCAGTCATTCAGCTTTCATTTGATACCAACAATACCTAAATATTCTACATATTTTGAAAGCTACACTCATGCGTAGGAACTATTTTGTGTTAAATATGTACTACTTTCTGGTATGTGCTTTCTGGCCGGGCCGAATTAGTGGTGTTACACCTATAACAGAACCAAACTTGCTATACTGACTTCAGCATCACTTTATTTCATTCTATGATCTATTTCAAGCAATAAAAAACACATAAAGCTTATGTCCAAATACTATTTTACTAATTTTAAGCTCAAATTGGACTGGTAGTAACATATAGGTTATTCAAAGAAAACTGCATATGGATATTATAAATGGCCAATATACTTATTTTATTCTCAATATCATTGTTGTATTTAATAATTTCTGTTAGGAAAACAATGTGCTTACCAATAGTCATAATTTACCAGAGTTTGTTCATTTAATAAAAATATATTAGACCAAACCTAAGACATAATTGAGAAAATTGTCCCCCCTTTTTTCTTCAAATTGGAAAAGGGACATTTTTGGTATAAACCATACTTCTGTGGTACAACATAGATTATAAAGGGCAATTTATATATTTTTCAGCTGGATAACTTGCTAAACTGGTTCAAAATTGCATGTACAGTGAGATTTTGGAATTCTTATATGAGTATATACCAATTGCCTAGATTGTAAAAGGCTATCATAAGAAAACCAATAAAACTTGAAAAATCATAGGATTATTTGACCAAGAGCTATTTTTTTACCATAAACAAGTCATTATATACATGTTTTATTGATTGCAATCCCAAATAATGCAAAAATAAGAATTTGGAGTCAAGTCTTAACTGCATGCATGTTGTGTGACCATAAAAGGCTAAAATATCTGATTATGTCAATTTAAGAGCTGAAATTTCCCATAAACAGAATTGTTCTTCAAAAAAAGATGATTAAACATGTTTACTTACATCAAATATGACTTATTTTCATTGGAATAGGTACAACTTCTAAAAATTGAATTTCTGATGATTCTCTGTAATAGGAAGTACACCACTAATTCATGGCCCCATTGCTTTCTATGTTAAATTCCTCAATTTCAAGCAGACACAGCTCTTTTGTTTCAAGTTCAAATAAAGTGACAATCATTGCATGTCAAAGCAACACTTTATGGTGTCTTGTACTGGAAAAATCAACATACCTTTAATGGCATATAAGAAAGAACTGGTTCCCGGAACTTCGGATGTACCAAAACAGGTACTTCAGATCTGACATACAGGCAAAAAGTACCCTCTTTATAAAATTTGGTGCAGTTTTTTTAATATTCAAAATTATAAGTCAAAAAGTGTTCTACAATGATCACCAGTCATTCAGCTTTCATTTGATACCAACAATACCTAAATATTCTACATATTTTGAAAGCTACACTCATGCGTAGGAACTATTTTGTGTTAAATATGTACTACTTTCTGGTATGTGCTTTCTGGCCGGGCCGAATTAGTGGTGTTACACCTATAACAGAACCAAACTTGCTATACTGACTTCAGCATCACTTTATTTCATTCTATGATCTATTTCAAGCAATAAAAAACACATAAAGCTTATGTCCAAATACTATTTTACTAATTTTAAGCTCAAATTGGACTGGTAGTAACATATAGGTTATTCAAAGAAAACTGCATATGGATATTATAAATGGCCAATATACTTATTTTATTCTCAATATCATTGTTGTATTTAATAATTTCTGTTAGGAAAACAATGTGCTTACCAATAGTCATAATTTACCAGAGTTTGTTCATTTAATAAAAATATATTAGACCAAACCTAAGACATAATTGAGAAAATTGTCCCCCCTTTTTTCTTCAAATTGGAAAAGGGACATTTTTGGTATAAACCATACTTCTGTGGTACAACATAGATTATAAAGGGCAATTTATATATTTTTCAGCTGGATAACTTGCTAAACTGGTTCAAAATTGCATGTACAGTGAGATTTTGGAATTCTTATATGAGTATATACCAATTGCCTAGATTGTAAAAGGCTATCATAAGAAAACCAATAAAACTTGAAAAATCATAGGATTATTTGACCAAGAGCTATTTTTTTACCATAAACAAGTCATTATATACATGTTTTATTGATTGCAATCCCAAATAATGCAAAAATAAGAATTTGGAGTCAAGTCTTAACTGCATGCATGTTGTGTGACCATAAAAGGCTAAAATATCTGATTATGTCAATTTAAGAGCTGAAATTTCCCATAAACAGAATTGTTCTTCAAAAAAAGATGATTAAACATGTTTACTTACATCAAATATGACTTATTTTCATTGGAATAGGTACAACTTCTAAAAATTGAATTTCTGATGATTCTCTGTAATAGGAAGTACACCACTAATTCATGGCCCCATTGCTTTCTATGTTAAATTCCTCAATTTCAAGCAGACACAGCTCTTTTGTTTCAAGTTCAAATAAAGTGACAATCATTGCATGTCAAAGCAACACTTTATGGTGTCTTGTACTGGAAAAATCAACATACCTTTAATGGCATATAAGAAAGAACTGGTTCCCGGAACTTCGGATGTACCAAAACAGGTACTTCAGATCTGACATACAGGCAAAAAGTACCCTCTTTATAAAATTTGGTGCAGTTTTTTTAATATTCAAAATTATAAGTCAAAAAGTGTTCTACAATGATCACCAGTCATTCAGCTTTCATTTGATACCAACAATACCTAAATATTCTACATATTTTGAAAGCTACACTCATGCGTAGGAACTATTTTGTGTTAAATATGTACTACTTTCTGGTATGTGCTTTCTGGCCGGGCCGAATTAGTGGTGTTACACCTATAACAGAACCAAACTTGCTATACTGACTTCAGCATCACTTTATTTCATTCTATGATCTATTTCAAGCAATAAAAAACACATAAAGCTTATGTCCAAATACTATTTTACTAATTTTAAGCTCAAATTGGACTGGTAGTAACATATAGGTTATTCAAAGAAAACTGCATATGGATATTATAAATGGCCAATATACTTATTTTATTCTCAATATCATTGTTGTATTTAATAATTTCTGTTAGGAAAACAATGTGCTTACCAATAGTCATAATTTACCAGAGTTTGTTCATTTAATAAAAATATATTAGACCAAACCTAAGACATAATTGAGAAAATTGTCCCCCCTTTTTTCTTCAAATTGGAAAAGGGACATTTTTGGTATAAACCATACTTCTGTGGTACAACATAGATTATAAAGGGCAATTTATATATTTTTCAGCTGGATAACTTGCTAAACTGGTTCAAAATTGCATGTACAGTGAGATTTTGGAATTCTTATATGAGTATATACCAATTGCCTAGATTGTAAAAGGCTATCATAAGAAAACCAATAAAACTTGAAAAATCATAGGATTATTTGACCAAGAGCTATTTTTTTACCATAAACAAGTCATTATATACATGTTTTATTGATTGCAATCCCAAATAATGCAAAAATAAGAATTTGGAGTCAAGTCTTAACTGCATGCATGTTGTGTGACCATAAAAGGCTAAAATATCTGATTATGTCAATTTAAGAGCTGAAATTTCCCATAAACAGAATTGTTCTTCAAAAAAAGATGATTAAACATGTTTACTTACATCAAATATGACTTATTTTCATTGGAATAGGTACAACTTCTAAAAATTGAATTTCTGATGATTCTCTGTAATAGGAAGTACACCACTAATTCATGGCCCCATTGCTTTCTATGTTAAATTCCTCAATTTCAAGCAGACACAGCTCTTTTGTTTCAAGTTCAAATAAAGTGACAATCATTGCATGTCAAAGCAACACTTTATGGTGTCTTGTACTGGAAAAATCAACATACCTTTAATGGCATATAAGAAAGAACTGGTTCCCGGAACTTCGGATGTACCAAAACAGGTACTTCAGATCTGACATACAGGCAAAAAGTACCCTCTTTATAAAATTTGGTGCAGTTTTTTTAATATTCAAAATTATAAGTCAAAAAGTGTTCTACAATGATCACCAGTCATTCAGCTTTCATTTGATACCAACAATACCTAAATATTCTACATATTTTGAAAGCTACACTCATGCGTAGGAACTATTTTGTGTTAAATATGTACTACTTTCTGGTATGTGCTTTCTGGCCGGGCCGAATTAGTGGTGTTACACCTATAACAGAACCAAACTTGCTATACTGACTTCAGCATCACTTTATTTCATTCTATGATCTATTTCAAGCAATAAAAAACACATAAAGCTTATGTCCAAATACTATTTTACTAATTTTAAGCTCAAATTGGACTGGTAGTAACATATAGGTTATTCAAAGAAAACTGCATATGGATATTATAAATGGCCAATATACTTATTTTATTCTCAATATCATTGTTGTATTTAATAATTTCTGTTAGGAAAACAATGTGCTTACCAATAGTCATAATTTACCAGAGTTTGTTCATTTAATAAAAATATATTAGACCAAACCTAAGACATAATTGAGAAAATTGTCCCCCCTTTTTTCTTCAAATTGGAAAAGGGACATTTTTGGTATAAACCATACTTCTGTGGTACAACATAGATTATAAAGGGCAATTTATATATTTTTCAGCTGGATAACTTGCTAAACTGGTTCAAAATTGCATGTACAGTGAGATTTTGGAATTCTTATATGAGTATATACCAATTGCCTAGATTGTAAAAGGCTATCATAAGAAAACCAATAAAACTTGAAAAATCATAGGATTATTTGACCAAGAGCTATTTTTTTACCATAAACAAGTCATTATATACATGTTTTATTGATTGCAATCCCAAATAATGCAAAAATAAGAATTTGGAGTCAAGTCTTAACTGCATGCATGTTGTGTGACCATAAAAGGCTAAAATATCTGATTATGTCAATTTAAGAGCTGAAATTTCCCATAAACAGAATTGTTCTTCAAAAAAAGATGATTAAACATGTTTACTTACATCAAATATGACTTATTTTCATTGGAATAGGTACAACTTCTAAAAATTGAATTTCTGATGATTCTCTGTAATAGGAAGTACACCACTAATTCATGGCCCCATTGCTTTCTATGTTAAATTCCTCAATTTCAAGCAGACACAGCTCTTTTGTTTCAAGTTCAAATAAAGTGACAATCATTGCATGTCAAAGCAACACTTTATGGTGTCTTGTACTGGAAAAATCAACATACCTTTAATGGCATATAAGAAAGAACTGGTTCCCGGAACTTCGGATGTACCAAAACAGGTACTTCAGATCTGACATACAGGCAAAAAGTACCCTCTTTATAAAATTTGGTGCAGTTTTTTTAATATTCAAAATTATAAGTCAAAAAGTGTTCTACAATGATCACCAGTCATTCAGCTTTCATTTGATACCAACAATACCTAAATATTCTACATATTTTGAAAGCTACACTCATGCGTAGGAACTATTTTGTGTTAAATATGTACTACTTTCTGGTATGTGCTTTCTGGCCGGGCCGAATTAGTGGTGTTACACCTATAACAGAACCAAACTTGCTATACTGACTTCAGCATCACTTTATTTCATTCTATGATCTATTTCAAGCAATAAAAAACACATAAAGCTTATGTCCAAATACTATTTTACTAATTTTAAGCTCAAATTGGACTGGTAGTAACATATAGGTTATTCAAAGAAAACTGCATATGGATATTATAAATGGCCAATATACTTATTTTATTCTCAATATCATTGTTGTATTTAATAATTTCTGTTAGGAAAACAATGTGCTTACCAATAGTCATAATTTACCAGAGTTTGTTCATTTAATAAAAATATATTAGACCAAACCTAAGACATAATTGAGAAAATTGTCCCCCCTTTTTTCTTCAAATTGGAAAAGGGACATTTTTGGTATAAACCATACTTCTGTGGTACAACATAGATTATAAAGGGCAATTTATATATTTTTCAGCTGGATAACTTGCTAAACTGGTTCAAAATTGCATGTACAGTGAGATTTTGGAATTCTTATATGAGTATATACCAATTGCCTAGATTGTAAAAGGCTATCATAAGAAAACCAATAAAACTTGAAAAATCATAGGATTATTTGACCAAGAGCTATTTTTTTACCATAAACAAGTCATTATATACATGTTTTATTGATTGCAATCCCAAATAATGCAAAAATAAGAATTTGGAGTCAAGTCTTAACTGCATGCATGTTGTGTGACCATAAAAGGCTAAAATATCTGATTATGTCAATTTAAGAGCTGAAATTTCCCATAAACAGAATTGTTCTTCAAAAAAAGATGATTAAACATGTTTACTTACATCAAATATGACTTATTTTCATTGGAATAGGTACAACTTCTAAAAATTGAATTTCTGATGATTCTCTGTAATAGGAAGTACACCACTAATTCATGGCCCCATTGCTTTCTATGTTAAATTCCTCAATTTCAAGCAGACACAGCTCTTTTGTTTCAAGTTCAAATAAAGTGACAATCATTGCATGTCAAAGCAACACTTTATGGTGTCTTGTACTGGAAAAATCAACATACCTTTAATGGCATATAAGAAAGAACTGGTTCCCGGAACTTCGGATGTACCAAAACAGGTACTTCAGATCTGACATACAGGCAAAAAGTACCCTCTTTATAAAATTTGGTGCAGTTTTTTTAATATTCAAAATTATAAGTCAAAAAGTGTTCTACAATGATCACCAGTCATTCAGCTTTCATTTGATACCAACAATACCTAAATATTCTACATATTTTGAAAGCTACACTCATGCGTAGGAACTATTTTGTGTTAAATATGTACTACTTTCTGGTATGTGCTTTCTGGCCGGGCCGAATTAGTGGTGTTACACCTATAACAGAACCAAACTTGCTATACTGACTTCAGCATCACTTTATTTCATTCTATGATCTATTTCAAGCAATAAAAAACACATAAAGCTTATGTCCAAATACTATTTTACTAATTTTAAGCTCAAATTGGACTGGTAGTAACATATAGGTTATTCAAAGAAAACTGCATATGGATATTATAAATGGCCAATATACTTATTTTATTCTCAATATCATTGTTGTATTTAATAATTTCTGTTAGGAAAACAATGTGCTTACCAATAGTCATAATTTACCAGAGTTTGTTCATTTAATAAAAATATATTAGACCAAACCTAAGACATAATTGAGAAAATTGTCCCCCCTTTTTTCTTCAAATTGGAAAAGGGACATTTTTGGTATAAACCATACTTCTGTGGTACAACATAGATTATAAAGGGCAATTTATATATTTTTCAGCTGGATAACTTGCTAAACTGGTTCAAAATTGCATGTACAGTGAGATTTTGGAATTCTTATATGAGTATATACCAATTGCCTAGATTGTAAAAGGCTATCATAAGAAAACCAATAAAACTTGAAAAATCATAGGATTATTTGACCAAGAGCTATTTTTTTACCATAAACAAGTCATTATATACATGTTTTATTGATTGCAATCCCAAATAATGCAAAAATAAGAATTTGGAGTCAAGTCTTAACTGCATGCATGTTGTGTGACCATAAAAGGCTAAAATATCTGATTATGTCAATTTAAGAGCTGAAATTTCCCATAAACAGAATTGTTCTTCAAAAAAAGATGATTAAACATGTTTACTTACATCAAATATGACTTATTTTCATTGGAATAGGTACAACTTCTAAAAATTGAATTTCTGATGATTCTCTGTAATAGGAAGTACACCACTAATTCATGGCCCCATTGCTTTCTATGTTAAATTCCTCAATTTCAAGCAGACACAGCTCTTTTGTTTCAAGTTCAAATAAAGTGACAATCATTGCATGTCAAAGCAACACTTTATGGTGTCTTGTACTGGAAAAATCAACATACCTTTAATGGCATATAAGAAAGAACTGGTTCCCGGAACTTCGGATGTACCAAAACAGGTACTTCAGATCTGACATACAGGCAAAAAGTACCCTCTTTATAAAATTTGGTGCAGTTTTTTTAATATTCAAAATTATAAGTCAAAAAGTGTTCTACAATGATCACCAGTCATTCAGCTTTCATTTGATACCAACAATACCTAAATATTCTACATATTTTGAAAGCTACACTCATGCGTAGGAACTATTTTGTGTTAAATATGTACTACTTTCTGGTATGTGCTTTCTGGCCGGGCCGAATTAGTGGTGTTACACCTATAACAGAACCAAACTTGCTATACTGACTTCAGCATCACTTTATTTCATTCTATGATCTATTTCAAGCAATAAAAAACACATAAAGCTTATGTCCAAATACTATTTTACTAATTTTAAGCTCAAATTGGACTGGTAGTAACATATAGGTTATTCAAAGAAAACTGCATATGGATATTATAAATGGCCAATATACTTATTTTATTCTCAATATCATTGTTGTATTTAATAATTTCTGTTAGGAAAACAATGTGCTTACCAATAGTCATAATTTACCAGAGTTTGTTCATTTAATAAAAATATATTAGACCAAACCTAAGACATAATTGAGAAAATTGTCCCCCCTTTTTTCTTCAAATTGGAAAAGGGACATTTTTGGTATAAACCATACTTCTGTGGTACAACATAGATTATAAAGGGCAATTTATATATTTTTCAGCTGGATAACTTGCTAAACTGGTTCAAAATTGCATGTACAGTGAGATTTTGGAATTCTTATATGAGTATATACCAATTGCCTAGATTGTAAAAGGCTATCATAAGAAAACCAATAAAACTTGAAAAATCATAGGATTATTTGACCAAGAGCTATTTTTTTACCATAAACAAGTCATTATATACATGTTTTATTGATTGCAATCCCAAATAATGCAAAAATAAGAATTTGGAGTCAAGTCTTAACTGCATGCATGTTGTGTGACCATAAAAGGCTAAAATATCTGATTATGTCAATTTAAGAGCTGAAATTTCCCATAAACAGAATTGTTCTTCAAAAAAAGATGATTAAACATGTTTACTTACATCAAATATGACTTATTTTCATTGGAATAGGTACAACTTCTAAAAATTGAATTTCTGATGATTCTCTGTAATAGGAAGTACACCACTAATTCATGGCCCCATTGCTTTCTATGTTAAATTCCTCAATTTCAAGCAGACACAGCTCTTTTGTTTCAAGTTCAAATAAAGTGACAATCATTGCATGTCAAAGCAACACTTTATGGTGTCTTGTACTGGAAAAATCAACATACCTTTAATGGCATATAAGAAAGAACTGGTTCCCGGAACTTCGGATGTACCAAAACAGGTACTTCAGATCTGACATACAGGCAAAAAGTACCCTCTTTATAAAATTTGGTGCAGTTTTTTTAATATTCAAAATTATAAGTCAAAAAGTGTTCTACAATGATCACCAGTCATTCAGCTTTCATTTGATACCAACAATACCTAAATATTCTACATATTTTGAAAGCTACACTCATGCGTAGGAACTATTTTGTGTTAAATATGTACTACTTTCTGGTATGTGCTTTCTGGCCGGGCCGAATTAGTGGTGTTACACCTATAACAGAACCAAACTTGCTATACTGACTTCAGCATCACTTTATTTCATTCTATGATCTATTTCAAGCAATAAAAAACACATAAAGCTTATGTCCAAATACTATTTTACTAATTTTAAGCTCAAATTGGACTGGTAGTAACATATAGGTTATTCAAAGAAAACTGCATATGGATATTATAAATGGCCAATATACTTATTTTATTCTCAATATCATTGTTGTATTTAATAATTTCTGTTAGGAAAACAATGTGCTTACCAATAGTCATAATTTACCAGAGTTTGTTCATTTAATAAAAATATATTAGACCAAACCTAAGACATAATTGAGAAAATTGTCCCCCCTTTTTTCTTCAAATTGGAAAAGGGACATTTTTGGTATAAACCATACTTCTGTGGTACAACATAGATTATAAAGGGCAATTTATATATTTTTCAGCTGGATAACTTGCTAAACTGGTTCAAAATTGCATGTACAGTGAGATTTTGGAATTCTTATATGAGTATATACCAATTGCCTAGATTGTAAAAGGCTATCATAAGAAAACCAATAAAACTTGAAAAATCATAGGATTATTTGACCAAGAGCTATTTTTTTACCATAAACAAGTCATTATATACATGTTTTATTGATTGCAATCCCAAATAATGCAAAAATAAGAATTTGGAGTCAAGTCTTAACTGCATGCATGTTGTGTGACCATAAAAGGCTAAAATATCTGATTATGTCAATTTAAGAGCTGAAATTTCCCATAAACAGAATTGTTCTTCAAAAAAAGATGATTAAACATGTTTACTTACATCAAATATGACTTATTTTCATTGGAATAGGTACAACTTCTAAAAATTGAATTTCTGATGATTCTCTGTAATAGGAAGTACACCACTAATTCATGGCCCCATTGCTTTCTATGTTAAATTCCTCAATTTCAAGCAGACACAGCTCTTTTGTTTCAAGTTCAAATAAAGTGACAATCATTGCATGTCAAAGCAACACTTTATGGTGTCTTGTACTGGAAAAATCAACATACCTTTAATGGCATATAAGAAAGAACTGGTTCCCGGAACTTCGGATGTACCAAAACAGGTACTTCAGATCTGACATACAGGCAAAAAGTACCCTCTTTATAAAATTTGGTGCAGTTTTTTTAATATTCAAAATTATAAGTCAAAAAGTGTTCTACAATGATCACCAGTCATTCAGCTTTCATTTGATACCAACAATACCTAAATATTCTACATATTTTGAAAGCTACACTCATGCGTAGGAACTATTTTGTGTTAAATATGTACTACTTTCTGGTATGTGCTTTCTGGCCGGGCCGAATTAGTGGTGTTACACCTATAACAGAACCAAACTTGCTATACTGACTTCAGCATCACTTTATTTCATTCTATGATCTATTTCAAGCAATAAAAAACACATAAAGCTTATGTCCAAATACTATTTTACTAATTTTAAGCTCAAATTGGACTGGTAGTAACATATAGGTTATTCAAAGAAAACTGCATATGGATATTATAAATGGCCAATATACTTATTTTATTCTCAATATCATTGTTGTATTTAATAATTTCTGTTAGGAAAACAATGTGCTTACCAATAGTCATAATTTACCAGAGTTTGTTCATTTAATAAAAATATATTAGACCAAACCTAAGACATAATTGAGAAAATTGTCCCCCCTTTTTTCTTCAAATTGGAAAAGGGACATTTTTGGTATAAACCATACTTCTGTGGTACAACATAGATTATAAAGGGCAATTTATATATTTTTCAGCTGGATAACTTGCTAAACTGGTTCAAAATTGCATGTACAGTGAGATTTTGGAATTCTTATATGAGTATATACCAATTGCCTAGATTGTAAAAGGCTATCATAAGAAAACCAATAAAACTTGAAAAATCATAGGATTATTTGACCAAGAGCTATTTTTTTACCATAAACAAGTCATTATATACATGTTTTATTGATTGCAATCCCAAATAATGCAAAAATAAGAATTTGGAGTCAAGTCTTAACTGCATGCATGTTGTGTGACCATAAAAGGCTAAAATATCTGATTATGTCAATTTAAGAGCTGAAATTTCCCATAAACAGAATTGTTCTTCAAAAAAAGATGATTAAACATGTTTACTTACATCAAATATGACTTATTTTCATTGGAATAGGTACAACTTCTAAAAATTGAATTTCTGATGATTCTCTGTAATAGGAAGTACACCACTAATTCATGGCCCCATTGCTTTCTATGTTAAATTCCTCAATTTCAAGCAGACACAGCTCTTTTGTTTCAAGTTCAAATAAAGTGACAATCATTGCATGTCAAAGCAACACTTTATGGTGTCTTGTACTGGAAAAATCAACATACCTTTAATGGCATATAAGAAAGAACTGGTTCCCGGAACTTCGGATGTACCAAAACAGGTACTTCAGATCTGACATACAGGCAAAAAGTACCCTCTTTATAAAATTTGGTGCAGTTTTTTTAATATTCAAAATTATAAGTCAAAAAGTGTTCTACAATGATCACCAGTCATTCAGCTTTCATTTGATACCAACAATACCTAAATATTCTACATATTTTGAAAGCTACACTCATGCGTAGGAACTATTTTGTGTTAAATATGTACTACTTTCTGGTATGTGCTTTCTGGCCGGGCCGAATTAGTGGTGTTACACCTATAACAGAACCAAACTTGCTATACTGACTTCAGCATCACTTTATTTCATTCTATGATCTATTTCAAGCAATAAAAAACACATAAAGCTTATGTCCAAATACTATTTTACTAATTTTAAGCTCAAATTGGACTGGTAGTAACATATAGGTTATTCAAAGAAAACTGCATATGGATATTATAAATGGCCAATATACTTATTTTATTCTCAATATCATTGTTGTATTTAATAATTTCTGTTAGGAAAACAATGTGCTTACCAATAGTCATAATTTACCAGAGTTTGTTCATTTAATAAAAATATATTAGACCAAACCTAAGACATAATTGAGAAAATTGTCCCCCCTTTTTTCTTCAAATTGGAAAAGGGACATTTTTGGTATAAACCATACTTCTGTGGTACAACATAGATTATAAAGGGCAATTTATATATTTTTCAGCTGGATAACTTGCTAAACTGGTTCAAAATTGCATGTACAGTGAGATTTTGGAATTCTTATATGAGTATATACCAATTGCCTAGATTGTAAAAGGCTATCATAAGAAAACCAATAAAACTTGAAAAATCATAGGATTATTTGACCAAGAGCTATTTTTTTACCATAAACAAGTCATTATATACATGTTTTATTGATTGCAATCCCAAATAATGCAAAAATAAGAATTTGGAGTCAAGTCTTAACTGCATGCATGTTGTGTGACCATAAAAGGCTAAAATATCTGATTATGTCAATTTAAGAGCTGAAATTTCCCATAAACAGAATTGTTCTTCAAAAAAAGATGATTAAACATGTTTACTTACATCAAATATGACTTATTTTCATTGGAATAGGTACAACTTCTAAAAATTGAATTTCTGATGATTCTCTGTAATAGGAAGTACACCACTAATTCATGGCCCCATTGCTTTCTATGTTAAATTCCTCAATTTCAAGCAGACACAGCTCTTTTGTTTCAAGTTCAAATAAAGTGACAATCATTGCATGTCAAAGCAACACTTTATGGTGTCTTGTACTGGAAAAATCAACATACCTTTAATGGCATATAAGAAAGAACTGGTTCCCGGAACTTCGGATGTACCAAAACAGGTACTTCAGATCTGACATACAGGCAAAAAGTACCCTCTTTATAAAATTTGGTGCAGTTTTTTTAATATTCAAAATTATAAGTCAAAAAGTGTTCTACAATGATCACCAGTCATTCAGCTTTCATTTGATACCAACAATACCTAAATATTCTACATATTTTGAAAGCTACACTCATGCGTAGGAACTATTTTGTGTTAAATATGTACTACTTTCTGGTATGTGCTTTCTGGCCGGGCCGAATTAGTGGTGTTACACCTATAACAGAACCAAACTTGCTATACTGACTTCAGCATCACTTTATTTCATTCTATGATCTATTTCAAGCAATAAAAAACACATAAAGCTTATGTCCAAATACTATTTTACTAATTTTAAGCTCAAATTGGACTGGTAGTAACATATAGGTTATTCAAAGAAAACTGCATATGGATATTATAAATGGCCAATATACTTATTTTATTCTCAATATCATTGTTGTATTTAATAATTTCTGTTAGGAAAACAATGTGCTTACCAATAGTCATAATTTACCAGAGTTTGTTCATTTAATAAAAATATATTAGACCAAACCTAAGACATAATTGAGAAAATTGTCCCCCCTTTTTTCTTCAAATTGGAAAAGGGACATTTTTGGTATAAACCATACTTCTGTGGTACAACATAGATTATAAAGGGCAATTTATATATTTTTCAGCTGGATAACTTGCTAAACTGGTTCAAAATTGCATGTACAGTGAGATTTTGGAATTCTTATATGAGTATATACCAATTGCCTAGATTGTAAAAGGCTATCATAAGAAAACCAATAAAACTTGAAAAATCATAGGATTATTTGACCAAGAGCTATTTTTTTACCATAAACAAGTCATTATATACATGTTTTATTGATTGCAATCCCAAATAATGCAAAAATAAGAATTTGGAGTCAAGTCTTAACTGCATGCATGTTGTGTGACCATAAAAGGCTAAAATATCTGATTATGTCAATTTAAGAGCTGAAATTTCCCATAAACAGAATTGTTCTTCAAAAAAAGATGATTAAACATGTTTACTTACATCAAATATGACTTATTTTCATTGGAATAGGTACAACTTCTAAAAATTGAATTTCTGATGATTCTCTGTAATAGGAAGTACACCACTAATTCATGGCCCCATTGCTTTCTATGTTAAATTCCTCAATTTCAAGCAGACACAGCTCTTTTGTTTCAAGTTCAAATAAAGTGACAATCATTGCATGTCAAAGCAACACTTTATGGTGTCTTGTACTGGAAAAATCAACATACCTTTAATGGCATATAAGAAAGAACTGGTTCCCGGAACTTCGGATGTACCAAAACAGGTACTTCAGATCTGACATACAGGCAAAAAGTACCCTCTTTATAAAATTTGGTGCAGTTTTTTTAATATTCAAAATTATAAGTCAAAAAGTGTTCTACAATGATCACCAGTCATTCAGCTTTCATTTGATACCAACAATACCTAAATATTCTACATATTTTGAAAGCTACACTCATGCGTAGGAACTATTTTGTGTTAAATATGTACTACTTTCTGGTATGTGCTTTCTGGCCGGGCCGAATTAGTGGTGTTACACCTATAACAGAACCAAACTTGCTATACTGACTTCAGCATCACTTTATTTCATTCTATGATCTATTTCAAGCAATAAAAAACACATAAAGCTTATGTCCAAATACTATTTTACTAATTTTAAGCTCAAATTGGACTGGTAGTAACATATAGGTTATTCAAA
Organism: Mytilus californianus; assembly: GCF_021869535.1. NCBI lineage: Eukaryota > Metazoa > Mollusca > Bivalvia > Mytilida > Mytilidae > Mytilus > Mytilus californianus. Next base: position 7,504,944 of record NW_026262670.1, read on the forward strand.
GAAAACTGCATATGGATATTATAAATGGCCAATATACTTATTTTATTCTCAATATCATTGTTGTATTTAATAATTTCTGTTAGGAAAACAATGTGCTTACCAATAGTCATAATTTACCAGAGTTTGTTCATTTAATAAAAATATATTAGACCAAACCTAAGACATAATTGAGAAAATTGTCCCCCCTTTTTTCTTCAAATTGGAAAAGGGACATTTTTGGTATAAACCATACTTCTGTGGTACAACATAGATTATAAAGGGCAATTTATATATTTTTCAGCTGGATAACTTGCTAAACTGGTTCAAAATTGCATGTACAGTGAGATTTTGGAATTCTTATATGAGTATATACCAATTGCCTAGATTGTAAAAGGCTATCATAAGAAAACCAATAAAACTTGAAAAATCATAGGATTATTTGACCAAGAGCTATTTTTTTACCATAAACAAGTCATTATATACATGTTTTATTGATTGCAATCCCAAATAATGCAAAAATAAGAATTTGGAGTCAAGTCTTAACTGCATGCATGTTGTGTGACCATAAAAGGCTAAAATATCTGATTATGTCAATTTAAGAGCTGAAATTTCCCATAAACAGAATTGTTCTTCAAAAAAAGATGATTAAACATGTTTACTTACATCAAATATGACTTATTTTCATTGGAATAGGTACAACTTCTAAAAATTGAATTTCTGATGATTCTCTGTAATAGGAAGTACACCACTAATTCATGGCCCCATTGCTTTCTATGTTAAATTCCTCAATTTCAAGCAGACACAGCTCTTTTGTTTCAAGTTCAAATAAAGTGACAATCATTGCATGTCAAAGCAACACTTTATGGTGTCTTGTACTGGAAAAATCAACATACCTTTAATGGCATATAAGAAAGAACTGGTTCCCGGAACTTCGGATGTACCAAAACAGGTACTTCAGATCTGACATACAGGCAAAAAGTACCCTCTTTATAAAATTTGGTGCAGTTTTTTTAATATTCAAAATTATAAGTCAAAAAGTGTTCTACAATGATCACCAGTCATTCAGCTTTCATTTGATACCAACAATACCTAAATATTCTACATATTTTGAAAGCTACACTCATGCGTAGGAACTATTTTGTGTTAAATATGTACTACTTTCTGGTATGTGCTTTCTGGCCGGGCCGAATTAGTGGTGTTACACCTATAACAGAACCAAACTTGCTATACTGACTTCAGCATCACTTTATTTCATTCTATGATCTATTTCAAGCAATAAAAAACACATAAAGCTTATGTCCAAATACTATTTTACTAATTTTAAGCTCAAATTGGACTGGTAGTAACATATAGGTTATTCAAAGAAAACTGCATATGGATATTATAAATGGCCAATATACTTATTTTATTCTCAATATCATTGTTGTATTTAATAATTTCTGTTAGGAAAACAATGTGCTTACCAATAGTCATAATTTACCAGAGTTTGTTCATTTAATAAAAATATATTAGACCAAACCTAAGACATAATTGAGAAAATTGTCCCCCCTTTTTTCTTCAAATTGGAAAAGGGACATTTTTGGTATAAACCATACTTCTGTGGTACAACATAGATTATAAAGGGCAATTTATATATTTTTCAGCTGGATAACTTGCTAAACTGGTTCAAAATTGCATGTACAGTGAGATTTTGGAATTCTTATATGAGTATATACCAATTGCCTAGATTGTAAAAGGCTATCATAAGAAAACCAATAAAACTTGAAAAATCATAGGATTATTTGACCAAGAGCTATTTTTTTACCATAAACAAGTCATTATATACATGTTTTATTGATTGCAATCCCAAATAATGCAAAAATAAGAATTTGGAGTCAAGTCTTAACTGCATGCATGTTGTGTGACCATAAAAGGCTAAAATATCTGATTATGTCAATTTAAGAGCTGAAATTTCCCATAAACAGAATTGTTCTTCAAAAAAAGATGATTAAACATGTTTACTTACATCAAATATGACTTATTTTCATTGGAATAGGTACAACTTCTAAAAATTGAATTTCTGATGATTCTCTGTAATAGGAAGTACACCACTAATTCATGGCCCCATTGCTTTCTATGTTAAATTCCTCAATTTCAAGCAGACACAGCTCTTTTGTTTCAAGTTCAAATAAAGTGACAATCATTGCATGTCAAAGCAACACTTTATGGTGTCTTGTACTGGAAAAATCAACATACCTTTAATGGCATATAAGAAAGAACTGGTTCCCGGAACTTCGGATGTACCAAAACAGGTACTTCAGATCTGACATACAGGCAAAAAGTACCCTCTTTATAAAATTTGGTGCAGTTTTTTTAATATTCAAAATTATAAGTCAAAAAGTGTTCTACAATGATCACCAGTCATTCAGCTTTCATTTGATACCAACAATACCTAAATATTCTACATATTTTGAAAGCTACACTCATGCGTAGGAACTATTTTGTGTTAAATATGTACTACTTTCTGGTATGTGCTTTCTGGCCGGGCCGAATTAGTGGTGTTACACCTATAACAGAACCAAACTTGCTATACTGACTTCAGCATCACTTTATTTCATTCTATGATCTATTTCAAGCAATAAAAAACACATAAAGCTTATGTCCAAATACTATTTTACTAATTTTAAGCTCAAATTGGACTGGTAGTAACATATAGGTTATTCAAAGAAAACTGCATATGGATATTATAAATGGCCAATATACTTATTTTATTCTCAATATCATTGTTGTATTTAATAATTTCTGTTAGGAAAACAATGTGCTTACCAATAGTCATAATTTACCAGAGTTTGTTCATTTAATAAAAATATATTAGACCAAACCTAAGACATAATTGAGAAAATTGTCCCCCCTTTTTTCTTCAAATTGGAAAAGGGACATTTTTGGTATAAACCATACTTCTGTGGTACAACATAGATTATAAAGGGCAATTTATATATTTTTCAGCTGGATAACTTGCTAAACTGGTTCAAAATTGCATGTACAGTGAGATTTTGGAATTCTTATATGAGTATATACCAATTGCCTAGATTGTAAAAGGCTATCATAAGAAAACCAATAAAACTTGAAAAATCATAGGATTATTTGACCAAGAGCTATTTTTTTACCATAAACAAGTCATTATATACATGTTTTATTGATTGCAATCCCAAATAATGCAAAAATAAGAATTTGGAGTCAAGTCTTAACTGCATGCATGTTGTGTGACCATAAAAGGCTAAAATATCTGATTATGTCAATTTAAGAGCTGAAATTTCCCATAAACAGAATTGTTCTTCAAAAAAAGATGATTAAACATGTTTACTTACATCAAATATGACTTATTTTCATTGGAATAGGTACAACTTCTAAAAATTGAATTTCTGATGATTCTCTGTAATAGGAAGTACACCACTAATTCATGGCCCCATTGCTTTCTATGTTAAATTCCTCAATTTCAAGCAGACACAGCTCTTTTGTTTCAAGTTCAAATAAAGTGACAATCATTGCATGTCAAAGCAACACTTTATGGTGTCTTGTACTGGAAAAATCAACATACCTTTAATGGCATATAAGAAAGAACTGGTTCCCGGAACTTCGGATGTACCAAAACAGGTACTTCAGATCTGACATACAGGCAAAAAGTACCCTCTTTATAAAATTTGGTGCAGTTTTTTTAATATTCAAAATTATAAGTCAAAAAGTGTTCTACAATGATCACCAGTCATTCAGCTTTCATTTGATACCAACAATACCTAAATATTCTACATATTTTGAAAGCTACACTCATGCGTAGGAACTATTTTGTGTTAAATATGTACTACTTTCTGGTATGTGCTTTCTGGCCGGGCCGAATTAGTGGTGTTACACCTATAACAGAACCAAACTTGCTATACTGACTTCAGCATCACTTTATTTCATTCTATGATCTATTTCAAGCAATAAAAAACACATAAAGCTTATGTCCAAATACTATTTTACTAATTTTAAGCTCAAATTGGACTGGTAGTAACATATAGGTTATTCAAAGAAAACTGCATATGGATATTATAAATGGCCAATATACTTATTTTATTCTCAATATCATTGTTGTATTTAATAATTTCTGTTAGGAAAACAATGTGCTTACCAATAGTCATAATTTACCAGAGTTTGTTCATTTAATAAAAATATATTAGACCAAACCTAAGACATAATTGAGAAAATTGTCCCCCCTTTTTTCTTCAAATTGGAAAAGGGACATTTTTGGTATAAACCATACTTCTGTGGTACAACATAGATTATAAAGGGCAATTTATATATTTTTCAGCTGGATAACTTGCTAAACTGGTTCAAAATTGCATGTACAGTGAGATTTTGGAATTCTTATATGAGTATATACCAATTGCCTAGATTGTAAAAGGCTATCATAAGAAAACCAATAAAACTTGAAAAATCATAGGATTATTTGACCAAGAGCTATTTTTTTACCATAAACAAGTCATTATATACATGTTTTATTGATTGCAATCCCAAATAATGCAAAAATAAGAATTTGGAGTCAAGTCTTAACTGCATGCATGTTGTGTGACCATAAAAGGCTAAAATATCTGATTATGTCAATTTAAGAGCTGAAATTTCCCATAAACAGAATTGTTCTTCAAAAAAAGATGATTAAACATGTTTACTTACATCAAATATGACTTATTTTCATTGGAATAGGTACAACTTCTAAAAATTGAATTTCTGATGATTCTCTGTAATAGGAAGTACACCACTAATTCATGGCCCCATTGCTTTCTATGTTAAATTCCTCAATTTCAAGCAGACACAGCTCTTTTGTTTCAAGTTCAAATAAAGTGACAATCATTGCATGTCAAAGCAACACTTTATGGTGTCTTGTACTGGAAAAATCAACATACCTTTAATGGCATATAAGAAAGAACTGGTTCCCGGAACTTCGGATGTACCAAAACAGGTACTTCAGATCTGACATACAGGCAAAAAGTACCCTCTTTATAAAATTTGGTGCAGTTTTTTTAATATTCAAAATTATAAGTCAAAAAGTGTTCTACAATGATCACCAGTCATTCAGCTTTCATTTGATACCAACAATACCTAAATATTCTACATATTTTGAAAGCTACACTCATGCGTAGGAACTATTTTGTGTTAAATATGTACTACTTTCTGGTATGTGCTTTCTGGCCGGGCCGAATTAGTGGTGTTACACCTATAACAGAACCAAACTTGCTATACTGACTTCAGCATCACTTTATTTCATTCTATGATCTATTTCAAGCAATAAAAAACACATAAAGCTTATGTCCAAATACTATTTTACTAATTTTAAGCTCAAATTGGACTGGTAGTAACATATAGGTTATTCAAAGAAAACTGCATATGGATATTATAAATGGCCAATATACTTATTTTATTCTCAATATCATTGTTGTATTTAATAATTTCTGTTAGGAAAACAATGTGCTTACCAATAGTCATAATTTACCAGAGTTTGTTCATTTAATAAAAATATATTAGACCAAACCTAAGACATAATTGAGAAAATTGTCCCCCCTTTTTTCTTCAAATTGGAAAAGGGACATTTTTGGTATAAACCATACTTCTGTGGTACAACATAGATTATAAAGGGCAATTTATATATTTTTCAGCTGGATAACTTGCTAAACTGGTTCAAAATTGCATGTACAGTGAGATTTTGGAATTCTTATATGAGTATATACCAATTGCCTAGATTGTAAAAGGCTATCATAAGAAAACCAATAAAACTTGAAAAATCATAGGATTATTTGACCAAGAGCTATTTTTTTACCATAAACAAGTCATTATATACATGTTTTATTGATTGCAATCCCAAATAATGCAAAAATAAGAATTTGGAGTCAAGTCTTAACTGCATGCATGTTGTGTGACCATAAAAGGCTAAAATATCTGATTATGTCAATTTAAGAGCTGAAATTTCCCATAAACAGAATTGTTCTTCAAAAAAAGATGATTAAACATGTTTACTTACATCAAATATGACTTATTTTCATTGGAATAGGTACAACTTCTAAAAATTGAATTTCTGATGATTCTCTGTAATAGGAAGTACACCACTAATTCATGGCCCCATTGCTTTCTATGTTAAATTCCTCAATTTCAAGCAGACACAGCTCTTTTGTTTCAAGTTCAAATAAAGTGACAATCATTGCATGTCAAAGCAACACTTTATGGTGTCTTGTACTGGAAAAATCAACATACCTTTAATGGCATATAAGAAAGAACTGGTTCCCGGAACTTCGGATGTACCAAAACAGGTACTTCAGATCTGACATACAGGCAAAAAGTACCCTCTTTATAAAATTTGGTGCAGTTTTTTTAATATTCAAAATTATAAGTCAAAAAGTGTTCTACAATGATCACCAGTCATTCAGCTTTCATTTGATACCAACAATACCTAAATATTCTACATATTTTGAAAGCTACACTCATGCGTAGGAACTATTTTGTGTTAAATATGTACTACTTTCTGGTATGTGCTTTCTGGCCGGGCCGAATTAGTGGTGTTACACCTATAACAGAACCAAACTTGCTATACTGACTTCAGCATCACTTTATTTCATTCTATGATCTATTTCAAGCAATAAAAAACACATAAAGCTTATGTCCAAATACTATTTTACTAATTTTAAGCTCAAATTGGACTGGTAGTAACATATAGGTTATTCAAAGAAAACTGCATATGGATATTATAAATGGCCAATATACTTATTTTATTCTCAATATCATTGTTGTATTTAATAATTTCTGTTAGGAAAACAATGTGCTTACCAATAGTCATAATTTACCAGAGTTTGTTCATTTAATAAAAATATATTAGACCAAACCTAAGACATAATTGAGAAAATTGTCCCCCCTTTTTTCTTCAAATTGGAAAAGGGACATTTTTGGTATAAACCATACTTCTGTGGTACAACATAGATTATAAAGGGCAATTTATATATTTTTCAGCTGGATAACTTGCTAAACTGGTTCAAAATTGCATGTACAGTGAGATTTTGGAATTCTTATATGAGTATATACCAATTGCCTAGATTGTAAAAGGCTATCATAAGAAAACCAATAAAACTTGAAAAATCATAGGATTATTTGACCAAGAGCTATTTTTTTACCATAAACAAGTCATTATATACATGTTTTATTGATTGCAATCCCAAATAATGCAAAAATAAGAATTTGGAGTCAAGTCTTAACTGCATGCATGTTGTGTGACCATAAAAGGCTAAAATATCTGATTATGTCAATTTAAGAGCTGAAATTTCCCATAAACAGAATTGTTCTTCAAAAAAAGATGATTAAACATGTTTACTTACATCAAATATGACTTATTTTCATTGGAATAGGTACAACTTCTAAAAATTGAATTTCTGATGATTCTCTGTAATAGGAAGTACACCACTAATTCATGGCCCCATTGCTTTCTATGTTAAATTCCTCAATTTCAAGCAGACACAGCTCTTTTGTTTCAAGTTCAAATAAAGTGACAATCATTGCATGTCAAAGCAACACTTTATGGTGTCTTGTACTGGAAAAATCAACATACCTTTAATGGCATATAAGAAAGAACTGGTTCCCGGAACTTCGGATGTACCAAAACAGGTACTTCAGATCTGACATACAGGCAAAAAGTACCCTCTTTATAAAATTTGGTGCAGTTTTTTTAATATTCAAAATTATAAGTCAAAAAGTGTTCTACAATGATCACCAGTCATTCAGCTTTCATTTGATACCAACAATACCTAAATATTCTACATATTTTGAAAGCTACACTCATGCGTAGGAACTATTTTGTGTTAAATATGTACTACTTTCTGGTATGTGCTTTCTGGCCGGGCCGAATTAGTGGTGTTACACCTATAACAGAACCAAACTTGCTATACTGACTTCAGCATCACTTTATTTCATTCTATGATCTATTTCAAGCAATAAAAAACACATAAAGCTTATGTCCAAATACTATTTTACTAATTTTAAGCTCAAATTGGACTGGTAGTAACATATAGGTTATTCAAAGAAAACTGCATATGGATATTATAAATGGCCAATATACTTATTTTATTCTCAATATCATTGTTGTATTTAATAATTTCTGTTAGGAAAACAATGTGCTTACCAATAGTCATAATTTACCAGAGTTTGTTCATTTAATAAAAATATATTAGACCAAACCTAAGACATAATTGAGAAAATTGTCCCCCCTTTTTTCTTCAAATTGGAAAAGGGACATTTTTGGTATAAACCATACTTCTGTGGTACAACATAGATTATAAAGGGCAATTTATATATTTTTCAGCTGGATAACTTGCTAAACTGGTTCAAAATTGCATGTACAGTGAGATTTTGGAATTCTTATATGAGTATATACCAATTGCCTAGATTGTAAAAGGCTATCATAAGAAAACCAATAAAACTTGAAAAATCATAGGATTATTTGACCAAGAGCTATTTTTTTACCATAAACAAGTCATTATATACATGTTTTATTGATTGCAATCCCAAATAATGCAAAAATAAGAATTTGGAGTCAAGTCTTAACTGCATGCATGTTGTGTGACCATAAAAGGCTAAAATATCTGATTATGTCAATTTAAGAGCTGAAATTTCCCATAAACAGAATTGTTCTTCAAAAAAAGATGATTAAACATGTTTACTTACATCAAATATGACTTATTTTCATTGGAATAGGTACAACTTCTAAAAATTGAATTTCTGATGATTCTCTGTAATAGGAAGTACACCACTAATTCATGGCCCCATTGCTTTCTATGTTAAATTCCTCAATTTCAAGCAGACACAGCTCTTTTGTTTCAAGTTCAAATAAAGTGACAATCATTGCATGTCAAAGCAACACTTTATGGTGTCTTGTACTGGAAAAATCAACATACCTTTAATGGCATATAAGAAAGAACTGGTTCCCGGAACTTCGGATGTACCAAAACAGGTACTTCAGATCTGACATACAGGCAAAAAGTACCCTCTTTATAAAATTTGGTGCAGTTTTTTTAATATTCAAAATTATAAGTCAAAAAGTGTTCTACAATGATCACCAGTCATTCAGCTTTCATTTGATACCAACAATACCTAAATATTCTACATATTTTGAAAGCTACACTCATGCGTAGGAACTATTTTGTGTTAAATATGTACTACTTTCTGGTATGTGCTTTCTGGCCGGGCCGAATTAGTGGTGTTACACCTATAACAGAACCAAACTTGCTATACTGACTTCAGCATCACTTTATTTCATTCTATGATCTATTTCAAGCAATAAAAAACACATAAAGCTTATGTCCAAATACTATTTTACTAATTTTAAGCTCAAATTGGACTGGTAGTAACATATAGGTTATTCAAAGAAAACTGCATATGGATATTATAAATGGCCAATATACTTATTTTATTCTCAATATCATTGTTGTATTTAATAATTTCTGTTAGGAAAACAATGTGCTTACCAATAGTCATAATTTACCAGAGTTTGTTCATTTAATAAAAATATATTAGACCAAACCTAAGACATAATTGAGAAAATTGTCCCCCCTTTTTTCTTCAAATTGGAAAAGGGACATTTTTGGTATAAACCATACTTCTGTGGTACAACATAGATTATAAAGGGCAATTTATATATTTTTCAGCTGGATAACTTGCTAAACTGGTTCAAAATTGCATGTACAGTGAGATTTTGGAATTCTTATATGAGTATATACCAATTGCCTAGATTGTAAAAGGCTATCATAAGAAAACCAATAAAACTTGAAAAATCATAGGATTATTTGACCAAGAGCTATTTTTTTACCATAAACAAGTCATTATATACATGTTTTATTGATTGCAATCCCAAATAATGCAAAAATAAGAATTTGGAGTCAAGTCTTAACTGCATGCATGTTGTGTGACCATAAAAGGCTAAAATATCTGATTATGTCAATTTAAGAGCTGAAATTTCCCATAAACAGAATTGTTCTTCAAAAAAAGATGATTAAACATGTTTACTTACATCAAATATGACTTATTTTCATTGGAATAGGTACAACTTCTAAAAATTGAATTTCTGATGATTCTCTGTAATAGGAAGTACACCACTAATTCATGGCCCCATTGCTTTCTATGTTAAATTCCTCAATTTCAAGCAGACACAGCTCTTTTGTTTCAAGTTCAAATAAAGTGACAATCATTGCATGTCAAAGCAACACTTTATGGTGTCTTGTACTGGAAAAATCAACATACCTTTAATGGCATATAAGAAAGAACTGGTTCCCGGAACTTCGGATGTACCAAAACAGGTACTTCAGATCTGACATACAGGCAAAAAGTACCCTCTTTATAAAATTTGGTGCAGTTTTTTTAATATTCAAAATTATAAGTCAAAAAGTGTTCTACAATGATCACCAGTCATTCAGCTTTCATTTGATACCAACAATACCTAAATATTCTACATATTTTGAAAGCTACACTCATGCGTAGGAACTATTTTGTGTTAAATATGTACTACTTTCTGGTATGTGCTTTCTGGCCGGGCCGAATTAGTGGTGTTACACCTATAACAGAACCAAACTTGCTATACTGACTTCAGCATCACTTTATTTCATTCTATGATCTATTTCAAGCAATAAAAAACACATAAAGCTTATGTCCAAATACTATTTTACTAATTTTAAGCTCAAATTGGACTGGTAGTAACATATAGGTTATTCAAAGAAAACTGCATATGGATATTATAAATGGCCAATATACTTATTTTATTCTCAATATCATTGTTGTATTTAATAATTTCTGTTAGGAAAACAATGTGCTTACCAATAGTCATAATTTACCAGAGTTTGTTCATTTAATAAAAATATATTAGACCAAACCTAAGACATAATTGAGAAAATTGTCCCCCCTTTTTTCTTCAAATTGGAAAAGGGACATTTTTGGTATAAACCATACTTCTGTGGTACAACATAGATTATAAAGGGCAATTTATATATTTTTCAGCTGGATAACTTGCTAAACTGGTTCAAAATTGCATGTACAGTGAGATTTTGGAATTCTTATATGAGTATATACCAATTGCCTAGATTGTAAAAGGCTATCATAAGAAAACCAATAAAACTTGAAAAATCATAGGATTATTTGACCAAGAGCTATTTTTTTACCATAAACAAGTCATTATATACATGTTTTATTGATTGCAATCCCAAATAATGCAAAAATAAGAATTTGGAGTCAAGTCTTAACTGCATGCATGTTGTGTGACCATAAAAGGCTAAAATATCTGATTATGTCAATTTAAGAGCTGAAATTTCCCATAAACAGAATTGTTCTTCAAAAAAAGATGATTAAACATGTTTACTTACATCAAATATGACTTATTTTCATTGGAATAGGTACAACTTCTAAAAATTGAATTTCTGATGATTCTCTGTTATAACAGAACCAAACTTGCTATACTGACTTCAGCATCACTTTATTTCATTCTATGATCTATTTCAAGCAATAAAAAACACATAAAGCTTATGTCCAAATACTATTTTACTAATTTTAAGCTCAAATTGGACTGGTAGTAACATATAGGTTATTCAAAGAAAACTGCATATGGATATTATAAATGGCCAATATACTTATTTTATTCTCAATATCATTGTTGTATTTAATAATTTCTGTTAGGAAAACAATGTGCTTACCAATAGTCATAATTTACCAGAGTTTGTTCATTTAATAAAAATATATTAGACCAAACCTAAGACATAATTGAGAAAATTGTCCCCCCTTTTTTCTTCAAATTGGAAAAGGGACATTTTTGGTATAAACCATACTTCTGTGGTACAACATAGATTATAAAGGGCAATTTATATATTTTTCAGCTGGATAACTTGCTAAACTGGTTCAAAATTGCATGTACAGTGAGATTTTGGAATTCTTATATGAGTATATACCAATTGCCTAGATTGTAAAAGGCTATCATAAGAAAACCAATAAAACTTGAAAAATCATAGGATTATTTGACCAAGAGCTATTTTTTTACCATAAACAAGTCATTATATACATGTTTTATTGATTGCAATCCCAAATAATGCAAAAATAAGAATTTGGAGTCAAGTCTTAACTGCATGCATGTTGTGTGACCATAAAAGGCTAAAATATCTGATTATGTCAATTTAAGAGCTGAAATTTCCCATAAACAGAATTGTTCTTCAAAAAAAGATGATTAAACATGTTTACTTACATCAAATATGACTTATTTTCATTGGAATAGGTACAACTTCTAAAAATTGAATTTCTGATGATTCTCTGTAATAGGAAGTACACCACTAATTCATGGCCCCATTGCTTTCTATGTTAAATTCCTCAATTTCAAGCAGACACAGCTCTTTTGTTTCAAGTTCAAATAAAGTGACAATCATTGCATGTCAAAGCAACACTTTATGGTGTCTTGTACTGGAAAAATCAACATACCTTTAATGGCATATAAGAAAGAACTGGTTCCCGGAACTTCGGATGTACCAAAACAGGTACTTCAGATCTGACATACAGGCAAAAAGTACCCTCTTTATAAAATTTGGTGCAGTTTTTTTAATATTCAAAATTATAAGTCAAAAAGTGTTCTACAATGATCACCAGTCATTCAGCTTTCATTTGATACCAACAATACCTAAATATTCTACATATTTTGAAAGCTACACTCATGCGTAGGAACTATTTTGTGTTAAATATGTACTACTTTCTGGTATGTGCTTTCTGGCCGGGCCGAATTAGTGGTGTTACACCTATAACAGAACCAAACTTGCTATACTGACTTCAGCATCACTTTATTTCATTCTATGATCTATTTCAAGCAATAAAAAACACATAAAGCTTATGTCCAAATACTATTTTACTAATTTTAAGCTCAAATTGGACTGGTAGTAACATATAGGTTATTCAAAGAAAACTGCATATCGATATTATAAATGGCCAATATACTTATTTTATTCTCAATATCATTGTTGTATTTAATAATTTCTGTTAGGAAAACAATGTGCTTACCAATAGTCATAATTTACCAGAGTTTGTTCATTTAATAAAAATATTTTAGACCAAACCTAAGACATAATTGAGAAAATTGTCCCCCCTTTTTTCTTCAAATTGGAAAAGGGACATTTTTGGTATAAACCATACTTCTGTGGTACAACATAGATTATAAAGGGCAATTTATATATTTTTCAGCTGGATAACTTGCTAAACTGGTTCAAAATTGCATGTACAGTGAGATTTTGGAATTCTTATATGAGTATATACAGTCCGTGTAACGTAAAAGTTAACAATACGAACGATGCCCGAATCATGTACGGACGATGACCGAACGATGTACGGACGATGACCGAACGCTGTACGAATGCAAACGAAACGCTGACCGAATGTTGTACGGACGCTGAACGAACGATAAACGAACGAAACCATGTACCATAAACCGTACCATAAACGTTACTTTAAGCGCTCTTTCAGCGTGCATCGTATGAATTTTCGTACATCGTATATGGTTTAGCGTACATCGTATGGTTTAGCGTTCATCGTATCGTTTTGCGTAAATCGTATATGGTTTTGTGTACATCGTATGGTTTTGCGTACATCGTTTCGTTTAAGAGTATATCGTATCGTAAAGCGTTCATGGTATCCTTCGGCGTACATCGGTTTGTGGTTTGTCTAACATATATGGTACATGTATGATTATATATACCGAAAGAATAAATCGTGTGGTGTTAGTATATGAATTTTTTTTCTTCTATACGGGCATTTATTTAAACATTTAAATTTGTTGAATTCTTTTTTCTAATTATTCAAATAATCATTATATAACTGATACTTGATTTAACATGAAAATACTTATTGTGTGTGTATAACCATCAAGGTGAATTTTTTTTATGATTATAAGAAATTATGTTTCTTTTTATCAGGTTTCTTATGCATACACGAAATATACCCACGAATAGCAATATTTGTATTGCTACAAATCTGTAATATGATATTTTCTTCAAGATTAAAAGTCAGCATTATCAAATTCATACGAGACCCCCGCCTCGAGGTTCAATTTCAGAATTAGACTATTCTCTCGCCAACTGCGAACTAGTCAATTGCTAGTATAATGTTGACTCATTACTGTATGCGTTTTCTTATTTTGTACTATATATGTATATTTGTTATAATAAAGAGAGAGAGAGAGAGAGAGAGAGAGAGAGAGAGAGAGAGAGAGAGAGAGAGAGAGAGAGATTATTTTTATAAAATAAGTATGTGTATTAATAAAAGATTATAATAAAATTCGGCGTCATTCTAGTCTGGTGGTCGATCGGCAATTGCAAAAGAGGCCGAAGAGAAATTATAATTGAGGGTCCTGATTTCTGTATTCTTCCATTTTGTAAGGCCATTTTCCTCTATTCTGAATTTTCCCCTTTGTTCTCTATTTTTACTTCATTTTGTTTGCTTAGTTTTCTGTATTCTAATTTTCCCTTTCCTATGCCTCTTTCCACCTTATTCTCAATTCTGTTAACCTCTTCCAGACCGCATAATTATCATAACTACTAAAATAACGAGATTTAATTGGTAAGCCGGTGTTCTATAGCCATTCTTCCTCCATGCCATTTTTTCCGGGGTGAAAAATCCAATTTAACCACCCTTCCCCCCGTAAAAATTGGCATGATTCAACTTTTCCCCTAGCGTGTTTTTTTTTAGGGGGAGGGGGAGGTGGGTTCAGGATTAGGCCAATTTTCCCCCTTAATAGCACGAGAAGCTAAATTTCCCTCTTGTAATATAACGTCGGCGACGTCAGTTCAAATGTTTTATCCCAAAAAAGAATAGTAACATTTTTTTATTAGTTAGGCGGTACCAAACCTTTTATTAATATTCATTTGATCTATACTTATATATACTAGTATACACATGTAACACTTTCTGAAGTGGTGACCACATTCATTCTCATTCGTGAACCCTTGTTATAAGTTGAAAAAACGGATAGTTAGTTTAACTACTTCGGTCAGTTGGTGATGTTTCTCTTCCTAATGGTACCGAGGGTCGACCAACATCCACCACAAATGAGACAAATATCCAACAGAGTTACACTGACGTGGTAGTAAGTAATTAAAGGCCATCATACGGCCTTCAACAATGAGAAAACCCCATGCCATATAGTCGGCTATAAGATTCCCCGACAATCAAAATGAGAAACAATTCAAACGAGAAAAACAAACGGCCTAATTTATAACAAATTAATAAGAAAAAAAAACCATGACCGACATTAACCAATAACAACCATTGTACTTATACATGATCCTGACTTCGGAATGGCAAATTAAGAAGGTGGCGGCTTTAAACATTAAATCCTCCCTATAATCCAACCTTGGACAGCACACCATAAGGGAAAAATCCTAACATATCAGTTGCAATTGGCTTAACTAAAAATGTTGGTACGGTGCACAATAACCACTTATATAATTAGCTACGGGATAAAAGTATTCGCAGTTACTAAAAGCTATTTCAAAACCAAATACAACTAATAACGCATGTTCTCTAAAACTGGTTGTTGTTTAATAACGAAAAAATACTACTAACGATTTTTTTTATATATGAAATAATGCTACGGACTGATGAACATGTAGACAGACTGATGCTCACGTAGACACTGTATTGTAGACATATAGA
This sequence comes from Mytilus californianus, assembly GCF_021869535.1. Taxonomy (NCBI): domain Eukaryota; kingdom Metazoa; phylum Mollusca; class Bivalvia; order Mytilida; family Mytilidae; genus Mytilus; species Mytilus californianus. Next base: position 7,520,637 of record NW_026262670.1, read on the forward strand.
ACGGCTGGTAGACATGTAGACAGACTGGTGGACACATACACAGACTGGTGGAATTGTAGGCAAACTAGTGGAAACATAAACTGACTGATAAACATGTAGATATACTAGTGAACCCGGAGACGGACTGTTTGACATGTAGATAGAATAGTAGACACAAAGACGGACTGTTGGACATTTAGATAGAATAGTAGACACAAAGACGGACTGGTGAATATAAAGTAACTTGAAAATGTTGACGGACTAGTGGACATACTAGTAGACAAACTTGTGGACACGTAGCCAGACTGTTGAGAATGTATACAGACTAGGGGACTATTAGAAAGACTGGTGAAAATAAAGACAAACTAGTGGACACATAGACAGACTTGTGTAAATCTAAATTTCCCGGTGGAAAACTGGCATGGGGTTGAATGGCTATATAGCACCGACATGATGTTAAAACGAAGAAATATTTATTTCTTTTACAATTTTTGGAAAAAAAACATATTTCACATGTTAATATGTTTTGTTTGAAACCTATAAATCATTATGTTAAATCATTATGTTTTATGCTTATTGTTGATATTTTAGTCCATACTCAAACGAAGTCGTTCACCATCGATTGGTTTCAACAGGTTATGTACATTTCATCGTGTTGTATATTTCTCCGCCAGATATGAGGCCTTTTTAAAGCGGGGGGATTTTTTCCCAATATTAAAATCGAATAAATAACATTAACATAATAAACAACAATTGAAAATCTAGTTTTTAGTATAAAGACAATAATAGTGTATTGACTTGACATATCAACGATATAAGGATGAGGCTTAGAAACGTTTCTAAGCCACATCCTTATATCGTTGATATGTCAAGTCAATGCACTATTATTGTCTATGCATGCGTATATCATAAAACATTGGAATACATATAAAACATATTGTATATTGTATATTGCATATTAAAACTAATTGTAAAATGTCATTAACTTAAACACTAAAACATACACAAGCGCCATTCTATTAAGAATTCTAAGAGACTATTAAATGATTAATTATATACAAAATTTTACATTATTTTTAAAACTATATATATATACAACTGTACTGCAGCCGTATATCGCATTGCTTATGACGTAAACAATGCGTTTCCGTAGAGTTTTATTTATGACGCCATTTAAAGTTCAATTTCGCGGAATTTTATGTCGTTCGCTCCAAATTCAAAATTGATGTTTTTTACCCTAAATATTTCATTTAGAACAGTTATAGGAGTTGCAGTATATAAAGAATAACCATACACTGTCTCGAAATATAAATTTTATTTGTACTCGGCTCAAAACAGGATAGAAATGCTCGGCAAAGCCTCGCTTTCTACCTGTTTCTAAGCCTTGTACAAATAAAATTTATATTTCGAGACAAGGTATGGTTATTCTATATATATATATATCTTAGATTTAAAATACATCATCAGCTATATACAAATAAGAAATGTGTTCTTCTACATAAAATAGTACAGCAGGTTTTAGCAACTACCCGACATAGTTCTTCATTTCTGAATAAAAATATAACATTTTCGTCATTAGATAAGTTATAAAATTGATCATTATGTTTTACTGCTTCACTATACAATATATTTCGAAGGTCTGCATATAAAGGACATAAAATAATTACATGTTTTTCATCTTCAATTTCATTTTTACACATTAAACAAGTGTTATATGCATAGTAAAAAGTCATAATATACTTTTATCAGATCAATTATCTTTTTTTTTAATAACTGACTTTTTAATTAACAGGGAAAGCTCATTATTTCCTTTTATTTAATAATGATCCAAAGTTTTATTTCGTTGGTATGACTTCCTATCTATACAGGAAGCGAAAGGTCTACAAAAAGGGAAAGGTGCCACAGGAAGCCACTAATCAATATCAACAGTCCCTATCAATAACTGTTGTAAATACTAAACTATTAGTAAACTATTAGCAATGACAATGATTTGTTTGTTTAACACTAAATTGAAGGATTCTTATCTTCTAAAGAGATATACTAATTACATAATAAAATATATCAGTAGCACACCAGCATGTACACGTTTCATTTAAATGCTTTCCGATTAATATCCAAATTTCAAAAGCTAAAGAGTGTAAAACTGAATTAAAATATGTTCATTTCCAGACATGATATATATTTTGAAGTTTTTTCCAACATATATTTATATATATATATACCATATGACTATTTAAAAAAAATATATATATATATTGGTAATATTTCTCCTATAAATAATTGTGCAGACCATATGACTATTTCATATAAAATATATATTGTGACCTTTTTTCATGTGACCATTTTAATGTGACTTTTTTCCATGACTTTTTCCGTGACTTTTTTCCCTACATTTCTCTATCCAATGTAGAATAAAGAAATACACTGCAGCAATACGTATATGTACGTAATTTATTCTCATCATTTGACATGATTTTCTCATACCATTCTTTTTTTAATTTGTCATAAGATACATTTTTAATAATCTTACAAATATTTCATGACACAAATATTCCATATCAAGTTCTTTAAATTTAAAAAATATAATCGACGCAAATTGATTCTGGCCAATGATTCAATACCCAAGTCCTGTTTTGTTTTTTTAAAAAAGGCAAACATTTTGTTTGTTTTTTTTTCAATCCTAAAAGATAGTCTTCTATCAAAGAATTTAAGACTTTATTCTCATCCCCGCTAAAAATCAAATACAAATTTTTTAGTAAAAAATATGATTTGAATCGTTTTACTCAATGATTCGATTTATGTTTGTGATTTATATTAACCAAACTGTCTAAAAGGGCATTGTAGCCTTCTCTTCTTTTTTTTGTATAATTATAATTATATAAATCTTGTTTTCACAATTGCTGATGAACGATTTTTGTCCAGTTTTGTTAACTGCACAGACATTTTCTTTTGATCATACGAAGTGCACCTATCGCGTCATAAAACATCAGCTTATATTAATTAAAAGTGTCCTTTTATAAAAAATAAAATCATTTTTTCCCTCCCAAATATGAATTAATTGTACACGTCCTTCCTAAAATTAACATAAGTAAACTTGGGACTTTTATATAGTCCCATAGTAAACTATACAATTTAACTATAAACTTCTTTTGTTATTTTTCATTATCTAGAGCATAATTTTATACACTGCTGTGTGAGTCCCAAAAAGGTATAGCATTCATTTTCAACGAGAGCATTGTTACCGAAAATTTAAAAAAAAATAAATAAAAAATGTCTCGTAGATCAAATTTATCTACCTGTATACTTAATTTTTCGAGTCTAGAGTCTGAAAAATCAGTGAATATACATGTATGACATTAAACAATATTTAGGGCTATCAAAAACAAAGAATGTCCGGTCTTTCGTTGTGTCAAAGCGACTGTTTATTAACACCTGTTTCGTGTCAATTTTCTTGGTGTGTTCGTCTTGACCTTATGTTTTTACAATCAACAAACTATACACCGTTCTGCATCATTGAATTGATGATTGGTTACAAAATTATTAACGGAAACATCTACAACTTAGATAAGATATCAAAAGACAAAAAAAAAAAGATGAAATATATATATGAGCATACATTTACAAACTTTTAAATCATTATATATATTACATTGTACATTTTTATACATTGTCAAATAAATAAATATTCGCTTTTAAATTATTTTCTTCTGATGTGTCTACTTTAAAACTTCTTTTCATACAGATCAAAAGACGCTAAGATGGTTAAAAGAAATTATAATTCACCGTACGTCCTAGAACCTTCAATAGTGATAAAACCTAAACTATTATGTTTGCCATCTTCCTAGCTTTATTTGTATTTATCATTTGTTCTAAATTGAAAGAAAAAGAATAGAAAATATCAAAGTATTTCTTCATTACTGTGTAGTCTTGTAATTTTTTTATGACGACATTTCTATAACAGATCTCTATCTTTTAAATATGTGAGCGCAAATGCGATTTTTGTGCAACTGCAATGAAGATGGGTCTCTTAAAACACAGAGAAGGTTATGTATTCTATTGATGTAAGAATACTTAATATGACGCAAAAAAAAAAAAAAAGAAACTGGTATAGGAGGTTACGAAGCATTTAAGACTTAGCGGCTAGACATATGGATACTGACGATCCGTATTTCAGAAATTTCAATATACACTTTGTTTTATCAAATTTATTCTGCACAAGATCAAATTGTGCACCAAAATGTTCTTACTTGATGAATCATTATTATATCTTTATTCTCATAAAACCTATGCACGACATAAGTACAGAGATAACAACAATAACTATTTGGAGAATAAAAAATAGTCTGTAGAGCTTTCTTTCAGTTATTTGTGTCGTTGGGTTGCTTGTTAGTGACATATGTACATCTTCTCAAAAGACAATTCATTTATATGTAATTTATTAGCCTGATTAATGAATAATCAAAATTTGAACTGAAACTCCTTTGTGGTGTTTTTAGAGACCTTACCGAGTGAAGATGAAAATCACTGTATCTTAGATAGTTCCTGACTTTTTGTCTTATCAAATTTGTGACTTTCATTCCTGTGACTCTCTGTCCGTTAACGAAAAAAAAAAAAAAAAAAACATACACACACACACAGTGCAAAATTGGTATTATTCGTTTTATTTCATTGAAAATTGACCTAAAATACATAATCATGTGTTAATTCTAGCTTCCATGCACCTGCAGCTCAGGCTGAATGAAAAATGTGCATTATGAATTGCTTTATTTCACAACGTAATCGAGAAAGATTTGTGGATCGTGTTATTTTCGTTAGAAACAAACAAGTTTTGATTTTGATGGACTAAAATGTAGCACAATGTATTTAGGAAGTTTGTCCTCTTTTATTTCTACATCGTTTTTCTGTTTGGAAAAATTATATGTTTCACGATATAAGTTTTCAATATGATTTGTAAGGCTTTTTATACGTCTCTGCTTTTATGCAATCTCTTAGTCTACTTCAAATGAATATATACGAAGCGAATTTTATGGGCAATTTTTCCAATATTTATTAATTTAAATTTATAATTTATTTGTGTTCCACGAGAAAAAGTTGTTTTGGGAGGGGAAGTGTGGGCGTGGCATGCAATGAAATGTGTCAATCAGGAAAGAGATGACCAATCGAACAACAGATCCAAATTTCAAAAGTGTCTTGGCGGTAGCTTCATATTTAAGCACCTGCAAATTTTTGACAGGTATTAATTGCCAGTTACCTAATTATCAAAAAGTCATACTAACGTCATTGAAGATCGAAGAAAGAATTATTCCAAGTCATCATAAGCTTATACGAAGAAAAGAAGTCATCAAAGGTAGGGAAATGTTTTATATATATATTTTAATATGTTAATTTATGCCTATAACAGCGACATATATTACAATTATATATAATTATGTCTCTGATACTGATTCCAACAAGAATCCACGATTTGTATAGTAAACCGTTTTTGGTTTTAACTGTGTTTAACCATGCAGGTTTCATATTGTCCTGGTGACTTTCCTTATTCCCATTTATATTTTACCATGTCAAACGGGTTTCTTTTGTCAGAAATATCAGTTGTTTAGACCCTAAGATTTAATGTTTTATCAAATACAGTATTAAATGCTTTATCTACATTTTACGTATACTTTCCGTAATATACAAACTATTCCATTCAGACTTCGTGTACATGTTTTTTTCCTTCTTTCAACCATCCTTGTGATTTCAAGAGCTTATTTTATCATTCAGATATTACTTTTGTGAATTCAACATTAAAAACTCCAAAATAAAAGAAATTATGTTTTTATATTGATTTCCAAATTTTTAACCCTTATCAACTATAGGCAAAGTTTGTTAAAATAAAAGAAAAATGCTTTCCTTAAATCTGCATCATAAATACAATCGGAGACATATCAAAGATGGTAATTTTCTTTAATATTAAATATTTATCCTCAATACACACTTAGATCATGAAGGAACCAAAAATTTAACGACAATCATTTAGAAAAACAACTCAATGCAAGCCAATAATGAAACCGTCAAAAACACTTAAAAATCATACATTTACCGACAATCCCAATCCTAAAGAAAAAACAAGAAATGATGAAAAAAATAACAAAATTTCAATGATTTATATATATTAAGAATAAAAGGCAAAGCCGATCATGATTAACATTAAATTATTTTTTTTTTGTTATACATGTAACCTTTAATGAGTAGTATTGTTTACAGTATATTTGTGCTGATTACGATTTCACTAGTATACATGTACTTATTATATCAAGAATGAATATAATAAAAACACGTAATACAGAAGTTAGAACAAAAATGAGTCAACATCAATCAGCAATGTCGGCCCCGATTAACTTTAATTATAATAATAATTACAACTCAGTCTGGTGCAATAACAATTGTGTACACACAAGCTGATACCAAGATTCAAGATTTCAAGATTCTTTATTTCTCAAACACCATATAGTTACAATGGTACAAAGAAGTTCATCAAAAGTTATAACATAACATAAACACACATGACAAGATGAGTAGAAAAAATAAAATAAAACAAAATAACACAGTAGTGGCGAAGAGTGGTGATTAACCAGGAAGACTTGCTTGAAAAGTTATAACCCTGATAAATTTGCACATCTTTTTTTTAACTTATTTTTTAATTTAAACTGAAATAGTTTTCCAAACTTTAGTATATTACTTCTGTGCAAGAAAAAAGTATCCAAATATTGTGCTCGAAAGTTTGTCAAAGAACTACACTGCAAAATGTAATGAAATTCATCCCCAATCTCGTTACAATGACATAAATTACAATATCTATAGTTACGTTCAGTTTTATTCCATCTACCAGTTTCGATGGGTAACTTGTGGTTTCCCGTTCTAAATCTACAATATGTTATTCTATCTTTATCACTTAAAATATTCAGATATTCTTCATATTCAAATTTTTGTTTAAACAATTTGTAGGCCAAACCTTTTGATGAACAGTCAATATCTGCTCTCCATTTCTGTTGAAACTGATCAAATAACCTTTGTTTTAAACTAATACCCAACCATTTAGGATTAAAATTTCCTTGTGACAACCAAATATTGCTGTATCCACATCTATCTAATGTATCTTTAACGTATTTCCACCAATCTGACCTAAATTGGTTGTCAGAATTCTTCAAGAACATGTATCTGTATAATATTTTAGCAATCCTGTTATCATTCCCATTTACCATTTTTGACCAAAAATTAACCATACGCAGCTGTATATATAAAGACATGGGATAAATACCAAGTTCACCATAAATCATAAAATTAGGTGTCGACGTTTACAAAAATTTAAGTGCACTCTTTCTATAATTATATGAGTATTACTGAAACCCCAAATCTCGCATCCATATAGTAGAGTTGGCTTCACAATTTTATCAAATAGATCATATTGAGATTTCACTGACAAGTTGTGCAACCTCCCCTTTTTCAATACTTCATACATTGCTTTATTTGCTTTTCGAACTAAAATTTTCTTAGCACTCATAAAGCTACCTGTTCTTGAAAAATTCAACCCAAGGTATGTCAGTTCAATAACTATCTCCAATGCATTTCCATCATATATAAAATTAATATTTTTTGGTAATCTACCACTAGAAAAATTTATAATCTTAGTTTTAATAGTGTTTACTTTCAATTTCCAGGTTCTGCAATAATCATGGAATATATCTAATTGCAACTGTAGATCAGATGCATTATCAGAAAAAAACACTGTATCATCTGCGTACAATAACACAAAAAGTTTTAGGTAGATATCAAACTCATCCTCTACTTCATCAGTAATACAATTTAAACCACATAAATTTTTTTCTTCAATAAACTGCTGAAGATCGTTCAAATATAAAGAAAATAAAAAAGGAGACATATTTTCACCCTGTCTTACACCAATATTGCATGAAAAGTATTCTGACATTTCACCATTATATACAATGCGAGATTTAATACCAGTGTACATATTAAAAATTACGTTATACATTTTACCGTTAATATCATTTATAAGTAATTTATGCCAGATACCCTCTCTCCAAACAGTATCAAAGGCTTTAGCAAAATCTACGAATGCACAGAATAGTTTCTTTTTCTTATTTTTCATGATACTAATAAGTATGTAAATAACAAATAAGTTATCTGTATTTTTTTTATACCGTAGCTTTAAATTTGCACACACACTTTATTCTTACAAGTTATAAACACTACTTAATTTGAGAAATATATTGTTTGGTTTTCCGTATCCTTATCATACACAGCTAATTAATTACTTGAAGAGTTAAGGAAATTCCACCCTTTTTACCTGTGTGATATGCTTTAAAAAATCTTTAACTAAGTATAATGCCAGTTACCCCAAATTAATACTTTCTCAAATTAAACTCTCCGACTTTTATTGTACATGTTCATGATTTCGTTTTGGGGACAGGATTAACTTCGGGCCGGATTGGTATCAATCAATGATATAATATTAAACATTTTATTAAACAAGTATATCTATATTTTTAGAAATACAAGTTTTATGATTTCGGGCGCTTAATTTCATTTTTTGTCGTTAAATGGTCTTATTGAATGACGTTTCTTGGTGTGACCCGAAAAAATCAACGCACATGACCTTTAATTATTCCCTTCTGAAATTAAGACGCAAAAAAATCAACTTATCTTAATTTCAACCACTACATTGTTATACAACCATGTTTATACCCGTCACATTCTTGGTGTGTTTCTCCTTAGTCAGGACCCTATAGTTCAGTGGTTGTAGTTGGTTCATGACTGTCTGATTTCTTTTTAGTAAATCGTTTTGTTAAAAATAAGTCTGTTAGATTTTTCAATTAAATTGTTGCATAAATTTCATGTCGGAGCCTTTCATAACCGTTTATATAGTATGGGTTTTTTTTTCTCATTGTTGCAGGCTGTACGGGTGTCTGTGATTTATATACTTTGGAGAATAGTTGGGCAATCATACCACATCTCTTTATTTTTATATATTATTAATATTTATCCGTTATTTCGTGTTTTTTTTAAATTTAAATAGTCAATAGCTTCTGACCCTAGAATTTATATAGTGCTTAAATCCTTGTCTTAACCTCAACATAGGACCACAATAGGCACAAAGAACAAACAGTTGTATATTCAATGGAGTAAAAAATAAATTTGATATATTGGTATATTAATTGTTACATTGTACGAATTAATTCCGCGCATACAAACTCATAACGGCTTGATTACGCATAGAATGATTAAATATAATGCATGTATCAAGTCAGAATAATAAGAAAAAAACTTCAGAAAAAACTAAAGGAACAAGTCTTCTTAATGACGATAATCAAAGTAAGATAATGTTATAATTGTAATAAGTTGCTATTATTACTAATCTTTGAATCTCCCAAGCAATGCATCGCAATGTAATCTTAAACGAAAACAAGGCTCGGGAAGTAATGTTCTTACTTAAACCATTTTGTGATAACTTCATTTTTCACCTTGAATGCTATCAATCAAAGGGCGATGTGGAATATATATACACGCCAACTGGACAGCAACTCAACCACAAAACAAAACGTATGTGACAGTATATAATAAGATATTATGTCTGTCTGTCTTTTAAGATTCGGTACACCGACTATCCACTTAACGAAATATACCGAATCTTAAAAGTATTCTCAATCAAACAATATAAAAAAGAAGATGTGTTATGATTGCTAATGAGTCAATTCTCCACAAGAGACCAAATGACACAAAATTTAACAACTATAGGTCACCGTACGTACGGCCTTCAACAGTGAGCAAAGCCCGTACCGCATTGTCAGATATAAAGAGCCCCGAAGTGACAAATGTAAAACAATTCAAAAAAGAAAACTAGCGACCTAACTTATGTATAAAAAATGAACGAAATTCAAAACAAATATGTAACACATCAACAAACGACAACCACTGAATTAGTTCCTTTTCATAGATATATACTTAAAATTGAATTCTGCGTCCACACTAGTAGAAATATAACTAAAATTAAATTTCAAAATGCTCTTAAAGGACTTTAAGAGCATTTTGAAATTTAATTTAATTTATATATATATATATATATATATATATATATATATATATATATATATATATATATATAGATTGCCTAACAATGTAATTATATACATATTATTACATAACATATATATAATTACGGTGACCTAAAGTTGTTTATTACATTTTTATATTTACATACTAAATAGTGTGTTAAAATTACATTGTTAGGCAATCTATAATTTTATTTGTGTAATTGAATTAATCTCTGTACTGATTAATCAACACTCCCATAGATTTGTATGTCATGTGCTGCTATTTATAGGCACTTATATATATATATATATATACTTTTTCACTCATTTGGTCTTTTGGGAAATGTTGTTTGTGCTGTATTTAGACCTCTCTACCAAGAAATTTGTTTTGCATGCACACGTATAAAAATTGCGGTTTTTATCCAACGCAATCATAGGTTTGAACGTTGTTTTCAATTTAGACTTGTATATATATATATATAACTTCACGTACATTTGTGATTATAATGAAAAAAAATATTCCTAACCAATAATAAAAATGGTAATAATTAGTATGTTAATACTTATCATTTTTATTTTTAATTTTTATCACTTTTTGATCATTATCTAAAACCAGAGACATATATACACATATATGTCTCTGCTAAAACTGAGACTACTATAACACATAGTAGTTTCAGATTAAAATGAAATAAAATATTTTCATTTATGACAGTCATAAATTAAGAGATCACAAGAGAATCACAATGTTCTTTTTTTTTTTCTTAGAAATCATTTCGGGTGCTCCTATATGTTCCGAAAACCGGAATTGTGCTCTTCAGTCTCCGAACACAATTTACGTACTACTTCTTCAGTTTCATTCGAGCTCTTAATATTCACAAGGATTTGTCATGTTTGTATACTCTATACATCCTTGATATTCAGCAGAAATTGTGAAACTACCATTCTATATCATCTTTGATCAATTCACTTTCACTTAAGGTCTACATTTTGTATGCATATATAGTAAACATGGTAAAGAAATGCATTTGGGCATTCAGGATTTGGGTACATTGGCGGATCCAGCGCCCAAATTTGTAAATTGGTTAGTATTAAAATGCAAACCATTCAACGATTCATGCCGTATAATTTTGTGTTAGAATTTTTTTCGTAACAAAGCGCGAATGCTTTTTTATCGTCTCTTTAAATCTATTTTTTGCCTTCAAAATTTAACACTATAAGATATAGGGAAAATCTTGATTCAGACATTCTGTTTCCCATTTAATACATGTATCATGATTATAAGATTATTTATATTGGGGATCAGAATATTGTTTTCAAATTTAATAGCTAGTGAGCATTTGAATAAATATTACAAGCTGTCACACTGTACTCTTGTCAGTTTACATACAAATACATGTACCTTAATAAGATCTAATAACAAATAGCCCTTTTTAAAAGATCTTAAAAGTCTTAAAGTTGTCAGTTATATTCTTACTACAATGTATCTTAGCTAGGTGATCTTTAGATAAGCATTCATAGACTAAGAAGAATCTATTACCATGATTACAGCAAAAAAAACAAAAAACAACAACAAATAATAATAAATATTAACTCCTTTTATCACATGTTTTGTAACATATACTTATTGCTTAACCTGCAAATAATTATATATATAAAAGCTATACGACCCACTAGTTTTACCCATAAAGATTACATATAATCTCAGTGAAATCTGGTGCTTTGAAAATTTAATAGATAATATAAAGAAAAGCTTAAGGTGGTACCCAAAACCTTGACTAATATTAATATGGCTCGTTTAATTTTCATAAAATTTTGACAAAATGTTTACTTTGACCCTTTGACAAAAATATAAAAATTTCAAAAAATTTGAACCAACCACTTTTCAGAAAATTTCATTGGTTATAGGAAGTACGTACACCACTAATTCATGGTCCCATTGCTTTCTATGTTAAATTCATCAATTTCAAGCAGGCACGGCTCTTTTATTTTAAGTTCAAATAAAGTGACAATCATTGCATGTCAAAGCAACACTTTATGGTATCTTGTACTGAAAAAATCAACATACCTTTAATGGCATATAAGAAAGAACTGGTTCCCGGAACTTCGGATGTACCAGTACAGGTACTTCAGATCTGACAAACATGCAAAATGTACCCTCTTTATAAAATTTGGTGCAGTTTTTTTAATATTCAAAATTATAAGTCAAAAAGTGTTCTACAATGATCACCAGGCATTCAGTTTTAATTTGATACCAAAAATACCTATATATTCTACATATTTTGAAAGTTACACTCATGTGTAGGAACTATTTTGTGTTAAATATGTACTTCTTTCTGGTATGTGCTTTCTTTGATCATTGAGAAGCTTAATATTTCCTTAACAATACAATGTGATTAACACGTTTAGCTGATTTTTACTGAGTTATTTCCTTGTAGTGTTAGGTACGACCTTAAGCTAAAATTTTATAAGAAAATTCCAGGGGTAAGTTCTAGTAGTCAGAGGCAGTTTGAGGGGATGGGGACCTTGGCCTACTCATAGCCCCCTTTTGTGGTAAAAATCTTTTATAGGCAGTCAGGTGGCCCTCTTATAGGTAGTCAGGTGGCATCATAGGCCCTAATAGGCAGTAAGGTAGCCCCCTCTTATGAAAATTTCTAAAACTGCAACTAGTTCTAGTGTAATAATATGGTATATTGTGAGTAAGGTACATGTTGATTCATTACTTGCTTTAGATTACAGTACATGTAAATTAAGTAAACAGGCTTGTAGCCAGTCATTTTCCAAAGGGGGTAACATGGACTCACGAAGCAATCATACTCAACTTTAACAGTTACAATTTAAACAGAACATCCACTTTAACAGGGCTTACTTGTTTTTAAGGGGGGCTACATGTGTGGTAAAAGCGAAATCAGTTTTTGATATAGCCTGGTGACAAATGACATTAAGCTTTTTTCATTGTTGAACAGATCTTAAATGGGATATAGATATAAGAAGATGTGGTATGAGTGCCAATGAGACAACTCTCCATCCAAGTCAAAATTTATAAAAGTAAACCATTATAGGTCACAGTACGGTCTTCAACATGGAGCCTTGGCTCACACCGAACAGTAAGCTATAAAGGGCCCCAAAAAATTACTAGTGTAAAACCATTCAAACGGGAAAACCAACGGTCTAATCTATATAAAAAACGAGAAACACTTATGAACCACATCAACAAACGACAACTACTGAACATCATGAACATCAGATTACTGACTTAGGACAGGTGCAAACAAATGCAGCGGGTTTAAACGTTTTAATGGTACCAAACCTTCACCCTTTTTCTGAAACAATAGTGTAACATCACAACATAGAAAGACACACTATAAAATATCAACTGAAATAGCTTAACTCAATCAAAGGACATATTAACACCATTGAACATACACTGAACAAATAAATTTGACCTATGACACAATGTAAATACAAAATAAATAAACTAAGGGAAAAATAATAAAAGTAACATGTGATATCGGTAAGAAAAGTTAAACAATTAAAGAAAAACAATATGCTCGAACAAAAATACCATCCATTTGCAATAACTTTAAACACAGGTAAATGAAAATAATTTTGTTGTTAGGTATACGTATACAGTACCAATAGAGAAAGGAAATATTTTTACCAAATAAATAATTTTGAATACAAAATAAATAAACTAAGGGAAGAATAATAAAAGTAACATGTTATATCGGTAAGAAATGTACCTATATTGAAAATATTTTTGATGACATTGGATTTAAAAATAAAAGGCACCAACAAGAAGGTGGAAATCCTGAGGTTCTGAAACATACTATGATACTGTAACCCATACAGTAGTTGTTAAAACTTGTGCATCATTTGGTCTCTGGTGGAGAGTTGTCTCATTGGCAATCATACCACATCTTCTTAAGTTATTTTATACATTTAACAAATATTACAAGATCAATTTATCCAGAATTGGTACAACCAAGTTAACACTATGATCAGAATTTATTTTAGAACCATAGTACTAACATGACTAAATAGTAAGTTACACAAAATAGACATTACATGCAAATTATATATATTCAACATTAAAGGAGTAAGCTGGTAAGACCCCTTTTTGGCCCCAAAATATAATGCTTGTATAAATGTGTTAAATTGCTAACTTTTATTATTTATTGGAAAGTTACATGCATTTGTTATATAAATATGGACTGTTTTTGATAATTCAGACATGTCAGGTACATGTACTAGCATCATTATTTCATGAAAAAATACTGATATCATTACAATTTAAACATTTGTGCTATTTTTAGCTATTTTTATCTAAAATGGTAGTGGGATCTTTATATTTAAATATATGTTTTATTTAATGATAATACATAATATATATGTAACCCTCCCAAACGTGTCCATCCCCCCAAAAGTGTCCTATTACCCCAAACGTGTCTATTCTCCCCAAACATGTAATATTTAATATTGCCCAAACATGTCCGATTTTATAACCCCTAAACGTGTCCAATAATTGTTATTAGCCAAAACGTGTCCACTATTAAATGCCAGAACATCTCACGCTAATACATGTATGTCCTAAATGAAATGAATAACGTTTACAGCAACTCGATTATGGGGAGACAGTTTATGAAGTGGTTATTTATTAGCATTAGTGTGTTCAATGTTGGTTGTTAATGATTAGCGTTATAGCAAATTTAATCTGTAACATATGAATTATCTTTTGACTGAAATTGTTTATTGTCCAGTTACAAGTATTTCATGCTCATTTAAAGCGAACATACAAAAAATTCTAGTACAGTTAAAATAATCGTTTACTATGTAAATTATTTTGTACCATAAAACTCAGATGATGCCCTTTATATTGATCCGAATATTGCACGGCACGCTCTTAGCAGAATTGACTTCCCTTTTGTCAACAGTTCTGATGTTTTAAAAGCTCTTTAAATCATAAACTGGCCATCAGGATTTTTGTCGAGCCTGCGACTTTTGTCGCAGAAAGCTCGACATAGGGATAGTGATCCGGCGGCGGCGGCGCCGTTAGCTCACTTCTTTATGCTTTATATTTTAGATGGTGGAAGATCTGGATGCTTCATACTTTGTATATTGATGCCTCATGTTACGAAGTTTCCGTCAGTCACAAGTCCTTGACCTCATTTTCATGGTTCAGTGACTACTTGAAAAAAAATTTACATTTTTTGTAATGTTAAATTCTCTCTTATTATAAGTTATAGGATAACTATATTTGGTATGTGCGTACCTTGCAAGGTCCTCATGCCCGTCAGACAGTTTTCACTTGACCTCGACCTCATTTCATGGATCAGTGAACAAGGTTAAGTTTTGGTGGTCAAGTCCATATCTCAGATACTATAAGCAATAGGTCTAGTATATTCATTTTCATGGTTCAGTGGTCAAAGTTAAGTTTTTGAGTTTTGGTCTTTTTTTCTAATACTATATGCAATAGTTCAGCTATATTTGGTGTATGGAAATATTTATGATCTATATGTCAGTCACGCAGGTTTTATTTGACCATGACCTCATTTTCAAGGTTCATTGCTCAGTGTTAAGTTTTTGTGTTTTGGTCTGTTTTTCTTTATGTATAAGCAATAGGTCAACTATATTTGTTGTATGGAAGAATTGTTAGCTGTACATGCCTGCCTAGCATGGTTCATCTGACCTTGACCTCTTTTTCATGGTTCATGGTTCATTGGTCAATGTTTAGTTTACTTGGTTAATGTTAAGTTTATGTGACAGTTGTAATAAAGCTTTATCTTTAGGACTATCAACATAATATCAATGATTAGTAAAGAAGGCGAGACATTTCAGCGTGTGCACTCTTGTTTTTAAAATGTTTGGTTCTGAGCATCACGATCAAGTGACATGAAGTCCAGTGCCAAATATTTTATGCATTATTTGAACGACATCATGTTAACAATAAGTACTGTAGATAGGTTCTTTTATCATACCTTGAATTCAGGGTAGTGCCTAAATTTTTACGGTTGCCTTCCAAATTACAACTGATGGCACCATAAAAAAGTAAAAAGCTACAAAGGTTTTAATGCGCAGAGACAGGAAAATTCTCCCTACACAATTTATCTGATGTAATATCTACAATTTAATTGAACATGGCTGCTTACAGTTCCATCCTACATAGCCGAACAGACATTTTAAAAGCTCTTCAAATCATAAACTGGTTATCAGGTTTTTTGATAAATTTTAGGTTTCGATAATATCACTAAAGACACACGAACAAGAGACATAATGTCCAGTACCAAATATTTCATGCATTATTTGAACAACATCATGTTAACAATAAATACTGTAGATAGGTTCTTTTATCATACAGGGAATATAGGAATGGGCCTAAATTTTAACAGTTATTCAGGATTTTTTTGTGACTTCAGTAAGAAATTACTTCAATCTCAGTTATGTAATAGAGGCTGTTTTATAGGTTTAAATGCGCAGGGGTCTTTCCCATTTTCTTGGAAAAATTTGGTTGATTTTATAGGGAATCACTGATGCATGACTGGAGCGGCCCCCTCTTAGGCAGTAGGTGGGACCCCATACATGAAAATTTCTGGATCCGCCACTGATACTGACGTTTTAAAAAAGACCTAAAATATTTTTTTTTAATTTTTAATGAATAGTAAAATTAATATACGTTAATGAAAAAACAATAACCAAATAACCTACATATTTACAATATGGACACGAATGATAGTTCCAGTAAAATAAAAAAAATAAGCTTGATCGATATGGACA
Organism: Mytilus californianus; assembly: GCF_021869535.1. Classification (NCBI taxonomy): domain Eukaryota; kingdom Metazoa; phylum Mollusca; class Bivalvia; order Mytilida; family Mytilidae; genus Mytilus; species Mytilus californianus. The sequence continues at coordinate 7,537,481 of NW_026262670.1, forward strand.
CAATTGGGTGTTTATACAAATGATACGCTTTGGTACCTTTTACAACTAGACAATGTTTTCCAGTTCAGTGACATCATGTGGACATTTTTTGGGGGGAAGGACACTTTTCTGAGTGTTACATATATATAAATGTTGAGAGTGAACATGAAACGGGCCACTTCCATTTTAGATAAAAAACATCTGAAAACTGACGTTAAGTGGTATGATTTTTCATATTTATGCTTGAATTCAAGCATTTTTAATTACCAAGTATGTCAAAATCTTTTACAATAACCAATTGAGTCGAATGAAGTAGATACTAATTTGTTTAAAAAATGTCAAAAATCTTTCATCAGATGTACTTCGAATAATATCTTCTCCCTTCCCATTAAAGCCGTAAGTTGGGCTAATATTCTCACTTAAAATACATATATCACATTTGAATTTTGGTGATGTCACTTTAACCTTTCTAGAATTATAAAAATTAAAATTGAGAATGGAAATGGGGAATGTGTCAAAGAGACAACAACCCGACCAAAGAGAAAATAACAGCTGAAGGCCACCAATGGGTCTTCAATGCAGCAAGAAAATCACGCACCCGGAAGGGTGCTTCAGCTGGCCCCTAATCAAAAATGTATACTAGTTCAGTAATAATAGACGTCATACTTTAAAACTCATACCACAAAACACAGATCAAGTTTGAATTTTGGTGGCGTCACTTTAACCGTTCTAGAGTTATGCCCTTAATAAATGGAAAAATTGCAAATGTTTAGTTTCCGTGCTTATTACTACATAATACAGATTAAGTACGAAATTTGGTGAGAACACTTTTGCCATTCTTGAGTTATGTCCCTTTATAAACATAAAAATTGTTGAATTTTTCGTTTCCATTCTCTTACTTTAGTTTGTCTCAACTAAATGTTATAAACTTATACACAACCGTTCTAGAGTTATGTGTGTTTACAAAAAAAAAATTGCTGAATTTTTAGTTTCTGTTCTCTACTTAAGTTAGCCTCAACATGCTCAACCAAATGTTATGAGACATACACACAATACTTATTACCACAAAACTCAGATCAAGTTCAAATTTGGGTAGCGTCACTTTTACCGTTCTTCAGTTATGTTCCTTTATAAATATATGCCATGAAAGCGGGGGCATCATCTGTGTCCACATGTGGACACTATCCACATTTATTTTGTTTCTGTTCTCTAACTTTAGTTAGCCTCAAACAAATGTTATGAAACGTTAACACAATGCTTATAACCATAAAATATAGATCAAGTTCGAAGCATTTACCAGAACTTGCTTGTCAATAAGTTATATTATGTGATATTGGAAAAGAAAATAAAATTGTCATTTTGAATTTTAAATCTAATTTTTCAATTTTTATATGTTATATTCATTTTCTTCCAGAAATGTCATTAAAGTGGACCCTCCTGTTGTTTGACCATGATGGCTTTACTACTGTTTGTGAGACTAAAAAGTTGAAAAAGTTAGATGGTTCCAACATAAGTGATGTCAACCTTGTCAGCAAAGCAGACCAAGTAAAATGTGTCTTTGGAAAGGGTGTTTTTCTTGCTGAAGTGTTAGAGTTAGCAGGTAATTATTATTAAAATTCAAATTTTTCATCACAGAAAACAATTGGTAGGCACATTATGAGTTTTTCAATCATCAGTCAGCTAGCATCATCTTTTTTTTCAAATTCCCTGACACTGTGGTCCATAATCTATTAAAACATTTTCAGCGTTCACACTAATGATTTTGTTTAAAGGAGTAATACTGCCATTATTTTTCCCCTAGTAGTAGTCTTTGTTAAATTGGAATTTTTCAAAAAAAAATTGTGCAGTTTTTATCTTTGATTTAAATAAAGAAATACTAAAAATGACCCAGGTAAAGTTTTATCCTGTCCAGTACTAACATGACTTAAGTGAAAATATCGCATAACATTTCATTGCATATAAGATATTAATAACCATCACAAGATGTAAATAGATCAAACTTTAACCCTTTTTACCCGGTTTACAAGCTTAGAAACAACGTCACCTCGAGTTGTATGACTGCTAATCAGACTACCATCCACTATCACTAGTTCAATTGACTTAGATATATAAAGCAATGATAAGCCAACACACAGCCTTCGACAAAGAAAAAAAACCATACCATGTAGTATGCTGTAATAGTCCTGATATGAAAAGGGTGAAACCAACAGCTTAATTAAAACAGAACAATTAAGGAAAAAATACATGTAGACCAGATATGAACTAACGACTACCATCTGATTTGTGACAGACACATACAAAATCGTGTGGAGTTTAACATGTTTGTGAGCTTTACCCTCACACTAACCTAGGCATGCTAGGAGAGTGGTGTTACATCACAACATAAGGACAAATTGTTTAAATCAGTTACAACTAATAAATAATTATGTTCTCCTAGACTTGACCCAAGAGAAGTTCCTGACATTAGACAAATGTACATGCAACTAGAAATTTATTGCAAATTTGAACTTCATGGTTTTGCTGAAAGTTCTGCCTGACAAATATTTTTTAGGTTTAAGCACAATGATATTTATATATATATATATATATATATATATATATAAATTTCATGTCACATCAATTTTGAATTTTGGTTACCATGGTTACCTTTCGATACCTTGTTAGTGGTGGCACTTGTGATCACATTTATAAACTCTAATATTTTTTGTTTTCTTACATTCTATTTATTCTTGAATGTTTGATTAAATAATGTTTTATTAAATTTTCAGATACTAAATCAGTGCTGAATAATTTTGAAAGCAACTGGTTGAATTCTCACAGAGCCATTTCCATTCAAAAAGAACAAGACATAAGACATGATTCCAATCAGAACTTGTACGGTGGTTATCTAAAGATCTGGCCTGAAGAAACTGACAACACTACTGAACAAGTAAGTTATAACACTTTGAGGGCTGATATTTAGTGGCAGCCTGTTGTCATGGTTGTAGTTTCTTTAAAAAAAAAAAGATGACATATGTGTTATACATTTATACAAGTCAAATTAAGAGAAATATAAAAATAAGAAGATGTAGTATGATTGCTAATGAGTAAACTCTCCACCAGAGACCAAATGACATAAAAGGTAACAAATACTATATAGGTCGCAGTATCACTTTCAGCAATAAACGAAACCTTTAACATATAATAAGCAATAGACATTGATAGAAGGCATCAAAATGATTATAAGGAATTAATCAATAGATTGACCTGATTTATGTACAAAACAATGAATGAAATGCACCAAACTCTCCCCCTAACTTGGGACAGTGGTGTATTTTTCAGTAAAACATAAAAACAAACTATAAAAATCATATTTGATACAAAGCAAAAAAGTATCCAATAGAAATACAGATCAGATGTGACAGGGTATTTGTTGATTTGCAAATTAAACATACAGCTGAGTGTTGGTCTAATTCAAAGGTTCTAAGGATTCATATTCGTATCACTTTGAAATATGTACAAATAAGGGTTGTGGTATTATTGCCATTGAGAAAACTATCCACCAGAGTCCAAATGAAGCAAATGTAAGCAATTGAATGTACATGTACAGCCTTCAATAATGAGAAAAACCCATACCATATAATTTGCTGTCAAAGGCACAGCAGGAAAGATGTGACACTTATTAAACCAAATACCTTACAACATTAATATATAACAAAACAATTTATTAAAAACAAATATAACATGACAGTCATGAACCAGAAACAACCACTGAACTACTTGTTCCAGATTAAGGAAAGGCATATAATGAATGTGCATCCTGAATAGGGGTGTTATTTACCACTGAATGTTAAGCAGCTATCCGTCTCCTTCATAATCAACACATTTTTTAGCTCACTGGGGTCCGAAGGGACCCATGTGAGCTTATGCCATCGCTTGGCACCGGTTGTCGTCTGTCGTTGTCTCTTTTGTTTTTACATTGGATGACCATGAGAGCATTCTGGTGTATTGTTGCCACAGACATTTCTACCCATGTGACATTCGTTTTTGACTGTTATAATTGTGCAGATATTATCGTGTGCAAAATAACATTCCTTATTGCTTGTTATATACAAATTTTATCGATAAATATTCTTGAAAGTAACTTTTAAAAACAGAGATAAATGATATGAAAATGTTCTGTTGTGAGAAATATATATATCATCTAACAAATCAATAATACCGAAAAGTTGTGTTAACACATGCGGAAGAATATCTTAAGAACAATTTGTAACAAATGCTGGAAAATACGAATGCCTACTCAAATCCAATCTATTAGAAAAACAAAATATAACAGAAAAGTGTCCACCACACACTTGCACTGAACTATCATTAGAAGAGTACAGTAGAATGGTATTCAAATATATGAACATTTTATATAGCTATTATACAAATATGAATATAACTGATAACAAATAATAATATCACTACAGTATAATAGTTATTATGGGGAGGTTGAATTCCCTGTCAATTATTCATCATTCACAAATGAACTTGTCTCAGAGAAAATATATCTATCTACCGTAACTTAACTTTCAGGTATAGAGTTGTGATTTTTGTTGAGCCTGCGACTTTTGTTGCAATAGCGAGACATAGTGATCCTAAATTGGGTTGTCAGAGCCGGCGTCCACAAATATTCACTCTGGGGTTAGAGTATTTGGAATTTTGATAACCTTGATCTTAGTTCTACACGTACTTGTTTCATGTTATTACAAATATATATATATATTAATTACATTTTTTGCAGATACCAGTTGTAAGACCTGAAGAGCCAGCAGCTGCAAGTCATGAAGCAGATTCAGACAATGAAGATACTAGACCAACTAAAATTAGACGGTTATCTCCAAAAACAAAAGAGGTAAGTTAACTACCATCAAAAATAGAATTGATTTTCATTTCAAGGGCTTGCCAAAAAGGAATCAAAGGTCAACAAGGTGGATAACTGTTAGCAAAAATCTAACCAAATGAAGAAAAAAAGAAACAAATTAAACAGATGATAAATATTAAAATATTAAAATATAATTTAAGGTAGATCAGATGTCTGAATAGGGTTTATTAACTGGAAATTATTAGTTAAGATTTTTACTTGAATAATATTTAATTTTGAAACATTTTTTTTTTAATTATAAAGCACAATTATGGTAGTATCTTTTATGATAACATAAAAAAAAAAGAATATGATTAAATTTTGACAACAAAGTTATGTTATATCATGTACTTTTACAAAAGTCTTCTCCTGAAACAACTGAGACAAATTTTACCAGACTAGGCCACAATTAGCATTATTATTCTACTTTTCCATATTTTTACTTCAAATATTTTTTTGAAAAGTTTCAAGAAGAAATCTTCAATTGCACAGTATTGCGCAATAGATTTTTATACAACCGGAATTTTTTTTGTCGGTTGTATATTGGTATGACATTGGCGTAGTTGTCGTCCGAAGACACATTGGTTTTTGCACAATAACTTTAGTTTAAGTGAATGGATCTCTATGAAATTTTACCATAAGGTTCAACACCACAAAAGGAAGGTTGGGATTGATTTTGGGGGTTATGGTTCCAACAGTTAAGGAACAAGGGGCCAAAAATAAGCATTTTTGTAACTATCAGACAATAACTTGTGTGTTAGTGTATGGATCTCTCTGATATTGTACCACAAGGTTCCATATCACAAAGGGAATGCTGGGATTGATTTTGGGGGTAATTGCCTCAAAATTTTAGGAATTAGGGGGCAAAAAAGGGGCAAAAAACAAGCATTTTTCTAGTTTCATGACAATAACTTGTGTGTAAGTGTATGAATCATAAGGGGGTTAAAAAATTGGGGGGGCGGGGATTTTTTTTTTCATTTTTTTGTTCTAAAAAAAATTTTCCATTTTAAGTTGGATATTTTTGATTTATATATAAAAGCAAATAATAATGATATGGTTTGATTTCATCAAAAATTAAAATATTGGGGTTCTTTGATATGCTGAATCTAACCGTGTATTTAGATTCTTAATTTTTGGTCCCGTTTTCAAATTGGTCTACATTGAGGTCCAAGGGGTCATTATTTAATCAAAATCCAAATTCAGAGCTGTATCAAGCTTGAATGTTGTGTCCATACTTGCCCCAACTGTTCAGGGTTCGACCTCTGCGGTCGTATCAAGCTGCACCCAGCAGAGCATTTTATTAAGATCTTGGATTACTTTTATTTTGTGTCAGAAACCTATATTATGTCAAAAATTTGATCACAATCCAAATTCAGATAGTGTCAAGCTTGAACATGGTGTCCAAATATGCCCCAACTGTTCAGGGTTGGACCTATGCAGTCGTATCAGGCTGTGCATGGCAAAGCATTTTATTATTTTCTTAAAGCATACAAATGTAGTTTGAAGGAGTATCTCGTCTAATTTCTACAAAAACATTATATAATGAAGTTTGTTTTAAAATGCAACAGTGATCTTTATCTGTACAATCCTGACAATTTAGACATAAGTATTTGAAAGAGCATGATTAAAGCCCCCATTTAGCATGTTTAGGCTAAGTATGGAATTGTAATGTTTTGTGGTAAAAACCATATTTATTACTAAAATTGCTGAATTTTTTACTTCTATTCTTTCACTTTAGTTTGTCTCAACCAAATATAATGAAACTTATTCTCAATGCTGCTTACCACAAAACACAGATTAACTTTGATTTTGATGGTGTCACTTTAATAGTTCAAGAGTTATACCCCTTTACAAATGGAAAAAATGCTGAATATTTCAAGTCCATTATTTCACTCTTTGCCTCACCCAAATATTATGAAACTTATACAAAATGCTAATTACCACAAAAAACAGATCAAGTTTGAATTTTGGTTGTGTAACTTAAACTGTTCTACAATTTAAAACACTACTGAATTGCTCGCTTCTGTTCTCTCACTTTAGTTTGACTCAACCAAATATTATGAAACTTATAACCACAAAATACAGATCATGTTTGAATTTTAGTGGTGTCATTTAAACTGTTCTAGAGTTATGCCCTTAACAAATGGAAAAACATGTTGAATTTTTTGTTTCCATTCTTGATAAATTTAAGTTTGTCGTAACAAAATATTATGAAACTTGCATACAATATTTATTACCACAAAACTCAGATCAAGTTCAAATAGTGTCACTTATTCCGTTTTTCAGTTATGTCCCTTCATAACTTTAATATGATATGCAAGCTGGGGCATCATCTGTGTCCCATTGACACATTCCCCATTCATTTTACACAAGATTTCAAAATTGATATCTTGTTACTGTACTGTTAATTGATTTCTTGTGTCAAATTTGAATTTTAGTGAAAATGGGGGTAGACATAATGGTATTTAAAGGATTGTTTTTGTTTCAAAAAAATCTGAAATATTGTGAAACATTTATGACGTTTAAAATGTCAAAAGAAAATTATTTTGGTTGAAAATTTACAAATTTGGAGATAATTTTTAGAGAAAACATCTAAATTATTTTTGCCCATTTTTGAATCTATATATATGAGGAAAATAATCAGATTAAAGAGTATTAATGAAGTATGTAATATTATAGACTATAGAGACTGGTCCTTGTTGACAGTGTGAAAATTTTATTTTATTATAAATATTCAGTTAAATTTTTTTCAGGTATATTATTTTAGTATAACAAATCAGTTATATTTCATTATAATTTAATCAATAACTAATCAGTTATATTTTTTTCAGGGCACAAATGGAAGAAAAATAACGGTTTTGTACCAAGGAAGTGGTGAAACACCTGGTGAAGTTATTGAACCAAAGAGAAAACCATGTTTCACTGAAGACTTGACAGTCGACCAAACAGATATATTAACAAACCAAGTAGAAAGTAAAAGTCATACATCTGCATTTATACAAACAGAGGATGTTCTGCTCTTTACCAACACACAGGAATTTCTTTCTTACTATTCACAAGCCATGAAAGAACAACCAAAATCTAACACCACAACACCAGAAATACCATCTGACTCCAATAAACATGATAAACTGTATGCAACCACCCCGACACAGACACAACCTTCTGTCATTTTTAGTCAGCTCAGGAAAGGAAGCCATGAAATGTCTACACAGACCACAGACATGCCAGAGTCAACACCTATAAATTGCACCATTGAAAAAAAGTTAGAAGAACTGTTAAACACACAAAACGCCATACTCCAAATACTAAGAAGACAGAATGATGGAAATATCAGCGATATTCTCAACCTAACAAACAGCATACCTGATCTATTAGATAACAATGAGCCAGATCAACAAAGTATAATTAAGTACATTATTAAGTACCCATCATCTGAAGAGGCAAAACAGCAAACAGAGTCAATTGATCGGCCAGCAGTCTCGAGTGACATATTATCTCCGCCAGCTCTAGAAGCGCTATCATCAGATGAAGAAACATCTATGCCCACCTTTACTAGACCTAGACAGATTGCCAAACAATCAACACAACCAACAACCTTTAGATCCGATGATGTTTTGTCTTCTACGTTACAAGCCATACAATCTTTAGCCAGTCAAACTGTTGCACCAACTACACTTATTACAACACAATCCATGCAACCATCAGCATCAGAAACTGTTGTATCAACAGACATATCTCCTACCACAGTCTCAATTAGCCAGATGCAGTCTTTAACAGGAACATCATCATTAACACCACTTCCTACAACCATACTGCCACTTGTTGAAACATCACCAATTTCAATTTCGAACTTGTCTAACAGTAGACCTAGCAAAGAGGTATCATGGCGTAAAACAAAGACAATTACCCAATGTTTTAGTGGAGCACTGTTAGAAGTTGTAAGTCCAGCTGATTTGCTACTTGCTCTTGCAGACACAGAGGTTCGGATTAAACCTGACAAAGTGCGCACAGTAATGAGTGACTCTGTATCACCGAGGAACTTTGGTTGGAACCTTGTGAAGATGCTTTTTTCACCACAAGAAATTATTGGCAGAAACTTCTGGGGTAACAAAGGAAAAATCCCATTGTCACCAAGACGTCGCCATGCCATAGAACATGCCATTATTGACACTTATGGTCAAGAGAATCTTCAAACCTGCATAACAGGTATAAACACTGGAATCCGTAACTTCCGTTCAGAACGATAGTGTTACATGTTAACAAAATTGTGAGATTGAACATGTTAATTTGAAGTGACTGTGATTTACAATTGAATGTAATGAGTGTATATATATATATAGAGAGAGATGTGTTTATTACTATTTTGTGAAATTTGTATTTTAATGAAAGTAAATCTGATAATGCTAGCAATATGAACAAGATTATTTTTGATGAGGTTTTAATTTGTTTTGTTTGTCTAAACGTGATATAAAAGCATGTTGAAGTGACCAAGGTGACTGTGATTTATAAACGAGTGTAATGAATGTATATACCATGTATCATGTGTATATAGAGATGTGTTTATTAATATTTTGTGAAATTGTTGGTATTTTAATGAAGTACATTAACACAATGTAACATGATTAAGTAAATCAGATAATGCTATCAATATGCACTAAATTCTTTTTGATGAATGTTTTAATTTATTTTGTTTGTCTAAAAGTGATATAAATTATTAGATACATGTATATATGACTACAAATAAATTATTTTTAACTTATTCAGCTCTTAAATTTATTGTCCTAAATGTACAAAAGAAATATCTGACTCAGCAATATTTGCTATGAACAAGACTACAAACCCTATGCTCATGATGTGGAAGGGTTTCTTTTGTCTGTGATATTTGTTGTTTGTTTATTTGGTTCACATAACACAGGGCTTATGAATTAGATATGAACACACATGCTACACTCATCATACCACATTCAATAAACTTTTATCACAGAGATATGTCTCGCCTTTTTGTAATTTTGATAATGCAAATGTTGAAATTAAATTAGCAATACTTTAACATGTAAGTTATGCAAATATTCAAAGTCGATGAACCATGACTGAAGGTACATGGCTAAACAATCTCCATGGAATGAGATGTGCCAATGCTAATACAACTGCATACCAAATACCATTGACTTATTATAAGTCGTTCCCTTTAAACAAACCTAAACACAAACATTAACTTGTAAACTGTGTAAAAGTTTCAAAGTCAATGAACCATGAACAGGGGTGGGGCTATATAATCTCCATGGAAACGATACTTGCAAATGCCAATAAATTTGCATACCAAATATCATTGACTTAACATTTGCAGTTCATCTTAAACTGATCTAATCACAAACTAATACATGTAAAGTAAGCAAAAGTATCAAAGTAAATAGACCATGACTGAAGGGACGGGGCCAAATATTCTCCATGGAAATGAGATGTGCAAATGCTTATACAACTGTACACCAATTAACATTGGCCTACCAATAATGGTTCCCCTTATACTGACCTAATCACAAACTAATACATGTTAACTTAGCAAAATTTTCAAAGTCTATAGACCATGACTAAGGAGGCGGAGCCAAATAATCTCCATGGAAATGAGATATGCCAATGCTTATACAACTGCATACCACATATTATTGACATACCACTAGTGGTTCCCCATAAATTGACCTAATCACAAACTAATACATGTAAACTATGAAAAGTTTCAAAGTCAATAGACCTTGACTGAGGGGGGTGGGGCCAAATAATCTCCATGGTAATGAAATGTGCCAATCCAAATACAACCGCATACCAAATATCATTGACCTACCACTAGTGTTTCACAATGAACTAGACCTAATCACAATCTAATACATTGTTGACGCCGCTGCCGTCAACGCCAATAACAGCATACCAATGTCTTGCTTTTTGACTCTGTCAAGGCAAGACAAAAATGAGTCAAACTCTTATATAAACCACACATCAATAATTAGCCCTGACATAATACATTTAAACAAGATAACCAATGGACTAATATACCAGTAGACTAAACAACAAATGATAAACAAATATGAACAGTAACAAATGACCCTGAACTGCAGGGCCTTGACTTGGGACTAGGCACATACACAATACTATGAGTCTAATTCAGAAGTGAATATAGTTATAATATTTATTTTTGTATCAATTCGTAACAGGCATTGGCTATTATTCTTATTATATAATGTGTTAGTCTCAAGTTCTTACAATTTAAATCTTAATACACCTGTTATTATATCATGTATATAGTTCCTAGTTGATTACATACTTTTGCTCTTTTATTCTGATAGTTGTCAGATTGCTGTCACAATGATCTATTTTTGTATTAGAGTGGAGTTCGTGTTGCTAAATCTTTAGTTTTCTATTTTGTGTTTTGTGTATTGTTGTTTGTTTGTCTTTTCTTTTTTGGCCATGGCTTTTTCAGTTTATTTTCAAGTTTGAATGTCCTTTTGGTATCCTTCACTTCTCTTTTACATGTGAAGTTTAAATCGTACATAGAAATAAATACTTGGGCTTAATACTGACTAAAATATTCCATAAAATGTGTTGTATCATATGAAGAAACATAAGGTATCTATTAGCAATACATCCCCCATAGGTATATGTAAAAGAGTTACTCGTCAAAATATGAACCTCAACCACAGTCTCATGAACAGAATAAAGGTTAAAATGATCTCCATGCAGACGGTAGTTCAACCGTCATGTATCATGTGTATACAAATGAAAAATTAAGTATGAAGAGTATTTCATGTATTTATTGATTTTCACAAGCTTTTTTAATATTGGACATTACAGAAACAGACATGGCTAAAAGACCAATTACAAACCAGGATACTCTGAGACTCATCATCACATTGAAAAGTATTGTACTTCCAAAAAATGTATATATGTCAATTGAAATGTTTCTTCTTTGAAATTTAAATAAGGCAGATGTAATATATACCAATTATACTCCTTTTCAAAACTAGCAAATTCCAAATAATGAAGATTTTGATAACTGTTAACTTTTATTATGGCTTCATCCTATGAACAAACTTGAAGAATGTCTTGTAAACGTATAGGACAATCAATTGACAGTATGTAAAGCATGTAAAACCAGAAGTTGCTGCAAATGTAAACAGCACATCAGCAGCCTCTCTTTCAAATATCATTTAAAACATTGTAGGTCCGCCTTCATTTAGGATGACATGAGGTATAACTCTATGTATATGGTCAATATATTTTCCACACTGATTAGCACTGAGTCCTTCCCAAAAGTCCACTATTCCATTGACAAGTTCATCACGTTTTCTTGGCTTAGCTACATTCTGAAGGTATTGCTTCATAGAAGACCACACATTCTCTATTGGGTTTAAATCTGGCGAAGAAGCTGGTGTCTTCATAACATTGTCAATCATATGATTATCAGTCATCCATGCCTTAGTTGATTTACTGCAATGTTTGCTGTCATTATCCTGAAATGTGATTTTTTTTTTTATGAATAAAATTTTGAAACAACAACATGTACAAATATGTTAAAATTCAATTAGAATACTGTAAACTCAGAAATTATTGCGTGCATTTATTATTGCAACTTTAGAAAAATGGCCAAAAATGTGAAATTATTTATTGCGATTTCAGGAAAATCTGCATACAGATTTATGTATCAGATTTCAGAATGCGAGTTCTTATTATTGCGATCATCACCAAGTCGCATTATTCGCATTAATAAAAACATGCAATAATTTCTGAATTTACAGTACACTATTCACATTTTAGCTTACACATAATTGATAATTTGGTTGAGATAGGAGTATGTGTAACATAATCATGATAATATGGAACATACTTGTCCATACACTTCAACAACTTCAACCATTTTATGAAAAAAATAATACTTGTATGATCTGTTCACTTAGCATCCATCTTAATCTTTATAATGTATGGGACACTGATGGTCAAATATTGCCCAAAATGTTTCGTGAAATTTAAACATTATTCTTTTTGGTAGCATTTTGTTCAAGGTTATGGTTGTCTTTCTAAAATCGTTTAACATCTCACCGCATATTTTTATTGATTTTGTTTTTACATTGTACATCGTGTCATAGATCAAATTTATTAGTTCAGTGTATATTCTCTTGTTTGTGTTAACATGTCTTTTGATTTAGTTAAGCCATTTCAATTGATATTTTATAGTGTGTCTTTATATGTTGTGATGTTTCACTATTGTTTCAGGTAAGGGTGAAGGTTAGTACTTATTTAAAGATTTAAACTCACTGCATATGTTTGCACATGTCCTAAGTCAGGAACCTGATGTTCATGATGTTCAGTGATTGTTGTTTGTTGATGTTGTTTAAAAGTGTTTCTCGTTTCTTATTTTTTATATAAATTAGACAGTTGGCTTTCCCGTTAGGATGTTTTATACATGTACTAGTAATTTTTTGGGCCCTTTATAGCTTGCCGAGCCAATGCTGTGTGTTGAAGACCATACTTTGACCTATAATGGTTTACTTTTAGAAATTGTGACTTAGATGTAGAGTTGGGTCAATCCGGTCATGCTGGTCACTCATACCACATCTTCTTAATCTTATATCTAATATGAAAGTAAACATTTAATAAAAAAAATAATATAAAAAAATATCTGACAAATACAAAACAACAAATGAAGAATCGAGGGTAAGTTCAGCATGTTCAGGGGTTGGAACCCCCTTTTTTTGGACAATCAATTCATTTGAATTTGGACATGTGATTGAAACCCCTCTCTTTATCCTGGGTTGGGATCCCCCATCCCTTTTTAAAGGCTGGATTCCCCCTGAATACAACAAGTCCTGACATACAAAATGTATACAAACACTTATGATGTCATGATGTATCATTTCTGATGTCCCATTTTTCATGTATTTAAACTGTAAATTTTGTGACATATTTAAACATGTTAAAAGTAATTACCTGATATAATCTATATCCATCTGGAAATACACTATTAACAAATGGAAGAAAATTGTCTTTTAAAATATGCTGTTAAATTACAGAATCCATAATACCATTAAATATACAAATGTGTGTACGTCCTCTATAGCTGATTCCAGCCCAAACATGGACCTAAAATGAAAGTAAACGAAAACGTATAGATTGGCAGCTTAACTTTAACATGTTTTGAATATACATTTTGTACAACATGTTTTATATATATATATATATATATTTATCACATATTTGTTACGAATACGTTGGGTTTTGCATATGTAATAACCTCAAAATTGCCCAGGGCAAAAAAGAGGTTAATCATGTTAATGGTTATTGTGCCCTGATTCCAAATGACGTGACGTCATTACGTCCTTAACGACAATGGCGAACAATGACGGTTCTCGTTTCATCGCAGTGGAGGAAAGCGATACGGCAGACTTTGTAGAGCAAATCTGCCCTAATTCCAAATTCCGAAATAAGTGGAAATGTGACAATAAATTTCTATGGAGTAAATGATAAAAACTAAATTTGAAAATGTGATAAAACTTTTGTGATAAAATTTTTAAGATTTTACCTGTTATATTTCATTAAATTGTTATAATTGAAATTTTTTCTCTTTTCTGCAGCACTTAGATATGTGATAAATAGATTATAATATGTCTTTTCCATATTGGCCCTGGTATCATCCCTCGACCCATATTGGCCCTCGGCTAAAGCAGAGGCCGATATGGGAGTCTCGGGATGATACCAGGGCCAATATGGAAAAGGGCATGTTATAATCTATACATATTGACCTGTTAGTCAATTGCGTTTTGTTAAAATATACTTTTTCACTTTTTTGGTCTTTTGGAAAATGTTGTTTGTGCTGTATTTAGACCCCTCTAACAAGAAATTTGTTTTGCATGCACACGTATAAAAATTGCAGTTTTTATCCAACGCAATCATAGGGTGAACGTTGTTTTCAATTTAGATTTGTGTATATATATATATATACTGTACATGCTGTATATCATACATGTATAAGGCAAAACAAAAAAGTATGTGTGTTTACTGTACCCCTACCTACCCTAATCTTTATCCCCTACCCAAAAGTTTTTTGGGCCATTTTTGATTAAGCACTGTTAACAATGGTTAAAGTCACAATGTCAATGAATGTTGCTCCCATACAAATGCCATAGACTCAACATGCTCAATGTAAAAAAAAAATGAAAATAAAAAAAAATCCCTACCTACCTACCCTATTTTTTTCATCAGTATGTGACAGTAAACACACATGTATATGGTATACTTTTTTGTTTGGCCTAATGTTTTATTAGCCATTCATGCCATTGGCTCATATAGGTATAAAGTGCTTTTGAACAATAAAGTTAACGACTTACAAACACTATTCTATAACATTATAAAGTTCATCTTACATTGTAGTTGAAAGAGATTACAATGGATCACAAGTGAGTTTGTTGCAATATAGAATACAACCATTGACAACAGTAAGAATGATAGACAGTCAAGGGCATTACTAAAAAATGAGTTGTTTTTTAAAAATTACACTAGAGCACACCGACGACTTTGTGGGTCCTTGACTGAATTAAAGTATATACCCCTAATTCTGGCAGGATGGACCAGGATTTACCGGCTCAAGCAAGAAAATCAATCTCGTTTAGATAACCAACGATAATCTATTTATAATTATATTTCTCTGTTAATATAGTATACCAAATCTCCTTATTTTTAGATTAAGTATTATCAGTAGCTTTAGACAGGAGAAATATATTATTGTTACCTTATATGCATGTTTTGGTTTCTGTCTTCTGGCTTCAATGTATTGCATGCCATATGTTGGTTTGTAGAAATATAGTTTCCCATCAGCACTCATTTCTACTGATGACTCGTCAACGAAGATCACATTTAGAAAAGTTTCTCTAGTTCTTAGAGCCCACAGTGCGTAGTCCACCCGTTTTCGTCGGTTAACATGACTGATAAGTTGGCAATATTTGCATCTCTGAGTTCTCCATCCAAGTGAACGTCTTATTTGACACACGTAACTTTTTGAAATGTTAATTTTAAAATGATACAACAGTTTTTGACGAATAGCTGTCGAGTTCATTTCACTATTTTCTTTCAACCAAAAGTCTATTAAACGTCTGTGCACTGGTCTTATTTTCAATCGGTTATCTACCTTTCGACTTTTGTCATGGATGCTTCCAGTTTCCGTAAATTTCTTTATAAACTTCCAAACTGACACCCGGCTTGTTTTCACACCATGACATTTCTCAAGAGCACATTTAATGTTAAGACAGGATAAACCTTGAGCTTTGTAATGAAGAATTTGATGTCTTACGTTCAGTGAAAGCCTCATTTTGTTTGACAACGAATCTTCACAATGAAGAGCGGTATATTTGGTTTTACTAATACAACCAATTACCACAAAGTACCTTAAACGAAACGCTACACCATATACGCTAAACGATACCATAAACCATGCGCTAATAAAACGACAAGTATGCCATACGCTGAACGATACCACATACCATACGCTAAACGATACCATATACCATACGCTAAACGATAATGACCATACGCTTAGGATACCATATACCATACGCTAAACGATACCATATACCATACGCTAAACGATACCATATAACATACGCTAAACGTACGATACCATATACCATACGCTAAACGATACCATATACCATACGCTTAACGAATGATGTACGGACGACGACCGAACGTTGTACGAACGCTAAACGAACGTTGTACGGGCGATACCCGAATGCTATACGAACGATGACCGTACGATATACGTACGATTCCCGAACGAAAAAAGTGTTAACTTTTACGTTACAGGGACTGTACCAATTGCCTAGATTGTAAAAGGCTATCATAAGAAAACCAATAAAACTTGAAAAATCATAGGATTATTTGACCAAGAGCTATTTTTTTACCATAAACAAGTCATTATATACATGTTTTATTGATTGCAATCCCAAATAATGCAAAAATAAGAATTTGGAGTCAAGTCTTAACTGCATGCATGTTGTGTGACCATAAAAGGCTAAAATATCTGATTATGTCAATTTAAGAGCTGAAATTTCCCATAAACAGAATTGTTCTTCAAAAAAAGATGATTAAACATGTTTACTTACATCAAATATGACTTATTTTCATTGGAATAGGTACAACTTCTAAAAATTGAATTTCTGATGATTCTCTGTAATAGGAAGTACACCACTAATTCATGGCCCCATTGCTTTCTATGTTAAATTCCTCAATTTCAAGCAGACACAGCTCTTTTGTTTCAAGTTCAAATAAAGTGACAATCATTGCATGTCAAAGCAACACTTTATGGTGTCTTGTACTGGAAAAATCAACATACCTTTAATGGCATATAAGAAAGAACTGGTTCCCGGAACTTCGGATGTACCAAAACAGGTACTTCAGATCTGACATACAGGCAAAAAGTACCCTCTTTATAAAATTTGGTGCAGTTTTTTTAATATTCAAAATTATAAGTCAAAAAGTGTTCTACAATGATCACCAGTCATTCAGCTTTCATTTGATACCAACAATACCTAAATATTCTACATATTTTGAAAGCTACACTCATGCGTAGGAACTATTTTGTGTTAAATATGTACTACTTTCTGGTATGTGCTTTCTGGCCGGGCCGAATTAGTGGTGTTACACCTATAACAGAACCAAACTTGCTATACTGACTTCAGCATCACTTTATTTCATTCTATGATCTATTTCAAGCAATAAAAAACACATAAAGCTTATGTCCAAATACTATTTTACTAATTTTAAGCTCAAATTGGACTGGTAGTAACATATAGGTTATTCAAAGAAAACTGCATATGGATATTATAAATGGCCAATATACTTATTTTATTCTCAATATCATTGTTGTATTTAATAATTTCTGTTAGGAAAACAATGTGCTTACCAATAGTCATAATTTACCAGAGTTTGTTCATTTAATAAAAATATATTAGACCAAACCTAAGACATAATTGAGAAAATTGTCCCCCCTTTTTTCTTCAAATTGGAAAAGGGACATTTTTGGTATAAACCATACTTCTGTGGTACAACATAGATTATAAAGGGCAATTTATATATTTTTCAGCTGGATAACTTGCTAAACTGGTTCAAAATTGCATGTACAGTGAGATTTTGGAATTCTTATATGAGTATATACCAATTGCCTAGATTGTAAAAGGCTATCATAAGAAAACCAATAAAACTTGAAAAATCATAGGATTATTTGACCAAGAGCTATTTTTTTACCATAAACAAGTCATTATATACATGTTTTATTGATTGCAATCCCAAATAATGCAAAAATAAGAATTTGGAGTCAAGTTTTAACTGCATGCATGTTGTGTGACCATAAAAGGCTAAAATATCTGATTATGTCAATTTAAGAGCTGAAATTTCCCATAAACAGAATTGTTCTTCAAAAAAAGATGATTAAACATGTTTACTTACATCAAATATGACTTATTTTCATTGGAATAGGTACAACTTCTAAAAATTGAATTTCTGATGATTCTCTGTAATAGGAAGTACACCACTAATTCATGGCCCCATTGCTTTCTATGTTAAATTCCTCAATTTCAAGCAGACACAGCTCTTTTGTTTCAAGTTCAAATAAAGTGACAATCATTGCATGTCAAAGCAACACTTTATGGTGTCTTGTACTGGAAAAATCAACATACCTTTAATGGCATATAAGAAAGAACTGGTTCCCGGAACTTCGGATGTACCAAAACAGGTACTTCAGATCTGACATACAGGCAAAAAGTACCCTCTTTATAAAATTTGGTGCAGTTTTTTTAATATTCAAAATTATAAGTCAAAAAGTGTTCTACAATGATCACCAGTCATTCAGCTTTCATTTGATACCAACAATACCTAAATATTCTACATATTTTGAAAGCTACACTCATGCGTAGGAACTATTTTGTGTTAAATATGTACTACTTTCTGGTATGTGCTTTCTGGCCGGGCCGAATTAGTGGTGTTACACCTATAACAGAACCAAACTTGCTATACTGACTTCAGCATCACTTTATTTCATTCTATGATCTATTTCAAGCAATAAAAAACACATAAAGCTTATGTCCAAATACTATTTTACTAATTTTAAGCTCAAATTGGACTGGTAGTAACATATAGGTTATTCAAAGAAAACTGCATATGGATATTATAAATGGCCAATATACTTATTTTATTCTCAATATCATTGTTGTATTTAATAATTTCTGTTAGGAAAACAATGTGCTTACCAATAGTCATAATTTACCAGAGTTTGTTCATTTAATAAAAATATATTAGACCAAACCTAAGACATAATTGAGAAAATTGTCCCCCCTTTTTTCTTCAAATTGGAAAAGGGACATTTTTGGTATAAACCATACTTCTGTGGTACAACATAGATTATAAAGGGCAATTTATATATTTTTCAGCTGGATAACTTGCTAAACTGGTTCAAAATTGCATGTACAGTGAGATTTTGGAATTCTTATATGAGTATATACCAATTGCCTAGATTGTAAAAGGCTATCATAAGAAAACCAATAAAACTTGAAAAATCATAGGATTATTTGACCAAGAGCTATTTTTTTACCATAAACAAGTCATTATATACATGTTTTATTGATTGCAATCCCAAATAATGCAAAAATAAGAATTTGGAGTCAAGTCTTAACTGCATGCATGTTGTGTGACCATAAAAGGCTAAAATATCTGATTATGTCAATTTAAGAGCTGAAATTTCCCATAAACAGAATTGTTCTTCAAAAAAAGATGATTAAACATGTTTACTTACATCAAATATGACTTATTTTCATTGGAATAGGTACAACTTCTAAAAATTGAATTTCTGATGATTCTCTGTAATAGGAAGTACACCACTAATTCATGGCCCCATTGCTTTCTATGTTAAATTCCTCAATTTCAAGCAGACACAGCTCTTTTGTTTCAAGTTCAAATAAAGTGACAATCATTGCATGTCAAAGCAACACTTTATGGTGTCTTGTACTGGAAAAATCAACATACCTTTAATGGCATATAAGAAAGAACTGGTTCCCGGAACTTCGGATGTACCAAAACAGGTACTTCAGATCTGACATACAGGCAAAAAGTACCCTCTTTATAAAATTTGGTGCAGTTTTTTTAATATTCAAAATTATAAGTCAAAAAGTGTTCTACAATGATCACCAGTCATTCAGCTTTCATTTGATACCAACAATACCTAAATATTCTACATATTTTGAAAGCTACACTCATGCGTAGGAACTATTTTGTGTTAAATATGTACTACTTTCTGGTATGTGCTTTCTGGCCGGGCCGAATTAGTGGTGTTACACCTATAACAGAACCAAACTTGCTATACTGACTTCAGCATCACTTTATTTCATTCTATGATCTATTTCAAGCAATAAAAAACACATAAAGCTTATGTCCAAATACTATTTTACTAATTTTAAGCTCAAATTGGACTGGTAGTAACATATAGGTTATTCAAAGAAAACTGCATATGGATATTATAAATGGCCAATATACTTATTTTATTCTCAATATCATTGTTGTATTTAATAATTTCTGTTAGGAAAACAATGTGCTTACCAATAGTCATAATTTACCAGAGTTTGTTCATTTAATAAAAATATATTAGACCAAACCTAAGACATAATTGAGAAAATTGTCCCCCCTTTTTTCTTCAAATTGGAAAAGGGACATTTTTGGTATAAACCATACTTCTGTGGTACAACATAGATTATAAAGGGCAATTTATATATTTTTCAGCTGGATAACTTGCTAAACTGGTTCAAAATTGCATGTACAGTGAGATTTTGGAATTCTTATATGAGTATATACCAATTGCCTAGATTGTAAAAGGCTATCATAAGAAAACCAATAAAACTTGAAAAATCATAGGATTATTTGACCAAGAGCTATTTTTTTACCATAAACAAGTCATTATATACATGTTTTATTGATTGCAATCCCAAATAATGCAAAAATAAGAATTTGGAGTCAAGTCTTAACTGCATGCATGTTGTGTGACCATAAAAGGCTAAAATATCTGATTATGTCAATTTAAGAGCTGAAATTTCCCATAAACAGAATTGTTCTTCAAAAAAAGATGATTAAACATGTTAACTTACATCAAATATGACTTATTTTCATTGGAATAGGTACAACTTCTAAAAATTGAATTTCTGATGATTCTCTGTAATAGGAAGTACACCACTAATTCATGGCCCCATTGCTTTCTATGTTAAATTCCTCAATTTCAAGCAGACACAGCTCTTTTGTTTCAAGTTCAAATAAAGTGACAATCATTGCATGTCAAAGCAACACTTTATGGTGTCTTGTACTGGAAAAATCAACATACCTTTAATGGCATATAAGAAAGAACTGGTTCCCGGAACTTCGGATGTACCAAAACAGGTACTTCAGATCTGACATACAGGCAAAAAGTACCCTCTTTATAAAATTTGGTGCAGTTTTTTTAATATTCAAAATTATAAGTCAAAAAGTGTTCTACAATGATCACCAGTCATTCAGCTTTCATTTGATACCAACAATACCTAAATATTCTACATATTTTGAAAGCTACACTCATGCATAGGAACTATTTTGTGTTAAATATGTACTACTTTCTGGTATGTGCTTTCTGGCCGGGCCGAATTAGTGGTGTTACACCTATAACAGAACCAAACTTGCTATACTGACTTCAGCATCACTTTATTTCATTCTATGATCTATTTCAAGCAATAAAAAACACATAAAGCTTATGTCCAAATACTATTTTACTAATTTTAAGCTCAAATTGGACTGGTAGTAACATATAGGTTATTCAAAGAAAACTGCATATGGATATTATAAATGGCCAATATACTTATTTTATTCTCAATATCATTGTTGTATTTAATAATTTCTGTTAGGAAAACAATGTGCTTACCAATAGTCATAATTTACCAGAGTTTGTTCATTTAATAAAAATATATTAGACCAAACCTAAGACATAATTGAGAAAATTGTCCCCCCTTTTTTCTTCAAATTGGAAAAGGGACATTTTTGGTATAAACCATACTTCTGTGGTACAACATAGATTATAAAGGGCAATTTATATATTTTTCAGCTGGATAACTTGCTAAACTGGTTCAAAATTGCATGTACAGTGAGATTTTGGAATTCTTATATGAGTATATACCAATTGCCTAGATTGTAAAAGGCTATCATAAGAAAACCAATAAAACTTGAAAAATCATAGGATTATTTGACCAAGAGCTATTTTTTTACCATAAACAAGTCATTATATACATGTTTTATTGATTGCAATCCCAAATAATGCAAAAATAAGAATTTGGAGTCAAGTCTTAACTGCATGCATGTTGTGTGACCATAAAAGGCTAAAATATCTGATTATGTCAATTTAAGAGCTGAAATTTCCCATAAACAGAATTGTTCTTCAAAAAAAGATGATTAAACATGTTTACTTACATCAAATATGACTTATTTTCATTGGAATAGGTACAACTTCTAAAAATTGAATTTCTGATGATTCTCTGTAATAGGAAGTACACCACTAATTCATGGCCCCATTGCTTTCTATGTTAAATTCCTCAATTTCAAGCAGACACAGCTCTTTTGTTTCAAGTTCAAATAAAGTGACAATCATTGCATGTCAAAGCAACACTTTATGGTGTCTTGTACTGGAAAAATCAACATACCTTTAATGGCATATAAGAAAGAACTGGTTCCCGGAACTTCGGATGTACCAAAACAGGTACTTCAGATCTGACATACAGGCAAAAAGTACCCTCTTTATAAAATTTGGTGCAGTTTTTTTAATATTCAAAATTATAAGTCAAAAAGTGTTCTACAATGATCACCAGTCATTCAGCTTTCATTTGATACCAACAATACCTAAATATTCTACATATTTTGAAAGCTACACTCATGCGTAGGAACTATTTTGTGTTAAATATGTACTACTTTCTGGTATGTGCTTTCTGGCCGGGCCGAATTAGTGGTGTTACACCTATAACAGAACCAAACTTGCTATACTGACTTCAGCATCACTTTATTTCATTCTATGATCTATTTCAAGCAATAAAAAACACATAAAGCTTATGTCCAAATACTATTTTACTAATTTTAAGCTCAAATTGGACTGGTAGTAACATATAGGTTATTCAAAGAAAACTGCATATGGATATTATAAATGGCCAATATACTTATTTTATTCTCAATATCATTGTTGTATTTAATAATTTCTGTTAGGAAAACAATGTGCTTACCAATAGTCATAATTTACCAGAGTTTGTTCATTTAATAAAAATATATTAGACCAAACCTAAGACATAATTGAGAAAATTGTCCCCCCTTTTTTCTTCAAATTGGAAAAGGGACATTTTTGGTATAAACCATACTTCTGTGGTACAACATAGATTATAAAGGGCAATTTATATATTTTTCAGCTGGATAACTTGCTAAACTGGTTCAAAATTGCATGTACAGTGAGATTTTGGAATTCTTATATGAGTATATACCAATTGCCTAGATTGTAAAAGGCTATCATAAGAAAACCAATAAAACTTGAAAAATCATAGGATTATTTGACCAAGAGCTATTTTTTTACCATAAACAAGTCATTATATACATGTTTTATTGATTGCAATCCCAAATAATGCAAAAATAAGAATTTGGAGTCAAGTCTTAACTGCATGCATGTTGTGTGACCATAAAAGGCTAAAATATCTGATTATGTCAATTTAAGAGCTGAAATTTCCCATAAACAGAATTGTTCTTCAAAAAAAGATGATTAAACATGTTTACTTACATCAAATATGACTTATTTTCATTGGAATAGGTACAACTTCTAAAAATTGAATTTCTGATGATTCTCTGTAATAGGAAGTACACCACTAATTCATGGCCCCATTGCTTTCTATGTTAAATTCCTCAATTTCAAGCAGACACAGCTCTTTTGTTTCAAGTTCAAATAAAGTGACAATCATTGCATGTCAAAGCAACACTTTATGGTGTCTTGTACTGGAAAAATCAACATACCTTTAATGGCATATAAGAAAGAACTGGTTCCCGGAACTTCGGATGTACCAAAACAGGTACTTCAGATCTGACATACAGGCAAAAAGTACCCTCTTTATAAAATTTGGTGCAGTTTTTTTAATATTCAAAATTATAAGTCAAAAAGTGTTCTACAATGATCACCAGTCATTCAGCTTTCATTTGATACCAACAATACCTAAATATTCTACATATTTTGAAAGCTACACTCATGCGTAGGAACTATTTTGTGTTAAATATGTACTACTTTCTGGTATGTGCTTTCTGGCCGGGCCGAATTAGTGGTGTTACACCTATAACAGAACCAAACTTGCTATACTGACTTCAGCATCACTTTATTTCATTCTATGATCTATTTCAAGCAATAAAAAACACATAAAGCTTATGTCCAAATACTATTTTACTAATTTTAAGCTCAAATTGGACTGGTAGTAACATATAGGTTATTCAAAGAAAACTGCATATGGATATTATAAATGGCCAATATACTTATTTTATTCTCAATATCATTGTTGTATTTAATAATTTCTGTTAGGAAAACAATGTGCTTACCAATAGTCATAATTTACCAGAGTTTGTTCATTTAATAAAAATATATTAGACCAAACCTAAGACATAATTGAGAAAATTGTCCCCCCTTTTTTCTTCAAATTGGAAAAGGGACATTTTTGGTATAAACCATACTTCTGTGGTACAACATAGATTATAAAGGGCAATTTATATATTTTTCAGCTGGATAACTTGCTAAACTGGTTCAAAATTGCATGTACAGTGAGATTTTGGAATTCTTATATGAGTATATACCAATTGCCTAGATTGTAAAAGGCTATCATAAGAAAACCAATAAAACTTGAAAAATCATAGGATTATTTGACCAAGAGCTATTTTTTTACCATAAACAAGTCATTATATACATGTTTTATTGATTGCAATCCCAAATAATGCAAAAATAAGAATTTGGAGTCAAGTCTTAACTGCATGCATGTTGTGTGACCATAAAAGGCTAAAATATCTGATTATGTCAATTTAAGAGCTGAAATTTCCCATAAACAGAATTGTTCTTCAAAAAAAGATGATTAAACATGTTTACTTACATCAAATATGACTTATTTTCATTGGAATAGGTACAACTTCTAAAAATTGAATTTCTGATGATTCTCTGTAATAGGAAGTACACCACTAATTCATGGCCCCATTGCTTTCTATGTTAAATTCCTCAATTTCAAGCAGACACAGCTCTTTTGTTTCAAGTTCAAATAAAGTGACAATCATTGCATGTCAAAGCAACACTTTATGGTGTCTTGTACTGGAAAAATCAACATACCTTTAATGGCATATAAGAAAGAACTGGTTCCCGGAACTTCGGATGTACCAAAACAGGTACTTCAGATCTGACATACAGGCAAAAAGTACCCTCTTTATAAAATTTGGTGCAGTTTTTTTAATATTCAAAATTATAAGTCAAAAAGTGTTCTACAATGATCACCAGTCATTCAGCTTTCATTTGATACCAACAATACCTAAATATTCTACATATTTTGAAAGCTACACTCATGCGTAGGAACTATTTTGTGTTAAATATGTACTACTTTCTGGTATGTGCTTTCTGGCCGGGCCGAATTAGTGGTGTTACACCTATAACAGAACCAAACTTGCTATACTGACTTCAGCATCACTTTATTTCATTCTATGATCTATTTCAAGCAATAAAAAACACATAAAGCTTATGTCCAAATACTATTTTACTAATTTTAAGCTCAAATTGGACTGGTAGTAACATATAGGTTATTCAAAGAAAACTGCATATGGATATTATAAATGGCCAATATACTTATTTTATTCTCAATATCATTGTTGTATTTAATAATTTCTGTTAGGAAAACAATGTGCTTACCAATAGTCATAATTTACCAGAGTTTGTTCATTTAATAAAAATATATTAGACCAAACCTAAGACATAATTGAGAAAATTGTCCCCCCTTTTTTCTTCAAATTGGAAAAGGGACATTTTTGGTATAAACCATACTTCTGTGGTACAACATAGATTATAAAGGGCAATTTATATATTTTTCAGCTGGATAACTTGCTAAACTGGTTCAAAATTGCATGTACAGTGAGATTTTGGAATTCTTATATGAGTATATACCAATTGCCTAGATTGTAAAAGGCTATCATAAGAAAACCAATAAAACTTGAAAAATCATAGGATTATTTGACCAAGAGCTATTTTTTTACCATAAACAAGTCATTATATACATGTTTTATTGATTGCAATCCCAAATAATGCAAAAATAAGAATTTGGAGTCAAGTCTTAACTGCATGCATGTTGTGTGACCATAAAAGGCTAAAATATCTGATTATGTCAATTTAAGAGCTGAAATTTCCCATAAACAGAATTGTTCTTCAAAAAAAGATGATTAAACATGTTTACTTACATCAAATATGACTTATTTTCATTGGAATAGGTACAACTTCTAAAAATTGAATTTCTGATGATTCTCTGTAATAGGAAGTACACCACTAATTCATGGCCCCATTGCTTTCTATGTTAAATTCCTCAATTTCAAGCAGACACAGCTCTTTTGTTTCAAGTTCAAATAAAGTGACAATCATTGCATGTCAAAGCAACACTTTATGGTGTCTTGTACTGGAAAAATCAACATACCTTTAATGGCATATAAGAAAGAACTGGTTCCCGGAACTTCGGATGTACCAAAACAGGTACTTCAGATCTGACATACAGGCAAAAAGTACCCTCTTTATAAAATTTGGTGCAGTTTTTTTAATATTCAAAATTATAAGTCAAAAAGTGTTCTACAATGATCACCAGTCATTCAGCTTTCATTTGATACCAACAATACCTAAATATTCTACATATTTTGAAAGCTACACTCATGCGTAGGAACTATTTTGTGTTAAATATGTACTACTTTCTGGTATGTGCTTTCTGGCCGGGCCGAATTAGTGGTGTTACACCTATAACAGAACCAAACTTGCTATACTGACTTCAGCATCACTTTATTTCATTCTATGATCTATTTCAAGCAATAAAAAACACATAAAGCTTATGTCCAAATACTATTTTACTAATTTTAAGCTCAAATTGGACTGGTAGTAACATATAGGTTATTCAAAGAAAACTGCATATGGATATTATAAATGGCCAATATACTTATTTTATTCTCAATATCATTGTTGTATTTAATAATTTCTGTTAGGAAAACAATGTGCTTACCAATAGTCATAATTTACCAGAGTTTGTTCATTTAATAAAAATATATTAGACCAAACCTAAGACATAATTGAGAAAATTGTCCCCCCTTTTTTCTTCAAATTGGAAAAGGGACATTTTTGGTATAAACCATACTTCTGTGGTACAACATAGATTATAAAGGGCAATTTATATATTTTTCAGCTGGATAACTTGCTAAACTGGTTCAAAATTGCATGTACAGTGAGATTTTGGAATTCTTATATGAGTATATACCAATTGCCTAGATTGTAAAAGGCTATCATAAGAAAACCAATAAAACTTGAAAAATCATAGGATTATTTGACCAAGAGCTATTTTTTTACCATAAACAAGTCATTATATACATGTTTTATTGATTGCAATCCCAAATAATGCAAAAATAAGAATTTGGAGTCAAGTCTTAACTGCATGCATGTTGTGTGACCATAAAAGGCTAAAATATCTGATTATGTCAATTTAAGAGCTGAAATTTCCCATAAACAGAATTGTTCTTCAAAAAAAGATGATTAAACATGTTTACTTACATCAAATATGACTTATTTTCATTGGAATAGGTACAACTTCTAAAAATTGAATTTCTGATGATTCTCTGTAATAGGAAGTACACCACTAATTCATGGCCCCATTGCTTTCTATGTTAAATTCCTCAATTTCAAGCAGACACAGCTCTTTTGTTTCAAGTTCAAATAAAGTGACAATCATTGCATGTCAAAGCAACACTTTATGGTGTCTTGTACTGGAAAAATCAACATACCTTTAATGGCATATAAGAAAGAACTGGTTCCCGGAACTTCGGATGTACCAAAACAGGTACTTCAGATCTGACATACAGGCAAAAAGTACCCTCTTTATAAAATTTGGTGCAGTTTTTTTAATATTCAAAATTATAAGTCAAAAAGTGTTCTACAATGATCACCAGTCAGTCAGCTTTCATTTGATACCAACAATACCTAAATATTCTACATATTTTGAAAGCTACACTCATGCGTAGGAACTATTTTGTGTTAAATATGTACTACTTTCTGGTATGTGCTTTCTGGCCGGGCCGAATTAGTGGTGTTACACCTTTAGCGATATAAATTTACACTCAAAATTATCTCCCATGAACTAAGTAAATATAAAACTTATTCCGGAGTAAATATGATAAGTTCCGTAATTTAGTAGTGTTCTCTTTTTAAACGTTTAACCTTTTAATTACTTTTAAAATTAATATCTTAAAAACTTATAATAACTCACATTTAACATAAAACTTATTTACAGCTAACTTTAACATTACAAGACTTATTCAAGAGAATATGTCCATTTTGCATTTAAAATATTATATACAATTTGTCCTGAAAGTACAACAGATATTAATAAATCTTGACTCTAATTAATTATAAATTTAGTATTAACTTGTTTAATTCAAAATCATATATTAAATTAAATGTTACATTAACTCACCTAAAATAGACAGAAGTTCTGTAAGTAAAGATGTTTTATTTTCAAGTTCCAAAGATCAAATGACGCTAAAACATAATTTTGGATATTCGAAATTTTAGTCACATGACCTTTGGATTTAAGAACTTCTTCTATTTTCTCCAATCAAATGCCAAATAGTAATTAAAACGACTTCCCAAAATTAATTTCATTGGTCATCAATTACCTGCTGACCATTTAAGCTTTTGTCAATCATTCTGTCTTAATTCTTAGCGTCCCTAGTAAACGGATTATCTAACTTTTACCTATGAACAAAGAAGATAAATAATTCCCTTTGTTCCTTTAAAATTAAAATACTTCCTAAATACAATTGACATTTTTTTACTAGGATTTATCTATTTATTTTATAAAAGTCTTTATTAGCTAAAAGTACTGACATCTAGTACTTACAAAAGAGACTTAATTAACATGCTCTTTGATATAAAACTTTACGTAATACTATGTACAAAATATCTGTGAAATTATATAATTAACTTTTAATTCTATTTACAAGTTTCCAACTTCAGTTAATATTTAAAGTTATATTTTTCATCATAAATCCTTTTTATAGGGTAACATAACTTTTATTCAATTCTTCTAGTATGAATTTTCTTTATATATTAAACATTATAATTTCACTTTCTTATAAAATCTATAATATTTCCTTTTATTCAAATTAGGCATTCTTTCTCTTTCTTTTAATGGAAATATAAAATTTCCATATTTTGTCTATTTTTCCTTCACTATATTATAATAAACGTTCAGCCTTTCTTACCGAAATTTAAATCAAGATATAACCATTACCATGCAATGTCACCATTCAGTTAAAAAATGTCTTTGTCAATTGATTGAGTACATGCAGAAAAAGAAGAACTATGAGTATATCGTCCCAAAATAGTATGAAATATTTGCCACTGGGCATTCATTAAGACGTTAATACAAAGAGTTCGAAGAAAATGAGTAAAATACAGAGTTTACGCAAATAGTTATACAATTTTTGAAAAATTGATTTATTGCAGTAAAATGCACCTAATAAGAAACAGCCTTGGTTGTAAGTGACTTGTCACCAACATGTTATAACATCTTTTTTTCCACTGTTACTTTTATGTTTTGTTACTGTTTCACATTTGTATATGAATTTCAAGTTCTTGCCTCAAGAAAAGCGATGTCTTTTTAAATCTTAATCTATTTCAACTCAGGTACCAAATAGTTTTCACTTCTGCGATCTATTTGTCAATTTTTTTTTGCGTGAACCCCCTGACCCCTGGTTCACGTTTATATATTAGTGAGTTTTTGCTATGTCTATGGGCCATTCGATATCCTCGGTTGGAAGATTCTCGGAACGTCTCGAACATTATCGATCATTTATACAGTAAGCTTTTTGTGAAACTATAACTCGAATAATTCAAGCCCTTTCCGTATCCGATTTTCTACCACACGAGTGTAGCCTTCGTAGATCAGCTGAATATAACGACTGAATTATTCGGGTTAGTGAAACTAATGCATAAATGAATATGCATCATTAGCATTTATAGCTGTTATATACAGATAAGATAATGATTATCGATTAATGTCCTATATCATGTTAAGTTAATTAACCTAGAAACGCATACGTTAAGTTTCATGAAATACAAGCTTTCTCAACATAGATGGTTTGAGGTAATTTCAGTTAATTGTAGAGATAACAAAGAGTCCGTCAATGCATAGAAAAGTAACCCGAATAATTCAGCCGTTATATTCGCTGATCTACGAAGGCTACAAGGAGAAAATCTGACACGGAAAGGGCTTGAATTATTCGAGTTAATAGCATAGCAGAAAATCTTTAAATTGGAATTATAATAATTCGTATCAAGGTTGCACATTTTGCCGTGATAATAATTTGAGCATCTTGAAGTTGAATTTTTTTTCAAAATGAAATTAACTGTCATTTTTCAAGTAAAAATTGACCCTGAAATTGATTAAGAACCATTACAAAAATTTGTTTGATTCTTTTTTTGCCAGATTTCATAAATTTTCTTCAAGGTATTTTTTTTCTGCCGTGATATTACATGAATACTCGGACTTCAAATATTGATTTCACAAAAATAACAATGAACTTATACATGTATTGTCATTCCTTTTTTGCCAGATTTCATTAATTTTCTTCAAGGTATTTTTTTTTCTGTCGTGATTTTACATGAATACTTGGACTTCAAATATTGATTTCACAAAAATAACAATGAACTTATATTGTCATTCCTTTTTTGCCAGATTTCATTAATTTTCTTCAAGGTATTTTTTTTCTGTCGTGATATTACATGAATACTTGGACTTCAAATATTGATTTCACAAAAATAACAATGAACTTATATTGTCATTCCTTTTTTGCCAGATTTCATTAATTTTCTTCAAGGTATTTTTTTTTCTGTCGTGATATTACATGAATACTCGGACTTCAAATATTGATTTCACAAAAATAACAATGAACTTATATTGTCATTCCTTTTTTTGCCAGATTCATTAATTTTCTTCAAGGTATTTTTTTTCTGCCGTGATATTACATGAATACTCGGACTTCAAATGTTGATTTTACAAAAATAGCTATGATCTTAGTATTGTCATTCAAGTTTTTAAGATGAAAATGACAAACATTTCAACAAAATGACTAAAATGTCTTATACCAATTTTGCCAAACTTTTAACAACTATTTTTAAAGAGTGCTCAATTAACATAATAGAAATTTGTATTCGGAAAAAGTCTTCTCTGTAATGATAACAAATATATTTGCTGTTTCTGGACATATCAACTATATATAATACACAACTCTTAACATAGGCGATCTTAAATTAAACAGAATTTTAATTTAATTTAAAAAGTTGTACTATTACACCACTGCTCTTGAGGGGATAGAGCGCTCACAATGTCTTAAACAGCGCCTCATTTTATAGGTCCATATCCAAAATCGGCAACATTTTAAAAATTCTGTGTGTTATATTTTGTTTATTGTTTTTTTTTCCACAAATCGGAAATGCTGATCTTTTCGTTTTAGTTGGTTTACATTTAGTCTTGCCAGTAAAGTGGTCTTTGATAACTTACTCTACGGGATGTGCTTTGTTCGTTGTTGAATGCCATCAGGCATACCATGTTTTATTGGTATATAAATCTTTATACCAAACACCAAGACAGCGGTTAAAAGTGAAATGATCAAAATTAACATTACAATGGATTTGTAGTCCAAAGTCTCGACAAAACAGTACATTAGCTTTGATGTAGATGTTTTATTGTACTAAAACTATGAAAATGTCATTTTATGAATAACATTTGTGTTGATTTTGATAAATTCACTTGTAACCGCTGTCTTGGTGTTTGGTATATTATTTGTCTTTTGATAAACGTTTTCTCATTTGTAATCATACCCATGATGTTTGCTTTGTTTATATAGACTACACTGCAATTGACTTTGCGATTCCTATTTCCTTTTGTCGTCGTCAGACACGAATATTTATATTACAACAACCCTTCTGTCATCGTTTAGTGAATTATTCCCAAAAAAGAATTAAGAAATTTAGAGTTGAATAAACATAGAAGATTCCACATAAATTCTGATTATATTCAAACCAAATTGATAAAAATTCAAATCCTGTGTCTACTCTTAAAAGGTTTGCTTACAAGGATATGACAACACTCCGTTATACTTTCTGTCCTGGTAGTTTTTACATCAGCCAATGAAATTTAAGCTTTCAAATTTTGAAGGTGTGTATCAATCCGACAAAACCAGAAGATTCCAAAAGGTCTTTAAACATAAAGTAAAATTAAAGAGGCAGCTGCTATTTTGATAGTTATTCTGTTCAAAATACACAAAATGAAATTATCTACCATTTTAAACAAGCAGTTTAACAATTCAAAAGACAGCATAAATTAAAAACATAATTTATTTATTTATCAACCTCGAAATCACCGTTCATTATTAATTCTTCAAAATTGAAACGATTTGTATGATTTAATAGTCGATTCAATAAATAAATGCACAACTCAATTCAAAAGATTATTCTTTAATTCAGAACTGTGTGTGTTCATTATATTTGTTGTTGCAACAAGTATAGCAGAACAACACTTTGATCGTAATATAACCTGCTTGCTTAGTATGAATATTCGAGTACTATAACTATTGATGTTAATGATTTATACTTCAAATCATTGCCTTAAGATACATTTCATTTGAAATTATCAACCATTTTGAAATTCGTATTTAGTTTAAATCTTTCCTTAAAAATATGAACAATAAGGAGAGAGGAGCAACATATATGAATAACTGTTATTTTCAATTCGCACTGATAATAGTTATAACAATTTGAATAAGTAAAAATCAGTTAAATTATTTTGAAATGTGAAAGATTGTTTTTCAATATAAAATCAAAAATGGTAATTAAACAGTTAACGCGCTAGCCTCGAGTGCGGAAGGTCGTTTGATTGAACCTCGACCGGGTCAAAACTGGGCAATTATTATTTGCTGCTTCCCCGCAAAGCACGTGACATTAAGGAGTAAGAGCAACGAATGATCGACCCAGAGTCAAATTGTTGTGTCCAGGTAGGCTATCATGGCTTCCTCTGAAAAGTTATCTAGTGAGCTAGCACGTAATAAATCCTGCCTAGCGTGTATTATACTACAGCAGAGTTAGTATACATTTTTCATTATCAAGCGCTCGTCTTGAAACTGCATCTAACTTGCCACTGGACGTTAAAAATCCATACATATATCCAATAAATAACGCTATTAACAACGTTGCACTGGAAATGTAGAAACTAGTATATGAATGATAATAATAAAGAAGGGGAAACTATTTCATCTTTATGAAAATGATATTGTTAAAAAAGTGGAAACAAGCACGTGTGTCCACAGTACACAGATGTACCACTTGCACTATTATTTTCCATGTACAATGAACCATGAAATTTGGTGAAATTTGGAACACAACGTAGAAAGATCACATCTACTAGTATATAAACGTGTGTACTTAGTTTCAAGTTCATGAGACTACAACGTCATCATAAACTACCTTGACCAAAATCTTTAACTTGAAAACGTACTGTTTCTTACACTTTCATATTTTCAAATTAAGTGAAACGTAAAATTGGGGTCATAAACAAATATGAAAGACCTCATCATAATGAACATGTGTACTAAGTTTCGGTGTTGTACTTCATCAAAAACTTCCTTGTCCAAAATCTGTATCCGGATCCGGATCGGAAGGACGAACGGACGAACGGACGGACAAACATCAGAAAGACCGACGCATATACCAGAAAACTATCGTAGTTTGGCCTATTTTTTATGCATTTTTAAGTAGTAGTCTGAGTGCTTTGACGTCTGACAACCCTTTTAAGACTTGTTCGAGCCGTATTGATACCTCTGGTGTCTGACAGTGTTTTTTAAGACTTGCCAACTAATTGGTGCAGATAACTTTAAAATTGTTGCGCACGACTTTCTAATGCAGGCGTGCACGATAATTAAAAATGGAAATACATGTATGTCACCACAGTGATAACGTAAATAGAATCATTTATGTGAAGAGAGATTGTAAGCTTTCCACTTTTTATTTTTCGCACATTTGCTTTAATATATGATTCGGCTGGTGAGAGTTTATGGGTGACCGACTTAAAGAATACTAGAAGAATACCGCGCGATCGCGGTTTAAATGATACTTGAAATGTTTATGGTTATATATAGCACATCCCTACATCGTGCAGTTGGGTTCATGTCAGTTCTCAAACTGTTGTTTGTGCTGACGCATGATGTTGATCAAATTTATTAGTTTGTATCCATGATTTTAATCGTTTGCATTACATTGACTATTATTCTTTAATAAAGAGTTTTTATATGAATAAGAAGATGTGGTATGAGTGCCAATGAGACAACTCTCCATCCAAGTTTTAATGTCCATTTGATAGCTTTTGTTTCTGTGTCACATCGGTGCTCCGAAAACGAAGGAAATAAATCAAGAGATGAAGAGAACCTAGAACACTGATGATTTAATACATTTCTTCAGTGGTGCGAGTTTGTAGTATTTCTTTTTTTAGTGGTGCCATGCAGTTCTGTCTTTGTGCAACACATGTGCCCCGAAAAAGGAGGAAATGATTCGAAGAAGAAGACTTTCTCGTACTCTTTGATGATTTAAACATTTTTTCAGTGGATAGGTGCGAAATTGTAATATTTCTCTTTTTTTGTGGTGTGAGCTTGATAAAGTAATGTGAGTTGATAAAAATTGGTGCGAGTGTGTGTGGTGCGAGTTGGCCGTAGGCCGAAATTCATTAATTGTATTTTCACATACTTAGAAAATGTAGACGGGAGGGAACCAGCTACGGAACAATATTTGTTGGTTTATTTGATTAAGCAACACCGATAATTAAGTAATTAAAGTTATAAACTTACTGTTTATAATTATATAATAACTTCAGACGATCGTCGGCTCGGAGACAAACCGACTAAAAAATTTCAGTCTACACATTTAATAGAATAGATGTCTTTCCTTCATATTCTTATACTTTTCTAAACAGTCATATAACTTCTATGACCTACATGTTTATAACCACATTGACTGAAAATTATTTTGAATGTTCCGTTATTTACTGAACTGAACTGAACTTTATTCTCATAAACTAAATACAAAGTTACAGAGAATTATATATTTTACATACATAAATATTATAACATGCATGTGTGAATTACAAAATATACAATTTAATTGAGGACTGACTTTCACATTAATGATTTGAATAAATTTGCACAGCTTTTCTAGTTGTATAGCATTTGTGCAATTGAACAACAGATTAAATTTACATGTATTTGAATATTTCCAAAAATATGCAGATAAGAATTTTTTTCTATCAGCTTTCATAGTTATGACATATCATAACGTAGTGGTATTCGTTGCCAATATCATTAGAATCAATAAGATAGCATACTCTATTGTCTCTCGTAATACCTTGCCATCTTCCCGTTTCAATTGGCAACCGATGACTACCACATCTAAATTTGCACAGAGTATATAAATTGTTAAATGGTAAAATATTAAGATAGTTTTCAAACTTAACTTCTGTCTTAAAAATTCGATAACATAACCCCTTTGGGGATATACAGATATTTGACAGACATAACTGTTTATATTGATCTTGTAATTTGAGTTCTACACTTTTTGATACCCATTTATCAGCAAATTGCATATGCCATATATTTGACATTCCACAACTGTCTAAAATGTTTTTTTATATATACAAGCCACTTGTTTTGATTTAAGAAATCTCGTTTGCAAAGTTTTGAAATATGCAGTTGAACTGCGAAAATGTCTTGCTCACGATTTCACTATTCACTGGCAATTATCTAAATTAATACACAGACATTCACTAAATGTAATAGGTAAACATGCCGTTTTTTTCAACCTTTGCTGGACTTACAAAGGAGTGGAAACAAAATATTTAATAGGTGTTTCTACGGGCTAATGTTTTGTATCATAGGATCAGGTTGAATATTTCATATTTTCCCTAACTACTACAACTTGTTTATTAAACTTAGTAATTATCTTACAAATTAAAAAAAAAAAATAGAAAATTCAGAATAAGGAAATGGATGATAAAAAGCTCAATATATGTTGACACAATTTGTATCATTTCTGTGTACACACATCTGGTAATAATATGCTAAAAAGATCAGTGCAATTCACACCACCATAGGGTACATCTTTGTCCAAGACAAAGATGTACCCCATGGTGGTGTGAACTCCTGCATGGTTTTGTCTGGTTATCATAATAAACATTGTTCTATTTTTTTTTACAATGAATGCTTTTATTTATGTAGCATTTTTGGTTTATGAACAAACTTGTCATTCTTTTAATCATGGAAGTATCCATGTTTTGATTATTACATGTATCAATATTTTAAAAAATCGTTTTAATGAAAAGACATTAATTAGTTCATTGAAATCAAAACAAACATATTCTTGACATTCAGATGTTTACCCTAGATCATTTTCTTTTGAAAATTGATAACATTATTATGCAGGAATGCTCTATTGAGTCTTGGTATTTAAACTATCATATTAAAATTGTACCGTCTTAACTTATTCTCCGACGGTCTAAAGGAATATCCCTACTAAAATGGTCATAAGTTAATGACACTATAAATGCTCCTTAACAGACCCCAATGTCCAAGCAGTGTATGATTAACCACAAATCTAAAAAATCTAAAACATGGGTCTTAATCAGTCGAGATTCAAATAAATCATTGACGCTACAATAATGTAAGGCATATGCACATCACACATACTGGGAATAATTTTATTGGCTCAATCTGAAAGACATGGGCCATGAATTTTGAAAGTATCTTAGATGGACTTAAGACATATCACGGCCTAAATTTTTATTAGTTTTCAGAAGTGTCAGATAAATCCCAAAACAACTTTTATGTTAGTTTTCACTACCTATTGCAAGTCACAATAACTATTTTAATTTATTCTATTTCAATTACTTGACGTTTTGAAATTTTATTTTATTTTATTTTTTTGGGGGGGGGGGGAGGGGAGGGATTATGGGGTATAATATCTGGTAATCATTTAACCAAAAGACAATGATATGTTCGAGAAAATAAAAAAATAGTTGAATATATGGTCAATTCCCATAAGGAAAATCGTCTTCAAAAATGTGCAAAACCACCTTCCAAACTTGAAAACCAACGAACTAATTTAAACACAATGCATATACATATCATTTCAATGAAATAAAATAAACTATGTAAAGTGTACAAAAATAGATGTTTCATTAACGATAGTTTGTCTACCCTTTTAAAGGTATGCTTATCTTTGGCTTTGGAATACTACGCGTATCATACCAAATATATAACCCAAATATTAATCTTTTAAATACAATGAATACGCCTGTAAAAGTTCGTAAATTAAAAAGTAAACTTTACACATATAAACAAACACATCAAAAATGTTGAAATATAACCACAATATTTTAAATAATTTTGACACCTAGGCAAAGAAATAGTAAACGTCAGTATCTTATAACTGCACATACTATAAAAAATATATTGTGCAAATACATTTTTTATATGATATATATACCTAGGTAAAACATTGTGAAAATAAGTGGAAAATTTTGCATATATATCCAAACGCAAGAAAATACTATAAATATAACCGTTTAGAACACTTAAATACCTATGGAAAGCAACGATAAACCATAGTCTCTAAAAACTGCACATACCATAATAAATATATTGTGCAAATACATATTTTTACAGTGCTATGCATACCTCGGTCAAACAATGTAAACAGAAGGGAAAATTTTACATATCTATCCGAATGAAAGAAAAGACTACAAATATAACTGTTATATTGATAAGTAGACGTCAGCGTGTGTTAATTCAGAACCAAGTTATTTGAGACCCGGAAGTGATTCTGGAACCAATACATGTCTTAATACCATATATATAAGGCTACTAAGAACCAAAATTTTGGAAACGGTATAAATGTATTATTAGTTTGATCGAGGAAGTGTATATATATATATATAATAATCATTGGTCAAGTCAGTATCTCACTCCTGATGACTTATTAACAACGAATTATATTACAAAAACAATCAATAATAGTAAATAAAAATCGGTTGGTGTTAATTTGAATTAAAAAGTGTTATCTCCCTTTAACTGTTACTGTGACATAGCTTAACATATGTGATTTTCATTATTTTATTACCTTTCAATTTCATTTACATGTAAAAAAAAAAGATCCAAAATTTAATTACTGAATGTCAAAAATCTTTTTATACTAAATTCAAATTAATTCTGTTATTGAAATAATGTGGTCACTTTAATGAGGTTAACGTAAAGATTTTTTTCAGCTGAAGAATACATCGGGATTTGGCCTTTATTTTTGCTGGAATTCGGGATTTACACTTATCGGGACTCGGGAATGGATGCTTTCATTTTCGTTAATTCGAGTTTAACTGTTTATTTTTGCTAGGATGACAACATCTCCCCACCCACCCCACCCCTCAATATAATATGTGTAACAATGTGCCAATTGTATAATTCGTGGTATGTTTTATCATGTGATCTAATTTTTTAACGTTAGATACAGGTGCGGACCCAGGATTTAAAAAGAGAAATATCTTCGCATTTTTTCACATTGCATGAACATACAGTAATTGCAATTTTGTTGGATGAGGACGGGGACCTCGATAATAAACAAAAATATGAGAAAATTCAGATCAGAAGTAAATCCTTTATTTTCACTCTTCTGACGTCAAAGGTGAGGTGTAACTTTTTTGAGTCCTCGACGTCGGAAGTTGCAGCAAAACGCAGCCTGAGACCACAAAGAAACAGACATATACTGAGTTACTTGCATTTTCTGCTTTTAAAAAATAAATACATTCTGATGTAATCTGCACGGAAGACCCCATTTAGACAATGGAAGAAAGATGTAAAGAATGGTTATCAACTTTTTCTTTGCTGTATCGTATATTAATCCTCCAATTTCCTCGTACTTCTCTTAACACTGTCCTCCAATGAGGCATAAATTTTACTTTTAACTTTGAAAAGCGTTGATCGTACGAACACTTTTAGTATGAAGAGTATCGTACTTAATAATGCTTTGATCAAACACCAACCTGTGTCAACAACTTTGAAGTTTAGAAGAAGAACGTATATCAAACTATTCCTTAGAAATGTTCCAACATTTTATTATATCCGTATGTGTCTTTAATATTGGCCTTTTCAAGGCAGACCATTTTTATCTCATCGAGTGCGGGAGGTCATGGGTTCCATCCCCAGTCGGGTCCATACAAATACTTTAAAATTTTTATTACCGCTGATCCGCCTACTGGTTCGCGACATTTAGGAGAAGGAGCAAATACTGGTCGGCTCGGATTCCGAATAAAATGTCCATTTATAGATCCGTGTGGCAACCATTTAAACATTGATTCACAATAACGGGAATGAGAACATACTTCAACACACTTTTTTTCTATTATATGGTTAAAAAATAAAGCTGTGTTTTGTATACTGTTTGTATTTTGGTCTTTGTCTTTGTCTTCTTTTTTTATCATGGCGTTGTCAGTCTATTTTCGACTTATGAGTTCGAATGTCCCTTTGGTAACTTTCGCCTCTCTTTTTTTAAATAACTTTACTAAAGATTAAGAGATGAGGGGGAGACAAACAAATTATTTTTAGCAAGAGAAGGTTATTGGGTAGGCAATCGAAAGCCTTGGACAAACCTATTAATATTGCCACTACATATTTAATATGTTGATATAAAGCCTTTTTTCCAGTCTTCTACTATTTTTTATAAAGGTGATTGTCATATGTATCATTTTCGAAACACTGACAGAAAAGTGTGAAAAATGTGACCCTTTATTAGTCGAAAATGGCTTGAATGTTAACCAAAAATTCTTGCTGTTAAGTCCTCTTACACATCTTTCCAGGAAATAGTTTCTGATTGATTTCTTTTTTTTTTTCAAAACCAAATTTCATTGTTTTCAATAAGATTCGCTTTATTCAATTATTTTTACAATTTGATATTTATTATACGCCATCCTTTTTATATATATATTTTCCTACATATATTTCCTATATTTTTGTCGATTACGTTATAATAGTTATTGACCAAGCAAGTCGGTATATGTCATTTAATCTGCACGGCTCGGGTAACCCTACTTGACCCGAACGACGTAGGAGTAACAATCCAGTGGTTCATTGTCATTTGTTGCTGTCTGTCATGTTTTTTTTGTTTATTGTTTTATCATAAATCAGACCGTTGTTTTTCTTGTTTGCATTGTTTTACATTGTGCCATGTCTCTTATAGCTTGTTATTCGGTATGGGATTTGATCATTGTTGAAGGGCGTGCGGTGAACTATAGTTGATTCCATCAACGTCATTTGGTCCCTGGTGGATAGTTTTCTCATTAGCAAACATACCAGATGTCCTTATTTTTTAATTTGATTTAACGCTGAACGTTATAAAGTCACCCATCATCATTTTCCTCACGTGTCTATTATTGGTATCAATATATAGAAAATAAAAGTATTTGAAAACCATGTTTTTAGCACATTTATAAATATGCCTTTATTATCTGTCAAGTATCTATTGAAATAAAGAAATACATGTTTTATACAGTGACACTTCTACACCATGCAAACTACGAATGCAATAAGAGCAAGTATGGATAAATTAAGTGAACACATCTTTTTTTATACAAATAATATCCGCTTATTGTTTAGATGTCAACCATGGATTCTGTTAACTGCCAAATATAACTTTGGATATCATTATCTAGATGTGGGGAATGCGAGTTAATGCAACAGCAACCCGACGATTAAAAATAACCAAAAGACATCTAGAGGGCAACATATGGACCTGTTTGTTTACTCTTATTTTTGCCCAGCAACAAAACAATAAAATGAGAGCAACAGATATGCAAAATCTTTTTTATGTAAATGTTTCTGTTGGCTCTCTAATCTACCACCCTTAAAAGTCTACCGTGGTTTTTTTTTAAATACCAATTCGATTTCAAAGTGTGAGCGAAATCACTTAAAATATTATTTAGTATTAAGTTATTTTTAGTTGCTCATGTACTTAACTTTGGAGATTTCTTATATCATAATATACAATGTAATTAAATTTATGTTGAATTATTGGTAACACTTGCACAATTTTGATTCCAGATTTTCTCTTACAGATGCTTATTGTTCTAACTTTAGAGTCATTAATTTTTCGAGAATCCCCTGTCGACTGAAGTTAGCCTAAGTTGAGAACATAAAACTTATTATAACATTAACGTTACCAATTTTACTGTATATATATAACTTACGTTTGTACCTCTCAGAATCGAATAGCACATGTATGGCGATTTTGAAAAATAAATTAAATTAACAGGACAGTTGTGATAAGAGCAGGTGATTGTTTGGCCCCCTTATTCTCCGAAAATAAATAATTTTGCTGATTTCATTGATAAATGAACAAGTAATTATATAGTCCTGACACATTAGTGCAAAACGATTGCTTGTGATGTCATAAAGTTGACAAAATCGACAATGTTGATATAAGGTAGCCACTTTAAACATAGTTTTTGGACAAAATAGATAAGGATTAGATATTTTTTTACACATTAACACCTTTATTAAATACATCTTTTAGCAAAATATCTTTTTGGATAAAGCCTTTACTCCTTTCTTAATATTAATGACAGTTCTCAAAACCGTGATGCCACTTTGGCAGTTTTGTAATTTTGAGACAATTGTAAGAAGTTTGAAGCCCTAATGCAAATATGTAAGACAACATTCAAAATATTAATACTGATGTCTCTCGGAGTAATTCTGTCTTATGAACATCTGAATGATGTTATATGATAGATTTATAATACTTTTATTGATTTTCGAATCCAAAGGTTTATCATATATACCTTCTCCAAAGCGCATTTCCTTAAAGAAATATCATAGTCTAAAGTCCGGGAATGAGACCACTCGACCATGACTGCTAACATAACCGTGTTAATAAAATTTATACTTTTAATGCGCATTTATTGGCATTTCGTGTCAATATAAATAAGATCAAAAACTGTATCGGTTAAAAAAAGAGACGAAAGATACCAAAGGGACAATCAAAATTTGTTAGTTAAAGAGACATCGACAAAAACAAAAAACGACGAAAAGACCAACAAAATTTACAAAAAAAACATTGCATAGCAATTAAACTAAATATAAAATCCAAATGCAGGATTGACATCAAAACATCATAATTCATAAAATATGTAAAATAGAATATGTATGCAAAAAACACAATGTGTCAATATGTTCAGTATATTTCTTCTACTTCTACTTTGTAGTGACCGCCTTCAACACGTTGAAGTTTATGTCACTTGTACTACACTACAACTACCACGCCCATAGACAACATATTCTCATAAAAAAGTCTAGTATATTTCATTTAGGCTAATAAAAACCAAACTACAATATCAAATTTGATGCCCACATGACAGTGTCATGTGCTGAATACTCTTGCCAAGTTTAAGTTAAACATGTGTGCATATATGAATACTAAAATATTCCTAAAGAACACAAAACATATGATAAAATAATCATAAACTTGTCAATACACATACTCAAGAAAATTCTAGTACATTTCATTTAGGCTAATAAAAACCAACAAACTACAATATCAAAATATCAAATTGGATACCCACATGACATTGTCATGTGCATAATACTCTTGACAAGTTTGAGTATACATGAATACTGCAATATACTAAAACAAAACATGACATATGATAAAAGTAATCATTAACTTGGCAATACATTAACTCAATCAATTAACATTGTTCATTTATATACAGTATATATATTATGGCTGGTTTTTTTTTACTTTAATGTTGTCGTTCTTTGTGTTAATTATTTCATTTTACACACATTCTCTGTTAACTGTTGGAAATGGACCTTTCGAAAACCAAACTTGTGATAATAATCACAATTTAACCATATGAAATAAAGTAGTACTATTAATCGTATCGCAATACCAAAATAAAATATTATTGCATGTTAAATTTTCTAAAAAAGAAAAAGAAAAAAAAAAGAGAAAACGGATAAAATTCTCAACGCTGTTCACACATAAACACATGATATATTGCATGATATATCGGAAAAATTGTCTCTCTTTTCGGATTTTTCTTATCAAATTCATCCAGAAACCTTCAATCAAATTTAAAGAGAATCCTACAAAAATAGAGGAGGTAGTGTGGAGATAAAACATAGTATTGGTTGACTTTGAAAGCCTTTTCCGCTCAAAATAGTGCCCATTTCAAATGTTTCTGAGTGTCTAACTCATCTATGGTTATGATGATTGGAAACCTTCATCCAGATTTGAAGAGGATGCGACAAAAAATAAAGGTGCTATCAAGGCGACATCAACGTAGTGACGGACGACCGGGTCAAAACCATTTTACCTCAGCAAATACAGTACGTTACTATGGGGTGTTGCTGTTTTACAATAAAGTCTAAAATGACAGCTACTGTCGTGACCTTATTTTTTTTACCTCTAAAAGTGACACAAAATACGTATCTAATTTCCTGTGATTAAAATAATATGTATGGGGGTAAGCAACAATCTAATACTTATATTCCGGTGTAAGATTCGATCTCCCGTTTATTCAACATGTATCGTTCTATCTGAACACACACTTATGTTGCCTATCGTCACCGCGTTGGTAAGATATCGAAAAAATACATATTCTTATATACACCCATTAACTAAAGCATAATTAATTCTTCTGTTTTAAAATAATATTTTTGTTTTTATTATAGCCAATAATTGCGTTTTCTTGGTAATATAACAGAGTCTCTAGTAATAGTATATATCTAGCAGCTTTGACCGTAGATACATGTACCCTACAATAGTAGCAATAATAAAAAATATTAAACTACAATATTAAACTTTCTTTAATTTTCATATGCCTAAATATAGATGTGAACCGTATTAATTCCCACACATTCAGGAATAAAAAAATAAAATTGAAATTCTTTTTAGATACTTCTATTGATTTATGTTCCAAATTTAAAACCGTGTTATAGTCAATTCAGAAACGATAATCAACTTGCGATTAAAGGTTCTTGTTGATTTTCCTTTCTATATCCACTACTTCATATAAATTCTCTGCATTTGTTGTCTTGTTTTTTCTTTTCATTAATATTGCTGTTATCTTGTTTTACAATTTCTTTTTTTACTAATAAGCTACAGCTTTTAAAACAATAAGAAAATAAAAATATCATCATAAAACGTTGAATATTGATGTTATAAGACCATCATAATTACTATATACAAACAAACAAAAATAAAATGTAATATATTCAATTTGAATGCTCATAGTTATTTTCTATGCTTCTTTTTCCATTCAATATACATATCCACTTCTGCATCCATACATTTTTAGTTTGCTAACTCATATGGACACCCTGTCTTCCTCTGGTGGAAGTAT
Source organism: Mytilus californianus (assembly GCF_021869535.1). Taxonomy (NCBI): domain Eukaryota; kingdom Metazoa; phylum Mollusca; class Bivalvia; order Mytilida; family Mytilidae; genus Mytilus; species Mytilus californianus. Next base: position 7,582,160 of record NW_026262670.1, read on the forward strand.
ATGATTGCCTCCTTATGTAAAACAAAGGTCACATAGTGGTCAGCAAAACTGAAAGTGAAATAACAAGAATTTAAACTTTAGTATGTAATGGTTATACATTGTAATTCCTATCTTTTTGTTTGTAAAGTCAGTTTAAGACATTGACGTTTTTATACATTTTTGCAAATGTGAAAAAAAACTATAACCTTCTGCGACTTACCATTTATAAATAATAACAGAAAACAGCATTTGTATTGCAAAACTTAACATACTTTACTTAGCAGACTGGGTATATATATATATACCATGCCGTCAGTATATCCGCCCATCTAAGGCTGCATTCGCGGCGCTTTGTCCAACGTTTTCGTATATATATACCCTGTGGTTGTTTAATTGTTCCTTTCCATAAAAATTGTACTATTTTGATGAAAAATAATGACCAAAAATTGGCCAAATTATTTCATACAAGAAATAGAGTGATTTCAAATGGCTTCAAATGGAACTATGTGCCACCAATGCGAATGTTGCTGTATTACCTCCCACATTAACCCATTAGAATTAAAAATTGCCTCTGATGGTTATGTGTTTTATGTCATAATAACTAACAGAGGAAAACTTCAGAACGACCTTTTATTCATTATTCCCGCCATTAGTTTGGTTCAAATTGTCAATGTAAATTGTCTAACGATCAACGAAAAGCGATAACTTTAGCTAAAGATCAAGACGAACGAGACAATTTATATATGAGTACCTCTTTATTATATAATGATTAAAAATATTCGTAAGAACCTAACTATCTATAAAAACATGGCCTTTAATTGACATGATAATATAATTTTCTGGTATAACTCGACGTTTCAGCCATGCACTAGTTAAACTTACAACTTATATTCCAGGAAAATATTTTGAAGTTCAATATGTGTCAGCTTCCTTATCCTTCTGCCGTCGAATCTGAAGGGCTCGTGATGATTGTACACCAAATTGTCTGTCAGATATTTGAGCAGATCACTAATAATCTTTAAAAAAATATTTATATATATTGTAGATTGTTCTGGTGAACACGATCAATGTATAACCCAGGCTTTAAAGGAGCTGTCAAATTCATGTTCACCGATTTGACTCAAATTCTCATATTTGATTTATAACATACTAAAACGTATATCCAAATTACAAAAAGTCTAAAATTAACAATTAACAATGCGTGGACTCGATAATATTCATCAGGATTTCGTACGATTTTAGTCTAGACTCCATCTAATTAACCATCGAGATGACCTCCGAAGACTGCCGACGGTTATATTACCCGATATAAACATAAATATAAATAGATAGCGAGCACGTGCAATTTGATTTTTTCTAGGTCTGTTTGATTTCATGTTAGAGGTTAAAAAATATGTAAATCATAATTTTGTGTGGCTAGAATCAGTCAACGAAATGGTTCACCCTTGTTTCACGTTCAATGTTGACATTCTTTTCTTTTTAATAGCTGAACACGCCTAGTACATGCGGAACCCATCTCCAGCAAAGGGGTAAAGTTGAAGGTCACATGAATACGGATTCACATGAGGTTGAATTATTGAATTATCAATAATACATCAGCGATGTTTTGAGCTTATTTTGACAAATTCGGGCCAACTGACTGCTTATAATGAAATATTATTTCAAAATTCCGCTTTTATTAATACTTGGAACAAAAAGAATCGTATTTTAATTTTTTTTCTAAACCGTAGCTAATGCCCCTTTAAAAGACTAGGTACAGTACCGAAATTTTTTATCTGAACCTGGTGAATCATCAGTAAAAGTGAGTAACATTCACTATTAACGCCAATTTTTTTATTATATATTCATTTTTTTTTTATAATTTAGAAGTTTAACAATTTGGTCATTTGGTTTAAAACTAAGTTGAAACCTTAATTTTGAAGTGCTGCCCTTAGATGAATTTAGGTCAAGTTTGTACAGCTCCAAGTGTTGGTCTTTAACTTTCCCGAGTAATGAAGTATTATGAAGAAAATAAACGCCATAAATTTTGAATGTGTTTTTCATATTACACTTTTTACAGCGAAAACCCGGTTTACCTTAAGATCTGATGGATGCCAAATAAATCATACAGATTTTCATCTCCCTGTTATGTGCAAGAAGTATATACCTATAAACATTTACAGCTAAGACCTTTCTTATTTTCATCATGGTCTTTTTTTGTTCTTTGATCATTGGTCATTTGGTCATTGCATGCAGCATTTTTCAACACTCATAGGTTTTAACAAGTTGAAAAGCCAACGCTGGTTGGTTTAAACCAGGATGCATACCTTTTGAGAAATTACTCCGCAGCCAAAAGCTAATCTTCTCCTCTCTCTATTGACTATCATTTCAGGGCTGCCAATAAACTGATGGTGGCGCTCATGATCAGCCTCATCACTACAAAGCAATTACTGAAAATTATTGAATCATATCAACTGCAATATTAATATTATATTGATTGATTTTTTCTTTTGAAATTATCGAGGTTTATATTTTTTCATCATAAAATTGTTTCTCCTTGAAACAATGTATTATACAAAATTGGTTTTTGTAGGTAAATTCTAAAATCTAAATTATTGAAAGCTATCATTAAGTATATACCATAACGTCATAGTGTAAATTATTTTTACATAGAAGTGTTATCATTTATCAGCAAAAAGTGCAGATTTTGACAATTAAACCAGAAAAAGAAAAGATAGTACAGCGATTCATATTGCCATACAAAAGCAGTGATAAGGTATTAATTTGATGACAGAAAAATAGAAGCAATTAAGATTTCATTCCAAATCCATAACTACAAAACATCTTCTGAAAGTGTTACTGCATCTGGAAAATTTGAGATATTGACACTTTTCCTGGTTTATCAAAACGAATTGCTCTTTTTAGAACAATAGAAAAGGTAAAATTGTTATTTATTACTTCTATGTAAATCAGATGTAGTCGTCTCATATCTGAGGGGCTAACCCCCCTCAGATATGAGAAGCTTACATCTTATACATACCATCACGAGGCTAACGCACTCAGGAATATATGTCAGTGATACCTATGCTGTCTGCAAGCTTTAGTGGCTTTATGCACCGTGACATTAGAAGGATATCAAATTTTTTAAAATTAAACATCAGACGTGCATTGTCAGTGGATATAAACCGGAAAGCATAGCTTGTATATCTGATATCACCAACCATAATGTACTGTTAGTACTTAAATGTCATGCATTTAATTAAATGTTGACTCACCAATTACTGTTCTCACAGTGCATGATTTCATTGACATAAGTCAGCATCCGCATTTTCTGAAAAAAAAGTAAAACATGTATAAATTGAAACTTTAATATGTTAAAGATTTTAAAGTAGACCTAAAAAGGTTTCTATCATTTACCGGGATCTTTGCCATGGTCTCAGGAACTGTCACTCTCAAACCTTGTAATAAGTTCTAACGGCGGTTGGCATAGAATTGTACTGGATTTTTTCCCTGCATTTTGATAATAGAGCCGTCCTTAAAGATGTACCAATTTGCTTAGGGAAACCACAAAAATAATTCGGACCAAAATACAAAATTGGATGTGCACAATGGCATTTATATGGTTCAGATTTTGAGAAAGTGTTATTAAATCATGATTAGGGATTCAAGGAAGAGAAGTCGATACAAATATGTACTATAGTGTGCAGATATGACAAAGTCCATGTCAATGCGTCATAAAGTAATCCCCAATACTCATTCAGATGAATAAATTAAATATATAGGAAGTGCAAAAGTACATAATTTGAGTAAGACTCGGTGTAAATCTTACATAAATCTGTCAATCGGTCCAGGAGCAGTTGCGCATACAAAAGTGGGACAGAAAAAACAGACGGACATTCGGACAGACCCCTCCATCACACTATATCACCCGTTTAAGAAAGCTCGGTTACAATAGACAGTAGGGGTATAATAATGTAAGGAGACTATTTTTATATCGATCGGCTTAACTGTTGTTCACATTTTCAAAGCTCAACCCTTAGCAATAGTATGATAACTTTAATATAACTTATACTAATGTTTGCATTTACTTACTTCAAAATCTGCAAATTCCATTGAGAAATCTGAAGATAAAAAAAAAGAATTGTAATTTTGGACCTGCTTTGAATGAATATAATGACAAGTGTACTTGTTTTCTTTGTACATAATATGCCATTGAAGGGATTGAAATTAACAAAAAATTACAAAAACAATTGAGAAATCTTGACATATATCTAGGACTTAATATCTAGAAATAATTCCATACCATATAGTAATAGAACATGATTGCAATGAGTTTTATCCACATAAAATAAATTTTCGTTCTATTCTTATTGAAAATAATCCTGAGTTCTCTTGCATTTTATAATCTTATAGATATATTTATTTAGGGAATGATCTTTACTTAAATCTTTATGTGAATCAAGAAAATGGAGCACAAGACAAAGATTACCTTCATCTATATCTTCATCTTCATCTTCACTGTCTCCAACTTCCAGCTTATCTGGACTGTCTTTATTTAGCTGTAGAAAAGATAATTAGGAAATTGTGTTAATACTTGTTTTTGAATGTTTTCATATAACTGCGTAATCTTTCAGGCAACGAAATAAGCAACAACGCCGTATGTCTCATCAGAGACATATAATACAATATTATATGTCTCTGGTCTCATATATGTCCTTTGGACCAACTTAAATTGAGCCGGACCCGAATTGTATGGTGGAAATTGCACAAATATAATATTTCATAAAGGGTGTATACATATTTATAAACATTTTGAGATGTTCATAAATTCATAATACTATTACAATATTACAAAATAATTTTCCAGATATATTTTAAAGTAAACCCTACTCTTCCTTTCTCCCTTAATATCTACCAGTGCACAACAACTACTACTAGGGGGTGTTTAACGACCTTGACTACCCACGAGGGCCTCGCACGGTCGGTCAATTAACATATTTTATGCACAAATATATTTATCTTACCTACACTACTAGGAATATCATTGGTTAAAAGCGAACACGTGGAAACCGTGTTCATTTACTATTATGGAGTGGTCGTGTTTTATTTTAAATCAAGTTAAGGCACGGTCTGTGGGCGTGGTTTATTTTAAATACATGTAGAAGTTCTTTGATATCACATTGTTATTGTTGGCATTTGTTTTTTGTACACGTCAATGCAAGTAGGTTCTTAATATTGAAGACTTGGTTCTGTTATATTCCACCTTACACCAAATATTGCTTTAGTGATTCATAATGATCACTATAACAAAAAATGAAAAATATCTATAATTCTTTTACAACTTCCTCTGAATTCACCACATTAAGATAGTCGGTAAGATAAATTCGTTACAAAGTATGCTAGTGAATTTTAAATACGATATATATTCGCTCGCTCTCGCCCCATATTGAATTTACTGACCCAGTATATATCGTATTAGGTCAGCCTTGGACTATTATACTAACCAATATATTATGTCCCAGGTGTAACTAATAATATATATGTGCATCTTACTTACATATTATGAAATCAAATAAGTTTTATTTTAAGTCGGCAAGTTAAATAACAATACAACATAAGCTCTGAGCGAGATTTTGAAACGACATACATTTAAGAATTGAATGCTTCTTTTCATAATTTCATTGGGGTGTAAAAGCGTTGACCGAAGCACATTTTTTAGGAAGCGCTTCATATTAAAAATGTGCGCACGATCAACGCTTGGTGTCATCAACCTATGCCAACATTTGAAAAATATATATTCATCCTATGCCTACATACAAAATACAATGGGTGTTGTTATAACAATTAATGATTAATTACAGGTAAAATACAGTCAGTATTTTAAAGCGTTAAAATTACTCCTTTAAAATTAGAAACAACAGTTAAATATTTGCAAAATTATGTTGAAGTAAATATGAAATTTGAAAATAATAGACAAAAATACACTTCTGTATGGTAAAATACTTGCAAAATTTGTTGTTCTAAATATGAAATTAAAAAAAAAACAAACAAACAAACAAAATTAAAAAAGTAATAAAAGTGAAAAATAAACCCATTTTATTTGTGATTTTTTTAAATACAAGATTTGTTCACTTATGACATGTTGCTGAGTCTCCAATAAAAAAATTCTATTAAATCTGATTCATGTTCTATATTTAAATTAATTTTTTTTTTTAAAGTTGCTAACGCCCTCATATGTGTATCTAATACAAAAAGAAGCATTTAATTCTTATAATTACATTTTTATGCTACACCCATGAAATTAAGAGTTATATCAAGCTTTTCGTTTGTTTTCCGATGGATTAGTTTAACATTGTCACGGATAGCACGTGCAGTCATAGCTGTTGTATTTTATACGGAAATAAAATATGATATTGGAGTGCCTCGCGATTGTTATCAGCCAATCAAAATTACGGATTCTAATGAAACATACATGTTATGTAATTATAATAAATTAAAGACATGCATATAAAATTGAGTACGTGCAGACACAATAGGACAAAACAAGACATACAATAGTTTACACATACACTATTGTTATGAGACCTGGTGCGGAGTTCAATTGAGAAAAAGAAAAAAAGAACTTAGTGAAAAGAATGTCGTTAAACTTTGGTAAAGTTATTAAGGCTTAATTTGCTTTTCATAAGGTTACTTGCACTACAAACATTTTCTACTTACTAAAAATAATAACATATTACGGGCGCATTGCATTTGCGCCATTTTTTTTTACAAAATTCAATGTTTCATTTGCGCCAAAAATTAAAACTACATTTTTGCCATTTTACAGGTAACATATATAACGGAAAAATTTAAATATTCATTGTATCCTGAAAGGAAATTTTGTAAAGCATTTCCCCTGGGTAATAAAGTGAATTTATACTCATATAATACAAAACTAAGTGTGACTTAGGTTTAAAATTGTATAGTGTTCACATGTCACATGTCACGTGTCTGCACCAACTGAGGATTTCAATAGAACCAACAATGGACCAGAATCGCTCCATGCACATTTTAACTAGCAGTTTTATTCAAAACGTCAAAACATTTTCATTTATGTGGACGTAGTAAAGAATATTCAAGCAACAACGTGCATAACAATGAGATGCAGTTACACGATGGGAGAAAGCCAAATGGACTATATTTTGCAGAAAAATAGTATGCGCCTAAGAGGCGAAATTTCTCTCCATGAATAAATCCGTATTACAAGTTTTGTGTCAGAGCAGACTTATAACTTTGCTTCAGTGTATATAGCTGTCACTGTGGTTTTTATTAAAATTCTTTGTTCAACATATCTAATATTATGTTATTTACCTGTATTATTGGCGCAAATGAAATGTTTTATTTTGGCTCAAATGAAATATGGTTTGTGGCTCAAATGAAAGATTTTTTTGGCGCAACTGAAATGCCAATTGGCGCAAAAGCAAAGCACCGCATATTACTGCACCAATTGTTTTAAAATATGTTGATAACCGTTCTGTTTGAATTCACTTACCTGTTTAACGTCGATTTTCATTTCAGAACTCACTGACAAATCTGAAACAAAACAAAATCTAACTATACATTGATTCGAGCTATATATTTCCTTAATTAAGGAGAATGTAATATAGGCAATTGGGGTATCATATATATATGTCAGGTCGCCTTAAGAGTTGCTTGGTTTTTTTTTCCAATTAATTCTTGCATATTAAAAAACATTCAAAAGTTAAAACAGAAGCTATTAAGGGACATCCCGTGAAATTAAATACAACTTTCGCTCGCTCTCTCCAATTTGAGTACATAAAAGTCCGGATAACAAGTACAAAAATATGATTGACCTAAAGGAATAAACTTCGTTCAATCGCAAATGCATTTTGTAAGCACTTTTGAACGCGTTACATAATGTATACGAAGAAATAAACTCTGAATCAAACTAGATCATTGAAGACAACGTTTTAAATATTTTCCAAACCTTACATTAAAAGTTGTATTTAAGAAAACTATGCATCAGCCAGAAGTCGGCCGTGGGAGGGGAGGGAGCATCTCTGTCTTAATGATTTATTGTTGTTTGCAGCGGCCAACTGTTTATATGAATGTATAAACAAATGTGCTACTGGGTTGGGTCACTTTTTATGTCAATTATATCAATGGGCGGACATTTTTTTTATTTCACCGAGGTTTTATATCTATGGATAGTAACTGATATGTTAGTTGATCGTGAGTATTTCCTCATTTAAAAGTCTGCAAATTGAGCATGCTCTTCGTTCTAATCAATACGTGTGACAGATTCATGTGGTTTACTTTTATTATCTGCAGAAACTTTTATTGGCACATTTAAATGTGATGAAAGAACCTTAGTGAGCGCGCTCACATACCCCACGCCCCCACATTGTCATTGGAGAAATAAAATAAGTGCAAGAAAAAAAAATTGTATCAGAAAAAAAAATTGAATCATAATTTCCTGTAAATATGCACATTTACATAGTATGTCCTTATTATCTACACAGTTTCATGAAATTCTGTTGTGTGGTTTGAGAGGAGTTGCGATGACAAAAGGTTGCAGTAGTATATTGGGCAAATAAGTTAAAAGGGGCGTAACTCCTGGAAAAAAATTGAATCGTAATTTCCTGTCGATATGCACATCTACGTAGTATGTCTTTATTATCTGAAAAGGTTTCATGAAATTCTGTTGTGTGGTTTGAGAGGAGTTGCGATGACAAAAGGTTGCAGTAGTATATTGGGCAAATAAGTTAAAAGGGGCGTAACTCCTGGAAAAAAATTGAATCGTAATTTCCTGTCGATATGCACATCTACGTAGTATGTCTTTATTATCTGAAAAGGTTTCATGAAATTCTGTTGTGTGGTTTGAGAGGAGTTGCGATGACAAAAGGTTGCAGTAGTATATTGGGCAAATAAGTTAAAAGGGGCGTAACTCCTGGAAAAAAATTGAATCGTAATTTCCTGTCGATATGCACATCTACGTAGTATGTCTTTATTATCTGAAAAGGTTTCATGAAATTCTGTTGTGTGGTTTGAGAGGAGTTGCGATGACAAAAGGTTGCAGTAGTATATTGGGCAAATAAGTTAAAAGGGGCGTAACTCCTGGAAAAAAATTGAATCGTAATTTCCTGTCGATATGCACATCTACGTAGTATGTCTTTATTATCTGAAAAGGTTTCATGAAATTCTGTTGTGTGGTTTGAGAGGAGTTGCGATGACAAAAGGTTGCAGTAGTATATTGGGCAAATAAGTTAAAAGGGGCGTAACTCCTGGAAAAAAATTGAATCGTAATTTCCTGTCGATATGCACATCTACGTAGTACGTCTTTATTATCTGAAAAGGTTTCATGAAATTCTGTTGTGTGGTTTGAGAGGAGTTGCGATGACAAAAGGTTGCAGTAGTATATTGTGCAAATAAGTTAAAAGGGGCGTAACTCCTAGAAAAAAAAATTGAATCGTAATTTCCTGTCGATATGCACATCTACGTATTATGTCCTTATTATCTGAAAAGGTTTCATGAAATTCTGTTGTGTGGTTTGAGAGGAGATGCGATGACAAAAGGTTGCAGTAGTATATTGGGCAAATAAGTTCAAAGGGGCGTAACTCCTAGAAAAAAAATTGAATCGTAATTTCCTGTCAATATGCATAACTACATAGTATGTCCTTATTATCTAAAAAGGTTTCGTGAAATTCTGTTGTGTGGTTTGAGAGGAGTTGCGAAGACAAGAAATAGGAATGACGGACTGACGGACGGACAGACGGACGGACGGACAGACAGACAGACGGACGGACAGACGGACGGACGGACAGACGGACGGGTCAAAAACATTATACCCTCCGCAACTTGTTGCGTGGGGTATAATTAAGATATCACAGATTGTACATATGACAACTGAGAAATATATGCACTTTTAAAGATTTGCTTTTAAATGCGAAATTCTCTCCAAAGTAGATAATTCTAGAATTGAAAGTGTAATGATTTTATTCCGTGAAATAGATATATGGGTGGGAATTCATAAAGTTTTTTAATATTTGAAGGAGCCAGGGTAAACCAAAGCTTCACGTCTGTATTTAAAAAAAAATAGTTTGAGAGCCCCTCCCTGTTCCCGTGACACCAGTAAGCAGAATTCTTGTTTACTTTGCAAGAAAACAACATGCCTGCTTTGCCTTATTACAGTGAATATACATTGATTGATACTCCTTATATTGAAATTCTTACTTACTTAAATACTGTACCTTCCCAAAAATTAACCAACAATCGGATTGACTTTTAGATTTGTCTCTTCATTGAAATATACCCCATATCTCCCTTTGTTCGTACGATAGAAATTCCTAGTTTCTGGTAGATGGACTTCAATCGTTTTGCAACCTACTGTAAAGTCTTTTTTATTTTACTTATAGAACTTTCATGTGAAGACAATATTTTTGTACAATATATTTTTGAATACTAGTATGTTACCTTTTATACTGTCCTCTTCATCATTTTGTGGATCGTCATCCTCATCTGTATTTCAAAGATTGTCTTCCACAGACTAATTATATAACAATTCAAAGTATTAACGTTTTTACATTTTTTTGTGCATACATAAAGCTCTTTGCGGTTTACTCTTATAATACATGAAAATTAATAACAATAAAAAAATTCATAACTACTAACAAATCAATGCTGATGTAAACTATATCAAAGAATACTCGCAATTGTCGAAAGCAAGCTGAAGTGTTTAATCCACTGAGATGAAGTTATGCCGTCCTATACTCTAATACCTATAGTTGTACTTCATAAAAGATCTATACAGCATTTTTATAAATGTTACAGGAAGGCGATCTTTTGGAATGCTCAGAAAAAAATCGTACAGAGTTTCTATGCAAAAATACAAACCGAACAAGTCTTGTTTCAAGCTATAAATTATCATTACAAGAAATACACAGCTGGCAGCAGATAATACAACTGTTTATTTTATACTTAGTAGTTAAGACAAGTAAATTGTATGTGTAATACAATCAATGGCAATCGTGCTGTATCAGCCATCCGTGATGATATCGATATTTGTCAAATTAAGGAATAACAGTACTGTAGTTGAAGAGTTGCCGCTGTCAATTTCTTTTCTAATTTTCAAAGAGTAATGTTGAAATTTATCTTTTTTGAAAATTTATAGAAATTCTGCCAGCAGGTAAAATATATACTTTTTGAACAATTACCAACTTTTTGGTAAGTGTTCTGTGAGTAATTAGAGATATATCAATGATTGACACTTACATAACATGGCAATCTCTTGGCAATCTTCTTCTGGTCGTATTCATACCAAAAACTCTTCCTTCTTTTCTGTGAAGCATAAATTGGAAATGAGATTCCGTCTATTGTATACATAACTATATTAGATAATATTAGTTTCGACCTAGTTTTTTTTTATAGTTTGTTGCATTGTGTCTGCCTTCAATTGAAATGAACTCGTACCATATTTTTCTATGGCGTATCATTGTTTTGTATATTACGGCGCGTTACGTTTGCGCGAAAAAATATCCACGTTTGCGTGAAATTTACCTGTTGGAAACTCGAAACTCCTACTACTTTTGCCTGGATTAATTAAAGTTTCTTTAAAAAAATTATTGAAAAGCTTTAAGACAAATATGATGAATTCTGAAATAAAACAAAATAGATTAAAATTTTAAAAAAATAACTGAGATGATAATTTGAAAATCGAATTGAAGATAGGAATACCATCTCTGAGACAAACAAAGGGGGAAAAATACTTGATATTCGATGAATATACTTTTCGTGAAGATATAGAGTAGAAAATGAAGAAATTTAAAGGAGATGCACCATAGAAAATATGCAAATGTAGAATAAAATCTTATCGCGAATGTAAAGTTTTGTTAGGCCAACAAACAAGCACAATCATGAAACTAACGAACTTAAATTAGAAAGAGAATAAATAGTACTGGTTATAGCGAAAGTTTAGTTGACTTTTAAATAAGCGGAAGCGATACCACTACTCATTTGAAACGATACGCACAGACAAGGACATAAGTCAACATTCAGTTCACCATTGAACAATTTTTTTTTAATTTCATTCTGGAGAAATTTCACATTCATGTTATCCTAAATCGCTCCGAAGACTGACTTATAGATTGTTCTTGTCGAGAACATACACACTGTGTTTTATTCAAGACTTTGCTTTTACATGTTAATTTACACCAAGATGTCGTTAAATGAAATTGGATATCCTACATTTATCATGCTTTTCAATAACATATGGTCAAATCGCTGAAAGACCCCCCTCCTAAATTATTGAAAACTATCATTCTGCATAGATAATGATATCTTGGTGTAAATTAGATACACCCAATCGGGCTAACGCCCTCATAGGTGTATCTAATACATAAACGAATAAAATAATATGTATTTATCAATATGATTAATCATTAAAAAAGCTGTTGTAAAATTCAGGTTATTTTCAGTATTAAACACAGATAAAACTCATGTAAATTGCAGGTAAATTCGCGCAAACGTAATACCAGTCAAAATTCAAATTCGCGCAAATGTAGGTCGCCCGTATATTATGTGTGCTAAGTATATAATCATTTACCTTTGGTGGTTTCTTCCTTAATTCGTAATTACGTTTCACCTGAAATAAGGACAGTTTGTTAATTATAAACTCTTATAGTTCAGATGCTATATGTAGACTGTGCTTAATTCTAAGTGAAGATAACTGTTCGCAATCTGTGTTTATCATTCCAGTAAAAGTAAGTTTTCTCACTCTAAATATTTTTTCCGTGATTACAACTTCTTTCGAAACGAATTTCACGAGTCCAGAAGGAATCATAATATATAACTGATAATTGATTGGTAGTTAACGTCAAGTGACAAATACATCATGCACCTTACAAATAAATATAGACTATGCCTTGTTGTATAGCCGTATTTTACTTGAAGGCTTGCTTCTTCACAAGATAACAATGATTATCCGCAGGAATACATGTCACAGTTGCTGCACACATTATTCTGAATCCGAGCCAACTTTACTCCTAAATGCCGCGTGCATAGCAGGAAAGCAGGAAATGTCGGAAATTTAACCCACAACATTGAGCCAGAGGCGAGCACGCAACCACGAGACCACTGAGATTGTTGGGTTATAATTTTGAGGAAGGAAAGTTAGGGAAAAGCAACCACGCTATTCCAAACGTATGTTTAGTGATAGATTTTTATTTATAAAAAAAATGGACTAAACTGGTAATTATATAAAATGTACGTAAAAGGATTGTGTGATTTATATCATCGTAAACATGGTAAATATGTCTAATAAGACGAGAGACCGGGATGTAAAAATAAGGAGATGTGGTATGATGATACAACTATCCAACATATATCTTTTTAAATTCAAGTATATTAAGTAATGATAACCATTGTATTTTCACTGTTAGTCAGATCTTTTGTTCCATTGTCATTTCCATCACTGGTTTGTTCTTCTATGTCTTCCGTTGTATTGTCCTAACATGAAAGATACCAATAAAATACATGTCAGCTTTAATCTTATAATTTGTGTTTATAAAATCATGCCCCAAGTGTATATCATGTTCATCAACAATTAAGACTAGCAGAACCGAATGAAAGACTATCTAAAACACTTAAGGAATAGCAGTACTGTGTTTGATTTGCCAATGCTTTCGTCAGTAATCGAATAAACGGAATAAGTCATCTAACAAATGGCGTAACATATCAACTTGCATACAATCTGGAATCATTACATGGAAAAGTTATATTCCTAATTGAATTGGACAATCATTTGATGGTTTTAATATTTTTAACACTTTTAACTTTTAAAAATAACTTAGTACATCAAATCATTTAAACATTATTTATTAAAAGAAATTCTTAGAATTTTCAAACTGTACTAACTTCTGCTATTTTCTCTTTCAAAATACAATAGAAATTCCAAGTTACTAGTATATTAATTTAAACAGTTTGATTTAGGATTTGTAACTGATTAACAAGACATGGGCGAGGAAATATTCGAGTCGCGCACGCGACAAGAATTTCCACGCCCCTTAACTTTACAAACTATAAATTATACTGTAAATGTTTCTCGTCATATACATATTCATAAAGTTTTTCCTGTGGCCAGTTCCAAAAGTCTTTGGACTTTTTTTTAACGAGAAAAAGCATTCTTTCAAACATGATAAACTAAGAGGGAGCTATGGAACTTACTATTTAAGATGGAATAATGCGAATGGATTTGACAAAAAGAATACCAAATATTATTGCTCGGAAGATTTTTTATTGCAAAACAATAGGACCTCAAACTCATTATGCTCTTTTTTATATTGGTTTACAACGTATTTATAATGCTCGTCCTGAAAATTCACGAGAAATATTCTTCACTGGAAATTCAGCAAAAGACTATTAAACACTCAAACTTTCGATGCAAAATTTCGCTAAAACGTACAATTTGCCATATTTTATCATGTCTTCAACAGAAATGTCTTAAGCTATCATTGACAATTTGACATCAACTTATAGACATATTGGAAAGGTTGTTGCAAAATTCTTTCGATATATATATTATTTCTATTTTGCAAATTCAACTTGGTTTCATTAACTTTGGGATTGTTCACCGTGGTTTAAACAATTCAAAGAGGGTAATAATCGTATATTTTTTAAAACATAACTTCTTATCCATCTTTAGAATCGCCATGCTGAAATTCGATTTCTTTTAAGATATTAAGTACTAAAAATGACATAATTATCGGATCCGTGATCATTATTAATTTTTGTAAAGTGTTGAAAGCATAGAGAAAATGTTCTAAAGGCCCGTTGTCACTATCAAAGTTTTCTTGTACAAGTTTTCTTGGTCACAGTGATGGATTGTTTTATAGTGACAACCGTCAAAGAAAACTTTGATCAAAAACTTGGACGGACTTGTATGGAATAGAATCTAATCCTATTTTCTAAGGGAATTATCCAATCACAGTGTAGTCTTTTCTTTGACCAAAGATGAAAAACTTTTGATAGTGAAAACCGATGACTTGGACCAAGTTTACCTGGTCAAAGTGTTTAGAGACCAAGTTTTTGATCAAAAACTTTGATAGTGACAACAGATGACTTGGACCAAGTTTACCTCGTCAAAGACAACTTTTACCATTTTAACTTTGATAGTGACAACCGGGCTTCAAACATATTTAAAAATGATAACTACTTTTTAATGTTGATTTAAAAAAAAAATTATTTGCGGGTTAACGATGTTCAAGATAAAATTAAATGGATTTATAGCATTTCTAAACATCCTTACGATTTATAGACCAACCATTTTCATATGAAAACAAATTGAACCCTGACACAATGGGTTTTAATGATTTGTGAATGGTTTAATAATTACCGTTGTAACCTCATTCTGAATGATCCCCTCTTCATAATTTTCTTCTACATCTGTACTACCAATTTTTTCGTCGATGCCATCTGTACCAGTTTGACAAGTGTCCTTCTGTGAAATATTTCAAGAATTAAAACATACGTGTCTTAAATTGTAACAGAAAATGTATACATTTGATGTTATTTTTTAAATTTGATTTAATATTTAAAAGTGTCCGACAACAGTTATAAAAAATTCTTTTGTTGTTTCTGGTTTCACCATGTCTTTCACAATTTAATTCAACATATCATAGTGTACTTTACTCTATACCCTAAACGCAGCAAGAGACTTTTGAAAAACTAAATCCGTTTTTGTCTTATTTTTATTAGGAATCGTTGTAAATGATCGTACTTTTGAAAGAAGATTATAAGGACAATTTTTTTTTATTTCAAATGTCAAAAACCAATAACTATCTTTAACAAATATATCTTTAGTTCTATATAAAACCGTGTATTGCTGTTCAATTTAATTTTTTTCGTTAATACACCTTAATGGTGCTGATGATAATATGTAAAAAGGTGACTTAAATTATTATTTCCAATGCAATTAAGAACAGATGGCGAGGAAGTCAACTTCTACATGTGATGTAAATTATATATGTATTCTGGATCAAAAGATATGAACGAGGGTCGGATGTATTTGAACACACTTTCATTTGTTTTTTCTTTTTCTTCTCCTTCATAACAAGTAACACTATTGTGTTGGATTTTGGCTTGCTTGCTTGTCTCTTAACTTATTGTGACATTTTCCTTAAATATTTTACACGTTTTGGCGAGTATTATGTGCATGGATAGACTTTGCACAATCTAATAAAAGTACATATCCTATGTCCACGATTGGCTTGTAAACGAAGCGTGGACGAAGGATCTGGGTTTCAATCAGATTGGACTTTGCATATGTGGGTAATCTTTTAGTTGACTATGAAATCAGTAGTAGCTAAATACTCTATACTAGTATCTGATAAGCGGGACTTTTTTGGTCATATTTTACCTGCACAATGTAAACTGCTCCAGGGTGAAAACAATGGCTCCTTATTAATTGACATACATCGCTTGATGGCAGTGTACGTTGTGCTTTCACTTTCGGATCTATGAAGATAAATTGATCGTTGATTATTGGAATTGAAATCCAATGTGCTTCGTTAAACTTTCTAATTATCAATCCCTTTATTTCTTCGAAGGACATCAGATTGTTTATGATTTCATTATCTTCTGTGGAAGAAAGGACATCATGTTGCAGTCTTGTCGTCGAATATGACCGCCTCTCGAGAGTTTGGATGATGACTTCTCCACTATAAAATCCCTCTCTGTCACGAAGTGCAGGTATCGGAAACGTTAGCGGAACTATGGGATCTCCAGCCATATTCAGCCACAGTTCATCTGCGATGTAATCCATGTCCGCTATTAATACAGGAAATATTCCGTCAGGGCTTGAACCAATGATGTTATTTACTGCACACAAACCACAGTAATTTGTAGGTCCCTGCCACTGTATATACGATCCTGCAACAAAAATGCTTGACACTTCTGACAGTCTTCTCTCCGATGGACATTTAAAGAGAACATTTGATACATAGTCGATGTTCAGTGATATAGCCTGTCTTTCTTCGTCAGAAAGGTTGTCCCAGGTATTGATGAGCTCTCTTATTTTTTCCTCAAAAGTAGACAGCATTAAAGAGGAATAGATCGAATAATTCTCCCTGGCTGACGAGTTTAGTGCGCTCTGTATTTGCGATAGCTCCTGAAAATGTAAAGGAACTGCGCAAGGTGATCTATCAGTCATACTAGTAGCTGTAGGGCAAGTATTCTGTGTGGTGACATCTGATGGCTGACCAACGTTTCCTGATCCATGATCTTCTCGTATTTCCAAATTCTCAACAATTGATGTTTGTATACCATTGATGTCGTCTTCAAACTGCTGACATAACTGACCTAACTGGTTAAAGACATCTCTGTTGGAAATAACTTACTCTGTTGCTTTTTTATTAAGTTGTTCGATTTCTCATTGTGGAATTGCAACATGAGGCGACAGATGAAAACATGAACAGCTGGAGACATCTCGTTTAGGAAATAAAGATCTCTTGTCATGCTGTTGAAAAACTGTTCAACAACTTGGGAGTTGGTAAATGACCCTAATCCTTCCACTAAAGATACCTTTCTCAGAATTTCCTTAACATCCTTGGTATTATCTTCGTGGAACCAGTCAAATAAGCTATAGTGTTCCGATGACCCGGATGTTGGATTTTTTTCATTGCTTATTGACTGGTTGACTGTTGTTTCTGGCCCGATCTCATTAAGGCACCCCAATTCCCAAGTAAACAACCCACTTTTAGCCTTTTCTAAGTTTTCGTTGGTGTTTTCTGCCACACGTCCCTCAAATGGATAAAACATGCGGGTGATTTTATTTCCGCTGGCAGCTACTCTGTTGGCTATATCCGATATCAAGATGTTCGGTCGAGATTTGAATAATCTCATCAAATCGACGAAATCTCTCGGACTTTCACTTCTGAGGAGACTCTTCGCTGCATAAACCACAGAATGAGGACAGGCAGCAATAAGCCATCCACCTGAATTTAAAAAATAAATTTATTTTTTATTTTTGCTATGTATCGATCTGATACGTTAAGCCCATTTCAACTGATTTTATGTTGTCCTGTTACACCACTGTCCTAGGTTAGGAGGATGTTGTTAGGCGCCCGTAAACATGATTAACCCCACCATATGTATGTGCCTGTCCCAATACAGAAACCTGTAATTGAGATGTTGTCGTTTGTTGCTGTTTATCATAATTGTTTTTCGTTTGTTGCTGTATATCATAATTGTTTTTCGTTTGTTGCTGTTTTTCGTTTGTTACTGTTTTTCGTTTGTTGTTTTGTACATAAATCAGGCCGTTGGTCTACTCGTTTCAATTGTGTTACATTTCGACATGTCGGGGCGTTTTTTTATAGCTTGCGATATGGTTGGTGAATATGGATGAGGCCCTACGGTGATATATAGTTGTTAACATCTACGTCACTTGGTCTCTGGTAGATAGTTGTCTCATTGGCATTCATACTTAATCTTCTTATTTTATATTAGTAATAACATTGTTTGCAATATAACATAAACTCCATTTGATATCTTTAAATCTTCAAATTAAGTTATCAAAATAAGCTCATCATAGATACCAGGATCAAAATTAAACTAGCATACATTATTAAACATATTTATTCTAAAACCAGTTGTTGGCATGACACGGGTAATGTTCTTCTCATATATTTTATGATGGTATAATACTAAACCCGTAACAGGAGGGATTGTGTCTGATATTCATATGATGAAGACATAATCTTTCAATCAGTTTAATTGAGGTCTGGAGCTGGCATGTCAGTAACTGCTAGTAGTCTGTTGTTATTTATGTATTATTGTCATTTTGTTTATTTTCTTTTGTTTCCAATTCTGACATCGGACTCGGACTTCTCTTAAACTGAGTTTTACTGTGCGTACTGTTGTACGTTTGTTTTTTCTACATTGGCTAGAGGTATAGGGGGAGGGTTGAGATCTCAAAAAACATGTTTAACCCCGCCGCATTTTTGCGCCTGTCCCAAGTCAGGAGCCTCTGGCCTTTGTTAGTCTTGTATCATTTTAAATTTTAGTTTCTTGTGTATAATTTGGAGTTTAGTATGACGTCCATTATCACTGAACTAGTATACATATTTGTTTAGGGGCCCGCTGAAGGACGCCTCCGGGTGCGGAAGTTTCTCGCTGCATTGAAGACCCATTGGTGGCCTTCGGCTGTTGTCTGCTCTATGGTCGGGTTGTTGTCTCTTTGACACATTCCTCATTTCCATTCTCAATTTTATTCATGTATTTTTTTAAAGTGCCAGTCTTTGTAAGAATCAGGCAATTTAGGAGAATTTCAAAACATGACCGAAAAAAACCCACCGACCTAACCATCCTGTTTTGAAGTTACCCTCATCCTGAGTTAGAAATGGTAGGTCTTTCGTTTCTGTGTGTCTGGTAATTCGAGAAATCTCTAAATAACTTTTGGTTAGAATGATAGCAAATTACGGAATTAGCTCCCCTTAATTGTTAATTTCTAGTGCATTTCAACCAAATTATATATTGAAATACCAGAACAGGAAATGGAAACGAATGTTATTTTCATGCACCATTATACATTTTGAACATAAATTAATGTAAACTTGCGTGGGTTTTTGTTTGTCATGTTTTCACCACTGCCTGATTCTTAGGCAGATTGACACTTTAAAAAGAAAATTTTATCACCCTTCTTTTCGAATTGGTATATGAACATTTTTTGCAGAATTTTTAGTCAATTTAAAACAAGTTGCACGGTAGGATTCTACTCTTAATTTATAGTTACAAATTCATTCTATATACATGTGATCAATGCCGCTATTGTCTTTTATTGTAATAATCATTCGGCATTAAAGACTATATTGTCCTTACAGATTTCACGAATGACATTGAGCATTTCCAGAAATTAACGAATCCCTTGAAATAGTTATCACAGATTTTGGTAATTCGTGATCATGAAATAAAACCGTTATCACAGATTTTCGGATTAAATCCGTCATAAAGAATTCCAAAATATGTTTTAACGTAGTGTTCTACAAATATTTTATCACAAATTACAAAAATATATGATAACGTATATAATCTGTGATCACAAATTACAACAATATGTAATATCTAATTCCACAAATTCGTTATCACTTATTTAATGCGTGATAACGAATTGTACAATTCATGATAACGATTTCAATTCGTGATCAGAAGTTTTTTAAATTTCGTGGTATATTTTTTGGTGGTCATAAACGGGCTTTCGTATGTATGCAAACTCATGTGATGTTGTCTAACTGTGTAAAATGTCACCACTGTCCGCCCAGTCGTAAAGTTGCGCTTACAGAGCATATGGGCAGGCAGACATCCAGACGGAATGACTGTGATTCCTATTTACCCTCCTCCCCCTCATAAAAAAAGTTTGTAACTGCCATTTGAATATTGATTCAATGTGAAAAAATGATTGGCCGACTGAGTTCCATTTTTTTTCTTGTAAAATTAAAATTAAATCACTTTCTACTCGTTTAATTTTATTCTGTTGTATCTTTAAATAAAATTCAGCCAAATAAACATTTTCAAAACGCTAAGATTTCGCAATGAAACTTACCAGATGTGCCAAAGATTTTCTCATATGCCCTGTCATAATCAGTCTGTTTTATTGAATGTTCACGAAGTCTGATGATTAGATCCATCATTGAACCGTTGTCCGGTATACCCAATTCTTTGCAGAAACGTCGAACTCTTGAAACCTTCAAATAAAGAAGAATATATGATTGACGTTGGCCGTACATATATTTTACATTGAACGTTTCAATACGGTATTAAAGCTGAAAATGACTCTTTTACATAGAAATTACTATCATATATTTGATCAATAATTCATATTAACTGAATTTTTTAAAATATTGACCAAGTAGTGATAGAGGGTTGTCGAGCTAGACATGCTTACACTTTTGATCTAACGGTTTCGTATGGTTCAAGGAAACATTTAGTTTCATTATTTGTTTTAAATACGCGTTTATATTTGCCTTTTTCCATTATATTTTGTCCATCGTTCCTAAGATTGGAGGGGTGTTTCTCCCAAATTTTAGTCGTTGCGATTCTTCTTCAAACCGTTTATTTGATCTGATCTATGAACTATATCATTTGAAATTGTAGTTATATAAGGGTTTCCTTTCATTTCTTACATAAACAAATTATAAGTTAAAAACAACAACCAATATGCACTTCACTGGCTGCCATATTATAAGTGGATTCTGATTACATTCAGAACACTACTTTTAAATTATGTATTACATGTATCAGGAAAATACATACACCGAAACCTACCCTGGAAATATGATAATATTTGAAAACTCTTAGTAGGATGTGAAAAAGACAGAACAAATACTGTAAAGTGTATTACAAAAGTATACATGACTCGCATAAAAATACATTACGTGTACCTTTTCATCCCTTAAACTTTTTAAAACTTCGTCAGGAACTGGTTCAGTCTCGTCTGGAATGTGAAGTCTTCTTGGACATTTTAAACTTTCAGTATTAAAGACATGGTTGCTTCGTCTTGATTCATTTCCAATCCAAGGTGCCCAAAATTCGTAGTTTGGCACTATCTCATTTAGTCGGTTTCCTGTAACATGTCAACAAATGAATAAGTGTAGGTTTGGGTCGTCCGCAAACATGTTTAACCCCGCCACATTTTGTATGTGCCTGTCACAAGCCAGGAGCCTGTAATTCAGTAGTTGTCGTTTGTTGCTGTATATCATATCTGTTTTTTTGTATATTGTTTTGTTCATAAATCAGGCCTTTAGTTTTCTCGTTTGAATTATTTTACATTTGTCATTTCAGAGCCTTTTATAGCTTGCATTGCGGTATGGGTTTTACTCATCGTTGAAGGCCATACGGTGACCTATATATAGTTGCTAACCTTCTACGTCATTTGCTTTTTGGTGGAGAGTTGTCTCATTGGCTACCATACCACATCTTCTTATTTTTATATTTATTTCAATAATGTGTTTCATCAACAAAAATCTAATACACAATTTGGTTTTATCATATTAGTGACAGGTTTAATGCAATGAGGCAGCATTCCTTTATATTTCGATTTTTTTTTTGGGACATATTTGCACTCGTTTACTAAGTTGCCTCATCAATATACATACGATTAACAAGTGAAAATGTTTACCATGTCTAACTCCAGGACTTATCAACTCTTGTTCCACTTTCTTCCAAAATGAATCCATATCAACTGTTTCGGGTAATTCTGTAAAATCTGCCGGTGCAACCATATCTGAAACTGTACCAGACATGACAATGCAATCAAATCGTTAAATTATTTCTACTGCAAGTCTGAGAAGCTAAGCCTCAAAAATGAAGCAAAGACATATTCAAGGGAATGATTAAAATATCTGCGACTGGAGTATTGGTGTATAACTATTCTGTCAACTCACTGGTTCCTTAAATGTCATTGCAAGTGAATTTAAACAACATTTTAATATGAAGGTGGGAAACCAAAAACATACTTTTGTTTTATTATTTTACTACCTATTTCTTCTGCATGGTGTAAATAAATAAATATAAAGCTTTTACTCCAATTCATGTTGTATCTCGAGAACATTGCCGGAGATCTTATAGTTATTTTCATTTAGGAAATATTGTGTGTAATGATATTAATTAAGGACGTATAGCAAGTTAGTATTATGCAGTGATTTGTAATTATATCCTTCTTTGGTTTGTTATATCAAAGTTAGAAGAATATACGTGACACAGAATAAAGGAAGTCAATCAAATTTGCGTAACTGTAAGGTTGTCTAGAAGGTTGTCTAGAATGGATCAAGTGTGACAAATTGTATAAAGTGAAGGATTTATTCTTCGAACCGCATGCTTTAAAACGATAATCACAAAAACGTGAAAGCCGACCTAGACTAAATCAGGGAACTTTTTAAGATTTGTGTGAACACAATTATATCATATATATATATATGGAAAACTAATACTTATACCAACCGGCATGTCGAAAACAAGTCTTTCGTATGCCGTCCATCACAATCGTTGTCGGATAGAAGCCACACAGATAGCAGTAGAAAGAATATGAATGCTCAGTTAGTGCTTCAAACATCAAATAAGCATTCGTTAGGTCATGAAGCCTCAGATTTTCGTCTAGTGTATCTGCCAGCATGTTTATCGTTCTACTAATTGCCACATGATTCTATAAGAAGAGTAAACATTTCCTTATTAAATATTTCAATCAAACTTTCTGTTTCGTGATCCATCATCTTAATAGAAAACTGCAAAATAAGTCGACTTAATAAATACTTCTACATCCAGGTCCATGTGCTCCACAGTGATTCAAATAGTAAACAATCATATCATAACCACGTTTCAGCTTAAGGCCTCCTCTGATCATTTGAAGGTCTCTATTTAAATTGGTTACTTAAATTACATTAAATATTGTTTCATCTCGGCCTCTAGTAGGTGTTCTACCACCAATCTTTCAATTCTTTTAACTAGTTCCCTTACTACTATCAAAGAAATCATTATCATTTTTGAAAAAGCATATGAAAGAAATGAAATAAACTATTTTGGAGTGTAAAAAATTCTTTGGATGTTTTATATATAAATAATTGGGTTGGGTGCCCGCAAACATGTTTAACCCTGCCACATTCTGTATTTGCCTGTCCCAAGTCTGGAACCTGTAAATCAGTGGTTGTCGTTGGTTGCTGTATATCATATTTGTTTTTCGTAAATTCTTTTGTACATAAATCAGGCCGTTAGTTTTCTCGTTTGAATTATTTTACAATTCATTTCGGGGCATTTGATAGCTTTCTATGCGGTATTGGTTTTGTTCATTGACGAAGGTCGTATGGTGACCTATAGTTGCTTACTTTTATATCATTTTGGTCCCTGGTGGAAAGTTTTCTCCTTGACTATCATACCACATCTTCTTATTTTTATAAAGATTAATAAAATGCTCCGCTGGGCGCAGCTTGATACGACCGCAGAGGTCGAACCCTGAACAGTTGGGGCAAGTATGGACACAACATTCAAGCTTGATACAGTACTGAATTTGGATTGTGATTAAATATTTGACACAGCGTAGGTTTCTGACACAGAATGAATGTGGTCTAAGAACTAAAAATTTTTTAATTTACCTATTCAAACCATATCATTATTATTTGCTTTTATATATAAATCAGAAATAACCCATTTATAAAATGGAAAATTTTAAAGAAAAAAAAAATCCCTCCCCTAAATTTTTTGAACCCCCTTATGATTCATCACCCCCAAACTCAATCCCAGACTTCCCTTTGTGGTATGGTACCTTGCAGTACAATTTCAGAGAGATCCATACACTTGAACACAAATTATTGTCTGGAAACTAGAAAAATGCTTGTTTTTAGGCCCCTTTTTGGCCCCAAATTCCTAAACGTTTAGGGCAATTACCCCCAAAATCAATCCCAGCCTTCCCTTTGTGGTGTGGTACCTTGCAGTACAATTTCAGAGAGATCTATACACTTGAACACAAGTAATTGTCTGGAAACTAGAAAAATGCTATTTTTGGCCCCTTTTTGGCCCCTTATTCCTTAACGTTTTGGGCAATTACCCCCAAAATCAATCCCAGAATTTCCTTTGATATATGGAACCTTGTGGTACAATGTCAGAGAGATCCATACATTTACACACAAGTTATTGTCATGAAACTAGAAAAATGCTTGTTTTTTGCCCCTTTTTGGCCCCTAATTCCTAAAATTTGGTGGCAATTACCCCCAAAATCAATCCCAGCATTCCCTTTGTGATATGGAACTTTGTGGTACAATGTCAGAGAGATTCATACACTAACACACAAGTTATGTCTGGAAGTTACAAAAATGCTTATTTTTGGCCCCTTTTTGGCCCCTAATTCCTTAACTGTTGGTACCATAACCCCCAAAATCAATCCCAACCTTCTTTTTGTGGTATTGAACCTTATGGTAAAATTTCATGGAGATCCATTCACTTAAACTAAAGTTAGAGTGCGAAAACCAATGTGTCTTCGGATGACGACGACGACGACGCTAACGTCATACCAATATACGACCAAAAAATTTTTAATTTTTGCGGTCGTATAAAAACAGGAATCCCTGCTAACTGCTCGTAGTGTATATCAAAACAAAAGATGACGATAAAAAACACAGCCGACTTGTGTTGGATATAAATTGATTTCAATTTCGGATTTTCTGACGTTAAAGCGTCAGTACCTAAATGGGAAAAATGAGCATTTGATGTCATGTTCAATGTTATGTTGCACATCAAGTGCAATAATTAACATATTCTTAGTATTACTTAAATTATCAAACTATTTCTAGATTTTCTTAAATTCAATCACGTATATTTTTAAAAGCTGAATTATAGCTTAAAAAACTACAATAATTATGAATCATATTCAGGTCGAAACAGAATGTGTACTAGTATTTAATAATTACCGAACGTTTGCAGTTTCTGTCCTTTATGACCGAACGTTTGAAGTTTCTGTCCTTTATGATATGAAAGCTGATTGGATACTATGAGATTTATTTGTCACGCCTTCACAAATTATCGTCCTATATGTGTCAGGCTTTCATCAATACTATTACTCATGTGACTGACCGTATCCTCCAATAATTATTTTTTAACGCATACCGCAAGTTATTGTCATTTGATGAATTTAGAAGAGACTTTAACTCTTAAATAGAAGATTGCTCTACAACACTTGCCACTTTACATTTTGCCATTGCATTTAAACTTGCATGTAATTAAAACATTTCAATATAGATAAATGTTTCATTCGCTTTAACCTTATCATTCTAGGAACTTAAACTTTTAACAGAGGCTGACTTGAGGTAATAAAAAATTAAAATAAAAGTAAGTTCTTTACTTGAAAACAAAATTTAGAATTATATTTTTGAAAAGGTAAAATTCTCAAAATATTCGATCATAAAAATAAATTTCAGAATACAGGATCAATTACGGAATTGGTAAATATACTATTAAGGGTTCATAAAAATGCGTTTTGTCGCTACAAAACAGTGAATAAAAGTTTTATTTAACACAACGAAACATCAGCTAATGTTTCATTGCATGCATGCACAGTGCACAAATTCAATAAAATATTAAGTCATCAGGAATGTTGTTTTTTCGAAGAAAAAAAATCATAATGTATATTTAGATTTCTATTTATTGTGATTCATGATATGTTTGGCATTATATGTGATGTGGGGTGATTTTTTCCTGTTTTGTGGAAAACGTTAATTACAACAATTTGTTTTTAGTGTGTAAAATGCAATCAGGTGTATTGGCTAAAACATATGTCACGCGGTATTCTCTCAAAACCGGTTGACAATGTTTATGCGTTTGAACAGATCTTTAGCTATACCTGTAAGCCAGCTCTAATTAGATGACAAGCATCAAACCCAATGAATGTTGAATCATCGTAATTGTGATTGTGATTCTTGATACCTATACTCCATTCCGCATTTAGAGCACACTTTATTGTAAACTGAAATATCTGAAATGTATAATAGATCCAGTGAATTTTCCTGAAGGCAGTTAGCAAGTACTGGTAATAGTTTATTCAATCTACATGAACTAGATACATTAATTAAACCTATGCAGCAGCCAACTGTAGTGTGTAAACTTTTATTTAAGTTTTATGCCGAGTTTGATTTGTATGTAAATGTCACAAACTTCGAAGTTTAAATAACAATAAAATTTTGGATTGAACCGATTCGGAAGTTTTATAATTACATCCACTTAAATTGTAAAACTTAAAAAACGGATAGTTTATCTACGGGCATGACATAGGAATTTAACTGAACGAAATGGATCCAGAAGTTAGTTGAAATAGTGCAAGAATGTTGTGCTTTCAAAATAACACTGTTCTTAACCTAAAACATTTTTTTCTCATAAAAAAACTAAAATAAACCAATTACCATGTATGACTTTGTTTTTCAATACTGCTTTACCATGTCTATTCACCAAAACAACTCTGGTAAGCTTGTCTCTGCATTGGACGCATGTTTTCTCTGATGGAATAATCTCTGTTATATCATTAAGGTAGCACTACAGTCAGAATTTTCTGACTCCAACTAACAGTCTTTAAAGATTAATTTCTCCAAAACTACTCAATGGATTTTAAAAATCTTTAACTCATTTTAAAGCTGAAATATAACTCTGTCTTAATCTATAGATAAATTTATTTTTGGTATGATTAATCTCAAAATATAGCTCATTAATTGCCAAAAAAGTGGTCTTCCAACTTGGATGAAAATGGCACATTCAGGTCAAATGGTAGTAAAAATTTGTTTTCATCCCTTTAATCAACCATTCACAATCTACAAAACCGTGTCTCAGATTTTTGATATATGCCTCCAGTAATAAGATATATTATTTTTACTGCTGGATGCCAAACCTCATTTCACCTTTCATCTTTGGAGACCTATAAATTCATTTAGAAGCAAATTATCCAAAAACTGGGACACGGTATTGTAGAAAATACTCCCTTCAATCACATATATCAAAGTCAAGCCAAAGGGGGTACCCATACAGTTTCTATTTTCATTTTTTTCTTACAATTCTCATGAAAAATTGTTCTGAGAAATGACCTTAAAACTGAATTTCCTCTTAAGAACCCCTATAAATGCCACATAAATACAAACATTCCACTGGGAACACCCCAGGAGTGTTCTGACACCATTACTTTATCAATAGAACCACACACATTGTGTCTTTGATGCTCTAATGCTGTAAAATTTGCATTTTGTGTGCACTGTATAACACTAACTTGGCATTTGGCGGGAGTTTGACGTCACAGATTTGACCAACATCTGTGTTGTAGTAATAAAATAAAGACAAAGCTCCGCCTCTGTCCAGACAGTCTAAGAAAAGAGAATAACAGGATTGGCCAGCTGCATCATAATTGATATTTAACATCATTATTCTCACTATAAAGAATACTTTTCATTTGAATTTTAAAAAGAAATATAATATGACCATGATGACTGAAATTAGCTAAAATATTAAAATTAAAATACATGTCCATAAAAAGATCAAGACCATCCCCTTCTTGAAAATAGACTGTCCAACATGATTTATGAGTTTCATGGAATTAAAAAATTTCACATAAACTTAAAATTAGTTAAAATGCCTAAAATTATTTTTAAATGTAGAAGACCAGAGACGAGAAATTTATACAGGCAGTCAGAGGCTTTCAAAGATACTTTCACACTCTTTTCCATAGTTTTTTTTCATTTTGGTAGATTTTTTCCCTTTAAATTTTTTCCTATTCATATCTTTTTCTTTTTCTCTGTTCTAAACTTCCATGTTTTATAAATTAGTTTTGTTGCAATGCAATGAGATATTTATCTTGTGGTCAGGGATTAACAGCTGGACACTGGTATCAACAGATGATTGACATATTAGCCCCTCCCAAATGCCTATATATTTAGATTAATTACATGTGCTTTTATTTACATACGTTCATTATCAATTTACTCCCTGTTGTGATATGATAATGACTTTGGAATTTTTACAAACTGTGCAGAATAATACTTACTTCAAAATAATGTGATAAAAAAAATATCTTCAAAAAATCATTGTTAGACTGTAGTGCTACCTTAAGATGCGGAATGTCTATGCTTTTCGTCTACGGATACCTTTTGTGCCTTTGAATGTAATCTAGTTTTCTTTTTTCGTTTTGTGTTACTTCTTCCGTAAGTCTTACATTTTCACTATCATTTTCTTCATCACTTAGATCCGTTAATTCAGATGTTAACATGTCCTTGTGCTCTTGAAATAAGTACCATTTGATAGCTGTTTTGTGAGCGCATGTTCTCTTTCCTGAAGAACAGCGACATGATAAAGTCTTTTTTACTGTATCAAATGTAACAATCGTTCTCTTTAATTTTGACCAGTATCTCCTTCTTTCGGCATATACAGAAAAAAATAAATATTTAGAAACTGAATTAGGATTCCTTAAGAAGACTAAGAACGGGAAATGTTCTGATACAGCTTGTTCTTGTAGTTGTTGTACCATATGACCTTGGTCTTGTGTTAGTATTTTTTCTTCCACCATTTGCTCTAATGAAGCGTCGTTTAAAGTTTCTTCACATTGCTGAATTGCATAGTGACTTGATCTAGCATGAGGACATTCAAAGGAATAGTTGCGACCACGCTTTGCTATTTGTTGAGCCTCTATACATTTTTTGTCCTCGCAAAATATACCAGAATTAGGTCCACTAGTTATTTTGGCCACGTGGACAGGATTGAAGGGGCCTGAAATGTTCTTTGATGAGGCAAACACTCCGTTATATTTGTCAACTATTACAGTATGATGATGTCTGGTCTGGTTAATGTCATTTTTTTTATCCATATGCAAGTTAAGATGACTTTTAAACCATCTTTTTGTTACAATCTTTTTACATATTTGGCATTGCTTCGTTACTGATGTTTCCTTTGGGGTTTCATTTCTGGAAGGTTCTTGGTCGAATGTGCTGAAAATTAAATATCTTTTTAGTATAAAATATGTGGAGGATCCTACGGACAAGCCTTCTTAGAGTTTTGCAAATTCAGGACAAGTATATGAATTATTCCAATTTTGTCCTCCGCCGCTTTACGAGGAAGGAACATTAACTATATAACGTAGAAAAAAACCAAACACAGTATAGGGTTGTGCGTTCGCTACAATCTTGCATTTTTAAATATAACATTATTATTATGTCATATATAACATATCTACAAGTAGACATATATATTAAGTGCATCCGAATTCAAAATACACAAGTCAATATACACTGAGGAAGTAGTATATATAAAGGCTATTTGGGGTAGGTGTGTGGGAAATAGTGTACAAAACTAGCTTCTATGTCCTAACTTTCTTGTAACGAACGTTGCATTGGTCAAGCATGCTTTAAATTTATTTTATATACTGACCGCCAAAATCGTCCGTGCAGAAAGGAATTCAATGACTATAACCGTATCTAAATTAAATATCGAAAAACCGTTATTATAAACCTACAAGGACCATAAAGAATTGGAACTATACTCCGCAAGTTGATACTTTAAGTCGGGGTTACTCTGGCACATCATTATATCTCCCACCCTAATTAGTTAATATAAAATATAAAGAGATGTGGTATGATTGCAAACGAGACAACTATCCACCAGAGACTTTTTGACGTGGATCAAAGCAAATATTGGTCACCGTACGACCTTCAATAATAAACAAAAGCAATACCGTATAGTTAGCTTTAAAAGGCACCGACATGACTAAATGTTAAAAAATCCAAACGAGAAAACTTGCACACTGGTTTATGTGCTCGTTTTTCTGACTCGTTTGGGATGACACGATAAAAACTACTTCTAATCAACTAATCAATCTTTCAATTATTCAAAAAAAAGTGACCACTCAGTTATGAATTTATTCTATTAACGTTGTAGGCATGAACATTTTCAAATTTGTTTTTTTTTAAACCTTCAAGATTAAGTCCTCGATGATAACATTTGTACCGATGAAAAGAATTTTTTGTCGGGATCTTTTAAAACTTACGAAACGATATGGCTTTTGCGCACTGTTGAAAGTCTTACGGTGACATATTTTACTCAACCTCAATAAGTTTCTAGTGGATAGTTGTGTCATTGGCAATCATACTACATCTGTTTATTTGTATATTATTTAATTATTGCGAACCCAATGAAAG
The DNA here is from genome assembly GCF_021869535.1 of Mytilus californianus. Lineage (NCBI taxonomy): Eukaryota > Metazoa > Mollusca > Bivalvia > Mytilida > Mytilidae > Mytilus > Mytilus californianus. The sequence continues at coordinate 7,612,810 of NW_026262670.1, forward strand.
TTTTCCACAGTGCCATCTCTATCTTGACCAGGTATTTAAACTTTTGCAAGTTCACCTGTCCTATTGAATAAATACAATAGCTATTATTCTCTGTGTAGTTTATTCTCTGGGACCTTTAAATTTCTTATAAGAGAAATCTATCATTCATTGATTAAATTACCTGAGTAAAAAAAATGTCTTACATGTAGACAAAAATACTTTTTTTATACTCATTAATTGCGTGTGATGATGTATTTATTCAATATTAATAATATATTTTCATTCAGTTTAATATAAACATTGATTCAATCAAAACAAGTTGATTTCTGACAAAACTTTCAACATTGTTCCTTTTCAAAAAAAATTGTTTGACATGAATAAGAACTTGAAAATAATGATGTTTCAAATTAAGATCTTCTTAAATGTATTCTATAACCAAACAAAAAAAAATCAAATTTCAATAGGAACATTGATAAAACTATGTTTGGTTCTGGATTAACACGTTATATTTATACCATGTACAGACTTGATTCTGGATTGACAAGGCGTTGGTTCTTGATTTACTTGTTTAAACTGGATTTACATGTTTGGTTCTGAATTAACACGTTATATTTATACCATATACAGACTTGGTTCTGGATTGACAAGGTGTGTTGGTTCTAGATTTACATGTTTGGTTCTGGATTGACACGTTATATTTATACCATATACAGACTTGGTTATGGATTGACAAGGTGTTGGTTCTAGATTGACCTGTTTTGTTCTGGATTGACACGTTATATTTATACCATATACAGACTTGGTTATGGATTGACAAAGTGTTGGTTCTAGATTTACATGTTTGGTTCTGGATTAACACGTTATATATATACCATATACAGACTTGGTTCTGGATAGACAAGGTGTTGGTTCTAGATTTACATGTTTGGTTCTGAATTAACACGTTATATTTATACCATATACAGACTTGGTTCTTGATTGACAAGGTGTTGGTTCTAGATTTACATGTTTGGTTCTGGATTGACACGTTATATTTATACCATGTACAGACTTGGTCCTGGATTGACAAGGTGTTTGTTCTAGATTTACATGTTTGGTTCTGAATAAACACGTTATATATATACCATATACAGACTTGGTTCTGGATTGACAAGGTGTTTGTTCTAGATTTACATGTTTGGTTCTGGATTAACACGTTATATTTATACCATGTACAGACTTGATTCTGGATTGACAAGGCGTTGGTTCCAGATTTACTTGTTTGGTTCTGGATTTACATGTTTGGTTCTGAATTAACACGTTATATATATACCATATACAGACTTGGTTCTGGATTGACAAGGTGTGTTGTTTCTAGATTTACATGTTTGGTTCTGGATTGACACGTTATATTTATACCATATACAGACTTGGTTCTGGATTGACAAGGTGTTGGTTCTAGATTTACTTGTTTGGTTCTGGATTTACATGTTTGGTTCTGGATTAACACGTTATATTTATACCATATACAGACTTGGTTCTGGATTGAAAAGGTGTTGGTTCTAGATTTACATGTTTGGTTCTGGGATGACACGTTATATTTATACCATATACAGACTTGGTTCTGGATTGACAAGGTGTTGGTTCTAGATTTACATGTTTGGTTCTGGATTAACACGTTATATTTATACCATATACAGACTTGGTTATGGATTGACAAGGTGTTGGTTCTAGATTTACATGTTTGGTTCTGGATTAACACGTTATATCTATACCATATACAGACTTGGTTCTGGATTGACAAGGTGTTGGTTCTAGATTTACATGTTTGGTTCTGAATTAACACGTTATATCTATACCATATACAGACTTGGTTCTGGATTGACAAGGTGTTGGTTCCAGATTTACATGTTTGGTTCTGGATTAACACGTTGTATTTATACCATGTACAGACTTGATTCTGAATTGACAAGGCGTTTGTTCTAGATTTACTTGTTTGTTTCTGGATTTACATGTTTGGTTCTGAATTAACACGTTATATTTATACCATATACAGACTTGGTTCTGGATTGACAAGGTGTTGGTTCTAGATTTACATGTTTGGTTTTGGATTGACACGTTATATTTATACCATATACAGACTTGGTTCTGGATTGACAAGGTGTTGGTTCTAGATTTACATGTTTGGTTCTGGATTGACACGTTATATTTATACCATATACAGACTTAGTTCTGGATTGACAAGGTGTTGGTTCTAGATTTCCATGTTTGGTTCCGGATTAACACGTTATATTTATACCATGAACAAACTTGATTCTGGATTGACAAGGCGTTGGTTCCAGATTTTCTTGTTTGGTTCTGGATTTACATGTTTGGTTCTGAATTAACACGTTATATCTATACCATATACAGACTTGGTTCTGGATTGACAAGGTGTTGGTTCTAGATTTACATGTTTGGTTCTGGATTAACACGTTATACATATACCATGTACAGACTTGGTTTTGGATAAACATGGTGTTGGTTCCAGATTTTCTTGTTTGGTTCTGGATTTACATGTTTGGTTCTGAATTAACACGTTTTTGTATAGCATATACAGACTTGGTTCTGGATTGACAAGGCGTTGGTTCCAGATTTTCTTGCTTGGTTCTGGATTTACATGTTTGGTTCTGAATTAACACGTTTTTGTATAGCATATACAGACTTGGTTCTGGATTGACAAGGTGTTGGTTCTAGATTTACATGTTTGGTTCTGGATTCACATGTTATATATATACCATATACAGACTTGGTTCTGGATTTACATGTTTGGTTATGGATGCTTACGATATATCTATACCATAAACAGATTAAATCATTTGGTTCTGAATTAACATGGTGTTGGTTCTAGATTTACATGTTTGGTTCTGGATTGACACGTTATATTTATACCATATACAGACTTGGTTCTGGATTGACAAGGTGTTGGTTCTGGATTTACATGTTTGGTTCTGGATTAACACGTTGTATTTATACCATGTACAGACTTGATTCTGAATTGACAAGGCGTTTGTTCTAGATTTACTTGTTTGTTTCTGGATTTACATGTTTGGTTCTGAATTAACACGTTATATTTATACCATATACAGACTTGGTTCTGGATTGACAAGGTGTTGGTTCTAGATTTACATGTTTGGTTTTGGATTGACACGTTATATTTATACCATAAACAAACTTGGTTCTGGATTGACACGTCATATTTATACCATATACAGACTTGGTTCTGGATTGACAAGGTGTTAGTTCTGGATTTACATGTTTGGTTCTGGATTGACACGTTATATATATATACCATATACAGACTTGGTTCTGGATTAACAATGCGTTGGTTCTAAATTTGCATGTTTGGTTCTGGATTAACACGTTATATATATTCCATATACTGACTTGGTTCATATATACACCTTATATATATATATAGACATAGGTGTATCGTTGTTCAGTCTTTTTCGAAGGGAAAGAAGATTTTAAAAATTCAGAGGGGAAAAATACAGTGTAAGTATAACAATAAATTACAGAGATTTACGTTACAATAACATGAGGGTCTGGATGGGGTATTCATAGAGAAATATGGCAAAAAAATATAACACGTATAATGAATAGAGAAAAATGAGCAGAAAATATAAAGAATAGAGAATAACTGGAAAATAAAAGAATTGTGTAATACTTTACTGATTAGAGAAATGAACGATGTACAGAATAAAGAAATCCTCCAATTACAGAAAATTTTAATTGTAAAATTATTTAAGCGTTATTCTTACAGATAAAGAAAAATGCCCTAAAAATTTAAAGAAGACAGAAATTAAGGATCCCCCATCCATACCCTCTTACATGGCTTCATCCTTATTTTACTTAAGAGACGGGCATTTGATATTCTGGGTTTTTGTGGATTGGCTATTTATTTACATTTGTTCATGGCTACGCATGCATATTTTTTTAGCGGATTTCCTCCCCCCACCCCTCCCCCGAAAATCAAATAGTCGTCCACTAAACAGAACGAAGAAAAAAATCGCTTTCGTTTTGACGCTTTAATAATGTAGACATTTAGTAGATAATCATATTAATTTTTTTTGTCATTTAAAGATTTTTAATCATTTACATGCCTACATAAATAAACTACGTCAAATAAATCTTTCTCTTTAAATTCCAACCTCTGTTTTACTCATAAATAGTTTCCCTTTCTGGTCAATGAACTTAAGTTATTTAAATCAAAGTAATTTTCACGGGGGAGAATATGCTTATGTAATAGTAATCGTATTTTAATATTTTAGAAATACTCATAAATGTAGTAATTATAGACATTGTGTCATGATCGTTCTGTCTGATATCTTTGAAAAAAACACATATTACATTCTAATTTTGAATAAGACTAATTTAATATGTATAAAACTGGGACTAATAGATAAATGTTTCAATTAGTCCCAGATATAAAATAAATACACATTTTTTTTTACTTTACTGGTACAGTGAAGCGTTCATCAACCCAATACCTAAGCTTTCAATAATTTCTTTTTTTTTTTGGTACAATTGTATCTTCAAAATTAAGGTCAACAAGCGTTTGTAAATAATTACGATAGAACTGGAACCAAATATTCATGAGGGTCTGGATGGGGGTTCCTTTATATTTTTATTCTTTAATTTTTTAGATCATTTCTCTATATTTATTATTTATTTTGCATGCCCATTATTCTTTATTCTTTATAATTGTTCACCATACTCTTCTCTATTTTTTTTATTATCATTTTTGCCAATTTTTCTCTATTCTTTATTTATTCTGCACCTTTTTTTTACCATTATTCTCTTTTCTGTAAACCCCATCCAGACTCTCATTCATCAGTGCCAAACAGAACATAAATTTATGTGTCTTTAACAGAGAAAGATATTTAAATGTTGCCATTTAATTCGTGCATTTTTTTATTATCAATTCAATAGTTTAATGATGTCCATTGATAATTGTGTAGAAAGTGTGTTTATATCAGCTACTTAATTTGATAACAAGTCCTGTATCGTGACAGTTCACATTATCTTTTGGGTAGATATATATGTCTATTAGTAGGCTATAACGCATGTGTAACATATGGTTCTATTTTCACTTCCGGCTCTTAATTGACATAGGTTCTGTTTTCACACACGCTGATGGGTACTGTTGGTTATATTTAGGACAATTAAATACCTATGGAAAGCAGCGATAAACTGCGGTCTCTAAAAACTGCGTATACCACTGTAAATAAAACCTACGCACATTCAAATTTATTGATGTAGTAGAACCTATGCAAACATATGCAAATATATGTATAATCTTTATATATATTTTCGATACTTATAAACTAATGCAAAGATAAGGGTTCTATGCACCAAATATTTGCGCAAATTTTGTGTAAATGTTATTATGTAAATACAAGCTGTATTTCGTATGTTACATATAAGTAAGTAAATATATGAGGCAGTAAAGGAGTTATTTTTATCAAATATTTGCATATGTTTGCAAATAAATGTAAATTGGCCTTTTCCTGTAGTGTATAATTCCACATTTAACCTGTTTTTAAGTTTGTTTAATTGAAACAGGGTGATAACACATAAACGTTGATGTTTATACAGAGAGGTAACACACAAACATTGATATGTTTATAAGGAATTGGGAGATAACACAAACATTGATATGTTTATACAGGGAGATAACCCACAAACATTGATATGTTTATACAGAGAGATAATACACAAATATTGATATGTTTATAAAAAATAGGGAGAAAACACAAACATTGATATCTTTATAAGAAACAGGGAGATAACACAAACATTGATATGTTTATAAGGAACAGGGAGATAACACAAACATTGATATGTTTATAAGGAACAGGGAGATAACACAAACATTGATATGTTTATACAGGGAGAGAACCCACAAAATTGATATGTTTATACAGAGAGATAACCCACAACCATTGATATGTTTATAAGAAACAGGGAGATAGCACACAAACATTGATATGTTTATACGGAAAAAAGGAGATAACACAAACATTGATATGTTTATACAGGGAGATAACCCAAATACATTGATATGTTTATACAGAGAGATAACACACAAATATTGATATGTTTATAAGAAACAGGGAGATAACACAAACATTGATATGTTTATAAGAAACAGGGAGATAACACAAACATTGATATGTTTATAAGAAACAGGTAGATAACACAAACATTGATATGTTTATAAGGAACAGGGAGATAGAACACACATTGATATGTTAATAAGGAACAAGGAGATAACACACAAACATTGATATGTTTATAAGAAACAGGGAGATAACACAAACATTGATATGTTAATAAGAAACAAGGAGATAACACAAACATTGATATGTTTATAAGGAACAGCTGGGAGATAACACATACAGTGATATATTATACAAGGAGACAACACATAAACATTGATATGTTTATAAAAAACAGGGAGATAACACAAGAACATTGATATGTTTATATGGAACAGGGAGATAACACACAAACATTGATAAGTTTATAAGAAATAGGGAGATAACACAGACATTGATATGTTTATAAGGAACAGGGAGATAACACAAACATTGATATGTTTATATAATGAGATAACACACAAACATTGATATGTTTATAAGAAACAGGGAGAAAACACAAACATTGATATGTTTATAAGAAACAAGGAGATAACACAAACATTGATATGTTTATAAGAAACAGGGAGATAACACAAACATTGATATGTTTATACAGGGAAATAACACACAAACATTTACATACTTATAATAAACAGGGAGATAACACAAACATTGATATGTTTATAAGGAACAGGGAGATAACACACAAACATTGATATGTTTATAAGGAACAGGAAGATAACACAGACATTGATATGTTTATAAGAAACAGGGAGAAAACACAAACATTGATACATGTATGTTTATAAGAAACAGGTAGATAACACAAACATTGATATGTTTATAAGAAACAGGGAGATAACACAAACATTGATATGTTTATAAGGAACAGGGAGATAACACAAACATTGATATGTTTATACAGGGAAATAACACACAAACATTTATATACTTATAATAAACAGGGAGATAACACAAACATTGATATGTTTATAAGGAACAGGGAGATAACACACAAACATTGATATGTTTATACAATGAGATAACACACAAACATTGATATGTTTATACAATGAGATAACACACAAACATTGATATGTTTACACAGGGAAATAACACACAAACATTTATATACTTATAATAAACAAGGAGATAACACAAACATTGATATGTTTATAAGGAACAGGGAGATAACACACAAACATTGATATGTTTATACAATGAGATAACACACAAACATTGATATGTTTATAAGGAACAGGGAGATAGCACACAAACATTGATATGTTTATACGGAAAAAAGGAGATAACACAAACATTGATATGTTTATACAGGGAGATAAGCCAAAAACATTGATATATTTATACAGAGAGATAACACACAAATATTGATATGTTTATAAGAAACAGGGAGATAACACAAACATTGATATGTTTATAAGAAACAGGGAGATAACACAAACATTGATATGTTTATAAGAAACAGGTAGATAGCACAAACATTGATATGTTTATAAGGAACAGGGAGATAACACAAACATTGATATGTTTATAAGAAACAGGGAGATAACACAAACATTGATATGTTTATAAGAAACAGGGAGATAACACAAACATTGATATGTTTATAAGAAACAGGTAGATAACACAAACATTGATATGTTTATAAGGAACAGGGAGATAACACAAACATTGATATGTTTATAAGAAACAGGGAGATAGCACACAAACGTTGACATGTTTATAAGGACCAGGGAGATAACACACGAACATTTATATGTTTATAAGAAACAGGGAGATAACACAAACATTGATATGTTTAAACAGGGAAATAACACACAAACGTTTATATACTTATAATAAACAGGGAGATAACACAAACATTGATATGTTTATAAGGAACAGGGAGATAACACAAACATTGATATGTTTATAAGGACCAAGGAGATAACACACAAACATTGATATGTTTATAAGGACCAAGGAGATAACACACAAACATTGATATGTTTATAAGTAACAGGGAGAAAACACAAACATTAATATGTTTATAAGAAACAGGGAGATAACTCACACATTGATATGTTTATAAGAAACAGACAGATAGAATACACATTGATATGTTAATAAGGAACAAGGAGATAACACACAAACATTGATATGTTTATAAGAAACAGGGAGATAACACAAACATTGATATGTTAATAAGAAACAAGGAGATAACACAAACATTGATATGTTTATAAGGAACAGCTGGGAGATAACACATACAGTGATATATTATACAAGGAGACAACACATAAACATTCATATGTTTATGAAAAACAGGGAGATAACACAAGAACATTGATATGTTTATATGGAACAGGGAGATAACACACAAACATTGATATGTTTATAAGAAACAGGGAGAAAACACAAACATTGATATGTTTATAAGAAACAAGGAGATAACACACAAACATTGATATGTTTATAAGAAACAAGGAGATAACACAAACATTGATATGTTTATAAGGAACAGGGAGATAACACAAACATTGATATGTTTATAAGAAACAGGGAGATAACACAAACATTGATATGTTTATACAGGGAAATAACACACAAACATTTATATACTTATAATAAACAGGGAGATAACACAAACATTGATATGTTTATAAGGAACAGGGAGATAACACAAACATTGATATGTTTATACAGGGAAATAACACACAAACATTTATATACTTATAATAAACAGGGAGATAACACAAACATTGATATGTTTATAAGAAACAGGGAGATAACACAAACATTGATATGTTTATACAGGGAAATAACACACACACATTTATATACTTATAATAAACAGGGAGATAACACAAACATTGATATGTTTATAAGGAACAGGGAGAAAACACACAAACATTGATATGTGTATAAGGAACAGGAAGATAACACAGACATTGGTATGTTTATAAGAAACAGGGAGAAAACACAAACATTGATACATGTATGTTTATAAGAAACAGGCAGATAACACAAACATTGATATGTTTATAAGAAACAGGAAGATAACACAAACATTGATATGTTTATAAGGAACAGGGAGATAACACAAACATTGATATGTTGATAAGGAACAGAGAGATAACACAAACATTGATATGTTTATACAGGGAGATAACCCAAAAACATTGATATGTTTATACAGAGAGATAACACACAAATGTTGATATGTTTATAAGAAACAGGGAGATAACACAAACATTGATATGTTTATAAGAAACAGGGAGATAACACAAACATTGATATGTTTATAAGAAACAGGTAGATAACACAAACATTGATATGTTTATAAGGAACAGGGAGATAACACAAACATTGATATGTTTATAAGAAACAGGGAGATAGCACACAAACATTGATATGTTTATAAGAAACAGGGAGATAACACACGAACATTTATATGTTTATAAGAAACAGGGAGATAACACAAACATTGATATGTTGATAAGAAACAGGGAGATAACACAAACATTGATATGTTTATACAGGGAAATAACACATAAACATTTATATACTTATAATAAACAGGGAGATAACACAAACATTGATATGTTTCTAAGGAACAGGGAGATAACACACAAACATTGATATGTGTATAAGGAACAGGAAGATAACACAGACATTGATATGTTTATAAGAAACAGGGAGAAAACACAAACATTGATACATGTATGTTTATAAGAAACAGGTAGATAACACAAACATTGATATGTTTATAAGAAACAGGAAGATAACACAAACATTGATATGTTTATACAGGGAAATAACACACTAACATTTATATACTTATAATAAACAGGGAGATAACACAAACATTGATATGTTCATAAGGAACAGGGAGATAACACACAAACATTGATATGTTTATACAATGAGATAACACACAAACATTGATATGTTTACACAGGGAAATAACACACAAACATTCATATACTTATAATAAACAAGGAGATAACACAAACATTGATATGTTTATAAGGAACAGGGAGATAGCACACAAACATTGATATGTTTATACAATGAGATAACACACAAACATTGATATGTTTATAAGGAACAGGGAGATAGCACACAAACATTGATATGTTTATACGGAAAAAAGGAGATAACACAAACATTGATATGTTTATACAGGGAGATAACCCAAAGACATTGATATGTTTATACAGAGAGATAACACACAAAAGTTGATATGTTTATAAGAAACAGGGAGATAACACAAACATTGATATGTTTATAAGAAACAGGGAGATAACACAAACATTGATATGTTTATAAGAAACAGGTAGATAACACAAACATTGATATGTTTATAAGGAACAGGGAGATAACACAAACATTGATATGCTTATAAGAAACAGGGAGATAGCACACAAACATTGATATGTTTATAAGAAACAGGGAGATAACACACGAACATTTATATGTTTATAAGAAACAGGGAGATAACACAAACATTGATATGTTTAAACAGGGAAATAACACACAAACATTTATATACTTATAATAAACAGGGAGATAACACAAACATTGATATGTTTATAAGGAACAGGGAGATAACACAAACATTGATATGTTTATAAGGACCAAGGAGATAACACACAAACATTGATATGTTTATAAGGACCAAGGAGATAACACACAAACATTGATATGTTTATAAGGAACAGGAAGATAACACACAAACATTGATATGTTTATAAGAAACAGGGAGAAAACACAAACATTAATATGTTTATAAGAAACAGGGAGATAACACAAACAGTGATATGTTTAAACAGGGAAATAACACATAAACATTTATATACTTATAATAAACAGGGAGATAACACAAACATTGATATGTTTATAAGGAACAGGGAGATAACACACAAACATTGATATGTTTATAAGGAACAGGGAGATAGCACACAAACATTGATATGTTTATAAGAAACAGGGAGATAACACAAACATTGATATGTTTATAAGAAACAGGGAGATGACACAAACATTGATATGTTTATAAGAAACAGGTAGATAACACAGACATTGATATGTTTATAAGAAACAGGGAGATAACACAAACATTGATATGTTTATAAGGAACAGGGAGATAACACAAACATTGATATGTTTATAAGGAACAGGGAGATGACACAAACATTGATATGTTTATAAGGAACAGGGAGATAACACACCAACATTGATATGTTTATACAATGAGATAACACACAAACATTGATATGTTTATAAGGAACAGGGAGATAACACACAAACATTGATATGTTTATATGAAACAGGGAGATAACACAAACATTGATATGTTTATAAGGAACAGGGAGATAACACACCAACATTGATATGTTGATACAATGAGATAACACACAAACATTGATATGTTTATAAGAAACAGGGAGATAACACACAAACATTGATATGTTTATAAGAAACAGGGAGATAACACAAACATTGATATGTTTATAAGAAACAGGTAGATAACACAAACATTGATATGTTGATAAGGAACAGGGAGATAACACAAACATTGATATGTTGATAAGAAACAGGGAGATAGCACACAAACATTGATATGTTTATAAGAAACAGGGAGATAACACAAACACTGATATGTATATACAGGGAGATAACACACAAACATTGATATGTTTATAAGAAACAGGGAGATAACACAAACATTGATATGTTTATACAATGAGATAACATACAAACATTGATATGTTTATAAGGAACAGGGAGTTAACACACAAACATTGATATGTTTATAAGGAAGAGGAAGATAACACACAAACATTGATATGCTTATAAGAAACAGGGAGATAACACAAACATTGATATGTTTAAACAGGGAAATAACACACAAACATTTATATATTTATAAGGAACAGGGAGATAACACAAACATTGATATGTTTATAAGGACCAGGGAGATAACACACAAACATTGATACAGGGAGATAACACAAACATTGATATTTTTATAAGGAACAGGGAGATAACACACAAACATTGATATGTTTATACAATGAGATAACACACAAACATTGATATGTTTATAAGGAACAGGGAGATAACACACAAACATTGATATGTTTATAAGGAACAGGAAGATAACACACAAACATTGATATGTTTATAAAAAACGGGGAGAAAACACAACCATTAATATGTTTATAAGAAACAGGGAGATAACACAAACATTGATATGTTTATACAGGGAAATAACACACAAACATTTATATACTTATAATAAACAGGGAGATAACACAAACATTGATATGTTTATAAGAAACAGGTAGATAACACAAACATTGATATGTTTATAAGGAACAGGGAGATAACACAAACATTGATATGTTTATAAGAAACAGGGAGATAACACAAACAATGATATGTTTATACAGGGAAATAGCACACAAACATTAATATTCTTATAATAAACAAGGAGATAACACAAACATTGATATGTGTATAAAGAACAGGGAGATTACACAAACATTGATATGTTTATACAGGGAGATAACACACAAACATTGACATGTTTATAAGAAACAGGGAGATAACACAAACATTGATATGTTGATAAGGAAAAGGGAGATTACACAGACATTGATATGTTTATACGAAACAGGGAGATGACCCGCTAACATTGATATGTTTATAAGAAACTTTCATAACAGTTAACTATAAAAAGAAGTACCAATGAAGTATTTTTGTGATACATATATATTTTATCAGGCTTAAACAAGTAAATATGATTCATAGTTATTTTTCACAGATACTTTCGATGACGACACAACCTTACTTATAAACTTGGTTGACCTCAAAGGTACATTCATCAGTATTTAAGTAGTATGTATCGTATAATATGTTTTTGTCTCGCCTTGACGGAGTCAAAAAGCGAGACACAGTTATGCTGTTTCCGGCAGCGGCGTCAACAATGTATAAGTTTGTAATTAGGTCTAGTTTATAATGAACCACAAGTGGTAGTGCAATAATATTTGGTATGCAGTTGTATAAGCATTGGCACATCTCATTTCCATGGGGATTTTTTATTCATGGTCTATTGACTTTGAAACTTTTGCTTAGTTTACATGTATTAGTTTGTAATTAGATCAGTTTAAGATGAACTGCTAATGTTAAGTCAATGATATTTGGTATGCAAATTTATTGGCATTTGCAAGTATCGTATCCATGACGATTATATAGCCCCACCCCCTAATCATGGTTCATTGACTTTGAAACTTTTACATAGTTTGCAAGTTAATGTTTGTGTTTAGGTTTGTTTAAAGGGAACGACTTATAATAAGTCAATGGTATTTGGTATGCAGTTGTATTAGCATTGGCACATCTCATTTCCATGGAGATTGTTTAACCTTGTACCTTCAGTCATGGTTCATCGACGAATATTTGCATGTTAACGTACATGTTAAAGTATTGCTGTTTTAATTTCAACATTTGCATTATCAAAATTACAAAAAGGCGAGACATATCTCTGTGATAACAGTTTATTTAAGGTTGATCTTCATGGTGTTGTAGTATTGTGTTCACCATTAGTGTGGGAGGTGGTGAGTTTGAACCCTGGACAGTTATACCAAAGACTTGAAAATTAATATGTGCTGCTTTTCCAAAATGAGGTAAATCAATACAGACTGTATGCAGTTTTCACATCTGCCATGAGGTCACTTCCTGTTTGCCGATAGTTTGAAATTAAACAACATTCATTGTACAATGAAAATTTCTTTCAACTTTTCTTTGCTTCTATGGAAGGGAATGATTTAATATTTGATGAACAGCTTGATAAGTTTGAGTTGTAGCGTGTTAGAAATTTTTGTTTCGGCTGTGCAGCTTCTTCCTGTTTTCCAGTAGTTTGAAATTTTTTCAACACTCATTGTACAAAGATAATTTTCATGAAAGTGTCTTGGCTCTAATGATTTTATGGAATGATCATTTATGCTTCAGTAAATATGTTACTCAATCAATTGCATGCAGCGACACAGGTCTATTTGTCTTGTTTGAAGTTATGGTCCCACAGCATAGGCTAGTGACATTTTTGAAAAGGGCTTTTAGTAAAGGACTAAGCAACAACCTAAAATATGGCAATATGACACATCATTACAATATAACACATCATAACAATATAACACACCATTACAATATAATGTATAACCATAAGAATATAACACACCATTACATTATAATGTATAACCATAAGAATATAACACACCATTACATTATAATGTATAACCATTACATTATAACACACCATTACATTATAATGTATAACCATTACAATATAACATACCATTACATTATAATGTATAACCATTACATTATAACACACCATTTCATTATAATGTATAACCATTACAATACAACACACCATTACAATATAATGTAAAACCATTACAATATAGCATACCATTACATTATAATGTATAACCATTACAATATAGCACACCATTACATTATAATGGATAACCATTACATTATAACACACCATTACAGTATAATGTATAACCATTACAATATAACACCATTACATTATAATGTATAACCATTACAATATAACACCATTACATTATAATGTATATTCATTACAATATAACACACCATTACATTATAATGTATAACCATTACAGTATAACACACCATTGCATTATAATGTATTACCATAACAATATGACACCATTACATTCTTATGTATAACCATTACAATAAAACACACCATTACATTATAATGTATAACCATTACAGTATAACATACCATTACATCATAATGTATAACCATTACAATATAACACACCATTACATTATAATGTATAACCATTACAATATAACACATCATTACATGTAATGTATAACCATTACAATAAAACACAACTTTACATTATAATGTATAACCAATACAATATAACAGACAATTACATTATAATGTATAACCATTATAATATAACACACCATTACATTACAATGTATAACCTTTACAATATAACACACCATAACATTATAATGTATAACCATTACAGTATAACACACCATTACATTATAATGTATAACCATTTCAATATAACACCATTACATTATAATGTATATTCATTACAATATAACGCACCATTACATTATAATGTATAACCATTACAGTATAACACACCATTACATTATAATGTATAATCATTACAATATAACACACCATTACATTATTCTTACTTTACTTTTCATAGTTTTAAATGAGTTTGAGCCCAATGGTCAGGGACCTTTCATTTCTGTGAGGGAACCTTTGAATTTTGGAAAACAAAGGTCCATGGCTTACAATCCGTTAAGTAAGGACTTATTTCAGGACCATTGAATTTCTTGAGGAGAGCCTTTCACTTGAAAATTCAAATTGTCGAGGAGTTAACATATTTTTATGCAAATTGTTAAACTTACTAATCTAAAGAATTTCAAGCTTCGATCCTGTAAGTACATCAAGTATGTTAAGTAGGCGGGGGTATCTGTGATCATTAGATCATTTTATTGTCGAGCCTGCAACTTTTGTTGCAGAAAGCACGACATAGGGATGGTGATCCGGCGGCGGTGTTAGCTAAAGTCTTTTAAGCTTAATTTTTCAGAAGGTAGAATACCTGGATCCTTCATACTTTGTATATAGATGCCTTACGTTATAAAGTTTTCATCTGTCATATGTCCATCGACCTTGACCTCATTTTCATGGTTCAGTGACCACTTGAAAAAAAGTAAAGATTTTTAGTATTCTTAATTTCTCTCTTCTTACTAGTAATAGGATAACTATATTTGGTATGTGTGTACCTTGCAAGGTCCTCATGCCCGTCAAACAGTTTTCTCTTGACTTCAACCTCATTTCATGGATCAGTGAACAAGGTTAAGTTTTGGTGGTCAAGTCCATATCTCAGATACTATAAGCAATATGTCTACTATACTTGGATTATGAAATGATTGTAAGGTGTACATGTCCAACTGGCAGGTGTCATCTGACCTTTACCTCATTTTCATGGTTCAGTGGTTATAGTTAAGTTTTTGTGTTTTGGTCTGTTTTTCTTGTACTGTATGCAATAAGTCTACTATATTTGTTGTATGGAATGAGTGTGAGGTGTACCTGTCCAACTGGCAGGTGTCATCTGCCTTTACCTCATTTTCATGGTGTTCTACTACTAATCTATCAGTGCTTCTAACTACCTCCCTTACTACTATCAAAGAACTTGTTATTAACTTTTGTAATAAAGCTTATGAAAATAATGGTATTAATTATTTTTGGAGTGTTAAAAATTCTTTAGAGGTTTTAGATAAAATACATGCTTTTGATGGTCCTTTCAATTCTGTTGACAGTTATGATTTTTCTACTCTCTATACTACACTTCCACACAATCTTATCAAGAAAAGGTTTTCATATTTAATTAAATGGTCTTTTGAAAAATCTCATTACAAATTTATTTGCTGTAACTCGTTTAAAGCCTTTTTCTGTAACGAAAAAGGAAAGTATGCTAGATACACTTACTGGAATATATGTACGTTTCGGCGATAGAGTGGATCGACAAGTATTAGGTATTCCTATGGGCACTAACTGCGCCCCTTTAATAGCAGATTTATTCCTGTATTGCTATGAATCTCAGTTTATGACCAAACTCAGTAAAGACACGTCATTGTTACATTTGGTTGATACATTCAACAATACCTTCCGTTATCTAGATGATATTTTTTCGTTAAATAATCCAGAGTTCTCTAAATATACTACCGAAATTTACCCAATAGAACTTACTTTAACTAATTCTAACATAAACAGCAGTAGTTGTCCTTTTCTGGATTTGGACATTTCAATCTCTAAAGGAAAACTCCATACGAAAATTTACGACAAAAGAGACGATTTTTCATTCCCTATTGTTAATTTTCCTTTTTTAGACGGCGATGTTCTTTTGGCTCCATCATACGGTGTATATATATCCCAACTCGTTCGTTATGCCCGTGTGTGTAGTGATGTCATAGATTTTAACGAACGTAATCAATGCATCACTGGTAAATTATTAAATCAAGGATTTCGTTACCATAAATTACGTAAAACATTTGCTAAGTTCTTTCATAGATACAAAGATTTGATTAGTTAATTTGGCTGTACTTGTAGAAAACTGATTAAAAACGGTATTTCACATCCTAAATTTTACGGTAATATTGTACTTAAAGCGCGGAAATCACTATGTGATCCGTGTAAACTCATCGAACCTTTAAACAAACTTATTAGTAAAGGTGATCTTACCAATGTTGTAATTAGATCTTTGAATATAGTTTACATTGGCACTATTATCGATTTTGTCATCAGCAAATTAAAACATAACTAAATTTGTATTTTTTTCAAGTGGGATGTATAAAGACACACCCACGTTCGTTTAGATCTTTAAAGAGGTTAAACTCCTAACTATACTACTGTCTGTCGATACATTTATTTTTGGCATTGCACTAGTCATGTCTTCTTTGTCTGTCCATGACGTTAAAATACTTAATCCCTGGGATGTGTTTTAGTTGATTTTAGTATCAGATGTATGATTTTTTATTATTAATTGTTTTGGCTTTTAACTAGCTGTCAGTAACTGCGAGTACTCTCAAATCGTACTTTCTTGTTTATTTGACCTGTTGATACTAATTGTATAGCTTTTTTGTTATTTAATGTTATTCAGGGTTATATCTGGTCTATATACCAGCTTTGATAAGTGTTTGGTATAACTATAAATTTTCACTTCGTATTATGAACATCAAAATTATTTATTTTGTAAAAATATTTCCTTTCTCTATTGGTACTGTACACGTATACCTAACAACAAAATTATTTTCATTTACCTGTGTTTAAGGTAATTGCAAATGGCTGATATTTTTGTTTGAGCATATTGTTTTTCTTTAATTGTTTAACATTTCTTACCGATATAACATGTTACTTTTATTATTCTTCCCTTAGTTTATTTATTTTGTATTTACATTGTGTCATAGGTCAAATTTATTTGTTCAGTGTATGTTCAATGGTGTTAATATGTCCTTTGATTGAGTTAAGCTATTTCAGTTGATATTTTATAGTGTGTCTTTCTATGTTGTGATGTAACACTATTGTTTCAGAAAAAAGGGTGAAGGTTTGGTACCATTAAAACGTTTAAACCCGCTGCATTTTTTTGCACCTGTCCTAAGTCAGGAATCTGATGTTCGGTAGTTGTTTGTTGATGTGGTTCATAAGTGTTTCTCGTTTCTCGTTTTTATATAGATTAGACCGTTGGTTTTCCCGTTTGAATGGTTTTACACTAGTATTTTTTTTTGGGACCCTTTATAGCCTACTGTTTGGTGTGAGCCAAGGCTCCGTGTTGAAGACCGTACTGTGACCTATAATGGTTTACTTTTATAAATTTTGACTTGGATGGAGAGTTGTCTCATTGGCACTCATACCACATCTTCTTATATCTATTCATTGGTTAAAGTTAAGTTTTTGTGTTTTGGTCTGTTTCTCTTATACTGTATAAAATAAATCAACTATATTTGGTGTATGAAAATATTTTACGATGTACATGTCAGTCTGGCATGTTTAATTTGACCTTGACCTGATTTTCACGGTTCATTGCTTAGTGTTAAAATTTGGTGTTTTGGTCTATTTTTGTTCAAAAACAATAGGTCAACTATATTTGGTGTATGGAATGTTTATAAGGTGTTTATGTCTGTCTGTCAGGTTTCATATGACCATAACCCCTTTTACATGGCTCATTAGTCAATGTTAAGTTTTAATGCTGAACTTTGTTTCTTAGAAAATATAAGCAATAGGTCAACTATATTTGGTGTATGGAATGATTGTAAGGCGTATCTGTCTGTCTGGCAGGGTTCATATGATCTTGACCTTATTTTCATGGTTCATAGGTCAATGTTAGTTTTTTTCATTCTTCACTGCCATCTTTAATCACAATAATCAATATCAATGGTTTATCACTAAGTTATTTCACTCTTAACCACAGTTATCCAGCATATCTTCATATAGCGGATAATAACCTATACAATTAGTAGTATGAAGACACTATGATAGTTGTCTTCAGCAGGCCTGGCAGCAACTTTAGCATTCATACAGGAATCAGCATCAGCGACATTATCCCATAATTTACAGCTTAAAATTTATAATGTATGTCTGATAGATAGATAGTTTAGATGATAGCATTTACTTTCAACATAACTTCAATTAGAAATACATGTACATGACAGGCGAGACATTTCTGTGTGTCCACTCTTGTTGTATAAAAATAAGGAGGTGTGGTATGATTAACAATGATACCAATATTCCTAGACCATAGGACAAATATATAAACAATTACAGGCTGTCCAACAGCTTTCAACAATGAGCAAAACCCATACCATATGATAATAAGGAGGTTTGGTATGATTAACAATGATACCATTATTCCTAAACCATAGGACACAGTTAAAAACAGTTACAGGTAGTCCAACAGCCTTCAACAATGAGCAAAATCCATACCATATGATAATAAGGAGGTGTGGTATGATTTACAATGATACCATTATGTTTAGACCAAAGGACAAAGATATAAACAATACCAGGTCGTCCAACTACCTTCAACAATGAGCAAAACCTATACCATATAATAATTAGGAGATGTGGTATGATTAACAATGATACAATTATTCCTAGACCAAAGGACAAAGATATAAACAGTTACAGGTTGTCCAACAGCCTTCAACAATGAGCAAAACCTATACCATATGATAATAAGGAGATGTGGTATGATTAACAATGATACAATTATTCGTAGACCATAGGACACAGTTATAAACAATTACAGGTCGTTCAACAGCCTACAATAATGAGCAAAATCCATGCTATATAATCATCTATAAATAGCCTTGGTATGATAAAATTTGAAACATTTCAAAAGAAAAAATCCACAGCCGAAAACAACAATGAAGGAAAAATAAATATGGTACACAACTTCTAACTACATCCACTACTTTATAGGTCCTGACTGTGGACAGGCACATAAAGAATAAAAAAAAACAATTGAATTTAATTTGACAGTTCTAGTTGATTATGGACAGTGTTTTAAGAAACTGTTACTTGATATTTGAAATTGTTTTTATGTGTGTCTTAAAACTGGTAAAAAAAAACTTTTGAAATTCTTAGGTCTGGGAAAGTGCAAAAGATGTTCTGGTGTTCGATGGAAAGAGTCACATCCTGCTTGTAGAATACATTTGTACCTCATTTAGGTATGTGATCAGATCTTAAAGGTTTTTAGTTCAGTTCATTAACCTCAAATAGTGCAGAAAAGTTGAGATAAACGACTGTTTCAATGCTATTATTATTTGAATGAAATTAGTATCTAAAAATATAAGGTCAGTATTTTACATCGAATAATGATCATGTATTTTTAACTGGCAGTAACTATTATACATGTTCCTCAATGATAACTCAACAGTATATATTGAATATAACTTTTCTTTTCTATTTTTAGGATATAATGGAGGATTGGAATGAGGTAAGATTTACTTAATAGTCTCCTTGTCATGTGTGGTTTTGTTCCCCATTATTGTACAATTAGATACAAGTATGTGATAATTTCAGATAAAAATTAGTAGAATACTAGGTGAACTACAAAACTACTTATTCCAAGAACACAGAACAAACAAAAAATACAAAACTGGGACAAAGCAAGGTGCAATCAAAACATTTGACAAACTAAGGTGTTGCTAATAACTAATATCAGAGATCGTCTTAATTGTGTTATCCATCTAGGAATTACAGGGTTGACACTTAATCTTCTTATCTTGATTGTCTTTATCTTCTACTCATTACACTGGTGACACTTGATTGTCTTAACTTCTACTCATTACATGGGTGACGATTGTCTTATCTTCTACTCGTTACACAGGTAACACTTAATTGTCTTATGTTCTACTCATAACACGGGTGACACTTGATTGTCTTATCTTCTACTCATATCACGGGTGACACTTGCTTGTCCTATCTTCTACTCATTACGAGGGTGACACTTGATCGTCTTATCTTCTACTCATTACACGGGTGACACTTGATAATCTTATCTTCTACTCATTACAGGGGTGACACTTAATCGTCTTATCTTCTACTCATTACACGGGTGACACTTGATCGTCTTATCTTCTACTAATAACACGGGTGACACTTACTTGTCTTATCTTCTACTCATAACACGGGTGACACTCACTTGTCTTATCTTCTACTCATTACACGGATGACACTTGGTCGTCTTACCCTTCTACTCATTACATGGGTGACACTAAATTGTCTTATCTTCATATCGTTACGAAGATGACACTTGATCGTCTTATCTTCTACTCATTACATGGGTGACACTAAATTGTTTTATCTTCTACTCATAACACGGGTGACGCTTGATCGTCTTATCTTCTACTCATAACACGGGTGACACTTATTTGTCTTATCTTCTACTCATTACACGGGTGACACTTGATCGTCTTATCTTCTACTCATAACACTGGTGACAATCCATGATTCTATTTTTTAAAGGGTAACAATTTTTGTTTATCTTGATAATAGAAGATGAATATATTCCAACAATTACATGCTATTTAAGGAATTCCCCTCTGTCTGAATGTTATATGAAGTAAGGATACTACTGATTTATGTAGTCATTGCGCAGGGGTTCAAATTAGCGGTGGTCCGAGGTCTGTGACCTATCAGATTTACGGTCACTCTTCCAATTTGGTTATTGGCTGCACCCGATGGACTTTCGATTTTCAAGTTTTAGAAAATATTTATATTGAATTTCTGTATAAACACTTTGTTATAACTTGTAAATTGATATGGTAATGAGTCACGATAAATTAGCTTTGTGATTAAATTTATTTTTAACTTAGTAATCTACTTCCAGGTTTATTAATAGTACAGCGTGACAGATGACAATTTCTATGGGTGCTTTCGTCGAGGTTCGGGTTCGTCATATTAACGCATGTGGTTGTCAACGTTGCAAAATCCATGATTTTGTTTCGCTTTGGCATCACGTCTTCTAAGAAAAAAACGGGCGAGGCAGACGAAATTCTGACTACTTTGGGTGTACCTAAACTAAAGAAGTCCGACCAAGAAGCAATGAGAATTTAAACAAGGATAAAAGATATGATCGCGAGAAACGTAAGCGAAATTCCAGTCTCATTGGCAGAAAGTTCGCCCTTGGTTCAAATTTGGAGAAGATTCTTGAACCATAACCTGTAAATATTGGATAAAATACCCAACCCACTCTGATAGGCATAGTGCTTTAGTGAGAGGGACACAAAATCTTAAAATTGATCCAATCAAAAGTCAATGTTTGGACCTTTCATCCTAAGGTGTGGACCTTCCACTTTACTGTTGTAATGGTCCAGGAGTTTTCAGGGAAAAATATTGATTTGAACCACTGAATCATTGTTATACAGATGAATACATAATTATTACCTGATTTAACAGTAAAGACATTCATTACAATCTATTAAATGTAATTTCTATGTTTTACTTACAGAAACTTATTGCAGCTGCTCAGACTGGAGATTTAGAAGACTTAAGATTATGTCTACAGAATGATGCAGAGATTGATTATCAAGGTGTAAGTAAAATAGCCACATTCAAAACTACCTTATTTTTATACTTCATAGAAAAATAATTTTAAGATACGTCGTCTTATGGTACATGTACAATAAAAGACACAAAACTACAATTTACTTAAAAATAAAGCACAGTAAAACAGTGTAAAACTACAAGTTACTTCAAAATATTTATTAATGTACATAAATACTATAAAACACACAACTGGAAGTTACTTCAAAATACAGGATATTGTACATAAACACACGACAACAATTTACTTTAGAACATAACAGATTGTACATAAGTAGTTAAAAACACACGACAAGAATTTACTTCAGAACAAAACAGATTGTACATAAGCAGTATAAAACACACAACTACAAGTTACTTCAGAACATAACAATAAAAACAGCTTGTACACCAGAAGTATAAACCATACAAAAAAAAGTTACTTCAAATCATAACAGATTGTACATTAACAGAATAAAATACACAACTTTAAGTTACTTCAGGACATAACAGATTGTACACCAGCAGTATAAAACACACAACTGCAAGTTACTTCAGAACATAACAGATTGTACATTAGCAGTATAAAGCACACAGCTTTAAGTTACTTCAGAACATAACAGATTGTACACCAGCAGTATAAAACACACAACTGCAAGTTACTTCAGAATATAACAGATTGTACATCAGCAGTATAAAACACACAACCACAAGTTACTTCAAAACATAACAGATTGTACATAAATAGAATAAAACACACAACTTTAAGTTACTTCAGGACATAACAGATTGTACACCAGCAGTATAAAACACACAACTGCAAGTTACTTCAGAACATAACAGATTGTACATCAGCAGTATAAAACACACAACAGCAAGTTACTTCAGAACATAACAGATTGTACATCAGCAGTATAAAGCACACAACTTTAAGTTACTTCAGAATATAACAGATTGTACATTAGCAGAATAAAACACAAAACTTTAAGTTACTTCAAAACATAACAGATTGTACATTAGCAGTAAAAAACACAAACTACAAGTTACTTCAGAACATAACAGATTATACATAAACAGTATAAAACACACAACTACAAATTACTTCAGAACATAACAGATTGTACATTAGCAGTATAAAACACGCAACTACAAGTTACTTCAGAACATAACAGATTGTACATGAACAGTATAAAACACACAACTACAAATTACTTAAGAACATAACAGATTGTACATAAGCAGTATAAAACACGCAACTACAAGTTACTTCAGAACATAACAGATTGTACATTAGCAGAATAAAATACACAACTACAAGTAACTTCAGAACACAGCATATTGTACATAAGCAGTATAAAACACAAACTGCAAGTTTCTTCAGAACATAACAGATTGTACATAAGCAGTATAAAACACACAACTACAATTTTTACTTCAGAGCATAATGTATGTTATCTCTTCACTCTCTGATCACATTCCTTCATCTTATTGAAAATTATATTGTTAATAAGACAGGTTTAATGGACAACAAATATTTGTCAGAATTATATTAAAGTGGGGTCTCATTTTGTTTGTCTCCTCGTACCTAATCAGAAAATGTAACTATTTTTCCTATTTCTTTGAAAAAGTTACTTTTTAAAAAATTGATCATTATTCTGAATCATGTTAATCAGACAGATTTAATCATTATATCAACAAATACTTGCTAGAATTATATAAAGTGAGATGTCATTTTACAAAGAGATTTAATCATTATATCAACAAATACTTGTTAGGATTATATAAAGTGAGATGTCATTTTACTCAGAGATTTAATCATTATATCAACAAATACTTGTTAGTTTTACTAACAGAGTTGTAATGAATCCATTGATGTAAATATTTTATTGATTTCTTACAAACATTTTTTTTAACATGACAGTTCTGATGGAAGTTTTGACATTTCACAACAAAACATGGTGTTTATTTGTTGTTTATGTACAATATAAATACAAGTGTGACTTGTCATTTTATTCATTTTGGTCCACTGATTCATGTGATATATATTTTGTTTATATTCATTACACAACATTGTTTGGTTTATCAGACCAATTTTGATGTCAGTTGTACTATTCCAGGATGGTGGAATGACAGCACTAATGTGGGCTGCCGAGGAAGGACACCTGGAGATTACTCGATCACTCCTAGACAGCCGGTGTAACACAGATATCACAGATGTATGTTAATTCTTCACTCTGATCACATTCCTTAATCAACACAAAATTATGTTGTTAATTAGACAGGTTTAATGGACAATAAATATTTGTCAGAATTATATAAAGTGGACTCTCATTTTGTTTGTCTTCTCAACTAAATTAGGAAGTGTAACTTTTTTCATATTTCTTTGAAAAAGTTACTTTTTAAAAAAAATGATCATTATTCTGAATCATGTTAATCAGACAGATTTAATCATTATATCAACAAATACTTGTTAGAATTATATAAAGTGAGATGTCATTTTACTCAGAGATTTAATCATTATATCAACAAATACTTGTTAGGATTATATAAAGTGAGATGTCATTTTACTCAGAGATTAAATCATAATATCAACAAATACTTGTTAGGATTATGTAAAGTGAGATGTCATTTTACTCAGAGATTTAATCATAATATCAACAAATACTTGTTAGGATTATATAGAGTGAGATGTCATTTTACTCAGAGATTTAATCATAATATAAACAAATACTTGTTAGGATTATATAGAGTGAGATGTCATTTTACTCAGAGATTTAATCATTATATCAACAAATACTTGTTAGGATTGTATAAAGTGAGATGTCATTTTACTCAGAGATTTAATCATAATATCAACAAATACTTGTTAGGATTATAGAGTGAGATGTCATTTTACGCAGAGATTTAATCATAATATCAACAAATACTTGTTAGGATTATATAGAGTGAGATGTCATTTTACTCAAGATTTAATCATTATATCAACAAATACTTGCTAGAATTATATACAGTGAGATGTCATTTTACTCAGAGAGTTGTAACGAATACATTGATGTAAATATGTTTCTCATTTCTTAAAATTGTTTTTACATGACAGTTCTGATGGAAGTTTGTACATCTCACAAAAAACATGTTGTTTATTTGTTGTTTATGTACAATATAAATACAAGTGTGGCTGGTCATTTTATTCAGTTTTGATCACTGATTCATGTGATATATATTTTGTTTATATTTATTACTCAACGTTGTCCAATTTATCAGACAAGTTTTGATGTGAGTTGTATTATTTCAGGAGGGTGGATGGATGGCATTGATATGGGCTGCCAGGGAAGGACATCTGGAGACTACTCGATTACTCCTGGACAGCCGGTGTAACACAGATATCACAGATATAGTATGTTATCACTTCACTCTGATCACATTCCTAAATCAACACAAAACTATGTTGTTAATTAGACAGGTTTAATGGACAACAAATATTTGTCAGAATTATATAAAGTGGGGTCTCATTTTGTTTGTCTCCTCGTACTAAATCAGGAAATGCAACTTTTTTTCATATTTCTTTGAAAAGGTTACTTTTTAAAAAAATTGATCATTATTCTGAATCATGTTAATCAGACAGATTAAATTATTATATCAACAAATACTTGTTAGAATTATATCAAGTGATATGTCATTTTACTCTGAGAGTTGTTATGAATCCATTGATGTTAAAATTTTAATCATTTCTTCCAAAAAATATTTTTTTTAACATGACAGTTCTGATGGAAGTTCTGACATCTAAAAAAAACATGTTGTTTATTTGTTGTTTATGTACAATATAAATACAAGTGTGACTGGTCATTTTATTCAGTTTTAACCACTGATTCATGTGATATATATTTTGTTTATATTTATTACACAGTATTGTCCAGTTTATCAGACAAGTCTTGATGTCAGTTTTAGGATATGTTGTATATTATTGATATTAATTACAAAGTATTGTCCATAATAATTACATGTTATTTGGTTATATTATAGATCAATGGATACACAGCTTTACATTATGCTGCTGAGTGGGGACATCTACAGATCACAAGATGTCTGGTAGAACAAGGAGGTATCAGTCCCTTGGTTACAACACTTGAGGTAATATTTTATAGTATATACCCAGTGTTCAACTATAAAGTGATGAATCACTAAAATGATGTATGGTTGGTCAAATGGATTCTTTTTTAAGGGCTATAGTTAAAAGTCATATGATCCTTTAAATTGAACTTTTAAGATATGAAAATGTTTTAAAGACTTGAATGGCTAAATTTTACTATAAAACACATGAACATAGACTATCGCACAAGTTTGCTGTAAAACAAACAAACAAATTGTCAAACAAAACTTACGCCAGTCGGTTGTCATGACAATTATTACAAAGTTATTAAATGGTATCAAAATATTCTAAGCAATGCATTGACATACGTTCATCATGATTTTATATTTAAACAGATGCAAGGTGGGCAATGACAGATAATCTTTATGTTGGGTGAAACAT
Organism: Mytilus californianus; assembly: GCF_021869535.1. Classification (NCBI taxonomy): domain Eukaryota; kingdom Metazoa; phylum Mollusca; class Bivalvia; order Mytilida; family Mytilidae; genus Mytilus; species Mytilus californianus. The sequence continues at coordinate 7,640,141 of NW_026262670.1, forward strand.
ATTTTATAAACAGAAATAAACACTACTAGACAATATTTATATGGTTTCAATAAGGGGAAAATAAAAATTGCTTAATCATTTCATATTGTTGGCAGTTTGAAAATATCTAATGCAATAATTTGAAAGAGATGATCCTATGGAGACTGCAAATTTCTTCAAACTGTCTAGTGGCAGAGATAAATGTCATCTTGTCATAATTTATTTATTTCCTTATTTGAACAATACCAGTGATAACACTAAAAACTATGAGATGCTGTAAAATAAAAATATACAGATATAGAAGGGTAAAGATGGGGTATACAAATATAGGAGGGTGTGGATAAGGTATACAGGTATAGGAGGGTGTGAATGTGGTATACAGATATAGGAGTGTGGAGAGGTGGTATACAGATATAGGGGGGGGGGTGTGAATGGGGTATACAGATATAGGAGGATGTGGATGGGGTATACAGATATAGGAGGGTGTGGATGGGGTATACAGGTATAAGAGGGTGTAAAGGTGGTATACAGATATAGGAGGGTGTGAATGGGGTATATAGATATAGGAGGGTGTGGATGGGGTATACAGATATAGGAGGGTGTGGACAGGGTATACAGATATAGGAGGGTGTGGACAGGGTATACAGATATAGTAGGGTGTGGATGGGGTATACAGATAAAGGAGGATGTGGATGGGGTATACAGATATAGGAGGGTGTGGATGGGTTATACAGATATAGGATGGTTTGGATGGGGTATACAAATACAGGAGGGTGTGGATGGGGTAGACAGATATAGGAGAGTGTGGATGGGATATACATATATAGGAGGATGTGGATGGGGTATACATATATAGGAGGATGTGGATGGGGTAAAAAGATATAGGAGGGTGTTGATAGAGTATACAGATATAGGAGGGTGTGTAGGAGGTATGCAGATATAGGAGGGTGTAGAGGTGGTATACTGATATAGGAGGGTATGAATGGGTTATACAGATGTAGGAGGATATAGATGGGGTATACAAATATAGAAGGGTGTGGATAGGGTATACAGGTATAGGAGGGTGTGGATGGTGTATACAGATATAGGAGGGTGTAGAAGTGGTTAACAGATATGGGAGGGTGTGAATGCGGAAAATAGATATAGAAAGGTGTGAATGGGGTACAAAGATATAGGAGGGTGTGGATTGGTTATACACATATAGGAGGATGTGGACGGGATATACAGATATAGGACGTGGAGGGGGTATACAGTTATAGGAAGGTGTGGATGGGGTATACAGATATTGGAGGGTGTGGACAGGGTATACAGATATAGTAGGGTGTGGATTGGGTATACAGATATAGGAGGATGTGGATGGGGTATACAGATATAGGAGGCTGTCGATGGGATATACAGGCATAGGAGTGTGTTTAAAGGATCCCTGTTTATACAGATATAGGAGGGTGTATACAGTTAGGTCAATACGCCTAATGCGCCTCAAATTTAGAAACACAACAGATATAGGAGAGTGGGGTGTGATTATACAGATATAAGAGGGTGTGGTTGGGGTATACAGATATAGGAGGGTATGGATTGGGTATACAGATATAGGAGGGTGTGGAAGGGGAACACAGATATAGGAGGTGTGGATGGGGTATACAGATATAAGGAGGGTGTGGACGGGGTATACAGATATAGGAGGGTGTGGATGGGGTATACATGCAGATATGGGAGGGCGTGAATGGGGCATGCAGATACAGGAGGGTGTGGGTTGAATATACAGATATAGAAGGTTGTGGAAAGGCTATATAGATATAGGAAAGTGTGGATGGGGGATACAGATATAGGAGGGTGTGGATGGGGTTTACAGATATAGGAGGTTGTTGAAAGGGTATATAGATATAGGAGGGTGTGGATGGAGTATACAGATATAGGAGGGTGTGGTTGGGGTATACAGATATAGGAGGGTATGAATAGGGTATACAGATATAAGAGGGTGTGGAAGGGGTAAGCAGATTAGAAAATCATGAATGAAAAAAAAACATTAGAAATGGAGAGAAATGGGCAAAAAAAAATAATGAATAGAAAATAATTTGGTGCAAAAATATAAAAAATAGAGAATAATGGGGTGTTAATATATAAAGAACTTTGAATAATGTGTCCAAAAAATAAACACAAGAAGTTAAAAATGTAGACCTCTCGGAAATCCCACACCCTCGTGTAGACATAAGGATGTAATCTTCAAACTGCAAAGAAATTACAAAGATCAAATGCTGACAAATGGAGCTTTTATTCATATGCTTTAAAAGAAAGAGCTGAAAGCCAATTTATAGAATTCAGAAAATTGTTAAAAATAATCTGAATGTTGTCTCATGAGTTATATTTAATGAACAAAAATCAAAAATGATATGGTTAGCATCTGTAAAGTTAAAATAAAACACCACTTAGCTGCTACTGGTCTTACTTATTGTAAGATCTGTGTTAAAAAGTCTTCTTTGTAGTTAACAGATGAAAGCAATATAAAGATTTATCTGTATTTCAGGGTCAGACTCCTTACGATCTAGCAGCAGATCAACAGTATAAGGAAGTGATGGAATACTTACAGGTATATATAGTGTTGAATTACAAATACTTTCACTTAGAATGAAATAAGTAGAAAATAAGTTACAAAATATAAAGAAATATAAAACTAAAAAATCAAAGGCTGCAAAACCAAGATACTTCAGAAGAGAAATCTTAAAAAAATAAACATTCTTTAAGTCTTGAACACACAAATTAAAATTCTAATGCAATTTATTTATCATCACGATTTTGATTGGACAACATCATATATTTGAGGCGCTAAATTCCACTTTTTACCGGCCTTTAACTAAGCTGACATTTTTCAATTGAGGAATTTATTGTTGTGTGATTTTTTTCAATAATCAACAAGGTTAGCAGATGTCTTCTATTTCATTCAAGAGTGAACGAGACGAGAGCAAGTTTTTGGAATTTCAATTGATGAGATTCTTACACTGACAGTATGTCGATATTTAAGTGCATTGTTAATTTTATATGGAATGCATAAAAATGGAGATAACTGTATTGTATTTTTAGCTTGGCCTACATACAACTTTGCCCTCCTTTAGCAAATATCCTTTCACCTTGTAAACTTCTGTATCACTAGTCTTTTAACACTCAAATTGTGAGTTTGATCCCCCTCACATGGCAGGTCCTTGGACTTCTAAAATTCACGCAAGTAATCAGTTTTCCACACTTTTTTTGTCATGCTTGAAGATATTGATTTGATATTTGGTATATAGTTAAACCATGACAAATTACAGATCTAGTTTGGATTTTGTTCCGGTCTGATGATTTTGTGCAGAGTTATGGTCCTTTGGCATAGAAAATTCAGGCAAGTAATCAGGTTTTTCGCATTTTTTTTTTATCTTGCTTAGATATATTGATTGATATTTGGATTATAGTTTTACCATGACAAATTACAGATCTAGTTTAGATTTTGTTCCTGTCTGATGATTTTGTGCAGAGTTTTGGTTCTTGGGCTTAGAAAATTCATGCAAATAATCATATCTCCAAAGTTTTTTTATTATGCTTGAAGGTATTGATTTGATATTGGTATATAGTTTTACCATGACAAGTTACAGATCAAGATCGAATTTTGTCTGTTTCGGATTATTAGTATGCAGTTTTATGATCCTTGGACTTACAAAAATTTGCGCAAATAATCAGTTTTCCACACTTTTTTCTGTCATGCTTGAATATATTGATTTGATATTTGTTATATAGTTTACAACATGACAAGTTATAGATCAAGTTAGCATTTTGTTCCAGTACAATGAATTTTTAACCGGCAATACTCTCAAAATGCTTGTTTTCATTTTTGTGTCTCATCTCAAAAACTTAAGAGATAGTTAAAAACTGTTTTCAGCAAAAAGGATCAGCAATACACCATTTACAAAATATGTCAATATGACCAAAAACAATGGACCGTAGGAGTTATTGACCTTAAATGACAATTGTTTACTAATTTTATTGCTTTTGTCAATTAATTTGAAAACTATAATAGAGAAGTATAAACTGTAAACAGCAAAAAAAATCAGAAATGCAAGATCTATACAACCTAAACAATTGGATGACTTCCTAAGGAGTTATAGCCTTAAAAGACAAAACATGGCTGTCATAGCTAAAAATAGAACATAAGGGTAAAATGCATTATTGTCTTATATCTTGAAATAGATTGAAAACGAGCAAAATGCTCTGATTGTCAATATCTACCTACCTCCTATTTTCATCAAATAATCTTGTTGCATAGCATCCAACAGTGGGCTTGTGAGGTGCGTTTGATTCCAATCTTGATTGACCTGCCGTATGTCGTGGTTCTCTCAGCGCACTCAGGCTCCCTCCACTAATGAAAACTGACTGCCACAATAAAGCCAGTAGTGCTAATAGTAGTGTTTAACACCATCAATCAATCATTAAATTTTAGTGTTGGCAAAATTGCCCAGGTGAGCGATACAAGTTCGTTTGAGCCTCTTGTTTATTTTTTCGTTTCCGCTTTTTGTCGAGCCTGCGACTTTTGTCGCATAAGCGAGACATAGCGATCCTATATTACGTCGGCGTCGTCTCTCTTAAACTATCCTGGATTTGTAACAAACTTGGACAGAAGCTTGTTTATGATTAAAAGCTAGTATCTAGAAGAAAATTTTGTAAAAATTTATTTCCTGTTTTTCCGTATATAACTTATAAATGGACTTAGTTTTTCTTCCAGTTAACGTTACATACAGTCTAATTAAGTTAAAACATAAATTAGATTTATAAACCATTCTGGATTTTTACCAAACTTGGACAGAGGCTTCTCACAATCAAAAGATAGTATCAATAGGAAAATTTTTAATAATTTTTTCCCAATTTTTGTTGAGCCTGTGACTAGCAGCAAAAGTAGGCGAGACACTAGATTCCGCGGAACCCTTACGAATTTTAATCACTGAGTGACCCACTCTCTTTTGTCAATCATGAGAAAACAGCCATGATTTTAATATGAGAAATTAGATGGGTTTTTAAAAGCTGTGCATCAAACATGTGTACAATGTACATGCACACGTTCTGAAAAGCGTGCAAAAAAAAAAATCCCTACCTCCCTGCCTGAATTTATTTGCCTTGGCAACAGGAAACAGACATATATTTTTTTTTGGCCTTACATATTCTCCTAGGATCCAATGTATTCTATGATCTTTATGATTTCATGAGTAGATCAAATCAACATTGCAAAAATTATTTATTGACCTTACAAATTACAAGAATGTTTAAAACTGTTTAACACACTGTTAAAAATATTTCATTCAAAAAGAATCTTTGGACCCTTACAAATGTAAGGTAGCTTGAGTGTCTAAATGTTTGACGATGACTCGGGTGTCTAAATGTTCTATGATAGATTTTTCTTAAACTTTTGTAAAAGACTTCTGGGTTAATATACTTTTAAATTTCAGACCTTGTTTTTTGTATATAATACATTGATCAATGAAATCACAGTTAGTTTATATGGGTTATATAGGGCTTATCAAATGCTGTATTATCATCGGCCCTTGATTTGAAAAGGATTTTTTCAGAAATTTTGAATACACTTAACGACACTTAATGTTTAAATAGTTTAATCTTAAAACTGCAAGTATTAGATGTTTCTGTTGTATAATGAATGATGCTTGGTAAAACATTTTTAAATTAAAAAAGTATTTTGCAACATGTCCAGAATGGATGCTCAGAAAAAGACACCCAATCTACCTTAATTATGTGAATTCAATGTTTGTCAACATATGATAGATTGGAATGCTCAGTAAAGTTTACAGCTAAACATCTGATAAAGAATTTTTTAAACTTCTGATTTTATAATCATGGGATGTAATTCTAATATACGGGCCACTGCAAGCCATTTATTAACAGTATTAAAGTGGAATTTTTTGTTAATTGCAATCAATAAAGAGATCAAGCTGTAGACTTGTTTTTTTTTCAGAATTTTTTTTTTCTTCAGAAAATTGAATATGTCAGTCGAAGAAAAAAAAACTGGAAGACATTTGTTTGTATTTAATTTATTTTTGGTTGTTTTTGTACTTTTTGACTAATCAGATTTTCATTTTCATTCAAGTTGTGTTGTTTTATAAGAATAGAATGAATTATAAAGTTGATAAACAAAAAATAGATATTCAGTTTATTATCATTTAAATTCTTGAAAATTGTTTGTGCTTATTTGTTTAATTTTGATTTTCAACATTTGGGTTTATATCAAGCATTTTGTGAATTTTAGTTACAATGTACATACTTTTATGGTAGTTTCATTTTACTAAGGAAGACATTCCTATATATTTCCAAACTCCAAGGCAATTTTCTAAATACACTAATACCTTGTTAGATTTTCAGTACTTTTACTCTTCAAAACTTCTTAAAAATCGGATTTTTTCCCCTGAAATGAAAACTTTGAAAAAACGTATAACCATTTCTGTTTGTAAACAAGATGGGCCTTGTCTATGTTACTGCAAATATATTAAGGTGACTTTTGGTATTTATTTGAATTTAGATGATTAACAAATAAAGTTAGAATTTTGTTTTATTTGATAAGATTGTGAAACTTGTACAAATTGTGTTGTTTGCTATTGGCATGGGCATTCACATTTAACAAAAGAATAGTTTTTCTCTTGAAAATAAATATGATTAATTTTTTTCTTCTTCATTAAATCTACCCATCTTAAACGGAATTGCTAAAAGAGAAAAACAAATCAGGGTTATTATTGACAAGGTTTTATTGTATTTTTACCGTAATAAGGTTGTATGACATCATGCTTTGTTGTAGTACTATTATATGTTGCAGCTCATTTTCATTGTAGAGCGCTTATATTATGGATCTAGTGCAGGTTGTAAATCTTATTTTGTTGCCTGTTGGCATTATTCACTTAGATATAGCTGAATTATTGTGATATCAAAATTATATCAATGGTGGAAAAAAAAATTACTAGGATTTCCTTTAATATACATGTTTTGCCTCGAAATTCGTTTCTGATTATGTGTTAAATTTAATTGAAGGCAATTAGTATTATTGATCCAGTTAATTTCTGTTTTGATAAGCAAAATTAAGGTCTGTTTCGGAAAGAAATATAAGAAAATGTTATTATTGCTATAGTTTTGATCTGACAGACTAATGGCATGATTTCAAATCAGTTTAAAGAAATTATGAATTCATGTTGATTTAGTTGCGTATTTGTTAAAGTGCAATTTTTAAAATAAATAGAAACTGCATTTTAATTGATTTATATGTATACGTTGTGATTTTGTATATTTTCGAGGTAACATGTGTATGTGTATTTTGTTTATTGTTGTTATTTGAAGTCCTATTCATCACACAATACCATTTATTGGGTTCTTTTGTCAATGCAATTCCATTAAAATAGATGAGGTAGGGTTAGTACCCATAGGAATTCCCCAAACAATAAATAAATTTCCTTGAAAAAAATGCATTTATTGAATGGACAAGCAACCATAAATGACCCTTGTCAAAAAAAAAACATCCCTCCCTCAATTCCATGCTCATTTGAATCATTGGATTAACTGGATTAAAAAAATTGTCAGCTATGCGTAGTTTTACGATCAACTATTTTTCTTTATTTTTGACAATCATTCTGTGATTCAACAGGGCTTCTTCATTCAAATCAATTCATGATTTCAATTATTATTGTTGAAAATTAACAACATAAATCAAGAAGATGAAGGAAAAATATTTTGTGCATTTAATGGATAGATACTGTGTTCAAGTTTTCATAGAGAAAAAAAGAAACTTTTCAAATTAAAAAATTGAAACTTGGCTTGTTTTGCTAAATTTTAAACATGTTAAAGGAGGTGTCTCTTAGGATCCATATTTGGTATTTAAATACAGAAAATAAAGTAAAGGATTTGCTTGCTTTGAATACATTGTACAATGGGTCCAATATCAACATTAATCAAACTTTAACCTAGGGACCATATTTTTTTTTATAAACCATGACATGCATAACATGAGCTTTGTAACATGCTCCATTGCTCCCATTAATTCAGCAGAAATTTGGTATTTGGGAAAGAATAAGATTACTCAGTTTTTTAAATATTGTTTTTGTACACCTTGCATGAATTCTTATCTCAAGTAAAATCTACATCTCCTTGAGTTCAGTAAAATATAAAAGGGCTGTAATAAACATATTATAATCAGAAAGTTGTGTTAAAAGGAAAAAAATACTTACTTGAATAACTGATTTAAGATATGATACGGACTTACAACCAAAACCATAAAAGTGTACACATTTCAGGCAATTGACAAGTTCAAGCTGAAATTAATCAAAGAGCTTCCTAAACAATTGTTAGTTATTGAAACTGGTGTTATTTGGATGAATTTTGCAATGTATTCAGTTAAGCAATTTGTCTTTCAATACACATAATTTCCAAGCAGCTCTTGATAAAGTTAAGATAGTATGAAAAAAGTGGTTAACACTTTTATGGATTTGGTAATGAAAATTTGTTGATTCTTCAGTTAAAGAATTGAGTAAGCTATTATGGTCAGTACAAATGTTTAAATTGCAGCATTATTTTTTCCTGTAAAAGTTCTATGTTTATCGTGATATATGAAAATCGATATTTTGTTTAATCAATTAAAAGTTAACAGGTGCATATTTATCAATTTAAAACCAAAAAAATTCAAATATACTTCAAAATTATAAGTTAAAGTTTGACCATTAGGCCAAGTAAATTTTATCTTTAGGTTCTATTTTCTGTTTGGAAAAATTGGTGATATATTTTCTATTGTTTTACTGTAATACCTTGCAGTGACCCTTATAAAATGTAGTGGAATGGTGGTAAATATCTTCTTTACAAAAAACCTAAGTATTCATCAGCCTAAGAGACATACTGGTAGAACATATTTAAGTAAAACGTTTGTTGCATTGCATTCAAAATACTGTGTTACTTAATGGTCTTCCCTATGCCTCTATCACCTTATTTGGCTCTTAACAGAATTCCATGTGTGGCCATGTGTCATCAAAGCCACACATTTTGACTAAGTGGCCAGATTTTATGCACTGTTAACCATCTTAACTGTTATTCATTGTTACCTCACATATATATAAGTTGTTGTTTTCTGAACGGAGCTTGAATTTTAGTTTTACAATTTTTTATCTTGTATTTATGTTTCTAGTTCTAGTCTATTTATAGCAATAGACACATACATGAATTTTCCCGCATTAATTGAGTTATGCCCTGTATAAACTGTAATGTATATTGTTATATATATCTATCAGTTTGTACATTGCGGTCAACATGCATAATATGGCATTTTAGTCCATTACAACTTAAAAGCAATTTTTATACGACCGCAAAAAAATTGCGTTTGTATGATACTATCTTGTCGTTGTCGTCCGAAGACATTTAGTTTCCGGAAAATAACTTTAGTTTAAGTGTATGGATCTCTATTAGATTAAACCAAAAGGTTCAATACCACAAAAGGAAGGTTGGGATTGTTTTTGGGTGTTATGGTCCAAACTGTTTAGGAATTAGGGCCAAAAAGGGGCCCAAAACTAGCATTTTTCTAGTTTCAGGACAATAACTTGTGTATAAGTATTTTGATTACTCTGAAATTGTACCACAAGGTACAATACAACAAGTAGAATGTTGGGAATCATTTTGGGGGTAATTGAACAAACCGTTCAGGAATTAGGGGCCAAAACAAGCGATTTTCTAGTTTTCAGACAATTACTTGTGTTTAAGTGTATGGATGTCTCTTAAATTGTACCACATTTTACAAAAAGAAAATTTCTTCAAATATTATTTTATTTTTTTTGGTGGTGGTGGGAGGGGGGGGGGGGAGATATGTAAAAAAATAAATTGAGGGTCACAATTTATTTTGCTTTGAAATATAGTCTGAAAACAGATTTACTAAGTATTGCACAACTGCACAGTGTTTTGCACAACAGCAAGAAATCTTTAATTGAATATAAATTCAAATCATATAATTAATTTCAAGTTCTTTGACTACATTTATTCTGTGTCAAAACCTATAAAGTGTCAAATATTTAATTACAATCCACATTCAGACCTGTATCAACATGATCAAGCTTGAATATTGTGTCCATTTTTGCACCAACTGTTCAGGGTTGAACCTCTGCGGTCATATTTAGCTGCGCTCAGCGAAGCAGTTTATTTGAAATAAGATATTGAAATGTGAGTAAAAAGCGTTTTTACAATTTGATTTAGTTACAGTTGAAAAGATTCTTTTAAAGCAAATAGCAAATATTAAATTATCCTCAATATCCCTGTTATGTCCTGTGTTATTCTCCCACCCGTACATTATTAAAGTTTGTGAGTTTGTTTAAGAATTCAAGTCAGTTTTACTTCTTTGTGCCATTGTTTTCTAGATTTTTCTTGAAAACTTCTACAATAAGAAGGTTGCAGTACATATTTTTTTGGCGTGTCTGTCTTTATTCTCTCAAGCTTTACCGTTGTCTAGTAATGTGTATTTATTTGTGATTATTTTATATAAGTGTAATATTCATTTTTTTATATGTATAGTTTTGTCAATTCAGGATCTGTTCATGCATATTTATAAAGTCTAACACTCATGAATATTTATTATTAGGTAGAATAAAGAATTCTTCATCTTAAGTTTTGTTTTCCTTTTTCTCGATGTTGTTGTTTTTGCACATTCTTTTTCTTCGTATCACTTGGTGTAGTTTCAGATTTAAACACTATAGAGATTTATTGCTACAATTGAAAAAAGTTCATTATTAAAATTCGTACTAACTTAATTTCCTAGTACCATTCAAAATCAGACAACAAAAATTAGAAAAACTTGTACATTGCCTTGTTTGTTACAGAAAATTGTAAACTAGAAAGAATTGTTATGTTCAAACTTATTGTTCACTTACCTTCATTGTCTATGAAGGATTTAAGGATGTACTTAGGTGAAATTAAGGAAATCTAGAAATCAAAATTGATACTATTAGTCAAAAGAGCATTAGTTAAGTAACAAAATAAGCTAAAAATATTGATAGGTTATGGATCTCCTTTTCGAGATATGTAATTTTTATAAAATGGCGGGAATAGGCAAAATCTTTTACCCTGTATCGTAGGAAAAAAACCAAAAACATTTGACAAAAATTCCTAAACCTCACCTAAGTACATCCTTAAAAACAAAAAAAATACACTAATCAGTCACAGTGCAGAACAAAACACATTCTTTATTCATGCATGATTACCAGAAATTAAATATTCAGTTGGGACTCCAGCTTAATTTCATTTGATTTTTACTTGATAAAAAAAAATTATATAGAGCTAGATCTGCAGATGTAATTGTCAAAGTGTACCTTGTTGTGATGGAGGATATACTGCTTGACGTATTCATAGATACATCCATCATGATCAATGTAGCATGAAATATTGGCCACTGGACGTTAAGCAGGCAATAATCAATGTCAGTCAACCATAGCATAACATGCTAACATATCAATATTTCTTGTTTTAAGATGCCACCTTAGTATGTACATTATGAAATCTATGAAGCTTCTTGGAAAATTTGTAATATCCAGAAGACATTTTCGATTAGTAATCTGAAAGTGATTGCATGCCATTTTATGTATGTGTCTTCTATGTATAGAGGCAATAATTCTATTGAAGCAGTTTTATTGTTCATGGATGTCCTAGAAAAAATACAGAGTTCAAGATTTGGTTGGAGTATGCGCATTTTAAATTGACTGCTTTTATACATACTGACATAGTCGTAGACTGGACATATCATAGCATAACATGTGTACAAAAGCAGTAGAATTCTTTAATCTAATTTTATGAAACTTTTATGGTGTATTTGATTTGGTGGAAGAAATCTCCCGTTTTGTCTTGCCTTGATGGAGTCAAAAAGCGAGACATAGGTATGCTGTTTCCGGCGGCAGCGGCGGCGTCAACAATGTATAAGTTTGTGATTAGGTCTAGTTTATGGTGAACCACTAGTGGTAGGTCAATGATATTTGGTATGCAGTTGTATTAGCATTGGCACATCTCATTACCATGGAGATTATATTGGCCCCGCCCCCTCAGTCATGGTTTATTGACTTTGAAACTTTGCTTAGTTTACATGTATTAGTTTGTGATTAGGTCAGTGTATGGGGAACCACTAGTGGTAGGTCAATGATATTTAGTATACAATTGTATAAGCATTGGCATATCTCATTTACATGGAGATTATTTGGCCCCGCCCCTTCAGTCATGGTCTATTGACTTTCAACTTTTGCTTAGTTTACAAGTTAAAGTTTGTGTTTATGTTTCTGTAAAGGGAACGACTTATGATAAGTCAATGGTATTTGGTATGCAGTTGTATTAGCATTGGCACAATTGGAGATTGTTTAGCCCTGAACCTTTAGTCATGGTTCATTGACTTTGAATATTTGCATAACTTACATGTTAAAGTATTGTTATTTTAATTTCAACATCAAAATAACAAATAGGCGAGACATATCTCTGTGTTAACAGTTTATTATTGTTAAAACTATAAAACTTGGTCAAGCCTAAAAGATCAGCAAAACAGGTTTTGGTCCACAGTTTCAATTGAACACAAATATTCTTGTTGCATTGTGTAATTTTTTGTGAACAAAAATACCTGCAAGGGGATTTTACAAATGCAAAAATAACCTGTACTCTTTAAAGTCTCTCTGGGCCACACATTTTCCTGAAAAATATGAAAATGTGTTTGATATATTTTATATAATGTAAAACATTTATATTATGTATTATTTTTAAGTGGGTTTGTATTTTAGAAATTTAATAGTTCTACAAGTGACATGAGTGAGGATATATTTACAGTGCATATTCCTCATTTTTCAGACTGTCATGTCAGAGAAATCTTCAAGTGTGACCGCTGGACAAAAGATGGAAGGTAATTTTCTTAACCTTGTTTTCATTAGTATATATTAGTAGTTAAAATACTTTATACGATATACTCCAACTCTAGGAACTGCAGAATAACATGTTTTCTGTACGACATCATGCAATTAACTGCAATGTATTGATGAGATTAATCACTATAATAGATAATAACAAAATATGGAGCTATAGCGTTAGCAGCTTTCCAATATATGAAATACATGACATAGTAATTACCATCAAATATATGGTTTTCTATAGGATGCTATAGTACAAGCATTGTTCTACTTTGCTAGAATTATTTCTTCAAGATAAAGGAAGCCATTGTATAGATGACCCGCTGAAATAACAGCTGTTAGAAACCAATAATTTTTGTCTCACCTGAGACAAAAGTCATAGAAGGATCACAATCCAATCATGTCATGGATCAGTGATCAAGGTTAAGTTTTCGTTGTCAAGTCAGTATCTCAGATACTATAAACAGTAGGTCAACCATATTTGATGTATTGAATGATTGTAAAGTGAACATGTCTGTCTGGCAGTTTTCATCTGAACTTGACTCATTTTCACGGTTCATTGGTCAATGTTGAGGTATTTGTGTTTAATCCGTTTCTCATATTCTGTAAGCAATAGATCAACTATATTTTGTGTATGGGATGATTGTAAGGTGTATAAGTCTGTCTGGCAGGAGTCATCTGACCTTGAACTCATTTTCATGGTTCATTGCTCAATGTTATGTTTGCATGGTTAAGTCCCTTTCTTTGGTACTATAAGCAATAGTTTAACTATATTTTGTGTATGAAATGGTTTAAAAGTATACTTATCTAACATCTGACCTTGACCTCATTTTCATGGTTCATTGGTCAACATTTTTATGTTTTCAAAGTTAGATCTGTTTCTCAGGTACTTTAAGCATTAAGTCATCTATATTTGGTATTTAAGTGTTAGGTGTATATGTTTGTCTGGCAGAGTTCATGTGAACTTTTCATGTCAAGTCCTTTTGTGGCCAACTACTTACTGTAAATTCAGATATTTGCGTGCATTCATTATTGCGATTTTTTGAAGATTGAACTAAAATGCGAGATTAATATTTGTGATTTCATGAAAAGCTTCATAGAGATATATTTATCAGATATCAGAATGCAGGTTCTTATTATTGCAATTATCACTCAGTCTCATTAAAAAAAAACTCTCAATGATTTTTAAATTTAAATATACTATCATATGGTGTGGTTTTTTTTCTCATCGTTGAAGGCCTTGCGATGACCTATAATTGCTTATGTCCACTTATTTGAACTCTGATGGATAGTTGTCTCATTGGCAATCGTACCACATCTCCTTAATTTTTTATTGACCTCGTTTTCATGGTTCATTGGTCAAAGTTTAGTTTTCCTGGTATTGTTTATTTCGCAGATACTATAAGCAAACTGAGGTTAACTATATTTGGTGAATGGAATGATTGTAGGGCATACATTTCTCAGATATTTACTACCTGTTTACAAATACTTGATTTTTAAGTACGTTTACCAGCCATGCCAGCAATATAGTTGTCAAAAAAGCCAAGTAGTTATTGAATGATTGCAAACCAGTGCACTTAAATTGATAATTATGTTATCCAACACTTTAGAAGTAATGTAGAATCAATAATTGTAGATCAATGAAGGGAGTATGTTCTAGTTTATTTACCTATCCCATTGGACAACTAATATGTAGGTTCTACTTGTCCAATTCCTAATTTTATTTGTCGAACAATCGGACAAACGGTAATGTTAAGCCTTGTGTATGCACCATTAGCATGAACACTGAATTATATGTCAAAAAGACATAAAATTAGATTATTGCAAACAATGAATTAATTGTGTATAAAGCAATTGCCTTGATTAATATTCATCAGGGGTGCTTGAGAAGTCTAAAGTTTATACATTATCTAATGAATGTTTCAGTAGGTATAAAGGACAATACACTCACACCATTATTTAATTTTAGGAACTTCTGGTTTTCTTTTCTAGTTCTGTTGTTGAAAGTTTATCAAGTTTATCCTCTAAATATAAAGTTTCTTTAATTTGTTTCCCATTTTTAGCTCACCTGGCCGAAAGACCCTTTTTAGGTTCCAACATCACGTTGGGTCCATTTTTCGACCGTCACTCGTCTATGGTCTGTAAACTTTTTTCAAAAATCTTTTCCTCTGAAACTGCTCAATACATTGAAGACAACCTTTCATCATAGGACTTAAGCTTTAACGTTTGTGATTTTCGTCCAGGTTGATCAACCAACATGGCTGTTGTGTCTAAAAATTTAACAAAGAGGTCAAAGTACAAATTTGGCTAATATCTTTAAAACTATAGCAATTAAAGAAGAACTCCGAGAGTAAACATGGACAGCGCAACAAGTTTTAGATCATTCTATTTATTATAAAAAATTTCAAAAAAATCGTTCAACTGTTTTAGAGTTATTGTCCAGTAATGTTAATTTTCTTTTTTAGCATTTTACATGACAAAATGTATCCACCCTGAAAATTGTGGAAGGAACTGCCTGTTTATAGTTATTGCCCCATTTTTAGCAGTTGTTGGCTGTTATCGGGAAAATTATAGGAACTATGTTAAAAATGTAAATTGCAAAAAAGGATCAGCACGACAAGATTTATCTACCCTAAAATAGAGAACAATCTGTTACCCTGTTTTGGAGTTATTGCCCCTAAAATTTCCATTTATCCGAATATACAAAGGTACACTATAGCTTGGAAAAATAAAATGTCCTTTTGAAAAGTCTAGACTAGAGTTCTTTCTTCTCACAGATAATATGTTGAATAGCCGCAAAACTGTGAAGTACATCCAAGCTATTATATAAGAATAAGGACATGAGGTATGATTGCCAATGAGACAACTATCCACCAAAGTTTAAATGAAGTCGGTGTAAGCAATTATAGACAACTGTATGACCTTCAACAATGAGAAAAACGCGTACCGTAAAGTCGGCTATAAAAAAAAAACCCAACATAAAAAAATATGAAACAATTCAATTGAGAAAACTAACGGCCAAATTTATAAAAAAAAAACATTTACTAAAAACAAATATGACCGACATGAACCAACGACAACTACTGAACTACAGGCTCCTGACTTGGGACAGGCACATAAAAAATGTGGTGGAGTTAAACATGTTTGTGAATGCTCAACCCTCCCCCTAACCTGGGACAGTGGTGAAACAACACAACATAAGAATAAACTATAAAATCATTTGAAAACTTGTCTTCTATTTCTCACCATATTTTGGGAGTGTAAAATCTAAATTTAGAATCATGGTTGAAACTAAAACTCAACTTGATGTTAAAAATAGAATTGAACATTTCACCTTCGTGATAATTTTCAAATTGAAATTTCGAGGGTAAGCGAACAAAAATTTATTTGTTATGCTTTTGCATATTATTCAGAAGTAGTAAAAGATAATGTGAAGTCAAATTTTCTTCTCAAGTTTCATTTCAAGATAAGAGTTTCAATAAAGTTTTTTTGTAATTTTAACCCCTTTAATTAGTCCCCTACCGACGAAGTCGAAGGGAACTTTAGGTTTGCACTCCGTCCGTCTGTGTGTCTGTCTGTCTGTCTGTCTGTCTGTCTGTATATCCAACCGTCAGTCCGGCTAATCAGTTTTCCACATTTTTTTTTCTTCGTGCTTGAAGATATTGATTTGATATTTGGTGTATTGTTTTATCATGACAAGTTACAGATCAAGTTCGAATATTGTTTCGGTCTGATGATTTTGTGCAGAGTTAGGGTCCTGGGATGTAGAAAATTTACTCAAATAATAATTTTTCCACATTTTTTTTCGTCATGCTTGAAGATATTGACTTGATATTTGTTATATAGTTTACACCATGACAAGTTAAAGATCAAGTTAGCATTTTGTTCCAGTACAATGAATTTTTAACCGGTAGGGGACTATGTATTGCCAGGCAATACTCACAGAATGCTTGTTTATATAAGGATTTTACTTTTGACCTTATTACAGCCATCAAATCTCAAGATAATATGTAGTATTCATATGTGAAATTATAAATTATGTACAGTAATTTATATCAGACTTCTTGCCATCAGCATAATTTTATATTGAAATGGAGTTTTAAATTTTAGAATATTAAAGAAAATGATTAATCTTTATGTTTTATCCAGGACGAGTATAACTTATGTTATGTCTATACTACTAAAAAAATGAGGTCCAATTTGTTACATGTAGCCAGCGTGATATAAAAATGACGAATCAAAGAATTCAATTTTATGGTTATAACTAATATACGACAATGGTGTTGATCAAACATTACACCATTCCAGGCCCTTTTGTTTTCCACATTATTAATTTTACCAATAATAAACAAGTTCCAGGTCCAAGTCGATACCGATACCAATAGTACCTGGTACCTCACCTGTATGTTCTGCCTCTGTCAGGTGCACCACCAAAAAGTGTATTTGGGATTTGCTATATAGACGGGTCATAATCACACCTAAACTTCGTCATTATACAGGGATTGACTATACTAAATTCAATCATTGACCAAATAAATATATCTACAAGTAGTTTCCAGTTGTTATTAAGAAAGCCAGGTCGGATTCAAACAGAAAGATTTTGATAGCTGAGAAATATGTGCACCTTATAATCAGCATGCCTTTATCAAACGACAATAGGAATACTAAAAATCCAGGCTGAAAATAAGGTATATTAAATATAGGTACTGTAATTCAGTCATCCTGCGATGCCACGGGTGTGTTCTAGTTAAATGCTAAAAAAAAGAAATACATACTAAAGTTAGATAACTATTTATAGGGTTTTATCTAACAGCAATTAAACACTTCATGTCATGTTTTCACTTTCATTTTCCTACTGAGAATGGGTCAAATATTGAGGAAGGGTTTTTATCTGGGAAAATATATACCATGATGTTTTTTGTCCCGTACGTGACCTGTTGCGGGGGACATAGAAATACCAGGCCACGGTCAATCCATCCAGTCTTGTAAGCGCTTTCACATGTACAATTCTTACTAGAATTTTGTTAAACTTATATCAAAGGTTTATATCAGCGATATCTCTGGTGAGTTTGAAAATCAATGCAGATCAACTATTTAAGAAGGAGTTATGCAAATGCATTGTAAGCACACTTATGTGTCCAATTCTTGCAAGATTTTTATCAAACTTGTATCGAAGGTTTATATCAGCAATGTTTCAAACAAGTTTGAAAATCAGTACCGATCAAAAATTTTTTTAAAGAGAAATGCCCCTTGAAAATAATAATTGTATGGAAAAATGCATTGTAAGCTCTGTCATGTGTACAATTCTTGCGAGTTTTTATCAAACTGATTTCAAACATTTATACCAGCAATGTTTCGTACAAATTTGAAAATCAGTGCTGGTCTACTATTTTGAAAGAGTTGTGCCCCTTAGAAATATAAATTATATGGAAAATAACATTGTCAGTGCTTTCAAGCCTACATTTCTTTTAAGGTTTGTATAAAAAGTTTTTAAGATCCCCCTTAAAAAATTGTTTTAATGTTTTCCCACGGTCAGATAAAAGATGTGCAATGCAAGGTATTGATGGAAATCTGTTCTTTTATTACTCTACTACAGATCTAATAGAACTACGGTAACATCTTTTTAGGTCTCTACAACACTGTCGAGCATATTGTGATTTTTTATTACCACATGTTTTGTGAGGTATTTAGACTTAAAGTATGAAATTTTCATGAAAAGGATGTCATATACGATTTTATAATAGTATCAAGTTTTCCTATTTTTGGAAAAGCAAGTTGCTGTACTGTAAATTTGTCAAGTAGTGCAAATTGAACATCATAGTCTTTTGCACAATTTGAAGTCACACTGTTCTTTTACATGTTAAAATTCATCTGAAAAAAAAAGAGTAAAAAGACATAAATATCTGATCTGAAGGGCGGTGGACCCAATCGACTTTGAAATTTTCAGTTACCAAGTGCACAGCTGTTTGTATAACACAAAATCTAGTCTTTGTTTGGTATACAAAATAACAGACAGAATATTTTATAAAATCATTTTATAAGTATTAAACCAATAGAAATGTTTGAAATAAAAGATCATTCTATTATGTTAAATTTCTTTTATCTTTTCTCTCCACTTCCTTGAAACCCAATGTACACAGTGGTAATGAATATAGGGAAACTAAAACAGACTTGATTATATCATTTATATATTTGCAAAAGTATGAATTATTCGAAATACTAAGGATTTTCTTATCCCCGGCATAGATTACCGTAGCCGTATTTGGCACAACTTTTTGGAATTTTGGGTCCTCAATGCTCTTCAACTTTATATTTGTTTCTGTCTAACTATTTTGATCTGAGCATCACTGATGAGTCTTATGTAGACGAAACGCGCGTCTGGCGTATCAAATTATAAGCCTTATACCTTTGATAACTATTGAAACAGCTAATTGAAATCTACAAATATCGTTTTGAGGCCTTATATGAATCGAGGATGCAAATTATTCCCCCTGAATTAACTTTGTTGCTCACCAAATGTTGTATGTTATAAACAGAAGTAAGCTATCAGTAAAAGACATGTTTTGATTGTGAAAAAGTAAAAGCCTAATTATCAAGTTGCCATATTTTTTTCCAGGTAAGCGATCGAAGCTCCTATATATGTATAATAGACTCTTCTTTGTTAAAACTAAAGTATCTCACATGCATTTTATTGCTGTAAAGAATTAACAAAATAACTGTTTGTTGAAAAATGTATATTTAAAATCAATGAGCCAGTATAAGGCCAACTAAAATTAATTAGTAATTTTCATCCAGCTTTTTGAAAAAAAGGGGCGGGAAGGAAGATTCAATTTTTTAATTTTAATTTCATCTGTATGTGTTCATCATATGCAAGGGGAATAATAATCTTATATCATGTATATGTAAAGATTTCTATACTGTAACACTTTTTCAAATTCTAAAATAAATATTTCTGATATGAAATCACTGTTCTAATTGCTTCTTATAATTTTTTCGGTAAATACTAAGCAAAAAATGAGGAGAAATGCTCTCTTTTAGACTACCTACATCAATTTTCTTTTGCTTTCTAAGCTAGCCTATGATTTAGTGTGACCTTAAAATGAAGCATGTATGCATTGGTGTGAAACACAAGTATCATGATGAGAGTAAAATGAAAACGCAGACTGAGTTGAAAATACTAGGGTCGATTCTTTAAAGATTTTTATGCAAGGTGTATATAATTTTATTAACTACATGTAGTTATAAACATACAATGTAAAAACATGAACTTAACCAAAAACAAGAAGTTGTTTACTGACTTTATTGAGGGGCTGGGGGTCAGATTGTAATAATGTTTGTCAATAAATAGGGACATTACTGGAGAAAATCTTGCTATATATCATGATATATATGTTGATCGACTTTTTGTACTCTTTAATATACAGTTCTAAAAAGTGTTAATTGTGTTGCACAAGATCTTGTTTGGATCAATTTCTTTATCCCAATCATGTTTTTACACTTGTGTGTGCCACGATTATCACACTTTTGCATATCATTCACAGTTCAAATTTCCTGACACACTTTAAATAAAATTCGCTAATACCCGATTACATTTTAAAATTAACAAACAATAATTATTGTAAATGAATCAAGTGCTTATTTGTCATTTCAAATACAAATATCTATTTGTTTTTAAATAGGAATACATTTTTATAACAGCTAGGTCCTTCTGACGGAAAAGAAAAATCTCTCTTTCAGGCATTTTGAAAAGTTTACATGCCTCCATTAAACCCATGGTTATTCTACTTTGTGTTTTTGATAATATGCTAGTCCTTTAGACATTACATAGAGGTAAACCAGCTGCTTAATCACAGTCTGTGAGGAGTGTAGATTTTTTTTATTAGTATAATGCTTTTGCAATATATTTGTATTCTGTAATCATTTGAAAACCTTGAATCATGTGAATAGTAAAGCAAACATTTCTGTCTTGCAGGAAAATGGGATGCTTTGTATGCCATGGTATTAGCTTTTAACAAAAAGCTTTATATTTCAAAAGTCAGAGGACCTAGATACTTCATATCTTGTATACAGATGCCTTATGTTCTGATGTTTTCAGTCTGGCAAATGTCCCTTGTCTTGCAAAATGTCTTGTGCTTGGTTTGGTGAATCCTTAAAACATTTAAAACTTGTCAATTGATTTTGTGTCTAGACGATGTCAAAAAGCTAGCCTAAAGTATGCTGTTTCCTAGCAGTGGCGTCAACAATGTATAAGTTTGTGATAAGGTCAGCTTAAGGGAAACTACTAGTGATAGGTAAAAGATATATGGTATGCAGTTGTATTAGCATATTGCTATGTATTTGTTTATTCTACATTGGCTACAGGTATAGGGGGAGGGTTGAGATCTCACAAAACATGTTTAACCCTGCCACATGTTTGCGCCTACCCATCTGGTCATTAACCTCTGGCCTTTGTTAGTATGTTTTTTTGTAAATTATAGTTCATCTATATGTTTCGGAGTTAAGAGTGACGTCAATTTTCTCTGAACTAGTCTTTTTTTAGGGGCCAGCTGAAGCCTGCCTCTGGGTGCGGGATTTTCTCGCTGTGTTGAAGACCCATTGGTGGCCTTAGGCTGTTTTTCTGCTATTTGTTCGGGTTGTTGTCTCTTTGACACATTCTCCGTTTCCATTCTCAATTTTACTAATCACAATCTTTATCATGTAAACTAAGCAATAGTCTAAAAGTCAATTGACCATGATTGATAGGGGCAGGGCCGAATAACCTCCATGTAAATGAGATGTGTCAATGCTAATACCACCGCTTATTAAACAAAAATGCAGGCAACATGGAATTGGGGAATATAAGCGCCCTTTTGATTTTACTGAGTCTGATTTGATGTCTTCAATATTCAGTTTTATTCTTACACCAATTTCGAAATGAATATGAAGGACAAATCTTGCGCTACTGGTAAAACTGTTCACTTTTATACTATGATTTTTTTCAGCGGAGGGGGCATTAAGTGTACGTCAAAAAGATTAGTTTCTGTTTTCTAACTTCAGTTTGCCTTAACTTTATTTTATGAAACTTATGCACAATGCTTATTACCACAACACACAGATCAAGTTTGAATTTGGGTTGCATCACTTTAACTTTCTTGAATGATGTCCCTTTATAACGTTATATGCGAGTGGGGACATCATCTGTGTCCCAATCCATTTCCCATTCATTTCCCATTATAATGGAAAAGACAGGATATGGGGTATCAATTCATGACTCAAAATAAATACACACTTGAAAAAACTAAAAGCAAAGACGCACCACTTTTTGTTGTTTTTTTTTTGTTCGCCTCAAATTCATATTGACATGCATGGAGCAAAAATTCTCATCTCACCCATTACTGGTTTTAGCATATTTTTCTACGACCGCAAACAAGATGAGTTCGTATATTGCTAACTTGTCGTCGTCGTCGTCCAAAGACATTTGGTTTCCGGACAATAACTTTAGTATAAGTGAATGAAATTCTATGAAATTTAAACACAAGGTTTGATACCACAAAATGAAGGTGGGGATTGATTTTGGGGGTTACGGTCCCACTTGTTTAGGAATTAGGGTCTAAAAAGGGGCAACAGTGTATGGATCTCTCTGAAATTGTACCACAAGTTTCCTTACCACAAAGATACCACAAAGGGAAGTTTAGGATTGACTTTGGGGGTTGTGGCCTAAACCGTTAGGGAATTAGGGGCAAAAAAGGGGGGAAAAGGTTTTCCTGGTTAATGGACAATTACTTAAGTATTGGTCTATGGATCTCTATGAAATTGAACCACAAGGTTCCTTACCACAAGGGGAAGGTTGGGTTTGACTTTAAGGGTTATGGCAAAACCCTTCAGGAATAAGGGGCAAAAAAGGGTGGTGGTTTTTCTGGTTTTTGGACAAATACTTAAGTATTAGTCAATGGATCTCTATGAAATTGTGCCACGAGGTTTATTACCACACATGGAAGGTTGGGGTCAATTTTGGGGGTCATGGCTTTAATTGTTAAGAAACTAGAGGCAAAATAGTAGCCAAAAACAAGATTTTTCTATTACTGTCTAAGCTGGTTCTAACATTAATTATTTCTGATCTATATGAAGAAACAACAAATACTTATATGGCAGGAGATACACACCAAACAGGGTATGTAAATGTGTATATATAGTCTGTAAACTGATTTACCAAGTATTGTGCAACAGCAAGAAATCTTCAGTTGAAATAAATACAAATCTTTTAACCATTTTCAATGAGGATTAATTTAAAGTCTTGAATTGTTGAGGGTTCTTACCGTGTATTACTATATTGAATATTTTTGAATAGGTTTACATTGAGGCCCAAACGGTCTAAAATTAGACTTTGTTTGATCTCATCAGAAACTGAATTCTTTTGGTTCTATGATATGCTGAATCTAACTGTGCATTCAGATTTTTAATTTTGGGCCCTGTTTTAAATTAGTCCATATTAAGGTCCAAAGGGTGCAAAATTACACTTTGTTTGATTTCATCACCAACTGAATTCATGGTTTTTTTAATATGCTGAATCTAACCATGGAACTACACTGTAGATATTGGACCATTAAGCATTATGTAGGGGAAAACATTCGATTGATTTATGATATTTTACAGTATACAGAAGAGAACAATATTCAGCATTACATGTTCAAAGGGAAATAACACAAATTTAATAATACAAAGCAGACCTCGCCAACTAAACCAAAAATAACTAAGTTTCTCCGTAAAGTTGTTTTGATTGTTTAATGCTAATCGAGTTTTAAAAAATCGCTGCAATTATATCATCCTATGATACCATTTTTTTAAATAATTCTACCAAAAAAAACGATATTGTAATTATTATTAAATGTCAACTATTAAATAAGAATTAAAATCCCAAAAACCACAGATCCCAAAATTCAATGTATAGTGCTATTACAGATAGCAGTTATCGCACCATCCCCTCTTTTTAGCAGGTTGATACATGCTAAGAAAAATACAGATAAAATAGAATATTTCAGTATGTTATTGCGATATCAAAGAGTCAAGCGCACACGTAAATCTGCTGGTACTTTACACTTCAAACGATGCACCTCAGTTCACAGAAATATCAATGTAATAACTAATCATAACTGTCAGCTGACGGAATCCATATCGAAAGTACGTAGTTTTCATGTCAGTCATTGTCGGAATGTTCCCAATGATTACCTTTATTGCCTTACGTCTCAATGTTTTACGTGATCAAACACGGGATTTAACAAATAAATAGTCCAGCTTTTTACCGTTATTCTTCATGAAGGTAACCCCATTACGACCCTCGAGTACTAAACCAGTAATTCGTTGCTGTCAATCGGCTAGTCCAAATAATTATGACGTCTTGAAAGGCTTTTATATTTTTTACGCCTTACAGCGCTGTAAGGCGTCAAAGCAAAAAAGTATAATAGCCTTTCAAGACGTCATAATTATTTGGACTATCAATCAGCGTATTATTTTTCATGAAACATTTCAGAAAATGACCGTTTGACGTCTGACAGAGGAGGGCATTTTTACCCTCGTACTTTTGTGTAAAAATTTTAGATAAAATGCAAATATGATTAACAGCAGCAAATTCGTGGTTCCTGATTTGGGACAAGCACATACAGAAAATGAACGGGTTTGAAATGTTAACAAGTGCTCAAAAGACCTGAGACAAATCTACATTGGATATATTTAGCATTTTTCAATATATGTTTATAATGAAAAAAAAAAACAAGTTACTGTGAACAACTATAACAATTCATGATTAACTGATTGATGTTGGAGTTAAACCCTACTTTAAGCACAATTGACTAAAATCATGGTGGTTATTTTTTTTTAAAGGAAGGATATGCCTTTTATAGATGACTATGCGGTATGGGATTTGCTCATTGTTGAAGGTCGTACGGTGACCTATAGTTGTTAATTTCTGTGTCATTTTGTCTCTTGTGAAGGGTTGTCTCATTGGCAATCATACCACATCTTCTTTTTTATATCTACCTTTGACAGAAAAACTTTCAAGTGAAACCTAATCAATTACTGCTATAATTGCTTGCATCAAGTTGACCATGCTGAGACGAATGTATGGAATTATAGAAAAATTTAATTTGAATCAACAGTATTTGTAGATTTTTATGTTTAGTATAGTCAGTTTTGGTTGAGACATGAGTATTATTTAAGAATATTATTTTTGGAAGAAAAAAATATGTCTTCTTCTTCTTATGGTGTCCAGTTATCCATCAGATTATTGATGATTACTAACTGCTGTGCATGCGTAGGATAATTCTAAATGAATATTTACAAAATAAATACTAACATGACATGTGGTTAAAACTATTTACATAACTACTAAGAATTACTGTTCTATATTGTAGAGAACAGTAGGTGTCAACTGTTCTCTAAAAGTATTTAGTGATGGGGAAAGTACTACATTTGGAGGTAGTAAATTCCAATGTCTAATTGTAAAAAGAAAAAATGAATATTTGTAACAGTCTTTAGATGTAAGTAGGTGTCTGTAAGTTTGTGGATGAATTTGTCGGGTTCTCTTGCCTGTTAGTATAAGTAATTCTGGTGTTACTGCGACAATATGGTGAACAATTTTATATTAATTAGAGTCTAGTTTTAAGTCTGCGTTTTGTAAGGTAGGCAGTTTAGAGTATTGAGCATGTCTGTAACGCTACTGGTGTTATGATAACGGTTACAGGCATAACTAGCAGCTCGACGCTGAACCATCTCAAGTATATAGCATTGTTCAGCAGTTTGAGGGTTCCAAACCGAGCAAGCATACTCTAGTTAAAGCTATAATAGGACAGAGCAAGCTGGGTTGGTGTGGGCTGCTTTCATGGTAATTCAAGTTTTTGTCGTCCGAAGACACATTTGGTTTCCGGACAATAATTTTAGTTAAAGTGAGTGGATCTCTACTTTACCGGAAGGTTCAATACCATTAAAGGAAGGTTGGGATTGATTTTGGGGGTTATGGTACTAACAGTTTAGAAATTAGGGGCCAAAAATGGGCCAAAAACAAGCATTTGTGTTGTTTCCGGACAATAACATGTGTGTTAGTGTATATATCTCTCTGAAATTGTACCACAAAGTTTCATATCACAAAGTAAAGGCTAGGATTGAGTTTGGGAGTAATTGCCTAAAACGTTCAGGAATTAGGGGCCAAAAAGGGGCCAAAAACAAGCATTTTTCTAGTTACTAGACAATAACTTGTGTTTAAGTGTATGGATCTCTCTGAAATTGTACTGCAAGGAACCATACCACAAAGGAAAGGCTGGGATTAATAAAAGGGGGGTTAAAAAAAAATTAGGGGGGGGGGATTTTTTTTTCATAATTTTTTGGTTTTTATATCTAAAATTTTTCATTTTCACATTGATTATTTCTGATTTATATATAAAAGCAAAAAATACTGATATGGCAGGAGATACACACCAAACATGATGTGTAAATTATAATATGAAGTATTGTGCAATAGCACAGTATTGCGCAATAGCAAGCAATCTTCAATTGCATAGTATTGCGCTATAGCGCAGTATTGCGCAATAGCAAGAAATCTTCAATTACACTGTATTGCGCAATAGCAAGAAATCTTCAATTGCACAATATTGCACAATAATGTGACAATATCACAGTACTGTGCAATAGCACAATACCACAGTATTGCGCAATAGCAAGAAATCTTCAATTGAAAATTAATACAAATAGTTTAACCCATTTCAAATTTTTAAGATCTTTCACCACATTTATTTTGTGTCAGAAACCTGTATTATGTCAAAAATTTGATTACAATCCAAATTCAGACAGTATCAAGCTTGAATATTGTGTTTAAACTTGCACCAACTGTTCAGGGTTCGACCTCATTGGTCGTATCAGGCTGATCTCGGCGGAGCATTTAATTTTAGTACATATCTAGGAAATCCTAGTTGGTGTATAGAATGATTGTAAGGTATATATGTCCAACTGGCAGGTGTCATCTGACTGTGACCTCATTTTCAGGGTACAGTGGTGAAAGTTAAGAGTTTGTGAATTGGTCTTTTTTTCTTAAACTATAACATGTATAAGCAATAGGTCAACTATATTTGGTGTATGGAATGATTGTAAGGTGTATGTCTGTCTTGCAGGTATCATCTGACTTTTACCTCATTTTCATGGTTCATTGGTCAATGTTAAGTTTTCATGGTTAAGTTTGTTTCTTAGAAACTATAAGCAATAGGTCAACTATATTTAATGCATAGATTGCCTGTAAGGTGTACTTGTCTGTCTGGGATGGTTCATCTGACCTTGACCTCATTTTCATGGTTCACTGGTCGATGCTACGTTTTCCTGGTTAAATTTGTTTCTTAGAAACTATAAGCTATAGGTCAGTTATATTTGGTGAATGGAAAGATTGTGAGGTGTACATGTACATGGTAAATTTCTGGTTTGGTTTATCTGACCTTGACCTCATTTTCTTGGATTATCTTGATTTTGTGTGATACTTGTAGTAAAGCTTTATATTTAGGAGTATCAACATTAAATTAATTTTCAGTAAAGCAGGCGAGACATTTCAGTGTGTGCACTCTTGTTTTTCTAGGAGTTATGCCCGTTTGAACTTAGAATTTTGGCCTCAATATACTACTTCTCTGAAAACACACAACAGAATTTCATGAATATTTGTAGATAGTTATGACATATTATGTATATGTGCATATGCACATGAAATTTTTATCAGTTGATTTTTGTAGGAGTTATGAGTCTTAGGAGTCTGGTGAGATTTTGTTTGCCCAGTAACAATTTTGGGGCGTGGAGTATGTAAGCGTGCTCACAAAGGTTCTTGGAATCGAGACAATGACAGTCATTCTTTTAGTGAAATTGTTTGACAGTATTAATTAGATCTTTTTGTTTAATATAAATAATTTGTTGATATAACCCTGCAGATGTGTTTTTCAACACAAGGATTTAATTAACACAATTACATATAGATAGGGCCTAATAGGTACTTTTCCCTTTTTACCTTTTTTTCCTCGTGTAAGAGTCAAAGTGAGGTCTTTAGCATTGTGGCATCATAGAAAGTTGATTCTTCAAGTATATTTTCATAAATTCCTTCTGTATTTCTATGTGGGTATTAAAGCGACGACCGAAGCACAGTTAGTACTACGAATGTACAACCGATCAATGTTTTTACAACAGTGTAAAATGAAAAAAGAAGGATTTAATTTTGATAATGAGATGTTTATGCTACAATCATCATGATCATGATATAGCAGTTCATATCAAGCTTTTCATTAGTTTTCCTATGCATTGTTCTGATGTTGTCAAAGGAAGCACATGCAGTAATGAAAAAATGAATTTTATTGGTAAATAAATAAAATATAATTTTGGAATGTCTCATGACTGTTATCTGTCAATCAAAACTATAATAACATACATGTAATGTAATTGAATATTTTATATTAACATACAGTGAAAACAGGCACACAAAAAAGTTATATTTGTATACTTAATTAAAGAGAGTAAAGTTATGATCTTTTACTTTATAGAAAAACTCTTTATGAAAAAATATTGTTGCAGGTGATATGGTTCCAACTGAAATTAAATTAATGGCTGACAAAAGATCTATTGATTTGTACCTCAAATTACTTGAGTCAGGCTCTGAGAAAAAGAGAGACATACGTATAGTAGTAGTTGGAAAAAAAGGTGCAGGAAAGACATCATTGATTAAAAGATTGTTCTCTGAAGAGAAGACAGATGTAACTAGTACAAATGGAATAGAAATCCACACAATAAAATGCAAAGCAATGTCTGATGATGGCATATGGGATAAATTAGATGGTATGATGTATAAGTATAAACACAAAAGCCTGGTACCTTTGATAACTATTTACACCACTGGGTCGATGCCACTGCTGGTGGACGTTTCGTCCCCAAGGGTATCACCAGCCCAGTAGTCAGCACTTCGGTGTTGACATAAAAATTATTCGAAATACTAAGGATTTTCTTATCCCAGGCATAGATTACCTAAGCCGTATTTGGCACAACATTTTGTAAAATTTTGGATCTTCGATGCTCTTCAACTTTATACTTGTTTGGCTTTTTAACTTTTTTGATCGGAGCGTCACTGATGAGTCTTATGTAGACGAAACGCGCGTCTGGCGTATCAAAATTATAAGCCTGGTACCTTTGATGAATATTTCTCTATTCTTAAGAAAGTATCTATAATGTTTTTGATTTCTAATTTACGTGACTTATTATTCAGCAATATTATTTGATTTTTTAGGGGACTATCTATCAATTTCCAGTTTTCAAAGCATAGGTCTTACAAGATCCAATTCAAGGATACATTTCAATTAATCAAGGTCAAGCATTTTCATAAAAAGTTCATCCAGTCAGAAACTATGTGAAGAGATATTTATGGTACAAGTGCGTATCTGGTACAATAGAAATGGTACCATTAACACGATTAATGTTATAGGCTTTTAAACAGTATCAGAAAAGATGAACAAAATAACTAAAGCTTGGTTTGATTGTGTCAAAATATGACCCAAAAGTTCATTGTTACATTATTGTTACAACCACATTTGCATCCATATGCATGCGACACATGGTTTGACCTCAGTTAAGATTTTGATTGTGCATGTGCTCATCATGTTCAGTTACTTCATCCCCTTTAACCGGTAACACCTGCCTGATTTAAATTTTGATTAAAAAGATGATGTTGATCATTTTTTTATCGATGATATGATATCACACAGAAAAGAGGAATATCATTATAACACTATTTCATGTGTTTTTTATATTTATCTATTTAAACTGCCTTTTTGTCACATGTCTTCTTTAGAGCTTATGTTGACGGATAATTAGGAGTTTTCCAGTGACTGTCGTGAAAATGTTGATACTTCATGAAAATTGTTTGCCTTTTCTATTGTTTTCTGTGGCCTTTTTGTACCACTGATATACTTTTAAATATGGTATATACGCGTATAAATCAATTCTGAAAGTTCCAAATCAATACAGTTTATGTGGATTTGGTAGATGTTTTAACATGTGGAGTCATTGATATAAAAATATGTTATGATTTCCTATGAGACTGCTATCCACCAACGACCAAAGGACGAGGATGTAAACAATTACAACTCACTGTTTGCCTTCAAAATTATATGTAAACCACACCATCATGATGATTTAAGTTTAATTTTCTACGGTAATATAATCATGATAATGATTCTTAATGCATGCTTTTTTTTTATTTATTTTGATGAATATCTAAACTTTATTTAGCAACATATTGATAATAATGTATGTGTAGAATATGCATCAAGTTTTATGGTTTTCATCAAATCTGTTATATCAATATTACAACCAACTGAAGAAACTCCCTTTTCAATTGTGATAACTGTTCATGTGTATTTTTGTAGAACTAATGGTTGAAAAAAAATTGTATGGACAACATTCATTTTGTAACTGTTTTTTGCTTATTTTTCTATAATGTGATCTTACTTAACATTTATTCCAGTTTTTCTATATTATTGTAATTTTCTAATGATAGGAACCAATGAAGAAAATGAAATTCATGCAAGACTTTTGAAACAATACAAAGGAACAATTGAAGCATCAGTAGAAAAAGGAACACATAAAGCTGTTAAGGAAAACACACCATCAACAAGTTTTAATGAATCAGAGGAATCAGAGAGAGTAACCCAGCAGCCTAAAAAAAGAAAACTTCAAGTAACCACTGAATCTCAAGTTGAACCTCCAGTAACCTCGCAACAACGAAACCAATCATTAGAACAGGCAAAAAGGGATATTGAAAGCATGCTTAAATCTAATGTTGATTTCAATGACAAAGAGGAGTATGCCACATTATTGTTGTGGGATTTTGCGGGAGATGAAGAATTTTACCACACTCATCAAACTTTTTTGTCCTCAGATGCAATTTATCTTGTTGTAACAAAACTCAATGAAGCTGACGACAAAAATGCACAAGGTAACATTTCATAGAGATAAGATAAGTGAGATTTAAAATATTTTATTTAACTTTTCCTAACTGAAAAGGCAAATTGTTGTCTTGAACTATAGATCCCCATTTATGATCCAAGTAAAGAAGAAAATATGTGAGGCAATCAGTCAGTTAATAGCATTAACTGTTCCAATTTTACCAGATTTGCATTTCAACAATGAATTTCTCTTCAGTAATGCTCGATGCCAAAATGTTGATGAGCTAATTATAGCTTTTGTTTAAAAGACAGATTTATCGGTCTCACATATGTCATATTTATATTACTGGTCAGTTGTTTTCAATCTTTCATAAGATAGACAACCTGGAAAATCCAAATCTTGTACACAAATTTGTTATGCAGTCGGCAAGCTTTTGGAAATATATTGATGTCAGCTCTTTTTAACATTTCTATTCTGTAAGTGATTTCAAGTTTGCTTAACGATTTCCAAATGTTCAAGTAGCCTTTGTATGGAATCGATATCAGGGGCGGATTCAGGCGGGGGCGTGACGGGCGTCTGCCCCCCTAAAATTTGCAAAGCATGGGTTGTCCTCAGCTTAAAAAAGAATATTTCGATAATTTAACCTAAAAAAATTTAAGTTTGTGCCCCCCTAACCTAAAATCCTTGATCCGCCCCTGGATATTTTTCTTTTTTCTCAAAATCTTAAAAGTTGTCTCAGATATATCTATAAAGTCGTTAAAACATGTGTAGAATCATATTTCGAGGCCCTGTCCCCTAGGTCATGGTCCAGTGACTGTGAATTAATTAGCAATTTTCAATGTTCAAATTTTAGAGATGTGCTGTTTTATAATTTTTATATTTCGTTTGTTATTGATTAAGTTATAAAATGATAGAATTATCTCAATTGTACTCACCCTTGCCATACATATTGCTTATAGAGTTTTATCATCGTTAGATATCTGTGGATTTTTTCTCGGGATTACTCATCGAAATCATGATTTCTTAATAGATTAAATAGTTCCGATTGCACAAAACCAATGAAGAGTTTTTTTTTAAATTAAATTGTTTTAGAGTCTTTGGAATCTTAATCATGTTAATATAACTTAAATTTGTTGTAATCATTGCAATTGTGATGTATAAAAATTTGTAAATCCTTGTGCCTTTAGCACCATTTAAATGCTTTCTAATTATTGTTTTAATAAATTGCTTCATTTGAGCAACTTTCTAGATTGTTCAGATACATTAAGACTTGATAAGAATTTCTTAATCTGTCTTACATATATTCCTGAACATTGTTCAAGCATGCATAAAGATTAAGACATTTTCAAAAGTTCTGTATTTGTCTGGATTAAAACTTTTATGCAGTCAAAAAAATACAGCAGAAATTCAGATTTGTAAGATTCAATTAGAAAAGAGATATCAGGTACTCACATTATTTATAACTGACTGTCCTTAAATGTTCCTTTGATAAAATATCTGTAGGTTTCAAATGTTTATTTATCATCTTAATCTAGAAAATCGCCTCAGACGCACAAAATTTATTGTGTTATTTTCATATCAGGATTCAGAAAAATTTAGACATTTTTGTTGTATTGCTATTAGACAATTTTAAAAAGAATTAAGATATTTTCAGACAAATTGGGACTGTTCTCAGATCTATTTCCCATGATGGAAGAATAATTTTAGCTCACCTGACCCAAAGGTTCAAGTGAGCTTTCCTCATCACTTGGCGTCCGTCGTCCGTCTTCGTCATTGTCTTTTAACTTTTACAAAAATCTCCTCTGATGAAACTACTGGGCAAATTAAAATCAAACTTGGCCCAAATCATCCTTAGGGTATCTCGTTTATAAAATGTATCCGATAACCCCGCCCATCAACCAAGATGGCCACTATGGCTAAAAATAGAAAATGGGGATAAAATGCAGTTTTTGGCTTGTATCTCTGAAACTATTTGTCTGGGTTAAAATGTTCATCAGGTCAAGATCTATCTGCCCTGAAATTTTCAGACGCATCAGACAACCCATTGTTTGGTTGCTGCCCCTGAATTGGTAATTTTAAGGAAATTTTGCAATTTTTGGTTATCTTGAATATTATAATAGATAAAGATAAACTGTAAACAGCACAATTGTTCAGCAAAGTGAGATCTACAAATAAGTCAAATGATCAAAATTGTCAATTGACCCCGTAAGTAGTTATTGCCCTTAAAAGTCAATTTGTCACAATTTTCCGTAATTTTTTGTAATCTTTTACAAAAATCTTCTCCTCTAAAACTGGCATGTGTCATCTGACCTTGACCTCATTTTCATGGTGCAGTGGTTAAAGCTAAGTTTTTGTGTTTTAGTCTTTTTTTCTAATATCATATATGCAATATGTCAACTATATTTGGCCAACCTTAAAAATAGTTTTCCGACTGTACCTACAGACTGAAGGGTCGGTAGGTAGGAAAAATATTTTATTTTATTAGCCAAAATAAAGTTAAAACAAGCAGTTACACAAACCAAGTTTTGCATGAAGAAAAAACATTTTAAAACAACAAACACTAAAAACCAATATGAAATGAACAGGCATTTACAGATGAAAAACTTTTTAATCAAAACTTAAACTATAACATAGTGTCATTATCCAATATATGACATAAAATATGGTATTATTAAATACTAGAACACTTATGAACAAGGAATGACTAGAATAGTTTTAAAAGAAATATATTCACTGACATAGTATGCTTCTTGACTAGAATGCTTTCAAAAGTAAAGTGAAGCTTTATAAACACCTGCCCAGGCTTCTTGTCTAACAGTGTTTTCAATAAAAAAAAATAACCATTGGATCTTCCTCAATTGAACAAAAAGGCAACTTAGAAAAATATATTAGACATCTTATTGTTTTCAAATTTCTAACAATATTTAATTATACATGTAATAAGGTTATATTTTGAAAGATATGTTGATACCAGGCTTCAATGAAAATCAAAAAACTCTTAAACTTCGTGGTGAAATTCATAGCACTCCTTTATAAATGGTCTGTACTGTCAGAAATGTTTCAACTGCATAAAAAAATTTGGCAGCATAGCCCCTAAGGACATGTTTCAATTCAATTCACACAGGCCACACAGTTTGGGTATATTTTATATTGTAAGAGAGAGAACTATTGCAATGAGTGGGGCAGCCGCCCCCCCCCCCCCCCCTTATCCTAAAGAAGCATGCTCATTGCAAGCGAAGATAGATTTAATATAGAGATAATATATTTATTTTTCAACCCAACCATTCATTTACTCTACATCTTTGTGTAGTTAGGGTGGCTTTTTATTGATTTGGCATTGTCTGTCCATTAGCATTTCCGTACAGGTGTGTTTACAGGTATCCATGAAGTCATGGAGGAGTGGTTTCATCTTTTTCGTCTTCACAACGATTTATAGAAAATAATGCATACCTCGGTCTGCTGTTGAATTGTTTAACCACTGATATTGGTTCCCAAAAGTCAGACTCTAAACATTCTGTTCCCGATTTGTTTGAGACAGAAACAGTTATTGACTATCGTGTCAGTTTTATAAATATCCGCTGCATCATCGTCCATGATATCTGACATGGAAGACATAATTCCATGTGCATTTCTGTATAAACAGTTTACTATTAAACTTTTAAGTTTGTTATTTGTCTTAATATTGACAGAAGACGACAGCGTGAAGTACTCCTCCATGAATTCATGGATAAATTCATGGATACCTGTACCCACCTAAACAATCTCCATGTGCTTTATCATTAAACGGACCGATGAACGCTTGACGGAAAGGTAAGAAAAACCGAACTCGAAACGTGGAATCGACCTAGACTTTAAATCAATTCTGGAAACGACCTGATGTTCCGGATTGCGTCGATAGACCTATTAAAAATAATTTCTTAAAATTAAAAGCAATAAAATTTTCACAGTCGGGCGGATTTTCAATGGTCGGTCGGTAAACTGCAAACAAACAATATTTTAATTTAAGCCTTTGGTGTATGTAAATATTTTATGATGTACATGTCAGTCTTGCTGGTTTTATTTGACCTTGACCTCATTTTCATGGGTCATTGCTCAGTGTTACGTTTTTGTGTTTGGTCTGTTTTTCAATAACTATAAAAAGCAGTAGGTCAACTGTATTTGTTGTATGGAATGTTTGTTAGGTGTATATGTCTGTCTGGGAGGTATCATCTGACCTTGGCCTCATATTCATGGTTCATTGGTCAATGTTAAGTTTTCATGGTTAGGTTTGTTTCTAAGATACTATAAGCAATAGGTCAACTATATGTGATGCATAGATTGATTGTAAGCTGTACATGTCAGTCTGACATGGTTCATCTGACCTTGACCTTATTTGCATGGTTCATTGGACAATGTTTAGTTTTCCTGATTTAGTGTTTCTTAGAAACTATAAGCAATAGGTCAACGATATTTGGTGTATTGAATTATTGTAAGGTGTACATGCATTTCCTGTTTTGTTTATCTGACATTGACCTCATTTTCATGGTTCATTGGACAATGTTTAGTTTTCCTGGTTAAGTGTTTCATAGAAACTATAAGCAATAGGTCAACGATATTTGGTGTATTGCATTATTGTAAGGTGTACATGCATTTCTTGTTTGGTTTATCTGACATTGACCTCAATTTGTTGTATCATGTTAAGTTTGTGTAATACTTGTAGTAAAGCTTTATATTTAGGACTATCAATATAAAATCAATGGTCAGTAAAGAAGGAGAGACATTTCAGCGTGTGCACTCTTGTTTGTTATAAAGAATGTGTAAACATTAACAAGAGTGATTTCAGACCTAAAATATTGCACGAAAATATTCCTAAGAAATGCCATATACATGTACTGATAGTTATTATATAAAATGGTACCATGAATGTGTCTTCCTTAAAATAGAAATAGTACACTTATTACACAGGGGTGTGGAAATGTCATACCCGACTTGCTCGACTCGTACATTTGTGTCTTTGTTGCCCGTGGACAAGTAAACAAAAATGTTGCTTGACATTGTTAATTTATATTAAAATCATATAGAAAAGTCCTCAAAATTCATTCATAAAAGTAAAAAAAAATATCAATTAACAAGACGAAAACAACATGTTTTAGTAAAACGACATCAATGATCAAGAAATAGATCGAATACCAAACAACAAAAAATAAATATGCGGACCCGGGTTTCATTAATATTCTGTGATATTTTCCCATTGATCCGGGATCGTTGATCAGGTTATAGCAAAGGTACACTAGAAATGGTCATTATTAATTTTGAGCATGAATTTCTCCAGTATGAAAACTAAATGACCAGTCAAGTTAGATAAACATTCATGATTGGATAGGTCATCGCTCGGAAGTTGACCAACAGAAAAGAGGCGCCTCATATAAATAAAATTGTTGAGCTAAGAACTTGGTTTTTACAAGAAACGGAAATCAGATGCGGCAAAGCGCAAATATTATAAAAATAAACGGAATAGAGGATTTTAAAGTTCTATAATATTTTGATTTCGCTTATAATTAGTTATATAAAAAATCTCAAATTTATAATTGGTCCATCAAAAGTTTATTGGGGGAAAAGGAGGGGGTGCAAACAACAATTCAATAATTCGTCATTTATTTGGTTTTATCTCTTCATTAACTATAAAATATAAGTCATGATATAATCTTCCAGGTAAGCAAGCATTGAACAACATTGCAATATTGGCCTCTAGATTCTTAAATTTAGAGGTGTTTGACGTTGGTTTCTACAATGTAGCTCATTGGTGTATGCTATACTTATCTTTGTATCATTCTAATATACAATCAAAAACCATGCTTACCATTTTCATTGTGTTTGAAAACTGATTAAGAAACATACACGTTTACAGAAAAATACATCTTCTTCATCCCAAAATTCATTAAGAAATCAGGGCAAGTAACTTTACTTTCGGACAAGTAAAATTTATTTCCACACCCCTGTTACATGTTCTAATAATTTTCCGTGCTGGTGAAAAGAAAGACAGTTCGCGATGTGTTTTTCATCATTCCTATGTATTAAGACCCACAAACATATTGGTAAAGCTACTTCAGATTTCTCTACTACATAGAACTTGCTATCTTCATGAGATTTGAATAAATGGTGATAATAAGTCGTTTTACTATTTCTTTGTAGATTTATTCCAATTATGGATGGACTCAATACATTGCTACAGT
This sequence comes from Mytilus californianus, assembly GCF_021869535.1. Taxonomy (NCBI): domain Eukaryota; kingdom Metazoa; phylum Mollusca; class Bivalvia; order Mytilida; family Mytilidae; genus Mytilus; species Mytilus californianus. The sequence continues at coordinate 7,677,177 of NW_026262670.1, forward strand.
AGACTGGAAGAGGACAACAGTAGTCCTGATGACAGCAAGACATCAGATGATCTTGATCCACCAGTAGTTATTATTGGCACTTGGAAAGATGCTGTAACTTCAGATGTAGAAGAGGTTTACATTTTTACCTTTTCAATTTGTTTTAACATGATCTTGTTTTTTTTTCTTTGCTTGATGATTTTTTCCCTAAAGTTTCCCCTTCCACTTTAAGCGGCTAAATGCTCAGCTTTATCGGAAACATTAATTAAATTTGAAAGTATTGCTTATCTTTAATTTTTGGTTGATCAATTTATAAATAATTAATAAAGTGTAACATATACTACCAAATTCTTGCACTTGTGATTTTCCAACATGAAATGATATAATTCATTTAGTTATCGGCATCACAATATATATAATAAGATGTTTCTTTTAGGGAGCGTGGGTGCGGGGGTTAATGCAAATACTAACATGACTAAACAAAAAAAACAATATCTTATTTTATAGATAGAAGATGCATGCAGGAAAAAACTGTTTACATATACTGAAAAAATGGCAAAAGATGAACGTGGACATATAAAGTGTGTATACTTAATTTCTAATACAGAGGATAATAACAATGTATTCCAGCAAATACGACAAGACATTGTGAACTTAGCCAGAACAATGAGAACATGGAACATAGATTATCCCTTAAAATTCATTCAGCTCGAACAACGACTTCAAGAGAAGAAGAAGGAGTTACCAATTATTTCCTATCAAGAAATTAAGGTTATCTCTTCTGAAACGCCGAACCCATTAAATGACAAGGAACTCATGTTGTATTTGTTATTTCACCATGAAATCAGAGCTCTAGTTTATTTTAAGGATCTTCCAGATTTTATCATTTTAGATACAAAATGGTTGTCTGATGCTTTTAAAAGTATAATAACAGCAGAGAAATTTCGAGCTTGTAGCATAAAGCATCAAGAAGAATGGAAGGAATTTCTCTGTAAAGGGAAATTACATTGGGAAGTTGTAGAAGATATATTCAAAACAGAACAAAACATTTTGTACAAACACAAAGACCATGTACTGAATGTCATGGATAAGTTTGATATAATCATACGTCCAAATATATCAGATAGAGACACTGCTGATGACAAACCTTGCTATTATGTACCTTGCATGATTAAAGAAGAACCTGAGTGTGACATTTACGAAATGTTTAATGTGACAGAAGGTATCTGTAAAAAATCCACATGGTTATGTTTCATGTTCAGGTTTCTACCACCACCCTTAATAAATCATTTGATTGCTGCACTGTCCCGAAAATATGAAGTTGCACAAGTTGCCGCTAAGCAACAGAAAAAGCATATTGCTCTTTTCAGAGGCTCTGCTGTCTTTGAGTTACAGAAGACAACAAAATTAAGAAAATTGCTTGTAATGAAATGTTCAAATGTTATTCAAATTCAGGTTTAGCAGTTTGGGAAGCATATCAAAAAAGGTTTGTACAAATACATTGCTGACTTTGTGACAGATGAAATGACAAAGGTAATAAGTACAAGATTTAAAATGTCCAATGTAAAATTTGAGAAAAAGTGGGAATGTGGCCAAACAAAACCAGAGTTTGTAACAGGATCGAATGAATTTAGTGACGAGGAGGATACACAATATTATTGTGAGACATGTACAACTACGCATGAGTTTACAGATGAATGGTCAGATCTACAACATAGAATAACTTATGTAAGTGAACGATTAATTATATGGTATACTGGTTTACACCTTTAAGTCCTTCCATCTACCCTCCCCATTAAAGTCTTTAAGTCCTACCATATACCCTCCCCATTACAGTCTGTCTGTTTTTTCAGGAACTAAAATTAAGAGCCTTCTGAAATTTACATCTGTTTGTTGATTTAAACAATTTTGCATTGTTCACATTCATTGTGCATCTTGTTCGTGTTTGCTGTTTACATATATTCTTACACATAACGGTCATGTATGAAATGGTCGTAAAATATTTCTCAAAAAGTGTCAATCAGAGTTCCATGAATTTTGCTACAAAGTGTAATACCTTTTCAAATATGATTTTCATCAACTTCATGTTTACCTATTACTTATATATAAGTATTAATAATTAGGAAATGCTCACAGTTCAACTTGTTTTCTCAAGGAGACAGAAGCAAGACATCTATTTTGAATTAAGCATGAGGCAACACTTATGTCCTTAACTGTATACTCAAGACTTAAAAAAACACTGCCTAATTCATATTTTGAATAGAGATAACATGTGTAGGAATGTTTTTCTCCATAAAAGTGCCATTGTCCTTCATCTTTTCTTAGTTCAGATGGTTTAAAGACCAAATAAGAATTGTTTTGAGATAAGATGATTATTTCAGTTATTATCTGTAATAACTTAACAATAATGTGCTGGTAAAAATACCAGATGCTCTATCTATGCAATCAGTGAAATTACATGTATGCTGTGTTATGTATCCATAATGATTCATATATATTTAAGTAGAATACTGTTTAATAAGGTAGTGGTGATTATCCAATAGTGTAAACTTTTATTTTGTTAATTACTTTATATTTGATGAGTTTTACAGACAACATTTGGAATTATACGGTACACTGGTTAACATCTTGCAGTCCTTCATTCAACCCATCTAATGAAAGTGTTCCTTGCTTTTCTCGGGCACTAAGATAAGAGCTTCCTAAAATTTACAACTTAATAGCTATTTGTTGATTTAAACAATTTAGCACTTTCACATTCATTGTTGATCGTTATCCAGTTTGCTATAAAAATATATTCTTACACACAATATTATGTATATAAAACATTTTTTCTCTCAAAAAGTGTGAATTAGATTTCCATGAAATTTGCTATAATGTGTGATACCTTTTCAAATATGATACTCATCAACTCCGTATTTACCAAATACTTATCTATGGATATTGAAATAGGAAGGCAAAGCTCAACTTGTTTCCTCCAGAAAATATGAGCAAGACATTTTTTTTTAACTCGGGATTAGTCTTTTTCTTAGTTCAGATGGTCTAATAACAAAACAAAGAATTGTAATGAGATAAGCTGAATATTTCAGAAACTATCTGTAATAACTTAACTATAATCTGCTTGTAGACATACAAGATGCTCTATCTATGCAATCATTGAAATAACATGTAAGTTGTAATGTTTCCATAATGATTCATACATTTGAGTAGAGTGTTGTTTTAATTATATATAAGGTATGGAGCATCATCCGATAGTGGTACATTTTATTTTCTAAATCATTGTAGTCACAGAGTTCTGAAAACGTTCCAATATCTAATCCTTACACAGAAAGCTCCAGTCAAATCCAAACTACCGGTCAATCCACCAAGGTAAAAAGCTACAATTTTATAGCATGGAAGTTATGTTGATATTTGTATAACTAGCAGTAATTAGAAACCCAATGTACATGAGGATGTAAGATAGATTAATTATTACTTGTATTACTTCAGAACTATTTTCATATACATTCATCAAATCGAGGAACTTTCTTTAGCATGTTTCGAATGACAAGGGATAATATGAAATATTTCTTGCTGTTGAAATGCAAACTATTCAGACAGTAAATTCAAGATTATACAAACTGAACATTTTTACCTAATCTGACAATGTATGCTATTGCTTTGACTTTGCGTCTTTTTCTTCGTCCTGAATGTAAAAAAAAAAAATCCTTTTTTAAAGAAAAATGTGCGGCCAAAATGAACCAAACTCCAATCATTATCTTTACTTATAAATTGACTTACTTTTCATTTAAAATCTATAAGGAGTCTGGGGTTTAAAATTTTAATGACCGGCTTGTTTGAAACTTAAGCAGTTAACTTTTCATTATAAAGGTAGCACATCTCTGAAGAAAAATTTATCTTTTGTCAAATTACCCATTTTTGTCGAGCCTTCGACTTTAGTCGAAAAAGCGAGACACATAGCGATCCTACATTCCGTCGGCGGCGGCGGCGTCCACAAATATTCACTCTGTGGTTAAAGTTTTTGAAATTTTAATAACTTTCCTGGATTTCTATCAAACTTGGACAGAAGCTTGTTTATGATCATAAGATAGTATCCAGAAGTAAATTTTGTAAAAATAAAATTACATTTTTTACGTATTTTACTTATAAATGGACTTAGTTTTTCTGCCGGGAAATATTACATTCACTCTGTGGTTAAAATTTTTAAAATTTTAATAAGTTTCTTAAACTATCCTGGGTTTGTACCAAAATTGGACAGAAGCTTGTTTATGATCATAAGATAGTATCTAGAAGTAAATTTTGTAAAAAATTAATCCATTTTTTCCTTATTTTACTTTTAAATGGACTTAGATTTTCTGCCAGGAAACAATACATTCACTCTCAGTGTGATTAAAGTTTTTAAAATTTTAATAACTTTCTTATACTATTTTGGATTTGTACCAAACTTGGACAGAAGCTTGTTTATGGTCAAAAGCTAGTATCTAGAAGGAAATTTAAAAAACAAATAAATCCATTTTTTCCGTATTTTATTTTTAAATGGACTTAGATTTTCTGCCAGGAAACAACACATTCACTCTGTGATTAAAGTTTTTAAAATTTTAATAACTTTCTTATACTATTTTGGATTTGTACCAAACTTGGACAGAAGCTTGTTTATGATCAAATGCTAGTATCTAGAAGGAAATTTTGTTTTCTTCCAGTTAACATTACATTCAGTCTACAGTTAAAGTTTTTAAACATTCATTAGATTCATAAACTATCCTGGATTTTTACCAAACTTGGACAGACGCTTCTTACAATCAAAAGATAGTATCAAGAGGAATATTTTAATTGATTTACTTCCTCATTTTTGTTGAGCCTGCGATTAACAGAAAAAGTAGGCGAGACACTGGGTTCCCGGGAACCCTTACGAATTTTACTAATACTTGTATACAGCCAAAGAATTTAGACATAATTGCATGCTTGAATTGGTTGATTATTCAACCTATATTTATCAAAATAAAATGAAAGAAAATGATAGGTGCCACCCTAATTGACACATTTTCATGATGGTCACCAATATTTTCTATTGATAATGAATGACATGTTTGTATATTTGAAGGTACGTGTCCGGGTCCAAGCTGGTGAGAGAGTATTTTCAAATGTCGATGAAGAGGCAACAGGAACAGCCAGTTCGGCAGGGGTATGTAACACCACAATGTAATTTCATGCAATATTCAGTTCCCAAAAATGAAAATGAATGAATTGGGAGATGTTCAGTCTTACGTTCGTTCAGTTGGTTGAGAAAGTGTAACGTTTGAATCGTCAATTGTATCATGTGTATGGAATTCCTCTTTTTACAAAAAATCTTCTCCTCTGAAACTACTGGACCAAATTTAACCAAACTTGGCAACAATCATCATTAGGGTATCTAGTTTTAAAAATGTGTCCGACAACATGGCCGACATGGCTAAAAATAGAACATAGGGGTAAAATGTAGTTTTTTGCTTAAATCTCTGAAACTAAAGCAAAAGTATAATGGCTGCATTATTTCATGCATCAATGTAAACAAAAATATCAGGTGAGCGACACAGGCTCCTTGTAGCCTCTAGTTTTTAATTTACCCAGGAGTTTGGTATTTTTGTTATACTTTTTTTTAGTAAATATAAAGGAAACAAAAACAAACAGCTTTACTGAACAAAAGTATGTATTGATAAGTAGTATGTAAACTTTCATCAGTTGGATGGATAAACATACACAAACGATAGTATTTTTTACGTGAAGTGAGTAGTGTGTGTGCAGAATTGGACTTAATCTTTCGTCGGGTTGATAATCATACACAGACAGCTTAACTGAACTAGTATTGATATGTGGAGTGAGAAGTATGTGTTCAGCATTGGATGTAGTTTTCATCGAGTCGATAAACATACACAAACAGCTTCCAATAGTAATAGACATGATAGAAAAATGTTAACAATGGACAACTGAGAGTCAAGATTCTACATCAGAGATATTTAAATAAGGGATTATCTCAAAAGTGTTCATTTATTTATTGATTTACTTCGCATAACAATAGCTTTTGAACATAACCTCCAATAGATTGAAGTAAAACGTTCGAGTTAAGTCTTTCCACCTCTGCTATCACTAAGTTGGTTGAAAAAATATTTGCATAACATCAGTTACTTCTTCATTTAGATTGGTTGGTGTGGATTGTTGGTAGATAGCTTAATTGATTGATTGACATTTTGCTTCATGTCATATTTGATGGAAGTTGCATTCATTAATCGATTTGGCTTGGTTCGTTTATTGCTTGGCGGAATTTGATAAGACTGTCGTACAAGTGAGAGGTTTAGCGCTATAAAACCAGGTTCAATCCACCATTTTCTACATTTGAAAATGCCTGTACCAAGTCAGGAATATGACAGTTGTTGTCCATTCGTTTGATGTGTTTTGTCATTTGATTTTGCCATGTGATTAGGGACTTTCCGATTGAATTTTCCTCGGAGTTCAGTATTTTTGTGATTTTACCTTTTGCTTATATGAATACTAGTAATTAATTGATCGATATTTTCATAACATAAAGAAGCGCATATTGTGTAATTATTGATTGATTGTTTCTATGATGTTCAGTAACTAATACTTTACTTTTATTATGTACCCATAGAATGATAAAAAAAAAATCCCCCGAATAAAGAACCAATTTATCATTTTAGAAAAACAATACATGTGATTTGGTTCCAAGGAACATACAAAAAGTTAAGGAATGGCTCCAATTAAATGGAAGGTTTTCATGTCAGTGAAAAATGTTTATTTGTACCTAAATCATGGCAACTTTTAAGGATTTATCACCCTTCACTTTAAAATAATATGACAGTTGTTATCCATTCGTTTGATGTGTTTCAGCTTTTTGATTTTGCCATTTGATTAAGGACTTTCTGTTTTAAAGTTTCCTCGGCGTTCGGTATTTTTGTGATAATACTTTTTTGGTAGACTCTCAATTCCCATTTGTAAAACATTTTCTCACATGTCAAATATGAAGTGAATAGGGTGTACTCAGCAACTGGCATCGGGTTGATAAAAACATACACAGACACTTTAACTGAACTAGTATTAATATGTTTAGTCAGTAGTATATGGTCATCTTTTGACATAAACGTTCATCAGGTCAATAAACATACACTAACAGCTGCACTGTACTATAATTCATGTGAAGTTAGTTGTGTGTGTTCAACATTATACGTAACTGTCATCGGGTTGATAAACATACACTAACAGCTGCACTGTACTATAATTCATGTGAAGTTAGAAGTGTGTGTTCAACATTATACGTAACTGTCATCGGGTTGATAAACATACACTAACATCTGCGCTGTACTAAAATTCATGTGAAGTTAGTAGTGTGTGTTCAACATTGGACATATCTGTCAACAGGTCAATAAACATACACTAACAGCTGCACTGTACTAGAATTCATGGAGAGTTAGTAGTGTGTGTTCAACATTGGACGTAACTGTCATCGGGTTGATAAACATACACTAACAGCTGAGCTGTACTATAATTCATGTGAAGTAAGCAGTGTGTGTTCGACATTGGAAGTAACTGTCATCGGGGTGATAAACATACACTAACAGCTGCACTGTACTATAATTCATGTGAAGTTAGTTGTGTGTGTTTAACATTGGACGTAACTGTCATTGGGTTGATAAACATACACTAACAGCTGCACTGTACTATAATTCATGTGAAGTTAGGTGTGTGTGTTCAACATTGGACGTAACTGTCATTGGGTTGATAAACATACACTAACAGCTGCACTGTACTATAATTTATGTGAAGTTAGAAGTGTGTGTTCAACATTGGACATATCTGTCAACAGGTCAATAAACATACACTAACAGCTGCACTGTACTAGAATTCATGGGAGGTTAGTAGTGTGTGTTCAACATTGGACGTAACTTCATCAGGTCAATAAACATACATTAACAGCTGTGCTGTACTAGAATTCATGTGAAACTAGTAGTGTGTGTTCAACATTGGACGTAACTGTCATCAGGTCAATAAACATAAAATAACAACTGCGCTGTATTAGAATTCATGTGAAGTTAGTAGTGTGTGTTCAACATTGGAAGTAACTTCATCAGATCAATAAACATACACTAACAACTGCGCTGTACTAGAATTCATGTGAAGTTAGTAGTGTGTGTTCAACATTGGACGTAACTTCATCAGGTCAATAAACATACACTAACAGCTGTGCTGTACTAGAATTCATGTGAAGTTAGTAGTGTGTGTTCAACATTGGACGTAACTGTCATCAGGTCAATAAACATAAACTAACAGCTGTGCTGTACTAGAATATATGTGAAGTTAGTATTGTGTGTTCAACATTGGACGTAAATGTCATCAGGTCAATAAACACACTAACAGCTGCGCTGTACTAGAATTCATGTGAAGTTAGTAGTGTGTGTTCAACATTGGACGTAACTGTCATCAGTTCAATAAACATACACTAACAGCTGCGCTGTACTAGAATTCACGTGAAGTTAGTTATGTGTGTTCAACATTGGACGTAACGTCATCGGGTAGATAAACATACACTAACAGCTGCGCTGTACTAGAGTTCATGTGAAGTTAGTATTGTGTGTTCAACATTGGACGTAACTTAATCGGGTTGATAAACATACACTAACAACTGCACTGTACTTGACTTCATGTGAAATTAGTTGTGTGTGTTCGACATTGGATGTTACTGTCATCAGGTCAATAAACATAAACTAACAGCTTTACTGTACTAGAATTCATGTGAAGTTAGTTGTGTGTGTTCAACATTGGACGTAACTGTCATCAGGTCAATAAACATAAACTAACAGCTGTACTGTACTAGAATTCATGTGATGTTAGTAGTGTTTGTTCAACAATGGACGTAACTGTCATCAGAGCACCTTAGATCATCCCCAGTTTTTGATGGGGTTCGTTTTGCTTAGTCTTTAGTGTTCTATGTTGTGTTATGTGTACTATTATGTGTCTGTTTGTCTTTTTCATTTTTAACTGGATTTTCGAAGGAAATATTGGTTATTAAAATGGTGATGTACGGCTGGCGGCTGGGCGGATCTACGGGCGGCTGCCAAACAGTGTCAGCACAATGACATGAAAACGCGTTTTTTTTTAAATTTAAATATGTTGTTTCCTGGGACTTAATGAAGGTCTAGTTCAATTTTTAAGATTTTAGTATATCTCCTTTGTGAGTTATCGCCATTTTTAATATCCAAAAGTGGAATTTTTAAATATTTTACTCTTGTTATTTTTTTTATGACTAAGCATAATGTCTTATCTTACAATAAAAATTGGAGTGACAGATTTATTTGAAAATTAACTATTTCCTAAGTGTTAATGATTATAAGCTATATTATTAGACATTTTGAAGTTAATCACGTTATTAATTATTAATTAGATCTGGGTTATATCTAAGCATATAATATCATTGGAGTGACAGATTTATTTGAAAATTTACTGTTTCCTGATAAGATCTGTAGGACTGTATATATAAAGTTTGAAATTTACTAGAAGGACTGTATAAATGAAATGTGAAATTTACTGTTCATTATTAGACATTTTGTAGATAATTAAGTCTCCCTAAACCATATATATTCTTACCCCCACCCCCTTCAATTTGAGAATGTGCTTTTATCTTGTAAATGATTGAGATCCCATCCCCTAAACCATATTTATTATTGTATGGGACAAAAAAAAACAAATCAAATGAAATATTTGGGAAGTCCCCGGGTTCACCCCCATCCCCTTCTTTTTGAAAATTTGTAATCGGTCAAAATCCCCAGCCCGAAACCATATATATTGTTGTATGGGACAATAAAAAAAATCAAATGAAATAAAAGGCGGGTCCCCTGGGGTCACCCCACCCCATCCTGTTTAAGAACTTGTAAACGGTTGAGATCCCCACCCCTAAACCATATGTATTCTTGAATGGGACAATAAAACAAATCAAATGAAATATAAAGGGAAGTCCATGGGGGTCACCCCACCCCCCTTCTTTTTGATAACTTGTAAACAGTCGAGATCCCCACCCCTAAACCATATATATTCTTGAATAGGACAATAAAACAAATCAAATGAAATGGAGGGGGAATCCCCTGGGGTCACCCCCCCCCCTTTTGTTTGAAAACTTGTAAACGGTCAAGATCCCCACCCCGAAACCATATATATTCTTGTATGGGACAATGAAACAAATCAAATGAAATATAAGGCGAGTCCCCTGGGGTCACCCCCACCCCCTCCTGTTTAAGAACTTGTAAACAGTCCAGATCCCCACCCCTAAATCATATATATTCTTGTATGGGACAATAACACAAATCAAATGAAATATAGGGGAAGTCCATGGGGGTCACCCCCACCCCCTTTCTTTTTGAAAACTTGTTAACGGTCAAGATCCACACCCTGAAACTATATATATTCTTGTATGGGACAATGAAACAAATTATATGAAATAAAAGGTGAGTCCCCTGGAGTCACCCCCACCCCCTCCTGTTTGAGAACTTGTAAACGGTCGAGATCCCCACCCCTTAACCATATATGTTCTTGTATGGAACAATAAAACAAATCAAATAAAACATTGGGGAAGTCCATGGGGGTCACCCAACCCCCCTTCTTTTTGATAACTTGTAAACGGTCTAGATCCCCACCCCTAAACCATATATATTCTTGAATGGGACATTAAAACAAATCGAAAGGAAATTAAGGGGAAATCCCCTGGGGTAACCCCCCCCCCCCCTTCTTTTTGAAAACTTGTAAACGGTCATAATCCCCACCCCGAAACATATTTATTGTTGTATGGGACAAAAAAACAAATCATATGAAATAAAGGGAGAGTCCCATGGGGATCACCTCCCCCTCCCCCCTTTTGAAACTTGTAAACGGTCGAGATCTCCACCCCTAAACCATATAAATTCCTGTTCATAATTTCAAGAAGATTTGAATGACATACATGTACAGGGTCAATCCATGGGCGTCACTAATGCATATCATAAACCAATTTGTACTGGACATTGCCCAATGTCAAGCGACAATGGGAATGACGAATTATTGGAGCTTTGTTTGGGAGACTTCGTAACAGCATTCTGTTACAATTATTTCTTGTTACTAATAAGTTTTATAGATTTTGAAATGACATTGTATTAATGATAAATAAAACTTTGGATTTTTTTCTTCTTTTCTTTGGTAAATTGTATGTAGAATTTTATGGAAAGTTTGTTTGTTATTCTGTAAAAACTAATTTTCTGAATGCTATATATTTTTTTCTTTGATATAGTAAACTTCTTTAAAAACTAAGCTTATATTGTCTATTAATAAACATATATTTAGATTTCTGATTTTGGGCCCAGTTTTCAAGTTGGTCCAAATTGGGGTCCAAAATTAAACTGTGTTTGATTTCAACATAAATTGAATATATATAGGGTTCTTTGAAATGCTTAATCTAAACCTGTATTTCTTTTCATTATTAATAAGATAATACCACATTGAGGTCCAGAGGGTCCTAAATTACACTTTTGATTGATTTCATCAAAAATTGAATTCTTTGGTTCTTTGATATGCTGATTCTAACAATGTTTGAGTGTTAAATCATATCTAATTTTAGAGAACTTAGTCATCACTGGTTGTTGTTATTATATTATTGATTATAATTTGAAAAATTGCATTATATCTTATTTTAGAGAACTATTTGTCCAGTTTGAGTTATTTCCCTTTGCACAGAAAATATTATGGATAAAATAAACCTGTGTTTCATTTCAACATAAATTAAATATATATAAGGTTCTTTCAAATGCTGAATCTAAACCTGTATTTAAATATTAGATTTTTGGGCCCAGTTTTCAAGTTGGTCCAAATCAGGGTCCAAAATTAAACTTTGTTTGATTCAACAAAAAAATAATTTATGGGGTTCTTTGAAATGCTGAATCTAACCATGTATTGAGATATTTTGGATTGTGGGCTCCTTTATCAAATTGGTCCACATTGAGGTCCAAAGGGTCTTAAATTAAACTTTTGTCTGATTTCATCAAAAATTGAATTCTTGTGGTTCTTTGATATGCTGATTCTAATATGTACTTAGATTTTTGATATTGGACCATAATAGGTATTTAGATGTCCAATTTCAAGTATTTCAGTTCTTAAACCACATTCATTTTGTGTCACAAACCTATGCAGTGTCAAATATTCAATCACAATTCAAATTCAGAGCTGTTTTAAGCTTAAATGTAGTGTCCATACTTGCTCAACAGTTCAGGGTTCGACCTCTGCAGGAAAATCCGGTTTGCTGTCACTCTGACAGCCTCTTGTAAGCCATTTAGTTGTCAGTTTATTTTCGATCTATGAGTTTGACTGTCCCTCTGGTATCTTTCGCGTCTTTTTGATAAACATACACTAACAGCTACGCTCTACTAGAATTCATGTGAAGTTAATGTGTGTTCAACATATGACGTAACTGTCATCATGTTGATAAACATACAGAGACAGCTGAATTAAAGTAGTATCAGTTTTTAGCTCACCAGGGCCCAAAGGGCCCCATGTGAGCTTATGCCATCACTTGGCGTCCGTCGTCTGTCGTCGTCAACTATTTTCAAAAATCTTCTCCTCTGAAACTACTGGGCCAAATACCTTCAAACTTTAACTAAATGTTCCTTAGGGTATCTAGTTTATATATTGTATCCGAAGTTTTGATCCATCGACAAACATGGCCGCCATGGCTAAAAATAGAACATAGGGGTCAAATGCAGTTTTTGGCTTATATCTCAAAAACTAAAGCTTTTAGAGCAAATTGTTCAATTGGTCAAGATCTATCGGCCCTAAACTTTTCAGACGAGTCGAACAACCCATTGTTGGGTTGCTGCCACCGAATTGGTAGTTTTAACAAAATTTTGCAGTTTTTTTTTATTATTTTGAATATTATTATAGATATATATAAACTGTAAGCAGCATTAATGTTCAGCGAAGTAAGATCTACAAAAATGTTAAAATGACCAAAATTGTCAATTGACCCCTTAAGGAGTTATTGCCCTTTAAAGACAATTTTACACAATTTGTTCATCAAGTTTGCTAACATTTAAAAATCTTCTCCTCTGAAATACAGGTGAGCGATTCAGGCTCTTGAGAGCCTCTTGTTTTTAAAGTGAGAAGAGAATTTTCATTGGGTTTGTAAACCATTTTTTTTTTCATTAAATGCAATCAGTATGTTGCAAAAGATACTGTTCTATATGGCTATTATTTCTGGTTCAAATTTCAAATAAGGATGTATTAACCAATATTACATTGAAGCATACCTAAAACAATGAGGTCATTTATATTATTTCTTGGTGTCACAAATAGTACATATTTACATTTTCCAAAAATTCAATGTTAACAGGCATATGTTCATTGCATTGGTTTTTAGGAACGGAAACGTACAGCGCATTGGTCAGCAAAAAACGTTTATTAACATAATGTTAATTTGTTATCACAATAAAAATATTCGCCTCGGATATTTAGTTTGTCAAAGCCTGCGCTGTATGTTCCATAGAACTCAATTTGATAGAAATCAAAACAATTTTGTCACATTCAATAAAAATGGCAAATTAGGAGATGTAAATGTCAAAGCTTGACAAGAAAATGTTGACAAGAATAATTATACATATCTTTAGTACATGTATTGTCATCAACATCATGAATATGAAATATGTTGATCTTGAAACAATAGACCCAATGTTCAGGGTCAAATATGGTCTGTACAGACCTTACTTCTTTCATAGTCATCATACTGCTATGCATTACTTATTTGAAACAAACTTCTTATCATGAATTTATCATGTAAAGACCGGATTCTTCCAATGTATGGTAAATAATACATTTGTGATCCAGTTTAAACAGTATGGTTGAAATTTTTTAAACATGAATATCTTTAGTTGACTTTGTTTCATTTTCATTGATAATTTAAAAAAAAAAAGATAAAACACAACACACGCTTTTTCATTTGCTTATGTTTCAAGGAAATATATTGGTGAAATGTTTCTATGCAAAATGTTCCTCCTAAAGTTTTGAACAGCATTTCCAGTTTTTGGTTGTGTGAAAAAAAAATCAAGTTTAGCAAGAGTTACACAAAATTACTTTCAGATGCAAGGTACCATCATCATTGTTTTTACTTTTAAGTTGTTTTTTTTTTCTTGGAAAAAAATCTATGAGTATTTGACCAAGTTAAATGATAATTGATTCAACCAAAACTTATGTTAAGCCTTATACATTCTTCATATTTTACATTACAATACCTTACTTTTATCTTCTTTTCAGTTCACAAAAGAGGAAATAAATTTTGCAAAGATGGGGATGATTGCTTTGAATATTCTTGCTGATGTTTTATATGACCTTTTAAAACAAGATAAACCAAATCTACGTCCAAGGAGCGATTGTGATATAACATACTTGTACAAAGAGCACAGGATACTTAATAAACATATTCCTTCTAATGGATGGGGCGGTCAATGGCAAAGAATTCAGACTACAGATATATCTATTGGAGATGATATTGAGCGCATTAGACTTACAAGAAATGAACTACAACACTCTCAAATATTTAATCTTGAAGATAAACGTTTTATTGAGTTAAGTAATATATTAAGTGACCTTTTAAAACGATTTGATCACCACAACACACCAACAAGGCTGTATACCGATGAGCTGAACGACATTTTGGCTAAAACTGTTTCTGCAGAGGAAGTTAAATCAATTAAAAATGAAATATTAGGTAAATATACTTTAAACAGTTTTTCTAAGTTGGATTTTGAGCCTGTTTCATGTATTTTTTCTTAAGATTGTCCATTACTGTCTTATTAGGACTTGTTTGTATTTCAATAGGAGTGTGTGCATACCTGTTTGTATGAAATGATGATTGTATGCAGACTAACATATTTTTTAATCAGTGTAGTCCTGCATGTTGACTGTTGCCAGCATTCATTTACCTGTCATTCACTCTAATTCGTCTACTGCTGTGGGAAGTAAAAAAAGAATAATTCTATAAAACGTTGGGTTTGAAGCAGAATTTATAACAGTTACAACCAAGGATGACTTGGGAAAAGAAATATTATGATACAGTACAACCTGTGACATTCTCTTATGAATGTCGGCCATAAAATTTATGGTGACCATGATGTCCCTACATGTCGAACATATGTTCACCTTCTGTTTAATTAACAAACGAGGTAATTATCGGATTAAATGTCCCCAGTCAAGCGTACAGGAACGGTCCAATTGTACCAGGTGATTAATTTAATACATAAAGTAATAACAGGTGAGGCATCTCATGTAAATCTTAATTACATGTATGTTCAAGGTGTCACAGTTTATGTGTTTTGACAGAATTCTGCATAAGCTGTTATCATAATTATAAATTTCTAAATCATCACATCGATTTAAAATTATAACTTATTTTACTTTTCAGGTCTGTCTGCAGGCAAATACGAATGTGTTTACGTATTAGTCAAAAAAAAAATTCTCGAAAGAAATCATCTATTTGAAAATTAATTTAGAAAAAAATAATTGCAATTATAAAGAAAAATATTATATTTAAAAATTGAGTTGTGAGATAAAGACGGAAAACTTCGTATACATGCGATAATTATAGACTTTACGGCAAAGCAAAAAGTAATATTCAGAGTATATGGGTTTACTTGTATATATGAGACACAAATGAATAAAATACATTTTATGTTATTTTCGGTATTTTATCTACAAAAAAATCTGATCGTAGTATGCCGTCAAAAATTAAAAGACGAGTTGTTTCACTGCGACTTATACCTCCCCAAACATAAAGTTTGAATGCATGCTTAGGTTGCGGAATTGGTTGTGCTACTTGGTCTCTCAGGCGGTAAATTACTACTTTATTATCATGTAGCTGGACGGTGCATTCATCTGTAAAGATGATGTCTGCGAAATTGTCATTGTCTGTTATCAACTATTGACAGAAAGTGACCCGTTTCACTTTATTTGTCTAGCTAATCATCTGACAATAACGCGGTGCACTGGCGGTGTACCCGGCTTCGTAAATTATCCTTTGAACAGTAGTTTTTGACTAAACTGACCCTTTACCAACAAGTTCACGCCGAACATCAGTTCCAGTCATTGTACATTGTTCGGCTAATGCTGATCCAACTGTTGAAATGTCACCGTCAGTCACTTTTCGGAACTTGATGAAATTGTTCGGTTCGGCGAAAAGATCCCCCGACTTCTACTCCAAGATAACATTGCGTACTGTACTCCAGTTTACACCTATTCCATGTTGATTTGACAAATAGCGGACTATGGCGCTAATTTTCCAATTTTTGCGGTACAGGGACGCTATTTCTAGTCTATGCGATGACTTAATTTAAACTTCGGCATTTTGTGATAGAAATTTACGCTACTCAATAGAATTTTTTTTTTCAAACTATAACTGAAATTTCAACTCCTTATTAGCTCACCTGGCCAAAGGACCAAGTGAGCTTTTCTCATCACTTGGCGTCCGTCGTCCGTCGTCGTCGTCGTCGTCGGCGTCGTCGTCGTCGCCGTCCTCCGTCGTCGTTAGCTTTTTACAAAAATCTTCTCCTCTAAAACCACTGGGCCAAATTTAACCAAACTTGGCCACAATCATTTTTAGGGCATATAGTTTAAAAAATGTGTCCGATGACCCCGCCAACTAACGAAGATGGCCGCCATGGCTAAAAATAGAACATAGGGGTAAAATGTAGATTTTGGCTTATATCTCTGAAACCAAAGCAGTTAGAGTAAATCTGACATAGGGTAAAACTGATTATCAGGTCAAGATCTATCTGCCCTGACATTTTCAGACAAATCTGACAACCTGTTGTTGGGTTGCTGCCCCTGAATTGGTAATTTTAAGGACATTTTGCAGTTTTTGGTTTTTATCTTGAATATTATTATAGATAGAGATAAACTGTAAACAGCAATAATGTTCAGCAAAGTAAGATCTACAAATAAGTTGTCATGACCAAAATTGTCAGTCGACCCCTATAGGAGTTATTGCCCTTAATAGTCAATTTTTAACAATTTTTTGTAAATTTTTGTAATCTTTTACAAAAATCTTTTTCTCTGAAACAACTGAGACAAATTTAACCATACTTGGCCATAATCATTATTAGGGTATCTAGTTTAAAAAATTTGTCCGATGACCCCGCTTTCCAACCATCATGGCCGACTTGGTTAAAAATAGAACATAGGGGTAAAATGCAGTTTTTGGTTTATATCTCTGAAACTAAAGCATTTAGAGCAAATCTGACAGGTGGCAAAAATGTTCATCAGATTTAGATTTATCTGCCCTGAAATTTTTTAGACGAATCCGACAACCCGTTGCTGGGTTGCTGCCCCTGAGTTAGTACTTTTACAAAAATTTTGCAGTTTTTTGTTATTATCTTAGATATCATTATAATATTTAATATCTAATACTATTAATTATGATTTTAACCTTATTTTACATGATTTCCTGAGCATCAGTAAATACAGGTGAGCGACACAGGCTCTTGAGAGCCTCTAGTTTTAAATCTCTTAAATGGATATCAATAAATGTGCCACCTAGAATAAACATGGACGAAAAAGATGTTTAAAAAAGGTTTTTGGCGCCAGTATGTTTATTCTTTAGAATCCAGCGGCTCTTTTCACAAAATATCTTAAGAGTAAAAATAGTCGTAAGTCATACACATTTCAGTATAACTTACGATCAATTTTAATCGTAAGATTTTTTGTGAAAAGAGTCGCTAGTGTAATATATATGATTTAAGTGTCATATCTTGAGCTGTCAAATGAATAGACACACACACTCAAAATAGTCGAATGAACAAATCATAAGTTGTCAAAGAAAACTTTGTCAATCATTCCAGATGGGGTTTTAAACATGTCACAATATTCTTATACATTTTGTACATCTATTTTAACATCTTTTTGTTTTTATTTTGCCCTTTATTCTCCAATTCTTTAACATTTAACTCCCATTTTATCTGTATATATATATATATATATATATATGCCTGTTACATGATAAAAAGTTGCTTAACGGTTATACATTTGTACATGTACATTAAAGAGTCATAAATAACGTCCTGTGTTTAGATAACCATCAATTATCTTTCTCATTAGTTGTGCATTTTTTTCAAATTGTTTTTATAACAACCGACTTAAACTTTCTGATTTCACAAAATTCTGAGGGTCTATTTGGGGGGTTCTTCTATTCTGTATTCTTTAAATTTTAATCCATTGTTGCTTGGTACTTTTTTTAATTTTGACAAATATTCTCTATTTTTTAGATATCAGCACCTTAAAAAAATCTCTATCCTTTATTTTCTTCTCTATTCTTCAATTGTTTAGCATTTTTTTCACTTAGTATTGGCCCATTAGTCTCTATTCTGAAATCCCCATCCAGACCCTCATACTTTTGATTTTGAATTATTAAGGTTCTATAAGGTGTATTTATTTCTGTATCTTAAAAAAATATTATTTACATTTTGCCCATGTTTTAATTTTATGAATTAGAGATCGTTATCATCAAGATCGTTTCTGCATTTAGATAAATGTAAATGCATACAAAATAAATCGCAATCTCCTTTTATCAGTTTAACTATGTTGAATTTTCTAAAGGATGTTGTTTTAACCAGTAAGTAATTTTCATGTTATTTCATGGATCAATTATCAAGCTTGGTGGGCATGTACACAAAATGAAGCCAATTGTCCCAAACATTGAATGGACCAATTAATCTTCAGACGAGTTCATAATGTACAGGACTTAGCTAATTTCTAAAATATAAATCTAGAAGTATCCAGTTTGACCCAATCACATTTACCCAGCAAAATAAAAATCCAACCTTGCCAAGCTGACACCCTAATAAAAATAAATGCATTTTACTTTGATATCATAATTAAGTACTGTTACAAAAATCACTGCCAGAACTATCACCAAAGAATATAGCCATGTCTTAGTCAAATGGGGTAGCCAAGACCAGACTGAACTACTTATAGTACCAAGATCTAAGATCCTAGCTGAGGGCAGAATCAAAATTGGAGACCACTATAACAGAATTTAGGGTGACTCATCAGCAGAAGCAGAAATGATTGCCACTGGTGAATGGTTGGAAATGAGAAAGCAACTTAAGATATACATAGATGCTTTGCCAAAAGATGCTTACCCAGTATCTTCACCATCTTCACCAGCCAAATCAAGTGAAGATTCATCACCAGATGTACCACCCCCTCCTAAAAGAAAAAGAGTTACAGTGCCAAAATTAAAGCCAGATGCCAAAGTTATCCGTTGGTGTGAGGGAATACATGACACTGCTGCTATAGATGACCCTTATCAGTTTAGATCAGTAACACCATCACCAGTTCTGCCTATTGAACAATAACCACCTACGCCACCATTACCAACACCATCAACTCCACAATCACCAATTGTATCTACAGTTTCATGTCAACTTGACAAACAGCTAACTGGTAACAGCGTACTCTTAGCCATAACAGACCTGAAGTCCAAGGTGCATGTCCTTAACGAAAGGTCCTTAGCTCAAGATGTTGCCATGAACAAACGTCAGCAACAAAATGAAAGACTCATTCAACTTGTACAGAGCCTAGTAAATAAGCCAACTACAACAGCAACTCAGAGTTTTACTCCAAACAGACCATGGGGCAACATGACAGCTACCCCAACAAGACAGCCCAGACAACTTATCCCAACATCATCATTTTCTCCGTAACCAGCCAACTCACCTGCGGCATTAAACTCCTATACCATCACCTACCGTGAGCAGACTTCCAACATCATCCACTAGATTAGTGCCGTCAACTAGTATGTACAATGTAATAGACAATAAATTTCAACATATACCATCACAGTTCCAGATACCAGCATGTGACCTTGTTCAGGAGTTCCATTCATTTACAAGACGGGTAATTTTGCAAAACATTTATTGGAAATTATTTCCCCATAACTTTATACACAAGATTGTCTGAGACGCTAATTTTCCTACCATGGTGACTTCAAAAACAACAAAATTCCTTTGGACCCGGTTCGTGTTCAGTTCCTCATGCAGTATTTCTGCCACTTCTACCCTGAGGTAAAGCAGCCACAAGCTTGGAAACTCATGGTAGTAACAAAGATTAACCAAGCCCTAAGACGTCCAGTTAAACAGCAAAAGAAGATCATGTTTTAGTATAATTTTGATTTTACAATTGCATCTGTGTGAATGAAAACTATTGTATTGTTAATGTGACAATTAATTATGACAATGTGTAATGCATCATTGTTCTGACTGTATTTATCTTATCTACCATCAAACTCAAATTATATAGTTTAATGAATATTATCTATCATTAAATTATAACATACATCATTTTCTTTTTCTATGAAACTGTTTCAGAAATTGCTGTTGCTTCAGAAAATAATTTTAAATATTACATTTATTATCCATGCTATGTTTAGAATTACTTTGATGGCAAGTGTGATAAATGTAATTAGAATTTTACTATCTGATGACACATCAATAATACTATAGAATCCTAAAATGAAAAATGACAACATCTTATTTATACATGTACTTAAAAATAAACATGCATATACTAAGTTTGAAAAAATGATATTATTTATATTCACATATGTGTACACATATTTCTCCACCACTGCAACATCTTACAAGATTCTTACCAAGAAGAAATTAAAAAAAAAGAAACAAAAAACAAATTAAAAAAAAAACATACAAAAATAAATAAAAACAAATTAAAAATACAAACTAAAACAAATCAAAATAACCAAAATCAAAACATTAAAAAAAAATTTTAAAATAAATTTAAAGACAGAAAATCAAAAAATAATATAAATTAACTAAAACAACATTTTATTCTACAATTTCAACAATGGGCTAAAATGTCAATTTTAAAAGAAACATAAGTTACCCGTACAGGTAAATTTTATTAAAACATTCAAGCTGACAATTTCAACCCTGATTGATTTCAACAGGTGACATAATTAGATTAAACATCAATCTATGTTTTATGACCCCAATAAAAGGCCAACATCTCAAGATTTAATACCCCAATAAATGGTCACCATTTGATGTTGACCATACAAGAGGGTGGACATAATTAAGAGAATGTCACAGGTTGTACTGTATCACTTTTGATCTTCTTCAAACCGTAGTAAAATGGGCGTCCGTTTGGTTGTGTAAGATGTATAAATAGGTAGCAACATACGATCAGAATGCGGATGTTAAATCCAATGCTTCGTGTGAGAACCCTTGCAACAACTCTTTGAAGGCTCTATGGGTGGCCAGTTAAAAGGCTTTATCCAATATACCCTCAATTTCCAAAGGCAATTCAAATTGAGGATATTTCAATCTGATGGACGCCTACCACAGGACCTACCGATTATACTTATGTTAATTTGTTCACTTCCTAAACATGTAATAAATAATTGCTACTGGACGTTAAGTAAACAACAATCGAGTAACGTATTGTATCTGTTCAGTTCAGTGATTTGTTTTATTTTATTTCAGGAATGACAATTGAAGTTGAAATTGAGCATTAAATCAAACAGTTATTTATACACGTCAAGGGAAATACACGTACATTGTACTACCATAGCAACAGATTTGCAGAAGACCATACCTTTCTGGATAGGAGGCAAGATCTATAATAGAGACGTAATTCTGTTGATGGAGCATGTTAAAAACAGAATGAAACTATCTATTCATAAAACTATAGAAAAAAATGACCAAGATGAAAAAAGTGGACAAAACGGAAAAATATTGGACTAAAGTTAAAAATTGGACCAATATTGGACTGTATAAATACTATTTTTCAAATGTAATCACATGCTGCAAAAACTTTATGCTGATATTTTTAAGTACAATATTACTTATATTGATTGATTGATTGGTGTTTAACGTCACTTTCAACACGATTGTGCTATTTCGTGGCGGTAAGTTTTTATTGGTGGAGGAAGCCGGAGTGCCCGGAGAGAACCACCGACCATCGGTAGGAAAAATGACAATCCTAGTCAATTAAGATTAGAGTCGAAGGCACCTGGCACGTGTGGGATTGAACTCACAATATCAGTGTTGACTTGCTAGTGATACAGTAGTTCAACTACTAAGACCACTCGGCCACCGAGGCCCAGAATAATGTTATTAATATAATCACTTTGTACATATAAATGAATATCTATGTTATAAACATGTATTTAGGTCTAACAATCACTACTGTGAGAATACCCATTAATGTGCCATGAAAATTACCCATTAAATGAGGTCTATTATTTATAGTTACATTTAATGGTACAATTGTAATGGCTTTGCCATTTAAAAGTTAAAATTTAACCATTAAATAAAAACTATGAACCTGGGAATAATGGCCATTAATTGTATTAAACCCTTAATTTATTCATTTATATTAATGGGCATTAATTAACAAGATAATGGCCATTAATATCTCTCCAATAACGGTTAATGGTTATTAGATGTAACAGTAATTAATAGCACCATTACTTCTCTGGGAAATTTAATTTATATTAATGCATTTTAAAAGCCATTAAACCGAATTGATAGTGGGCATTAAAGTAACCATTAAATTTGATTTGATGACCATGAAACAGTAATGGGTACACCTATGAAAAAATTAAATGGCCATTATTATCTTATTGGATGGATCATTTCCTTAATTGCCATTAAAATTCTTTCATGCCTGGCATGTTTCTTTAATTGCCATTAAAATTCCTTCATGCCTGGCATGTTACTTAAATGGCCATTTAACTCGTTTAATTGGTGGCTTGTTACTTTTAATGACCTTTAAACTCTTTAATGGATTGATTATTACTTTAATGGCTTGATAAATCAAACAATAGGCATACACATTAATATATAAACACAAACATAGGTTAAAAAAACTCTTTACTGTCCATGATATTATTCATACTGTGTCGACAATCAAACATGTAATTAAAGACCCACCATACATGTATATACAGTCAACTCTGCTTTAATGGACCCTTTATTAAACGAACCAATGCATATACTCTCAAAAGTTACTATCAGAAATAACTAATGTAAAATATAAACTGCAGGGCTTTTAATGGACACCATGTTTTCACCAAAGAGAGCATGTTTAAAACAAGTTTGACTATATATTGGTGGTTTAAAACATTGTACTTTGTTCCCACAAGTCATTAATAAGGTCACAAGATTTTGATTAATAGTTTATTTTTTAATTGTCCATACTAGTTTGGAATGGAAATTATTTTAAAAAATGAAAATGAAAGAACAGTGGAAAACTTACACAACTTTTAAAGAAAACATACTTCTAAGAATGTGAATCCCTCATCAAATTTAAGAATCCTTTGACTTAAAAAAAATTAAGAATCTTTTGACTTAAAAAAAGAATTAATTAAAAAGTAGCACGAACTTGCACCTTTTTTTTACCTTTCAAAAATCAAAAAAACAAAAAATAAAGTTTGTGTGGCCTTATTGTAAAATTGTAAAAATGTATGTTTTTAGCTCACAGGTGATCTAAACACAAACAAAATAAATCTTATATCTGTGACTTATTTTTATTCCCTGCTTTCCTGATCATGAATTATTTATCATTATTCTCGAATTATTCATGAATATTCATGAATATTCATCAGCAGTACCATGAATTGATATGAATGATATATGGCACCTGGAATAAACATGAATTTTAATGGTGATGGAAAAACAGGAATTAGCATGAATTTAATTCATGTATATACATCAGCAGAAACCATGAATAATCCATGAATGGTAAATGCCACCTGGAATATAACCATAAAGAATCCATGAATGGTAAATGCCACCTGGAATAAACATGAATTAACATGAATTTGGATGGTGATGAAAAAAACATGAATATAATATTCATGTATATTCATCAGCAGAAATCATGAAGAATCCATGAATTGTAAATGCAACCTGAAATGAACATTAATTAACATGAATTTAGATGATGATGATGATGATGATGAAAAAACATGAATAAGCATGAATATTCATCAGCAGAAACCATGAATATTCATGAATGGTAAATGAAACCATTTTTGGACAAGCAGTGTTAAAAACCCAAATTTCCTCCCATTGACACAAGGTAAATAAAATAAAAATGTTGGATTGACTCAAACAAAATAATAATTTAATGCATGGTTTGTATAGTATAAAACAAACAGTGACTATGGTCAGCTTATACCTCACCCACAAACTGAATACTTATATTAAAATTATGTGTCGGATATAACCTTCTGTAACTGTAATTTAAAACCTGCTGTCTCCGTACTTCCAACTAGAATTGCTGACTAAAGGTAACTGGAGTCTGCATGAAATCTGTTTCATATCATTTTTAGCAGCTAATATTTGATAATTTAATCCCCTAAAAGTACAAAAGTATCCACAAAGAATCAATAGTTCAAGACGTTATGAAGCAATAAATTTAATAGAAACATTATTGCATAAATATATTATACATTGGAAGCCATTTGGAATCAAATTAATTACCCCCCCCCCCCCTTTTGTTATCCCTTGAAGATAAAACTGGCGACTTATGATTTTCACCAAGTTCATTCACACAATTTAATTTAATTTAATATCTACCAGTTATACCTGTTAAGAATGTGACAACAATCATTCATTATAATAAATATCTATTTTCAGTTTTTGCTGTCAAACTTTCTGATGTTGATTTGCTTAAATTAAAACCATAAAAATTTCATAGTGTCTCAACAAATTATATTTATAATCATTATATGTTAAATCAAATACTTATCTCAAAACATCTTCATATCGGATTTTCCATTTTGATACTCCAGCAGCGTAGAGTCGATCCGGGTAATTTCGTACAGGCGGGTAATTATCGTTTTAATATTATCTACTTATAATAAGATAAGTACAACCTTGATCATAGAATATGTACACATTTGCCATTAGTCGGAAAGTTTTGTTCGCGGGCGTTTTGAAAAGAAGATCTCGTCCAAAAAGTCACCAGATTTGTGTAAATTCAAAGTTTGGTTAATTTAATGTAAGATCTTTCTACTTTAATCGAAATTAAGAAAACTGATGGAAACTGAATGTCAGAAATAGTTTGCAATTGACAGATACTTTTCGATGTAGTATAAGTGCAATCATTTCCAATAAAACGGACTGGGAGTGGATGTGTACGGTATTACCCTACAGGGGTATTTTACATGCAAATATAAGGAGTCTAATATCGTGCACGCCAGCTTAAAATATGTTATACATTAATTGATAAAGAGATTTTCAATGTTGGCTTAGCTTTGCTTATATTAATTATTGATTTTTGTTACATAATCAAATTAATTGCAAAATAAAACCAACAGAAAAAAAATTTACATAAAACAACATCAATTCGATATGGGAAGAAAGAGGTCAAAATATGTTTTTTTTTATTCTATGAACCACCAGTCCGCTGCCATTTGATTAATAGAGATAGACGTTGATGTGTTTGCAAACTATTCCTCCTTAAATGCGAGGGTCCTCTGTGCCCCAGTGGTCTAAGTAGTTCATCTTATATATCGCTAGCCAGTCAACACTAAGGTTGTGACTTCAAACCCCACACATGCATGGCAGGTGTGTTCGAATATTAGTTGACTAGGATTGTCAGTTTTCCTCCCCAACAATAAAACATAAAAAACTATACCACAAAAAGTTGACAAACAGCTATGCAAGATGTTAAATATATACGTTATTAAGAAAATGTTCCATGAAATGCTGCTGGGACAATTGAAGATGATGCTTTAATTCAGGACTTAATATTAGTAAAATCTGCAGCAGCCTCTCAGCTTACATTGCGGGACTTGATTGTAAAGACCGGTTGGCTTAGAGTTAAAATTCTTTTCTGAA
Organism: Mytilus californianus; assembly: GCF_021869535.1. NCBI lineage: Eukaryota > Metazoa > Mollusca > Bivalvia > Mytilida > Mytilidae > Mytilus > Mytilus californianus. The sequence continues at coordinate 7,703,066 of NW_026262670.1, forward strand.
TAGGTTGACATTTTTCTTCGGACTGAACTAGAACGTTAAAAACCGTATGAGTGTATTATAGACAGGGTCTATATTCATATCACTTATCAATGAACTTAAAAGTCATGCATATCACATAAACCGTCATGTTTTCGCCATGATGTCAATGTAATATTTGCAACTAAACGTTACTGCGTGTGTGTGTGTGTGTAACGTTACTGTCTGAAACACAAGTCCGTCATTAACATATCTAAATTTATACTAATAATTTATTGAAGCTTTAATACAAACAAAAATCTTAGGTCACTGGCTTTTTGGTCCTTCTTTTGTAATTTTTGCATATATACTCAATTTGCCAATATATAATCAAAAGTCCAGTTAACTGAGTTATCTTTGACTGTTTATAATGTTGTATTCTGTTATCAAAAATACTGCCAGTATCTACATCACGACATGGAGCTGTGATACTGTGAATTTAAGTGAAGATTGAAAGACTTGAAGATGATCCTGGTAATAAATTAACTAGTCCAAATCATTTCCAATTAGCAATCATATTTTGAATTTAATCAATGTACGGAATTACACATCAAGGTGTACGGAAATACACGACATCCGTACGATATACGAAACAGTGACTTTTCTGTTCGATATGCTCATTCTCGATATTTTATGTTGAATGGCAAGGAAAAAGTCAAACATTAATACTATCTACGAATGATCTAGTTACCGGTTTCCTTCTAGAACATTGTAGTATCAAACAGGGAACCAAATGACATTCATTTAGGACCAAAAGTGTACGGAATTACCCGGACCGACTCTAATCACATGTTGATGACGTAATTGATCAAGTACGTTCACGAAGTTGATTCGTCCCCTTAACGGTATTATAAGAAATATATGAAGGGTGTCGCATTAAAAACATTTTTCAACTGGAGCAGTTTTTGAAACGTATACAAATTAAAAAAAAACTTGTGTTCATCGGCACAGGGTTCATCCGAATGGCGGCATTATCTGGGACGGTATTGCCTTTGGTCGGAAATACTTAATTCTGTTCTGTACAATAAAAAAAAACACATAGTCATGACTTGTGTACATTTTACATACGTTGAGAAAGCAACGATTACGATGGACCATGTATCATTGATCTGAGGTTTTTCTAAGTTCTTTTATATGCCAGACGACTATTAAAAGTAAGGCACATACCATTAAAAACACTTATCATGAAGTACCAGAGAAAGAACTGAAAATAAGGCGGAATAATATTATTAAAGATGTATTACAATACTACCAAGATTCAACCATCCTTAATTTTAAAATTAAAGTAATATTTGAAGGAGAAATTGGAGAAGATTTAGGTGGACTTACAAGAGACTTGTTTTCCTCATTTTGGAAGAAAGCATGTTAAGGGTTTTTCCGAGGAGACTGAAGATAGCGTTGTTTCCTCTCTTCCTATCCACAGAAGAAGAGAAGCTGCAGAGATATTTGCAGCTATTGGAAGGGTGTTGTGTCACATGATAGGTGTGTGTGGTATTTTACCACCAAACTTGTTTCGAAGTTTACTGTTATACACTATTTCTGATCAAGAAATGATTGACCAGAAGTTGCTTCTTCGGGATTTTTTGCTCCGTTTTTCTTTTCCTGAGAGGACTCTGGTGAAGCGCCTTCTGAGCTCTTCTCATTGGTCAGAGAGGGATAAAGGTATGATTGCAATTGTTTTAAACGTATGGAATGCAGTTATATCCTTCTGTTGAAATTTGAAAAATCAAATTCTTGATATGGCTAACAGTGAACTTCTAGACAAGCCAAACCATTTGTGCAAGTTCCCGAAAAAAGGTTTTTCTGATTTCTTTGTTGAAATTTTTTTCTTCAAATTGAACTCAATTTATATCCCACTTTTTTGCCTCACTGCTGCCTAGTAGAGAAAAAGTTTTGGGCTGTTTGAAAACAGATGAAGTTCTAAGAGCTGATGAAGAGGCTGTGTTTTGTTACCTCCAAAATTTAATTAGAGAAATATCCTTTGAAGTGTTGGAGCAATTTATATGCTTTGTAACAGGATCACCACTTATGCCAACAGAGGGTATAAAAATGACATTTAGTAATTCCTTTGGACTCAACAGATGTCCTCGTGCCCACACTTGTGGTAATCTGATAGATTTGCCTGTTGCATATGTATCCTAATAAGAGTTTTGTAGTGAACTGACAAGTATTGTGACCAGTGATGAAGCATTCACAATAAATGCCATTTAATATACTGCTGTATACAAATAACATTGTATTTGTAAAGGCTACTGGCAAAGCGGATGTTTTTGTTTCGGAGTTGTAGATTACTGGCAAAGGAGGGATATGAACCATGCACTTAGTGGTATGTCATGAAATTTTTAAATGTCTGTAATTTTTTAAGATGTTGACTGGATACTTGGTTTGTATTTCAGTAAAATTGTGTAATTTGTTTTAGAATTCTGACTGTTTTTTTTTCAGTATGGGATAATGTACTATTACATGTACAGAGGATTCCTATTCCTGTTAATCACATAGGAACTCAAAACACAAATCAATTTCCTTATCAACATAAACCAATTTTATTCTTTACCTGCATAGCAAAAAACCAAAATTTAACTCAAAAATGTACCTGAATGGTTAAAACAACAATATGTTGTTAGTGAAGTCCTTCAGTTTTTGTAATAAATGTTTGGGTACAACAATAATTTCTCTTTCCTATGACTTTACATTGAGACCCAAGTACCTGTTTTTGTCATCATTTTCTCTGACAAATAGGCTATGCAATTGAGAGGAATTTACTGTATTTGTAATACTCTTGAAAATCTTGTTTAGAATGAAATAATGTGATTGTTCTCTTTATGCATTGTTGTTAATATTTCTTTTTAAATAATGTAAAAAAAACTGTTTACATTTTGTTATTTACTATTTGCCTATTTAGAATATATATTTCAATAAGACTTTGGAAGATGTCCGGAAAAGGAGCTCAGATTGCTTGGTATAATCTACCTTAATCTCCTGATTTTGACGACCACAATAATGAAGTTATTTCTAGATTTGATGAATTGTTTTGTGTTTTTTCAAATGTTTATTTTATATGATGCGAAATAAATTGATGAGCCTTATGTGGATTTCTTTCAATGGAAATTTTACACCCGTATGTCCCATATGTATAAACCTTTCAAAGAATAATGTCTATAAGGGATGTATTTATATACTTGTATAAACTTGATTCACATAAGACACATACCGGCAAGATATTGGAAAATAGTAAATGTATCAAAAGCTAGATAAGTTAGTGTAAAAAGAAACTTTCCTATAAAATGATTCCAACAGTTTCCGTTGAATCAATGTTTTACAAGCTGAAGGTGATGCAGATTTCAATGAATGAATAAATATGTATTTATAATAGCATACAGGACATGCTGCGGCCACAAATACTATATACACTATGTGACAAAAAGGCTATTAGAAGAGATCAATGATAATATAACTATAGCTAATGATATCAGATCTAGTTTTCAATGCATTTTTTTAAATAGTTAAAAGTTTAATTGTAAGCGATTTAGACATGGCTTTGCTAATTCAAAAGTTTTCAGCCAAAAATATATCAAACGGAATTCGTTCACAACACAAGTCATCGCATGTTACAACATTCAAATCAATGCGGTTCACATGGTATATTAGAGAAATGACCAACTTCAACATTTATTAATAGATCAGAACGCTGTCATAAAGTCGCATGTTAATGAAGTTGTTGCTTTTTATACCCCCTCTTTCAAAAAGTGGGGGTATACTGTTTCACCTCTGTCTGTCCATCCGTCAGTCCGTCGGTCCATCCGTCAGTTCGTCCTTCCGTCCCATGAATATTTTTCGTCGCATCTTTCTCAGGAACTACAATAAAAGGATTTCTGAAATTTGGTTTCAGGGTTTATATAAGCCAGCTATACCGTGTGATGCGTTTTCAGATTCATCACTCAACAACTTCCCGTTTACCGAACACTTGTATCATTTTACACATGATAGCCAAGTTGAAAATTTTCGTCACATTTTTCTCAGGAACTACAATACAAGGATTTCTGAAATTTGGTTTCAGGGTTTATATAAGTCAGCTATACCGTGTGATGCGTTTTCAGATTCATCACTCAACAACTTCATGTTTACCGAAATATTTGGGCGGGGGTATCATCAGTGAGCAGTAGCTCGCAGTTTCACTTGTTAAGAAGACACTGACTGGTTTTTGTCCCATCTGTGACAAAGTCGCAGAATTTGAGAACATAGGTATTACAAACCGGCAGTGGCGATGGTGTAAACTATTTGTGTAAAGCTTTATATGTCAGAAGCTAGAAGACTTGGATGCTTCGTATCTTGTATGCAGATACCTTAAGTTACAAAGTTTATGTCTGTCACATGTCCATTGTCCTTGACCTTATTTTTGAATGGTTCAATGGCTGGGGTTTTTTTAAAGACAGTCGACTCTCGTTATCTCGAAGTCAGCCGGACCAGAAAAATATTTCGAGATACCCGTATTTCGACACAAACGAAAACCGGAAGTTTGACAGACCAAGGGACTCAACTCTTGTTTAGCTTGGTAATGCTAAAATAAATCCGAATGTATATGGGTAGGGGATCGATATCCTGGTTTCAGATAGATGTAAATGTATGTTGTTGTCTTTTATTATTAGAATAACATTTTTTTAAATTTTTTTATTGATTTTATTGTACAGTTATAATTTTTTCCAATTTTTTTATCCGAGAGAGTAATTTTCAATCGATCTTACCGTTATTTAAAGTTGACCAAATTGTTCATTCTCGTATATCAAAAGAAAGATTTTAGAAATTAAGATTTCTGTAATAGTTATACACCGAGGGATAGGTGTGTCTGGATAAGAAACCCCGACGGCCGGAGGCCGGAGGGGTTTCTTATCCAGACACGCCGTATCCCGAGATGTATAACTAACTTACACCCAATGCTAAACCCTATATTTGTTAACATTGATAATTAAATAAAAAAGAATGGATAGCATATATTTATTGACAAAATCGAACCATGAATTGTAAGAAAAATATTTTTTGTACATGAAACCCCACTAGTAACCTTACTTTGGCTATGTCCTTCAAACTTTGGCAAGTGAGTAGATTTTACAAATGTCAAAGTTGCTGTTTTGCATATTCCCGTTAAATCCTTGTGCTAATATGGATCAGAAGTTCAAGGTTGACCGTTTCGTGCACTCTTATCACAAAAAAATACATCATGCTCCTTGTATGCAGTTGTCAATATGGACGGGTATAAGACGGACGACATTTTGAGTCAAGCGTTGGATGCGGTAGAAGAGACTAAAGATAAAGGCAATATTATAACCCAAAGTACTTACCTGTATCAGTTTAATGAAGGTAATCATAAATCTATTTTTTATGTTACGGTTTTATATAAAAAAAAGAAGCCCCCCCCCCCCCCCCCTTATCGAGAGTAAACAAACATTCATATTCGGACACACTGAGGGATAGATGTGTCTGGATTAGAAACCCGACGAGCGGGATCAAAAGGGGGGGGAGGGGGGTCCGGGAAGTAGAATCCCTGTTTTTTTTTTAAGATCAATGCTTTAGAATAGAGACATATGACTGGGATCAAAAATTTTACCTTCAAGCAAAGGAAAAGGAGTATTTAGGGAGCAACCATTTTAACTTCAAAGGGGTTGGGGGGTAAGGTTTTTTGTCGGAGTCAGAATTTTTTTTCCCGCAAATCGCGAACAATTTTATATAGTTTTTCAACGCTATCAATCAAATTACTTTTCCCTTGAAGGATTTTTTTATTCCAAATAGATGCTTAATATTTTTTTCGCTATTGGAATTTCCTAAACTGTGTTTTTTTAATATCTTGAAACAACTTGTAGTGAACACTATTAGTAATTTCTTATGTTTATGCTATTTAAAAAATAATCGATTTCTATTGTAATGAATAACAATGGACTTTGTTTTCGGGATGTAGAATCAGGGGTTTCCAGAAACCCCTCTCGTCACACCCTGTGGTCAAAATCCATTGTTATTCGTAACAATAGATCTATTCAATTTACACTTGTTTCAGAAATAGAAACTATGAAGTATAACAATAGAACTGGGGTGTAAGTAATAGTTATACACCGAGGGATAGGTGTGTTTGGATAAGAAACCCCGACGGCCGGAGGCCGGAGGGGTTTCTTATCCAGACACGCCGTATCCCGAGATGTATAACTAACTTACACCCAATGCTAAACCCTATATTTGTTAACATTGATAATTAAATAAAAAAGAATGGATAGCATATATTTATTGACAAAATCGAACCATGAATTGTAAGAAAAATATTTTTTGTACATGAAACCCCACTAGTAACCTTACTTTGGCTATGTCCTTCAAACTTTGGCAAGTGAGTAGATTTTACAAATGTCAAAGTTGCTGTTTTGCATATTCCCGTTAAATCCTTGTGCTAATATGGATCAGAAGTTCAAGGTTGACCGTTTCGTGCACTCTTATCACAAAAAAATACATCATGCTCCTTGTATGCAGTTGTCAATATGGACGGGTATAAGACGGACGACATTTTGAGTCAAGCGTTGGATGCGGTAGAAGAGACTAAAGATAAAGGCAATATTATAACCCAAAGTACTTACCTGTATCAGTTTAATGAAGGTAATCATAAATCTATTTTTTATGTTACGGTTTTATATAAAAAAAGAAGCCCCCCCCCCCCCCCCTTATCGAGAGTAAACAAACATTCATATTCGGACACACTGAGGGATAGATGTGTCTGGATTAGAAACCCGACGAGCGGGATCAAAAGGGGGGGGGGGGGTCCGGGAAGTAGAATCCCTGTTTTTTTTTAAGATCAATGCTTTAGAATAGAGACATATGACTGGGATCAAAAATTTTACCTTCAAGCAAAGGAAAAGGAGTATTTAGGGAGCAACCATTTTAACTTCAAAGGGGTTGGGGGGTAAGGTTTTTTGTCGGAGTCAGAATTTTTTTCCCGCAAATCGCGAACAATTTTATATAGTTTTTCAACGCTATCAATCAAATTACTTTTCCCTTGAAGGATTTTTTTTATTCCAAATAGATGCTTAATATTTTTTTCGCTATTGGAATTTCCTAAACTGTGTTTTTTTAATATCTTGAAACAACTTGTAGTGAACACTATTAGTAATTTCTTATGTTCATGCTATTTAAAAAATAATCGATTTCTATTGTAATGAATAACAATGGACTTTGTTTTCGGGATGTAGAATCAGGGGTTTCCAGAAACCCCGCTCGTCACACCCTGTGGTCAAAATCCATTGTTATTCGTAACAATAGATCTATTCAATTTACACTTGTTTCAGAAATAGAAACTATGAAGTATAACAATAGAACTGGGGTGTAAGTAATAGTTATACACCGAGGGATAGGTGTGTTTGGATAAGAAACCCCGACGGCCGGAGGCCGGAGGGGTTTCTTATCCAGACACGCCGTATCCCGAGATGTATAACTAACTTACACCCAATGCTAAACCCTATATTTGTTAACATTGATAATTAAATAAAAAAGAATGGATAGCATATATTTATTGACAAAATCGAACCATGAATTGTAAGAAAAATATTTTTTGTACATGAAACCCCACTAGTAACCTTACTTTGGCTATGTCCTTCAAACTTTGGCAAGTGAGTAGATTTTACAAATGTCAAAGTTGCTCTTTTGCATATTCCCGTTAAATCCTTGTGCTAATATGGATCAGAAGTTCAAGGTTGACCGTTTCGTGCACTCTTATCACAAAAAAATACATCATGCTCCTTGTATGCAGTTGTCAATATGGACGGGTATAAGACGGACGACATTTTGAGTCAAGCGTTGGATGCGGTAGAAGAGACTAAAGATAAAGGCAATATTATAACCCAAAGTACTTACCTGTATCAGTTTAATGAAGGTAATCATAAATCTATTTTTTATGTTACGGTTTTATATAAAAAAAGAAGCCCCCCCCCCCCCCTTATCGAGAGTAAACAAACATTCATATTCGGACACACTGAGGGATAGATGTGTCTGGATTAGAAACCCGACGAGCGGGATCAAAAAGGGGGGGGGGGGGGGGTCCGGGAAGTAGAATCCATGTTTTTTTTTAAGATCAATGCTTTAGAATAGAGACATATGACTGGGATCAAAAATTTTACCTTCAAGCAAAGGAAAAGGAGTATTTAGGGAGCAACCATTTTAACTTCAAAGGGGTTGGGGGGTAAGGTTTTTTGTCGGAGTCAGAATTTTTTTTCCCGCAAATCGCGAACAATTTTATATAGTTTTTCAACGCTATCAATCAAATTACTTTTCCCTTGAAGGATTTTTTTATTCCAAATAGATGCTTAATATTTTTTTCGCTATTGGAATTTCCTAAACTGTGTTTTTTTAATATCTTGAAACAACTTGTAGTGAACACTATTAGTAATTTCTTATGTTCATGCTATTTAAAAAATAATCGATTTCTATTGTAATGAATAACAATGGACTTTGTTTTCGGGATGTAGAATCAGGGGTTTCCAGAAACCCCGCTCGTCACACCCTGTGGTCAAAATCCATTGTTATTCGTAACAATAGATCTATTCAATTTACACTTGTTTCAGAAATAGAAACTATGAAGTATAACAATAGAACTGGGGTGTAATTTCTTTTTCTTTTATTTCAATCTTTTTTTGCAAGAGAAAATACAAAAAGATTAAAAACGCTGATTGAGTGGTTTTTAGTTAATCACCAACAGAACTTGTATCCCTTCTTTATACACAACCAAGCTCATTAGTGTATGATTACAGTTAACTGTTTTAAAAAACATTTTAAATCATTTTTATGAACTGTAACAATATATCACTAATTATTATTTATCATTGTGATCAAAGATAATCTTAGGTAAACACTCGTGCAGAGAGAATGTCATAAATCAATACAGTGGTCAGGGACCGGAAATGTAATTACACGTGTATTGTCATATCCCCGAGGTCATGTTTTGACATATGTGTATTACTTTGAGGTAAATAATGAATTTTGAATGCTTTTGTTAACCTTGGGACCGTAAATTTAGTTCGAGTCAACCGAAATTTCGACTAATCCAATTTCGACTCATCAGGAGTCGAAATACATACATTTGTAGAATTTCAGAATTTGACAAGGGAATACGATAGTATAACTTAAAAAAAAGTGGGGGATGTGGGATATAGGATTATAAAAAGTAGGGATATGAAATATAGTGGACAATAAAGGTGGGATCTGGGTAAAAAGAAAAGAGGGATTTGGAAACTGAAGGAACGCCACGTGTTACCCCAACCCTCTCATCACCCCTAACTCAAAATATGGACAACTTTATGTTTAGGGGATCTATAACTCGATCTGTTTGACAGTCTCAGACATGATAATTTTGTACCTTTTTCAACAAGAAAATCCTTACGTTAACTTAATCCAAAATGCATGAGCCAATCACGACACAAGTTTGGGTTACAAGTAATTTCCTCCCTCTTTTTGCAATGTGAAGCAATAGATATAGATATGACATTGAATATATATGATTTTTTTCTAATATACATTGACCACATTGGACTTTATTGACGAATTCTCGGGCAGTTTTAGATTATTCTTAAACATCAAGTAGTGGGGCTTTAAGCCTGATTTGTTGAACAAAATTGAGTTAGAGGAAAGTACAAAAAAATGTCACGAACAGAGGACACTTTCACAGTCATGTCTACCGGACGTATCTTCATTTATGTCATCCAACATAACAAAAATCTGCTATATTAGACGGCAAATTGATTTTTTTATTTTACTGATCTTCCGTAGAATATCTCCAGAAGAGGTTCAGATTCATTTGTTTGGACTCTTCACCAGAAGACATTCTGGAGATGTGCAGAAGAGACCAATAAAACGCGCCCCTATTCAACGAAATACGTCAAGACCACTATCAACAATGTAATTAATTTAATCAGCACTCATTTACCCCTTTTCCACTGACCAGGTCCATCAGACACCCTCTCAAATAGTATATGCGGCAAGTACGGGTATTAGTATATGTTAACGGTGTTAATTCCATTTGTTTTATTCATAGTAACAGTGGCAGTCTTGGTAGATGGCCACTTCATTGAAAGTTGCCCTGCACTTCAAGTCAGGCTGCAAAAACTACAATTAGCTAATTCTTGAAATGTTATGTTCACATTCCACCTAACATTACTGAAAAATAACTTATACACATAAAAGATATTGCACATACAATCTCTATTGGTAGTTAATGTCCCTCTCTCATACATGTACATTGTCTCTGATCCTTTGAGTAACTTAAAGCCTTGCTTTTCTTTACGTCCTGTTTGGTTTTATGGTAAAACGGTTCAGTGCATATTGTTCGGGTTTGTTCACAACTGGTTTTGCATGAATCTGTTTCGTAATAAATTCCCCAGTTTTTCCATGTGACGATTTATTTTCCATCGCTTTATTAATTTTATAAACCTCCAAAGTAAGGTAAATACCAACCGTTACGATTAAAAGAGGATGTCATGAATACGTCAATGAAATAGCAACCCAATGCCACACATATCCCAAAGACATCGATATATATAGCACCAAAAAGATGTCAACATACAGTCTGCACAAATAGTAAAGCGTCGATACAAAATGTCAAGCTTTAAATCGTCCTGTTGCTATACAAAGACATACACGATGATTTGAAAGGTTCGCACTTAAATGAAAATGTGTAATAAGTGTCGGTGTGACCATAGAGTTGTTCCCTCCGAAAGATATTCAGTATGCCCTCGGAATATACAAATATTGTAAAACTTGTCAAATAACAGTCGAGAACCAGTCTTTTGTGACCAAAACTTGTGACATGGTAAACTTTAACCTAAAAATGTACTAATTTCAAACTACATAGCTTAGACCGTTGGTTTTTCCTTATAGCTTGCTGTTTGGTGTGAGCTAAGGCTCCGTGTTGAAGGCCTTACTTTGACCTATACATGCTATAATTGTTTACTTTTTACAAATTGTGACTTGGATGGAGAGTTGTCTCATTGGTACTCATACCACATCTTCTTATGTCTATTAAACAAAAACCTTAACCTAATACGGGACGGACTATCAAACGGACGCACAGATCAGAAAAAAAGCCCCGCCCCCTTTTATTGCATGCGGGCATTACAATGAATGTCACAACAATAGTAAGCTCTTCATTATTTCAGAAAGCAAATATAATCTTTGGTTTCTGCTTTGTACAAAGTTAAAGTTCAGACATCTTTACTCAATACTAGACTTATATGTATTATTATTGAATTCTATTTTCATCATTCATTAGGAGATATATACTTATAACATTTCCGTGTTTTCTGTCATGTGGTTTTCATTCATATTTAATCAAACAATTTTCAAAGTTCAAGTACTTTCTACAATTGTTAGTTTGGAAAAGTACGCTAAGAAAAATGTGGTCTCTTTGACACATTCCCCATTTCCATTCTCAATTTTATTTTTTACAGAGTTTGTCTTTAGTGCTGTGTGGAGACAGTAGAGTGCCTCCCCGTGCTTCAGGTTTATGCTCTTATAATATACTAGATTATGGAGCTCGTGTATGTAACAACGTATTAGATTTTAGCGAGAGAAATTTATGTATTACTGAAAAATTATTACACCAGGGTTTTCGATATCATAAACTAGTCAAAACATTTACTACATTTTATCATCGGTATAAGGACATCATTCGTAAATATAACTCAACATGCAGACATCTTATACGTTCGGGTATTTCACATGGATCCAATCTTTTATGGTAATATTCTTTACAAAGCACAAAAATGTCAGTATTCACCTCAAAAGCTAACAAAACCTTTAACCAGACTTATTAAGAAGGGATAAAGTTACGATACTGTTGTCAGGTCATTAAAGATTGCATATTTTGGCTTAAATATTGATTCACTTATAGGCTCTTTGCATCGGAATTAAACACATGTGTTTTAAAACCAGTTGTTGGCATGACACGGGTTATGTTCTTCTCATATATTTTATGACGGTATAATACTAAACCCCTAACAGGAGGGATTGTGCCTGATATACATATAATGAAGAAATAATCTTTCAATCAGTTTAATTGAGGTCTGGAGCTGGCATGTCAGTAACTGCTAGTAGTCTGTTGTTATTTATGTATTATTGTCATTTTGTTTATTTTCTTTTGTTTCCTAATCTTACATCGGACTCGGTCTTCTCTTAAACTGAGTTTTACTGTGCGTACTGTTGTGCGTTTGTTTTTTCTACATTGGCTAGAGGTATAGGGGGAGGGTTTAGATTTCAAAAAACATGTTTAACCCCGCCGCATTTTTGCGCCTGTCCCAAGTCAGGAGCCTCTGGCCTTTGTTAGTCTTGTATCATTTTTAATTTTAGTTTCCTGTGTATAATTTGGAGTTTAGTATGACGTCCATTATCACTGAACTAGTATACATATTTGTTTAGGGGCCAGCTGAATGACGCCTCCGGGTGCGGGAGTTTCTCGCTGCATTGAAGACCCATTGGTGGCCTTCGGCTTTTGTCTGCTCTATGGTCGGGTTGTTGTCTCTTTGACACATTCCCTATTTCCATTCTCAATTTTATTTTAAACATTTATTTTCGCACCAACTGAAATTTCCTGTTATCAGTTTCACATTGTTTGACTCGATGCGATATAGAGCTAAACAGATTGCATAGACACCTGGCTATTGTCGAATACTGTATGCACTCTGAATATACTTATTTGTGTCGTTTGGTTTGCTGCCCCGTTGGTAAACAGCCAAGCTTCTTTAAGCATAATCATGTGTTAATTTATCATTCAAGGATTCAGTCTCTGCTATATTGTATAAAGTAATCAGTCTCTGCTATATTGTATAGAATAATCAGTCTCTGCTATATTGTATAAAGTAATCAGTCTCTGCTATATTGTATAAAGTAATCAGTCTCTGCTATATTGTATATAGTAATCAGTCTCTGCTATATTGTATAAAGTAATTAGTCTCTGCTATATTGTATAAAGGAATCAGTCTCTGCTATATTGTATAAAGTAATCAGTCTCTGCTATATTGTATAAAGTAATCAGTCTCTGCTATATTGTATAAAGTTCCCTTGTGAATATCGGTTGTTGTTCTGTACATTTAAGGCAATTGTAAGATTTATGAGCATGTCGAATAATTAAACAATCTTTTTGATTAAAACAAGATATTCTACCCCACATCAAAGAACAGTTACATTAAGAAAAGTGGGTACATAATTTGTGTAATCAACTCCTCCTACAGTTGTCAACCCAGATCTCTGAAACTCCGCAGAAAGATTGCACATATGTTGAAATTGTACACATGCTATAACGGAACTGTTTGATGATTGTTTTCTCCTTTTTCCAGTCTTGGGAATTTGGTCTTGTAAAACAAACCATGAAGATATGATCTTTAGAATTTACCATATGCTATGATATTTATTTTGGTTCTGATGAAATTCCTATTTTTGATATTTTTGGTGCTGGGAAAAAATAAATTCAAGAAGCATCTAGTTTTACTGAATGTCAAATAATTCCGCTTCTCCAAATATATGTTATCCATATTTCTTTTTAGACTTCCTACATATAGTTTGTGTACAAAATCATACCTCTGATGCATAGCAAGATATGACTGATTCAAGACACCCTTTTCCGTATCATGAATGCAAAATATTTATAAACATCATAGCTGGAACCAAAGAATAAAGGCACTCTACGGTTTTCAACAATGAGAAAAACTCATACTATATAGTAAGCTTTAAAGGGCACAGCCTGAACTATACTACAACAATAAACGAGACACACGTCACTTAGAATAAGGTGGACTGTTGTCTTATTGGCAATCACATCACATTCTCTAATTTTTATATTGCGGACAGCGATCAACGACGACCAGTGGATGCAGGCCCCTGGCCTCGGATATGCCGTTTTTGCATATTTCTTGTCCGTAATTCTGCACTGCATATGTAGCTTATTGCGTTTATATCATCAGCAAAGATCCGTCGATATTAGTATTGCGGAGTTATAATCGATATTGTTTAAAAAAGCAATACTAGCCCCTCTTTACGACAGTAGGTAGGAAACATTACTTACTCTACTAAATCACCTTCCATCTATAGTGGCACTCAAATATGTAGCACTTCCTTCAAATTTGCACAATTTGCGATATCTTACAGGTTTATTGCTTAATTTGTTCTTATCCTAAATGCGCTTCAAAATATTTGCCACTGAACGTATGACAAAAACAACAATATATCATCGATATTGACTTATGCAGATACCAATAAAAGTACGCAAAACCTGTTAACGAACATTCAAAACACCATCGTTCATTTCGTGGCTTTATCAACTGTCAGAACACCATCGTCCATATGGTTGGTATATCAACTGTCAAAACACCATCGTCCATTTGGTTGGTATATCAACTGTCAGAACACTATCGTCCATTTGGTTGGTATATCAACTGTCAGAACACCATCGTCCATTTGGTTGGTATGTCAACAGTCAAAACACCATCGTTCATTTGATTGGTATATCAAATGTCAAAACACCATCGTCCATTTGGTTGGTATATCAACTGTCAAAACACCATCGTTCATTTGATTGGTATATCAACTGTCAAAACACCATCGTTCATTTGGTTGGTATGTCAACTGTCAGAACACCATCGTCCATTTGGTTGGTATGTCAACTGTCAAAACACCATCGTCCATTTGGTGGCTATATCAACTGTCAAAACACCATCGTCCATTTGGTTGGTATATCAACTGTCAAAACACCATCGTCCATATGGTTGGTATATCAACTGTCAAAACACCATCGTCCATTTAGTTGATATATCAGCTGTCAAAACACCATCGTCCATTTGGTTGAGATATCAGCTGTCAAAACACCATCGTCCATTTGGTTGAGATATCAGCTGTCAAAACACCATCGTCCATTTGGTTGGTATATCAATTGTCAAAACACCATCGTCCATTTGGTTGAGATATCAACTGTCAAAACAGCATCGTCCATTTGGTTGAGATATCAACTGTCAAAACACCATCGTCCATTTGGTTGGTATGTCAACAGTCAAAATACCATTGTCTATTTGGTTGGTATATCAAATATCTATATACATCAATTTTTTTTACAGGAAATTTATTAATGTCTAAAAATAAGAAGATGTGGTATGATTGCCAATGAGACCACTATCCAACAGAGTTCAAATGACGAAGATAAAAGCAATTATAGGTTACCGTAAGGCCTTCAACAATGAGAAAAACCCATATCGTATAGCCAGCTATAAAAGGTGCCAACATGCAAAATTTGAAACAATGCAATTTACGAAAAAGATATAAGAACAGACATAAACCAAAGACAACGACAAGACCAATAATGCACGGTACTCATAAAAAATACCCATAAATAAAACAGATACAGTTGTGATGCTAATTTTGGTTTATTATAAGTTTTTAAGACAAAAGCTTTGAATCTAATTGGATAAATATAAATTTTCAAACTGTATTTTTTGTATTCATATAAAAAAAACTTTTTCTTTTTTAATTAATATTTTCATTTCTTTTGCTTATCGTGTTCATATGGCGTTATTTAGATAGCTCAGGTTTATATGAAGAAGATAATAATTGGTATGCTTAATCAGAATTTGTCAAAACTGTTGTATGTATCATAGAAATCACAATTTTGTGAGAATCTGGAACGAGGTTTACGACTTTGTGACACATATTCTTATTTAAAATATATCCATCCTTAATGATTTATCGTTTTTGTTTTTGTATGTGTTTTGTTTTGTTTTGTTTTGTTTTGTTTTGTTTTGTTTTGTTTTGCTTTGTTTTGTATTGTTTTGCTTTGTTTTGCTTTGCTTTGTTTTGTTTCGTTTTGTTTTGTTTTGTTTTGTTTTTGTTTTTGTATTTGATTTTGTTATTTTGTTTGAGGGAGGGTGTTTGTTTGATTGTTTTAACTCCTTTATCTTTTTATAAGGGGAGGGGCTGCATGGGTTGTCATATCATTTAAAAAAAAACAGAAGTATTGTTCAGATTGATAGACGTTGACTTATATTTTTTTCTTCTTTTGAAACAAAAATACTGTTATCAATGGCACGTGTTAGCAAACCGAAACGTTGTACTTCATACCTCAAGAAAAGATATTATAGCATTGGCTCCGAGTCTACACAACCTCTGTATGCATCCAGTCTAGACAATCTCTGTATGTTCCTAGTCATGACAATCTGTGTATACTCTAAGTCTAGACAATCTCTGTATGTTCCTAGTCATGACAATCTGTGTATACTCTGAGTCTAGACAAGCTCTGTATATTCAGAGTCTAGACAAGCTCTGTATGTTCAGAGTCTAGACAAACTTGATATGCTCTGATTTCAGTCAAGCTCTCTATGCTTCTAGTCTAGACAAGCTTTGAATACTCCGAGTCCGAAAAAGCTCTGTATGCTCCGAATATATATAAAAAAAACTTTGTAAACCTCGAGTCTAAACAAGCTCTGCATGCTCCACGTAAAAAAAAAAAAAAGCTCTGTATGAAACTAGTCAAGATAAACTCTTTATTTCCTAGTCCGTACAAGCTGTGTATGATCTGAGTCCAGACGAGTTATGTATGCTACTAGTCTTGACAAGCTCTGTATGCTCAGAGTCCAGACAAGCTGTCTATGATCCAAGTCTAGGCATGCTCTGTATGCTCCGAGACCAGAAAAACTCTGTATGCTACTACATGTGGTCCAGATAAGCTCTGTATGTTCCGAGTCCAGACAAGCTAAGTCTTTGTTTTAAAATAATTTAATTGAATCTGATGATTGTTGCCTTATCAATATATGCACCGACAGAAAAACTTGAGACATGCATGCATTCACGTGCCTGTTCCAATCCAAAATACTCGTCAGTTGTTGTCTTAAGTGTTTATATCTTAACGTTGTTGTTGTTTGTAATTAATTATACACGCCAGAAAGGCATCACTGGCGCGTTGTTACTACGGTTTTATAAGCTAGGTGACACTCCAGTTGACAATTGATTACGCAGAGCAATATATCGACATCTGGGTTTTACACTGGGAAACACATTATATAATTCAATTGGTGCATGTGAAAGAACCCTTAAAAGCAGGTAGCCGTGCTCTTGGGTCATTGGTATCTAAGTTTTTCACATTGGATGGTATGGACTACATGACACATACACTAAATTCTATGACTGTGCCGTAACTCGAATCACAGATTATGCGTCTGGTGTATTGGGTACAAAACCCTTCGATGCCATCCATTGGACTCGATAAATTGCAAAACAGAGCAATTCGTTCGTTTCTAGGCGTTGGTAAATTCACACCGATTCCTACTATTACGGGTGAAATCGGAAGGATTCCACCGGCAGTTCGATGTCAATGTCAGATGGTTAAACTTTGGTGTCGCTTAGTAAGCATGAACAGGAAGAGAATACCGCTAAGAACCTTTTTATGGGATTGCCGCTTTTCGGTTAACTATCGTGATACGTGGAGTAACAACGTAAAATCACTCATGAACGATTGTGGACTTTTAAATCTATTTACCCCAAATAGTATGATGGACTGGGTGACTTTATTGTGGAATCGTTAAGAACGCGCTTTTGTGGAAACACCAGTCTAAATGGTCAGCTAGTCTAGAGGAAATGCCAAAACTCCGAACTTATAAACACTTGAGTTCCTTTTACACTGTGCAATCAGGGGCGTTTCCAGGATATTTGAAAGAGGGGGCGTAGAATACAATCTTTCGCCGGGCGGAGCGAGTCGAAAATATTTTTGGACCTTTTTTTGGCTAAAAAACATAAAATAATTGTGAAATGCATTAATGTAACGGTTCCTGACTTGGAGCATGTATATTTTATAGTTAAAGTGTCAGGGTTTGATATTTTTTATGCCGAATTCTCTCCATTAATTGTCTATGGTATATTAAAATGATTGGATGGATCTTAACAGCAGTAGACCAATAACGAGAAATTCCAAATTCTAGGATATAGGGCGTTACTTTACATTTCAATAATCCTAGGCCAGGATTTTATGAACGGGAGGCGTAATTCCGGTTGCCCTGGTATAGGGTCCATGGGGAAGGTCAGAAGCTCCTGGATTTCATCAATTTAGCATCAAATTATGAAGTATTATAACAGAATCCATGATAGACAAATTGGTGAAAATAGTATGACTTCGGATCATTCAAATTATGTATTGATTAACATTTGGATATCAAATTTTTGGAAGAAGTTGTAAATTCAGTTGAAAGGGTATATGAAATGGGCATTAAAAATGAAAAATAAATCTTTAACGATAGCTTTTTCTGAACTTTTGATATATATATATAGATTCATTTATTACATTGGTGATCCGTTTATTTGGCAATCGCCAATGGCAGTCAGCAGGGTTTAAGAACATTTGTTGTTCGACCTGTTAATCAAATGCGTTTTGATAAAATATACTTTTTCACTTTTTTGGTCTTTTTGAAAATGTTGTTTGTGCTGTATTTAGACCCCTCTAACAAGAAATATGTTTTGAATGCACACGTATAAAAATTGCGGTTTTTATCCAACGCAATCATAGGTTTGAATGTTGTTTTCAATTTAGACTTGTGTATTTATATAAAATGACTGAATAATAGCCAACGATAAATCTTACGGGGCGATGGATCAAATAAATATGATACAGTACAACCACGCTGAAGTACGTCCATTATTCATTTTTCATTATTCAAAATTCAATAATGAATAATGAAATAGTTCACTATTCACTTTTCAATGTTAAGTGATGAATAATGAATAATGAAATAGTTTATGTTTCATTATTCAAGTTGGAGCGGTGAATAGTGAAATAAAAAAAAAATAATTGACTGTGACACTATAGCTATATCCCGTATTTATACATTAGTCTTTTTGGTGTTATCTAACAAATATTCAAATTGATATCAGAAAAAATAAATAAAAACACTCTTTAAATTTTAATTTGATTTATTTATCTGGTTCCTCGTTTCGGAGGATAAACTAGTGGGTTTTCCTAACTATTTTTAACAGAAATTCGATAAGGGGTCAACAGCTAATCATCGCTGGGGACGTCATCGCTGAGCACGTTAGTCCACGGAGAGGACGCTAAGGAGAGATAACTGTGTCTGTATTATATATTTGAGATGTGTCATAGTTATCTCGCTTTAGATAAGTTTTAGGTTGACGGCTTATAACAAGAGATTTTAACATGTGTGAAGTAACATGAGGTTTTATAAATTTTTTTAAATAACTCTCTAAATAAAGTTTTCATGAGACGGCAACCAAAATGTAATCGAAAAAGATGTTATGTAATATTTAAAATTACAAAGAAAGAAAACAAATATATACTGTATTTACCGTGACTTGACAGCGATTTCAGCATAAATATGCAAGCTTTTGTAAATCTTCTTCTTCTTCTAAAACAATTATAAATTTCAATATAATTTTTAAATGTATATTTTGAAATCGTCCTTTGGCAAAAATATCTGAACAATCTTATAGTATGTCCTCATATACCATATACAATGTGCAAACAACTACCTGCTCGATGATCTATTT
This sequence comes from Mytilus californianus, assembly GCF_021869535.1. Lineage (NCBI taxonomy): Eukaryota > Metazoa > Mollusca > Bivalvia > Mytilida > Mytilidae > Mytilus > Mytilus californianus. Next base: position 7,722,626 of record NW_026262670.1, read on the forward strand.
TTTATGCCAAAAAATTCAATCAGGGTAGACAAAATTATGACCTTTTATCTACAAGTATTTGAAACATTCCTATTTGGTTTTTTTTAATTTCGACTGAAAGGTCAATACCGCTAATAAAAGGTATGCACCCAACGTCTTCAGCTTGGATTTATTTTGATTTTCACTAAACACTCCATAAATGTTACTCAGAATGAGATGTATGCTATCCAAACGTCCTGAGCGTGGATTTATTGAGAGGACTACTGTCTTTTTTGTTATAATTTTAAGTAATATAATGTTCATAGCAGGGATGCATATTCAACATCCTGAGTTTTGATTTTTCTGATGTCCACTGAAAAGTCCTATTATGGCCATAAAAGGTGCGCATTTCAAACGTCCTGAGCGTGGATTTATTCTGATGTACTTTAAAAATTGATTATAAAGTCATATGCTGTGAATATAAAAAAGAAGATGTGGTATAATTGCCAATGAGACAACTCTCCACAAGAGACCAAATGACATAGAAATTAACAGCTATAGGTCATCGTAAAGCCATGAGAAAATGAGAAAAAGCCCATACCGCATAGTCAGCTATAAAAGGCCCCCATAACTTAATTTCTGTTTGAAATTTGTAGTATTTTGTCATAATTTTAAAAAATTCCAAAATCTTAGGGCCAATTTATACATAGATTCTGTTATCGACTGGTAAGTCATGATATGGTCATAGAAAATATACACATCCAATGTCATGAGCGTGGATTTATTTTGTTATCCAAAAGTCGTATTAATATGCTCATAGAAGGTATGTATACCCAACGTCCTGAGCTTGGATTAATTCTGATGTCCACTAAAAAGTCATATAATGGTCATAGAAGATTCGTACATCCAACGTCCTGAGCGTGGATTAATTCTGGTCTCCACTAAAAATTCATATAAGTATCATAGAAGATTGGCACATCCAACGTCCTGAGCGTGGATTAATTCTGATGGCCACTAAAAATTCATATAATGGTCATAGCAGATTGGCACATCCAACGTCCTGAGCATGGATTAATTCTGATGGCCACTAAAAAGTGATATAATGGTCATAGCAGATTGGCACATCCAACATCCTGAGCGTGGATTAATTCGGATGGCCACAAAAAAGTCATATAATGGTCATAGAAAATTGGCACATCCAACGTCCTGAACGTGGATTAATTCTGACGTCCACTAAAATATCATATAATGGTCATAAAAGATTGGCACATCCAACGTCCTGAGCGTGGATTAATTTTGGTGTCCACTAAAAAGTCATATAATGATAATAGAACATTGGCACATCCATCGTCCTGAGCGTGGATTAATTCTGATGGCCACTAAAAATTCATATAATGGTCATAGCAGATTGGCGTATCCAACGTCCTGAGCGTGCATTAATTCTGATGGCCACTAAAAAGTCATATAATGGTCATAGCAGATTGGCGCATCCAACGTCCTGAGCGTGGATTAATTCTGATGGCAACTAAAAAGTCATATAATGGTCATAGCAGATTGGCACATCCAACGTTCTGAGCGTGGATTAATTCTGGTGTCCACCAAAAATCATATAATAGTCATAGAAGATTCGTACATCCAACGTCCTGAGCGTGGATTAATTCTGATGGTCACTAAAAAGTCATATAATGGTCATAGAAAATTGGCACATCCAACGTCCTGAACTTGGATTAATTCTTATGTCCACTAAAATATCATATAATGGTCATAAAAGATTGGCACATCCAACGTCCTGAGCGTGGATTGATTCTGATGGCCTCTGAAAAATTCATATAATGGTCATAGAAGATTGGCACATCCAACGTCCTGAGCGTGGATTAATTCTGATGGCCACTAAAAAGTCATATAATGGTTATAGCAGATTGGCACATCCATCGTCCTGAGCGTGGATTAATTCTGATGGCCACTAAAAAGTCATATAATGGTCATAGAAGATTGGCACATCCAACGTCCTGAGCGTGGATTAATTCTGATGTCCACTAAAATATCATATAATGGTCATAAAAGATTCGCACATCCAACGTCCTGAGCGTGGTTTGATTCTGATGGCCTCTGAAAATTCATATAATGGTCATAGAAGATTGGCACATCCAACGTCATGAGCGTGGATTTAATCCTGGTGTCCACTTAAAAGTCATATAATTATCATAGAAGATTGGCACATACAACGTCCTGAGCGTGAATTAATTCTGATGTCCACTAAAATATCATATAATGGTCATAAAAGATTCGCACATCCAACGTCCTGAGCGTGGTTTCATTCTGATGGCCTCTGAAAAGTCATATAATTATCATAGAAAATTGGCACATCCAACGTCCTGAGTGTGGATTAATTCTTATGTCCACTAAAATATCATATAATGGTCATAAAAGATTGGCACATCCAACGTCCCGAGCGTGGATTGATTCTGATGGCCTCTGAAAAATTCATATAATGGTCATAGAAGATTGGCACATCCAACGTCCTGAGCGTGGATTAATTCTGATAGCCACTAAAAAGTCATATAATGGTTATAGCAGATTGGCACATCCATCGTCCTGAGCGTGGATTAATTCTGATGGCCACTAAAAAGTCATATAATGGTCATAGAAGATTGGCACATCCAACGTCCTGAGCGTGGATTAATTCTGATGTCCACTAAAATATCATATAATGGTCATAAATGATTCGCACATCCAACGTCCTGAGCGTGGTTTGATTCTGATGGCCTCTGAAAATTCATATAATGGTCATAGAAGATTGGCATATCCAACGTCATGAGCGTGGATTTAATCCTGGTGTCCACTTAAAAGTCATATAATTATCATAGAAGATTGGCACATACAACGTAATGAGCGTGAATTAATTCTGATGTCCACTAAAATATCATATAATGGTCATAGCGGATTGGCGCATCCAACGTCCTGAGAGTGGATTAATTCTGATGGCCACTAAAAAGTCATATAATGGTCATAGCCGATTAGCACATCAAACGTCCTGAGCTTGGATTAATTCTGATGTCCACTAAAAAGTCATATAATGGTCATAGAAGATTCGTACATCCAACGTCCTGAGCTTGGATTAAATCTGGTGTCCACTCAAAAGTCATATAAGTATCATAGACGATTGGCACATCCAACGTTCTGAGCGTGGATTAATTGTGATGGCCACTAAAAATTCATATAATGGTCATATCAGATTGGCGCATCCAACGTTCTGAGCGTGGATTAATTCTCATGGCCACTAAAAATTCATATAATGGTCATAGCAGATTGGCGCATTCAACGTCCATAGCGTGGATTAATTCTGATGGCCACTAAAAAGTCATATAATGGTCATAGAAAATTGACACATCCAACGTCCTGAGTGTGGATTAATTCTGATGTCCACTAAAATATCATATAATGGTCATACAAGATTCGCACATCCAACGTCCTGAGCGTGGTTTGATTCTGATGGCCTCTGAAAAGTCATATTATTATCATAGAAGATTGGCAATTCCAACGTCCTGAGCATGGATTTATTCTGATGGCCACTAAAAAGTCATATAATGATCATATAACATTGGCACATCCAACATCCTGAGTGTGGATTAATTCTGATGTCCACTAAAATATCATATAATGGTCATAAAAGATTGGCACATCCAACGTCCTGAGCGTGGATTGATTCTGATAGCCACTAAAAAGTTATATAATGGTCATAGCAGATTGGGGCATCCAACGTCCTGAGCGTGGATTAATTCTGATGGCCACTAGAAGGTCATATAATGGTCATAGCAAATAGGCATATCCAACGTCCTCAGCGTTGATTAATTCTGATGGCCACTAAAAAGTCATATAATGGTCATAGATGATTGGCACATCCAACGTCCTGAGCGTGGATTAATTCTGATGTCCACTAAAATATCATATAATGGTCAAAAAAGATTGGCACATCCAACGTCCTGAGCGTGGATTAATTCTGATGGCCACTAAAAAGTCATATAATGGTCATAGCAGATTGGCACATCCAACGTCCTGAGCGTGGATTAATTCTGATGGCCACTGAAAATTCATATAATGGTGATAGAAGATTGGCACATCCAACGTCCTGAGCGTAGATTAATTCTGATGTCCACTAAAATATCATATAATGGTCATAAAAGATTCGCACATCCAACGTCCTGAGCGTGGATTGTTTCTGATGGCCTCTGAAAATTCATATAATGGTCATAGAAGATTGGCATATCAAACGTCTTCAACGTGGATTAATCCTGGTGTCCACTTAAAAGTCATATAATTATCATAGAAGATCGGCACATACAACGTCCTGAGCTTGGATTAATTCTGATGTCCACTAAAAGTCATATAATTATCATAAAAGATTGGCACATCCAACGTCCTGAGCGTGGATTAATTCTGATGGCCACTAAAAAGTCATATAATGGTCATAGCAGATTGGCACATCCAACGTCCTGAGCGTGGATTAATTCTGATGGCCACTGAAAAGTCATATAATGGTGATAGAAGATTGGCACATCCAACGTCCTGAGCGTGGATTAATTCTGATGTCCACTTAAATATCATATAATGGTCATAAAAGATTCGCACATCCAACGTCCTGAGCGTGGATTGATTATGATGGCCTCTGAAAATTCATATAATGGTCATAAAAGATTGGCACATCCAACGTCTTGAGCGTGGATTAATCCTGGTGTCCACTTAAAAGTCATATAATTATCATAGAAGATCGGCACATACAACCTCCTGAGCGTGGATTAATTCTGATGGCCACTAAAAAGTCATATAATGGACATAGCAGATTGGTGCTTCCAACGTCCTGACCGTGGATTAATTCTGATGGCCACTAAAAAGTCATATAATGGTCATAGCAAATTGGCACATCCAACGCCCTGAGCGTGGATTAATTCTGGTGTCCACTAAAAAGTCATATAATGATCATAGAACATTGGCACATCCAACGTCCTGAGCTTGGATTAATTCTGATGGCCACTAACAAGTCATATAATGGTCATAGCAGATTGGCACATCCAACGTCCTGAGCGTGGATTAATTCTGATGGCCACTAAAAAGTCATATAATGGTCATAGCAGATTGGCGCATCCAACATCCTGAGCGTGGATTAATTCTGATGGCCACTAAAAAGTCATATAATGGTCATAGTAGATTGGCACATCCAACGTCCTGAGCGTGGATTAATTCTGATGTCCACTAAAAAGTCATATAATGGTCATAGCAGTTTGGAGCATCCAACGTCCTGAGCGTGGATTAATTCTGATTGCCACTAAAAACTCATATAATGGTGGCAGATTGGCGCATCCAACGTTCTGAGCGTGGATTAATTCTGATGGCCACTAAAAGTCATAATGGTCATAGCAGATTGGCACATCCAACGTCCTGAGCGTGAATTAATTCTGATGGCCACTAAAAGTCATATAATGGTCATAGAAAATTGGCACATCCAACGTCCTGAGCGTGGATTAATTCTGATGTCCACTAAAATATCATATAATGGTCATAAAAGAAATTGGCACATCCAACGTCCTGAGCGTGGATTAATTCTGATGGCCTCTGAAAATTCATATAATGGTCATAGCAGATTGGCACATCCAACGTCCTGAGAGTGGATTAATTCTGATGGCCACTAAAAAGTCATATAATGGTCATAGAAAATTGGCACATCCAACGTCCTGAGTGTGGATTAATTCTGATGTCCACTAAAATATCATATAATGGTCATTAAAGATTGGCCCATCCAACGTCCTGAGCGTGGATTGATTCTGATAGCCACTAAAAAGTTATATAATGGTCATAGCAGATTGGGGCATCCAACGTCCTGAGCGTGGATTAATTCTGATGGCCACTAGAAGCTCATATAACGGTCATAGCAAATAGGCACATCCAACGTCCTGAGCGTGGATTAATTCTGATGGCCACTAAAAAGTCATATAATGGTCATAGAAGATTGGCACATCCAACGTCCTGAGCGTGGATTAATTCTGATGTCCACTAAAATATTATATAATGGTCAAAAAAGATTGGCACATCCAACGTCCTGAGGATGGATTAATTCTGGTGTCCACTAAAAAGTCATATAATGGTCATAGAAGATTCGTACATCCAACGTCCTGAGCGTGGATTAATTCTGGTGTCCACTAAAAAGTCATATAAGTATCATAGAAGATTGGCACATCCAACGTCCTGAGCGTGAATTAATTCTGATGGCCACTAAAAAGTCATATAATGGTCATAGAAAATTGGCACATCCAACGTCCTGAGCGTGAAATAATTCTGATGTCCACTAAAATATCATATAATTGTCATAAAAAAGAAATTGGCACATCCAACGTCCTGAGCGTGGATTGATTCTGATGGCCTCTGAAAATTCATATAATGGTCATAGCAGATTGGCACATCCAACGTCCTAAGCGTGGATTAATTCAGATGGCCACTAAAAAGTCATATAATGGTCATAGAAAATAGGCACATCCAACGTCCTGAGTGTGGATTAATTCTGATGTCCACTAAAATATCATATAATGGTCATAAAAGATTGGCACATCCAACGTCCTGAGCGTGGATTGATTCTGATAGCCACTAAAAAGTTATATAATGGTCATAGCAGATTGGGGCATCCAACGTCCAAAGCGTGTATTAATTCTGATGGCCACTAGAAGGTCATATAATGGTCATAGCAAATAGGCACATCCAACGTCCTGAGTGTGGATTAATTCTGATGTCCACTAAAATATCATATAATGGTCATAAAAGATTGGCACATCCAACGTCCTGAGCGTGGATTAATTCTGATGGCCACTAAAAAGTCATATAATGGTCATCGAAGATTGGCACATCCAACGTCCTGAGCGTGGATTAATTCTGATGTCCACTAAAATATCATATAATTTTAAAAAAAGATAGGCACATCCAACGTCCTGAGGATGGATTAATTCTGGTGTCCACTAAAAAGTCATATAATGGTCAAAGAAGATTCGTACATCCAACGTCCTGAGCGTGGATTAATTCTGGTGTTTTCTAAAAAGCCATATAAGTATCATAGAAGATTGGCACATCCAACGTCCTGAGCGTGGATTAATTCTGATGGCCACTAAAAATTCATATAATGGTCATACATATAGCAGATTGGCGCATCCAACGTCCTGGGCGTGGATTAATTCTGATGGCCAATAAAAAGTCATATAATGATCATAGCAGATTGGCACATCCAAAGTCCTGAGCTTGGATTAATTCTGATGTCCACTAAAATATCATAGAATTGTCATAAAAAAGAAATTGGCGCATCCAACGTCCTGGGCGTGGATTCATTCTGATGGCCACTAAAATATCATATAATGGTCATAAAAGATTGGCACATCCAACGTCCTGAGCGTGGATTGATTCTGATAGCCACTAAAAAGTTATATAATGGTCATAGCAGATTGGGGCATCCAACGTCCAAAGCGTGTATTAATTCTGATGGCCACTAGAAGGTCATATAATGGTCATAGCAAATAGGCACATCCAACGTCCTGAGTGTGGATTAATTCTGATGTCCACTAAAATATCATATAATGGTCATAAAAGATTGGCACATCCAACGTCCTGAGCGTGGATTAATTCTGATGGCCACTAAAAAGTCATATAATGGTCATCGAAGATTGGCACATCCAACGTCCTGAGCGTGGATTAATTCTGATGTCCACTAAAATATCATATAATTTTAAAAAAAGATAGGCACATCCAACGTCCTGAGGATGGATTAATTCTGGTGTCCACTAAAAAGTCATATAATGGTCAAAGAAGATTCGTACATCCAACGTCCTGAGCGTGGATTAATTCTGGTGTTTTCTAAAAAGCCATATAAGTATCATAGAAGATTGGCACATCCAACGTCCTGAGCGTGGATTAATTCTGATGGCCACTAAAAATTCATATAATGGTCATACATATAGCAGATTGGCGCATCCAACGTCCTGGGCGTGGATTAATTCTGATGGCCAATAAAAAGTCATATAATGATCATAGCAGATTGGCACATCCAAAGTCCTGAGCTTGGATTAATTCTGATGTCCACTAAAATATCATAGAATTGTCATAAAAAAGAAATTGGCGCATCCAACGTCCTGGGCGTGGATTCATTCTGATGGCCACTAAAAAGTCATATAATGATCATAGCATATTGGCACATCCAACGTCCTGAGCTTGGATTAATTCTGATGTCCACTAAAAAGTCATATAATGGTCATATAAGATTCGTACATCCAACGTCCTGAGCGTGGATTAATTCTGGTGTCCACTAAAAAGTCATATAAGTATCATAGACGATTGGCACATCCAACGTTCTGAGCGTTGATTAATTCTGATGTCCACTAAAATATCATATAATTGTCATAAAACAGAAATTGGCACATCCAACGTCCTGAGCGTGGATTGATTCTGATGGCCTCTGAAAATTCATATAATGGTCATAGCAGATTGGCACATCCAACGTCCTGAGCGTGGATTAATTCTGATGGCCACTAGAAGGTCATATAATGGTCATAGCAAATAGGCACATCCAACGTCCTCAGCGTGGATTAATTCTGATGGCCACTAAAAAGTCATATAATGGTCATAGAAGATTGGCACATCCAACGTCCTGAGCGTGGATTAATTCTGATGTCCACTAAAATATCATATAATGGTCAAAAAAGATTGGCACATCCAACGTCCTGAGGATGGATTAATTCTGGTGTCCACTAAAAAGTCATATAATGGTCATAGAAGATTCGTACATCCAACGTCCTGAGCGTGGATTAATTCTGGTGTCCACTAAAAAGTCATATAAGTATCATAGAAGATTGGCACATCCAACGTCCTGAGCGTGAATTAATTCTGATGGCCACTAAAAAGTCATATAATGGTCATAGAAAATTGGCACATCCAACGTCCTGAGCGTGGAATAATTCTGATGTCCACTAAAATATCATATAATTGTCATAAAAAAGAAATTGGCACATCCAACGTCCTGAGCGTGGATTGATTCTGATGGCCTCTGAAAATTCATATAATGGTCATAGCAGATAGGCACATCCAACGTCCTGAGCGTGGATTAATTCTGATGGCCACTAAAAAGTCATATAATGGTCATAGAAAATTGGCACATCCAACGTCCTGAGCGTTGATTGATTCTGATAGCCACTAAAAAGTTATATAATGGTCATAGCAGATTGGGGCATCCAACGTCCTAAGCGTGGATTAATTCTGATGGCCACTAGAAGGTCATATAATGGTCATAGCAAATAGGCACATCCAACGTCCTGAGTGTGGATTAATTCTGATGTCCACTAAAATATCATATAATGGTCATAAAAGATTGGCACATCCAACGTCCTGAGCGTGGATTAATTCTGATGGCCACTAAAAAGTCATATAATGGTCATAGAAGATTGGCACATCCAACGTCCTGAGCGTGGATTAATTCTCATGTCCACTAAAATATCATATAATGGTAAAAAAAGATGGGCACATCCAACGTCCTGAGGATGGATTAATTCTGGTGTCCACTAAAGAGTCATATAAGTATCATAGAAGATTGGCACATCCAACGTCCTGAGCGTGGATTAATTCTGATGGCCACTAAAAATTCATATAATGGTCATACATATAGCAGATTGGCGCATCCAACGTCCTGGGCGTGGATTAATTCTGATGGCCACTAAAAAGTCATATAATGATCATAGCAGCAGATTGGCACATCCAACGTCCTGAGCTTGGATTAATTCTGATGTCCACTAAAATATCATATAATTGTCATAAAAAAGAAATTGGCGCATCCAACGTCCTGGGCGTGGATTAATTCTGATGGCCACTAAAAAGTCATATAATGATCATAGCAGATTGGCACATCCAACGTCCTGAGCTTGAATTAATTCTGATGTCCACTAAAATATCATATAATGGTAAAAAAAGATAGGCACATCCAACGTCCTGAGCGTGGATTAATTCTGGTGTTTTCTAAAAAGCCATATAAGTATCATAGAAGATTGGCACATCCAACGTCCTGAGCGTGGATTAATTCTGATGGCCACTAAAAATTCATATAATGGTCATACATATAGCAGATTGGCGCATCCAACGTCCTGGGCGTGGATTAATTCTGATGGCCACTAAAAAGTCATATAATGATCATAGCAGCAGATTGGCACATCCAACGTCCTGAGCTTGGATTAATTCTGATGTCCACTAAAATATCATATAATTGTCATAAAAAAGAAATTGGCGCATCCAACGTCCTGGGCGTGGATTAATTCTGATGGCCACTAAAAAGTCATATAATGATCATAGCAGATTGGCACATCCAACGTCCTGAGCTTGAATTAATTCTGATGTCCACTAAAAAGTCATATAATGGTCATATCAGATTCGTACATCCAACGTCCTGAGCGTGGATTAATTCTGGTGTCCACTAAAAAGTCATATAAGTATCATAGACGATTGGCACATCCAACGTTCTGAGCGTTGATTAATTCTGATGTCCACTAAAATATCATATAATTGTCATAAAAAAGAAATTGGCACATCCAACGTCCTGAGCGTGGATTAATTCTGATGTCCACTAAAAAGTCATATAATGGTCATAGAAAATTGGCACATCCAACTTCCTGAGCGTGGATTAATTCTGATGTCCACTAAAATATCATATAATGGAAAAAAAAGATAGGCACATCCAACGTCCTGAGGATGGATTAATTCTGGTGTCCACTAAAAAGTCATATAATGGTCAAAGAAGATTCGTACATCCAACGTCCTGAGCGTGGATTATTTCTGGTGTTTTCTAAAAAGCCATATAAGTATCATAGAAGATTGGCACATCCAACGTCCTGAGCGTGGATTAATTCTGATGGCCACTAAAAATTCATATAATGGTCATACATATAGCAGATTGGCGCATCCAACGTCCTGGGCGTGGATTAATTCTGATGGCCACTAAAAAGTCATATAATGATCATAGCAGATTGGCATATCCAACGTCCTGAGCTTGGATTAATTCTGATGTCCACTAAAATATCATATAATTGTCATAAAAAAGAAATTGGCGCATCCAACGTGCTGGGCGTGGATTAATTCTGATGTCCACTAAAATATCATATAATTGTCATAAAACAGAAATTGGCGCATCCAACGTCCTGAGCGTGGATTAATTCTGATGGCCACTAAAAAGTCATATAATGGTCATAGCAGATTGGCACATCCAACGTCCTGAGCTTGGATTAATTCTGATGTCCACTAAAAAGTCATATATGGTCGTATAAGATTCGTACATCCAACGTCCTGAGCGTGAATTAATTCTGGTGTCCACTAAAAAGTCATATAAGTATCATAGACGATTGGCACATCCAACGTTCTGAGCATTGATTAATTCTGATGTCCACTAAAATATCATATAATTGTCATAAAAAAGAAATTGGCACATCCAACGTCTTGAGCGTGGATTGATTCTGATGGCCACTGAAAAGTCATATAATGGTTATAGCAGATTGGCACATCCAACGTCCTGAGCTTGGATTAATTCTGATGGCCACTGAAAAGTCATATAATTGTGATAGAAGATTAGCACATCTAACGTCCTGAGCGTGAATTAATTCTGATGTTCACTAAAATATCATATAATGGTCACAAAAGATTCGCACATCGAACGTCCTGAGCGTGGATTAATTCTGATGGCCACTAAAAAGTCATATAATGGTCATAGCAGATTGGCACATATAACGTCCTGAGCGTGGATTAATTCTGGTGTCCACTAAAAAGTCATATAAGTATCATGGAAGATTGGTACATCCAACGTCCTGAGCGTGGATTAATTCTGATGGCCACTGAAAAGTCATATAATGGTGATAGAAGATTGGAACATCCAACGTCCTGAGCGTGGATTAATTCTGATGTCCACTAAAATATCATATAATGGTCATAAAAGAAATTGGCACATCCAACGTCCTGAGCGGGATTGATTCTGATGGCCTCTGAAAATTCATATAATGGTCATAGCAGATTGGCACATCCAACGTCCTGAGCGTGGATTAATTCTGATTGCCACTAAAAAGTCATATAATGGTCATAGAAAATTGGCACATCCAACGTCCTGAGTGTGGATTAATTCTGATGTCCAATAAAATATCATATAATGGTCATAATAGATTGGCACATCCAACGTCCTGAGCGTGGATTGATTCTGATAGCCACTAAAAAGTTATATAATGGTCATAGCAGATTGGGGCATCCAACGTCCTGAGCGTGGATTAATTCTGATGGCCACTAGAAGGTCATATAATGGTCATAGCAAATAGGCACATCCAACGTCCTGAGCGTGGATTAATTCTGATTGCCACTAAAAAGTCATATAATGGTCATAGAAGATTGGCACATCCAACGTCCTGAGCGTGGATTAATTCTGATGTCCACAAAAATATCATATAATGGTCAAAAAAGATTGGCACATCCAATGTCCTGAGCGTGGATTAATTCTGGTGTCCACTAAAAAGTCATATAAGTATCATAGAAGATTGGCACATCCAACGTCCTGAGCGTGGATTAATTCTGATGGCCACTGAAAAGTCATTTAATGGTGATAGAAGATTGGCACATCCAACGTCCTGAGCGTGGATTAATTCTGATGTCCACAAAAATATCATATAACGGTCAAAAAAGATTGGCACATCCAACGTCCTGAGCGTGGATTAATTCTGGTGTCCACTAAAAAGTCATATAATGGTCATAGATGATTCGTAGATCCCACGTCCTGAGCGTGGATTTATTCTGGTGTCCACTAAAAAGTCATATAAGTATCATAGAAGATTGGCACATCCAATGTCCTGAGCGTGGATTAATTCTGATGGCCATTAAAAATTCATATAATGGTCATACATGTAGCAGATTGGCGCATCCAACGTCCTGGGCGTGGATTAATTCTGATGTCCACAAAAATATCATATAATGGTCAAAAAAGATTGGCACATCCAATGTCCTGAGCGTGGATTTATTCTGGTGTCCACTAAAAAGTCATATAAGTATCATAGAAGATTGGCACATCCAACGTCCTGAGCGTGGATTAATTCTGATGGCCACTGAAAAGTCATATAATGGTGAAAGAAGATTCGCACATCCAACGTCCTGAGCGTGGATTAATTCTGATGTCCACTAAAATATCATATAATGGTCATAAAAGAAATTGGCACATCCAACGTCCTGAGCGTGGATTGATTCTGATGGCCTCTGAAAATTCATATAATGGTCATAATAGATTGGCACATCCAACGTCCTGAGCATGGATTGATTCTGATAGCCACTAAAAAGTTATATAATGGTCATGGCAGATTGGGGCATCCAACGTCCTGAGCGTGGATTAATTCTGATGGCCACTAGAAGGTCATATAATGGTCACAGCAAATAGGCACATCCAACGTCCTGAGCGTGGATTAATTCTGATGGCCACTAAAAAGTCATATAATGGTCATAGAAGATTGGCACATTCAACGTCCTGAGCGTGGATTAATTCTGATGTCCACAAAAATATCATATAATGGTCAAAAAAGATTGGCACATCCAATGTCCTGAGCGTGGATTAATTCTGGTGTCCACTAAAAAGTCATATAAGTATCATAGAACATTGGCACATCCAACGTCCTGAGCGTGGATTAATTCTGATGGCCACTGAAAAGTCATATAATGGTGATAGAAGATTGGCACATCCAACGTCCTGAGCGTGGATTAATTCTGATGTCCACAAAAATATCATATAATGGTCAAAAAAGATTGGCACATCCAACGTCCTGAGCGTGAATTAATTCTGGTGTCCACTAAAAAGTCATATAATGGTCATAGATGATTCGTAGATCCAACGTCCTGAGCGTGGATTTATTCTGGTGTCCACTAAAAAGTCATATAAGTATCATAGAAGATTGGCACATCCAACGTCTTGAGCGTGGATTAATTCTGATGGCCACTAAAAATTCATATAATGGTCATACATGTAGCAGATTGGCGCATCCAACGTCCTGGGCGTGGATTAATTCTGATGTCCACAAAAATATCATATAATGGTCAAAAAAGATTGGCACATCCAATGTCCTGAGCGTGGATTAATTCTGGCGTCCACTAAAAAGTCATATAAGTATCATAGAAGATTGGCACATCCAACGTCCTGAGCGTGGATTAATTCTGATGGCCACTGAAAAGTCATATAATGGTGATAGAAGATTGGCACATCCAACGTCCTGAGCGTGGATTAATTCTGATGGCCACTTAAAAGTCATATAATGGTCATAGAAAATTGGCACATCCAACGTCCTGAGTGTGGATTAATTCTGATGTCCACTAAAAAGTCATATAATTATCATAGAAGATTGGCACATCCAACGTCCTGAGCATGGATTAATTCTGATGGCCACTAAAAAGTCATATAATGGTCATAGCAGATTGGCGCATCCAACGTCCTGAGCGTGGATTAATTCTGATGGCCACTGAAAAGTCATATAATGGTGATAGAAGATTGGCACATCCAACGTCCTGAGCGTGGATTAATTCTGATGTCCACTAAAATATCATATAATGGTCATAAAAGAAATTGGCACATCCAACGTCCTGAGCGTGGATTGATTCTGATGGCCTCTGAAAATTCATATAATGGTCATAGCAGATTGGCACATCCAACGTCCTGAGCGTGGATTAATTCTGATGGCCACTTAAAAGTCATATAATGGTCATAGAAAATTGGCACATCCAACGTCCTGAGTGTGGATTAATTCTGATGTCCACTAAAAAGTCATATAATTATCATAGAAGATTGGCACATCCAACGTCCTGAGCATGGATTAATTCTGATGGCCACTAAAAAGTCATATAATGGTCATAGCAGATTGGCGCATCCAACGTCCTGAGCGTGGATTAATTCTGATGGCCACTGAAAAGTCATATAATGGTGATAGAAGATTGGCACATCCAACGTCCTGAGCGTGGATTAATTCTGATGTCCACTAAAATATCATATAATGGTAATAAAAGATCCGCACATCCAACGTCCTGAGCGTGGATTGATTCTGATGGCCTCTGAAAATTCATATAATGGTCATAGAAGATTGGCACATCCAACGTCCTCAGCGTGGATTAATCCTGATGTCCACTTAAAAGTCATATAATTATCATAGAAGATCGGCACATACAACGTCCTGAGCGTGGATTAATTCTGATGTCCACTAAAAAGTCATATAATGGACATAGCAGATTGGTGCTTCCAACGTCATGAGCGTGGATTTATTCTGATGGCCACTAAAAAGTCATATAATGGTCATAGCAGATTGGCACATATAACGTCCTGAGCGTGGATTAATTCTGGTGTCCACTAAAAAGTCATATAAGTATCATAGAAGATTGGCACATCCAACGTCCTGAGCGTGGATTAATTCTGATGGCCACTGAAAAGTCATATAATGGTCATAGAAGATTGGCACATCCAACGTCCTGAGCGTGGATTAATTCTGATGTCCACTAAAATATCATATAATGGTCATAACAGAAATTGGCACATCTAACGTCCTGAGCGTGGATTGATTCTGATGGCCTCTGAAAATTCATATAATGGTCATAGCAGATTGGCACATCCAACGTCCTGAGCGTGGATTAATTCTGATGGCCACTGAAAAGTCATATAATGGTCATAGAAAATTGGCACATCCGACGTCCTGAGTGTGGATTAATTCTGATGTCCACAAAAATATCATATAATGGTCAAAAAAGATTGGCACATCCAATGTCCTGAGCGTGGATTAATTCTGGTGTCCACTAAAAAGTCATATAAGTATCATAGAACATTGGCACATCCAACGTCCTGAGCGTGGATTAATTCTGATGGCCACTGAAAAGTCATATAATGGTGATAGAAGATTGGCACATCCAACGTCCTGAGCGTGGATTAATTCTGATGTCCACAAAAATATCATATAATGGTCAAAAAAGATTGGCACATCCAACGTCCTGAGCGTGAATTAATTCTGGTGTCCACTAAAAAGTCATATAATGGTCATAGATGATTCGTAGATCCAACGTCCTGAGCGTGGATTTATTCTGGTGTCCACTAAAAAGTCATATAAGTATCATAGAAGATTGGCACATCCAACGTCTTGAGCGTGGATTAATTCTGATGGCCACTAAAAATTCATATAATGGTCATACATGTAGCAGATTGGCGCATCCAACGTCCTGGGCGTGGATTAATTCTGATGTCCACAAAAATATCATATAATGGTCAAAAAAGATTGGCACATCCAATGTCCTGAGCGTGGATTAATTCTGGCGTCCACTAAAAAGTCATATAAGTATCATAGAAGATTGGCACATCCAACGTCCTGAGCGTGGATTAATTCTGATGGCCACTGAAAAGTCATATAATGGTGATAGAAGATTGGCACATCCAACGTCCTGAGCGTGGATTAATTCTGATGGCCACTTAAAAGTCATATAATGGTCATAGAAAATTGGCACATCCAACGTCCTGAGTGTGGATTAATTCTGATGTCCACTAAAAAGTCATATAATTATCATAGAAGATTGGCACATCCAACGTCCTGAGCATGGATTAATTCTGATGGCCACTAAAAAGTCATATAATGGTCATAGCAGATTGGCGCATCCAACGTCCTGAGCGTGGATTAATTCTGATGGCCACTGAAAAGTCATATAATGGTGATAGAAGATTGGCACATCCAACGTCCTGAGCGTGGATTAATTCTGATGTCCACTAAAATATCATATAATGGTCATAAAAGAAATTGGCACATCCAACGTCCTGAGCGTGGATTGATTCTGATGGCCTCTGAAAATTCATATAATGGTCATAGCAGATTGGCACATCCAACGTCCTGAGCGTGGATTAATTCTGATGGCCACTTAAAAGTCATATAATGGTCATAGAAAATTGGCACATCCAACGTCCTGAGTGTGGATTAATTCTGATGTCCACTAAAAAGTCATATAATTATCATAGAAGATTGGCACATCCAACGTCCTGAGCATGGATTAATTCTGATGGCCACTAAAAAGTCATATAATGGTCATAGCAGATTGGCGCATCCAACGTCCTGAGCGTGGATTAATTCTGATGGCCACTGAAAAGTCATATAATGGTGATAGAAGATTGGCACATCCAACGTCCTGAGCGTGGATTAATTCTGATGTCCACTAAAATATCATATAATGGTAATAAAAGATCCGCACATCCAACGTCCTGAGCGTGGATTGATTCTGATGGCCTCTGAAAATTCATATAATGGTCATAGAAGATTGGCACATCCAACGTCCTCAGCGTGGATTAATCCTGATGTCCACTTAAAAGTCATATAATTATCATAGAAGATCGGCACATACAACGTCCTGAGCGTGGATTAATTCTGATGTCCACTAAAAAGTCATATAATGGACATAGCAGATTGGTGCTTCCAACGTCATGAGCGTGGATTTATTCTGATGGCCACTAAAAAGTCATATAATGGTCATAGCAGATTGGCACATATAACGTCCTGAGCGTGGATTAATTCTGGTGTCCACTAAAAAGTCATATAAGTATCATAGAAGATTGGCACATCCAACGTCCTGAGCGTGGATTAATTCTGATGGCCACTGAAAAGTCATATAATGGTCATAGAAGATTGGCACATCCAACGTCCTGAGCGTGGATTAATTCTGATGTCCACTAAAATATCATATAATGGTCATAACAGAAATTGGCACATCTAACGTCCTGAGCGTGGATTGATTCTGATGGCCTCTGAAAATTCATATAATGGTCATAGCAGATTGGCACATCCAACGTCCTGAGCGTGGATTAATTCTGATGGCCACTGAAAAGTCATATAATGGTCATAGAAAATTGGCACATCCGACGTCCTGAGTGTGGATTAATTCTGATGTCCACTAAAATATCATATAATGGTCATAATAGATTGGCAAATCCAACGTCTTAAGCGTGGATTGATTCTGATAGCCACTAAAAAGTTATAAAATGGTCATAGCAGATTGGGGCATCCTACGTCCTGAGCGTGGATTAATTCTGATGGCCACTAGAAGGTCATATAATGGTCATAGCAAATAGGCACATCCAACGTCCTGAGCGTGGATTAATTCTGATGGCCACTAAAAAGTCATATAATGGTCATAGAAGATTGGCACATCCAACGTCCTGAGCGTGGATTAATTCTGATGTCCACAAAAATATCATATAATGGTCAAAAAAGATTGGCACATCCAGCGTCCTGAACGTGGATTAATTCTGGTGTCCACTAAAAAGTCATATAATGGTCATAGATGATTCGTACATCCAACGTCCTGAGCGTGGATTTATTCTGGTGTCCACTAAAAAGTCATATAAGTATCATAGAAGATTGGCACATCCAACGTCCTGAGCGTGGATTAATTCTGATGGCCACTAAAAATTCATATAATGGTCATACATGTAGCAGATTGGCGCATCCAACGTCCTGGGCGTGGATGAATTCTGATGGCTACTAAAGAGTCATATAATGATCATAGCAGATTGGCACATCCAACGTCCTGAGCTTGGATTAATTCTGATGTCCACTAAAAAGTCATATAATGGTCATAGAAGATTCGTAAATCCAACGTCCTGAGCGTGGATTAATTCTGGTGTCCACTAAAAAGTCATATAAGTATCATAGACGATTGGCACATCCAACGTTCTGAGCGTTGACTAATTCTGATGGCCACTAAAAGTTCATAAAATGGTCATAGAAAATTGGCACACCCAACGTCCTGAGTATGGATTAATTCTGAAGTCCACTAAAATATCATATAATGGTCATAATAGATTGGCACATCCAACGTCCTGAGCGTGGATTGATTCTGATATATATATTCACTAAAAAGTTATATAATGGTCATAGCAGATTGGGGCATCCAACGTCCTGAGCGTGGATTAATTCTGATGGCCACTAGAAGGTCATATAATGGTCATAGCAAATAGGCACATCCAACGTCCTGAGCGTGGATTAATTCTGATGGCCACTAAAAAGTCATATAATGGTCATAGAAGATTGGCACATCCAACGTCCTGAGCGTGGATTAATTCTGATGTCCACAAAAATATCATATAATGGTCAAAAAAGATTGGCACATCCAACGTCCTGAGCGTGGATTAATTCTGGTGTCCACTTAAAAGTCATATAATGGTCATAGATGATTCGTACATCCAACGTCCTGAGCGTGGATTAATTCTGGTGTCGACTAAAAAGTCATATAGGTATCATAGAAGATTGGCACATCCAACGTCCTGAGCGTGGATTAATTCTGATGGCTACTAAAAAGTCATATAATGATCATAGCAGATTGGCATATCCAACGTCCTGAGCTTTGATTAATTCTGATGTCCACTAAAAAGTCATATAATGGTCACAGAAGATTCGTACATCCAACGTCCTGAGCGTGGATTAATTCTGGTGTCCACTAAAAAGTCATATAAGTATCATAGACGATTGGCACATCCAACGTTCTGAGCGTTGATTAATTCTGATGGCCACTAAAAATTCATATAATGGTCATAGCAGATTGGCGCATCCAACGTCCTGAGCGTGGATTAATTCTGATGGCCACTAAAAAGTCATAATGGTCATAGCAGATTGGCACATCCAACGTCTTGAGCGTGGACTAATCCTGGTGTCCACTTAAAAATCATATAATTATCATAGAAGATCGGCACATACAACGTCCTGAGCGTGGATTAATTCTGATGGCCACTAAAAAGTCATAATGGTCATAGCAGATCGGCACATCCAACGTCCTGAGCGTGGATTAATTCTGGTGGCCACTAAAAAGTCATAATGGTCATAGCAGATTGGCGCATCCAACGTCCTGAGCGTGGATTAATTCTGATGGCCACTAAAAAGTCATAATGGTCATAGCAGATTGGCACATCCAACATCCTGAGCGTGGATTGATTCTGATGGCCTCTGAAATATCATATAATGGTCAGAGAAGATTGGCACATCCAACGTCCTGAGCGTGGATTAATTCTGATAGCCACTAAAATATCATATAATGGTCATAAAAGATTGGCACATCCAACGTCCTGAGCGCGGATTGATTCTGATGGCCTCTGAAAATTCATATAATGGTCATAGAAGATTGGCACATCCAACGTCCAAAGCGTGGATTAATTTTGATGGCCACTAAAAAGTCATATAATGGTTATAGCAGATTGGCACATCCAACGTCCTGAGCGTGGATTAATTCTGATGGCCACTGAAAAGTCATATAATTGTGATAGAAGATTGGCACATCTAACGTCCTGAGCGTGGATAATTCTGATGTCCACTAAAATATCATATAATGGTCATAAAAGATTCGCACATCGAACGTCCTGAGCGTGGATTAATTTTGATGGCCACTAAAAAGTCATATAATGGTCATAGCAGATTGGCACATATAACGTCCTGAGCGTGGATTAATTCTAGTGTCCACTAAAAAGTCATATAAGTATCATAGACGATTGGCACATCCAACGTTCTGAGCGTTGACTAATTCTGATGGCCACTAAAAGTTCATAAAATGGTCATAGAAAATTGGCACACCCAACGTCCTGAGTATGTATTAATTCTGAAGTCCACTAAAATATCATATAATGGTCATAATAGATTGGCACATCCAACGTCCTGAGCGTGGATTGATTCTGATATATATATTCACTAAAAAGTTATATAATGGTCATAGCAGATTGGGGCATCCAACGTCCTGAGCGTGGATTAATTCTGATGGCCACTAGAAGGTCATATAATGGTCATAGCAAATAGGCACATCCAACGTCCTGAGCGTGGATTAATTCTGATGGCCACTAAAAAGTCATATAATGGTCATAGAAGATTGGCACATCCAACGTCCTGAGCGTGGATTAATTCTGATGTCCACAAAAATATCATATAATGGTCAAAAAAGATTGGCACATCCAACGTCCTGAGCGTGGATTAATTCTGGTGTCCACTTAAAAGTCATATAATGGTCATAGATGATTCGTACATCCAACGTCCTGAGCGTGGATTAATTCTGGTGTCGACTAAAAAGTCATATAGGTATCATAGAAGATTGGCACATCCAACGTCCTGAGCGTGGATTAATTCTGATGGCTACTAAAAAGTCATATAATGATCATAGCAGATTGGCATATCCAACGTCCTGAGCTTGGATTAATTCTGATGTCCACTAAAAAGTCATATAATGGTCACAGAAGATTCGTACATCCAACGTCCTGAGCGTGGATTAATTCTGGTGTCCACTAAAAAGTCATATAAGTATCATAGACGATTGGCACATCCAACGTTCTGAGCGTTGATTAATTCTGATGGCCACTAAAAATTCATATAATGGTCATAGCAGATTGGCGCATCCAACGTCCTGAGCGTGGATTAATTCTGATGGCCACTAAAAAGTCATAATGGTCATAGCAGATTGGCACATCCAACGTCTTGAGCGTGGACTAATCCTGGTGTCCACTTAAAAATCATATAATTATCATAGAAGATCGGCACATACAACGTCCTGAGCGTGGATTAATTCTGATGGCCACTAAAAAGTCATAATGGTCATAGCAGATCGGCACATCCAACGTCCTGAGCGTGGATTAATTCTGGTGGCCACTAAAAAGTCATAATGGTCATAGCAGATTGGCGCATCCAACGTCCTGAGCGTGGATTAATTCTGATGGCCACTAAAAAGTCATAATGGTCATAGCAGATTGGCACATCCAACATCCTGAGCGTGGATTGATTCTGATGGCCTCTGAAATATCATATAATGGTCAGAGAAGATTGGCACATCCAACGTCCTGAGCGTGGATTAATTCTGATAGCCACTAAAATATCATATAATGGTCATAAAAGATTGGCACATCCAACGTCCTGAGCGCGGATTGATTCTGATGGCCTCTGAAAATTCATATAATGGTCATAGAAGATTGGCACATCCAACGTCCAAAGCGTGGATTAATTTTGATGGCCACTAAAAAGTCATATAATGGTTATAGCAGATTGGCACATCCAACGTCCTGAGCGTGGATTAATTCTGATGGCCACTGAAAAGTCATATAATTGTGATAGAAGATTGGCACATCTAACGTCCTGAGCGTGGATTAATTCTGATGTCCACTAAAATATCATATAATGGTCATAAAAGATTCGCACATCGAACGTCCTGAGCGTGGATTAATTTTGATGGCCACTAAAAAGTCATATAATGGTCATAGCAGATTGGCACATATAACGTCCTGAGCGTGGATTAATTCTGGTGTCCACTAAAAAGTCATATAAGTATCATAGAAGATTGGCACATCCAACGTCCTGAGCGTGGATTAATTCTGATGGCCACTGAAAAGTCATATAATGGTGATAGAAGATTGGCACATCCAACGTCCTGAGCGTGGATTAATTCTGATGTCCACTAAAATATCATATAATGGTCATAAAAGAAATTGGCACATCCAACGTCCTGAGCGTGGATTGATTCTGATGGCCTCTAAAAATTCATATAATGGTCATATCAGATTGGCACATTCAACGTCCTGAGCGTGGATTAATTCTGATGGCCACTTAAAAGTCATATAATGGTCATAGAAAATTGGCACATCCAACGTCCTGAGTGTGGATTAATTCTGATGTCCACTAAAAAGTCATATAATTATCATAGAAGATTGGCACATCCAACGTCCTGAGCGTAGATTAATTCTGATGGCCACGAAAAAGTCATATAATGGTCATAGCAGACTGGCGCATCCAACGTCCTGAGCGTGGATTA
The DNA here is from genome assembly GCF_021869535.1 of Mytilus californianus. Classification (NCBI taxonomy): domain Eukaryota; kingdom Metazoa; phylum Mollusca; class Bivalvia; order Mytilida; family Mytilidae; genus Mytilus; species Mytilus californianus. Next base: position 7,745,447 of record NW_026262670.1, read on the forward strand.
ATTCTGATGGCCACTGAAAAATCATATAATGGTGATAGAAGATTGGCCCATCCAACGTCCTGAGTGTGGATTAATTCTGATGTCCACTAAAATATCATATAATGGTCATAAAAGATTCGCACATCCAACGTCCTAAGCGTGGATTGATTCTGATGGCCTCTGAAAATTCATATAATGGTCATAGAAGATTGGCATATCCAACATCTTGAGCGTGGATTAATCCTGGTGTCCACTTAAAAGTCATATAATTATCATAGAAGATCGGCACATACAACGTCCTGAGCGTGGATTAATTCTGATATCCACTAAAAGTCATATAATTATTATAAAAGAATGGCACATCCAACGTCCTGAGCGTGGATTAATTCTGATGGCCACTGAAAAGTCATACAATGGTGATAGAAGATTGGCACATCCAACGTCCTGAGCGTGGATTAATTCTGATGTCCACTAAAATATCATATAATGGTCACAAAAGATTCGCACATCCAATGTCCTGAGCGTTGATTGATTCTGATGGCCTCTGAAAATTCATAAAATGGTCATAGAATATTGCCACATCCAACGTCTTGAGCGTGGATTAATTCTGATGTCCACTAAAATATCATATAATGGTCATAAAAGATTCGCACATCCAATGTCCTGAGCGTGGATTGATTCTGATAGCCACTAAAAAGTTATATAATGGTCATAGCAGATTGGGGCATCCAACGTCCTGAGCGTGGATTAATTCTGATGGCCACTAGAAGCTCATATAACGGTCATAGCAAATAGGCACATCCAACGTCCTGAGCGTGGATTAATTCTGATGGCCACTAAAAAGTCATATAATGGTCATAGAAGATTGGCACATCAAACGTCCTGAGCGTGGATTAATTCTGATGTCCACTAAAATATTATATAATGGTCAAAAAAGATTGGCACATCCAACGAACTGAGGATGGATTAATTCTGGTGTCCACTAAAAAGTCATATAATGGTCAAAGAAGATTCGTACATCCAACGTCCTGAGCGTGGATTAATTCTGGTGTCCACTAAAAAGTCATATAAGTATCATAGACGATTGGCACATCCAACGTTCTGAGCGTTGATTAATTCTGATGTCCACTAAAATATCATATAATTGTCATAAAAAAGAAATTGGCACATCCAACGTCCTGAGCGTGGATTGTTTCTGATGGCCTCTGAAAATTCATATAATGGTCATAGCAGATTGGCACATCCAACGTCCTGAGCGTGGATTAATTCTGATGGCCACTAGAAGGTCATATAATGGTCATAGCAAATAGGCACGTCCAACGTCCTCAGCGTGGATTAATTCTGATAACCACTAAAAAGTCATATAATGGTCATAGAAGATTGGCACATCCAACGTCCTGAGCGTGGATTAATTCTGATGTCCACTAAAATATCATATAATGGTCAAAAAAGATTGGCACATCCAACATCCTGAGGATGGATTAATTCTGGTGTCCACTAAAAAGTCATATAATGGTCATAAAAGATTCGTACATCCAACGTCCTGAGCGTGGATTAATTCTGGTGTCCACTAAAAAGTCATATAAGTATCATAGAAGATTGGCACATCCAACGTCCTGAGCGTGAATTAATTCTGATGGCCACTAAAAAGTCATATAATGGTCATAAAAGAAATTGGCACATCCAACGTCCTGAGCGTGGATTAATTCTGATGGCCTCTGAAAATTCATATAATGGTCATAGCAGATTGGCACATCCAACGTCCTGAGAGTGGATTAATTCTGATGGCCACTAAAAAGTCATATAAGTATCATAGAAAATTGGCACATCCAACGTCCTGAGTGTGGATTAATTCTGATGTCCACTAAAATATCATATAATGGTCATTAAAGATTGGCCCATCCAACGTCCTGAGCGTGGATTGATTCTGATAGCCACTAAAAAGTTAAATAATGGTCATAGCAGATTGGGGCATCCAACGTCCTGAGCGTGGATTAATTCTGATGGCCACTAGAAGCTCATATAACGGTCATAGCAAATAGGCACATCCAACGTCCTGAGCGTGGATTAATTCTGATGGCCACTAAAAAGTCATATAATGGTCATAGAAGATTGGCACATCCAACGTCCTGAGCGTGGATTAATTCTGATGTCCACTAAAATATTATATAATGGTCAAAAAAGATTGGCACATCCAACGAACTGAGGATGGATTAATTCTGGTGTCCACTAAAAAGTCATATAATGGTTAAAGAAAATTCGTACATCCAACGTCCTGAGCGTGGATTAATTCTGGTGTCCACTAAAAAGTCATATAAGTATCATAGACGATTGGCACATCCAACGTTCTGAGCGTGGATTAATTCTGATGTCCATTAAAATATCATATAATTGTCATAAAAAAGAAATTGGCACATCCAACGTCCTGAGCGTGGATTGTTTCTGATGGCCTCTGAAAATTCATATAATGGTCATAGCAGATTGGCACATCCAACGTCCTGAGCGTGGATTAATTCTGATGGCCACTAGAAGGTCATATAATGGTCATAGCAAATAGGCACGTCCAACGTCCTCAGCGTGGATTAATTCTGATGGCCACTAAAAAGTCATATAATGGTCATAGAAGATTGGCACATCCAACGTCCTGAACGTGGATTAATTCTGATGTCCACTAAAATATCATATAATGGTCAAAAAAGATTGGCACATCCAACATCCTGAGCATGGATTAATTCTGGTGTCCACTAAAAAGTCATATAATGGTCATAAAAGATTCGTACATCCAACGTCCTGAGCGTGGATTAATTCTGGTGTCCACTAAAAAGTCATATAAGTATCATAGAAGATTGGCACATCCAACGTCCTGAGCGTGAATTAATTCTCATGGCCACTAAAAAGTCATATAATGGTCATAGAAAATTGGCACATCCAACGTCCTGAGCGTGGAATAATTCTGATGTCCACTAAAATATCATATAATTGTCATAAAAAAGAAATTGGCACATCCAACGTCCTGACCGTGGATTGATTCTGATGGCCTCTGAAAATTCATATAATGGTCATAGCAGATTGGCACATCCAACGTCCTGAGCGTGGATTAATTCTGATGGCCACTAAAAAGTCATATAATGGTCATAGAAAATTGGCACATCCAACGTCTTGAGTGTGGATTAATTCTGATGTCCACTAAAATATCATATAATGGTCATAAAAGATTGGCACATCCAACGTCCTGAGCGTTGATTGATTCTGATGGCCACTAAAAAGTTATATAATGGTCATAGCAGATTGGGGCATCCAACGTCCTAAGCGTGGATTAATTCTGATGGCCACTAGAAGGTCATATAATGGTCATAGCAAATAGGCACATCCAACGTCCTGAGTGTGGATTAATTCTGATGTCCACTAAAATATCATATAATTGTCATAAAAAAGAAATTGGCGCATCCAACGTCCTGGGCGTGGATTAATTCTGATGGCCACTAAAAAGTCATATAATGATCATAGCAGATTGGCACATCCAACGTCCTGAGCTTGAATTAATTCTGATGTCCACTAAAAAGTCATATAATGGTCATATCAGATTCGTACATCCAACGTCCTGAGCGTGGATTAATTCTGGTGTTTTCAAAAAAGCCATATAAGTATCATAGAAGATTGGCACATCCAACGTCCTGAGCGTGGATTAATTCTGATGGCCACTAAAAATTCATATAATGGTCATACATATAGCAGATTGGCGCATCCAACGTCCTGGGCGTGGATTAATTCTGATGGCCACTAAAAAGTCATATAATGATCATAGCAGATTGGCACATCCAACGTCCTGAGCTTGGATTAATTCTGATGTCCACTAAAATATCATATAATTGTCATAAAAAAGAAATTGGCGCATCCAACGTGCTGGGCGTGGATTAATTCTGATGTCCACTAAAGTATCATATAATTGTCATAAAACAGAAATTGGCGCATCCAACGTCCTGAGCGTGGATTAATTCTGATGGCCACTAAAAAGTCATATAATGATCATAGCAGATTGGCACATCCAACGTCCTGAGCTTGGATTAATTCTGATGTCCACTAAAAAGTCATATAATGGTCATATAAGATTCGTACATCCAACGTCCTGAGCGTGAATTAATTCTGGTGTCCAATAAAAAGTCATATAAGTATCATAGACGATTGGCACATCCAACGTTCTGAGCGTTGATTAATTCTGATGTCCACTAAAATATCATATAATTGTCATAAAAAAGAAATTGGCACATCCAACGTCTTGAGCGTGGATTGATTCTGATGGCCACTGAAAAGTCATATAATGGTCATAGAAAATTGGCACATCCAACGTCCTGAGTGTGGATTAATTCTGATGTCCACTAAAATATCATATAATGGTCATAATAGATTGGCAAATCCAACGTCTTAAGCGTGGATTGATTCTGATAGCCACTAAAAAGTTATAAAATGGTCATAGCAGATTGGGGCATCCTACGTCCTGAGCGTGGATTAATTCTGATGGCCACTAGAAGGTCATAAAATGGTCATAGCAAATATGCACATCCAACGTCCTGAGCGTGGATTAATTCTGATGGCCACTAAAAAGTCATATAATAGTCATAGAAGATTGGCACATCCAACGTCCTGAGCGTGGATTAATTCTGATGTCCACAAAAATATCATATAATGGTCAAAAAAGATTGGCACATCCAGCATCCTGAGCGTGGATTAATTCTGGTGTCCACTAAAAAGTCATATAATGGTCATAGATGATTCGTACATCCAACGTCCTGAGCGTGGATTTATTCTGGTGTCCACTAAAAAGTCATATAAGTATCATAGAAGATTGGCACATCCAACGTCCTGAGCGTGGATTAATTCTGATGGCCACTAAAAATTCATATAATGGTCATACATGTAGCAGATTGGCGCATCCAACGTCCTGGGCGTGGATGAATTCTGATGGCTACTAAAGAGTCATATAATGATCATAGCAGATTGGCACATCCAACGTCCTGAGCTTGGATTAATTCTGATGTCCACTAAAAAGTCATATAATGGTCATAGAAGATTCGTACATCCAACGTCCTGAGCGTGGATTAATTCTGGTGTCCACTAAAAAGTCATATAAGTATCATATACGATTGGCACATCCAACGTTCTGAGCGTTGACTAATTCTGATGGCCACTAAAAGTTCATATAATGGTCATAGAAAATTGGCACATCCAACGTCCTGAGTGTGGATTAATTCTGATGTCCACTAAAATATCATATAATGGTCATAATAGATTGGCACATCCAACGTCCTGAGCGTGGATTGATTCTGATATTCACTAAAAAGTTATATAATGGTCATAGCAGATTGGGGCATCCAACGTCCTGAGCGTGGATTAATTCTGATGGCCACTAGAAGGTCATATAATGGTCATAGCAAATAGGCACATCCAACGTCCTGAGCGTGGATTAATTCTGATGGCCACTAAAAAGTCATATAATGGTCATAGAAGATTGGCACATCCAACGTCCTGAGCGTGGATTAATTCTGATGTCCACAAAAATATCATATAATGGTCAAAAAAGATTGGCACATCCAACGTCCTGAGCGTGGATTAATTCTGGTGTCCACTTAAAAGTCATATAATGGTCATAGATGATTCGTACATCCAACGTCCTGAGCGTGGATTAATTCTGGTGTCCACTAAAAAGTCATAAAAGTATCATAGAAGATTGGCACATCCAACGTCCTGAGCGTGGATTAATTCTGATGGCTACTAAAAAGTCATATAATGATCATAGCAGATTGGCACATCCAACGTTCTGAGCTTGGATTAATTCTGATGTCCACTAAAAAGTCATATAATGGTCACAGAAGATTCGTACATCCAACGTCCTGAGCGTGGATTAATTCTGGTGTCCACTAAAAAGTCATATAAGTATCATAGACGATTGGCCCATCCAACGTTCTGAGCGTTGATTAATTCTGATGGCCACTAAAAATTCATATAATGGTCATAGCAGATTGGCGCATCCAACGTCCTGAGCGTGGATTAATTCTGATGGCCACTAAAAAGTCATAATGGTCATAGCAGATTGGCACATCCAACGTCTTGAGCGTGGACTAATCCTGGTGTCCACTTAAAAGTCATATAATTATCATAGAAGATCGGCACATACAACGTCCTGAGCGTGGATTAATTCTGATGGCCACTAAAAAGTCATAATGGTCATAGCAGATTGGCACATCCAACGTCCTGAGCGTGGATTAATTCTGGTGGCCACTAAAAAGTCATAATGGTCATAGCAGATTGGCGCATCCAACGTCCTGAGCGTGGATTAATTCTGATGGCCACTAAAAAGTCATAATGGTCATAGCAGATTGGCACATCCAACATCCTGAGCGTGGATTGATTCTGATGGCCTCTGAAATATCATATAATGGTCAGAGAAGATTGGCACTTCCAACGTCCTGACCGTGGACTAATTCTGATGGCCACTAAAATATCATATAATGGTCATAAAAGATTGGCACATCCAACGTCCTGAGCGCGGATTGATTCTGATGGCCTCTGAAAATTCATATAATGGTCATAGAAGATTGGCACATCCAACGTCCTGAGCGTGGATTAATTTTGATGGCCACTAAAAAGTCATATAATGGTTATAGCAGATTGGCACATCCAACGTCCTGAGCGTGGATTAATTCTGATGGCCACTGAAAAGTCATATAATTGTGATAGAAGATTGGCACATCTAACGTCCTGAGCGTGGATTAATTCTGATGTCCACTAAAATATCATATAATGGTCATAAAAGATTCGCACATCGAACGTCCTGAGCGTGGATTAATTTTGATGGCCACTAAAAAGTCATATAATGGTCATAGCAGATTGGCACATATAACGTCCTGAGCGTGGATTAATTCTGGTGTCCACTAAAAAGTCATATAAGTATCATAGAAGATTGGCACATCCAACGTCCTGAGCGTGGATTAATTCTGATGGCCACTGAAAAGTCATATAATGGTGATAGAAGATTGGCACATCCAACGTCCTGAGCGTGGATTAATTCTGATGTTCATTAAAATATCATATAATGGTCATAAAAGAAATTGGCACATCCAACGTCCAGAGCGTGGATTGATTCTGATGGCCTCTGAAAATTCATATAATGGTCATATCAGATTGGCACATTCAACGTCCTGAGCGTGGATTAATTCTGATGGCCACTTAAAAGTCATATAATGGTCATAGAAAATTGGCACATCCAACGTCCTGAGTGTGGATTAATTCTGATGTCCACTAAAAAGTCATATAATTATCATAGAAGATTGGCACATCCAACGTCCTGAGCGTAGATTAATTCTGATGGCCACGAAAAATTCATATAATGGTCATAGCAGACTGGCGCATCCAACGTCCTGAGCGTGGATTAATTCTGATGGCCACTGAAAAGTCATATAATGGTGATAGAAGATTGGCACATCCAACGTCCTGAGCGTGGATTAATTCTGATGTCCACTAAAATATCCTATAATGGTCATAAAAGATTCGCAGATCCAACGTCCTAAGCGTGGATTGATTCTGGTGGCCTCTGAAAATTCATATAATGGTCATAGAAGATTGGCATATCCAACGTCTTGAGCGTGGATTAATCCTGGTGTCCACTTAAAAGTCATATAATTATCATAGAAGATCGGCACATACAACGTCCTGAGCGTGGATTAATTCTGATGTCCACTAAAAGTCATATAATTATTATAAAAGATTGGCACATCCAACGTCCTGAGCGTGGATTAATTCTGATGGCCACTGAAAAGTCATACAATGGTGATAGAAGATTGGCACATCCAACGTCCTGAGCGTGGATTAATTCTGATGTCCACTAAAATATCATATAATGGTCATCAAAGATTCGCACATCCAACGTCCTGAGCGTTGATTGATTCTGATGGCCTCTGAAAATTCATAAAATGGTCATAGAATATTGGCACATCCAACGTCTTGAGCGTGGATTAATCCTGGTGTCCACTTAAAAGTCATATAATTATCATAGAAGATCGGCACATACAACGTCCTGAGCGTGGATTAATTCTGATGGCCACTAAAAAGTCATAATGGTCATAACCGATTGGCACATCCAACGTTCTGAGCGTGGATTAATTCTGATGGCCACTAAAAAGTCATAATGGTCATATCAGATTGGCGCATCCAACGTCCTGAGCGTGGATTAATTCTGATGGCCACTAAAAAGTCATAATGGTCATAGCAGATTGGCACATCCAACATCCTGAGCGTGGATTGATTCTGATGGCCTTTGAAAATTCATATAATCGTCAGAGAAGATTGGCACATCCAACGTCCTGAGCGTGGATTAATTCTGATGGCCACTAAAATATCATATAATGGTCATAAAAGATTGGCACATCCAACGTCCTGAGCGCGGATTGATTCTGATGGCCTCTGAAAATTCATATAATGGTCATAGAAGATTGGCACATCCAACGTCCTGAGCGTGGATTAATTTTGATGGCCACTAAAAAGTCATATAATGATTATAGCAGATTGGCACATCCAACGTCCTGAGCGTGGATTAATTCTGATGGCCACTGAAAAGTCATATAATTGTGATAGAAGATTGGCACATCTAACGTCCTGAGCGTGGATTAATTCTGATGTCCACTGAAATATCATATAATGGTCAAAAAAGATTAGCACATCGAACGTCCTGAGCGTGGATTAATTCTGATGGCCACTAAAAAGTCATATAATGGTCATAGCAGATTGGCACATATAACGTCCTGAGCGTGGATTAATTCTGGTGTCCACTAAAAAGTCATATAAGTATCATAGAAGATTGGCACATCCAACGTCCTGAGCGTGGATTAATTCTGATGGCCACTGAAAAGTCATATAATGGTGATAGAAGATTGGCACATCCAACGTCCTGAGCGTGGATTAATTCTGATGTCCTCTAAAATATCATATAATGGTCATAAAAGAAATTGGCACATCCAACGTCCTGAGCATGGATAGATTCTGATGGCCTCTGAAAATTCATATAATGGTCATATCAGATTGGCACATCCAACGTCCTGAGCGTTGATTAATTCTGATGGCCACTTAAAAGTCATATAATGGTCATAGAAAATTGGCACATCCAACGTCCTGAGTGTGGATTAATTCTGATGTCCACTAAAAAATCATATAGTTATCATAGAAGATTGGCACATCCAACGTCCTGAGCGTGGATTAATTCTGATGGCCACTAAAAAGTCATATAATGGTCATAGCAGACTGGCGCATTAAACGTCCTGAGCATGGATTAATTCTGATGGCCACTGAAAAGTCATATAATGGTGATAGAAGATTGGCACATCCAACGTCCTGAGCGTGGATTATTTCTGATGTCCACTAAAATATCATATAATGGTCATAAAAGATTCGCACATCCAACGTCCTGAGCGTGGATTGATTCTGATGGCCTCTGAAAATTCATATAATGGTCATAGAAGATTGGCACATCCAACGTCCTGAGCGTGGATTAATTCTGATGGCCACTAAAAATTCATATAATAGTTATACATGTAGCAGATTGGCGCATCCAACGTCCTGGACGTGAATTAATTCTGATGGCCACTAAAAAGTCATATAATAATCATAGCAGATTGGCACATCCAACGTCCTGAGCTTGGATTAATTCTGATGTCCACTAAAAAGTCATATAATTATCATAGAAGATTCGTACATCCAACGTCCTGAGCGTGGATTAATTCTGGTGTCCACTAAAAAGTCATATAAGTATCATAGACGATTGGCACATCCAACGTTCTGAGCGTTGATTAATTCTGATGGCCACTAAAAATTAATATAATGGTCATAGCAGATTGGCGCATCCAACGTCCTGAGCGTGGATTAATTCTGATGGCCACTAAAAAGTCATAATGGTCATAGCAGATTGGCACATCCAACGTCCTGAGCGTTGATTAATTCTGATGGCCACTAAAAAGTCATATAATGGTTATAGAAAATTGGCACATCCAACGTCCTGAGCGTGGATTAATTCTGATGGCCACTAAAATATCATATAATGGTCATAAAAGATTGGCACATCCAACGTCCTGAGTGCGCATTGATTCTGATGGCCTCTGAAAATTCATATAATGGTTATAGCAGATTGGCACATCCAACGTCCTGAGCGTGGAATAGTTCTGATGGCCACTGAAAAGTCATATAATTGTGATAGAAGATTGGCACTTCTAACGTCCTGAGCGTGGATTAATTCTGATGTCCACTAAAATATCATATAATGGTCATAAAAGATTCGCACATCGAACGTCCTGAGCGTGGATTAATTCTGATGGCCACTAAAAAGTCATACAGTGGTCATAGCAGATTGGCACATATAACGTCCTGAGCGTGGATTAATTCTGGTGTCCACTAAAAAGTCATATAAGTATCATAGAAGATTGGCACATCCAACGTCCTGAGCGTGGATTAATTCTGATGGTCACTGAAAAGTCATATAATGGTGATAGAAGATTGGCACATCCAACGTCCTGAGCGTGGATTAATTCTGATGTCCACTAAAATATCATAAAATGGTCATAAAAGATTCGCACATCTTACGGCCTGAGCGTGGATTGATTCTGATGGCCTCTGAAAATTCATATAATGGTCATAGAAGATTGGCACATCCAACGTCCTGAGCGTGGATTAATCCTGGTGTCCACTTAAAAGTCATATAATTATCATAGAAGATCGGCACATACAACGTCCTGAGCGTGGATTAATTCTGATTTCCACTAAAAAGTCATATATTTATCATAGAAGATTGGCACATCCAACGTCCTGAGCGTGGATTAATTCTGATGGCCACTAAAAAGTCATATAATGGTCATAGCAGATTGGCACATCCAACGTCCTGAGCGTGGATTAATTCTGATGGCCACTGAAAAGTCATATAATGGTGATAGAAGATTGGCACATCTAACGTCCTGAGCGTGGATTAATTCTGATGTCCACTAAAATATCATATAATGGTCATAAAAGATTCGCACATCCAACGTCCTGAGCGTGGATTGATTCTGATGGCCTCTGGAAATTCATATAATTGTCATAGAAGATTGGCACATCCAACGGCTTGAGCGTGGATTAATCCTGATGTCCACTTAAAAGTCATATAATTATCATAGAAGATCGGCACATACAACGTCCTGAGCGTGGATTAATTCTGATGTCCACTAAAAAGTCATATAATGGACATAGCAGATTGGCGCTTCCAACGTCCTGACCGTGGATTAATTCTGATGGCCACTAAAAAGTTATATAATGGTCATAGCAGATTGGCATATCCAACGTCCTGAGCGTGGATTAATTCTGGTGTCCACTTAAAAGTCATATAATGATCATAGAACATTGGCACATCCAACTTCCTGAGCGTGGATTAATTCTGATGGCCACTGAAAAGTCATATAATGGTCATAGCAGATTGGCACATCCAACGTCCTGAGCGTGGATTCATTCTGAAGTCCACTAAAAAGTCATATAATGGACATAGCAGATTGGCACATCCAACGTCCTGAGCATGAATTAATTCTGGTATCCACTTAAAAGTCATATAATGATCATAGAACATTGGCACATCCAACGTCCTGAGCGTGGATTAATTCTGATGTCCACTAAAAAGTCATATAATTATCATGAGAAGATTGGCACATCCAACGTCCTGAGCGTGGATTAATTCTGATGGCCACTAAAAAGTCATATAATGGTCATATCAGATTGGCACATCCAACGTCCTGAGCGTGGATTAATTCTGATGGCCACTGAAAAGTCATATAATGGTGATAGAAGATTGGCACATCAAACGTCCTGAGCGTGGATCAATTCTGATGTCCACTAAAATATCATATAATGGTCATAAAAGATTCGCACATCCAACGTCCTGAGCGTGGATTGATTCTGATGGCCTCTGAAAATTCATATAATGGTCATAGAAGATTGGCACATCCAACGTCTTGAGCGTGGATTAATCCTGATGTCCACTTAAAAGTCATATAATTATCATAGAAGATCGGCACATACAACGTCCTGAGCGTGGATTAATTCTGATGTCCACTAAAAAGTCATATAATTGACATAGCAGATTGGCGCTTCCAACATCCTGAGCTTGGATTAATTCTGATGTCCACTAAAAAGTCATATAATTATTATAGAAGATTCGTACATCCAACGTCCTGAGCGTGGATTAATTCTGGTGACAACTAAAAAGTCATATAAGTATCATAGACGATTGGCACATCAAACGTTCTGAGCGTTGATTAATTCTGATGGCCACTAAAAATTAATATAATGGTCATAGCAGATTGGCGCATCCAACGTCCTGAGCGTGGATTAATTCTGATGGCCACTAAAAAGTCATAATGGTCATAGCAGATTGGCACATCCAACGTCCTGAGCGTTGATTAATTCTGATGGCCACTAAAAAGTCATATAATGGTCATAGAAAATTGGCACATCCAACGTCCTGAGCGTGGATTAATTCTGATGGCCTCTGAAAATTCTTATAATGGTCATAGAAGATTGGCACATCCAACGTCCTGAGCGTGGATTAATTCTGATGGCCACTAAAATATCATATAATGGTCATAAAAGATTGGCACATCCAACGTCCTGAGTGCGGATTGATTCTGATGGCCTCTGAAAATTCATATAATGGTTATAGCAGATTGCCACATCCAACGTCCTGAGCGTGGATTAATTCTGATGGCCACTGAAAAGTCATATAATTGTGACAGAAGATTGGCACATCTAACGTCCTAAGCGTGGATTAATTCTGATGTCCACTAAAATATCATATAATGGTCATAAAAGATTCTCACATCCAACGTCCTGAGCGTGGATTGATTCTGATGGCCTCTGGAAATTAATATAATGGTCATAGAAGATTGGTACATCCAACGTCTTGAGCGTGGATTAATCCTGGTGTCCACTTAAAAGTCATATAATTATCATAGAAGATCGGCACATACAACGTCCTGAGCGTGGATTAATTCTGATGTCCACTAAAAAGTCATATATTTATCATAGAAGATTGGCACATCCAACGTCCTGAGCGTGGACTAATTCTGATGGCCACTAAAAAGTCATATAATGGTCATAGCAGATTGGCACATCCAACGTCCTGAGCGTGGATTAATTCTGATGGCCACTGAAAAGTCATATAATGGTGATAGAACATTGGCACATCCAACGTCCTGAGCGTGGATTAATTCTGATGTCCACTAAAATATCATATAATGGTCATAAAATATTCTCACATCCAACGTCCTGAGCGTGGATTAATTCTGATGTCCACTAAAAGTCATATAATGGACATAGCAGATTGGTGCTTCCAACGTCCTGACCGTGGATTAATTCTGATGTCCACTTAAAAGTCATATAATTATCATAGAAGATCGGCACATACAACGTCCTGAGGGTGGATTAATTCTGATGTCCATTAAAAAGTCATATAATGGACATAGCAGATTGGTGCTTCCAACGTCCTGACCGTGGATTAATTCTGATGGCCATTAAAAAGTCATATAATGGTCATAGCAGATTGGCACATCCAACGCCCTGAGCGTGGATTAATTCTGGTGTCCACTAAAAAGTCATATAATGATTATAGAACATTGGCACATCCAATGTCCTGAGCTTGGATTAATTCTGATGGCCACTAAAAAGTCATATAATGGTCATAGCAGATTGGCACATCCAACGTCCTGAGCGTGGATTAATTCTGATGTCCACTAAAAAGTCATATAATGGACATAGCAGATTGGTGCTTCCAACGTCCTGATCGTGGATTAATTCTGGTGTCCACTAAAAAGTCATATAATGGACATAGCAGATTGGTGCTTCCAACGTCCTGACCGTGGATTAATTCTGATGGCCACTAAAAAGACATATAATGGTCATAGCAGATTGGCGCATCAAACGTCCTGAGCGTGGATTAATTCTGATGGCAACTAATAAGTCATATAATGGTCATAGCAGATTGGCGCATCGAACGTCTTGAGCGTGGATTAATTCTGGTGTCCACTAAAAAGTCATATAATGGTCATAGAAGATTCGTACATCCAACGTCCTGAGCGTGGATTAATTCTGGTGTCCACTAAAAAGTCATATAAGTATCATAGAAGATTGGCACATCCAACGTCCTGAGCGTGGATTAATTCTGATGGCCACTAAAAATTCATATAATGGTCATACATGTAGCAGATTGGCGCATCCAACGTCCTGGGCGTGGATTAATTCTGATGGCAACTAAAAAGTCATATAATGATCATAGCAGATTGCCACATCCAACGTCCTGAGCTTGGATTAATTCTGATGTCCACTAAAAAGTCATATAATGGTCATAGAAGATTCGTACATCCAACGTCCTGAGCGTGGATTAATTCTGGTGTCCACTAAAAAGTCATATAAGTATCATAGACGATTGGCACATCCAACGTTCTGAGAGTTGATTAATTCTGATGACCACTAAAAATTCATTTAATGGTCATAGCAGATTGGCGCATCCAACGTCCTGAGCGTGGATTAATTCTGATGGCCACTAAAAAGTCATAATGGTCATAGCAGATTGGCACATCCAACGTCCTGAGCGTGGATTAATTCTGATGGCCACTAAAAAGTCATATAATGGTCATAGAAAATTGGCACATCCAACGTCCTGAGCGTGGATTAATTCTGATGGCCTCTGAAAATTCATATAATGGTCATAGAAGATTGGCACATCCAACGTCCTGAGCGTGGATTACTTCTGATGGCCACTAAAATATCATATAATAGTCATAAAAGATTGGCACATCCAACATCCTGAGCGTGGATTGATTCTGATGCCCTCTGAAAATTCATATAATGGTCATAGAAGATTGGCACATCCAACGTCCTGAGCGTGGATTAATTCTGATGGCCACTAAAATATCATATAATGGTCATAAAAGATTGCCATATCCAACGTCCTGAGCGCGGATTGATTCTGATGGCCTCTAAAAATTCATATAATGGTCATAGAAGATTGGCTAATCCAACGTCCTGAGCGTTGATTAATTCTGATGGCCACTAAAAAGTCATATAATGGTTATAGCAGATTGGCACATCCAACGTCGTGAGCGTGGATTAAATCTGATGGCCACTGAAAAGTCATATAATTGTGATAGAAGATTGGCACATCTAACGTCCTGAGCGTGGATTAATTCTGATGTCCACTAAAATATCATATAATGGTCATAAAAGATTCGCACATCGAACGTCCTGAGCGTGGATTAATTCAGATGGCCACTAAAAAGTCATATATAATGGTCATAGCAGATTGGCACATCCAACGTCGTGAGCGTGGATTAATTCTGATGGCCACTGAAAAGTCATATAATTGTGATAGAAGATTGGCACATCTAACGTCCTGAGCGTGGATTAATTCTGATGTCCACTAAAATATCAAATAATGGTCATAAAAGATTCGCACATCGAACGTCCTGAGCGTGGATTAATTCTGATGGCCACTAAAAAGTCATATATAATAGTCATAGCAGATTGGCACATATAACGTCCTGAGCGTGGATTAATTCTGATGGCCACTGAAAAGTCATATAATGCTCATAGCAGATTGGCACATCCAACGTCCTGAGCGTGGATTAATTCTGATGTCAACTAAAAAGTCATATAATGGACATAGCAGATTGGCGCTTCCAACGTCCTGACCGTGGATTAATTCTGATGGCCACTAAAAAGTCATATAATGGTTATAGCAGATTGACACATCCAACGTCCTGAGCTTGGATTAATTCTGATGTCCACTAAAAAGTCATATAATGGTCATAGAAGATTCGTACATCCAACGTCCTGAGCGTGGATTAATTCTGGTGTCCACTAAAAAGTCATATAAGTATCATAGACGATTGGCACATCCAACGTTCTGAGAGTTGATTAATTCTGATGACCACTAAAAATTCATTTAATGGTCATAGCAGATTGGCGCATCCAACGTCCTGAGCGTGGATTAATTCTGATGGCCACTAAAAAGTCATAATGGTCATAGCAGATTGGCACATCCAACGTCCTGAGCGTGGATTAATTCTGATGGCCACTAAAAAGTCATATAATGGTCATAGAAAATTGGCACATCCAACGTCCTGAGCGTGGATTAATTCTGATGGCCTCTGAAAATTCATATAATGGTCATAGAAGATTGGCACATCCAACGTCCTGGGCGTGGATTACTTCTGATGGCCACTAAAATATCATATAATAGTCATAAAAGATTGGCACATCCAACATCCTGAGCGTGGATTGATTCTGATGCCCTCTGAAAATTCATATAATGGTCATAGAAGATTGGCACATCCAACGTCCTGAGCGTGGATTAATTCTGATGGCCACTAAAATATCATATAATGGTCATAAAAGATTGCCATATCCAACGTCCTGAGCGCGGATTGATTCTGATGGCCTCTGAAAATTCATATAATGGTCATAGAAGATTGGCTAATCCAACGTCCTGAGCGTTGATTAATTCTGATGGCCACTAAAAAGTCATATAATGGTTATAGCAGATTGGCACATCCAACGTCGTGAGCGTGGATTAAATCTGATGGCCACTGAAAAGTCATATAATTGTGATAGAAGATTGGCACATCTAACGTCCTGAGCGTGGATTAATTCTGATGTCCACTAAAATATCATATAATGGTCATAAAAGATTCGCACATCGAACGTCCTGAGCGTGGATTAATTCAGATGGCCACTAAAAAGTCATATATAATGGTCATAGCAGATTGGCACATCCAACGTCGTGAGCGTGGATTAATTCTGATGGCCACTGAAAAGTTATATAATTGTGATAGAAGATTGGCACATCTAACGTCCTGAGCGTGGATTAATTCTGATGTCCACTAAAATATCAAATAATGGTCATAAAAGATTCGCACATCGAACGTCCTGAGCGTGGATTAATTCTGATGGCCACTAAAAAGTCATATATAATGGTCATAGCAGATTGGCACATATAACGTCCTGAGCGTGGATTAATTCTGATGGCCACTGAAAAGTCATATAATGCTCATAGCAGATTGGCACATCCAACGTCCTGAGCGTGGATTAATTCTGATGGCCACTAAAAAGTCATATATAATGGTCATAGCAGATTGGCACATATAACGTCCTGAGCGTGGATTAATTCTGATGGCCACTAAAAAGTCATATAATGGTCATAGCAGATTGGCACATCCAACGTCCTGAGCGTGGATTGATTCTGATGGCCTCTGAAAATTCATATAATGGTCATAGAAGATTGGCACATCCAACGGTTTGAGCGTGGATTAATCCTGGTGTCCACTTAACAGTCATATAATTATCATAGAAGATCGGCACATACAACGTCCTGAGCGTGGATTAATTCTGATGTCCACTAAAAAGTCATATAATGGACATAGCAGATTGGTGCTTCCAACGTCCTGACAGTGGCTTAATTCTGATGGCCACTAAAAAGTCATATAATGGTCATAGCAGATTGGCACATCCAACGCCCTGAGCGTGGATTAATTCTGGTGTCCACTTAAAAGTCATATAATGGTCATAGAAGATTGGCACATCCAACGTCCTGAGCTTGGAGTAATTCTGATGTCCACTAAAAAGTCATATAATTATCATAGAAGATTGGCAAATCCAACGTCCTGAGCATGGATTAATTATGATGGCCACTAAAAAGTCATACAATGGTCATAGCAGATTGGCGCATCGAAAGTCCTGAGCGTGGATTATTTCTGATGGCCACTAAAAAGTCATATAATGGTCATAGCAGATTGGCACATCCAACGTCCTGAGCGTGGATTAATTCTGGTGTCCACTAAAAAGTCATATAATGATCATAGAACATTGGCACATCCAACGTCCTGAGCGTGGATTAATTTTGATGGCCACTTAAAATTCATTTAATGGTCATAGCAGATTGGCGCATCCAACGTCCTGAGCGTGGATGAATTCTGATGGCCACTAATAAGTCATATAATGGTCATAGCAGATTGGCGCATCGAACGTCTTGAGCGTGGATTAATTCTGATGGCCACTAAAAAGTCATATAATGGTCATAGCAGATTGGCACATCCAACGTCCTGAGCGTGGATTAATTCTGGTGTCCACTAAAAAGTCATATAATGGTCATAGAAGATTCGTACATCCAACGTCCTGAGCGTGGATTAATTCTGGTGTCCACTAAAAAGTCATATAAGTATCATAGAAGATTGGCACATCCAACGTCCTGAGCGTGGATTAATTCTGATGGCCACTAAAAATTCATATAATGGTCATACATGTAGCAGATTGGCGCATCCAACGTCCTGGGCGTGAATTAATTCTGATGGCCACTAAAAAGTCATATAATGTTCATAGCAGATTGGCACATCCAACGTCCTGAGCTTGGATTAATTCTGATGTCCACTAAAAAGTCATATAATGGTCATAGAAGATTCGTACATCCAACGTCCTGAGCGTGGATTAATTCTGGTGTCCACTAAAAAGTCATATAAGTATCATAGACGATTGGCACATCCAACGTTCTGAGCGTTGATTAATTCTGATGGCCACTAAAAAGTCATATAATGGTCATAGCAGATTGGCGCATCCAACGTCCTGAGCGTGGATTAATTATGATGGCCACTAAAAAGTCATAATGGTCATAGCAGATTGGCACATCCAACGTCCTGAGCGTGGATTAATTCTGATGGCCACTAAAAAGTCATATAATGGTCATAGAAAATTGGCACATCCAACGTCCTGAGCGTGGATTAATTCTGATGACCTCTGAAAATTCATATAATGGTCATAGAAGATTGGCACATCCAACGTCCTGAGCGTGGATTAATTCTGATGGCTACTAAAATATCATATAATGGTCATAGAAGATTGGCACATCCAACGTCCTGAGCGTGGATTAATTCTGATGGCCACTAAAATATCATATAATGGTCATAAAAGATTGGCACATCCAACGTCCTGAGCGCGGATTGATTCTGATGGCCTCTGAAAATTCATATAATGGTCATAGAAGATTGGCACATCCAACGCCTTGAGCGTGGATTAATTCTGGTGTCCACTAAAAAGTCATATAATGATCATAGAACATTGGCACATACAACGTCCTGAGCTTGGATTAATTCTGGTGTCCACTAAAAAGTCATATAATGATCATAGAACATTGGCACATCCAACGTCCTGAGCGTGGATTAATTTTGATGGCCACTAAAAATTCATTTAATGGTCATAGCAGATTGGCGCATCCAACGTCCTGAGCGTGGATTAATTCTGATGGCCACTAAAAATTCATATAATGGTCATACATGTAGCAGATTGGCGCATCCAACGTCCTGGGCGTGAATTAATTCTGATGGCCACTAAAAAGTCATATAAGTATCATAGAAGATTGGCACATCCAACGTCCTGAGCGTGGATTAATTCTGATGGCCACTAAAAATTCATATAATGGTCATACATGTAGCAGATTGGCGCATCCAACGTCCTGGGCGTGAATTAATTCTGATGGCCACTAAAAAGTCATATAATGATCATAGCAGATTGGCACATCCAACGTCCTGAGCTTGGATTAATTCTGATGTCCACTAAAAAGTCATATAATGGTCATAGAAGATTCGTACAACCAACGTCCTGAGCGTGGATTAATTCTGGTGTCCACTAAAAAGTCATATAAGTATCATAGACGATTGGCACATCCAACGTTCTGAGCGTTGATTAATTCTGATGGCCACTAAAAAGTCATATAATGGTCATAGCAGATTGGCGCATCAAACGTCCTGAGCGTGGATTAATTCTGATGGCCACTAAAAAGTCATAATGGTCATAGCAGATTGGCACATCCAACGTCCTGAGCGTGGATTAATTCTGATGGCCACTAAAAAGTCATATAATGGTCATAGAAAATTGGCACATCCAACGTCCTGAGCGTGGATTAATTCTGATGACCTCTGAAAATTCATATAATGGTCATAGAAGATTGGCACATCCAACGTCCTGAGCGTGGATTAATTCTGATGGCCATTAAAATATCATATAATGGTCATAAAAGATTGGCACATCCAACGTCCTGAGCGCGGATTGATTCTGATGGCCTCTGAAAATTCATATAATGGTCATAGAAGATTGGTACATCCAACGTCCTGAGCTTGGATTAATTCTGATGGCCACTAAAAAGTCATATAATGGTCATAGCAGATTGGCACATCCAACGTCCTGAGCGTGGATTAATTCTGATGGCCACTTAAAAGTCATATAATGGTCATAGCAGATTGGCGCATCCAACGTCTTGAGCGTGGATTAATTCTGATAATGGTCATAGAACATTGGCACATCCAACGTCCTGAGCGTGGATTAATTCTGATGTCCACTAAAAAGTCATATAATTATCATAGAATATTGATACATCCAACGTCCTGAGCGTGGATTAATTATGATGGCCACTATAATTCATATAATGGTCATAGCAGATTGGCGCATCCAACGTCCTGAGCGTGGATTAATTCTGATGGCCACTAAAAAGTCATATAATGGTCATAGCAGATTGGCACATCCTACGTCCTGAGCGTGGATTAATTCTGGTGTCCACTAAAAAGTCATATAATGATCATAGAACA
This sequence comes from Mytilus californianus, assembly GCF_021869535.1. Lineage (NCBI taxonomy): Eukaryota > Metazoa > Mollusca > Bivalvia > Mytilida > Mytilidae > Mytilus > Mytilus californianus. The sequence continues at coordinate 7,766,113 of NW_026262670.1, forward strand.
TTGGCACATCCAACGTCCTGAGAGTGGATTAATTGTGATGGCCACTAAAAATTCATTTAATGGTCATAGCAGATTGGCGCATCCAACGTCCTGAGCGTGGATTAATTCTGATGGCCACTAATATGTCATATAATGGTCATAGCAGATTGGCGCATCGAACGTCCTGAGCGTGGATTATTTCTGATGGCCACTAAAAAGTCATATAATGGTCATAGCAGATTGGCACATCCAACGTCCTGAGCGTGGATTAAAACTGGTGTCCACTAAAAAGTCATATAAGTATCATAGACGATTGGCACATCCAACGTTCTGAGCGTTGATTAATTCTGATGGCCACTAAAAATTCATATAATGGTCATAGCAGATTGGCGCATCCAACGTCCTGAGCGTGGATTAATTCTGATGGCCACTAAAAAGTCATAATGGTCATAGGAGATTGGCACATCCAACGTCCTGAGCGTGGATTAATTGTGATGGCCACTAAAAAGTCATATAATGGTCATAGAAAATTGGCACATCCAACGTCCTGAGCGTGGATTAATTCTGATGCCCTCTGAAAATTCTAATAATGGTCATAGAAGATTGGCACATCCAACGTCCTGAGCGTGGATTAATTCTGATGGCCACTAAAATATCATATAATGGACAAAAAGATTGGCACATCCAACATCCTGAGCGTGGATTGATTCTGATGGCCTCTGAAAATTCATATAATGGTCATAGAAAATTGGCACATCCAACGTCCTGAGCGTGGATTAATTCTGATGGCCACTAAAATATCATATAATGGTCATAAAAGATTGGCACATCCAACGTCCTGAGCGCGGATTGATTCTGATGGCCTCTGAAAATTTATATAATGGTCATAGAAGATTGGCACATCCAACGTCCTGAGCGTGGATTAATTCTGATGGCCACTGACAAGTTATATAATTGTGATAGAAGATTGGCACATCTAACGTCCTGAGCGTGGATTAATTATGATGTCCACTAAAATATCATATAATGGTCATAAAAGATTCGCACATCGAACGTCCTGAGCGTGGATTAATTCTGATGGCCACTAAAAAGTCATATAATGGTCATAGCAGATTGGCACATATAACGTCCTGAGCGTGGATTAAATCTGGTGTCCACTAAAAAGTCATATAAGTATCATAGAAGATTGGCACAATCAACGTCCTTAGCGTGGATTAATTCTGATGGCCACTAAAAAGTCATATAATGGTGATAGAAGATTGGCACATCCAACGTCTTGAGCGTGGATTAATTCTAATGTCCACTAAAATATCATATAATGGTCATAAAAGATTCGCACATCCAACGTCCTGAGCGTGTTTTGATTCTGATGGCCTCTGAAAATTCATATAATGGTCATAGAAGATTGGCACATCCAACGTCTTGAGCGTGGATTAATCCCGGTGTCCACTTAAAAGTCATATAATTATCATAGAAGATCGGCACATCCAACGTGCTGAGCGTGGATTAATTGTGATGGCTACTAAAAATTCATATAATGGTCATAGCAGATTGGCGCATCCAACGTCCTGAGCGTGGATTAATTCTGATGGCCACTAATAAGTCATATAATAGTCATAGCAGATTGGCGCATCGAACGTCCTGAGCGTGGATTAATTCTGATGGCCACTAAAAAGTCATATAATGGTCATAGCAGATTGGCACATCCAACGTCCTGAGCGTGGATTAATTCTGGTGTCCACTAAAAAGTCATATAATGGTCATAGAGGATTCGTACATCCAACGTCCTGAGCGTGGATTAATTCTGGTGTCCACTAAAAAGTCATATAAGTATCATAGAAGATTGGCACATCCAACGTCCTGAGCGTGGATTAATTGTGATGGCCACTAAAAATTCATATAATGGTCATACATGGAGCAGATTGGCGCATCCAACGTCCTGGGCGTGGATTAATTCTGATGGCCACTAAAAAGTCATATAATGATCATAGCAGATTGGCACATCCAACGTCCTGAGCTTGGATTAATTCTGATGTCCACTAAAAAGTCATATTATGGTCATAGAATAGTCGTACATCCAACGTCCTGAGCGTGGAATAATTCTGGTGTCCACTAAAAAGTCATATAAGTATCATAGACGATTGGCACATCCAACGTTCTGAGCGTTGATTAATTCTGATGGCCACTTAAAATTCATATAATGGTCGAAGCAGATTGGCGCATCCAACGTCCTGAGCGTGGATTAATTCTGATGGCCACTAAAAAGACATAATGGTCATAGCAGATTGGCACATCCAACGTCCTGAGCGTGGATTAATTCTGATGGCCACTAAAAAGTCATATAATGGTCATAGAAAATTAGCACATCCAACGTCCTGAGCGTGGATTAATTCTGATGTCCACTAAAATATCATATAATGGTCATAAAAGAAATTGGCACATCCAACATCCTGAGCGTGGATTGATTCTGATGGCCTCTGAAAATTCATATAATGGTCATAGAAGATTGGCACATCCAACGTCCTGAGCGTGGATTAATTCTGATGTCCACTAAAAAGTCATATAATGGTCATAGAACATTGGCACATCCAACCTCCTGAGCGTCGATTGATTCTGAAGGCTTCTGAAAATTCATATAATGGTCATAGAAGATTGGCACATCCAACGTCCTGAGCGTGGATTAATTCTGATGGCCACTAAAAAGTCATATAATGGTTATAGCAGATTGGCACATCCAACGTCCTGTGCGTGGATTAATTCTGATGGCCACTGAAAAGTCATATAATTGTGATAGAAGATTGGCACATCTAACGTCCTGAGCGTGGATTAATTCTGATGTCCACTAAAATATCATATAATGGTCATAAAAGATTCGCACATCCAACGTTCTGAGCGTGGATTAATTGTGATGTCCACTAACAATTCATATAATGGGCATAGTAGATTGGCGCATCCAACGTCTTGAGCGTGGATTAATTCTGATGGCCACTAATAAGTTATATAATGGTCATAGCAGATTGGCGCATCGAACGTCCTGAGCGTGGATTAATTCTGATGGCCACTAAAAAGTCATACAATGATCATAGCAGATTGGCACATATAACGTCCAGAGCGTGGATTAATTATGGTGTCCACTAAAAAGTTATATAATGGTCATAGAAGATTCGTACATCCAACGTCCTGAGCGTGGATTAATTCTGGTGTCCACTAAAAAGTCATATAAGTATCATAGAAGATTGGCACATCCAACGTCCTGAGCGTGGATTAATTCTGATGGCCACTGAAAAGTCATATAATGGTGATAGAAGATTGGCACATCCAACGTCCTGAGCGTGGATTAATTCTGATGTCCACTAAAATGTCATAAAATGGTCATAAAAGATTCGCACATCCTGGCAACGTCCTGAGCGTGGATTGATTCTGATGGCCTCTGAAAATTCATATAATGGTCATAGAAGATTGGCACATCCAACGTCCTGAGCGTGGATTAATCGTGGTGTCCACTTAAAAGTCATATAATTATCATAGAAGATCGGCACATACAACGTCCTGAGCGTGGATTAATTCTGATGTCCACTAAAAAGTCATATAATGGTCATAGGAGATTGGCGCATCCAACGTCCTGAGCGTGGATTAATTCTGATGGCCACTAAAAAGTCATATAATGGTCATAGCAGATTGGCGCACCCAACGTCTTGAGCGTGGATTAATTCTGATGGCCTCTTAAAAGTCATATAATGGTCATAGCAGATTGACACATCCAACGTCCTGAGCGTGGATTAATTCTGGTGTCCACTAAAAAGTCATATAATGATCATAGAACATTGGCACATCCAACGTCCTGAGCGTGGATTAATTCTGATGGCCACTAAAAAGTTATATAATGGTCATAGAAGATTGGCCCATCCAACGTCCTGAGCGTGGATTAATTCTGATGGCCACTAAAAAGTCATATAATGGTCATAGAAGATTGGCACATCCAACGTCCTGAGCGTGGATGTATTCTGATGTACCATGAAAAGTTATGCGTATTGATCCTCAATTTTTTATCCAAACTCATAGTCAAGGTAATTTTGGGTCAAAATGGTGTTGAATATATATTTCTCTTTCATCAAAAGTTTCATTTCTGCAAATTTGTTGGTCAGTTTAAGTAAACAATGACATCAAAAGCATTATTTTGTGTCAGAGTAGGGTTACTTTTACATACGTTCTTAATTTGAGAGTGAAGTGGCGGTTTATCAGAAGGCTTTTGTTTTTCTTTATTATTTAATGTTAATGCCTGAAATGAAAATGATAGTAAATAAAAAGAAATTTATTCAAAGTTAAAATTCATTTGGTACATGATGAAATAATAAGAACTAAAGTTTTTAAATGTCAATTACCTGAAATAAAATCATCAGTAAAATATTGATAACAAAAGTCATTGAAGAAATCTCTTAAAATATATGTAAAGTTGTAGGAAAGTTGTTTCATTTGCACTCATACCACATCTCTTTATTTTAATATGGATAGAAAATTGTCTGGGAATTTATTTGTTATTAGCATTAATTCGGATATAGCCAAAGCTGTAAATTCACGACCTTAATGACTTTGCTGTTTATGTTGCACATCAAATATTGTGAAAACATCAATTAAAGAAAATAGAAGCCACCTTTGAAAAGCACATTTTGACGCGATTTTGTAAAAAATGGCGCAAATGCAATGCGCTCGTATAACTCTTTAGATAAAATGGGTTTTACTACTACCCCCTTCCCTTTGCACTTTCAATCGTGTTACAATTTTAACAAAATGGAACAAATAGTACAATGGAATCATGGAAATGGTTTACAAAGCAATTATTAGCGGTTTTCTTTACCTTTTTCTTTGTGTGTTTTCCCAAAATACCAAACAGTTCCTTTAAAAAAAAACATAAACTATACAATTTTCCTCGTCATTCTTGTTTACTTTAGTTTACTCTAATGGTAACTATTTCGTACTATTTTTAGTTATAATATATATTCTATAGCTGCCTTCTTTTCTGGTGCCAAAAGTTTAATATTTGCCGAATGATCATTGTACTTTTGCCTTGAGCATATGATCTTTGATTTCCCAGATTCAAATTTATATTCCGCAAAGGTTCAAGAAATTTGTTATCCCTTAAATGCTAATAATCCAGATCAAGAATTGAAAAATACTAATGGGTATTTGAGAAAATTTACATATATTAAATAAAACCGATGGAAAGATAATGTGACTGGCAAAAATTTATATCTACAGTTGTAACCAGCTCAAACCGGGTCGATGAGTTTAGAGCGAATTTTCTTGAAATGACTTTCAGATAGAATTTTCAATTCCCCCTTTTCCATTAGACGTAATTATTTGTTTAAAACTATTATTTTTGCAATACCACAAAGAAATACAAATATTAGTTCTGCTTTGAATACTAACAATTGAAGATCTTTAAAATAAATGTATATCAATTTTTGAAATATGATTTTGAAAATATTAAACATAAAGAATATTTCACCGAATGTACATGTATTTGGAAAATAAAACAAAATTCCCAAGTTTAACTTAATTATTGCCTGAAATGACGTTCGGCAATAGGTTGAATAATCTTCATTAGATTTCAGGAAATAAGCTTAATGCCTGAAAATTTCAGGCAAAAACTTAATGCCTAGGCGTTAGCACTACAAAAGTCAAAAAGTCTGAAAAGACCAGTTTTTGTCTGAATTTGCATGAATTTTTACTCGACATTCTTAATTTGTCTGAATAATTTTTTGAAATTCTTGACACAGTATGAATTTGTCTAATAAGGTTCTTGATTTTTCTTGACAAGTGTCTTGACAGTATGAACATTGTCTTAAAATTTCTCGACACTTCCTGTATCATCTGATAAGAGTCTGGATTAGTCTCGACCAATTCTTGACTGTCTTAAATTTGTCTCGATCTGTCTTGACATATTCTTGACATTCTTAATAATGTCTGAATATGTCTCGACATATTCTTGACATTCTAAATAATGTCTGAATATGTCTCGACACATTCTTGACAGTCTTAAATATGTCTTGACACTATCTCAACAGTATAATTTTCGCCTGAAATGTGAACAGACTTATTCTGCACTGTTTATGACATTCTATTGCTGTTATATACTCCTTTTTATTATGGCTAAACTAAACTTTGAAGAATCAAGGATTAATTTGGTATATATAGTAAGATACCCTTTTGGTGCAACTAAGTTGAATAATCCCCCATGTAGTTTAATTTTGATTTATTTTTATTAAACATTTAATTAACTGTTTCCACTTGGAATATAAGTAGAAGGTATTGACAAACAGCATTTAGATTTTTGCCGTTCGCAAAACTGCCAGTCAAATTTGCTTTACTAAAATAGGTGTCTTGTATCTCTTTTGGACCCCACAATTCATCTTTTGGGTTTGTGTAGCTAAAAAAAGAGGGGGGGGGGGGCTTTCGTTTAGGTCAAAGAATTTGTTCCCATCTTGATTCAAAAACCTTATTCATTTTTTAGAACAACCCAAAAACATTTTTTATTCAAATTTGAGTGTTGAATTTTATAATTTTTTATCAAAAATAAATATTAATAAATAATAAAATAAACTCCTTCCTGAAAAGAAAAAAATGTTTAGATCTATATTATGCATGTCTGTTTGAGAACCATTTCTATAGAAATCATTGATGGGACCCATTATAAATACATTTTTTTTATTATTCCTGGAGTAGATAATAATTTTCTTTTAATCTTTGGGAATTATTCAATTTGTTTTTATGTTAAAATAATTAACTTCATAATTTTGATGAAGAAAATCCATTTCAATTCAATTTTTTTTCATCAAAATGATGATTTTCATTTTCATCTATCAACAAACTTTTTAAATTGTAGTGGCATGGTCGGTCAACTGATAAGTTGTATGGCTGATTACAGGTAAAGCAATAACTTCTATTTGACAGTTGCGTGTACTCTGGGGTGTGGAATACCTTAATTTTATGGGGAACATCCTGTCCATGTGTAATACTTAATATATTCCAACAGATGACATTACACAAATTTGGGTCTCTAAAAACACCGCAAAGGACCTCCTTTGTGCACAAAGGAGCACAAAGGACCACAAAGGAGTTTCATAAGAGCACAAAGGACCTGAAATTCATTTCAAAACATAAAAATATTATAATTCATGAAGAAAAATGTAAAAAAAAACCAAACAATTTCAATAAAAATTGCGATTTTAATAATGTACGATTTGTAGTTTTCACCGGTATCGGTTTGGAACCGACTTTATATCCGGGTTAAGTGATAGTTCATGTATTTGAATTTTTAAATAGTTAAAATGTAACATAACTGATAAAAACGTCAATTATTATTCTTGGTATCTTATTGTTGTAATTTTTCAAGGGTAAAGCATTACCAAAACTTCGAAAATTATATAGGATAGCAATGTGATGTTGTTTTTTTTTTGTCTCATATATCATCACTTTGTTTTCTTTATACGTATGATAATATTTTTAAGTGAAGTAAGAATACTTACATTATAACAAAAAAGTCAAAACTTTATATTTCCAATTATGATTTAATAAGATTAAATAAACATGATAAATAAATACATATGATTTAACAATAACATTTAAAATTTCGGTTTTGTCCTCACTGCAGCTGTCCTTGGCCGGTGACGTTGACCAGGCTTCTTGGCGAAACGTTTAACTTTTGGTATTGCAAAACCATTTGCTGCTCTTATGGGCATATATCTGTACTCTGTCTTTGCAGCTGTAACTAAATGAGCATAGCCATTAGCTGCTTCCTGAAGAAGAAGAAAATGAAAGTTATATTATGTATTTAGAAAAGGTTCTTATATTTCGTATACGTCAATTGGTCTGAAAATGTCTGAAATATCTGTCACTGGTCTTGAACATGACGCATAAAAAATGGTATAGGAGAAAATCTTTAATTGCTATAACGAAAACGTGTTTCTTACTTGACGAACAATAGATTTCTTTGACGAAAGGGAACGGTATGGCAGTAATTCTAAAGATAGGATGGGGTTGAATTTTTTAATCCGTTTTTCAGAAATTTCAATATATATTTTGTTTTATCAAATTTTATTCTGCACAAAAACAAAGTATTTACCGAAATTTTCTTACTTGACGAACAATAGATTTCTTTGACGAAAGGGAACGGTATGGCAGTAATTCTAAAGATAGGATGGGGTTGAATTTTTTCAATTCGTTTTTCAGAAATTTCAATATATACTTTGTTTTATCAAATTTTATTCTGCACAAAAACAAAGTATTTACCGAAATTTTCTTACTTGACGAATCTTAAATTGCTATGACGAAAGGGAACGGTATAGCAGTAATTTTAAAGATAGGAAATGGGGTTGAATTTTTTCAATCTGTTTTTCATAAATTTCAATATATACTTTGTTTTATCAAATTTTATTCTGCACAAAAACAAAGTATTTACCGAAATTTTCTTACTTGACGAATCTTTTACTTTCTGCTATGTATGTGTTAACTGAATTCACACATAAATGGTTAATATATATAATTGACAAAATCATATATCATTTCGAAAATTTTAACATTCGCAATATCAAAATTTAGACTTTTCAAATAATTGAAAAGAAACACTTGCAATAGCAAGTAGATATTTTGCATATTAACTATTCAAATAATTATACGAAAAGAAATAAATACCGTATAAAGAATCATCTACGCTAAGTAGCTTGTTAATTAGATTCATCATATATTGAGATGATTGATAAAAAAAAGAAGGAGTTCAGTTTCCTTAAAGCAATGCTGATGAAAATAAAATATTTAATTTAAAATTTATAAATTGCTTTCAAATTAAACATAATTTTAAACAAACTTGAAAAAAGTATACCTGTTGAAGTCTAGATAGACTTGACACGTAGTTGTATTGAGAGTGATTCATGTTGAATTTGTATAGCTTTGAATGTTTCAGTGAAGAACGCTCTTATTTATATTATTTTATTTCTGATAAGATTTTGAGTAAAATGGTTTATATTTCTCATTTTTTAAACTTCAATAGACGACGTCTTTGATCGCCGCTTGTAAGATCTATATTTAGAAAACTTGTATATTTTGCATATGTCTGAAGTCTTTTTTGTGTGTTTTTTTTTAATAAATTAATACATATAATTGTTTTTTCAACAATGTTATTGTTTTTAAAGACGGTCTTTTAACACTGATAATTAACTGTAAGAATATATAACGCTTTGTTCATCCAAAGCGCAATCAAGTACTCGTTATACATAACTTATTAATTGTGTGAAATTGAAATCTTTACAAACAGTGTTAGCTTAATTTTTTCTCTCCGGTTTAATGTCCAGTCTTTTTTTATATGTTCATGTTTTCTCAATACTTTTCAATATATAATTATAGGTGTACTAACATCTTATCGAAAATGGCCGTACTCTTATACATATCCGTACCGGTTACGGAACACGGTTTCGTAAATCTTCAACTTTATACCGATTTAACTCACGTATTTTAATAAAAAAACAATATTTTTTTTCGTGAGAAATGCCTTTCCCCCCATTTAATAAACAATTTCAGGTCCTTTGTGCACTTATCATACTCCTTTTGTGGTCCTTTGTGCTCCTTTGTGCTCCTTTGTGCACAAAGGAGGTCCTTTGCGGTGTTTTTAGAGACCGCACAAATTTTTCTTCTGTTAAATGAATGATTTGTATATCATCATAATTTGCTATTTATATAAACCACATTTTGGTATAATAATTATTTACCATATCAACATTGAATATTATGAATGTAGAATGAAATATGTCTACAGTATGATTGGTTTGAATCATTTAATTTATAAGATTTAGGAATCAAAATTTGTAATTATTTAAAAACCCACATTAAAATTGTTTTATATCAACACAACCACATTTGAATTATTTTAGGTAAACGGACAGAAAGTCACAGGACAAAAAGTCACAGGACATAAAGTCACAAATTTGATAGGACAAAAAGTCACAGGACAAAAAGTCACAATTAATTTGTTGACAATTTTATGAATGTATTAGAGAAAGATCTTGAAATAATTTCTTTTTATTACATATATTCATTTTTAAGTTTAGGACATTGTTCATTAGCCTTGATAAATGAAAATTAAATGTGGGCAAATCAGGATGACACCATTTTAATCATGCAAAGGATATATTTCGTGGCACAATGAAGCCATTTAAATACTAAGTCACTTTAACATTTTGTTTTCATAGCAATTATGTGATCATTATTGATATTTATTGAATAAATTTTAATTACAAATTTGCTTCATATATAATAGTTCAAGAAAAAAATAATTTTTTTTTTTAAATTAGTGTTTTCGTGATTAAAGACAAATAATCTCAAAACTGAGTTGTGACTTTTTGTCCTGTGACTTTTTGTCCGTGACTTTTTGTCCTGTGACTTTCTGTCCTACATTCTTATTTTATACTTTAGATTTCATAGCCATATTTGCATTTGTAAAAATATTTATATACCCAAATTTTCAATTATTTTACATGCCCAACTTTTATTTTTGTTGTAAGAAGTGTAACTTGAAACAACAGTATATCATATAAAGAGAAATAAAGATTGAAGTTATATCATGAATATTGGTCATGATTTGTAAAACTAAGAACTGTCAAGTAAATTTAAGACACGATTCAAAATGTTCAGAATATGTCAAGCCATACTGAGAAAAAATAAGAATGTCGAGAATATGTCGAGAAATTTCAGGACAGTATTCAATGGCAAGAATTTGTCAAGAAATTTTAAGACCATATTCAGAATGTCGAGAATATGTCGAGTAAATTTCATACAAATTTAATATAAATGAGAATTTGTCAAGAAAAATTAAGACACAAGTCATACTTTTGGAGAATGTCGAGTAAAAGTTCATGCAAATTAAGACAAAAACTGGTCTTTTCAGACTTTTAGACTTTTGTAGTGTAGCCTATTGCCTAGGATTTAGGCTTAATGCCTAATTTCACTTATTGCCGCTAACAAACAAACACACACACACACAAACAAGGAGTGTCATGTATATACTATTTTTTAAATATCTTTTGAATAAAAGCAAAAACACATTAAATGAGTGAAAATAGACAAATATTTAGAAAAATGGGGATCCATATATAGGTGGCGGTCGTATTTGTTTACAAATTAACCATCATAAAATATTTCCTTAAGTTTATGACCATTCTAAGACCACCTTGAGACACCTACTTATGTGTCCTAAATTAGAACGGTTCCTATGACTTTTCTTAAGTTATGACATGTTTGATAAACGCACTTATGACAAAGATACGTCCTATTAAAAAAGATGACCAAGTAAACTCAAGTAGACACACTTAGATAATACTTATTTATTAAACTATCATTTTCGAACAGGATAAACCCCAGTGTATATAAATTGCGAATCCAGTTAGTTCATTTTCACTGTCGTATGCGAGTATGTATGGCAAGCCGTTTAACTATTTATTCGAATTTCAAGATATCTCATATTATATATAAGATATCTTATATATTTCGATTTTTATAAGATATCTTATATATTAAATGAGATATCGTATGAATTGTATAAGATATCTTACATATGATATAAGATATATTATATACTTTTAAGATATTTTATATACTTTATAAGATATCTAATATAGTTTATAAGATATTTAAAATAGTTTATAAGATATCTTATACAGTTAATAAGATATCTTATATAGTTAATAAGATATCTTATATAGTTTATAAGATATCTTATATAGTTTATAAGATATCTTATATAGTTTATAAGATATCTTATAAAGAAAATTATATAAGATATCTTATAAATCATATGAGATATCTTATAAACTATATCAGATATCTTATAAACTATATAAGATATCTTATAAAATTTATATGATATCTTATAAACTATAAAACAGGAGGGATTGTGCCTGATATTCATATGATGAAGACATAATCTTTCAATTAGTTTAATTGAGGTCTGGAGCTGGCATGTCAGTAACTGCTAGTAGTCTGTTGTTATTTATGTATTATTGTCATTTTGTTTATTTTCTTTTGTTTCCTATTCTGACATCGGACTCGGACTTCTCTTAAACTGAGTTTTACTGTGCGTACTGTTGTACGTTTGTTTTTTCTACATTGGCTAGAGGTATAGGGGGAGGGTTGAGATCTCAAAAAACATGTTTAACCCCGCCGCATTTTTGCGCCTGTCCCAAGTCAGGAGCCTCTGGCCTTTGTTAGTCTTGTATCATTTTTAATTTTAGTTTCTTGTGTATAATTTGGAGTTTAGTATGACGTCCATTATCACTGAACTAGTATACATATTTGTTTAGGGGCCAGCTGAAGGACGCCTCCGGGTGCGGGAGTTTCTCGCTGCATTGAAGACCCATTGGTGGCCTTCGGCTATTGTCTGCTCTATGGTCGGGTTGTTGTCTCTTTGACACATTCCCCATTTCCATTCTCAATTTTATATAAGATATCTTATAAATTATATGAGATATCTTATATAATATATAAATCAATAAGATATCTTATATACCTTATAAGATATCTTATATAATTCATAAGATATCTTATATAGTTTAAAAGATATCTCATATAATTTATAAGATATCTTATAAAGAAAATTATATGAGATATCTTATAAACTATATAAGATTTCTTATAAAATATATAAGATATCTTATAAACTATATAAGATATATCATAAATTATATTAGATATCTTATAAATTATATAAGATATCTAATAAAGTTAATGAGATATCTTGAAGTTAGAATAAATAGTAAAACGGCTTGCCATAAGTATGTCTATTGTATTAAGGATGATGGGAAAAACTGTGATTGTTCACTTTTGGAAAATGGAAATACAAAATAATTGATTTGAAAGTATATTTTAACACAATTTTTTTTTTGAATTTAACTTGTTAATGTATAATCACAGGATCACAGTCCAAAAATTAATTAAAGCAACTGAATCCATAATATTGATTACTGAATCCATAATATTGATTACTGAAGGCGATTCATTTTAACTATAAATGCGATCATTTTTGGAGATGCAATGAATTTTAATTGTTATTTTGTATGATAATTCGACATGCAACAACTGAAAATAGTCTCTTAATGACTTTAATATTGATGATATTTACAATTTGAAATGCAAGCTAGTCGTAGATGCTTACTTGAATATACACGGGTAAAACCAACGTAAGGTTTGGTTGTCTTGATTGCTTTGTTTGTATAAATATTTGCTCAATCTTAATTACAATGTTTAAGCAAACATTTATACAAACAAAGCTAGCAAGCCAATCACACCTTTAAACTACAAGGAAAATAGCTCTAATGGCGTTTTATTAGTATGTGATGTAGATTAAGACTGGAACCGAAAACTTTGTTTTTTAGGTGACGTTGATTAGCTTAACTGTCCAAGATATATGTATTTAATGACATCAATGATGGTGTGTCATAGGAAAGGATAAATTTTATCCTACATATAGATCTAGATCTGGACAAATTATTAGAGAAAATAGAATTGACTACTAGTATATGAGCAATAAATGCTATTTTTATAAACTACCTCAGACTTTCACTCACAAAGTATGCATATATAATCAATCCTTCTAAATTCATAAATTTTGTTAGACAGTCGGCTGAATTAAGACTTTATATGATGAAAATTAATTAATTTCCTTCTGTGAAAATGCATCGCATGTACAACAGAAATGAATCGCCCCTACAATGAAAATGAAAATCTATTATCATTATTCGACAGTTTACATGAATTGCACAAAGAAACAGCATAGTGGAATTTAATTAAATATCAACAAGGTGAATAACAAAATCTGTTTTAAGTTATATCAATTATGCGGTATGGTTTTTGTTCATTTTTGAAGACCATATGGTGACCTATAGTTGTTAACTTCTATGTCATTTGATCTCTGGTGGACAATTATCTCATTGACAATTATACCACATCTCCTTATTCATATTGACAACATAAACTAATCATATAGTTAAATATTATAAGATAACAGTAACAGTATTTGAGATACATATAATCTTGGACTGTTATACTAGTACTTTGTATTATAATAGTCCTAAATATAATCGTTAAAATCATTTATTAGTCAAAGTGAAAATAAAGACGATTTTTTTAAAGACCTGACTACCCATGAGGGTCTTTCACGATCGGCTTGAAATAAGGAAATTGTTAAAAGAAATAAAAATAAAATTATTGAGCATCGATTTGTATCAGTGAAATCGTATAAAAACATGTAGTTCATGTCTAAATAACTTCTAAAATCAGTCACTGTCTAATGATACATGTATGCATAAAAATAAAATCTCCGATTTTTTAACAGTATATTGTAAAAAAAAAATAGAAGTTAAAAATCGCATTGCATATAAATTTGATAACACATGATACAATCTAACAAAATTAGTCAAAAATATTTCAATAAAAGTAGATTTTGAAATAAGAATCAGTTCTTTGAATTGCATATCTGTAAACTAAATCATGTTTACTGTAAAAAATTACTTCCGCTTACCTAGAGCCGTAACAATAGCCACTGCCTATAAAAAAATATTAAAAGATTTATAAAATTTGTTTGTTAAAATATTCAAGACATTAATATAATGTATTGTTATCTATTTCAGAATATATGGAAGAAATAGTACAATGGAATCATGGAAATGGTTTACAAAGCAATTATTAGCGGTTTTCTTTACCTTTTTCTTTGTGTGTTTTCCCAAAATACCAAACAGTTCCTTTAAAAAAAAACATAAACTATACAATTTTCCTCGTCATTCTTGTTTACTTTAGTTTACTCTAATGGTAACTATTTCGTACTATTTTTAGTTATAATATATATTCTATAGCTGCCTTCTTTTCTGGTGCCAAAAGTTTAATATTTGCCGAATGATCATTGTACTTTTGCCTTGAGCATATGATCTTTGATTTCCCAGATTCAAATTTATATTCCGCAAAGGTTCAAGAAATTTGTTATCCCTTAAATGCTAATAATCCAGATCAAGAATTGAAAAATACTAATGGGTATTTGAGAAAATTTACATATATTAAATAAAACCGATGGAAAGATAATGTGACTGGCAAAAATTTATATCTACAGTTGTAACCAGCTCAAACCGGGTCGATGAGTTTAGAGCGAATTTTCTTGAAATGACTTTCAGATAGAATTTTCAATTCCCCCTTTTCCATTAGACGTAATTATTTGTTTAAAACTATTATTTTTGCAATACCACAAAGAAATACAAATATTAGTTCTGCTTTGAATACTAACAATTGAAGATCTTTAAAATAAATGTATATCAATTTTTGAAATATGATTTTGAAAATATTAAACATAAAGAATATTTCACCGAATGTACATGTATTTGGAAAATAAAACAAAATTCCCAAGTTTAACTTAATTATTGCCTGAAATGACGTTCGGCAATAGGTTGAATAATCTTCATTAGATTTCAGGAAATAAGCTTAATGCCTGAAAATTTCAGGCAAAAACTTAATGCCTAGGCGTTAGCACTACAAAAGTCAAAAAGTCTGAAAAGACCAGTTTTTGTCTGAATTTGCATGAATTTTTACTCGACATTCTTAATTTGTCTGAATAATTTTTTGAAATTCTTGACACAGTATGAATTTGTCTAATAAGGTTCTTGATTTTTCTTGACAAGTGTCTTGACAGTATGAACATTGTCTTAAAATTTCTCGACACTTCCTGTATCATCTGATAAGAGTCTGGATTAGTCTCGACCAATTCTTGACTGTCTTAAATTTGTCTCGATCTGTCTTGACATATTCTTGACATTCTTAATAATGTCTGAATATGTCTCGACATATTCTTGACATTCTAAATAATGTCTGAATATGTCTCGACACATTCTTGACAGTCTTAAATATGTCTTGACACTATCTCAACAGTATAATTTTCGCCTGAAATGTGAACAGACTTATTCTGCACTGTTTATGACATTCTATTGCTGTTATATACTCCTTTTTATTATGGCTAAACTAAACTTTGAAGAATCAAGGATTAATTTGGTATATATAGTAAGATACCCTTTTGGTGCAACTAAGTTGAATAATCCCCCATGTAGTTTAATTTTGATTTATTTTTATTAAACATTTAATTAACTGTTTCCACTTGGAATATAAGTAGAAGGTATTGACAAACAGCATTTAGATTTTTGCCGTTCGCAAAACTGCCAGTCAAATTTGCTTTACTAAAATAGGTGTCTTGTATCTCTTTTGGACCCCACAATTCATCTTTTGGGTTTGTGTAGCTAAAAAAAGAGGGGGGGGGGCTTTCGTTTAGGTCAAAGAATTTGTTCCCATCTTGATTCAAAAACCTTATTCATTTTTTAGAACAACCCAAAAACATTTTTTATTCAAATTTGAGTGTTGAATTTTATAATTTTTTATCAAAAATAAATATTAATAAATAATAAAATAAACTCCTTCCTGAAAAGAAAAAAATGTTTAGATCTATATTATGCATGTCTGTTTGAGAACCATTTCTATAGAAATCATTGATGGGACCCATTATAAATACATTTTTTTTATTATTCCTGGAGTAGATAATAATTTTCTTTTAATCTTTGGGAATTATTCAATTTGTTTTTATGTTAAAATAATTAACTTCATAATTTTGATGAAGAAAATCCATTTCAATTCAATTTTTTTTCATCAAAATGATGATTTTCATTTTCATCTATCAACAAACTTTTTAAATTGTAGTGGCATGGTCGGTCAACTGATAAGTTGTATGGCTGATTACAGGTAAAGCAATAACTTCTATTTGACAGTTGCGTGTACTCTGGGGTGTGGAATACCTTAATTTTATGGGGAACATCCTGTCCATGTGTAATACTTAATATATTCCAACAGATGACATTACACAAATTTGGGTCTCTAAAAACACCGCAAAGGACCTCCTTTGTGCACAAAGGAGCACAAAGGACCACAAAGGAGTTTCATAAGAGCACAAAGGACCTGAAATTCATTTCAAAACATAAAAATATTATAATTCATGAAGAAAAATGTAAAAAAAAACCAAACAATTTCAATAAAAATTGCGATTTTAATAATGTACGATTTGTAGTTTTCACCGGTATCGGTTTGGAACCGACTTTATATCCGGGTTAAGTGATAGTTCATGTATTTGAATTTTTAAATAGTTAAAATGTAACATAACTGATAAAAACGTCAATTATTATTCTTGGTATCTTATTGTTGTAATTTTTCAAGGGTAAAGCATTACCAAAACTTCGAAAATTATATAGGATAGCAATGTGATGTTGTTTTTTTTTTGTCTCATATATCATCACTTTGTTTTCTTTATACGTATGATAATATTTTTAAGTGAAGTAAGAATACTTACATTATAACAAAAAAGTCAAAACTTTATATTTCCAATTATGATTTAATAAGATTAAATAAACATGATAAATAAATACATATGATTTAACAATAACATTTAAAATTTCGGTTTTGTCCTCACTGCAGCTGTCCTTGGCCGGTGACGTTGACCAGGCTTCTTGGCGAAACGTTTAACTTTTGGTATTGCAAAACCATTTGCTGCTCTTATGGGCATATATCTGTACTCTGTCTTTGCAGCTGTAACTAAATGAGCATAGCCATTAGCTGCTTCCTGAAGAAGAAGAAAATGAAAGTTATATTATGTATTTAGAAAAGGTTCTTATATTTCGTATACGTCAATTGGTCTGAAAATGTCTGAAATATCTGTCACTGGTCTTGAACATGACGCATAAAAAATGGTATAGGAGAAAATCTTTAATTGCTATAACGAAAACGTGTTTCTTACTTGACGAACAATAGATTTCTTTGACGAAAGGGAACGGTATGGCAGTAATTCTAAAGATAGGATGGGGTTGAATTTTTTAATCCGTTTTTCAGAAATTTCAATATATATTTTGTTTTATCAAATTTTATTCTGCACAAAAACAAAGTATTTACCGAAATTTTCTTACTTGACGAACAATAGATTTCTTTGACGAAAGGGAACGGTATGGCAGTAATTCTAAAGATAGGATGGGGTTGAATTTTTTCAATTCGTTTTTCAGAAATTTCAATATATACTTTGTTTTATCAAATTTTATTCTGCACAAAAACAAAGTATTTACCGAAATTTTCTTACTTGACGAATCTTAAATTGCTATGACGAAAGGGAACGGTATAGCAGTAATTTTAAAGATAGGAAATGGGGTTGAATTTTTTCAATCTGTTTTTCATAAATTTCAATATATACTTTGTTTTATCAAATTTTATTCTGCACAAAAACAAAGTATTTACCGAAATTTTCTTACTTGACGAATCTTTTACTTTCTGCTATGTATGTGTTAACTGAATTCACACATAAATGGTTAATATATATAATTGACAAAATCATATATCATTTCGAAAATTTTAACATTCGCAATATCAAAATTTAGACTTTTCAAATAATTGAAAAGAAACACTTGCAATAGCAAGTAGATATTTTGCATATTAACTATTCAAATAATTATACGAAAAGAAATAAATACCGTATAAAGAATCATCTACGCTAAGTAGCTTGTTAATTAGATTCATCATATATTGAGATGATTGATAAAAAAAAGAAGGAGTTCAGTTTCCTTAAAGCAATGCTGATGAAAATAAAATATTTAATTTAAAATTTATAAATTGCTTTCAAATTAAACATAATTTTAAACAAACTTGAAAAAAGTATACCTGTTGAAGTCTAGATAGACTTGACACGTAGTTGTATTGAGAGTGATTCATGTTGAATTTGTATAGCTTTGAATGTTTCAGTGAAGAACGCTCTTATTTATATTATTTTATTTCTGATAAGATTTTGAGTAAAATGGTTTATATTTCTCATTTTTTAAACTTCAATAGACGACGTCTTTGATCGCCGCTTGTAAGATCTATATTTAGAAAACTTGTATATTTTGCATATGTCTGAAGTCTTTTTTGTGTGTTTTTTTTTAATAAATTAATACATATAATTGTTTTTTCAACAATGTTATTGTTTTTAAAGACGGTCTTTTAACACTGATAATTAACTGTAAGAATATATAACGCTTTGTTCATCCAAAGCGCAATCAAGTACTCGTTATACATAACTTATTAATTGTGTGAAATTGAAATCTTTACAAACAGTGTTAGCTTAATTTTTTCTCTCCGGTTTAATGTCCAGTCTTTTTTTATATGTTCATGTTTTCTCAATACTTTTCAATATATAATTATAGGTGTACTAACATCTTATCGAAAATGGCCGTACTCTTATACATATCCGTACCGGTTACGGAACACGGTTTCGTAAATCTTCAACTTTATACCGATTTAACTCACGTATTTTAATAAAAAAACAATATTTTTTTTCGTGAGAAATGCCTTTCCCCCCATTTAATAAACAATTTCAGGTCCTTTGTGCACTTATCATACTCCTTTTGTGGTCCTTTGTGCTCCTTTGTGCTCCTTTGTGCACAAAGGAGGTCCTTTGCGGTGTTTTTAGAGACCGCACAAATTTTTCTTCTGTTAAATGAATGATTTGTATATCATCATAATTTGCTATTTATATAAACCACATTTTGGTATAATAATTATTTACCATATCAACATTGAATATTATGAATGTAGAATGAAATATGTCTACAGTATGATTGGTTTGAATCATTTAATTTATAAGATTTAGGAATCAAAATTTGTAATTATTTAAAAACCCACATTAAAATTGTTTTATATCAACACAACCACATTTGAATTATTTTAGGTAAACGGACAGAAAGTCACAGGACAAAAAGTCACAGGACATAAAGTCACAAATTTGATAGGACAAAAAGTCACAGGACAAAAAGTCACAATTAATTTGTTGACAATTTTATGAATGTATTAGAGAAAGATCTTGAAATAATTTCTTTTTATTACATATATTCATTTTTAAGTTTAGGACATTGTTCATTAGCCTTGATAAATGAAAATTAAATGTGGGCAAATCAGGATGACACCATTTTAATCATGCAAAGGATATATTTCGTGGCACAATGAAGCCATTTAAATACTAAGTCACTTTAACATTTTGTTTTCATAGCAATTATGTGATCATTATTGATATTTATTGAATAAATTTTAATTACAAATTTGCTTCATATATAATAGTTCAAGAAAAAAATAATTTTTTTTTTAAATTAGTGTTTTCGTGATTAAAGACAAATAATCTCAAAACTGAGTTGTGACTTTTTGTCCTGTGACTTTTTGTCCGTGACTTTTTGTCCGTGACTTTTTGTCCTGTGACTTTCTGTCCTACATTCTTATTTTATACTTTAGATTTCATAGCCATATTTGCATTTGTAAAAATATTTATATACCCAAATTTTCAATTATTTTACATGCCCAACTTTTATTTTTGTTGTAAGAAGTGTAACTTGAAACAACAGTATATCATATAAAGAGAAATAAAGATTAAAGTTATATCATGAATATTGGTCATGATTTGTAAAACTAAGAACTGTCAAGTAAATTTAAGACACGATTCAAAATGTTCAGAATATGTCAAGCCATACTGAGAAAAAATAAGAATGTCGAGAATATGTCGAGAAATTTCAAGACAGTATTCAATGGCAAGAATTTGTCAAGAAATTTTAAGACCATATTCAGAATGTCGAGAATATGTCGAGTAAATTTCATACAAATTTAATATAAATGAGAATTTGTCAAGAAAAATTAAGACACAAGTCATACTTTTGGAGAATGTCGAGTAAAAGTTCATGCAAATTAAGACAAAAACTGGTCTTTTCAGACTTTTAGACTTTTGTAGTTTAGCCTATTGCCTAGGATTTAGGCTTAATGCCTAATTTCACTTATTGCCGCTAACAAACAAACACACACACACACAAACAAGGAGTGTCATGTATATACTATTTTTTAAATATCTTTTGAATAAAAGCAAAAACACATTAAATGAGTGAAAATAGAAAAATATTTAGAAAAATGGGGATCCATATATAGGTGGCAGTCGTATTTGTTTACAAATTAACCATCATAAAATATTTCCTTAAGTTTATGACCATTCTAAGACCACCTTAAGACACCTACTTATGTGTCCTAAATTAGAACGGTTCCTATGACTTTTCTTAAGTTATGACATGTTTGATAAACGCACTTATGACAAAGATACGTCCTATTAAAAAAGATGACCAAGTAAACTCAAGTAGACACACTTAGATAATACTTATTTATTAAACTATCATTTTCGAACAGGATAAACCCCAGTGTATATAAATTGCGAATCCAGTTAGTTCATTTTCACTGTCGTATGCGAGTATGTATGGCAAGCCGTTTAACTATTTATTCGAATTTCAAGATATCTCATATTATATATAAGATATCTTATATACTTCGATTTTTATAAGATATCTTATATATTAAATGAGATATCTTATGAATTGTATAAGATATCTTACATATGATATAAGATATATTATATACTTTTAAGATATTTTATATACTTTATAAGATATCTAATATAGTTTATAAGATATTTAAAATAGTTTATAAGATATCTTATACAGTTAATAAGATATCTTATATAGTTAATAAGATATCTTATATAGTTTATAAGATATCTTATATAGTTTATAAGATATCTTATAAAGAAAATTATATAAGATATCTTATAAATCATATGAGATATCTTATAAACTATATCAGATATCTTATAAACTATATGAGATATCTTATAAACTATATAAGATATCTTATAAAATTTATATGATATCTTATAAACTATAAAACAGGAGGGATTGTGCCTGATATTCATATGATGAAGACATAATCTTTCAATTAGTTTAATTGAGGTCTGGAGCTGGCATGTCAGTAACTGCTAGTAGTCTGTTGTTATTTATGTATTATTGTCATTTTGTTTATTTTCTTTTGTTTCCTATTCTGACATCGGACTCGGACTTCTCTTAAACTGAGTTTTACTGTGCGTACTGTTGTACGTTTGTTTTTTCTACATTGGCTAGAGGTATAGGGGGAGGGTTGAGATCTCAAAAAACATGTTTAACCCCGCCGCATTTTTGCGCCTGTCCCAAGTCAGGAGCCTCTGGCCTTTGTTAGTCTTGTATCATTTTTAATTTTAGTTTCTTGTGTATAATTTGGAGTTTAGTATGACGTCCATTATCACTGAACTAGTATACATATTTGTTTAGGGGCCAGCTGAAGGACGCCTCCGGGTGCGGGAGTTTCTCGCTGCATTGAAGACCCATTGGTGGCCTTCGGCTATTGTCTGCTCTATGGTCGGGTTGTTGTCTCTTTGACACATTCCCCATTTCCATTCTCAATTTTATATAAGATATCTTATAAATTATATGAGATATCTTATATAATATATAAATCAATAAGATATCTTATATACCTTATAAGATATCTTATATAATTCATAAGATATCTTATATAGTTTAAAAGATATCTCATATAATTTATAAGATATCTTATAAAGAAAATTATATGAGATATCTTATAAACTATATAAGATTTCTTATAAAATATATAAGATTTCTTATAAAATATATAAGATATCTTATAAACTATATAAGATATATCATAAATTATATTAGATATCTTATAAATTATATAAGATATCTAATAAAGTTAATGAGATATCTTGAAGTTAGAATAAATAGTAAAACGGCTTGCCATAAGTATGTCTATTGTATTAAGGATGATGGGGAAAACTGTGATTGTTCACTTTTGGAAAATGGAAATACAAAATAATTGATTTGAAAGTATATTTTAACACAATTTTTTTTTTGAATTTAACTTGTTAATGTATAATCACAGGATCACAGTCCAAAAATTAATTAAAGCAACTGAATCCATAATATTGATTACTGAATCCATAATATTGATTACTGAAGGCGATTCATTTTAACTATAAATGCGATCATTTTTGGAGATGCAATGAATTTTCATTGTTATTTTGTATGATAATTCGACATGCAACAACTGAAAATAGTCTCTTAATGACTTTAATATTGATGATATTTACAATTTGAAATGCAAGCTAGTCGTAGATGCTTACTTGAATATACACGGGTAAAACCAACGTAAGGTTTGGTTGTCTTGATTGCTTTGTTTGTATGAATATTTGCTCAATCTTAATTACAATGTTTAAGCAAACATTTATACAAACAAAGCTAGCAAGCCAATCACACCTTTAAACTACAAGCATTAGGAAAATAGCTCTAATGGCGTTTTATTAGTATGTGATGTAGATTAAGACTGGAACCGAAAACTTTGTTTTTTAGGTGACGTTGATTAGCTTAACTGTCCAAGATATATGTATTTAATGACATCAATGATGGTGTGTCATAGGAAAGGATAAATTTTATCCTACATATAGATCTAGATCTGGACAAATTATTAGAGAAAATAGAATTGACTACTAGTATATGAGCAATAAATGCTATTTTTATAAACTACCTCAGACTTTCACTCACAAAGTATGCATATATAATCAATCCTTCTAAATTCATAAATTTTGTTAGACAGTCGGCTGAATTAAGACTTTATATGATGAAAATTAATTAATTTTCTTCTGTGAAAATGCATCGCATGTACAACAGAAATGAATCGCCCCTACAATGAAAATGAAAATCTATTATCATTATTCGACAGTTTACAAGAATTGCACAAAGAAACAGCATAGTGGAATTTAATTAAATATCAACAAGGTGAATAACAAAATCTGTTTTAAGTTATATCAATTATGCGGTATGGTTTTTGTTCATTTTTGAAGACCATATGGTGACCTATAGTTGTTAACTTCTATGTCATTTGATCTCTGGTGGACAATTATCTCATTGACAATTATACCACATCTCCTTATTCATATTGACAACATAAACTAATCATATAGTTAAATATTATAAGATAACAGTAACAGTATTTGAGATACATATAATCTTGGACTGTTATACTAGTACTTTGTATTATAATAGTCCTAAATATAATCGTTAAAATCATTTATTAGTCAAAGTGAAAATAAAGACGATTTTTTTAAAGACCTGACTACCCATGAGGGTCTTTCACGATCGGCTTGAAATAAGGAAATTGTTAAAAGAAATAAAAATAAAATTATTGAGCATCGATTTTTATCAGTGAAATCGTATAAAAACATGTAGTTCATGTCTAAATAACTTCTAAAATCAGTCACTGTCTAATGATACATGTATGCATAAAAATAAAATCTCCGATTTTTTAACAGTATATTGTAAAAAAAAAAAATAGAAGTTAAAAATCGCATTGCATATAAATTTGATAACACATGATACAATCTAACAAAATTAGTCAAAAATATTTCAATAAAAGTAGATTTTGAAATAAGAATCAGTTCTTTGAATTGCATATCTGTAAACTAAATCATGTTTACTGTAAAAAATTACTTCCGCTTACCTAGAGCCGTAACAATAGCCACTGCCTATAAAAAAATATTAAAAGATTTATAAAATTTGTTTGTTAAAATATTCAAGACATTAATATAATGTATTGTTATCTATTTCAGTATTAAAAAGTAGCATATAAATTGTTCGATGTATTGATTTATTCAGAATTGGGGTTCATTGGAGATCTTTTTTCTATCACATTTCGAGAGGAGTTTAGACATATTTTTTGGTACAAAATAGCTAGATTAGATATTAATGATTGCTATACATACATTAAAACAGAAATGAAAACCTCACGTTTAATCGGTCTATTGCATCATATGAAATAATCTAGTTTAAAGTTTTAAGCTTTCGTCATTTGAGATTATCACAAACTTTGAAAAAAACAGCAGCCTAGTTAGATGTGACAGTTTTATAACCCCCATTTCCTCTCCGTTTCTCAGCTTGAAAGACAGATTTGGTCAAATAATATACATTCTTTTCTTTGTTACTAATTGAATCTTATTGAAATTACGTAGCTGCAGAGTCATTTAGCAATTAACTGTCTTTAAGCTGTAAGAAAAATAAAATTGTCATCGCAGCGGATATAGATTCGTATCAATGTCCAATCTCATAAAATTACTTCAAATTGTGAAATTGTTCGATTAATTGTTTTTTCCAATTGAACATGTGATATGGTTTTATTACTTCTTCGATTGTGTGAATTCGCGTGTCGTTAGTTCAATATGGTGAATCCTTTTCCATGCTAATGCAAATTTGTAGATAATAATTGCTTATCTTTTCTATATATTTTAAAAAGTGTCTTTTGTTTACAATGCATCATTTCATTCCCGTTACTGATGCTTACTTTTTTCTATTTATATGAATTAAACATCATATTCAATGTTTATTTGACTTATGTACTCTCTATACAACACCCCCCCCCCCCCCCAAAAAAAAAGGAAGTAAAAAAAGATCCAACAAAAAAGAACAGTTAACCACAACGGTTTTATACACTAGCGAATAAACTATCAAATTTATAAAAAAAAATATACATGGTATTCATCTTTAAAAAATGCTTCAATGCAAATTACGCACTACTAACGAAACAGTGGCAGTAAATATGCAAACGAACGGATACATTTGGGACATTTTTTCATTGTCTACTATCACCCCGTATAACCTCGATACAAATGAATCCGGACGTTGACGCGGTCGGATCGAACACACCGTGTACCACTGAGTTCAGACAGTGAAGAATTTACAATTTTAAAGAAAGTCCAATATTTATTCTTCGGATAATTTGCTCGAATATATTCTTTGCCATACTCCTCATTACTTACTGCAAGGTATTTCAAATATGTGATATTTTTATAGGGAAATATTAAATAACGCACGACCATGCCACTGATAAAAGCATGCTTGCTATTTTTAGATGATCAAAATTTTAAGTTTCTCGTGCCTCATATTTTTTAAAACATACATTTTCAAAAATATCATGTTTAAAACTAACAAACTAATTAAGATCGTAGGTTTTACCTAGAAACAAAGAAATGCATGTTTAAACGTGTCTTTGTTTTCATATTGTGTACGGTTCGTTATCGTTACACTGTTTTGTACTGTTCGATTCGTTGCGACAATATTGTATTTGTTAAATGAACTTTGTACGTATTAAAGTATGCTTTCATGTGTTTTTAACCTATATACAAATTAAAAAAATTAATTTACCACCATAGCATGCATAAAGCATTATATACTATCCGTTGTATTGTTGAAATACTCTTGGAGGTATTTTGTACACGTAAGAAGTTTCATTATCTATTTGGAAGTGCAAGTTGGTAGGAAAATACAATTGCTCGACAGATATACGCGTCCGACTGCCAATTTGATAGCATTTTTCTAAATGTTTACCAAAAAACATTTAACAATGAGCAAATCCCACACCCACACACACACGTATAGGATAAAAATATGTTAGCTTTTTAAAAAATAATAAAACAAAAGATCTTAT
Organism: Mytilus californianus; assembly: GCF_021869535.1. Lineage (NCBI taxonomy): Eukaryota > Metazoa > Mollusca > Bivalvia > Mytilida > Mytilidae > Mytilus > Mytilus californianus. The sequence continues at coordinate 7,792,564 of NW_026262670.1, forward strand.
CTATACTACCGCAAGAAATAAAAAAAGCAAAACATGGCAGTCACAGTGAGGATTGTACTTCGTCAAAATTATCTCCCCATTACGCCAGTCAATTTTTAAAATCGTAAAAATGGACATGTAGGGATGACGCGCTGCCAATTTAGCTCTTGAAAACCAATAAATTTATCCACATAGCACCATTACGATCCTTATATGCCAGTTGTATTTTAAAAGACAAATGTATCTACTAGCTATTGGGCATCATTTAATGTACTTTTCTGCATTCAGTCAACTTAAACTTATTGTCTGATCGGAAGACTAATAACCCTAGATAACACACACACAAAATGAAGTTTTTTGAAGTTATGCATTTTTAAGATCCAGTTGTAAAGTCTGTCGTCAAGTACTTTTATTAAAAATTTGTAATACGAACCCACCTACTCTGTTTTTATGACTCATTAGAAAGGTATTTCACTTGACCCATATATTTCATTCTTTAGTACTGTGAATTTTAAATTTTATTAAATCAACCTGTAGCTTAAATATATAAAAATAATAGAATATGAAGCGAGATGATGTAGCAAATATTTTTGCTTCAAACGTTTTCAAGACATAACAGTTGAATCAAACATGCCCAAACATAAAAAGATGCAATCGACTTTCTCTTTTTAATGCAACTATTGTCCATTTTCAGGATTTTTCCCCAAACAACTATCGCCGGGGGCAGAGATGCAAATTAATGCTTTAAAAAGATGAATCTATTATCTATTTAATAGTATTTATGGATTTTTTTTTCGGCGGAATTTATGCTTATGCACAAAAAATATCCACTTGGATTTGAACCTACCATAATCGACTGTTTTATGAAAATTTGTCTATAATTTAAAAGTTTACAAATATCTCGAAGCTCCATACTATAATTTAAGTCAAAACATGTATATAAGATGCAAAAAATCCTAAATTATGCACTTTTATTAAACTTTTACAGCCCATAGAAACAGATGTAAACAATTCAAATATACCAATTTGGCTTTTTTCTCCTTCTCTAACAAAGAGTTCCATTTCTTTTGTTTGATTTCAACTGGGTTTCCTCCTGGTCAGCAATTGAATACAACAAATCAGGCAGGATTCTACTTCGTCAAAATTATCTCCCCATTACGCCAGTCAATTTTTACAATCGTAAAACTGGCAGCCATTGTACGGATGACGCGTTGTCAATTTAGCTCTTGATAATCGATAAATTTATCCACATAGCACCATTACGATCCTTGTATGCCAGTTGTATTTTATAAGACAAATGTATCTACTAGCTATTGAGCATCATTTTATGTACTTTTCTGCATTCAATCTATTTAAAACTATTGTCTGAACAGTTGTCTGGTGGAATTTTCGAAAGTTCAAAAACATTTAAAAAAATTCTAATTAAATATTTCGTGGAAGGCAGACTAAAAAATTTCAGAGATTGAAGACCAATAACCGTAGAAAACACACACATAAAATGAAGTTTTTTTGAAGTTATGCATTTTTAAGATCCAGTTGAAAAGTCCAACGTCAAGTACTTTTAGTAAAAAATTGTTATTCGAACACACCTACTCTGTTTTTATGACTCTTCACTTGACCCATATATTTTATTTTTTATTACTGGGAATTTTCAATGTTATTTAATCAATCTGTAGCCTAAATATATAACAATAATAGAATCTGAAGCGAGATGATGTTTTAAATATTTTTGCGTTATACGTTTCCAAGAAAGAAGCCCGAACATGAAAAGGTGCACCCGACTTTCTTTTTTTTCGATGCAATTATTGCCCATTTTGGGGATTTTTTTCCAAAAAAAATCTATCGCCGGGGGTAGAGATGCAAATTAATGCTTTAGAAAGATAAATCTATAATCTTTCTCTGGAATTTTTTTCGACGAAATTTATGCTTATGCACAAAATAGATCCACTTCGTTTTGAACCTGCCAAAATCGCCTGTTTAATTAAAATTTGTCAATGATATAAAACTTTAGGGAGCAACCATTTATCTTCAAAAAGGGGGGGGGGGGGGGTTATGGCTTTTTTTTTATTAATCAGAAATAAATATATTTAGTTTTTCGACGCGATCAATCAGATTATTTTTTTTCAAAATTTAACACTATAAGATATGGGGGAATTTGCATTCAGAATAAATTGTTTTGTCATCTGCTTGACCAGAATATTTTTTTCACCGGAGTAGGGATCAGAATATTTTTTTTAGAAAAAAAAACATAACCCCCCCCCCCCCCGGATGTTAAATGGTTGTTCCCTTACACATACTTAAAATAAAGTGTGGTTGTGTTTGTGGTGAAATACAAATTCAATGTTACAACAGTTAGCAACTACAAGCATTTAGAAACACAAAAAGTGACTTTCCAAACATTTGCCATTTTTAAAGTTGTCAGCAAGATAAGAATGTTAGCATTTAAATAGGAAGCTCAAGTTCCTGCATATTTTTTTGACTTAAAAAATAGGACAGAAATGACTAAATGGACTGACTGATGCACGTGCAATATGATTAATTGTTGGTTTCCTAGCGTCATATGGCAAATATTTCATACTTGTACATTATTAATTAACAATAAATACAATATGTAGGTCCTATGATAAAGGTTGATCGGGTTGAGCTGGGAACAGTATATCTAATGTCAATATATATGTTCCTGGGATGAGATGGTGGTGGTGGTGGTTGGGGCGGATTAAAACTGGCATTGGAAAATAAAATTAAGCCTTGCAAAATACCACCTGTGGGCCCCTCAAAGAGTTGTTGCAATGGTTCATAACGTGCAGACGGCATGGCACTCTATACACGAGGCATCGGAGTGAACGTCCAAAATCTGACCGGCATGACCGCTAATTAAGACACTCAACACAACCAAACGGACGCGACACTTGAGCGAGAGTCTTACTACCGATATGCATGTTCCCCAGTTACCCTTGGGGTCATCGGTACATAATGCGGTTGGGTAAAACATCAATCATCTACCTAATCGTAGACAGTTGGTTTGTTGATGCTATCATGTCTTTATAATTATCAATAAAATATGAAACGTTTTCAAAGTTCGTATTGGTGAAAATTTTCTGGAGCCCTCTTTGTCAATGACACCGGTACGTAATGGTTAATTGTTGGTTGTTTAACGTCCACATGAGCACAATTTAACAATGTATACACTAGGTATAGGTTCTGTAATGATGGGCTGTCCAGAATTACGTCGGGGAAGTTTGGACTGCAACTGGATAAAAGGAGGGTATTTTGGATAGAGACACACATTTTGCCTTGCAACAGGCCACTTCGGACCTCTCATAGAGTTGTTGTAAGGGTTCTTTAAGTACAGAGAGCGTGGCACTCTCTCTACACGATGCATTATATATAACATTCCCATTCTGACTAGACGATGCTGCGTACTTGTACATCTCGCACAGCTAAACGGACGAACAACTTGGCGAGGGTTTCCCTGCCGGTCGGAAGAAGACCAAAGTGACCATATCTGTATTCCCAATTCATTCTTTGGGGTCATCAGTACATAATGCGGTTGGTTTAACATGTTTGCAAGTCAATCATCTGCTTAAACTAAGACAGTGGTGTTAAAACACAAGATGAGAATAGACCTTACCAAATTCTTTCATATATAATAAAGATTTGGTAAGAAAGTTTGGTTGTACCTGTCGAATACTTCTTAAAAAACGAAATATCAAACCCCAATTTTTACGGAGATGTTGTTTAAATAGCCCGTAAATTTAGACAAGATCCGAGTAAACTAATTAATCTTTAGAATATTCTTAAAGGAAAGTTTATCAACAGTAGTAAAATCTTTACATATAGTTTTATCGGTACTAACATTGAATTTGTGTTTGAAAAATCAAAGCATAACTAAATAAATAATACTAAATATGCACACTTATCAGAACTCATGAGGTCGTACATCCTCTCGATACTGTTTACTTTTTTTTTTTGGCATTGCAAAAGTTTATGCGTTGCTATGACGTCTTTGGTGCTTAATCCATTGGACATATACTGATTGATACTTTAGTCTTGAACATGATTGATCTTTTAGTTGTAATTGGCTCCGAAATAACTATCAGTAACTACAAGTACTCTTATTTCGGTTCTTCATGTGTATTGTTTTATATTAGATGTTTTTGTGCCTCGTATCGAATTTTGAGTCAAACCAATTGCAACTGATTTGTGCAGTGTTTTTTTTTATCATGTTGTGAAATTACACCAGTGTCCCAGGTTAGAATGAGTTAGAATGAGGGTTGAGAGTTCACATATATAACCCCGCCGCATTATTTATTTACCTCTCCAAAGTTAGGAGCCTGTGGTACAAAGGTATGTCTGTCATATTTGTTTTTCGTTAATTATTTAGTTATACATTAGGCCGTTAGTTTTCTCATTTTAATTGTTTCACTTTTTTTTTATATCGGGGCCTTTTATAGCCGACTATACGGTATAGGGTTTCTCATTGTTGAATGCCGTACGATGGACTATGATTGCTTACATCCACTTCATTTCAACTTTGGTGGATAGTTGTTTCATTGGCCATCACACCACATCTACATATTTATATATATATATAAAAATAAAACAGTTGGAATATGATCTAATTCATTTGACATAAAATATTCATCGAGATCCTATGGCTGCTTTCGTTTTTTAGCTAACTTTGACCAAAATCTGCATTTGAAAGGGCCTCAAATTGTGAAAAGTAAAATTGTGAAAAGTAAGAGTTATAGAACTTTTATTGGCTATTATATATTTCTTGAAACTTTTTTTTCATCTGGAATAACACTGAAATTCCTAGTTCTTCATTTGAAAAATTGCCGTCAGATGTGTGCTTTTCAATGTTGGCCTTGAAAGACTGATAATTTTATTGTCTACTATTTCGACAAAGTTTACAAATAAAATTTACAATAAAACACAGAAAAAGGGTCGCTGATGCCATCTCGAATACCTTAAAAAGTAAGGGATTTGTGACGGTTTTTGTCAACGAATTGTACATTGATTATTTATAAAAGAGCAACGAACATGACACACTCGGTGAAACGAATGGTACAGTAAGAGGAAACTTTAGTATGATATCGTGTATATTCTGTGTGTATATACAACAGTTGAATGCACCTAGTAATTTAACGTGTAGTTATTTATTATTGCTTGAAGTATTGCTACGCAAAAGTATATGTAAGAACAGATATTCAACATTGTTTTCCTCATAAAGCTTAGAAAATGGCACCATGTCTGTGCGTTTTGCGTCTAGCAGTTTTATCAAACGTTCTATACACAATCTGAAACATGCAACAACTGTATAATTGATTAGATAAACTACTGTGATGAATTTGCAAACTTACCTGGTTCTTGCTTATTTTATAATCCATTTGTAAAGTCCAATAGAAAGAAATATCATTCATTCCCTTCATTTATTTACACATTGTTTTACTTTCACTTTCGATTTGTTTACATTTTACTGGGTGATTAGTAATTGTTTTTGGGTCAGGAATTGACCTATAAATCCGGAATTCCCATGATCATGATCAGTTGTTACAAAGTATATAACCGTCACAATAGTGCTTTGTTATATCATTTATGCTTAGGTGTTGTAAAACGTTTAAGTGATAAAGTCGTTTCTGGAATAGTCTATTGTATGGACGAGTCTACAATTTACTATATATACCAAGGTTTTCGCAGTTCACGTTGTTCTGGGTTTAGAATTCAAGCCGAGCAGTTGGATGATTAACAAGAGACAGAATAAAGGTGAGATTAAAGTATAGTTCTGAATAAGAATTATAAGCAGTGTTCCTGAATAAGGAACCAAGTGATTAATTAATTATAGCTGCTGAAGAAGCAGTGGCTTCAGAGAGAAGCATTGGCTGTATACAAGGTAAAGCATTTCCAGACGGTGAAGCATTGAATACGAGCAAAGTAGTGACTCAGACCAAACAGTCCAACACACGCACTGGCCCAGATAAAGTAAATATTAAGCAGTTACCACAAGTAAAGCACTGGCCCAAATCAAGTAGATATAAAGCAGTGGCTACAAGTAAAGCACTGGCTCAGTATATAGTTAATAATCCGTTGCTTTTAGAAAGCATTGGCTAAGCAAAAGTATATCAAGATATTAAATAAAGCATTATACCAAACCGGGACGTCATTATCATTATCATCCTTGGCATTTATCGTCTAATACCCAAAGCCTGCTTAATCTTGACGCCCAGCATCAATATAAAGAGAACCCGAATATTCAGTTGATAAAATTACGCTACCAATTCTTGAGCCTTGACTGTATCCAGAGAAACGACTCTGGTACGAAACCCAGAGTAAAGCAGTTGCGTACCCCCGGTACGTGACATAGTTTTTGGTGGCAGCGGTGGGATACAGCAAGGCTCTGGTAATATTTTAAATAAAATATTAAATATGGACAAGTATAATGAGTTAGAGCAACAAATAAGTTTGTTAGAAGAAGAATTAAGCGATAGAATGCAGACTTTAATGAGACAGGGACCAAGTGCAAATTTACATTTTACCCCAAAAATCCCAGTAAAAGATTTAAGTGACTCTGGTATAATTCAAACGCGTCACGGCGATTTCATGCACAATACGCAGCGTGCCAGTGTCGGTACAGATCGGAATATTCCAACACCCGAAGTGCCGCGTTTATATGGGCCATTTACCACTATAAAGACGGACGACAAAGGAGCGCGGCCAAAAGAACAGACAACGCATGAGACTCAAACCACAAAGAAAGAAGCAGGAACCGAAGCAATGCCGATGCCAGATGTATCACCGATACTGAGGGAAGAATTACGCCAAAACAAGCAAGTCCGCAACACTAATTCCGCTGACAAACCTAGCCACGGGAAGACACGGCGCGAAATTAAGCTTGCCAACTATGACGGAACGAGTGAATGGAGCGATTTTAAGTCTCATTTTGATGCCTGTGCGGTGATCAACAACTGGGATGACCAAGAGAAGGGTCTGTACCTTGCAACAGCTTTAAGAGGACAAGCACAGGGAGTGTTTAGTGATCTACCTACTGAGAAAAGAATGGATTATACTACATTAATAAAAGCATTGCAAGAAAGATTTTCGCCTCCAAACCAGACTGAGTTGTACCGAGTACAATTAAAAGAAAGAAGACAAAAAGCAAGTGAAAGTTTGCCAGAGCTTGGTCAGGCCATAAGAAGATTGGTAAACAAGGCTTATCTAAACGCACCAAGCGAGGTTAAAGAAACTTTAGCAAGGGAACAATTTTTAGATTCTCTTGTGGATTCAGAGATGAGAATAAGGATAAAACAATCTAGGCCGGAAAACCTCAATCAAACAATATGTCTTGCCGTAGAATTAGAAGCTTTTTACAAGGCTGAAAGAAAATACGACAGTGGCAGAGGTCATTTGCGCGCCACATGCACTGAACCAAATGAGTCTTACAATAAAATGGCAAAAATGATGGAAGACTTTTCAACAAAAATTGAATCCCTCCAAAAAGACCTTGATAATTTTAAAAGCGATATGACAAGGAAAGACGCCGATACCCATATGCCTGGATGGAAAGACAAGATACAGTGCTACAATTGTGGAAGATTTGGACATTTTAGAAATGAATGCAGAGCTCCTAAGAAGCCTTACAATGGAAACAATGGTAGGGGAAACGGAGCAGTGCGGCCTTTACACTACAACAGTCGATACAGGCGGATGGAAAGAAGAAAAATAAACGTGGGAGCAGATGCTTCAAACATGGAAGCTGGTGCGTACATTGACGTCGCAGTTCATAATCAGCCTACCAAGTTTTTAATAGACACTGGTGCCACGGTAACTTTAGTTTCGCACGCTTTGTTTTACAGAATACAGAAGAAGGAACGACCGGATCTTGAACCAATTACCCAAGTCATTATTTCGGCAAATGGAACAGAGCTGAGCATAGCTGGTAAGGGAATGTTCTATATAGAGATTGGACAAGACAAGTTTATAGTTGAAGCTTTGGTTGCCGACATATCTATTGACGGGATACTGGGTTTAGATTTTATGAAAAAGAATAACTGCAAAATAGATTTACAACAGGAAACCCTTCAATGCAAAAGTAACACATATTCTATGGCGTTTTCTGGCAAAATAGGCTGTTACAGAATTTCAGCCGCAGAGGATATCAGTATACCACCAGGAACAGAGGCTTTTTCACGTGGTAGGATTAATGACTATGATACGTTAACCAGTAAACTGCAGATGGGCATTATTGAGCCATGCGAGAAGTTTGTAAAAAGGGACAAAGCTTTACTGGCAAAGACACTGGTTGAAGCGCGAGAACATGTGCCAATTAGATTGCTAAATGTTTCAAACAATGTTACAACTATACGAGCCGGAACCATTGTTGGAGAAATAAGTCCAGTAGAAGATGTCATCACCATGACTGGAAACACCAGCAAAGAACACAAAAATCCAAAACTGGACAATGAACTGCAGAAGCTGGTCAATGAAGCAAGATCCCATTTGACTGAGAAGCAGAGACATCAAGTTATTAACTGTTTGCAGCAATACAAGTCGCTTTTTGCGCTGTCCGATAACGATCTCGGATGTACTAGTATTGTACGCCGTCGCATCAACACCGGAACAAATTATCCTGTCAAACAACCACCTCGGCGGACACCGGTAGCCATGCGCGACGAAATTGACAAACATATTGGCAATATGTTAGAACGAGGCGTGATCGAGCCGTCTGAAGGGCCATGGTCATCAGGGATTGTACTTGTTAAAAAGAAGGACGGGTCGACTAGCTTCTGTGTCGATTATCGTCGACTCAATGACCTTACGGTAAAAGACGCGTATCCGTTACCTCGAATAGACGATTCATTGGAGCAGCTAGCTGGCAACAAGTGGTTCTCAACTTTAGACCTTTGCTCAGGTTATTGGCAGGTAGAGGTAGAAGAGAGAGACCGCCCTAAAACTGCGTTCGCGACACGGCGTGGACTTTTCCAATTTCGTAAAATGCCGTTTGGGCTCGCCTGTGCTCCGGCAACATTTGAGCGGTTAATGGAAAGAGTTATGGCTGGACTACAGTGGAACATTTGCTTGGTGTATTTGGATGACATAATTGTAGTCGGCAGAAATTTTGAAGAGATGTTAACTAATTTGCGACAAGTTTTTGATAGATTGATTGACGCCGGGTTAAAGTTAAAACCCAAAAAGTGTTCGTTGTTCGCAAAATCAGTGTCCTTCCTTGGACATGTAATAAGTGAGGATGGTGTGGCAACGGATCCACAAAAGGTGGAGGTTATTAAACAATGGGCAGAACCGAAAGATGTAAGCGAGTTGCGCTCTTTTCTCGGCCTGTGCGGATATTATAGAAGATACATTGAAAATTTTGCAGGCATTGCAAAATGTCTGCACAAATTAACAGAAAAGGGTCGCGAATACCTGTGGACAGAGGAGTGTCAAGATGCGTTTCAGACATTGAAATCCAAGCTCCTCGAGGCGCCAATACTGTCACATCCAGATTTTACGAGACCTTTTATACTCGATACGGACGCAAGTCAGTTTGCAATTGGAGCAGTCCTGTCCCAGGAAATAGACGGAAAAGAAACGGTTATTGCTTATGGTAGCCGTACACTTTCGAAGACCGAGCGTAAATATTGCGTAACTCGAAAAGAGTTACTCGCCGTAGTTCATTTTGTTAAGCATTTTAGGCATTTTCTGTATGGAAGAACGTTTGTTGTCAGAACTGACCATAGCTCTCTGCAGTGGTTAATGAATTTTAAGAACGCAGAAGGACAGCTTGCGAGGTGGCTGGAAGTCCTTAGTTCGTATAATATGAAAATTAAGCACCGACCTGGAAATCAACACAGAAATGCTGATGCACTTAGCAGAATGCCATGTAAACAATGTGGCTTTGACAAAGACTGGGAGAAGAAACTAGTACGTGTTAATGTTGTTACACAAGCACCACCTATAGAGGCGAATGAAGCAGTTATCTGTATAAATGATGGGAGTGATGAAAATAAGACGCTGTTGGTGCTACAACAAGAAGATGAAAACATATCCTTGGTAAAGACTTGGGTATTCAATGGCAAGAAACCGCTTTTCAAAGAAATTGGGGAATGTAATTATGCAGTTAAGAGTTTATGGTCGCAATACGAAACATTGAAAGTTGATAACGGTTTATTGTGCAAAGAGCAAAGCACGGGAGCCAAACTACGCGTCATCGTACCCATGAAAGAAAGGCGCGTCGTTTTACAGCAATGCCATGACAATAAGACTTCGGGACATCTTGGGATAAGAAAAACATTAGGAAGATTAAAAGACAGGTTTTATTGGCCTGGAATGCGTCGTGATGTGGTGGCCTACATAACAGGATGTGAGACCTGTGTAAGAAGGAAAGGCCCACAAAAACGAAAGAGAGCGCCAATGCAGATTCAAAGGTCAGGCTTCCCTATGGAAAGGATAGCCATCGACATTTTAGGCGAGTTGCCAAAAACCGCCAACGACAATAAATACATACTGGTGATAGCTGATTACTATACAAAATGGACAGAAAGTTTTCCCATGAAGAACATGGAAGCATCGACAGTTGCAAATATCATAGTAACAGAAATTATTTGCAGATTTGGTGTACCTACACTGATTCATTCAGATCAAGGAAGGCAGTTTGAGAGTGAGCTTTTCTCTGAAATGTGTAACCTCCTACAAATCAGCAAAACCCGTACAACACCATATCACCCACAATCCGATGGTATGGTTGAGAGGTTCAACAGTACTCTAGTAAAAATGCTAAGTGCGTACGTCGATGAGTATCACACAAATTGGGATCAGCTTCTACCTTACGTGATGATGGCTTACAGAACAGCTGTACACGAAACAACCGGCAGCACTCCGAACCGTATGATGATGGGAAGAGAAGTAGCTACTCCTGTAGATATTATGTACGAACTCCCAAGGGAAGTGAAGTCTATTCCGGCTAACAAATGGGTATGGGAGTTACAGGAAAGAATGGAAGACGCCCACCAGTTTGTACAGAATCATGTTAACAGAGAAATGCTTCGGCAGAAGCAATATCATGACAAACATTTAAGTTGGAATACATTTAATAAAAATGATAAAGTGTTTGTTTTCTTTCCTGTACGTAAGCTTGGCCAATCCCCTAAGTTTACAAGTTACTGGCGGGGTCCCTTTAAAGTGTTAAAACAATACTCAGATGTAACCTACCTAGTTAATTGTGGCAGAAAGGGCCGACCACAAGTAATTCATGTTGATCGCATGAGGCAATGCAAGGATCAACGTTTGTTAGGTGAACCATTACTAGGTGAGCGTTTACAAGGGCTCGAGCCGTCAAATCAGGTATCCGAAATGAACGATCAAGCACAAGTTGTTGGCGTAAATGGCCCAATTGAATTTGATTTTGAGAATAGATATGGGACAATTGAAAAAGACGAACACATTAATATACCAAGATTAAGACGAGAAAGGAAGGCTCCCACTTGGTTAAATGATTATGTTCAAGATTAAAAAAATATATATATATAAAAAAAAAAAAAAAAAATAAATAATTAAAAAAAAAAAAAAAAATTAAATTAAAAAAAAAAATGTATGAATAAGTATAACTGTACATAACATATAATTTTGTATATACATGTATATATTTACAATGATTTCTCTTAAATTACAGATGGCTAACACCAAGAAGACACCACGGGCAAGATGGAGGTGCCCAGTTTGCCAAGTACGGTTCAACACAGAGAAGGAATTAGAGGATCATGTTCTAGCATGTGTAAAGAAAAGGTCGTCAGAGGAAGAGTACTTATGTGATCTGTGTCCGTATGCATCTAGCAGGAAGAGTGACTTTACGAGGCATCAGCGGAGGAGACATGCAGCATCCTTGTCAGCCATTGATGATACCGATAGTGAATGGGAGAAACAGAATCCAGGCAGCCTATCTGATGTACTTGGAGAACCTTCGAAATCCAAGACCACCACAACAAGCACATCAGTGATGGCTACAGGCTCACTTATCAAGGGCAGAGTAGTCAGGAAGAGCACGTCTCCTCTACCGGTGGCCAATTCTTCAAGGAAGAGGCTTCTAGATACCTTAAGGAGTTCGTTGGGACCACAGCCAATAGCCTCCAAGAGATTCGTATTACCTAGGTTGCCAACCACAACTGCAACTATAGTACCTTCTGTGTCAAGCTCGTTTCTAATACCGAGAGTGGTTGATACTGATTCGGATGAAAGTTCCATGTCAAACCCAACACCGTTGTTGTTCTCGTCCTCGCCTATGGACGTAGGAACTGTTACGACAACTACGACCAGAACCATACCAACCCATGTACCAGCACAGGTTGTCAGGCCAGTGGCCACCTCTGGGTTGATACTGGTTGAGAGAAGAGTGGTGAAAAGATACAAGGAAAACGGTAAAGATGTAGAGGAAACTGAAATATGGAAAAGATGAAGTGACATTTGATGTAATAAGCAAACAAATACCATAGCCAGGTAGGCTTGACAGAACTATTCAGTGATCAGTCCGACGGGATACGTATTTCGATAGCTTTATAGTGTGATTTATATACAAGTGAATGTTCGCGAGGAACAGACAATACAGATATTTAGTTACTTGTTAAAGGAGAAAGATTTCCAAGAATTATGAAAACTTTTGTGTTTTATTGTTTAAATATAATGCCTTGTTTCTTTGAATATATAATAATGATGTCCGTCGGATGGGGACGTTAAATCCGAGGTCCCGTGTTCAGGGAGTACCACGCTTTGTGCACGTAAAAGATCCCTCTCAACAAGCTCTTTGAGTGGTCCATAAGTGGCCGGTTGTTAGGCAAAATTATTTCATACCAGGTTTTGGCTTTGTGATATTTTCGGTGGTTTTCAAATGTACTATTTGGCTTGTTGGTTTTCATGGTCAAAATTACTTGTTCAAAAATCTGTCAGCATGCATGGAAAACGATTTAAGGGTTCTTAGGATAGAGTTAACTTACAAAGTTGATACCCATGTTAAGTAATAGTAAACAGTTGAGTGGGAATCTTGTCATGTCGGGTAGATTATACATCTACGAGTTGTTCTAGTGGTTAGTTACTGAATAAGTAACAGTTGTTTTAGTGAATAGTTACTGAAGAAGTAACAGTTGTTTAATGATATTGAGAATTGTGGTTTTTGAATGACATGGCTCGAGGCAATACCCGGATAGAGTTTGGGACTGAAATATGTCCACTCGATGTAGATGTGCTCAATTGATTTTGGTAAATGCCGGGACGCATTTCTTGGAGGCGTGGGTAATGTGATGAATTTGCAAACTTACCTGGTTCTTGCTTATTTTATAATCCATTTGTAAAGTCCAATAGAAAGAAATATCATTCATTCCCTTCATTTATTTACACATTGTTTTACTTTCACTTTCGATTTGTTTACATTTTACTGGGTGATTAGTAATTTTTTTTGGGTCAGGAATTGACCTATAAATCCGGAATTCCCATGATCATGATCAGTTGTTACAAAGTATATAACCGTCACAATAGTGCTTTGTTATATCATTTATACTTAGGTGTTGTAAAACGTTTAAGTAATAAAGTCGTTTCTGGAATAGTCTATTGTATGGACGAGTCTACAATTTACTATATATACCAAGGTTTTCGCAGTTCACGTTGTTCTGGGTTTAGAATTCAAGCCGAGCAGTTGGATGATTAACAAGAGACAGAATAAAGGTGAGATTAAAGTATAGTTCTGAATAAGAATTATAAGCAGTGTTCCTGAATAAGGAACCAAGTGATTAATTAATTATAGCTGCTGAAGAAGCAGTGGCTTCAGAGAGAAGCATTGGCTGTATACAAGGTAAAGCATTTCCAGACGGTGAAGCATTGAATACGAGCAAAGTAGTGACTCAGACCAAACAGTCCAACACACGCACTGGCCCAGATAAAGTAAATATTAAGCAGTTACCACAAGTAAAGCACTGGCCCAAATCAAGTAGATATAAAGCAGTGGCTACAAGTAAAGCACTGGCTCAGTATATAGTTAATAATCCGTTGCTTTTAGAAAGCATTGGCTAAGCAAAAGTATATCAAGATATTAAATAAAGCATTATACCAAACCGGGACGTCATTATCATTATCATCCTTGGCATTTATCGTCTAATACCCAAAGCCTACTTAATCTTGACGCCCAGCATCAATATAAAGAGAACCCGAATATTCAGTTGATAAAATTACGCTACCAATTCTTGAGCCTTGACTGTATCCAGAGAAACGACTCTGGTACGAAACCCAGAGTAAAGCAGTTGCGTACCCCCGGTACGTGACACTACCATGTACATAGACACATTGAGAGATTCCCACACAAGTTCTAGAATGGCATTCGAAATTGTTGTCATCCCAATTGTTGTACTGATTATCACTTCGAACGCATCAACGTCCGGATTCATTTGTATCGGGGTTATACGGGGTGACTATGGGCGTATGACATTTGCACCGATTTTTAAAAAAAAATCGATCTTTCATTTGCGCAATTTTTTTTCATTTGTACCGATTGTGTACAGGTAAATTTCATGTGAATGTTATTTTTTATTCATCATTCTAAACCTTTTCCGTTAGCCATATATATATATGTTATGAATTGTCGGTTATAACATGTATATAACTGTTGTCCCCTCCAAATAGATTGTTGTCGGTTTGATCTTGCTCAAAACATAAGGAGTAAAATCCAGTCTGTTTGGCTAAGCACAGAGTATAAATAGATCTAAGAAGATGTGGTATGAGTGCCAAAGACAAATCAAGTGACCCTGGTAAATGGCTATTGTAAAATTTTGGGCTACCATCCCTTTTCCCAGATGAATCTATTCGCACCACCCTAACATATATGTCTTTATGGATGTCATCAAGAAAATCCAGACCGTTACTAATGTCAACAGTAGAACTTTTGAAATGCCCACGTCTGTACGCAAACCAGAGAAAGAAAAGATGGATTTCGTCAACAGTTGGCATTTACAACAAATAGAAGAGATGAAATTACAAGGAAGGAATACATCAGATGTGTAGCATATAAATACTTGGCAAGACCAGATATATACCGGTAATTCATTGTATTCCGTTCTTAAGGATTTTAATGTTGTGCTTTTGAAACCTGTGAATAGATTTTTGAACCATGATTTGAGTGGATGTAGCAGGGTGCTTTCATCTTTGAAATTTACTTATCCTGCTCGAAATCCTAATTTTGCCGAAGTATGCATAAACGGTCAAGGCCCCCGACCCGTACTACCGCGCGCGTATTACATGGGATCCCAAGAAAATGAATATATTTGATTGACTAATATGAATGTAATACCAGTTTTCCCAGCAACCGTTGACATAACATTCGCTTGATTTCTTTTTTAATATGGAGGGTCAGCTTGTGTACACCAGATAGAGAACTGTCTCTGTTCTACTTGTTTTCGTGTTCAATCTCGTTTTCTTGTGAATTATGGTGATTGTAGATTGTTGTCAGGATGGATTTAGGCGGTTTTAGCTACTTTTACCACAAAATATTTCTCGCCACGCTTCGCTTGGTGAGATATCTACATTACACCCACTCAAGAAGAATATTTCGATAACCCCACCCCCTCCAACATAAAAGAATCCGCCTCTGTTCTATCGTTTTGATATTTAAAATCCTGGATATTTTAAGCAAATAAAGACACATTTATGTCATGTTTGGTTTAGGTTTACATAGAAAGATAGTTTCTATTTCACTTTTAATTATTAAAACGTTAATTACTAGTTTTTTTGATATTACAATGTTCAAGTAGAATTTCTGTAATCAAACAAAATTATATTCAGATCAGTTTTTTTCTTTTGATTTTTTTGTTTTTTTTTTTCTCGCCCAATTAAATAATTAAACGCTTCCCTCAATTGTTTTGATATTGATATTATGTATATATATAATTTGTTTTAGATAGGAACTAAGATTTGTTTTTACAGAAGCGAACTATCAAGATTGTGGTAGGCGAGATAACTCGACCTATAAACACGATGATAAATGTATTTATAGTAGCAAATCATTAATTTCTTTATTGAATAGAGTTAGTCACGGACCAATCAAATAATGTTTTATTGAACGTGCCAGTCGTGGACGTACTATCCGTTGACTGTCCTGATCGGAGATCATTAGGCTGTTGACCCTGTTGGATATAAACCTATGATATAAGTGTAATGTTTATTGGTCGTTATGGTTACAAACAAGAAGAATCTTGTTGTATCAATACATGTTTCACGCAGAAGGAGCGTCGAGTCGATTTAGACGTTTGGCGGGAAAGTCGGTGGTTGGGTCCAAGGGTATGGGGGTGTTTGAAAGGGATTCTTGTGTTCGGTATCGGGAACATTTAGAGAACAACCCTATCCAGTAAAAAGTGTATTCGCCCTGGAGTATATAAGTGGGTGAGGAATACAGTTCGGGGTCTGTCGATATTCTTATTAAGAAGACCAGTGTACAAGAGTAAGCACGTTACATACTAGTAGCTGTAAGTGATATAGTCGAGGACAACTTGTACTGGGTACAAGTTGGTCTTAAATAGGAAGTTGGCAGAGCAGACTGTCCCATACGGAGGACAGACTGCAATAATCCGTACTGTCTGATAGTGACAGTCTGTCCCACTCGGAGGACAGGCTGTACCAGCCCGCTGTGTCTGGTAGTGACAGACTGTCCCGCTCGGAGGACAGCTGTACCAGCACGCACTGTCTGGTAGAGACAGACTAACAGCCACACTGTCTTGTTGTGACAGGTCGTCCCATCTGGAGGACAGGCTGTTATTTAATATTGTATTTGTGTATATATAATTGTTTTATTGTTCATTGTTGCTTTATATTGACAAAGAGCCTGTGTGTATTTTAGTTCATTGTGCATATTAACATAGATAGAAAATTATAGGCTTTTGGTATTGCAGTATTATTTATGGACAGCTTGAATCCAAGTATTTACTGGAACGTACGTTTAAGATATAAACACCTGATTGGTTACACGTTACATAAGTTTCATAAAAATCTGGCACGAATTGTACACATGAGAGCGCTAAAAATTCAATTTTCCATATAATTAATATTTCCAAGGAACATAACTCTTTTAAAAATAATTGATCGGCACTGATTTTCGAACTCGTGCAAGACATTACTGATATAAACCTAAGATATAGAATTGAACATGTGTTCTTCCCTATCCGGGATTCGAACTCATGCTACTGAGATATCGTGGCACCAAATCGCCTTGCACTATGCCCGGCGCGCTACCGTATAGTCGCAGTTATAAAAGGCCCCGACATGAAAATTATGAAACAATTCAATTGACAAATTAAAGGCCTAATTTAAAAATAAATATGACAGTTATGAAACAACGACAACCACTGAACTACTGCACAGAATCCTATGCGTTAATTGCTGAAACCTTCCTTACAATGTTATACAACATGGGATGTTAAACTTTTACCAGAAACATTGCATTTCACATATATTTTTAACTGCATGCAATGTTGTAATTTAAGAAATATTTCCGGTAATTTAATTTTGTACCGATCTCGTGTTTAGAAAACTTTTAACACAATAATTTTGAAATGTTAAATCTGAGTAACAGCTGAAAATAACAAGATACCTGACTCATATCAACATCATTGTAAACAATTGTTCTTGTCTTGTCGGTAATAAATATGAAAGAGAATTCTGGCATTCTTTACATACACGAAGTTTGGAAGCTAAGATTTGAATAAATTATAACTGATATCTGACAGACTGTGATCACTGATGGCATGTGACTGATGATCACTGGTGGTACGTGACTGATGATCACTGATGGCATGTGACTGGTGATCACTGATGGGACGTGACTGATGATCACTGATGGCACGTGACTGATGATCACTGATGGCATGTGACTGGTGATCACTGATGGGACGTGACTGATGATCACTGATGGCACGTGACTGATGATCACTGATGGCATGTGACTGGTGATCACTGATGGGACGTGACTGATGATCACTGATGGCACGTGACTGATAATCACTGATGGCATGTGAATGGTGATCACTGATGGCATGTGACTGATGATCACTGATGGCACGTGACTGATGATCACTGATGGCATGTGACTGATGATCACTGATCGCATGTGATTGATGATCACTGAAGGCATGTGACTGATGATCACTGATGGCACGTGACTGGTGATCACTGATGGCATATGACTGATGATCACTAATGGCACGTGAAAGGTGACCACTGATGGCACGTGACTGATGATCACTGATAGCATGTGACTGATCATCACTTATGGCACGTGACTGGTGACCGCTGATGGCATGTGACTGATGATCACTGATGGCATGTGACTGATGATCACTGATGGCACGTGACTGGTGATCACTGATGGCATGTGACTGGTGATCACTGATGGCATGTGACTGATGATCACTGATGGCACGTGACTGGTGATCATTGATGGCATGTGACTGATGATCACTGATAGCATGTGACTTATGATCACTGATGGCACGTGACTGATGATCACTGATGACACGTGACTGATGATCACTGATGATACGTGACTGATAATCACTGATGGCACGTGAACATTTGAAAGAAGTCATATGGTAAATTTATAATTCTTTGAGATTTTCGAATCCATAGGGTCAAAATCTCTCTATCTATCTATCAAAACATTTTGATTTAGTTTAAACAATATTTTATTTTCAAAAGTGCACAAAATACAATTATACAATATAAATTCTTGGATTCGGAAACAAGAAGAACTTATATAAATCCGTCTCCCTTTAAAAAAAAATGACAAAATTAGGAACAAGGTATAAGAAACTCGTATAATGTAATTTTCAATTCACAGTACATGTGTATTCAGTGGTATGCCCGTTACTCAGAAGTCAGTTTGATCGAAAAATGTTATCAACTCATCTTTTTTTATGATTGTGGTCTCACATGTAGCTGTGAAATATGTAAATGTTTCGAAAATAAGGTAAAAAATTAAATTAAAGTTTTCAACATCTAAATCGACATAAAAATAATTGTTTATGAACCAAATCTCCCTGTTTCTAAAATTAAACTTTGTACAACTTTAAAAATATTTTCGTTTTCCTCATCACTGATGAGTTCACTACCTGATAATAATGTTTGTATTTTATATCTTGGTAGTGTAGAAATGGTTTGTGTCCTGATGAGACTATAATTATGACATTCTAGCAGATAGTGTTTGGTGCTCTCAACCTATCCACATATACAGAGGCTGGAAAGAACAATATTTTTCTGGAAAAGGTGTTCATTTAAGCCACTGCAGTTCAACCGGAGTCTGGCGTGAAGTATTTGGCCTTTTCTACAACCAGTATTATAATATGTAGGGACTTTCTTATAATATCTCCATTTATATAATTTTTAAGTGTAAATTTAGATGGATTACATCTAACATCTTGTGGAAGGCTGCTCCATTCACGAATAACAGATGGTAGGAAGGAATTTTGATAAAAAGTAGTTTACAGTTCATATTTTTGAACATTAAATGCCCTTCTAGTATTATAGTTATAGACTTGATAAAGTTGTTGAGGTACGAGACTACAAAGATAATTAGGAGCTTGATCATGAAACATTTCGTGAAATTTAATAATTTTATGTCTGGATCTTCTTTCACTCAGAGATACCCAACCAGTATCATTATAAAGTTTAGATTTAGAGCAAAGTTTGGTGGCACCTGTGACTATACGAGCCGCTTGTATTTGAATACTCTCTAGTTTGTCCTTTAAATAAATTGTTATGTTATCCCACACAGTATCCGCATATTCGAGAATAGGCCTGATAAAATTGATATTAATAACTTGTAGATTATTACGCAATAACTTAAACTTTAAACTCCTCATAAGATTTAAGCGCGGCGTAGCTTTATCAATAATATAATTAACATGACTTTCCCAACAGCCGTTTTCTTGAAAAATTAACCCTAAATGTTTATGTTCTTCAACCTCTTGTATCAGTGTATCATTCATATATATATTGGTGGATGATGGGGTTTTGCTCTTTTTCTAGATATGGTCATGGTTTCAGTTTTTCTTGGATTAAAATTAACAAGCCATTGTTGAGACCATAAGTGATTTTTTTCTATATCAGAATTCATTAACTCAGCCGTAGCATACTCGTCCTCAACAACTATATATAATGATGTATCGTCAGCAAAAAGTCTGATGTTGCATGATATGTCACATACAATATCATTTATAAATAATAAAAATAATACAGCGCCTAAAATTGAGCCATGGGGGACACCTGCTTTAATGCTATAAACATCAGAGGTCTGTCCTCCTATGACAACTCTTAGTCTTCTCTCAAATAAATAACTTTTAAACCATTTTAGTAAGTCCCCTCTTATTCCATATTTTTCTAGTTTATGAAGGAGGCCTTCATGCCAGACTCGGTCGAACGCTTTACTGATATCACAAACCACAACTCTGATTTCCTTTCCAGAATCGAGGGCTTTAGCAATATCGTGGGTAATATAAATAAGTTGATTAACAGTACTATCTCCAGGCATAAAACCTGATTGCAAGTGTGTAATTATTTTATAGCGAGAAAAAAATTAAATAAATATTTAAAAAGTTTACACATTTATCCATCGTGTTACCAATAATAGATAACAGAGAGATTGGTCTATAGTTTGATAAAATTTCATGAGAACCACTCTTGAAAACTGGTATTACATTTGCTATTTTCCATTCATACGGATAAATGCACAACTTATTGAACAACAGAGCCAGGGGATAGCTTAATTCGCGAGCCGCATATTTAAGAAATCTTGGACTTATGCTATCGGGACCTGTTGACTTAGACACATCTAACAAGAGGAGTTGGTCATGAACTTCTTCTTGCGTTATAATTATATTATCTAAAGTATGAATGATGTCATCTAAATTTAATTCTGGGGTATTTGTAGATGAGTCATCAACACTTGATTGATCACAAAAATAACGATTAAAGGCATTTGCTTTATCCTTATTATCGTCTAAGTAGGTATCATTTAATAGGATAGGGGGGTAGTCTGAGGATTTGGAAGCAAGCCCAGCCAAGTTACGCAATTTTTTCCACCAATTCTTAATGGAATCTATACGTGTGAATCTAATGATTCACATTGTTTTTCAAAGTAATGGGGTTTTGCTAGTTTAATCAAATTTACACATTCATTCCTAATTTTCTTAAAGTTTTCCCAAGACTCAGGAGTATTGTATTTTTTGACTTTTTTGTGCGAACGTTTCCGTTTACGAATTTGTCTCCTGATAAATGATGTCATCCAAGGAGGATCTTTCGTGCTAACAACAATTAATTTACTTGGTATATGCTTGTTAGCAGCATCTAGAATTTTTTGTGTAACAATGGAGTTTGCAATATTTTAAATTCGTATCAAGTAATGTATCCCAGTCAACATGTCTTAACTCCTCACAGTAGCGATCGTAGTCCCCGTATTCAAAATCCCAAACCTTACGTTTAAATTTGGTGTATTTCGGTTTGTGTAAATTAAGTATTCCATTTACTGGACAATAGAACCTAGTATTTGCTTCCAAAATATTTTCACTCACTTCGTGATATGCAAGAATATGGATATCATTAACTATAAGGGGGTCGAGGAGTGATGAGGAATTTTCACAATAAAATGTTGGCTCGGTAATTGCTTGGTGCATACCATTATCTAATATTATGTTTTTTAAATTATTACGGTTTGTCAGTACATTTTGATTTTCTTTTAGGTTTCTGAAATGCGTTATCCGGGTTTTGTGTCATGAACGAGAGTTTGGATTGTGTTTACAGAACAGGGAATATTGGGCATTATTTAGATAATAATAGGCAAACAAAAATAAAGAATTAAAAGAAATTGTATGTTCAATGTGTACTGGTTGAGTCTTAGATACATGATTTTTTTATTAGTTGTTATTGGCTTTGAACTAGCTGTCAGTTACTGTGAGAACTCTCAGATCTGTACTTAGGGTCTTTGTTGCTATGAAGGATGTATAAATACCCTGTCACATCCCGTCTGTGTTTTTTAGATTGTAGGTTTTGTGCTTTGTATCGATCTTATTAGTTAAGCCTTTTCCAACTGATTTTTATAGTTTGTTATTATATAATACTGTTATACCACTGTCCCAGGTTTGGGGAGTGTTGGTGCCGTCAAACATGTTTAACTCAGCCACATTCTTTACGTGCCTGTTCAAAGTCAGGAGTCTGTAGTTAAGTGGTTGTCGTTGGTTCATGTCTGTCATATTTGTTTTTCGTAAACCTTTTTGTTATGATTAAGGCTGTTCTTTTTCTCAATTGAATTGTTTCATATTTTCATGTCGTGGCCTTTTATAGTCGACTATACGGTATGGGGTTTTCTCATTGTTAAAGACCGTAATGTTGTCTATAATTGCTTACATCCACTTCATTTGATTGTTGGTTGATAGTTGTCTCAATGGCAATTATACCACATCTCCTTATTTTTATAAAAGTAAAAAATAGAAAATACCGAAGTGCTAAAATATAAAGAATAAAGAGCTATGCGCAAACACATTAGAGCTACGTCGGATAGAAATCGACTTGCAAGTGCACGTACATATGTACATGTATAAGACTTTCATTGATTTTGGAACATTAAAATAAAACACAAATTTTTATCTATTTTGTAGGGTTCTTATTTCAACTCAATTTTCAAACAGTTACAGACTTTGTATATAGATTTGTTCAAACCCGAAATAGTTTAACAGATGTATTGAAATTAATTTGCATAATGTCGATTTCTATCCGAAGCAGCTCATTATAAGAACAGAGAAAAAAAATGACTTCAAAATTAAAGAAGACAGGAAAAGATCTCATGAATTTCAGGAGGATTTTGAAAAAGAATATTCTGGCCTGGTAAGAACTGAAAATTATATTAGGGGACGACCCTTAATTTTGGTTTCTGGGAATACTGTATGCACAATTTGAAATAAATAAGCTAAAACTTCTACGTCATTTGGTCTCTGGTGGAAAGTTGTATCATTTGCAATCATACCACATCTTCTTATTTTTATAGCAACAGATGAAATTGATTATTCAAACAGGAAAAAATCCCCCTCCCCCCGAATATCAAATGGTTGTATCTTTACTTTGCCTAAAACAAAATGAAAAGAAATAGCTACAACATACATGATTGAATGTGTACAAAAGCGAAAAAAAAAGAGAGACTTGCAAAAGGTGAAAATGAATATTCCATTAGAAAAAAATCCTCCTGCCCTCTCTCTAGAATATAACAGGGACGCCCCCCCTCCCCCCCCCCAAAAAAAAAAAAACGTATGCTAACTTTTTCAGTGCAAATGATTCAAATTTTTGGATGTTTCCCGTATTTGAATAATTAAATCAAATTCAACGTATTGTTGCTATTTCAGTTGGAACACATATTTCTGGAGCAAGATAACGTATTAACTATTTTTGCTTTATACGTTTCCAAGACCAAACAGTAAGCTCAAACACGCCTAAACGTACTAAGGTGTATCCGACTCCCGCATTTCGATTATTGTCCCTTTTTAGTATTTTTTTTCTCCCAAAAAGCTGTTGCCAGTGGCAGAGATGCAAATAGATACTTTAAAATGATCAATCTTTTATCTTTCTGTGGATTTTTTTTCGGTGGAATATATGCTTATGCATAAAAAAGACCCAAATATATTTGCACATACGACATTTACTGTTTTGTGAAAATTTGTCTTTAATAAAAATGTTTACAAATATTACGAAGGTCCATACTATAACTAAAGTATTAACACGTATATTAGATGCAAAAAAATATCATAAATTATGCACCTACAGTAAACATGGTAAACATTTAAAAGTCATAGAAAATAGATGTTAACAATTCAAATATACCAACTTGAAAATTGTTGCCTTCTCTAATAAAGAATTCCATTTATTTTGTTTAATTTCAACTGGATATCAGCCTAGAAGGTAGCTGCGGAACCGTAGTTTCTTTGGTCCTTGTGATATTTTTTGACAATTTGCGGACCATAGATCTATGGCCGCAAATTGTCAAAAAATATCATAAGGACCTAAGAGCTACGGTTCCGCAGCTACCTATAAGAAGGATGAGAGAGTGTTTGCTTGCGTTTTTGATTTTCATAAGCTTTTGATAAAGTTATACATACATAAATTGATATAAAGCTGTTAGAGATTAGGGCTAGTTACATTTTTTATAGCGTTATTAAGAATATGTATCATGAAACTAAATCTTCTATTGAAATACAAGATAGAATAACTGAAAATAAACCAAGCTTTGAAGGAAAGTAAAGTTAAATGATACTGCCTCCCTAAGACAAGATACTTGTATCTACGTTGGTCATTCTTTTTTTATGTAACAAAGCAGGACCAATCCTTTCAATTTGTCTCTTAGTTTGGAACGGGGAATGCTTGTGTAAAGTTCAGAAAAGTCAATTTTGTTAATACTATTGCATGATAAAAGAGTCTTAGATTGTATGTACTCTAAAAGATCTTTGGAATTTTTTAATTTCAACATCTAATTCACGCTACCTCTAGAAAAGGTAGTTCCACAATAATTTTGGAGCACGGCTTTGATTGCTGATAAAATTGATGTTAATAATTTAGAAAGAGGTTTCGTAGAGCACTTGGAAAACCCAACAATATAACGTTAAAAGCTGCATATGAATGTTCTACAAATTCAATCGATTCAAAGTATATTAAACTGATTTCAAAATTTCAATATTTAAATACATCTGGTAAATGCGAGCTTCCCAGTGATGGATTAATTGAGTTCAGATAGCATGTCCTCGGTCTATATGACAATATGAATGAGCGGTGGAACAACGGAATCATACATATTTAATGCTATTTAATTGAAGATTATTTTAAGTTGTGATTTTTTTCTGATAAATGGAAGATAATCCATATACCCTTCGAATGCTTTATACGTCCGATTATATATGTCGCTATTGTCCGGACGTCTGTATTAGAACTTTTTCTGATGATTCAAGTTGTATATCTTACAATTTCTTAATCAGCTGCGTTTATTTTTAATGTGTAATTCCCTCGTATGACCGTGTGAGTTTTTAACTGCTTTCTTCTAGCAGTGTATACACATATATTTACTGTTGTCAGGAATCTAGATCGAATGCCAACATCTTTATTTTAGCAGATAAGTTGTATCAATATTGTAAAAATAAGCAGCTTAGAAATCGTATATAAGATGTGTATTTATTTTAGCTAGACGAAATATGAACACAGTTGATGAGTTATGTGTTGTACACAGGAATTCTATTCAAATATGTTGTGTTCTGTATAGAATCCACGGTAAATGAATAGGCTGACGTCACGACAATGGTTTATGTGTTGTACACAGGAAATAGCATTCTATTTAAATATGTTGTGTTTTGTATAGAATCCACGGTAAATGAATAGGCTGACGTCACGACAATGGTTTAAGTGTTGTACACAGGAAATAGCATTCTATTTAAATATGTTGTGTTTTGTATAGAATCCACGGTAAATGAATAGGCTGACGTCACGACAATGGTTTAAGTGTTGTACACAGGAAATAGCATTCTATTTAAATATGTTGTGTTTTGTATAGAATCCACGGTAAATGAATAGGCTGACGTCACGACAATGGTTTAAGTGTTGTACACAGGAAATAGCATTCTATTTAAATATGTTGTGTTTTGTATAGAATCCACGGTAAATGAATAGGCTGACGTCACGACAATGGTTTAAGTGTTGTACACAGGAAATAGCATTCTATTTAGATATGTTGTGTTTTGTATAGAATCCACGGCAAATGAATAGGCTGACGTCACGACAATGGTTTAAGTGTTGTACACAGGAAATAACATTCTATTTAAATATGTTGTCTTTTGTATAGAATCCACGGTAAATGAATAAACTGACGTCACGACAATGGTTTAAGTGTTGTACACAGGAAATAGCATTCTATTTAAATATGTTGTGTTTTGTATAGAATCTACGGTAAATGAATAGGCTGACGTCACGACAATGGTTTAAGTGTTGTACACAGGAAATAGCATTCTATTTAAATATGTTGTGTTTTGTATAGAATCCACGGTAAATGAATAGGCTGACGTCACGACAATGGTTTAAGTGTTGTACACAGGAAATAGCATTCTATTTAAATATGTTGTGTTTTGTATAGAATCCACGGTAAATGAATAGGCTGACGTCACGACAATGGTTTAAGTGTTGTACACAGGAAATAACATTCTATTTAAATATGTTGTCTTTTGCATAGAATCCACGGTAAATGAATAGGCTGACGTCACG
Organism: Mytilus californianus; assembly: GCF_021869535.1. Taxonomy (NCBI): domain Eukaryota; kingdom Metazoa; phylum Mollusca; class Bivalvia; order Mytilida; family Mytilidae; genus Mytilus; species Mytilus californianus. Next base: position 7,818,841 of record NW_026262670.1, read on the forward strand.
ACAATGGTTTAAGTGTTGTACACAGGAAATAGCATTCTATTTAAATATGTTGTGTTTTGTATAGAATCCACGGTAAATGAATAGGCTGACGTCACGACAATGGTTTAAGTGTTGTACACAGGAAATAGCATTCTATTTAAATATGTTGTGTTTTGTATAGAATCCACGGTAAATGAATAGGCTGACGTCACGACAATGGTTTAAGTGTTGTACACAGGAATTCTATTCAAATATGTTGTGTTTTGTATAGAATGCACGGTAAATGAATAGGCTGACGTCACGACAATGGTTTAAGTGTTGTACACAGGAAATAGCATTCTACTTAAATATGTTGTGTTTTGTATAGAATCCACGGTAAATGAATAGGCTGACGTCACGACAATGGTTTAAGTGTTGTACACAGGAAATAGCATTCTATTTAAATATGTTGTGTTTTGTATAGAATCCACGGTAAATGAATAGGCTGACGTCACGACAATGGTTTATGTGTTGTACACAGGAAATAGCATTCTATTTAAATATGTTGTGTTTTGTATAGAATCCACGGTAAATGAATAGGCTGACGTCACGACAATGGTTTAAGTGTTGTACACAGGAAATAGCATTCTATTTAAATATGTTGTGTTTTGTATAGAATCCACGATAAATGAATAGGCTGACGTCACGACAATGGTTTAAGTGTTGTACACAGGAATTCTATTTAAATATGTTGTGTTTTGTATAGAATCCACGGTAAATGAATAGGCTGACGTCACGACAATGGTTTAAGTGTTGTACACAGGAAATAGCATTCTATTTAAATATGTTGTGTTTTGTATAGAATCCACGGTAAATGAATAGGCTGACGTCACGACAATGGTTTAAGTGTTGTACACAGGAAATAGCATTCTATTTAAATATGTTGTGTTTTGTAAAGAATCCACGGTAAATGAATAGGCTGACGTCACGACAATGGTTTAAGTGTTGTACACAGGAAATAGCATTCTATTTAAATATGTTGTGTTTTGTATAGAATCCACAGTAAATGAATAGGCTGACGTCACGACAATGGTTTAAGTGTTGTACACAGGAATTCTATTCAAATATGTTGTGTTTTGTATAGAATGCACGGTAAATGAATAGGCTGACGTCACGACAATGGTTTAAGTGTTGTACACAGGAAATAGCATTCTACTTAAATATGTTGTGTTTTGTATAGAATCCACGGTAAATGAATAGGCTGACGTCACGACAATGGTTTAAGTGTTGTACACAGGAAATAGCATTCTATTTAAATATGTTGTGTTTTGTATAGAATCCACGGTAAATGAATAGGCTGACGTCACGACAATGGTTTAAGTGTTGTACACAGGAAATAGCATTCTATTTAAATATGTTGTGTTTTGTATAGAATCCACGATAAATGAATAGGCTGACGTCACGACAATGGTTTAAGTGTTGTACACAGGAAATAGCATTCTATTTAAATATGTTGTGTTTTGTATAGAATCCACGATAAATGAATAGGCTGACGTCACGACAATGGTTTAAGTGTTGTACACAGGAATTCTATTTAAATATGTTGTGTTTTGTATAGAATCCACGGTAAATGAATAGGCTGACGTCACGACAATGGTTTAAGTGTTGTACACAGGAAATAGCATTCTATTTAAATATGTTGTGTTTTGTAAAGAATCCACGGTAAATGAATAGGCTGACGTCACGACAATGGTTTAAGTGTTGTACACAGGAATTCTATTTAAATATGTTGTGTTTTTTGTTGTTGAGAAATTCAATAGAAAAACATAGAAAAAAAAATCTATTGGAATTGTAGCCTTGCTATTCTAATGAGTGATTTTCTATGAAGCCTTGTTATTCTAATGAGTGATTTTCTATGTAGCCTTGTTATTCTAATGACTGATTTCCTATGTAGCCTTGTTATTCTAATGAGTGATTTTCTATGTAGCCTTGTTATTCTAATGACTGATTTTCTATGAAGCCTTGTTATTCTAATGACTGATTTTCTATGTAGCCTTGTTATTCTAATGACTGATTTGTCTATGAAGCCTTGTTACTCTAATGACTGATTTGTCTATGAAGCTTTATTATTCTAATGACTGATTTTCTATCTAGCCTTGTTATTCTAACGCCTCTGTTAACATGGTTAAGATTATTTCAACTTGTCCAGACTCGGGGCAATTTAGATCATAAAACTTTGTATAGAAATTGTCTATTATTGCTGATGTCACTGTTAACATGGTTAAGATGATCTCAACTTGTCCAGACTCGGGGCAAGTTAGATCATAAAACTTTGTATAGAAATTGTCTATTGTTGTAGATGTTTCTGTTAACATGGTTAGGATGATCTCAACTTGTCCAGACTCGGGGCAAGTTAGATCATAAAACTTTGTATAGAAATTGTCTATTGTTGTAGATGTCTCCGTTAACATGATTAAGATGATCTCAACTTGTCAAGACTCGCGGCAAGTTTGATCATAAAACTTTGTATAGAAATTGTCTATTGTTGTAGATGTCTCTGTTAACATGGTTAAAATGATCTCAGCTTGTCCAGACTCGCGGCAAGTTAGGTCATAAAACTGTGTATAGAAATTGTCTATTATTGTAGATGTCTCTGTTAACATGGTTAAAATGATCTCAATTTGTCCAGACTCGCGGCAAGTTAGATCATAAAACTGTGTATAGAAATTGTCTATTGTTGTAGATGTCTCTGTTAACATGGTTAAGATTATCTCAACTTGTCCAGACTCGCGGCAAGTTAGATCATAAAACTGTGTATAGAAATTGTCTGTTGTTGTAGATGTCTCTGTTAACATGGTTAAAATGATTTCAACTTGTACAGACTCGCGGCAAGTTAGATCATTAAACTGTGTATAGAAATTGTCTATTGTTGTAGATGTCTCTGTTAACATGGTTAAAATTATCTCAACTTGTCCAGACTCGCGGCAAGTTATATCATAAAACTGTGTATAGAAATTGTCTATTGTTGTAGATGTCTCTGTAAACATGGTTAACATGATCTCAACTTGTCCAGACTCGCGGCAAGTCATATCATAAAACTTTGTATAGAAATTGTCTTTTGTTGTAGATGTCTCTGTAAACATGGTTCAGATGATCTCAACTTGTCCAGACTCGGGACAAGTTAGTCCATAAAACTTTGTATAGAAATTGTCTTTTGTTGAAGATGTCTCTGTTAACATGGTTAAGATAATCTCAACTTGTCCAGATTTGCGGAAAGTTAGATCATAAAACTTTGTATAGAAATTGTCTTTTGTTGTAGATGTCTCTGTTAACATGGTTAAGAAGATCTTAATTTGTCCAGACTCGGGGCAAGTTACTATAGTAGACCATAAAAATTTGTATAGAAATTGTCTATTGTTGTAGATGTCTCTGTTTACATGATTAAGATGATCTCAACTTGTCAAGACTCGCGGCAAGTTAGATCATAAAACTGTGTATAGAAATTGTCTATTGTTGTAGATGTCTCTGTTAACATGATTAAGATGATCTCAACTTGTCAAGACTCGCGGCAAGTTAGATCATAAACTTTTGTATTAAAATTGTCTTTTGTTGTAGATGTCTCTGTTAACATGATTAAGATGATCTCAACTTGTCAAGACTCGGGGCAAGTTATATCATAAAACTTTGTATAGGAATTGTCTATTGTTGCTGATGTCTCTGTTAACATGGTTAAGATGATCTCAACTTTTCCAGACTCGGGGCAAGTTAGATCATGAAACTTTGTATAGAAATTGTCTATTGTTGTAGATGTCTCTGTTAACATGGTTAAGATGATCTCAACTTGTCCAGACTCGGGGCAATTTAGATCATAAAACTTTGTATAGAAATTGTCTATTATTGCTGATGTCTCTGTTAACATGGTTAAGATGATCTCAACTTGTCCAGACTCGGGGCAAGTTAGATCATAAAACTTTGTATAGAAATTGTCTATTGTTGTAGATGTTTCTGTTAACATGGTTAAGATGATCTCAACTTGTCCAGACTCGGGGCAAGTTAAATCATAAAACTTTGTATAGAAATTGTCTATTGTTGTAGATGTCTCTGTTAACATGGTTAAGATGATCTCAACTTGTCCAGACTCGGGGCAAGTTAGATCATAAAACTTTGTATAGAAATTGTCTATTGTTGTAGATGTCTCTGTTAACATGATTTAGATGATCTCAACTTGTCAAGACTCGCGGCAAGTAAGATCATAAAACTTTGTATAGAAATTGTCTATTGTTGTAGATGTCTCTGTTAACATGATTAAGATGATCTCAACTTGTCAAGACTCGGGGCAAGTTAGATCATAAAACTTTGTATAAGAATTGTCTATTGTTGCTGATGTCTCTGTTAACATGGTTAAGATGATCTCAACTTTTCCAGACTCGGGGCAAGTTAGATCATAAAACTTTGTATAGAAATTGTCTATTGTTGTAGATGTCTCTGTTAACATGGTTAAGTTATCTCAAGTTGCCAAGTCTCGGGGCAAGTGAGATCATAAAACTTTGTATAGAAATTGTCTATTGTTGTAGATGTCTCTGTTAACATGGTTAGGATGATCTCAACTTGTCCAGACTCGGGGCAAGTTAGATCATAAAACTTTGTATAGAAATTGTCTATTGTTGTAGATGTCTCCGTTAACATGATTATTGTTGTAAATGTCTATTGTTGTAGATGTCTATTGTTGTAGATGTCTATTGTTGTAGATGTCTATTGTTGTAGTAGACTATTGTTGTAGATGTGTATTGTTGTAGGTGTCTATTGTTGTAGATGTCTGTTGTTGCAGATGTCTATTGTTGTAGGTGTCTATTGTTGTAGATGTCTATTGTTGTAGATGTCTATTGTTGTAGATGTCTGTTGTTGTAGATGTCTATTGTTGTAGTAGACTATTGTTGTAGATGTGTATTGTTGTAGGTGTCTATTGTTGTAGATGTCTGTTGTTGTAGATGTCTATTGTTGTAGGTGTCTATTGTTGTAGATGTCTATTGTTGTAGATGTCTATTGTTGTAGATGTCTATTGTTGTAGTAGACTATTGTTGTAGATGTGTATTGTTGTAGGTGTCTATTGTTGTAGATGTCTGTTGTTGTAGATGTGTATTGTTGTAGGTGTCTATTGTTGTAGATGTGTATTGTTGTAGGTGTCTATTGTTGTAGATGTCTGTTGTTGTAGATGTGTATTGTTGTAGATGTCTATTGTTGTAGGTGTCTATTGTTGTAGATGTCTATTGTTGTAGATGTCTATTGTTGTAGGTGTCTATTGTTGTAGATGTCTGTTGTTGTAGGTGTCTATTGTTGTAGATGTCTATTGTTGTAGGTGTCTATTGTTGTAGATGTCTATTGTTGTAGGTGTCTATTGTTGTAGATGTCTATTGTTGTAGATGTCTATTGTTGTAGATGTCTATTGTTGTAGATGTCTGTTGTTGTAGATGTCTATTGTTGTAGGTGTCTATTGTTGTAGATGTCTATTGTTGTAGATGTCTATTGTTTAAAGTGTCTATTGATGTAGATGTCTATTGTTGTAGATGTCTATTGTTGTAGATTTCTATTGTTGTAGATGTCTATTGTTGTAGATGTCTATTGTTGTAGATGTCTATTGTTGTAAATGTCTATTGTTGTAGGTGTCTATTGTTGTAGATGTCTATTGTTGTAGATGTCTATTGTTGTAGATGTCTATTGTTGTAGATGTCTATTGTTGTAGATGTCTATTGTTGTAGATGTCTATTGTTGTAGATGTCTATTGTTGTAGGTGTCTATTGTTCTAGGTGTCTATTGTGTAGATGTCTATTGTTGTAGGTGTCTATTGTTGTAGGTATCTATTGTTGTAGGTGTCTATTGTTGTAGGTGTCTATTGTTGTAGATGTCTATGGTTGTAGGTGTCTATTGTTGTAGTTGTCTATTGTTGTAGGTGTCTATTGTTGTAGATGTCTCTTTTGTGTTTTTGGAATGCTGACTCATGACAAACACTTTTTATTTCTTGTTATTCATATTGAACATGACAATTCAAAATTTTCAAAAATATTTAGGAGGCATTTCTGGTTTATATATTTTATCAAGTAAAGATTGGAACTGGTTAATCGACGAAGCATTTTTAAATAAGGATCTAATTCATTCCAGAGTTTAACAACAGATGGTAGGAAACTTCTATAATAGGAAACTGTTCTGCACCTTGGAATGGCATAATTCTGAAGATCTCTGGTTGTTGTTTGTTGCTGTATATCATATTCGTTTTTTCATTTATTGTTTGTACATAAACCAGACCATTACATCTGTTTTCTTCTTTGAATTGTTTTACATTTGTCATTTCGGGGCCTTTCAAAAATTGCTGAGCGGAATGTGATTTACTCATTGTTGAAGGCCAAAAGTTGACCTATCCATTTATTAAAAAGTCCTGGTCACCGAGGGGAGTGGATTCAACAACTGCATGATATGTGCATATATGAATTCATGTCCTTTTATTATTTTTGTGATGTATTATGTAATGTGTTATTTTGTTTTCATGTATCCCATCAACCCCATTGGGGTATATAATATGTGCATTTTTTCAATAAACTATAACAAAAAACTTAATTCTACGTCATTTGGTCTCTGGTGGAGAGTGACTCTTGCCTCAATAGCAATGATATTGCATCGTTTTATTTATGTAAGAAAAACATGATCTTGTGGGATGCCTAAATAAAAGTATCGACATGATGTAGGACCGTTACTGTTTATACCCGTATAACAATACATATATATTGATAAAAACAATATAAGTTAAACTTTCAATATTCATAACCTTCTATTGATTTCTCACATGCATAAACCTGCATTTTAACTTATTTTATTGTGATGTAGAAAGAAGTATATTGACTGAGGACGAAGTCCGAGGTCGATATACTTCTTTGGGTCGATATATCCTGTATTGACCTCATACAAAGGCTATTATTGTTATACTATTAATTTCCGACCATATTTGTATCAAAATCGTGAGTGCAATATATTCTCTTTTTTCGATATCATATTGTCTCTTTGACAATAACAATATATTAGAGTTATTTCAATTATTTTTTTATGTTTTTTCTGTACATCTTATGTAATTGAAGATTTTTTTTTCAAATAATCGATCATAAATATACACATTTTAAATTTTTTTAACAATATCATGAAATTCATTACATGATGTCACAAAGTATATCGGTTTTTAGAAATTCTAAAAATAACCGTGCAATATCACTTTTGCTATCCGCCGTTTTCTATCTACCTTATATAGTTTAACATGTGACTATTCGTGTACGAATCAAATTAGTTGGAATATATGAATTAATAATATTATACAATTATAGCCTTTGTATGAGGTCGATACAAGGATATATTGACCTGAAAAAGTATATTGACTGAGCACGAAGTCCCAGGTCGATATACTTCTTTAGGTCGATATATCCTGTATTGACCTCATACAAAGGCTATAATTGTTATATTATTAATTACTGACCATATTTGTATCAAAATCGTCACTGCATTATACTATCATCTTTTTTGATCATGTAATTTTGTTGGAATTTTATAGATATCATATTGTCTCTTTGACAAAAACAACATATTAGTTGTTATGTCAAATATAATTTTTTATGTTTTTGTGTTCATCTTATGTGTTTGAAGATTTTTTTTTCAAATAATCGTTCATAAATATAAACTTTTAACAATATCATGAAATTCATTAGATGACGTCACAAAGTATATCGGTTTTTAGATATTCTAAAAATAACCGTGCAATATCACTTCTCTATCCGCCGTTTTGAGATAAGTGCAAAGAGTGATAAAAATTAATGCATGCAGCTTCCTCCCACTTCTCCCTCCATTTTTAACAACTCCTTCCCTTGAAATTTAAATAAGAAATAAGATGACTCAAATGTTTGTGTTATTTCGCCAAGGTTCACGTTATAACGCTAACATAGGAAGAAACACAAAAAAAAATTGCATGGCGCTTATACGTTTCCGCACTAACGTCTATTAAAGTTGATCTTTTGTTATTGGTTCAATAAACATATATTGCATTGCATTGACGGGTATTGTATTACATACTAGATACCCGTATGTAGAAATGACTGACTTGTCGACAATCGGTAATGTTTATAAAGGAAACGAAAATGGAAATTCTTTTTAACCAAGAGGACTATTTTTAAAGGTAATTTTAGTTAGTTCTGTTAAATATATATATGTATACTATATATAAAATGACAGTTGTTTTCCATTTGTTTGATGGGTTTGAGCTTTTGATTTTGCCATTCAGTGATAAGGGACTTTCCGATTTGAATTTTCCATGGAGTTCGGTATTTTTGTTATTTTACTTTTCATTATTCAGACAGTAATATAAGTATAGTAAAATCTATATTTGTGTGTTACATTAAATGACCTTTATGAAAAGAAAATAATATTGTAGATTTTCGTGAACATGGGCGTATCAGGGATGCATCTTATGTTGAAAAATATGTTTTTAGTTCTTTTTTTAAAATTTTTGACAGCCTACTTTTTTAATATACTCCTCCGTATCTTCCTCCCTTTATGAAAGTCTTGGATCTGCCACTGGTGAAAGATATCATATGTTTCACGTATATATGCCCCCTTTGAGGACCTCATTCTGAAATATAAGAAGACAACTTTTCAAGTTACTATTTTACCAAGTTTTTTAATTCAATTCATAGTAAACCAAACAGAAAAGCTGGACGTCATAATACAAACTTGCTTAAGCCTTGTAAGATGCACATATTTACTAGTTTAAAATAAACTTATAAACAAGTCTTACAGGTTTTTCAATCGTCTTTGTTTATCGCCCCGTAAATGATTTGTAATAGCTATCAGTGTTCTTTCAATGGACAGCTAACAAAGGTAAATCTATTTAAAGGTCCATCTAACAAAGAATTAAACATAACTTCCTTATTCATTGTACACGGAAATGTACCATTGATTATACCATTTGAATGATCCAGTCATGTGGCCTAGACATAAATTATTTTCCTGAATGTGACCTACCGAATTAGACTTATTACCTGATTTGTACTAACATGAGCAACACGACGGGTGACACATGTGGAGCAGGATCTACTTACCCTTCCGGAGCTCCCGAGATCACCCCCAGTTTTTTGTGGGGTTCGTGTTGTCTTTAGTTTTTTATGTCATGTTTTGTGTACTATTATTTGTCTGTTGGTCTTTTTCTTTTTTAGCCATGCATGACGTTGTCAGTTTGTTTTCAACTTATGAGTTTGAATGTCCCTCTGGTATCTTTCTCCTCTCTGTTATTGATTTATTTTCTCTGCATGACAACATATATTTTCTGTGTAATACTTCAATAAATTTACTACAAACAACATTTTTTTTACGATTAACAATCAATTGCTAATTTATTATCGACAGCGGTCACTGATAATTTATTTGTATGTATAAGTATTGCCGATTGACAACCAAATGTCAGGTTTTTTTCTTCATTTTGTCTATGTGATCTTCATACTGCAAAGCAAGTAATTTTTTGGTATGCATCATTTTTCGTTTTCTTTCAAGAAAACTGTTCACATGATCATATTTAGTACTAGTACATTGGACAATTCAGAATCATTTTATATCTTTAAAGGGGTGGATGTATTTTTCTGAGGGATATCAAAAGTCATTTCTTAACCCTGATTGGCTCATAATATACCTCTGAAGTGTGCCCATTTTTGTTTCTGATGGGTTTTTTGTTGTCTTAATATGTAAAATTGAGGAATTGCTGGCACAATTTGGCATTTGAGGGGTTTAAAACAAGGCATGTGAGAGATTGAAATGTGCCTGAAATTTTTCTTAGGGGGTCTTTGACAAGGTATAATCACCCCGGCTTTTCATATATTCAACGGAAAGTCCAATTACGAATTGTAAAAGGAAAATTGTTTCTATGCAGCCTTTTTGTTTACCATATAAGACTATGGAGCAGTCAATATACAAGACTCGGAGCGGGCCCAGGATTTTTCAAAAGAGGGGGCGGCGTTATTTCAGAAAACGGAATCTATCTACTACCGACGAGCGGAATAGACCCTATCGCTATTTAGGAATCTGCGACACTTGCAGGTGCTGATCCACTGAGTCATTTTTAAAAGGGGGTTCCCAACCCAGGATAAAAAGGGGGGTTCCAACTATATGTCCCCACTCAAATGCATTGATCGTCAAAAAAAGGGGGATTCCAACCCCCGGGCCGGAACCCCCCCCCCCCCTTTGGATCCGCCACTGACTTGAACTGTTGACATTATACAACAATCACGTTACCTTTGTGGCGCTAGACATTTTTTATTGTCACGTCAAAATTTTTACGGGAATATGATGTCCAGTAATGACGGACAAAAAGCGATAAGGTGTATTAGAGCGGAACTTTTTTAACGATTTTTTGTTAAAAAAATCATTTAAATCGTGAGAAACAATGAGAAACTTTTTGAAGATCAAAGTGCAGCGTACGTCCTCTACGTATCCCTGGATCAACCGGTACGACTGCAACCTGTCTGCTAGTCCCAGCTGTCTGACTTATAAATAATTTTATCATAAAAAATTCCGGAAACAAGTCCTGAAACGAGTTGTATATTATGCGTTTATAGATATTAGTTTCCCGCCGCCTGTCAAAGTATGTTTCCTGTTACGATTGTGAAAGGAAATGGTAAAAATTGACCGTTTTTGTCGATTATACTCAAAGATGCATATACAATATGTTGTGAATACACAAAGAAGTATGTTAAAATAAAACGTGCAAGTTGAAATGTTGGTCCCAGGTGGTCCAGTGAAATATAATATCATTGACAACCCTGGGTAGGTGTACTCCAGCAACAAAAGCCACAGCTTACTCCACGTTAGTAAGACCAACTCTGCAATATGCTTCCCCAGTATGGGTTCCTCACCAAATTACCATCATACGTGACATAGAGCAGGTACAGAGACGAGCAGCTCGATTTGTTTATAGTTGCTACCATGACAACTATCCTCCTGGAGAGGGGTTCTTATTGTCGAGTTACAAAAGTAGAGTTGTAAGTTACGAAAGTCGAGTTGTGAGTTACGAAAGTTGAGTTGCGAGTTACAAGTTACGAAGGTCGAGTTGCGAGTTAAGAAGGTCGAGTTACGAAAGTCGAGTTGCCAGTTACAAAGGTTGAGTTGCGAGTTAGGAAGGTCGAGTTGCGAGTTATGAAGGTTGTTGCGAGTTACAAAGGTCGAGTTGCGAGTTACAAATAGATTATGTTTCTCTTATTTCTTAAGAATTATATGTATATAAACGGTTGTATACATTGTATATAGATAATACTCAAAATTGACAACAACACTTCAAATGGTCTGCAATTTTATTAGCTATGGTCTACATGTTTCACCTGCAGGGCAGGCGTCATCAGGACAATTTTCATACAGAAATTAATTACTGAAGTACTCAAAGTGGTACATTGAATTTGACGTTGTCATGGTGAGAGAAACAATGAAAAGTGAAAGTAGCCATAAAGAGTTATAAATAGATAAGATAAATATAGAAAAATAAAGTTTGTTTACAATGTAAATTGAGTTCGTTTTACTTTTATATGATACATGACATTGTTCTAAAGGCTTGGTATCTGAATGGACGATCTTCCAATTGTTCCTACCACTTCGCAAGGCTTCTCTTCCAACCTGGCCATTGTTGGAATTTACTACTTCCTGGCGCGTCGGCAACAATGGGAAGATTTTGGTCGCCGCTAATGGAAAATGAAATTGTCAAAACTTGTTCCCTTGTTAATTATTTGGTATTTATATAATTTTTTGATCGTCTGCTGTAGTTGGTCTGTTTATCAGCATGGTTGTAAATTTATAGTTCATTTATGATCGGCACCCGCGTGGTGTGTGGTCCATTTCTTCTGCTATCATTCATAGATGTACATGTATGTAAGGTGGTATCGGAAATCTTGGTAATCTTGGTTTAGTTGTTGTTTTGTCGCACATATGGAATAATCCTTGGTCCATGTATAAGCTGGTGGACCATAGCTAATAAAATTGAAGACCATTTGAAGTGTTGTTGTCAATTTTGAGTATTATTTAAATGGTGCATTCATTTGCATAATTTGACAACCCCGCATACCAAGGTATCCACTTCAGGGACTCTATCGAAATGATTCACACAGGCGTTGGTTCACCAAACGGAGTTTAATTGTATATAAATGTTCTTGTCGTCTGATTTTTTAAACAGAATTTTCCGGTTTACTTTGCATTTAATAATCAAAGCATACATGTACCCGAACTTAGTTATACACTGCATGAGGAAGGGTCCTGGTATTTTGATTGCAGGATTTGAAAGAGTTATGTGATACTTATTTATAAGAGTCTATATGCTGCAAAGTCACGCACGCTTAAATTTCTTTCATGAGAGCGACATTGTTCATTTTCTAAAATAAAACAGGATATACTGTAGATACATGTATAAGACAAAATGTATACTGTACTGAACATATCAAGCATAAGAAAATTAATCATGTAGACAAAATTTTTACTGTGCGTGCTGTTGTGCGTTTGTTTTTTCTACATTGGCTAGAGGTATAGGGGGAGGGTTGAGATCTCAAAAAACATGTTTAACCCCGTCGCATTTTTGCGCCTGTCCCAAGTTGGGAGCCTCTGGCCTTTGTTAGTCTTGTATCATTTTTGATTTTAGTTTCCTGTGTATAATTTGGAGTTTAGCATGACGTCCATTATCACTGAACTAGTATACATATTTGTTTAGGGGCCAGCTGAAGGACGCCCCCGAGTGCGGGAGTTTCTCGCTGCATTGAAGACCCATTGGTGGCCTTCGGCTGTTGTCTGCTCTATGGTCAGGTTGTTGTCTCTTTGACACATTCCCCATTTCCATTCTCAATTTTATATCTGAATACTATAACGCAAAAATAAGCAGCGGCTATAGATGTCTTTTTATGGCATTATGGTAACTTCCTGGCATAGATCATAATATGGAGCTTTTTTTTAATTTGGAAAGATGTTATTCTACAATAAGCTATTATACCGCTGTTACAAAAAATAAAGGAACAGTTTTAAGGAATGTTATGGCGTGTGTTTTTTACGGTATGAGCATGGAAGCCTTGTCTGTCATGAGTTTACTTTTTCACCTACGTACATGCAGCCTTGATACAAATGTTGTAGTTTCAGATATCAGCTGGGTATTGTACATTTTTGTATGTTTAACCCGTTTTTTCAGAGAGAAGTTACATATTCCAAAACTTGGTCTTTTGTCTCTTTTACAAAAGTATATTTGACAGCTACATGTATAGAATAAAGAATGGAAACGGGGAATGTGTCAAAGAGACAACCCAACCAAAATATACAAGTCAACCCAAGGCCACCAGGTATCAGGTCCGTTAGCGCCCAATACACTTTCGCACCCTACACGTTCCAGGGGTTAAAAAATTTTGTTACAGCTCACTAGCCCAGGACTTATTGGGAGCAGGATTTTACTAGCCCTGTTGAAAGAGCTGCTATCCCATCAAAACTACCTGCTAGCCCGAGTATACCTTACAAATTCAGAGTTTGCTGCATAATACAAAGTGGGTGTCCCTTGTTTTGAAAGCGGCATTATACACGGTATTTAATAAAATAAATCAAATATATGTTTGTTTTATTAATTATGACAAGGATCTTTAGACATCTCTTTGGATTTCTGTTGTACTATGGGTTGTTCAATATTTTCGGCCACAGAAAACATGTTCATTGGATCTGTCATGTGAAACCAGTAGTTCAATTCAGATATATTTGTTGTTCCCACATACAAAGCAGACTTTATTAGCGTGGTCGGAAAAATAACGGCAATATTTACAAAACATCGTCTCTGGTTTATCATCAGCAACAGACGACCTTGACCAAGGGAATCTTTCTGTTCATGACACTTTAAATGTTCTTTTCTGCTTTTCCAGGGCGTATTTGGCATTTTTTTTGGGATGAATTTTCAGCCTCATTACCCCCTTCGTCTACCGTTTTTTCGTTTTGAAACTGACAAAGTTCCTGGGGTGCCCGTACTAAAATATTTAGAAATATTTTGGTGCATTGTTTCGTGCTCAACAGCTGTCCGACAAGACAGGTCAATATCGATCAATGCATCATACAGCCCCCAGTACCGTTAATTGAAAATCTCGGAATAAGCAATGTACTATACCTTCTGTACTGAGAAATCAATATTGAAAGTACGAGAATTGTGATCAATACACGATGCTGGTCCACCAAGAGTTAGTTGTATTATTTTTAAAACATGTACAGAATCTAGAAGCTACATGTACAGAAGTTAGTGGATTTTTTAACCCCTGCATTCGCACCCCACACAATCGCCTCTTAGGTCCGTTCGCACCCTACACGTTCGCATCCAATTTTTATTCAAATTCAAGTTGAATTATTAGTTTTTGGAAATTTTGCTTTAGCTTGCTATAGCAAAATACTTTCCTAAGGCATCGACTTAAACCGGAAGTTGGACAGACTATCTAACTATAGGATATGTGTTCTACTCCTAGATACAATGTAGTACTAGTGTTTGAATACTAATTCTAGGAAGATGCTTTTGAAATTTTGAGTTACTTCTATTTTGATTAGCTTACAGCTTGAATAAAAATGGAGTGAATGTTAATAGATAATTCAAATGAACTCAACTTCATTTTGAAAATGGCTATCACAAACACTACTTCGCGGATCTGCGCTGGGCAGAAAATAAAATCAATACACATCTACCAGTTTCTACGTTATGCTTTTATCGGTATTCCCCAGACATGCGTGAGATCCATATATGTGTGCCTCCCGACGGGAGTACAATAATCCCAGTTTCAGGGGTTTCCTTCCGCCCTCCAGTTGAAGAGAAAATAAATACTGTGTTTAAAATATTTCATGAATGCACGTTTTGCGATGCTATTTTTACTACAATTTTTACAAATGTTTATAAAAGACGTAAAAGCACGAGTGTATCGAAAGTATCCTGGTATCTCATCTCGGCCCACAACACACGCGGACTATAACAACCTCGGCCTATTACATAATCGGCCTCACAAAATCGGACTATAACAATATTCGTATATATACTTTTTGTTATTAAGTCTCCTAAACAAAGTTTTTGCTCAGTTTTTATTTTTCTCTTGGGTTCTATTTAGGGGTATTTTGAGGGCCTACAGAAGGAAGGGTTTTACTATAGAACCCTATGGGATTTTTTTTTTTTAATTTTCAAATGGCTATAACTTGAAAACAGTAAGTGATAGACACACACGGTCTTCAGTATGATCACAGGACAATAAAACAAATCAAATAAAATATAGATTGAGTCCCTGGGGTCACCCCACCCCCTTCTGTTTGAGAACTTCTAAACGGTCGAGATCCCCACCCCTAAACGATATATATTCATGTATGGGACAATAATACAAATTAAATGAAATATAGTGGGAGTCCTTCTGGGTCACCCCACCCCCTCCTGTTTGAGAACTTGTAAACGGTCGAGATCCCCACCCAGAAACCATATATATTCTTGTGTGGGACAATAAAATAAATCAAATGAAATATAGGGGAAGTCTCTGGGGGAGACTCCCCACCCCCTCTGTTTGAGAACTTGTTAATGGTCGAGATCCCAACCCCTAAACCATATATATTCTTGTATGGGACAATAAAACAAATCAAATGAAATATAGGGGATGTCCACAGGGGTCACCCCACCCCCTTCTTTTTGAAAACTTGTAAACGGTCGAGATCCCCACCCGAAACCATATATATTCTTGTACGGGACAATAAAACAAATCAAATGAAATAAAAGGCGAGTCACCTGGGGTCACTCCCACCCCTTTCCTGTTTGAAAACTTGTAAACGGTCGAGATCCCCACGCCTAAACCATATATATATATATATATATATATATATATATATATATTCCTGTTCATGATTTCAAGAAGATTTGAATGACATACAGGGTTAATCCCTAGGCGTCACTTATGCATATCACTTTACTTGACCATACCAATTTGTACTGGACTTTGCCAAATGTCAGGCGACCATGGGAATGACTCATTATGGGAGCTTTGTTTGGGAGACTTCCTAACAACATCCTGTTACAATTATTTTTTGTATTAAGTAATTTTTTTTAAAAGTCAGAAAAAAACGTTAACCGCACAATCTACACATCTACAACCTATTTGAAATAATACACATCTACTGTTGCAAACTTTCCACAGGTGCTATCCAGCACTTTGATTTTATATGTATATACCAAAAAAAATATATTTTCTTGAATAAAAATTGTTTTGTGTTTTTTTTCATCAATTTGATGATTAATTATTAAATGTTAATTATGAACAAATGTATGATTACTGCTAATTGGTATTTATACACAGCTAAATTTGGTATTATTGTTGTATGTTTGAAAATCATGATTGTTGTTTTAACTTTCTTTGATGTAAATACTGCATTTAGCTTGGTATGAGTAAAACATTGAAGATTTCAAAAGAAAAACACGAAAGATAATTGATTTTAACAACTTGGCCCCTTTGATCTCACTTTATTTTGAAACAATGAAAAAAAAAAATTATATCACAACACTAACCAAAACATAATTTAATATTTATTCAGCACAAAAAAAAAAACTACTTGAGAATCTCACTTTATTTTGAAACAATGAAAACATAAATTTATAGCAATACACTAACCAAAAGATGATTAAGATTTATTCAACACAAAAACAAACGTCAGAATCTCACTTTATTTAGAAACAATGATTTTTTTTTATATAGAAATACATTAACCAAAACATGATTAAGATTTATTCAACACAAACAATGTTGTCAGAATCTCACTTTATTTTGAAAACAATGAACAAAAAAAATATTTACAGCAATACACTTACCAAAACTCGATTACAAAATTATTAAACACTAAACCAATAAAAAGGGTGCGAAAGTGAAAGGGGGCGAACGTGAATGGGCGTGAACGTGTTTTTGGGCGAACGGACCCGGATTCTTGCCACCAATGGGTCTTCAACACGGCGAGAAATCCCACACCCAGAGGCAGCCTGGAGCAGGCCCGGGAACACAATGTAACTAAATCAAGGAAATGACGCCATTCTATGCTCCGAAACATATAGCTGAACCAAAATTAAAAAAATATACAAGACAAACAAAGGCTAGAGGTTCCTGACTTAGGACAGACGCAAAAAGGCGGCGGGGTTAGACAGGTTTTATGAGCGCTCAACCTTCCCTCTTCACCTCTAGCCAATGTAGACATATATAACTTAAACGTCCACAATTTTGAGTGTCACTGCCAGAGAGTAAATTTTGGGGTCCCTAACAAATATTGCCTCTGCAGCTGCCCCAAAGAGCCCACTCCTAACGAAATCTGCAGAAGGGGTCTTCTACATATATGTACTATAATTTAGTTGCTATCTCCCTTTATGTTTAATATAAGTTGCTAGCTATGAAATTTAATAATAAACTACTATTTCAAAAGGCTATCTGCTTCTTCAGAAAATAACCATACTTTATATATGTCAACAATGTATTAGTTTGTGATTAGATCTAGTTTAAGGTGAACCACTAGTGGTTGGTCAATGATATTTGGCCCTGCCCCCTCAGTCATAGTCTATTGACTTTGAATCTTTTGCTTAGTTTACATGTATTAGTTTGTGATTAGGTCAGTTTATGGGGAACCACTAGTGGTAAGTCAATGATATTTAGTATGCAGTTGTATAAGCACTGGTACATCTCATTTCCATGGAGATTATTTGGCTCCGCCCCCTCAGTCATGGTTTATTGACTTTAAAACTTTTGCTTAGTTTACATGTATTAGTTTGTGATTAGGTCAGTTCAAGGGGAACCACTATTTATTCTCAGCTCTTTTGAAAATCCTCCTCCCCTTCTGTGTCTGGAGCGATTTTGTTATACATGTTATTTGGCTACCCTCAGATAATCATTCCGTACACAGAATCTGAAATGGGATTTAGTGTAAAACCCATACCACAAGCTATAAAAGACAGACATAAGAAAATGTAAAAAATTCACATGAGAAAACCCAACATCATAATTTATTGTTTTTTAGCCAAACCTGGCCTGAAGGGAAAAGTGAGCTTTTCTCATCACTTGGCGTCCGTCGTCGTTTTCGTCGTCGTCCGTCGTCGTTAGCTTTTTACAAAAATCTTCTCCTCTGAAACCACTGGGCCAAATTTAACCAAACTTGGCCACAATCATCATTAGGGTATCTAGTTTAAAAAATGTGTCCGATGACCCCGCCAACCAACCAAGATGGCCACCATGGCTAAAAATAGAACATAGGGGTAAAATGTAGATTTTGGCTTATATCTCTGAAACCAAAGCATTTAGAGCAAATCTGACAAGGGTAAAACTGATTATCAGGTCAAGATCTATCTGCCCTGAAATTTTCAGACAAATCTGACAACCTGTTGTTGGGTTGCTGCCCCTGAATTGGTAATTTTAAGGAAATTTTGCAGTTTTTGGTTATTATCTTGAATATTATTATAGATAGAGATAAACTGTAAACAGCAATAATGTTCAGCAAAGTAAGATCTACAAATAAGTTGTCATGACCAAAATTGTCAGTCAACCCCTTTAGGAGTTATTGCCCTTAATAGTCAATTTTTAACAATTTTTTGTAAATTTTTGTAATCTTTTACAAAAATCTTCTTCTCTGAAACTACTGAGACAAATTTAACCATACTTGGCCATAATCATTATTAGGGTATCTAGTTTAAAAAAAATTATAATGACCCCGCCTTCCGACTATCATGGCCGACTTGGTTAAAAATAGAACATAGGGGTAAAATGCAGTTTTTGGTTTATATCTCTGAAACTAAAGTATTTAGAGCAAATCTGACGGTAGCAAAAATGTTCATCAGATTTAGATATATCTGCCCTGAAATTTTCAGACGAATCCGACAACCCGTTGTTGGGTTGCTGCCCCTGAGTTAGTAATTTTACAAAAATTTTGCAGTTTTTTGTTATTATCTTAGATATCATTATAATATCTAATATCTAATACTATTAATTATGATTTTAACCTTATTTTACATGATTTCCAAAGCATCAGTAAATACAGGTGAGCGACACAGGCTCTTGAGAGCCTCTAATTATGATGAGTTTTAACAGATGTAGAAGACGTTGACTGGTGGAGCATTGACTTTTGATTTGTCAAAATTGTCATATGCTTATTCAAAAAGTGCACTCAACACAGCAGCTTGAGGAAGATTTGTAAATAAAAAAACTGTAACGTAAGGCATTCTTGAGATAAATCTGAGGAGTTTAGACTGAAAAGGAATTAATAAACAGTGATATGTTTATCGTCTTTCAGGTAAACATACCACATTTGTAGCCAGGGTGTGAGATGTAGACAAAGTTCCCCCTTTGTGAAAAACAAAAATATAATTAACCCCTTATAAAGTGGAAATTCAGATTAAAAAGTTTGACTATTAACATTTGAGCGGCATGACCAAAATGACTCCATTAGAGAATAGTCTGGCTAATAACAGGCTTTCATGTACCAAGTCAGGAATATGACAGTTGTTTTCCATTCGTTTATTATCACAAAACACAGATCAAGTTTGAATTTTGATGGCGTCACTTTTTCTGTTCTAGAGTTATGCCCCTTTACAAATGGAAAAATTTCTTAAATTTTCATTCCGTTCTATAACTTTAGTTTGACTCAACTAAATGTTATGAAACTTATGCACAATGCTTATTAGGGCTTTTCCAGAATTAATTGTATGGGGGGGGGGGGGGGCTCGGAAGCACTTTTATTTAAATTTGATGGGTGGTGGTTATTTAAGAAAGATTGCTTGAACAACAATTAAAAATGTTTGCATGGTGGGGTCAAATAAAAAGTGCATTCCAACTTATGTCCCTTCATAACATTATATATGCAAGCAGGGGCATCATCTGTGTCCCATGGACACATTCCCCATTTATTTCAAACTATTATGAATTAATTTTTTTAAACTTTTACACTGAGCTTTGTATGGAACTATGAAAGGTTTAGACCTCTTTTTTTTTTTCATTTAATGACAATTATATAAAAATTCAGAGAAAGTTAACAAATATTTAAACAGATGTGATGTAAACTGAAATTGAGCTATTTTATAATTTCAGTTTGAAGATCTATTTGTATTCATCTATTCAAGGTCGTGTCAATTTATAACTATAGGTAAGTGAACATAATAGTCAAATTGAATTGGAACGATTAATAATTTAGTTTATCAAAAAAACTACAATGTTCATGTGAATATTAAAATTCTAAAAGGGGAGATAATCAAGAACTAGCTGCATGGTTCATTCTAGTAAGTAGCATTACACCAGTTCAGTGCTTTTTAATTCTTTTTTAACAGTATTAACACTTTTCACTCTGCAACTTCTATACAAAAATAACATGAAGAAATTACAAATATTTAATTTCATTTAAGAGTAAAAAGCTAATAAAACATTGCAATCATTAAAATAGGAATTGTATATAACAATAGAGTTGTTAACTAAGAAATCAGCTGTATGAATGAAAGATGGGAGGGAGATAGTGTTCTCACTAAGGCAGTCAATGAGTCATGGATTCATGAAAATTGGTCTGGATTCATCATTTTCAAAACTGATGATTCTAAAGATGCATAAGGATCATAAAATATTGTATCAACTAAGCACGCATATCATCATATCATTTTATAGCAAATTTAAAAAAAAGAATAATCAAATTTGATATCATTTCCTTTCTCTATTTTATCATGAAGACAAACAATAATTATGTAGCAATAGAATTTCATCTCGCTGTTGAAATCACCATGGTCATAAATGAAGGTTCGCTGGACTTGCCTTCAGAAGTCCTTTGTCAGAATCCTAGGAGGTCTATGTCAAATCAGACAGCAACCAATCAATGAGAGATGTCAAAATGGTATTCAATGAGTCTTTATTACATGTTATTATTTCTACTTCAATACAAACATTCATATTTCCAGATTGAACATCAATTATTGATATTTATTTATAGACCCTTGTCCAGTCAATGTGATCCTCGTCCAGTCAATGTGACCCTCGTCCAGTCAATGTGACCCTCGTCCAGTCAATGTGATCCTCGTCCAGTCAATGTGACCCTCGTCCAGTCAATGTGATCCTCGTCCAGTCAATGTGACCCTCGTCCAGTCAATGTGACCCTCGTCCAGTCAATGTGATCCTCGTCCAGTCAATGTGACCCTCGTCCAGTCAATGTGATCCTCGTCCAGTCAATGTGACCCTCGTCCAGTCAATGTGACCCTTATCCAGTCAATGTGATCCTCGTCCAGTCAAGATGTTATTATAGGTCAGTGTACAATATTTGTGAACTATATATATCCCTCTGATAAAACATTTATAATGGAAAATCCCTTTATTATCAGATTAAAAAAAAAAAGGTTTATACTTGATTTAAAAGCGGCATTGGATGAAATTGCTTAGGTCTTTTCCAGAATTATTTGAATGGGAGTGGCGTGGGTGGGAGAGTGGGGACTTTTATTCAAATTTGATGCGTGGTGGTTATTTTAGACTTTACAATTTTATAATTAAAGTAATCAATTAAAATTTTATGCATGGCAGTGATAATAAAAAAGTACATTCCTATGACCTTTCCCCCTGCCAACCAACATGGCCAACATGGCTCAAAATAGAATTTATGGGTAGAATGCAAGTTTTGTCTATTATCTTGAAAACTGTATAGTCAACATGTTTGTCTGGCAGGATTTTCAGACCTTGATCTTATTTTCATGGTTCATTGGTCAGAATTAAGTTTTTGTGGTTTGATCAGGTTATCATATACTATAAGCAATAGATCAGCTGTATTTTGGTTTATGGTATGCTTGTAAGGTAAACATGTTTGTCTATCCACATGGTTTATATGACCATTACCTTATTTTCATGGTTCATTGGTCAGAATTAAGTTTTTGTGGTTTGGTCAGGTTCTCAGATACTATAAGCAATAGATCAGCTGTATTTTCCTTTATGGTATATGTTTGTAAGGTAAACATGTTTGTCTATCAACATGGTTTATATGACCGTTACCTTATTTTCATGGTTCATTCATCAATGTTTATATTTCATGGTTATATAAAAATAAGGAGATGTGGTTTGATTTTACATATTTTACAAATCTTGGAAAATTATATAAATGCAAAGTTTTTAGTATTTGTTAGTTGGTATTATCATTTTATATAAAAATAAAGAGATGTAGTATGATTGCCAATGAGACAACTATCTGCCAAAGTAAAAAAATAAGGAGATGTGGTATGATTGCAAATGAGACAACTATCCGCCAAAGTAAAAATAAGGAGATGTAGTATGATTGCCATTGAGACAACTATCCGCCAAAATAAAAATAAGGAGATGTAGTATGATTGCCATTGAGACAAATATTCGCCAAAATGAAGATAACGAGAGGTGGTATGGTTGCCAATGAAAACTATCCGCCAAAGTAAAAATAAGGAGATGTGGTATGATTGCCAATGAGACAACTATCCGCCAAAGTAAAAACAAGGAGATGTGGTATGGTTGCCAATGAGAACTATCCGCCAAAGTAAAAAAAATAGATGTGGTATGATTGCCAGTGAGACAACTATCTGCCAAAGTAAACATAAGAAGATGTCGTAATGGTATGATTGCCAATGAGAACTATCCACCAAAGTTAAAATAAGGAGATGTGGTTTGATTGCCAATGAGACAAATATTGGCCAAAATTAAAATAAGGAGATGTAGTATGATTGCCAATGAGAAAACTATCTGCCAAAGTAAACATAAGGAGATGTGGTATGATTGCCAATAAGACAACTATCTGCCAAAGTAAAAATAAGGAGATGTGGTATGATTGCCAATGAGACAACTATCTGCCAAAGTAAACATAAGGAGATGTGGTATGATTGCCAATGAGACAACTATCTGCCAAAGTAAACATAAGGAGATGTGGTATGATTGCCAATGAGAACTATCCACCAAAGTAAAAATAAGGAGATGTGGTATGATTGCCAATGAGAACTATTCGCCAGAGTAAAAATAAGGAGATGTGGTATGATTGCCAATGAGAACTATCTGTCAAAGTAAAAATAAGAAGATCTGCCATAGTAATAATAAGGAGATGTGGTATGATTGCCAATGAGAACTATCTGTCAAAGTAAAAATAAGAAGATCTGCCATAGTAAAAATAAGGAGATGTGGTATGATTGCCAATGAGAACTATCCGTCAAAGTAAAAATAAGAAGAACGGCCATAGTAAAAATAAGGAGATGTGGTATGATTGCCAATGAGAACTATCCACCAAAGTCAAAATAAGGAGATGTGGTATGATTGCCAATGAGAACTAGCCACCAAAATAAAAATAAGGAGATGTGGTATGATAGCCAATGAGACAAATATTGGCCAAAATTAAAATAAGGAGATGTGGTATAATTGCCAATGAAACAACTTTCCGCAAAGTAAAAAATTAGGAGATGTGGTATAATTAGGGCCCCCGCTGAATGGCAGACGCCCTATAGTGATCAGTCTGTCCGTCCATAACAAATTGTGTCCTCTCTATATCTAGAGAACGGTTATGATTTCAAAGTTTATACTTGACATGTATATTAATCGATACCAGAGAGTGTGTCATAATGTCTTGGAAATACAAGGTTATAAATAGTTGCGAGAAGTCACGTGACAAATCATTTAATCATTTAGACATTTTCGAACAAAATGAGTCCGTTTCACTTTGGTGTCACGTCTTCCAAGAGAAAGCCTGAAGATTATGAACGGTCTTCAACCACAGGCACTTGTTTCTATCCATAGGAAGGTCGACTATCCATAGATATAGAAGGATATTCAACTTTCCCATGGATAGAAACAAGTGCCTGTGTCTTCAACGTCTTCAAAAGAAATCAAATAAAGATCTCACTAAAGACCAAAAATGCGATCGTGAAAAACGGGAACGGACATTTAAGCCCCACAGGAAAATCAATTGACCGTGGCTATATTTTGATGAATCAACTGGTCTAATGTCATGCACATACTGCCAGAAGTTCCCCTGCCATTCAGAAAAAGAAAGTGCACTTGTAAGGGGAACACAAAATCTTAAAATAGCCCAAAAAAAATATACGAAGTGACACCCCAGCATTTATCTTGTTTAAAGCAGTGGATCCATGAAAGTGACCCAAATTTTAAGTCTAATTATGACTAAAGATTAATTGTCAGACACTAAACTTGGACAATGTATTCTCAAGCAGAATGTAAGCCTGATCAGTTAAATAGATATAAGGTTCTTTTCAACACTGCATACAGTATTGCAAAAAAGGGAAATCCTTCAGTGACGATGAATTTATTCTTGAAATCCAGTGCAAAAATGGTGTTGATGTGTAAGCAGTACTTCAATATTGAAGGCTGTAAACTGTTTATTCACTGGATAGCCCATTTAGGCATTATATGAGAAACGAAACATCACATGCAGTTCAAATATCACTACAAACTGCTCCGAGTCTGAAAAGACCAGTTTTTGTGCTCGACCAGTAAAGTCGAGCACACATTTTACTCGACTAGTCTCGACATTGTCTCGACAGTACTAAACTGTACTTAATTGTACTCGACTAGGTCTCGACTTTACTTAATTAGTCTGATACAGTACTTGATGATCTTGGTGTAGTCTGAAATGGTCTCGACCAAGGCTCGACCAGTCTCAACCAGTCTCGACCTGTCTCGACTAGTCTGGACCTTCAAATTTAGTCTTCACTGGTGTAAATCAGCTCATCTAACTAAATTATATATAGATCTTACAAAATACCAGTCTATTTGGTAGTTTGATTCATTGCTGTGAAATGAAAGAATTTAATTAATAGGTAAAAAAAAAGATTAAATTCAGATAGGCATCTTTAATTTTTTTTATAACTTTTTCAAATCAACTTGGATTTTCATCAAACGATGAAGCTATCTTAGTAATATATTGATCTTACTGAATCCCAGGTCATTATGTAGTTTGATGTATTGCTGTCAAATTTAAGAATTAAATTAATCTAGGTCCAAAAAGCTAGGATTTGCAGTTCAGACAAAATAGAGATAGTACACTTTAATTTTTTTTATAACTTTTTCAAATCAACTAGGATTTTCATCAAACTATACAGCTATCTTAGTAATATATTGATCTTACTGAATCATAGGTCATTATGTAGTTAGTTGTATTGCTGTCAAATTTAAGGATTAAATTAATCTAGGTAAAAAAAGCTTGAATTTGCAGTTCGGACTATATTCAGATAGTACACTTTAATTCTTATTATAACTTTTTCAAATCAACTTAGATTTTCATCTAACTATATGTACAGCTACCTTGGTAATATATTAATCTTACTGAATCCCAGGTTGTTAAGAAGTTTGGTGTATTGCTGTCAAATTTAAGAATTAAATTAATCTAGGTCCAAAAAGCTAGGATTTGAAGTTCAGACAAAATAGAGATAGTACACTTTAATTTTTTTTATAACTTTTTCAAATCAACTAGGATTTTCATCAAACTATACAGCTATCTTAGTAATATATTGATCTTACTGAATCATAGGTCATTATGTAGTTTGGTGTATTGCCAAAGAGACAACTATCTTCCAAAGTAAAAATAAGGAGATGTGGTATGATTGCAATTGCCAATGAGACAACTATCTGCCAACAGTCAGGGGACTTATTGAAATAAGTGATTTTTAAATCACTTATTTAAGTAGCAAATTCGAAGTTTTGTCACAAATTGTGATTTTGTAGTTTTACCAAAATTTTAAACACATAGGTTTAGATAATATCTTTTCATTAGTAAAATTGAAAAAAATGAACTTTTTGCTTCTTTTAAGCAGCAAGGTTTATGCCTTTGATGCAATCTTTTAGCTGCAAATTCTATTTTAGTTGAAAAAATGCTATAAAAATGGCTTTACATAATGAACTGATACTTTCTTAACAGATTTTTCCCAGCAGTGGGAGTATTTTTCCTGTAAAATTCAAGGTTTCATCTTATAGATATGTAATAAAATTCTACTGTTCGCGATCAAAATTTCACTGTTCGGGGGTGTTAAAATTAGTGGGGGTTATTAAAATAATGATACTTAAAGAAGTGATTTTTGGAAGGAAATTGAGGTATGATACTTAAACAAGTGATTTGTATGTCATTATTCTAGATTTAGTACAAGGTCATCACCTGACATGACCCGGTCATCCTATCAACACAGATGTTGGTTCTGATAATTTTAGCAACATAATTAGTCCCTGGATCATTAGTATTCTATATTTAAAGCTACAATAAAATTAAATCACTTAGTCTAGTGATTAATTTGTACTACTTAAATAGGTGATTTTTAAAGAAAGACAACTCTTACTTCCAACCTTTATGGACATAATGTTACTTGAATCAGTGATTTAGAAAATCACTCATTTAAGTAAGTCCCCTGACTGGCCAAAGAAAAAATAAGGAGATGTGGTATGATTGCCAATGAGAACTATTTGCCAGAGTAAAAATAAGGAGATGTTGTATGATTGCCAATGAGACAACTATCCGCCAAAGGAAAAATAAGGAGATGTGGTATGATTGCCAATGAGAACTATTTGCCAGAGTAAAAATAAGGAGATGTGGTATGATTGCCAATGAGACAACTATCCGCCAAGTAAAAATAATGAGATGTGGTATGATTGCCAATGAGAACTATTCGCCAGAGTAAAAATAAGGAGATGTGGTATGATTGCCAATGAGAAGTATTCGCCAGAGTAAAAATAAGGAGATGTGGTATGATTGGCAATGAGAAGTATCCGCCATAGTAAAAATAAGAAGATCTGCTATAGTAAAAATAAAGAGATGTGTTATGATTGCCAATGAGAACTATTTGCCAGAGTAAGAATAAGGAGATGTGGTATGATTGCCAATGGGAACTATTCGCCAGAGTAAAAATAAGGAGATGTGGTATGATTGCCAATGAGACAACTATCTTCTAAAGTGAAAATAAGGAAATGTGGTATGATTGCCAATGAGAACTATCCGTCAAAGTAAAAATAAGAAGATCTGCTATAGTAAAAATAAAGAGATGTGGTATGATTGCCAATGAGAACTATTTGCCAGAGTAAAAATAAGGCCATGTGGTATGATTGCCAATGAGAACTATCCACCAAAGTAAAAATAAGAAGATCTGCTATAGTAAAAATAAGGAGATGTGGTATGATTGCCAATGAGAACTAGCCACCAAAATAAAAATAAGGAGATGTGGTATGATAGCCAATGAGACAAATATTGGCCAAAATTAAAATAAGGAGATGTGGTATAATTGCCAATGAAACAACTTTCCGCAAAGTAAAAAATTAGGAGATGTGGTATAATTAGGGCCCCCGCTGAATGGCAGACGCCCTATAGTGATCAGTCTGTCCGTCCATAACAAATTGTGTCCTCTCTATATCTAGAGAACGGTTATGATTTCAAAGTTTATACTTGACATGTATATTAATCGATACCAGAGAGTGTGTCATAATGTCTTGGAAATACAAGGTTATAAATAGTTGCGAGAAGTCACGTGACAAATCATTTAATCATTTAGACATTTTCGAACAAAATGAGTCCGTTTCACTTTGGTGTCACGTCTTCCAAGAGAAAGCCTGAAGATTATGAACGGTCTTCAACCACAGGCACTTGTTTCTATCCATAGGAAGGTCGACTATCCATAGATATAGAAGGATATTCAACTTTCCCATGGATAGAAACAAGTGCCTGTGTCTTCAACGTCTTCAAAAGAAATCAAATAAAGATCTCACTAAAGACCAAAAATGCGATCGTGAAAAACGGGAACGGACATTTAAGCCCCACAGGAAAATCAATTGACCGTGGCTATATTTTGATGAATCAACTGGTCTAATGTCATGCACATACTGCCAGAAGTTCCCCTGCCATTCAGAAAAAGAAAGTGCACTTGTAAGGGGAACACAAAATCTTAAAATAGCCCAAAAAAAATATACGAAGTGACACCCCAGCATTTATCTTGTTTAAAGCAGTGGATCCATGAAAGTGACCCAAATTTTAAGTCTAATTATGACTAAAGATTAATTGTCAGACACTAAACTTGGACAATGTATTCTCAAGCAGAATGTAAGCCTGATCAGTTAAATAGATATAAGGTTCTTTTCAACACTGCATACAGTATTGCAAAAAAGGGAAATCCTTCAGTGACGATGAATTTATTCTTGAAATCCAGTGCAAAAATGGTGTTGATGTGTAAGCAGTACTTCAATATTGAAGGCTGTAAACTGTTTATTCACTGGATAGCCCATTTAGGCATTATATGAGAAACGAAACATCACATGCAGTTCAAATATCACTACAAACTGCTCCGAGTCTGAAAAGACCAGTTTTTGTGCTCGACCAGTAAAGTCGAGCACACATTTTACTCGACTAGTCTCGACATTGTCTCGACAGTACTAAACTGTACTTAATTGTACTCGACTAGGTCTCGACTTTACTTAATTAGTCTGATACAGTACTTGATGATCTTGGTGTAGTCTGAAATGGTCTCGACCAAGGCTCGACCAGTCTCAACCAGTCTCGACCTGTCTCGACTAGTCTGGACCTTCAAATTTAGTCTTCACTGGTGTAAATCAGCTCATCTAACTAAATTATATATAGATCTTACAAAATACCAGTCTATTTGGTAGTTTGATTCATTGCTGTGAAATGAAAGAATTTAATTAATAGGTAAAAAAAAAGATTAAATTCAGATAGGCATCTTTAATTTTTTTTATAACTTTTTCAAATCAACTTGGATTTTCATCAAACGATGAAGCTATCTTAGTAATATATTGATCTTACTGAATCCCAGGTCATTATGTAGTTTGATGTATTGCTGTCAAATTTAAGAATTAAATTAATCTAGGTCCAAAAAGCTAGGATTTGCAGTTCAGACAAAATAGAGATAGTACACTTTAATTTTTTTTATAACTTTTTCAAATCAACTAGGATTTTCATCAAACTATACAGCTATCTTAGTAATATATTGATCTTACTGAATCATAGGTCATTATGTAGTTAGTTGTATTGCTGTCAAATTTAAGGATTAAATTAATCTAGGTAAAAAAAGCTTGAATTTGCAGTTCGGACTATATTCAGATAGTACACTTTAATTCTTATTATAACTTTTTCAAATCAACTTAGATTTTCATCTAACTATATGTACAGCTACCTTGGTAATATATTAATCTTACTGAATCCCAGGTTGTTAAGAAGTTTGGTGTATTGCTGTCAAATTTAAGAATTAAATTAATCTGGGTCCAAAAAGCTAGGATTTGAAGTTCAGACAAAATAGAGATAGTACACTTTAATTTTTTTTATAACTTTTTCAAATCAACTAGGATTTTCATCAAACTATACAGCTATCTTAGTAATATATTGATCTTACTGAATCATAGGTCATTATGTAGTTTGGTGTATTGCCAAAGAGACAACTATCTTCCAAAGTAAAAATAAGGAGATGTGGTATGATTGCAATTGCCAATGAGACAACTATCTGCCAACAGTCAGGGGACTTATTGAAATAAGTGATTTTTAAATCACTTATTTAAGTAGCAAATTCGAAGTTTTGTCACAAATTGTGATTTTGTAGTTTTACCAAAATTTTAAACACATAGGTTTAGATAATATCTTTTCATTAGTAAAATTGAAAAAAATGAACTTTTTGCTTCTTTTAAGCAGCAAGGTTTATGCCTTTGATGCAATCTTTTAGCTGCAAATTCTATTTTAGTTGAAAAAATGCTATAAAAATGGCTTTACATAATGAACTGATACTTTCTTAACAGATTTTTCCCAGCAGTGGGAGTATTTTTCCTGTAAAATTCAAGGTTTCATCTTATAGATATGTAATAAAATTCTACTGTTCGCGATCAAAATTTCACTGTTCGGGGGTGTTAAAATTAGTGGGGGTTATTAAAATAATGATACTTAAAGAAGTGATTTTTGGAAGGAAATTGAGGTATGATACTTAAACAAGTGATTTGTATGTCATTATTCTAGATTTAGTACAAGGTCATCACCTGACATGACCCGGTCATCCTATCAACACAGATGTTGGTTCTGATAATTTTAGCAACATAATTAGTCCCTGGATCATTAGTATTCTATATTTAAAGCTACAATAAAATTAAATCACTTAGTCTAGTGATTAATTTGTACTACTTAAATAGGTGATTTTTAAAGAAAGACAACTCTTACTTCCAACCTTTATGGACATAATGTTACTTGAATCAGTGATTTAGAAAATCACTCATTTAAGTAAGTCCCCTGACTGGCCAAAGAAAAAATAAGGAGATGTGGTATGATTGCCAATGAGAACTATTTGCCAGAGTAAAAATAAGGAGATGTTGTATGATTGCCAATGAGACAACTATCCGCCAAAGGAAAAATAAGGAGATGTGGTATGATTGCCAATGAGAACTATTTGCCAGAGTAAAAATAAGGAGATGTGGTATGATTGCCAATGAGACAACTATCCGCCAAGTAAAAATAATGAGATGTGGTATGATTGCCAATGAGAACTATTCGCCAGAGTAAAAATAAGGAGATGTGGTATGATTGCCAATGAGAAGTATTCGCCAGAGTAAAAATAAGGAGATGTGGTATGATTGGCAATGAGAAGTATCCGCCATAGTAAAAATAAGAAGATCTGCTATAGTAAAAATAAAGAGATGTGTTATGATTGCCAATGAGAACTATTTGCCAGAGTAAGAATAAGGAGATGTGGTATGATTGCCAATGGGAACTATTCGCCAGAGTAAAAATAAGGAGATGTGGTATGATTGCCAATGAGACAACTATCTTCTAAAGTGAAAATAAGGAAATGTGGTATGATTGCCAATGAGAACTATCCGTCAAAGTAAAAATAAGAAGATCTGCTATAGTAAAAATAAAGAGATGTGGTATGATTGCCAATGAGAACTATTTGCCAGAGTAAAAATAAGGCCATGTGGTATGATTGCCAATGAGAACTATCCACCAAAGTAAAAATAAGAAGATCTGCTATAGTAAAAATAAGGAGATGTGGTATGATTGCCAATGAGAACTAGCCACCAAAATAAAAATAAGGAGATGTGGTATGATAGCCAATGAGACAAATATTGGCCAAAATTAAAATAAGGAGATGTGGTATAATTGCCAATGAAACAACTTTCCGCAAAGTAAAAAATTAGGAGATGTGGTATAATTAGGGCCCCCGCTGAATGGCAGACGCCCTATAGTGATCAGTCTGTCCGTCCATAACAAATTGTGTCCTCTCTATATCTAGAGAACGGTTATGATTTCAAAGTTTATACTTGACATGTATATTAATCGATACCAGAGAGTGTGTCATAATGTCTTGGAAATACAAGGTTATAAATAGTTGCGAGAAGTCACGTGACAAATCATTTAATCATTTAGACATTTTCGAACAAAATGAGTCCGTTTCACTTTGGTGTCACGTCTTCCAAGAGAAAGCCTGAAGATTATGAACGGTCTTCAACCACAGGCACTTGTTTCTATCCATAGGAAGGTCGACTATCCATAGATATAGAAGGATATTCAACTTTCCCATGGATAGAAACAAGTGCCTGTGTCTTCAACGTCTTCAAAAGAAATCAAATAAAGATCTCACTAAAGACCAAAAATGCGATCGTGAAAAACGGGAACGGACATTTAAGCCCCACAGGAAAATCAATTGACCGTGGCTATATTTTGATGAATCAACTGGTCTAATGTCATGCACATACTGCCAGAAGTTCCCCTGCCATTCAGAAAAAGAAAGTGCACTTGTAAGGGGAAAACAAAATCTTAAAATAGCCCAAAAAAAATATACGAAGTGACACCCCAGCATTTATCTTGTTTAAAGCAGTGGATCCATGAAAGTGACCCAAATTTTAAGTCTAATTATGACTAAAGATTAATTGTCAGACACTAAACTTGGACAATGTATTCTCAAGCAGAATGTAAGCCTGATCAGTTAAATAGATATAAGGTTCTTTTCAACACTGCATACAGTATTGCAAAAAAGGGAAATCCTTCAGTGACGATGAATTTATTCTTGAAATCCAGTGCAAAAATGGTGTTGATGTGTAAGCAGTACTTCAATATTGAAGGCTGTAAACTGTTTATTCACTGGATAGCCCATTTAGGCATTATATGAGAAACGAAACATCACATGCAGTTCAAATATCACTACAAACTGCTCCGAGTCTGAAAAGACCAGTTTTTGTGCTCGACCAGTAAAGTCGAGCACACATTTTACTCGACTAGTCTCGACATTGTCTCGACAGTACTTAACTGTACTTAATTGTACTCGACTAGGTCTCGACTTTACTTAATTAGTCTGATACAGTACTTGATGATCTTGGTGTAGTCTGAAATGGTCTCGACCAAGGCTCGACCAGTCTCAACCAGTCTCGACCTGTCTCGACTAGTCTGGACCTTCAAATTTAGTCTTCACTGGTGTAAATCAGCTCATCTAACTAAATTATATATAGATCTTACAAAATACCAGTCTATTTGGTAGTTTGATTCATTGCTGTGAAATGAAAGAATTTAATTAATAGGTAAAAAAAAAGATTAAATTCAGATAGGCATCTTTAATTTTTTTTATAACTTTTTCAAATCAACTTGGATTTTCATCAAACGATGAAGCTATCTTAGTAATATATTGATCTTACTGAATCCCAGGTCATTATGTAGTTTGATGTATTGCTGTCAAATTTAAGAATTAAATTAATCTAGGTCCAAAAAGCTAGGATTTGCAGTTCAGACAAAATAGAGATAGTACACTTTAATTTTTTTTATAACTTTTTCAAATCAACTAGGATTTTCATCAAACTATACAGCTATCTTAGTAATATATTGATCTTACTGAATCATAGGTCATTATGTAGTTAGGTGTATTGCTGTCAAATTTAAGGATTAAATTAATCTAGGTAAAAAAAGCTTGAATTTGCAGTTCGGACTATATTCAGATAGTACACTTTAATTCTTATTATAACTTTTTCAAATCAACTTAGATTTTCATCTAACTATATGTACAGCTACCTTGGTAATATATTAATCTTACTGAATCCCAGGTTGTTAAGAAGTTTGGTGTATTGCTGTCAAATTTAAGAATTAAATTAATCTAGGTCCAAAAAGCTAGGATTTGAAGTTCAGACAAAATAGAGATAGTACACTTTAATTTTTTTTATAACTTTTTCAAATCAACTAGGATTTTCATCAAACTATACAGCTATCTTAGTAATATATTGATCTTACTGAATCATAGGTCATTATGTAGTTTGGTGTATTGCCAAAGAGACAACTATCTTCCAAAGTAAAAATAAGGAGATGTGGTATGATTGCAATTGCCAATGAGACAACTATCCGCCAACAGTCAGGGGACTTATTGAAATAAGTGATTTTTAAATCACTTATTTAAGTAGCAAATTCGAAGTTTTGTCACAAATTGTGATTTTGTAGTTTTACCAAAATTTTAAACACATAGGTTTAGATAATATCTTTTCATTAGTAAAATTGAAAAAAATGAACTTTTTGCTTCTTTTAAGCAGCAAGGTTTATGCCTTTGATGCAATCATTTAGCTGCAAATTCTATTTTAGTTGAAAAAATGCTATAAAAATGGCTTTACATAATGAACTGATACTTTCTTAACAGATTTTCCCCAGCAGTGGGAGTATTTTTCCTGTAAAATTCAAGGTTTCATCTTATAGATATGTAATAAAATTCTACTGTTCGCGATCAAAATTTCACTGTTCGGGGGTGTTAAAATTAGTGGGGGTTATTAAAATAATGATACTTAAAGAAGTGATTTTTGGAAGGAAATTGAGGTATGATACTTAAACAAGTGATTTGTATGTCATTATTCTAGATTTAGTACAAGGTCATCACCTGACATGACCCGGTCATCCTATCAACACAGATGTTGGTTCTGATAATTTTAGCAACATAATTAGTCCCTGGATCATTAGTATTCTATATTTAAAGCTACAATAAAATTAAATCACTTAGTCTAGTGATTAATTTGTACTACTTAAATAGGTGATTTTTAAAGAAAGACAACTCTTACTTCCAACCTTTATGGACATAATGTTACTTGAATCAGTGATTTAGAAAATCACTCATTTAAGTAAGTCCCCTGACTGGCCAAAGAAAAAATAAGGAGATGTGGTATGATTGCCAATGAGAACTATTTGCCAGAGTAAAAATAAGGAGATGTTGTATGATTGCCAATGAGACAACTATCCGCCAAAGGAAAAATAAGGAGATGTGGTATGATTGCCAATGAGAACTATTTGCCAGAGTAAAAATAAGGAGATGTGGTATGATTGCCAATGAGACAACTATCCGCCAAGTAAAAATAATAAGATGTGGTATGATTGCCAATGAGAACTATCCGCCAAAGTAAAAATATTAAAGAAGATCTGCTGTAGTAAAAATAAAGAGATGTGGTATGATTGCCAATGAGAACTATTCGCCAGAGTAAAAATAAGGAGATGTGGTATGATTGCCAATGAGAAGTATTCGCCAGAGTAAAAATAAGGAGATGTGGTATGATTGGCAATGAGAAGTATCCGCCATAGTAAAAATAAGAAGATCTGCTATAGTAAAAATAAAGAAATGTGTTATGATTGCCAATGAGAACTATTTGCCAGAGTAAGAATAAGGAGATGTGGTATGATTGCCAATGGGAACTATTCGCCAGAGTAAAAATAAGGAGATGTGGTATGATTGCCAATGAGACAACTATCTTCTAAAGTAAAAATAAGGAAATGTGGTATGATTGCCAATGAGAACTATCCGTCAAAGTAAAAATAAGAAGATCTGCTATAGTAAAAATTAAGAGATGTGGTATGATTGCCAATGAGAACTATTTGCCAGAGTAAAAATAAGGCCATGTGGTATGATTGCCAATGAGAACTATCCACCAAAGTAAAAATAAGAAGATCTGCTATAGTAAAAATAAGGAGATGTGGTATGATTGCCAATGAGAACTATCCGTCAAAGTAAAAATAAGAAGAACGGCCATAGTAAAAATAAGGAGATGTGGTATGATTGCCAATGAGAACTATCCACCAAAGTCAAAATAAGGAGATGTGGTATGATTGCCAATGAGAACTAGCCACCAAAATAAAAATAAGGAGATGTGGTATGATTGCCAATGAGACAAATATTGGCCAAAATTAAAATAAGGAGATGTGGTATAATTGCCAATGAAACAACTTTCCGCAAAGTAAAAAATTAGGAGATGTGGTATAATTAGGGCCCCCGCTGAATGGCAGACGCCCTATAGTGATCAGTCTGTCCGTCCATAACAAATTGTGTCCTCTCTATATCTAGAGAACGGTTATGATTTCAAAGTTTATACTTGACATGTATATTAATCGATACCAGAGAGTGTGTCATAATGTCTTGGAAATACAAGGTTATAAATAGTTGCGAGAAGTCACGTGACAAATCATTTAATCATTTAGACATTTTCGAACAAAATGAGTCCGTTTCACTTTGGTGTCACGTCTTCCAAGAGAAAGCCTGAAGATTATGAACGGTCTTCAACCACAGGCACTTGTTTCTATCCATAGGAAGGTCGACTATCCATAGATATAGAAGGATATTCAACTTTCCCATGGATAGAAACAAGTGCCTGTGTCTTCAACGTCTTCAAAAGAAATCAAATAAAGATCTCACTAAAGACCAAAAATGCGATCGTGAAAAACGGGAACGGACATTTAAGCCCCACAGGAAAATCAATTGACCGTGGCTATATTTTGATGAATCAACTGGTCTAATGTCATGCACATACTGCCAGAAGTTCCCCTGCCATTCAGAAAAAGAAAGTGCACTTGTAAGGGGAAAACAAAATCTTAAAATAGCCCAAAAAAAATATACGAAGTGACACCCCAGCATTTATCTTGTTTAAAGCAGTGGATCCATGAAAGTGACCCAAATTTTAAGTCTAATTATGACTAAAGATTAATTGTCAGACACTAAACTTGGACAATGTATTCTCAAGCAGAATGTAAGCCTGATCAGTTAAATAGATATAAGGTTCTTTTCAACACTGCATACAGTATTGCAAAAAAGGGAAATCCTTCAGTGACGATGAATTTATTCTTGAAATCCAGTGCAAAAATGGTGTTGATGTGTAAGCAGTACTTCAATATTGAAGGCTGTAAACTGTTTATTCACTGGATAGCCCATTTAGGCATTATATGAGAAACGAAACATCACATGCAGTTCAAATATCACTACAAACTGCTCCGAGTCTGAAAAGACCAGTTTTTGTGCTCGACCAGTAAAGTCGAGCACACATTTTACTCGACTAGTCTCGACATTGTCTCGACAGTACTTAACTGTACTTAATTGTACTCGACTAGGTCTCGACTTTACTTAATTAGTCTGATACAGTACTTCATGATCTTGGTGTAGTCTGAAATGGTCTCGACCAAGGCTCGACCAGTCTCAACCAGTCTCGACCTGTCTCGACTAGTCTGGACCTTCAAATTTAGTCTTCACTGGTGTAAATCAGCTCATCTAACTAAATTATATATAGATCTTACAAAATACCAGTCTATTTGGTAGTTTGATTCATTGCTGTGAAATGAAAGAATTTAATTAATAGGTAAAAAAAAAGATTAAATTCAGATAGGCATCTTTAATTTTTTTTATAACTTTTTCAAATCAACTTGGATTTTCATCAAACGATGAAGCTATCTTAGTAATATATTGATCTTACTGAATCCCAGGTCATTATGTAGTTTGATGTATTGCTGTCAAATTTAAGAATTAAATTAATCTAGGTCCAAAAAGCTAGGATTTGCAGTTCAGACAAAATAGAGATAGTACACTTTAATTTTTTTTATAACTTTTTCAAATCAACTAGGATTTTCATCAAACTATACAGCTATCTTAGTAATATATTGATCTTACTGAATCATAGGTCATTATGTAGTTAGGTGTATTGCTGTCAAATTTAAGGATTAAATTAATCTAGGTAAAAAAAGCTTGAATTTGCAGTTCGGACTATATTCAGATAGTACACTTTAATTCTTATTATAACTTTTTCAAATCAACTTAGATTTTCATCTAACTATATGTACAGCTACCTTGGTAATATATTAATCTTACTGAATCCCAGGTTGTTAAGAAGTTTGGTGTATTGCTGTCAAATTTAAGAATTAAATTAATCTAGGTCCAAAAAGCTAGGATTTGAAGTTCAGACAAAATAGAGATAGTACACTTTAATTTTTTTTATAACTTTTTCAAATCAACTAGGATTTTCATCAAACTATACAGCTATCTTAGTAATATATTGATCTTACTGAATCATAGGTCATTATGTAGTTTGGTGTATTGCCAAAGAGACAACTATCTTCCAAAGTAAAAATAAGGAGATGTGGTATGATTGCAATTGCCAATGAGACAACTATCCGCCAACAGTCAGGGGACTTATTGAAATAAGTGATTTTTAAATCACTTATTTAAGTAGCAAATTCGAAGTTTTGTCACAAATTGTGATTTTGTAGTTTTACCAAAATTTTAAACACATAGGTTTAGATAATATCTTTTCATTAGTAAAATTGAAAAAAATGAACTTTTTGCTTCTTTTAAGCAGCAAGGTTTATGCCTTTGATGCAATCATTTAGCTGCAAATTCTATTTTAGTTGAAAAAATGCTATAAAAATGGCTTTACATAATGAACTGATACTTTCTTAACAGATTTTCCCCAGCAGTGGGAGTATTTTTCCTGTAAAATTCAAGGTTTCATCTTATAGATATGTAATAAAATTCTACTGTTCGCGATCAAAATTTCACTGTTCGGGGGTGTTAAAATTAGTGGGGGTTATTAAAATAATGATACTTAAAGAAGTGATTTTTGGAAGGAAATTGAGGTATGATACTTAAACAAGTGATTTGTATGTCATTATTCTAGATTTAGTACAAGGTCATCACCTGACATGACCCGGTCATCCTATCAACACAGATGTTGGTTCTGATAATTTTAGCAACATAATTAGTCCCTGGATCATTAGTATTCTATATTTAAAGCTACAATAAAATTAAATCACTTAGTCTAGTGATTAATTTGTACTACTTAAATAGGTGATTTTTAAAGAAAGACAACTCTTACTTCCAACCTTTATGGACATAATGTTACTTGAATCAGTGATTTAGAAAATCACTCATTTAAGTAAGTCCCCTGACTGGCCAAAGAAAAAATAAGGAGATGTGGTATGATTGCCAATGAGAACTATTTGCCAGAGTAAAAATAAGGAGATGTTGTATGATTGCCAATGAGACAACTATCCGCCAAAGGAAAAATAAGGAGATGTGGTATGATTGCCAATGAGAACTATTTGCCAGAGTAAAAATAAGGAGATGTGGTATGATTGCCAATGAGACAACTATCCGCCAAGTAAAAATAATAAGATGTGGTATGATTGCCAATGAGAACTATCCGCCAAAGTAAAAATATTAAAGAAGATCTGCTGTAGTAAAAATAAAGAGATGTGGTATGATTGCCAATGAGAACTATTCGCCAGAGTAAAAATAAGGAGATGTGGTATGATTGCCAATGAGAAGTATTCGCCAGAGTAAAAATAAGGAGATGTGGTATGATTGGCAATGAGAAGTATCCGCCATAGTAAAAATAAGAAGATCTGCTATAGTAAAAATAAAGAGATGTGTTATGATTGCCAATGAGAACTATTTGCCAGAGTAAGAATAAGGAGATGTGGTATGATTGCCAATGGGAACTATTCGCCAGAGTAAAAATAAGGAGATGTGGTATGATTGCCAATGAGACAACTATCTTCTAAAGTAAAAATAAGGAAATGTGGTATGATTGCCAATGAGAACTATCCGTCAAAGTAAAAATAAGAAGATCTGCTATAGTAAAAATTAAGAGATGTGGTATGATTGCCAATGAGAACTATTTGCCAGAGTAAAAATAAGGCCATGTGGTATGATTGCCAATGAGAACTATCCACCAAAGTAAAAATAAGAAGATCTGCTATAGTAAAAATAAGGAGATGTGGTATGATTGCCAATGAGAACTATCCGTCAAAGTAAAAATAAGAAGAACGGCCATAGTAAAAATAAGGAGATGTGGTATGATTGCCAATGAGAACTATCCACCAAAGTCAAAATAAGGAGATGTGGTATGATTGCCAATGAGAACTAGCCACCAAAATAAAAATAAGGAGATGTGGTATGATAGCCAATGAGACAAATATTGGCCAAAATTAAAATAAGGAGATGTGGTATAATTGCCAATGAAACAACTTTCCGCAAAGTAAAAAATTAGGAGATGTGGTATAATTAGGGCCCCCGCTGAATGGCAGACGCCCTATAGTGATCAGTCTGTCCGTCCATAACAAATTGTGTCCTCTCTATATCTAGAGAACGGTTATGATTTCAAAGTTTATACTTGACATGTATATTAATCGATACCAGAGAGTGTGTCATAATGTCTTGGAAATACAAGGTTATAAATAGTTGCGAGAAGTCACGTGACAAATCATTTAATCATTTAGACATTTTCGAACAAAATGAGTCCGTTTCACTTTGGTGTCACGTCTTCCAAGAGAAAGCCTGAAGATTATGAACGGTCTTCAACCACAGGCACTTGTTTCTATCCATAGGAAGGTCGACTATCCATAGATATAGAAGGATATTCAACTTTCCCATGGATAGAAACAAGTGCCTGTGTCTTCAACGTCTTCAAAAGAAATCAAATAAAGATCTCACTAAAGACCAAAAATGCGATCGTGAAAAACGGGAACGGACATTTAAGCCCCACAGGAAAATCAATTGACCGTGGCTATATTTTGATGAATCAACTGGTCTAATGTCATGCACATACTGCCAGAAGTTCCCCTGCCATTCAGAAAAAGAAAGTGCACTTGTAAGGGGAACACAAAATCTTAAAATAGCCCAAAAAAAATATACGAAGTGACACCCCAGCATTTATCTTGTTTAAAGCAGTGGATCCATGAAAGTGACCCAAATTTTAAGTCTAATTATGACTAAAGATTAATTGTCAGACACTAAACTTGGACAATGTATTCTCAAGCAGAATGTAAGCCTGATCAGTTAAATAGATATAAGGTTCTTTTCAACACTGCATACAGTATTGCAAAAAAGGGAAATCCTTCAGTGACGATGAATTTATTCTTGAAATCCAGTGCAAAAATGGTGTTGATGTGTAAGCAGTACTTCAATATTGAAGGCTGTAAACTGTTTATTCACTGGATAGCCCATTTAGGCATTATATGAGAAACGAAACATCACATGCAGTTCAAATATCACTACAAACTGCTCCGAGTCTGAAAAGACCAGTTTTTGTGCTCGACCAGTAAAGTCGAGCACACATTTTACTCGACTAGTCTCGACATTGTCTCGACAGTACTTAACTGTTCTTAATTGTACTCGACTAGGTCTCGACTTTACTTAATTAGTCTGATACAGTACTTGATGATCTTGGTGTAGTCTGAAATGGTCTCGACCAAGGCTCGACCAGTCTCAACCAGTCTCGACCAGTCTCGACCTGTCTCGACCTGTCTCGACTAGTCTGGACCTTCAAATTTAGTCTTCACTGGTGTAAATCAGCTCATCTAACTAAATTATATATAGATCTTACAAAATACCAGTCTATTTGGTAGTTTGATTCATTGCTGTGAAATGAAAGAATTTAATTAATAGGTAAAAAAAAAGATTAAATTCAGATAGGCATCTTTAATTTTTTTTATAACTTTTTCAAATCAACTTGGATTTTCATCAAACGATGAAGCTATCTTAGTAATATATTGATCTTACTGAATCCCAGGTCATTATGTAGTTTGATGTATTGCTGTCAAATTTAAGAATTAAATTAATCTAGGTCCAAAAAGCTAGGATTTGCAGTTCAGACAAAATAGAGATAGTACACTTTAATTTTTTTTATAACTTTTTCAAATCAACTAGGATTTTCATCAAACTATACAGCTATCTTAGTAATATATTGATCTTACTGAATCATAGGTCATTATGTAGTTAGGTGTATTGCTGTCAAATTTAAGGATTAAATTAATCTAGGTAAAAAAAGCTTGAATTTGCAGTTCGGACTATATTCAGATAGTACACTTTAATTCTTATTATAACTTTTTCAAATCAACTTAGATTTTCATCTAACTATATGTACAGCTACCTTGGTAATATATTAATCTTACTGAATCCCAGGTTGTTAAGAAGTTTGGTGTATTGCTGTCAAATTTAAGAATTAAATTAATCTGGGTCCAAAAAGCTAGGATTTGAAGTTCAGACAAAATAGAGATAGTACACTTTAATTTTTTTTATAACTTTTTCAAATCAACTAGGATTTTCATCAAACTATACAGCTATCTTAGTAATATATTGATCTTACTGAATCATAGGTCATTATGTAGT
The DNA here is from genome assembly GCF_021869535.1 of Mytilus californianus. Lineage (NCBI taxonomy): Eukaryota > Metazoa > Mollusca > Bivalvia > Mytilida > Mytilidae > Mytilus > Mytilus californianus. Next base: position 7,860,242 of record NW_026262670.1, read on the forward strand.
TTGGTGTATTGCCAAAGAGACAACTATCTTCCAAAGTAAAAATAAGGAGATGTGGTATGATTGCAATTGCCAATGAGACAACTATCCGCCAACAGTCAGGGGACTTATTGAAATAAGTGATTTTTAAATCACTTATTTAAGTAGCAAATTCGAAGTTTTGTCACAAATTGTGATTTTGTAGTTTTACCAAAATTTTAAACACATAGGTTTAGATAATATCTTTTCATTAGTAAAATTGAAAAAAATGAACTTTTTGCTTCTTTTAAGCAGCAAGGTTTATGCCTTTGATGCAATCATTTAGCTGCAAATTCTATTTTAGTTGAAAAAATGCTATAAAAATGGCTTTACATAATGAACTGATACTTTCTTAACAGATTTTCCCCAGCAGTGGGAGTATTTTTCCTGTAAAATTCAAGGTTTCATCTTATAGATATGTAATAAAATTCTACTGTTCACGATCAAAATTTCACTGTTCGGGGGTGTTAAAATTAGTGGGGGTTATTAAAATAATGATACTTAAAGAAGTGATTTTTGGAAGGAAATTGAGGTATGATACTTAAACAAGTGATTTGTATGTCATTATTCTAGATTTAGTACAAGGTCATCACCTGACATGACCCGGTCATCCTATCAACACAGATGTTGGTTCTGATAATTTTAGCAACATAATTAGTCCCTGGATCATTAGTATTCTATATTTAAAGCTACAATAAAATTAAATCACTTAGTCTAGTGATTAATTTGTACTACTTAAATAGGTGATTTTTAAAGAAAGACAACTCTTACTTCCAACCTTTATGGACATAATGTTACTTGAATCAGTGATTTAGAAAATCACTCATTTAAGTAAGTCCCCTGACTGGCCAAAGAAAAAATAAGGAGATGTGGTATGATTGCCAATGAGAACTATTTGCCAGAGTAAAAATAAGGAGATGTTGTATGATTGCCAATGAGACAACTATCCGCCAAAGGAAAAATAAGGAGATGTGGTATGATTGCCAATGAGAACTATTTGCCAGAGTAAAAATAAGGAGATGTGGTATGATTGCCAATGAGACAACTATCCGCCAAGTAAAAATAATAAGATGTGGTATGATTGCCAATGAGAACTATCCGCCAAAGTAAAAATATTAAAGAAGATCTGCTGTAGTAAAAATAAAGAGATGTGGTATGATTGCCAATGAGAACTATTCGCCAGAGTAAAAATAAGGAGATGTGGTATGATTGCCAATGAGAAGTATTCGCCAGAGTAAAAATAAGGAGATGTGGTATGATTGGCAATGAGAAGTATCCGCCATAGTAAAAATAAGAAGATCTGCTATAGTAAAAATAAAGAGATGTGTTATGATTGCCAATGAGAACTATTTGCCAGAGTAAGAATAAGGAGATGTGGTATGATTGCCAATGGGAACTATTCGCCAGAGTAAAAATAAGGAGATGTGGTATGATTGCCAATGAGACAACTATCTTCTAAAGTAAAAATAAGGAAATGTGGTATGATTGCCAATGAGAACTATCCGTCAAAGTAAAAATAAGAAGATCTGCTATAGTAAAAATAAAGAGATGTGGTATGATTGCCAATGAGAACTATTTGCCAGAGTAAAAATAAGGCCATGTGGTATGATTGCCAATGAGAACTATCCACCAAAGTAAAAATAAGAAGATCTGCTATAGTAAAAATAAGGAGATGTGGTATGATTGCCAATGAGAACTATCCGTCAAAGTAAAAATAAGAAGAACGGCCATAGTAAAAATAAGGAGATGTGGTATGATTGCCAATGAGAACTATCCACCAAAGTCAAAATAAGGAGATGTGGTATGATTGCCAATGAGAACTAGCCACCAAAATAAAAATAAGGAGATGTGGTATGATAGCCAATGAGACAAATATTGGCCAAAATTAAAACGCCCTATAGTGATCAGTCTGTCCGTCCATAACAAATTGTGTCCTCTCTATATCTAGAGAACGGTTATGATTTCAAAGTTTATACTTGACATGTATATTAATCGATACCAGAGAGTGTGTCATAATGTCTTGGAAATACAAGGTTATAAATAGTTGCGAGAAGTCACGTGACAAATCATTTAATCATTTAGACATTTTCGAACAAAATGAGTCCGTTTCACTTTGGTGTCACATCTTCCAAGAGAAAGCCTGAAGATTATGAACGGTCTTCAACCACAGGCACTTGTTTCTATCCATAGGAAGGTCGACTATCCATAGATATAGAAGGATATTCAACTTTCCCATGGATAGAAACAAGTGCCTGTGTCTTCAACGTCTTCAAAAGAAATCAAATAAAGATCTCACTAAAGACCAAAAATGCGATCGTGAAAAACGGGAACGGACATTTAAGCCCCACAGGAAAATCAATTGACCGTGGCTATATTTTGATGAATCAACTGGTCTAATGTCATGCACATACTGCCAGAAGTTCCCCTGCCATTCAGAAAAAGAAAGTGCACTTGTAAGGGGAAAACAAAATCTTAAAATAGCCCAAAAAAAATATACGAAGTGACACCCCAGCATTTATCTTGTTTAAAGCAGTGGATCCATGAAAGTGACCCAAATTTTAAGTCTAATTATGACTAAAGATTAATTGTCAGACACTAAACTTGGACAATGTATTCTCAAGCAGAATGTAAGCCTGATCAGTTAAATAGATATAAGGTTCTTTTCAACACTGCATACAGTATTGCAAAAAAGGGAAATCCTTCAGTGACGATGAATTTATTCTTGAAATCCAGTGCAAAAATGGTGTTGATGTGTAAGCAGTACTTCAATATTGAAGGCTGTAAACTGTTTATTCACTGGATAGCCCATTTAGGCATTATATGAGAAACGAAACATCACATGCAGTTCAAATATCACTACAAACTGCTCCGAGTCTGAAAAGACCAGTTTTTGTGCTCGACCAGTAAAGTCGAGCACACATTTTACTCGACTAGTCTCGACATTGTCTCGACAGTACTTAACTGTACTTAATTGTACTCGACTAGGTCTCGACTTTACTTAATTAGTCTGATACAGTACTTGATGATCTTGGTGTAGTCTGAAATGGTCTCGACCAAGGCTCGACCAGTCTCAACCAGTCTCGACCAGTCTCGACCTGTCTCGACTAGTCTGGACCTTCAAATTTAGTCTTCACTGGTGTAAATCAGCTCATCTAACTAAATTATATATAGATCTTACAAAATACCAGTCTATTTGGTAGTTTGATTCATTGCTGTGAAATGAAAGAATTTAATTAATAGGTAAAAAAAAAGATTAAATTCAGATAGGCATCTTTAATTTTTTTTATAACTTTTTCAAATCAACTTGGATTTTCATCAAACGATGAAGCTATCTTAGTAATATATTGATCTTACTGAATCCCAGGTCATTATGTAGTTTGATGTATTGCTGTCAAATTTAAGAATTAAATTAATCTAGGTCCAAAAAGCTAGGATTTGCAGTTCAGACAAAATAGAGATAGTACACTTTAATTTTTTTTATAACTTTTTCAAATCAACTAGGATTTTCATCAAACTATACAGCTATCTTAGTAATATATTGATCTTACTGAATCATAGGTCATTATGTAGTTAGGTGTATTGCTGTCAAATTTAAGGATTAAATTAATCTAGGTAAAAAAAGCTTGAATTTGCAGTTCGGACTATATTCAGATAGTACACTTTAATTCTTATTATAACTTTTTCAAATCAACTTAGATTTTCATCTAACTATATGTACAGCTACCTTGGTAATATATTAATCTTACTGAATCCCAGGTTGTTAAGAAGTTTGGTGTATTGCTGTCAAATTTAAGAATTAAATTAATCTAGGTCCAAAAAGCTAGGATTTGAAGTTCAGACAAAATAGAGATAGTACACTTTAATTTTTTTTATAACTTTTTCAAATCAACTAGGATTTTCATCAAACTATACAGCTATCTTAGTAATATATTGATCTTACTGAATCATAGGTCATTATGTAGTTTGGTGTATTGCCAAAGAGACAACTATCTTCCAAAGTAAAAATAAGGAGATGTGGTATGATTGCAATTGCCAATGAGACAACTATCCGCCAACAGTCAGGGGACTTATTGAAATAAGTGATTTTTAAATCACTTATTTAAGTAGCAAATTCGAAGTTTTGTCACAAATTGTGATTTTGTAGTTTTACCAAAATTTTAAACACATAGGTTTAGATAATATCTTTTCATTAGTAAAATTGAAAAAAATGAACTTTTTGCTTCTTTTAAGCAGCAAGGTTTATGCCTTTGATGCAATCATTTAGCTGCAAATTCTATTTTAGTTGAAAAAATGCTATAAAAATGGCTTTACATAATGAACTGATACTTTCTTAACAGATTTTCCCCAGCAGTGGGAGTATTTTTCCTGTAAAATTCAAGGTTTCATCTTATAGATATGTAATAAAATTCTACTGTTCGCGATCAAAATTTCACTGTTCGGGGGTGTTAAAATTAGTGGGGGTTATTAAAATAATGATACTTAAAGAAGTGATTTTTGGAAGGAAATTGAGGTATGATACTTAAACAAGTGATTTGTATGTCATTATTCTAGATTTAGTACAAGGTCATCACCTGACATGACCCGGTCATCCTATCAACACAGATGTTGGTTCTGATAATTTTAGCAACATAATTAGTCCCTGGATCATTAGTATTCTATATTTAAAGCTACAATAAAATTAAATCACTTAGTCTAGTGATTAATTTGTACTACTTAAATAGGTGATTTTTAAAGAAAGACAACTCTTACTTCCAACCTTTATGGACATAATGTTACTTGAATCAGTGATTTAGAAAATCACTCATTTAAGTAAGTCCCCTGACTGGCCAAAGAAAAAATAAGGAGATGTGGTATGATTGCCAATGAGAACTATTTGCCAGAGTAAAAATAAGGAGATGTTGTATGATTGCCAATGAGACAACTATCCGCCAAAGGAAAAATAAGGAGATGTGGTATGATTGCCAATGAGAACTATTTGCCAGAGTAAAAATAAGGAGATGTGGTATGATTGCCAATGAGACAACTATCCGCCAAGTAAAAATAATAAGATGTGGTATGATTGCCAATGAGAACTATCCGCCAAAGTAAAAATATTAAAGAAGATCTGCTGTAGTAAAAATAAAGAGATGTGGTATGATTGCCAATGAGAACTATTCGCCAGAGTAAAAATAAGGAGATGTGGTATGATTGCCAATGAGAAGTATTCGCCAGAGTAAAAATAAGGAGATGTGGTATGATTGGCAATGAGAAGTATCCGCCATAGTAAAAATAAGAAGATCTGCTATAGTAAAAATAAAGAGATGTGTTATGATTGCCAATGAGAACTATTTGCCAGAGTAAGAATAAGGAGATGTGGTATGATTGCCAATGGGAACTATTCGCCAGAGTAAAAATAAGGAGATGTGGTATGATTGCCAATGAGACAACTATCTTCTAAAGTAAAAATAAGGAAATGTGGTATGATTGCCAATGAGAACTATCCGTCAAAGTAAAAATAAGAAGATCTGCTATAGTAAAAATAAAGAGATGTGGTATGATTGCCAATGAGAACTATTTGCCAGAGTAAAAATAAGGCCATGTGGTATGATTGCCAATGAGAACTATCCACCAAAGTAAAAATAAGAAGATCTGCTATAGTAAAAATAAGGAGATGTGGTATGATTGCCAATGAGAACTATCCGTCAAAGTAAAAATAAGAAGAACGGCCATAGTAAAAATAAGGAGATGTGGTATGATTGCCAATGAGAACTATCCACCAAAGTCAAAATAAGGAGATGTGGTATGATTGCCAATGAGAACTAGCCACCAAAATAAAAATAAGGAGATGTGGTATGATAGCCAATGAGACAAATATTGGCCAAAATTAAAATAAGGAGATGTGGTATAATTGCCAATGAAACAACTTTCCGCAAAGTAAAAAATTAGGAGATGTGGTATAATTAGGGCCCCCGCTGAATGGCAGACGCCCTATAGTGATCAGTCTGTCCGTCCATAACAAATTGTGTCCTCTCTATATCTAGAGAACGGTTATGATTTCAAAGTTTATACTTGACATGTATATTAATCGATACCAGAGAGTGTGTCATAATGTCTTGGAAATACAAGGTTATAAATAGTTGCGAGAAGTCACGTGACAAATCATTTAATCATTTAGACATTTTCGAACAAAATGAGTCCGTTTCACTTTGGTGTCACGTCTTCCAAGAGAAAGCCTGAAGATTATGAACGGTCTTCAACCACAGGCACTTGTTTCTATCCATAGGAAGGTCGACTATCCATAGATATAGAAGGATATTCAACTTTCCCATGGATAGAAACAAGTGCCTGTGTCTTCAACGTCTTCAAAAGAAATCAAATAAAGATCTCACTAAAGACCAAAAATGCGATCGTGAAAAACGGGAACGGACATTTAAGCCCCACAGGAAAATCAATTGACCGTGGCTATATTTTGATGAATCAACTGGTCTAATGTCATGCACATACTGCCAGAAGTTCCCCTGCCATTCAGAAAAAGAAAGTGCACTTGTAAGGGGAACACAAAATCTTAAAATAGCCCAAAAAAAATATACGAAGTGACACCCCAGCATTTATCTTGTTTAAAGCAGTGGATCCATGAAAGTGACCCAAATTTTAAGTCTAATTATGACTAAAGATTAATTGTCAGACACTAAACTTGGACAATGTATTCTCAAGCAGAATGTAAGCCTGATCAGTTAAATAGATATAAGGTTCTTTTCAACACTGCATACAGTATTGCAAAAAAGGGAAATCCTTCAGTGACGATGAATTTATTCTTGAAATCCAGTGCAAAAATGGTGTTGATGTGTAAGCAGTACTTCAATATTGAAGGCTGTAAACTGTTTATTCACTGGATAGCCCATTTAGGCATTATATGAGAAACGAAACATCACATGCAGTTCAAATATCACTACAAACTGCTCCGAGTCTGAAAAGACCAGTTTTTGTGCTCGACCAGTAAAGTCGAGCACACATTTTACTCGACTAGTCTCGACATTGTCTCGACAGTACTTAACTGTACTTAATTGTACTCGACTAGGTCTCGACTTTACTTAATTAGTCTGATACAGTACTTGATGATCTTGGTGTAGTCTGAAATGGTCTCGACCAAGACTCGACCAGTCTCAACCAGTCTCGACCAGTCTCGACCTGTCTCGACTAGTCTGGACCTTCAAATTTAGTCTTCACTGGTGTAAATCAGCTCATCTAACTAAATTATATATAGATCTTACAAAATACCAGTCTATTTGGTAGTTTGATTCATTGCTGTGAAATGAAAGAATTTAATTAATAGGTAAAAAAAAAGATTAAATTCAGATAGGCATCTTTAATTTTTTTTATAACTTTTTCAAATCAACTTGGATTTTCATCAAACGATGAAGCTATCTTAGTAATATATTGATCTTACTGAATCCCAGGTCATTATGTAGTTTGATGTATTGCTGTCAAATTTAAGAATTAAATTAATCTAGGTCCAAAAAGCTAGGATTTGCAGTTCAGACAAAATAGAGATAGTACACTTTAATTTTTTTTATAACTTTTTCAAATCAACTAGGATTTTCATCAAACTATACAGCTATCTTAGTAATATATTGATCTTACTGAATCATAGGTCATTATGTAGTTAGGTGTATTGCTGTCAAATTTAAGGATTAAATTAATCTAGGTAAAAAAAGCTTGAATTTGCAGTTCGGACTATATTCAGATAGTACACTTTAATTCTTATTATAACTTTTTCAAATCAACTTAGATTTTCATCTAACTATATGTACAGCTACCTTGGTAATATATTAATCTTACTGAATCCCAGGTTGTTAAGAAGTTTGGTGTATTGCTGTCAAATTTAAGAATTAAATTAATCTGGGTCCAAAAAGCTAGGATTTGAAGTTCAGACAAAATAGAGATAGTACACTTTAATTTTTTTTATAACTTTTTCAAATCAACTAGGATTTTCATCAAACTATACAGCTATCTTAGTAATATATTGATCTTACTGAATCATAGGTCATTATGTAGTTTGGTGTATTGCCAAAGAGACAACTATCTTCCAAAGTAAAAATAAGGAGATGTGGTATGATTGCAATTGCCAATGAGACAACTATCCGCCAACAGTCAGGGGACTTATTGAAATAAGTGATTTTTAAATCACTTATTTAAGTAGCAAATTCGAAGTTTTGTCACAAATTGTGATTTTGTAGTTTTACCAAAATTTTAAACACATAGGTTTAGATAATATCTTTTCATTAGTAAAATTGAAAAAAATGAACTTTTTGCTTCTTTTAAGCAGCAAGGTTTATGCCTTTGATGCAATCATTTAGCTGCAAATTCTATTTTAGTTGAAAAAATGCTATAAAAATGGCTTTACATAATGAACTGATACTTTCTTAACAGATTTTCCCCAGCAGTGGGAGTATTTTTCCTGTAAAATTCAAGGTTTCATCTTATAGATATGTAATAAAATTCTACTGTTCGCGATCAAAATTTCACTGTTCGGGGGTGTTAAAATTAGTGGGGGTTATTAAAATAATGATACTTAAAGAAGTGATTTTTGGAAGGAAATTGAGGTATGATACTTAAACAAGTGATTTGTATGTCATTATTCTAGATTTAGTACAAGGTCATCACCTGACATGACCCGGTCATCCTATCAACACAGATGTTGGTTCTGATAATTTTAGCAACATAATTAGTCCCTGGATCATTAGTATTCTATATTTAAAGCTACAATAAAATTAAATCACTTAGTCTAGTGATTAATTTGTACTACTTAAATAGGTGATTTTTAAAGAAAGACAACTCTTACTTCCAACCTTTATGGACATAATGTTACTTGAATCAGTGATTTAGAAAATCACTCATTTAAGTAAGTCCCCTGACTGGCCAAAGAAAAAATAAGGAGATGTGGTATGATTGCCAATGAGAACTATTTGCCAGAGTAAAAATAAGGAGATGTTGTATGATTGCCAATGAGACAACTATCCGCCAAAGGAAAAATACGGAGATGTGGTATGATTGCCAATGAGAACTATTTGCCAGAGTAGAATTAAGGAGATGTGGTATGATTGCCAATGAGACAACTATCCGCCAAGTAAAAATAATAAGATGTGGTATGATTGCCAATGAGAACTATCCGCCAAAGTAAAAATATTAAAGAAGATCTGCTGTAGTAAAAATAAAGAGATGTGGTATGATTGCCAATGAGAACTATTCGCCAGAGTAAAAATAAGGAGATGTGGTATGATTGCCAATGAGAAGTATTCGCCAGAGTAAAAATAAGGAGATGTGGTATGATTGGCAATGAGAAGTATCCGCCATTGTAAAAATAAGAAGATCTGCTATAGTAAAAATAAAGAGATGTGTTATGATTGCCAATGAGAACTATTTGCCAGAGTAAGAATAAGGAGATGTGGTATGATTGCCAATGGGAACTATTCGCCAGAGTAAAAATAAGGAGATGTGGTATGATTGCCAATGAGACAACTATCTTCTAAAGTAAAAATAAGGAAATGTGGTATGATTGCCAATGAGAACTATCCGTCAAAGTAAAAATAAGAAGATCTGCTATAGTAAAAATAAAGAGATGTGGTATGATTGCCAATGAGAACTATTTGCCAGAGTAAAAATAAGGCCATGTGGTATGATTGCCAATGAGAACTATCCACCAAAGTAAAAATAAGAAGATCTGCTATAGTAAAAATAAGATGTGGTATGATTGCCAATGAGACAACTATCTTCCAAAGTAAAAATAAGGAGATGTGGTATGATTGCCAATGAGAACTATTTGCCAGAGTAAAAATAAGGAGATGTGGTATGATTGCCAATGAGACAACTATTCGCCAGAGTAAAAATAAGGAGATGTGGTATGATTGCTAATGAGAACTATCCGCCAAAGTAAAAATAAGAAGATCTGCTATAGTAAAAATAAAGAGATGTGGTATGATTGCCAATGAGAACTATATGCCAGAGTAAAAATAAGGCGATGTGGTACGTATGATTGCCAATGAGAACTATCAGTCAGGGGTACTACTTGTACAAGTAATTTTTATTTACTTGAAGAAGTCAATTTTGATATACTTATATAAGTAAATTTGTAGGATACTTATACAAGTGTATTTTATTTACTTGTATAGGTTAAAAAAAAATGGGCTTAGTTATGTCCCTTAGACATTCAGATTTTTTACTTATACAAGTAAAAAAGTCATCCTATCTTCTTTTCTTGAATTCTCAACACTTCTTTGCTCTAATAGAATTTTTGATTGTCTTTCCTTTGCAGATGTCTTTACTAATTATTTCAGCGTAATTTCATGGACAATGAAAATCTCATTTGTCTGTTATCCTCAGAACACTGCTCATTTACAAGCCCCCAAGGGGCAAAATTGAAGGCCTTGCGCAAATACTTTAGATCTTTACGCAATCAGTTTCTTTGTTGAATTAATGAGATGAAACATTGAACTATAATAAAAAATTATGAGCTAACCTGAGAAAAATTGTTAAAGGCATGTTTTACATCTCAAAACTTGAGAATTTTTGTGGGATTGTAAAAAAAATTTACTTATACAAGTAAATTTTTGAGAAAATTAAGGGGAGATTATTCAAACATTATAATTAATATATATATAAGTTTATTTTATTTACTTCTTCAAGTAAATAAAGATTACTTGTACAAGTAGTACCCCTGACTGACTATCCACCAATGTAAAAATAAGAAGATCTGCTATAGTAAAAATAATATGTGGTATGATTGCCAATGAGACCACTATCTTCCAATTTAAAAATAAGGAGATGTGGTATGATTGCCAATGAGAACTATTTGCCAGAGTAAAAATAAGGAGATGTGGTATGATTGCCAATGAGAACTATTCGCCAGAGTAAAAATAAGGAGATGTGGTATGAGTGCCAATGAGAACTATCCGCCAAAGTAAAAATAAGAAGATCTGCTATAGTAAAAATAAAGAGATGTGGTATGATTGCCAATGAGACAACTATCTTCCAAAGTAAAAATAAGGAGATGTGGTATGATTGCCAATGAGAACTATTTGCCAGAGTAAAAATAAGGAGATGTGGTATGATTGCCAATGAGAACTATTTGCCAGAGTAAAAATAAGGAGATGTGGTATGAGTGCCAATGAGACAACTATCCGCCAAGTAAAATTAAGGAGATGTGGTATAATTACAAAATGACAACTATCTTCCAAAATAAAAATAAGGAGATGTGGTATGATTGTCAATGAGAACTATCTGCCAAAGTAAAAATAAGGAGATGTTGTATGATTGCCAATTAGTAAGGTGCCCAATGTCCAAAAAGTCTTCTAGTTAACGAGTTTAAGTCAACGGATAACACACGGCTAATTGTTTTTGCAAATTATAGAAAAATCATTATATTTTACAATCATGATTGTCGTCATAAGTTCCCATGGTGACGATTTTCCAAATTTTGTGTTTTTACAGGGTACCTCCAGATACTGTATTGTACATGGAATCTTTAACATGAAATTTAAAATTATTACGCTCTTTGTTGGTGGTTAAAATAGTACTTTTAATATAGTTTATACATTAAATATACGATATAACATAAGCGGAAAGTATTTAAGTGATTTTAGTGTAATTATTTCAGCATTTTAGGAAGACTAAAATTTTCCTAAGATATTTAATAGCCTAATTGACCCGGTAGATCTTATGAACCTGTAAGTGATATTTACCTACTCACAAAATCCAAACAATTTGACAGTGGTGATAATGACACTTTCTTTACCTGACTGTATATGTTATTATCTGGATAATTTCATTTTTAAGTTTGATTTTATGTCTGCAATTTTTTCTTTTTATTGTAGCATATATCTTTTAGTCCCCTACCAACGAAGTCGAAGGGGACTTTAGGTTTGCCGTCTGTCTGTCCGTCCGTCTGTCCATCCGTCAGTCCGGCAACTCAGCTTTCCACACTTTTTTTCTTCGTTCTTGAAGATATTGATTTGATATTTGGTATATAGTTTTATCATGAAAAGTTATAGATCAAGTTCGAATTTTGTTCTGGTCTGATGATTTAGTCCAGAGTTATGGTCCATAAAAAAACTCCATAACTAATGTTAGAGTACTATGTTATTAAACCATATATCTATACAAAGGGAGATAACTCATTTTTTTAAAGACATTCTTTGGTAAATGGATTGAGGAATTTTGTGGCAGGTTTATATGTTATTTTGTATAAACTAATTTTCTGAATGCTACATGTATATATATATTATTTTAGCTCACCTGGCCCGAAGGGCCAAGTGAGCTTTTCTCATCACTTGGCGTCCGTCGTCCGTCGTTGTCGTCGTTAGCTTTTTACAAAAATCTTCTCCTCTGAAACCACTGGGCCAAATTTAACCAAACTTGGCCACAATCATTATTAGGGTATCTAGTTTAAAAAATGTGTCCGATGACCCCGCCAACCAACCAAGATGACCGCCATGGCTAAAAATAGAACATAGAGGTAAAATGTAGATTTTGGCTTATACCTCTGAAACCAAAGCATTTAGAGTGAATCTGACATAGGGTAAAACTGATTATCAGGTCAAGATCTATCTGCCCTGAAATATTCAGACAAATCTGACAACCTGTTGTTGGGTTGCTGCCCCTGAATTGGTAATTTAAGGAAATTTTGCAGTTTTTGGTTATTATCTTGAATATTATTATAGATAGAGATAAACTGTAAACAGCAATAATGTTCAGCAAAGTAAGATCTACAAATAAGTTGTCATGACCAAAATTGTCAGTTGACCCCTTTAGGAGTTATTGCCCTTAATCATGTTAATAGTCAATTTTTTACAATTTTTTGTAAATTTTTGTAATCTTTTACAAAAATCTTCTTCTCTGAAACAACTGAGACAAATTTAACCATACTTGGCCATAATCATTATTAGGGTATGTAGTTTAAAAAATTTGTCCGATGACCCCGCCTTCCAACCATCATGGCCGACTTGGTTAAAAATAGAACATAGGGATAAAATACAGTTTTTGGTTTATATCTCTGAAACTAAAGCATTTAGAGCAAATCTGACAGGTTGCAAAAATGTTCATCAGATTTAGATTTATCTGCCCTGAAATTTTCAGACGAATCCGACAACCTGTTGTTGGGTTGCTGCCCCTGAGTTTTTTGTTATTATCTTATACATCATTATAATATCTAATATCTAATACTATTAATTATGATTTTAACCTTATGTTACATGATTTCCAAAGCATCAGTAAATACAGGTGAGCGACACAGGCTCTTGAGAGCCTCTAGTTTGTGTAGGAAGCCAGAGTGCCTGGAGAGAACCACTGACCTTTGGTAGGAAAACAGACATTCTAATGCAATTATTTTGTATCGAAGGTTCTGATTGGATGACAATAAGCGTAAAATTCTATTCTCCCTGTCTGTAACTAACGAAGCTGACATTTTGAATTCCGGAATGTATTGATATATAATTTCTCCAGTAATAAGCAAACAACTCATATTTTGCACCTAGAAATCTTATTTTTATCTAATTTTATTACATTCTGAAGCGGACAAGTAGCCAGAAAGCGCCAGATGTTTACATTTGATGCTGGAAGCATACCTATGATGTCACCTAGTTTAGGCGCCAAAGAAGATAACATCATTTTGCGGATTTTTCGTTAAATGAAAATTTACACTAAAAGAATGACTAAAATTGAATGATTTGTTTAATTTGCATTAGAATGGAGATAACTGTATTGCATTTGAAGCTTTGCGGACGTCCATTGGTAGTTTTACTCTCGCAAATATCCATTTACCTGTCTGCGCTAAGCGTCGCCAGGTAAACTAAATTTGTGACAGTAAAACTACCGATGGACGTCCACAAAGCTTCAAATACAATACAGTTATCTCTAAAATCCAAGTCAATTGAGAATAGAGTTGAGCTCATCTGCCACATGTATATATATATATAACAAGTGGCATGATATATAGCATATGAATAAATGATATGTGGGGATAATTTCAACGAGACAGCAGCCTAATGACAAAGATAATCATCAACAGACAACATACACCTTTTTTATGTGTCGCCAACGGAGAAAGGAGATCTAGTAACTGCTTAACTCTGTTCAGCATTCTGTATGTCCATTGATCTGTACAACCATCCTTCTATCAGTCCCTCTGTCCGTCAGTCTGTCCTTCCATAAATCCTTGGGTAGAAGATTGTCATCAAAGTTTTTTGGTTTCCTAGGAAAGGAATGCTTTTATATAAATTTGGTCTGCAGCTTGATAATGTAGAGTCATAGCCTGTTATTTATAACATCAGCCACGCAGCCACTTCCTATTTGCTGATATTTTGCAATTTTACAACACTCATTGTTAGTGTTTCCTGCAGCTTTTGAAAAGGGCAGGGTAATTTTTTTCTCAGAGGGCATTCTTAGCACGTTTGGCTACACTTTGGCACCCTTTGCATAGAGGACTACACTTTTAGGGCACTCTTTACATAGATATAAAGGCACTGTTATGGATAGGAATTTAATCGAAATATACCATTGTTTCATACTTACTGGTAAGAAATAAAGATATGTCAATAAGGTTGTTAATTCAATTCCTTTTTGTAATACAATTATCACTTCTAGACTCAGCTAATAGAATCTTGAGCATGTTCATTGTGCAACTGCCTCATTTCAACCAATAACTCCAGTTATAAACTTTAATACTGGATCACTGAGACTGATTGTCTAAGGATGTGTTGTGAAATTGTACTTTGCATGACCAAGAGCTCATGCAATGCATTGTTTTTTAGATGCACAAAAGAAGTGCCAAATATACCTTTTGGATTTCACGTTTATAACAATCAAAGCTACCTTGGCTCATAACAATTAATTTTACAAATAGTATAAGGATATTCAATGATTTGTATAGCAAGACTTGCTATACATAGTCTTGTGCTATTGATCTTTTTTTCCATCTAAATCTGTGTTTTTTGTTGTTATTTTTATTGAAACATTGTTGATTTTTGTCTCGCCTTGACGGAGTCAAAAAGCGAGACAAAGGTATGCTGTTTTTGTCTTGCCTTGATGGAGTCCAAAAGTGAGACATAGGTATGCTGTTTTTGTCTCGCCTTGACTGAGTAAAAAAGCTAGACATAGGTATGCTGTTTCCAGCGTCGGCGGCGATGGCGTCAACAATGTATTAGTTTGTGATTAGGTCTAGTTCATGGTGATCCACAAGTGGTAGGTCAATGATATTTGGTATGCAGTTGTATTAGCATTGGCACATCTCATTACCATGGAGATTATTTGGCCCCGCCCCCTCAGTCAAGGTCTATTGACTTTGAAACTTTTCATAGTTTACATGTATTAGTTTGTGATTAGGTCAATTTATGGGGAACCACTAGTGGTAGGTCAATGATATTTGGTATGCAGTTGTATTAGCATTGGCACATCTCATTACCATGGAGATCATTTGGCCCTGCCCCCTCAGTCAAGGTCTATTGACTTTGAAACTTTTCATAGTTTACATGTATTAGTTTGTGATTAGGTCAATTTATGGGGAACCACTAGTGGTAGGTCAATGATATTTGGTATGCAGTTGTATAAGCATTGGCATATCTCATTTCCATGGAGATTATTTGGCTCCGCCCCCTTAGTCATGGTCTATAGACTTTGAAAATTTTACTAAGTTAACATGTATTAGTTTGTGATTAGGTCAGTTCAAGGGGAACCATTAGTGGTAGGCCAATGTTAATTTGTGTTCAGTTGTATAAGCATTAGCACATCTCATTTCCATGGAGAATATTTGGCCCCGCCCCCTCAGTCATGGTCTATTGACTTTGAAACTTTTGCTTAGTTTACATGTATTAGTTTGTGATTAGATCAGTTTAAGATGAACTGCTAATGTTAAGTCAATGATATTTGGTATGCAAATGTATTGGCATTTGCAAATATCGTTTCCATGGAGATTATATAGCCCCACCCCTGATCATGATTCATTGACTTTGAAACTTTTACATAGTTTACAAGTTAATGTTTGTGTTTAGGTTTGTTTAAAGGAAACAACTTATAATAGGTCAGTGGTATTTGGTATGCAGTTGTATTAGCATTGGCACATCTCATTCCATGGAGATTGTTTAGCCATGTACCTTCAGTCATGGTTCATCGACTTTGAATATTTGAATAACTTACATGATAATTAAAGTATTGCTATTTTAATTTCAACATTTGCATTATCAAAATTACAAAAGGCGAGACATATCTCTGTGATAACAGTTTATTTGTTCTATTCAAAACTATATCAGCTATATTCTTAACTTTAATTTTATTTAGATAACAACATACAGCCGTCGTAAATTCACACCCAAATCGACTTCTCAATCTACTAAATAATATAAATAGAAAATATAAACAAACATCGGATTGTTTACGTAATCAATGTTCATCCCATGCATCGTAAAATTATAACTCAAATGATCCCTTTTTTTTTAATTGTCTACATTTTAAATTTGTACAGGTACAAATCGATGTTGTCCCTATAAGATCAATCATGAACCATATTTGTACTCTGTCGCTTCAAAACTGTTCAAACATAATGACCGTCTCCTCGGAGACGGTCTTAATAGTTGAACAATGCACAGTCTGCGGGCTGAATGCTTCTTACTCTCTGATTGGAAGATAATTACTGATCCTATAATAGTGAAGTTCGTTGATTGGTTGGGACAATCATAACCTATAGTAAATGACTGTTAATCCCGTAGAGTGTCGGATTTGAACACTTTATTTTAGCAATTAGATTTTGCCTGGTTACCAATCATGAATATCGGTACACAGGTAACACTTATCTATAAATAGCCAAAACTCCTAAAACTTTGTAAACACACACGTGATTATTTCACATTCAATCCAGTCGCTCACTGCCAAGTTACGTACATTTTATACATGAAAAAATAGAAAAACACTGCGCTTGCTTTTTTCTTAGGTTATAGATATTAATTTTTAGTAAAATAATCAAAAGGCAGAAAAAACATTGAAAGCGGATATATCCAAATCAAGTCTGGCGTCGTCCGGCGTCGTCCGAAGACACATTGGTTTTCGCAATCTAACTTTAGTTTAAGTGAATGGATCTCTATGAGATTTTACCATAAGGTTCAATACCACAAAAGGAAGGTTGGGATTGATTTTGGGGGTTTTGGTACCAACAGTTAAGGAATTAGGGGCCAAAAAGGGGCCAAAAATAAGCATTTTTGTAACTTCCAGACATAACTTGTGTGTTAGTGTATGGATCTCTCTGACATTGTACCACAACGTTCCATATCACACAGGGAATGCTGGGATTGATTTTGGGGGATATTGCCTCAAAATATTAGGAATTAGGGGCCAAAAAACAAGCATTTTTCTAGTTTCATGACAATAAGTTGTGTGTAAATGTATGGATCTTTCTGAAATTGTACTACAAGGTTCCATATCACAAAGGGAAAGCTGGAATTGAGTTTGGGGGTAATTGCCCAATACATTTAGGAAAAAGGGGCCAAAAATAAGCATTTTTCTAGTTTCCAGACAATTACTTGTGTGTTAGTATATTGATCTCTCTGACATTGTACCACAAGGTTCCATATCACATAGGGAATGGTGGGATTGATTTTGGGGGTAATTGCCTCAAAATTTTAGGAATTAGGGGCCTGAAAGGGGCAAAAAACAAGCATTTTTCTAGTTTCAGGACAATAACTTGTGTGTAAGTGTATGGATCTTTCTGAAATTGTACTACAAGGTTCCATATCACAAAGGGAAAGCTAGGTTTGAGTTTGGGGGTAATTGCCCTAAAAGTTTAGGAATTTGGGGCCAAATAGGGGCCAAAAAACACATTTTTCTAGTTTCCAGACAATAACTTGTGTTCAAGCGTATGGATCTCTCTGAAATTGTACTGCAAGGTACCATACCACAAAGGAAAGGCTGGGATTGAGTTTGGGGGTGATGAATCATAAGGGGGTTCAAAAAATTTTGGGGGGGGATTTTATTTTTCCTTTTTTTTCTTTTTTTTTTTTCTTTTTTCTTTTAAAATTTTCCATTTTAAGTTGGTTATTTCTGATTTATATTTAAAAGCAAATAATAATGATATGGTAGGAGATACACACCAAACAGGATGTGTAAATTATTATATAATAAGTTTTGTGCAATAGCATGAAATTTTCAACTGCACAGTATTGCACAATAGCAAGAAATCTTCAATTGCACAGTATTGCGCAATAGCAAGAAATCTTCAATTGCACAGTATTGCGCAATAGCAAGAAATATCCAATAGCACAATATTGCGCAATAGCAAGAAATTGTCAACTGTACAGTATTGCGCAATAGCAAGAAATATTCAATTGCACAGTATTGTGCAAAAAAAGATACTTCGTATAAATTGCTTATTTCTTGACCAATTTCAATGGGGTTTTTTGGCCCCGTTTTTAAATTGGTCCACATTGAGGTCCAAAGGGTCCAAAATTAAACTTTGTTTGATTTCATCAAAAATTGAATTATTGGGGTTCTTTGATATGCTGAATCTAACCGTGTATTTAGATTCTTAATTTTTGGTTCCGTTTTCAAATTGGTCTACATTAAGGTCCAAAGGGTCCAAAATTAAACTTAGTTTGATTTTAACAAAAATTGAATTCTTAGGGTTCTTTGATATGCTGAATCTAAACATGTATTTAGATTTTTGATTTTGGGCCCAGTTTTCAAGTTGGTCCAAATCGGGGTCCAAAATTAAACTTTGTTTGATATCAACAAAAATTGAATATATGGGGTTCTTTGATATGCTGAATCTAACCATGTATTTAGATTTTTGATTTTTGGGCCCCGTTATCAACTTTGTTCACATTGAGGTCAAAAGGGTCCAAAATTAATCTTTGTTTGATTTCATCAAAAATTGAATTCTTGGGGTTCTTTGATATGCTGAATCTAACCATGTATTTAGATTTTGGATATTGGACCATATATAATAGGTGAATGTCCAATTTAAAATTTTTAAGTTCTTAGACCACCACATTCATTCTGTGTCAGAAACCTATGCTGTGTCAAATATTTAATCACAATCCAAATTCAGAGCTGTATCAAGCTTGAATGTTGTGTCCATACTTGCCCCAACTGTTCAGGGTTCGACCTCTGCGGTTGTATCAAGCTGCGCCCTGCGGAGCATTTTATTTTCAATTAAAATTAGTTTACAATGGAATCTTTATCTCATCTCAGGGGGCGGCTGCACTTCGACCTTTTTATGGTAGGGGTGACCAGCTGAGACATACAATACCCCACCCTTTTCATATATCTTGAATAACAAAAGAACATAACCTAGCTATCATATTTTTATACGCCTGTTTACGGGACATATTATGGTATACTGTCGTGCGTCCGTCGTCAACATGTCGGACATTAACTCAAAAACGCTTCAACCAATTTGCATAAAACTGTGGTGAAATGTTCATATCTATTGATGTGAGCTCCCTTTCGTTTTTTATAAAATTTAGATTTCACGTTTCTGAGTTTAGGGTTTTATTCATTAAAAAAGGGGGGATTTTCCAGTTTTCGGACAATAAATCTAAAATGCTTTCACCAAGTTGCAAGAAACTATGGTCAATTGTTTATATCTATTGACATGAGCTCCTTTTTATTTTTAAAAAATTTTAGGTTTTATGTTTCCGAGTTATGTAGTTTTATTCATTAAAAACATAGGGTGATTTTCCAGTTTTCGGACACTAACTCAAAAATTCTTTCAGCAGTTCTCATGAAACTTTGGAGAATTGTTTATATCTATTGATGTAAGCTCCCTTTCAATTTTTATAAATTTTAGATTTTACACTTTCTAGTTATGGGATTTTATTCATAAAAAAGGGGTGATTTTCTAGTTTTTGGACAATACCTTTAAAGTGCTTTGAGCAGTTTTCATTAAACTTTGGTGACTGGTTTATATCAATTAAGATAACCTCCCTTTATTTTACAATAATTATACCTACATATAGCTATCATTGTTACGCTATTTCAACAGAGATGAATAGTTTTGGCAAATGTCTTAAGCATTTACGACAGTATTTTTAATTGCATCTGTAAAAAAATATCGACATCTGATTAGTTTCAGATTCACAATCATCCACCTTGTTATATATTTCACCTAAATTTCTCGACCAGCTGCTCATCCCTTCCACTCATTATAATAAGTGCCTCCCCCTTTCCACATACCCCAAGATATTTAGGGGATCTGGGTGTGGGCTGGGTTGGACGTTGTCTAACTCTCCCTAGCTCTTCCTATCAAGATAACAGACATTGAAGAACAGAAAACTAAAAAAAAACTCCAGATGATAAAAGCAATTATACATTTATGCTAGCATATTTTAAGCAATATTTGATATTTATGCATGATTTAAAAGGAGATGTGAAGTATACATAATGTAAAATACAACGGTAAAGGGGCATGGCACCAATTTTTTTTCCTAAAAAGGGCAGGGCGTCAAGAAAACATGGCAGGGTGCCATACCACGCCAAAACCTCCTGTAGGAAACACTAATTGTACAAGGAAAATTTTTGTAAAACTTCTTGGCTTTTAAGGAAGGGAATGCTTTTATATTTGGTCTGCAGCTGATAAAGTTGAGTCTTAGCATGTTACACAGGAGTAAGTTCACGACAGGTTAAAATTGGCCATAAGATTTTGATGTTTTTTTAATCAGGCCAAAATGCTACAAATTGTACATAGAAATAGATGTGATATTACTATAAATACAAAATAACTTCAGTTTGGCACATCACATTAAAAATGACGAAGTATTGACTCCTTAAGTATGAATTATTTGAGTTGAAACATCAACTTTGGTCATATTTTCAATAATTCTAAACAGTTTTCTGTATAATTTACTTTGGCTGCAACCCATGTTCCAGAACGTTTTTGTCGAGCCTGCGACTTTTGTCGCAGAAAGCTCGACATAGGGATAGTGATCCGGCGGCGGCGGCGGCGGCGGCTACGGCGGCGGCGGCGTTAGCTAACTTCTTAAAAGCTTTATATTTTAGAAGGTGGGAGGTCTGGATGCTTCATACTTTGTATATGGATGCCTCATGTTACGAAGTTTCCGTCAGTCACATGTCCAATGTCCTTGACCTCATTTTCATGGTTCAATGACTACTTGAAAAAAAAGTTAAGATTTTTTGTAATGTTAGATTCTCTCTTATTATAAGTAATAGGATAACTATATTTGGTATGTGCGTACCTTGCAAGGTCCTCATGCCCGTCACACAGTTTTCACTTGACCTCGACCTCATTTCATGGATCAATGAACAAGGTTAAGTTTTGGTGGTCAAGTCCATATCTCAGATACTATAAGCAATAGGTCTAGTATATTCGGTGTATGGAAGGACTGTAAGGTGTACATGTCCAACTGGCAGGTGTCATCTGACCTTGACCTCATTTTCATGGTTCAGTGTTTATAGTTAAGTTTTTGTGTTTTGGTCTGTTTTTCTTATACTGTATGCCATAGGTCTACTATATTTGGTGTATGGAATGATTGTAAGGTGTACATGTCTAGCGGGCAGGTGTCTTCTGACCTTGACCTCATTTTCATGGTTCAGTGGTCAAAGTTAAGTTTTTGAGTTTTGGTCTTTTTTTCTAATACTTTATGCAATAGGTCATCTATATTTGGTGTATGGAAATATTTTATGATATACCTGTCAGTCTTGCAGGTTTTATTTGACCTTGACCTCATTTTCACGGTTCATTGCTCAGTGTTAAGTTTTTGTGTTTTGGTCTGTTTTTCTAATACTATAAGCAATAGGGTCAACTATATTTGTTGTATGGAAGGATTGCAAGCTGTATTACATGTCTGCCTGGCATTGTTCATCTGACCTTGACCTCATTTTATTGGTTCATTGGTCAATGTTTAGTTTTCTTGGTTAAGTCTGTATCTTAGAAACTATAAACAATAGGTCAACTATATTTAGTGTATTGAATGATTGTAAGGTGTACATGTATTTCTTGTTTGGTTTATATGACCTTGACCTCATTTTCTTGGATCATGTTAAGTGTATGTGATAGTTGTAGTAAAGCTTTATATTTAGGACTATCAACATAATATCAATGGTTAGTAAAGAAGGCGAGACATTTCAGCGTGTGCACTCTTGTTGTGTCTAGGGATTCAATATAATCATTGGCAACTTTTGGTTACAAAACATTTTGGATCCTAGGTTGCAGCCAAGGGTTGCCTCAAGCTTATAGGTCCGAAAAAATGCATAAAATCATCTTATTTTGACAATACATGTATATCTAAAATGTGCTGATTTTGAATCCAAGAATGTACTCTTATGAAGAGATTTATTTTAACAAAGAAGTAAGACTTTTGAAATAGATCCATTTAAGAAACCAAATTATGGCCATTTTGAAATTTTCTGATAAAGCTGAAATTCAAGGCCATATTTGGCCTAAAGTGAACCTTTTTATATTAGGTCTGCACCTTGATAATGTTGAGTGGTAGCCTGTTACAAATTTTAACATTTGCTGTTTGAAATTTTACAACACTCATTGTTCAAGGAAAATTTTTGTAAAACTTTTCTTGGCTTCTAAGGAAGGGAATGCTTTTATATTTGGTCTGCATCTTGATAATCTTGAGTTGTGGCATGTTAGCAATTTTTGCATCTGCTGTGTAGCCACTTCCTTTTTGCCAATAGATTGAAATTTTACAACGCTCATTTTACAAGGAAACTTTTCATCAAAGTTTTCTTTATAAAAATAAGAAGATGTGGTATGATTGCCAATGAGATAACTCTCCACCAGAGACCAAATGATGTAGAAGTTAACAACTATAGGTAACCGTACTACCTTCAACAATGAGCGAAACCCATATCGCATATATATATAGTATTCTACGTATAAAAGGCCCAGAAATTACCAATGCAAAACAATCAGACAAAACAAAAAAATTAATCACATGATTTATGTAAAAAAAACAATAAACCAAAACCAAATATGATATACAGTAACAAACGATACAACTGAATAACAGGCTCCTGACTTGAAATAGGCACAAACAGAATAGGCTAGTGTCATTTTTGAAGAGGGCTTTGATCGTGTTGATTTAAGGACTTTAATGCACCAACCTAAAATATGGCTTTATAATAAAACTTTGAAATATTATGACTTAACTTTTCAGGGGTTTAAATTATTGGAAGTCCAAGGTACATAACCTTTCATTTCTGAGAGGAAACCTTTGGTTTTTGAAATACAAAAGTCCAAAACCTCCCATATTTTTACATTGATGTTTTTTTTAGGACCTATGACTTTCTGAAGGGCCTTTCACTTAAAAATTCAAATGGTCCAGGACCTTATATTCTTTAAAGCAAATTAAAGCAAATTTAAGAACTTACTAATAGAAGTAAATTTGAACCTTCAATCCTGTTAGAAAGCAGGGGAATATATCTTTGATCATTATATCATTTTGTTATAATAATTATACCCCATGGAACAAAGTTCAGTAGGGTATAATGTTTTTGACTCATCCGTCAGTCTGTTAGTCAGTCAGTCAGTCAGTCCGTCTCTCAGTCCTGTTCTTGTCATAGCAACTCCTCTCAAACCACACAACAGAATTTCATGAAACTTTGTAGATAATTAGGACATAATATGTAGATGTGCATATACTCAAGAAATTTTTATCAGTTGACTTTTGTAGGAGTTATTTGTCTTTGAACTTAAAAATTGAGCAAGATTTTGTTTGCCCAGTGACAATGTGGGGGTGTTGGGTATGTAAGTGTGCTCACAAAGGTTCTTTAATTAAGAGATGTTGTATGAATGATGGTGAAACAGTTATCCCTAGTCAGAAGGACAAAGATATAAACAACTACAGATAATAGATGAGGTATGATTGCCAATGAGACAACTCTCCCTCCAAGCCACAATTTATAACGTTAAACCATTATAGGTCGTAGATCGGCCTTCAACAAGGAGCCTTGGCTCACACCGAACAGCAAGCTATAAAGGGCCCCAAAAAATTACTAGTGTAAAACCATTCAAACGGGAAAACCAACGGTCTAGTCTATATAAAAAACGAGAAACATTTATGAACCACATCAACAAACGACAACTACTGAACATCAGATTGACAGGTCTCTCAATAGCCTTTGAAATTGCACAAAACCAATACCATATTATAATATAAAAATTCGTAAGGGTTCCGCGGAACCCAGTGTCTCGCCTACTTTTTCTGTTAATCGCAGGCTCAACAAAAATGAGGAAGTAAATCAATAAAAATATTCCTCTTGATACTATCTTTTGATTGTAAGAACTTTCTGTCCAAGTTTGGTAAAAATCCAGGATAGTTTATGAATCTAATAAATGTTTAAAAACTTTATCTGCAGACTGAATGTAATGTTAACTTGAAGAAAACAAAATTTCCTTCTAGATACTAGCATTTGATCATAAACAAGCTTCTGTTAAAGTTTGGTGCAAATCCAAAATAGTATAAGAAAGTTATTAAAATTTAAAAAACTTTAACCACAGAGTGAATGTGTTGTTTCCTGACAGGAAATCTAAGTCCATTTAAAAGTAAAATACGGAAAAAATGGATTTATTATTTTACAAAATTTCCTTCTAGATACTAGCTTTTGATCATAAACAAGCTTCTGTCCAAGTTTGGTACAAATCCAAAATAGTATAAGAAAGTTATTAAAATTTTAAAAACTTTAACCACAGAGTGAATGTGTTGTTTCCTGGCAGAAAATCTAAGTCCATTTAAAAGTAAAATACGGAAAAAATGGATTTATTATTTTACAAAATTTCCTTCTGGATACTATCTTATGATCATAAACAAGCTTCTGTCCAAGTTTGGTAGAAACCCAGGATAGTTTAAGAAAGTTATTAAAATTTTAAAAACTTTAACCACAGAGTGAATGTAATATTTCCCGGCAGAAAAACTAAGTCCATTTATAAGTAAAATACGGAAAAAATGGAATTTTATTTTTACAAAATTTACTTCTGGATACTATCTTATGATCATAAACAAGCTTCTGTCCAAGTTTGGTAGAAATCCAAGGTAGTTTAAGAAAGTTATTAAAATTTCAAAAACTTTAACCACAGAGTGAATATTTGTGGACGCCGCCGCCGACGACGCCGACGGAATGTAGGATCGCTATGTCTCGCTTTTTCGACTAAAGTCGAAGGCTCGACAAAAATCTATAAACAGCACTGATATGATAAAATGTGTAACAAATAAAAAGAGAAAATCAACAGCCTATTACAACAATGAAAACAGGGGAGGGAATACAGCTACCAACAACAACCACTACACTACAGGTTCCTCGATATGGACAGGCACACAAAGAGAGTGTAAAAAGAACAATTGTTTAATGTGATTGCCATGATTGCCTTGCTCATTTGTGGACAGTTTATTTTAGAGAGGCTGGAAATTAATGAATTCAATATTGTCTTAATGCTGGTAAATAAAACTTTTGAAATTTTTAGGTCGGCAAAAGTGCAATTGATGTTTTTGTGTTTGAAGGAAAAAATCACACCCTGTTTGTAGAATACCTCATTTAGGTATGTTATTAGATATACAAGGTTTTGAGTTTAGTTTTTAGCCCAGCTGGCCTAAAAGGCCATGTGAGCTTTTGCCATCCCTTTGCGTCTGTCGTCTGTCCGTCTTCCCATGTTAACTTTTTCAGAGATCTTCTCTGAAAACAGGGGACCAATTTTATCCAACTTGGGCTGTCTAGTATAAAGTTTGTGTTTTTTTGTCTATCAAGAAACATGACTGCCATGACAAAGAAAATAAAACATAGGGCAAAAAAAGAAGTTTATGGCTTATATCTGAAAAAAAAGCAGTTAAAGCAAAACTGACCTAAATAGAAATGATAAGCATGTAAAGATTTATCTGCCACAAAAATTTCAAACCAATGGGACAACCTATTTGGAGTTATTGCCCCTGAAATAATAATTGTATTAAAGTTTCTGTTTTTCGATTTTATCTAGAAAACTATTAAAGATAAAGAGAAATTTCAACAGCAAAAATGTTCAGCAAGTTTAAAAAAATCTACAAATAAGTCAAACTGAACAAAATTGTAAATTAATCCCTTATTGGAGTTATTGCCCTTGAAAGATGCAGAAACTATGATAGATAGAGAGAAACCTTTAGTGGCACAAATGTTCCATAAAGTAAGATCTACCAAAATTATAGGAGCTAGGTTAAAAGTGTAAACTGTAAAAATTATCAGCACGACAAGATGTATCCACCCTGAAAATTTGGTAAAAACTAACCACTTGTTTTTGCCTCTAAACTATCTATTTTAGAATTTTTCACAGTTGGTGGCTGCTATCATAAAAACTATAGGAGTTAGGTTAAAAGTGTAAATTGCAAAAAGGTGCAACACAACAAAATATATCTAACCTAAAAATTGGAGAAAAATCTGTAACCCTGTTTTTGAGTTATTGCCCCTGAAAAATCATTTTTATACGACCGCAAAAAATTTGCGTTCGTATATTGCTATCACGTTGTCGTCGTCCGAAGACATTTGGTTAAGTGTACGGATCTCTATGAAATTTAACCAAAAGGTTCAATACCACAAAAGGAAGGTTGGGATTGTTTTTGGGGGTTATGGTCCCAACCAGTTTAGGAATTAGGGGCCAAAAAGGGGCCCAACACAAGCATTTTTCTAGTTTCAGGACAATAACTTGTGTATAAGTATTTTGATTGCTCTGAAATTGTACCACAAGGTTCAATACCACAAGTAGAAGGTTGGTATTCATTTTGGGGGTAATAGCTCACACCTTTCAGGAATTAGGGGCCAAAACAAGCATTTTTCTAAGTTTTCAGACAATAACTTGTGTTTAAATGTATGGATGTCTCTTAAATTGTACCACATTTTACAAAAAGAAAATTTCTTCAAATATTATTTTTTTTGGAGGGGGGTAAACAAAAAATATTTTTTTGGGGGGTCAATTTTTTTTCCTCAAGATTTTAGAAATTATCAATTTTCCAATTATTTTTTTGGAGGATGGGTAAACAAAATCTTTTTTGGGGGTGGGGTCAATTTTTTTCCCTCAAGATTTAAGAAAGTTTCAATTTTCCAAAAAAAAATTGGGGGTCACAATTTATTTTGCTAATTCTTTGTATATAGTCTGAAAACAGATTTACTAAGTATTGCGCAACAGCACAGTGTATTGCACAACAGCAAGAAATCTTCAATTGAATATAAATTCAAATCATATAACCAATTTCAAGTTCTTTGACTACATTTATTCTGTGTCAGAAACCTATAATGTGTCAAATATTTAATTACAATCCAAATTCAGACCTGTATCAAGCTTGAATATTGTGTCCATTTTTGCCCCAACTGTTCAGGGTTGGACCTCAGCGGTCGTATCCAGCTGCGCTCGTGAAGCACATTTATTAAAAGTGTTATCCTGTTATTGATAAACATGTAGGCGCTAGATTAAAAGTGTAAATTACAAAAATGGTCAGCTTGACAAGATTTTATAACTCTGGAAATGTTGAAAAAAATATGTAAACCTGTGTTTTTGAGTTATTGCCCCTGAAAAATACATTTTTATACGCCCGTCAATATTTTGACGGGACGTATTATGGTATACAAATGTCGTCTGTCCGGTGTAAACATGTCGCACCGTAACTTGAGAACGACTTATCCAAATTTCATGAAACTTAACATAGTTGTTTCTTATGATCGATGGTCAAACGATCTGTATACTTTTTGGTGAAAATAAGATTAAACCTTTTTGAGTTACGGGACTTAGTAACTAAAACAGGTGTGTGTTTTTTTTCACATGTCGCGCCGTATCTCAAAAACAATTTAAGATTATTGCTGAAAACTTTACACGCTTCTTAGTTATATTAATCTTAAGATCTGTATACTTTATGGTGATGATTCAAAATTTTATTTTAGAGATATTGAGTATTTTGTTAAAAAAGGGGGAGGGGTTTTTCACTTGTCGCGCCGTATCTCAAAAACAGTTTATTATTATTTCGTAAAAAAAGGGGGTTTTCGCATGTCAGAAACTATTTATGATTATTGCATAAAAATTCACACACAAGACGACGGGCATATCATGCGCTCATGGCACAGCTGTTTATTCCAATTTTTTTCATTTTTGCCTGTTATTTGGAAAATTATAGGAGCTAGCTATAGGTTAAAAGTGTAAACTATAATTACGATCAGCATGACAAGATCTTTTTACCTCAGTTTTTTTTAACTACAAGTTTTGAAGTTATTACCCCTGAAATATTGATTTTTACAGGTTTTTGTTCATGCCTGCGACTTCTCTCGCAGAAAGCTCGACAGGGATAGTGATCCAGCGGCGATGGCGGCGCTAACTAACTACTAAATAGCTAAATATTTCAGAAGCTAGAATACTTGGATGTTTCATACTCTGTATATAGATGTTTTATGTTATGAAGTTTCCGTCTGCCATATGATATGATATGTCCATTTTCCTTGACCTCATTTTCATGGTTCAGTGACTACTTGAAAAAAAATTCTAAGTTTTTTTGTATTGTTAATTTCTCTCTTATTATGAGTAAAGGATAACTATATTTGGTATGTGCGTGCCTTGCAAGGTCATCATGCCTGTCAGATAGTTTTCACTTGACCTTGACCTCATTTCACAGATCAGTGAACAAGTTTTCGTGGTCAAGTCCATATCTCAGAAATAAGCATATAAGCAATAGGTCTACTATATTTGGTGTATGGAATGATTGTAAGTTGTACATGTCCAACTGCCAGGTGTCATCTGACTTTGACCTCATTTTCATGGTTCAGTGGATATAGTTAAGTTGTTTTGTTTTGGTCTGTTTTTCTAGTACTGTATGCAATAGGTCAACTATATATGATGTATGGAAATATTTTATTATGTACAAGTTAGTCTGGCAGGTTTTATTTGACCTTGACCTCATATTTATGGCTAATTTCTCAATGTTAAGTTTTTTGTTTTGGTTGTTTTTCTTAAACTATAAGCAATGGGTCAACTATATTTGGTGTATGGAATGATTTTAAAGTGTATATATACTATATAGATATAAGAAGATGTGATATGAGTGCAAATGAGACAACTCTCCATCCCAGGCACAATGTGTAAAAAGTAAACCAATTTAGGTCAAAGTACGGCCTTCAACATGGAGCCTTGGCTCACACTGAACAGCAAGCTATAAAGACCCAAAAATGACGTGTAAAACAATTCAAACAGGAAAACATTTCTTGCAGGTATCATCTCAACTTGACATCTTTTTCATGGTTCATTGGTCATTATGATGTTTTCCTGGTTTAGTTTTTTCCTTAAATACTATATGCAATAGGTCAACTATATTTGATCCATGGAATGATTGTAAGGTGTATATGTCTGTCTGACAGGGTTCATCTGTCCTTTACCTAATTTTCATGGTTCAGTTGTCAATATAAAATTTTAATGATTTGGTCTGTCTTGTATACTACTAGCAAAAGATCAAGTATATTTGGTGTATGGAATGATTGTAAGATGTACATGTATTTCTGGCTTGGTTTATCTAACCTTGACCTCATTTTCTTTGATCATATTAAGTTCATGTGATACTTGTAGTAAAACTTTATATTAAGGAATATCGACATAAATGGTCAGTAAAGAAGCCGAGACATTTCAGCATGTGTACTCATGTTTGCAGTTTTGGCTGTTATCTAAAAACCTATAGGACCTAGGTTAAATATGAAAATTGCAAAAAATATCAGCAACACAAAGAGTAACTAGTATGTGCAGATAAAAATCGTAGTGAGCAAACTAGCAATATTTTCACAAGGTGAGCGACACAAATTTCAAATAGTGCAGAAAAGTTGAGATAGTCTTTTAGATGCTAGTATTACATGTTTTTGGATTAGATTAATATCTGAAAATATTAGGTCAGTAATTTTCAAGTCCATAATGATCATGTATTTTCAATTGGCATGAACAATTATAACTCAATGATAACTACAACAGTATATATTTGAAATATTTTTTTTTCTATATTTAGGATATAATGGAATATTGGAATAAGGTAAGATTTACTTTGAAGTCCAATTGTCATGTGACCTTTTATTTCCATTTTCTTACCAAAAATACATGTATGTGATGATTTGAGATACAAACTAGTAGAATTCTACGTGACCTACAAAAAAAGATATTACAAGGTCAAAGATAAAACAAACACAACAAAGATTGGGACAAAGAAAAATGTACTACAAACATTTGACTAAGGTGTTGCTAATAACAACTCATAGCAAAGATAGACATAAACTGCATGAAATTTCTTGCCTGTTTTATTGTTATGCCCCCGCCATAGCGGAGGGGGCATTAAGTTTTACCCTTGTCCGTCTGTACTTCCGTACGTCCGTCCGTACGTCCCAAAATTGGTTACTGTTCTCTAACTTTAGTTTGCCTCTACCAAATGTTATGAAACTTATCCACAATGTTTATTACCACAAAACAGAGATCAAGTTTGAATTTTGGTGGCGTCACTTTTACCATTCTAGAGTTATGCCCCTTTACAAATGAAAAAATTGCTGATTTTTTTGTTTCTGTTCTCTAACTTGAGTTTACCTCAACCAAATGTTATGAAACTTATCCACAATATTTATTACCACAATACACAGATCAGGTTTGAATTTTGGTGGTGTCACTTTCACCGTTCTAAAGTTATGCCCCTTTCCAATGGAAAAATTGCTGAAATATTAGTTTTTGTTCTCTAACTTTAGTTTGCCTCAACCAAATGTTATGCACAATGCTAATTACCATAATACACAGATCAAGTTTGAATTTTGTTGGCATCACATTTACCGTTCTAGAGTTATGCCCCTTTACAAATCTCAAAATTGCTGAAATATTTGTTTCTGTTCTCTAACTTTAGTTTGCCTCAACCAAATGTTATGAAACTTATGCACAATGCTAATTACCACAAAACACAGATAAAGGTTGAATTTTGGTGGCGTCAATTCTACTGTTCTAGAGTTATGCCCCTTTAAAAATGAAAAAATTGCTGAATTTTTCGTTTCTGTTCTCTAATTTAAGTTTACGTCAACTAAATGTTATGAAACTTATAAACAATTCTTATTACCACAAAACTCAGATCAAGTTCAAATTTGTGTAGTGTCACTTTTACAGTTCTTGAGTTATGGCCCTTTATAACGTTATATGCAAGCGGGGGCATCATCTGTTTCCCATGGACACATTCCCCATTTATTTTTTATAAATCATTAGTAACTTGCCAGAAATCCTCTGAGGTCATGGTGTCAGTAACTTGGAGCTGATTATCATGCATAATTTAGTGGCAGTTTAGTGTTTTAGGTTTTTTCATTTTCAGAAATGTATCGAATGTTTTTTAAATATAAGTGTATACACTCTCTTAAGGTTTATTCTATATCTAGTACCTTTAGAATGCTTGTTTACAATGTCAAATACATAACCCTATTGAGTTGTTAGAGAAAATATTGGACAATTTTTGATAAATAAAAAATACAGAAGTTCTCTCCTCTTGCAATTGTTAAGTTCATTAGTTGAAAAAAAACATATCTATTTTATGGTATAAAGTGTAAATTGACACAATGCACATTGTTATAACAAATTGTTATCCAAAAGTTTTTTTTATGCCCCATCAACTGAAAGTTGGGGGCATATTGTTTTACCCCTGTCTGTCCTTCCGTCCCATTATGGGTATATAGTTGTTCCAGATAACTCCTCCTACAGTTTGAATGCTAGGAAGTTTTAACTTTGCTGGCTGTTTGAACATATATTGAAGGTGTGCATGTCATCAGGGTTTAGATTTTGATTAATATTTGCTCTTTTGGGAGATAGTTGAACTTTATCATTTTTGGAGTATATATTTGCATATTTAAGAGGCGCATAGCGTTTCCAGATAACTCCTCCTACAGTGAACCATAGACCTATGTGCTCCCATGCTCAACTTTGTGTATGTTAAAATAACACTTTGCATCTGTGAGGGCATCATTTGTGTCTCCCAGACACCATAATATCTCAAGGAAAGGATAAGTTTGACCCGAACGTATCAAGTCATTTTCCGGTTTGCTGGTGAAACAAAGAAAACACTTGTTTCTATAATGCAAAATACACAAATACAATCGGATAAATCGATTTACAGATTGCCATCATTTTGATGATATTTAATTTATATTGTAAAATGTTAGCTGCTCGACACAATATGAAGCCTCTGAACTCATTCGCTGTGCTCCCATGAAAAAAGCTTCATATTGTGAATCACAGCTGATTCTTAACAATGTCAATATGCAGGCAACCTGATAATCGGTACATATCCTCTCTGCCTGAATGTTATTTGAAGTGAGGATACCCCCGATTTATATAGTTATTTGTCATGCAGGATAATAAATAATTATTGGTTTATTTAACAGTTGTTTCATTTATTTTTCATTACAATCTATTAAATGTAAAATCTATGTTTTACTTACAGAAACTTCTTGCAGATGCTGTGAATGGAGATATAGGTGCTTTAAAATTAAGCCTAGAGAATAAAGCAGACATTGATTATCAAAATGTAAGTAAAACAGTCTCATTAGGTACAGTAGTAACATCCAAATTAGTACTAGAGCAAATTAATTATGTACAGTAAAAAAAAACCACACAACTACAGACAACTTCAGAACATAGTAGATCTTACTTGAGCAATATAAATCACATAACTACATGTTACTTCAAAATACAGCAAATTGTAATAGAATGAAATACAATTGCATGTTACTTCAAAACCTGTCAGTTGAACATAAACAGTACAAAACACTTACTTTAAATAACTTTAACCTTGCTGGTTAACAATACAGCAGATTAATACAGTATAAATCACAACTCCAAGTCACTTCAAAACATGACAGTAAGAACATTGACAGAATAAAACACACAACTGTTAGTCACTTCAAAACATGACAGTAAGAACATAAACAGAATAAAATACACAACTGTTAGTCACTTCAAAACATCTCAGTAAGAACATAAACAGAATAAAATACACAACTGTTAGTCACTTCAAAACATGACAGTAAGAACATAAACAGAATAAAATACACAACTGTTAGTCACTTCAAAACATCTCAGTAAGAACATAAACAGAATAAAATACACAACTGTTAGTCACTTCAAAACATGACAGTAAGAACATAAACAGAATAAAACACACAACTGTTAGTCACTTCAAAACATCTCAGTAAGAACATAAACAGAATAAAATACACAACTGTTAGTCACTTCAAAACATGACAGTAAGAACATTGACAGAATAAAACACACAACTGTTAGTCACTTCATAACATAACAGTAAGAACATAAACAGAATAAAACACACAACTGTTAGTCACTTCAAAACATGACAGTAAGAACATACACAGAATAAAACACACAACTGTTAGTCACTTCAAAACATGACAGTAAGAACATAAACAGAATGAAACACACAACTGTTAGTCACTTCAAAACATGACAGTAAGAACATAAACAGAATAAATCACACAACTGTTAGTCACTTCAAAACATAACAGTAAGAACATCAACAGAATAAAACACACAACTGTTAGTCACTTCAAAACATGACAGTAAGAACATAAACAGAATAAAACACACAACTGTTAGTCACTTCAAAACATGACAGTAAGAACATAAACAGAATAAAACACACAACTGTTAGTCACTTCAAAACATGACAGTAAGAACATAAACAGAATAAAACACACAACTGTTAGTCACTTCAAAACATGACAGTAAGAACATAGACAGAATAAAACACACAACTGTTAGTCACTTCAAAACATAACAGTAAGAACATCAACAGAATAAAACACATAACTGTTAGTCACTTCAAAACATGACAGTAAGAACATCAACAGAATAAAACACACAACTGTTAGTCACTTCAAAACATGACAGTAAGAACATAAACAGAATAAAACACACAACTGTTAGTCACTTCAAAACATCTCAGTAAGAACATAGACAGAATAAAATACACAACTGTTAGTCACTTCAAAACATGACAGTAAGAACATAAACAGAATAAAACACACAACTGTTAGTCACTTCAAAACATGACAGTAAGAACATAAACAGAATAAAATACACAACTGTTAATCACTTCAAAACATGACAGTAAGAACATAAACAGAATAAAACACACAACTGTTAGTCACTTCAAAACATGACAGTAAGAACATAAACAGAATAAAATACACAACTGTTAATCACTTCAAAACATGACAGTAAGAACATAAACAGAATAAAACACACAACTGTTAGTCACTTCAAAACATGACAGTAAGAACATAAACAGAATAAAATACACAACTGTTAATCACTTCAAAACATGACAGTAAGAACATAAACAGAATAAAATACACAACTGTTAATCACTTCAAAACATAATAGTAAGAACATAAACAGAATAAAATACACAACTGTTAGTCACTTCAAAAATGACAGTAAGAACATCAACAGAATAAAATACACAACTGTAAGTCACTTCAAAACATGACAGTAAGAACATAAACAGAATAAAACGCACAACTGTTAGTCACTTCAAAACATAACAGTGAGCACATACACAGAATGAAACACATAACTGTTAGTCACTTCAAAACATGACAGTAAGAACATAAACAGAATAAAATACACAACTGTAAGTCACTTCATAACATGACAGTAAGAAC
Organism: Mytilus californianus; assembly: GCF_021869535.1. NCBI lineage: Eukaryota > Metazoa > Mollusca > Bivalvia > Mytilida > Mytilidae > Mytilus > Mytilus californianus. Next base: position 7,894,916 of record NW_026262670.1, read on the forward strand.
ATAAACAGAATAAAATACACAACTGTTAGTCACTTCAAAACATGACAGTAAGAACAGAAACAGAATAAAATACACAACTGTTAGTCACTTCATAACATGACAGAAAGAACAGAAACAGAATAAAACACACAACTGTTAGTCACTTCAAAACATGACAGTAAGAACAGAAACAGAATAAAACACACAACTGTTAGTCACTTCATAACATAACAGTAAGAACATAAACAGAATAAAATACACAACTGTTAGTCACTTCATAACATGACAGTAAGAACATAAACAGAATAAAATACACAACTGTTAGTCACTTCAAAACATGACAGTAAGAACATCAACAGAATAAAACACATAAATATAAGTCACTTAAACATGACAGTAAGAACAGAAACAGAATAAAACACATAACTATAAGTCACTTCAAAACATGACAGTAAGAACAGAAACAGAATAAAACACATAAAAAAAGTCACTCAAACATGACAGTAAGAAAATGCATAAAAGAATAAAACACACAACTGTTAGTCACTTAAACATGACAGTAAGAACATAAACAGAATAAAACACACAACTGTTAGTCACTTAAACATGACAGTAAGAACAGAAACAGAATAAAACACATAACTATAAGTCACTTAAACATGACAGTAAGAACATCAACAGAATAAAACACATAAATATAAGTCACTTCAACATGACAGTAAGAACAGAAACAGAATAAAACACATGACTATAAGTCACTTCAAAACATGACAGTAAGAACAGAAACAGAATAAAACACATAAAAAAAAGTCACTCAAACATGACAGTAAGAAAATGCATTAAAGAATAAAACACACAACTGTTAGTCACTTAAACATGACAGTAAGAACATAAACAGAATAAAACACATAACTACAAGTCACTTTAACATGACAGTAAGAACATCAACAGAATAAAACACATAACTATAAGTCACTACAAAACATGACAGTAAGAACATCAACAGAATAAAACACACAACTGTTAGTCACTTAAACATGACAGTTAGAACATAAACAGAATAAAACACATAACTACAAGTCACTTTAACATGACAGTAAGAACATCAACAGAATAAAACACATAACTATAAGTCACTACAAAACATGACAGTAAGAACATCAACAGAATAAAACACATAACTATAAGTCACTTAAACATGACAGTAAGAACAGAAACAGAATAAAACACATAAAAAAAAAGTCACTCAAACATGACAGTAAGAAAATGCATAAAAGAATAAAACACACAACTGTTAGTCACTTAAACATGACAGTAAGAACATAAACAGAATAAAACACATAACTATAAGTCACTTAAACATGACAGTAAGAACATAAACAGAATAAAACACACAACTGTTAGTCAATTAAACATGACAGTAAGAACATAAACAGAATAAAACACACAACTGTTAGTCACTTAAACATGACAGTAAGAACATAAACAGAATAAAACACATAACTATAAGTCACTTAAACATGACAGTAAGAACAGAAACAGAATAAAACACATAACTATAAGTCACTACAAAACATGACAGTAAGAACAGAAACAGAATAAAACACATAACTATAAGTCACTTAAACATGACAGTAAGAACAGAAACAGAATAAAACACACAACTGTTAGTCACTTCAAAGCATGACAGTAAGAAAATGCATAAAAGAATAAAACACACAACTGTTAGTCACTTCAAAGCATGACAGTAAGAACATCAACAGAATAAAACACATAACTATAAGTCACTTAAACATGACAGTAAGAACAGAAACAGAATAAAACACATAACTATAAGTCACTACAAAACATGACAGTAAGAACATCAACAGAATAAAACACATAAATATAAGTCACTTAAACATGACAGTAGGAACATAAACAGAATAAAACACATAAATATAAGTCACTTAAACATGACAGTAAGAACATAAACAGAATAAAACACACAACTGTTAGTCAATTAAACATGACAGTAAGAACAGAAACAGAATAAAACACATAACTATAAGTCACTCAAACATGACAGTAAGAACAGAAACAGAATAAAACACATAACTATAAGTCACTACAAAACATGACAGTAAGAACATCAACAGAATAAAACACATAACTATAAGTCACTACAAAACATGACAGTAAGAACATCAACAGAATAAAACACATAACTATAAGTCACTTAAACATGACAGTAAGAACAGAAACAGAATAAAACACATAACTATCAGTCACTTAAACATGACAGTAAGAACAGAAACAGAATAAAACACTTAACTATCAGTCACTACAAAACATGACAGTAAGAACATAAACAGAATAAAACACATAACTATAAGTCACTCAAACATGACAGTAAGAACATAAACAGAATAAAACACATAACTATAAGTCACTTAAACATGACAGTAAGAACAGAAACAGAATAAAACACATAACTATAAGTCACTTAAACATGACAGTAAGAACAGAAACAGAATAAAACACATAACTATAAGTCACTCAAACATGACAGTAAGAACAGAAACAGAATAAAACACATAACTATAAGTCACTTAAACATGACAGTAAGAACAGAAACAGAATAAAACACATAACTATAAGTCACTACAAAACATGACAGTAAGAACATAAACAGAATAAAACACATAGCTATAAGTCACTTAAACATAACAGTAAGAACAGAAACAGAATAAAACACATAACTATAAGTCACTACAAAACATGACAGTAAGAACATAAACAGAATAAAACACATAACTATAAGTCACTTAAACATAACAGTAAGAACAGAAACAGAATAAAACACATAACTATAAGTCACTTAAACATGACAGTAAGAACATAAACAGAATAAAACACATAACTATAAGTCACTTAAACATAACAGTAAGAACAGAAACAGAATAAAACACATAACTATAAGTCACTTAAACATGACAGTAAGAACATAAACAGAATAAAACACATAACTATAAGTCACTTAAACATGACAGTAAGAACAGAAACAGAATAAAACACATAACTATAAGTCACTTCAAAACATGACAGTAAGAACAGAAACAGAATAAAACACACAACTGTTAGTCACTTAAACATGACAGTAAGAACAGAAACAGAATAAAACACATAAATATAAGTCACTTAAACATGACAGTAGGAACATAAACAGAATAAAACACATAACTATAAGTCACTTTAACATGACAGTAAGAACAGAAACAGAATAAAACACATAAATATAAGTCACTTAAACATGACAGTAGGAACATAAACAGAATAAAACACATAAATATAAGTCACTTAAACATGACAGTAGGAACATAAACAGAATAAAACACATAACTATAAGTCACTTAAACATGACAGTCAGAACAGAAACAGAATAAAACACATAACTATAAGTCTCTTTAACATGACAGTAAGAACAGAAACAGAATAAAACACATAACTATAAGTCACTTAAACATGACAGTAAGAACATAAACAGAATAAAACACATAAATATAAGTCACTTAAACATGACAGTAAGAACAGAAACAGAATAAAACACATAACTATAAGTCACTACAAAACATGACAGTAAGAACAGAAACAGAATAAAACACATAACTATAAGTCACTACAAAACATGACAGTAGGAACATAAACAGAATAAAACACATAACTATAAGTCACTTAAACATGACAGTAGGAACAGAAACAGAATAAAACACATAACTATAAGTCACTTAAACATGACAGTAAGAACAGAAACAGAATAAAACACATAAATATAAGTCACTTAAACATGACAGTAGGAACATAAACAGAATAAAACACATAACTATAAGTCACTTTAACATGACAGTAAGAACAGAAACAGAATAAAACACATAAATATAAGTCACTTAAACATGACAGTAAGAACATAAACAGAATAAAACACATAACTATAAGTCACTTTAACATGACAGTAAGAACAGAAACAGAATAAAACACATAAATATAAGTCACTTAAACATGACAGTAAGAACAGAAACAGAATAAAACACATAAATATAAGTCACTTAAACATGACAGTAAGAACAGAAACAGAATAAAACACATAACTATAAGTCACTTTAACATGACAGTAGGAACAGAATCAGAATAAAACACATAACTATAAGTCACTTTAACATGACAGTAGGAACAGAATCAGAATAAAACACATAACTATAAGTCACTTTAACATGACAGTAAGAACAGAAACAAAATAAAACACATAAAAAAAAGTCACTCAAACATGACAGTAAAAAAATGCATAAAGAATAAAACACACAACTGTTAGTCACTTAAACATAACAGTAAGAACAGAAACAGAATAAAACACATAACTATAAGTCACTTCAAAACATGACAGTAAGAAAATGCATAAAAGAATAAAAAACACAACTATAAGACATTTCAAAATAACCAATTATTACAGTACAAAAATACAAGTCAAGTCACTTAAAAACATTGCAGGTTGTAGATATAAAGTATAAAACACACAACTACAAGGTTGTACATAAAAGTATAAAACACACAACTACAAGGTTGTACATATCACTCAATGTAAATCCGACCTGTGATCAAAATACAACAGTGAATGTGAAAGCTACCTGCAATCAAAGTACAACACTTAATGAAAAACCTACCTGTAATCAGAGCTCATTGGGGAATTTGAAACATACCTGTAATCAAAGCACATCACTAAAAGTGAATATGTGAGACATACCTGTAAACAAAGCGAAACATGCCTGCAATCAAACACATCACTAAATGTGAAACATACCTATTATCAAACAAAACACTGAATGTGAAACATACCTATTATCAAACATAACACTGAATGTGAAACATACCTATTATCAAACATAACACTGAATGTGAAACATACCTATTATCAAAGCACAACACTGAATGTGAAACATACCTATTATCAAACACAACAATGAATGTGAAACATGAATGTTATCAAACATAACACTGAATGTGAAACATACCTGTTATCAAACACAACACTGAATGTGAAACATACCTGTTATCAAACATAACACTGAATGTGAAACACTGTAATCAAACACAACACTGAATGTGAAACATACCTATTATCAAACACAACACTGAATGTGAAACATACCTATTATCAAACACAACACTGAATGTGAAACATACCTATAATCAAAGCACAACACTGAATGTGAAACATACCTATTATCAAACACAACACTGAATGTGAAACATACCTATAATCAAAGCACAACACTGAATGTGAAACATACCTATTATCAAACACAACACTGAATGTGAAACACTGTAATCAAACACAACACTGAATGTGAAACACTGTAATCAAACACAACACTGAATGTGAAACATACCTATTATCAAACACAACACTGAATGTGAAACATACATGTTATCAAACACAACACTGAATGTGAAAGATACCTATTATCAAACATAACACTGAATGTGAAACATACCTATTATCAAAGCACATCACTGAATATGAAACATACCTATTATCAAACACAACACTTAATGTGAAACATACCTATTATCAAACACAACACTGAATGTGAAACATGAATGTTATCAAACACAACACTGAATATGAAACATGAATGTTATCAAACACAACACTGAATGTGAAACATACCTGTTATCAAGGACAACACTGAATGTGAAACATACCTGTTATCAAACACATCACTGAATGTGAAACATACTTATTATCAAACACAACACTGAATGTGAAACATACCTATTATCAAATACAACACTGAATGTGAAACATGAATGTTATCAAACACAACACTGAATGTGAGACACTGTAATCAAACACAACACTGAATGTGAAACATGCCTATTATCAAACACAACACTGAATGTGAAACATACCTATTATCAAACATAAAACTGAATATGAAACATGCCTATTATCAAACACAACACTGAATGTGAAACATACCTATTATCAAACATAACACTGAATGTGAAACATACCTGTTATCAAACACAACACTGAATGTGAAACATGCATGTTATCAAACACAACACTGAATGTGAAACATACCTATTATCAAACATAACACTGAATGTGAAACATACCTATTCTCAAAGCACAACACTGAATGTGAAACATGCATGTTATCAAACACAACACTGAATGTGAAACATACTTATTATCAAACACAACACTGAATGTGAAACATACCTATTATCAAACATAACACTGAATGTGAAACATACCTATTATCAAAGCACATCACTGAATATGAAACATACCTATTATCAAACACAACACTGAATGTGAAACATACCTATTATCAAACATAACACTGAATGTGAAACATACCTATTATCAAAGCACATCACTGAATATGAAACATACCTATTATCAAACACAACACTGAATGTGAAACATACCTATTATCAAACATAACACTGAATGTGAAACATGCATGTTATCAAACACAACACTGAATGTGAAACATACCTATTATCAAACACAACACTGAATGTGAAACATACCTATTATCAAAGCACATCACTGAATATGAAACATACCTATTATCAAACACAACACTGAATGTGAAACATACCTATTATCAAACACAACACTGAATGTGAAACATGAATGTTATCAAACACAACACTGAATGTGAGACACTGTAATCAAATACAACACTGAATATGAAACATACCTGTTATCAAAGACAACACTGAATGTGAAACATACCTGTTATCAAACACATCACTGAATGTGAATCATACGTATTATCAAACACAACACTGAATGTGAAACATACCTATTATCAAACACAACACTGAATGTGAAACATACCTATTATCAAACATAACACTGAATGTGAAACATACCTATTATCAAACACAACAATGAATGTGAAACAAACCTATTATCAAACACAACACTGAATGTGAAGCATACCTATTATCAAACACAACACTGAAGGTAAAACATACCTGTTATCAAACACAACACTGAATGTGAAACATACCTATTATCAAACACAACACTGAATGTGAAACATACCTATTATCAAACACATCACTGAATGTGAAACATGCATGTTATCAAACACAACACTGAATGTGAAACATACCTATTATCAAACATAACACTGAATGAGAAACATGCCTTTTATCAAACACATCACTGAATGTGAAACATACCTATTATCGAAGCACAACACTGAATGTGAAACATATCTATTATCAAACACAACACTGACTGTGAAACATACCTATTATCAAACACAACTCTAAATGTGAATCATACCTATTATCAAACACAACAGTGAATGTGAAACATACCTATTATCAAACACAACACTGAATGTGAAACATACCTATTATCAATGTTATCATGATTATACTGAATCTACACTAAATCATGTTGTTAATCAGACAGTTTTAATGAACAAGTATTTGTAATAATTATATCAAGTGGGGTCTCATTTTACTCATATTATTGTTCTGAATCAGAAAATATTACTCCTTTTCATGTTTCTTTAAAAAAATTATTTTATTAAAATGAATGATTATACTGAATCTACACTAAATCCTGATGTTAATTAGACAGGTTTAATAAACAAATATGTGTAAGAATCATATAAAGTGGGGTCTCATTTTACTTGTTTTGTTCTTCTGAATCCATTGATATAATTATTTTACACATTTCTTGAAAAAAATTATTTTTTAAGATATCAGGTTTAATGGAAGTTTTGACATTTCACAACAAAAACATGTTTATTTGTTGTTTATATAGAATATAAATACAAGTGTGACTGGTCATTTTATTGAGTTTTGACCACTGATTCATGTGATATATATTTTGTTTATATTTATTACACAACATTGTCCAGTTTATCAGACAAGTTTTGATGTCAGTTGTATTATTCCAGGTTTATGGACGGACAGCATTAATGGTGGCTGCCTGGGAAGGACACCTGGAGGTCTGTCGACTTCTCATTGATACAGGATGTAAGATCGACACCACAGATACAGTATGTTATCTACTTAGTCTGATCACATTACTATTAATCAACACAAAATCATGTTGTTAATGAGACAGGTTTAATGAACAAATATTTGTAATAATTATATCAAGTGGGGTCTCATTTTACTCATATTATTGTTCTGAATCAGAAAATATTACTCCTTTTCATGTTTCTTTAAAAAAATTATTTTATTAAAATGAATGATTACACTGAATCTACACTAAATCCTGTTGTTAATTAGACAGTTTTAATGAACAAATATGTGTAAGAATCATATAAAGTTGGGTCTCATTTTGCTTGTTTTGTTCTACTGAATCCATTGATATAATTATTTTACACATTTCATGAAAAAAAAAATTTTTTTTAAGATATCAGGTTTAATGGAAGTTTTGACATTTCACAACAAAACATGTTTATTTATTGTTTATATAGAATATAAATACAAGTGTGACTGGTCATTTTATTCAGTTTTGACCACTGATTCATGTGATATATATTTTGTTTATATTTATTACACAACATTGTCCAGTTTATCAGACAAGTTTTGATGTCAGTTGTATTATTCCAGAGAGATGGAGAGACAGCATTAATGTGGGCTGCCAGGAGAGGACACCTGGAAGTCTGTAGACTTCTCATTGATACAGGATGTAAGATCGACACCACAGAAGTATGTTATCTACTTAGTCTGATCACATTACTATTAATCAACACAAAATCATGTTGTTAATGAGACAGGTTTAATGAACAAATATTTGTAATAACTATATCAAGTGGGGTCTCATTTTACTCATATTATTGTTCTGAATCAGAAAATATAACTTTTTTTTATGTTTCTTTAAAATTTTTTTTTTATTAAAATGAAAGATTATACTGAATCTACACTAAATCCTGATGTTAATAAGACAGTTTTAATGAACAAATATTTGTAAGAATCATATAAAGTGGGGTCTCATTTTACTTGTTTTGTTCTACTGAATCCATTGATATAATTATTTTACACATTTCTTGAAAAAAAAATTTTTTTTAAGATATCAGGTTTAATGGAAGTTTTGACATTTCACAACAAAACATGTTTATTTGTTGTTTATATACAATATAAATACAAGTGTGACTGGTCATTTTATTCAGTTTTGACCACTGATTCATGTGATATATATTTTGTTTATATTTATTACACAACATTGTCCAGTTTATCAGACAAGTTTTGATGTCGGTTGTATTATTCCAGGTTGATGGATGGACAGCATTAATGTTTGCTGCCAGTGGAGGACACCTGGAGGTCTGTCGACTTCTCATTGATACAGGATGTAAGATCGACACCACAACAGTATGTTATCTACTTAGTCTGATCACATTACTATTAATCTACAGAAAATCATGTTGTTAATTAGACAGGTTTAATGAACAAATATTTGTAATAATTATATCAAGTGGGGTCTCATTTTACTCATATTATTGTTCTGAATCAGAAAATATTACTCTTTTTCATGTTTCTTTAAAAAAATTATTTTATTAAAATGAATGATTATACTGAATCTACACTAAATCCTGATGTTAATTAGACAGGTTTAATGAATAAATATGTGTAAGAATCATATAAAGTGGGGTCTCATTTTACTTGTTTTGTTCTACTGAATCCATTGATATAATTATTTTACACATTTCTTGAAAAATTTTTTTTTTTAAGATATCAGGTTTAATGGAAGTTTTGACATTTCACAACAAAACACGTTTATTTATTGTTTATATACAATATAAATACAAGTGTGACTGGTCATTTTATTCAGTTTTGACCACTGATTCATGTGATATATATTTTGTTTATATTTATTACACAACATTGTCCAGTTTATCAGACCAGTTTTAATGTCAGTTGTAGGATATGTTGTATATTATTGATATTGATAACAAAGTATTGTCCATAATATTTACATGTTATTTGGTTATATTATAGGATGAAGGATACACAGCTTTACATCGGGCTGCTGAGTGGGGATATCTACAGATCACAAGATGTCTAGTAGAACAAGGAGGTGCCAGTCCCTTGGTTACAACACGTCGGGTAATATTTTATAGTATATACCCAGTGTTCAACTATTAAGTAATGAATCACTAAAATGATGTATGAGATATATTTGGTCAAATTGATTCTTTTTCAAGGCAATAGTCAAAAGTCATCTTATCCTTTAAATTTAACTTAAGATATGAAAAAGTTTTATGGAGGGTGTGGATACAGACATAGGAGGGTGTGGATAGGGTATACAGATATAGGAGGGTGTATATGGGGTATACACATACAGGAGGGTGAGGATGGGGTATACACATATAGGATGGTGTGGATGGGGTATACACATATAGGAGGGTGTGGATGGGGTATAGAGGTTTAGGAGGGTGTGAAGGGGTAATACAGATATAGGAGGGGTAGATGGGGTATACACATATAGAAGGGTGTGGATGGGGTATAGACATATAGGAGGGTGTGGATGGGGTATACACATATAGGAGAGTGTGAATGGAATATACAGGAATAGGAAGGTGTGGATGGGGTATACACATATAGGAGGGTGTGGATGGGGTATAGAGGTTGAGAAGGGTGTGGAGGGGTAATACAGATATAGGAGGGGATGGATAGGGTATACACCTATAGGAAGGTGTGGATCGGGTATACACATATAGGAGGGTGTGGACGGGGTATAGAGGTTGAGTAGGGTGTGGAGGGGTAATACAGATATAGGAGGGTATGGATAGGGTATACACCTATAGGAAGATGTGGATCGGGTATACACATATAGGAGGGTGTGGACGGGGTATAGAGGTTGAGAAGGGTGTGGAGGGGTAATACAGATATAGGAGGGTATGGATAGGGTATACACCTATAGGAAGATGTGGATCGGGTATACACATATAGGAGGGTGTGGACGGGGTATAGAGGTTAAGAAGGGTGTGGAGGGGTAATACAGATACAGGAGGGTGTGGATTGGATATACTGATATAGGAGGGTGTGGATGGGGAATACTGATATAGGAAAGAGTGGATGGGTAATACAGATATAGGAGTGTGTGGATGGGGTATACAGATAAAGAAGGGTGTGGATTGGGTAGGGTATAGATGGGGTATACAGATATAGGAGGATGGGGATTGGGTATACAGATATAGAGAAAAAGTAGTATTACATTTTCCCGGCTTTAGGTTGGCCTTTTGTGTACCCAAGGCAGGTGAAGGAAGTCAACTTAGAAGCGCTGTGATTAGATGTAAGAGTACAATATATATTTTTATGCCCCCACCGTAGCGGAGGGGGCATTAAGTTTTACCCTTGTCCGTCTGTACGTACGTACGTACATATGTCCGTCCGTACGTCCCAAAATTGGTTTCTGTTCTCTAACTTGAGTTTGCCTTAACCAAATGTTATGAAACTCATACACAATGCTAATTACCACAAAACTGAGATCAAGTTTGAATTTTGGTGGCGTCACTTTAACCGTTCTAGAGTTATGCCCCTTTATAAATGGAAATGCAAAATTTTTAGTTTCTGTTCTCTAACTTAAGTTTGCCTCAACCAAATGTTATGAAACTTATAACAATGCTTATTACCAATAAATTCAGATCAAGTTTGAATTTTGGTAGCGTCACTCTAACCGTTCTAGAGTTATGCCCCTTTATATAAATGGAAAAATTACAAAAATTTTAGTTTCCGTTCTCTTACTTGAGTTTGCTTCAACCAAATGTTATGAAACTTATACACAATGCTTATTATCTCAAAAAACAGATTAAGTTTGAATTTTAGTGTCGTCACTTTAACCATTCTAGAGTTATGCCACTTTATAAATGGAAAAATTTGCAAAATTTTTAGTTTCCGTTCTCTAACTTAAGTTTGCCTCAACCAAATTTTATGAAACTCATACACAATGCTAATTACCACAAAACTGAGATCAAGTTTGAATTTTGGTGGCGTCACTTTAACCGTTCTAGAGTTATGCCCTTTATAAATGGAAATGCAAAATTTTTAGTTTCTGTTCTCTAACTTAAGTTTGCCTCAACCAAATGTTATGAAACTTATAACAATGCTTATTACCACAAAATAAAGATCAAGTTTGAATTTTGGTGGGGTCACTTTAACCATTCTCCAGTTATGCCCTTTATAAATGGAAAAAATGCAAAATTTTTAGTAAAACACAGATCAAGTTTGAATGTTGGTGGCGTCACTTTTACTGTTCTAGAGTTATACCCCTTTATAAATGGAAAAATTGCAAAATTTTTATTTTTTTCTAAATATCAATTAATTTTTGAAATTGGAGTTATCTTCCTTTGTCCATGATTATAGTTGAATCAACTACAATCAATGCTTTATACAAAGCAATGTTTAATTTTTACTTCCACTGATAAAACACAGGTCAAGTTGAATTTGGGTAGTGTCACTTTAACCATTATTGAGTTATGCCCCTTTGTAAATCGAAAGATTGCAAAATTTTTAGTTTCCATTCTGTAACTTAAGTTTGCCCCAACCAAACATTATGAAACCTATACACAATATTCATTACCACAAAACTAAGATCAAGTACAAATTTTTTGTTTCCGTTATCGAACTTTAGAGGGTTTGGATGGGAAATACAGATATAGGAGGGTTTAAATGGGGTATACAGATATAGGAGGGTTTGGATGGGGTATACAGATATAGGAGGGTTTAAATGGGTTATACAGATATAGGAGGGTGTGGATGTGTAATACAGATATAGGAGGGTTTGAATGGAGTATACAGATATAGGAGGGTTTGGATGGGTAGAATTAATGAATAGAAAAGAATTGGGTACAAAAATATAAAAAATAGAGAATAATATTGGAGTGTTAAAAATATAAAGAACTGTGAATAATGTGCCCACAAAATTAGAAAAGATAGTTAAAAATGAAAACCCCCAAAGTCCTCCACACCTCATGTAGACATAAGGATGCATTTACCAATCTTCAGACTGCAAAGAAAATTACAGGACCAAATGGTGACAGATGGAACTTTTATTCTGATTCTTTAAAAAAAAGAGTTAAAAGCCTATTTAAAGTCTTCACAAATTTGTGAAAAATAATCGAAATGTCGTCTCATGAGTTATATACCGGTATATATGGATAGCATCTGTTAAGATTAAATAAATCATCACTCAGCTGCTACTGGTCTTACTAATTGTAAGATATTATGTGTTACAGAAGCCTTCTTTGTAACAGGTAAAAAGCAATATAAAGATTTGTCTGTATTTCAGGGTCTGACGCCATACGATCTAGCAGCAAAATATAAATCTCTCCAGTATAAAGAAGTGATGGAATACTTACAGGTACATATAGTGATAGATATGGTGTTGAATTACAAACGCTTACACTTAGAATGAATCAAGTAGAAAATAAGTTACAAAATATAAAGAAATATAAAACTCAGAAATCAAATGCCGCAAAACTAAAATACTTCAGGAGAGAAATCTTAAAACATTAGTTTGGAACAATCAATTTAAATTTCTAATGCAATTATTTGTTATCACCATTTTGATTGGACAACATCATATATTTGAGGCGCTAAATCCACACTTAACAAGCTTTTAATTAAGCTTAGTTGTCATTTTTCAATTCAGGAATTTAATATTATGTGATTTCTTCAATATTCAACAAAATTAGCAGATGTCTTTTATTTCATATTCCAGAGCGAACAAGACGAGAGCAAGTTTTCTTAACTTTTGATAATTAATTGTTTTTGGTTTTTGATTTGGAGATGTACGGCGGCGGGCGGCTGCCAAACAGTGTCTGTTCATTAACATGAAAACGCTTTGACGAAATCTTTTCAAATTAAGATATGTTGTTTCCTGTGACTAAATGAAGGTCAAGTTCAATTTTCACGATTTTAGCTTTTTTCGTTGTTGAGTTGTAGACCTTTCAGAAACAAAAGTGATTTTTACTATATGAATTTGAGTTATTTCCCTTTGAACAGAAATGGTATAATTAATAATCAATTTCTATGTCATTTGGTCTCTTGTTTATTTTGAGTTATTTCCCTTTGAACAGGAATGATTTAATTAATAATTATCTCATCAAAAATTGAATTCTTGGGGTTCTTTAATATGCTGATTCTAACAATGTACTTAGATTTGGGATATTGGACCATAATAGGTAAATGTCCAATTTCAAATTTTTCATTTCTTTGACCACATTCATTTTGTGTCATAAACCTATGCTGTGTCAAATACTCATTTTTTTATTTTGTATAGAATGCATAGAAATGGAGATAACTGTATTGTATAACTATTTTTAGCTTGGCCTACAATTAACTTTGTCCTATTTTAGCAAATATTCATTTACGTAGCTAACTACTATATCAGTAGCCTTTTTACACTCAGGTTATGAGATTGAGTCCCTCACATGGCAGGTCCTTTGACTTCTTAAATTCACGCAAGTAATCAGTTTTCCACACTATTTGTTGTTATGCTTACAGATGTTGATTTGATATTTGGTATACAGTTTTAGGTTTACCATGACAAATTATAGAACAATTTCTGATTTTGTTCCGGTCTGAAATTTTGTGCAGAGTTATGGTCCTTTGACTTAGACAATTCAGGAAAGTAATCAGTTTTCAGCATTTTTTATACACATTTGGTTTCCGACAATTACTATAGTTTCCGGACAATAACTTGTGTTTTAGTGTATGGATCTCTCTAAAATTGTACTACAAGGTTCCATACGACAAAGGAAAGGCTGGGAAGGAGTTAGTTTGGGGGGATTTTTTTTTTCAATTTTTTTGGGGGTTCATATTTTTTTCTTCAAAATTATTGAAATTTCAAATTTTTTGAAAAGCTTCAAGAAGAAATCTTCAATTGCACAATATTGCAAAATAGCACAGTATTGCGCAACAGCACAGTATTGGGCAATATCACAGTATTGCACAACAGCACAGTATTGTGCAATAGCACAGTATTGAGCAATATCACAGTATTGTGCAATAGCAAGAAATCTTCAATTGCACAGTATTTGGGCAATAGCAAGAAATCTTTAATTGCACAGTATTGCGCAAAATCACAGTATTGCGCACACAGTATTGCGCAATAGCAAGAAATCTTCAGTTGCACAGTATTGCACAATAGCATAGGTATTGCACAATAGTACAGTATTGCGCAATAGCAAGAAATCTTCAATTGCACAGTATTGCAGAATAGCAGGAAATCTTCAATTGAAAATAAAGACAAATCTTTTAACCAATTTCAATGGGATTAATTTTAAAGTCTTTAATTTTTTGGTTCTAACCTTGTATTACTATTTTGGATATTGAGCCCCATTTTTAAATTGGTCTACATTGAGGTCAAAAGGGTCCAAAATTAAACTTTGTTTGATTTCATCCAAATTTGTATTATTGCTGTTCTTTAATATGCAGACTAACCGTGCATTTAGATTTTTAATTTTTGGGCCAGCCGTCTTCAAATTGGTCCATATTAAGGTCCAAAGGGTCCCAAAGTAAACTTTAGTTTTAATTTCAAAAAAGAAATGAATTCTAGGGGTTCTTTGATTTGCTGAATTTAAGCGTGTATTAGGATTTTTGATTTTGGGCACAGTATTCAAGTTGGTTAAAATTGAATTATTATATGCCCAATCAAACAGTGTTTTAGATTTTAGATTTTGGGCATGTTTTCAAAGTTGGTCCAAATTGTGTTCCAAAATTAAACTTTGTTTGATTTCATCAAAAATTGAATTATCAGTGCTCTTTGGTTTGCCCAATCTTACAATATATTATCCCATTTGAATTACCTCCCTTGCACTGCTTTCAAATTATGTATAAAGTAATGGTTAATGAACAATTAAGACAATTTAAAAGCAGTTTAAGGGAGGTAATCCAAATACAACGTTTTGATTACCTCCCTTACACTGCTTTTCATGTTTAAAGAAATGCATGTTTATAAAGGAAGACCAGTAAAAATATCTTCAAATGTTGCATCTTTTTTTTTTTTTTACAAAAAAATCCAACATATGAAAGATTTGACACCATATTTTAAATTCTATTATAAAATAGATTAAGTTAGCACTATGGTAAATTTAAATGGGTAATTATGGTTGCAAACTCCATTGGAAATTTGAATTGAGATTATGACCATATATGGAGGGAAAGAATTTTTTTTTTTTGAGGGGGGGCTGGTTAATACACAACAGCATAGTGTATTGCACAAAAGCAAAAAAAAAAGGGGGGATAAATTTTTAATTTTTTTATTGGGGGGGGGGGGCAATTCGCAACAGCAAAGTGTATTGCACAAAAGCAAAAAATTGAATATAAATTCAATTCATGTAACCGATTCTATGTTCTTTGACTACAGTTATTCTGTGTCAGAAACCTTTTATGTTTCAAATATTTAATTACAATCAAAATTCAGACCTGTATCAAGCGCGAATATTGCGACCATTTTTGCCCCAACTATTCAGGGTTGGATCTCTGTGGTTGTATCCAGCTGCGCTCGGCGAAGCAATTTATTTTGCGTTCGTATAATGTAATGATGTTGGCCTCTGCGTCATCGTCCGAAGACACATTTGGTTTCCAGACAATAACAGGGACTGCGCTGGGCTTCTCTAATGTCGCAAATTGCAATTTTTTTTTTTATCCGGCGACAAAATATGGCTGCTGTCGATTTTTCTGGCGTCAACATTTCCCTATGTCAAAATGTTTCATTTCTTGACTGTAACGATAATATTACCGATCTTCATTTACATTGGTAAAAGAAAAAAAATTTAATTTTAAGAAATTTTACCTGGCGACAAGCTTTTGGCTTTGTTTACGACCCCAAGTTAAGCAATGGTTACAACAGGTGTTATAATTAGTTGTTACAGGTAATCCGTCTATCAGATGGGTTATTAATGATCATCAACATTAATTCATTCAAATAGAATTGGTCAGTCGGCATTTGTCATTTCATTTGAAGAAATTTTCATACGGCAACACAATTTGCAACGTTTACCATAATTTCCTTAAGAAAACGTAATTGACAGAAAGATGAAAACCACAATAACTTGTTAAAACACATCATTTTACTTGTATTCCATAGAAAATGGTAAATTCAGACGTGATTTGTCTTTGCCTGCTCTCAATTTTTATACGAAAATAACAAAACTGGATGCCATTGTTGATTTTATTTACTTCTACTGAGTACTGTTTATAATCCTCCGAAGAAGGAGCACACCTGAATAAAGAAAGATAACTCAATTTGATTTTGTCCTAGTATTGAGATACCTACTAAAGATATGTCTACATACTTCTGACTTTAGAATTTATAGGTTTAGGTCTTTTGAGTTATGGGAAAAGTTAAGAGGGTCTTGGTAGCAGGATGGGTACGGTGCTTGGGTCATCATGTTCTGTATTCTTTATTTTTTATACAAATTTTTTGACTATTCTATCTAAACACCCATTATTCTCTTTTCTTCATTTAATTGCACATTTTCTCTATTCTGTAACATATACAGACCATAAGCTAATTATAAGGACAGGAACATTGATCAATAGAGTCATTAAATATGCATCCCATTAGTCACTGTTTGGAGACATAAACATTCAAAATAAAAACATACATTTGTGGAAAATCAGCTGCTTTGTTTTAATCTTTATTGTTATAATTTTATACAACCGCAAAAAAATTTTGCGGTCCTATATTGGTATGACGTTGGCATATTCGTCGTTGTCCAAGACACATTGGTTTTTGCACAATAACTTTAGTTTAAGTGATTAGATCTCTATGAAATTTTACCATAAGGTTCAATACCACAAAAGGAAGGTTGGGATTGATTTTGGGGGTTATGGTACCAACAGTTAAGGAATAAGGGGCCAAAAATAAACATTTTTGTAACTTCAAGACCATAACTTGTGTGTTAGTGTATGGATCTCTCTGACATTGTACCACAAGGTTCCATATCACAAAGGGAATGCTGGGATTGATTTTGGTAATTGCCTCAAAATTTGAGGAATAAGGGGCCAAAAAAGGGGCAAAAAACAAGCATTTTTCTAGTTTCATGACAATAACTTGTGTGTAAGTATATGGATCTTTCTGAAATTGTACTACAACGTTCCATATCACAAAGGGAAAGCTGGAATTGAGTTTGGGGGTAATTGCCCAAAACGTTTAGGAATAAGGGGCCAAAAAGGGGCCAAAATAAGCATTTTTCTAGTTTCCAGACAATAACTTGTGTTCAAGTGTATGGATCTCTCTCAAATTTTACTGCAAGGTATCATACCACAAAGGGAAGGCTGGGATTGATTTTGGGGGTAATTGCCTCAAAATTTTAGGAATAAGGGGAAAAAAAGGGAAAAAAAAACAAGCATTTTTCTAGTTTCAGGACTATAACTTGTGTGTAAGTGTATGGATCTTTATGAAATTGTACTACAAGGTTCCATCACAAAGGGAAAGCTGGGTTTGAGTTTGGGGGTAATTGCCCAAAACGTTTAGGAATTCGGGGCCAAAAAGGGGCCTACATTAAGGTCCAAAGGGTCCTAAATTAAACTTTGTTTGATTTTAACAAAAATTGAATTCTTGGGGTTCTTATATATGCTAAATCTAAACATGTGTTTAGATTTTTGATTATGGGCCCAATTTTCAAGTTGGTCCAAATTTGGGTCCAAAATTAAACTTTGTTTGATTTCAACAAAAATCGAATATTTGAGGTTCTTTGATATGCTGAATCTAACCATGTATTTAGATTATTGATTTTTGGGCCCCGTTTTCAAATTGGTCCACATTGAGGTCAAAAGGGTCCAAAATTAAACTTTGTTTGATTTCATCAAATATTGAATTCTTTGGATTCTTTGATATGCTGAATCTAACCATGTATTTAGATTTTGGATATTGGACCATAATAGGTAGTTTAAATTTTTTAAGTTCTTAGACCACATTCATTCTGTGTCAGAAACCTATGCTGTGTCAAATATTTAATCACAATCCAAATTCAGAGCTGTATCAAGCTTGAATGTTGTGTCCATACTTGCCCCAACTGTTCAGGGTTCGACCACTGCAGTCGTATCAAGCTGCGCCCAGCGGAGCATTTTATTATTCATATACTTTTGAAATACTGACAAAGAAAATAAAAGTACACATGTTGTTTTTTTTGTGTATATAAACCCTTAGTCCATCATATTGAATGATGTACAGAGCATTAGAAATTTAAATTGAACATGGTTTCAATTTTGGTAGAGGAAATCAAGACTCGAGCTGGCTCTAAAGTTGGCTCCAAGTTTTCAAAACTGGTGACAAAATATGGCAATTAGCAATTTTTCTGGCTCCTACTTTTTTGGAGCCAGAGCAGCCCCTGAATAACTTTAGTTTAAGTGAATGGCTCTCTATGAAATTTTAACAGAAAGTTCAATACCACAAAAAGGAAGGTTGGGATTGATTTTGGGGGTTATGGTACGAACAGTTTAAGAATTAGGGGCCAACAACAAGCATTTTTAGCTCACCTGACCTGAAAGGTCAAGTGAGCTTTTCTCATCACTTTGCGTCCGTCGTCCGTAAACTTTTACAAAAATCTTCTCCTCTGAAACTACTGGGCCAAATTTGACCAAACTTGGCCACAATCATCATTGGGGTATCTAGTTTAAAAAATGTGTCCGATGACCCCGCCAACCAACCAAGATGGCCGCCATGGCTAAAAATAGAACATAGGGGTAAAATGTAGATTTTGGCTTATATCTCTGAAACCAAAGCATTTAGAGCAAATCTAACATGGAGTAAAATTGTTTATCAGGTCAAGATCTATCTGCCCTGAAATTTTCAGATGAATCGGACAACCCGTTGTTGGGTTGCTGCCCCTGAATTGGTAATTTTAAGGAAATTTTGCCATTTTTGGTTATTATCTTGAATATTATTATAGATAGAGATAAACTGTTAACAGCAATAATGTTCAGCAAAGTATGATCTACAAATAAGTCAACTTGACCAAAATGGTCAGTTGACCCCTTAAGGAGTTATTGCCCTTTATAGTCAATTTTTAACCATTTTTCGTAAATTTTTGTAATCTTTTACAAAAATCTTCTCCTCTGAAACTACTAAGACAAATTTAACCAAAATTGTCCACAATCATCATTAGGGTATCTAGTTTAAAAAATGTGTCCGATGACCCTGCCCGCAAACCAAGATGGCCGACATGGCAAAAAAATAATACATAGGGTAAAATGCAGTTTTTGGCTCATATCTCTGAAACCAAAGCATTTAGAGCAAATCTGATGGTATAAAATTGTTCATTAGGTCAAGATCTATCTGCCCTGAAATTTTCAGACCAATCAGGCAACATGTTGTTGGGTTGCTGCCCCTGAATTGGTAATTTTAAGAAAATTTTGCAGCTTTTGGTTATTATCTTGAATATTATTATAGATAGAGATAAACTGTAAACAGCAATAATGTACAGCAAAGTTAGATCTACAAATAAGTCAACATGACAATAATTGTCAATTGACCCCTTAAGGAGTTATTGCCCTTTATAGTCAATTTTTTACAATTTTCATAAATTTTGTAAATTTTTGTAAATTTTTACAAAATATTTTCCACTGTAACTACTGGGCCAAGTTCATTATAGATAGAGATAATAGTAAGGAGCAAGAATGTTCACTAAAGTAAGATCTACAAACACATCACCATCACCAAAACACAATTTTGTCATGAATCCATCTGTGTCCATTGTTTAATATGCACATAGACCAAGGTGAGCGACACAGGCTCTTTAGAGCCTCTAGTTGTAGTTTCCAGACAATAACTTGTGTGTAAGTGTATGGATCTCTCTGAAATTGTACCACAAGGTTCCATATCGCAAAGGGAAGGCTGGGATTGAGTTTGTGGGTATTTGCCCCAAACGTTCAGGAATTAGTTGCAAAAAAGGGGCCAAAAACAAGTATTTTTCTAGTTTCCAGACAATAACTTGTGTTTAAGTGTATGGATCTCTCTAAAATTGTACTACAAGGTTCCATACCATAAAGGGAAGGCTGGGATTGAGTTTGGGGGTTATTACTCCAAAGGGGGGGGGTCAAAAAGTTTTGGGGGGGATTTTTTTGGGGGTTCATATTTTTTTCTTCAAAATTTTTGAAATTTCAAATTTGTTGAAAAGTTTCAAGAAGAAATCTTCAATTGCACAGTATTGCGCAAAAGCACAGTATTGCGCAACAGCACAGTATTACGCAATAGCAAAATATCTTCAATTTCCCAGTATTGCACAATAGCACAGTATTAACAATAGCACAGTATTAACAATAGCACAGTATTTGGGTAATAGCAAAAAATCTTTAATTGCACAGTATTGCGCAATAGCAAGAAATCTTCAATTGCGCAGTATTGGGTAATAGCACAGTATTGCGCAATAGCAAGAAATCTTCAATTGAAAAGAGGGACCTCGTTGGCCGAGTCTTCTAAGTAGTTACTACTGTACTCACTAGCCAGTCAACACTGAGGTTGTGAGTTCGAACCCCGATTGTGCGGGTGCACTCAACTCAATTGACTAGGATTGTCAGTTTTCCTATCGAAGGTCGTGGTTTTCTCCGGGTACTCCAGCTTCCTCCACCAATAAAAACTGGCCGCCACAAAATAGCCCAAAAGCGATGCTTAAAAGTGGCATTAAAACACCAAAAATCATTCAAATCAATCAATCAAATGAAAATAAAGACAAATCTTTTAACCAATTTCAATGGGATTAATTTAAAGTCTTTAATTTTTGGGGGTTCTAACCTTGTATTACTATTTTGATATTGAGCCCCATTTTTAAATTGGTCTACATTGAGGTCAAAAGGGTCCAAAATTAAACTTAGTTTGATTTCATCAAAAACTGAATTATTGTGGCTGTATGATATGCTGAATCTTATTG
Organism: Mytilus californianus; assembly: GCF_021869535.1. Classification (NCBI taxonomy): domain Eukaryota; kingdom Metazoa; phylum Mollusca; class Bivalvia; order Mytilida; family Mytilidae; genus Mytilus; species Mytilus californianus. Next base: position 7,916,800 of record NW_026262670.1, read on the forward strand.
TGCATTTAGATTTTGTATTTTAGGCCCTGTTTTCAAATTAGTCCATATTAAGGTTTGAAGGGTCCAAAATTAAACTGTGTTTGATTTCAACTAAAATTCATTTTTTGGTGTTTTTTTATATGCTGAATTTAACCATGTTGTTAGATTTTGGATATCAGACCATTCTAGGTAAATTAAATGTCCCATTTCGAATTTTTAAGATCTTTATCCACATTTATTTTGTGTCAGAAACCTATGTTATGTCAAAAATTTGATCACAATCCAAATTCAGACAGTATCAAGCTTGAATATTGTGTCCAAACTTGCCCCAACTGTTCAGGGTTTGTTCTCCGCGGTCGTATCAGGCTGTGCTCAGCATAGCATTTAATTTTATCTTGCTTTAAGATATTGATTTGATATTTGGTATTTAGCTGTACCATGACAGGTAACAGATCAAGTTCGGAGTTAATTCTGGTCTGATGATTTTGTGCAGAGTTTTGGTCCTTTGACTTCACACAAATAATCAGTTTTTCAAAAAAAAAATGTATTATGCTTGAAGATATTGATTTGATATTTGGTATATAGTTTAACCATGACTTGTTATAGATTAAGATCCAATTTTTTTTCGGTTCGGATGATTTTTGTCGAGCCTTCGACTAGTCGAAAAAGCGAGACATAGCGATCCTACATTCCGTCGTCGTCGTTGTCGTCGGCGGCGTCCACAAATATTCACTCTGTGGTTAAAGTTTTTGAAATTTTAATAACTTTCTTAAACTATCTTGGATTTCTACCAAACTTGGACAGAAGCTTGTTTATGATCATAAGATAGTATCCAGAAGTAAATTTTGAAAAAATAAAATTCCATTTTTTCCGTATTTTACTTATAAATGGACTTAGTTTTTCTGCCGGGAAATATTACATTCACTCTGTGGTTAAAGTTTTTAAAATTTTAATAACTTTCTTATACTATTTTGGATTTGTACCAAACTTGGACAGAAGCTTGTTTATGATCAAAAGCTAGTATCTAGAAGGAAATTTTGTAAAATAATAAATCCATTTTTTCCGTATTTTACTTTTAAATGGACTTAGATTTTCTGTCAGGAAACAACACATTCACTCTGTGGTTAAAGTTTTTAAAATTTTAATAACTTTCTTATACTATTTTGGATTTGTACCAAACTTTAACAGAAGCTTGTTTATGATCAAATGCTAGTATCTAGAAGGAAATTTTGTTTTCTTCCAGTTAACATTACATTCAGTCTGCAGTTAAAGTTTTTAAACATTTATTAGATTCATAAACTATCCTGGATTTTTACCAAACTTGGACAGAAGCTTCTTACAATCAAAAGATAGTATCAAGAGGAATATTTTTATTGATTTACTTCCTCATTTTTGTTGAGCCTGCGATTAACAGAAAAAGTAGGGGAGACACTGGGTTCCGCGGAACCCTTACAAATTTTTTTACGGAGTCAAACCAAATAATCTTATAACATTGCATCCAACAGTGAGCTTGTGAGTTGCTTTTAACTTACATCTTAATTGACATGTCGAAGTTTTATGGTTTCCTCAGGGCACTCAGGCATGCTCCAGTCCAATAAAAAATGACCACCACAGTATAGCCAATAGTGCTCTGAAAGTGGTGTTAAACACCAACAAGCAATCAATCCTTACCACCTCGATATAGACTATAGTACTGAAAGTGGTGTTAAACATCAACAAGCAATCAATCCTTACCACCTCGATATAGACAATAGTACTGAAAGTGGTGTTAAACACCAACAATCAATCCTTACCACCACGATATAGACAATAGTACTGAAAGTGGTGTTAAACACCAACAAGCAATCAATCCTTACCACCTCGATATAGACAATAGTACTGAAAGTGGTGTTAAACACCAACAATCAATCAATCCTTACCAACTCGATATAGACAATAGTACTGAAAGTGGTGTTAAACACCAACAATCAATCCTTACCACCTAGATATAGACAATAGTACTGAAAGTGGTGTTAAACACCAACAATCAATCAATCAATCAATCCTTACCACCAAGATATAGACAATAGTACTGAAAGTGGTGTTAAACACCAACAAGCAATCAATCCTTACCACCATGATATAGACAATAGTACTGAAAGTGGTGTTAAACACCAACAAGCAATCAATCCTTACCACCATGATATAGACAATAGTACTGAAAGTGGTGTTAAACACCAACAAGCAATCAATCAATCCTTACCACCAAGATATAGACAATAGTACTGAAAGTGGTGTTAAACACCAACAATCAATCCTTACCACCACGATATAGACAATAGTACTGAAAGTGGTGTTAAACACCAACAAGCAATCAATTATTACCACCTAGATATAGACAATAGTACTGAAAGTGGTGTTAAACACCAACAATCAATCCTTTCCACCACGATATAGACAATAGTACTGAAAGTGGTGTTAAACATCAACAATCAATCAATCCTTACCACCACGATATAGACAATAGTACTGAAAGTGGTGTTAAACACCAACAATCCATCCTTACCACCAAGATATAGACAATAGTACTGGAAGTGGTCTTAAACACCAACAATTAATCCATCCTTACCACCTCAGGTTTCCTCAGGGCACTCAGGCATGCTCCAGTCCAATAAAAACTGACCACCACAGTATAGCCAATAGTGCTCTGAAAGTGGTGTTAAACACCAACAAGCAATCAATCCTTACCACCTCGATATAGACTATAGTACTGAAAGTGGTGTTAAACATCAACAAGCAATCAATCCTTACCACCTCCATATAGACAATAGTACTGAAAGTGGTGTTAAACACCAACAATCAATCAATCCTTACCACCTCGATATAGACAATAGTACTGAAAGTGGTGTTAAACACCAACAATCAATCAATTCTTACCACCTCGATATAGACAATAGTACTTAAAGTGGTGTTAAACACCAACAATCAATCAATCTCTCCTTACCACCACGATATAGACAATAGTACTGAAAGTGGTGTTAAACACCAACAATCAATCCTTACCACCATGATATAGACAATAGTACTGAAAGTGGTGTTAAACACCAACAATCAATCAATCTCTCCTTACCACCACGATATAGACAATAGTACTGAAAGTGGTGCTAAACATCAACAATCAATCAATCCTTACCACCAAGATATAGACAATAGTACTGAAAGTGGTGCTAAACATCAACAATCAATCAATCTCTCCTTACCACCACGATATAGACAATAGTACTGAAAGTGGTGTTAAACACCAACAATCAATCAATCCTTACTACCTCGATATAGACAATAGTACTGAAAGTGGTGTTAAACATCAACAAACAATCCTTACCAACACGATATAGACAATAGTACTGAAAGTGGTGTTAAACACCAACAATCAATCAATCAATCCTTACCACCACGATATAGACAATAGTACTGAAAGTGGTGTTAAACACCAACAATCAATCAATCCTTACCACCACGATATAGACAATAGTACTGAAAGTGGTGTTAAACACCAACAATCAATCAATCCTCACCACCACGATATAGACAATAGTACTGAAAGTGGTGTTAAACATCAACAATCAATCAATCCTTACCACCTCGATATAGACAATAGTACTGAAAGTGGTGTTAAACACCAACAATCAATCAATCAATCCTTACCACCACGATATAGACAATAGTACTGAAAGTGGTGTTAAACACCAACAATCAATCCTTACCACCACGATATAGACAATAGTACTGAAAGTGGTGTTAAACACCAACAATCAATCAATCTCTCCTTACCACCACGATATAGACAATAATACTGAAAGTGGTGTTAAACACCAACAATCAATCAATCAATCCTTACCACCAAGATATAGACAATAGTACTGAAAGTGGTGCTAAACATCAACAATCAATCAATCCTTACCACCACGATATAGACAATAGTACTGAAAGTGGTGTTAAACACCAACAATCAATCAATCCTTACTACCTCGATATAGACAATAGTACTGAAAGTGGTGTTAAACATCAACAAACAATCAATCCTTACTACCACGGTATAGACAATAGTACTGAAAGTGGTGTTAAACATCAACAAACAATCAATCCTTACTACCACGATATAGACAATAGTACTGAAAGTGGTGTTAAACATCAACAATCCATCCTTACCACCACGATATAGAGTCCCAAGGATCCGGAAATTTTCCCATGTCATTTCGGTCATTTTTTTTGTGATGTAATAATATCGTGATGCACAATAATGCATTTTTCTGAGGGTGACAAGTCTTGCACATGGACAAGTAAAGTCCTTTTTTGTGAAGTATTGGGTCAAACAAGTGTAACTGTACCTTGATCTAACAGTAACAGTGATATCTCCGAGTTAGAAACTACACGAGGAGACGTTTTGTTGTTGTGTATTGCATCACTGAGGTCGTATGCATAAACCTTTAAATTTGCATAAATTAAAAGAGGAATAATTACGGCATGTTTCATCATTTTGAAATAAAGTTATGTAAACCAATTAATAAACTGTGTTGAGTTTCTTATTGCATGTACAAGATATCGTTTGTATTGTTCAAATTGCTGCTGTTTGGATGAGTGTAAGTGATTACCTAATACACAATAAGATAATGTGTATTCGCCTGGTTTACGATATGAGGATCAAAAAGGGGAAACTATGATTCAACTTTTCTTTGAATAAATAACTCAAGTCTGGTATAGTGATAACAATTGAATTTAATAATAAAATTCATGATTTTAAATAAATAAATAATTTATCTGAACAGAAGTTTGTACACAATTACAACAATTCAATGAAAAACAATTGCATTGTAATACTCTAGGAATGACAGTCTATAAATATTCAATACACATAGCAGTCTATCAATGGTAACACAAATACACAGAGTCAATATAAGTCTATCTAATGTTCATAAGCTTAGAGAAAGCATTCTGTTTGTTGTTTTGGTACACTTGTCTTTGACGGTTAGACTGCCACTGACGGAGTGCCGGTTTTGGGTCAAAGTCTTTGACAGAAACACCAACTAATCCTATGCGCATCGGCTGATCCAAAGTGTCGGTGCTGGTCTTGCATCGGAGCTTTGTCTTTATAAGGTTTTGCCTAGAAAACCCATGCTCACACTCTACACTAGAAACTGGTAGGACACTGCGATCTCAATTAAGCTTACAATGTTAACAAATTGGTCTTTCATTGGTGTCACTTCTGTAAGTAGCTCAGCAGGGCTCAGATGTCTAAAGTTGTTGAAAATTATATACTTGATTGTACTCCATTCTTGTAAGGTGGTGTCTTTGTCAAAGCTGGTGTAATGACTGGTCAGTGTGGACAGTTGACTGGTTCCGTAGTGGGGTAAGTCGGAAATGTTGACTGGAAAGGAGGCTGGTTCGAATATAGTGAAGGCCTCAAATATCTTCGAGTCTGGAAATCTGTCTTTTATGTTGTCAGTAAGAGTTGATACCAGATGAACAACTTTGTCAGGAAGGTGGGCATCTCTTGGTGAGCGGCTGAAGTCGATACCTTTGAAGTTCTCTTGTTCAGTTGTTGCTAGGATGAACTGAGACAGAAGTGGCCCAAAAGATGGTTGGTCAGTTAGGTACTCGGCTGATAAGGCAGTCAGGAACCCATCAACTTGTAGTCGGACGGTGCTGTAAGATAGCTCTCTCTGTTGCAGTGCCTTACTAAGGATGTTGATCTTGCTGAAGATATCACTCAGGAAGTGGAGCAGGAAGAGGAACTTGTAGGATGTCATGTGATGCACCATGGAACTTGCTACTATATCACTGTCACCTTGGTCTGATACCATATGGACTATCGAAACTAAGGATCTTCTTAAGTTGTCTAATGCATGGCCCATAGATAACCATCGGACTTTGTGGACATCTAGTGGATTCAGCTGTGGGTCGTCTAGGATTGTTTGCCATGTACGGAGCTCTGACAGGTTGGATGGTGACCTCTTGAAATATGTGTAGACTGTTTTGATGATGCTCTCTATAAATTTGATTTCTGGAATCTCTTTGGATAGGTCAACACATGCTAGGGCTAGACGATGAGCAACACAGTGCATCTCTATCAGATATGGACTGTTCTCTTTTAGGAGCTGGGATACACCAGTGTGTTTACCGATCATGACAGCTGCACCATCGGATCCCATACCGTACAGCTTGGAAAGGTCAACATCATTTGCTTGCAGGTAGGCTATAAGTTGGCTGGTTATGGCAACACTGTCGCAGGCAGTCAGGTTTATCAATTTGGAGTAGGTGATCTTAAGTTTGGCATCTTTCAAATAGCTGAGGTACAATATCAAGTGTTTCTGTGTAGATAGGTCGGTGGACTCGTCTATCATTATAGAGAACGCTGGACTGTCTTTTACATCTTACAAAACGGTCTGCTCAATCTGGGAGGAAATAATTTTGATGAATTCTGAGCAAGCTGTATCTTCTTGGTACATTGTCGATGTTATAGGTGCTCCATTCATCTTGGACAGCTCATTCAGGGACTGGTACTTGTCGATAGGTAAATTTTCTTTGGCAATGTAGTAAGCATTTCTAAACAGTGTTGTCATGGCATCATCTGTTTTTTCATACACCTTCTCTACCATCGTCTTAAGTTTGTTGTCTTTGGCTGCTTCATCAGACTTTAAGGATTGAACATGATCATTGGAACTTGCATGGTCTACTAAGGTGGACTTTCTGAAGTTGCAGGCCCCGGGATATACAAAATTGTTTTTCTTTTTGTGTTTCTGGCAGATGGTGCAGAACATGGCATTACGTTTACTGTCAAAGGTAAGCCATGCGAACAACTGCAACCATTTGGCATTGAAAGATCTGGCATTTTTGGCAGGTTTCTGGTTTTCATCTGACGACTCTCTTTTACGCTTATTCATTGTTGGAACTTATTATGAATTTATATTTAATATTCAAAGCTTTTATACCAGCAAAAATAACCTTGAAACAATTAAAGAAAAACGCCCATGAATTCTGTTGGTCTTTACAGAGAGAATGTATGGCTTCACTTGGGTAAAAATCGGAAGTATAGCCAGGAAAACAAAAGAAAGGATAACGCCCATTACATTCTGTGAGTAAGATGGTTTCAAAAAATCGGAAGTGCAAAAAAAACAAAAAAAAATCGAGATTGTTCATTCGCTGAGTATATTTCTTAAATAGGCTGTATGGCTTCAAATCTAAATTACGTTATTTAGTTTTAATTCCTTTTTTAAACATTTTTTTTTAATTCTGCATTCCTATAAATTATAGGCTTTACCACTTTTGCAAATCTATTAATATCTTTATCTGCCATTTCCTACCGAAAAGTTAAATAAGATTATCAATTAACCCATGTTGATCCCCATTTTCCATGCGCAAACTCAGTAAACATAAATCTATATTTAACAAACGTTGACCAAATCAGCTGATCGATTATAAATGGATTATATGTTTTATTTGGATAAAAATTGACAGATTCTCGAGTCAACAGTGTTATTTGTCTTCTTTAATGAATAAAATAATATCTGTTTGGGAAAATCTAGGTCAGAATGGTTAAAACGTTAAATTTGATGCACAGCAAATCGCCATATTGTTTTTATTGCTTAACAGGTGTTTACAGGTGAGATTTGTGTACATGGCCTTTATGGCTTTAATCAAGACAATAACGACACCCAAGCCGAATTCAAACTTCCTGGACATTGATTACTATCCTCAAGTGGTGATAATTACTATGTAAACAAACCTAGTGGCTTCAACCCAGGCTTACCCCACGCTGTGACTCGACAGAGTCCTGTACATTGTTTTCACTTACATTATAGAATAAACAACAGACTAATGATTAATATTATTAAATCACTAACACAAATCAATAAAATTTTTATTTTGTCTCAAACAAATCTATTTTTCTTGATGACCTGAAAACAAAAATAAGTTCAAAATGGCGACCGATAAAACCCTGATCTCAATGAAATGACCGAAATTATTTCTGTAAAAAAACAAAAAAGACCAAAATCCCAATAAATCATTTCGGTCTTTTCAGTTTCCAAATCGGTCATGTCTGGCATATATGACCGTTTCCGGACCCTTGATATAGACAATAGTACTGAAAGTGGTGTTAAACACCAACAATCAATCAATCCATCCTCACCACCACGATATAGACAATTGTACTGAAAGTGGTGCTAAACATCAACAATCCATCCTTACCACCACGATATAGAAAATAGTACTGAAAGTGGTGTTAAACATCAACAATCAATCAATCCTTACCATTACGATATAGACAATAGTAATGAAAGTGGTGTTAAACACCAACAATCAATCAATCCTTACCACCATGATATAGACAATAGTACTGAAAGTGGTGTTAAATACCAACAATCAATCAATCCTTACCACCACGATATAGACAATAGTACTGAAAGTGGTGTTAAACATCAACAAACAATCAATTCTTACCACCACAATTAAGACAATAGAACTGAAAGTGGTGTTAAACACCAACAATCAATCAATCTCTCCTTACCACCACGATATAGACAATAGTACTGAAAGTGGTGTTAAACACCAACAATTAATCCTTACCACCTAGATATAGACAATAGTACTGAAAGTGGTGCTAAACATCAACAATCAATCAATCCTTACCACCAAGATATAGACAAAAGTACTGAAAGTGGTGCTAAACACCAACAATCAATCAATCCTTACCACCACGATATAGACAATAGTACTGAAAGTGGTGTTAAACATCAACAAACAATCAATCCTTACCACTATGATATAGACAATAGAACTGAAAGTGGTGTTAACCACCATTAATCAATCAATCCATCCTTACCACCAAGATAAAGACAATAGTACTGAAAGTGGTGTGAAACACCAACAATCAATCAATCAATCCTTACCGGCAAGATATAGACAATAGTACTGAAAGTGGTGTTAAACACCAACAATCAATCAATCAATCCTTACCGGCAAGATATAGACAATAGTACTGAAAGTGGTGTTAAACACCAACAATCAATCCATCCTTACCACAATGGTATAGACAATAGTACTGAAAGTGGTGTTAAACACCAACAATCAATTCTTACCACCACAGTATAGACAATTGTACTGAAAGTGGTGCTAAACATCAACAATCCATCCTTACCACCACGATATAGACAATAGTACTGAAAGTGGTGTTAAACACCAACAATCAATCAATCCTTACCACCACGATATAGACAATAGTACTGAAAGTGGTGTTAAACACCAACAATCAATCAATCCTTACCACCACGATATAGACAATAGTACTGAAAGTGGTGTTAAACACCAACAATCAATCAATCCTTACCACCACGATATAGACAATAGTACTGAAAGTGGTGTTAAACACCAACAATCAATCAATCCTTACCACCACGATATAGACAATAGTACTGAAAGTGGTGTTAAACATCAACAAACAATCAATTCTTACCACCACAATTAAGACAATAGAACTGAAAGTGGTGTTAAACACCAACAATCAATCAATCTCTCCTTACCACCACGATATAGACAATAGTACTGAAAGTGGTGTTAAACACCAACAATTAATCCTTACCACCTAGATATAGACAATAGTACTGAAAGTGGTGCTAAACATCAACAATCAATCAATCCTTACCACCAAGATATAGACAAAAGTACTGAAAGTGGTGCTAAACACCAACAATCAATCAATCCTTACCACCACGATATAGACAATAGTACTGAAAGTGGTGTTAAACATCAACAAGCAATCAATCCTTACCACTATGATATAGACAATAGAACTGAAAGTGGTGTTAACCACCATTAATCAATCAATCCATCCTTACCACCAAGATAAAGACAATAGTACTGAAAGTGGTGTGAAACACCAACAATCAATCAATCAATCCTTACCGGCAAGATATAGACAATAGTACTGAAAGTGGTGTTAAACACCAACAATCAATCAATCAATCCTTACCGGCAAGATATAGACAATAGTACTGAAAGTGGTGTTAAACACCAACAATCAATCCATCCTTACCACAATGGTATAGACAATAGTACTGAAAGTGGTGTTAAACACCAACAATCAATTCTTACCACCACAGTATAGACAATTGTACTGAAAGTGGTGCTAAACATCAACAATCCATCCTTACCACCACGATATAGACAATAGTACTGAAAGTGGTGTTAAACACCAACAATCAATCAATCCTTACCACCACGATATAGACAATAGTACTGAAAGTGGTGTTAAACACCAACAATCAATCAATCCTTACCACCACGATATAGACAATAGTACTGAAAGTGGTGTTAAACACCAACAATCAATCAATCCTTACCACCATGATATAGACAATAGTACTGAAAGTGGTGTTAAACACCAACAATCAATCAATCCTTACCACCACGATATAGACAATAGTACTGAAAGTGGTGTTAAACACCAACAATCAATCAATCCTTACCACCAAGATATAGACAATAGTACTGAAAGTGGTGTTAAAAATCAACAAACAATCAATTCTTACCACCACGATATAGACAATAGAACTGAAAGTGGTGTTAACCACCAACAATCAATCAATCAATCCTTACCACCACGATATAGACAATAGTACTGAAAGTGGTGTTAAACACCAACAATCAATCAATCCTCACCACCACGATATAGACAATAGTACTGAAAGTGGTGTTAAACATCAACAATCAATCAATCCTTACCACCACGATATAGACAATAGTACTGAAAGTGGTGTTAAACACCAACAATCAATCAATCTCTCCTTACCACCACGATATAGACAATAGTACTGAAAGTGGTGCTAAACATCAAACAATCCATCCTTACCACCACGATATAGACAATAGTTCTGAAAGTGGTGTTAAACACCAACAATCAATCTCTCCTTACCACAACAGAATAGACAATAGTACTGAAAGTGGTGCTAAACATCAACAATCAATCAAACCTTACCACCACGATATAGACAATAGTACTGAAAGTGGTGTTAAACACCAACAATCAACTCTTACCACCACGATATAGACAATAGTACTGAAATTGGTGTAAAACACCATCAATCAATCCTTACCACCACGATATAGACAATAGTACTGAAAGTGGTGTTAAACACCAACAATCAATCCATCCTCACCACCATGATATAGACAATAGTACTAAAAGTGGTGTTAAACACCAACAATCAATCAATCCTTACCACCACGATATAGACAATAGTACTGAAAGTGGTGTTAAATACCAACAATCAATCAATCCTTACCACCACGATATAGACAATAGTACTGAAAGTGGTGTTAAATACCAACAAACAATCAATCCTTACTACCACGGTATAGACAATAGTACTGAAAGTGGTGTTAAACATCAACAATCAATCAATCAATCCTTACCACCATGATATAGACAATAGTGCTGAAAGTGGTGTTAAACATCAACAAACAATCAATTCTTACCACCACAATATAGACAATAGAACTGAAAGTGGTGTTAAACACCAACAATCAATCAATCCTTTACACCGCGATATAGACAATAGTACTGAAAGTGGTGTTAAACACCAACAATCAATCAATCCTTACCACCACTATATAGACAATAGTACTGAAAGTGGTGTTAAACACCAACAAACAATCAATCCTCACCACCGCGATATAGACAATAGTACTGAAAGTGGTGTTAAACACCAACAATTAATCCTTACCACCACGATATAGACAATAGTACTGAAAGTTGTGTTAAACACCATTAATCAATCAATCAATCCAATTTAGTTTTTGCAAAAATGCCAAGGTTCTCAAGCGATACACTCTTGTTTGAGCCTCTTTTCTAATTTTCATTTCTGCTGTTTATCTTTAAACTACAAAACCTGGTTTTCCATTAAACACAAATATTCTTGTTGCATTGTATAAATTTTGAGGAGCAAAAATTGTATAAATTTTGAGGGGCAAAAATGCTGGGTAAGCCATATACAGGCTCCTTCGAACCTATATAGTTTAGTTATACCCCAAATACTATCTTAGCTTAAGGGACAATTTTATTTTACGGTTTAACATATCTATACTTAATTTACCACAAATTACATACTTCAAAAACAACCTGTACACTTTTACTCTGGGCCTCACAATTTTTTGGAAAATATGAAAATTTTATCGATATATAGTATATAATGTGTAACATTTTTATTGTATATTATTTTTGGGGGGTTTATATCTTAGAAATTTAATAGTTCTACAAGAAATATGAGTAAAGGTATATTCACAGTGCATATTCCTTATTTTTCAGTCTGTCATGTCAGAGGAATCTTCAGGTGTGACTGCTGGTCAAGGGATGGAAGGTAATTTTCATTAATAATTTTTGTAATAAATATTTGGTATTTTAAAAGTGTTTGGTGTATATGTCTGTCTGGCAGAGTTCATATCAGGATCTTTTGTGGCCAACTACATACCGTAAATTCGAAAGTAATTCGTGCATTTATTATTGCGATTTTTTTGTACGACCGCAAATTTATTTGCAGTAGTATTATGTTATGGTGTTGTCTGCGTCTGCGTCTGAAGACATTTTGGTTCGCAGACAATAACTTGATTATAAGTTCATGGATCTCTATGAAATTTTAGCACAACATTCCATACCACTAAAGAACAGTTGGGATTGTTTTGGGGGGCTATTGTCCTAGCTTTTTTTTTTTTAGGGGTAAAAAAAAGGAAGTTTTACTGGTTCATTAGGGCCCCGTTGAATGGCGGGTTGCTCTATAGTGATCAGTCTGTCCGTCCGTCCATCTGTCTGTCCGTAACAAATTGTGTCCGCTCTATAGAGAACCGTTATGATTTCAAAGTTTATACTTGACATGTATATTAAACAAAACCAGAGGGTGTGTCATAATGTATGTACAACTTCCTAGGTCAAAGGTCAAGGTCAAAAACTTTGGTTTTAGTTGACAACCCCATGTCCTATGGTAAAGATCATATCCTCTCTATATCTTGAGAACCATTATGATTTCAAAGTTTATACTTGACATGTATATTAACCAACACCAGAGGGTGTGTCATAATGTATGTACAACTTCCTAGGTCAAAGGTCAAGGTCAAAAACTTTGGTTTCAGTTGACAACCCCATGTCCTATGGTAAAGATACAAATTTTTTACCACACGTTATTCACAGCGGGGCCCACAGAGATGGCTCCCATCTCAATGATATCTAGTTGAAAGTAAATTGGTTTGCAGACAATAATTTTAGTGTACGTGTATGGATGTCTAAAAATTTTTAGCACATGGTTCAATACCACAATAAGAGGGTTGGGATTGATTTGGGGGGTTATTGTCTTAGTTTTGTAATTAGGGGCCAGAAAGGGGCCAAAAACAATTATGTGTCTGGTTTTAAGACAATAACTTGAGTATAAGAGATATTTCTTTGATCAAATTTTAGCACAAGGTTCCACACCACAAAAGGAAAGTTAGGATAAATGTTGGGGGTTATTGTCGTAGATGTTTAGGATTTAGGGGCCAAAAAGGGTCTTACAAAAACAATTTTTTGTCAGGTTCACAGACAATTACTTGAGTATAACTGTATGGATCTCTATAAAATGTGAGCACAAAGTTCCATACCACAAAAGAAGGTTGTGATTTATTTTGGAGGTTATTGTCGTTGCTGTTTAGGAATTAGGGGCCAAAAAGGGGCCAAAAACAAGCATTTTTCATGTTTCAGGACAATAATTGGTGTATAGATTTCTATGAAATTTTATCACAAGGTTCCATATTTCAAATTATAAGTTTAGAATGAGTTTTGTCGAGCCTGCGACTTTTGTCGCAAAAAAAGTCGCAAAAGCGAGACATAGCGATCCTACATTCCGTCGTCGTCGTCAGTGGGGGCGTCCACAAATATTCACTCTGTGGTTAAAGTTTTTGAAATTTTAATAACTTTCTTAAACTATCCTGGATTTCTAACAAACTTGGACAGAAGCTTGTTTATGATCATAAGATAGTATCCAGAAGTAAATTTTGCAAAAAAAAAAAAATCCTGTTTATCCGTATTTTACTTATAAATAGACTTAGTTTTTCTGCCAGTTAACATTACATTCACTCTGTGGTTAAAGTTTTTAAAATTTTAATAACTTTCTTAAACTATCCTGGATTTCTACCAAACTTGGACAGAAGCTTGTTTATGATCATAAGACAGTATCTAGAAAGAAATTTTGTAAAAATTTATTTCCTGTTTTTTCGTATACTACTGGACTTAGTTTTTCTTCCAGTTCACATTACATATAGTCTGCAGTTAAAGTTTTAAAAACATTTATTAGATCCATAAACCATCCTGGATTCTTACCAGACTTGGACAGAAGCTTCTTACAATCAAAAGATAGTATCTAGAGGAAAATTTAAAAAAAAAATTTCCCCATTTTTGTTGAGCCTGCGACTAACAGCAAAAGTAGGCGAGACACTGGGTTCTGCGGAACCCTTACGAATTTTTGAGTGTCATGACTCATGGCCCATACCGTTTAATAATTAGGGGTCGAAAAGGGGCAGAAGACAATTATTTTTCTGGGTTGCAGGCAATAACTTGAATATAAGTGTATGGATCTCTATTCAATTTTAGCACAAGGTTCCATACCACAATAGGAAGGTTGGGTTTTTTTTTCGGGGGTTATTATAGTAGCTTTTTATACGACCGCAAAAATTGAAAATTTTTTGGTCGTATATTGGTATGACGTTGGCATCGTCGTCGTCGTCGTCCGAAGACACATTGGTTTTCGCACTCTAACTTTAGTTTAAGTGAATGGATCTCCATGAAATTTTACCATAAGGTTCAATACCACGAAAGGAAGGTGGGGATTGATTTTGGGGGTTATGGTACCAACAGTTAAGGAATTAGGGGCCAAAAAGGGGCCAAAAATAAGCATTTTTGTAACTTCCAGACAATAACTTGTGTGTAAGTGTATGGATCTCTCTGACATTGTACCACAAGGTTCCATATCACAAAGGGAAGGCTGTAATCGATTTGGGGGGTAATTGCCTCAAAATTTTAGGAATTAGGGGCCAAAAAAGGGGCAAAAAACAAGCATTTTTCTAGTTTCATGACAATAACTTGTGTGTAAGTGTTTGGATATTTCTGAAATTGTACTACAAGGTTCCATATCACAAAGGGAAAGTTTGAATTGAGTTTGGGGGTAATTGCCCGAAACGTTTAGGAATTGGGGGCCAAAAAGGGGCCAAAAATAAGCATTTTTCTAGTTTCCAGACAATAACTTGTGTTCAAGTGTATGGATCTCTCTGAAATTGTACTGCAAGGTACCATACCACAAAGGGAAGGCTGGGATTGAGTTTGGGGGTGATGAATCATAAGGGGGTTCAAAAAATTGGGGGGGGGATTTTTTTTTTCTTTTTTTTTCTTTTTTTCCTTTTTTTTTTCTTTTAAAATTTTCCATTTCAAGTTGGTTATTTCTGATTAATATTTAAAAGCAAATAATAATGATATGGTAGGAGATACACACCAAACAGGATGTGTAAATTATTATATAATAAGTATTGTGCAATAGCAAGAAATTTTCAATTGCACAGTATTGCACAATTGCAAGAAATCTTCAATTGCACAGTATTGCGCAATAGCAAGAAATCTTCAATTGCACAGTATTGCGCAATAGCAAGAAATATCCAATAGCACAATATTGCGCAATAGCAAGAAATTGTCAATTGTACAGTATTGCACAATAGCAAGAAATATTCAATTGCACAGTATTGTGCAAAAGAAGATACTTCGTATAAATTGCTTATTTCTTGATCAATTTCAATGGGGTTTTATTCTTGAATTCTTGGGGTTCTTTAATATGCTGAATCTAACCGTGTATTAAGTTTTTGGATTTTGGGCCCCGTTTTTAAATTGGTCCACATTGAGGTCCAAAGGGTCCAAAATTTAACTTTGTTTGATTTCATCAAAAATTGAATTATTGGGGTTCTTTGATATGCCGAATCTAACCGTGTATTTAGATTCTTAATTTTTGGTTCCGTTTTCAAATTGGTCTACATTAAGGTCAAAAGGGTCCAAAATTAAACTTAGTTTGATTTTAACAAAAATTGAATTTTTGGGGTACTTTGATATGCTGAATCTAAACATGTATTTAGATTTTTGATTATGGGCCCAGTTTTCAAGTTGGTCCAAATCGGGGTCCAAAATTAAACTTTGTTTGATTTCAACAAAAATTGAATATATGGGGTTCTTTGATATGCTGAATCTAACCATGTATTTAGATTTTTGATTTTTGGGCCCCGTTATCAACTTTGTCCACATTGAGGTCAAAAGGGTCCAAAATTAAACTTTGTTTGATTTCATCAAAAATTGAATTCTTGGGGTTCTTTGATATGCTGAATCTAACCATGTATTTAGATTTTTTATTTGTGGACCCGCTATCAAATTGGTTCATATTGAGGTCAAAAGGGTCCAAAATTAAACTTAGTTTGATTTTAACAAAAATTGAATTCTTGGGGTTCTTTGATATGCTGAATCTAAACATGTGTTTAGATTTTTATACGACCGCAAAAATTAAAAATTTTTTGGTCGTATATTGGTATGACGTTGGCGTCGTCGTCATCGTCGTCGTCGTCCGGCGTCGTCCGAAGACACATTGGTTTTCGCACTCTAACTTTAGTTTAAGTGAATGGATCTCCATGAAATTTCACCATAAGGTTCAATACCACAAAAGGAAGGTTGGGATTGATTTTGGGGGTTATGGTACCAACAGTTAAGGAATTAGGGGCCAAAAAGGGGCCAAAAATAAGCATTTTTGTAACTTTCAGACAATAACTTGTGTGTAAGTGTATGGATCTCTCTGACATTGTACCACAAGGTTCCATATCACAAAGGGAAGGCTGTAATTGATTTTGGGGGTAATTGCCTCAAAATTTTAGGAATTAGGGGCCAAAAAAGGGGCAAAAAACAAGCATTTTTCTAGTTTCATGACAATAACTTGTGTGTAAGTGTTTGGATATTTCTGAAATTGTACTACAAGGTTCCATATCACAAAGGGAAAGCTGGAATTGAGTTTTGGGGTAATTCCCCGAAACGTTTAGGAATTGGGGGCCAAAAAGGGGCCAAAAATAAGCATTTTTCTAGTTTCCAGACAATAACTTGTGTTCAAGTGTATGGATCTCTCTGAAATTGTACTGCAAGGTACCATACCACAAAGGGAAGGCTGGGATTGAGTTTTGGGGTGATGAATCATAAGGGGGTTCAAAAAATTGGGGGGGGCGGATTTTTTTTCTTTTTTTTTTTTCTTTTTTTCCTTTTTTTTTTCTTTTAAAATTTTCCATTTTAAGCACAATAGCAAGAAATCTTCAATTGCACAGTATTGCGCAATAGCAAGAAATCTTCAATTTAACAGTATTGCGCAATAGCAAGAAATATCCAATAGCACAATATTGCGCAATAGCAAGAAATTGTCAATTGTACAGTATTGCGCAATAGCAAGAAATATTCAATTGCACAGTATTGTGCAAAAGAAGATACTTTGTATAAATTGCTTATTTCTTGATCAATTTCAATAGGGTTTTATTCTTGAATTCTTGGGGTTCTTTAATATGCTGAATCTAACCGTGTATTAAGTTTTTGGATTTTGGGCCCCGTTTTTAAATTGGTCCACATTGAGGTCCAAAGGGTCCAAAATTAAACTTTGTTTGATTTCATCAAAAATTGAATTATTGGGGTTCTTTGATATGCCGAATCTAACCGTGTATTTAGATTTTTAATTTTGGGTCCCGTTTTTTAAATTTGTCTACATTAAGGTCCAAAGGGTCCAAAATTAAACTTAGTTTGATTTTAACAAAAATTGAATTCTTAGGGTTCTTTGATATGCTGAATCTAAACATGTGTTTAGATTTTTGATTATGGGCCCAGTTTTCAAGTTGGTCCAAGTTGGGGTCCAAAATTAAACTTTGTTTGATTTCAACAAAAATTGAATATATGGGGTTCTTTGATATGCTGAATCTAAACATGTATTTAGATTTTAGATTTTTGGCCCAGTTTTCAAGTTGGTCCAAATTGGGGTCCAAAATTAAACTTTGTTTGATTTCAACAAAAATTGAATATATGGGGTTCTTTGATATGCTGAATCTTACCATGTATTTAGATTTTTTATTTGTGGGCCCGCTATCAAATTGGTTCATATTGAGGTCAAAAGGGTCCAAAATTAAACTTTGTTTGATTTCATCAAAAATTGAATTATTGGGGTTCTTTGATATGCCAATTCTAACCGTATATTTAGATTTTTAATTTTGGGTCCTGTTTTTTAAATTGGTCTACATTAAGGTCCAAAGGGTCCAAAATTAAACTTAGTTTGATTTTAACAAAAATTGAATTTTTGGGGTTCTTTGATATGCTGAATCTAAACATGTGTTTAGATTTTTGATTATGGGACCAGTTTTCAAGTTGGTCCAAGTTGGGGTCCAAAATTAAACTTTGTTTGATTTCAACAAAAATTGAATATATGGGGTTCTTTGATATGCTGAATCTAAACATGTATTTAGATTTTAGATTTTTGGCCCAGTTTTCAAGATGGTCCAAATTGGGGTCCAAAATTAAACTTTGTTTGATTTCAACAAAAATTGAATATATGGGGTTCTTTGATATGCTGAATCTTACCATGTATTTAGATTTTTTATTTGTGGGCCCGCTATCAAATTGGTTCATATTGAGGTCAAAAGGGTCCAAAATTAAACTTTGTTTGATTTCATCAAAAATTTAATTATTGGGGTTCTTTGATATGCCAAATCTAACTGTGTTTTTAGATTTTTAATTTAGGGTCCTGTTTTTTAAATTTGTCTACATTAAGGTCCAAAGGGTCCAAAATTAAACTTAGTTTGATTTTAACAAAAATTGAATTCTTCGGGTACTTTGATATGCTGAATCTAAACATGTGTTTAGATTTTTGATTATGGGACCAGTTTTCAAGTTTGTCCAAGTTGGGGTCCAAAATTAAACTTTGTTTGATTTCAACAAAAATTGAATATATGGGGTTCTTTAATATGCTGAATCTAACCATGTATTTTGATTTTGGACATTGGACCATAATAGGTAAATTAAAAAAATTGAAGTTCTTAGACCACATTCTTTCTGTGTCAGAAACCTATGCTGTGTCAAATATTTAATCACAATCCAAATTCAGAGCTGTATCAAGCTTGAATGTTGTGTCCATACTTGCCCCAACTGTTCAGGGTTCGACCTCTGCGGTCGTATCAAGCTGCGCCCAGCGAAGCATTTTATTGATTATGGGCCCAGTTTTCAAGTTGGTCCAAATCGGGGTCCAAAATTAAACTTTGTTTGATTTCAACAAAAATTGAATATATGGGGTTCTTTGATATGCTGAATCTAACCATGTATTTAGATTTTTGATTTTTGGGCCCCGTTATCAACTTTGTCCACATTGAGGTCAAAAGGGTCCAAAATTAAACTTTGTTTGATTTCATCAAAAATTGAATTATTGGGGTTCTTTGATATGCCAAATCTAACCGTGTATTTAGATTTTTAATTTTGGGTCCTGTTTTTAAATTGGTCTACATTAAGGTCCAAAGGGTCCAAAATTAAACTTAGTTTGATTTTAACAAAAATTGAATTCTTGGGGTTCTTTGATATGCTGAATCTAAACATGTGTTTAGATTTTTGATTATGGGCCCAGTTTTCAAGTTGGTCCAAGTTGGGGTCCAAAATTAAACTTTGTTTGATTTCAACAAAAATTGAATATATGGGGTTCTTTGATATGCTGAATCTAAACATGTATTTAGATTTTAGATTTTTGGCCCAGTTTTCAAGTTGGTCCAAATTGGGGTCCAAAATTAAACTTTGTTTGATTTCAACAAAAATTGAATATATGGGGTTCTTTGATATGCTGAATCTTACCATGTATTTAGATTTTTTATTTGTGGGCCCGCTATCAAATTGGTTCATATTGAGGTCAAAAGGGTCCAAAATTAAACTTTGTTTGATTTCATCAAAAAATTAATTATTGGGGTTCTTTGATATGCCAAATCTAACCGTGTATTTAGATTTTTAATTTTGGGTCCCGTTTTTTAAATTGGTCTACATTAAGGTCCAAAGGGTCCAAAATTAAACTTAGTTTGATTTTAACAAAAATTGAATTCTTGGGGTACTTTGATATGCTGAATCTAAACATGTGTTTAGATTTTTGTCGAGCCTGCGACTTTTGTCGCAGAAAGCTCGACATAGGGATAGCGATCCGGCGGCGGCGGCGTTAGCTAACTTCTTAAAAGCTTTATATTTTAGAAGATGGAAGACCTGGATGCTTCATACTTTGTATATGGATGCCTCATGTTACGAAGTTTCCGTCAGTCACATGTCCAATGTCCTTGACCTCATTTTCATGGTTCAGTGACTACTTGAAAAAAAAGTTCAGATTTTTTGTACTGTTAAATTCTCTCTTATTATAAGTAATAGGATAACTATATTTGGTATGTGCGTACCTTGCAAGGTCCTCATGCCCGTCAGACAGTTTTCACTTGACCTCGACCTCATTTCATGGATCAGTGAACAAGGTTAAGTTTTCGTGGTCAAGTCCATATCTCAGATACTATAAGCAATAGGTCTAGTATATTCGGTGTATGGAAGGACTGTAAGGTGTATATGTCCAACTGGCAGGTGTCATCTGACCTTGACCTCATTTTCATGGTTCAGTGGTTATAGTTAAGTTTTTGTGTTTTGGTCTGTTTTTCTTATACTGTATGCAATAGGTCTACTATATTTGGTGTATGGAATGATTGTAAGGTGTACATGTCTAGCTGGCAGGTGTCATCTGACCTTGACCTCATTTTCATGGTTCAGTGGACAAAGTTAAGTTTTTGAGTTTTGGTCTTTCTTTCTAATACTGCATGCAATAGGTCAGCTATATTTGGTGTATGGAATGATTGTAAGGTGTACATGTCTAGCTGGCAGGTGTCATCTGACCTTGACCTCATTTTCATGGTTCAGTGGACAAAGTTAAGTTTTTGAGTTTTGGTCTTTCTTTCTAATACTGCATGCAATAGGTCAGCTATATTTGGTGTATGGAATGATTGTAAGGTGTACATGTCTAGCTGGCAGGTGTCATCTTACCTTGACCTCATTTTCATGGTTCAGTGGTCAAAGTTAAGTTTTTGAGTTTTGGTCTTTTTTTCTAATACTATATGCAATAGTTCAACTATATTTGGTGTATGGAAATATTTTATGATCTATATGTCAGTTACGCAGGTTTTATTTGACCTTGACCTCATTTTCAAGGTTCATTGCTCAGTGTTAAGTTTTTGTGTTTTCGTCTGTTTTTCTTAAACTATAAGCAATAGGTCAACTATATTTGTTGTATGGAAGAATTGTTAGCTGTACATGCCTGCCTAGCATGGTTCATCTGACCTTGACCTCATTTTCATGGTTCATTGGTCAATGTTTAGTTTACTTGGTTAATGTTAAGTTTATGTGACAGTTGTAATAAAGCTTTATATTTAGGACTATCAACATAATATCAATGATTAGTAAAGAAGGCGAGACATTTCAGCGTGTGCACTGTTGTTGATTATGGGACCAGTTTTCAAGTTTGTCCAAGTTGGGGTCCAAAATTAAACTTTGTTTGATTTCAACAAAAATTGAATGTATGGGGTTCTTTGAAATGCTGAATCTAACCATGTATTTTGATTTTGGACATTGGACCATAATAGGTAAATTAAAAAAATTGAAGTTCTTAGACCACATTCTTTCTGTGTCAGAAACCTATGCTGTGTCAAATATTTAATCACAATCCAAATTCAGAGCTGTATCAAGCTTGAATGTTGTGTCCATACTTGCCCCAACTGTTCAGGGTTCGACCTCTGCGGTCGTATCAAGCTGCGCCCAGCGAAGCATTTTATTAGGAATTAGGGACCAGAAAGAGCCTAACAAAAACAATTATTTGTCTGGTTCACAGACAATAACTTGAGTATAACTGTATATATCTGTATAAAATTTAAGCATAAGATTCCATTCCACAAAAGAAAGGATGGGATTTATTTTGGGGGTTATTGTTGTAGCTATTTAGTAAGTAAGGACCAAAAAGGGGTCAAAACAAGCATTTTTCATGTTTCAGGACAATAATTTGTGTATTAGAGTGGGTTTCTATGAAACTTTACTACAAGGTTCCATACTTCAAAAGGAATGTTGAGAGTGATTTTAGGGGTCATGGTCCAAACCGTTTCATAATAAGGGACTGAAAAGGGGCAAAAAAAACAAGGATTTTCTGTTTTCTGGACAATAATTTGAGTATAAGCCTATTTATTGCTATTTAATTGTGCCACAAGTTGTTTTACCATATAATATAGTTTGGTATTGATTTTAGGTGTTATAACCTTGTTGGTTTAGTTAAAAGATGTCCAAACCAATACTTTGTATAAATTGCTAATTGTTTAGCAATTTCAGTGGTGTTTAATTCAATAGTCTTGAATTCTTTGGGGTCTTTAATATGCTGAATCTAATTAGGTATTTAATATTTGGATTTTAGGTCTGTTTTTGAAATAATTCATATTAAGGTCCAAAGGGTCCAAAATTAAACTTTGTTTGATTTCTTTAGAAATTGAACTATCGGTGTTCCTTGATATGCTGAATCTAATTGTGTTATAAGATTTTTTGAATCTGAGGCCTGTTTTCAAATTGATCCAAAGGGTCCTAAATACAACTTTTTTTTTATTTAAAAAAAAATTGAATTCTTAGGGTTCTTTGATATGCTGTATCTAAAGGTGTATTAGGATTTTTCATTTGGGGCATGGTCGGCCCACATTAAGGTCCAAAGGGTCCAAAATTAAACTTTAAAGAAAAAAAAAGAATAGTTGGGCTTCTTTGATATGCTGAATCGAAGCTTGTATTTAGATATTTGATTTTGGGCACAGTATTCAACATGGTTCAAATTGGGGTCCAAAATTGAACATTGTTTGATTTCATCAAAAATTAAATTGTTTGTGTTATTTGATATGGTCAATATAACAGTGTTTTAGATTTTTTGATTTTGTGCTTGGTTTTCAATGTTGGTCCAAATTTGGGTCCAAAATTAGACTGTTTGATTTCTTCAAAAAATAAATCATTGGTGTTCTTTAATGTGTGCAATCTAACAGTGTTTAAATTTCTGATTTTGGGCTTGTTTTTCAAACTGGACCCCATAAAGGTCCAAAGTATCCAAAATAAAACTTAGTTTGATTTTAACAAAAAATGAAACAATGTGGTTATTTGATATGCTGAATCCAACCATGTATTTAGAATTTGAATAATGGACCATAATTGGTAAATGTCTAATTTTGAAATTATTTAAGAACTTATACCACATTCATTCTGTCATGTCTGTGTCAGAAACTATGCTTTTATTACATATTTGCTCAGAATCTAAATTCAGAGATGTTATTGGACAATTAACAGAAATTTTAATTCGGGTCATAGTTGAAAATAGATAAAACAGCATATCAATTTTAGAGAACTATTTTTGTGGTATACATCACTGGTTCATGGAAAATAAATTAGTTCACAGACAATAACTTAAGTATAAGTGTATGGATGTGTAAGAAATTTAAGCACAAGGTTCCATACCACAATAGGAGGGTTGGGATATTAAATAGTTAATTAAGCTCTACATTTATAGATTTATTGTAAAAGAAATTTTAAATTGAGTCATAGTTTCAAATAGATTTGCTTTTTTCAGATATATTAATCATGTGGTGATAATTGTGCATGCATTGACTTTTAATTATCTTCTATTTAAAGATTGTTAACATGTTTGAATATTTTCTTATGGTTGAAAATTCCCTTGGAAACTAAAATGGACCTTTGTCCATCTGTTGAAGTGGAAGCGAAGTTTTTAAATACAATTGTGCCATACATTGTGTTATGTTACATTTGAATAGAAAAAAATGTTATTTTAAGAAAAATAATAAATTTTTATTAAAGGATATATTTCATTACAATACATTGTGTAGATAAAAGTTGTTGACATTGATAGATAAGTTGCAGATATTAGTTTGTGACAAATGAAAGACAAAAATATTGTTTAAAAGTATATATATAAAGTTTGATTACACTAAGTGTTATTGTAAAAAAATAGTTTTCACCGTATTATCACCATAACAAAACATGTGGTAATTGTCAATCACACAATTATAATTGGAGTGATAGTTTTATTTGAAAATTTTGTGAGTTTTTCCTAAGTGTAGCTGATGATAAGCTCAGTAGGATGGTATACATTTAGTCTGAAATTTACTGTTCATTATTAGATATTTTGAAAATAATTTCAGATAAGTTTTATAGATATTTTAAAGACATGCTATTTTGGAGGAAAAAAAATCCTTTTCTTTGGTAAATTGGTTGAAAATTTTGTGGTAGGTTTGTTTGTTGTTCTGAAGAAACTAATTTTCTGAATGCTATATATTTTTTTTTTGGATGAAGTGAACTCTAAACGCTAAGCTTTTATTGTCTATTAATAAAAGGGGCCTCAATGGCCGAGTGGTCTAAGTAGTTACTACTGTAATCACTAGCCAGTCAACACTGAGGTTATGAGTTCGAACCCCGCTCGTGCGGGTGCACTCGACTCCAATCTTAATTGACTAGGATTGTCAGTTTTCCTATCGAAGGTCGGTGGTTTTCTCCAGGCACTCCGGCTTCCTCCACCAATAAAAACTGGCCGCCAGGAAATAGCCCAAAAGCGATGCTTAAAAGTGGCGTTAAAACACCAAAAATCAAAACAATCTATTAATAAACATGTATTTGGATTTTTGATTTTGTGCCCAGTTTTCAAGTTGGTCCAAATCAGGGTCCAACATTAAACTGTGTTTGATTTCAACATAAATTGAATATATACAGGGTTCTTTGAAATGCTGAATCTAAACCTGTATTTAAATATTGGATTTTTGGTCCCAGTTTACAAGTTGGTCCAATCAGGGTCCAAAATTAAACTTTGTTTGATTTTCAACAAAAATTGAATTTATGGGGTTCTTTGAAATGCTGAATCTAACCCTGTATTTAGATTTTGAATTCTGGGTTACTTTATCAAATTGGTCCACTTTGAGGTCCAAAGGGTCCTAATTTAAAATTTTGTTTTATTTCATTAAAAATGAATTCTTGGGGTTCTTTGATATGCTGATTCTTACCATGTTCTTAGATTTGGGAAATTGGACCATAAAAGGTAAATGTCCAATTTCAAATTTTTCAGTTCTTTGATCACATTCATTTTGTGTCACAAACCTATGTTGTGTCTGACTGTCAAATATTCAATCACAATCCAAATTCAGAGCTGTTTTAAGCTTAAATGTTGTGTCCATACTTGCCTCAACTGTTCAGGGTTCGACCTCTGAGGTCATATCAAGCTTGCGCCTAGTGGAGCATTTTATTGAAGATTGAACTGAAATGTGAGATAAATATACAGATATATGTATCAGATATCAAAATGCAGGTTAATTTTATTGCAATTCTCACTCAGTCTCATTATAAAAAAAAAAACTCGCAATGATTTCTGAATTGTCAGTATACGATTAAATATGGTGAGGGTTTTTCTCATCATTGAAGGCCTTGCAATGACCTATAATTGCTTATGTCCACTTATTTGAATTCTGATGGATAGTTGTCTCAATGGCAATCGTACCACATCTCCTTAATTATAACCCACACAACGATTTGCGGAGGGTATAATGTTTTTGACCTGTCTGTCCGTCCGTCAGTCAGTTAGTCCTGTTTATTGTCATCGCAACTCCTCTCAAACCACACAACAGAATTTCATGAAACCTTTTCAGATAATAAGGACATACTACGTAGATGTGCATATCGACAGGAAATTACGATTCAATTTTTTTCCAGGAGTTACGCCCCTTTGAACTTATTTGCCCAACATACTACTGCAATCTTTTGTCATCGCAACTCCTCTCAAACCACACAACAGAATTTCATGAAACCTTTTTCAGATAATAAGGACATACTACGTAGATGTGCATATAGACAGGAAATTACGATTCAATTTTTTTTCCAGGAGTTACGCCCCTTTGAACTTATTTGCTTCAATATACTACTGCAACAGTTTGTCATCGCAACTCCTCTGAAACCACACCAGGGGTTCAAATTAACATTTGGTACTGGAAGGTCCAGGACCTTTGACACTCCAAACTGAAAGGTCCACAACCTAAATCCCAGGTCCTACTTTTACAGGAAAAATTTCATAACTCAATAAGATACAAAATTAATGAGCTTTTGGAGTGAGGTTAGTTTGTTTCATCATATTTGAACTGCATGTGATGTTTCGTTTCTCATATAATGCCTAAATGGGCTATCCAGCAAATAAACAGTTTACAACCTTCAATATTGAAGTACTGCTTACACATCAACACCATTTTTGCACTGGATTTTAAGAATAAATTCATAGTCACTGAAGGGTTTCCCTTTTTTGCAATACTGTATGCAGTGTTGAAAAGAACCTTATATCTATTTAACTGATCAGGCTTACATTCTGCTTGAGAATACATTGTCCAAGTTTAGTGTCTGACAATTAATCTTTAGTCATAATTAGACTTAAAATTTGGATCACTTTCGTGGATCCACTGCTTTAAACAAGATAAATGCTGGGGTGTCACTTCGTATATTTTTATTGGGTCTATTTTAAGATTTTGTGTTCCCCTTACAAGTGCACTTTCTTTTTCTGAATGAGAGGGGAACTTCTGGCAGTATGTGCATGACATTAGACCAGTTGATTCATCAAAATATAGCCACGGTCGATCGATTTTCCTGTGGGGCTCCGTTCCTGATCGCATTTTTGGTCTTTAGTGAGATCTTCATTTGATTTCTTTTGAAGACGTTGAAGACACAGGCACTTGTTTCTATCCATTCAGGGGTTAAAAAAATTTGTTACAGCTCACTAGCCCAGGACTTATTGGTAGCAGGATTTTACTAGCCCTGTTGAAAGAGCTGCTAGCCCATCAAAACTGACCTGCTAGCCCGAGTCTACCTTTCAAATTTAGAGTGGGTGTCCCTTGTTTTGAATGCGGCATTATACACGGTATTTGATAAAATAAATCAAATAAATTTTTGTTTTATTAATTATAACAAGGATCTCTAGACATTTTTTTGGATATCCCTTGTACTATGGGTTGTTAAATATTTTCGGGCACAGAAAACATGTTCATTGATATTGTCATGTTAAACCAGTGGTTCAATTCGTATATTTGTTGTTCCCACATACAAAGCAAACTTTTTATCAGCGAGATCGGGAAAATAACGGCAATATTCACAAAACATCATCTCTTGTTTATCATCAGTAACAGTCGACCTTGCCCATGGGGAATCTTTCTGTCCATGACACTATAAATGTTTTTTTCCGCTTTTCCTGGTCGTATTTGGCATTTTTTGGGATAAATTTTCAGCCTTATTACCCCCTTCATCCTGTTTTTCGTTTTAAAACTGACAAAGTTCCTGTGGTGGCCGTACTAAAATGTTTAGAAATAATTTGTGCATGGTTTCAAGCTCAAATTAACAGCTGTCCGACAAGACAGGTCAATATCGATCATTACATCATACACCCAAGTACCATTAATTGAAAATCTCGGCATAAGCAATGTACAATACCCTCTGTACTGAGAAATTGATATTGAAAGTACGTGAATTGCGATCAATACATGATACCGGTCCACCCAGAGTTATTTGTTCTATTTTTAAAACATGTACAAAATCGGTTCAAATTCTTGGAATCCCGGATGACGTACGTAATTGAATCTGATTGGCTAAGATAGAATAGTGATGAGGGGATTACTATTTTGGAAATGCAAAGAATTGTTTGTTACTAGTCCGTCGGGCATATTCGGTTACAAGTTTTAATTGCCCGAAGTGTAAAAGTCTAGTCCCGGGCGTCGGGCTAGTGGATTTTTTAACCCCTGAATCCATGGGAAGGTTGAATATCCTTCTATATTTATGGATAGTCGACCTTCCCATGAATAGAAACAAGTGCCTGTGGTTGAAGACCGTTCATAATCTTCAGGCTTTCTCTTGGAAGACATGACACCAAAGTGAAACGGACTCATTTTGTTCTAAAATGTCTAAATGATTAAATGATTTGTCACTTGACTTTTCGCAACTATTTATAACCTTGTGTTTCCAAGAAACACAAGGTTAAAAATAACTTTTATCACTCGTCGGCAAGGTCAGGGATGAAACATTTTTTTTATCTCAATTTCAATAATAATATGGCTTAAAAATGACGATACAGATGGTTAAAAAGGTCAGCAAAAATCACTTTTATTTCCTTTAAGATTGAAGGTCCGTCTGGCGTAGCTAGTAACCAAAACGAAAGTCTGATTGCAACAGTGGAAGGTCACGGACCTCGGACCACCGCTAATTTGAACCCCTGCACACGACAGAATTTCATGAAACATTTTTAGATAATAAGGACATACTATGTAGATGTGCATATCGACAGGAAATTAATATTCAATTTTTTTTCTAGGAGTTACACCCCTTTGAACTTATTTGCTTCAATATACTTCTGCAAGAGTTTTTTTATCACAACTCCTCTTAAACCACACAACAGAATTTCATGAAACTTTGTAGATATTAAGGACATACTATGTAGATGTGCATATCGACAGGAAATTATGATTCAATTTTTTTCCTAGGAGTTACACCCCTTTGAACTTATTTGTTTCAATATACTACTGCAACAGTTTGTCATCGCAACTCCTCTGAAATATTTTTTCCTTATGCAATTTTTTTTTCTTACAGTTATTTTATTTCTCCAGTGACAATGTGGGGACGTGGGGTATGTGAGCGCGCTCACTAAGGTTCTTTAATTTTATAATGACCTCGTTTTCATGGTTCATTAGTCAAAGTTTAGTTTTCTTGGTAAGGTTTATTTCGCAAATACTTGATTTTTTTAAGAACGTTTACCAGCAATACAGTTGTCAAAGAAGCCAAACCAATTAATTATTGAATGATTCCAAAAACAATGTACTTAAATTGATAATTACTCTATGCAACTCTTTAGAAATAATGTAAATAATCGGACAAACGGTAATGTTAAGCCTTGTGTACGCCCCATTAACAAGAACACTGAATTATATGTCAAATACAAAAAAAATGAATTAATTGTGTATAAAGCGATTGCCTTGATTAATATTCATCAGGAGTGCTTGAGAAGTCTAAAATTTGTACATCATCTAATGAATGTGCCAGTAGGTATAAAGGACACTCACACCATTATTTAATTTTAGGAACTTCTGGTTTTCTTTTCTAGTTATGTTGTTGAAAGTTCATCAAGTTTATCTTCTAAATATAAAGTTTCTTTAATTTGTTTCCCATTTTTAGCTCACCTGGCCGAAAGACCCTTTTTAGCTTCTTCCAACATCACTTGCGTCCATTTTTGGACCGTCACTCGTCTATGGTCTGTAAACTGTTTTCAAAAATCTTTTGCTCTGAAACTGCTCAATGCATTAAAGGCAAACTTTCATCATAGGTTTTAAGCTTTAATGTTTGTGATTTACGTCTAGGTTTATCAACCAACATGGCTGTTGTGTCTAAAAATTCAACAAAGAGGTCAGAGTACAAATTCGGCTTATATCTTTAAAACTATAGCAATTAGAGAAGAACTAAGTGGGTAAACATGGACAGCGCAACAAGTTTTAGATCATTCTATTTATCCTGAAAATTTTGAAAAAAATTGTTCAACGGTTTTAGTGTTATTGTCTAGTAATGTTAATTTTCTTTTTTGGCATTTTGCATGACAAAATGTATCCCACCCTGAAAATTGTGGAAGGAAAAATGTAACTGCCTGTTTAAAGTTATTGCCCCATTTTTAGCAGTTGTTGGCTGTTATTGTGAAAATTATAGGAACTATGTTGAAAATGTAAATTGCAAAAAAGGATCAGCACAAGAAGATTTATCTACCCTAAAATAGAGAAAAATCTGTTACCTTGTTTTGGAGTTAATGCCCCTAAAATTTATCCCAATGTACAACGGTACACTATAGCTTGGAGAAATAAAATGTCCTTTTGAAAAGGCTAGACTAGTGTTCTTTCTTCTCACAGATAATATGTTGAATAGCCGCAAAACTGTGAAGTACATCCAAGCTATTATATAAGAATAAGGACATGAGGTATGATTGCCAATGAGACAACTATCCATCAAATGAAGTGGGTGAAAGCAATTATAGACAACCATATGACCTTCAACAATGAGAAAAACTCATACCGTAGAGTCGGCTATAAAAAGAACCCAACATAAAAAATTGAAACAATTCAATTGAGAAAACCAACGGCAAAATTTATAAAAAAAACAATTTACTAAAAACAAATATGACCGACATGAACCAACGACAACTACTGAACTACAGGCTCCTGACTTGGGACAGGCACATAAAGAATGTGGTGGGGTTAAACATATTTGTGAGTGCTCAACCCTCCCCCTAACCAGATTAAACCCATGGACAGTGGTGAAACAACACAACATAAGAATAAACTATAAAATCATTTGAAAACTTGTCTTCTATTCCTTTCACCATATCTTGGGAGTGTAAAATCTAAATTTAGAATCATGGTTGAAACTAAAACTCAACTTGATGTTAAAAATAGAATTGGACATTTCATCTTCGTGATAAATGTCAAATTAAAATTTCAAGGGGAAGCGAAAAAAAAATCTTTTGTTATGCTTTTGCATATCATTCAGAAGTAGTAAAAGATAATGTGAAGTCAAATTTTCTTCTCAAGTTTCATTTAAAGATAAGAATTTCAATAAAGTTTTTTTGTAATTTTAACCCCTTTAATTAGTCCCCTACCGACGAAGTCGAAGGGAACTTTAGGTTTGCCTCCGTCCGTCCGTCTGTCTGTCTGTCCGGCAAATCAGTTTTCCACACTTTTTTTCTTTGTGCTTGAAGATATTGATTTGATATTTGGTGTATTATTTCATCACAACAAGTTACGGATCAAGTTCGAAATTTGTTCCGGTCCGACGATTTTGTGCAGAGTTATGGTCCTTGAACTTAGAAAATTCACTCA
This sequence comes from Mytilus californianus, assembly GCF_021869535.1. NCBI lineage: Eukaryota > Metazoa > Mollusca > Bivalvia > Mytilida > Mytilidae > Mytilus > Mytilus californianus. The sequence goes on from NW_026262670.1 coordinate 7,947,835, forward strand.
AATAATCAGTTTTCTGCACTTTTATTTGTCATGCTTGAAGATATTGATTTGATGATTGGTATATAGTTTTATCATGACAAGTTACAGATCAAGTTCGAATTTTGGTCCGGTCTAATGATTTTGTGCAGAGTTATCATGGTCCTTGGATTTCGAAAATTCACTCAAATAATCAGTTTTCCTCACTTTAATTCTTCATGCTTAAAGATACTGATTTGATAATTGGTATATAGTTTTATCATGACAAGTTACAGATCAAGTTCGAATTTTGTTCTGGTCTGATGATTTTGTGTAGAGTTATGGTCCTTGGCCTTAGAAAATTCACTCAAATAATCAATTTGCCACATTTTTTTTTCGTCATGCTTGAAGATATTGACTTGATATTTGTTATATAGTTTACACCATGACAAGTTATAGATCAAGTTAGCATTTTGTTCCAGTACAATGAATTTTTAACCGGTAGGGGGCTATGTATTGCCAGGCAATACTCACAGAATGCTTGTTTATATAAGGATTCTACTTTTGACCTAATTACAGCCATAAAATCTCAAGATAATATGTAGTTTTCATATGTGAAATTATAAATTCTGTACAGTAATTTATAACAGACTTTTTGCCAATGATTAATCTTTATGTCTTATCCAGGACGAGTATAACTTATGTTATATCTATACTACTAAAATAATGAGGTCCAACTAGTTAGCCAGCATGACATAAAAACGATGAATCAAAGAATTCAACTTTATGGTTATAACTAATATAGGACAATGGTGTTGATCAAACATTACACCATTCCAGGCCCTTTTGTTTTCCACATAATTAATTTTACCCATAATTAACAAGTTCCAGGTCCAAGTCGATACCGATATCAATAGTACCTGGTACCTAATCTGTATGTTCCGCCTCTGTCAGGTGCACCACCAAAAAGTGTATTTGGGATTTGCTATATACACTGGTCATAATCACACCTGAACTTCGTCATTGTACAGGGATTGACTATACTAAATTCAATCATTGACCAAATAAATATATCTACAAGTAGTTTCCAGTTGTAATAAGAAAGCCAGGACGGATTCAAACAGAATAATTTTGAAAGCTGAGAAAACTGTACACCTTATAATCAGCATGACTTTATCAAATGACAATACAAATACTAAAAATCCAGGCTCAAAATAAGGCGTAGGTACTGTAATTCAGTCAGGGACCTGCGATGCCACAGATGTGTTCTAGTTATATGTTAAAAAAAAAATACATACTTAAGTTAGATTATTATTTAAAGGGTTTTATCTAACAGCAATTAAACACTTCATGTCATGTTTTCATTTTCCTAATGAGAATGGGTCAAATATTGAGGAAGGGTTTTCATCTGGGAAAATATATACCATGGCGTTTTTTTTCCTGTACGTGACCTGTTGCGGGGGACATAGAAATACCAGGGCCACAGTCAATCCATCCAGTCTAATGTAAGCGCTTTCACATGTACAATTCTTACTAGATTTTTGTTAAAATTATATCAAAGGTTTATATCAGCGATGTCTCCCGTGTGTTTGAAAATCAATGCAGATCAACTATTTAAGATCTAGAAAGAGTTATACAAATGCATTGTAAGCACTCTTATGTGCCCAATTCTTGTAAGATCTTTATCAAACTGTTGGAAGGTTTATATAAGCAATGTTTCAAACGAGTTTGAAAATCAGTACCGATCAACAATTTTTGAAAGAGAAATGCCCCTTGGAAATAATAGTTGTATGGAAAAATGCATTGTAAGTGCTGTCATGTGTACAATTCTTGCAAGGTTTTATCAAACTGATTTCGAAGATTATATCAGCAGTGTTTCGTACAAATTTGAAAATTAGTGCTGATCAACTATTTTAAAAGAGTTGTGCCCCTTGGAAATATTAATTATATGGAAAATTGTATTGTAATTGCTTTCAAGCCTACATTTCTTTTAAGATTTTTATAAAAAGTTTTAAAGAACCCCCTTAAAAATTGTTTTAATTATTGCCCTCGGTCAGATAAAAAAAGTGCAATGCAGGAGTATAAATGGAACCTTGTCCTGTACTATAGATCTAATAGGATTATACATGTTTTTAGGTCTCTACAACACTGTCAAGCAAATTGTGATTTTTTATTACCACATGTTTTGTGAGGTATTTAGACTCAAAGGATTGTTTCTTGAAAAAGATGTCATATAAGATTTTATAATAGTATCAAGTTTTCCTATTTTGGATTAGCAAGTTGCCGTACTGAAAATTTATCAAGTTGAACATCGAAGTCTTCATCACAATATGAAGTCACACTGTTCTTTTACATGCTAAAATTCATCTGATAAAAAATGTAAAAAAGAGATGAATATCTGTTCTGGACGGCGGTGGAAACAATTGACTTTGAAATTTTCAGTTACCAAGTGCACAGCTGTTTGTATAACACAAAATCTAGTCTTTGTATGGTACTTGTTGGCATACAAAATTACAGACGGAAAATATTTTGTAAAGTCATTTTATAAGCATTAAAACAATAGAAATGCTTTAAATGAAAGAGCATTCTATCATGATAAATTTGTTTATCTTCTCTCTCCGCTTCCTTGAAACCAAGTTTGATACACATTGGTAATGAATATAGGGAAATTAAAACAGACTTGAAACAGCTAATTGAAATCTACAAATATCATTTTAATATTGTGAAGACTAAAGGTAGAGATGCCTTATATGAATCAAGGATGTAAATTATTCCCTTTGAATTAACTTTATTGCTCACCAAATGTTGTATGTTTTTAAAAATAGAAGCAAACTATCACCAAAAGACATTTTTACATCGCGATGACCTTGAGGTCATTCCGATGTATTGCTATCGCCTAGATTTCCATTATGTAAATTAGTTTTGGGTTTGTAACCGATCTATAAACATGATAAATATGCGCACATAAACGAGTGCAAAATAACATTCCTTGTCATTTGATATAAATACATCTCTTCAATGAATACTGATAAAAATATTTTTGTTTACAACATAAATTAATAATGTGAAAATGTTTTGTAGTTAGATATATATATATAAGTAAAAAATCATTGATAATATCAATGCACACGTACCGAAAAATTGTGTTAAAGCATGCGGAAGAATATCTCAAAGAACGTTTTGCGACAGGACCGGCAACTCTGTAATTGTTTTTGCGGGAAAATATGAATGCCTACTCGTATCCAATCTTAGAAAAATCGAATTTTTATAGAAAAGTGTCCACCATGCACTTGTATTGCACTATTATTAGAACAGTAGAATAGAATGATATACAAACAGATGCAAATCATATATATATGTAACTGTTATTTTAATATAATATATAACAACAAATCAGTGTATACTGATTTGTATCACTACAATATAATAGTTATTACGGTGAAGTTGAATTTCCTGTCATTTATTCATCATACTCGCACGCACTTGTCTAGAAAAAAATATATCTCTGTACATTAACCTCAGTTTCAGGTAAAGAGATATGTTGTTTTTTATCTGAGACAAGTGCTTTTGACCATCATCAAGAACTTGTGGTCATCCGATGTTCAGTACTTCAGTACTTTGATTTTTATTGTGAAAAAGGAAAAGCGTAATTATCAAATTGCCATATTTTTTCCAGGTAACGATTCAAGCTCTTATATACAATGATGTATGTATAATAAATAGCCTCTTCTTTGTTGAGATGAACACTAAAGATATTTCACATGCATTTTATTGCTGTAAAGAATTAACAAAAATAACTGTTTGTTGAAAAATGTCTATTTATTATTAAATGATGAGCCAGTATAAGGCCAACTAAAATTCCCCATTCATAATGGAAAAGACAGGATATGGGGTATCAATGACACAAAATAAATACACACTTGAAAAAACTAAAAAAGCAAAGAAGCAGCACTTTTTTGTTCGCCTTAAATTCCCATTGACCCGCATGGAGCAAAAATTCTCATCTTACTCATTACTGGTTTTAGCATATTTTTATATGACCGCAATAAATTTGAGTTCATATATTGCTATCACGTCGTCGTCGTTGTCCAAAGACATTTGGTTTCCGGACAATAACTTTAGTATAAGTGAATGAAATTCTATAAAATTTAAACACAAGGTTTAATACCACAAAAGGAAGGATGGGATTGATTTATAAACATGAATTGCTGAATTTTTCAGTTCCGTTCTTTAACTTTAGTTTGCCTCAACCACATGTTATGAAACTTATAAACAATGCTTGTTACCACATAATACAGATCAAGTTTGAAATTGGGTGGTGTCACTTTTACCGTTTTTGAGTTATGCCCCTATATAAACTTAAAAATTGCTGAATTTTTCAGTTCCGTTCTCTAACTTTAGTTTGCCTCAACCAAATGTTATGAAACTTATAAACAATGCTTATTACCACATAATACAGATCAAGTTTGAAATTGGGTGGTGTCACTTTTACCGTTCTTGAGTTATGACCCTTTATATCTTTATATGATATGCAAGCGGGGGCATCATCTGTGTCCCATGGACACAATCCACATTTATTTTATATGCTGAATCTAATCATTGGAATTACATTTTAGATGTTGGACCATTAAGCATTATATAGGGGATAACATTCGATTGATTTATGATATTTAACAGTATACAGAAGAGAACAATATTCATCATTACATGTTCAAAAGGAAATGACACAAATTTAATAATACAAAGCAGACCTCCCCAACTACACCAAAAATAACTATGTTTCTCCGTAAAGTTGTTTTGATTGTTTAAAGCTAAAAAACTTTAAAAAATCACTGCAATTATGTCATCCTATGATACCACTTTTTTAAATAATTCTACCAAAAAAAAAAACATATTGTAATTATTATAAAATGCCAACTATTAAATAAGAATTAAAATCCAATAAACCACAGTTCCCAAAACTCAATGTATAGTGCTATTACAGATAGCAGTTACCCCACCACCCCCTCTTTTTTTGCATAAAAAATTATCGCCATCTAGATATGCTTGGTTATATCTGTCAAAATTTTTGACCGGAAACGGCAAGTTGGTGAGTACATTTTTTTTTGTATAGCCAAAGCCGGGCAAGGAATCAGAGCTTGCACTTTCCAATATTATAAGTATTCCTCTTATCTTGTACAAATAAATTTTATATTTATACCTCACGCAATTTTTGCATCGGGTATAATGTTTTTGACCCGTCCATCTGTCCGTCCGTCTGTCATTCCATCCATCCATCCGTCAGGCCAAATAAAAATATATGTGTGGTTCCAGTTACCTATCCTTCTTTTTAGTCTTAATAATAGCCTACCCTAAAGATTTTTTTGTCATTTTTCATTAATCACTGTTAAAGTCAGAATGGTGCTCCCATAGACTCAATTTAAAAAAAAAACATAAAAACAAATCCCTACCTACCTACCCTAACTTTTTATTGATGTAACTGGAACTACACATTCTATTTTATTTGGCCTCATTTATGAAACTTTATATATAATAAGGACAAACTATGTAGACGTGCATATCGACAGGAAATTATGATTCATTTTTTTTCCCCCTTGAGTTATGCCCCTTTGCACTTATTGGCCTCAATATACTACTGCAACAGTTTGTTATTGCAACTCCTCTGAAATTACACAACATAATTTCATGAAACTTTGTAGATAATAAGGACAAACATATAGACAGAAAATTATGATTCCATTTTTTATAGGAGTTATGCCCCTTCGCTTTGAACTTAACATTTTTTGCCATAATATACTAAACAGTAGTTTGTCATCGCAGCTCCTTTGAAACCACACAATCAAGAGATCAAGACTTTTAAGTGTGTGTTGTTCAGCAGATCATGATTTTTTAGTACACATCTAGGAAATCCTAGTTGTGTATAGAATGATTGTAAAGTGTACATGTCCAACTGGCAGGTGTCATCTGACTATGACCTCATTTTCATGGTTTAGTGGTGAAAGTTAAGAGTTTGGGTTTTGATCTGTTTTTTATACGACCGCAAAAATTAAGATTTTTTTGGTCGTATATTGGTATCAAGTTGTCGTCGTCCGATGACAGATGGTTTTCGGATAATAACTTTAGTATAAGTAAATAGAAATCAATAAAATTTTAACACAAGGTTTATAACCACAAACGAAAGGTTGGGATTGATTTTGGGGGTTATGGTCCCAAAGGTTTAGGAATAAGGGGCCAAAAAAAGGGCCCAAATAAGCATTTTTGCAGTTTCCAGACAATAACTTGTGTTTAAGTGTATGAATCTCTCTGAAATTATACAAAAGTTTCCATACAACAAAGGGATGGTTATGGGAGGTTACGGCTCAAACCTTTTAGCAATTAGGGGCAAAAAAAGGGGGAAAAACAAGGGTTTTTATGGTTAAACTCCATGAGAAATTTGAATTGAGATTATTTTTGGAATAAGGGAAAGGGGGAGTTGAAAAAATTTGGGGGGGGGGGGTAAATAAGAATTAGTGGGGGGCTATAATTTTTCTTATTTCAGATTTCAAAAATTAAAAAGAAAATTTCTTCAAATATTTTTTTTTTTTGGGGGGGGGTTAATATTCAACAGCATAGTGTATTGCACAAAAGCAAAAAAAACGGGTAAATTTTTTGGGGGGGGAGGGGGGGGGGGCAATTTGCAACAGCATAGTGTATTGCACAAAAGCAAAAAATTGAATATAAATTCAAATCATATAACCAATTTTAAGTTCTTTGACTATACTTATTCTGTGTCAGAAACCTATCATGTGTCAAATATTTAATTACAATCCAAATTCAGACCTGTATCAAGCGCGAATATGGTGTCCATTTTGGCTGCAACTTTTCAGGTTTGGACATCTGCGCTCGTATCCAGCTGCGCTCAGCAAAGCAATTTATCTTAAACTATAAGCAATAGGTCAACCATATTTGGTGTATTGAATGATTGTAAGGTGTATATATCTGTCTGGCAGGTATCATTTGACGATGACCTCCTTTTTAGCTCATGTGAGCTTATGCCATCACTTGGCTTCCGTCTTCGTCATCTGTCGTCGTAAACTATTTCATGAATCTTCTCCTGTGAAACTTCTGGGCCATATACCTTCAAACTTAAACTGAATGTTCCGTAGGGTATCTAGTTAATAAATTGTGTCCGAAGTTTTGATCCATCAAGAAACATGGTCGCCATGGCTAAAATAGAACATAGAGGTCAAATGCAGTTTTTGGCTTATATCTCAAAAATTAAATCATTGAGAGCAAATCTGACAGGGTAAAAATGTTCAATAGGTCAAGATCTATCAGCCCTGAAATTTCCAGACTATTCGAACAACCGATTGTTGGGTTGCTGCAACTAAATTGGTAATTTTAAGGAAATTTTGCAGTTTTTGGATATTATCTTCAATATTATTGAAGATAAAGATAAACTGTAAACAGCAATAATGTTCAGCAAAGTAAGATCTACAAATAAGTTCATATGACCAAAATTGTCAATTGACTCCTTAAGGAGTTATTGCCCTTTATCGACATTTTTTCATAATTTGTTCCTCTAGTTTGCTTACTTTAAAAAAAATCTTCTCTTTTGAAACTGCTGAATCAATTAGGCCAAACTTGGGCTGAATGGGTTTAGAGTATCTAGTTTAAATTTCTGCATTTTATTTCCTTGTTCGTCAAGAAACATAGCCACTATGGCTAAAATTGAACAAAGGGATAAAATGCTTTTTTTTTTTTGCTTTTGCTTTTGACAGATACAAAGAACATTTAAATGGCATTTTTAAGCCACTCATTAATATATATTGAAAAGCAAAAATAATCATTGATGAAAGATTTAAGCAAAAAATTACAGGCGATTCAGGCTCTTGAGAGCCTCTTGTTATGGTTCATTGGTCACCCTACTGAAAATGTAAAATGGGATTTCACTGAAAATACCAGTGGAGTTCCATCAGAATTCCATTGGAATACCATTGTATTACCACTGGAAAATTTGGTCGAGATTTTCATTGGACATTCATTGTTTTCCATTGGTATATCAGTGGAATATCCAGTGGGATTCCGGTTAATACTCGAGTGGAATACAGTGGAAATTCCATTGGAATACCAGTGAAAACTTCGTTGGAATACCATTTTTTTCCCACTGGACATTTATTGTTTTCAACTGGGATACCAGTGGTTATTCCATTGGAAATTGTAACAATATTTAAAACCAATGAAAACCAGTGATATTTCAACAGAAATTGAGAATTCCACTGAAATGTTAGATATCATTTTGCATGCACCGCTTATTTTTGAATGAATTAATAAGAAAACTTGAAATAAGAAAATAACCAGTTTAATGCAAGTCAAGCAATTAAAGAAATCACAACAGTTTATTCATTATCCACATTTAAGACCTTTTAAATAAAAAGATCAACCTCTTTAAAATAATATGTTGATAAATTATCATGTTTTAGCTAAAGATGTATTTACTTAATTGTACATGTAAATCATTTTTCATTGTTAAATCATTCATAAGTCCATGGTAACTTTTGGTCCTCTTGAAATCTTTCACAAATGGTTTAAATTTTCAATTTTACAAATTTGTTTATTGTGCATTAAACAAACACATGTCCAGTTTACATGCATATGAAATACTTTGTCAGTTTGGTCAGTTTCCTTCATCATGAATTGATATTATTCATGAATTAAGTCCAAAGTTTCTGCATTCCAATCCTGTTCCATTAATTCTTCATTGATTAATCTGAAAGAAAAAAAATCATACATGCATAGAATTTTGAATTAAAATAACATTACAGTACCATGTTTCAGTCTGCAATTATTCAAAAATATATGTTACTGGCATATTTTGTTAGTGTTTGTTTAATTTAGTCGCAACATTTATACACTCAGGGCAATTTAGACACATGTATTTCTATTGTTAAAGACTATGTGTTCTCTAGATATCTTTGGCTATAGTTGTTGGGTTGCTGTCTCTTAGACGTATAACACAGTCACATCTCCTTTTATCAAAATAGACTTTTATAGTTCATGGATCAGGTGTCTCTCTCAGGCCAAATAAAATAGTATGTATGGTTTGTTACATCTAAAAAAAAATTAGGGTAGGTAGGTAAGGATTTTTTTTATTTTATGTTGTTTTTTTTACATTGAATGTATGGGAGCAACATTCTGACTTTAACAGTGCTTAATGAAAAATGACAAAAACATCTTTAGGGTAGGATATTGCTAAGACTAAAAAGTAGTGTACCCGGCCATGTCCACTCTGTGTAGTATTTCTATGTGTATCCATCTGATGAGTTAAGCCTTTTTCAATTGATTTTTAAAGTTCGTTCTTATGTTGTACTGTTACACCACTGTCCTAGGTTTGGGGGACAACTGTCCCAACTGAGGAGCCTATAATTCAGTGGTTGTCGTTTGTTGATGTGTTACATATTTGTTTTTCGTTCATTCTTTGTACATAAATTAGGCCATTAGTTTTCTCTTTTGAATTGTTTTACATTTGTCATTTCGGGGCCTTTTATAGCTGACTATGCGGTATGGGCTTTGCTCATTGTTGAAGGCCGTACGGTGACCTATAGGTGTTACTGTAAATTATTGCGAGATATTTATTAATGCGACTGGGTAAGTATTGCAATAATAAGAAGTTGCATTCTGTTAACTGATACATAAACCTGTATGCAGATTTTTTTCGAAGTCGCAATAATTAAATTTGCATTTTTGTCCGTTCTTAAAAAATCGCAATAATAAATACATGCAATAATTTCTGAATTTACAGTAATTTCTGTGTCATTTGGTCTCTTGTGGAGAGTTGTCTCATTGGCAATCATACAACATCTTCTTTTTTATAGGTAATTGGAATCACGCATATATTTTTATTTGGCCTCATATTATCTTTCCCTTTTGTGTTGTGTTTGTTGTTGGTTTGCCATCTGGTTGAAGCATACCAGACACCTCATTTTATTCACACAATAGCCATGATTAGCCATTATGCATGATGATCAGATCAATGTTTTTGAGAAGTGTTTACAGCATATAGATGTGAATGATGTATGTTTATTTCAAGTGTTAAGGGGATGAAAAAATAATTCAATTAATACCTTTCAATAATCTTATACTCAAATTGCTTTTCTGCTGCTGGTTCGTTTGTTTTCATCGTGGTTTCATATTATTGAGTGGATATTGATCGATGCACAGTCGTCATTTTTGCAGCTTTGTACCTTCACCATGAGTAATCCCTTTCAATACATGTATATGGACAACCTAAAAAAAAAATTGTAAAAACATTTATCAATCAATTATAATTGTGGTCATGACCTGTATGCATCATATATTACGGATATTTATCATACAATGTACATATATAATTAAGAAGCTTATTTTATTTACGTAAAGGCTGCACAACCTTAGCCATGCTTAATGTTTATATGGATGTTTTGTGTTGCATGTCCATCCAAATCAGAACATGACAAATTTAAGTTGAATGTGCTGGACATTGTGTAGTAAACATTTCCTTGATTGTGAAGGCACACAATGCAATTGAATATTGAATATATTTCCACCTCCCCCTTTTTAGAACACCAAATGGTCATCCAAAAGTGTGAACTAACGGAGCCCATGAATGAAACTAAAGGGGGTGTATAACTCTTTTTTTAATTTTAATTAAAAATATTCATGATCCAAAACAAGTAAAATGTAAAATCTCATGAAAATTACCTGTATCTTCTGTCTGTCCTACATCAGCACATCGTCTCATCGTAAATTCTTGGTTCAACAGCTAATGTCATGCCTAAATGTTCTGCTGTTTATATGTCTATTTCTTTATTTATCGAAGTTTGTTGAGTATAATTAATCATTAACATGATTAATGTAACCACAGCTGGACAGGATACATACTCGTACAACATTTTTAGTTTCAAATTTGAACCCATTCCATGTATTAATAATAACGACGATCTGATTGGTCGATCGGAAATCCCGGTAATTGAGTTATTCAATGAAATCAGCGGTTATATTTATAGTCTGGTAGAAAAAAATGGCAGCCTCCTTGGATGTAAACATGTGTGTTGAAAAACAACATTATAGACTACAGTTTCACGAATTTTCTGTTCAAATTATGCCAAAACACTTGACATAAGGCGTACAATTGATTGGACTACATTATATGTGAAACGTTTCTATAGATTAAGTTGTACTGTAGTTTTGTCATCTTCGACGGCAACTATTTTACATAAATTCAACACTAGGCTTTCTAAGAAGAAACTTGAAATACTGCCCACAAGATTGTAAAAAAACAGCTTACATCTCGCTCGTCAGATCAACGATGGAATATGGAGCCATAGTATGGGACCCCTACACGGTAACTTACATAAATAAGCTTGAAAGGATACAACGTCAAGCGGCAAGATTTATCACCAGAGATTACAAGTCAAGAGAGGACGGATGTGTCTCCAAAATGCTTGCCCAACTGGAACTACAAGATCTCCAGACAAGACGAACAAGCCAGAAGTTAATATTTATGTACAAAGTGGTTGAGGGACTGGTTCTCGCTATTGAATCAGACGAATTCCTCAAAAAAGCACGTCCGAAGAGAACCACAACTGTCAAGAAATTCGAAGAATACCACGCAACAAATATTGTGGAAAAGCAAGTAAAAAATCACTCTTAAGTGTTTTGACATTCCATCAAGCAAAACACCACAATATTCAAACTCATTCTTTGTAAAGACAGTGATCGCGTGGAATCAGCTAGATGACACTGTAGTGTGCGCATCAAGCGTAGAGAGCTTCAAATCTGCTCTCACGCCCCGTCAATTAATCGGCGGCGCTCTCTCAAACCGTTGTATTAAAGCCAGTATTGGTATCAACAACGTATTCATACAGATACAGATATGACTCGCGTTCAGGACATGAAAATGATGAAAAATTTATCACACTGACAAAGTTAAGATACCGAAACAGTTTATAGAACAATGTGGAAAATGAAAGCCGTTCACTTTATTTTTCTCAAAAGAACAGTAGACCAGTAACAGTAAATGAACATGAAGAAGTCAAAGGAGAAACAATTATATTATTGTATACATGTAGACTGTAGTTCAGGGCAGTTGCCAGTACGGTCACTTGAAGAAAAAACACGGAGTTATCCTAACAATTGGTACAGACTGAAGATAATTTCTGCAACAGATCTGTTTAAAAACGGCCCTTTTAAGGGCAATGCACATTTTTCAAAAAGAATCTTAATTGTTTTTGTCATTTTTGTCGAGCCTGCGACTTTTGTCGCAGAAAGCTCGACATAGGGATAGTGATCCGGCGGCGGCGGCGGCGTTAGCTAACTTCTTAAAAGCTTTATATTTTAGAAGGTAGAAGATCTGGATGCTTCATACTTTGTATATGGATGCCTCATGTTACGAAGTTTCCGTCAGTCACATGTCCAATGTCCTTGACCTCATTTTCATGGTTCAGTGACTACTTGAAAAAAAAGTTAAGATTTTTTGTAATGTTAAATTCTCTCTTATTATAAGTAATAGGATAACTATATTTGGTATGTGCGTACCTTGCAAGGTCCTCATGCCCATCAGACAGTTTTCACATGACCTCGACCTCATTTCATGGATCAGTGAACAAGGTTAAGTTTTGGTGGTCAAGTCCATATCTCAGATACTATAAGCAATACGTCTAGTATATTCGGTGTATGGAAGGACTGTTAGGTGTACATGTCCAACTGGCAGGTGTCATCTGACCTTGACCTCATTTTCATGGTTCAGTGGTTATAGTTAAGTTTTTGTGTTTTGGTCTGTTTTTCTTATACTGTATGCAATAGGTCTACTATATTTGGTGTATGGAATGATTGTAAGGCGTACATGTCTAGCTGGCAGGTGTCATCTGGCCTTGACCTCATTTTCATGGTTCAGTGGTCAAAGTTAAGTTTTTGAGTTTTGGTCTTTTTTTCTAATACTATATGCAATAGTTCAACTATATTTGGTGTATGGAAATATTTTATGATCTATATGTCATTCATGCAGGTTTTATTTGACCTTGACCTTATTTTCAAGGTTCATTACTCAGTGTTAAGTTTTTGTGTTTTGGTCTGTTTTTCTTAAACTATAAGCAATAGGTCAACTATATTTGTTGTATGGAAGAATTGTTAGCTGTAAATGCCTGCCTAGCATGGTTCATCTGACCTTGACCTCATTTTCATGGTTCATTGGTCAATGTTTAGTTTACTTGGTTAATGTTAAGTTTATGTGACAGTTGTAATAAAGCTTTATATTTAGGACTATCAACATAATGTCAATGATTAGTACAGAAGGCGAGACATTTCAGCGTGTGCACTCTTCTTGTATTATAATATTTAATTTCTTATCAGGCCAGCAAATTATATATTTACAAATTAAATCCATTATATAATAATCATGCACTTATTTGAAAAATTTGAATTAGAAGTGAGCCTTTAAATATCTGAAGTCCAAAATCCCACTGGAAGTATATTTGCATTAAATCAAAAATCCACTGAAATATAAACAATAATATTCCACTGGAAATTAATTGGAAAATCTTTGGAAGTTTCATTAGAAATTTCACTGATTTTCCATTGGAATTACAGTGTGAAAAATATTCCAGATGTTTTGGATGAAACTCTAATGGGATTCCATCAGAATATTTTTTTCCACTGAATACCAGTGTAATTTCACTGGAAATCCAGTGGAATCCTATAGACATTTTCAGTAGGGCAATGTTAAGTTTTCATTGTTAAGTTTTTTTCTTGGATATTTCAAGCAATAGGTCAACTATATTTGGTGTATGGAATGATTGTAAGGTATATGTCTGTCTTGCAGATATCATCTGACTTTGACCTCATTTTCATGGTTCATTGGTCAATATTAAGTTTTTATGGTTAAGTTTGTTTCTTAGAAACTATAAGCAATATGTCAACTGTATGTAATACATAGATTGCCTGTAAGGTGTACTTGTCTGTCTTTTATGGTTCATCTGACCTTGACCTCATTTTCATCATTCACTGGTCAATGCTACGTTTTCCTCGTTAAGTTTATTTCTTAGAAACTATAAGCAATAGGTCAGTTATATTTCGTGTATGGAATGATTGTGAGGTGTACATGTACATGATGTATTTCTTGTTTGGTTTATCTGACCTTGACCTCATTTTCTTTTATTATCGTAAGTTTATGTGATACTTGTAGTAAAGCTTTATATTTAGGAGTATCAACATTAAATCAATTTTCAGTAAATGAGGCAAGACATTTCAGTGTGTGCACTCTTGTTTTTATAGGAGTTATGCCTGTGTGAACTTAGAATGTTGGCCTAAATATACTACTGTAAGAGTTTATCATCGCAACTCCTCTGAAACCACACAACAGAATTTCATGAAACTTTGTAGATAGTTAGGACATACTATGTATATGTGCATATGCACAGGAAATTTTTATCAGTTGATTTTTGTAGGAGTTATGAGTTTTAGGAATCGGGTGAGATTTTGTTTGCCCAGTGACAATTTTGGGGTGTGGGGTATGTGAGCGTGCTCACAAAGGTTCTTTGATTCGAGACAATTGTGCACAGACTCTGGCATCATAGCGAGTTGATTCTTCAAGTATATTTTCATAGCTTCTTTCTGTATTTCTATGTGGGTATTAAAGCGACAACCGAAGCACATTTCGTACTACAAATGTACAAACGATCAATGCTTTTACAACACTGTAAAATGACAAAAGAAGGATTCAATTTTGATAATGAGATGTTTATGCTACAATCATGATATAGCAGTTCATATCAAGCTTTTCATTAGTTTTCCTATGCATTGTTCTGATGTTCTCAAAGGAAGCACATGCAGTCATGAAAAAATGAATTTTATTGGTAAATAAATAAAATATAATTTTGGAATTTATCATGACTGTTGTCTGTCAATCAAAACTATAATAACATACATGTAATGCAATTGAATATTAAATATTAACATACAGTGAAAACAGGCACACAAAAAAGTTATATTTGTATACTTAATTCAAGAGAGTAAAGTTATGATCTTCTACTTTATAGAAAAACTCTTTATGAAAAAATATTGTTGCAGGTGATATGGTTCCAACTGAAATAAAATTAATGGCTGATAAAAGATCTATTGATTTGTACCTCAAATTACTTGAGTCAGGCTCTGAGAAAAAGAAAGACATACGTTTAGTAGTAGTTGGAAAAAAGGGTGCAGGAAAGACATCATTGATTAAAAGATTGTTCTCTGAAGAGAATACAGATGTAACTAGTACAAATGGAATAGAAATCCACACAATAAAATGCAAAGCAATGTCTGATGATGGCATATGGAATAAATTAGATGGTATGATGCATAAGCTTAAAAACAAATCTTTCTCTATTCTTAAGCAATGTTAAGAAAGTATTTATAATGTTTTTGTTTTCTAGTTTACATAACTTATTATTCAGCAATATTATTTGATTTTTAGGGGGCTATCTATCAATTTCCAGTTTTCAAAGCATAGGTCTTACCAGATCCAATTCAAGGATACATTTCAATTAATCCAGGTCAAGAATTTTCATAAATAGTTCATCCAGTCAGAAACTATGTGAAGAGATATTTATGGTACAAGTGCAGATCTGGTACATTATAGAAATGGTACCATTAATGTTATAGGCTTTTAAACAGTACCAGAAAAGATGAACAAAATAACTAAAGCTTGATTTGATTTTGTCAAAATATGACCCCAAAAGTTCATTGTTGCATTATTGTTACAACCACATTTGCATCCATATGCATGCGACACATGGTTTGACCTCAGTCAAGATTTTGATTGTGCATGTGCTTATCATGTTCAGTTACTTCATCCCCTTTAACCTGTAACACCTGCCTGATTTAAATTTTAATTAAAAAGATGAGGTTGATTTTATCGTTGATATGATATCACACAGAAAAGAGGAATATCATTATAACACTATTTCATGTGTTTTTTATATTTATCTATTTAAATTGCCTTTTTGTCACATGCCTTCTTTAAATAGAGCTTATGTTGACGGATAATTAGAAGTTTTCCAGTCGTAAAATTGTTGATACTTCATGAAAATTGTTCACCTTTTCTATTGTTTTCTGTGGACTTTTTGTACTACTGATATACTTTTAAATATGGTATATACGCGTATAAATCAATTCTGAAAGTTCCAAAATCAATACAGTTTATGTGGATTTGGTATCTAATGCTGTTTTAACATGTGAAGACATGGATACACAATGTGTCATGATTGCTCATGAGACAGCTTTCCACCAAAGACCAAAGGATGAGGGTGAAAACAATTACAACTCACTGTTTGCCTTCAAAATTATATATTAACCACTCTGTCTCATAGTGATTAAAACAGTTTTATTTTCTAAGGTAATATAATGATTCTTAATGCATGCTTTTTTTATAATTTTGGGGAATATTGATATTATCATCAATAGTAGTTTGAAACTTTATTGAGCAAAATATTGATAGTATTAAGGTATGTGTAGAATATGCATCAAGTTTTGTGGTTTTCATCAAATCTGTTATATCAATATTACAACCAACTAAAGAAGCTCCCTTTTCAATTGTCATAACTGTACAAGTAAAAATAAAATTGAGAATGGAAATGGGGAATGTGTCAAAGAGACAACCCAACCATAGAGCAGACAACAGCCGAAGGCCACCAATGGGTCTTCAATGCACCGAGAAACTCCCGTACCCGATGGCGTCCCTCAACTGGCCCCTAAACAAATATGTGTATTTATACTGGATAATTAATGGTTGAACAAATAATTGGATGGCAAAGTTTACTGTGTTACTGTTAATTGCTGATTTTATGATGTGATCTAACTTAACATTTATCACATTTCTTTAATATTATTGTAATTTGATATAAATAATAGGAAACAATGAAGAAAATGAAATTCATGCAAGACTTTTGAAACAATACAAAGGAACAATTGAAGCATCAGTAGAAGAAGGAACACATAAAGCTGTTAAGGAAACCACACCATCAACAAGTTTCGATGAATCAGAGGAATCAGAGACAGTAACCCAGCAGCCTAAAAAAAGAAAACTTCAAGTAACCACTGAATCTCAAGTTGAACCTCCAGTAACCTTGCAACAACGAAATCAAGCATTAGAACAGGCAAAAATGGATATTGAAGCCATGCTTAAATATAATGTTGATTTACATGACAGAGAGGAGTATGCCACATTATTATTGTGGGATTTTGCAGGAGATGAAGAATTTTACCACACACATCAAACTTTTTTATCACAAGATGCAATTTATCTTGTCGTAACAAAACTCAATGAGGCTGACGACAAAAAAGCAAAAGGTAATATATCATATAGATCAATAAGCAGGAATGAAAATAATAGTTTTATTTTATTTTTATGCCCCACCTAGGGGCATTATGTTTTTTGGTCTTTGAGTCCGTTCGTCCATCGTTCCGTCCGTCAGTCTGTCCTGCTTCAGTTAAAGTTTTTGGCCAAGTTAGTTTTTGATGAAGTTGAAGTCCAATCAACTTGAACAACACATGTTCCCTATGATCTGATCTTTATAATTTTAATACCAAATAAGTTTTTTGACCCCAATTTCACGGTACACTGAACATAGAAAATGATAGTGATGTGGGCATCCGTGTACTATGGACACATTCTTGTTTCTTTATAGCTTAGAACACACATTATTGTCAAGAATTATGTATGACCAAAAACAAAAGATGTCTAACAATCATCCAGTGAAATAATAGATTTTATTTACCGCTGCCTGTGGAATGTTAGTATGATAAGCTCAGTAATCAGTGCTTCGGTAGTGACATCATTTATCACATTACTAGCTACAAATCTCCTCGAATAAATTAAGAAGTTATTAAGAAACTAAGGTTTAAACTCCCTCATGCACATTTGAACATATGTGGATGTTGCTACTCTTTCTGGTTGCGTGTACATTTCTTCTTTATGCAATGGATGATATATATGTGTTGTTTCAAATAACTGTCATTTTGTAGTACTAGTATTTGATGAAAAGCATATATCTAGCAAGGTCTTTTTGTTTTGTGCAATACTTTGCAATTCCATCCAGACTCAAAATTAACTTGCTATTGAGGTTTAAAGTAACAAAAATATATTGCATATTTAGATAGAAAGTTATATGCTCTGGTAGGCAATGAAAAAACCTGCGGTAAAATATAGTTAATTTTTGTGGAGCCTTCGACTTTTGTCGAAAAAGCGAGACATAGCGATCCTACATTCCGTCGGCAGCGTCCACAAATATTCACTCTGTGGTTAAAGTTTTTGAAATTTTAATAACTTTCTTAAACTATCCTGGATTTCTACCAAACTTGGACAGAAGCTTGTTTATGATCATAAGATAGTATCCAGAATTAAATTTTGTAAAAAAAAATTCCAATTTTTCCGTATTTTACTTATAAATGGACTTAGTTTTTCTGCCAGTTAACATGACATTCAGTCTGTGGTTAAAGTTTTTAAAATTTTAATAACTTTCTTAAACTATCCTGGATTTGTACCTAACTTGGACAGAAGCTTGTTTATGATCATGAGATAGTATCCAGAAGTAAATTTGCAAAAAATAAAATTCCATTTTTTCCGTATTCAACTTATAAATGGACTTAGTTTTTCTGCCAGTTAACATTACATTCACTCTGTGGCTAAAGTTTTTAAAATTTTAATAACTTAAACTATCCTGGATTTGTACCAAACTTGGTCAGAAGCTTGTTTATGATCAAAAGCTAGTATCTAGAAGGAAACTTTAAAACATTTTGTACCTGTTTATCCGTATTTTACTTATAAATGGACTTAGTTTTTCTTCCAGTTAACATATATACATACAGTCTGCAGTTAAAGATTTAAAACATTTATTAGATTCATAAACTATCCTGGATTTTTACCAAATTGGGACAGAAGCTTCTTACAATCAAAAGATTGTATCGAAAGTAATATTGTTATTATTTTTTTTCCTCATTTTTGTTGAGCCTGCGATTAACAGCAAAAGTAGGCGAGACACTGGGTTCCTTGGAACCCTTACGAATTTTTTTAAAAAGGTACGATAATGATTTCTTTCAATACAACTATTTAATGTAATTCATGACAATTTATTATGTTTCCATAGCATAATTAATATTTTGCTAAGATATTTCTGACTAAAAACTGACTCATAATTATAACAAGCATTCTTTTAGTATTAATTAACCAATACAATGTCCCAGATAGAAAGTTACAAGCAAACTTTTGCATATAGAAAGTAGAGAAATTCTTCATTTTCTAAGACCAAACGCTATAACTCTTGAATAAAACCTTTGAGTCCAAACAGAAGTTTTACTGCAATGGCTGCAATAGAATTAGAACTAATTGGAGATATCTGAAGCAGTTTAAAGAAAATGTCTATAAAACCTTTGAAAAAATGAAATATCCTAACTCATAAAGAGAGATGGAAGATACCAATCATAATTAGTGGAAGACAAACAAACAATGCTTTGGCAAAAAAAAACCATCGAAAAGACAAACAACAGTCTACAAAACACTGCGTAGAAAACTACAGACTGAACAACATTAAAAACAAGGGCTGGCATCATGTGCTCTTAAGGTGGCTCGGCCCTTTAACAGTGCGCATATTTTAACGCATGTTACTAACGACGAGCGCCTTGGAAACGGTCGCTTTGAGGGGTTTTCTCAAAAATAGTTTTGACGACATTGGAACGCGGGCGTGAATGAAAGCACCCCTTCCCGATGTCAACAACCCATGCAAAACGTTCTACAAAAGCCACAAAACAGGAAATACGTACGGTCAGGACTACAGAGTGGTTTGTTCATTTTTCACATAAAAAGGAAAGAATTATACATGATATATTAAAGCATAACATTAAAAAAAAGAAAATATGAATATTGACTTGTACGACGGTATCTGGTGCGTTCGCTCCAAAAATACATTCTCATCCTACACGTTCGCCCCTTGGATGCGTTCACACTCTATTTTCATTTAAATACTGGTTGAATATATCAAAAGATGTCTTTTAGATGTATTAGTATATATATGAAAATATTTTGCCAATGACGCAATGTTTAACCGTAAACAAAGGATAGCGATGTAAACAACTGCATGCATGTCACCTTTCGGCTTTCAAAAACAAGTAAAACCCATATACATGTAGTATGCTATAGTATAAAGGCATCGGGGTTCATCTGCACGCTATAAATAATAAATAAATAAAAAATAATAAATAAGCTTTATTTAGAGTTGGCAAAGTATACAAACAGAGTCAACATAATTAATTAATTAATTAATGTTCCTTACAACCGATCATCAATAAGCTCTAATGAGCTTTTAACCGTTTTATCTGTTTGGCGTTTTATAACATTTTGTTACTGTCATAAATCTCTTTTTTACTTGAAATATCTTCATTTCCAAGTATTGGTAGGATCTTATTCCGGAGTATGTGAAATATTTTCCCACTGCAAAATTTTGATAATATATATAGTTACGTATTTTTTATTTGCCAAAAATTTTTGAACATAACAATTCCGGAGTATGGGAAATATTTTCCCACTGCAAAATTTTGATAATATATATAGTTACGTATTTTTTATTTGCCCAAAATTTTTGAACATAACAATTCCGGTGTATGGGAAATAATTTAACACTGCAAAATTTTGATAATAGTAAAGTATTTTTTATTTTCCAAAATTTTTTTTGGACATTACAATTTTCAAACAAAGACTAAATACTTGACAGTCACACATAACATTTGTATTTAAAGATTTATATACTTTATCAAATAATAGGCACGAAAATATCTAACAAATTTTCTCGTATCATGATTCTATGAAATTTGGAACTCTAGTACTATAACATGAGACCTCGGGGCCAATGTTTTCTATTTATAATATTTTCCTTTTACTTATTTTGCTATTTGTTAATTTTCTATTTTCTGTTGTATCTATCGATATGCCAACAGAGTTCGCATTAAAAAAAAAAGAAAGAGGAAATATCAGCGTAAAAACTAAAATAATTGATTAAGAATGAGTTATTATAATAGACTAACGGAACTCGAGCAACACATTTTTTGTTTTACGCAGAAAAAAACCCAGACATTTCAATAATTTGCAGTTTTCAACCTTTGATCATGTAGATGAAAATTGGTCAATAGCAACCGGGACCTTACTAGTATTCCGGCCTTATATATCGGTATATGCTATTATCCCTCAATACCACATGCTTTGCGGCGCAAAATATTTGGTTTGACCAAGTCGGGATTTTGCCTAGGACACACATCCGCAGTCTACCGGGCAGTTCCAAACACTACCAGTTAAAGACATTACATATACACAAAATCTATACTACTTACTAGGTTCAGGAAAAGTTGGGATTGTAATTTTAAAACTCCGCCCAGTACACAGGGATGCTATAATAGTCGTTGAAATTGGCAAACTTTAACTTCTGTCTTACTTTTTGACATGCGTTTTTTTCAAAAGGGAAGCTAATAAGGAAAGTTCTTGATTTAAAAATATTAAAGTGGAGTGTGTCATTGCGGCAAGAAATATGCA
The DNA here is from genome assembly GCF_021869535.1 of Mytilus californianus. Taxonomy (NCBI): domain Eukaryota; kingdom Metazoa; phylum Mollusca; class Bivalvia; order Mytilida; family Mytilidae; genus Mytilus; species Mytilus californianus. Next base: position 7,969,361 of record NW_026262670.1, read on the forward strand.
TGACAACTTTTTTAATGATGTGTGAACACTGGTTTGACCCACCTGCTAGCTGCAAAGAAACGTAATTATCGGCCTATGATGATAATATGGAGATGCAATTTTTTTTAATATTGACTTTTGAATTTGAACTTTGGTGGCTAGTTGTCTCATTGGCAATCATACCACATCTCCTTATTTTCATATCGTAGGGTATAGGGGGGGGGGGGGGGGGGGGTAGGAGGGGGCACTTCAATACTTAATTGATAGGGGGTGCCGCTGGGGCCCACCTTTTTCAAAAATTTATATTTCAAAAATGTATACCTTTTCATATATTGCGTAGGTAAAAATGTAACCTTTTCCCTATAGTGCTTGGGTTTCATGTAGTGTAATGTAAGACTAGAATACCAAAGTGTTAAAAAAGAGAAAATTTGGTTGATAAAATCACACCCGGGAACACCAAGAAAGATGACAGACGAAGAAGTTATGGAAACTTTATTGACCTTTTCATATATTTTTGATAGTTTTCCCCGACCTTTTCACATATTTTCAAGCTTGAAAAGGTGACCTATTCCAGCGGCACGTCCCATCACCTTGAATATAGGAAGTGCCCCCTCCCCCACCCCCACCCGAGATAAATACGCAGCCTTGTATGGTAAAAAGGAGGAATTTTGTCCGTACCAAACATGCATTGCCCATTCATTTTCTAGCGGCAGTCTATATAGTTTTTGTGTTAACAAGAGTGCACAAGCTGAAATGTCTCACCTGCTTTACTAATCATCATTCATGATTGGTTTTATGTTGATATTCCTAAAGATAAAGTTTCACTACAAGTATCAGAAAAAATTAATATTATCAATGATCATGAAAATGATCAGATAAACCAATCCAAGCCAGCCTTACACAGTGGCGGAGCCAGAATTTTTCATGAAAGGGGGGGGGGGGGCTGACTGCCTAAGAGAGGCCTGCTCCAGTCATGCTTCCGTGATTCCCTATATAATCAACCAATGGGCCCTCCCCCTAAATCCGCCTCTGTTACAATCACCCCATCAACCAAATATTTTAAACATATATATAGTATGCCAGTAACGGACAAAACCATGAACATAAGGTTAAGTTCAGATAGACCCTGCAAGACAGGCATATTTGTTTTTCATTCATTATTTTGTACATAAATATGCCGTTAGTTTTCTCATTTGAATTGTTTTAAATTGTACATTTGTCATTTGGAGGCCTTTTATACCCAACTATGCAGTATAGGTTTTACTCATTGTCGAAGGTCGTATGGTGACATTTAGTTGTTTATTTCTGTGTCATTTGGTCTCTTGTGGAGTGTCTCATTTACAATCATATCACATCTTTTTACTTAATATTTCAATATATACATTTAATAATCATACCATACACCAAATATAATAACCCATTGATTACATAATGTAGCATGTTAAAAGAGGACTTACCATTGACCAATGAACCATGCAAATGTGGTCAATGACAACTGCCAGACAGACATGTACTCCTTACATTTGTGAATCATTGCATACATATAGTTTATCTACTACATGTACTTTTAGTATTAGAAAAAACAGACAAAAACACAAAAACATGACATTGACAAATGACCTATTGCTAACAGTATCTGATAAACAACCCTAATCAGGTAACTTTAACCTTGATCACTGATCCATGAAATGTGCTTGAGATCTTTGTAGCAATCTGTATTAATTTGAGTGCATATCTAAATTTACAAAACAAAATTAATCTGGATCATTGTGATACTGTAAATTTAGAAATTATTGTGAGGTTATTATTAATGCAAATAATACGACAGGGTGAATATTGCAATAATAAGAACTTGCATTCTGATAACTGAATTATAGATCTTTATGCAGATTTTTTTTGTAATCGCAATAATTTAACTCACAATTTAGTCCATTCGTCAAAAATCGCAATAATAAATGCACGCAATAATTTCTGAATTTACAGTAGGTAAAAATGTTGTCAGTTAATAGTGAGACACAAGTTTTCCCAGACAATATATAATTCTTTTGGTTGTTTTGTTTGGTTGCTGTCTCATTGAACAAAAATGTATTTTATTTCTCCTTTTATCCAGAAAATTTAACTTTTGAAATAGAAACTGAATAGCATATGGATGGAAAACAAATGCCAAATGATGTAAAATAATTTAAGTGGCCATTTAGGTCAGGGGTTGGTGAGGTAAAAGATGAGGCAAAGGCATGTGCATTTACCACAACTGCCACTTGGTATTATGATTTCCAAAATTTACAAATCTCATAGCTACCTTCTGTATTAAAGACAACTGCATATATTGCAGTTTGCATATCATGAATTGTGTTTGCAGCAAAATTCACTACAGACAGAAAAAAAAAAGAATTAATTCAGCTCTATTAAAATTCTTTTTTGAAACATTTTTGATTTTTATTCCTAAAATGTCTATGAGATCAAATTTATAAAACATTTATTAGCATTGTAAATTTCAATATACTAGTAATTGTTGACATGTATACATCATGTACATGTACAATCATTAGCTGATCAGCTCTATATTTTCATTATTTTTATATCAATATTCTTCATCAGTGTTTTTTATAAGACTCAATAATCTGTATTCATCATTGGGACGGGTAGGTAAAGTAGGTCCTTTTGATCTTGGATTTTGACAACACTTAAGCATATAGTTCCAAATTATAGTTGATCTTGGCTTCTTAAGTGGATTCTGACAACACTTTGCATATAGACACCAAGTGTAGATGATCTTGGGTTCTCTCATATGGATTCTGCCAGTACTTTGATTATACATGTAGTTCCAAGTATTGTTGATCTTGGCTTCTAATGTTGTTCTTAAGTTTCTGCACTTTGCATATAGTTCCCAATTGCAAGACAAGATGATACTGGCTTCTTGTGTAAATTCTGTCAGTTCTTTGCCAATAGTTTCCAGGTAAAGTTGAACATTCCAGGATCTTTCACAACAAATCACTCCTTCCTCTTACATGTACTTGAAGCCTGAAATTAAATGTCAGAGTAATTCTGTCAGAAAATCAACCATGATTGACATTTAAAAGCATAATGTAGTTTATATTTTAAATAAATGGGGAATGTGTCCATGGGACACAGATGATGCCCCCACTTGGTGACTTGCATATAAAGTTATAAAGGAGCATAACTAAAGAACGGTAAGCGTGACACTACCCAAAGTTTTACTTGATCTGAATTTTGTTGTAATAAGTAATGTGTATAAGTTTCATAACATTTGGATGAGGCAAACTAAAGTTAGAGAGCGGAAACAAAAAATTCAGCAATTTTTCCATTTTTAAAGGGGCATAACTCTAGAACAGTAAAAGTGATGCCACCAAAAAAAATTCAAACTTGATCTGTGTTTGTTGGTAATAAGCATTGTGTATAAGTTTCATTCACAACATTTGGTTGAGGCAAACTGAAGTTAGAGAACGGACACCAATTTTGGGACGTACGTACAGACAGACAAGGGTAAAACTTAATGCCCACTCCACTACGGCGTAAAAAAATGAAGAATTTGTGGCAACAATAATGAGCAAACAAAATTAAATTACATGCACAGCAAGTGTAAAAAGTGATTTTGTTTTTATATATATGTTGAATACAGACTTCTCGGGGCATGCTGTTTCGATGCCAGGGACAAGTTATTTCTATGCCTAAAAATTCTAAAATGCAGCTGAGCTACATTTGTACTCCTCATCAACCAAATTATGCTGAGGTGTCCTGTTTGGAATATGGGATATACAAATTTTGTGTTAAAAAATACTAAGCACAAAACAATAATGAATTTTTCAACTCAAATGTATGTGTTATTTGGTAAACAAGATAAGCCCTACGTGTATGTTTAAACCTGATACTTGACGTTATGAAATGATTTTGGGTGAAAGGACAAGAATTCAAAAAAAGGGGGGGTTGAATAATCTGGGAAATATACTTTGCAATTTTTTTGTATGGGAGCAAGGGGGATGGAAGTAGAAGTTAAAAGAGAAAATTTTAGAGTAAAAGGGAAGAGAAATGGGAGTTGGGGATAGGGAGTGGTAATCATGAACCTCTGTCCGAGGGAAGTTGTGGGGTACCCCATTTTCACAGGTTGGGAACAAACCCTCTATATGGTGTTCAGGGGCGGATCCAGCCATTTATAAAAGGGGGGTTCCTAACCCAGGATAAAGGGGGGGTTCCAACTATATGTCCCCATTCAAATGCATTGATCGTCAAAAAAAGGGGGGGGGGGTTCCAATCCACGGAACCCCCCTCCCCCCTGGATCCGCCCCTGGTGTTTAAACCTGTATAGAGGAATAATCCTTCTATAGAGGGATAAAATTATCCCTCTATAGAGGGGTATTTTTGATTAGACTGGATTTAAAGCAAAATAGGGCAGAATGGCATTTTCTACTTATTATGGCAGTAACCTGCTACATTTGATGCACCAATTGATGTACTTAATTTCATTCATATGCCCAGTTTACTGCTAAACTGACTGAATATACAATCTATTGTACACCATAATTGAAAGATGTGATGATCAGGTAAATTCCACTCAGTTATGCCTCACTGAACAGAATTTCTATTGTTAGATTTAACATAAAATTTAAAGGTCAACTGCATGTCCCTTTTGTTGTTGATCAGGTGTTCAGATAGGTATACAGTAGATTGCAAGTTCTGTCACTTTAGCAGAAAACTGGGCATCCCAGGCCATTTTTTAGTAAAAGAAATACAGAATACAGTAAAGTGCAATAATTGATGCATATATAGTGCTATAGATTATAGCAAATATAACTAGAAAATGCCATTCTGCCCTATTTTGCTTTAAATCCAGTCTAAACAAAAATACCCCTCTTTTATCCCTCTATAGAAGGATTATTCCTCTATACAGGTATAAACACAATATAGAGGGTTTGTTCCCAACCTGTTTTACTAGTCATTATAGACGCTAACGATAAATATTTAACTTCATTTGACCCTAACGTGGCTACGAAATTAGATTTTACGAATGATGATATAAAATCAAGACTCATTTGACGCTAACGGTAGTGCAGATCATGAGATGCTGAAAATGACTATCCCCTCCTCTTTGACTGTTTGACACGGATATTTTTTCAAAACAGGCTATACATGTTCACAACTTGCCAGTTAACAGGTTAAGGGTCAAGTAAACACATAAATAAGATACCAGCCATAACCAATAACGATTATACATAGAACAGAAATTTAGCCCATGCAAGGTTTCAGCCGCAGTGATTTTCTACAGTAGCGAGTATTTTGAGATAACCCCCCACTTTGTATTTTTCGTGATACTGATAACATTTGGCTGTCTAATATATTAAAATCTATGTTTTCTTATGTAATGACTCTACCTTCATCATTGTCTATTCGCCACTATGTCTGTTATTCATGCACATGGTCGTATTTATCAGTACAGTATGCTGCTCAGCAATGGCGACCCTGAAATTTCTGTTGTCCGATTATGGCGCCAGATTAGAGGGAAGCAACTCGCGCCAGATAAAATTACCGTATTTCACCAAAATAATCAAAATTTCGCTTTTTTATAACAAATAGTAAAATGTTCATCACATTTATATTCAGCTTTCGTCCATTGATATAATTACAAACATTATTTATTTAAAGACATCAATAAAAAAATCACAATAAAGTAATTAATGGAGTGCATTGAAATCAGACCTCATGGGGTAGAGGGGTTAAACAAAAGCTCGTAACTTTTTTAAAAGCCTGGTGACCCACATTTTATTTTACCTTAAAATGCTTTTTAAGTCTAAAACAACCAAGGGGAACGTTTACATTTCAAATTTAATTGTTTTTTCACATAATAATCATACTGACATGGTTCTAAAAGTCTTTGAATTTGATGTAGTCGTTATTGTTGAAAGGGTGTAAAAGTTTGGAAATAGGGTCAACATTGCACATTTCGCTTCCCTTTGAGGAGAAAACGAGCCTGGTGACCCCCTTTTTTCTTTGCATTTTTGGATTCAGCATAAAAAAATCTACAAAATATGTGAAAATAAAAAAATTCTACCGGGGGTCCTTATTGGGGTGAGCCACCTTAAAGGGTAGGCAGATCCATGTCCACTGGTGCACCAATCGTGTTGCCCATTTAAGTACAAATTCAGTAATAAATTTCATTTGGTGATGTATAATAACCCCGGGGTCAATTTTTCATATGGTATTTTGACCCCTGGTGCACTTTTCAAAGGGGTTCAAAATACAATATGACGCCAGTCTTGGTTATTCCATGAAATTCTATTCATTAAGAGTTTACATTGTAGGAAAAAATTATCTCTCTTATTTACCTATTATCTGCTGATTGTAAATTTAACTTTTCATCATACTATAAATGAGGTGAATGTACAAAAGGGATCTGACAACGACATGGCAAAAACGTTCAAAGGACAAAACAAAACATTGAACTAAAGACCAAGCAACACGATCTCCACTTAAACGGGGGGTGATATCAGGTGCCTTTGAAGAGGGACGAAAGATACCAGAGGGACAGTCAAACTCATAGATTGAAAAATAAACTGACAACGCCATGGCTAAAAATAAAAAGACAAACAGACAAATAATAGTACAGAAGACACAACATAGAAAACTAAAGACTAAGAGACACGAGGGTAGGCAGTTCCTGCTTCAAATGTGGCACCCGTCTTATTGTTCACGGAAGTATACATTTTGTGAAAAATCTAATCCGGTGATGTCAAAATTTGGGAAAAGAGGACAGGATACGACTATTGGAACATATTTATCATCATTGGTGAAACAGATATTCCATAATTATAGTCGACCAACTTGTGATGGAGTCCATAAAATGTTCCATTGGATAACTTTAACCTTACCACTTGGACCCCATGTTTCAATGCCTTCCTTGTAGGCAGCAACCCTATATCAAGGTTATCTTGATGAGAAATGCAAGTTCTGGCAAATCGTAATGACTGGGATACATTTTCCCCATATGGAGACCATCTGGACACAATATAATTAAAAACTGAAGTGTAAGATAGATGTGCTGATGGAAAGTTATTACTTTGTAGAGATGTTTCAGTTGTGGATGAACTCAATACATTGCTACTGTAGTACCACTGAAGTGCTTGGAAGTATTGAAGAGAAGAATAAGTCTCTTTATCCACCAGTTGTTCTTGTTGGTACACATAAAGACAAAGTTGAGGCTTCTGAAGAAGTAAAGGTATATATATAGTATACATATTTGATATTTTAACTTGAAGTAGAGGAAACTTTATAATGAATATGCAATATGTATAAATTTCCACAAAATTAAAATTAAAGGACATAATTAACCTATGCAGATGCTATTGCATTAATTTGTGATTTGCATTAAAACACAATCTCCTTTTTAGCTCTACTTTCTGAAGGAAATGTGAGCGTTTGCCATCACTTGGCATCCGTCGTTGTCCATCTGGTGTAAACTATTTCAAATATCTTCTCCTCTGAAACTACTGAACCAATTCCCACTAAACTTAAGCTGAATGATCCTTAGGGTATCTAGAATAAAGTTTGTGTTTTATTTTCTGTTTCGTCAAAAAACATGGCTGTCATGGCTAAAAATAGAACATAGAGGTAAAATACAGTTTTTGGCTTGTATCTCAAAAACTAAAGCATTTAGAGCAAATCTGACATGGGTAAAAGTGTTCATTAGGTGAAGTTCTATCAGCCCTGAAATTTTCAGATGAATCTAATAACCCATTGTTGGGTTGCTGCCACTAAATTGGTAATTTTAAGGAAATTTTGCAGTTTTTATACGCCTGTCAAAATTTTGACGGGACGTATTATGGTATACAAATGTCCGGCGTCCGTCTGTCCGTCGTAAACATTATGCACCGTAACTTGAGAACAACTTATCCAAATTTCATGAAACTTAATATAGTTGTTTCTTATGATGGTCAAACGATCTGTATACTTTTTGGTGAAAATAAGATTAAAACTTTTTGAGTTACGGGACTTTGTAACTAAAACAGGGGTGTGTTTTTTTTTTCACATGTCGCGCTGTATCTCAAAAACGATTTATGATTATTGGTGATGATTCAAAATTTTATTTTAGAGTTATTGAGTTTTTTGTAAAAAAAGGAGGGGTTTTCACATGTGGCGCCGTATCTCAAAAACAATTTATGATTATTGCTTAAAACTTTACACACTTCTTAGTTATATTAATCTAAAGAGCTGTATACTTTTTGGTGATGATTCAAAATTTTATTTTAGAGTTATTGAGTTTTTTGTAAAAAAAAAAGTGGGGTTTTTCACATGTTGCGCCGTATCTCAGAAACTATTTATGATTATTGCATAAAAATTCACACACAAGACGACGGGCATATCATGCGCTCGTGGCGCAGCTGATTATTTATGAATAAAATCCCATAACTTGGAAACTTAAAATCTAAAATTTATAAAAATTGAATGGGAGCTTGCAACAATAGATATAAACCATTTACCAAAGTTTCATGAAAACTGCTGAAAAAATATGTGAGTTATTGTCTTAAAACTGGAAAATCCCCCTTTTTTTAATGAATAAAACCCCATAACTAGTAAATGTAAAATCTGAAATTTATGAAAATCAAAAGTGAGCTTAAGTCAATAGATATAAACAATTCACCAAAATTTTAGGAAAACTGCTCAAAGCATTTTTGAGTTATTATCCGAAAACTGGAAAATCCCCCATTTTGTAATGAATAAAACCTCATAACTCGGAAACGTAAAATCTAAAATTTATAAAAATCAATAGGGAGCTCATGTCAATATATATATAAACAATTCACCAAATTTTCTTGCAAATTGGTGGAAGTGTTTTTGAGTTATTGTCCGAAAACTGGAAAATCCCCCTTTTTGTAATGGATAAAACCTCATAACTCGGAAACGTAAAATCTAAAATTTATAAAAAACAAAAGGGAGCTCACGTCAATAGATATAAACAATTCACCAAAGTTTCATGCAAATTGGTTAAAGCATTTTTGTCGAGCCTGCGACTTTTGTCGCAGAAAGCTCGACATAGGGATAGTGATCGGGCGGCGGCGGCGTTAGCTCACTTCTTAAAAGCTTTATATTTTAGAAGGTGGAAGACCTGGATGCTTCATACTTTGTATATGGATGCCTCATGTTACGAAGTTTCCGTTAGTCACATGTCCAATGTCCTTGACCTCATTTTCATGGTTCAGTGACTACTTGAAAAAAAAGTTAAGATTTTTTGTAATGTTAGATTCTCTCTTATTATAAGTAATAGGATAACTATATTTGGTATGTGCGTACCTCGCAAGGTCCTCATGCCCGTCAGACAGTTTTCACTTGACCTCGACCTCATTTCATGGATCAGTGAACAAGGTTAAGTTTTGGTGGTCAAGTCCATATCTCAGATACTATAAGCAATAGGTCTAGTATATTCGGTGTATGGAAGGACTGTAAGGTGTACATGTCCAACGGGCAGGTGTCATCTGACCTTTACCTCATTTTCATGGTTCAGTGGTTATAGTTAAGTTTTTGTGTTTTGGTCTGTTTTTCTTATACTGTATGCCATAGGTCTACTATATTTGGTGTATGGAATGATTGTAAGGTGTACATGTCTAGCTGGCAGGTGTCAACTGACCTTGACCTCATTTTCATGGTTCAGTGGTAAAGTTAAGTTTTTGAGTTTTGGTCTTTTTTTCTAATATTATATGCAATAGTTCAACTATATTTGGTATGTGCGTACCTCGCAAGGTCCTCATGCCCGTCAGACAGTTTTCACTTGACCTCGACCTCATTTCATGGATCAGTGAACAAGGTTAAGTTTTGGTGGTCAAGTCCATATCTCAGATACTATAAGCAATAGGTCTATTATATTCGGTGTATGGAAGGACTGTAAGGTGTACATGTCCAACTGGCAGGTGTCATCTGACCTTTACCTCATTTTCATGGTTCAGTGGTTATAGTTAAGTTTTTGTGTTTTGGTCTGTTTTTCTTATACTGTATGCCATAGGTCTACTATATTTGGTGTATGGAATGGTTGTAAGGTGTACATGTCTAGCGGGCAGGTGTCATCTGACCTTGACCTCATTTTCATGGTTCAGTGGTCAAAGTTAAGTTTTTTGAGTTTTGGTCTTTTTTTCTAATACTATATGCAATAGTTCAGCTATATTTGGTGTATGGAAATATTTTATGATCTATTTGGCAGTCACGCAGGTTTTATTTGACCTTGACCTCATTTTCAAGGTTCATTGCTCAGTGTTAAGTTTTTGTGTTTTGGTCTGTTTTTCTTAAACTATAAGCAATAGGTCAACTATATTTGTTGTATGGAAGAATTGTTAGCTGTACATGCCTGCCTAGCATGGTTCATCTGACCTTGACCTCATTTTCATGGTTCAGTGGTCAATGTTTAATTTACTTGGTTAATGTTAAGTTTATGTGACAGTTGTAATAATGCTTTATATTTAGGACTATCAAAATAATATCAATGATAAGTAAAGAAGGCGAGACATTTCAGCGTGTGCACTCTTGTCATGGTTAAGTCTGTTTCTTAGAAACTATAAGCAATAGGTCAACTATATTTAGTGTATTGAATGATTGTAAGGTGTACGTGTATTTCTCGTTTGGTTTATATGACCTTGACTTCATTTTCTTGGATCATGTTAAGTTTATGTAATAGTTGTAGTAAAGCTTTCATTTAGGACTATCAACATAACATCAATGGTTAGTAAAGAAGGCGAGACATTTCAGCGTGTGCACTCTTGTTGAGTTAATGTCCGACATGTTGACGGACGGATGGACGGACAGACAGACAACAGTATACCATAATACGTCCCGTAGACGGGCATATAAAAATCAGTTTTCAACAATAGAAAGGTGCCTTTCAATTTTTCAAGCTCTAAATCCTCATTGGTCCTTAAAAGTGGTGACAAAACAATCATAAGATCTGCCATTAACACCAAGCTTTCCAAATATTTATAGATATGACATACTACAACTACTGAAAAGTTTCCAGACTTGGAACTGGCACGTGAAAACGACGTAGTGTTAAATTTTAAATGTAAATTATTTTAAATTTAAAATTTAACACTACCTCATTTTCACGTGCCAGCTTCGAGTCGGGAACTATTTCAGTGGTATGTCATTTCTTATGTCAATTGCGTAGGCACCCACCATTCGTCTTTTGTAGGGAAGGCATAGGGCTTTTTGTCGGAACAAACAATATTTTTTCTTGTGTGACTGTCATACAAGTGAGAGTTTTAGCTAGCTATAAAGCCAGGTTTAATCCATCATTTTCTACATAAGGAAATGCCTGTACCAAGTCAGTTATATGACAGTTGTTTTCCATTCGTTTGATGTGTTTGAGCTTTTGATTTTGTCTTTTGATATATGACTTTCTGTTTTGAATTTTCCTTGGGGTTAAGTATTTTTGCTATTTTTCATTTGTATAATTTATTATTTAACTCCAAATTAAAATTTCAAAAAACATTTTTTTTTTCAATTAAATACAGGGAAAAGATTTTTTTGTAAAACCATATTGTTTTAATTTTATTTATTTCTAATTTTGAATAGAAAAAAAAACTATAATTTTCACGTGACTTCTCCTCTAGCATGTCTAGAACATTTTGTTTAAAGAAATGAATGGTCGGTGACAAATGTGCCTAAATGGATGTTTACTATAAAGCAATGAAAAAACTTCAGCGTTAAGAAACTCACTACCATTTATAATTACGAAAAGAATGTAAAACTGCCCAATCATCATGATCATTGTTCAAAAGCTTTTCATTTTAATTTGTAAATTCTAAATCTGTTTTTATCAAATTGCAATATTTCATCATTTAATCATAAAATATGGAGATAATCCGAATTATGCCCAGATGACAAGATAGTCAGGACAGAAAATATATTTTCACGACAAAGAGATGGGCATATCTTCATATTTTCCTTAACCTTGATCTTTCAAAGAATGTAATTATTTCGGAAGATATGCACAAGCCATGTCATAAAAATAATTATGTGTTTCTATCTATGACTTGCAGAAACTTTATACACCATTTTAATAATCAACCGACAATTTCTAATATGTTATTTATCCTTAAATTAAGAAAAGGTTGGGTGAACAACTTCTTTAATTTAGACAGCTTATATATACACTTGCATATAGTTCCTTTGTAAATCAAAATTTATATTAAATTGCCATTTATAAACTAATTTTGAGAATGTGATTTATGAAAATTAAGCAATTGATAAGAATAATGAAAGTGTTTTATCAGTATCTTACGTTCCTGTAAGCCATTGAATATAATTTGGTTTAAGATGTGTATTGATATCAGAGTTGATTCCCACACTTTTTGACAGCTGATTATCATACTGGTATTGAGGTTAATAATTTGTGTATTTAATTTATTACACATCTAACTGAATACACAACATTTTTACCTCAATAGTTGTAAAATCAGTGTCATAATAAAATGACATTAGTTAATGATTAAGGTATATTCAAGTTACAATTATCAGTAATTTGGTGGAAGCAATAAACACAATTACATAACTCTTACCTGAGCATTTTCTGCAATACATCTATGTGTATATTCCCTATTATATTGCTATTTAACAGTAATTGGAATTATCTTAGCATTAGGTATTTGTACATGTATATTTGAATACAGGAAATGTATATTTACCTCAAGGTTTATGACCCCTTTTGTAGCCATGTGAATTACGAAATTTTCAAACTGCAGTAGTATCAAAACAGCAAAAATAATGAATAATAGAGATGGGCCATTGTACATACACCAAGGGGAAACTTCCTGCAAAGCATTATTATTTATTGTTTCATTGCATTTGATAGAAAAATGGGATTTTGTGGCAAATAAAACCAAGATTTTTGTAGAAAATCCACAGACATTAAAAAAGAGATTTTAGTCATGAAATTTTAAACATAGATTACTCACTTGTTTTTCTATGATGTGCTAGCATTTATTGTTTACAAAAAAACCTATACAACCTTTAAATTCATAAAAACCTCGTGCTGAGTCACTAAAGTCGAGCTCACCCTAGAGCGTGTACTTGAATTGGTCCATATTTATTTTTGTTTTAACTAATATCTAAATTTATAAACTTGTTTTAAGGAAATCATTGCTAGCACTGCATGCAATAATCCCCTATCTATCGAGCACCGAATTGCCAAATATGAGAGTACAAGGGGAAAGGCTGTGGATTTTCTATAAAATTTCCATATGTTTAGCATTTAATCAACACAAGAGTACATAATCCTTAATGAAGAATGAACACCAATTTATATAAAAGTTAGTTATTTATTTGTGTTGATGTTGAGAAATTGCATTTTTAATGCCTCTTTCTGGAAATTATTAAGCAAATTATTATTAATGGCATATAAAAATATGCTATACATTTGAAGATTCTTGTCAAAATAATTGAATTTCAAATGTTTCTGAAAAAAGTGTTTCAAACAGTGTCTTCAATTGAAATACCAAAATAATGTGCACCAATATTGCAAAATTCTCCATTTGTTTGGCAACAGAATAGATATGTTACAGTGAGATTATGGAAATAAAGATAACAAAATACTTATTGAAAGTATGTCAGAAAAAAATGTCGGACTAGCTACAAAATTGGCTGAATCACAACATCCATGATGCTTTGTTTTTATAAAATCCATCACAATTATCTCACGCTTTTATGGCTTGAACATTAAAGTTGGTATTTATATACTCCTTATTAAATCTAAGTACATGGTAAAATCGGGAATACAGCCACTAGAACTAATATAAGACTTTTCGTAATCCAACCGTAATTTCAATCGATATCTGAACCATGTTTACATCCTTATACAAAGTTACCAGACACACATACATATGGTAGTATTAGGTTTTCTCAGAGTTGGACATTGACAATCACAAACAACGATTTGGCATGGACATTACTTGGAAAGAAAAAATGTTCTTGAAATTATTAACTCGGAAATTGATTTTGCTTTGAGTAATTTTTTGAGTGAAAAACTATTCGTAGAAAGAGTGGATACTTGAAGATGCATCATACAACTGAATGTTCTTGAGATAAATTCACACCAAGCCATCACGACAAAATGGAGTGTGTTATTTTTAACTCGAGATATGAATAACAACAAATAGTGAAAACCAAAATTGACCATAAAATATTCAATTACACTTTCGTGAGTATAAATCAAACTCAATTTGTTTCTAGAAAAAGTAAATCCAAGGTAATTGGGAGTCGGTAAAACTTAAAAGTTAGTAGTACAGTCATATACTCATGCAATAATATATTCTTTGGAAATGTAATGCAGCATTACCATTTCCAAGCCATAATAATTGAAAACTATCTTAATCTCTGATGTTGTTAGCATTTCATGAAAAGGAATTTGTTTTATTATAATCAATCACAAAACCTTTTATGTAAACTACCTTTACAGCATTTAGCGTTTTTCACCATATTAAGTCAATCAAGTTGGTCCTATTTCGTGTTGAAACGAAACATTTATATCACGAGTTATAAGACAAATAAAATTATAAAAAATCTGAAGTAATGATTGCTTATTTTCGTTGCCAGAAAGAAAAAGAAATATGGGGAAGAAAAAAAAATTGCAAGTGTTCAATGGGCTAGACGAATCTGTGACTTTTATACTAATATATTTTGTCCGAGGACGTTTACTGTTCGTTTACTTAAAAACTTGGAATACCTCTGGATCTGGTGTGCAGGTTGACTTTTTCATATTCGATAATCTTGATAGAAAGTTTAACGTAATATCTGTCCAAAAGATCGCCCTTAAAACAATGAAGCTTAAAAGTGCAAGTGTTCAATGGGCTAGACGAATCTGTGACTTTTATACTAATATATTTTGTCCGAGGATGAATCAATGTGGAATTCACTCAAATTTATGTCTCTCGTTGACTTTGCTTTAAAATAATAAGACTTTTTTCTTTTACGCAACAAGGCGTAAATACTAAAAAATAAACATATACATGTACATGCATATTTGTTTAAACATAACAACACATAGATACAGTAAATCAAAATATTACTTGAGTGCTAATTAAAAGATAATAACTGTGAAAGGAGTGATCAATTTCTGTGTTAAATAAAGGCAACAGTGATATACCGCTGTTCGTTACTTGAAATTTAATAATTTTATTTTTTAACATCAATAACTTTATAACTTTCTATACCTACTCTTAGAAATATTCATCATTATTCAAATATAATACCCTTTAGGTGTTTAAAAAGTTTTTTACTCAATAAGATACACAAGGGTACATATAGGGACAAGCAAATAAAATTTATAGATGTAAGAAGATGTGGTATGAGTGCCAATGAGACATCTCTCCATCCAAGCCATAATTAGTAATAGTAAACCATTATAAGTCAAAGTATGGCCTTCAACACGGAGCCTTGGCTCACACCGAAGAGCAAGCTATAAAGGGCCCCAAAAATGACTAGTGTAAAACCATTCAAACAGGAAAACCAACGGTCTAATCTATAAAAAAACGAGAAACACTTATGAACCACACCAACAAACGACAACCACTGAACAACAGGTTCCTGACTATGTCTATATTTTTACAACTTGAAACTGTATAATTTTATAGATTATATGCCAATAAAAATCTAAACTGACAATTATGAATGATGTTTATTCCAAAAATTGAATTCTTTGAAGAAAAATATAGGCATATAGGTTTAAATAACAAAATGAATAAACATTTTGAATTAGGTGGATGACAAAATTACAAAATTGGTCTAATCGGAAAACGATTTTTGCAGGAAATTGTGACCATAAAAATTTTAAAGACAGGGGGAAATTAAAGTAGACATATGTATTTTTAATATAAGATCAGTTCTAGCCGTGTGTTATTTTTAGAGATTAAACTCAATATTTAGACGACTGTTTGCCTGTTAAATCATTTTTAAATTAAAAAAAATGCATTTTGAATCATTTGCAATTTGTTGAGGTTTTGCGGCTCGTGGAACACGAAAAATGAAATGCAACATGTTAAATCTTCTCAAAATATGAAAATGATCAATACACCTCCATCATACTGTGTACTTTTTGTTTAAGTGAATATTTGTAAGAAAAATATTACAATTAAAATACAGTTATTATGAATATCTGTGTTTGTTTCCATGTACAAACTTTTCATTTTTTTGGGGGGAAAAGTGATTTTCCAACCTACCTACCCAAACCTGGCAGGGTAGAGTCGGGTTTGGGTAAACAGCGGTCTATTTTTATACGACCGCAAAAAATTTGTTTGCGTCGTATATTGCTATCACGTCGTCGTCATCCGAAGACATTTGGTTTCCGGACAATAACTTTAGTTTTAGTGTATGGATCTCTATGAAATTTAATCAAAAGGTTCAATACCACAAACGAAAGGTTGGGATTGTTTTTGGGGGTGATGGTCCCAACCGTTCAGGAATAAGGGACCCAAAGCAAGCAATTTTTCAAGTTCAGGACAATAACTTGTTTATATGTATTTTGTTTGCTCTGAATTTGTACCACAAGGTTCAATACCACAAGTAGAAGGTTGGGATTCATTTGAGGGGTAATTGCTCAAACCGTTAAGGAATTAGGGGCCAAAAAGGGTCTAAAACAAGCATTTTTCTAGTTTTCAGGCAATAACTTGTGTTTAAGTGCTTAAATTGTACCACATTTTACAAAAAGAAAATTTTTGCATTTGTTATTTTTTTGGAAAAAGGAGGGGGGGGGGGGGGTGTAAAAAGAAATTTTGGGAGGGGGTAAACAAAAATATTTTTTTTGGGGGGGGAGGGGGGCATTTTTTTTCCCTCAAGATTTATGAAATTAAAAAGAAAATTTCTTCAAATATTATTTTTTTTTGGAAAAAGGAGGGGGGGGGGGGGTCAATTTTTATTCCTCAAGATTTAATTAATTGTCAATTTTCCAAAGAAAAATTTGGGGTCACAATTCTTTGTATATAGTCTGAAAACACATTTACTAAATGTTGCGCAACAGCACAGTGCATTGCACAAAAGCAAGAAATTTTCAATTGAATATAAATTCAAATCATATAACCAATTTCAAGTTCTTTGACTACATTTATTCTGTGTCAGAAACCTATAATGTGTCAAATATTTAATTACAAGCCAACTTCGAACCTGTATCAAGCTTGAATATTGTGTCCATTTTTGCCCCAACTGTTCAGGGTTGGGCCTCTGCGGTCGTATCCAGCTGCGCTCGGCGAAGCAGTTTATTGAATATTTGTTATTGCCCCCTAGATATTTTCGTAATACTTTCAACCCCTTGTATCACTCAACTAAGTTTTATTTAATTTTGCGGAAAATGGCGACAAATGAAGCATCAGTAAAAAGTGA
Source organism: Mytilus californianus (assembly GCF_021869535.1). NCBI lineage: Eukaryota > Metazoa > Mollusca > Bivalvia > Mytilida > Mytilidae > Mytilus > Mytilus californianus. The sequence continues at coordinate 7,986,701 of NW_026262670.1, forward strand.
GGAAAATCACGAGACTGTTTGTGGAACTACATATATTCGTGCATACAGAAGGGGGCATCATCATTGTCTAGTGATGTATATCCAACCTCATTGTTAAACGGTACTCTGATTTATAATAATCATTGACATATCTTTTATGTTTTTTGTCATAGACTTATTGAAGAAAACGACTTTATTTTTTAGATTGAGGATGCATGTAGAGATTGCCTTGATAAATATGTTGAAGATGTTTCAGCTGATGCACGAAGACACATTAGTGATAAGTACGAGTACTTTATTTCAAACACAGAAGATAATCCTAGTGTATTCCAGCTAATACGACAAAATCTCTTGAACTTAGCCAAAACAATGAGAACGTGGAATAAAGACTATCCTATTAAATTTATTCAGTTGGAAAAATGTCTACGAGAGAAAAAGAAGGAGTTACCAATTATTTCCTTGAATGAAATTAAGCAAATATCTACTGAAACACCAAATCCATTAAACCATGAAGAACTTATGTTATATTTAAATTTTCATCATGAACTCAGAGATTTGGTTTATTTTGAGGATCTTCCAGATTATATCATTTTAGATACTCAATGGTTGTCTGATGCTTTTAAATGTATCATAACAGCAGAGAAATTTCAATCAGATGCCAGTCGGCATCGTATTACGGATGAATGGAATGATTTGAATATTAGAGGAATATTACATAGTGTGGTTTTGGACCAAATATTAGAAACAAATAAGAAAATATTTAAATTTGAGGAAAAGCAAAACGTGTTTCAACATAAAGATCATATACTGAAAGTCATGGAGAAATTTGATATTATAATACGTCCAACTATATCAGACAGAGATGCCACTGATACAAAACCTTGCTATTACATACCTTGCATGGTTAAAAAAGGACCTGACTGTCCTATAAACGAACAATTTTATGTGACAGAAAAAAATTGTACAAAATCCACTTGGTTATGTTTCAAATTCAAATTTCTACCAGGACATTTAATGAATCATTTGATCGCTTCACTGAGCCGAAAGTACGAAATTGCAGAAGTGCCTGTCCGTGGACAAAAAAAACGGCCTATTGCTCTTTTCAGAGGAACTGTCGTCTTTAAGTTACAGAAGACTTCAAAATTACTTGTGATGACATATCCAAATGTTATTCAGATACAGGTTTGGGATTTTGGGAAACATGGTAACATTGAAAGATGTTTTTTCAATGAAATTGATCATTTTGTCACAGAAGAAATAAACACTATAATAAGTAAAAGATTCCAAATGACGACTGTAAAATTTGACAAAAAGTGTGAATGTGGCCTTGCAGAACCGGACTGTGTGACAGGATTTTATGAGCAGGATGCAGATTATTTCTGTGAGATGTGTACAGAAACACATACCAATGAATGGTCTGATCATGCACCGATAAAGGTAATTTATTAGTTTAATTGTTTGATAGGAAAGAAATTTCATCTTATTCATGTTATTGCATCAAGCTAGAAGTCATTTTGCAATTATATAACATGTTTTGACCACTTGTTCTCACTCTTTTCCTTTGATTCATAAATATTATAAACAGGCACTCGTTTAGCAAATATAAAAAAAAAAACATTTAATTGTAATTGTATTTGTTTTTTGTATAACATGTCTTTTTGGATTAAATTGGCACCAATATCTGTATGCTTACTATGTTTATTAAGAGAATAAATGGATATGTCCCCCTCAGTCAGTTTTCAGTTGCTTTTGGTTAACCTTATTGATTTGGTATATTTTTGAAGACTAACATACACTAGACAATTGATATTTAGTTTGTGGATGTTGTTAGAATTTCTACATGATTTCCAATTTTAGCAAAGCAGAATGTAGGGATGTACCTTTAGTCATGCTTGAATGACTTTTACATTTTGCTTGTTTAGTTATTCGAAGTCATTTGTGTGTACAGTTCACTCAGAATTGACATACATATAGTCTATATAGTCATGCTCTGCTGAAAGAAAAGTACAAAGGGATATTAAATTCCTTAAGGTTGTTATTTACACAGAGATGTCCCAATTTATCAAATTCCTGTAGTTTTAGATTATTGCATCAAGGAGATAACATTGTATTTTGTTATATGTTCCATTAATGATTGAGAAATTAAGAAGAGTAATGAACATTCAATAGTGGTAACTATTTTGTAATTTGTATAAGATGACCGAGATTTCTGAAAAAAACTCAACATGTTCGAGGATCTTATTCTTGCATAGAAAACACCAGTCAAATCCACAGTACATCCACAAAGGTAACACTCTACTGTTGAAAACATACATGTATAAACTAGTATTATGTAAATATATGTAATTTTGTGTAACTAATGGTGTAGGATGTTTTAGATTAATCATAATAGCATCAATAGCATTTTTCACAGTTCGATACTTGTTACTATCAATTATGTTTGAATTGACCAGAGCTACTATATATATATTATGTGGTGTTACAATGAAGATCATTAAGAAAAACCAGGTAAATCCAATGTATATATTACATAGAATAAAGCTGCTTCTCACGAATAATTTTAGGTCACCTTGCCTTACAGGCTGTGTGAGCTTTTTTAACTCGGTATATGCGATCTGCCAATTGTAACCATTCACATTTTATTTGATCTCTAAAGCCACTTTATAAATTGCAATGAAACTGGACAGGTATAAAGAATATTAGATGATGTACACATAAGCCTCATTTATTTATAATCGGACAAAATCATTGCCACCAGAGACAATCATTTGAATTTAAAGTTTGGCTGTAACTGTATAATTCTTCTCAAAAACGGGATACAGATGTATCACATCCTAATTTTTACGGTAATGCTGTTCATTAAGCATGTAAATTTAGATACGATCCATGTAAATGTATTGATCCTTTCAATAAAATTCTTCTTAAATGATATCATTTCAACACCGGTGTAAAGATGTTTAAATATTGTTTTATCGGTACTAACATTAGTTTTGTTTTTCATGAATTTAAACACAACAAAACAGACTAGATATGTACTGCCATACAGTTAAGAAAATGTGTCCTACTTCCTGTCGATATAATGTACTTATATTTTGGTATTGCACAAGGGTATGCTCCTCTTAAACTGTTTATGACGCCTTTGAACTAAAACCATTGGATGTGTACTGATAAATTCTTCAGTCTGGGAGAATATTATTCATGTATTAGTTGTTATTGGCTTTGAACTAACTTCCAGTAACTACGAGTACACTTTGATCGGTAATTTTTGTCTTTTCTCCTAAAGTTAATTATATTTAACATTGCCATAAAGCGCGGAGGTTTGGCTAGCCACAAAACCAGGTTCAATCAACCATTTTTTCTAAGAATGTCCTGTACCAAGTCAGGAATATGGCATTTGTTATTTAATAGTTCGTTTCTATGAATGTTGCATTGTTGTTTGTTTTTGTTACACTTCTGTGTTCTGTTATTTCGTTGTTTTCCTCTTATAGTTGTAGTGTTTCCCTCGGTTTTAGTTTGTATATACTCTTTATACATTTGTTATAGGAGTTATTGCCCTTTAATGATGATATTGACCTTATATTTGCATCTTATTCAAAAGCTACAATAGATAAAGAAAAAATGTAACGGGCAAAAATACTGAGCAAGACCAGATCTACAGAAGGGTTAACTTAGCCGAATTGTCAATCAACTCCCTTTTTGGAGTTTTTGCCCTAAAATGAGTATATCTACTCTTCTTCAGTGTTGGTAAAAAAACTAGAGAAGATATATATAAAAGGATCAGCAAGACATGATCTACCGTTCTCTAACTTTAGTCCCTTTATAACGTTATATGCAAGCGAGATGTTCCATGGACACATTCCCCATTTATGTTCACTATCTTGAAAAACTACAATGGACAAACATAAACAATTAAATCCAGCAAAAATGATGAAAAAGATCAGACATTGGCCCTCACAGTTACTATTATACAAATATTCATGTTACATAATCCATTGTATCAATTTTATGAAAGGAAGTCAGGTGAGGGATACAATATAAATAGGACGATGTGTGGTATGATTGCCAATGAGACAACTCTTTATCCAAATCACAATGTATAAAAAGTTAACAATTATGGGTCAAAGTACGGCCTTCAACAAGGAGCCTTGGCTCACACCGAACAGCAAATTTATAAAAAAGGGCCCCAAAATGACTAGTGTAAAACAATTCAAACAGGAAAACTAAAGGTCTGAATCTATATAATAAACAAGAAACGAGAAACACTGATGAACCACGCCAACAAACGACAACCACTGAACAAAAGGCTCCTGACTACAAGCTCCTTTTTCTCTTTCTTTCTCATAATAATTGTAACATGAAATCCACATAGATTGATGCCCAAAGAGGATGTATTTCTTTGAGTGCCTCAGTATTCATCTTCATGTATTGGTTTTGTGTCTCTCACAAAATTGTTCAGTAGATGTCATTGCTGACATGTCACTTTTCTAGGTTTTTTTTCATTTCTCGGATACCTCAACCGAATTCTAGTGAGGTTACAAACTGCTTGTCAGATAAACATACTTATCTATATTGGAGAGGGGGTATATAATGAATATAAAATATATATGTCCATCCATCTGACAGGTTCCATTTGACCTCAAACTTTTTTTTGCTGATCAATAATAATGTTAATTTCTGTTTTATCTGTTGTATAACCTTAATCTTAGAGACTTTCAACATAAAATTAAATTATAAACAGTTATAAGAAGGCGAGAAATTTGAGTATGTGGACTTTGTTTCTGTCATTTTATGAGTAACAGGAAAACTTGGTGTATAAAATCGTTGCAAGTGGAACATCAGAAGTAATCACCTGTCCTTGACAACATGTCCATGGTCAATGTAATGTTGTAGTGAAGTAAATTACAGCGGGAAATCGAGATTTACCTTAATACCATGTGAGAAATTACATTTTGCAATGGAACTGTGAAATGAAAACACTGTATGAAGGGATGTTCCTAAGAAGGTTTTTGCCAAGTTTGTTAGTTCTGTCCTGAGGAAAGCTAGAACACTCCAATCTGGAAATGAGGAGACAAAGGGTCCAATGGTCTCATTTTGAAAATTCCTTTCTATAACAAATATATTTCTAAGCAATTGATACAAAATTTGCAAGATATGTTACTGAGAAGGCCCTTAACAAGAAACATGACTTTGATGTATATTAGAAATTCAAAATGGCCACTTGTTGAGGACAAAGTATTCCTTGAATCTGAAGGGACAGTTTTTTTTTATTTTCAAGAACAAGAGGTTTAATGAAAAAATCATGCACGTGCGTTCTTTTGAAGGTATTTATGGATGTATCTTATATGTATTTACTTTTGGGCAAAATGTTGGGATAAAGTATTTTCATATTTGGCCTTGCTGTAAGTCCAGTATGACTGCAAAGTGATAACAATTTGTGCAATGATCGATTTTTACAAAACATCTTTCTTCTCAAAACCAATGAACCAATTAAAATCAATTGTGATAGGCATGTTCCTTTGAAGGTCTGTAACAAGTGTTATGTTCATTTTAGAAATGGCTACCAGCACATGTCAAAGGTTACATTGAAACGCCAGGAGTAATTTCTTTTAGATTTCTTTAAGGATAGGCATAAGAAAATATAAATAATCCAAGCAGAAGTGTTCGTTAAAAGGTATTGATCATTGATAAAATGTGTTAACTTTCGTCTGGTCTTAATCAAGAGTCTATGTATGCCGTTTGAATGAAAACTCAAAAATGTGAGTGATTCGGGCTCCAATCAGCCTCGATTTGTTTATTTATTGTATTACAGTTTGTTCTTGTGTTGTAATGTTGTACCACTGTTCCAGTTAAGTTAAGGGTGGGCACCCGCTAACATGTTAAACCCTGCCACATTTGTATGTGTCCTTTTAAATTCAGCAGCCAGTATTTCAATGGGTCTCGTTTTTTTCTGTATATCATATTTGTTTTGCGTTCGTTTAGTATTACATGTATCTATTATACTACTTAATGAGTAATTTTATTTTTATTACAAATATATGTAATATAGTTGAAAGAAGAAAGCGTTATTTTTTGCGGTCGTATATTGGTATGAAGTTGGCGTCGTCGTCGTCGTCGTCGTCGTCGTTCTTTGATATGCTGAATCTAAATATGTACTAAGATTTTTGATTATGGGCCCAGTTTTCAAGTCAGTCCAAATTGGGGTCCAAAATTAAACTTTGTTTGATTTCAACAAAAATTGAATATATGGGGTTCTTTGATATATGCTGAATCTAACCATTTATTTAGATTTTTGATATTTGGGTCCGGTTATCAAATTGGTCCACATTGAGGTCTAAAGGGTCCAAAATTGAACTTGATTTGATTTCATCAAAAATTGAATTCTTGGGGTTCTTTGATATGCTTAATCTAACCATGTATTTAGATTTTGGATATTGGACAATAATAGGTAAATGTCCAATTTAAAATTTTTAAGTTTTTAAGTTTAATTTCTTAGACCACATTCATTCTGTGTCAGAAACCTATGTTGTGTCAACTATTTAATCACAATCCAAATTCAGAGCTGTATCAAGCTTGAATGTTGTGTCCATACTTGCCCCAACTGTTCAGGGTTCGACCTCTGCGGTCGTAAAAAGCTGCGCCCTTCGGAGCATCTGGTTAATAATCGATTGCTTCGATGGATACGCAATAACTTCAGGGTGATAGAAAGGGAAACAAAACAAAAAGAAAACAGATATGAAATAAATGAACAACGGAAAATATTTTTTTTACAAAAGATAACACGTCTGTTTTATTGATTATGTAAATTTCCTCGAAGTAAGTCTTCGCATTACGTTTGCTGGTCATATATTTGGTTTCAATTCCCTTAGACAAAGTTAACCTGGCTATTATTTGTAGGTCCTCTTTGGTCATATATCTCTTCAACTCTTTCGGTTGTTATACATCCTTGGCTTTCATATATTCTGCTTGGAGCTTTCTTGTAAAGGTAAATCCAGAAAAAAACATCTCTTATGCATGAAACTTATAACATATTGTTTTCATTTTTACAGCACTGGGTCGATACCTCTGCTGGTGGACTTTCAGTGTCCAAGGCATCATCAGTAGTCATTACCTCTGAACTCACATATTTATGACAAACCTTTCTGAAATTGTCAGTTAATAAATTTTGAAATTATAAAAAATGTAAAGTTTCTCCTCCCTCAGGCAAAGTTGACCTAAGATAGATTTGGCTATTTTTTTAGGTCCATTTTGGTCATATAACTCTTCAACTGTTTCGGTTCTTATTCATCCTTTGAAGGTTAATCAAGAAAAACGCATGAAATATATAACGTGTTGTTTTCATATCTAATTGAAATTTTACCTGTTATAGCTTGCTATGGAGTATTGTTTTTGCTCATTGTTGAAGGCCGTACAGCGACCTATTGTTTCTAACATCTACTTCATTTGTTCTCTGGTTGATAGTTACATTGTCTGTCATACAATATCTTCTGATTGTATGTCTAGGTCGCTCACCTCTTGTGTATTTGTTTATCGCGCTAATACACATTCTTTTACTTTTTCAGTGTTACTTTGAGTTTTCCAAACCTTGTTTGTATAAAACACCCCAAAAAATTATGTCTTACATGATTGATATGTTGAACCGTGTTTGTGAACTATTACTACTCTGTTAAAAAAGTAGGGTGAACAGGAAAGAACTAGTACACATTTTTATTAAGGGGCGAGATTCTCTTGCTATGTTGAAGACCCATTGGTGGCCTTCGGCTATTTTCTGCTCTTTGGACGGGTTGCTGTTTCTTTGACACATTCCCCATTTCTATTCTCAATTTTAGGAAGGATAAGTATTGCTTAGTATCTGTCAAAATTGAATAATTTCTAAAGGTTTACCAATTATAAAATTAAAAACAGGATTTGTTAATTACAGGTGCGTGTCAATTGCTTTTCTCAATCATCATTGGGTATCTAGTTTCAAAAATGTGTCCGATGACCTGGCCAGCCAACTAAGATGGCCGACATGGCTAAAAATAGAACATAGTGGTAAAATGCAAGTGGTGTCTGTTATTTTTGAAAACTGTTATAAATAGAGAAAATCTGACTAGGAACAAATGTTCAAAATGTTGAGCTCTACCAATTGTTCATATTCGTCAAAACTGTCAGACGACTTTTTATAGGAGTTATTGCCCTTTAATGACACATTGACCATTTTTTTTGTCAAGACTGCGACTTCAGTCGCAAAAATCAAGACATAGGGATAGTGATCTGGCCGTGATGGCGTTAAATAACTTCTTAAAAGCTTAATATTTCAGAAGGTAGAAGACCTAGATGTTTCATACATTGTATATAGATGCTTTATGTTATGAAGTTTCCATCTGTCATAGATCCATTGTACTTGGCCTCATTTTTATGGTTCAGTGACTACTTGAAAATAAAATAAGATTTTTTTGTAATCTTAATTTCTCGCTTTCTCACTGACAAAATTCTATACAAACAACGGTATATTGCCGGCTCATCTGAATGTTCTACAAAGGAATCGTCCATTAGATTGACATAAATTCCGTCCGCAGTGAGAGAGGATGTTCAGAAATACTGTGAAACAGTTTACTGGCATAGTGGCATTAATCATATATGGATTCTAAAAATAACTCTAAAGAACTTCTGGATAATTTTAAATCTCGATCTTTCTCTTAAAATAATTCTATCAAAACTTTAGATTTTCAACTCCGTATACCACCATTCCCCATGTGAAATTGAAAAATCGTCTGAATGAAATAATCCACAATGCTTTTCATTATAAAAATGGTAGCATAAGCTATAAATGTATTACTTTAGGATACCATACGGCATATGTTGCTAATAGTGAACAAAAAGGTAACACAGATGAACAACTGAACAGTATGCTGGAGTTTCTTTTTGACAACAATTTGTTGAAGTTGGAGGTAGACTTTTTCAACAAATTATCGGCATTCTTATGGGAACGAACTCTGCGCCTCTCCTTGTCGGCCTCTTCTTATTTGCATACGAGTCGGAGTTCTTTCAAACACTTGTCAAAAACTAAAACATCAAAGAACCTGATCATTTAATTTCACATTCAGATATATTGATGATGTTCTTTCCATCAACAATCGAAACTTTTCTAATTGGATTCTAATATTATATCCTCCAGAACTAGAAATGAAAGAAAAAGCAGACACGGTTTCCTTTGCCTTATTTTTAGACTTATACCTCGAATTTGACATCTCAGTACTATAATCTATTAAAAGAGAGACGATTTTAATTTTGAAATTATCAATTTTCCCCACCATTGTATTCAATATACCAACTTCACTATGGGATACACATTTCCCAACTCATTCGATCGGTATTCAAGACTTTATAAAAACATCAACAGTGTCTAAGCAGAAAGTTGATTAACCAGGGTTATGTCAAAGAAGGCCCCATCCTTTTTTTAAACAAGATCATCGGAAGATACCAAGACCTTTTTGATAAATATTCCGTATCAACTTCACAAATAATACATGATGGTGTTTAAGTATAGATTCTAGGTTTTGATAACTATTTTACACCACTGGGTCGATGCCACTGCTGGTGGACGTTTCGTCCCCGAGGGTATCACCAGCCCAGTAGTCAGCACTTCGGTGTTGACATGAATATCAATTATATGGCCATTTTTATAAATTTCCTGTTTACAAAACTTTGAACTTTTCGAAATACTAAGGATTTTCTTATCCCAGGAGTAGATTACCTTAGCCAAATTTGGCACAACGTTTTGGAATTTTTGGGTCCTCAATGCTCTTCAACTTTGTACTTGTTTGGCTTTTTTCACTGTTTTTGATATGAGCGTCACTGATGAGTCGTATGTAGACGAAACGCGCGTCTGGCGTATTAAATTATAATCCTGGTACCTTTGATAACTATTTTGAGGTTGTTTATCATCTTAATTATGTGTTATTGTGTTCTTTTAAATGTCTTTATAAATTATAAACCTTTACTGTTTCGTCCATTTTTGGTTATATCCTTTTGTCTTGGCTCGGTGCTTATACATCCCGCCATTGAGTTATAGTGCTATGGTCTTTTTTGGTATTTTTGTCTTCCTTTTTGCTTTTATGCTATGTCTATATGCCATTTTGTTTTTCTTTGTTGACATATTTGTATATTTTTTAATAGTGATTAAGATTAAAACACAATGTTGACTGATGTATCCCTATTTCTGATATTTTTATACGACCGCAAAAAAATTTTGCTGTCGTATATTGGTATAACGTTGGTGTCGTCGTCGTCGTCTTCGTCGTCGTCGTCCGAAGACACATTGGTTTTCGCACTCTAACTTTAGTTTAAGATAATGGATCTCTATGAAATTTTACCATAAGGTTCAATACCACAAAAGGAAGTTTGGGATTGATTTTGGGGGTTATGGTACCAACAGTTAAGGAATCAGGGGCCCAAAAGGGGCCAAAAATAAGCATTTTTGTAACTTTCAGACATAACTTGTGTTCAAGTGTATGGATCTCTCTGAAATTGTACTGCAAGGTACCATACCACAAAGGGAAGGCTGGGATTGATTTTGGGGGTAATTGTCTCAAAATTTTAGGAATTAGGGGCCAAAAAGGGGCAAAAAACAAGCATTTTTATAGTTTCAGGACAATAACTTGTGTGTTAGTGTATGGAACTTTATGAAATTGTACTACAAGGTTCCATATCAAAAAGGGAAAGCTTGGTTTGAGTTTGGGGGGTAATTGCCCTAAATGTTTACGAATTTGGTGCAAAAAAGGGGCCTAAAAACAAGCATTTTTCTAGTTTCCAGACAATAACTTGTGTTCAAGTGTATGGATCTCTCTGAAATTGTACTGCAAGGTACCATACCACAAAGGGAAGGCTGAGATTGAGTTTGGGGTTGATGAATCATAAGGAGGTTCAAAAAATTTGGGGGAGGGATTTTTTTTTTCCTTTTTTAGCTCACCTGGCCCGAAGGGCCAAGTGAGCTTTTCTCATCACTTGGCGTCCGTCGTCCGGCGTCGTCCGTCGTCGGCGTTAACTTTATACATTTTGAACTTCTTCTAGAGAACCACTGAATGGAATGAAACCAAACATGGCATGAATGTTCCTTATGAGGTGCTGACCAAGTGTTGTTACTTTGTAGCCGATCCATCATCCAAGATGGCCGCCAGCGGGGGACTTAGTTTAACATAGGACCCTATGGGAAATGCATACAAATGACTTCTTTTAGAGAACCACTGAATGGAATGTAACAAAACATAGCATGAATGTTCCTTACAAGGTGCTGACCAAGTGTTGTTACTTTGTAGCTGTTCCATCATCCAAAATGGCCACCAGTGAGGGACTTAGTTTAACATAGGACCCTATGGGAAATGCATACAAATGACTTCTTTTAGAGAACCACTGAATGGAATGAAACAAAACATAGCATGAATGTTCATTAGGAGGTGCTGACCAAGTGTTGTTACTTTGTAGCTGATCCATCATCCAAGATGGCCGCCAGCGGAGGACTTAGTTTAACATAGGACCCTATGGGAAATGCATACAAATGACTTCTTTTAGAGAACCACTGAATGGAATGAAACAAAACATAGCATGAATGTTCCTTACAAGGTGCTGACCAAGTGTTGTTACTTTGTAGCTGTTCCATCATCCAAAATGGCCGCCAGTGAGGGACTTAGTTTAACATAGGACCCTATGGGAAATGCATACAAATGACTTCTTTTAGAGAACCACTGAATGGAATGAAACAAAACATAGCATGAATGTTCATTAGGAGGTGCTGACCAAGTGTTGTTACTTTGTAGCCGATCCATCATCCAAGATGGCCGCCAGCAGGGGACTTAGTTTAACATAGGACCCTATGGGAAATGCATACAAATGACTTCTTTTAGAGAACCACTGAATGGAATGTAACAAAACATAGCATGAATGTTCCTTACAAGGTGCTGACCAAGTGTTGTTACTTTGTAGCTGTTCCATCATCCAAAATGGCCGCCAGTGAGGGACTTAGTTTAACATAGGACCCTATGGGAAATACATACAAATGTCTTCTTTTATAGAACCACTGAACGGAATGAAACCAAACATGGTATGAATGTTCCTTATGAGGTGCTGACCGAGTGTTGTTACTTTGAAGCCGATCCATAATCCAAGATGGCCGCCAGCGGGGGACTTAGTTTAACATAGGACCCTATGGGAAATACATACAAATGTCTTCTATTAGAGAACCACTGAATGGAATAAAACCAAACATGGTATGAATGTTCCTTATGAGGTGCTGACTGAGTGTTGTTACTTTGAAGCCGATCAATAATCCAAGATGGCCGCCAGCGGGGGTCTTAGTTTAACATAGGACCCTATGGGAAATACATACAAATGTCTTCTTTTAGAGAACCACTGAATGGAATGAAACCAAACATTGCATGAATGTTTCTTATGAGGTGCTGACCGAGTGTTGTTACTTTGAAGTCGATCCATAATCCAAGATGGATGCCAGCGGGGGACTTAGTTTAACATGGGACCCTATGGGAAATACATACAAATGTCTTCTTTTAGAGAACCACTGAATGCAATGAAACCAAACATGGCATGAATGTTCCTTATGAGGTCTTGACTAAGTGTTGTTACTTTGAAGCCGATCCATCATCCAAGATGGCCGCCAGAGAGGGACTTAGTTTAACATAGGACCCTATGGGAAATACATACAAATGTCTTCTTTTAGAGAACCACTGAATGCAATGAAACCAAACATGGCATGAATGTTCCTTATGAGGTGCTGACCAAGTGTTGTTACTTTGAAGCTGATCCATCATCCAAGATGGCAGCCAGCGGGGGACTAAGTTTAACATAGGACCCTATAGGAAATACATACAAATGTCTTCTTTTAGAGAACCACTGAATGCAATGAAACCAAACATGGCATGAATGTTCCTAATGAGGTGCTGACCAAGTGTTGTTACTTTGAAGCTGATCCATCATCCAAGATGGCAGCCAGCGGGGGACTTAGTTTAACATAGGACCCTATGAGAAATACGTACAAATGTTTTCTTTTAGAGAACCATTGAATGGAATGAAACCAAACATGGCATGCATGCTCCTTTTGAGGTGCTGACCAAGTGTTGTTACTTTGAAGCTGATCCTTCATCCATGATGGCTGCCAGATGGGGACAATGTTTAACAAAGGACCCTATGGATGATACATACAAATGTCTTCTTTTAGAGAACCACATACTGAATGGATTGAAACCAAACATGGCATGAATGTTCCTTATGAGGTGCTGACTAAGTTTTGTTACTTTGAAGCTGATCCTTCATCCATGATGGCCGCCAATAGGGGGACTTCCTTTAACATAAGACCCTATGGGAAATACATGCAAATGCTTCTTCTAGAGGTGCACTGAATGGAATGAAACCAAAACATGGCATAAATGTTTCTTATGAGGTGCTGATTAAGTGTTGCTACTTTGTTGCCGATTTACTGTTCAAGATGGCCACCAGGATTTTTTATTAAATTACAGGACCAATATTAAACCAAATTTGGCCTCACTCATTATTAGGGTATCTGTTATGATTTTAATCTATTTTTACATGATTTCCAAAACCAAAGTAGAATCAGGTGAGTGACACAGGCTCTTGAGAGCCTCTAGTTTCCTTTTGCTTTAAAATTTTCCATTTTAAATTGGTTATTTCTGATTTATATGTAAAAGCAAATAATAATGATATAGTTTGAATAGGTAAATTAAATTTTTTTAAGTTCTTAGACCACATTCATTCTGTGTCAGAATCCTATGCTGTGTGAAATATTTAATCACAATCCAAATTCAGTGCTGTATCAAGCTTGAATGTTGTGTCCACACTTGCCCCAACTGTTTAGGGTTCGACCTCTGCGGTCGTATCATGCTGCGCCCAGCGGAACATTTTATTACCTATAATGTCTGTTTGTCTTGCTCACACATTGTTGTCATTATTATTGAATTGTATGCGACTGGCATACAAGTGAGAGGTTTAGTTAGCTATAAAACCAGGTTTATCCACCATTTTCTACACGAGGAAATGCCAGGGATATAACATTTTTTCCCCATTCGTTTTATATGTTTGAGCTTTTGATTTTGCCATTTGATAAAGGACTTTCCAATTTGAAATTTCCTTGGAGTTTGGTATTTTTGTTATTTTACGTTTAACTATGTTACAGAATATAAAAATAACTAATTTTAACCGTGTTTCAGAAATTGGATATTTATAAGAAAGAACCAGATCAGAAAGGACTAGTCCTGATTGTAAACTTCATGTTCAGTGGTGATAAGAAGAGAATAGGTATCTTAACTTTACTGTGATAATCTATAGCTATGTAACAGAGTTACCATTAAATGATGTTCCAGTAAAAAAATGTTTAAAAGTTTAAAACTGGTTTATTATTAGATGTCCCATTACCCAATAAGACATTGATAATTTCAAAATGTCCATAAAATATTTCAATCAAATATTAAATCGGTATAAAATCTGGAGGCACAGATCTAAAGCCTCCATAATTTTTCTCTGATTATATATTTACTTATAATAGGCTCAATTATGACTTGGATGGAGAGTTGTCTCATTGGCACTCATACCACATCTTCTTATATCTATCAAACACCTTTAAACATAACATGTCAATTTTTCTAACACCTAACAATTTTTTGAAATGCTATTATTCCAATTTTTTCCTTAAGCAAGTAAGAGGACTGATACAATACAGTATGTGTTCGGCAATTGTAACTATTTACAAACAAAGGTGGATTAAGTATTCATTGGAATCAAATCCACTGTAATGCCAATCTTAATTGACCACAGTTAATATCTCGTTCGTTACATAATTAAATACACTTTATTACATAGCTTACTTAATACACTTGACCTCAATAATATACATATTATTACTTTGATCTACAGTATACTATGTAAAATTATCATGTACATTATGCCTCTATGATTCAGAATTAAAAAGATGTATTTTTTGCAAAGAAATAACAAAAACAAAATATGTATTACAATGAAAGCAGGGTCTATTTTACTTGTAAACTCAGTGTTATAATAATCTGATATTATTCAATAATTTAGGTTTATTTAAGTTACAATTACAATTAATTTGCTTAAAAGAATAAACATATATATAACTCTTACCAGGGCATCTATTTGTTTATTCATCATTATATTGCTATTTAACCGTGTAAGGTATTTTTAAGTCTTCCAAACGAAGTTTGGGAAGACTTATTGTTTTTGCTCAGTTCTTATTATTATTATTATTATTATTCTTCTTCTTCTTCTTCTTCTTCTTCTTCTTCTTCTTCCGCCGCTTTTAAATTTGAACTTGTCCGCACCCGTTCTTCAAAACCGCTTGTCAGATTAACTTAGGGTTTCACAATATGTTAGACTAACATGTCTAGTGGTGCAATCAGGGTTTTGTTTGTGCAATGGGGTTTATGAAGGGGTACTTTGAGGGGCAAAAAGAAAAGAGGGTTTTACTATAGAACCCTATGGGATTTTATTTTTTTTAATTTTCAAATGATTATAAATTGAAAACCGTTTGTGATAGACACAATCTTTTTAATTGAAAATGTTCTAAATGATAAAGCCCATTAAATGAAATACAGGGTTAGTCCCCAGGGGTCACCCCCACCCCCTGCCATTTATGAAAGTTCTAATACCTTGTAAGTGGTCAAGATCCCCACCCCTAAACCATATATATTTTGGTTTGTTATGCTAAGATGGTTTGAATGATATACAGGGTAAGTCCCCAGGGGTCACCCCGACCCCCTGCCATTTGAGAAAGTTCTAATATCTTGTAAATGGTCGAGATCCCCACCCCTAAACCATATATATTCTGGTTTGTCATGACAAAGCACATCAAATGAAATACAGGGTTAGTCCCCAGGGGTCACCCCCACCCCCTGCCATTTAAGAAAGTTCTAATATCTTATAAGTGGTCAAGATCCCCACCCCTAAACCATATATATTCTGGTTTGTCATGCTAAGATGGTTTGAATGATATACAGGGTTAGTCCCCAGGGGTTATCCCGACCCCCTGCCATTTGAGAAAGTTCTAATATCTTGCAAATGGTCGAGATCCCCACCCCTAAACCATATATATTCTGGTTTGTCATGATAAAGCACATCATATGAAATACAGGGTTAGTCCCCAGGGGTCACCCCCACCCCCTGCCATTAAGAAAGTTCTAATATCTTGTAAGTGGTCAAGATCCCCACCCCTAAACCATATATATTCTGGTTTGTCATGCTAAGATGGTTTGAATGATATACAGGGTTAGTTCCCAGGGGTCATCCCGACCCCCTGCCATTTGAGAAAGTTCTAATATCTTGTAAATGGTCAAGATCCCCACCCCTAAACCATATATATTCCTATTTGTCATGTCTCGAACATTTGAATGACATATACGGTCAGTCCCCAGGGGTCCCCCCCACCCCCAATGTTCTAATATCTTGTAAATGGTTGAGATCCCCACCCCTAAACCATATATATTCCTGTTCGTCATGTAATGAACATTTGAATGATATATAGGGCCAGTCCCCAGGGGTTCCTCCCCACCCCCAATGTTCTAGTATCTTGTAAATGGTCGAGATCCCCACCCCTAAACCATATATATTCTGGTTTGTCATGCCAAGATGATTTGAATGATATACAAGGTTAGTCCCCAGGCATCACAAATGCATATAACTTACTGGACCAAACCAATTTTCACTGGAAGTTGCCCAATGTCAGGCGACCCTGGGAATTACGAATTATGGGAGCTTCGTTTGGGAGACTTCGTAACAGCATCCTGTTACATTCATTTCTTGTTAATACTTGATTTTTTTTCTCAGTGAATAATGAACACAAATTTAAATAAAAATTAGTTCTTTTGATTGTTGAAAAAGTGCATTTTCAATGCCTTTTCCTGCAAATTATTACGTCAAACTTCAATAAAAAATATACTACACCTTTCTTTGAAGATTTCTATTTCCAATCATGTCAAAATCATTTAATTAAAAGAAAGAAATATTAAATATCAGTACCCCTTCTTAAAATTAAAATATCAAAACAAGTTGTATCAATATTGAGAATTCATTATTTTGGGCAATTTAATACATTTGTTTACGTAGCATCCTGAAAATAAAATAAAAATCTTCATCTTCAGTGTCATATAATTTTTATAAAAAACCATTAAGTGATCCTAAGATGAGTTAAAAAAATTGCAAACCAATGTTTAAACATATAAACATTTCCAAAAGCAACCATTTGCAAGTAAATTTACGGAGACAAGCTTGTTTCATTAGCAGAAAAAAACAGTTATCTTTCTTAATTTAATGCAAGAGTGATATATCCAGGTTTTTTTTATGTTCACCACAATACCTGAGAATATGATTTGAAATTATGCACACATTCTTCTAGTTTTTTCCATCAGTGATTTCGATTACTTTGATTGTCAGAAGTACCGTAGACGAAGTACATATTTTTCTGAGAATTTAATGAGCAGAAAGGATGATTTTAAAAAGGAAAAATAACACTGGTTATTTTTAGGGAAATAATTTTGAAAATGATGACGCGTTTTACATTTCAATCCTTGTGTTTGTCTGTTTTTTTCAGTTCCTCATTTTTTTTTTCTCTTTTCATCAAAGTGTTAACACAAGTTAAAACATTTTGGGCAAAAATCACTTATCGCAAGGTGTGATGTTTGTCTCTATATAAATGTCTTACAGTAGCTGGAATAAATACAGAAATATTAAAAAATCAATTAAAAAAATATCCAATTTACTGTTAAACCTGCTAACTTCCCGTTTAATGGGGATAACCCACATGAGAGGTGTTGACCTGTCCTTATAAAACTTGATATATTTAGACAAGGTACGTTAAGAAGAGCATTCAGAGGAATAAAAAAATATTGAACACATGTATACTCATTTAAAGCCATGTATGTTTTTCTTTAGTACACTAATGACATACATAGGTATGCATTAGGTCCTCGTGATACTACTGATAATAGAAGGACTGCTTCATACCTTGACCTTTTCCTCAATATTGACATAGATGGGCGACTTCACACTAAAATCTATGACAAACGGGTTGAATTCAACTTTGTACCCCAGCTTCTTCGAGTGTGAATTCGCATTGCTATACGACTTTTCTCGGAATTTATATATCCAACATTCATGTATTTAGTTAAAATGGTCACAGCACTAATTGGTTGACAAATTTTGGCCAAAATTATTGTGGTTTCCAGATGTCATTGTTTGAAATTTTGCCCAAACTTCAGGGAACCTAGCTTACAATGTAATTGGAAAAGGACAGAGCGCCTGTTGATTTTAGGTACTTTATGTCGAAGTTAACAAGTCACAGTGCATATCTATAGACTTGATAGTATTGTTGCCAGGCAACTGGACGTCTTTCAGTTATGACTCACATTTTTACTTATCTAAGGTGGATAATATGTCTTGTAGTGAAAAACATCCCTATTTCTTTAGAGTTCACATGATTAAAGGTCAAGGTCACAAAATTATTTGATAAAAATGTGTGTTTACGTTCAGACGATTTGCTCTATTATTTCTTTTGTTTTGAAAAACTTAAATATGGGTAAAATTCTGCTTTTTTATATCTTTAGAAATATATGTCAAACCTCATCAACTAAAGTCGGAAATAGTCAATCGGATGAAAAACAATATTTACCAAGTTTTGTATCTCAGTCAATATCTTTTCAGACAGAAAATAAATTTTTATCGAACTTGCATGGATATTGTTTAACGTCATTAAAGGTCAAATTTCCAGTAGCTTTATTTTTGAATTGACGTCTGTCTAAAACTTTGGTCTCCTGGAAATTCAAAAAAATAATTGGTTTCTAGGTAGAGCATGTCCTTAAACCGAAATGTCAACTATAACTCAAGTTTGACATAAAAATGATCAGACTGAGTATAAAAAGTAAATAACAAAAATACTGAACTCCAAGGAAAATTCAAATTGAAAATTGCCTTATCAAATAGCCATATCGAAAGCTCAAACACATCAAACGATTGGAATATTTAAACAACTGTCATATTCCTGACTAATAGGACAGGCATTTCCTTATGTAGAAAATGGTGGATAATCCTGGTTTTATAGCTAGCTAAACCTCTCACTTGTATGACAGTCGCATAAAATTCCATTATATTGACAATAATGTGTGAACAAAACAAACAGACATAATAGGTAAAAATGTCAAAAATGAGGGTACAGCAGTCAACAATGTGTTAAAATCTTAATCACTATAAAAACAAACAAATATATCAACAAAGAAAAAAATTATATATATTTAGACAAAGCACATAAGCAAACACGAAAGACAAGCATACACAAAATGATCACAGCACAACAACACATTTGCGGGATGCATAATAACCGAGCCACGCCATAATGATATTACCAAAAAAGGACTAAACAGTAAAGGTGAATAATTCATAAAGACAAATAAAAGCGCACTATAACTCGTAATTAAATGATAAACAACGTCAGTACCTAGAATCTATACTTCAATAGATATAAGAAGATGTGGTATGAGTGCCAATGAGACAACTCTCCATCCAAATCAGAATTTGTAAAAGTTGACCATTATAGAACAAAGTACGGCCTTCAAAACGGAACCATGGCTCACACTGAACAGCAAGCTATAAAGGGCCCCAAAAATAACTAGTGTAAAACAATCAAGACCATCAACTATTATTTGTGAAATTGATACGGAATATTTATCAGCAAGGTTTTGGTATATTCTGATGATTTTTTTAAGAAAAGGACGAGACGTTTGTTGAAATAACCCTGGTTCGTCAACTGTTTGCTCAGACACTGGTGAAAAAGACGTTTTATAAAGTATGGGATTCATCTGCAAGCTCTTGAATACCAAATAAGTTGGGAAATGTATATCCCATATGCAGGCGAAGTTGGTATATTGCTACTGAATGGGGATGGAATTGAAAATTTCAAAATTAGAATCGTCTCGTTTGTCATATATTATTGTACTGAAATGACCGCCTATGTCAAATTCGAGGTATAAGTCTAAATATGAGGCAGAGGAAGCCTTGTGTTGTTTCTTTGATTTCTAGTTCTATAGGATAAATTATACAGTTTTCACCTATAAACCGAAAAAACAGTACCGCAAACTCACAGAATCAATAATCAAAGCTGGGCTTTTGCATCCATGGTCTTCCTTAATTTTGCTAATATTTGTTTATCGAAAAATGTATTGTCAAAAACATTATATTCCGAAAGCGCTTGTGACCATTCATAATAAAACATATATAAATATAGGTTTCGTAACGAGTGAGAATGGGATTTTTACAAGTTGTGAAACCTATTTCTATTATAGAATATAATATGCTAAATTAAAAATTCCGCGAAATGTTGAACTAGTCTTTTGCGCATTTCAGTATGACGTCATATGTCTTTTGCCGGTGTCAAACTTTAACATCAGACATTTTAAGACTTTTTGTACGATTCAGAATGTAATAAAATTGGACAAAAAGAAGATTATCAGGTGTAATATGTGAGCGTTATTTTTATATTATTGAAGAAATCACATATGGCCATTGCCATGGACGAAATGTACATCGTCTAAACCTTTGAAAGTCATCGAGTAGCCAATGGAAATGCCGTAATATTGTCTTGTAATGCTGGATAAGCAAATAGAATTAACGCAGATTTTCGTATTACTTTTTCGTATCTCACTTCGTGCAGTGTGATACCAGAAATATCTATTCATGCAAGAAATAGATAACAGGCTACAACCATAAGAGAATAATGCATATCACATAATGATTATTCAATGATCCAAATTTCCATTCAGGAATTAATTTGTATACTGTAAATTCAGAAATTATTGCGTGCATTTATTATTGCGATTCGCCAACCACCGGCAAAAATGCGAGGTTTTATTTTTGCGATTTGCCGACCTCAAAAAAAATTTGTTTGAGCTAAATATTATTGTAAGTCACAAAATGTTTGTTTTAATCTATGGATCAAGTTACCTTCCGTATGTTTTCTGTGATTGAATACACATTTCTTATCTGATGTAGCTTGTAAAGGGGATCTAGAAACTAAGTTCAATTACTAGTACTGTATTTGTTGTACATGCCTACTTTGGGGATCTAGAAACTTAATCGAACATTGACCACGTGCAGAAGATTAGTGTAGAGCGAGGCCCGGCTTGGGTAATTATAGGATATTTTTAGCTTCAAAGGAAAATAAATTACAATATTAAAAGTCAATAATCACAATCAAAGTAAATTAGGTTTGGCTTCCGAGTCCTTTTATGCATACAAGCGAAGTTGAGAAAAATAAAATTCATCATAAAGTGTTAGGCTTGTGGCACATTGTTACAAATAAATTTAATTACACATCTAATAATTCAGCGTTGATTAGCAAAGACTCATTTAGACATGAATAGGAATGATTTTTTTTTAAACGCCATTAAAGTTAAAAAAAATGTCCATGTGGAAGTACGTCACAAAGAAACGCTCCCCTGACGACATCGTCTTGAGGTTGCCCGATCCTGAAAACGCTATCAAAAAAGATGCATCTGATAATATAAAAGCCGCTAACACTGAAATTGTCAACTCTCTTGCTACTGATGCGTCAACTACCAGCACAAAACGGGGGGGTCAAGAGAAAAGCCAGCAACAACCACTACACACCAGAGACCCGTGCTAAAATAGCAAAATATGCCACTGAACATGGTAATGTTGCCGCTGCCCGCAAATTTAGCAAAGACCTCCAACTTGACATTAAAGAAAGTGCAGTACGAGCCATGAAAAAGAAATATCTTGTACACTCAAAAGAATCTAAACACCAACCTGTCAATGGTGATTTAGACAAAGATGTAGGAGCCCACATACGCAGCATCAGAGAAGCCGGTGTCATCGTAAACCAAGCTATCGTTATTGCAACAGCCCGTGGACTTGTCAGACACAAAAACCCCACACTACTCAGTGAAGCTGGTGGATCGATACATATCACCAAGACATGGGCCGTATCCTTCCTAAAAGACTTGGGTACGTCAAGCGAAAAGGTACCAAAGCAGCCAGAAAACTGCCAGATGACTTTGAGCACCAAAAAAGTGAATTTCATCGCATCATCACCGAGACCGTTACCAAGTACAACGTGCCTCCACAACTGATCTTCAACTTTGACCAGACTGGGTTAAAGATCGTCCCTGTATCTAACTGGACATTAGAGATGGAGGGCTCAAAGCAAGTTGACATTATCGGTTTAGAAGATAAACGCGAGATTACAGGTTTACTAGGTAGCACATCAGATGGTTGTCTCTTACCACCTCAGATTTTATACCAAGGTAAAACAGACCAGTGTCACGCAAAATATCCGTTTCCCTCCGACTGGGACGTTTTCCACACAGAGAGCCACTGGAGTAACGAACAGAGTATGGTGCGTTACATTGAGACTGTCCTTGTGCCGTATACCGACAAAGTTAAAGAAGAGTTAGACCTGCCGATACGACAGCAGTCAATTGCCATATTTGACGTTTTCCGTGCACACAGGTGTCAAGACGTCCTAGATGCTTTGTTGAAGGCTCGGATTCAACACGTTTTCGTACCCGCGGGTTGTACTGGGGAACTTCAGCCAATGGATCTCAGCGTGAATGGTGAACTCAAAGCTGCTATGAAAAACGAATTTACAAACTGGTACGCAGATATGGTTGCTGAAGATCTAAAAGATTCATCCACCATCAACAAGGTTGACCTAAGACTTTCTGTTCTCAAGCCGTTACATGCTAAATGGTTGAGTAAAGTGTTCACTGAGTTGAAGTCAAAGAAAGACATTATCTTGCTAGGTTGGAAAAAGTCTGGTATAAGTGACTGTATAAAGTGTTAAATTGAGTTTTTAATGAACTACATGTAGTGTTGAACTTGTGCTTAATGAACAATAGTAGCTTGTGATGACTTATAAATTGACTCTTGAAAAAACTATTGCCGTACTTGTGCTTTATGAACAATATTATCTAATGATGATTTTTGTTATTCTATTGTCTATTATTTATTTATTGTAATAAATATTATTAGATAATTTGTTTTTATTTCTCACTTTCTAAAGGTGTTTACTTATACCGAAAATACACATGCTTCACTGAACAATTACAAACAATATTAACAAAATAAAGTAACATCGTAATTTGTCACTGGATACAAGAATCGAACAGCATGTCAATAGTAATTTTCCCATTCATAAAAATTCCCGGCAGCTTTTGATCAAACATAAACATATTACAGGCACATTTCCAATTAAAAGTCAAAGTGTTATAAAAATGTCACCTGGCTTCGCTGATTACACAGATTAGCGGAAATAAGTTGTAAAAACACATTACCCTTAAATGCCCTAGGTGAAAGGTTACTTACATCACACCACTGAACAAAGGGAGATAAATCAATCACAAATTGACGAGGGAAAAATGAAAGTAACAATGCGAGGTTTAATTATTGCGATCGTCGGCCGCTCGCATTATTCGCATTAATAAAAACCTCGCAATAATTTCTGAATTTACAGTAATTTAACCAATGGTGCATCTCCATAAGGCAACGTTGAGATTAGACTGTTTGATTTCCTATACCCTTTTGGTTTAAAAGTCTGGAAAAAAATTATTGCTTCCAATACCTTTGTCTCAAGTCATGAAAGTGTAGGAAATGTTATTCCAGGAAAATGCGTCATGTGCCATATATTAGTTTGATACATTGGTTATAAAGTTTGTATTATCCATGGATGATGGTATAATGTTTCTTTGCCTGCAAGTTTATGATTTTGTTCATAGTATGATATTCATTTTGTTATTTCTTTTTGTTTTAGGTTCTGATATCGATGTTAAGAATCTCACAGAGTTCTTCTCCATGCTACAATATCAGGTAGAATGTCGATCAGATATGACAAAGAAGGATTTACAGGATTGTTTCAAGGGCATTGAAAGTGAATACCTAACAGAAAAGTCAGAGGATTATCATTCCTTTATCTGTGTAATTATGAGTCATGGAAATGAGGTATCACATCTTTATATTTTTAGCTCACCTGGCCCAAAGGGCCAAGTGAGCTTTTCTCATAAATTGGCGTCCGTCGTCCGTCGTCGTCGTCGTTAACTTTTTATACTTCTTATATTGGTATATCATGTCGTCGTCGTCAGCGTCGTCCAAAGACATTTGGTTTCCGGACAACAACTTTAGTATACATTGTAAGTAAATAGAAATCTATGAAATTTAAACACAAGGTTTATAACCACAAAAGGAAGGTTGGGATTTTCTAGTTTCCAGACAATAACTTTTGGGACTGTGTATGGATCTCTCTGAAATTATACCACAAGTTTCCATACCACTTAGGGATGGTAAGGATTGACTTTAGGGGGTAATGACTCAAACCGTTTAGGAATTAGGGGCAAAAATAGGGGAAAACAAGGCTTTCCTTGTTAATCGACAATTACCTCTAAGTACAATGTTTTGTGTTTGGATTACCTCCCTCACACTGCTTTTAAATTATGTATAAAGAAATGTTGTATTGTCTTGAGGTGATTAGCTATCAATTTATTTTAAGAAGTTACTATTAAAATGCTGATTAAGGAATATTAATTTTAGACATGAATTTTTTTTTTTGGAAAAAAGAGGGTGGGGAGGTAAAAAAATTGTGGTTTGGTGGGGGGAATAAAAAGAAAATTATGAGTGGACATTTTTCTTTAGGGGGGTCAATTCGCAACAGCATAGTGTATTGCACAAAAGCAAAAAAACGGGGTAATTTTTTTTTTTTGGGGGGGGGGGGGGGGGGAGGGGTATAATTCGCAACAGCATAGTGTATTGCACAAAAGCAATAAATTGAATTTAAATTCAAATCATAGAACCAATTCTAAGTTCTTTGACTACAGTTATACCATGTTAGAAACCTATTATGTAACAAATATTTAATTACAATCCAAATTCAGACTTGGATCAAGCGCGAATATTGTGTCCATTTTTGCCCCAACTGTTCAGGGTTGGATCTCTGCGGTCGTATCCAGCTGCGCTCGGCATTATTACATTTGAAACTTCTTCTGGAGAACCACTGAATGGAATCAAACCAAACATAGCATGAATGTTCCTTATGAGCTGCTGACCAAGTGTTGTTACTTTGTAGCCGATCCATCATCCAAGATGGCCACCAGCGGGGGATTTAGTTTAACATAGGACCCTATGGCCAATACAAACAAATGTCTTTTTTTAGAGAACCACTGAATGGAATGAAACCAAGCATGGTATGAATGCTCCTTATGAGGTGCTGTCCAAGTGTTGTTACTTTGAAGCCGACCCGTCATCCAAGATGACTGCCATCGGGGGACTTAGTTTAACATAGGACCCTATGGACAATACATACAAATGTCTTCTTTTAGATAGCCACTGAATGGAACGAAACCAAACATGGCATGAATGTTCCTTATGAGGTGCTGATGAAGACCTGAATAAATGTATCTTTATAGATTGAGTCCTACTGTAAACTACAAAAATATCAAGAAAAGAAGATTTACACATAAGTCAACATGAGCCAATTTTTCAATTGGCATCTTGTTGAAGTTATTGTCCTTATAAAGTCATTGTTAGCTCACCTGGCCCCAAAGGTTTGATGAGTTTATACAGATCACATAGTGATTTCCGCGCTTTAAGTACAATATTACCGTAAAATTAAGGACGTGAAATACCATTTTTAAAAAGTTTTCTACAGGTATAGCCAACTTTACTAATCAAATCTTTGTATCTATGAAAGAATCTAGTAAACGTTTTAAGTAATTTATTGTAACGAAATCCCTGACTTAATAATTTACCAGGGATGCATTGATTACGTTCGTTAAAATCTATGACATAACTACACACATGGGCATAACGAACGAGTTGGGATATATAAACACCGTATGATGGATCCAAAGAAACATAGCCATCTAAAAAGGAAAATTTACAATAGGGAATGACAAATCGTCTCTTTTGTCGTAAATTGTAGTATAGAGTTTCCCTTTAGAAATTGAAATGTCTAAATCTAGAAAAGGACAACTACTTCTGTTTATGTTAGATTTAGTTAAAAGTAATTTCTATAAAGTATATTTAGAGAACTCTTGATTATTTAACAAAAACATATCATTCAGATAAGGATAGGTATTATTGAATGTATCAACCAAATGTAACAATGATGTGTCTTTACTGAGTTTGGTCATAAACTGAGATTCATAGCAATACTGGAATAAATCTGCTATTAAGGGGGCACATTTAGTGACCATAGGAATACCTACTACTTGTCGATACACTTTATTGCCGAAACGACTTACGTACATATATATCTGTACTTAGTGTCTTTTTGTTGTTGGGATATACAAGTACCCGGCCATGTCCACTCTGTGTAGTATTTCTTGTTTGTATCCATCTGATGAATTAAGCCTTTTTCAACTGATTTTTATAGTTCCTTCTTATGTTGTACTGTTACACTACTGTACCAGGTTAGGTGGAGGGTTGTGATCCCGCTAACATGTATAACTCCACCACATTCTGTATGTTTGTGCCTGTCCCAAATCAGGAGCCTGTTATTCAGTGGTTGTCGTTTGTTGATGTGTTACATATTTGTTTTTCGTTCGTGTTTTTGTACATGAATTAGGCCGTTAGTTTTCTCGTTTGAATTGTTTTACATTTGTCATTTCAGGGCCTTTTATAGCTGACTATGCGGTATGGGCTTTGCTCATTGTTGAAGGCCGTACGGTGACCTATATTTGTTAATTTCTGTGTCATTTGTGAAGTATATGCGTCACACCACCAATACATTATTGGTTGCTTTGCGAGTACTTGGAGTTTATTTTTTATTCTAGAAATGGGAATATCATGGACCCTATAATTAATTTCAAAATTGTTTTCAAAATGAAATATACAAATAATAACAGTATTAATAATGTAATTCAAATAACTGTATAGAGATTTTTTTATCAGATTTTTTACATTTACACCAACTTTTACAGTAGGCAGAAAGAGCGTCTTTAATGACCTGAAGGAACATATCTAAAACTAGATGTTTCACAGTCCCAAGTGGAAGGAACATTATTTTCTATATTGACGTGTGATGTAACTGACGTATAATTAAAATCAAACTTCTGCTGTTGTTTTTGTTGAGCCTGCGACATTTGTCGAAGACAGCTCGACATAGTGATAGTGATCCGGCGGCAGCGGCGGCTACTACGGCGGCGCAGTAAGCTAACTTCTTAAAAGATTTATATGTTAGAAGGTGCAAGACCTAGATGCTTCATACTTTGTATATAGATGCCTCATGTTAAGAAGTTTTCGTCTGTCACATGTCCATTGTCCTTGACCTCATTTTCATTGTTCAGTGAATACTTGAAAAAAAAGTTAAGATTTTTTGTAATGTTAATTTCTCTCTTATGATGAGTACTAGGATAACTATATTTGGTATGTACGTACCTTGTAAGGTCCTCATGCCTGTCAGACAGTTTTTACTTGACTTCGACCTCATTTCATGGATCAGTGAACAAGGTTAAGTTTTGGTGGTCAAGTCCACTTCTCAGATACTGTAAACAATAGGTGTAGTATATTCGGTGTATGGAAGGACTGTAAGGTGTACATGTCCAACTGTCAGGTGTCATCTGACCTTGACCTCATGTTCATGGTTCAGTGGTTATAGTTAAGATTGTGTGTTTTGGTCTGTTTTTTCTTATACTATATGCAATAGGTCTACTATATTTGGTGTATGGAAGGACTGTTAGGTGTATTTGTCCAACTGGCAGGTGTCATCTGGCCTTGACCTCATTTTCATGGTTCAGTGGTTATAGTTAAGTTTTTGAGTGTTGGTCTTTTATTCTAATACTATATGCAATAGGTCAACTATACTTGGTGTATGGATTGAGGGGCAAAAGATACCAGAGGAACAGTCAAACTCATAAATCGAAAATAAACTGACAACGCCATGGCTAAAAATGAAAAAGACAAATATTTGCTGATGTACATGTCAGTCTCGCAGGTTTTATTTGACCTTGACTTCATGTTCACGGTTCATTGGTAAGTGTTAAGTTTTTGTGTTTTGGTCTATTTTTCTTAAACTGTAAGCAATAGGTCAACTATATGTGTTGTATGGAAGGAATGTAAGCTGTACATGTCTGCCTGGCATAGGTCATCTGACCTTGACCTCATTTTCATGGTTCATTTATCAATGTTTAGTTTTCTTGGTTAAGTCTGTTTCTTAGAAACTATAATCAATAGGTCAACTATATCCCATCCAGTGCATTAAATGATTGTAAGGTGTACATGTAATTCTTGTTTGGTTCATATGACCTCGACCTCATTTTCTTGGATCGTGTTAAGTTTATGTGATAGTTTGTAGTAAAGATTTATATTTAGGACTATCAACAACATAATATCAATGATTAGTAAAGAAGGCGAGACATTTCAGGGTGTGCACTCTTGTTTTTTATAAGAATACGAAATAATGGGTGGTTCTATATTATCAAAATATTGAGGTATTTGGCTTTAGATGGTAGAGGCATTGAATATACTTGATAAGTCAATAAAATTAACACCTCTATTTATATATTTTAATTTAAGAAAATGCCGTTTATGATTTTCAGGTTTATTGATACAAGGAAATAGCCTGTGGTGACAAAAGGCTGTAATAATACGGGTGTATTCATACAACGGGCTAAAACAAGAAATTTTATTACACTCCAGGAAAAAAGCATATAATTTATTTATTGGTATCTGACACAGTTTGCATAATACTTGATGTCTGCCATTATTTTTTATTATAGATAACAAATCAGCAAGTGTATAATTTAATACGTTGATTACGATTTTTGCGTTTACCATGAGACCTATTATTTCTAAGTCGTGTATCGACAATATTAATGACATCGATAGAAGTTTTGGATATGTTCCCCTGTCCTAATAGTGTGTCATTGAAACCAAGAGGATAAGCTGTTTGAAGTCTTTTTAAAAAAATCCAAAATAATTCGCAAACTTCATGTGATTTTTCAAATTGCTTGTGTGATTCTCCTGGTTGTTTCTGAACGGTTTCAAGTGGTTGGAATTTTATAAATTTTCAATTGTGGTTATATATATAAAAAAAGAAGATGTGGTATGATTGCCAACGAAACAACTCTCCACAAAAGACCAAATGACACAGAATTTAACAACTATAGGTTTCGGTACGGCTTATCTAAATGGTGATATATCAAACTTTTGATTTTTTAAGGTCTACGAAAGCGGTAAAGGTGTTGATTTCTTCTGTAATACTCTCGTCCTGTTTGCCCCGCATATTGAATACCATTCTTAGGTTGGGTTAAAGTTACCACATATATAAGGTTTTGGGTTTTTCAGGTAATGTCACAGGAAAAGGAGAGCGAAAAAGCTCTCCCGTTCACTGTTGACTTTACAGTATTTTGAGAAGTTAATCTAATACAGGTTAGTCACTTTTTACATTGCACGGAGAAATTTGTGGATATCCACGTGCATTTTTGTTAAACAATCTTGCTGTAGAGGCATTACAAATACTTTTGTTTAAGCACGTGGATATCCTAGAAGTTGTGTTGTTAATAATTTTCTTTCCATTACGTAAAATCATGATAATTAAATAGAGGTATAGAAAAAAAAAGACCAGAGATTGTAACATTGAATAAGGATCACAATTACAGAATAGGAAATAATAAGCAAAGCAGTAAAAGAGCTCTTACAAAAACTGTTATATAAGGCCCAATGTAAACACTTTAGTATTACAAAACTGACATATAACAAACATAGGGCAAAAACAGAGATTTTAAGAAATCTTAGTAAAACCATAGCAGGGGGCAATAATAACATAACAGGCGAAGATGAGTATTTATACATTCAAACACCATAATATATAACTTACAATTAAGAAAAAAGATATAATACACATGTGAAAGCTCTCTCACAGGCAAACAACGTCCTCTTTTAGAGAACCACTTAATGGAATGAAATAAAAACATGGCGTGAATGTTCCTTATGAGGTGCTGATCAAGTGTTCTAACTTTGTAGGCGATCCATAATCCAAGATAGACGCTAGCAGGAGAACTTCGTTTAGAATAGGACCCTTTGAACAATAAACACAAATGTCTTCTTTTAGAGAACCACGGAATGGAATGAAACCAAACATTGCATGAATGTTCCTCATGAGGTGCTGACCAAGTGTTGTTACTTTGAAGCTGATCCATCATCCAAGATGGCCGCCAGAGTGGGACTTAGTTTAGCATAGGACCCTATGGTAAATACATACAAATGTCTTCTTTCAGAGAACCACCAAATGGAATGAAATAAAACATGGCATGAATGTTTCTTTTGAGATGCTGACCAAGTGTTGTAACTTTGTAGGCGATCAATCATCCAAGATGGCTGCCAGGGGGGACTTAGTTTAACAAAGGACCCTATGTTAAATACATACAAAAGTTTTCTTTTGAAGAACCACTGAATGGAATGAAACCAACCATGGCATGAATGATCCTTATGAGGTGCTAGCCAAGTATTGTTACTTTGTAGCAAATCCATCAACCAAGATGGTTGCCAATGGGGGACTTAGTTTAACAAAGGACCCTATGAGAAATATATACAAATGTCTTCTTCTAGAAAACCGCTGAATGGATTGAAACCAAACATGGTATGAATTATTTTTTTGAGGTACTGACCAAGTGTTGTTACTTTGTAGCGGATTTGTCATTGTTCTTATACAGCCATTTTTTACAATTTCAATGCATTTATTGGTAATTTCTGTAAACTTTACAAAAGTTTTCTGCTTTTGATTAAATTAGGGGGCCAATATTAAACCAAATTTGCTCTCAATCATTATTAGGAAATGCCTGTTGTACCAAGTCAGGATTATGACAGTTGTCCATTCGTTTGATGTGTTTTATCATTTGATTTTGCCATTTGATTAGGGACTTTCCGTTTTGAATTTTCCTCGGATTTTTAGTATTTTTGTGATTTTACTTTTTTTTCAGTGACTTGTTTTATGTTTTTTCATTAATGCTCTCTGGGGAAACTGTCCTGAGCTTTCTTATCCAAAACCTTTTCCGAGCAAGTCTGTCGGCCCTTGACCAACCCTCGTTGTGATCTATGATGGTGATGGTGAGGTTTTTGAGATAAGCTTGGGCGTGCCCAGGTGATCTCAAATGGCGACTTACTGTGAGGTCGGGCTTGGAGGTGTAGTCACTACGATAACCATTCATGTGTTTGTTGAATGGCTGTTCTGTCTCGCCAACATACTGCATGCCACATCGGCACTGAAGAAGGGATACAACATTCTGGGTCTTGCAAGTTAAACAAATATAGTGTACACAGACCCAGTGGAGTGGCAAGTAAATGTTTGAGTATTCAGTATTTGTTGGCAAGTCATATATCGTCTGTTACCACACAACTTGCACCATCCTGCAGTTGAACAGTTTTTATTAGATGAGACGTCAGCTCTCACAAAAAAGTCTTTCAGACTTGCTGGTCTCCAAAAAGCTAAGACAGGAAGGGAAAGATTTTGGGTGATTGGCATTAATTTGCCAATTGGCACGGATCAAACGTGAGAGGTTTGTAAAGGCGGGATTGTATGTTAAAACAAAAGGAACTATTTTGCTGCGCCTCTTCTTTTTGTACTGTAACAGGTCATTGCAGCTGTTATTGTTAGCACGCGCAAAGCCCTTATCTATATCCCATTTCTTATAACCTCTTTTGGTTAAAAATCCGCGAAGTTCCTGTAACCGTTTAGTGACAGCCTCCTCAGAGGAGCAAATCTGCTTCACTCTGAGAGCTTGACTGTACGGGATACTTTTTGTACAGTGTTTGGGGTGACAGCTTTGGGGAGAAAGGTACTGATGTTTGTCTGTAACGATTTCACCTTTAATGGTGAAAATTACCTTCAAATAAACGGGACAGCAATGGGGACGAAAATGGCACCGTCTTACGGAAATAGGAAAATTAGAGAAACACATTATTTCAACATCTTTATCCAAACCTCTGTCTTGGTTCCGTTTCATTGATGATGTTGACATGAAATGGATTGAATCCCAACAAAAATTGGATGGTTGTTGGGATTCAATCCATTTCAATGTTTGCATGTCTAATTTTTTGTAAATTTTTTATACGAGCTCAAAAAAATTTTTTTGTGGTCCGTATATATTAGTATCATGTCGTCGTCGTCCGAAGACATTTGGTTTTCGCACAATAACTTTAGTATAAGTAAATAGAAATCTATGAAATTTAAACACAAGGTTTATGACCACAAAAGGAAGGTTGGGATTGATTGTGGGAGTTTTGGTCCCAACAGTTTAGGAATTAGGGGCCGAATTGGGGCCCAAATAAGCATTTTTCTTGGTTTACGCACAGTAACTTTAGTATAAGTTAATAGAAATCTATGAAATTTAAATACAAGGTTTATGACCACAAAAGTAAGGTTGGGATTGATTTTGGGAGTGTTGGTCCCAACAGTTTAGCAATAAGGGGCCAAAAGGGATCAAAATTAAACTTTGTTTGATTTCATCAAAAATTGAATTATTGGGGTTCTTTGCAATTGATATGCTGAATCTAAACATGTACTTAGACTTTTGATTATGGGCCCAGTTTTCAAGTTGGTCCAAATTGGGGTCCAAAATTAAACTTTGTTTGATTTCAACAAAACTTGAATATAAGGGGTTCTTTGATATGATGAGTCTAACCATGTATTTAGATTTTTGATATTTGGGCCCCGTTATCAAATTTGTGCACATTGAGGTCTAAAGGGTCCAAAATTGAACTTTATTTGATTTCATCAAAAATTGAATTCTTGGGGTTCTGTGATATGCTGAATCTAACCATTTATTTAGATTTTGGATATTGGACCATAATAGGTAAATATCCAATCTAAAATTTTTAACTTCTTAGACCACATTTATTCTGTGTCAGAAACCTATTCTGTGTCAACTATTTAATCACAATCCAAATTCAGAGCTGTATCAAGCTTGAATGTTGTGTCCATACTTGCCCTTACTGTTCAGGGTTCGACCTCTACGGTCGTATTAAGCTGCGCCCTGCGGAGCATCTGCTTGTAATCTTTTACAGAAATCTTCTCTGAAGCTGCTTTGACAAATTTAACCAAACTTGGCCACAATCATCATTAAGGTATCTAGTTTGAAAAATGTGTCCGATGTCCCCGCCTGCCAACCAGCATGGCAGCCATGGTTAAAAAATGGAACATAGGGGAAAAATGCAGTTTTTGGCTTATATCTCTGAAGTTAAAGCATTTAGAGCAAATCTGACAATAGGTAAAAATGTTCATCAGGTTGAGATCTATCTGCCCTGAAATTTTCAGACGAATCAGACAACACATTGATGGGTTGCTGCCCCTGAATTAGTAATATTAAGGAAATGTTGCAGTTTTTGGTTATTATCTTGAATATTATTACAAATACAGATAAACTGTAAACAGCAATAATGTTCAGCAAAGTAAGATCTACAAGCAAGTGAAGAGGACCAAAATTGTCAATTGACCCTTAAGGAGTTATTGCCCTTTAAAGTCAATTTTTAACAATTTTTTTCGTAAATTTTTGTAATCTTTTACAAAAATCTTCCCTGATGAAACTACTGGGACAAATTTAACCAAACCTGACCACAATAAATATTAGGGTATTTAGTTTAAAAAATTTGTCCGATGACCCCTGCCTGCCAACCAACATGGGCCACATGGCTAAAAATAGAACATATGGGGTAAAATGCAGTTTTTGGCTTTTAACTCTGAAACTATAGCAAAAGTATAATGGTTGCATTATTTTATGCATCAATTGTAAACAAAAATATCAGGTGAGCGACACAGGTTCCTTTGAGCCTCTAGTACTAATCATCAAACTGCTATTTATTTGGTATGTTTAAAAACGCATATCTTTGCAGTCTTTGCGACGTGTTTGGAAATTTTAAAATTGTACCAGCGTCTTTAAACTGTTTTATTGTATAAATTTCACGATTGTGATAGTTTTATAATCAGAATAGATCGACATGATTCATTTTACATCGTGATCATACTGATGAAGGATATCTGTTATCCGAAATATTTAATATTTGTTCGTTTTATTGTTATTTTTTGGTGATGTTGTACCCTTTTAGACTTGTTATATACATGTATGTCTTTGAATGTGTTATTTCAGAAAGGATTGAAAACAAAAGATAAAATAATCACTGTCAAAGAAATAAAAGAGCATTTCAGAGGATTTATAGGTAGGTTTGCATTATTTGTGTAGAAATTGACATTATTCCTTGCACTTTGCTTTGGTTCTCTGAACTGAATATGATTTTGTAAATATATGGCAGTCGACTCTTGCTTGGCACTCATCAAAAAAAAAAAAATTCTCACTCCAATTTAAGTTCACTGAATTCAAAAAAAAAATAAGGGTAAATCATGAGAAGTTTGGACTCAAAGAGAGAATTACAACAAGCAAGATTTGATAAATAGATATGATTATGTTATTAAAAAAAATCTAAATGTGAATAATCCCATGATTTTATATTATTATTCATGGGCTTGTGATATTTGATTTGGTGCTTATTTGGAAGATCTTGTAGAAAACTACACTTAAAACGGGATAAATTAGTTCATTTTTGATAGTTTCATTTCAAGGCAAAATCATTCTTTACAGGTGAGTCTATTTGTGGAATTTATACTTTCTATTTTATTAATTTCTATTATGCAGTTATTCAACAAGATGACAACAATTAAATCATCAAGAATAAGATTTAAAAAAAAGGTTTATTGGAATGGCATTCACACTTTTTTTTAATACCTAACATCTTGTTAAACATCATTATTGCAGTAATGTTATATTTCTGTAATAAAAAAAAACTTCCAACTAGGGTATGGAAATGGCTGTTATTTCGTCTTAATGATAATTTTGACTGATGCCTATTTCTTGAAAAAGATTCAGTTGCCTATATTATTACCTGTATAATAAACCTATTTTTTTCACACGAGTACACAACAATTGCGTAATTAGAATACTGAAATGCTTTGTTTTTAACATATCTTTGTATTGCAGTCAATTCTTAATAAACTGATAACTGTTTTATTAAGGGAGTTAAAAAAACATATACAGGAATGATAAAGTAGTTTCAGATGACCTGGCGAAAAATGAAACAGCCTGAACAAAGCACTGAGGTCAAAACATGTAAAAGGTGTAAAAGCCAACGCTGATACTACTAAACTTATTACGACCAATCTTGAAGGGTGGAAAGTGTATATAGAATTGTTGTTGTTACTTATACTCAAGGCTATTGGTCACCATTGGGACCATGACTAAAAATAGAACAAAATGTTGAAGCGAATAATTGTCTAATACATTTATAACTGGGGTAGCTATGGGATACTTGAGAAGTGATATTATGTTGAAAGCAGTTATGGTTGGAGAGAAACTGTTAAA
Organism: Mytilus californianus; assembly: GCF_021869535.1. Lineage (NCBI taxonomy): Eukaryota > Metazoa > Mollusca > Bivalvia > Mytilida > Mytilidae > Mytilus > Mytilus californianus. The sequence continues at coordinate 8,022,106 of NW_026262670.1, forward strand.
ATTAAAATTGATTTTCAAGTAAACTGATAAAATAATTTGTCCTAAATGATTTCATTTGAAGTTCAAAACTTGGTTGACTGCCTAGGGATGGCCATTCGATTTTTAAATATATCCAAGATTTATTAAGAAGCATCTAGTTATTTTTTGTTTGTTTGCCCCCCTCATTTCTTCGTGTTTGTTTCATATTTGAATGTCTTTATTTTCATTTTTGATATCTATCAATATCTCCCGCATGCAATTCATATGCTGTCATTTTTAATTTCAGACAAACCAAGAGTATTTCTTATTCAAGCCTGTCGTGGAAAAGCAGTACAAGAGATGGCTGATGGATCTGATTCCCCAAACAGCATGCAGGATGAAATTCTTGAAAGAAGAAGTTGTGTACAATCAAGAAATCCCAAATCAGAAGAGCAATTATATACTGATTCAGAAGACAGACCCAAATTACCAAAAGATGCAGACATCATAGTAGCACATGCAACAACATCAGGTAAATTTATCATACGCCTCAAAAAGGGAAGTAATAGTGATACATATGTCTGTCCGCCCACCCGTTTGTCAAAAGTTATACCAAGTCTTTTTTAATCTAACACAATGTATTGGAACACAACATAAAGTTGAATTTGTTGATTTTGACATTTACCGTTCAAGAGTTAGTCCATATGTTAACTTTAACGTTTGGTTTTCTTCCGTTTGTGGATTATAATGATAAAACCATTTGACTGAATCTTTTGAAACTTCAACACAATGTTATTTACCATTACATATAGGTCAAGTTAGTTTTTTGACATTCAAGAGTCTATATGCCTTAAGCTTTCTTAAAAATTTACATTTCTTTGGCTTCTGAATGATAATTAAAATACTACTTGACCAAACAAATTTGGAAATTTGAACACAATGTTCAAATGATGTTATGCATAAATAGATGAAGGCCTTGATTTGGACATTTAGTTTTCAAGAGTCCCTTAGTTACCTGGAATTTTAGGGGTTTTTTTTATTTCATAGTAATAGCGAAAGAACTGTTTAAGGAAACCTTTTAACAATTTTATACTATGTTACGAAACATATAAAACAAGTCATTTTCAATTTGAACATTGTTTAGTTTGTTTTTGCAAGCTTGTGTACCTGTGATCACTAGATCACCTTATTCTAGTGTCATCTTCTAACTTTGCGAGTTTGAACTAGATCTGGCCAGGTAAGAATGTTTTATAAAGAAGGGTTCTGTCTAACCCTTTGAGCGCCGAGACGTTGTTTTTTCACATGGTTATGTTGCCATACATATTTCAATGACGTTACTAAAATGATACATAACGTAACGTCAACACATTACCTACATGCACATGCACGCTATCCTCGTTTATCGATTAATTGGACATCTCACCCATTCGGGGAAAGTTCCCATATCTCCGGCGACCTTTGAGTTAACTTGAGTACACGTAGCGAACTTTGCGTATGTTCAGTGATTTTCATTTTCGGGCTAGAATTCGAAGTTAATTTAATTTTATTTTTATTCTTTTCTAGAATACTATTAAAAAAGACGACAATATGGAAATGAATGAAGATTCTTATAGCATGATAAATATTATTAACAGTGAAGATATTTTGAAGAAAATATAGCTCAAATACTGTATTTTGATATAAAGAGGGTGGTAAAGGGTTATTTTCGTGTAACGTGTTTTGCCATTTTTATTTCACGTGCAGCCGTAAAAAAAGTTTGTTATTCACCGTGTTTTCTGAAATCGGTAAAAAGATCAACGTGCAAGACATTTTTAATTGTTCGTTCATCGTGAAATGGCAATTTTATTTCGCGTTTTTCCGTGCAGTTACTCCCTCTCTTTACACCCCTCTATAAAGTATCATCATATGTAAGATTTTATCTTATCATCAAATGATTAAAAAAAAATGAGCAGTGTTCTCAGTTTCTTCATACTTAGCGCGGGTCTGTTTTTTTCTAAAGCACCATCGACAAAGAGTTCGACTTAACACTTTGCAGATCTTTTCATATCACCACAAAATTAGAGATACCAGTATATAGCATTGTAATAATTCAACCATCATAAGTCTCAGCTTATTGAGTAATAAATAGTTCAGCGGCAAATATTTCATGAATATACAACAATACTTATCTTTTTTTCTGATAACGTATAATCTGAAATAAATTTGCTTTAACTTAACAATTGTGTGACTTATCCTTCATTTTGATTTGCCGATTTGGTTTTGAGGAATGTCACTTATTTTTAATAGACCAGTACATGTAGTAGTGAACATTTAGCATCCATTTTGCTTCTTTTTTTATATATAGCCTAAACTGATTTTTTTTGGTATTCAAGTCGATTAATATTTTACATGTCAACGGCATGCGAATTTTCATAATTTCACTAAATGTTTATTTTTCTATGCAACACTTGATGTCTAAATTTAATGTATTAATATCTGTGGTTCAAACTGAATTGACCTTTTTATGGAGTAAGTCAATTTTTGGGGAAAGACGGCTTCAAGCCGTCAATCCCCTATGTGGTTGACCAGACTGACATCCCCTCACGTCATTCATTTTGTTTTTATAGTGTGGAAAACACCCCAAAAAATCTTACTGAGATTGATGAGAAGGAGACACACAAATGAATAGATTGACATTAATCACTTTTTTACACATTTCCCTTCTGTTTCTCGCGAAATGATCGCATTTTCAGCTCTCCCTTACACTATTTACGTTTCTTTTACAATCCGGAAAAATCAGAATGACGAGATATTCTAAATATATCCAACCTACATTATAGTGACGTCATTGTTGGAATGCCACACTACGTAGAAGCAGGGATATCCTTTACTGATTATTTAAATCATTCTCAGATTTCGTGTACTAATTTAAAATTTGTATTTGTTCAATTTAAACATAATTATGTTTGCTGTAGATGATTCAAACAGCAACATGCAATGCTTTAATTTGTAGGTCAACTTGTAACTTTCACAGCCTTGGGGATACATGAGATTGGGGAGAGAAACGACAGTTTTCATTTGTTTCTGTTAAATTCTGTTTTGAGAATCTTCCTCCAATACAGGAGCACCTCAATTGATGAGTAATTATCCACTAAAATAAAAGTTAATGTATCAGAACACTTATAATGTGGCATTTAGTATATGATTAATAGTATTCCATTATTACTAAATTTGTGTACCAACATAATCATTGTAATGGTAAAAAAAAAAAAAATTAATTAAAAATGTTGCATTTTGTAGTTTAAACCTATTTATTCATGAAATTTACAGATATATATCAAAATGTAGGATCTGGAAACAAGCGTCAAACAGTTTACATCAATTATATTGGTTTTTATTAGTACCTGTATCCCTGTGATGAGAGTTGTAACTGGGAACTTTATCAATGGAAATTTAAAACTGAGTAGATTTTTCAGTCCTCACTTTCTTGTGAAAACAAATAAAATCTTAGAGTACTGTCACAAATGGAAAATGGCCCTAGCCTGCAGTTCAGTGGTACACAATTAAAATTTCAAAAAATATTGTAGTAGTTGTTGAATGATAGAATTCAGTTGAATTTTAGATAATTAACTTTCAAGTTTAATCGAAGGTTTTGATTGAAAAGATGCAGATCTCTTCCATTGGTTCGAATTGAATCCTTAACTAAGGAAACGAAATTACATTAAACAGCAATTGATTTCAGTATTATCAACCTTTCTACATGTTCTAGCTGTTCTTTTTTTCATTCTTTATATGAAGACTATCAAAAGATACCCCCCCCCCCCCCAAAAAAAAAACAACAAAAAAACAAAACAGAAACAATGGCCGTCTTTCACCTCAGAGCTCTTCAGCTCTTTGATTTACAGATACTATTTCTAAAAATGGTTATGAACTTAAGTTCAGTAACGAACACAATTATAGGTACAGGTTAAAAAATACTTTTCTGCATGTGCTAAATACATGTCCGACTTAACCTCAGTTTTGTCATTAAATGGGCCTGTCGATAAAATTATTTTATGTTTCTTGTTGCGATCATTAACATCGGAAATCTGATATAGATCCCTTTTTCTTTGGTGTGATTTCGGCAGAAAATGAGGAGAAACTATTAAATCGTAAAGACACATTCTTTTGGCAAGAGTTTTTTAAGGGATTTCTTTAAAATCGATATAGCCCCAAAGGCTTGAACTATTTTCCTTCATTGATTCCTACATTATGATGTAGTGTTTATTTTTTTTTTAAACTAGTACATGTATACGGTTTGTTTGAAGTTTTAAATAAAAGAGGTAAATGTTGGTACCAATAGTTTACTCCAATCATAATTACGGACGACGTACTTTCCGTTTGACTGTGATTGATTCTTCAAGTTTTGAATTTGATTTGATACATGCACAAATATAATCACAAACTGGTCGACTTACATCAAAAACCCTTCTCTAAATTTTAAAAAGATCCAGACTCGGTGAAAATTAGATTTTAACTCCAGGACACCAACAAATTAACAAAGATATATAGAGATCAAATTACAGTCTGAAAAGAAAATAATCGGACATAAGCATTATACGATATTTCAAACACTAAAAGCAAAAGTATAAATTGGCTGTGAATAAATTATTGGAGACTACCAATATTTGCTATATCATTCATGTCCTAAATCAAAATATAGCAGTCTGATATCAACAAACACAACCGCTTGGACAATAAAAAAACCACTCAAATTCTATCGAAAACAACGACTGGGACAAGTCTCAGACATGAGTGGAAAACATCGCCGATGACTGACACAGATAAATGGTCCCGGGTTAAAATGTGTCATTCATATCCCATCCATAGTTAGATAGAAGATAATACGCAATTTAAGACGACCCTTTCTTTTCCAGTTGAAAATTTGATTTTTAAACCTAACGGAAACATTTAAAAACACTGGTCTTAGAATTACAAGAGATGCCTCATTATATGTTTTCCATAGCTCTTTTTGATTATATCTTGATGTTTTTCATATTATAGTCATACGAAGTAGCTAGATTGGAGTCTTGTTTAATCTTTCATAGTAACGAAAAAAAAAACTCGATTCAAAATGATGACAATAGTGTAATAATTTTAATGGATCAGATGAACTGATCTACATGCTAACTTCTGTATATTAACAAGTTCGTATATCAATTGCGTATGTTAGGTTTGAATTGTCAGTACTAGTATAAGCTTTTAGTAATTTTTATAGAATCATGCACTGCCGTCCGTGTTTATATATTGTTTTATTCTTTAGCTGTTGTTTAACAATTATGGTTGTTAAAATAAACAATTCAGAATTTTCTTTTGGCACCAGTATTATTTTTGAAAGAGTCCTTTATGATATATGAAAGTCATGATATCTGTATGTATGGTTACAAATGAGACACATATAACCACCAAAGTCATCGGAGCAAGGCTATAAACTACGGGTCATCGGCGTACTGTCTTCGACAATAGTTATGTATTTATGATCTCCCCCAGCTTTTGGTTGGGTTGATGTTGCTCAGTCTTTACTATTCTTTGCTGCCTGTGTACCTTTAACTTGTCTTTTGGTCAGTTTTAGTGTTTTGCCATGACATTGTTAGTTTGTTTTCGACTTGTGAGTTAGACTATCTCTTTGGTATCTTTTACCTCTCTTTTTGTATGCACGATTGGTCACTATATAATTCAATGTGAAACATTTAAAATGAGATAATCACGACATGTTTAAGCCTAAAGTATTGCAGGATCGAAAAAAAAACAACATGAAAAACAAAGGGTATGTGATACGACACTTTGCCAAAGGCTTCTTTCTGGCTTTGGAATAACTCAGTAAATTTTTGTAGGCGTTAATTCCCTCCTCTAATCTAGAACTGTCGGGTACGAGTTTAACATTAGAACAAATAGCAAAAAATCTTTTTAAAAGAGCTTGACTTGTCAAAATTGGACCAAGCACAAAAAAATGAAAACCAACACAGTAACAAAGGACAAAAATAAATCCAAAAATACTCAGTAAGTGATGGGTAAATAAAAACAAGATCTGAACTAAAAATTGAATATGTATTCTAACATTGAATTGACAACAAAGTGAGACGCATGGACACATAAGGCGGAGTATTCAGATTGTATGCCATAATTAAGTATAAGAATGATATATAATTCAAAAATTCGTAAGGGTTCCGCGGAACCCAGTGTCTCGCCTACTTTTTCTGTTAATCGCAGGCTCAACAAAAATGAGGAAGTTTATCAATAAAAATATTCCTCTTGATACTATCTTTTGATTGAAAGAAGCTTCTGTCCAAGTTTGGTAAAAATCCAGGATAGTTTATGAATCTTATAAATGTTTAAAAACTTTAACTGCAGACTGAATGTAATGTTAACTGGAAGAAAACAAAATTTCCTTCTAGATACTAGCATTTGATCATAAACAAGCTTCTGTCCAAGTTTGGTACAAATCCAAAATAGTATAAGAAAGATAAGAAAGTTATTAAATTTTTGAAAACCCTAACCACAGAGTGAATATGTTGTTTCCTGGCAGAAAATCTAAGTCCATTTAGAAGTAAAATACGGAAAAAGGATTTATTTTTTTACCAAATTTCCTTCTAGATACTAGCTTTTGATCATAAACAAGCTTCTGTCCAAGTTTGGTACAAATCCAAAAAAGTATAGGAAAGTTATTAAAATTTTAAAAACTTTAACCACAGAGTGAATGTGTTGTATCCTGGCAGAAAATCTAAGTCCATTTTAAAGTAAAATAAGGAAAAAATGGATTTATTTTTTTACAAAATTTACTTCTAGATACTATCGTATGATCATAAACAAGCTTCTGTCCAAGTTTGGTACAAACCCAGGATAGTTTAAGAAAGTTATTAAAATTTTAAAAACTTTAACCACAGAGTGAATGTAATATTTCCCAGCCGAAAAACTATGTCCATTTATAAGTAAAATACGGAAAAAATGGAATTTTAGTTTTACAAAATTTACTTCTGGATACTGCAGATGGGTGCAATCCTAACCTGTACAGAAAGTTAACTTAATAACCAGTCATTTGGACTGGTCGAAAGTTAACCTGTGACAGGATATAGGACTGCTCTGACCAGTCCTAGGACCACAATCTAGGTAACTTGAAAAGCGGACTTGGTCCTAGGACTGTTTTTATGTCTGCCTAAAAAGTTAACTTGGAAACAGGTCCGCTATTGGTATTAGTTAACTTCGAAACCAGTTCTGCCATAAGTTAACACAAGTTAACTTTGATTTTGACAACTCCGATTGAACCAGACCTGATCTCAAGTTAACTTTTGGCCTGGTCTGCTCAACACTAAGTTAACTTGTTACCAGGACCGCTCTACATGATTTTTTTTAATATTTTTTAATGTCTTTGTTTCTTGGTATAAACATAGAAAAATAAAGTCAATTTAATACTTCCGTGATATAAACATGATTAAATACATGTAGCTCCGTGTTGAAGACCGTACTTTGACCTATAATGGTTTACTTTTATAAATTTTGACTTGGATGGAGAGTTGTTTCATTGGCACTCATACCACATCTTCTTATATCTACTTGTACATGTTGTAAATAAAGTCCGCATAAAACTTTGCTTGTTTATATACAAATTTATCCGTGATCTGCCTTTCTATATAATATTGAAAAAACGATAATAATTACAATGCTAACGAGCTGAATACATATTCCAATACATATAAAATTCTTTAAATCGTATAAACCATATTTGCACTTTATAATGTAAATCTATATAGTCGCATAGTAAATCAGAAATATTTTTATGTCGGGATTGAATATATCATACAAATGACAGCAATTTTGGAATACAATCACTACAAAATTTAACCCGCATAAATTAAGAGTGCCAGCATGTCCTCCTTTTGTTCAATATATTGATACGTAACAAAGTTTCAGTAGTTTTGATACCCCAGGCTGACTCGTATAGCAAAATTATTTGACCGTATCAACCAAAACTTACCATATTTGAACTTTATCATGTAAATCTATTTAGCCACATAATAATTCAGTAATATTTTATGTCAGGATGTATTGTATAATACAAATGACAGCAATATTGGAACATAATGTGAATACAAAATTTTGTCTGTATCAATCTAAATTGCTAGCACGTCCTCTTTTTAATCAAAATATTGTCTCGCAACAAAACTTCAGTAGTTTTGATACCTCAGGCTGACTCCTATAATAAAATAATTTGACCTCATCAACCAAAACTGACCATATTTGCACTTTATTTTGTAAATCTATATAGCCGCATAGTAAATCAGCAACTATTTTTATGTCAGGATTTAATGTATAATACAAATTACAGCAATATTGGAACACAACAACTACAAATTTTTGTCCGCATAAATTTAGAGTGCCAGTATGTCCTCCTTTTGTTCAATATATTGATACGTAACAAAGTTTCAGTAGTTTTGATACTCCACGCTGACTCGTATAGCAAAATTATTTGACCGTATCAACCAAAACTTACCATATTTGCACTTTATCATGTAAATCTATTTAGCCGCATAATAATTCAGTAATGTTTTATGTCAGGATGTATTGTATAATACAAATGACAGCAATATTGGAACATAATGTGAATACAAAATTTTGTCCGTATCAAACTTAATTGCCAGCATGTCCTCTTTTTAATCAAAATATTGTCTCACAACAAAATTTCAGTAGTTTTGATAACTCTGGCTGACTCCTATAACAAAATTATTTGACCCCATCAACCAAAACTGACCATATTTGCACTTTATTTTGTAAATCTATATAGCCGCATAGTAAATCAGCAACTATTTTTATGTCAGGATTTAATGTATAATACAAATGGCAGCAATATTGGAACATAATGTGAATACAAAATTTTGTCCGTTTCAATCTAAATTGCCAGCATGTCCTCTTTTTAATCAAAATATTGTCTCGCAACAAAATTTCAGTAGTTTTGATACCTCAGGCTGACTCCTATAATAAAATTATTTGACCTCATCAACCAAAACTGACCATATTTGCACTTTATTTTGTAAATCTATATAGCCGCATAGTAAATCAGCAACTATTTTTATGTCAGGATTTAATGTATAATACAAATTACAGCAATATTGGAACACAACAACTACAAATTTTTGTCCGCATAAATTTAGAGTGCCAGTATGTCCTCCTTTTGTTCAATATATTGATACGTAACAAAGTTTCAGTAGTTTTGATACTCCACGCTGACTCGTATAGCAAAATTATTTGACCGTATCAACCAAAACTTACCATATTTGCACTTTATCATGTAAATCTATATAGCCGCATAATAATTCAGTAATATTTTATGTCAGGATGTATTGTATAATACAAATGACAGCAATATTGGAACATAATGTGAATACAAAATTTTGTCCGTTTCAATCTAGATTGCCAGCATGTCCTCTTTTTAATCAAAATATTGTCTCGCAACAAAATTTCAGTAGTTTTGATACCTCAGGCTGACTCCTATAACAAAATTATTTGACCCCATCAACCAAAACTGACCATATTTGCACTTTATTTTGTAAATCTATATAGCAGCATAGTAAATCAGCAACTATTTTTATGTCAGGATTTAATGTATAATACAAATGACAGCAATATTGGAACACAACAACTACAAATGTTTGTCCGCATAAATTTAAAGTGCCAGTATGTCCTCCTTTTGTTCTATATATTGATACGTAACAAAGTTTCAGTAGTTTTTATACCCCATGCTGACTCGTATAGCAAAATTATTTGACCGTATCAACCAAAACTTACCATATTTGCACTTTATCATGTAAATCTATTCAGCCACATAATAATTCGGTAATATTTTTATGTCAGGATTTAATGTATAATACAAATGGCAGCAATATTGGAACATAATGTGAATACAACATTTTGTCCGTATCAATCTAAATTGCCAGCATGTCCTCTTTTTAATCAAAATATTGTCTCGCAACAAAATTTCAGTAGTTTTGATACCTCAGGCTGACTCCTATAACAAAATTATTTGACCCCATCAACCAAAACTGACCATATTTGCACTTTATTTTGTAAATCTATATAGCCGCATAGTAAATCAGCAACTATTTTTATGTCAGGATTTAATGTATTATACAAATGACAGCAATATTGGAACACAACAACTACAAATTTTTGTCTGCATAAATTTAGAGTGCCAGCATGTCCTCCTTTTGTTCAATATATTGATACGTAACAAAATTTCAGTAGTTTTGATACCCCAGGCTGACTCATATAGCAAAATTATTTGACCGTATCAACCAAAACTTACCATATTTGCACTTTATCATGTAAATCTATTTAGCTGCATAATAATTCAGTAATATTTTATGTCAGGATGTATTGTATAATACAAATGACAGCAATATTGGAACATAATGTGAATACAAAATTTTGTCAGTATCAATCTAAATTGCCAGCATGTCCTCTTTTTAATCAAAATATTGTCTCGCAACAAAATTTCAGTAGTTTTGATACCTCAGGCTGACTCCTACAACAAAATTATTTGACCCCATCAACCAAAACTGACCATATTTGCACTTTATTTTGTAAAAGAGGGACTAAAGATACCAGAGGGACAGTCAAACTCATAGATCGAAAACAAACTGACAACGTCATGGCCAAAAATAAAAAGACAAACAGACAAATAATAGTACAGATGACACAACATAGAAAACTAAAAACTAAGCAACACGAACCCCACGAAAAACTGGGGGTGATCTCATGTGCTCCGGAAGGGTAAGCAGATCCTGCTCCACATGTGGCACCCGTAAACCTATATAGCCGCATAGTAAATCACAACTATTTTTATGTCAGGATTTATTGTATAATACAAATGGCAGCAATATTGGAACACAACAATTACAAATTTTTGTCCGCATAAATTTAGAGTACCAGCATGTCCTCCTTTTGTTCAATATACATGATATATTGATATGTAACTAAATTTCAGTAGTTTTGTTACGGCAGGCTGACTTCCCATACAGAAAAAATGATAGGATGGCCAACTGCATTGCTCAACTGGCCGCCAGTTCAGCAAACAGTTGAGGGCTAGCTGGCTGTCAGTTGAGCAAACAGTTGAGGGCCAGTTGAGGGCTACATGGATTTTTGCCATGCAAATTAGGTAGCCCTCAACTATCAATGCTCAACTTTATGCAAATTAGTTGAGCAAGGTTGAGCAAAATATCATAGTTGAGGGCTAGGTGTCCAACAGTTGAGCAATTAGAGTTGAGGGCTACCTGGCCAACAGTTGAGGACCAGGTCATTAAAAGTTGAGGGCTAGGTGGTTAATAGTTGAGGGCCAGGTCATTAAAAGTTGAGGGCTAGGTGGCCAATAGTTGAGGGCCAGGTCTTTAAAAGTTGAGCATTAGCTGGTCATTGCAAACTGATGACTACAAATTGTAGAAAAAATGAATTTAAATTGTGTATTTTATATAGCCAAAATACTGCTGAAAGATCTAAATTCACAACAGACTACATGACAGCTTTATCCTTGCTTTTTAAATGTTATCTAGTAAATAAAATCTAGTTAATCCTGCAGCCATATTACTTTTTATGCAAGAAGAAGTAAGATATATATTGAAACAATGTTTAATGTTGAAAAATCCTTAATTGTCCTTTTCTTTCTTTTGTAATATCTTCCTTCCACTGTACATTTTTTTATTAATTGCACGTGTGACATCTGTGAACAACATCTTGAAATGGATAAGACCAAAGTCTGAAATTAAAAATAAATTAAACCTATATATATATATATAATTATGATAACTATAAATGTGACAAAACACTGTTTGTAAAATTAATAAGATGACATAATCATATATCATATTTGTTTTGAAACATTGGCATCAAAAGTCTGTTCTGTATTGCCTACCTTTATAAACCAATTATACAAATCAATTAATTTAACTAAACAAATGTGGATAAATGCAAGATAAGAATGTGTCTGATACTTTGCTTTACTATTTGGGAAAAAAGGTTATGAAATTGTTCTTCCCCGCTATTTTAATGTGTTGACTGTCAGAGTGCCTCAATACAGCAAAGTATTGTAAAAGTAATTCTAAATGGTGTCTTCATGATTGATCATTCTATAGATAAAACCAGGGACTAGTAAAATTGATCTAGCTATATGTCTAAGCAAAATTGTTTTAAATTATAGTTAAAGGCCTTAATAAAATTTCTATTACCCTATTAACTGTATTAAGCTAAGTGTATCTGCTCATTTAACCCTAAAACAATTTTCTTTTCTTAAAAATTTCTACCCCCACCCCCCTTGATAAACCAAAATGGCAACAGTCAGTACAAAATGGGTATTCAAAGTGCACATTGCAAAAATACTCAAAACAGAAAGTGTTGTTCAACCATAAAAAAAGATATATATATTTATCTGTCATTTGTGGATAGATGTCTTATTGGCAGTCATACCCCAGATCTCTAGTTTTATACCAAATTCATTATATTAGAAGATTTTTATTTTATTAGTAATACTTTCTAAAATAAATTGTCTTAATAATAAAAAAAATATGTCTCCTGTCTTACACATTTTGATAATAGTCTAATTTTTTTCTTCACTCTAAAAAGATAAGAAGACACTTTAAATATCACTATTTTGAACTAAAAGAGCATTATGCACTTATTCAAAATGGTGGAAATTCTAATCCAATGTACTTACCAAAAGATGTTATCCATAAATATGTGAAAACAGCAATCTTCCTAAATCCAAGAGTCATGTCATCAGAAGAATACATCTGCACTAATCAATGTCAATACAGTTATTTGTAACTTTTTGATCTACATCCATTGTAAAATCCATATTTTGTTCATGATAGCTAGAAGACATCTTTGCTTGCCATGTGTATGCTCATGCCAGTTCAAATTTTAAATTTGTTTGAGGTTGTTTAGGGTATTGTGACAGTGTGATCCCTATGAAATGTGCCCCTAATAATAACTGTTAATTACCTAAATCTTGAATATTTGATATATATTATGATAAAAAAATATTGTTTGTTTTTTATCTTTATCTTTATGTTACGAGTTAAAATAATTACAGAAAAATGTATAAAAACATGTGCTTCCCTTAATTTGGCCTCAAACTCTGTGTACATTTATAATGATACATCCTGTCTTCTTGCACTACACAAAGATAAATAGAAAACAGATGAAACATAACATTTATATCACCGGCTCATATTTCTAATTGCTCAACTTTTGCTCAACTATATGAAAACCAAAGATCAATTGCTCAACTTTTCCTGAACTATAAAAAAATTAGTAAGGGTTTTGCGGAACTCAGTGTCTCGCCTACTTTTGGATAGTTTATGAATCTAATAAATGTTTTAAAAACTTAAACTGCAGACTGTATGTAATGTTAACTGGAAGAAAAACTAAGTCCATTTATAAGTAAAATACGGAAAAAATGGAACAAAATTTTAACAAAATTTCCTTCTAGATACTAGGTTTTCATCATAAACAAGCTTCTCTCCTAGTTTCGTACAAATCCAGGATAGTTTAAGAAAGTTGTTAAAATTATAAAGAAAAACTAAGTCCATTTATAAGTAAAATACGGAAAAATGGATTTTTTTTTTTTACAAAATTTACTTTTGGATACTATCATATGATCATAAACAAGCTTCTTTCCAAGTTTGGTAGAAATCCAGGATAGTTTAAGAAAGTTATAGAAAGTTATTAAAATTTCAAAATCTTTAACCACAGAGTGAATATTTGTGGACGCCGCCGCCGCCGACGTAATGTAGGATCGCTATAATCTCACCAACAAAAGTCAGTCTGAATGCTCAACTTTTTCTAAACTACAAAAAAATCAAAGTCTGAATGCTCAACTTTTGCTCAACTACGGAAAAATCAAAGTATGAATGCTCAACTTTTGCTCAACTACAAAAAAATCAAAGTCTGAATGCTCAACTTTTGCTCAACTACATGAAAACCAAAGATCAATTGCTCAACTTTTCCTCAATTTAATGGCCAGCTTCAGTTGAGGGCCAGTTGAGCTACATCTATCCAACATACAGTGCTTGGCCAGGTTTGAGTTGAGCTAAATTGCTCAACACCTTGCCCTCAACTATTTTACTTAAAACAGCTAGCCCTCAACTGTCCGCCACATGGCCCTCCACTGGCCCTCAACTTTTTTTTCTGTAGGGGTTGTATAGCAAAATTATTTGACTGCATCAACCTAAACTGACCATATTTGCACATTATTATGTAAATCTATATAGCAGCATAATAATTCAGTAATTATTTTATGTCAAGAATGAATGTTTTATACAAATGACAGCAATATTGCAACACAATAACTACAAAATTTTGTCCGCATAAATTAAGAGTGCCAGCATGTCCTCCTCTTATTCAATATATTGATACGTAACAAAATTCCAGTAGTTTGGATACCTCAGACTGACTCCTATAACAAAATTATTTGATCGCATCAATAAAAACTGACCATATTTGCACTTTATTTTGTAAATCTATATAGCTGCATAGTAAATCAGCAACTATCTTCATGTCAGGATTTAATGTATAATACAAATGACAGCAATATTGGAACACAACAACTACAAATTTATGTCCGCATAGATTTAGAGTGCCAGCATGTCCTCCTTTTCTTCAATATACATGATATATTGATACGTAACTAAATTTCAGTAGTTTTGATACCCCAGGCTGACTTGTATAGCAAAATTATTAGGCTGTATCAACCTAAACTTACCATATTTGCACTTTATTATGTAAATCTTTATAGCCGCTAATAATTCAGTAATATTTTTATGTCAGGACTTAATGTATAATACAAATGACAGTAATATTGGAACACAATGAATACAAAATTTTGTCCGCATAAATTTAGAGTGCCAGCATGTCCTCCTCTTATTCAATATATTGATACGTAACAAAATTCCAGTAGTTTGGATACCTCAGACTGACTCCTATAACAAAATTATTTGATCGCATCAACAAAAACTGACTATATTTGCACTTTATTTTGTAAATCTATATAGCTGCATAGTAAATCAGCAACTATCTTCATGTCAGGATTTAATGTATAATACAAATGACAGCAATATTGGAACACAACAACTACAAATTTATGTCCGCATAGATTTAGAGTGCCAGCATGTCCTCCTTTTCTTCAATATACATGATATATTGATACGTAACTAAATTTCAGTAGTTTTGATACCCCAGGCTGACTTGTATAGCAAAATTATTAGACTGTATCAACCTAAACTTACCATATTTGCACTTTATTATGTAAATCTTTATAGCCGCATAATAATTCAGTAATATTTTTATGTCAGGACTTAATGTATAATACAAATGACAGTAATATTGGAACACCATGAATACAAAATTTTGTCCGCATAAATTTAGAGTGCCAGCATGTCCTTTTGTTCAATATATTGATATGTAACAAAATTTCAGTACATTTGATACCTCAGGCTGACTGGTATAGCAAAATTTTTTGACCGTATCAACTAAAACTGACATTATTTGCACTTTAGTATGTAAACCTATGTGGCTGCATTATATTTAATCAGAAGTTTTTTATGTCAGGATGTATTGTATTATAATACAAATGAAAGCAATATTTTCCGCGTCAGTTTAGATTGTCATCATTTCATCTCTGTATTCATTATATAAGACCATCACTAAAGTTAGTAGTTCAGGATGGTGTGTATAACCAACACTGACATGTCTGATTTCATTTTTACTTTATAATGAAAAGTATAAGAAGTTCTCTTCTGGGAATAGTATACTGTTAGTACATTATGTCGGTTGATTGATTTTGTTTGTAGCTAAACCTCAAGTGGCAACTATTTCATTCATGTGCACAACGAGTATATTTTTTGGAAGTCCCATATCATCATTTGTAATCGGTAAAGACAAATCTGACGAAATTGACGAGATTGTTCATAATTATTCAACACCTTATGTATCCGGACACTGTACAATTTTAGTTAGAATATTTGTCGTAAACAGAATCTTAAATCCAAGGCAAACAAGGTGAATTACGATGAAATATCCATGTAATGCATAAAGTTAAATTTAGGAAGAGACTGTAAAAAATGGGGAACGAAACAACGTGGACAATGATGTTGATATCCCATGACATAAAAATATTGTTCCGATTGCGTTGGATAACCTTTCAATCCGCCTTCTAATTAAATAGAAACTTTCCTTTCTTTAATGATAGCTGTATGTGACCACAAGTGTGTAATTTCATAGCCATTGTTTAATGTATATAAGAATATGAAATGAAAAAAAATAAATTTTAATGTGTATAATATCGATAGAGTCTAACGAGTAAAGAAATTTGCTATACTGGAAAAAAAAGAACAATGCAATTATTGTTAACATATTAAAATCAAAAGTCTTAAACACGGCAATCTGTCATAAGCAGACCTGTTCCCAGGTCTGGTCATTAGCAGACTTGTCCACAGGTCTGGTCTGGAGCAGACCTGTCCACAGGTCTGGTCTGGGGCAGACCTGTCCTCAGGACTGGTCAAAAGCAGACTTGTCCACAGGTCTGGTCTGGAGCAGACCTGTCAATAGGTCTGCAGCAGTCCTAAAAAGC
The DNA here is from genome assembly GCF_021869535.1 of Mytilus californianus. Lineage (NCBI taxonomy): Eukaryota > Metazoa > Mollusca > Bivalvia > Mytilida > Mytilidae > Mytilus > Mytilus californianus. Next base: position 8,038,694 of record NW_026262670.1, read on the forward strand.
AGACCATAGGTCTGGTCTACCAACGACAAAGTTAACTTGCTTGTCTGCTTAAAATTTCCCTAGTTAACTTGAAAAGCAGTCAACAAGTCTGCTCAAAGTTAACTTTTGTACAGGTTAGGACCGCACCCATCTGTATCTAATGATCATAAACAAGCTTCTGTCCAAGTTTGGTAGAAATCCAGGATAGTTTAAGAAAGTAATTAAAATTTCAAAAACTTTTACCACAGAGTGAATATTTGTGGACGCCGCCAATGACGACGACGACGCCGAGGGAATGTAGGATCGCTATGTCTCGCATTTTTCGACTGAAGTCGAAGGCTCGACAAAAATTCGGGTTTGATTTGGTTTTCGCAGAAATTATTTTAGAACACCGGCATTCTCAAAATTATTCATTATAAGTTATAACTTTAATATTTGTTGTTTTCAATACTAGTGAAGTCGACCCATGTTTAAGCCAACCCCAAATGAGTAAATTTCTCAAGAAATATAATGGGTAAAATAGTGCATTCAAAAAGAGATATTCCCGGATTCTACCGACTATATTTGCCGAGTTATCCTTCTAAATTTGAACAAACGGTTTTATTGAATATATTTACAAACAACAAACTGTGTTACCAATTATCGAATGATTTTCGATCTGTAACACTGCACATTGTAAAAATGGTAAAAACTAAAATGTAAATGGTTTTACTGCAAAACGTTTCCAGTAATTTCAAGTACCTGCCACTTTTATACGCATAAACGTCACACACAGCACCAGTTTTGATCATCATTCAGATAAACGTTACAATCTAAATACAAATTAACAACTGTATTTTTTTTTTACAGTCAACCATGTAAACTAATCTCATTCAGTTAATTTAATAAATAAAGGCATACAAAGTTTATAATTGGAGTATAGATTATATAACAATTTGCACATTATCACAGAAAAGAAATAGTTTTCAACCCCAAAATTCAATGTATATTTGAGACTTTTATGTTTATAAGAAGGTAGATCAACTTTCATACATTCCTCTCATCTACAACAGATACCTTATGGTCTTACCTTCAAGTATGACATAAATTGAAAAATATAGCAGTCGACTCGAGCTTGGCAGGGGTCCAAACAAAATTCTCACTCCGATTCAAGTTCATTTAATTCTAAAAAAAAAAAGGGGTAAATCATGAGAAGTTTGGACTCATGGAGAGAATTACAACAATCAAGATTTGATAAATATATATGATTAAAAAGTCAATTGTTCATGAACAATTGAAAGGTCTTTCCTTTTTTCTTTTATTGATAGCCTTGTTAGTTCAAAAATTAATGGTTGCTAAGGACTTTTATGTTCATAACAAGTGGTTGCTAAGGACAAAAAACATTCCTAAGGATGAAAAATATTACTTCCAGTATTAAAAATGTCATATATACTATTCATAGTATTTCAAGTTAAAAAAGTATATGGTTGCTAAGGTTTTTTATGTCGTTGCTAGGGGTTTTGACCTCTGACCTTGACCTTATTTTATAGATCTTATTATGATGAACATTTTTTCAATTCAAAGTTTCTTTCTATCTCTAACCTCTTTTGAGTTATAAGCAAAAAATCATCATCTCGGACCCGAAAAACAGTTTTGTTGCCCTAGGTCCATAATACAGATGGGTGCAGTCCTAACCTGTACAGCAAGTTAACTTGATAACCAGTCATTTGGACTGTTCAAAGTTAACCTGTGACAGGATTTAGGACTGCTCTGACCAGTCCTAGGACCACAATCTAGTTAACTTGAAAAGCGGACTTGGTCCTAGGACTGTTTTTATGTCTGCCGAAAAAGTTAACTTGGAAACAGGTCCGCTATTGATATAAGTTAACTTCAAAACCAGTTCTGCCATAAGTTAAAACAAGTTAACTTTGATTTTGACAACTCCAATCGAACCAGACCTGATCTCAAGATAACTTTTGGTCTGGTCTGCTCAACACTAAGTTAACTTGTAACCAGGACCACTCTACATCAACAATAATATTTTTAATATTTTTTTATGTCTTTGTTTCTTGGTATAAACATAGAAAAATAAAGCCAATTTAATACTTCTGTGATATCAACATGATTAAATACATGTAGCTCCGTGTTGAAGATCGTATTTTGACCTATAATAGTTAATTTTTATAAATTTTTATAAATTTTGACTTGGATGGGGAGTTGTCTCATTGGCACTCATACCACATCTTCTTATATCTATTTGTAAATAAAGTAAAGAAATATTTTTATGTCGGGATAGAATGTATAATACAAATGACAGCAATATTGGAACACAACCACTACAAAATTTTACCCACATAAATTTAGAGTGCCAGCATGTCCTCCTTTTGTTCAATATATTGATACGTAACAAAATTTCAGTAGTTTTGATACCCCAGGCTGACTCGTATAGCAAAATTAGTTGAGCGCATCAACCAAAACTGACTATATTTGCACTTTATTTTGTAAATCGATATAGCCGCATAGTAAATCAGCAACTATTTTTATGTCAAGATTTAATGTATAATACAAATGACAGCAATATTGGAACACAGCAACTACAAATTTTTGTCCACATAAATTTAGAGTGCTAGCATGTCCTCCTTTTGTTCAATATATTGATACGTAACAAAATTTCAGTAGTTTTGATACCCCAGGCTGACTCGTATAGCAAAATTATTTTACCGTATCAACCAAAACTTACCATTTTTGCACTTTATCATGTAAATCTATATAGCCGCATAATAATTCAGTAATATTTTATGTCAGGATGTATTGTATAATACAAATGACAGCAATATTGGAACATAATGTGAATACAAAATTTTGTCCGTATCAATCTAGATTGCCAGCATGTCCTCTTTTTAATCAAAATATTGTCTCACAACAAAATTTCAGTAGTTTTGATACCTCAGGCTGACTCATATAACAAAATTATTTGACCGCATCAACCAAAACTGACTATATTTGCATTTAATTTTGTAAATCTATATAGCTGCATAGTAAATCAGCAACTATTTTAATGTCAGGATTTAATGTATAATACAAATGACAGCAATATTGGAACACAACAACTACAAATTTTTGTCCACATAAATTAAGAGTGCCAGCATGTCCTCCTTTTGTTCAATATATTGATACGTAACAAAGTTTCAGTAGTTTTGATACCCCAGGCTGACTCGTATAGCAAAATTATTTGATAGTATCAACCAAAACTTACCATATTTTCACTTTTATCATGTAAATCTATATAGCCGCATAATAATTCAGTATTATATTATGTCGGGATGTATTGTATAATACAAATGATAGCAATATTGGAACATAATGTGAATACAAAATTTTGTCCGTATAAATCTATATTGCCAGCATGTCCTCTTTTTAATCAAAATATTGTCTCACAACAAAATTTCAGTAGTTTTAATACCTCAGGCTGACTGCTATAACAAAATTATTTGACCGCATCACCCAAAACTGACCATATTTGCACTTTATTTTGAAAATCAATATAGCCGCATAGTAAATCAGCAACTATTTTTATGTGAGGATTTAATGTATAATACAAATGACAGCAATATTGGAACACAACTACAAATTTTTATCCGCATAAATTTAGAGTGCCAGCATGTCCTCCTTTTGTTCAATATACATGATATACTGATACATAACTAAATTTCAGTAGTTTTGATACCCCGGGCTGACTGGTATAGCAAAAATATTTGACTGCATCAACTTAAACTGACCATATTTGCATATTATTATGTAAATATACCTAGCCGCATAATAATTCAGTAATAGTTTTATGTCAGGAATGAATGTTCTATACAAATGACAGCAATATTGGAACATAATGTGAATACAAAAATTTGTCCATATTAATCTAGATTGCAGCATGTCCTCTTTTTAATCAAAATATTGTCTCGCAACAAAATTTCAGTAATTTTGATACCTCAGGCTGACTCCTATAACAAAATTATTTGACTGCATCAACCAAAACTGACCATATTTGCACTTTATTTTGAAAATCAATATAGCCGCATAGTAAATCAGCAACTATTTTTATGTGAGGATTTAATGTATAATACAAATGACAGCAATATTGGAACACAACAACTACAAAATTTTGTTCGTATGAATCTAGATTGCCAGCATGTCCTCTTTTTAAACAAAATATTGACTCGCAACAAAATTTCAGTAGTTTTGATACCTCAGGCTAACTCCTATAACAAAATTATTTGTCCGCATCAACCAAAACTGACAATATTTGCACTTTATTTTGTAAATCTATATAGCCGCATAATAATTCAGTAATATTTTATGTCAGGATGTATTGTATAATACAAATGATAGCAATATTGGAACACAATGTGAATGCAAAATTTTGTCTGTATAAATCTAAATTGCCAGCATGTCCTCTTTTTAATCAAAATATTGTCTCACAACAAAATTTCAGTAGTTTAGATACATCAGGCTGACTCCTATAACAAAATTATTTGATCGCATCAACAAAAACTGACCATATTTGCACTTTAGTATGTAAATCTATATGGCTGCATTATATTTAATCAGAAGTTTGTTTTATGTCAGGATGTTCTGTACGAACTAGTCCTGGAGTAATAAGCAGGAATCCTGTAGGAATTTTGGATAACTTTCCTACCAGGAATTTGAAAACCAATAGAAAAGAACAATATCAAATTTACATATTCTAACAGGACTTAGCAGGAATCCTCCTGGAATATAGCCTGAAAAATGCAAATTAGCAGGATTTTGTAGCAGGAATTTCTAAAAATTCCTGGTAGGAATTTTTGGTAAAATCCTACCAGGAATGTTAAAATATTCTACCAGGAATTTTAAAAAATCCTGCCAGTCATTGACAAAAATTCTACCAGGAATTTTCAAAAATCCTGCCAGATATTGCCAAAAATTCTACCAGGAATTTGCAAAAATCCTGCCAGATATTAAAATAATTCTACCAGGAATTTTCCAAAATCCTGCCACTGAAATTGACAAAAAATCTTCCAGGAACTCAAAATCCTGCTTAAAGAATAACAAATTCTACCAATATTTTTTTCAGAAATGCTACCACGAATCTTCAAAATAACCAAATAAACATGAATATGAATCCTGGTATACTGTTATGCAGATCAAAAGAAAATATATAACATGTTGAAATAAATTGTATTAAAAAAATATTTTGTAACAAAACACACACATCCATGGGCATATAATTTCCAAAATTGAATTGATTATTATGCATTTATATACATTGATATAGTTATCTATAATACATGATGCTTTTCTACTAGAATACTGTCCATAGTTCATTGATAGTTTCACTAATAGAAAGACTTGGTTTTCAAATTAAGTTCATTATTCATTTGACTTGGTTAGTGTTACGTCTCAACAATTATGAAAATAGTTCTTATTTTTTTCACTTGGTCACTTGGTTGGTGTCTCACTCTGCATCTGTTTCTTGATTTTTTTCCTGGAATAGGCAATTGCCTCTGTAACAGCATCATGCATGCCTGATTCCGTTGCTGGCTTTAGCTGATGTTTTTTACAGTAAGCCTCAGAATATGCTGAAAAATAAAAACATATATATATAAAAATGTTTGAAGAAACAAGCTATCTTCTTATTTATATAAAATACACAGATTACTAATGTCCTTTAAAAGTTTTATTGGCAAACTGTATTCCTTCGTCCTTGATCTGACCTCAGCATTATCTTAATTAGGTAACATATTTACATAAATAATTTGTGCAACAAACCCAAAAATTATGTAATAATCTTAAATGCCTAAAAAAATTGATAGAAAGACACTTGATTGGAATTAACTATAATGTACACATGTAACTGATAATATAAGCTTAAATCAATTCAAACAAACCATTCAAAAATTTGAGATGAATGATTATATCACATTTAAGCATTAATTTGTAATGGAACATATTAAAAATTGTATTTTGTAAAACTGAGTTCAGTATTCATTGATAGTTTTTAGATTTTGTTCAATAATTAGTATGTACCTTAATTCTTTAGGAGTTAAATCTAATGAGTTTTAATGTGTTTAGTTTTCAGAACGGTGAATGCTACTAGTTAAATGTGTGAACAAAATCTATTGCTTAAGTTGCTTAAAAAAATGATACAGAAAACACAAAAAAGCCAATTAGCCTGCTTGAGTTTAAATGGTTATACTTTATAATGATCCGTCGTAACAGAGTATGATTGGTTAGAAACATAAAGTTGAAGTTCTTCAAACATGTAAATTTAAACAGTAAAAACCTGTTATTAATTATTCTAAAAATGTGGAAGCACTGTTTAATATGTACTTTTTATGGTCTGAATTTTATTGATATCAAGAGGTGGTCTGGTATCGCCTTGCTTGGCTGGTTTAACGCCCTGTCCTCTTGAGTTGGCCATTACTTCTGTGGTAAATAAAAGTGGCATTAACTTTATTACCACATAATAACCTGGGTTTTTCTCTTTTTTTGCCCTTGCCGTTATCCTTCTAAGCTCATCAGCCTTCACCTTGTGATCATGACTTTCCAGAAGTTTCACATACTACAAGAAAAATGTTTTTTGGTTATTGAGTGAACTAATTTGACTCCCCTCTCCTTTTCCCTATGTAAAATATTTATTACAGAATGTAAGAAACATCTTTATTAAATATTGTGTTTTTTTATAATTTAAACATTTTTTCTATTTTTCTGCTAATAAAACTGAGTTTACAAAACAAAATTTACCCTGGTGTTCTAAAATGCAATAAATAATATCAATCTGTATGAAATATTTGTTTTATATTTGCAAAACTTAACTCACATTCTCAATTGAAATACCCTTATTTGTATTAGTTTTTCTGAATTAAAAAACATCAACAATTGCAAAATATTTGTATTTTTTTTTTCATAATTTACAGAATATATCTATTTTAAGAAACTCAAATTAATTCAATTCAATTAAGAACAAACCTTCACTGCTTCTGATGATTCCTTATTAAAGGGTGAACAATGTGGAGAAGATGGCTTCAAAGGTGTAACTGGCACTGGTGATTGTTTTACCAGTGGCGTTGTTGTCATCTAAAAAATCAAATAAAATTTTGTTCAGGTATGATTATCGTTGAATACAGATGTCTATCAAGATGTTTTGTATAGAACTGAATGCTGTTTTTTGAAAAATTTGTGAAGCGGGCACCTATTTTTCTAATTATAATACTTAGTTGCATTCATATGAAATAAATGCAAGTAACTTAAGCAAATGATTCATTCTCAACCAATAAAAGATAAGCATCATATTAATTAACACCTACTGTAAATATATCATATTATTTTTTGTACTCTATATGTTTTAATTTTTAAGACATATTGATGAATAGTTGTGGATGCTTCGCTGTTTCATCTCCTGGCCATCAGAAGCATACATGTATACATTTTGGCTTTATATTTTTGATGCTTATAAACTTCATTAAAGAAATAATTTAATTATTACTTAAAATAATGTATTTGTTTTGTAAAGGTATCAAAACATTATATAAATGACAAATATTGAAGCTAATTAACAGTTACCATCTTTTTAGTAGGTGTTTTTCTTGGGGATGTCCTTCTCTTAGAGACAGAGTGACTAATTTGACCTGTCTTGCTGGTAGATATATTTACAGTTGAAACAATCTGATCAGACATCTGAAAAAAAAATCCTCATTTCATAAATACATTATAATTTGCTTTATGAAATTGAAATTAAAATTATGTTGTAAAAGCCTTAATTGAATCCTCTAAATGTGTAAGCAAACTGACAAGATACATAAATATGCATTCAAATCTGACATTGAACTTCAGTTAACAGTATCTATTGATTTGTAATATATATAACATTAATTTTCAGTATCTAAATCAAGACGTTCCTAAAGTAACAAATAAATTTTATTTTTTCTTTTAAAATTTTCAATTGTCTGCTAACAAAACACATTTTACTAACCGAATTAGAATGGGCGGCAACAGCTTCAGATGTCTCATTCACAAACTAAGAAATGGACTGGAGAGAGAGTACCTATAATAACATAGTAATAATCATGCACACATTAGTAAATATAAATTTGGATTAAGGGACGACATCAAAAGTTCAATGTAGGATAAAAAAAAACTTAATTCACATAGTTTTTTCACTTCCTTCCTTCCCCCTCTTAACTTAACTTTTGATGTCGTCCCTTAATCCAGAGAGGAGACAGTTGAATTAAATATTTCGATGGGAAAAAAGTTCAGATTGAAAGTTTGAAATTTTACTATTGCTCAATATTATAAAATCAATGAATTTTACACGCACATGTATAAAAGCTAGAATCGAAATTGGATAATCAGGAACACAATCATGTACGCGAATACGACGATGGAAGCTTTTAACGACCTTGACCAGCTACGTGAACATTGATCAGTTCATTCAACGTTATAGTACGTGTGTTCTATTTTCGCAGGTGTGAGGTCGAAGGTTTGAATTGACCAATGAAAACGATCGTTCCTTAAAGTGTTAATCTAAAAAAGTTTGTTTGACTGATTATGTCGCACGACCTTTCACTAAACTTGGCCGCAGTTAGGTGTAAGGGACGACATCAAAAGTTCAATGTAGGATAAAAAGACTTAATTCACATAGCTTTTTCACTGACCTCCACCCCACTCTGAACTTAATTTGGTGCAGTTTTTTTTTAATATTCAAAATTATGAGTTTTCTACAATGATCACCAGCTTTCATTTGATACCAAAAATATCTAAATATTCTACATATTTTGAAAGTTACACTCATGCGTAGGAACTATTTTGTGTTAAATATGTACTACTTTCTGGTATGTGCTTTCTGGCCGGGCCGAATTAGTGGTGTTACACCTTTAAAACATTTGAATGCAAGAGGTAGATGCCTGTTTTACAAGGTTTATCAGACCCAGACCTCTGGTTCATTATTCATTTATTAACGTTAATAGATATAAGCAGATGTGGTATGAGTGCCAATGAGTAAGTTTATTTGAAATTTGAATAAGACCTAGGTCTTAAAGATCTGTGTTTATTGGCTTTGGGCCTTCCTGACTGGAAAAATGTAAGTATGCTTATGCATCAAAACTAATATACTAGTGCTGTCAAATATTTGTTTATATACAGTACAGTTGGTCTAGTTTCTGCATTTTATATATTCCCATGGGCATGTCTATAGAGTTTGGATGTTGTTTATTTATATTTGATTTTGTTTTAACGGTACAAATTTTACTGCACAAGATGAGCATTTCCACAGAAAAGTGGAAAGACTTAATAATCAGAACAAAATCAATAGGTCTTTCCACGGAAAGGTGGAAAGACATAATAATCAGCAGAAAACCAATAGGTTTTTCCATGGAAAAGTGGAAAGACCTAATAATAATCAGAAGAAATACAGTAAGGTCTTTCCTTATAGTGAGAGGAAATACCTTAATTATGTTATTAAAAAATAATCTAAATGTGAACAATTCCATGCTATTCATATTGAATATGACTTGTTTTATATGTTTCATAACATAGTATAAAATTGTAAAAAGGTTTCCTAAAACAGTTCTTTCATTATTTCTATGAAATAAAAAATAAAATCTAAAATTCCAGGTAACTAAGGGACTCTTGAAAAGGAAATGTCTAAATCAAGGCCTTCATCTATTTATTCATAACATCATTTGAGCATTGTGTTGTGTTCAGATTTCAATATTTGTTTGGTCAAGTAGTATTTTAATTATCATCCAGAAGCCCAAGAAATGTCAATTTTTAAGATAGCTTAAGGCATATTAGACCTTTGAATGTCAAAAAACTAACTTGACCTATATGTAATTATGGTAAATAACATGAATTGATTGTTCTTGACCCCATTTTTATGGTAGCAGTGACTGCTTAAAAACTGCAATGATCAACTTGGTCTGTTTCTGGCATAATAAGTAATAAGGTATTTATATCTGCAGCATAGAATGATTGTAAGGTGTAAATGTCCTTTCGACCTTTATCTCATTGTCATGGTTCATTGGTTAATGGGTGAATTTTTTCGTGATAAGGTTTATTCTTCAAATACCATAAGTTATATGTGAAAGAAACTAAATAATGTAGATAAAAATAACACTTTAAAAATTTCGAGCATCTGAAACACTATTCTGGATTGAGCTTCATCAGGAATGTTCAACTGAAACATTTGTAAGTCAGTGAAGTATAAATACGTAGAAACGGAGCAATATGACCAAAAGGGACTTAAAAAGAAAAGCCAAATTCGTCTAAGGTCAACTTTTCCAGAGAGTTGATTGATACCTTAGTTTCTTTATCAACGGGGAAATTTGGAAAAAAGGTTATAAATCATGCCAGTAGTGAAGCACCCACTGAATATTGAGCTGTGTTCTTGACCCAGTGGTAGTAAATGAAAATAACACTTTATAAGTTTTGGCACTTTAGAAAGTACACCACTAATTCATGGCCCCATTGCTTTCTGCGTTAAATTCCTCAATTTCAAGCAGACACAACTTTTTTATTTTAAGTTCAAATAAAGTGACAATCATTGCATGTCAAAGCAACACTTTTTGGTGTCTTGTACTGAAAAAATCAACATACCTTTAATGGCATATCAGAATGAACTGGTTCCCAGTACTTCGGATGTACCAAATCAGGAACTTCAGATCTGACAAACAGGCAAAATGTACCCTCTTTTTAAAATTTGGTGCAATTTTTTTTTAATATTCAAAATTATAAGTTTTCTACAATGATCACCAGCTTTCATTTGATACCAAAAATATCTAAATATTCTACATATTTTGAAAGTTACACTCATGCGTAGGAACTTTTTTGTGTTAAATATGTACTACTTTCTGGTATGTGCTTTCTGGCCGGGCCGAATTAGTGGTGTTACACCTTTAAAACATTTGAATGCAAGAAGTAGATGCCTGTTTTACAAGGTTTATCAGACCCATACCTCTGGTTCATTATTCATTTATTAACGTTAATAGATATAAGCAGATGTGGTATGAGTGCCAATGAGTAAGTTTATTTGAAATTTGAATAAGACCTAGGTCTTAAAGATCTGTGTTTATTGGCTTTGGGCCTTCCTGACTGGAAAAATGTAGGTATGCTTATGCATCAAAACTAATACTAGTGCTGTCAAATATTTGTTTACATACAGTACAGTTGGTCTGGTTTCTGCCTTTTATATATTCCCATGGGCATGTCTATAGAGTTTGGATGTTGTTTATTTATATTTGATTTTGTTTTAACGGTACAAATTTTACTGCACCAGATGAGCATTTTGACAATTATCATCCCTTCAGTAATACTCGAGGCCAAAGCCCTAATACAAACCAAAAAGGAGTAAAGCCAAACATGAAAGAGAAACCAGAGCACTTATTTGAATGAATCCATTGTTTAAAAGATATGTAGCTGAAAACTTAAGTAGTGACCTTAATTTTTTGTAAAATGATAATATGAGTGGGCTGATCAATTTAACCCACTATGGAGAGTGGTCATGGCACAATCCATAATGACTGCAGTGTACATGAAATGCTCTATAATTTTAAATCTAGATCGTATATTACAATTCTCATCCGTCTTCATTGACACTTATTTTTTTCATTTAACATGCAGCGGGTTCTGCAATCACAAAGTGATTAAATAATAACAATCCTTTTTTTTTTGGTAACTATGTAATATTTTTATCGGTAAGTTAACTTTCCCTAGATGAAGAGTGCCGAGAGGTTTGATGCTATACGTAACGGTTATTTGACATAGATTGCTTTATCGTTTTCCGGCAATTCTTCTGCTCATTGTTAACCTTTAAAAATGTATTACTGTACTTTTTAAATATTGTGTTTCTTTGATATTTAAGCATCTGCACGATTTATCTATACTAGAACACACCCGCGAAATCGCGGGCATTTAGAGCTTGGTTTAAAATATGCTCTCTCCCTTTTTTCCAAAGTCCGTTATTTGTTTCCTTTCTGTTAATTGTTTTTATTTTCGCGATTCTGGCTTCAGACCCCAATTATTCTTCCCCTTTGCTACAATGCATTTTTTGGTAAAAATCAAATTAAATTAAAAATATTTATCGTTTCAAACATGAAATAAATGTAACTGCTTATAGACCATTATTATTCTAATAAAATATGCTTCTGAACAATCCATCAGTGTTTTTTTCTTTCTTTTGAGAGCCCTATTAAGATGCCAATGGTAGGATTTGAATCTTGAATAAATGACTAAGGCTAATTTCTACCCTACTTTCATTTTGGTCAAATCACTACTTTCGCTTTCAACAATAATTGTTTACCACATGTTTTACTTATTTCAATATATATGCAACTGATATGACCCCTTAAATAGTAAACATTTCAAAGAAAACAGTAGACAGAATATATAGGAAGCATTACCCCATATATTCCAAGATTGATCGCCCTGAAGATCATAAAAAACATTTTATTAAAATAAAGTATGTCAATAAAGGTTTTGATTTTGTAAATATTGCCGGTATTTTTAACGACCATTCTGTTAAAGAACAAATTCCTGGATATTTTGATAATACTGAGTGAAACGTAAATTTTACATTGAGGTTCAGAAAAAAGAAATCACCAATTCACCAACATTCCAACTGACTCCATTTTCAGAAAACGACATCTGTAACAAACATAAACTTTTAGCTACCGCTTTACAAGCAGAACCAAATACAATGAAAGTCCCAACTATATATTGGCTTCCGAAGCTACACAAAACACCTTACACATATAGATTCATTTCGTCTTCAAGCCATTGTTCCACTACTAAATTGTCTATTTTTTCTTACCAGTACACTTGGTACATTCAAAAACCTTCTAATAAATTGTTCAAATAAGACCTTCGAAAATAATGGAATTAATTACTTTTGGAGTGTCAAGAACTCGTTGGAAGTACTTGATAAATTGCATGCATATATTGGTGATTTTGAATCTGTTCAAAGTTTTGATTTTTCTACTCTATATACCACATTGCCTCACATTCTCATTAAGAAAAAATTCACACACCCAATTAAATGGGCATTTAAAAAGTCAGATGTGAATATATATGTTCAAACTCTTTTAGGTAATTTTTTAGTAGCAATAAACAAAAAAAACTATGTCAATTGGACATGCTTTGATACTATATCTGCCCTTCAATTTTTACTAGATAACATTTTTGTTCGCTTTGGAGATTCTGTATATCGTCAGGTTATCGGAATTCCAATGGGGACTAACTGTGCACCACTTATTGCGGACCTTTTTTGTATTGCTATGAGTTACAATTTATGACAAAAATCAGCAAAGACCCATCGAAACAACATCTGATACACAAATTTAATAATACTTTTAGATATTTGGATGATATTTTGGCTCTCAATAATGACGATTTCAGTATGAATACTAAAGAAATTTATCCTGTTGAACTTACTTTAAATAAAGCTAAAACTAACAATGACCACTGCCCTTTCCTCGAAAAGGAACCACAAAAGGACGGTTGGGATTTAATTTGGGGGTAATGGACCCATCGGCCACCAAAGGGGCCCAAAACATTCATTTATCTAGTTTCAGGACAATAAGTTGTGTATAAGTATTTCAATTACTCTGAATTTGTACCACAATGTTCATACTAGTAAGTAGAAGGTTGGGATATATTTGAATGGTTATGGGGCAAACAGTCTAGGAATTAAAGGCCAAAAAGGGGCCAAAAACAAGCATTTTTGAAGTTTCGGGACAATAACTTATGTTTAACTGTATGGATCTCTCTGACATTGTACCACAAGGTTCCATATAATAAAAGAAAGGCTTGGTGTCAGTTTGGAGTTAATATCCCTGAACATTTTGGAATAAGGGGCCAAAAAAGGGCCAAAAAGAAGCATTTTATTAGTTTACAGACAATAACTTGTGTTTAATTGTATGGATCTCTCTGAAATTATACTACAAGGTTTCTTACTACAAAGGAAAGGCTGGAATTGAGTTTTGGGGTTCTTGCTCCATGGGGGTTTCAATAAGTAAGGGGCCAAAAAAGGGGCCCAAATAAGCATTTTTGTAGTATTCAGTCAATAACTTGTGTTTTCGTGTATAAATCTCAATGAAATTATACCACAAGTTTCCATACTTCAAAGGGATGGTTATAGGGGGTAATGGATCAAATCATTAAGCAATAAGGGGGAAACAAGGGGGGGGGGGGGGGGAAACAAGGGTTTTTCTGGTTAATTTAAAAGCAGTGTAAGGGAGGTAATCCAATTCCAATTAAAATTTTAAGAATACTGTTATATATATGTTTGATAACTTGATTACCTCCCTTACACTGCTTGAAAATTATGTTAAAGGAAGTGACAATTGTCTTGAGATGTGTAGCTGTAAATTTATTTTTAGAAGTTACTGTTAATTAATATTAATTTTAACCATGACTGTAAGTTATTTTATATTTTAATATTTTATGATGTATTTAAATGAGTAGTTATTGTTGCCAACTTAATTAGAAATTTAGATTGAGATTATTTTTGGAATAAGGGATTGGGGGAGGTGATAAAAAATGGGGAGGGGTGGGGTGAGGGGTAAAATTTTTCTAATTTCAGATTTCAGAAATTAAAAAGAATTTTTCTTCAAATATTTTTTTTTTTTAGGGGATTTATATTCAACAGCATAGTGTATTGCTCAAAAGCAAAAAATCACAATCCAAATTCAGAGCTGTATCAAGCTTGAATGTTGTTTCCATATTTGCCCCAACTGTTCAGGGTTCGACCTCTTGCGGTCGTATAAAGCTGCGCCCTGCGGAGCATCTGGTTGAGCTTATGATTTAGTCGTCATTTGATAAGGAACTTTTACGTTTTGAATTTTTCTTAGAGTTTTGTTATTTTATTCTTTAGAATATGTATATTATCAGGATTATTATGTTCCCTCATAATTTTCACAACTAACAGAATGTTAATCTTTTTTGACTAGTGCATCAAATTTGTCTTTCATAAACAAACTGTTTTCAAAATTGAATTGTATCGTCCCGAACATGCATGAACTATTTGCCAGTGAACTTGTTATGATTTGGCCTTTTAACTGTTATGATTGGGCCTTCTAACTGTTATGATTGGGCCTTCTAACCGTTATAATTGGGCCTTCCAACTGTTATGATTGGGCCTTCTAACTGTTTTGAATGGGCCTTCCAACTGTTATGATTGGGCCTTCAATCTGTTATGATTGGGCCTTCCAACTGTTATGATTGGGATTTCTAACTGTTACCTTCCAACTGTTATGATTGGGCCTTCTAACTGTTATGAGTGGGCCGTCTAACTGTTATGATTGGGCCTTCTAACTGTTATGATTTGGCCTTCTAACTGTTTTGATTTGCCTTCCAACTGTTATGATTGGGCCTTCCAACTATTATGATTAGGCCTTCTTACTGTTTTGATTTGCCTTCCAACTGTTATGATTGGACCTTCAAACTGTTATGATTTGGCCTTCTTACTGTTTTGATTGGGCCTTCCAACAGTTTTGATTGGGCCTTCATACTGTTATGATTGGGCCTTCTAACTGTTTTGATTTGGCCTTCTAACTGTTATGAGTGGGCTTTCTAACTGTTATGATTGGGCCTTCTTCCAACTGTTATGATTGGGCCTTCTGACTGTTTTGATTTGGCGTTCCAACTGTTTTGATTGGGCCTTCCAACATTTTTGATTGGGCCTTCCAACTGTTATGATTGGGCCTTCTAACTGTTTTGATTTGGCCTTCTAACTGTTATGAGTGGGCTTTCTAACTGTTATGATTGGGCCTTCTAACTGCAATGATTGGGCCTTCTAACTGTAATGATTTGGCCTTCTAACTGTTAAGATTTGCCTTCCATCTGTTATGATTAGGCCTTCCAACTATTATAATTGGGCCTTCTAACTGTTTTAATTTGCCTTCTAACTGTAATGATTGGGCCTTCTATCTGTTATGATTGGGCCTTCCAACTATTATAATTGGGCCTTCTAACTGTTTTGATTTGCCTTCTAACTGTAATGATTGGGCCTTCTAACTGTTATGATTGGACCTTCTAACTGTTATGATTTGGCCTTCTAACTGTTTTGATTTGCCTTCCAACTGTTATGATGCGGCCTTCCAACTATTATAATTGGGCCTTCTAACTGTTTTGATTTGCTTTCCAACTGTTTTGATTGGGCCTTCCAACAGTTTTGATTGGGCCTTCCAACTGTTATGATTGGGCCTTCTAACTGTTTTGATTTGGCCTTCTAACTGTTATGAGTGGGCTTTCTAACTGTTATGATTGGGCCTTCTAACTGCAATGATTGGGCCTTCTAACTGTAATGATTTGGCCTTCTAACTGTTAAGATTTGCCTTCCATCTGTTATGATTAGGCCTTCCAACTATTATAATTGGGCCTTCTAACTGTAATGATTGGGCCTTCTATCTGTTATGATTGGGCCTTCTAACTGTTATGATTTGGCCTTCTAACTGTTTTGATTTGCCTTCCAACTGTTATGATTGGGCCTTCCAACTATTATAATTGGGCCTTCTAACTGTTTTGATTTGCCTTCTAACTGTAATGATTGGGCCTTCTAACTGTTATGATTGGGCCTTCTAACTGTTATGATTTGGCCTTCTAACTGTTTTGATTTGCCTTCCAACTGTTATGATTGGGCCTTCCAACTATTATAATTGGGCCTTCTAACTGTTTTGATTTGCCTTCTAACTGTAATGATTGGGCCTTCTAACTGTTATGATTGGGCCTTCTAACTGTTATGATTTGGCCTTCTAGCTGTTTTGATTTGCTTTCCAACTGTTTTGATTGGGCCTTCCAACTGTTATGATTGGGCCTTCTCACTGTTTTGATTTGGCGTTCCAACTGTTCTGATTGGGCCTAACAACTGTTTTGATTGGGCCTTCCAACTGTTATCATTGGGCCTTCTAACTGTTATGATTAGGCCTTTCAACTGTTTTGATTGAGCCTTCCAACTGGTTTGATTGGACCTTTCAACTGTTATGATTGGGCCTTCTTACTGTTATGATTGGGCCTTCCAATTGTTATGATTAGGCCTTCCAACTATTATGATTGGGCCTTCCAACTGTTATGATTGGGCCTTCCGACTGTTATGATTGGGCTTTCTAACTGTTATGATTGGGCCTTCAAACTGTTATGATTAGGCCTTCCAACTGATATGATTAGGCCTTCCAACTGTTATGATTGGGCCTTCCAACTGTTGTGATTGGGCCTTCTAACTGTTATGAGTGGGCCTTCCAACTGTTACGATTGGACTTTCTAACTGTTATGATTTGGCCTTCTCACTGTTTTGATTTGCCTTCCAACTGTTATGATTGGGCCTTCCAACTATTATGATTGGGCCTTCTAATTGTTTTGATTTGCCTTCAATCTGTTATGGTTGGGCCTTCCAACTGTTACGATTGGGCCTTCCAACTGTTATGATTGAGCCTTCCAACTGTTATGACTGGGCCTTCTAACTGTTTTGATTTGGCCTTCCAACTGTTATGATTGGGCCTTCCAACTATTATGATTGGGCCTTCTAACTGTTTTGATTTGCCTTCCAACTGTTATGATTGAGCCTTCCAACTATTATGATTGGGCCTTCTTACTGTTTTGATTTGCCTTCCAACTGTTATGATTGGGCCTTCCAACTATTATGATTGGGCCTTCTAATTGTTTTGATTTGCCTTCCAACTGTTATGATTGGGCCTTCCAACTATTATGATTGGGCCTTCTAACTGTTTTGATTTGCCTTCCAACTATTATGATTTGGCCGTCTAACTGTTTTGATTAGGCCTTCCAACTGTTATGATTGGGCCTTCTTGCTGTTTTTATTTGGCCTTCCAACTGTTATGATTGGGCCTTCTAACTGTTTTGATTTGCCTTCCAACTGTTATGATTGGGCCTTCCAACTATTATGATTGGGCCTTCCAACTATTATGATTGGGCCTTCTAACTGTTTTGATTTGCCTTCTAACTGTTATGATTGGGCCTTCCAACTGTTATGATTGGGCCTTCCAACTGTTTTATTTGCCTTCCAACTGTTATGATTGGGCCTTCCAACTGTTATGATTGGGCCTTCTAACTGTTTTGATTTGCCTTCCAACTGTTATGATTGGGCCTTCCAACTGTTATGATTGGGCCTTCCAACTGTTTTGATTTGGCCTTTTAACTGTTGTATTTACGACTTCACAGTGCCACTGATAAGTCTCATTTTAACGAAACTTGCATCTGGCATACCCAATTATAGGCCTGGTATCTTTGATTAGTTTTTTACTCTTAAAAATAATATCCTGTATGATGATTTACCTTTTATTTACAAGAAAGGTCTAAACACATATAGGAATGAATTTTCATTCGTGAATCTTAAACCAGAAAAACTTAATGTAAGATATCAAAACTTCCAACCAGTTTGACGTTCGCCGCCTACAACCCCTAACTATGTGAATGTCATACATATATTACAGTTGTCCCTTAAGCAGGTGATACATTGCAGCTTGCGCCTCCTTGTTTACCGTATGTTTCAATGCATTAACTCCTAATGATTCCAAAAAAATCTTAAAAAGAGAAAGTAACACAGACCGTCATCAGATACTTGTTAGCAAAAAAAAATCTTATTTGATTGACTTAACTATGAATCGATATCTACAGTGTAAACTAATTTTGTTACCTTTTTTGTATCTTCAATATCGAACTACGAGGTTTGAACATCTGAAAACTACTCTCTCCTTTTGGCCCAGATAAGGTATTAACATCATTTTACAACCATAGTGAAAAAAACAGAAACAACTTAAGCAATTGCAACTTATCCTAATGAAAATGTTTTGTAACTGCCATCCATTCCAAAATGAAAAGCATCCATAAAAATACAAACAGAACGGAGAAAGAAAATAGACAAAGAAAAGATACTAAGTGGACAATCAAGACTCATTATTCCAGTAAGAACAGACCATACCATACCTAAATATGTATTGCTATGTACCTAAATATGTATTGATAACTCTTATGGCTATACATCGTGTGAATACTTATATTTTGGCATTGTCCACGGTCCGGATGTTCTAGACTGTTTATGACATCTTCACACTTAATACATTGCCTGAGTACTGATTGATAGTTTGTCTTGAATAAATGAAGTTTTATAAGTTGTTTAGGGTTTGAACTAGCATTCAGTAACTGTGAGTACTCTCAGATCGGTGCTTTGTGTCTTCTGTGTTTTTGTTAGTTGTTTTTGTGCTTTGTATCGATCTCATGAGCCAACACCTTTTCAACTGATTTTTATAGTTTGTTCTTATGTTGTACTGTTACACCACTGTCCCAGGATAGGGGAGGCTTGGGTGCCCGCAAACAAGTGCATTTCCTAAGTCAGGAACCTGTTATTCAGTATGTGTCGTTTGATGCGGTATATAATATTTGTACTTCGTTTATTGTTTTGTACATAAAATAAGACGTTGGTTTTCTCGTTTTACATTTTTGTCGTGTCGGGGTCTGTTATAGCGTGCTATGATGTATGGGTTTTATACATTGTTGAAGGCCGTACGGTGACCTTTAGTTGTTGACATCTCCATTTGATATTTCTTCGCTTATCGCACTGCATTTAAGAGTAATAGCAAAGAATGGCCAAATGCATTATTTAGTCAACATTACCTAAGGAAGTTGGAACCTTATTTTTTTTTAAATTAATAATTTCGTCATTTATCATATACACATTCATGTTAATTTCAATGTTTTCAGTGATTAAACTTTGCATTTTTTCCTTTAAATTTGAATCTGCGTTGTCAATTGCATCAATAAATATCAATATGACGACTTCAACTTTATCACTTGGTTCAATAGCTTCCTCTTAACCCTCTATCAAGGCATTATGATATGAAGCGTATGGTCTTGAATAGCGTATCAAAAAATAAAATAACAAAAACACCGAACTCTAAGGAACAATTCTAAACGGAAAACCCCTAAATCTAATTTCTAGATCTAAGTCAAGATTTGAGGCAGACTTGAGATCGATGCGCTCAACATAATCATCAAACTTTGAATTATTTAGTGAGAGGACATCCTCTGTATAATATAACATGAAGTTAAAGGATAACGCTAGCTTCTTTTCATACTTCCTGATAAGCTCCTGTATAAAGTCTGTCTCATGTGTAAATAGGAACAAGTGCGCGAGAAGAGGGGCACAATTGGTTCCCATATAAATGCCGATTGTTTGTTAAAAAAGACGTCCTCCAAACGTAAAAAATATGTTGTCGATAAAATAAACAAGCATCCTGATGGTTTTTTATCGGTTTTTTTCCCCTTTGAATTAGTGATGTAGATGACAGCCCCGAATGAGACTTATCACCAGATTGTTCATGTGGAATGGGTAGACGACAACTCGTACCTTTGCCAAATCGTACTCAACCAACTCGTTCTTCTATCAACTCGTATTTTTACCAACTTATACTTGTACCAACTCGTACCCATTTTTGTAGCGGATTTATTTAATAAGATAAACCGTAAACTTAATGGTAATTTTGTATTTTATAATTGATCTTGTTAGCGACATGGTGTGGTATGGCATACGTGTTGATGATCCAGTGGTATGAATAATAAATGATCCTTGACAAACATGATGGCCTTTTTTTTGGAATGCAGCATAAATCTCTTTAATTGTGGAGTAACACATTCATCAGGTTTCTTCCTTGTTGGTTAATGAGAACACATGTCACTTTATCTTGAGCCTGAAATCGGAGGAGTGTTTTAGAAAATTCATTGTTTGACTGATTTTTTCGATGGGTGTGTGTCTTGAAGAATTTTTTTTTTTTTTTTTTTTTTTTTTTTTTTTTTTTTTTGGGGGGGGGGGGGGGGGGGGGGGGGGGGGTAGGTATCTCTGAAGAATTTAGCATTTTTTTTTTATAGCATTCAGCAAAAAAATTGAGAATGGAAATTGGGAATATGTCAAAGAGACAACAACCCGACCAAAGAGCAAATACGAGCCGAAGGCCACCAATGGGTCTTCAACGCAGCGAGAAAATCCCGCACCCGGAAGTGGTCCTCAGCTGGCCCCTAAATAAAAATGTGTACTAGTTCAGTGAAAATGGACGTCATACTAAACTCCAAAGCATATAAATGAACTAAAATTAAAAAAAATATACAAGACAAACAAAGGCCAGAGGCTCCTGACTTCGAGCTTTAACATGTTTTGTGAGATCTCAACCCTCCCCCTATACCTTTAGCCAATGTAGAATAAAGAAACACATAGCAATACGCACAGTAAAGCTCAGTTTAAAAGAAGTCCGAGTCCGATGTCAGAATAGGTAACAAAAGAAACTAAGCAAAATGACAATGTTACATAAATTAACAAAGGACTACTAGCAGTTACTGACATGCCAGCTCCAGACCTCAATTAAACTGATTGAAAGATTCAAGTACAATCCCTCCCGTTAGGGCTTTAGTATCATACCATCATAAAATATATTAGAAGAAGATAACCAGTATCATGCCAACAACTAGTTTTAGAATGAACGTGTTTATTTCCGATGCAAATACCCTATGAGTGAATCAATATTAATACCAAAATATGCAATCATTAATGACCTGACAACAGTATCGTAACTATATCACTTCCGAATAAGTCTGTTAAAAGGTTTTGGTTAGCGTTTGAGGTGAATGTCGACAATTTTGTGCTTTGTAAAGAATATTACCATAAAAGATAGGATGTGAAATACCTGAACGTATAAGATGTCTGCATGTAGATTTATATTTACGACTGATGTCCTTGTACCGATGATAAAATTTAGTAAATGTTTTGACTAGTTTGTGATATCGAAAACCCTGGTGTAATAATTTTTCAGTAATACAGATATTTCTTTCGTAAAAATCAAATACGTTCTTACATACAAGAGCGAATCGAACAAATTGAGATATATAAACACCATAAGATAGTGACAAGGGCATGTCACCATCTAAAAATGGATAATTAACAATAGGAAATGACAAATCATCTCTTCTATCATAGATTTTGGTATTAAGCTTCCCGTTACAGATATAGATATCAAGATCCAGGAAAGGGCAGTGTTCATTGTTAGTATTAGCTTTATTTAAAGTCAGTTCGGCAAGATAAATCTCTTTAGTGTACATACTGAAGTCGTCATTATTGAGAGCCAATATATCATCTAAATTACTAAAAGTGTTATTAAATTTTTGAATCAGATGTTGTTTCGATGGGTCTTTGCTGATTTTAGTCATAAATTTTACAGAAACAGGTCTGCAATACGTGGTGCACAGTTAGTCCCCATGAGAATTCAAATAACCTGACGATATACGGAATCTCCATAGCGAACAAAAATGTTGTCTAGTAAAAATTCAAGGGCAGTTATAGTATCAAAGCAGGTCCAAATGACATAATTCTTTTGTTTATAGTGACTAAAAAATTACCTCAAAGAGATTGAACATATATAATACACGAGTTAAACAAATCCAAATGATTATACAAAACATTCAATGCATTTACTGAATTTAAAATTTCAAACTTTAAAGCCATATTTATTTTCCATTTTGGTGAAAACAAATCGATTGTAATGGTATACCTCTAAGTCAATGAATGGGCTTTGATATTTTAAGGGCTGCATTTATTTTGAAATTGATGATTTTATAAAGATTATGCAAAAACTGCAAACAAATTGAAGATATATTGTGATAGTAACAGTAATAATAGAAAAGTTTACTTTGATTTTTGATAAATGAGATTATGCACTTTACATATTTAAATGATATAGATAAAAATTACATATATACTCAACCCACACATTCAGGTAAATAAGGACAGGGGACTCTTGAAATATTTACTTTTAGTATGTATATTAATGATCTTGTTGATATTCTTTATTTTTTTTTTATGTGGTCTCACATGCTATAAATATATAGTGTAATGGCAATAAAGATTTGAATTGAATTGCATCAACTTCTCAATCAATTCAATTCACCCCAATTTAATCAGTTTTAGGTCCCCGTATAATGACCTTAATTGATAAGTATATTTTATAATAATAATTTCCAATCCAAATATTCATTTTTGTTGTTTTTAAATGAATTGTATATGACAAATTAATAGCTACTATACTGCATATGAATACAACTGAAAATTGCGTACGAGTTAGTAAAAATCGGGTACGAATTGGTTGAGTACGAGTTGACACGGGTATGAGTTGACATTGATCCCGGAGAAACACGACCGGTTCCACTTGTTGAGCAGGAATTGCTACCCTTCTGCAGCACCCCCGAATTTTTGGTTGAGTTCATGATGCACAGCCTTTAGTTTTCTATGTATTTTTATGTTGACTTGTTCATCTTTCGTCGTTTTTCGTTTTTTATTTTGGCATTGTCAGTTTTTCTTATACTTTTTGAATTTTGAATGTCCCCTTGATATCTTCCGCCCCTTTTCAACGTCATCTGGTCTCTGATGGATAATTGGCAATCATACAACATCTCCATATTTTCTATTAACTGGATCCATCGTATCCTTTATTTCCAGGTTATAACAGATTTATCAAAGATTCGTCATCATAGTCAATAAACTTGGACATTGATGCTGATTGGTTGTATTGCTGATGTCATTTCTACACAGTAATCTCGTCTTTATACAGTTATATTACTAATATTTTAATCATTTAGGATGTCAAATTATTGTGGAATTGCTAGAATTGTTTAAATCAAAATTAATGAACATAACATTTCTTCAATAAGTGCTTTTGTGGGTTAAACTTCATCAGGAACTCCCAAATCCAAAACTTGAAAGCCAAAGATGCATATGTACTTAAAAACATGAGGAGCTTTGTGACCAAACATAATGTAGAAGGAATAGCCAAATCAATCTGAGGTCAACTTTGTCTGCGCGAGTTTGAACCTTAGTGTAAATTTCTAAATTTATGAACAAATAATTTCAAAGAGAATCAAATACATAATCGATCCTAAGGGGGATCTTTAAAGAGTAACGTATTTGGCAGATGACCACACCATAATGCGGCTTGAATAGCACAAAAAGTAAAACCCAATCATTATCTTATAATTTGAAATCATAGCATATATAGAAATTCTGACAGGACTAGAATGCTTAGAATGTAAAGTTCTACCACTGGTCTATTCCTTTCAAAATGACAGATCAGACAAATTTCATCAATATTATAGAGTTGGTTGACCGTTATGGAATAACCGTTTCACAGATGATATCGGATATGTTCCTTATGTCGTAACTACAATACCCTTCCCTTTTCACGAATGTGACTTACCGAATTAGACTATTTACCGGATTTGTAATAACATAAGCAACTCGACGGGTGCCACATGTGGAGCAGGATCTGCTTACCCTTCCGGAGCACCTGAGATCACCCCCAGTTTTTGGTGGGGTTCGTGTTGCTTAGTCTTTAGTTTTCTATGTTGTGTCATCTGTACTATTATTTGTCTGTTTGTCTTTTTATTTTTGGCCATGACGTTGTCAGTTTGTTTTCGATCTATGAGTTTGACTGTCCCTCTGGTATCTTTCGTCCCTCTTTTATAGCGTTGTCCTGTAAAACCGGTTTTCTGCGTAGTGTTTTGTAGACTGTTGTTTGCCTTTTTGTAATTTGTTTTTGTCATGGTGTTTTATTTAAACTCGTTATGTTATCAAAATTCTCTACCATACCAAATATAAAATGGGTATATGCTCCACACCATCAGTTGACTACTTTTTAGAGTAGTTGCAACAGAAAATAGTTTCACTAAGTTAAGCGTGATATGGAATATCATGACAACAGTAGTAGTGCAGGGTAAATGAATTAATCAAATTTATCTGACACAGTCTTTTGTCTGTTAATATGATGTGTTTTCCCTCAAACTACCCTTCGAATCAGGCTCAATGTAGCATTTTTATTGTTGTTGATGGAAAGTTGGGTAGAATGCTTACAGAATTGGGCTTAAAAAGGTAGGTATTTTGTGATTTCAACTACTAGTCTATAGATTTCGCCAAATATCCAAAAATGGATACAGTTATCATCTTATGGAAATAAATACTTCATGAGTCAACCAATGGTTTGGTTAATCGGATTTTTTGTAGATCTTATATGGCTGGAACTTTTTGGTGTTAACAGTTGGTCTACCTATATATAATTTTATCGAGATAAATTACAAACTTATAAAAGTTGTTGTTTAATGTCAATTACGCCTACTGAAACGTATCTACAATAGTTTTTGGAATAATTGACAAAAGCACAAAAAAAAATCAGAAAGCTTTATCGTTAAGAACAATACAACTAAATGGGTCATCCATTTGTTTTTGGTCATATCGGCATTATTGTACATTTTGTATGGCTGATCATCTTTGCTGTTAAGAATTTTTACCTATATACCTATTTATGGGATACTGGCGAAAAAACATGATTTTTTTTTCTCCCCTACGACGAAAGTCGTAGGATGCGATACATAAGGATAACTATCCGGCTGCGGCGATGGCGTAAATTATTTGTATAAAACTTTATATTCAAAAGGTAGAAGACATGGGTTTTTAATACCTTGTATGTATATGCCTTATGTTAGTAGTTACGAATTTTACATTTGTCAGATGTCCATTGTCTTTGACTTCATTTTCATGGTTCAACGACTACTTGAAAACAAAATATAGCTTTTTCTTTGTCCTTTGAAATACTCACTTATAATGAGTAATAGGACATTTATATTTCGTATATAGGATCCTTGCAAGATCTGCAGGTCCTTCAGACAGGGTTCACCTGACCTCATTTCATGGATCAACAGTGATCAAGATTAAGTTTCGTGGTCAAATTCCCTATCTCAGATACTGTAACCATAGGTTAACTGTATTTGGTGTATGGGATGATTGTAAGGGGCAAATGCCCGACTCGCAGTTTCCAACTGACCTTAACCTCATTTTCATGGTTCATTGGCCAGTGTTTAGTTTTTGTTTGGTTAGTTTCCCATATACTATAAGCAATAGAGCAACTTTATTTGGTGGATAGAAAGATTATAAGATGAACATGTCTGTCTGGCAGTATTCATCTGACCTTGACCTGATTTTAATGGTTTATTGGTCAATGTTGAGTTTTTGTTATTTTATTTGTTTCTCGAATACTATATGCAGTAAAGCAGGCGAAACAATTCAGCGTGTGCACACTTGTTTTTATGATCCCGCCGTTGCGGAGGAGGCATTAGGTTATTCCCCTGTCCGTCCAACCGTACGTCCCAAAGTTGTTTCCCGTTCTCTAATTTTAGTTTGCCTCAACCAAATGCCTTTAAACTTATACACAATGCTTATAACCACAAAACACAGATCAATTGTGAATTTTGATGGCGTCACCTAAACTATTATAGAATTATGGCCATTTACAAATAGGAAAACTTTAGTTTGCCTCAACCATATGTTATGAAACTTGTACACAATGCTTATTAGCACAAAATGCAGACCAAGTTTGAATTTTGGTGCTGTCACTTTTACTGTTCTAGAGTTATGCTCCTTTACAAATGAACGTATAGCGGAATTATTCGTTTCCGTTTGCCTCAACCAAATATTATGAAACTAGCACACACTACTTATTACCACAAAACTCAGATCAAATACAAATTTGGGTAGCGTCACTTATACTGTTCTTTAGTAATGACCCTTTATAACTTTATATGATATATGCAAGCTGGGGTATCATCTGTGTCCAATGGACACATTCCCCATTTTTTTTTAATCGTCATTTAATGCTTATCGCATCTTAGGGAGTAATCCAATGTTTTTGTTCATTCGGTATTATAGATTTTGTATTGCTGATCATTTTATTATTTTTGCTGTTTACAGTTTCAACATGTACAACCTATCTATAATATTTTAAGATATAATCGGCAAGAACTCGAAAAGTAATCAAAAATCGTCATTTGAGGCCAATATCTCTTTGAAGAGTCATTCATTAGTTCCTGTTATTTTGTTGTTTTTTTTCATATTTGTAGATCTTGTATTTATCAATGTTTATGATAATTTTAATTAGTAAAAAATAGTCATTTGTTGCATTTTGGACGTATCTTCATGTATCAATCAAACTTGAAATAAAGTCTGCCTCATATCTTGACTTACACCTAGAAATCAACAATGTGGGTCAGTTATGAACAGAAATTTACAAATGAAGATATTTGTGTGCTTTCAATTTCTATGTAGCAACATTCCAGCAGCTTCTGCATATGCAATATATATCTCCCAATTAATGCAATATTTCAGAGCTTGTGTTTCATATCTTAATTTACTTCATAGAGGGTTTTTACTCACAAGGAAGCAATTAAAGCAAATGATCTAAATGGTGAAAGTTTTACTGGAAGCTATCACAAGTAAGGTGATGGTAAAATAATATTTATCCTACATATAACCACGACTATGTTCTATTTGTTATAACAACAACGTTGTGCTCTTTTCCCCGATTCTGAAATCAACAAATAAGACGTATTACCAAATGTGTATTTACCAAGAGCAACATGACGGGAGCCACTATTTGAGAAAAATCTGCTTACCATTTCGGAGCACCAGAGAGCATCCCATGTTTTGGTCTGGTTCGCGTTGCTAAATTTTTAGTTTGTTTTATGTAGTGTTTTGTGGACTTCTCTGTCTTTTCGCCGTCATTCGCTATTTTGTCAAGGCGTTGTCAGCTTATTTCGAATTCGGCGGTTTGAATATCTAGTATCTTTCGCATAATTTTAGGGAAAGTTATTTGTATAGGAGTCGTTCAATGGTGGTGCTCTTTTTTGCATTGATGTAGATTTTGTAATGCTGACTAATAAACTCATCATAGATACCAGGATTGAAATTTTATATGTACGCCAGACGAGCGTTTCGTCTACAAAAGACTCATCAGTGACGCTCGAATCAAAAAATATTAAAAAGGCCATATAATATTTGTCTTGTTCAATTGTCATCAATTAAGTTAATTTCACAACTTTTTTCATTACAGGCTATGCATCAATTCGACATCCAACATATGGGTCATATTTGATTAGCGCATTCTTGTATGTTGCTAACAAAAAGTACAAAAAGCATGATGTAGAGAGAATTTTACAACAAGCGAGACGAGAAGTAACTGACAATCCGAGATATAAACCAAAATCTAAGGAGCTTATAGGGACACGTCAAATGATAATAGTAGAGTCCACATCTAGAAAGAGGTTTTTTTTGTAATCTCAATAACTGTAAATTGTAAAGAAAATGTTAAATTATATATTACCCGTACCTCCTATATATAACTATACTATGTTTTTTCTGATTAAGGATTTATAATTTAAAGATCAAATAACAATCCAAAATATACAGACGGATTTTAAAAACGCAACGCTAGATTATTCTGTTTTATTCCCATTTTCAAATTGGCAATTTTTGTAAAATAAATAAATAAACATAAATCTTATTCATTTCCTAATTGTCTGAATAAAAAAGTTTGCAGTCCAAAAGATAAACTGATGACGTCAATGTTAAAGTTCAAATCATGTGGTATGCACTGAAACCCTGCTTTTCCCCATTCCAATGGATGTGTCATCGTCAAGGGGATGACTGCCTGCAACCAACGCTTTAATGATTGTCAGAAAGGTCAACCAATTCTGTTAGGCATGTTTTGAGTTCTGTTTTGTACCTTCTGATTTTGCCTCTTTCCACTGCATTTCAGTGTGTTTTAACAATTTAGTGGTTTAAACTTTAGTGCTTCAAATATATTTCTGCATTCGATTCTTTGGCATTTCAGTATATGGGAAACATTTTTGGCATAAATCTGTCTGCCATGGCATCCGTCGACTTGATTAGCAGTTGCGGCCGTTAACATGTCTCGTAAAATACGTTGCATTATTACATGTTATTGACGTTGTGTTGTAACTACATAATGATCTGGTCATGGATGGTCATCAACAAATCCCGTCTGCCTGTACCGTTGTTGTAAGGACAGTAAAAAGAGTTTCTGACGTGAAATTGTCACGTATTCATGTCTGCAATATTCTTATGGCCTGATTCAGATTTTCATTGCTTAGTCTCGGCAATATGAAGGTGCAACATTGTTTTAAGAATTCAAGTGGTATGGATTGAAAGAATTGTTTCACGAAAAGATTATCCTTAAAAAAATCATTTATGGGTTGCAAATTTTTGCTTTAAGGAATTCGTGCGACTTCAACAATCCGGTATGTTCAATAACCTCAGGTAAGTCACGTATTGAATATTTCTAACCATAAATAAGTATGGTGAGCATGAATGTAATACTATGAGGATCAATCATGATTTGGTAAAAAAAAATTCACCAAAATGTGTGTTGCGTTTCTAAAGTCTGTCAGTATATCTGACTATGGTAAAGAAAAATATGTTCATATCACTCCAGCAAAACTACTGATTCGCAGCTTTAGAATGTCTGTGTTTAAATACTTCTTCTTTTTTTCAATTTGATATTATTCGATATCGACGAAACAATATAAAGTTGAATAGTTTAGATATTATTCAGTCCTTATTTATTATATGACGCACTGTTATAGGGGAATATCTAAACATAAAAGTATAATATCAAACTCAGTGCACATTAAATGTTTTAGTCTTATTAGGAAACCAGACTCAGTATTTCTCAAGTAATGAGGTTGATACACAAACATATAGTAACAAACATAACTCAAATACGAGTTTAAGTTGTGAGACACTCCGTCTGTCTTTCGTCCCCTCCGTTCCTCCGTCACAAGTTTGGTTTGATGATAATTAAAGTACCAATTGACCAAATAATTGGAAATTTTAAAAGAAGGTCAAGGACCCTAAATAAATGTCAACTTTTATTTTTATGATTTTGTCACTTACCGTTTAAACTTTATCATTTTAATAACTTTACTATTTGAATTTTCTTCTTTTTCCATATTATAATGATAATAGAGGCTTGATTGAATCTTTTGAAATTTTACCACAATGTCAACGATCATAAAATATAGGACAAATTCGATTTTGATGTTTTGTTTTATTATTTAGCATTCAAGATTATTGACCCAAGGTTACCTTCAAATTTTATGGGTTTTTTTAATTCCCGATTATAATTAAACCACCTGACCAAATCTTTTGAAATTTTAACACAATGTCATGGATCATACAATAGAGGTCAAATTCGATTTTGACGATTTTGAAATTTACCATTGTTCCCTTAGTTATCTTATAAATTTTAATATTATTTTTCGTTTGCAGATGATTATGAAAGTATTGTTTGACAAATTCATTTTGCATACTAACACAATGTTTTAAAATATAAAATACTGATCACATTCAAATTTAATTTTGATTTTGGCATTAACTGTTAAAGAGTTTTCTATCAACAAGGTTATCCGTGATCAATATATCACCTAATTCTAGTTTGTATAGAAACTGTATATGTGTGTACCAATATTTCATATTTTATATGTATTAAAAGTGTTCATATTTGATCACCAAAATGAATGTGTTACAATTCTTGTCGTGCCTGCGACCAGAATATGAAACATAAATATAGGGATGCTAATCCGGCAAAGGCGTTAAGTATTTTATAATGCTCTATATTTCAAAAGGTATAATATCTGGATGCTTTATTACTTGTATACTGGTGCCTTATGTTACGAAATTTCCGTCTGATATATGTCCATTGTCTAGACCTCCCTTTTATCGTCCAGGACTTCTTAAAACAAATTATATTTGATATATATTATTTCGAGATTTAACTTGTCGGTTAAACAGGGTTTCACTTGACTTTCATGGATCAGTTATGAAGGTAAAAGTTCGTACCTCATACATTATAAGCAATATTTCAACTAAATTTGGTGTTTTGAATAAATGTAAGGTGCAATCTCCGTTTTGAAGGTTTCATCAGACCTTGGCCTCATTTTCATGGTACATTTCTCGAGGTTAAGTTTTTCAGAACCTATATGCAGTATATCAACTTATGGATGGAATAGTTTAACAAATTAATAACTTTCTTATTCTATCCTGGATTTGTACCAAACTTGGACAGAAGCTTGTTTATGATCAAAAACAATTATCTAGAAGGAAATTTTGTAAAAAATTATTTCCTGTTTTTCCGCATATTACTTATAAATGGACTAAGTTTCTTTCCACTTAACATTGCATACAGTCTGCAGTTAAAGTTTTTAAAACATTTATTACATTCATAAACCATCATGGATTTTTACCAAACTTGGACAAAAGCTTGTTACAATCAAACGATAGTATCTAGAGGAAAATATTTAATAGTTGAAAACATAAACAACAGCAAAAGTAGGCGAGACACTGGGTTCCGCGGAACCCTTATGAATTTTCATTGTTCATTATTCAATGTTGAGTTTTCGTGGTAGGTCTGTTTATGCAATACTATAAGCAAAACAGTTTAACCTGGGATAAACTCTGATAATTGGTGGCCAAAACTATATGTTTACCATGATGGAGCTCTATGTACATCATAAGACTTCCTGTGGTTTGATTAATACACAAGGTTTTAGTAGCAATCAAATCACCAGTCAAGGGTAAATCGAACTGCTTATATCATTTTAGTGATACAATTGAATAGCTTACAGGTAATGTGTCCCAGTGTTTTGACCGAATTTTGTGCATTTCAAAATTACCGTTATTTCAACAAGAAAATGAGTATGGGAAATTAATTTGTATCACATTGTAAAATTAAGAATTATTTAATAATTATTCCATACACTGAATAAAAATTAACTTCATTGTTTCTGATACACGAAAATCAGTTTCTAACCTAATTCAATTTTATTGAAAAAACTATTTCAATCAGGCGACTTATTAACGCGTCGAATAGAATTTTTTTTTTCTACAACAATAAATCACTAGAGCGTAAAATCAACAATGTCCTACTTTTCAAGGTCGTTTTGATGAAAAAATGAAGTATACCAGTTCAACAAGAATCAAGGTAAGATTTTTTTAAGAAAATACCAACTGTAAAACATAGTGTTCAAATGCAAACAACAATTAAGTCTAAATATATATTCAGTAGTTAGCTAAAAGCAAAAGTTTAAGTCCGTGTGGAATTTAAAGTCTTATGTACATAAAAAAACAAAAACCACAAATTCTAATATGGATGCGATACTTTTAAGATATGATAGCAGTATTTGTTTAATGTCACTATTAGTAACATTGTATGTTAATAAGCAGTTTTAAGGTCACCGCTAAACGTAAAAATGTTTTTGGTAGCATTTTTTCAATATCTAATCGGTCTTTGAAGCAAAACCAATCAAATATAGGTTTCATCAATATCGTCGTTATTAAATAGCCAACTATCACCATTATTGTTCACATATGTTACATCTATTAAATTTCTTTATGAAACAATACATATCCGATATTCTCCCTACACGAATGAAAGCTTTTTTGATTAATTTTTAATTAACAAGTCATAGAAGTGAAAGGTGTGGTCGGCTCCACAACAGAAGAGGAAGAGAATGAACCCAAACGTATAAATAAAAAACCCACCAAAGAATACAAATGCAAGCAGTGTGAGTTTACCACAAGATGGCCGAGTAGCATCTCTAGGCATAATATATCTCACACTATGGACCTTTTCCAATGTGATGCATGCCCTTCAAAATTCCAGGGCGAATCTCTGTTCAGCTGGTTATGTTCATAGAGATATCGAATATACTATTTTCATACAACCGACTTTTGACTCCGGCTTATATAATTTTTGACGGGTAACCTTTTCTGTGGTAGGACATCCTGATAGCAAGTCAAGTGAGAGCAAGGTTAAGTCAAGCTTTTAATCTGTACAATTTTTGGGGAAAATTAACTGCTTTACATTTTCTTTACACGACAAAATCATCAAAAATTACATCGATTTTATATTTGATTTTATTTTGGTTGCTCTTACTTGACCGAGTACCAGGATGTCCTACCACGGAAAAGGTACCCTGTCGAAAAATTATATAATCCGGAGTCAAATGTCGGTAATATGAAAATAGTATATTGCCAACGGGAAAAAATCTTTGATATCTAATAAGAACTGTTTGTCCTTGTCAACAAGTTTGTCAATTTTAATAATAAATACATCTTCTGTTTGACAACATTGTTCATTCGTGGTATCTGAAGTTTATAGTCTGATGCTGCTCAATTGGATTTTCATAACTTGTTTTAAGTTTTTTATTAGAATGACATGGTATCTTCCCAGTTCGAGACAACCGTAATTGCAAATTTTTCTTTGTTTGAAATAATTTTTTTTCAATTTGAATATTCATTTCCAGGTGTAATTGGGAACCGTATTGAATTAAATTGTTTGTCTGAATTTTTTTTTTTTTTTTATATATATTTATTTCTTTGTCTTTTAGGATATTAGCAGCACAAGCTATGATAGAATCAAATAGGTCGGTAAAATATTTACCGTAGCCACCACTACAGAAGTCTTAAAGTCTGAAAAGACCAATTTTTGTCTCAGTTTGCATGAACAATTACTCGACATTCTCAAAAAGTATGACTTATGTCTTAATTTTTCTTGACAATTTCCAATTTATATTAAATTTGTATGAAATTTACTCGACATATTCTCGACATAATGAATATGGTCTTAAAATGTCTTGACAATTTCTCCACATTTGAATACTGTCTTGAAATTTCTCGACAGATTCTCGACATTTTTTCTTGACATATTCTGAACATTTTTAATTGTGTCTTAATAGTTATCAATGGTACCAGGCTTATAATTTGATACGCCAGACGCTCGTTTCGTCTAAATAAGACTCATCAGTGACGCTCAGATCAAAATAGTTAGAAAGCCAAACAAGTATAAAGTTGAAGAGTATTCTGAGCTTTACAAATCATGACCAATATCATTGAATATACATGATATATCTTTGCTTTATTTCTCTTTATAGAATATACTGTTATTTCAAGTTACACTTATTACAATAAAAACAAAAATTAGGCATGTAAATACTTTTATATTTAAAAATATGGGTATGAAAATATTAACAAATACAAATGTGAGTATGTTGATATAAACCAATTTAAATGTGGATTTGAAAATTTATTCGACAAATGTTGATTTATAAATATTATAAATATTATAATTACAAAATGATGAAATAATTCATACTGTAGACATATTTCATTTTTCATGCATAATATTCAACGTTACCATGGTAAATAAACAATTATTGTACCAAAATTTTGTTTTTTAATTGACAATGCATTATGGTATTCTAATTATTCTAAGTTTATTTTAGCGGTAATAGAAATGAGTATAAACAGCATAAGAAAGTGTTTAAACTGTCAGGAATGTATTGCTACACAATTTAGGCGAAATTTGTACTGTTGAGATAGTGTCGGGACATCTTTAAGACCGTTAAGAATGTGTCGAGATATATTCAGACATCTTTAAGACTGTTAAGAATGTGTCGAGACATATTAAGACATCTTTAAGAATGTCAATAATGTGTCAAGACTTATCGAGACAAGTTCAAGACATTCAAGAATTGGTCGAGACTAATCAAGACACTTATCAGATTGTTAAGTAAGTGTCGAGAAATTTTTAGACAATGTTGATACTGTCAAGACATATGTCAAGAAAAATCAAATACTTATTTAAGACAAATTCAGACTTTGTCAAGAATTTTGACAAAAATTTCAGACAACGAGAGAATGTCAAGTAAAAATTCATGCAAATTCTGACAAAAAATGGTCTTTTCAGACTTTTGGACCTTTGTAGTGCACATTTAAATTCCGCCATGGCATCATCATTGAAAATAGAATTACTCGGTATAGCCATTTAATCAAAAATAATAGACTTAGCAGGTTGTTAACACTGTCAACTATCGATAGGGTAAAACAACATTTTTTCGACATGATTAATACATTTAAGCGTTAATCTTGTTACAGGTACAACATTTTAGTGAGAATTTGCCTATAACATTCAACCTGTCATGAACTATGATTGTGGATTATGTTTCCGGTTTTCTTGACTTACATTGTGACTTGTTATCGTATTTATTTTATATGAGAAAACTATCGCAGTTATATTAGAAAAATATTTCGTTCATAATTTTTTCATATTAAAAATACATCGCTGTTATATTAGAAAAATATCGCATTTAGATTATAAAATATAGCGGCATCATTGAATTATAGGTGATTTTGGTTTGGAAAACAATTGAATTCATCAAAATTGCATTTCACTAATTTTGCTGCATGATATTAATTGAATGTATACATCTTCAAATGATAAATCGTGCATTTATGTTTCATTTAATCAGCATATCGATGTTCTCGTGTTAATACAACTTGCTTGTTATTATATTACACCATTCATGAAAGTTATACAGGCAGACGTTTGTCGTTTTAAATGTTACCCTGTCTTAAGAACAATAGTTATTACTTACCGAGAAATCGTCCTTTCTTCATACAAATGTAAACATTCGTCCGAGAAATCTTCCTTTCTTCATACAAATGTAAACATTCGTCCGAGAAATCTTCCTTTCTTCATACAAATGTAAACATTCGTCTGAAACTTCCCACAATGCAACTCGTTCATATTAGACAATATCGCTATTTCATATAAGAAACATTTATCGATTCGCTTCTTCCATAGACTGTGTAACCACAATCATCTGTTGTAAACAGATTTTTACTGCATTATATATTTTTATGACCTCTATTCATAAAACACAGGAATATAATCCGCAAACTTTATCATTATATAACTGTTAGATCAAAATCACAGGTCGTATATATAAAATTTGTAGTTTGCGGAATCGATAAAGAAGACAAATCAAGATAACATACAAAACTGAAGAAAAACGAATGAAACCGAAACCACGTGTGCGTCGACAGGGTAAATATTTCCTGCTATGCAAGGATACCCGCCATATGAATCCACACTCCGTCAAAATGTATCAATCGGGAATGGAACACTGATTAGACGATTGTTTTGGGTATCTAAAAGTCCAGGGCTGCGAAAATATGTCGCTTTTGAGTTGACACACAGATGTATTTTATCGGTCAAACAATTCGTGACCATAAAATTTACTGACGTAGTGTTGATTTCAATCGGTCTTCCTCATTACTCTTATCAAGCATTTTGTGTATAAGGAGCATAACCCTGCTAAAGAGCTTCGTAGGCCAGTAACATTCACGAGCGTAACGTTTCCATTGTGATAAATAAACGCCATACGATGGAGCAAAGAGTATTTTACTGCTAAGAAATGGGTAGTGGACAATTAAAAAGTTGAAATTCTCGCGTTTGTCATGCATTTAATTTGAAGTTGTCCATCTGTGTCAATTTATATGAAAAGATCAAGATATGAAGCAGATTTTCTACCTTCGGTAGTGTCCTTAATCTCAAGTTCACTTTGCTATATGAGACGCAAGCATTCACTGAATTGTTTCAAAATGGAAGAACGAAAAGAAAAAAAATGTTATTAAAAGAGGGGCGAAAGATA
Source organism: Mytilus californianus (assembly GCF_021869535.1). NCBI lineage: Eukaryota > Metazoa > Mollusca > Bivalvia > Mytilida > Mytilidae > Mytilus > Mytilus californianus. The sequence goes on from NW_026262670.1 coordinate 8,075,069, forward strand.
CCAGTGGGGCATTCAAATTCATATGTCGAAAATAAACAGACAACGCCATGGTTAAAAAAGAAAAGGACAAACAGACAAACAACAGTACACAAAACATAACATAGAAGCTTACAAATACATAACTCCTATGTAATGTGTGTAATTTCTTAGTAAAACATCAATGATGACAATGTAACTGGGCTTTAAGTGTATCATTTGAAGGACAGATTATAATAAGAACTTGACATAGCTTTTAATATATAATTTGAAGTAACATTGCTGATCACAGTCTGGCATATAGCTTTAATAAATAACATTGATGGCCACAATATGCCAAATGCTTTTAACAGGATCTGCTAACACTTTCTGTCATACCTGAAATCACCCCCAGTGATTTGTGGCGTTCGTATTGCTCAGCTTTAATTTTCTATGAAGTGTTTTGTGACTTTGTGTTTCTTTCAATTTTTCTACACATAGGAACTTTCTATTTTTTAGCAAAATTTTCGAAGGATGGTACCAATTTTTACTTTAAACTAAGATATTTGGATTTACTGAAAATATGCAAACCTATTGAGGTTTTGGACCTTCCATTTTAGAGTTGTTGAAATTTGTTTTCCAATTTTTACATTTAATTTTTCCCTGCACTGTAAATACCACTATTACCAGTCATACACTAGCCGTCAAGCATACACTAAAAAGTCATTAGTGCTAACACTGCCAATTTTTCACTACATACACACCAGCCAGCAGTCAAATATAAAAGAGGGGCGAACGATACCAGAGGGAAATTCAAACTCATAAATCGAACATAAACTGACAACGCCATGGCTAAAAAGAAAAATACAAACTGACAAACAATTGTACACAAAACACAATATAGATAACTAAAGATTGAACAATACGAACCCCACCAAAAACTGTGGGTGATCTCAGTTGCACCGGAACGGTAAGCAGATCCTGCTCCACATGTGGCACCCGTCGTGTTGCTCATGTTAGTACAAACCCGGTAATAAGTCTTGTTCGGTAGGTCATATTCGTGAAACGGGAACGGGGTTTTAGTTACGACATAGGGAACATATCCGCTATCATCTGTGAAACGGATATTCCATAACGGTCAACCAACTCGTGATGGCGTCCGTAAAATTTACATAGGGACGATTTCAACTTCACCAATTGGAACTCTTAGTTTAATAGGCATTCATACACAACAGAAATAACAACAACCCTGACTCATTCGTATAACACAAATAATATGTTAGTGCTGTGACATCTTTGGGAAAACTCATATATATGACAACGCCAATTGCAAATTTTCTGCATTGGAACTTAGTTTTTAAACGAATGTTTAGATTTAGTGATGAGTGTCAGAGAATGCGGATAACAGGCTGCATTCTGTTTGTGAATGAAAATAAAGATTCGTCTGTAATTCGGGTTAAGACTCCATATGATCTTGCAGCTGCAGGAGAAGATAGACCTTATAAAGATGTGATAGAATGCTTACACAATTTACGATAATTAGTTATAACTTGATACGCCAGACGCACGTTTAGTCTACATAAGACTCATCAGTGACGCTCAGATCAAAATAGTTATAAAGCCAAACAAGTACAAAGTTGAAGAGCATTGTGAAACCAAAATTCCAAAAAGTTATAAAGCCAAACAAGTACAAAGTTGAAGAGCATTGTGAAACCAAAATTCCAAAAAGTTATGCCAAATACGGCTAAGGTAATCTATGCCTGGGATAAGAAAAGCCTTAGTTTTTCGAAAAATTCATACTTTTGCAAACAGGAAATTTATCAACATGACCATATAATTGATATTAAGGTCAACACCGAAGTGCTGACTACTGGGCTGGTGATACCCTCGGGGACGAAACGTCCACCTGCAGTGGCATCGACACAGTGGTGTAAATAGTTATCAAAGGTACGGGGCTTATAATTTGATACGCCAGACGCGCGTTTCGTCTACATAAGACTCATAAGTGACGCTCAAATCAAAATAGTTATAAAGCCAAACAAGTACAAAGTTGAAGAGCATTGTGAACCCAAAATTCCAAAAAGTTGTGCCAAATTCGGCTTAGGTAATCTATGCCTTGGATAAGAAAATCCTTAGTATTTCGAAAAATTCATACTTTTGCAAGCAGGAAATTTATTAAAATGACCATATAATTGATATTCATGTGAACACCGAAGTGCTGACTACTAGGCTGATGATACCCTCGGGGAAGAAACAACCACCAGGAGTGGCATCGACCCAGTGGTGTAAATAGTTATGAAAGGTACCAGGCTTATAATTTAATACGCCAGATGCGCGTTTCGTCTACATAAGACTCATCAGTGACGCTCAGATCAAAATAGTTAAAAATCCAAAAAAGTACAAAGTTGAAGAGCATTGAGGACTCAAAATTCCAAAAAGTTGTGCCAAATACTAAAACCTGACAACGCAATGGCAAAAAAAAAAAAGACCAACAGACAGAACACAATATAGAAAACTAAAGACTGAGCAACGTGAACCCCATCAAAAACAAGGGTGATCTCAGGTGCACCGGAAGGGAAATCAGAACCTGCTTCACATGTTGCACATTATAATTACCTTCCGGTTGAGTAATTTTTGCCAAAGTTATTGCTCTTGGAAAGGGAAAATCGCTTGAAAATTTCAGTTTTCCACATCTTACTCTGTGTAATTTCTATGAAGTAATTTTTCATAAGTAACAACTTTTTGTGGTAACTATCCTGAACTTATCTATCTGATCGAAATTGAAATTAAGGAAGCCACAATACAATTGTCAGCCTATTATCTTGACTTGCATCTAGCAATTTCATGATGAATGTTGTTTGAGAACTAAACTTTACGATATAAGAGACGATTTCAATTTTTCCAATCGTTAACTTTCTGTGTAGGTGCAGCATCATTCCAGGGATTTTACCTCCAAGTTGATATGGTATTCCAGGGCTTGTTTTTTCTATCATGATTTTCTTGATAGAGGGTTACTACTTACAACAAATTAATCGCATTTTAACAGACATGAGAGACACGATGTTGTCAAATGTTAAACAGAAACTGTTTACTCCACCTAAACGGGTTCCTGGAGGGATTCGTGCTGGTCAGTCTTGAGTTTTCTATGTAATGTGTTATTATAGTTGCTGTCCTTATGTTTGTCCATGGTGTTATCTATTATTATTGAATTAATTGTTTTCCCCTAGTTATATAGACTTACATCTAGAAATTGACAATGAGGGTCGGTTGAAAACAAAACTTTAAGACAAAAGAGATGATTTCAGATTCCCAATTGTGAACTTTCCATTCTATGTAGCAACATTCCAGCAGCGCCTGCATACGGAGTATATATCTCCCAATTGATCAATATTCCCGAGCTTGTATTTCCTATCATGATTTCCTTGATAGAGGGTTGCAGCTTACAAGGAAGCTATTAAACCAAGAGTTCCAAATGGTGAAGTTGAAATCATCCTTTCGTAAAATTTACGGACGCCATCACGAGTTGGTTGACCGTTATTAAACATTAGTTTCACAGATGATATCTGATATGTTCCTTATGTCGTAACGATCTCTCTCCCTTGTCACGATATAACCTACCGAATTAGACTTATTACCGTGTTTGTACTAACATAAGCATCACGACGGGTGCCACATGTGGAGCAGGATCTGCTTACCCTTCCGAAGCACCTGAGATCACCCACAGTTTTTGGTGGAGTTCGTGTTGCTAAGTCTTTATTTTTCTATGTTGTGTTTTGTGTACTATTGTTTGTCTGTTTGTCTTTTTCTTTTTTAGCCATGGCGTTGTCAGTTTATTTTCAATTTATGAGTTTGAATGTCCCTCTGGTATCTTTCGCCCCTCCTCTCTCATTATTAGCAATCATTAGGTAAACTGATAAAGGCAACTTATGAAATCATAATATAGCAGTAATTTTCCAATCATCGATGCTGTCAATCACATGTTGTTGAAGATTTTGAAAATACTTATATGGACAGATGTAAGGACGCTCTCATGATTCGGTTGATTGTTATGGAATATCTGTGTCAAAGATTACCACATATATTTTCCAATTGTCATAACCACAATCACGTCATTTCTTCATCGATTTAGACAGCACAGAAAAAGATTGATTACTAAGAAAGTACTTCCAATGAGCAACATATTAAGAAGAATGTGCTTACCCATTCACTGATATTACCCCTGTTTCTGGTTTGTTTCTTGTTGCTCAGTCTTTAGTTTTCCACATGTATGTAGTGTTTTGGGGGTTTGTTTGTTTTTCGTCGTTTTTCGTTTTTTGCCATGACATTGTCAGTTTCTATTCGACTCCTGAGTTTTGAACGTCCACTTTGTATCGTCTGTCTCTTGTCATACAAATAAGGAGATATAGTATAATTGCCAATGAGACAACCATCCATTAAAGACCAAATGAAGTGAAGGACAGCAACCTTAGGTCACCGTACAACCTACAATTAAGTTTTTGCTCACTGAATGTGTAGATTTTTATGCAACATATTTTTTTTTTTCACGCGTAAGATACTTCCTCTAAAATAAGTAACTAATGTTTACTTCAAACGTACATAATTGGCAAAATCTATTAAGGGTGAACACGAATGGAATTTATATTTACTTTAAAAAATAACAGTGTTCATCATTCCTGAAAAGTATTGATTCTTACAGTTGTATAGTTTGAACTGAACTGACTTTGAATGAAATTAATACTAACAATGATTACTCTGTCTGCCCTTTCCTGGATCTTTATATCTATATTTTTAACGGAAAGATTGATACTAAAATTTGCAACAATATACAATTATGGCCCTTAGGAAAGGTGAATATCTAAAATTGTCAACCCTTAAAAGGTTTTAAGGGTTGACAATTTTGGATATTCACCGCTATAAGGGCCACAAGTGTTTCATTATACCGAACAAACAGTGTTTGCAATATTTGTTTTAGTTTTATTTTTCAAATTGTCTTTTATTTAATAAACTCCAAGTTAAAGGTTGCACTTTGTAAGTACAGCTGTTTCTCAAACCACGCCTCTTTTGGGGAGATATAGAATATTCATAGATAATTAATTTTGTTTACATACTGGTTCCTAGTTCTGATGTGTAGGTAGCATCTCATAGAGACATAACTTGGGAATGCTACCAGTAATTATACATGTGAATATTGTTTATATTGAAATCTGTGGTAACCATACAGTCGAGGTAGGGGTAGTTAAGAAATTTAGTGTTAGTTTAAACTCTTAGAAGTTCAGGGCATATAAACGTTGAAAATATGCCGCACAGCCCTATATTTTGACCTTTGAAAAAAATAGTAGTGCATGTGAACTTTCCATTCTAGGATATGATTTTTTCAAAACTTCATAGTAAAAGTGGTACAGTTTTAGCCGTAAAGGGAGTTCCTATGGGAAAATGCATTGTCAATATTTACAGAAATGCAACCTATATTGGGTGAAATAAGAGAACATACAGAATTTAACCAAATTTGGTTAATCTCACTGATTTTAATGAAATTAACTCAAATATGAAGTTTTATAAATATTTTATGAAGATTGATAAAATCCTGGGCCTTAAATATGATGACTCAGCATAAATTCACAGTTTACAGTATGCATAGTTTACTTAAAGGCCTGAATGCAAAATAAATTCATAATATATGCATATTTGTAAGTTGAATTGTTGATATTTACTCTTCGCAAGTCATTGAAACTCATAGATCCTTCCTGAATATTATTAGTGGGGTGTTTGTGTCCTGTCGATAACCCAAAAGTAAGCCGTAACACCTACATCTGCTTTTTTGTCACCGCTGCATAAAAATACAAGCTAGAAATATAAAAATATCTCAAAAAAACTTACAATAGTGTGTTCTATCCTGAATATGTACTAAATATTCCATATAGCTAGAAACAGCAGAACAATTTAGGAAATTTGAGGCCCTAGGGGGAAAAACAGAGAAAATTGCCTACCCCCTGGGTCATTAAACAAATAATTTAACTTGTAAATACTATGATTTTATGATTTTAAAGGTCTTTATATAGAAACCAATAATTGTGCTTGGAAGTTATGCAAAAATCAGATGTTAGAAGTCATCTCTATAACATTATAAGTGAATTTATACATCAGACTGGTACCTGCATACATACAACTATTGCAAATATGGCTTTGTTTTAACACTACTAGTTCATATATTAGCTAAATTGTGTCAGATATATGGTTACAGATGATACTGTTGTGACAAGAATTCCAAACTGACCATTTGAGGCAAAAAATGTGAACTTTTATTGACAAATAGGCATATAGTAAGATGTGGACTGGATACAGGGGCAGGATTGGATAATTTATATAATCTTGAATGTTGGAATGATTGACTGCTAAACATTACATTTACAGTATTCTAAAATGCTTTCAATATGTTATCAGAACAGTTTTAAACCGGTTCTTGGCATTTTATCTCCGAAAACATGCAAATAGGGTAAGCTGGCAATAATTAAAGTCATGTTTTCAAATTCTCTAAAAAATTGAAACAGCGGAGGGGGTATAAAAAAAACTCAGAGTATATGCAGTGATTTCCTTAATGCTATAATTCTGATAAGTGAGTATTTATGTGAGAAAAAGTGTTTTTTGAGAGTTTTCTATTTAAATAAATGTTTGTATAGGTTGCACTTTGTAAATACAGCTGTTTCTCAAACCATGCCTCTTTTGGGGAGATAAAGAATATTCATAGATAATTAATTTTGTTTACATACTGGTTCCTAGTTCTGATCTGTAGGTTGCATCTCATAGAGACATAACTTGGGAATGTTACCAATAAATATACATGTGAATATTGTTTATATTGAAATATGTGGTAACCATACAGTCGAGGTAGGGGTAGTTAAGAAATTTAGTGTTAGTTTAAACTCTTAGAAGTTCAGGGCATATAAACGTTGAAAATATGCCGCACAGCCCTATATTTTGACCTTTGAAAAAATAGTAGTGCATATGAACTTTCCATTCTAGGATATTATTTTTTCAAAACTTCATAGTAAAAGTGATACAGATTTAGCCGTAAAGGGAGGTCCTATGGGAAAATGCATTGTCAATATTTACAGAAATGCAACTTAAAGAGAGTATTTTATGAAATCAGAATTTATTATTGAAATAGCTGGAATTCAAAATTATACGAATTCGACCAGACTGTCCAAGACTGGAGAAACTATGATAATTTGTCACTTCGAAATCAAATTCACATTGAATGTTACATTGCAATTGGTAATCATGGGTGTAAATGGTAAGTTCTCTAGTGGTTTGGGCACATTATCCATCAAGTTATTTGTTGGTAGTTTGCACGAGTTAGACATACTGACAGGTTGTTCTTCATGATCTGCGTGAACATCAACTAAGACACTGACAGACTGAGTATTTGGTTCTAAATTTTCAATCGGTGGCATTGGTTCCATAATTTGGTAAATTTGTTCTCGGGACAGATTTATTTCTCTGTCAACTTAGATTTGTTCCTGTAAGAGGGTACATTCAACAATATATTCAGTGTTAAAAACAGATGCGCATAGCGCACGGCTCATTTCAAATTTCCTTTTAGTTGTTACCTTTCCTGTCTAATTTTTTACAGAAGTGTCAGATCTGTGTCTGACACTCATAATGTCACGATCAAAAAATTTGTTTACATTTAGAACAGTAATGCTTGTTGCTTTTATGAAGCGATTTGTAAATTCACGATATAGACCAGCTTGTCTGGAGATAACTTTCATGAAGTTTGCCAACGTGTTTTTTTCCTGAAACCTGGTTCATGTACTATATTTCACTAGAGTCGTCATATGAATTCAGTGGACATTGCCATAAGTCATCTCTTTTCGGATTTAGCTTGGACAAATACTTTTTGAAAGTTGACACAGGACACAGAGGGTGACCTAAAAAGAAAATTAAAATAGAGGTAAACAAATCTGTCAGTTTCTCATATTATATACATTCACTGCTAACATTGGCATAAATTGTTACTTGGATGGAGAGTTGTCTCATTGGCACTCATACCACATCTTCCTATATCTATGTACATACAAATCAAGTGATAATTTAAGCGTTTCGGTTTGTTTTGTTTATTTGGTATTTAACATTTTTTATTGTGATCAATGTCTTTTTATGCAGGTTTAACGAATTTTTACCCTGATTTTTCATCAACTTGAAAATGATACAGTAACCGAATTCAAGCCATGTTTGTCTAAATATCCTAGTTCACAATCGAATCAATTTTGCTTTTTTTGTGTCATTTTGAAGTTGCAGAACTTTTCTCTATATGGTTGGTAAGTTATTCCTTACCTGGTACTGCATACATGCGACCTTCAGTAATACAAATATCTGAATTCTCCCGATGGTTCTTGTCCAGCTCATCACGGGCCTTGAAAACATACTCTCGTCCATTGGCATCTGTTTGTATGGCAAATGTGCTTTTATTTGTTTCTCGTAGGTTTTCTCTTCCTCGCCGACATAGGAGAAACATTATTTCAAACTATACTTTGTGTAGGCGGCCTGCAGGGGTATCAATTTTCATGGCAACACTTCCATACAATTTTTGCAAGTCTTGTTGATTCAACGATGGGATGTGGTCAATGCTCCCAAATCCTTCCCGTTTCAATTGCACAGAAACGGCTTTAAGTATATCATTTTTCCTTTTGAATCTGATGTCTTTTATAATGTCAACATCCATTTCCTCAAGGAAATGTCTGGCTTGTCCGAATCTTAATCCCTCCAGAGCCGAAAGTTTATAATGTGTACCATTTTTTTCCTTGCGTCAGCGTAAAATTTGATTAAAACGTCGTTTAGTGATTCTGGTGTATCAAATTCCAAGATATGTCTTTCTGTTGATAACATACATTGCATCAGACATGTCAAAGCTGCTTTGGTCGCTTTTTTGTATTGTTAGCGTCTTTGTCACAAAGAAGTCTTTGTATATCGTCCTCTGTCGAGTTCCCAGACCGCTGGCTTGTCATTTGTTTACAGGCGTTGATGACGTCATTTTCTACGCGAAATAACTAGTGCAGAAACCAAGAGGCTCAGAAAGTTATTCGCCGTTGAATAATAGCCTAGGGTTATTCACCGATGGTTGTTAATTTTTAGGGTTATTCATCGCTGGTTGTAAATTTTTAAGGGTACGTTATTCGTGCTGCCTTGAATTAAAATGGAAATTGACTTAATTATTCCATATCACGGGATAGTGTATCACCCAATAGAATTGTTTATAATATATGTAAGGTATAATAATAGAGATGATTTTTCATTTCCTATTGTTAATTATCAATTTTTAGATAGTGACGTTCCCTTGTTCGATTCGCTCGTGTATGTAACAACGTATTTGATTTTAACGAACGAAATCTCTGTATTACTGAAAAATTATTACACCAGGGTTCTCGATATCACAAACTTGTCAAAACATTTACTAAATTTTATAATCGGTTCAAGGACATCATTCTTAAATATAAATCAACGTGCAGACATCTTATACGTTCAGGTATTTCACATCCCACCTGTTATGGTAATATTCTATACAAAGCACAAGAAAGTCGTCATTCCCCTTTAAAAAAGCTAACCAAACCTTCAAACAGACTTATTCAGAAGGGAAACGCTTACGATACTGTTCTCAGGTCGTTAAAGATTGCATTTTTTTGGATTAATATTGATTCACTCATAGGGTCTTTGCATCGGAAATAAACATTTATACTAAAACCAGTTGTTGGCATGAAACGGGTAATGTTCTTCTCGTACATTTTATGATGTTATGATACTAAACCCATAACGGGAGGGATTGTGCTTGATTTTCATATGATAAAGACATAATCATTCAATCAATCTAATTGAGGTCTGGAAATTGTATGTCAGTAACTGCTAGTACATGTAGTCATTTGTTAATTTATGTTGATTTTTGTCATTTTGCTTAGTTTCCTTTGTTAACTATTGTAACATCGGTCTCAGACTTCTTTAAACTGAATTTTACTGTACTGTAATTTAACCTCTTATTACTGTGTGTTTTTGTACTTTCCTTGAATCATTGGTTCATTCAAAGAAACGTACATCATCATCATCATCATCATCATCACGCCTCTTTTGGGGAGATATATTATATTCATAGATATTTTGTTTCGTTTACTTACTGGTTCCCAGATATGATCTCTATGTAACATTTCATAGAGACATAACTTGGGAATGTTACCAGTAGACATACACATAGTTGCGACTAATTTTAAATTCGGAGGAAGACATAAAGTGAAGGGAGGGGTAGTATAGAATTTAAGTATAAGTTTAAACTCCTAGAAGTTCGGGGCATATAAATGTTGAAAATATGTCGCACAGCCCTATGTTTTGACCTTTGAAAAAAATAGAAGTGCATATGTAGGATATAATTTTTCACGAAAAAGGAGTTTTTAGCCGTAAAGGGAGTTCCTATGGGAAATTTGCTTTGTCTATATTTACAGAAATGCAACCTTTAATGTTTTACCAGATCCTTCTTCAGATATATTTAGAGAGATAATAGCGTATGCTATACCGATATGTGTGGAAAATGGGATAAAATTAAAAGCAATATACTTATCTTACATTATGAGGACGGCTGTGTAAAAATGCCACATATAGAATCTCTTATAGAATCACTTGAGCTGTTGCACGAATGGTTTATATCAACAATGTTTAAGATGCGTTCGAAAATCAGTGCTGATCGATTATTTTTACTTCACACAGTTATATCCTTTTGAAATGAAAAAAAAATCACAATTGCATTGTGAGCACTCTCACACCTACATTTTTGTCCGATTTTTTTTACAGGAGTTATGCCCTTTGGAAATAAAAATTAAGTGTAAAAAAGCATTGCTTGCAATATCATGTCTACATTTCTTGTAAAATATAAGGCCGAAACACGAACAGATATGCCAGTGACTAAAAGTACATGCAGCAGGAGAATTTGATTTCAGCTTTAAAATGCGACCAAGCTCATAATTTTATAATACATTATGTTAAAGTTTTTAGAAATATTCATACTACTGCTCTTAAGACATTTACGGGAACATTTTTGGGGGACGAGTCTTCAGCTGCCGACTTCCTAATTTGAACAAGAAATATAGAAAAAAGTCGAAACGTAATGGACTATTTCCTTGAAAATCGGCGCAAGCAATAGAACAGAATTTTAGCTTTAGAACGAGACCAAGCGGTCATAATTCTATATTACACAGTTTTGAAGTGTTTAGCTGGACACAATTCAGAACATGGTGATGAATGTCTCACCAGTGAAAAAGTTCATTATAGAATAACTAATCGAAGAATTCAAATAGAGAAAAATATTCAACGAGTGACCGAACAACACATTAATTCACGAACGAATGCGCGTAATAATCAGTGTTGTTCGGTCACGAGTAGAATATTTTTCGATATTTGAATTCTTTGATTAGTTATTCTTTTTATTACATTGGCAAATGGCTTTTTTAATGAAATTAATGTAGAAAATGTAAGAAACTATATCTTTTTTCTACGCATTCACAATTTGTTTTGATCCGACGTTATCGACGTCTTGACAACGCCTATTGTTGTATGACGTCAGAGAGTGAAATAACCACGTTTATTTCACATGTGAAATTATCGGTTTTTATTTGACTGGGAAATCAATGTAATTCAATGCTACCAATGTAATAATGTATGTTAACTTTTAACTATGAACGTAGTTTTTATGTATGATGAAGAAAATAAAGTGTAATTTGTATATAAGCACAATCAAATATTTATATGTTTTTTTCTGGGATTAATTACACCCAGGTTTATTTCACAAATAACGACTATCCGAGATAATTGTAATGTACATTAATTGAATAAAGTTAATGTAATGAATTTGTATGGGTTATTAATAGTGAAAAGTATATCTATAATTCGTTACATTCTGAGAAATAACCATCGAAATTTAACGGATGGATAGTATTCTGTCAAGATTTAGTTTTATAGAAGAAGTAAAACTTTCCGAAATTTGAAGTCCAGAACCACAGTGCTTTCATGCTGTGGTAATTGAAATTGCTATAAAAACTCTCATTATGCGAACTTCTCGCATGAAGAAAACGTCCATGTGTACTTGTCTTAGCAACTCTGTAATTGTAAGAGATATCCAGTCATAAAGTCAAAAAGACAAAAACATCGTCTGAAAATTAAAAAAAAATAATGTAAGGAGTCGGCCGGACTGGAACCCCTGATCCTTGTATATAGCGAGTCATATACGTTTACCACTGGGCTACAGGGGTCGCGAAATCAAAATCCCAAAACAGAGTATTTGTATTTGGTACCAACGGGATTATATTTTTATGTATGTTACAATGTATTCCGCGTCAGATGCTTAAGAAATATAAGAAATACTGCAGTTCGTACTAAATGTACACCAAATATCGAAACGAAAGCACCACAGAAAAAGAACTCTTTTAATAATATAAAAAAAAACACCAAAAAAATCACAAATTGTATTGTCATATAAACTATTTGCATGTATATATATAGTTTGTGACATAAACTAACATAACTGCGAGTACTCACAGATCTGTGCCTAGTGTCTTATTGTTGTTGGGATGTACAAGTACCCGGCCACGTCCACTCTGTGTTTTTGTTAGATGTATTTGTATTTGTATCCATCTGATGAGTTAAGCCTTTTCAAGTGACTTTTTAGTTCGTTCTTATGTTGTACCGTTACACCACTGTCCCAGATTAGGGGGTATGGGATCCCGTTCACATGTTTAACCTTGCCAAATTCTGTATGTATGTGCCTGTCCCAAAAGAGAGGGACGAAAGATACCAGAGGGACAGTCCAACTCATAGATCGAAAACAAACTGACATCGCCATGGCCAAAAATAAAAAAACAAACAGACAAATAATAGTACAGATGACACAACATAAAAAAACCAAAGACTAAGCAACACGAACCCCACCAAAAACCGGGGGTGCTCCACATGTGGCACCCGTCGTGTTGCTTATGTTATTACAAATCCGGTAAATAGTCTAAGTCAGGAGCCTGTAATTCAGTGGTTGTCGTTTGTTGCTGTGTTACATATTTGTTTTTCGTTCATTTTTTGTACATAAATTTGGCCGTTAGTTTTCTCGTTTGAATTGTTTTACATTTGTCATTTCGGGGCCTTTTATAGCTGACTATGCGGAATGGGCTTTGCTCATTGTTGCAGGCTGTACGGTGACCTATAGTTGTTAATTTCTGCGTCATTTGGTCTCTTGTGTAGAGTTGTCTCATTGGCAATCATTCCACATCTTCTTTTTATAATGACTACTGTGACCTAAACTAACATGACAGAGACATAAATGTCTGAGAACGCAATTATCAATAAACAATATGTTTACATAACAAAGCAAGGTATATACTGTATACAGAGCTATAGTTAATTCCACCAGGAAGGATCAGTCACGTCTCAGTCCTTACACCTGAAAGGACAAGCCGGGTAGCTGTCTCCATGTTCACAACTTGTAAGGTAGGTTAGTAGTTGCATCGTCGTGCCAACCGTCTTTTTACCAGTAGGAGGGTCGGGGCAACCGAGACGAGTGTCCAAGACGAAACTCGATGGCCCGTGTAGGTAGTCATGTCTAGCAACTCGTATACCAAAATAGTTATCCGGAAACCATACAATTTTCAAAATGCCTAATTTTTTAATAAAAAAACAGTTTTTCATCCAAAATTTTTGTCAAATATTTACCAAACTCCCATAAGAACCGAGAATAAAACTGTGGGGTCCGCATGCGACACCAATCGTATGGACCCTATAGGAAATATATGCACATCTTTTCTTCTTGAGAACCACTGAATAGAATGAAACCAAACATGGCATGAATGTTCCTAATGAGGACTCAGGTGCTGACCAAGTGTTGTTATTTTGTAGCCGAACCATAATCCAAGATGGCAACCATCAGGGAACTTAGTTTAACATAAGACCCTATGGAAAATACATACACATGCTTCTTCTTCTAGAGGAGCACTGAATGGAATGAAACCACACATGACATAAATGTTCCTTATGAGGTGCTGATGAAGACCTTAATACATGTATTTTTATAGATTGAGATATACTGTAAACTGCAAAAATATCAAGAAAAGAAGATCTACACATAAGTCAACATGAGCAAAAATGTCAATTGACATCTTGTTGGAGTTATTGTCCTAATAAAGTAATTTTCTACAATTTCAATGAATTTATTGGTAATTTCTGTAAACTTTACAAAATTTTTATGCGTTTATATAAATTAGTTTACGGGGCCAATATTAAACCAAATTTGGCCGCAATCATTATGAGAGTATCTGTTATGATTTTAATCTATTTTTACATGATTTCCAAAACTAAAGTAGAATCAGGTGAGCGACACAGGCTATTGAGAGCCTCTAGTTTTTGACTGCGATCTGTTCAAATTTGCAAATAGACTTCGATGTATTGACAAAATGTAGCAAAAAATTAAAAATGAAGAAAATATTGTTCAAACATGTTTCAGATTTATTAAAGAAAAATGTCATCTCTTACAGATGATAACAAGTTATTCCTTTATACAAGTTAAACAATATATATAGTTAAATAAAAAAATTGCGAAATAAAATCTTATATTTTACAGACAAATTTTGAATATAGAAAATTGATAAGTAAAATCAGAATTAGTGACCATATTTTAGAAACTGAAAGGGGGCTATACAAGAAAATTAAAAGAGAAGATCGATTATGCAATCAATGTAATTTGGATTTTATAGAAGATGAAAAACTTTTTTTTTTGGAATGTACAAAAAGTATATAACATTAAGGCAGGGATTTATTAAGAAAATTACAAATATATATCCGGAGATAAATGATATGGGAAATGACGAGAAGTTGTTAAAAGTTTTGTCTTCTTATGTACTTATGCAGCTTGCTGCTCCATTTATAAAAAAGTCCTGATCTCTGAGGAAAGTGGTATCTATAGCTGATTAATATTGAAGTGTCAATACTGTTATGTATAATTGTTATTAGTGCTATTTTATATTTGCTGTATTGATGAATGTATTGTATGCCATCAACCACTTTTGGGTACAACTGTGTGCATAAATAAATAAATTAAATTCAAATTAAAGATAAGATAAGACAAAATAAACTTTATTTCAGACTCAAGGTCCATATATATATATATATTCATAAAATAAATAGTAAAATAAGTAACAAGTTAACAGTTCCAGTTCAATCGATTTCATCCTTCCATTGGGACTCTTCAGGATAACTGATTTAGCGTCGTTATGGACAACGTCGTTAAGGAGATTTGTGACGTTCCAGCATTGTTCGTAATTAAAAGTTCTCGGGATTAAATCTTGATCGGAACGTTGTTATGAAATAATGTTCCATCTCCTTTCGATAGGCTTAATCCCGTCTACATTTAAAAATAGGCATTATTTGAAAATGTTTTTTACCACAAGTATCAAGATGGGCACTAATTGGCGAGTTTCTGTATTGTGGGTGTTTTATTTGTTCTTTATGAACTCGCACCCGCTCACAGAGGCTATTCCCGGTCCCGAATAGATAACTCTGAGGTGGGGGCATCACCAAACATGGTGGAAACAGCAGAGGTCGAGGAAGAGGTGCGCGACAGCCTTTTTTAGAGAGAGGCCAAAACTTACAACCACCCGACCCGATTCCAACTGCAACCCAACTTCCGAACCGGCAATAGACCCCAAAATTATAAACCTCTCACAAAGAACATTGAACCAAAATGAAATTTATTTGTTATCAAAAGATTTTATATTTGCTCCCGTTCCATATTCAAACGTTCCGGAATTATAAGCTGATATCACTAATTTTTCTAGACGCCTCCGTTTAAAAGAAGAATTCGGGAATAAAAAAGTACGATGATAAATCTCTCGTAAGAAACAAATCAACTTACACCCGAAGACCAGGCAAAGATGATTATTTAGATACTTACATTGAGACAATAAAAAAAATTCCCGTCCGTACACGTAAATGTAAACAGAATTTAACCCGAAATGAACAGGATGCGTTAAAAAGTCTTAAAGATGACGACTCCATAATCATTAAAGAAGCAGATAAAGGAGGAGCCATCATCATTATGGATACCGACTTTTATAAAGAAAAAGTATTGGAACAGCTAAATGATGAGGAATACTACAAAAAAGTAACAAATAACCCGGAAAATGCTACTAAAAAGAGATTAAAGAAACTGATAAAAGACTACGATCAATGTCTAACCGATAAGGAAATAGCGTACTCGTGTGACTTTGATCCGAAAGAGAGTAATTTTTATGGACTTCCAAAAGTACATAAAAGTGCACAAATACAAAATACTGTTCGTGATCAAAACAATGTTTACGTTGAAACATTCCATACCGCCGATCTAAAATTAAGACCAATTATAGCCGGACCGGAATCATTAACTCAAAGACTTAGTCATTTTATCGATCTTATTATCAAACATCTATGTCCGTCAATTCCGAGTTATATCAAAGATGATATGGAATTCTTAAATCACATTCCTGCCATAGTTCCGGAAGAAACACTATTAACAAGCTTTGACGTTACAGGTCCATACACAAATATTCCGCATGATCTAGGTCTTACAGCCGTAAAATACTGGATCGAAGAAAAACGGGATGAAATTGACAGTAGATTTGAAACAAACTTCATACTAGAGGCAATCAAAATAGTGCTGGAAGAAAATACATTTTATTTCGATGGGAAAAGACACAGACAAATTAAAGGTACAGCCATGGGAACTAAAGTTGCCCCCACCTACGCGAATCTATTGATGGGATATTTAGAGCAACATATGTATCGACAAATATCTGTCCAATACGACCAAAATTTCAGTGATTATGTCATTCAGTTTTGGAAAAGATATTTAGATGACTGCAAATTATTTTGGAGCAGATCAGAAGAAGATTTATATAAATTTAAAGATCTAATCAACTCCTTACATCCGTCGATTAAATTCACCATGGAAACCAGTGACACTCAACTACCACTTTTGGATATCCTCATTTTGAAATCAGGCAGAAAAATAACGACGGATATTTATTATAAATCCACAGACACCCATCAATACCTAAGTTTTCATTCGTGTCATCCGTCCGATACAAAACGAAATATACCTTACTGTATGGCTAGGCGAATTTGTGCTATAGTGTCGGACAATAACATTCGAGACGTACGTTTGAACGAATTGAAAGGCTATTTAACACAACAGTTATACCCAGAGGGTCTAATCGAAAGTGAAATACACAAAGCAAAACAACTGACACTTCAAGAATTACGAACCCCGAAAGTGAAAGACACGGATGAAAACTTAAAGAAAATACCGTTCGTCAGTACACATGACCCGTGTTTACCGAACGTTTTTAATACAATAAAATCAAACCTTCCGATTCTACATGAAAGTGAAACTATGAAAAAATTGATACCGGAAGGAAACTTGATCTACATCCGAAGACAACCTAAAAACTTAAAGAAACACTTAACCAGAGCTCGATTCGAACCGAAGGTTAGTGACTTTGAAATAAAGTCTTGCGGAGATTCAAGATGCGGTGTTTGCGGTCAATATTTAAAATATTTGGAAACGGGCAAAATGAAAACATTTGAAGATGGCAGAAAATTTCATTTGAACGCCAATATGACTTGTAAGACAACAAACCTTATTTACTGCGTCACGTGTCCTGGTTGTCACGAAAATTATATTGGATAGACCGGGAATAGCCTCTGTGAACCGGTGCGAGTTCATAAAGAACAAATAAAACACCCACAATACAGAAACTCGCCAATTAGTGCCCATCTTGAAACTTGTTGTAAAAACATTTTCAAATAATGCCTATTTTTAAAATTTCGAAGCTACGTAAAAAAATGGCGACCAAATAATTTTCAAACGTAGAAAATGTTCGACACTAATTTTAACTATGCAAATGATTCATTTTGATTTCACTGTTGATATTGCAAATAAGTATGGCACGTTATTGTCATTTTGATAATACCCAAGGACTACATAGCTAGATTAAGGATATATTAAATCATCAACGTGATCAAAGAAAACAAACATGGCACCTAATCACGATGTAAGTTTTGACAAGACCTGTGTACATGTAGATTAGTATTGTTCGATTCTTAATGAAATTAATTTATGCTATTATTTTATATCAATAAAAGAAAACCTCGAATGGTTGTTAACCGAGGTGAAATATCTATATTTTCAATTTTCTAATCATCACACGGGTAACCAGTAAATTTGACACAACTCTTATTAAACCAGTAACATGCAGAGTTATCGAACGTAAATATGACTGGAATAGTTGCATATGTAAAATGTTTTCTGATTAAAAGGGGTATGCAGGTTATCATTCCACGAGATAGCAACCCCAACTACAAAAATAGACGGAAGTTTACTTTATCAACTTCCAATTATTATTTATTAGTTCAATTTTAATTTCAAAATGTGATTATTAGGTTATCGTAATTTATGGTATGGTTTAAAATAATTATTTGACTTTTTCTTTTAGAAATATTAATATGACTAGGCAAAAAAATCAAGTACCAATTCAGGAATATGGCAGTGGTTAATGACAGATTATCCATTCGTTTGATGTGTTTGAGCTTTTGGTTTTGCCATTTGATTAGGGACTTTTCGTTTTTTGTCCTTTGCGGTGCATTGTGGTCCTTTGTGGTGTATGTGCTCCTTTGTGGTGCATTGTACTCCATTGTGGTCCTTTGTGGTGTATGTGCTCCTTCGTGGGGCATTGTACTCCTTTGTGGTGCATTATGGTCCTTTGTGGTGTATGTGCTCCTTTGTGGTGCATTGTTCTCCTTTGTGGTGCATTGTGGTCCTTTGTGGTGTTTGTGCTCCTTTGTGGCGCATTGTGGTCCTTTGTGGGGTTACACTAAAGACCTGAAAGTGGGCCTGAAAAGACCTGAATAGACCTGAAGATATACGACTCAAATTATTCAAATTGCAATAACTTTTTTATTATTCAATGGAATTTCCTCAAGTTAAAATTTTATTAAATGTTAATATTAATATTTCATTAAAAATTAAATTTTTAAATAAAAAACTATTTTTTTTATGCCAAAAGTTGGACCTGAACGGGGAAATGAAAAGACCTGAACGGACCTGAAAATCTATGGTCGGACTTATTCTAACTTCAATAACGTTTTTAATATTCGATGGATATCGATCAACTTTAGATTTTGTGAAACTAAAAGTTCAAATTAATGATAATATTAAAACAAATATACGAAAAATATCGTTGGGGTGTCAAAACTTGGACCCGAACGGAGAATTAAAAATCTGAATGAGCCTAAAATTCCGCTAATATTACATAGTACTTCAGTGGTTGTACTATGTAGCTCATTGTTGAAGGTCTTATGGTAACCTATAGTTGTTAACTTCTATGTCATTTGGTTGCTTGTGAGAGTAGTGTCATTGGCAATCATACCACATATTTTATAATTCTATTGTATGTTTGTGACAAAACTCGGACGTGCTGAATGAAAAATGAAAAGTCCTGAATGAACATGGATATATATAGTTAATTCAACATAGCTTATAAAACATTTGCATTTTCATTCAAGAAGAGTCAAAAGTAACTTGTGATAAAAATATTTAATTTTAATATGCATAAAATGAGCTTTCATTATCGTTGTTATCAGTTACACATTATTACATAATTATACACAATTAAAACACATTATACATAACAATGAAAACACTAATTGAAACAAATGATAATACAAATCTAAAAAGTTTAATCCTTTAATTTCATCAAGATTTCTCGTAAAACTACTTTAAAAAAAGACTTTTGTTCATAAAAAAAACTGAGTGAGTCAACATACTGTAAAAGTGTTAATATTGAATAAAAAAAATTTGGCGTTAGAAAATGTGTTTACATACTGTAAAATTTTCAATATCCTAATATATAATATCAGAGACATATAATACATATATGTCTCTGATAATATATATAACTAAGAAAATATATTTACATAACAAAATACTGTAAAAATATATACATAACAAAATACTGTAAAAATATATACATAACAAAATACTGTAAAAATATATACATAATTATATACAGTACACAATACTATAAAACATTAAAATGCGAAATTATTCACAGTCTACTTTAATCAATATATATGTACTCTTGCTCTAATTTAAAAATATGTATATACATGTAGTTAAATACACTGTCTATGTTCATCACAAAACCAATCACTACTAACTCCTGCACAAGTTTGATGGGTCCATTTGCTACACGTAACTCTTCCTCTTTTACCTTCGCATCCTATCATATTTTCGTATAAATCGGGCTTCCCACATACGCAGATACATTCAATCTGTCTCTGGTGTACTTTCACATGAATGTCAGAAGAAACGTCTAACATCTTAGAAAATTCAATAAGATATCCTTGTTCCAAACAACTTACAAGATGAGTTCTCATTGATTGTTCGTCGTAATCTATCTTTAAATTATAAATGTCATCTTTTCTGGTTCGCTTATCTTCGTTAACTTTTCTCACGATATTTTCCACTTGCTTTACATTTCTTCCATTCAAAATGCCTTGATGAGTTCTAGGTACTGCATGATCACAAACACTTTCTCTATATATAGCCATGGCCGTCTTGTCACCTGATTGTAATGCGTTCTCCATCCTCCTAAGTACAGATGGAGCTGTCCTAGCAAACTCTGAGTCAGTTGTCTTGCTGTTACCGTGATGGGCCGGAACATAAACAGTTTCATCACCTTCATAATACACCAAACCAAGTTTCTTATTGTCTCTAAAGTAATAAGCAGTTCCCTTGAAATCTAAAGATCCAACTAGTCTTCTTTTCTTTTTAGCGTTGTTAGTCTTCATTCCGGGTAGTTTTATCTTATAAAATTTTTTTTTCCAAAATTTTGTCCCCCATTATCACTGAATTATTGCCGTAATTTATCCACTGATATTGGTCACATTTCCAATCGTCTTCATGCTCTCGGTCTTGTGTCTGCAAAGCGTCTCGGTATGGTGTTAGTCTGGTGTGTTCAGCTAGTAAAGGTAATGGCATTGCAAGAGACATTCTGATATAATAACGTTGGAAACTATACTTGTAAGCACTTTGTTGAATATTTTTATTCTGACTAAAAACGATTCAAAATTGACTATTTATAAAAAGTTAGAGCGTTGATCTGAATTCACTAATTATTTGATATATGCTTATATATTTTATTTGTAAAGTTTATAGTTAAATTTGTGACCGAGCAATGTTTAGTTCGTGTAACAAGATATAGTGATAATCCAATTGAAAGATTAAAATCAAATGTTTATTTAGACTAATGATCCAATTATCACCTAATATCAATAAAAGGTGTGAATTACAACCGGCACACGTTCATGTAATTAAAACATTCCAATCGACGAACACGCGTCTTTAAATTACATATGGTTTATTGTCAAACGATACTATTATTTTCAATGTATAAATAAAACAGTTTAAGAACTGTTTATATAAATACAGTTTAAGCAAGTTGAATTAGTTTGAATAATTTCAACGGGCAATCTTCTTTTTTTCTCTTAAGGTCCAGGTTTCATCATCAACAAGGTATTTGGTATTCTAATATGTTCCTGTATAAATATAAAGTCATTCGTTCTCTTCAATATAATTTTATTTAAAATAAAAACAAATAGAAAAATAATGTTGTATCAGTTTAAATACATCTACCCGTATGATCAATTCAGGTCTTGTCCTTTCAGGTCTTTTATTTCCCCGACAAGGTCCGATTTTTGTAACTCAACCATTATTTTTTCGATAAAATTTTTTATCATTTCAATGATATATTATACCTTTCCTATAACAAAATTCATGTTTCAAGGAGATTGATTGAAAACAGTTAAAGAACTTGAATAAATCTGACCGCAGATTTTCAAGTCAATTCAGGTAATTTAATTTTCCGTTCAGGTCCGAGTTTTGACATCCCAACGATATTTTTCATATTTTTTTTTAACATTATCAATAATTTGAACTTTTAGTTTCATAAAATCTAAGGTTGAAAGATATCCATCGAATATTAAAAACGTTATTGAAGTTAGAATAAGTCCGACCATAGATTTTCAGGACCGTTCAGGTCTTTTCATTTCCCCGTTCAGGTCCAACTTTTGGCATAAAAAAATAGTTGTTTATTTAAAAAAAAATATTTTTTAATGAAATATGGATATTAACATTTATTAAAATTCTAACTTGAGGAAATTCCATTGAATAATAAAAAAAGTTATTGCAATTTGAATAATTTGAGTCGTATATCTTCAGGTCTATTCAGGTCTTTTCAGGTCCACTTTCAGGTCTTTAGTGTAACCCTCCTTTGTGGTGTATGTGTTCTTTTGTGGTGCTTTGTACTCCTTTGTGGTGCATTGTGGTCCTTTGTGGTGTATTGTGGTCCTTTGTTGTGAATGTGCTCCTTTGTGGTGCATTGTACTCCTTTGTTGTGCATTGTGATCCTTTGTGGTGTATGTGCTCCTTTGTGGTGCATTGTGCTCCTTTTTGCACAAAGAAAGTCCTTCACAGTGGGTTTTTTTTTAAACTTCAAAATGTTTTAGTTATTTTTACCATATTTGGAATCATGATGGGATTCTCTGCCAAGTTATTTTTGCCATTAATGTTAGCATATTAGGATTATTTTTGATAATGTTATTTTTACCATATAATTACGTTTATATATGATCAGGAACATATATATTGTTAGATATACTGTTCCCAGTATATGATTTTCACAATACTATGTACATATTATTATATCAATAATGTTAATATTACCATATATTATTTTATATATATATGATTTTTACCATATAATCATGTTTATATACGATTTTTACCATATAATTATGTTTATATATGATTAATACCATACAACTGTTTATATATGATTTTCGCCATACTATGTACATATTATGATTCCTGATATCTAATTTATGTTGGTTATTAACATAATAAACAGTAAAGTAAATAAATGTGTTAACAGAGACATATAATTATATGTCTCTGGTGTTAACAATTTTATTTATTTTACATGAGCCACTAGTGGAGCAGGACCTGTACGTCCTTCCAGGGCACCTCAGTTCAGCTATGATCACCACTTGGTGTCCGTTGTGTCGTCGTCTGTTAACAATTTACTTATTTTACATGAGCCACTAGTGGGCCAGAAGCTGCACGTCCTTCCAGGGCATCTCAGTTCAGCTATTATCATCACTTGGTGTCCGTTGTGTCGTCGTCTGTTAACAATTTACTTATTTTACATGAGCCACTAGTGGAGCAGGATCTGCTTGTCCTTCCAGGGCACCTCAGTTCAGCTATGATCATCACTTCGTGTCCGTTGTGTGTCGTCTGTTACCAATTTACTTAT
The DNA here is from genome assembly GCF_021869535.1 of Mytilus californianus. Lineage (NCBI taxonomy): Eukaryota > Metazoa > Mollusca > Bivalvia > Mytilida > Mytilidae > Mytilus > Mytilus californianus. The sequence goes on from NW_026262670.1 coordinate 8,098,444, forward strand.
TTTACATGAGCCGCTAGTGGAGGAATCCGGGTCCGTTCGCCCTGATTCACGTTCGCCCTAGTACCTGTTAGCCCTAATACCTGTTCGCCCAGGGTCCATTCGCCCTGATTTTAATTTTTTTGTTTGTTGTCTAGTTGCATAATGTCTTATTATATGAACAGAGTATGTTAAAGTTTGTTGAAAAATTCGCCGAATATTTGTATTTTGCTGCAACCAAATTCATAATTATTGTTATGTCTCTGGTAGAATACTGGAATACAATGTATTTATCATTATTGATATTTGTTAACAATTTTAATAATTCTAGGCAGTAAATTTATGCAGTATAATAATAAATGAACTTATAAATCCTTTTCATGTTTTACAATTCGTACATCATTGATTTTACTCATTCCTAGCTGACTTGTTTATCAAAACAAAATGTTGTTTTTATTATTAATCCATTAGAGACAAGTGTTACAACAATGAGTGAGAATTATTATTATGAACAATTAATGCTCCAAAACAAGCCATCATCTTTCAAATATTTCCATGTGTTTTCATGAATTTCGAGAAGTTATACCATATGAATATCTGAATAAGTTTATTAAAGTTTAATACCCTTAATATTAATATTATATAATAAAGGTAGGGAGAACGAACCCAGGGCGAACGGACTCTATTGGCGAACGAACTCAGGGCGAACGGACCCTGTGCGAACATGTAATCAGAGCGAACGGACCCGATACCCTAGTGGAGTAGGAGATGCTCGTCCTTCAAGGGCACCTCAGTTCAGCTTTTATCATCACTTGACGTCCGTTTTGTCATCGTCTATTAACAATTTTACTTATTTTTCATGAGCTAGTACCACTGGTGGAGCAGGAGTTACTCATCCTTCTAGAGCACCGCAGTTCCGCTATGATCATCATTTGGCGTTCGTTTTGTCGTCATTTATTAACTTTTACAAAAGTCCTCTCCTCTGAAACTACTAATATTAAAAGTTGGCAACAATCACCATTCGAGTATGTAGTTGATAAACTTTGTCAGATAACCTCACTTGCCAACCAACCATCAACTAGAATGGAACTTTGGTGTCTCCTAACACTCCCTCTGAGTTGGGTTGGGGATTGTCATGGTGGTGGGTTGTACATAAGTTAGTGACGCATCTCCATTAATCCTGATATGGAGTGTACATGGATTCCACTGTACCCTTGCAGCAATCGAGGGGTGCTCCGTTCACGGAGGGATCTTCGTACATACATACACACATACATACATACATGGCTGACATGGCTAAAAATGGAACATTAGGGTAAAGTGCAACTTTTACTATTATTTTGAAAACCGCTATAGATAATCTGACTTTGGCAGGATTGTTCAGAATGTTGACATCGACTGACAATTCGTTTACATTTAAACTGTCAGACAACTTCTGTGGGAGTTATTGCCCTTAAATGACCATACTGCTTCTCATGTTGGCCTTTTAACATGAATACTAGAATAGATAGTGAGAAACTGTAAAACGTGAAATGAGCAGCAATATTTGACAAAGTTGATAATGATGATGGAATGGAATTTTAATGTCCAGTGGCATATATTACATGTACATTGTATGTCGAAACAGGAAATTGACAATAGGTTTGAATAGAATCCTTCTATTAGACATTTTCAAAAAGTCGTCTACACTGACACTTACACCGACACCGATACCTACACGGACTACAAAAATATAGGGACCGTATCAAAATTTCGAAACATACTGAATGAATGACCTCTTAAAACTTGTTTGCAGATATGAACAATATGTTGTGTATTTTTTCATATATAATTTTTTTTTCGGAATCGGAGCTAAAAACCCCAAATGCTCTTCTCATTAGTTTTGGATTATTTTAAGTAAAGAATTTGTGACATTCCATCTGCTTTTTTTTATTGTCTCCGTTTGCAACCATTCAAATGGAATACAGTGTTGCGGTAAAATTGGTACAATCGATACAATTGGCGAATTATATTGCTAGAAAGAATTCGAAATATAAATAAAGTATCTTATATCTTATTTCTTATGAAGCAAGGCTTAGCGTATATTAAATCAATGTAAGTTAACAGGTTAGGGTTTGTAATGGAAGTTTCGGTGACTCGAGTATAAAATAAAATAACTGAGAAAAAAAAATAAAAACGAAATGCAAAAAGTATTAAAAATATTTCAAATTTACAAAAAAAAAAAAGATGCCCCCCCCCCCCCCCCCCCCAAAAAAAAATATACCAAAAAACAAACTTTTTGGCCGAAATTCCTAAAAACAAAAACAATTTCTCAAAAGTAAAACACAAAAAAAAAATTTGATCCCCTTCCCCACCTTTACAAACAAAAATGTGTATCAAAATTATAATTGACAACGTCCGCGGCAAAACTAGTGTTTAATTGTGAAGTGGAAGTTCTTCCTAAAACTTTTCAATTTTATACCCAGGTATAAAAATTAGTGAAGGAAAGTTTCATAAGGAATAAATTCGTTTTCTTGTTGTTGTCAGGGATGTACGAAATTTTACAATGTATTTTCAACACCGGTGTAAAATTCCGTACACCCCTGATTACACCAAGATAACACATACAAATACAATCATCTTTATGTCTATACGTTGTTTCACGCTTTAAAAGACTTTACACGTTCCTGTTTCTGATTAAAGTTTTACTATTTTTTTTTACAAAGTACAATATTCAGATCGATCAATTCTCAGCTACTAAACAGACCTAATAAAGTAGCAAATCATCCAAAATAAAAGTTTTAAAGAGTGTTTAAAATGTAGATTAGAAAAAATATGATATAAATGCCTGCGGTCTTTGAACATGTTGAGATGACCCCTTCCCAAAAAGGTTACCTGTAGGCATAGGCGTAGGTGTAAGCGTCGGTATCGAATAGTTTTCGAAAATGTCTATTTACAAGCTAGTCACACTAAGTTAAATTTTTCACCTCAAAACATTTTATGCAAGCGGGATCAATATACTTGTATTTTAACATCAGACCGTACTGCACTGGTTACCGGAATTTTGGATAGATCAAACCAGGCACTTTATATCTGAGAAACAGGCTATATATGCCCTCAATTTTAGAATTCATTCATACATTTTTGTTTTATTCAAAATATTCAGTAAATTGTGTGTTCTACTACGATCAACAGTCCTTCACCTTTCATCTCATACCTTAATTACTAAAATATATGCTACATAGTTAAAGATTTACCCTTCTGCGTAGGAACTATTTTGTTATATATGTACTACTTTCCAATATGTTCTTTTTTTGCCAGGGCCCTAATAGGTGGTGTTACATCTTACAAAGTTTATAAAACAAAGAAGCGGAAGATACGTAAGGAAGAATCAAAACTCAGAGGTCGAAGAGAGACAGACAATACCATGACCAAAACTCAGTGGTCGAAGAGAGACAGACAATATCATGGCCAAAACTCAGAGGTCGAAGAGAGACAGACAATAACATGACCAAAACTCAGTGGTCGAAGAGAGACAGACAATATCATGGCCAAAACTCAGTGGTCGAAGAGAGACAGACAATACCATGACCAAAACTCAGTGGTCGAAGAGAGACAGACAATACCATGACCAAAACTCAGTGGTCGAAGAGAGACAGACAATATCATGGCCAAAACTCAGTGGTCGAAGAGAGACAGACAATATCATGGCCAAAACTCAGTGGTCGAAGAGAGACAGACAATATCATGGCCAAAACTCAGAGGTCGAAGAGAGACAGACAATATCATGGCCAAAACTCAAGGGCGAAGAGAGACAGACAATATCATGGCCAAAACTCAGAGGTCGAAGAGAGACGGACAATAACATAGCCAAAACTCAGAGGTCGAAGAGAGACAGACAATATCATGGCAAAAACTCAAAGGTCGAAGAGAGACGGACAATAGCATGGCCAAAACTCAGAGGTCGACGAGAGACAGACAATATCATGACCAAAACTTAGAAGTCGAAGAAAGACAGACAATACCATGGCCAAAACTCAATGGTCGAAGAGATACAGACAATACCATGGCAAAAACTCAGAGGTCGAAGAGAGACGGACAATATCATGACAAAAAACACAGAGGTCGAAGAGAGACAGACAATATCATGGCCAAAACTCAGAGGTCGAAGAGAGACGGACAATATCATAGCCAAAACACAGAGGTCGAAGAGAGACAGACAATAACATAGCCAAAACTCAGAGGCCGAAGAGAGACGGACAATATCATGGCCAAAACTGAGAAGTCGAAGAGAGACGGACAACATCATGGCCAAAACTCAGAGGTCGAAGAGAGACAGACAATAACATAGCCAAAACTCAGAGGCCGAAGAGAGACGGACAATATCATGGCCAAAACGTAAAAGTCGAAGAGAGACAGACAATACCAGGGCAAACAGTCAGAGGTCGAAGAGACACAGACAATATCATGGCCAAAACTTAGAGGTCAAAGAGAGACAGACAATATCATGGCCAAAACTCAGAGGTCGAAGAGAGACAGATAATACCATGGCCAAAACTCAGAGGTTGAAGAGATACGGACAATATCATGGCAAAAACTCAGAGGTCGAAGTGAGACAGACAATACCATAGCCAAAACGTAGAGGTCGAAGAGAGACAGACAATACCATGGCCAAAAATCAGAGGTCGAAGAGAGACAGACAATACCATGGCCAAAACGTAATGGTCGAAGAGAGACAGACAATACCATGGCCAAACTCAGAGGTCGAAGAGAGACAGACAATATCATGGCAAAAAAAAAACGAAAAAAGAAAAAAGAAAATCAACGGTCTATAAACACTACATCAAAAAACTAAAAATAACACGAACTTCACCAAAAACCTATGATGATACCAGGTGTTCTTGGATGATAAGAAGATTCTGATGTGAATGAATTTAACAGAAATAAACAAAGATCTACCATTGCTACCTAATTCTTCAAATAACAAAAAATATCAAGATATGAATAAGACAACCACTGCCATGGTTCCGGACTTGGGACAGGCAAAGGTAGCTCGGTTAAAAAAGTTCTTTTAAATTCCAGCACTCACCCCTTTTAAATCCATCAGTAGACCAACAACACGTAGATCTATAAAGAAACATACAATGCAAACTAGAACAATATCAGCATTTAACTCTTAAATAATGGTAAAGTAGGCACCATAAAATAAATACCAAGTTCAACATGTTAAACCGTATCAAATAATGCTCGCAGTTACTGAATGCATGCTCGAAGTGCTTAACCTGGTCGCAGTTACTGAATGCATGCTCGAAGTGCTTAACCTGGTTGCAGTTACTGAATGCATGCTCGAAGTGCTTAACCTGGTCGCAGTTACTGAATGCATGCTCGAAGTGCTTAACCTGGTCGCAGTTACTGAATGCATTTGCTCTTAAAATCATCTATTAATAAAAGTGAAGCTTACCATTTAAAGAGGAATAACTCTAGTTCATATCTGTTTTCAATGCCAGTATTATGTAGTACTTTTATAGCTTTCTAAACGAGTTTGAGTTTTGCTCATTGTTTAATGTCACGCAGTATATATACATTGTAGCATAAGACGATGTGGTATGATTGGCAATGAGACAAATATCCGAGTCCAAATGAAGCGGATTTAAGCAACTTAATGTCGCCGTTTGGTCATCAACAATGAGCAATAAAAGGCCCCGACATGACAAAATGTGAAATGATTTAAACAAACAAAAACAACGACCTGATTTATAACAAAACAATTTACGAAAAACAAAAATATAACAGACACGAACCAACGACAACCACTGACCAACAGGTTATTATATGCATGGAAACATAAAAAAATGTGTTATAATTGACAATAAGACAACTATCAACAGAGTCTAAACGAAGCGGATTTAAGCATGCAGATATAGTTCACCTAATGGTTCAACAATGAACAAAACATATACCGTATTCAGAAATATTAAAAGGCCCAGACATGACAAAATGTGAAATAATTCAAACAAACAAAAAACAACGACCTGATTTATAACAAAACAATTTACGAAAAACAAAAATGTAACAGACACGAACCAACGACAACCACTGGCCTACAGGTTATTATATGCATGGTAACATAAAAAAAAAATGTGTTATGATTGACAATAAGACAACTATCAACAGAGTCTAAACGAAGCGCATTTCAGCAGATATAGGTCACCTTATGGTCTTTAACAATGTACAAAACCCATACCGTATAGTCATAAATATTAAAAGACACCGACATGACAAAATGTGAAATAATTCAAATAAAGAAAAACAACGGCTTGATTTATGACAAATCAACTTCTCATTGGAACAAGCTATACTAAACCCGTTTAAGGTGTACTGAGTGATATTTTTAGTATACATATCCCATCTGAAACGATATTCTAGCAGCGCCTGCATATTGAATATATATATATATCTAATTCTTCGTCAATTTAATCCTTTCTGCACCCATTGTATAACAAAAATTTAATCAACGTGTGGTTCGTTTGATCTCAGTTCATCATTGGTTAAAATCCGATTATGACGTCGAATTTTCTTGCTTTCATCTGAATTTCCTATTGTGACGGCATGAAAAAAGGCGACCATGCCTGATGACGTCACATAGAAAGAACACATCTTTTTGCAGATCATTCAAAAAGAAGGAATAAGTTTGCCTGCATATTGTATGAAAATCATTAGAGCAACAGATTCCACCACCAAATCTCGTGTAATACGATATTTATCCACTCTCGACAGTTAAATTTCAAATATTTAAAACGCTCGGCGAGCCTCGCGTTTTAAATTTGAAAATTTAACTGTCTCGAGTGGATAAATATCGTATCACACTCGATGCAGTGGTAGAATCTATATATATCCCAGTTGATACGATATTCTAGGAGCGTCTTCATATGGATTATATAACTCCCAGTTGATATGATATTCTAGCAGCGTCTGTATATGGAGTATATATATAGATTCTACCACTGCATCGAGTGTGATACGATATTTATCCACTCTCGACAGTTAAATTTTCAAATTTAAAACGCGAGGCTCGCCGAGCGTTTTAAATATTTAAAATTTAACTTTCGAGAGTGGATAAATATCGTATTACACGAGATTTGGTGGTGGAATCTGTTTCTCTAATGATTTTCATACAATATGCAGGCAAACTTATTCCTACTTTTTGAATGATTTGCAAAAAGATGTGTACTTTCTATGTGACGTCATCAGGCATGGTCGCCTTTTTTCATGCCGTCACAATAGGAAATTCAGAGGAAAGCAAGAAAATTCGACGTCATAATCGGATTTTAACCAATGATGAACTGAGATCAAACGAATCACACGTTGATTAAATTTTTGTTATACAATGGGTGCAGAAAGGGATAAATTGACGAAGAATTTGAGAAATATATATATCAATTGATATGATATTCATGCAGCGCCTGTATATGGAGTATATATCTCCCAGTTGCTATGATATTCATGCAGCGCCTGTATATGGAGTGTATATCTCCCAGTTGATATGATATTCTAGCAGCGTCTCTATATGGAGTATATATCTCCCTGTTGATATGATATTCTAGCAGCGTCTGTATATGGAGTATATATCTCCCTGTTGATATGATATTCTAGCAGCGTCTGTTCTATGGTCGGGTTGTTGTCTCTTTGACACATTCTCCATTTCCATTCTCAATTTTATCTCCCAGTTGATATGATATTCTAGCAGCTTCTGTATATGGAGTATATATCTCCCAAATGATATGATATATTAGCAGCGCCTGTATATGGAGTATATATCTCCCAGTTGATACAGTATTCCTACAGCTCCCGTAAAACGATTACTAGTATATATATTACATATGGTTTGATTTTTTTGTTTGTTTCTCATTGGTTGATTTGGTCACGTGTTTTCGAAAATATATTTTGCATTTTTTCACTATTTTGACATATTGACTAAGTAGCGTCTACATATGGAATTTATATCTCCCAGTTGACACGAAATTCATGCAGCGCCTGTATATGGACTATATTTCTCCCACTTGATATGGTATTCTAGCAGCGCCTGTATATGGAGTACGTGTACATATCTCCCACTTTATACGATATTCAAGCAGCGCCTGCATATAAATTATGTTTCGCCCAGTTTATACGATATTCCAGCAGCGCCTGTATATGGTCCAAGGACACAGTTATCGTCCTCTGGTTTTCGTTGTCTACGAATTATATAGGCCCTAGTGTGAACAGTGTATAACTATTTTTTTTCATACACTTTCCCAATTTATTTCTTGATAATCTATGCATGAAATATTAAGTAAGGGGATGAAATTACATGTTAACAAAAATTGGGTGCTGAATCTTTATGTTAAGTAGTGATTTGGTCCAGTTCAAAAAGTTCAAAAATTAGTATGTCTGAAGCTGTCAAACTGAATTTTAGACCCCCTTAACACAGATTTTTTTAGTTAGAGCTGGTAGAAGTTTCTATAATTTTATTATTATTTGTCCCAATAGTAGTACACTACACTGTAAAAATCGTTTTGAGATAAAGTAGTTGCGATTTTTTTAATTTGAATTTATTGTCTAAAAGAAATGCACTACGCAATAACTGTGTTCTCGGGCCATATGGAGTATATTTCTTTCAGTTTATACGATATTCCAGCAGAGCATGCATATAAAGTATGTATCGCCCGGTTTATTCAATATTCCAGCAGGGCCTGTATATGGAGTATATTTCTTCCAGTTAATACGATATTCCAGCAGCGCCTGTATATGGAGTATATTTCTTCCAGTTAATACGATATTCCAGCAGGGCCTGTATATGGAGTATATTTCTTCCAGTTAATACGATATTCCAGCAGGGCCTGTATATGGAGTATATTTCTTCCAGTTAATACGATATTCCAGCAGGGCCTGTAAATGGAGAAATAATATTAAACTTATAATACGAATTTATTGTAAAAGTGGCATGATGTTTTCTTATTAATTTTAACTGTCTTGGATAATTACATGATTTTTTATTATTTGTTATATGCTTTGAGCTGGTTTTTAGTAACTACGAGTACTCTCAGTTTGGCACTCAGTTTCTTTGATGTTTTTGTTAGTTGTTTTTGTGCTTTGTATCGATCTGATAAGTCAAACCATTTTCAACTGATTCTTAAATTTTGTTCTTATGTTATGCTGTTACACCACTGTCACGTGTTAGGGATTGGATAGTGAGTCGGCAAAAATGTTTAACCCGGCCACATTCTAAATGTGTCTGTCCCAAGTCAGGAGCCTGAAATTTAGTGGTTGTCGTTTGTTGCTGAATAGCATATTTGTTTTTAATTTGTTGTTTTGTAAATAAACCAGGCCGACGTTTTTTTCTCATTTTACATTTTGTCAGGTCGGGGACTTTTATATAGCTGACAATACGGTATGGGTTATGAATTCGCCTCTGGGTAAAGCTGTCTATACGGTATATGTTATGGATCCGCCTCTGGGTAAAGCTGTCAATACGGTATGGGTTATAAATCCGCCTCTGGATAAACATGATAAAGCTGACAATACGGAATGGGTTATGAATCCGCCTCTGGGTGAAGTTGGCAATACGATATGGGTTATGAATCCGCCTCTGGGTAAAGCTGACAATACGGTATGGGTTATGAATCCGCCTCTGGATGAAGCTGTCAATACGGTATGGGTTATTAATCCGCTTCTGGGTAAAGCTGACAATACGGTATGGGTTATGAATCCGCCTCTGGGTAAAGATGTCAATACGGTATGGGTTATGAATCCGCCTCTGGGTATAGCTGGCAATACGGTATGGGTTATGAATCCGCCTCTGGGTAAAGCTGTCAATACGGTATGGGTTATGAATCCGCCTCTGGGTAAAGCTGACAATAGGGTATGGGTTATGAATCCGCCTCTGGGTAAAGCTGGCAATACGGTATGGGTTATGAATCCGCCTCTGGGTAAAGCTGACAATACGGTATGGGTTATGAATCCGCCTCTGGGTAAAGCTTTCAATACGGTATGAGTTATGAATCCGCTTCTGGGTAAAGCTGTCAATACGCTATGGGTTATGAATCCGCCTCTGGGTAAAGCTGGCAATGCGGTATGGGTTATGAATCCGCCTCTGGGTAAAGCTGGAAATGCGGTATGGGTATGGGTTATGAATCCGCCTCTAGGTATAGCTGGCAATACTGTATGGGTTATGAATCCGCCTCTGGGTATGGGTTATGAATCCGCCTCTAGGTATGGGTTATGGATTCAACAGTTGCATGTAAATGATTTCATATTCAGATACAGTTTAATAACATTCCTACAGCTTAGCCTTAGCACTTAGTGTGGTTCTTTGGAACTGGAATCGAAGATAATTAAGATAAGGTATAAATGTACCAGGACAAACACGCTGCCAACTGACACAGGTGTTATTAAGGGACCTGCTATTAATCAGCCGACAATGCTTTGACCTATTGACGAATGCTTCTCTATTCTATCAGCCGACAATGCTTCGACCTATTGACGAATGGTTCTCTATTTTATCAGCCGACATTGCTTCGACCTATTGACGAATGTTTCTCTATTTTATCAGCCGACATTGCTTCGACCTATTGACGAATGTTTCTCTATTTTATCAGCCGACAATGCTTCGACCTATTGACGAATGTTTCTCTATTTTATCAGCCGACATTGCTTCGGCCTATTGACGAATGTTTCTCTATTATAACAACCGACAATGCTTCGAACTATTGTCATGGAGTCATTTTAGACCTCATTTTATATTTTTGGGAAAATTTAGTTTTCAGCAAAAAGGAATAAGTTTAAGATATTTTATTTATTTAAAGTCCATTTCGAAGCTTCAGTATTGGTTTAAAGTATTTTTGTTTTATATTCGTTCATTATTGTTGAAGGAAATCATTTTTATATTCTCGATATATTTAAGATAAGAATTTCAAATTTAACAAATATTTACTTTGTCACTTTAGATTTTCTCTTTGTTAGGCATTATTTTTATCAATTTAAGATGTTTAGCGACAAGCTAAGTGGACACAATTAGACATGTTTTTTACTAAGTCTATTGTCCTTTAAACACAAACAAGTTGTTGTGTAAACAACATATGTCAAGGTAACCTGGTCAATTAGGGTTCTTTGTCCTGTCCAGCAAAGATCTTTCCACGCCCCTTTTTACCCCAAATTAACAGGGTAACTAAGTGGCTCGGGTGTTTAACGAATCTGATTGGTCGAACCTGAAACAGTAACGCAAAATAGAACAAGTGAATTTCGGTCTCAAAAGTGGCACTTTCTCATGTGCTTTTGAAGATACAAGTTCTAAAACCTACTTCACTGTGTTTGTTATAACCATGATAACTGTTTTCAGGCCCTTGCTCATCCCCCTAAGTCCGCAAGGTGTGCTGTTGGTTAAGTCCAACCATAACAGACAAACAACAGACCATACAACCCAGAAATCCAAGTCTGATACTATTGACGAATGGTTCTCTACCTTATCAGCCGACAATGATTCGACCTATTGACGAATGATTCTCTATTCTATCAGCCGACAATGCTTCGACCTATTGACGAATGGTTCTCTATCTAATCAGCCGACAATGCTTCGAACTATTGACGAATGGTTCTCTATTCTATCAGCCGACAACGCTTCGACCTATTGACGAATGGGTCTCTATTCTATCAGCCGACAACGCTTCGACCTATTGACGAATGGTTCTCTATTTTATCAGCCGACAACGCTTCGACCTATTGACGACTGTTTCTCTATTTTGTCAGCCGACACTGCTTTGACCTATTTACAAATGGTTCTCTATTCAATCACCAGACAACGCTTCGACCTATTGACGAATGTTTCTCTATTTTATCAGACGACAATGCTTCGACCTATTGGCGAATGGTTCTCTATTTTATCAGCCGACAATGCTTCGGACTATTGACGAATGTTTCTCTATTCTATCAGTCGACAATGCTTCGACCTATTGACGAATGATTCTTTATTTTATCGGCCGACAACGCTTCGACCTATTAACGAATAGTTCTCTATCTTATCAGCCGACAACGCTTCGACCTATTAACGAATAGTTCTCTATCTTATTAGCCGACAAAGCTCCAACCTATTGACGAATGCGTTCTCTATTTTATTGAGAGGGATACAAACAATACTAAACATGACCGATTTCTTGGATTTGGTATCTGAACACCAGCTAAAACAGAGTGTACCTCTCCGATCAGATAAAATCAGCCATCGTTTTAACAATACAAATGATATATACAGACAAGATTTAGAGATTCTAATACTTGCAGCAGAAAGTGCTCAACTTAAAGGGGCACTTATAGGTTTACCTCGAATTTTAGATAATTCATATCACGCCTTCAAAGTTGATCATATCAGATTTACTGTATTGTTTTTCTTTCAAATGTTCCTTCTTAATCTGAGCGGTTTTGTGATCCCTCTGCTTTCTGATGGCCTCTAGTCAATTTTTCAATTCTATTGTATGATATCGCTAATTTATTTTGTGTGTGTCTTGCTTGCAAATGTATAATTATGTAATTGTTAATGTATAATTGTTATCCTCTTGTAGCACCATACGTGTGCCTAAGCTAGAATAAATTGTCCTGACTTGTGGAATGAAAATATTGGCTTAATTCGATTAACCGACCATTTTTAAGGAGACAGATTAGCCCTTGTTGCTTGTTTCTGAATCTGATTTGTGAATGTGAATATATATTGTAATTCGTATCATTCATAATAAAATATTGTTTACACTAAACCGACCATTTAATCTTTAAGGAAATTGATTTAAGGGACCCCGTAATGTACGTACATTGATTTTTGGAGTACATTTTTACTTGTATTCTTTGACTCGTGAAACGGTTATGTTCTGTTTGCTAGCTTTTAATTTCTGTGTGTATTGGAGCGGGTTATAGTATAGCGGTTTTGTGTGTATTGGAGCTGGGGTATAGTATAGCGGTTTTGTGTGTATTGGAGCTGGGTATAGTATAGCGGTTTTGTGTATTGGAGCAGGGAATCGTATATCGGTTTTGTGTATTGGAGTGATGGTATAGTAAAGCGGTTTTATGTATTGGAGCGGATAATAGTATAGCGGTTTTGTATATTGGAGTGGGGTGAAGTATAGCGGTTCTGTGTGTACTTGAGAAGGGTATAGTATAGCGGTATTGTGTATTGGAGCGGGGTATAGTTTAGCGGTTTTGTGTACCGGAGTGAGGTATAGTTTAGCGGTTTTGTGTATTGGAGCGGGTACAGTATAGTGGTTTTTGTATTGGAGCGGGGTATAATATAGCGGTTTTTTTGTATTGAGCCGGGTATAGTATAGCGGTTTTGTGTATTTAAACGGTGTATAGTATATTGGTTTTGTGTATTGAAGTGGGGTATAGTATAGCGGTATTTTGGGTATTGGAGCTGGGTATAGTATAGCGGTTTTGTGTATTGGAATGGAGAATCGTATATCGGTTTTGTGTTTTGGAGTGGGGGTAAAGTATAGCGGTTTTATGTATTGAAGTGGGGTATAGTATATCGGTTTTGTGTATTGAAGTGGGGTAAAGTATAGCGGTTTTGTGGGTATTTATTAGAGCGGGGTATAGTATAGCGGTTTTTTGTGTATTGGAGCTGGGTATAGTATAGCGGTTTTGTGTATTGGAATGGAGAATCGTATATCGGTTTTGTGTTTTGGAGTGGGGGTATAGTATAGCGGTTTTATGTATTGGACAGGATAATAGAATTGCGGTTTTGTGTATTGGAGTGGGGTAAAGTATAGCGGTTCTGTGGGTACTGGAGCGGGGTATAGTATAGCGGTTTAGTGTATTGGAGTTGGGTATGGTATAGCGATTCTGTGGGTACTGGAGCGGGGTATAGTATAGCGGTATTGTGTATTGGAGCGGGGTATAGTTTAGCGGTTTTGTGTACCGGAGTGGGGTATAGTTTAGCGGTTTTGTGTATTGGAGCGGGTACAGTATAGTGGTTTTTGTATTGGAGCGGGGTATAATATAGCGGTTTTTTTGTATTGAGCCGGGTATAGTATAGCGGTTTTGTGTATTTAAACGGTGTATAGTATATTGGTTTTGTGTATTGAAGTGGGGTATAGTATAGCGGTATTTTGGGTATTGGAGCTGGGTATAGTATAGCGGTTTTGTGTATTGGAATGGAGAATCGTATATCGGTTTTGTGTTTTGGAGTGGGGGTAAAGTATAGCGGTTTTATGTATTGAAGTGGGGTATAGTATATCGGTTTTGTGTATTGAAGTGGGGTAAAGTATAGCGGTTTTGTGGGTATTTATTAGAGCGGGGTATAGTATAGCGGTTTTTTGTGTATTGGAGCTGGGTATAGTATAGCGGTTTTGTGTATTGGAATGGAGAATCGTATATCGGTTTTGTGTTTTGGAGTGGGGGTATAGTATAGCGGTTTTATGTATTGGACAGGATAATAGAATTGCGGTTTTGTGTATTGGAGTGGGGTAAAGTATAGCGGTTCTGTGGGTACTGGAGCGGGGTATAGTATAGCGGTTTAGTGTATTGGAGTTGGGTATGGTATAGCGATGTGTTTGTACTGAAGCGGGGTATAGTATAGCGGTATTGTGTATTGGAGCGGGGTATAGTATAGTGGTTTTGTGTATTTGAGCGGGGAAAAGTATAGCAGTTTTGTGTACTGGAGTGGGGTATAGTATAGCGGTTTTGTGTTTTGGAGCGGGTATTGTATAGCGGTTATTTGTATTGGAGCGGGGTATTGTATAGCGGTTGTTGTGTGTATTTGAGCGGGGTATAGTATAGCGGTTTTGTGTATTTGAGCGGGGTGTAGTATAGCAGTTTTGTGTATTAATGTGGGGTATAGTATAGCGGTTTTGCGGGCATTGGAGCGGGGAATGGTATAGCGGTTTTGTGTATTGGTGCGGGGTATAGTATAGCGGTTTTATGTATTGGAGCGGATAATAGTATAGCGGTTTTGTGTATTGAAGTTGGGTATAGTATAGTGGTTTTGTGTATTGGAGTGGGGTATAGTATAGCGGTTTTGTATGTATTGGAGCGGGGTATAGTATAGAAGTTTTGTGTATCGGATCGGGGTATATTTTAGCGGTTTTGTGTAAATTGCGAGAGAATTTCAAATTCAGGAAATTTAGTTGTAATGACATTAATCATGGCGAGGTTATATTAAAAAAAAATACAGTATCAATTAAATTTTATATATAGAGATTCAATAAATAATAAATTTTGTACAAGCACCACACAACATAAAAAATGTATAGTTAAGTTCAAAGGTAACAACAAATTAAGAACAGTCAGTCTTTGCAGACGACACATATCGAAAATAGTCCAGAAATGAAAAGTTTATAACGGATTGTTTTCCAAGTCACATGATCACTTTGTTCTGTGTTTTGAATTCCTCATTTATAGAACATTAGAAATAAATAAATATTCTTCATATTTACATACAATCATACATAGCACTAATTATTCATCCGCGATGGTACTACTTTTCTCAACTAAAGTTTGTGTTTGGGACAATGAAAAACGGATTATGTCTCTGAGCAAATCTTCTTTGCATTAATAATACTGTTGAATAACTTTTTTGTAATCCTCGGCTTTGTTTTTCAAGTCTTTCCTCCAGACTGGTCAATGTATTCCACAACATCTGTTTCTTGTAACCAGGTAGATGGCGTCGCAATCGCTGAGATTCTTTTAGATGAATTAAATCGTCTTCTTGTGCTTCGCGGATTTTTTCCTCAACGATCATTTTTTCAGCTCTAAGTTGACTCACTTTGTCTTGTAGACTGTTTCTGATGTCTGGAATCACATTCTGCACATGCGCTATCAACAAGAGTCATATTTGATTCCTCTTCACAGTCACTATCGGAATGTTCAGCATTATCGGAATCGGACATTGAAGGGAACCGTGAGTCGCGGCTAAGTCTTGAATAACCAGCATCGATTGGTTCTTCCATTCGGTTAGGTCGTTCTGAAAACTTTGTCGAGAAAACGAAAGTTGGTTTTCTATGGAACCTTCACTGCTGTATGAGCCAGTGCAGCTGGTATTGTCTGAGATTTCCATGCTACTGTTAGATGTATCGGATGATACCTCACTGTAGTCCTCCAATAAATCATTGACCGAAAGTCTTTTAGCAAGTTTTACTGCCATTTCGTTGTCTAGGATATTGTCAATATTTTCCTCGTATTTGAAGTCAATGGCGTAATCTATGTTTGCAAATCGTTCATTCAGTTCTTCGATTGTAGGAGAATTGAGTTCTATATCCACATCACCTTCAGAGATAATGGACCATCGATTAATGTTCAGATCAATTAAACTTAGTTGTCTTTTTACACGCTTTGGTATCCTTGGATTGTTGGCTGCTGTCAGGGAAGATTCTGTAAAATTATAAGATTTCCCCGCCTCTTCAGCTAGGAAACAACCTGAGCGTTGGCACCTTCCGGTACAAAATCAATCAAGTCTTCTTCGTGCAAAGATTTACGTGGAAGGATCCAATGATTTGTTTTGATGCGTGTGCGCTCTTTACGGACTGAATTCAAAACCTTGTCTATATCGTCGAGTTCATATTGCACACCATTGTCGGTTTCGTCTTCGTCGTCGGAAATTGCTGTTCGCCGGTATGTGATAATGTATTTATTACGTGGAGTAACAGATGTTTTGTACCTACGAAGTGAGCAGCGAAAAGAGATACGTCCTGGGCAACGTCGAAATATTTGCAGCTGTCTGCGGCTGTTACGAGGTTGTCATTGGCGTCGACAGGTGTAGTTTGTTGCTCAATTGAAGCTTCCTTTGTCTTTTTCTTTTTACTTTTAGACTTCTGGAAAAACTTGAAACTTATTTGACGAAACTTCATCCTGATAAGCGAAAAGCTGCCTCACGTTTAGAAGAATCTATCAATTCGAAATCCTGCAATTATAAAATTATATTTGTTATGGATATATATATAGTAAAAATTGAATGCATACAGAAAAGTCATTTTTTATATAGGCGAAACATATAATCCTGCAAATGTGTCACATTTAGACAATATGGATGTCATTGAACTATTGCTGTCAGTGATGTCAACACAGGTAGGTGTCGCTGTGACAGTGGAGCATGATTTGTCACAGGCAGGTGTCGCTGTGACTAGTAGTTGTATGATTTGTCCCTAATTTGCTTCAATTGCAGTTATATGAAATACTGCATACTGTGTGAAATCATGTTTCCTTTTATTTCCAAAATAAATGAATAAATAAATAAATAGCTATCACTTTCCCTATCATTGTGCACCCCACCCCACCCCCCCCCCCCCCCCTTTTCACTTGCATCGAACACCCTAATCAACGAAACTGCTTCAGTTAACCAAGTGGGAACAATAATCAATCAAAGTGACGCACAAAAACATTATTTTTAAAGTTGGGTTATTTTAAGCCATATGGTTAAACTACAAACCAATATATTTGTGATTGATGCCACGGTCGACAAATACATAATTGCATTACCTAACGGCACATGTGTATGTAGGTAAAAACTAACAAATCATAAGATGTTACAGAAGATCCCAGTAAATATGAATATGACACAAAAGCTCATAAAATTATCTTACAGCTCTCAGTTCTAACTGATTTTGATTAAGGAACGCACACATATTTCTCGTATGCTTCGCCTTAATGTCGTGAAATTTACGCAAGATAGTAGTCGTAATAGAAAAATAAGAAGATATGTATATGATTGCCAATGAGACAACTCTTCACATGAGATCAAATGACGTAGAAGTTAGCAACTATAGGTCATCGTACGACCTTCAACAATGAGCAAAAACCATACCGCTTGGTAAGCCTTAACAGGCACCGAAATAGAAAAATTAAAACCACTCAAGCGTGAAAACTGACGGCCTGATTTAAGTTTATATTTTAGCTCAAAAGACACATTATACATGTTCGTGTTTTATTAATGCCACACCACTTAGCACTTCTGTGCAGGTTATTATCTTACTGAAAAGGCGTAATAATATATATCTCTCCGTGTTATTTCAGTAACACTGTAAGTATCTTACTTAATAGGCGTAATAATACATCTCTCTGTGACTGTATCTTACTGAATAGGCGTAATAATATATCTCTCTGTGTTATTGCAGTTACACTGTATCTTACTTAATAGGCGTAATAATATATCTCTCTGTGTTATTACAGTAACAATGTAAGTATCTTACTCAATAGGCGTAATAATATATCTCTCTGTGTTATTACAGTAACAATGTAAGTATCTTACTTAAAAGGCGTACTAGTATAACTTTCTGTGTTATTTCAGTAACAATATAAGAGTCGTTGACTTCTAAGAGGATTACTTTAGGTTTTCACTCGTTTCACACTTACACAAAATGTATTATCTCCCCTACCGTAATATTTGTTTGATCAAAGAATTTTTTACATATTACATGTTATTCTTGTGTTTATTATATTAATATCCCACAGAAGATCTGCTACTCAAATGTAATGTTTTCTTCGTGAATAATGTAGAATTACTGAGGGTAATCTATTATCATTATCATTTTTTAGAAGGGGTGTATTCAAAAGAAATATGGAATTCTTAAATGAAATAAAATTAATCAAGACATAAACAAATGGTCGGTCCACAATGATAAAATGACAAGTCATTATAAAAATTCAGACGTTAACTAGAAGTGGCCAAGCCCGGATTTCTGTAATTGAAGACCAAATGAAGCCATAATTCAGACTAACTCATAAAGCATTAATAGGCCAAGCTAAACATATTAAATACACATTTCAATTACTTAAAGAGGGGAAATGTGCTGTGTTACATTAAAATATATGGTTGATACTGGAAGATATATTTCACAAAGATAGTTATACCTACTGTTACATTCAAATATATGGTTGATACTGGAAGATATATTTTATAAAGATAGTTATACCTACTGTCCCTTTTACGGATAATTATAATATTTTACGAATCACTTATTATACTTAAAATGTATAATTCTATTCATTATTAAAATTAATTTAAGTGTATTAAGAAGCCCCGTCATACAGATGGACAACTGGAGATATCGTTTACAATATTCGTTCTGAGACTTTTTACGCTAGTAAACCACAACACAGAAGTCGCTAAATTTTTTTAAAGTTTTACAGTAAAAGAGAAAAAACAAGTTGTTATTCCTACTTTTTTAAAGTTCCAACGAAAATTACATATCTTGTCCTATTGCAGAGAATTATACCGGCAATGAGTCATTATTCACCGTTCATCTCTTTTAACATATATAGCTCGTCCAAAATATGCATGAACTATTTGCCACTGGACGATAATTAGCCATTAATCATCCATCATAAAGATCTGGGCCCGTATGCATAAAGCTGCTTAAGTTAAGATTTGTTCCGAACGGACTGATTTTTCTACATGTCCTACGATAAATTAGTACTACGATTGGATATCTTAACTTAAAAGCGGTTTTATGTGTATCAGCCCACTAATATAACACTTTTCGATACAATCAGTTACGGTAAGGGGAAATATGATTTAAAAAAAAACAAATTATAGTTTCACATACCTTGAAGAATTTCTAAAAGTAATCATCTAACTTAAGATACACTAAGGTCTTCTGTTGCGATATTGATGATTTTTTCGTATTATGACAGTTTTAATGAAGAACAGAAGAAGTTTGGCTGTACCTGTAGAAAACGTATTTCTATCCTATCTAAACACGTTATACTGATAACTAGTACTAGACCGATACACAGACATTTAACGTGCTAGTTCATAAGGTAACATTCTGCTGGTAGACATGTCTACCTATCTGGACACATTATACTGATTAGTACTAGACCGACACACAGACATTTAACGTGCTAGTTCACAAGGTAACAGTCTGCTGGTAGACATGTCTACTTATCTGGACACATTATACTGATTAGTACTAGACCGATACACAGACATCTAACATGCTAGTTCATAAGGTAACAGTCTGCTGGTAGAAATGTCATCCTATCTGGACACATTATATTGATTAGTACTAGACCTATACACAGACCTTTAACGTTCTAGTTCGAAAGGCAACAGTCTGCTAGTAGACATGTCAACCTATCTAAACACATTATATTGATTAGTACTAGACCGATACACAGGCCTTTAACGTGCTAATTCATCCTAGTTCACAAGGCAACAGTCTGCTGGTAGACATGTCAACCTATCTAAACACATTATAATGATAAGTAGCAGACCGACACACAAGACATTTAACGTGCTAGTTAAATGGTTAAAGGCACCAGTCTGCTGGTAAACATCTCATCCTATCTTGGCACATTATACTGATAAGTACTAGACCGACACATAGACATCTAACGTGCTAGTTCACAAGGCAACAGTCTGCTGGTAGTCATCTTATCCTATCTGGACACATTATACTGGTTAGTACTAGACCGACACACAGACTTTTAATGTGCTTGTTTACAAGGCAAAAGTCTGCTGGTAGACATGTCATCCCATCTGGCACTTTATTCCGATTCCTGATCATTCCTATCCGAACACTCTTTGCTCTTACTCATAAAAGTCGTTTGTTTTAGCGGATAAGCAACAAATGACAACTTAATCTAAAATACGGTGACTTTGTAGCATATAGTGTTCTCTGATGGAGATGTTTATTTTACTTAGCATCAAGGTTTATTAAATACACTCATTTAAGAACCAAAGTGTAGCCGTTTTGATGTTCGATGATAAACTATTTTTAAGTTGAAATTCAAGGCCAAATTTAAAATGGAACTTTTTGCACTGTTCCTCCGTTAAAGCGACAAATGTCCGAGTAAACAATACCCAAAACATGCTATCTATATATATGAAGTATAAATAAAAGTAAAGTAATTACAAGGAAGCTTTACTTTGAATTCAATACATCACGGGTGTCATTCGGTATATCGATAGAAAAGATCGTGAAAGAATAAGTAACGGTTGTCAAGCATTGCGATTGGATCGTGAAAGATCTGGTATTGGACCGTGAATGCAATTAAGTGCAATTTTCCTTCAAAATCTGTGCAGTATTTTCAAAAGATGGAACAAATCAGATAAAAAATTCAACTTCCTAAATAATACTGTGCACTAAATTAAAGAAATAATGCAGTACTTTTTAAGAAAACACAAAAGGCGACAAAAACTCACGTTTTGTATCTATAATGGGCACATTCCAATATAACATGTTATATTTTAAATTTATTCTTTATTGTGTTAGATAGTCTAGTAAATTAAAAAGTATGTTATTTCTTGAAACAATTCATATTATTTTTGAAAAAGTATATGTTTGAGGACTTTTAATTAAAATTGATCGTAAAAAATCATTTAACGCATTACTTTGATCGTGAAAGACAAGGCGTCACCAGACTTAATGATCAGAAAACAGCATTTTGTTTTCTAATTGATATACTTGTAATTGGTTGAAGCGTGTAATTACTTACTAAGAACGTACATTAATGCTTTAATTGTTGCGGTGATATATATATTTATATATAATTCGTCTCAAATTTTGCCCAACAATATTAGATATTCAAACTTGCGTTAGGAAATTTTTGTTCTTCCCTCAGCGGGATCTGAACCCTTGCTTCTGAGACAACGTGGCAACACCGCCTGCACCGTGACCAGCGCCTGAGACCACTCGACCACCTAGGCTACATAAACATATTGCTTTCGGTGGTCGATGTAATGACTTTCCTCGTCGGCTTTATCTAGGATTGTAACACAGTAAATGATGTATAGTGGCAAGTAGATCGTGTACCTTTTAGATCAGCTATTTTGTCTATCGTAAAGGATGATAATTATAGGTTTCAAAACGAGTGAGAATTGCGATATCGCTTGATATCAACTCGAGTTATTTAATTTCAATATAATAATAAACGAGCTTCGGCGAGTATATTATTATCAAATAACGAGAGTTTATATCAAGCGATATCCAATTCTCTAGAGTTGTTACATGTAAACCTATTTCACGGCTGTCATTCGGTATATCGAGAAAAATGAAAGTGAAAGAATACATAACGGTGGTCAAGCATTCCAATCGGATCAGGTATCGGATCGTGAATGTAATTAATTGTAATTCTACTTCAAAATCTGCTGTATTTTCAAAATGCGGAACAAATCCGGAAAAAAATTATGTCTGTCCAAATAATTTAATTTTGTCAATAAAACAGTGCAATGAGGTAAAGAAAATCTGCAGTACTTTATGAGAAAACACAAAAGGCGCAAAACAAGTCTTAGGGATTCATTAAAAAAAAACAAGGTTTGTACCTATAATGGTCATATTTAAATATATAATGATATATTTGAAACTGAATCTTTGGTGTGTCAGATAGTACAATAGAATAAAAGAATTCATTTTAATTTTGAAAAAAAGTGAATTTTGTTGATTTTTTTATCAAAATTGATCGAGAAAGATCGGGCAATGCATAATCTTGATCGTGAAGGAAAAGGTGTGACCAGACGGACGCAGGACGTTTGCACTTTTTTAACTGTAACACTAACGGACATTTGCGCTTCAAACACTTAGATATTTGCGCTTTTAACATTGATACACCTAGACAAAATTGACAAGATTTTGCGCTTTTTATCTATAATAGTTGTCTAACTGTAATCTTAAGAAAATTTACCAAAGTTATGGAAAGACGTTCACATATCCTTTGGAAGTTGCTCCGAACAAACGACAAAATCAGAAAAAAATATTCGGGTAAACCAGACATATTATAAAAAATATAGTATACGTTTCTGGGTTAACGATAGAGGAAACAAAACTTTTGTGGATGGAACATTTAAATTTTGACCGAAATTCTTCAATTAGCTTTCTTATTAGTAGATTAAAATTGGAAACTAAATTGTGGTTATTCTGTTGCATGAATAGTCCGAGGAACTGTACCATCATATTTACATTGTGTCATAGATCAAATGTATTCGTTCAGTGTATGTTTACTTATTTTTGTTAATATGTCTTTTGATTTAGTTAAGCCATTTCAATTGATATTTTATAGTGTGTCTTTCTATGTTGTGATGTTACACTATTATTTCAGGTTAGGGTGAAGGTTGGCGCCTGTTTAACGTTTAAACCCGCTGCATTTGTTTGCACCTGTCCTAAGTCAGGAACCTGTTGTTCAGTGGTTGTCGTTCGTTGATGTGGTGGTTAAGTGATTCTCGTTTCTCGTCTTTTATATAGATTAGACCGTTGGTATTCCTGTTTGAATGGTTTTACACTAGTCATTTTTTGGGGGCCCTTTATAGCTTGCTGTTCGGTGTGAGCCAAGGCTCCATGTTGAAGGCCGTACTTTGACCTATAATGGTTTACTTTTAACAAATTGTGACTTGGATGGAGAGTTGTCTCATAGGCACTCATACCACATCTTCTTATATCCATCATAGTTTATCTAAGATTTTTTTCAATTTGTGAAGACCAAAATTTTATTTTAAAACCATCTGCTGTACCTGCAGCCTTTAAGAAAGAGTCATGGCTGTTATAAGGAATTTACTGCCATCCATCCTCTTAGAGTGTTGTCGTTTTAACTGACACAAGCATGATGGGGAAAGGTTGATGCTCTTAGCCGTATATAGCATGATGGGGAAAGGTTGATGCTCTTAGCCGTATATACATGTATGGCATGATGGGGAAAGGTTGATGCTCTTAGCCGTATATAAATGTATGGCATGATGTGGAAAGGTTGATGCTCTTAGCCGTATATGAATGTATGGCATGATGGGGAAAGGTTAATTTCAATATAATAATAAACGAGCTTCGGCGATTATATTATTATCAAATAACGAGAGTTTATATCAAGCGATATCCAATTCTCTAGAGTTGTTACATGTAAACCTATTTCACGGCTGTCATTCGGTATATCGAGAAAAATGAAAGTGAAAGAATACATAACGGTGGTCAAGCATTCCAATCGGATCAGGTATCGGATCGTGAATGTAATTAATTGTAATTCTACTTCAAAATCTGCTGTATTTTCAAAATGCGGAACAAATCCGGAAAAAAATTATGTCTGTCCAAATAATTTAATTTTGTCAATAAAACAGTGCAATGAGGTAAAGAAAATCTGCAGTACTTTATGAGAAAACACAAAAGGCGCAAAACAAGTCTTAGGGATTCATTAAAAAAAAACAAGGTTTGTACCTATAATGGTCATATTTAAATATATAATGATATATTTGAAACTGAATCTTTGGTGTGTCAGATAGTACAATAGAATAAAAGAATTCATTTTAATTTTGAAAAAAAGTGAATTTTGTTGATTTTTTTATCAAAATTGATCGAGAAAGATCGGGCAATGCATAATCTTGATCGTGAAGGAAAAGGTGTGACCAGACGGACGCAGGACGTTTGCACTTTTTTAACTGTAACACTAACGGACATTTGCGCTTCAAACACTTAGATATTTGCGCTTTTAACATTGATACACCTAGACAAAATTGACAAGATTTTGCGCTTTTTATCTATAATAGTTGTCTAACTGTAATCTTAAGAAAATTTACCAAAGTTATGGAAAGACGTTCACATATCCTTTGGAAGTTGCTCCGAACAAACGACAAAATCAGAAAAAAATATTCGGGTAAACCAGACATATTATAAAAAATATAGTATACGTTTCTGGGTTAACGATAGAGGAAACAAAACTTTTGTGGATGGAACATTTAAATTTTGACCGAAATTCTTCAATTAGCTTTCTTATTAGTAGATTAAAATTGGAAACTAAATTGTGGTTATTCTGTTGCATGAATAGTCCGAGGAACTGTACCATCATATTTACATTGTGTCATAGATCAAATGTATTCGTTCAGTGTATGTTTACTTATTTTTGTTAATATGTCTTTTGATTTAGTTAAGCCATTTCAATTGATATTTTATAGTGTGTCTTTCTATGTTGTGATGTTACACTATTATTTCAGGTTAGGGTGAAGGTTGGCGCCTGTTTAACGTTTAAACCCGCTGCATTTGTTTGCACCTGTCCTAAGTCAGGAACCTGTTGTTCAGTGGTTGTCGTTCGTTGATGTGGTGGTTAAGTGATTCTCGTTTCTCGTCTTTTATATAGATTAGACCGTTGGTATTCCTGTTTGAATGGTTTTACACTAGTCATTTTTTGGGGGCCCTTTATAGCTTGCTGTTCGGTGTGAGCCAAGGCTCCATGTTGAAGGCCGTACTTTGACCTATAATGGTTTACTTTTAACAAATTGTGACTTGGATGGAGAGTTGTCTCATAGGCACTCATACCACATCTTCTTATATCCATCATAGTTTATCTAAGATTTTTTTCAATTTGTGAAGACCAAAATTTTATTTTAAAACCATCTGCTGTACCTGCAGCCTTTAAGAAAGAGTCATGGCTGTTATAAGGAATTTACTGCCATCCATCCTCTTAGAGTGTTGTCGTTTTAACTGACACAAGCATGATGGGGAAAGGTTGATGCTCTTAGCCGTATATAGCATGATGGGGAAAGGTTGATGCTCTTAGCCGTATATACATGTATGGCATGATGGGGAAAGGTTGATGCTCTTAGCCGTATATAAATGTATGGCATGATGTGGAAAGGTTGATGCTCTTAGCCGTATATGAATGTATGGCATGATGGGGAAAGGTTAATTTCAATATAATAATAAACGAGCTTCGGCGATTATATTATTATCAAATAACGAGAGTTTATATCAAGCGATATCCAATTCTCTAGAGTTGTTACATGTAAACCTATTTCACGGCTGTCATTCGGTATATCGAGAAAAATGAAAGTGAAAGAATACATAACGGTGGTCAAGCATTCCAATCGGATCAGGTATCGGATCGTGAATGTAATTAATTGTAATTCTACTTCAAAATCTGCTGTATTTTCAAAATGCGGAACAAATCCGGAAAAAAATTATGTCTGTCCAAATAATTTAATTTTGTCAATAAAACAGTGCAATGAGGTAAAGAAAATCTGCAGTACTTTATGAGAAAACACAAAAGGCGCAAAACAAGTCTTAGGGATTCATTAAAAAAAAACAAGGTTTGTACCTATAATGGTCATATTTAAATATATAATGATATATTTGAAACTGAATCTTTGGTGTGTCAGATAGTACAATAGAATAAAAGAATTCATTTTAATTTTGAAAAAAAGTGAATTTTGTTGATTTTTTTATCAAAATTGATCGAGAAAGATCGGGCAATGCATAATCTTGATCGTGAAGGAAAAGGTGTGACCAGACGGACGCAGGACGTTTGCACTTTTTTAACTGTAACACTAACGGACATTTGCGCTTCAAACACTTAGATATTTGCGCTTTTAACATTGATACACCTAGACAAAATTGACAAGATTTTGCGCTTTTTATCTATAATAGTTGTCTAACTGTAATCTTAAGAAAATTTACCAAAGTTATGGAAAGACGTTCACATATTCTTTGGAAGTTGCTCCGAACAAACGACAAAATCAGAAAAAAATATTCGGGTAAACCAGACATATTATAAAAAATATAGTATACGTTTCTGGGTTAACGATAGAGGAAACAAAACTTTTGTGGATGGAACATTTAAATTTTGACCGAAATTCTTCAATTAGCTTTCTTATTAGTAGATTAAAATTGGAAACTAAATTGTGGTTATTCTGTTGCATGAATAGTCCGAGGAACTGTACCATCATATTTACATTGTGTCATAGATCAAATGTATTCGTTCAGTGTATGTTTACTTATTTTTGTTAATATGTCTTTTGATTTAGTTAAGCCATTTCAATTGATATTTTATAGTGTGTCTTTCTATGTTGTGATGTTACACTATTATTTCAGGTTAGGGTGAAGGTTGGCGCCTGTTTAACGTTTAAACCCGCTGCATTTGTTTGCACCTGTCCTAAGTCAGGAACCTGTTGTTCAGTGGTTGTCGTTCGTTGATGTGGTGTTTAAGTTATTCTCGTTTCTCGTCTTTTATATAGATTAGACCGTTGGTATTCCTGTTTGAATGGTTTTACACTAGTCATTTTTTGGGGGCCCTTTATAGCTTGCTGTTCGGTGTGAGCCAAGGCTCCATGTTGAAGGCCGTACTTTGACCTATAATGGTTTACTTTTAACAAATTGTGACTTGGATGGAGAGTTGTCTCATAGGCACTCATACCACATCTTCTTATATCCATCATAGTTTATCTAAGATTTTTTTCAATTTGTGAAGACCAAAATTTTATTTTAAAACCATCTGCTGTACCTGCAGCCTTTAAGAAAGAGTCATGGCTGTTATAAGGAATTTACTGCCATCCATCCTCTTAGAGTGTTGTCGTTTTAACTGACACAAGCATGATGGGGAAAGGTTGATGCTCTTAGCCGTATATAGCATGATGGGGAAAGGTTGATGCTCTTAGCCGTATATACATGTATGGCATGATGGGGAAAGGTTGATGCTCTTAGCCGTATATAAATGTATGGCATGATGTGGAAAGGTTGATGCTCTTAGCCGTATATGAATGTATGGCATGATGGGGAAAGGTTAATTTCAATATAATAATAAACGAGCTTCGGCGATTATATTATTATCAAATAACGAGAGTTTATATCAAGCGATATCCAATTCTCTAGAGTTGTTACATGTAAACCTATTTCACGGCTGTCATTCGGTATATCGAGAAAAATGAAAGTGAAAGAATACATAACGGTGGTCAAGCATTCCAATCGGATCAGGTATCGGATCGTGAATGTAATTAATTGTAATTCTACTTCAAAATCTGCTGTATTTTCAAAATGCGGAACAAATCCGGAAAAAAATTATGTCTGTCCAAATAATTTAATTTTGTCAATAAAACAGTGCAATGAGGTAAAGAAAATCTGCAGTACTTTATGAGAAAACACAAAAGGCGCAAAACAAGTCTTAGGGATTCATTAAAAAAAAACAAGGTTTGTACCTATAATGGTCATATTTAAATATATAATGATATATTTGAAACTGAATCTTTGGTGTGTCAGATAGTACAATAGAATAAAAGAATTCATTTTAATTTTGAAAAAAAGTGAATTTTGTTGATTTTTTTATCAAAATTGATCGAGAAAGATCGGGCAATGCATAATCTTGATCGTGAAGGAAAAGGTGTGACCAGACGGACGCAGGACGTTTGCACTTTTTTAACTGTAACACTAACGGACATTTGCGCTTCAAACACTTAGATATTTGCGCTTTTAACATTGATACACCTAGACAAAATTGACAAGATTTTGCGCTTTTTATCTATAATAGTTGTCTAACTGTAATCTTAAGAAAATTTACCAAAGTTATGGAAAGACGTTCACATATCCTTTGGAAGTTGCTCCGAACAAACGACAAAATCAGAAAAAAATATTCGGGTAAACCAGACATATTATAAAAAATATAGTATACGTTTCTGGGTTAACGATAGAGGAAACAAAACTTTTGTGGATGGAACATTTAAATTTTGACCGAAATTCTTCAATTAGCTTTCTTATTAGTAGATTAAAATTGGAAACTAAATTGTGGTTATTCTGTTGCATGAATAGTCCGAGGAACTGTACCATCATATTTACATTGTGTCATAGATCAAATGTATTCGTTCAGTGTATGTTTACTTATTTTTGTTAATATGTCTTTTGATTTAGTTAAGCCATTTCAATTGATATTTTATAGTGTGTCTTTCTATGTTGTGATGTTACACTATTATTTCAGGTTAGGGTGAAGGTTGGCGCCTGTTTAACGTTTAAACCCGCTGCATTTGTTTGCACCTGTCCTAAGTCAGGAACCTGTTGTTCAGTGGTTGTCGTTCGTTGATGTGGTGTTTAAGTGATTCTCGTTTCTCGTCTTTTATATAGATTAGACCGTTGGTATTCCTGTTTGAATGGTTTTACACTAGTCATTTTTTGGGGGCCCTTTATAGCTTGCTGTTCGGTGTGAGCCAAGGCTCCATGTTGAAGGCCGTACTTTGACCTATAATGGTTTACTTTTAACAAATTGTGACTTGGATGGAGAGTTGTCTCATAGGCACTCATACCACATCTTCTTATATCCATCATAGTTTATCTAAGATTTTTTTCAATTTGTGAAGACCAAAATTTTATTTTAAAACCATCTGCTGTACCTGCAGCCTTTAAGAAAGAGTCATGGCTGTTATAAGGAATTTACTGCCATCCATCCTCTTAGAGTGTTGTCGTTTTAACTGACACAAGCATGATGGGGAAAGGTTGATGCTCTTAGCCGTATATAGCATGATGGGGAAAGGTTGATGCTCTTAGCCGTATATACATGTATGGCATGATGGGGAAAGGTTGATGCTCTTAGCCGTATATAAATGTATGGCATGATGTGGAAAGGTTGATGCTCTTAGCCGTATATGAATGTATGGCATGATGGGGAAAGGTTGATGCTCTTAGCCGTATATACATGTATGGCAGGATGGGGAAGGTTGATGCTCTTAGTCGTATTTACATGTATGGCATGATGTGGAAAGGTTGATGCTCTTAGCCGTATATACATGTATGGCATTGTGGGGGAAAGGTTGATGCTCTAAGCCGTATATACATGTATGGCATGATGGGGAAAGGTTGATGCTCTTAGCCGTATATACATGTATGGCATGATGGGGAAAGGTTGATGTTCTTAGCCGTATATACATGTATGGCATGATGAGGAAAGGTTGATGCTCTTAGCCGTATATACATGTACATGTATGGCATGATGGGGAAAGGTTGATGGTCTTCACCGTATATACATGTATGGCATGATGGGGAAAGGTTGATGCTCTTAGCCGTATATACATGTATGGCAGGATGGGGAAAGGTTGATGCTCTTAGCCGTATATACATGTATGGCATGATGGGGAAAGGTTGATGCTCTTAGCCGTATATACATGTATGGCATGATGGGGAAAGGTTGATGCTCTTAGCCGTATATACATGTATGATTATGTTATACATTTGTATTAACTGATTTTGTATGTTTTGTTGATAAATAAAATTGAGAATGGAAATGGGGAATATGTCAAAAAGACAACAACCCGACCAAAGAGCAGACAACAGCCGAAGGTCACCAATGGGTCTTCAACGCAGCGAGAAAATCCCGCACCCGAAGGTGGTCCTCAGCTGTCCCCTAAATAAAATTGTGTAATAGTTCAGTGAAAATGGACGTCACACTAAACTCTAAAAAGCACAAATGTCCTATTGAAAAAGCGCAAATGTCCTAAAAATCTAAGCGCAAATGTCCTATTAAAAAGCGCAAACGTCCCGCGCCGGACCAGACTTAATAATCAGAAAACAATATTTCTTTTTCCAATTGATATTATTGCAACTTGTTGAAGCGTGTGATTATTTTAATAAGAACGGACATTGGTGCTTTCATTTTTCTCCCACTTTTTTTGATTCAACACTTTTCCTTCAAAGTTATTAAAATAACTAAAACGTGTCTAGATAAGTATAAGAAGATTTCCAAGATAAAAAGACCTTCAGGAGCATTTTTTTTTAAAGTAAAAGTATATATGTATCTGTAATGCTTTATGCATCCGTCCTAACTGGAAATATATGCATGTGTACGTTTTTTTTATATGTAAGGGTTGTTACCTTCAGTTATGAGGAGTGTCGTTCGTGCGTACATCGTATGACAATATTGGCTTATTTATTGTTTATTTCGTAGCTGCGCTGACATAAACTAAAAAAGGTACCAAGAAAACGTTATTTCTACTCGATTGTTAGATCAGTCTGTTCACAATAGCTATACGTCATTGTACCAACTTAGTGGTGAAGTTACCAAATCAACATACCTCGCGATCGATTGTGCACGATGCACAGCTTGAACTGTATATCAGCCGATTATGTTCTTATGTTAAGGAGTAGGTCCGGTAAGGGCCGATTTTGGCCTCAAACTTCAGGTTCATCTGATGAAAGATTTTTGACACTTTTTAAACACTTAATTGTCTACTTCAGTCGATTCAATTAGTTTATGTAAAATATTTGAAATGATTTAGTCATAAAAGACGCCCAAATTCAAGCTTAAATATGAAAAATCTATCAAATATGCCATAATATGTCACTTTTCAGATGGTTTTTGTTGAAAATGAACGTGGCCGCATCCGTGGTCACTCTCAACCTTTATATGGGTCGATACCTCTGCTGGTGGACTATCAGTCCCCGAGGGTATCATCAGCTCAGTAGTCAGTACTTCGGTACTGACATGATTTATAACAAACCTTTCTAAAATTGTCCGTTTATAAATTTTGAAATTATAAAGAAACTAAGGTTTCAACTCCCTCAGGCAAATGATGAATTTGGCTATTTGTTTTATGTATTTTTGTCATATAGCTCTTCAACTGTTTCGGTACTTATATATCCCTCGGATTTCAAATGTTTGGCTTTGAGCGTTCCTGATGAAGGTAAATCCAGAAAAGCGCTTCGGACGCATGAAATTATTTAACGTGTTGTTTTCAATTTTTTATGTATTATCATCAAATACAACTTACATTTAAATATTGAGAATGAAACACAAATGCGGCCACTTCAATTTAAGTCGGAATAAAGTTTACATTTTAACAATTTTGTAAAACTGCTATATTTTGGGGCCAAAAAGGGGTCTTACTGGACCGACTCCTTTGTATCAGAAATCAAAACGTATGAAAGACTGACAAATAGACTAATATTGCTATAAAGCACCAAGTTGGTGTGATATTATAAAAAAATAAAATAATCAGATCCAATGGCATTGAACGATTGAAGCCCTATTCACCAACAAAAGAGAATCGGAATGAGTCATGCAAATTCAATATTTGCTGTTCCAATTAAAAATATAAATTATCATATGATTAGATAATGATTTGAACGTTTTTGTAGCTTTAGATCTTTCACGATCCTTTTCAAGATCTACAAAAAGCGGTACGCGATCTTTCACGATCCAAAAAATCAATGTTTTGTAAATATTTCATTTTTCACAAAACTTCTGATTATGCTAACATAAAATAACTTTAACAACCCTTTGAATCATTAAAATGAAATGATAAGTTGTTTAGTCATTTGAATTATAAAAAAAAATCTTGTTTGTTTACATATTTAACGTCATTGAAATGTCGAGGAGCAATCTGCCTTTTGTAGTTTTGTAAAAACGGTATACTTTTAAACCTTGATTTTTCTCAGATACTGGTCATAATGTTGAACCATTTTGACAAACATGCAGTTTTATTTTTTTTGTAAATTTATACGTGTAATTCATTAAATTAGATAAGTAATTGACCTTGCATATGTCTTCTCGATAAGATTTTCTTCACGATCCTATACCAGAGCTTTCACGATCCAATCCCAATACTTGACCACCGTTAGGTATTCTTTCACGATTTCCGAATGACACCCTTGTTTTTCTAGCATGGTAAACACTCTCACTGTAAAAATATGACGTCATATGTCCTGTTACGTAGTCAAACTTTAACATCAGACATTTTAAAACTTTTTGTACGTTTCAGAATTTAATACAATTTGACAATAAGAAGATTTTTAGGTGAAAAGTGTGAGTGTTCTGTATATTATTGAAGAAATCACATATGTCTGTTGCCATGGACGACATGTACATCGTCTTAACCTGAAATCACATATGTCCGCTGCCATGGACGACATGTACATCGTCTTAACCTGAAGTAGTAGTAGAATAGGGATAAGAAAACAGTAGATCAGGTAGAGCAAGTAGAGCAGCTTGTGTAAATATTGTGCTAGTGATGGTGGAATGTTTGTGTCCACGTTGCAGACTTTTGTCCAAGGTAGAGCAACATTTGTTGGTAACCAGGGTATGTTTGTCGTCCATTTTGTTTCCACGTTGCCAACTTTTTCAAGGTAGAGCAATATTGTTTGGTGACCAGGGTATGTTTGAGATGACGTTCATTTTGTCCACGTTGCAGAATTTTGGGTTGTTAGCCCCTTTTGCCTTGCTTGGCTAAATTGTTATTTGGCTGGAGTAAGTAAATACGAGAGAGAGATGGTTGTTGGTAAGGGTGGCATCCATTTTGTTTCCACAACACACAAACTACAGAAACTTGAGAAGAGATAAAACAAAGATTGAAGAAAATAAATTATTTTTAATATCAAAAACTTATATACATTATGTATACATCACATTTTGAGTAGATCACCATTATTGCAAAAACTGATTGAGTATTTTAACATAAAAAATAAATATTACAATATATGTATAGTATATAAAAAACTTATATTAAAACCGGTATTTGAGCATACAACCCTGAGTTTGTTTCTAATAGATAAAATTTTATAAAGCTTCTAAAACAAATGTTTTTTTTTTAACAAGAATGGATTTCTAAAAAGAGACGTGTAAAAGATTACATATAGTGATATGATTAAAATGACTACAAAAAAGAAAAAGAAAAAAAAAAGAACTTTGATGGAATGTGATAGAAGATAAATTATGTTATAAAATAGAAATATAACCCACATGGTTTCGATGTTTAAAATGAAAACATGTATGAAGCAAAAATTAAGTGAATGGAATGTTGCACTAGATAAAGTAACAAAATATAGATAAAATATATGAAGGTAACATGGTTTGATTAACAACCGTAAATGCTTATTTTATCAATGTAAGAATACATAGCACCAAAACTAAAGTAAAAATGTAGTGCACTACTTTCTTTATAAAATTTGTTTCTATATGGGGAATCTGTTGGAATACATAGCACCATATAACAGTTAGCACCAAAACTATAGTATAAGCACTACTTTCTTTATAAAATTTGTCTTTATAGGGGATTCTGTTGGAATGCATAGCACCATATAACAGTTAGCACCAAAACTATAGTATAAGCACTACTTTCTTTATAAAATTTGTCTTTATAGAGGGAACCTGTTGAGAGTATATACATGATAAAACAAAAGTCTTTTCCTCTCTCAAACTATCATTGTAAATGAATAGAAAAGTTGAAGAAATATATAGCAACATATCATGAGTGCAAGTATCATGATTTGAAATATGAACTTTAATGATTATCACAATTATTTAGCACCAACTTTAAAACAATTAGCATTTAATAAATTATCACAACTATATTGCTTAATAACAAGAAAACAAAGACTATATACATGTTATATATTACAGTATAAACATTTCATATACTAAAGTATACTACTAAGGTCTGTCTAATGTTCCCCATTAACCTCTATAACATTTTTGATATTTTTACATTATATTAAGACCAAATAAATTTTATCTTTTAATCTGATAGATCATATCAGATAATTCCTTAGATGTAAAGCTTCATAAATATTTTTATTTTCTTATTTTAGAAGTTATTATACTGTGTAATTACTAAATATTTTTAATTACAATCAAGCCTCAAGCTAAATAACCGTTGATAGATAAACATGCATAACAATCTTTAGATGTAGAGTATAAGAAATCGTCTTAATTGCAATCAAGTTTCAAAACTGATTAACTGTTAATGGAGAACATCAGACTGATAGACATATATTACTTCTAATTTGAGTTAAACTTCTTATTAACATAACAAAACAGAATTGTGTAAACATATACAAAACTCCTAGATATGTATAATATTAACAACACCCTTTGAAGTAACATCATTTCAAAATCTGACTTATTCAATATTTTCAACATCAAAAAATTTTAAAAAAAATATTAAAAGAAAAATGTATTAATTTAACCATAATTTATAATCATGCCAAACACAGGAAGTTGGTTTTTCTTATGTATAGAAAATTATCACTCTACTTTGTTTAAACCTTCAACAATAAAAAAAAAAACCTCAATAAACTTCTTAAGATAATACAACATAGACATGCTAATATCTCCTTTGTCACCACAATGGATGCTTAGTCATATATAAATTAATCCTAAAATGGCATCTCAGTTAAGTCTAAATGAATTAAAATTATCAACCCAACTTTATTTAATGAATCTTATCATAACCAAGAGAGAAGAATAAATCCTTTAATATTTATGAAAAATTATTAAACTTTCATTCTATCCAGAAAACTTCATGATGGATCATGCTTCAACAAGTAACTTTCTTAATGAATTAACTAATTTTGTATCTCGACATATACCAGTAGTGGGAATTCACTTTTTCCCATGTTATTAGTGTTCAATACAACCCGAATTGTTTAAGGAAATGAAGGATTGGTATTGCTACCAGCCCATCAACACATTTAGCAATACACAGTTTAATATTTCTGGACTATATCATAGTTTGCTTCATGAAAGCAAGGAAACTAAAATAGGGTGCCTCATGAGTATGAGTGAGACCTTTTTAGGAGAACTCATGCAACAGTGCAACACAGCAAACAGTGTGTACAGCAGAGACATGCTACAGATAGTGCTGAATATTTTAAAGGACAGGTAAGAAATACTTTAAACATTTTTTTTATATAAAGTT
Organism: Mytilus californianus; assembly: GCF_021869535.1. Taxonomy (NCBI): domain Eukaryota; kingdom Metazoa; phylum Mollusca; class Bivalvia; order Mytilida; family Mytilidae; genus Mytilus; species Mytilus californianus. The sequence continues at coordinate 8,133,767 of NW_026262670.1, forward strand.
ACTTAATGAAGCAATATGATTCATAAAGCTAGTCTTACAGTGGTATTATTCATAGTTTTATAATTAAGGTGGTACCCAACACCTTAACTGAAATTAATATGGCTCGTTTAATTTTCATAAAATTTTAACAAAGTATTTATTTTGAACCTTTGACAAAAATATAAAAATTTCAAAATAATTGAACCAACCATTTTATCATAAAAATTACACTGGTTATATAGCAGTTTGACAAACACTAATTTCAATCATTGAGAAGCTTAAAATACACAAATTAATCACATAAATAAATTATAAATTAAGTCTGTTGGGTGGTATTGACTGTCTGGTGCTTCTTCTTTAAATACGTGGTGGTGCTGGCAAGGGTAGGATGATTTCTTGGTGTACTGCAGGTGGTATGGGTTGAACTGCTGCTTGGTGTAGTGGTTGATGTGGAGGAGGGTTAAGAAGTTGTCTTACAGGGGGGATGAAGTTGCGAATAGCTGGTGCAGCATTTATTAAAAATCTATGTATTCGGTTTAAAACCACTAGCAAACTGATGAGTGTAAAGATGAGGACTTGAAATAGTTCTACAAGAAGAAAATAAAAAAAAAAATACAAATTTTATAAATTGTTACTACTTAAATTGTACCAGGCTTTATTATATAGTTCATCTTCTGAGTTTGAAATATTTTGAGAACGTCTTTTCCTCCAAACAATAAATCCACTAATTAGAAAGAATATCACTGTAAGTAAAAAAAAGAGTTAAAAGCAGTGATATTGAAATTACAATTTAAATTAATAAAAAAAAAAATATCCTAATAGTACTTATATTTAGGGGCAGAAGGAATCTCCTGCAGAGGAAGACCATGATCAATTAACCCTCCCCTACTATTCCTCAAACATTTCTTCCTCAAAATAATGAATGCTATCACCAGAATTACTACAAGAAAAGAAATAATTTAACTAGTAATGGTGTCCATTTCAACATTTAAAGAATCATCTATTGATAACATAACTGGAATGTAGTCTGATTGATAGTAACACTTTTTTAATAAGAACACAAAAATTAAGACAATTAAAAGAAACAAAATTACTCCAAGAAAAATTATATAAACTTTTAAGCTACCTGTTAAAGTGGTGACGGTTGCCACTATCCATGGTGTTGTATTGGTTGCTGTCTCATTTTCTGTAGTAGTCTAAAAAAAAATAATAATAAACTACATGTAAACAAATAAAATAACATAACCCAATCCACACCATACTACATGTTACAATCAATACACATTTAGCTTTAGCTGAATTTAAAGCATGAGAAATTTATAAGTATGAATGTCTAAAATAAATGAAAAATAAGTACTCTCAAAATTTTTTAAGTCAATTTTAACAGCAGTGCTTTAATGTTTTTTAGAATACATTATCATAATGCAATGATAATGTTAAGCAGAGATTCCCTTTGCACTACTGATGAAAACCCACCTGCTGATGGCCAGGGACAGTGCTGGACAGAGGGTTGTGCTCGTATGTTGAGGATGCTGGAACACTACGAGTCTGTTCTGGCACGGAACCGAGAGAACCCACCTCGGTATGAGGAGAGGTTACTGGTACCCATTTCCATAGTTGGTACAAGGTCTTCAAGTGACTGAAAAAAAAAAACAACAACATTTATAGACAGTTATTAAATTTAATATTTATAGATTTTAATACAAATCAGTCCTACAGAAATACAATTAAAATTATGCTAACAAATATTTCTTTCTTTCTTTTCTTATATTGTTATACTTTCAAAAGAAAATAAAGTGAATTTGTCCTTCATAAAGTAGGTGTCAATTTTATGTAAACAATAAAAATGGCGGATGTTGAAAACAAGTTACATAATAACATCTTACACAAACTTTATCTGCTATCTGCACTTCTATGTTTGGGGTTGTGGAGATGGCTAAGCAACAGTTGTCGATAGTACAGGTTTTAATCAGAACTTTCTCCAAGTGCAGACCGAAAGTCATCAAGGTGCTGGAACCCGCCAATCTATCCAGTGTGATCTTTTTGACTGAAGTCGGCCCATGGAAAATGTAACTGCCCTCTCCCTCATAGAGACACTGTAGCTCAACTACCTCGTAGCTCTCATCTACTATGCTTCTGCATTTTCTAATGTTTAGATCATGCACTTGGCCATTAATACATATAACTACACAAAACATCAACAAACACTTAACGTTCACCATTTTGATTTTTCAGTTTTTTCCCTGTGAATCGTCTGCGCATGTGCACATAATTAACAGTCTAATTAAAAATAAAAAGGCGGGAGATCGTGACCGTGTCAAAAAAAAAGTACAATACGAAAAAGAATAAATATGAAAGAATTGAGATGTTGCTATATGATCTTCAACAATAGTATAACTTGAAAAAAGGGGAACGGAAGCACATATAATAAGAAAATATTAGGTACGAGACAGTGATACTCAAAATATTTTTTTCAGAAAAAAAAATTGAATGTTTTAGTTTTTGTTTTTACAATGTAGATGCTTTAAATAAAGATTTTAAGTTAAGAAACCCAAAACAAAGCAGATGACATATTATCACAGTAAAGTTTCTAGAGATTCACCAACACGTTGTTTTGTTGTTAAGCGCATTTTTGTTGGCGCACCACATAAACAATTCAACATAGAGTTGTTATGTGAAACCTAAGAATGGGGTGGTTATCTCTCCATTAGTCCCACCCCATACTTCAAAGTGTAATATTATTGGTTTAGATAATATTTTCTAGAAAAATGAAATAGTATAAAAGTGCGTATTTTTCGTTTTCAAGTACTTCTAACTTTTTACTAGAAATCTATTATTTACGAAATTTGTTAAGTGTTATAATGGCATCTGAAAATGTTCAATTTAACCAAATTGTGTCCGCAACTGGTCGGACCGAATACAGAACACAATTTGGGAGGGGGAAAGTGTTAACATTTAAAAAGTCCGCTAGAGGACTATATTATTTGGATTTAGCCGCATCAAATGGAACTATGAAGTTTAACTTGGGGCTGAATGAGTTAGACGATCTACAATGTATTCAACCTGAGGGGCCACCTGGAGTCCCTGACAGCATACTTTCCACAGGTAAGACTATCTTCTTTCTTTTTTTTTACATTAGGTCTACATGTAGGAGTTTTCTTTAAAAACACCTAGGAAATTAAAGATTATACCTTTTAAGGTGTTTTTTTTCTGTTTGTATGCGCTTACCGTAAACAACAGGAAGGTTTTAAGTATTGTCTATTACCGTTCATCTTTCTGTTTATCTATCTACCCCGCTTTTGTTAGGAGAGATATCTGTGTTCACATTTGTCTTTTATTTTAAATGATTTAATGTAACAATTGACTAACATAAAACGAAGATGGGGTATGATTGTCAATAAGATAACTCTTCACAAGAGACCAAATGATACAGAAATTGTCAACTTTCGGTCACCTTATGACCATGAACAATAAGCAAAACCCATACCACATAGTCAGCTATAAATAGCTTCGAAATGATGAATGTAAAACAAACATCCGAAAAAAAAAAACAACCTAATTTATGTACAAAATAATGAACGAAAAACAATATGTAACACACCACCAACACCTCTCGCAAGTATAAATCTTTCTTCATAACATTAGAGTTTATGTTTTATTTTTTATGTTTTAGCCGCACTCCCACCCACAAGAGCAGGTTGTGCCTAAAGAAAATGTGGCACCAGTTTACGCACCACCACCACCACCAACACCTTCCGTAAGTATACATTTATTAATGTAGAGTTTAAATATGTTCAAAAATCATGATTGATTGTTAATTGCTTAACGTTCAGTGGCAAATATTTCATACATGTTCAGAACAAGAACAAGTTAACAATAAATACAATAGGTAGGTCTTGTAATAGAGGTTTTTTTTCAAGAATCACCATTTATTCTTAACTTGATACACTTAAATGCAAACAAAGCAATACTTATTTTTCAAGTATAGAATTGAACTTAATTAGTATATTGCAAACAGCCTATTGTTCTTAAAAAAAAAATCATAAGCGACACTGAAAGTATTTCATTTCTCTCTGGGTTTTTTATTTAAATATTTCATTTTTATTATTGCAGACACCTCTAACAATTATATACGAGAATGAGGCGTCAACTTCCCAGGCCACTCCACTTCGATCCATTTTAGATCCTATGTGGAGCAAAGGCAATATGATTCCGGTGAAGGTGGCCGCAAAGAGACCGATACGTGAAGATTTACACCCCCAGTGGTCTGAGAAGAATTTAAAATATGAACCGATTTCCCCGGTGAAAAATGAACTGTATGACCTCTCTGAGGAGAAATTGGGAGCCTTTTTCCACCCGATGTGATGTACTGTTTCGCTCAATGTGATGTGACTTTTCACTCAATATGGTGTGACTTTTCAATCAATGTGATGTAGGATTATATTCAATGAACTTTTTAAGGAATAACATTCGTAAATATTATTATGGATATATATGTTAAACAGACTGACACGGTTAGTTGTTTTAAATATTTAATAAATACTATCACTAATATTTGTCTATCTTATAATGTCCATAGGCATAGCTTTCAATTGGGTTCTTCCAGTAACGTTTATCATCAAAACTACACAGTCCTTTTTTCACAATGGTATCCATGAAAAGATCATGATTTTTACTTCTAATGCACGTCATTGAATTGATGGTCGTAGTTTCTTCATTCAAACATTTCTTATACATTTCATGTCGGAGAGTCTGTTTTATTTCAGTTTTTGAAATGCCTTTCGCAACTTTTTTTTCCTTTTCACAAAAGGCTGTACATTTTAGGTCTCAGGCCAACGAATTCTTTCAAAGGAACACCTGAAAAGATTTTTTGAAGAACATGAGAAAGACATATTTAATAATATTTTAAAAGAAAATTAAAAAGAAAATTTCTGTTAAACTTTAGAGAGAGAAAAGAAAATTAAAAAGAAAATTAAAAAGAAAATTAAAAAGAAAATAAAAAAGAAAATTTCTGTTAAATTTTAGAGAGAGAAAATAAAATTAAAAAGAAAATTAAAAAGAAAATTAAAAAGAAAATAAAAAAGAAAATTTCTGTGAAATTTTAGAGAGAGAAAATAAAATTAAAAAGAAAATTAAAAAGAAAATTAAAAAGAAAACTTCTGTTAAACTTTAGAGAGAGAAAATAAAATTAAAAAGAAAATTAAAAAGAAAATTAAAAATAAAAAGAAAAAAGAAAATTTCTGTTAAACTTTAGAGAGAGAAAATAAAATTAAAAACAAAATTAAAAAGAAAATTAAAAAGAAAATAAAAAAGAAAATTTCTGTTAAACTTTAGAGACAGAAAATAAAATTAAAAAGAAAATTAAAAAGAAAAGAAAAAAAAAAAAAAAGAAAAAAGAAAAATTAAAAAGAAAATAAAAAAGAAAATTAAAAAAGAAACTTAAAAGTAAAATTAAAAAGAAAATTAAAAATAAAATTAAAAAGAAAAAAGAAAATTAAAAAGAAAATTAAAAATAAAATAAAAAAGAAAAATTAAAAAAAGAAAATTAAAAAGAAAATTTCTGTTAAACTTTAGAGAGAGAGAAAAAAAATGTTTGTTTGAAAGAACTCACCACCAAGCTCATCTTTAAATTTCCCAACTACTTTCTTATATTTGTTGGAAAAGAGATGTTTCGTTTTGTTGAATGAGCCGTAGTTGGAGGTATCGAATAGGTCTTTGATAGGTTTCATGTCTTCATATACATCATCAGTCAGAATCTCATAACACGACGAATCTAAAATGAATTTAGAAATGTTAGCAAAATACCAAAGAAGAATCTCTTCCTTTATTCTACATATACCAAGGAGAAAACAATGAGAAATATTAGAAATATGAAGAAACAATGGCTTGTATTTTAACAAACAAAAATATCATACCTGTATCTGTAAACAGCAAGTTGATCCTGTCACCGTACTGAGGCTTCATCACCTTGTAATGAAATTCATACGTCAGTCTCTTTGAAAGGTCTAAAATAGCTTGTCCGGCATAGATGGGTTTATTGAGAGTTAGGTTTATCTGTTGGTTGTGTACTCCAACGAGGTCTTCATTGAAAATTTGACAGCATAGAAACGACGGCTGGGCTACTAATTTTTTTAGTTTTTCTTCCGAGGCTGAATTGATTAGTCTAAGATTCATCCTGGCACGCAAATTTTCCATACATTTACCAAAAACACTGAATAAGTAGGAATACTTTTTTTAGATAAGTACTAGAAGCTGGCACAAAAACCACAAAACATAATTAAATCAATGTGGGTAATGCGACAAGGAGACAACAAGCAAACTTGAGATAAATTCTAATAAAAAAAAATCCTGACAACACTTTGAAATCTTACAAATTTAAAAATAGCATACCTATTACACATCAGTTTGAAAAAGTCCTTCTCAAAGTCGGTTTTAGCCTGTTTTCTCATGTTGGTGTTGAATTCTATGTATGTTTTAAGCAATGCCTTTTGTTGAAATCCTAATACTCTATGTATTTTAGTTATTTTCATTCCAAGCTCTGTATAAAGTTGTAAATTTTGATAATGCACCACATAGTTTGTCTTTTTCTTCACAGTTGGAATTAATTTTCAGGTTTTAATCCTAGGTTTCACTTTTTCCACACCATTTGCGTTCGGGTGCCAGAGGATAATCGTTATGTTTGTCGTGGAGATGTTCAGGATATTTTATGTCTACTTCTAAAATGTAAGCTTCTTTTGCGTCTGACTCGACTTTATGTAAATCAAAATGGTCAATTTCATCTTCATTTAAAAAATGGAAAAAACCATACGGCAATGGTTGAGACATTGCCCAACCGTACAAATTGTTGGCATCTAGATACATGATGTGCTTTTTCACATCTGATTCATTAAAGTTGTCAACATATTGATGATTAGCTCGACTGTATTTTTTGGTGACCATACTGACCCCACCTCGTGTTCCAAGCTCTATCATGTTGTACATGAGGGGATCAGTTATTAAATCCAGGCAGACACCACTCATTTTTAATGCTGCTTGCCATGCTAAACCTGGACTCGTGAAAAAATGACTAGCATCCAACTTGTAATATTCAAGAGTCATGTCACGGAATCGTTCGAAAACATCTGCTAAGAGTAACGTATCTGTTAATACATACAAATTGTGAAAATCCCCTAAGGTTTTGATATTGAACGTGTTCCAGACCTTTTGAGCGTGTTCATACTTTTCATCAGAAATAGCTTCTTTGGTAAAGGAATTATAAAAAGCTGCTTTTGAAGGGAGAGCTGTCTCTTCAAATCTTTCAGAACAATTCACATAATCATAACAGTATTCGTTTTTCTGTAGCAAAAGTTTAGCGTGTTCGTCATTAGACATGTTAGAGAAAGCCTTACGAAATTGTTTGAAATTTTCAAAACCGTCTGCAGCTAAATTAGCAATAAAAGTCTCCAAAGAGCTACTCATGCACTGTATGTGTCTAAAAACCTCAGTTGTCCAACAGAAAAGGATACATATTTCTCCATATTGTTTGGTATACATGTTAATTTTTTGTCTTTGAATTTACCAGCTTCCGACAGCAAAAGGTGTGCATCAAAGTTCCGCAAATTATGGAAATAGACAGGAATGAAATTTGGATATTTTAACATCAAGTTGCATCTCTGACAGGCTCCCTCTCTGTAATTGCTATAATTTGGTGATTCGTTATCTTCGTTCATACCTAAATGGTCATGGTCACGAACTTTGATTATTTTGCCTGAAAATGGTTGATTGCACACATAACAGTTTGTAGCATTTTGAAATTGCGTTTCTGTTTCCACACTCATAATTAACTCCTCATAAATGTTCCTCAATATATCATCTATGTATTCTTCCTCTGTAAATATATTTTCAAAAAAGTGTTCGACAGCGTTCTCTCCTCTGTATACAACGGCTGGCTTGGAATATTTATCGTTTGAACTGACCACAACGTAGGAGTAACCACATGGAACAAATTTCGTTTTATGTGTTTTGTTGACGATTGATTTGGGTCTGGTTGACAAGTATCTATCATTTTTGCAAAGCATTCAAAGTCTGCATAGATGACAAAAGGAACACGCATTTGTTTATGAAAGTCTCTGAATTCTAAAATGGCTTCTCCTTCTTTCGGATAAGTCACTTTTTGAAAATCAAACTTATTACAATATAGTCTGTGTTCATTTAATAAGTCTTGTCTTATGAATCCGTGAAGACATCTTCTACAGTAAAACCGTTTGGTGTGAAATTTAGTCATTGATCAGAGGAAACGATCTAAATTTTTGATCCAACAGTAGTCAGTTTCCCCGTTTTGTGATAAATACAATAAATCGATCTCACTATCTACATTTTCTAACTTTGTTAAATATAGTGGGAACACTTCTTCGTTTTCAAAGCCAAAAACATTGATTGAAATATTGTTTTGTTTCTCAAATTTCTCCATTTTTGTTAAAGACACAGGATATTCAATATCGTTCATGTTCAATTCATTTTCGTGTGTCGTATAATGTGACTTCCGATATGGATTATATTCCATTGGATGTAGGGCTGCCAGCACAGACCATAGAAAACACTTTTGGTCATCATTTCTAATGTTGATAATTCCACCAGTGGACTTAATTTTGTGTGGTAATTCAATATAATTTGAACCAGCTATGGGTGAGTATGGTAAAGTATGTACTTCAAGGCATATAACTTTATTCAATATCCAGTTAGATCCCTTGTTGATAAATTCTTCCATTACTCTGTTAATCGTTTGGAAAGCTTCATTTAAATTATGATCATTACTCTCATTCTGAAGAGATATGTAACTTTTGCTGCAGAAATGTGGATGAGCTTTTTCTTGTTGTCCATCATCAATATCTCGAACCATTTCCACTCGAGCATTTACATACCATTTAACATTTTTTTGTTTCTTTTATTGAGATACTATTATTTCTTCAACATCAGTTTTCGTATTAGCCAAAAACCGTCATAAATCATATTTTTCAACACCAATAGGCATAAGGTCTACACGATTCACTGATTTGTTAATGGCGCTTTTCTTAAAACGAAACCGTTTACGTTTTATCTTTCCGACAGCTGGCTCCTCCGTTTTAGGCATTCTACCTCCTGTTTGGTTTAACGGATGATGGTTAGCAACATGGGTGAATAAAGAATCAACACCATCAAAGGAGGCATCACAGTGTTTACATGTAAGTTGCTTAGTTAATTGTTTATCCCGTTTGTTTATTGTATGCTGTCCAGAACACTTATTACCATGCTTGACTAAATTATGTTTTTGCGTAAACGATTTCCCACACGCTAAACACTGAATTCTGTTAAAATGCGAATTCATATGTCTGTTCAAATTTCTGTTGTATTTGAAAGTTTTATCACAAATATTACAATTTAACTTTGGTCTTTTTACATCAACATTTTCACCACATGATTTCTTACGTTTGAGTTTATTCTCAACCTCTATGGCTGCCTTCACCAACATACCATCATCAGATTCGTTAACATGTAAATCATTGATATGAACACCGTTGAGGGACTGAGCCATGCTTTTCACTTGTACAAGATGGTAACAACTGCTTAATTTCCACAATTTAAATACATGTGACGATGTCAAACAATGCTGCAAAAGAAAAGTAAACAAAAAACAAAGATGAAATGGTTATCGTTTCGAATTTAGATGTCATGTGACGATGTCACATGACATCTAAATTCGAAACGATAACCATTTCATCTTTGTTTTTTGTTTACTTTTCTTTTGCAGCATTGTTTTAAGGGGCATAACGATATATGGTTTACTTTCCTCATGTTGTGTAATTTTTCTCTTATTGTTTGACTTCTTCAATTTTTCAGGTTGAAAGTCCTCTACTAACTGTTTACTTTTCAAGTCATCGATAGTTTCTGGTTTATCTTTTGGCTGATCTTGATCTCGATTTTCTCTTTTTTCCGGTAATGTCTCTAGATTTTTTAATTGTTCATACCTCAGTTTGGGAATCAGAATCAGTTCGCGAGACATAACAGAGATATGTCTTTAGGAAAATAGGAAGCAGTCCACTTATCTTTAATAAATATAATTTTCTCTGTTTATATGTTGCGCCTTTGGAAACAGTTTTACGTATGAGATGCTTTTTCTTGGTCAGCAAAGTTTTATCAACACTTGAAATGGGGCAAACTCCTTGCATCACATTGTATATTTTTTCAATCAACCATTCCAACTGTTCCTTGCTTAGTGATTTAATCGTTTGAGAAATTTGTTTTAAAGTTGCATTCAAAAAAAAATGTGCTAAATAGTCCTTCATTCTGTAGAGTGATATACGATAGGTGTCTGTCCAACTCCACGATCTGTTGTCAACTGGTATGTTTTTTTCTGTATGCGGATTTAAATCAATAATTAATGGGCGATAGGCTACATATGTCGCCTTCTTGTATGCATCAAAAAAGTATTTAGACTGTCCGGGAAAAATCTGTTTACCAAGAGTTTGAATTTGTAACTGATCTCTATAATTCCAAAATAAAACAAAGTAATGGCAATTGAGAGAGGCTGTTCTCATGGCTTTGCCTTTACAATACAAGTTATGTAGAATCTGAATCAAAGTGATTGAATTATGGTGAATTCCTACTGTTAAGAGATGGACCAGTTCTTTACTATCTGCAGATTCTACCATCAGGTCACCTAAAACAAGAACCTTATGCCCTTGTAAAGTCCCCCATTCTGATAAAACATCCATATTGGGGAAACCTTGAAAAATTCAATGTTTGGTATTGATGATTTCATTTCATTGAAAACTGGCTGCCAAATACTGTAACAGTAAAATATCTTCAACGGTGGTACTTGAAACATACCATCTGCATTTTCAAGAAGGTTTTTTGTGTACATTGTTTTTCCTGAATTTGACGGGCCAACAATGAATATTGATGTTGGGCTCTGAATTTTGAGCAAACGTTCCTTCTCCCACCAGTCAACCATACTGTTTAAGTGAAATAATAAAAATAACTTAAAGACAAACTGTTTTATATGTAAAAAGACAACAACAATAACATATAAGCATTAGTTCTTTATTTTGATACAAGATTGATTCACAACATTACATACATTGTTCACACAACAATGAAACCGATTGTCTATAAAACTGTACACAAAATTATCATTTAATTGATAGTCTTCTGAAAACACATCTGTTATCTGTTGCATGTTAAATCCTCTCACACGACACATTGAATAAAATACGCAATATTGCCCACAAACAACTGTGTCATCACCTTGTAGTCTTTTCTCTTTTGATTGTATGCATGCATAATTCCGCATGAATTTGTTAAAATAAACAGTGAGTTCTTTTTCTGAATACCCAAAAGAGTCAAATACTTCAAGACTGTTCTTTCTATTACAGAAAAATGCTACCCAATGTCTTCCTGGTAAGCCTGTGACATCTGTATTGGCTATCACACCCATTCCTGGTAGCAGGTGAACTTGAGACAGTTCATCAGATGAGAATACACCAAGAACAGATCGTTGTAAGTCAACGTCTGAAACAATGACACACTTTAGCTCGTAAGTATTCATTCTAAAATAATGTTTCTTTCTAAATTTATTTCAAAATAAGCTGGAAACTCTGCATACACAACACACGTGGACGCTTTCGGCAGTGGTGTATTGAAATTGACTTCTAGAGAACAAGTTCCTTGTTTCACTAAGTTTAAGTACTGTCCCTCGTCGCTGAAATTTGGTTCTATTTCAAAACAATATAAAGCATTTCCTCCTGCTATATCATTTCTACTCAACTGATTTCCATTGTCTCTCATCCACTTGTTAGTCACTTCAAACATACTATTAAAAGCAGGTAGTATAGTACGACTTGTGGCTCCATAGTTTAACTGCATAATATTTCCACCTACAGGAACTTGGTTCAGTTTGAGTGTTATTTGACTAAGGTTGAAATGTTGAAAGTTGAATGGGTTTAACGTATATGATCCACTAGAACTAGCGGACTCTGTAAAAGCTATAACACAACGAATTGGTCGAAGACCGTTGAACAAATTATTGTAATTAAAACTAAGACTCCCAGCAGGTATAGAAATAAGGCGCACTTCTGTTCTGGTATAGGAATATCTAGCATTTGTTGTTTGTAGTTTCTGCGCATGTGCCGTAATGACAGCAGGGTTTAAACGTATTTTGCACACTTTTAACACTATGTCATCAATGATGATTTGAAAATTTGGATCTTTTTCACTTGTCATCAAAGCAAACTCGGGTCTTGAACGGTAAAGTTTAACATTAATAGCTACTTGATTCAGCATGTATCTGTCCAGACTACATAAATCATGAAATAACGGACCTTCTAAATCACACACTTGGCTTTGAGTAAAATATTGTGCGCGATCGAATAAGGAAGAATTGGCACCATTTTCTACATCACTATCAACAAAATGTCCTGGTTGATCTTTTTTCCATAATTGACTAGTCAGCTGAGATTTTTTTGCTTCAGATCCAAAAGATAAAAGAGTTTGTATCATTGCCTTGTATGGATAATGTGTGGTAGTTGATGTCACCAACTTATTTTTTGTAATGTTATATCAATCTGTGAGAACATAGAGTGTAGAAAATTGTTAACTGGACCAACATACTCAGTAGGTTTTAGACTATCTCCATTGATATGTTTTATTCTCGCTTTTACATATAACTTTGTTTTTCTAAAATCTATATACTCCAGTGAATTTTGGGCTGCAATATTAAATTCTATTGGTGCAGTTCCAGTTAGCTGTGCTGTTGACCTATGTTCATCATAATACACTGAATCAACCGCTGTCTGTGTTGGTGGTAATGAAAACAGATCCAAACCACTCGGTTGAGCTTCTTGGAACCCATCTAACGATAAAGCAGCCATTTACTTGAATATGTCTTTGAAGGTTTTCACAGAGCTTTGCAGTTTTTTCTTGTTGGTTTTATTCTTTGTATGCCTCTTCTTGCTTGATGTTTTGGTTGTCTTTCTCGACTTTTTGAAGAGTTTAGTCAATTTTTTGGTAGTTTTACTGGACTTTTTGGAGGTCTTGTTCGTTCGACGTCTTTTGGAAAAACTGGTATGAGAGCTAGATGGCTTTCTTTTTAATGTCTTTTTCTCTTTTTCAACCATGTCTTTATCCATTTCATCCGTTTGTTGGATAGGAGAGACAAGTTAAATTTTTACTTTCTCATCAGAAGGGGTTTTGGTTGGTATGGCGATTGGTGTAATGGATGACTTTGAGGTTCCAATTAGAGACCCACCTCCAATTTGTTTTTGACCTTTGTTAGTATTGTGATGACCTTTTCTATCTAGCTTTTCATAATAATTAATCCAGCTACCTACATTTGGTACATACATCTTGTTCATTTTTAAAAGAATGGAAACGATTTGAAGTGTAGTGTTACCGTTGAAGGAATATCTAAAAATGAAGCCAGATTGTTGTCACCATCAGTTATATAGATATCAATATTATAAAGGTCATTTATTTTTACAGGAACATAATGTGGAACTTCGAAAATGTTTGACCAGTTTCCCATGGAGGCTGCACTCAACCTTCGAAGAAGTGGCTTTTGTTCTCCATCGACAATAGATTCACCACATATATTAGAATACAAGTAAATAGATTCTGATTTAGATATGCTACTTGAAATGTCTGCTTCAACTAGGGCAACTCTCCAATTTCCATTTAAAAACACAGGTGAATTCAGTTGAGAAGAAAATGTGTATGCCTTGTTGTTTGGAAAATAGTTCAGAGATTTTTCACAATTGAATGTTATGTAGATGCTCATCTACAGGAGTCATTTGGGTCTGCGATATCCTCTACATTCAACCACTGATTATATTTATTTGACCACCCTTCAAACTTTACTAACCACTGAACGCGTCCATTTCTCTTACGTTTTCGATTTTTTTTTCCACATACCACATAGCATCTTCATTCTTGTTTACTTTAACCATCTCTGATTCATAAAATAATCCTTTTATGGGAGTTCCATCATACTCCTTTATTCTATAAACCGGTATAGCCTGCATTCGAAATCTTTGGCTAACTTTAAAAATTTCTCTTGTGAAATGTTCATCATATGAACGGTCAAATAGCATAGAAATGTAAGAAATACGAATTAAGTCATTAGCCTTAAAGTGGTATGATCGAGGTTTTTTTTATGTTATTTTCTTTGGTTTTAAATACATATATGCCCATATATCTGCTTCGTTTGTTTTGCTGACGTCTTTTGGTTGGATATTGTTCAAGCTTCTATGTGGAGTAGAATTGTATACTTTAACAATATCTTGAAGTACATCTAAGTACCTATGATTTCTCCTCTCTGTGAAGTATCGATACATCATATTTTTCAGTCTTGATAACTCTTTCAGCGTAGTTAGCCTTTGTTTCTGAATTTTGTGTGGTAAAATATTGTATACCTTCATTTTTCAGATATGATTTCATTATGTTGTTGTTAAATTCTTTTCCTTTATCAGTTCGAATCTTTTTACATTTTCTGTTACCAGCTAAAATTTTCTTCATTGCCTCGACTACATCTTTTGCTGATTTATGTTTTAGAACCTGAATCCACAGATACTTTGAAAAGATATCCACGACGACTAATAGGTACCGAAAATTACTGTTTTCACTCGCTATGCTTGACATATCAGCGAGGTCCATGATCATCAATTCCAGATACAATTACACGAGCACGACGAAAAGAATGACGGAGTTCCTTTCTTAAAGTGTAACTGTCTTGACTTCGTAATAGTCTTTTTATCCTGGATCGTCCAACATTAGTGATTCCTTTGGATTTTAATATTCTGTACATTTTTTCGGGACCTACATGTGTGCTTTTATATGTGTTTGATATTAAATCATTTATTCTATCTTGTGTGTTCATCTTGGATTTTTTTCATTATATGAAAGGTAAGAACTGTTCCCATTGTATTTAAGGTTGAAAATATTGGTTTGGTATCTCTACTGAAGTAAAGTTTTGAAAGCGAGAAGGAATTTAAATTTTACTGATACTTTCTTCAATTGAGATACCAAACCAATATGCACTTTGTGAAAACAATAAAGACACAAAAAACAAAAACAAAATACAAGTAACTAACTTTTATTGAAATATCATTAGAAACAGTTCAAGCATCTTATAGTTCGTCTAGTAAATGCAACAGAGGCTTAATCAGGAGTGGTATTAATTTGTGATACACTAACAGTGCTCGTCTTTTCCTGCTTACACTATTTCTCCGACTTGCTAAAAACTGAAAAGTTTTCTTAAACTCTCGAAGTTTTCGTCTATGTAGTATACTAATCATAAGTGTTCCATGATAAATTCTATATGCAATGTTTGAAATGGTTCGAATTTGATCATCTGAACTCTCCCCAATCAATTCTTTTCTTCTTCGAGGTCTATCAAACATGTCAAAGTAAAGTTCTTTCAGGAAGGTTGAGTTTTCCAAAATACGTCTGTTCATGATGAGTGTTTCACATTAAATGATAGTCAATGTTAATGATTGGTGTGCTTTAAATTAATTTAATTCGTCTGTGAATCTTTCTTCCAACAACACCAATCGTTTACACCAGTGTAACACATTTTCGGTACTTGGTTTATGTAGAATGCACCAATCCTTTAATGTTGATAAAACGTCATTTTTATAGTCATCTGGTACATCCATGAGCTTCACTTGATTCACTCTTCCTAACCATGTCCTTCTCCGCTATCTGTTTATAAGCAATATCGAAATAAGTTTCTAAATGTTCCATTTTTGTCCACATTAAACAAGTGTGTTGAATCTGACTCGGATGGTTTACTTCACATCCATAACAATGTTCTTTCACAATATCCGGTAAACAGTCTAAGACCATCCTAGCATACAAATATTCAAGTGTGTGAAGCATAATTGTCTCGGCTTTTTCAAATGTTACATCCATAGTGTCTTCTCTCTATAACAATCAATCTGTAAATGAACGGAATTCGAGGATCTTCTTATAGTGTATCTCAGTCATTACGTAACATTCTTAATTCATAAGTATGTTAGACAAGGTTTTACTAGATACCATCTTTGCAAACAAACAGTTTGGATCCCATTTAACATGTTCTGTTTCGATATCGTCTTCTTTAGTCCACTTTTTCAGAGTAATGTCACAATAAAAACATGTCACTCTATCTCCTATATCAGTGTAAAAAAAACCATTATGAGCTAGATCTTCTGGCTTTTGATTAATCTGATCCGGCCAATTTCCATATGTTTGCATTCTATTTGTGAAATACATCATATTCATATGGGCCGGTTTGAAACGGAGGAGGTCTGAAAAGTAACAACCTGAGTCTGTTTCTAAATCCATGATTAATCAGTAAAGACTAACATTTACTTATATACCACCACCACCACCTGAAGTCTCTGCAATTTGTATAATTAAATCGTGCTTCCAGTCTTCAACCTTTAATTCAACAATGTCATACAGCTGCTTTAATTCTATGAATTTACTGAAACCATATTTAAATAATAAGATATATATCTGTCCCTTTTTTGTTGATAACAAAACCTGGTAATGTAACTTCAGAATTTTCATTTTAAAATTATTAACAACATAGATCGTAATTTCAAAAATAAATTTAGTAACGTAAAAAAAAAATAGATGCCATCCACTTAAATAACAATTTAGCCAAGCAAGGCAAAAGGGTGTAACAACCCAAAATTCTGCAACGTGGACAAAATGGACGTCATCTCAAACATACCCTGGTCACCAAACAATATTGCTCTACCTTGAAAAAGTTGGCAACGTGGAAACAAAATAGAAGACAAACATACCCTGGTTACCAACAAATGTTGCTTTACCTTGGACAAAAGTCTGAAACGTGGACACAAACATTCCACCATCACTAGCACAATATTTACACAAGCTGCTCTACCTGCTCTACTGTTTTCTTATCCCTATTCTACTACTACTACTACCTGAAATCACATATGTCTGTTGCCATGGACGACATGTACATCGTCTTAACCTGAAATCACATATGTCCGCTGCCATGGACGAAATGTACAACGTCTTAACCTGAAATCACATATGTCCGCTGCCATGGACGACATGTACATCGTCTTATCCTGAAATCACATATTTCCGCTGCCATGGACGACATGTACATCGTCTTAACCTGAAATCACATATGTCCGCTGCCATGGACGACATGTACATCGTCTTAACCTGAAATCACATATGTCTGTTACCATGGACGACATGTACATCGTCTTAACCTGAAATCACATATGTCTGTTGCCATGGACGACATGTACATCGTCTTAACCTGAAATCACATATGTCCGCTGCCATGGACGAAATGTACAAAGTCTTAACCTGAAATCACATATGTCCGCTGCCATGGACGAAATGCACAACGTCTTAACCTGAAATCACATATGTCCGCTGCCATGGACGACATGTACATCGTCTTAACCTGAAATCACATATGTACGCTGCCATGGACGACATGTTCATCGTCTTAACCTGAAATCACATATGTCCGCTGCCATGGACGACACGTACATCGTCTTAACCTGAAATCACAGATGTCCGCTGCCATGGACGACATGTACATCGTCTTAACCTTAAATCACAGATGTCCGCTGCCATGGACGTAATGTAGATCGTCTTAACCTGAAATCACATATGTCCGCTGCCATGGACGTAATGTACATCGTCTTAACCTGAAATCACATATGTCCGCTGCCATGGACGAAATGTACAACGTCTTAACCTGAAATCACATATTTCCGCTGCCATGGACTTAATGTACAACGTCTTAACCTGAAATCACATATGTCCGCTGCCATGGACGACATGTACATCGTCTTATCCTGAAATCACATATTTCCGCTGCCATGGACGACATGTTCATCGTCTTATCCTGAAATCACATATGTCCGCTGCCATGGACGACATGTACATCGTCTTAACCTGAAATCACATATGTACGCTGCCATGGACGACATGTTCATCGTCTTAACCTGAAATCACATATGTCCGCTGCCATGGACGACACGTACATCGTCTTAACCTGAAATCACAGATGTCCG
Organism: Mytilus californianus; assembly: GCF_021869535.1. Lineage (NCBI taxonomy): Eukaryota > Metazoa > Mollusca > Bivalvia > Mytilida > Mytilidae > Mytilus > Mytilus californianus. The sequence continues at coordinate 8,151,811 of NW_026262670.1, forward strand.
CTGCCATGGACGACATGTACATCGTCTTAACCTGAAATCACAGATGTCCACTGCCATGGACGTAATGTACATCGTCTTAACCTGAAATCACATATGTCCGCTGCCATGGACGTAATGTACATCGTCTTAACCTGAAATCACATATGTCCGCTGCCATAGACGTAATGTACAACGTCTTAACCTGCAATCACATATGTCCGCTGCCATGGACGTAATGTACAACGTCTTAACCTGAAATCACATATGTCCGCTGCCATGGACGACATGTACATCGTCTTATCCTGAAATCACATATTTCCGCTGCCATGGACGACATGTACATCGTCTTAACCTGAAATCACATATGTCCGCTGCCATGGACGACATGTACATCATCTTAACCTGAAATCACATATGTCCGCTGCCATGGACGACATGTACATCGTCTTAACCTGAAATAACATATGGCCGCTGCCATGGACGACATGTACATCGTCTTAACCTGAAATCACATATGTCCGCTGCCTTGGACGACATGTACATGGACGAAATGTACATCGTCTTAACCTGAAATCACATATGTCTGTTACCATGGACGACATGTACATCGTCTTAACCTGAAATCACATATGTCTGTTGCCATGGACGACATGTACATCGTCTTAACCTGAAATCACATATGTCCGCTGCCATGGACGAAATGTACAAAGTCTTAACCTGAAATCACATATGTCCGCTGCCATGGACGAAATGCACAACGTCTTAACCTGAAATCACATATGTCCGCTGCCATGGACGACATGTACATCGTCTTAACCTGAAATCACATATGTACGCTGCCATGGACGACATGTTCATCGTCTTAACCTGAAATCACATATGTCCGCTGCCATGGACGACACGTACATCGTCTGAACCTGAAATCACAGATGTCCGCTGCCATGGACGACATGTACATCGTCTTAACCTTAAATCACAGATGTCCGCTGCCATGGACGTAATGTACATCGTCTTAACCTGAAATCACATATGTCCGCTGCCATGGACGTAATGTACATCGTCTTAACCTGAAATCACATATGTCCGCTGCCATGGACGTAATGTACAACGTCTTAACCTGAAATCACATATTTCCGCTGCCATGGACTTAATGTACAACGTCTTAACCTGAAATCACATATGTCCGCTGCCATGGACGACATGTACATCGTCTTATCCTGAAATCACATATTTCCGCTGCCATGGACGACATGTACATCGTCTTATCCTGAAATCACATATGTCCGCTGCCATGGACGACATGTACATCGTCTTAACCTGAAATCACATATGTACGCTGCCATGGACGACATGTTCATCGTCTTAACCTGAAATCACATATGTCCGCTGCCATGGACGACACGTACATCGTCTTAACCTGAAATCACAGATGTCCGCTGCCATGGACGACATGTACATCGTCTTAACCTGAAATCACAGATGTCCACTGCCATGGACGTAATGTACATCGTCTTAACCTGAAATCACATATGTCCGCTGCCATGGACGTAATGTACATCGTCTTAACCTGAAATCACATATGTCCGCTGCCATAGACGTAATGTACAACGTTTTAACCTGCAATCACATATGTCCGCTGCCATGGACGTAATGTACAACGTCTTAACCTGAAATCACATATGTCCGCTGCCATGGACGACATGTACATCGTCTTAACCTGAAATCACATATGTCCGCTGCCATGGACGACATGTACATCATCTTAACCTGAAATCACATATGTCCGCTGCCATGGACGACATGTACATCGTCTTAACCTGAAATCACATATGTCCGCTGCCTTGGACGACATGTACATGGACGAAATGTACATCGTCTTAACCTGAAATCACATATTTCCGCTGCCATGGACGACATGTACATCGTCTTATCCTGAAATCACATATGTCCGCTGCCATAGACGTAATGTACAACGTTTTAACCTGCAATCACATATGTCCGCTGCCATGGACGTAATGTACAACGTCTTAACCTGAAATCACATATGTCCGCTGCCATGGACGACATGTACATCGTCTTAACCTGAAATCACATATGTCCGCTGCCATGGACGACATGTACATCATCTTAACCTGAAATCACATATGTCCGCTGCCATGGACGACATGTACATCGTCTTAACCTGAAATCACATATGTCCGCTGCCTTGGACGACATGTACATGGACGAAATGTACATCGTCTTAACCTGAAATCACATATTTCCGCTGCCATGGACGACATGTACATCGTCTTATCCTGAAATCACATATGTCCGCTGCCATGGACGACATGTACATCGTCTTAACCTGAAATCACATATGTACGCTGCCATGGACGACATGTTCATCGTCTTAACCTGAAATCACAGATGTCCGCTGCCATGGACGACATGTACATCGTCTTAACCTGAAATCACAGATGTCCACTGCCATGGACGTAATGTACATCGTCTTAACCTGAAATCACAGATGTCCACTGCCATGGACGTAATGTACATCGTCTTAACCTGAAATCACATATGTCCGCTGCCATGGACGTAATGTACATCGTCTTAACCTGAAATCACATATGTCCGCTGCCATAGACGTAATGTACAACGTCTTAACCTGCAATCACATATGTCCGCTGCCATAGACGTAATGTACAACGTCTTAACCTGCAATCACATATGTCCGCTGCCATGGACGTAATGTACAACGTCTTAACCTGAAATCACATATGTCCGCTGCCATGGACGACATGTACATCGTCTTAACCTGAAATCACATATGTCCGCTGCCTTGGACGACATGTACATCATCTTAACCTGAAATCACATATGTCTGCTGCCATGGACGACATGTACATCGTCTTAACACCTGAAATCACATATGTCCGCTGCCTTGGACGACATGTACATGAACGAAATGTACATCGTCTTAACCTGAAATCACATATTTCCGCTGCCATGGACGAAATGTACAACGTCTTAAACTGAAATCACTTATGTCCGCTGCCATGGACGTAATGTACATCGTCTTAACCTGAAATCACATATGTCCGCTGCCATGGACGTAATGTACATCGTTTTTACTTGAAATCACATATGTCCGCTGCCATGGACGTAATGTACATCGTCTTAACCTGAAATCACATATGACCGCTGCCATGGACGAAATGTACATCGTCTTAACCTGAAATCACACGTGTCCGCTGCCATGGACGTAATCTACAACGTCTTAACCTGAAATAGAAAGTCGTCAATGACCTAACGAATAGCCAATGGAAATGTCGTAAATTCGTCTCATCATGCTGGATAAGCCAATCAAATTAACGCAGTTCTCGTATCACTATTTCGTATCACACTCCGTGTAGTGTGATACGAGAAATATTTATCATGCAAGAAATAGATAAAAGGCCACAACTATAAGAGATTTACCATGCCGTCACATCAAATTTTAATTTCATTATATTTCCAGTTCTGCCAACTTTTAATAATGCAAATGCGTGAGATTTGGCCAAAATCGTAAAGATCAAAGAGAAAAAACAATAGATCAAAGGAAAATGCCGCAAAAAAAAGCATGAAAATGCGTGAGACTCACGCTAACGTGAGACTTGGCAGCCCTGTATTTCATTATTTAAAGTTGTCACATGTTTAGACGTGTATATGATGATGAACAATATGAATTGGTCCAACTTTTACTGTCCTAATCCAAACAATATGTTTCCAAGTCAAAGGCAACAGATGTGTTTCACGCCAAACACTTGAATGATCCTTATGCCTATGCAGCACGTCTCGCCCCAAATTCATTCCACTATGCAAAAAAGACCACAGTGGGTAGACGAACTTTTTAGTAGAATAGACAGATTTGAAAATAAGTTAAATAAATTAGACCAAATTGACAAGTTAGTTACCAGTTTGAATTCAAAAGTGACCAAATTAGAAAACACTACAAAGGCATTAGACGACCGTTTCGGTTAGATAGAGTCAAGTACACAGTATATCAGCAACGAATTTGAAGCGCAAAAAACTCTCTATCACATTTAGCAATGCAGTTGAAAAACAACCATGTGAACGATGAAAAATTGAGCAAAACACATCACAGTGTACAATTGAGCAATTTTAAATGTTTAAGTTGGAATGTAATTGGTTTAATCGCTTGTTGTGAAGACAATATTTTTTTTTAATTTTGTAAATAAATACGAAATTTTGTTTTCATGTGAAACTTGGTTACTAGAAAATAATATAATAGAAATAGAAGGTTTTGTAAAATTATTATGTTTCAATAGAAATGTTAAAATAGGTACCCGACATGAAGGTGAATTAGCTATTTTTTTGTAAAACACAATTAGCTAATGGTATTTCTATAGATGGAGAGCTAGACTACGGTATTGTTATAATTAAACTAAAACATGATTTATTTAATAACTGCAAATGATATCTACATATGTTTTTCATATATTCCACATGAAAAATCAAACTTTTATAACAATGGTGATTTTGATTTTTATGATATCATAGAAAGTGTATGTTAAGAGTATAAAGAAATGTGTGTGGCGTATTGTGTAAATAAAAGGGAGATAATTCGTTCAAAGGGGCTTGGTTTAGCCATGGAAGTATTATCAATATAATACTTCCATGGTTTAGCATAGGTCACGTGATTCAGCTAATGAATAAAGTACCCGCAGTTGTGAAGTATGTATTCTCTATATGCCCATGTGGGCCCTTATTTGGTAGTAGAATATCTTCTTGTTCTTGTTATATCATTGATACCGAGTACAATATGTACGATAAGGACAGGTGGGGTCCAGGATTTGAAAGGGGATGGGCAAGACAACGTAAGTAATAAGATTTGTAAACAGTTTATACATTAAGAATATAATTAGCTTCATAAGGGGGCCGGGCTTCTTGCACCCCCCCCCCCCCCCATGTTTCAGCCTCTGAAGGAACATGATATCGTATTTATGTGGCAAATTTAAAAAAAAACAAACAACAATAGACATCTACAACAATAAACACATACAACAATAGACATCTACAACAATAGACATCTACAACAATAGACACCTACAACAATAGACATCTACAACAATAGACATCTACAACAATAGACACCTACAACAATAGACATCTACAACAATAGACATCTACAACAATAGACATCTACGACAATAGACATCTACAACAATAGACATCTCCAACAATAGACACCTACAACATTAGACATCTACAACAATAGACATCTACAACAATAGACACCTACAACAATAGACATCTACAACAATAGACATCTACAACAATAGACATCTACAACAATAGACATCTACAACAATAGACATCTACAACAATAGACACCTACAACAATAGACATCTACAACAATAGACATCTCCAACAATAGACACATACAACAATAGACATCTACAACAATAGACATCTCCAACAATAGACATCTACAACAATAGACACCTACAACAATAGACATCTCCAACAATAGGCATCTACAACAATAGACATCTACAACAATAGACACCTACAACAATAGACATCTACAACAATAGACACATACAACAATAGACATCTACAACAATAGACATCTCCAACAATAGACACATACAACAATAGACATCTACAACAATAGACATCTACAACAATAGACATCTCCAACAGTAGACACATACAACAATAGACACCTACAACAATAGACATCTCCAACAATAGACACCTACAACAATAGACATCTCCAACAATAGACACCTACAACAATAGACATCTCCAACAATAGACATCTACAACAATAGACATCTACAACAATAGACACCTACAACAATAGACATCTACAACAATAGACATCTACAACAATAGACATCTACAACAATAGACACCTACAACAATAGACATCTACAACAATAGACATCTACAACAATAGACACCTACAACAATAGACATCTCCAACAATAGACATCTACAACAATAGACATCTACAACAATAGACATCTCCAACAATAGACATCTACAACAATAGACATCTACAACAATAGACATCTCCAACAATAGACATCTACAACAATAGACATCTACAACAATAGACACCTACAACAATAGACATCTACAACAATAGACACATACAACAATAGACATCTACAACAATAGACATCTCCAACAATAGACACATACAACAATAGACATCTACAACAATAGACATCTACAACAATAGACATCTCCAACAATAGACATCTACAACAATAGACATCTACAACAATAGACACCTACAACAATAGACATCTACAACAATAGACATCTCCAACAATAGACACATACAACAATAGACACCTACAACAATAGACATCTCCAACAATAGACACCTACAACAATAGACATCTCCAACAATAGACATCTACAACAATAGACATCTACAACAATAGACACCTACAACAATAGACATCTACAACAATAGACACATACAACAATAGACATCTACAACAATAGACATCTCCAACAATAGACACATACAACAATAGACATCTCCAACAATAGACATCTACAACAATAGACATCTACAACAATAGACATCTACAACAATAGACACCTACAACAATAGACATCTACAACAATAGACATCTACAACAATAGACATCTACAACAATAGACATCTACAACAATAGACATCTACAACAATAGACACCTACAACAATAGACATCTACAACAATAGACATCTCCAACAATAGACACATACAACAATAGACATCTACAACAATAGACATCTCCAACAATAGACATCTACAACAATAGACACCTACAACAATAGACATCTCCAACAATAGGCATCTACAACAATAGACATCTACAACAATAGACACCTACAACAATAGACATCTACAACAATAGACACATACAACAATAGACATCTACAACAATAGACATCTCCAACAATAGACACATACAACAATAGACATCTACAACAATAGACATCTACAACAATAGACATCTCCAACAGTAGACACATACAACAATAGACACCTACAACAATAGACATCTCCAACAATAGACACCTACAACAATAGACATCTCCAACAATAGACATCTACAACAATAGACATCTACAACAATAGACACCTACAACAATAGACATCTACAACAATAGACATCTACAACAATAGACATCTACAACAATAGACATCTACAACAATAGACACATACAACAATAGACATCTACAACAATAGACATCTCCAACAATAGACACATACAACAATAGACATCTACAACAATAGACATCTACAACAATAGACATCTCCAACAATAGACATCTACAACAATAGACATCTACAACAATAGACACCTACAACAATAGACATCTACAACAATAGACATCTCCAACAATAGACACATACAACAATATACACCTACAACAATAGACATCTCCAACAATAGACACCTACAACAATAGACATCTCCAACAATAGACATCTACAACAATAGACATCTACAACAATAGACACCTACAACAATAGACATCTACAACAATAGACACATACAACAATAGACATCTACAACAATAGACATCTCCAACAATAGACACATACAACAATAGACATTTACAGCAATAGACATCTACAACAATAGACATCTACAACAATAGACATCTACAACAATAGACATCTACAGCAATAGACATCTCCAACAATAGACATCTACAACAATAGACATCTACAACAATAGACATCTACAGCAATAGACATCTCCAACAATAGACATCTACAACAATAGACATCTACAACAATACACATCTACAACAATAGACACCTACAACAATAGACACCTACAACAATAGACATCTACAACAATAGACATCTACAACAATAGACATCTACAACAATAGACATCTACAACAATAGACATCTACAACAATAGACACCTACAACAATAGACACCTACAACAATAGACACCTACAACAATAGATATCTACATCAATAGACATCTACAACAATAGACATCTACAACAATAGACATCTACAACAATAGACATCTACAACAATAGACATCTCCAACAATAGACATCTACAACAATAGACATCTACAACAATAGACATCTCCAACAATAGACATCTACAACAATAGACATCTCCAACAATAGACATCTACAACAATAGACACATACAACAATAGACATCTACAACAATAGACACATACAACAATAGACATCTACAACAATAGACATCTCCAACAATAGACATCTACAACAATAGACATCTCCAACAATAGACACATACAACAATAGACATCTACAACAATAGACATCTCCAACAATAGACATCTACAACAATAAACATAAAAAAATTCCGTACACCCCTGATTACACCAAGATAACACATACAAATACAATCATCTTTATGTCTATACGTTGTTTCACGCTTTAAAAGACTTTACACGTTCCTGTTTCTGATTAAAGTTTTACTATTTTTTTTTACAAAGTACAATATTCAGATCGATCAATTCTCAGCTACTAAACAGACCTAATAAAGTAGCAAATCATCCAAAATAAAAGTTTTAAAGAGTGTTTAAAATGTAGATTAGAAAAAATATGATATAAATTCCTGCGGTCTTTGAACATGTTGAGATGACCCCTTCTCAAAAAGGTTACCTGTAGGCATAGGCGTAGATGTAAGCGTCGGTATCGAATAGTTTTCGAAAATGTCTATTTACAAGCTAGTCACACTTAGTTTAATTTTTCGCCTCAAAACATTTTGTGCAAGCGGGATCAATATACTTGTATTTTAACATCAGACCGTACTGCACTGGTTACCGGAATTTTGGATAGATCAAACCAGGCACTTAATATCTGAGAAACAGACTATATATGCCCTCAATTTTAGAATTCATTCATACATTTTTGTTTTATTTAAAATATTCAGTAAATTGTGTGTCCTACAACGATCAACAGTCCTTCACCTTTCATCTGATACCTTACTTACTTAAATATATGCTACATAGTTTAAGATTTACCCTTCTTCGTAGGAACTATTTTGTTATAAATATGTACTACTTTCCAGTATGTTCTTTTTTGCCCGGGCCCGATTAGGTGGTGTAACATCTTACAAAGTTTATAAAACAAAGAAGCGGAAGATACGTAAGGAAGAATCAAAACTCAGAGGTCAAAGAGAGACAGACAATATCATGGCCAAAACTCAGAGGTCGAAGAGAGACAGACAATATCATGGCCAAACCTCAGAGGTCGAAGAGAGACAGACAATATCATGGCCAAAACTCTGAGGTCGAAGAGAGACAGACAATACCATGGCCAAAACTCAGAGGTCGAAGAGAGACAGACAATATCATGGCCAAAACTCAGAGGTCGAAGAGAGACATACAATATCATGACCAAAATTCAGAGGTTGAAGAGAGACAGACAATAACATAGCCAAAACTCAAAGGCCCCGACATGACAAAATGTGAAATAATTCAAACAAACAAAAAACATCGGCCTGATTTATAACAAAAGAATTTACGAAAACCAAACATAACAGCCACAAACCAACGACAACCACTGACCTACAGGTTATTATATGCATGGTAACATAAAAAAATGTGTTATGATTGACAATAAGACAACTATCAACAAAGTCTAAACGAAGCGGATTTAAACAAATATAGGTCACCTTATGGTCTTCAACAATGAAAAAAACCCATATCGTATAGTCAGAAATATTAAAAGGCCCCGACATGACAAAATGTGAAATAATTCAAATGGGAAAAAACAACGGCTTGATTTATGACAAATCAATAAACAAAGAACAAGTATGAATAAAAAAAAAAAAACAGCAACCAACGACGACCAGTTTTAACGTTCAGGAGAAAAACAGCAGCCAACGACGACCAGTTTTAACGTTCAGGAGAAAAACAGCAACCAACGACGACCAGTTTTAACGTTCAGGAGAAAAAACAGCAACCAACGACGTTCAGTTTTAACGTTCAGGAGAAAAACAGCAACCAACGACGACCAGTTTTAACGTTCAGGAGAAAAACAGCAACCAACGACGACCAGTTTTAACGTTCAGGAGAAAAACAGTAACCAACGACGACCAGTTTTAACGTTCAGGAGAAAAACAGCAACCAACAACGACCAGTTTTAACGTTCAGGGAGCTTATTCACAAAGCATCCGTTTACTTACGGACCCGTTAATTTAACGGAGACGTTAACGGGTATGTCCGTTAAAATTTAACGTGGTATTCACAAACATTTCCGTAAACATTGTGATAACGGGTGCGCTATTAACGGGTGCGTTAGTATGCAAATTAGACGTAATTGATGTGTCGGGTGTTTTATATCGTTTATAAATCATCTGGGTAAAAACAGTAAAAAAAATGAATATTTACATATTTATCATAATAATGGAAACAGGCGATGTTTAAATTTTTCCAGTAGTTGTGCTTATAAAATTTGCTGCAATACGTTTAAAACAAAAAAATTAATCAAGACTTATGTATACCATGTTCACACTGAAATCCGCTCCGGGTCGAACCCGGAATAATTTATCCGAATTAATTACCCCAGTTCACATTTAACAAAAATTTAACCCAGTTTGGGATTTTCCCTCTCGACAAAAATAGAAATGTTAGCGCCAAAATTGTAACCCGCATCTGTCCACTGTACATATTTACATTTTTTTTCATCACAGTTGCACTATTTGAAAATTTGAATTTTTTTTACTGTACTCCTCATCGACCGCTTCGGAGGAATTCCACATTAATCAACCACTTTCCGTGTTTTCAAATAACGTCACTTTATCCAAATTGCACCCAAAAAAGCGACGGAAATCTTATAGGTTTTCTTTAAAACTGAACAATTCGTATTCTCATCATTTGTTATTAAAGGTCTTTCAACATGATAGCTAAATGCACTTATCCCTCTTGCTGCTGATAGTTTAATATGTTATATTTCGTGTGCTAGAAAATACGTTAGCTGGACTCTGTGACGTCACATGTCAAAATATGACGTCATTCGATATGTGACGTCACGCTATAATTACGTTCCATTGAAGACCTATGTAAGCAAACGTCATGTGTCACCATAGCAACAACCTCACATATTAACTCCACTTTACGTTCACATATAAAAGGCGAGGTAATTAACCCGGGTTCGCCCCACATTAACTCCACCTAAAATGAGGGGCAATTTTAATCCTGGTTCGCCCCGGGCTTAGGCGTTCACACTACCTAAATTTAACCCGGATTAAATAATTCGGGTCGAACCCTGTTTAAAAGGGCATAGTGTGAACGGGGTATCAGTCTTGGTTGATTTTATTTGTTCATTTGTTCATTAATCCGTTTATAATATTTTTAATTGTTTATTATTTGATCTGTAAGTAGCGTGCGCGCCTCAAGTGGAGAATGTAGCGGTTCGATTCTTCCAACAACTCACCAAGTGGTCCGATGATTATATTCCAAAGAAAACATTCTTTTTCTATCCAACATACTCTAATAATTTTTAAAAGAAGTCAATGTTTTGCCCTGCGTCGATCCCTGTCGATCCACTCATGCAAAGCCTACCAATAATATTAGATTTATTGTTAAAATGTTCCCGGTCTGAATAAGCATTAAATATCTGCCACTGAACATTAAGCAAGTAACAACCAATCCAGCAAATAGTGTTAGAGTAGTTTTAGTATAATATTTTTTTCTCTCTTTTTGGACCATATAAGGATATTTATTGTCTCCCGGGGTCGCATGATAACAATGAAATATTTCAAATGATGTTACTACTTAGAAAAAACCCGAAATACATATTTCTTCTTTAATTCTGGACTAAGAGCAAATAAAAAATTGTTGAAACCTTCTGCACAGACAACCATAAATATTAACGTGACTTGTGATTGTTCAAGTTTTAATCTTTCTATGGCACAAGCAATATATATTTTGTAGGACGGTGGGGTATGTTTCTCGGAACAGATTATTTTGTTGAACAATTATAATTTTTTTTTTAAACCCGGGTTTTTTGGCAATAACAAACAAGATTAAGAAAATTTTAGAATCACCGTTGCTTTAATTTATTTAAAATTTTTGAAAACAAACAATTATCTGTTTCACTCACCTTCAGAAAGAATTTTTGTTAAGAAATCAAATCAAAGAATTTATCTTAAAAGCATCACAGAAGATGAATGATGGATGTCTTCGAAGATTTTAATTATTTAGGGGACGATCATTTGATTTTCTGGGGGAAGAGGTGTTGAAATTTATGCGAACGTTATATTCGTTTTTACCTGTTGCTAGGTTGGTTTATGTCCATTTTGTAACTACATGTATTTCCTGAAATTGTGGAGAAGAATATTCATTTTTATCCTGTCGAAGGCAAGATTATTTTTGAGATCTTACTAAACTAGCATATTCCTTTCCAAAATCCTCAGGACTGCCCTCCCCTTCTCCGAAAATCAAATGGAAGTATCCCGCCTGTTTTACACGAATTTCTTTTTGATCATAATTCTGATTTGAAGCCGACAAGTATCAAAATTATGAAACCTTCTACACAATACACCTGTATAAAAGGGCGGGTCCAGAAACTCCTTTACCGGTGATGAAACAAGGGCTTACAATAAAGTTATTGTATTGAACAAGAAAATCTTTACATGTCATTTAATCTGCACGGCTCGGGTGTACCTATACTTGACCCGAACGGCGTAGGAGTTCGGGTTTAAGGGTCATGCATCACGACCGTGCAGATTAAATGACATTTATCGATTTCATTGGCCCACATGATGCCATCACGTTTTTGGAAATATACAGACGATATTCAATCCACGGCTCCTGTAAAGAAAGGGGAAAAATACGCCTTTAAGTATTTTAACGTTGGTAACTTTTAAATTAATAACTTTTTTTATATTCAGGCTTTCTCCTTGATTGTAACACTATTTTCGAGAAATGCTTTTTAATGACAGATCTTTGATTGTTTCTGTTAAATTTATCCACAATATTCATATAAATTTGATTTTTGTAGACACTATCTATTGTTGAAAGCTATATGTTGGCCACTTGGTGTTCTTATGTTGTTTTTGTCGTTCGGTTGCTGTCTTATTGACGTATAACCCACATCTCCTTTATAATTCATACAGTTTTAATTCCGTTTTATTTAATTGCTTTTCTTTCCCTCAACATTTCACTTTTACAGTTTTAGTTCCGTTTTATGTTCTTTTAAATCGGTTTATTACAAATTATAACAAAGGGCTATTGAGCATATATTAATTGCTTTTCTTTCCCTCAACATTTCACTTTTCAATATAACCCCCCATCCCCCCTCCCCCCCCCCCCCCCCCCCCCCCCCCCCCCCCCCCCCCATCTTTCCCCCAATTTTTTTTTCAACTGTATTCGACAATTTATATTGAAGACATGTTTCGTCTAAACCGGAAGCCTGATCCAACTGCAACTTATATATTTTTTTCCTGTTTTTGGCACATACTTAAATTTATATTATCTCAAAATATAGTCACTAAAAAGAATAAATATTTTTAAAAAAGTCGTATACAATTCCATTGACGACAAAGACAAAATCTCTTTGTTCTAACTGTGCTATAATCTGGATAATGCACAGCAAAGGTGTGAATTAACTACCTCAGATATACTACACAGTTAAAATGTATACTCTTGCCTTACAACTAAGACATAGTTGAACAACTCACAACTTTGTACAAACTTCATTGTTTTCGAAATATGAAATAAAATAAAAGGTTGTAAAAGATTCAGGAACGGGAGAAAGGCTCCTTCCTAAATCTGTTAACTTAATAAAAAGTGTTTGTAAACAGTAAATTCTCACTGTCCTAAAGTCAAACTATATAATCATGCCTTGTAATCTCTGAAAAATGAAAGATTTAGTAAATCCAATTAAATTAAGTTAAATACGTTTTGTGCTAAATGAAATTGATTAAGGTGTTTTTTTTCAATATTTAGTCCTGTTCAGGGCTTATTTCTGGACTAAATCTAAAGAGGAGCATATTTTAAGTCTGTGCCTAAACAATAAAAATAAAATAGTTGCAGACCAAATGACTACATTTAGATGCAACAGGTCTTCAAAACTGGTTGCGGATTACACTTGAAATATAAGGGAGGGTGTTAAAATAAGAAAAAAAAATATAACGTTTTTTGTTTTTGTTTTACGTTGTCCAGTAAGTTTTATCACATCACTCCTCTGCACATATTTTTGACAGAAAGAAACGCTCTTGGTTTATTCTCCATAACCCTTTTAGTAATGATTTGTCGTGAACCGATTTTGAACGGTACACCAAACGAAATTTAAAATATATGAATGAACGGAGATATTGGGTATACGCCAATGAGACAGCAACTCAACAACAGAAAAATAACCGAAGGACATCTACAAGGCAATAATCAGTTAGTTACAAAAGAGAGGTGTCTACACATCATGTTTAGCTCTAAATCGTCCCGAATCTGTTTAAAAACTGTGAATAAACATAACAGAAACAATAAAAGAAATGCCATTAAACCCCCAATTCTCCAAATAAAGCTGCCGTTAAAGAATAAACCCAAAAGTAACCAACCTTATATAAAAACAAGGAGATGTGGTATGATTGCCAATGAGACAACTATCCACCAAAGTTCAAATAAAGTTTATTTTATGTTATTTTAAAGGCGTATTTCCTGCTTTCTGTATACAAGATAACTCTCCCATGAGCCGAGGATTGGCAAGGTCGTTTTTAAATTTTAAATCATGTTTGCTGGAATTTTTTTTTTCCAAAACGTTCAAATAAATTGATGACGCCATGTGTTAAAACAGTTATTAACCAATCAAATCGGTATATGTTAGCTATACTGCACAATACGGTGATCCGTTAACCTGAACTAACATCGTTCGGGTCAAATAAGGTCACCTAAGCTGTGCAGAATAACTAGAATATACCGACTTGATTGTTCAGTAAATAGAACTTCAAATGGTTATACGAAAGCTGTAGAAAGGCATTATGTAAACTTCAAAATCTTAGCCAACATAGAGAACTTCAATCTATAGAAATAATCATAGTGTGTCTGTGTTAGGTAAGGACTTTCATAGGTCGTCCGTTTGGCTCAGTGAGATGTACATATACGCACAGCAACGACCGGGAAACATTTGCCCTGTATTGGTTTATAACTCACATGCAGGGTTAAAATTAAGACGTTGTCATATCCTACTTAAAATTGAATGTTAAAGAGTTTACATCATATACTTGACAAAAGGATCTCTGAAACTGAAATATCTACTGATTTATCCTTTATAAAGGTTAATATGGAAGCAGGCTTAGTTGATATCTCTATAACAGTATGTTAAAATATATCCAAACCTCTTTTCTACCATGTTTTCTTAAAAGAAATTGTGTTTCTTTCCGAAAATACAAAAAAAGCCTGGGCCACAGGTCATCTATTCTTAATCTATTAAGTGAATGATGTATCTGATCCTTGTAACTATACAGAAATCACAATTACTGATTCATTTTGGGAAGCTATTATTTAGATATGTGACACTCGTTTTCGCAAGGTTTTAGATTGATTGATTGTTAGTTGGTTACTTAAGGCCCAGTGGCAAATATTTCATGCATGTTCAGGACGAGAATAAATTAACAATAAATACATTTAGGTAGGTCCTGTAATAGGGGCGTCTGTGATGAAGGTCGGGAAATTTGGACTGCCACAGGAAAATGAGGGTATATTGGATAAGGACATATACTTTGCCTTGCAGCAGGTCACCTACAGACCCTCAAAGATTTGTTGCAAGGGTTCTTATCATGCAGAGAGCGTGACACTCTCTCTACACGAGGCATTGGATTTATCGTTCCCATTCTGACCGGAAGTGGCTGCATATTTATAAATCCCGCACATTCAAATGGACACCTCATTTTGGCAAGGGTTTTACTGCCGGTCAGAATACAATTATGACCATATTTGTATTCCCAAATGAATTGGGGTGCCAGTTTTTAGCATAAATGATAGTCAAATCGGTCTCATCAAAATACACAACCATCCGGCCATGTGTTCATTCTTAATATGTACTGTATTACAAAAGAAGGTAGAGTGTGTCCTGTTTGTCGATGAACAGAAGGCTTTCGATACTGTAATTCACATAGGATTCACACTCACGTTATCAAACATCAAGATGGGTTCAAACTTTAAGAAATACCAAGCGTATGTATGTCCACAGTATATTTTGTGTTTGATTAAACAAAATGGCGAACCTTTTTTTTCAGAACTAAGGTAGAAGTTAAACAGGGCGACAATCTGAGTCTTAATTTATTAAAAAAAAATATCATCAAGACCTTCTTAATTGTCCCGAAAATTTTCCTGAATCAGGAACCTCTGGCCTTTGTTAGTCTTGTGTGCTTTTTAATTTTGGTTCATTTATATGTTTCGGAGTTTAGTGTGACGTCCATTTTCGCTGAACTAGTATACATTTTTGTTTAGGGGCCAGCTGAACCCCGCCTCCGGGTGCGGGATTTTCTCGCTGCGTTGAAGACCCATTGGTGGCCTTGGACTGCTCTTTGGTCAGGTTTGTTGTCTTTTTGACACATTCCCCGTTTCCATTCTCAATATTAATTCTATTTGTAAATTCACGACCAGTCTATTGTTTATTATATGCTAATGACATTGGCATTTTCTCAATTTAAGGAAGATCCAGGAAAGTACTTCATAGTAAATTTTATCGATTAAGTAATACTAGTAACTGCAAAGGTTTGTGCTTGATAATTATTCCCAATAAAAATAATAAGGTGCTTGTTTTTAATAAATCAAGCAGGCATATCAAGCGTACATTTATTTAATGAAATATTTATTGATTGTGCTCAACATGTTATAATTATTATTCTCGTATTCTAGACTATTGATACTAGTATATGTTTCGCTTTTGCTTTACCTACATGGGGGTTTGCAAATAAAAAAATAAGGCATTTAAAGCATACTACTAGCTACGCAAGAAGTTCTTGTCTTTGAAATCCAAATATAAAAAAGCCTTCATGTGTTTGATCATACAATAAAGCCTATTATTTTATTCAGAAATTTGGGGATATTTTAAGCCTTTAAAAACAATATTATAATCTCAGACCACAATAATAGATCAATGGTTAGGTCAAGGTGTTTGCGAATAAAAAAAGTTAAATTATAGCTTTGACAAACGATTGAAAAATCATGGTTGGGGTCTCGGCGAATAGCTGTTAAGCTAAGGATTACGCTTTTAAATATTAAGATACATAACAATAAAAATTGCTTACGCTTACGTTTTTTCCCTCCGTATTCGTTTTGCATATATAAGAAATATTACAAAGTTCGAATTCATGTATAATGCACTATTAAGTGCCCGTTTAACGGATACGTTAAGTAACCCGTTAATAATCGGGTTTAAAGGAACATTTAACTGATACGTTAACGGGTGCGTTAATTATCGGAGGCTTTGTGAATACGAATAAAAATTAGCGGAAACTGAACGGAGATTTTGTTATATTATAAAAAGTTCTAGGTATATTTTTATATTATAAAAGTTCCAGGCATATTGGAATATTGGCTATATTATAAATGTTTCAGGAATAGTTATCATGGTAATTAGATAATTAAAGTTCTAGAAATATTTATTATATGATCAAAGTTCTAGGAACATATACTACAATATCCAAAATTATTTCTAGCTACAAATGTATGGAAGTTAATTTCCAATAATAAAGTACAGGCATTTTTATCTGAAATTTGTGACTAACTTCATGCTTGACTAAAGTATAAGCTAAACTTTCTTCATTGGTACAGACTAACGGACCATTTAGTTAAGTAAGTCACAGTGGAGCATACAGTAATGAAATATTAAAAATATATATTCTTATCTTGTTTAGAATAAGAGTCATCGTTTAAATATGTACAATTTTTGTTGTATTCCTCAGACTCCATTCTTTGTATGTACAACATGTACAGGTAAATGTCATGTGAGGTGAACATAAATTAAGATGTAATCAGGTGTAAAAAAACTAATGACACTCTTTCTTTAAAGGAACAAATATTATGAAACCATATGACGTTTTAGTTCCAGGAAAATGTCTTATATGAAGGTGGAAATAGTATTATGTCATGTTTGTTCCCAAGAACTTTTATTATCCATAGTTTTGTTCCAGGGGGAACAAGTATTATGCGGAACAAATATATGTTCACAAGGACATAATGTGATTCATTTTAGCTCACTCGCCAAAAAGGTTCATTGTGGCTCGCTGGCTGATATTTTACGATATCAATGTGTAGAAAAGCCGATAATCTATACATATATATATATCAATCAAAATTTTTTTAGCGACGTCATAATGTGTGAGGAGACGCTATCAAGCTTGCTTTCATCTAGCGTAAAAACTGTTTTAGGGATGTGAAAAAGACCAGCAATTAAACGATAAACAGATAATCGGGGTTTTTTCGTATAGATATCGTAAAATATCAATGTGTAGAAAAGCTAATGATCCATGCATTATTAGTTACATAGTGTGTTAGTGACCTAATACGATATATACGGGGTCTGTAAATTCCATATGGGGTGAGAGCGACGCTCGAACCCCATATGGAATTTACTGACCCCGTATATATCGTATAAGGTCACTAACACACTATGTAACGAATTTATCTTACCGACTATCTTTATGTGTTGCTTTTGGACTAGAGTTGTCTCATTTGCAATCATACTACATCTTCTTATTTTTATACTAAAGTGTTCAAGTGTTCAATTTTAAGAACCTAATTCCATTGGTCTGCACACAAAAAATAATGTCAACAATAACAATTTATTATCAACAACCTTGATATAACAATATTACACAGAACTTTCAATACATTTAAACAATCAAATAGTGCCAAAGTCGTAACTCCACTACTAACCGTGTATTGAAATAAGCCCTGCCTCCCTACTAACCTAATATGGAATATACACGGTCTCCACGCGGACGCTTTTAACCAATCATATTCCTAGAAATGTATAGGAGGTAAGATAAATATATATATGTCAACCAAAAAATACAACTGATTTACAATACAACTGTTGAAAAGACCTTTATGTATATATACATTTTGTGTATCTAATCTCATTCTAGTCCGTTCAACTGGCAAAATCAACGGAATATGTGTACATTTCTTGAACTCTTAACAAGAATCGTCATGGACTATTCTTTATATCAATATCTGTTAGCCAATTAGGGGTCTGATACGGTGCTTTTTGTCCGCTTTTGCTTTTTGTCCGACACTTTTGCTTTTTGTCCGTTTTGCTTTTTGTCCGATAATTTTGCTTTTTGTCCGACACTTTTGCTTTTTGTCCGTTGCTTTTGGTCCGTTTTGCTTTTTGTCCGCTGATTTTGCTTTATGTCCGATATAAAAATGTGTATATTTTTTGCAGGTTTCGTTTTGAACTTCGAAACACCATGACCTTTTTGGAGTTAAATACAGACCATACTCACTTCATAAATGATTTGTACATGAAATATTCGTTTTTTTCACTAGATATAAGACGATGTGGTATGAATGCCAATGAAACAACTCTCCATCTAGTATGATCAATATGTTCTGAATTTACCGCTCACTTACGTTTAAAATGATTCATTGGAAAAGTTTTAGAAGATCGTTATTATGAGCATTTATGAGCATTTATAATTTTGACATACATTTAGTTTCGCCTGAGAAGAGCTTGTCCTTGATTTAAATTTCGTTGTTTCGTTTGTGTATAGGCTGGTTGTATGGTGCACATGTCCGACCGGTAGGTTTCAACTAACCTTTTGTCAATGTTCTATTTTTATGGTTCGGTTTTTTTTCTGATGCTTTTTAAGCAATGGGTCAATTACAATTAGCGTATGCAGGCACGGAGCATTGGCTCACACCGAACAGCAAGCTATAAAGGGCCCCAAAAATGACATGTGTAAAACCATTCAAAGGGGAAAACCAACGGTCTAATCTATATAAAAAACGAGAAACGAGAAACACTAATGAACCACATCAACAAACGACTGAACATCAGACGTCTGTTTGACCTTGATCAATATTGTGATGGTCAAGTTTTTCAGATACTTTTACTAATCGGTCAACTTGACTTATTTTGTTGACCCATTTTCTTCAAGACTATTTTGCTGACAATAATACCAATTTCCCAATCATGATTTTCTTGATAGAGGGTTGCTGCTCACAAAGAAGCTGTTAAACCAAGAGTTCCAAGTGGTGAAGTTGAAATCATCCCTCGTAAGTTTTACGGACGCCATCAAGAGTTGGTTGACCGTTATGGAATATCTGTTTCACAGATGATAGCGGATAGGTTTCAAATGTCTTAATTACAATCCCGTCCCCTTTTCCCTGAATGTGGCCTACCGAATTAGACTTGTTACCGGCTTTGTACTAACATGAGCAACACGATGAGTGCCACGTGTGTAGCAGGAACTGATTTTAAAAAAGAAGATGTGGTATGATTGCCAATGAGACAACTCTCCACAAATTTCCAAATGACACAGAAATTAACAGCTATAGGTCATCGTACGTCCTTCAACAATGAGCAAAGCCCATACCGCATAGTCAGCTACAAAAGGCCCCAATATCACAAATGTAAAACAATTCAAACGAAAAACTAACGGCCTAATTATTGTACAAAAAAAATTAACGAAAAACAACAGCAACAAACACCAACCACTGAATTACAGGCTCCTGACTTGGGACAGAAAACATACATACAGAATGTGGCGGGGTTATACATCATGTTACCCTTCCTGAGCACCTGAGATCACCCCCAGTTTTGCTTAGTATGTTATGTTTTGTGTACTTTAATTGTTTGTGTGTTTGTGTGTTTGTCTTTTTCTTTTTTAGCCATGGCGTTGTCAGTTCATTTTCGACTTCTGAGTTTCAATGCCCCTTGGTATCCTTCGCCTCCCTCTTTAGATGGAACATTTCTGCTTAAAACCTTAGATTTTCCATTTTCCTTATCTATCTGTAAGCTTGAAACATTGTGTATAATTTTATCCAGAGAAAATGCATAGCATCCTTCAGTTTCGTTCAGATTAAGAAATGTTTGCTAAAGTTTAAGGTCTTGAAATAAATAATTGCTTTGAAATGTCAATTTTACATCTTTTTTTGTATCGAGGCATAATTTTTATTAATTAATTTGAGTTGTTTAATTTTTTTTTTAGAATTCGTTTCGGACTAGTGATTTGTTGCCATAGTTATGGCCCTTGAAAAAAGAAACTTTGAAAATATGTAGCATAGCCAAAAATTAGTAGTACTTTTGCTAATTAATATTCATAATATGTAAATGAGAATTGCACCACATGATAATAGTTTGAACTGGACTGGCTTGGTATCATTAAAATCTTTAAAACACGGATATTATAATGATGTTCCGAATGGACGTTGTATAGCAGCACGAAGATTTTGCACGGATCACAGATCCAAATACGGAGAGTTTCTAAGTCTTTATTTGCACTTGCACCCTCACAATTTAATATTATAGGTCACTATACCTTGTTTTAACTAATAACTTCAGGCAGTTTTGTAAACTGCACGGTGTTTCCAGCTAACTTTTCTTGCAGGCCTTGCCGGACGGCCATTTAATTTCCAGCGCCATATTTGAATTTTGACAAATAAAATTTTATTTTTTCAGACAGTAAGTCTAAGTCTTTTTGTGACTTACAAATAATTAAGATAAATAATTCAGACATCTTTATAATCATTTCGAACAGTTAAATAATTTTTTCCAATCTAGTTAAGTTTAAATTTTTGACCACATAGTCTGTAGTCTAGACCCCCCCCCCCCCCCCCCCCTCTCTTATTTTATTTTCTTGTTAAATATTTTTATCACATATATAGATAGTTTAATCAAACCTTTAAACACACTGTACTTGTGTTTCAACCAATATCCTGCGTTTGAAAGATAAAAGAAAATTTAGTCCTCTGTTCCCACAAAGATTGATATATGTCTGAGACTAAAGCCCAAAGCCAACCCATAATTATATCTGACAGTAAAGGCAACTACATAAAGAGAGCTATAACAACTGAAGACTTCCTAAATATAAAATTTATCACAAAAAAAGGACAAAAAGTACAGCAAACTATTAATTGGGCCGAAAAAGTATTACCATCTATCTGTCATCAACACAAAAACATCACATTTTATTTTTGGCTAGGAACCTGTAATTTAACCGAACTTAACAAAACTACCAGATACATCTCTCTTGTGAACCAAAACGATTCAAACGTCCGATATCTAAGAAGAAATTTTATTGAACTTAAGGCTGTCATCACCAAAATAAAACCAAAATCAGAAATCATCTTCTTAGAAGTACCGCCATACTCCATTCAGTGCTGGAACAGATCACAAGGCCACAAAAACCCGGACACTTTCAGTGAAGACGATCAAACACTTCAAAACCAGTTATATCAATTAAACACCTTCATCCAAGAAATAAACCAATCTGCAGAAAAATCACCAAAATTTGATCTAGACATTCGAAAAACATCCAAAAGAAAAGGCGGTACTGATGAATACTTTAATCTATACAAAACTGACGGTGTACATCCAAACTCTTTATTAGCAAAGCTCTGGATGAGAAGAATAGCGACCAAAATTCTCCACCAATGTTATAGATAGATATCATCAATACAGTAGAATAGAATACTATATACATATATATATATATAAACTTTATAACAACCATATTTAATTGCAATCATATATAGAAATATAACAGCTTTTATATAACCCTAGTCCATAGTGTATAACTAACAAATATAGAGATATATATCTACATACTCATTAAACCCTGACATCAGAAGATATAATAGTTAACTGGAAAATTCTTATTTGAGCAAGCTTTTAGTGGGGACGCCCCGCTGAATGCACATTAATCTACATAGAACTTCCTTGTTAAAAACTAAATAAATATCTAAAGTGAAAAATGAGTATCCAGACTAGAACATCAGCAAGAACCAAGAGCAAACCTCAGCCCTATACACCAGCTAAATATGAAAACTTTAGTATCAATAAAACCAGGGCCTTGGACAAAAAGCTAGAAGCATGTAATAGAATAATGGACATACAAATTGAGCAGAAACATCAAACCTACATCCTAGAGCTATCAGCAGCTGCTTATGAAATTATAAAGGGGGAAATAGACATATACTTTGAACAACACTCTACATACAAGCTCTTGCCAAAACACCAGCATGATAATCAAGGGCTATGCATCAGAACATCACATTCGGTCAGAAATAGAAGTAGTAACAGACAACTCTATCGTATCAATTTATTCCATACTACATCAAAGGTAGAGGTTAATGGCCACGATATGGAACACTTCCTGACACACATTGAAGATATAAAAGAAAGAATGAAATCAAGAGGGAACTATAAGATATATAACAAACAGATAGAGGAACAGATAAACATAATCAAGAGAAATGAAGCCGATATAGAAATAAGAGCAAAACAGAATGAGTCACTTGTAAAAACAACAGCTCATCAGCCTAAAACCAACCACAGTAATAGAATACTAGTATCCAAAGGGGCAGAATGTATACAAAATACTGACGAAGAACTTCTAAGTAACTGGAATAGAGCCATTGAATGGTCAGAAGAGGAACCAACACCAAGTCCAGATACAAGTGCAGTCAGCATGTCTACAATACATAACTACTGTGCCATATGCAATCAGACAGCACAACCAGAAATATCCATAGACTGTATTGCATGCGGCCAACTGTTTAATTATACATGTGAAAACATTGATCCTGTAAGGATAAGCCAAACTGAAGAAGAACAGTATTCATGTAGGAGCTGCTCTATTATGGACATGGACATGGTTAATATATCAATGAGAAGCAATAACTCAATTATAGATACAGAAGAAACAATACCAAAAGTAAGTCTAGAAGAACAAGGCTCGACAGAGGAATATAGTGAAATGGCCCATATAGTTAAAAAACGTGCCAGACAATACATCTAAAGACTGTCCAACTAGAAATGACGTTACGAAGGAAGAAGCAGGAAATGCAAACACAGAAGAATTAGAAATGAACAAAATGGCTACATACAAACAGCCTAACCAAATATTACAGAATGGCAGAAATGAACAAATAGAAAATGTAGATGAGCCAAAAAAACATGAAAGCAAAACCGAAAAGGCAATATAAGTGCAAAAATATAAATGAAACTACTCAACAGCTGGAAGATCAATTAGCACAATGCAGAGCAAGACTAGTCATAATGGAAGATACTAATAGAGACTATAGAAGTACAATCAATCTACTTAGGATGCAAACAGAAGAAAGCACCATTGACAAAGGTAATTTAAAATCCTATCAACCAAATTGTAACTGTAGCAACAACTCGCAGGAGCAGACTATAAACAAAGTAAATATGATGCTGAACAACTTCAGGCTAGAAATGGAAAATAGAGTCCTAAGAATTAAACATCAAATGGAAATGAATGAATTAAGAAATAAACTGCAAATAATGGAACTACAGAAAGAACTAAGAATGTGGCAAAGACCAGGAAGTCATGAATATTATCCTTATAACCAGAATATGGATAATACTAGGAACACAAACCAACACCAAATGAGTGATCAGCATACTGACGTACAGCTAACAAATCAGCAACCCAGTATTCCTAATCAAGCCAATCCACTATTCATGAATCATTTGGCACCTCCACAGTATAGCCAGATACCAACAGAGCAGAGCAGAATAAATCATGGCCATATACAAGCGCCAATGTACCACAATAGCAGAATACAGGCTATACCTGCAAATGGCCAAAGCAGCCACTATTACACTGGCTATAGAGGTATACCAACTGGCAGTATCAACACTAACATGATACAAAATGCACATTTATACAGACAGCAATATAGGATAGCTCCACAACCTATACCACAAAATATAAATTACCACCAAGGATATAGTCAACAACAGACAAACAGAAAGGAAAAAAGTCAAAGAAACACCAATAAAAGATTCTATGACCAAAGAACAAACATGCCAGTAATAGCTAAACAAAGTCAGGCAGAAGAAATTAAAAGACAAAATCAACTACAACAACAAACAAATCAGGCTGATGATATCAACCAAGTAGATAAAGAACCAACAGAAGAAGCTAGAATGAACATCAATCTAACAAATTTAGTTGCTTTGACTACCGCGAAAAATGATGAAGATAAAACACATACAGAAGTAAACCATCAAGTAGAAGTCACTTCCAGAACTGGTCTTATAACAACGGCTTCTAGTGGGGACGCCCCGCTGGAAGCGGACTGCCATCAGAAGTTTCCCTCTCAAAGGGGGGCTAATGTTGGTGATCCTAAGCATCTAAAGGGACTAGTTCAGGCTGACAATCTAGAAACAAAAGAAGATGGGAATAGAAAGAAACCAAATCATTTTTTAGGCAGCGGCCGATTAAACAAGATAAAAGGGAGGATATCATTATAGGTACACTCAATGTACAAAATGTGAAGTCAAACTCTCTATATCAAAAACTTGTTAAGGGATGTACAGGTGTTATGCATTCAAGAACACTGGCTCTTCAATGTGGAAAAGAAAATCATAGCTGAAGTTGCTGAAAATAGCGGATACATAGCTAAAAGCGTTGATGATAATGACAACCCTGATTTCAACGTATCAATGAAAAGAGGATATGGTGGAGTAGCCATAATCTGGAAAAAAGAAATTAATGAAAATATAAAGGAACTGATAGACGGTGGAAATAGAATACAAGCCATACATATTCAACAAGGAGACAAACCAATATGTCTTATAAATGTATATATGCCATTAGATAACAAAAATGCAGATATCGAATACAATGACACTTTGGCTCAAATTGATGAAATGATAGAGAAATATAAAGATACACACGAAATTATAGTATGTGGAGACATGAACGGGTCACTCCATAGAAGCTCTACGCCTCATGATAAAATTTAACAAATTTTCTGCAAGGAAAAATGTATAGGAAATACTGAGAAATGCCTATTAAAAGAAACATTTTATCATCAGAATGGTAAATCGAAAGGGCAAATTGATTACTTCCTGTTCAAAAGTAACTCGGAAATAATAAATAAAATCAGACAAATTGATGTCCTTGACACTGACCCAGAGAATACCTCGGACCATGTACCTGTTATTCTGACACTGAATAGCCAACTGAAAAAAGTAAGGGAAAAAGCAACAACTATCATAGCAAAACCTAAATGGACTGACTGTGACCATCAAATTTATAAGGAAATCGTCAATAAAGATCTATCAAACCTCATGCAAAAATCAAAAGGAATCATTGAGCAAGATATAAGAAATCTAGAAAAATTGCTACATAAAGCCGGAGAAGCGGCAATCCCAAATTATAGAAGAAAAATCAAAATCAAATCAAAGGGAAAGGCGATATGGAATGAACAAATAGAAAAGGCATCAAAGCAATCAAAAAATGCATATAAAGTATGGAGGCACAAGGAGCACCCCAAGAAAGAAGTAACGAACTCAAAATCAAAATGACAGCTGCAAAAAGAATACTTCGAAAAGCACAAAGACAAGCTTATGCCTCTCAGAGAGAATCAACAGCGGGAAAAATAATGAAAGCTTCAAATGCAGACACAAAACTTTTTTACAAGCTTATTAACATGCAAAGAAAAACACCACTTACTAACACCAGGATACTGAAACTGAATGAAAAGACTGCAGAAGATGGACCAAGCATAATGAACATTTGGCAAGAACATTTCCAACAACTAGCTACGCCAACGTTAAAAGAAAATTTTGACACTGAAAAGCTAGAGCTTGTAGAAATACAAAACAATATAATAGAATCAATAGAAAGGGAAAAAGGTCAAGGCATTGATCATGTCAATGTAAAGGAGGTTAATAAAGCTATAGAAAAACTTAAAGCAGGAAAAGCACCAGATGAGGATGGAATTTTGGCAGAACACTACAAATATGGGATGGATGAGTTAACTCCCTTTTATAGTACATTTGCTAAATTTAATTTTAACATATCTGGATGTACCAATCTTCCTAAAGCGGGGATTCTTACACCAATCCTAAAGAAAGAAAAAGACAAAACATTACCATCTAGCTATACAGGAATAACTGTGACTAAAACCTTTGCACAAATGTTACAAAGTATACTGAAGGATAGAGTTGACTCTGTATTTAATAACATACCAAACTCCTTGCAAAGAGGCTTTACAGAAGGAGTATCATTACTATGCGCAGCTTTCCTCACATCAGAAGCAATCGAAGAAAGTAAGAAATTAAAGATACTGGTGATTTTAATAACTCTTGATGCAGAAAAAGCATTTGACAAACTAAACCATGAAATACTATTCAACAAGTTGTACCATTATGGAATAAAAGAAAAACTCTGGATACTACTGAGAAACTTGTAAAAAGGCATGAGCATTAAGGTTAAATGGGAAGGTCAATGTACAGAAGATGTAATGGTGTTACAAGGAATTCAACAAGGTGCAAAACTATCTACAACGCTATATAAATGCTACAACAACGTCTTACTGGATAGCATTCTAAAAAGTGGACTTGGAGCATGTATTGGTAATATACAAGTCCCTGCACCCACATGTGCCGATGACATTGCTGTCCTGGCAAATAGTACTGCAGACGCACAAGGAATATTAGACATAGTACAGCACCATACAAGCAGAGATCTAGTTAAAATCAATCCAACTAAATCTGAAGCTGTTTTATATAATGCAAAAGGCTCAAACATAACAACACTGCAATTCGAAGACGATGACATCAATATAACCAATGAAACCAAACATCTAGGTATCAAAAGAAACGAGCAAAACCGGGCAAATATCTCCGAAAGAATAAGAACCGGCAGGGCAACAATATACAGCCTTCTCGGAGCCGGTTTACATGTCAGAAGGGGATTCTCACCCATGGTCGCATACAAGCTATGGAGAACATATGCAGTACCAAGAAGTATCTACGGACTTGAGGTGATGAACTTACTTGCAAAAGAAAAGGATATGCTAGAACTGGCAGAGAGAAAAATCCTCCGACAAAAACAAGGGCTTCCAAATAATACAGCAAATATGGCTGTCTATACCCTGGTAGGAGCAGAACCTATTGCCATCACATTAGACAAAAAACTACTTACCTTCTTCATGAATATTGTTCGAAATTCAGGAACCATAGAATGTGAAATTCTGCGTCGACAAATAGCATTCTCCGACCAAAGAGGAAAAGACTTTATCAACAGAGTGGAAAAAACTCTATCAAAATACAATTTGAAATCTAGTAGTTACTACATAGAAAAACCACTTAAGAAAATCGAATGGAAAAGACTAGTAGGAATAAAGATCAAGGAAAACTGGAAAAATGAATGTCAATATTAAAAAATTGAAAAAACATCACTTAAATACATAGAGATACAGAACAATCCATTAAATGAAGCTCACAATATATGGAAAAGCGTAAAAAACAATAGTAAAGATGTAAAGGCAGGAGAAATAAAAGCAAGAATAAGTACTCAAACGTACATATTACAAGCCAAAAGAGCTAAGTTCGATCCGAAAGTTAACCCGATATGTACAATCTGTGAACAGGAAAATGAAGATCTAGAACATTTTATTCTACGCTGCAAAGAATTGGAGCAAATAAGATCTAAATATTGCTCAAAAATAGAACAGACAATGGATGAAATTGATACCTCAACATACAAGAAGATCATACAAGAAGGGAATTTACTGCAACTCATAATGGACTGTACTAGCAAGGACATAAACTGTTACTCAACTGTGTATGAAAACATTGAAACTCTGGCTAGAAATATGTGCTACGAGATGCACATGCTGCGCACAAAAAGGATAAAAAACTTGAACACAAGTACAGTATAAGTAAACTTTTTTAAAATAAAATAGTTCCCTACTTTACCATCTTACTATTTTATGACTTATCAGGACCTAAATTAAATAAAAAAATTTTGCAAAGTTTTAAGATATCCAGTTACCTTTAAAGAATAATGATAAGATCCGAAATAAGGTAACTTTAAACTGTGAAGGAAAACTTATGTAAATATGATGAATTGATCTAAACCCCAACCCTTTTACATAAGTCTTATAAAATAACCTTCTCATTATAAATTCTGATGTACGTATAACTAACAAGTATAAGAAAGTTTAAAGAAAAGACCACTTAAATTCTAAATTCTTATTTGTAAATACATCCAGTTCTTACTTAACTTATTCTTACACCTCAGCACATTTTGAATATTATTTTTAAAATTTTATGATGACAATCCTTATGAATTAGTTATAATATTAATTATTTAGTAATTATTATTGCCTAAATTCAGTCATCTGTATATAATTAAATGTCTCCTTATGTTCTAAGGTGTATATAGTTGCTACAATTATACCCTATGGGTAGTGCTCCACAATTAATGGAGGAATATACAAGAAACTGTAACTGTAACTGTATATGTTGCCCGTCAAAGAGTCCTTGTTTATAATCACTCTGATATTTCCGTAAAGTTGTCAGGTGGTCAAAATCAAAACAATGAACGCGAATTTAGTGAATTTTTCGTGTTTTCGTGAGTTTATTCTTCTTGAAATAGGGGCATTTTAACTTTACGTGGGAACCTAGAGTTCAACGACTACACATACAAGATTTGGACTTGCTTATTCTTTGGACATTCAAGTTTCAGGTTTCATCCCCGCAACCTGTTTTTGTAATGACCTTGTTAGCCAATTTTCAACACAAAGTTTGCAAATTTGACAATTCAGCCATTTTAGCCTGTATTTTATACTGCAATGTTAAAAGCCTCTCGCTTCGATTTTTAAAATAGCCCAGGAACCTTGAATTTTGCAACGACAGTCATTATGTTTCCTTTAAATGGTGTATATTGTTGTGTATATTTATTTTCTGTCCCCACAACCTGTCTATCACTTAAATTAAAGTTAAAACAGACATTTTTTTTTCAAAATTACCTATCATTTCAATATAATTTCCGTGACCCGTATCCGATTTCTTTAGTATAATATTCAAATAAGCAAAGTGGCGTTGATTTCTGGATATGGATACAAGTATTGTTACGATTTGCATGCATAAACTAACGACCTCGTGGTTGCAAATTCAGAAAATGCCATTGGCGTTAAATATCGATCATTCCAGGGCTTGAGCGAGCTTTTTTCTGTAGTATGGGGTTTACTCACTGTTAAAAGCCGAGCGAAAACTGGTTTATAATGAGTCACACTTTTGATTATTGGCTTTACTGGATAGTCATATAATGTACAAATATACCACACAAGTTTTACACGAAACCATTGGATTGGCATGAAATTTCTGATGTCTTCTGATTTTTTAGTCAATAAGAAGTCAAACTTTCCGCTATACGGTATTTGCATGTATAGATTAAAATACAAAACATCAGAAATAAAAAATTCTCATTAAAAAGTTTTAATGAAAGAAAAATACATCTTCCTGGTGTGTAAAAACACGATAAATACATTTAGAAAAGTGTCTTTTGTACCACCTTCAGATGTATCTTTCCTTAAAAGTCAAAACGCATAGTCAAATTGGTAAGAAAAGAATTGTGAAAATTATATGACATTAATATTTGTTCTTAAACATACAAATCCCTCTTATTGTTTTAAATGTTATAAACGTTTGCATGAATTGTACAAGTAATCCATACTTTCACGACTACCCTCTGCCAGGGCATACAATACAATTACAGGGGAGGTAATGGCGTTGCTAACATAAAATGTAATTTTCTCGAGGTGTGATATATCGGGAAATGACTGGTTTTTTTTGTGATTTAAACTGATTTAACTGGAAAACGAGTACATGTACCCCTCTTTTTTAAAACTGCATTATGTTTGATTACGTATGAAGATTATTTGTACCAATTTTAATGAAAAAGTCAACATTGATTTTTTTTTAAATTTGATAAATATACCGCAAAAGATTCAGAAACTTTGTTAAACATTAACTATTTTCAAAGAATTGTTGAACATACTAAGAGATGAGTAAAGAAGATTTTTATAATTTTTGTACAAAAATCCGCTTGTGTTTATCTGTTGAAATAAAAAAGTTAGGTGTGTCTATCAAAAGGATAGAAATGTCCAAAAAACCGAAATTTTGACCCCTTTTATCTCTTAAAGTAGCACATGAAGGTATATTTTTATTACATAATTGAATTGATTAAGTGAAAAACTATAGCTTGTATGCAAATTTTCGTTAAAAAAACCATCATGGGATCGAAACTGTATTGTATGCCATTAAAGAGAAACTATTAAATTTTTGAATGACCAGATTAATGTTAAATATACTTGAAAATTCATTCACTTTAGCTTAAATGTTTTACCTAGTATATCCAAGTCCTTTTTGGATACCGGTAGGTGTAATCTACAAGATCCTACAAGGTAGTAAAATTTAAAATTTCTCCGTCTTATCTTCTTATGATAAGGGGTTCCAAAAAAAAATCTGATAACCTCTTCATAAATCTCTATAAAAAGTAAAATTCGTAAAAGTTAATATTTGTATACATCATATCAAAAA
Organism: Mytilus californianus; assembly: GCF_021869535.1. Lineage (NCBI taxonomy): Eukaryota > Metazoa > Mollusca > Bivalvia > Mytilida > Mytilidae > Mytilus > Mytilus californianus. Next base: position 8,183,340 of record NW_026262670.1, read on the forward strand.
CTTTAAATGGAAAGTTAAAAAGTAACACAACAAATAAAAATGTTGAAATTAATATAAAAAGCACCTCTGGCACAAGGGAAACAATCTACTAGGCTGTACCAACTGGTTTGCTGCCTTAACTAAGGTATACTAATTGATGATTGAATGGCATTGTTTCTTACAATTTTGGATATCAATCAAATGAAAATTACGATTTAAAGCGCTATTTACAAAACATGCGTACAGATATGAACTAATTGCTTCAAAACAAACAGTCCAGGAAAACTTGAATAACTTGGTATATGGTTATAGGTTAGACTTTTGCCGTTCTTAAGTTATGCCCCTTTATAAAGTTATATGCAAGCGGGGGCATTATCTGTCTCCGATGGACCCATTTCCCATTTATTATAGGATTTATTGCCCTTAAATGACAAATTTTACCATTTATTTTAATTTTTTGCCTACTATCTTGAAAATTATAATAGATACAGAAAAACTTTATGATGATCAGCAAGATCAGTTCTACAAATGAGACAACATGGTCGAAATCGTTAATCGACTCCTTTAATATTACAGTTAATGTCCTTTGATGATGATTTTGACCATTTATTTTTGGCGTTTTTTGCCTTATATCTTTTTTAAATCTCCAATAAAGACAATATGAAGGCGACTTCTTATTGGAGTTATTGCCCTTTAATGTAGTGTCTTTCGCATTCTTTGATTGTAAATAACAGAGAACCTAAGGTCCAATGTTTAATCAATGTAGCAAAATTTGATGCAGAAATGCAGATAACTAATGTGAATTTTCATTTAAAAGAACAAATTTATAAGATTTGAACTTATAGATATTAATATTTTTACAAGCGTAGATTTTATTTGTTTGATTTTTAATGTATTAAATTATCATTTTTAGGGGAGATAACTCTGAAATAGTGCATTTTCTGAAAGAGTCTACATGAACTTTTGCTATTTTAAATTTTAGCAGGAAAAAACGCACGGTGACCCTATCTTATCTATTGATATTCTCAAAGCATTTTCTAAAAGCTATCTTCTCGCATTTTGTTTTCATTTCTATCATTTAGTTTAGCGTCTGATCACATAATGCTGTTTTTCCCCGTATGCTCGGTGACCTATCATATTTATATACTACGTTTTGGCAAAGTCTGAACAAATTCTATCATTTTTAATCTATACTCCCATATCACCTTAAAGACGATTTTCACTTCTTTTTTTGCGTTTTGTCATATATTATAGAAAATTATAATAGATAAAGATACACTTTAAATCACAAAAATGATCAGTCAAAAAAGTCAAGATCTACTAACAAGTCAAATTTTGCCGACATAGTTAAGTAGACTGTGACTCTTTATAGGAGTTATTGCCCTTAAATGAGGATTTTTTTTTATCCTCTTTTGTGTTTTGAGCAAAACTTAAGAAGATATAAGGAAACTAAACAGCACATGATCAGCAATACAAGATCAACAAAACAGATTTTGTCATGAATTCTATTCTTGTTTACAATGTTGGAGAGTGTCCTTTGTTGAATATGAACATAGACCAAGGTGATCACAAATGCTCTTTAGAGCCTCTAGTTTATTATTATTAGAACTATGTATAGTTGGTTAAAAATGACTTTTAAGACCAAAGTCGAATACTTTTCGCTTGATAGATTTTTGGAACAGATGTGAAGTACAGGGTTATTTGAACGGACGTAATTCGAGTTCGAACGTTTTCTAACTCAAGTATGACTTTCTTGCTTTTACTTTCGACATGTAAAGGAAAAGAGGGGCGAAAGATACCAGAAGGTCAGCCAAACTCACAGATCGAAAATAAACTGACAACGCCATGGCTAAAAAGAGAAAAAGACAAACAGACAAACATAAGTACACAAAACACTACATAGAAAACTAAAGGCTCAGCAACACGAACCCCACCAAAAACTTGGGGTGATCTCAGGTGCTCCGGAAGGGTAAGCAGATCCTGCTCCACATGTGGCACCCGTCGTGTTGCTCATGTTTCTACAAACCCGGTAAATAGTCTAATTCGGTAGGTCACATTCGTGAAAAGGGAACGGGATTGTAGTTACGACATAAGGAACATATCCGATATCATCTGTGAAACGGATATTCCATAACGGTCAACCAACTCGTGATGGCGTCCGTAAAATATACGAAGGGATGATTTCAACTTCACCATTTGGAACTCTTGGTTTAATAGCTTCCTTGTGAGCAGCAACCCTCTATCAAGGAAATCATGATAGGAAATACAAGCCCGTGAATATCGTATCAATTGGGAGATATATACATTTGTACTCCGTATGCAGGTGCTGCTGGAATGTTGCTACATAGAAATGGAAAGGTTCACAATTGGGAAGCTGAAATCATCTCTTTTGTCGTAAAGTTTTGTTTTCAACCGACCCTCATTGTCAATTTCTAAATGTAAGTCAAGATATGAGGCAGACTTAACTGTATCTGTTGTATCCTTTATCTCTAGTTCGATGGGATAGATGCGTTCAACATAGTCACCAAATTTTGAATTATTTAGTGAGAGAACATCATCTATATAGCGGAATGTAAAGTTAAAGGATATTGCTAACTTCTTATCTTTCTTCATAAGAAGTTCCTGTATGAAGTCAGCCTCATAATAATAAAGGAACAAGTCGGCAAGAAGAGGGGCACAATTGGTTCCCATGGGAATGCCGATAGTTTGTTGAAAAATACGTCCTCCAAGCGTAACAAATATGTTGTCAATCAAGAAATCAAGCATCTTGATAATGTCAGTTTCAGAGAATTTTTTGTTTGAATCAGAGTGATTATTTACAAAGTAAGATTTATCCCTCCCTAAGACAAGATACTTGTTCTTTTTTATGAAACAAAGCAATACCAACTCTTTCAATTTGTCTTTTAGTTTGGAATGAGGAATACTTGTGTAAAGTGTAGAAAAGTCAAATGTTTTAATACTATTGCAAGATGAAAGAGTCTTAGATTGCATGTACTCTAAAAGATCTTTGGAATTTTTTACGCCACCTCTAGAATAGGCAGTTTCACAATAACTTTGAAGCCCGGCTTTGATTGCTGATAAAATAGATGTTAATAATCTAGAAAGAGGTTTCGTGGAGCACTTGAAAGACCCAGCAATATACCGTTGTTTGTAAGGACACTTATGTAGTTTAGGTATCCAATACAGTGATGGAAGATCCAGTTCTTCATCTTTGGTTGAAATTTCAAAGGAACATAGAACAGACCTATGATTATCCAGGATTTCCTCTTTGGTAAGTGTCGTGAGGGTATATGTTGAGTTTCCAAGTGAATTGTCAATACCTAATTCATTTATCAAGCAGTTTATGTAATGCGATTTGCACACACAAACGATGTTAATTGGGGCTTTATCTGCGGGGACAACAACATATTTGTCATGGAGGTAGGACAACTGTTTTGCAACATTTGGGTCTTTAAAGATTGACGTAGCATGTGTATTGATAGACCCATTCAGTTCTTAATTCTGATTTGTATCAACGACCTCACAGCCTTAAAGTTTAGCTTATGTCATGAATTTCACGCCCTTGTTGTAAAGAAACTTCAATAAACAGCAGACTATATGCCAGGTCTTTCTGACAACCAGTGACAAACAATTTGGGGCGTAATTTAAGGAGGCTTTTCCAAGGATGCAATTGCTCGTAGACTGTATATTTACCTTCTACAGTAGACCAAATAATCCACAAATTCCGCAATAGGGATCTTTTAATGATAGGCCATGCAGGGAGACATAAAGCAACAAACGCCCAGCAGGACCGATGCATTTGTCTTAAACATCTCCGATATTGATTCCGCGTGGCTTTCTAATTGACACGAGTATCCATTGGTGTTCATGGTAAAACCTTTGGAGCTATATCAGTTTGCGTGGAAATTAATTTAGAGCACGGCGACCTTTCCTTGGTGATATTTTAATGGCCGTCCGGCGTAAAAAAATATCTGTTAACCAACAACCATCTTATGTGTACCAAAAGCCGTCAGCGATGGTCACACAGACAATTTGATACCTTCGTGGACTAAAGTCTGGCTTTTGGCGGGATCCCATTAAACATCTAGTGTTGTCACTACCATGTACTGTAGAGATTTCGTTGCACAACATGACAGAAACATTCTTTGTTAGGACTCTATGTTGATAATTCGACATTGGATGTTTCATATACCCATTGTAGCCGAAAAATGATAATGCAACATTTTTGTTTGATACCGATCTATTGTTTGAATTGTAAATTTTCATATTCAATTTTTTTTTAAAGATGATCATTTTGAATATAGATTTTATTTTTGTTGGACTTGCGCTTTTATTGGCACTCAGTTCATGTAAGCTGTCATTTTTTTAAATGTGCTTATCCGAGTCCTGGACTGCATTCCAGCGGCGTTCATTCGTTTACTTTTGTGTACATTTTATACAGACCAGTATTTTTTTCAATTGTTTTTACCAATATTTTAGCTGCATGTAACATCTTGAACACTAAGAAAAGCGAAACAAAATTTAGATTTCAGAAATAAATAGCCTTTGGCCATCAACGAATAGCCGATGACTTTTCAAGAGTTGTTTTCGTTAAAGGATGATTCCTTTTTTTGTGTGCAATTTTTGCTCTTATCGACCAAAAATAAAAGATAAAAAGAACATTACGTAAAGCTTTAAGTATCACCTATAGTATTTTACAACCTTCATTGGTGGTAGTTCATATATATTTCTGCTGTTCGTATCAGTGGCGGATCCAGAGGGGGGCGTAGAGGGCGTACGCCCCCCCCCCCCCCCCCCCCCCCTTTGCTTGCACTTTTTTTTTTTTTTCGTAAAATGATTAATCACCTTTGCTTGCACTTTTTTTTTTTTTTATTCGTAAAATGATTAATCAGACTAGCCTTCTTGAACTTTGCCATTTCCCGTGTATTTAATTTTTATGCGACAATTCTTTACTTATATATTTTTCGCTCGTATTTACTGTAATATATTATTGATTATGTCAAAGTCATGTGATTCTCTACGTTGGAGTTGACCAGTTCGTCGAAAAAAAACGTCACTCAGTCATTTTGAAATTCAAATTACAGTAACACATTGCATAGGCTGAGGATGACAAGTATGACGCCTTCAAAGCGACAAAGTATTGAGCAAGAACGTATTGGCTTCTATTTCACGATTCCACCCAACAGAAAGTAATACTCTATTACACTCTCATGAAAAAAAAAGTTCCACAGCAATATTATTTACCTACGAAAACATTTTTAACCCCACACGCTCCAGTCCATTAATAACATTGCTGAATAGTGATCCCCAGTCAATAAGCTCTAGATATAGATTTAAAGTCTAAGGCACGGACCATTTGATCTGAGGGGGCAGTCTGAGATATTTTAGAGAAAAAATTCTGACCCTGATTTTTGCCTTAAACAAAAATTCTGGCCGTATCTGGATTGAAAGCAATAATCTTGTCCACTTTTTGCTATTAGAAAAAAATATTTTCAACAGAATTATTTAGCATTAAATGAACATGATGAATAAAAAACGGGCATATTTTTTTTTGGGGGGGGGGGGGGGGGGGGGGTTGCTTGCATGTGAATCCCATATCCGACCGGAATGTCTGTTTCGCCGAACTGATATACTGAATACTTTTTTCAAGGCCCGACTGCAACCTGCTTGCTGGGTGTGGCCTATATGTACCCATGTGTCGAGCGTCATTCACAACTTCATTGTCATTTCCGACTCATTCGTAGCCTTTGGTTGATTTGGAACCCCTCACTTCCCTTGTTGGGTGAAACATTTCAACCAAACATTTGCTCAGATTTTATTTTTCAATGTTGTGTTTTGTGGACTGTTGTGTGTCTTGTTGTTTTTCATTTTAGCTGTGGCTTTGTTGGTTTGTTTCAACCTTTTTTTTAGTGTGATTGCCCCTTTGGTATCTTTCGCCTCTCTCTTATATATGATATCACAATAATTATATATATGTAAGCGTTCATATACATTTATATGGATACAGTGTTGAATTAAAAAGACATAATAATTAGATGAGTGAAAAAAAGAAAATGAAGAAATAGAAAAAGGGGACATAAACACGAGAAGTAGAAGGCAAGATTTAAGGATATTTGTACGTGTGGGGAGTTGGCATTCTTAGTGTTTTACACAACAAGGAATATTTTAGATCGTGTTATATAGACAAACGCTTATTCATTCTGGTCGTAAGTTAGTCTGTCATCCTCAAACGTGTTAGCAATGGTGTACCTTCTCCAATTTGTAGAATACATGGGATATTCAAAGATTTAGACGAACATGTTCGAAACTTTGTAATAGTTTAGAAATTGATCAAATCAAATAATCCATGTGTGATGGTTTCGTTATTGAAATTCTAAATATGTTTAACCGCGCTAAATATTATATATGACAATCATACAAATAAGTCAGGAACGGGGGTTCAACCTGTAAGTTAGTAGTTGTTGTTTGTTTCTGTGTATCATATTTGTTTGTCGTATACAGTTTTGTAAATCAATCAAGCCGTTGGTTTTTCTCGTTTGAATTGTTTTACCATTATGGTAAATGGTGTCGGCGTTTGCTTAATGTGGAAGTGCATACATTTACGACATTTTATAGCTTATACGCACAGTTTCTTCTTTCCTCTAGTGATATATAGTCACCATTTGCACTGATATACGAACGGCCGTCTGTCCGTCGCTCCAAAATATTTTAGTTTAAAAAAATTATTTTAAGTCTGGTAATAATTTCGTCATATTTCCAACAACTTTTTTTAAACATTACAAACATTACAAATATAACAAACAATGCTTTAACTTTTGGAACACTATCGCAAAGTTTAAGGAATACATGTGTAGCTATTTATTGAGGTAAACTGTATTAATCTTTAAATTTCGGAATTGTCTAGCAACTATTTCCAAATGGCGTACTGTTAAGACGTTCGAGGCTATTCAAGTAATAAGCAAACTTTGGTTAACACAACAGCATTGTCAGCCAAGTAGTCAATTGTTGTTTGACAAACTCGAAAAGAGGTGGGAAAGTAATTAAAAGGCTACTTAGCATTTACTTAATTTTTATAACGAAACAGATGTGCACAATATTTTAGATACAGATAGTGCATTTCTAAATATAAAACACTTTTTTAATAGAAACATTTGAAATAAATATATCAACAGTGTTTATTTTAAAATTGGTCAAGTCTGTAGGGCGGCAAAAGTAGAAGTTATTGTTTTTTTTTCTCCTCACTGAAATGCGATACTTTTAATACTAATCCGTAAATGTGATTAAGTTTTCGTTATATTTCTTATCAATAGAGTATGCATGTATCAACCAAAGAATGATGACTGTATCCCGGGTTATTACTCCTGAAAAAGAATGAGAAATACAATCAAATCTGGAACTAGTCTCGGTTACCCAGACGGTTGAATTTTACAAATCAATATGTGATGATCTGTGATACAAGTGGAGAATATCAATGAATTAAAAGAAAAATATTATAATCAAACATAATTCTGTTAAAAAATTGTGTATTTACAATAAGTAGTTTTTAAGTAAACAAGTTAGTTAAGTTGTTTAAACGGGTTAGTTTAGTCGTTAAAACAAGTTAGCTAAGTTGTTAGCTAAGTCGTTATAACAAGTATGCTAAGTCGTTATAACAAGTAGGCTTATTCGTTATAACGACTTAAAAATATAACTCCAATCAAATAAAAACCAAAAACTGCTAATTTTCCTTAAAATTACACATTCAGGGGCAGCAATCCAAAAACGCGTTGTCTTATTTGTCTGAAAAAATTTCGGGCAGATAGATCTTGACCTGATGAACATTTTTACCCCTGTCAGATTGGCTCTAAATGCTTTATTTTCAGAGATATAAGCCAAAATCTACATTTTACCCTAAAGTTCTATTTTTAGACATGGTGGCCATCTTGATTATTGGGCGGGGTCATCGCATACTTTTTTGAAACTAGATACCCTAAGGATGATCTTGGCCATATTTGCTTTAATTTGCCAGTAGTTTCAGAGGAGATTTTTGTAAAAGTTAACGACGACGACGGATGCCAAGTGATGAGAAAAGCTCACTTAGTCCTCTGGGTCAGGTAAGCTAAAAAAGTAAAACGGACAAAAAGCAACGGACAAAAAGTAAAAGTGTCGGACAAAAGGAAAATTATCGGACAAAAAACAAAACGGACAAAAAGCAACGGACAAAAAGCAAAAGTGTCGAACAAAAAGCAAAATTATCGGACAAAAAGCAAAACGGACAAAATGCAACGGACAAAAAGCAAAAGTGTCGGACAAAAAGCAAAATTGTCGGACAAAAAGCAAATTGCGGACAAAAAGCACCGTATCAGGGTCATTTTCATTCAAAGTCGGGTTATAAATGTATGTTACTTAGTGGGTTTATTTTGAGAAAAAGAACTCAATTTCCTGATAAACTTTCTTAATACAGAAACATTATATATTGTTTAAACCTGTTTATTACTTTTGACCTTAATTATTTATTCCTTATAATTTTTATTAACTATGTATTTGCATTCAGGTATCACAGATCAAATTTATTTGTTCATTGTGTGTTAATTTACGTTTTTTGATTGAGTTAAGCCTTCCAATTGATATTTTATAGTATGTCTTTCTATGTTGTGATGTTATAATATTGTTTCAGAAAAGGCAGAAGGTTTGGTACCATTAAAACGTTTAATCCCGCTGCAAATGTTTGCAACTGTCCTAAGACAGGATTCTGATGTACAGTAGTTGTCGTCTGTTTATGTAGTTCATACGTGTTTCTCGTTTCTCGTTTTTATATAGATTAGACCGCTGGTTTTCCCGTTTAAATGGTTTTACACGAGTAATTTTTGGGGCCCTTTATAGCTTGCTGTTCGGTGTGAGCCAAGGCTCCGTGTTGAAGGCCATACCTTGACCTATAATGGTTTACTTTTATAAATTGTTACTTGGATGGAGAGTTGTCTCATTGGCACTCATACCACATCTTCCTATATCTATATATTATAGTTAACGTTTTCTTTATATTTTGCTGTGTCAAAATGACCTAAATATGAAGGACAGTATATAGTCATGATAGTCCTAAAAATGGTATATCACGTTCTACACATGACATTTACGCGGGAAAGACTGCCATTGGAGTATATCACCACTACGACTTTTTAATTTGATCTTCCACCACTAAAGTCATTCAAGTAGAACATTATCAACATTTGAAGTCGGGTTTGTCCACAATTTGGAATATATTAATACATGTATAGATATACTGTTGAGTCTGTTCCCAGATGAAACATTGCCACTCATATTCAGCCGATCAATATCATTATGTGCGTATAAAAAACGGTTTCCTTTTTGAAAAAAAAAGTATTTAGTCCCGAGGACAGGGGACGCAATCAAATATCATTGAGTTGTTGAATTCTATTCTTTTGTGAGATAGAGTATATAAAAATAAGGAGATGTGGTATGATTGCCAATGAGAAAACTATCCACCCAGTTCAAATAAAGTGGATGTAAGCAATTAAAGGCAACTGTACGGCCTTCAACAATGAGAACAACTCATACCGTATATGTAGATATAATGTAATTTTATTATTTAATTGTGCATTCATAATATATATTGTTGTTGGCTCTAATTCTGACCAATGCTAAAATACTAAATATACATTTACATGTACACTGTGATGTTTATTGTTGTAATTATCAATTACGTCAATCAATTGTAACTGATTTTATGCCCTTTATGGGCCCTGTAATTTCGGAAATATTCTATTCTATTCTGTACATTTTTAAAGTTTCTAATTGGCAAGTTGAGTTCTTAAGTTTGTGCCTTGAAACAAACAGGTATGCTCCCATCCCTAATTTTCGTCAAATTTTGCCTTCTCTCCTGAATCTACGGATCAGCCAATGTAAGAATTAAGTTCTTGTGAAAATCTTTCTAACACGAAAAAATAACATGATTCCTATAAAGATCTTGTATTTTCTTAGTGCAATTTCCTGATAATTAATCGTAATTTTCTCGGCTGCAAATATTACTTGGATATTTGAAATAGCGTTGATTGTCATGGTAAAAAAAAAGTTTCATGTATATAGATATAAGAAGATGTTGTATGAGTGCCAATGAGACAACTCTCCATCCAAGTAAAAATTTATAAAAGTAAACCATTATTATACCATATATAGTATTTATATAACATTTTCATCTTAACTTGTTAAAATAGGAATCAATTTGACCATTTTTTAGAATAAAGAAGGAAGTAGTTCAAATTTAACAATATAAACCAAGAATTTTCAGTACATTAAAAATTAATAAATAGATAAATGCGAATTCCATAATATACGTATGGAAACGACCATTTAACTCTGAAAAAGGGGGGATGGGGTTATGTTTTTTTTTTTTACAAAAAAAATCATTGTGATTCAGATTCCCAACATGAAGAAACAAATGTTTTCATAATGGAGAAGGGAAGAAAATATCATGATTGAGAGATTGAGAGTTTTTGTCATTACATTTTAAGTTCTAAAAAAAAAACAAAAAAACACATACACATACACTATCGGACTGTGCGTGACAAAAATTAAATAATTTGATCCTTGCGAGGTATAAAACAAAATGCAGATAGAAAAAAAAAAACCCATACCCCCTCAAAGTTAAAAGGTCGTTCATTAAGATCATTATATTGGACACCCCAATACAATTGAGCATCTAAAATCAGGACTTCAGACAAAATTCCCTCCTTTCAGCCCCTCCCCTTATCCCATTCCAGTACTTCAGCTCCCCACCCTCCCTATCCCATTCCAATATTCAAAGAACAAGTACTTACATTTACAAAATGGAGGTTTAAAACAAATTTGAAATTCAAAAACTACACATTCATAACAAGTCTCGACGTCTAGAGTTGAATTTTTCATTTTAATCCTCTGTTTGCATCACCAATGCATTGTTAATTTTAAAATTTTAAGTCTTGTTTTGTAAATATCTTTCAAAACCAAACGTCCTTTTAACATGGATGAAACGAAATATTCAGGGTCATCTGAAGTTCATTTGTCCGTTCTATTCTTAACTAGCCATGTCCATAATTATACCCAAGGGTCAGCATAGTTTGAGCTATTAACAGTTAAAAAGTTTTAAAAGCAGCATGTATCTAATAAAGTGTTAAACGAGCAAATTTATCAATTAATCAAAATTTTATGATTAAATTTAGTTGGCATATTGTTTTGTACGTTTTTCTAAATAACATTATTTTGTACATAAATCAGTTTTCTCGTTTCCTTTTATAGCTGACTATGCGGTATCGGTTTTACTCGTTGTTGAAGGCCGTACGGTAACCTATAGTTGTTAATATCTGTGTCATTTGGTCTCTAATGGAGAATTGTCTCATTGGAAATAATACCACATCTTCTTATTTTTATTTGTTTATGTCAAATTTTCAAAAGCTAACAAACATACAAATAAGAAGAACACAGATACATCTAAATTGAACTAAACATGCCATTTTAAAATTCATAATAATTTTCGTTCATTAATTTTATTTCGAAATCGACACGTCAGGATATAATTACTACCAAATATGATCTCAATTAATTCATACTTATAACTATATTTCATACGACTTTTTAAAAATTCCCAACTTCTTGATTTAAACAAAAAAATCTGAATTTCTTGTGCATTTTCTAGTTTAAACTCATCCAAATACCTACAATGTTGTTTCCATGAAAATACCATAAGTAGTTAGGAATTCTCAATTATTTTGATTCATGATTTATTTACCTTGAAACAATGGAGATTTGTGTCACGTTTCACTGTAAAATGAATGCTTATAAACTTCAGGGAATATTTTTTGAAGGATGAAAAAATGAAATGTAGGGAAACCCCAAATACAATTATTTTCTACTGTGGCTTATAAGGACGTACATGTACCCACCACATCACTGTCTGCATAATTTCCAATGAAGAGGATTTGTAAGGCGGGTATCCATACTTTTTAAATTACTACGCTATTAGTGTTGTACTGTCGAATAAATAATCGAATCGGAAACAACCGTGTAATAGATTATCGGAAACAACCATACATATATTTGTAATAGATTATCGGAAACAACCGGACATACATTTGAAATAGATTATCGGAAACAACCGGACATATATTTGCAATAAATTGCATTTTATTTCAATAGATATCTCAATTATTTTTAAATTCAATAAAAATAAATTCAGTTGTGCATTAACTTATATTTGGAATTCTAACATAATATTGTCCAATCAAGATGACAGAAAGAAAAGAACAAAAAATATTTTAGATAAAATTACTTAAAAAGACTAAAACACAAATAAATCATGCGCATATCAGTTACACCGTGTTACGGTTCCTAGAATAACCATCATCATTTGTGCATACTTTAAATTTTTCTCAATTCTTATTTTTTTTACAATTATTCTCTTTTCCATAGATTTTAGCACCACATTATAATTGATCATTATTCTCTCTTCTTTAGTGTTTTGGCCTATTTTCCTCTATTCTCTATTTTTGGTCCTTTCTTCTTTGTTCCTCCCCATTATTCTCTGTTCTGTAACCCATCCTCCCCCCACAGACCCCTCCTCGTATGTAAATATAACCTATTGGTCATCCTCCTGTTTAGTTATTTATACAATCTATGACAAATGAAAACTATTCTAGAAGCGACATTCATAATACAAGTGGACGAATATAGACTTTGATGTATTCTCAAACAGGGCGTGATACATGGTGTCCGAAATATATGTAAAAATAAAACTAATATGAATCAGCTACTGTGCTGTAATTAATATACAAGTTATATTTAGTAAAAATACAAAAATGTTAACCTTTATGAATGCTTTCAAAATGTTGATATTTAGCCATGGGCTGTCTATTTATACATGTGAAGACCCGGATGGTGAACTTTATGTACAGGGACTGTTTATGCCTAAAAATATACATGCATTTCTACTTACCCGACCTACCCTAATTTTTAGTGCATTCCCTTAAGATTGTTTGTCATTTTAAACAGACATTATCAAAGTCTGAGACTGTCTCCCCTGTTTAATAAATCAGTCAAAACTTTTGACCTATCCTTTCGGCAAGTTGGGACTAATCGCTCCGATTGAATATAATATCCCGTTACTGTGCACAATATCTTTTTCAACGGCAAATATTTCAAAGCGCAAATGACAGCATAAAAGGCAACAACTTTTGGTAAACAACTTTTCTGAATACCTGGTTCAAGTTGTTTATAAGTTTGATCCATGGGAAGATACTGTTTTCTACTCAAGGGGGACAATCTAGCAACTTGTCAACTTTCTGGAAAAGCCGCTTACAATAAAGTTGTTACTATTGACCTGGACAAATGCTCTTTTCAACATTTTTGCTATACTCAAAATTTAAGATTGTTTTCCACTGTAATTTGTTATCACATTTGGGCTATAGTATCTTAAATGGGTTATGACATCCTATATGCCAATGGGGGTTGGTTCAAACCTTTACCGAGCAATCGAGTACACCTACAGTTTTTTTTTGCGGTTCCCGTTCCTCAATCTGAGTATTTTTTTCTTATTTTGATTCAGATTTCTCGAAATCTTTATTCCTTGGTGATTCTCTAATATTTCTATATCAAAATACCAAAATTGTGTCGGTCCTTTGAATATTTTGGTGGTCAAAACTTTCGGATCACTACTTTTCTTGAGAACTGTTGATTGTTTGTTCAAGTTGTTTTATTGTCTCGTATTGTTGTCTGTCTTTTTCGATTGGTGTTAAGAAAAATGCTTTTAAATAATGTCGGGTTTAAAAAAAACATGATTCCATGAACATCTTCGATTATCTCCCCTTTCGAATGGAATAATTGTACGCGGAATATAACGACTGAATTATTCGGGTTACTCTGTTGATTGACTTGATGATTTATCAGGCCGGATGTTTATTACAGTGACATGGACATATATTACAAGGTAAAAGTCGAGACACACCTCCTTTCTGGACAAACTGACCAGTCAGTGATAACAAATATGACAAGAATAAGTATCAGTTAATAGATGAGAATTCTTGTTTTAAATATTAATATTGATTAATGGCAAGGACGCTTTTAGAAGAGGGTCTGAAAGGGCAGGTATTCATTTTTATAATCTTTATTTTTTTGTCCATTTTTCTGTCTTCTTTGCCTTTTTGTCCATTATTCTCTATTCTTAACCCTTCTCATTCTTCTCAATTCTCTGAACTCCACCAAGACACTCTTATAACGACTGCATGTTAAATAATACAAAAAATGTCGGATTTGTAAACTCTTACATTCAGTAAAAATTCGAAATCAGTTAACCGACATAGTCAGGAGCCTGTGTTCAGTGGTTGTCGTTGGTTCATGTCTGTCATATTTAATTTTCGTAAATTGTTTTGTTATAAATTTTCTTAATTGAATTGTTTCATAGTTTCATGTCAACGGGTCGTTCGTTTACTTATTTTGACATTACTGTCAATATTCCATAAGCCCAAGTTAATTAAATATCGGTTAAATGAAGGTCAAAGACGTACATCATTGAGTGTGCAGGTTGTAATTTAAAAATGGTAAAAAAAAGGTTACGATTGCCAATGAGACAACTATCCCCCAGTGTCTAAATAACGAGTATGTAAGCATCTATGGGTTACAGTACGACGACACGGGCTTCAACAACTCACTAAACACATGCCGTATAGTCATGTAATGGAAGGCCCCCGACATGACAAAATGTGAAAAAATTCAAACGAGAAAACCAACAGCCTGATTTATGAAAAAATATGAATAAAGAAAAACAAATATGACAGACAGCAACCAAAAACCACATGGTTCTTTTATTTATCCGAGGTCACCACAGTGGGCAAGCCGAAAAGTAATAGAACCGATGTAATTAAGTCATATTTAAGTTAAATGATCAATTGGCAAATGTTAAAAACAGAAACAAATCAGGTATAATATCTAATCTGGTAAAACTATCTTCTCTGTGTTTGCAAATCTTACAAGAATCTGAAAACGCTCCGTTCTACATGTTCTATTTTCGGCTTTATGGACCTTTCGGGATCCTCTGGTTTTGTCGGATTAATACACACCTTCAAAAATTTGAAGGCTGAAATTTCATTGGGTGATGTAATAAAAAAAAATATCTTAACAGAATGTAAAACACAGCTGTCTGACAGATCCGTGTAGGCAAAGCATAGACACATAATCTATATTTTAATAAGATTGATGTTTTTGGTAGCCCATCTTTTAGTATGTAAAAACAAATCTTCACGCATTTCATTTGTGTATACACATTTACAAATTGTTGTTTCAATATGCAGCAAAGATTTATTTTTACAATTCTGAGAATTGCCTTGTATAAATTATGATAATATTTATATGAGGAAGACATTTTGATAAATCTGTACATTTATACTTAACGAAGTTCATTATCTTAAAAATCTATTATTGCACTTCAACCAAGGTCTATATAAATCTATTATTGTACTTCATCCAAGGTTACTTTTCACTTATCCAAGGTCAAGATTATTTATAACTGAAAATGTGAATGATGGGCATTAACAGGTGAAGCATTTTAGAACTTTGTAAATTATAACCCGAATAATCCAGTCATTATATTCCACCCATTCGATCACTCCTCGAGGAGAAACAATACTGGATAGAGGGCGCTGAATTATTCGAGATACATAAATTTAACAAAAAAATAAAGACACCAATTAAGAGTGTTTTCATAAATCCTCATTCAAAAGAACTCCTAGCGGTTGACTGGGTTGTAAAAATATGGCCTTCACTTGACTTCACTCGTCCGACATTTAAATAATTGCTCATGTTGCGCATGGTTCTGTGAAATAAATATGCAACTAAATCTGATGCACGCGTGGGAGAGTGCTATGCCCTCTATGCAGCAGCACGTTAAAGAACCTTTGGCATAAATCTCTGAGGGGTTCGTTCGTTGGTGACCACTGGTAAGGCAGAATTACTGCCCCTACTGCCTGCCTTCACATTTCTAACATTCTTCAACATTAGAAAAGTGTTCATACGTAATGTCCTTCCCTTTACCCCCACCACCAAGAGTGTAGATCAGTAGCCTACTAGGGAATATTTAATTATCAACATCGATATCTTGACTTGTAATCGTTTGATTCTAAAGTGATAATGATTTATAGTAATATGGGTTATGAGGTCAATAAATGTGATTCAAAGTTGTCAACAAGTAGGGGCCATATTATGCCAAGTAGAAAAAAAACACAGTTATATGATTCTTCATACATTAGGCATAAAAAAGTTATACCTGTGTTTCGGATAACATGCTGGAAACAAAGGTCAGTTGGTAGGCAAATAATTTAACGAAAAAGTTTGTATCTGCATGGTTTAAACAGGAGGAGCAGTAAGATTTTAAGAGTGCTTGTTCAAAAAAGGCAACACAAAATTCAGGAAAGGTACTAAATATTAGGATAGGAAGAATATAAGTGGAAACAGAGGTGTTTTTATGCTGAAAAATACCTCCTATATTAGTGAACGCTTCGTCCATTGGAATCGAAACATGGAAGCATGATCAATTCATTCAGAAACAGAAACTGCAAACCCTTCCGAGGCACCTTAGTTTCATTGTTAATAACTAATTTATTAACATTTTTATGTTACCTCTGCCGCCAATCTATTTGGATGTAAATGCGTATTAAGGAATAAAATGGTACACATGTATTTTATTAAATACTAGTATATGCATGATACATGTGATATTGGCCACTGTACACGAAGCAACAAGTACACACAAGTTTATAAATAAAACATATTACGTAGTCATCGATACCAAGTATTGTACCTTTCAGAGCAACACGAACCTCATCGAAAACCGGGCTGAACTCGGGTGTATAGGATAATCAATCAATACCTATCATGTTACTCAGGCCAAACAATATAAATGTTTGTTTTAATGTTTCCTTTTTTAGAAAAATATGGTAGGTATATATATGCATATTTTTTTCACATTGAATATATCATCAATGTATATGGGGACAACCGTTTTTTACAAATCGCTACCAAAAGTGCCGATACAAACTCCAGGGTAGGCATTTTGACAAATAAAAATGTGGTAGGCAGGGAAACCCTAAACACAACTATGTGTGGTAGGCAGGGAAACCCTAAACACAACTATGTGTGGTAGGCAGGGAAACCCTAAACACAACTATGTGTGGTCGGCAGGGAAACCCTAAACACAACTATGTGTGGTCGGCAGGGAAACCCTAAACACAACTATGTGTGGTAGGCAGGGAAACCCTAAACACAACTATGTGTGGTCGGCAGGGAAACCTTAAACACAACTATGTGTGGTCGGCAGGGAAACCCTAAACATAACTATGTTTACTTTGGTCTCATGTAAAGTCTGAGAATAAATAACTATATTAGACGAAATTTCAATGAAGTAGAAAGGAAATAGAGCATCGGATTCATTCGGAATTCATGCATACAAGTACACAAACAAAATTTTTAAAATATATCCATTACTTTATACATAAAATATTATACTGTCACCTCCTTCCTTCTAAACAGTCTTAAATGCCCTCTCCAATAATGAAGATAAAATATTATACTGTCACCTCCTTCCTTCTAAACAGTCTTAAATGTCCTCTCCAACAATGAAGATAAAATATTATACTGTCACCTCCTTCCTTCTAAACAGTCTTAAATGTCCTCTCCAATAATGAAGATAAAATATTATACTGTCACCTCCTTCCTTCTAAACAGTCTTAAATGCCCTCTCCAACAATGAAGATAAAATATTATACTGTCACCTCCTTCCTTCTAAACAGTCTTAAATGCCCTCTCCAACAATGAAGATAAAATATTATAATGTCACCTCCTTCCTTCTAAACAGTCTTAAATGCCCTCTCCAACAATGAAGATAAAATATTATACTGTCACCTCCTTCCTTCTAAACAGTCTTAAATGTCCTCTCCAACAATGAAGATAAAATATTATACTGTCATGCACCTCCTTCCTTCTAAACAGTCTTAAATGTCCTCTCCAACAATGAAGATAAAATATTATACTGTCACCTCCTTCCTTCTAAACAGTCTTAAATGTCCTCTCCAACAATGAAGATAAAATATTATACTGTCACCTCCTTCCTTCTGAACAGTCTTAAATGTCCTCTCCAACAATGAAGATAAAATGTTATACTGTCACCTCCTTCCTTCTAAACAGTCTTAAATGTCCTCTCCAACAATGAAGATAAAATATTATACTGTCACCTCCTTCCTTCTAAACAGTCTTAAATGCCCTCTCCAATAATGAAGATAAAATATTATACTGTCACCTCCTTCCTTCTAAACAGTCTTAAATGTCCTCTCCAATAATGAAGATAAAATATTATAAAACAAAATAACTCAAATAAAATTTCAAAACAAATTATAGTCATGAGAAGATATGAACTGTTGATATACATATATTTAAATTCAAAATTTTAAATTCAATATTTTATTGCTTTTTTAAACTTGATATAAGGCTTGACCACCAGAAATCAATTACGGACAATAAAACAAAATATATAACTAACATAATTATGATGTTACTGAAAATATATGATTATCAATATTGAAAATGTAGGTTTCCCGATCTCGTCTAACACAAATAAGTCTCCCACCCCCCCCCCCCCACCCCCCCCCACCCCCCCCCCCCCCGTAATCGATCTCTCCTACTTGCGAGTTAATAGGGTAATCGTAGATCAGCGGAATATAACGACTGAATTATTCGGGTTAGATCTCGTCTGAAATGACTGATTATGGAAAGAATTAATTTGATTTGACTGTCATATTAAGGGTTAAATGTTTTATCTAAGTTGATTTGTTTCCCCTATATTACCAAAACAAAAAAATGTTCATAGATGTTTTCTGCCTCCTTACCTATCCCCATATGTTCCTACCTATACCTTAAATCATATTGAAGGTATTCAGTCTTCACGCTTACCCAGAGACCCAGCCGCACAGGCTTGTAAAATTGCTTTCGGGCCTGTAAAAATCATCTCTACAAGTCAACACAATCTTACTAAAATTTTCCAAAAATTGAGCTCCGGGCCTGTAGATTTAAAAATTTTATCGTGAAGACTGGGTATTATTTTGAGCACCATTAAAATCATACCAATTTTCGTTAAGCATAAAGTCCAGCTAATTCTCGTTAAGCAGTGCCTACGTCCAGCCAATTTTGGATAAGCAGCGCTTAAGTCAATCAATTTTCGTTAAATAGGTGCTTAAGCATCCATGTGAACTACATACCTTTCCTATCGTTTTTTAAGATGAAGTAAGAAGCAAGCATGCATTTTTTTTGACAATTTAATTTGATGCAATTCAATATTTTATTGGAAAGATCACAACCGAGACATGGTCCAATTACATTAATACACAAATATTAATATAAAGAAGTTAAACATCAATCATTCATCATAATTTTTTAAATTGTATAAATATAGAACGAGGGCATTCAAACAGTAAAATCTTTAAAAGTAACGTGTTACAAACTCTGACAATAAAAAATTCAAACCACACCTTGACAACAATAGATTTTCTTCAGAAACATATAATTAATATGTTAATTGAAAACCAATGTAGGTAAACAAAATAAAAAAATTAAAAAAAACCATTAATCTCAGCTCTGAAATTGTTTCTACATTTAATTCTAATGCAATTCTGTTCAAAATTTCAAATCCATGGGAATAGGCAGGTGCGGATCCAGGATTTTGAAAAGGGCGTACTTCTGGCATGTCAACGTTTGGAGTGATACTTGTAAAAAGTATTATACTTATCAAATATGTAGTGCCATGAGTGGGCGCAGGTCCCTTGCCCCCTCCCATAATCCGTCTCTAAAAGGGGGCGGGTGATTGACAAACAAAACAAAATCTGTTGGGATTCATATGTGTACACACTTTTTCAGGCATTGATCACCCAAAATAATAAGTCGTGCCGGCTCCTACATTATCAGAGGTGGATTAAGAGGATTTTTCAGAGGGCCCGGACCCCCCTTTTGTGGGAAAAATTTGTTTGATTACATAGGGAATCACTGAAGCATGACTGGGGCGGGCCCCCTCTTAGGCAGTCAGTGGGCTCCCCCCCCCCCCTTATGAAAATTTCTGGATCCGCCACTGATTATTTAGTCGTGCCGGCACCATAGCTAAGCCATGAGAGCGAAGGCTGCAAAGACCCTCATGACAAGGAATTTATTAGCAAATAAACTGTTCATCATCAAAAATTACAAAACCGGCACATAAAGGTCGAGAAATTTTCACATGGGCGCATAAAGGGGTACTTTCATGGAAATTCTCTTGATAGCATATGAGGGTTTGCTTCATCTACTATTTACGAAAAAGAGAATAAGGGGCCCCTTTACCGTCATGAAACAAGTGCCTTTGGAGAGCGCCCATTGAATAAGTTCATTCCGTATTCCGTAACAAAAGTTACCGAGTCCTTGTTTTATCCTGAAAAGCGATCTCTCCATGAATTATTTAATTATGGATAATTTAGCTACTCTGTTGATCTTCCGACCTTAATCAGGCGTGATCATTCACTAATTACGTACATGTAGAATGAACAGTTATTTGAAAGAAAAAACATACAAAATAAATAAAACAGACAAACATCATTTACCTTTATCGTAGAGCTAGCCTTGGATACAAGAACCATCTACTTAATCATTTGACCTAGTGGTCAGTGCTGACCAAGCAATAATGTGTATTGGTGATTTAATTTAAATCTTACCTGTATCGTCTGCTTATTTTCAGGCGGGAAACAATTTGATGTCCGTCTACGTCAAGCCATATACACGTGATGATCTTACGTAACCGGTATTCGAATGTATATCTTTTAAAATGTCTAATAATTTACACCACTGACCTAGTAGTGATTATTTCCATGATCTGTGTGGGCAGTCTGCACTCTTGACCATTGGTCAATACACGATGAATACGTGTTAATGTGTATCTGAAGAAATATACACAGTTAATTTATACCGGTATTTTCCTTTCTATCTAAAAGATGTAGGTCGAATTAATTTATGTACCACGATATCAAATATTGAAATTAAAATGCATTCGCCTGAATAAAAACTGATAATGACTAAAAACCGGTAATTCCTTGGAGTGGTCATTTACTAATTATCATTATTTTTTTCAACATATCGGAAAACTGAAACATTTCTAAGCCGATTTGCATAACAAAATTTAAGTACTGATTTCCATCAACGCACTCCGATTCACGTCATAAAAAATCCATGGTCATATTTCTAAGCTGGCGACCTTGACCAAAGGGCAATAGTAATAACCGGCCAGCTGATGCGAGGAGCATCTGGTATTCATTGCCCTCCTCTCTCAGCAGACTATCCCGGCATTCACTGCACGCTAGCCGCGTCGTTTTCGCGGTCAAATATAGGGTAATATGCACTTGGCATGCTCGGTCATTATGCAGCGCGTCACAGAAACCTCTGAGTGAACCCGTGTTTTTCCTTGTTCGTTTGTGATAACTCAGACGGCACACAGACACGTTAATATTGGCATTTTTCTCAGGTGAAACTGATTCGTTTACGAAGGACATTTCTTTTTACTTATAATCTAATTATACATATATTTTGTTGAAAATAATAATGATATTGCCGAGGTCAAAAATATATGGTTATATAAAGATTGATAAACAAATCGATTTTTTAAAAGTTTATGGTCACATATTCGACTGTAGTGTGGGTTTGAAAACGAAAATATTATAATTATTATATATCTGCCATTTTATCCTTCTTTTTCTTATCTGTATTGTGGGTTTGAAAACGAAAATATTATAATTATTATATATCTGCCATGTTGTCCTTCTTTTTCTTATCATTGGAACAGAATAGTTACGAAAATAACTAAATTGCTTTATGTTTGATATATTCTTTGCTAAGGTAACATTCAATGCTGATTGATTATGGTAAAGGACCGATAGGGGTCAGGAATTTGAAAAAGGGGGGTGGGGGAGGGCAAGACAATGTTAGGAGTTGGACTTGTAAAAAGTCTATGCATTCACTAAATATTTAGCACCATTAAATCCGCCTCTGAAGGAACATGATATCATATATATGTTAAAAATTTAATAATCAAATGGTTTATTTAGTTAGAAACATGTAAACAAAAATTGTAATTCATTTTTTTAAAGATTTCTTTTTCATTAATATAAATCAGAGGGTCGTAGAGGGCGTAACCTTTGATTGAAACATATATATCGTTTTCTGTAATTACCCCTTTCAATCCCTGATTATATTTGGTTTCTGATTTTGAAATATTGTTTTTCAATCCTTTCAAAATTATGTCTATAATATTTAAAAAACATAACGTAATGATACAGTCTGTGGTCACTGTCAGCACGGAAGAAGAAAAATTTTGATAAACAAATCGATTTTTTAAAAGATGATGGTTATAATTTAACTGTATTGTCGGTTTGAAACAGAAAATATTACAATTATTATATATCTGCCTTTTAGTCTCTTTTTATTGTCATTGGTACTAAGTACATTATAAGGACAGCTGGGGGTCCAGAATTTGAAAGGTGAGACAAGACAACATTAGGAATGAGATTTGTAAACAGTCTATACATTAACTATATATTTAGCTCCATAAGGGGACCCGAACTATTTGCCCCCTCCATAAATCAACCTGAATTTATCTGATCTGCTAATATATATTTTTTTGAAGATATTGTTGCATTTGCTGTATCTAAAACTTTTTTTCAGTTTTTTAAACTGAATTATGCATGCAATTAATTTAATAATAATATTATTTTAAATATCTAAACGTCATTCTTTCAACCTATTGACAATTTAAAAAATAAGAAGGTGCGAAAAACATTAGTTATATTTGGTTCCTCAAATTGCAATAACAATAAAAATTTTCAATCCTTTCGAAATTATATTTATTTTATTTAAACATAAACGAATTAGTAGTGCAGAAGGAGGAATATTTTTTTTCAATTAAGGGCCCAGAAGTGCATAAACATTTGACATGGCAAATCAAATTGGAATGAGACAAGTACGTTTTTTTAGTAAGTTTCAACTTTTTATCACTGTTCTAATAATTCAAAAACTATAAATAATTTGAGAGGAGGTATGTTGTAACTCATTTAAAGAAAGCAACGTAGATTACTTTTTTTTTTTTGTGTATCAATGTTACATGCTTGTATTGCTTATTGTTTATTTGTGTTATACAGCATGAATCACTATGAAATTGTACTACAAGGTTCCATACCACAAAAGGAAGGTTTGGATTGATTTTGGAGTTATGGCCCTTACTGTTTAGAATATTGGGTCAAAGGGACAAGAAGCAAACATTATTATTGTTTCCGGACATTATTCTGGTTTCCGGACAATATTCTGGCTTCCGGACAATAACTTGAATGTCATATTTGTTTTTCGTTAATTGTTTTGTTATACATTAGACCGTTAGTTTTCTCAGTTGAATTGTTTCATATTTTTTATGAAGGGGCCTTTTATAGCCGACTATACGGTATGGGTGTTTCCCATTGTTGAAGGCCGTACGATTGCCTATAATTGCTTCCATCCACTTTATTTGAACTTAGGTGGATATAGTTGTCTCATTGGCAATCATACCTAATCTCCTTATTTTCATATTGAGTAAACGTGTATGAATTAGTATGAAACTGTACCACAAGGTTCCATACCACAAAAAGGAAGGTTGGATTGAATTTGGGGTTATGGCCGTATCCGCTTAGGAATTAGGGACCAAAAAGGGGGAAACAAACAAGCATTTTTTTAAACTTTGATTGAATTGCTTATTTCTGACCAATTTCAATGGGGTTTAAATAATCTTGAAGTATTGTTTTTTTTATATGCTTGTAATCTTACCATGTATTTAGAATTTTGATTTTGGGTCGTGTTTTCGAGTGGGTACTAATAAGAGTGCAAAATAAAATTTAATTGATTTCAATATGCTGAATCAAATAATGTATTTAGATTTTTGATTTTGGGCCCATTTTTCAGATTGGTCCACCTCAGGGTCCAAAGGATCCAAAATTAAACTTTGTATGATTTCAACAAAAATTGAATGGCAGGGATTTTTTATTAGAAGTTACTTCCCTTAAAATGTTTTAGCTTATAATTTATGTCTTCTCTTTGAAGTGGTATGCAAATAAGAAGCTGTCATCTTATTTTTAAATATTACGGAGAATTCTGCTGATTCAGATATATTAACTTGTGATTATTTTTCATATATTTAGATTTTGAGTATTGAAGAAAAATAGGTAAACCAATTTTTTTCAGTTCTTTTACACATTCATTCTGTGTCAGAAACCTATGCTGTGTCAAATTTTTCAATTCTTTTACACATTCATTCTGTGTCAGAAACCTATGCTGTGTCAAATTTTTCAGTTCTTTTACACATTCATTCTGTGTCAGAAACCTATGCTGATTTAGACGTTTGGTGGGAAAGTCAGTGGTTGGGTCCAAGGGTATGTGGGTGTTTGAGAGGTATTTTTGTGTTCGGTATCGGGAACATTTAGAGAACACCCCTATCCAGTAAATAGTGTATTCGCCCTGGAGTAAATGAGTCATTTTAAAAAAATGTCGAATTTTCAGTACACCCGTGCTAAAAAAATTATTTCTAATGGAAAATGCAGTTGTAAGTATTTAAATGAAAGTTTGTAGGATTTATGAGTTAGAACATTAATAATAAACACGATTTAGATCTATTTTGATAAGATTAAAATATATTTAAGTCCGATTTTTGCGTAATTTATGTGCGTACAGTGTCCGAGTAACACATTTCAAATGATTTTTTTTTCTATTTTCTGATCGCCTTGATATCTGCAAAAGGGACTTTTTTAGAACGTAAATAATAACCCTAACGAAAAATCGTAGCTTCTTTATTATTATATGTAACATTTTTTCTACAAACTAAATTCAATCAGCGTACATGAAGTTCATGTCCATCCTGTTACCGCTACTTAAATCAGCCGTTAAATTTTTCTCCCTATGAATATTGAACTAGTCGGTGTTGATTTCAAAAGCGCAAAGTAACCTAAACATTTAACACAGCACGTTTTTTGTATAATAGTGTAGAGAAAAGAAATTTCAAGACATTTAGTGAAAAAAAATAGTGGGTACTCTTTTGTCATGTCTATGCTTTACCAACATATTGATTAATTACACCAATATTATACTTGCAAAAAGTGCAATAACGTGTTGGAAATCAAAATCACAACAGAAAAACATTATCACTACATCAAAGGGAAGTAGTTATTTCACAACAGCATTCAAAAATGAAGACATTTGTCTATCCTGTTATGTCTATCCTGTTACTATGGTTGCTATGGTTACAGTAACAGGATAGACAATAGTAGACATAATTTAAACGTCTTTAAAAAGTTTATAATAAGATATAGTTGCACACATAATGAAATGTTTCGTTGTTTGAACTCATCTAAAGGTTATAACGTCTTAATCTTCGCAATTTAGCATTTGCAGGTGCAATACTGCTATCGGTAACAGGATAGACAAAAAGGTAACAGGATAGAACTTAATATAGTGATATATCATTACGTACATTTCTGTTAACAATAAAATAAAGACAAAAGTAAACCAACGTGCGAGGGATTTATTTGATGTTGGGTTTATTTGAAAGAGAGAACAAATGCTGATCATTATAAATTGATATCTTAGACTTGCATTACTGGTGGTTATTTTTATAACCTTTGAAAACCAATTTATAGAGGCATTTTTCAGTACAACATGGAAAATTAGCAAACTATCTATTATTTTATAGAATGAATATATATAGATGTTTTTATTCTTGAAAACCATCTTATTGGCTACGAAAAACAAGCTTAAAATTTTATCGAAACCTTTTCTAAATAACCCTGAAATTTCTTTTGAACATGGTAACAGGAGAGACAAAATATTGCACCACCTATCAAAATATGTTTCAATATATTCTTGTATGACATTATCAAGATTGCATCTTTTTATATGTTTTTCTATAAGTACTGTTTGTTTTGATTTGTTTATGACGAGGGTTGTTTGAATAAGTAACTTTAAATCAATTTTGCAATTTCAAAATTCGACATTTTTTGAAAATGACCCATATAAGTGGGTGAGGAATACAATTCGGGTCTTGTCGATATTCTTATTAAGAAGACCAGTGTACAAGAGTAAGCACGTTACATAGCTGTAAGTGATAAAGTCGAGGACAACTTGTACTGGGTACAAGTTGGTCTAAAATAGGAAATTGGCAGAGCATACTGTCCCATACGGAGGACAGACTGCAATAATCCGTAGTGTCTGGTAGTGACAGTCTGTCCCACTCGGAGGGCAGGCTGTACCAGCCCGCTATGTCTGGTAGTGACAGACTGTCCCGCTCGGAGGACAGCTGTACCAACACGCACTGTCTGGTAGAGACAGACTGTAACAGCCACACTGTCTTGTTGTGACAGGTCGTCCCATCTGGAGGACAGGCTGTTAGTTAATATTATATTTGTGTATATATAATTGTTTTATTGTTTATTGTTGCTTTATATCGGCAAAGAGCCTGTGTGTATATTTTTAGTTCATTGTGCATATTAACATAGATAGAAAATTATAGGCTTTTGGTATTGCAGTATTATTTATGGACAGCTTGAATCCAAGTATTTACTGAAACGTACGTTTAAGATATAAACGCCTGATTGGTTACACGTTACATATTTGGTGACATTTAATTTATTGTCAGTTGAAATCAGTATTTATTTAAAGGATTAAAGTAAATCAACCGTAAGACAAAGTTGTAGTTCACGGCTGAGTTGTAACACGAGTGTATTATTTAATAAAATATTATAACACTATAATTGTTTTATTTGAATTACAATATACAGTAATAAATATGTCAAATATTGACGATCAGATTGCTGAAATAAGTAGACAAATATGTGAGCCAAAATTTGTTCCTGTGAAAAAAGTTCCAGTGGAACTAATATCCCAGAAAATATGTTCTGGGAGAACTTTTTTCATATACCTGGAAAAAATATTGCAACACCTGATTTTTTCCATTAGACAAATTTCAAACCTTACGTGTACCATTTTTTTCTAAAATATGGTTAAATGTTCATAGGTTTGGGGTGAATTGGGTCTTTTTAAAGCTGATAGACATGTTAAACACTGAAAAATTCAAATTAAATTATACGAAATTTTATTTTAAAAAAGACATCATTTTTTAGCACAAATGCACTGTTTACAACTATTGGTCTACGCGATTCCAATTCCATCGGACAACTTCGAGTTGATGTCAAACACACCCATTTTGGTCCATTTTGTCAATTTAAACCGGAAATTTCAATATTTTGTATAACTTCCGTCCACACGGATCACTGCTTCCAGCCGCCTTCTCATACCACCACATAACCGTCGTATTTGTTGTTGTGTTAACTGTTGCCATTCATGGTGCAGTGCATTGTCCAATTCTGCAAGATTTTGCACAGGAGGTGTCATTTTTCGCACTTTTAGACCGATGATGTCCCAAATGTGCTCTATCGGGTTTAAATCGGGGCTACATGCTGGCCAGGGCAATGTCTCCACTGACTCGTCGTGAAGATACGCTGTTACAGCCCGCGATCGATGCGGTCGTGCATTATCGTCCATGAAAATGGGCCTTGTCCTCAACGGGTGATTGTCAAAATGCGGCACTACACTTGCCTCAAGGATTTCCTGCTGGTATCTTTGCCCATTAAGGTTACCACGAACAGTTTTCAGGTCCAACTTGCAGTCATAAGACACGCATCCCCACACCATAACGGAGCCACCACCGAAAGCGACTGTCTCAACAATGTTCCTTTCGGCATATGCGGTATTTGGCTGCCGCCAAACACGAACTCGGCCATCCGTGACATGCAACAAAAATCTGCTTTCGTCGGACCAATGCACCCTTCTCCAAGATACCAAATTCCAGCGACGACGAGCTCGACACCACCGTAATCGTTCAGCTTTGTGTCTAGGCGTTAACAATGGCCTTTTCACGGGCCTTCGGGAACGGTATCCTGCCCTTTTGAGTCGATTTCTCAAAGTTCTTGAGGAGAGTGCACGATATGGAAACCACTGTCTTTTCAATACTGTACTGTTAATGAAGGAGTTTCTTCGAATAACTCGGCTAAGAGCTCTGTTTTCACGATCGGAAGTTACTGAAGGTCTTCCAGATCTGGGAAGGTCCTTCACAGAATTGGTATTTTGATGTTTACTTACAATTCTGCTGATGGTTGAATAGTGGTGGCCCACGCGTCGGGCAATCTGCCTTAACGACATTCCAGCTTCTCGCATGCCAATAATTTGCCATCTAACATCAGTAGAAAGTTGAGGAGGACCCATTTCATCAATTGTTGATAAGTTTTTTACAAACAAGCTAACATACAGCATACATTTTGACCCGTACCTTAAACTTGACTTTTGAAAGTTTTAAGTGACGGCCACGCACGGACAGCTCATGGGGAAATGCATGGGCGAAAAACAGTTAATTTAAGGTCAATAAGTAGGAAAGGTGTACTCTATCAGTTAAATAAAAATGAAAATAAAAAAATTGAAATTTCAGTTTTTTATTTCATTTTATATTTGGTGTTGCAATACTTTTTTCCAGGTGTATAGATGATTTCTATATAATTTATTCCATCTCTATAAAATAAGTACCACACTTTACCTGGTGAAATAAGTACCGGGTTGGTGAAATTTGTTACTTACCTGGTGAAATAAGTTCCGGGTTTATGAGATTTGTTCCTTATCTGGTGAAATAAGTTCTGGGTTTGTGAGATTTGTTCCTCACCTGGTGAAATAAGTTCCTTGTCTGTGAAATATGTTCGACTGGTTGAACAAGTTATCTTATATACTGAGCATTTGTCATCAGTGAGTTTAAAGTTATCATTCAAGTGCATTATAAAAATAAGTATTATATCAATAATAAAAAAAGTAAAAAGTGTAAATCATCCAATTCGGATCCTGTGGAGTATAGCAAATGTTTAATTATATACTCCGTAAAAAAATAATCATCAAAATGCCACTTTTCAGCCAAAAAAGAGTAGAATAAGAAAATCCAATCATTCAGAAAAAAGTATAGTTAAAGATGAACATATGTACTTATTTGAAAAGAACAAAGTGACTGATCAGTTATATCAAAAGACATGTAGAAACAAAAGACACACTCTTTTTAAACTGTGCTATGACCTAAGTACATGTATGACTAGAACACGCGGGGCCATGACAGTTAACAAAAACCAAGGAGGAATACCACATAAAACATAAATACAAATTATGATACATTACCATCGCTTTTATTTCTTATCTTCATCCTTTAGTTACAGTCATGCCTTCAATTGCAAATGTATTCCATGCAAGCACACTCAGTACAGCACTCAGTTTGCCTTATACTAGTAATTCAAATGTAACAAGAAAATGTTTCGCTTGCAATTTGTTGCAAAGGTACTTATTTTCTGTGAAAATAGGTTTAAGCGGAACTTATGCATTGATGTCTATGAAATATGTACATGTTCGTTTAAATCAAATATCACATGAACTTATCTAACTTTTTAAAACTCTTAATATTAATTGGAACAAAATTCATGGAGCTAAGATTTCTAAGATTGTTCCGGAACTTATTTCAGATTTGGTCATAAAATTAGTTCCGGAACAAATTTTACAGTGCTGGAACATATTTTCTGTGATATAAAGTCCGGTGGAACATATTTCCTATGAGATTTGTTCCGGCGGAACAAATGTCACGCCGGAACAAATTTTGTGTTGCAAATACAGTCTCTTAGTGAAAGCACAATGCAACATGGACTTGGCTTTATATCTTCTACACCTAAAGATCAGGGTGTACGTACAAAGGTTATTGCAAATAAAGATCATGATTCAGGCGTAGTGACGACAGGGCCGTCTCTATCAGCACATAGTGGATTGGTCGTGGGAGATACACTGCCTTTGCCAGATGGGGATATTATATCAAATCCTCACATGAGAAATAGAAAATCCATGGGGAAAGATAAAAATAATCATTTCCATCCTAAACAGTATTTAACAAAAAAATCAAAGTACTGCTCATACTGTTTTCTCTGGTTCAAACGATGTTAAAATCAAACCATCAAAATATGATGGCAATACTCCTTGGATGGATTAATTATCACACTTTGAGATGTGTGCCCTAGTCAATATGTGGTCTGAACATCAAAAAGGTTTGTACTTGGCCGTGTCACTGATTGGACAGGCTCAAGCAGTTCTTGGTGATTTACCAAAGGAAAAGAGACAAATATTTTCAGACCTAGTAAACGCACTGGAGGAACGCTTTGCTCCATCTAGTAAAACTGAACTCTATCGTGTTCAATTCAAGGAATGTCGACAAAAAGCAAGCGAGACTGCCGATGTTAGGTCAGTAAGTTCGAAGACTTTCTAATCTGGCCTACCCGACTGCTCCGTTAGAATAAAGGGACACGCTTGCCAAAGAACAATTTTTAGACGCGTTAGTAGACTCTGAAATGAGACTGAAAATTAAACAGTCTCGTCCTAAAGGTCTTAACGATGATATACGGTTGGCAGTTGAGCTTGAAGCTTATAATAAGGCTGAGAGTAGAAAAATGAAAAGTATGGGTCACTTACGACAGACTACGAGTGACGAACGGACAGAAGCACATAATAGTCCTGATACGGCTGTATCTATGGGACAAATGACGACGTGGATGCAGACGATTGAAAATAGTTTACTGTCCTTAACAAAAGAGATTAAAGATTTAAAGTCCGAAAGAAAGTTCCAACAAAGGGGGAAGATAAATAGCGCACAAAGTAAAGGAAAAATGTGTGGTACCTGTTTCAGTTGTGGAGAAATAGGACACTTTGCAAGAAATTGTCCCAATAATAATCAGAAACCAATATACGGGGTACAGATAACAACGGGACATATACGGACGGATCGGTCAATGCACTAAAGTCTGAAGTTAAGTCTTCAAACAATGATAAACGCACTGTTATTTCAGTATCAGAGGATGCAGGAATGTTTGTTGAGTTGAGCATCGTGAGAGTAAGAGACCAGACTGGATGGCTGATTGTGTAATTGAATAGAGTCAAGCTTGTGTACATATATTTATGGATGAACTTTGTTTTGTAATTGTAATGTTTATCATGCGGGACGCAGGTAGATTGAGGCGTGGGTAATGTAATGTTTATTGGTCGTTATGGTTACAAACAAGAAGAATCTTGTTGTATCAATACGTGTTTCACGCAGAAGGAAGCGTCGTGTCGATTTAGACGTTTGGCGGGAAAGTCAGTGGTTGGTTCCAAGGGTATGGGTGTGTTTTAGAGGGATTCTTGTGTTCGGTATCGGGAACATTAAGAGATCACCCCTATCCACTAAATAGTGTATTCGCCCTGGAGTATATAAGTGGGTGAGGAATACAATTCGGGTACAGTCGATATTCTTATTAAGAAGACCAGTGTACAAGAGTAAGCACGTTACATAGCTGTAATTAAGTGATAAAGTCGAGGACAACTTGTACTGGAGACAACTTGTACTGGGTACAAGTTGGTCTAAAATAGGAAATTGGCAGAGCAGACTGTCCCATACGGAGGACAGACTGCAATAATCCGTACTGTCTGATAGTGACAGTCTGTCCCACACGGAGGACAGGCTGTACCAGCCCGCTTGTCTGGTAGTGACAGACTGTCCCGCTCGGAGGACAGCTGTACCAGCACGCACTGTCTGGTAGAAACAGACTGTAACAGCCACACTGTCTTGTTGTGACAGGTCGTCCCATCTGGAGGACAGGCTGTTAGTTAATATTATATTTGTGTATATATAATTGTGTTATTGTTCATTGTTGCTTTATATCGGCAAAGAGCCTGTGTGTATATTTTAGTTCATTGTGCATATTAACTGTTTCGGTACTTATACATCCCTCGGATTTCAAATGTTTGGCTTTGAGCGTTCCTGATGAAGGTAAATCCAGAGAAGCGCTTCGGACGCATGAAATTATTAAACGTGTTGTATTCAATTTTTTAACATAGATAGAAAATTATAGGCTTTTGGTATTGCAGTATTATTTATGGACAGCTTGAATCCAAGTATTTACTGGAACGTACGTTTAAGATATAAACGCCTGATTGGTTACACGTTACATAAGTTTCATAAAAATCTGGCACGAATTGTACACATGAGAGCGCTAACAATTCAATTTTCCATATTATTAATATTTCCAAGGAACATAACTCTTTTAAAAATAATTGATCGGCACTGATTTTCGAACTCGTCCAAGACATTACTGATATAACCTAAGATATAAGTTTTATAAAAATCTGCCAGGAATTGAACATGTGTTCTTCCCTGACAGGGATTCGAACTCATGCTACTGAATCGTGGCACCAAATCCTCTTGCACTATGCCCGGCACGCTAGACCACTCGACCACCTAGGCCAATATAAAAATCAAGCTTTCGGTGGCCGGGTGTTACCTTTCCTCGTCAGTTTTTATCTAGCGTCGTAACACAGTACATGATATATAAGGCATGAAGATGGTATATTACAGATCAGCGAAATTATCTATCATAGAGAATCTTACAAATTAATGTAGGATGAAGTCACAGAAATAATTATATTATAAGTATGTCTGAACCAGTGACAACTCTACGACAGATTTTATCCATCGGATCACCGGTGATGGTGATACAAGGCTGAAAACACATACTGTATATATAATTCGTCTAAATAACAGCCCAACAATGTTAGATCTGTGAATTTGCGGAAGCATATATACACTGTTGTTCTTTTGTTACCTATTCTGACATCGGACTCGGACTTCTTTTAAACGAGTTTTACTGTGCGTATTTCTATGTGTTTCTTTGATTTATACTGAACATATCAAGCATAAGAAAATAAATCATGTAGACAAAATTTTTACTGTGCGTACTGTTGTGCGTTTGTTTTTTCTACATTGACTAGAGGTATAGGGGGAGGGTTGAGATCTCACAAAACATATGTTTAACCCCGCCGCATTTTTTGCGCCTGTCCCAAGTCAGGAGCCTCTTGCCTTTGTTAGTCTTGTATGTTTTTTAATTTTAGTTCATTTATATGTTTTGGAGTTTAGTGTAACATCCATTTTCACTGATCTAGCACACAATGTGATTAGGAGCCAGCTGAGGACCACCTCCGGGTGCGGGATTTTCTCGCTGCATTGAAGACCCATTGGTGGCCTTCGGCTGTTGTCTGCTCTTTGGTCGGGTTGTTGTCTCTTTGACATATTCCCCATTTCCATTCTCAACTTTACTGATATTTAATATTCAAGAACAGGTTCGGATTCAGATTCAAGGTCGTTTTCAATCAAGGGGTTATGATATATAAAAAAAAATGGAAATGTGGTATGATTGCCGATGAGACAACTATCCATTAAATGACTAGGATGGAAACAACAATAGTCTCAGTATGGTCTTCAACAATGAGCAAAAACCATACCGTATACTAAGTTATAAAAGGGCCTGTCATGATAAAATGAGAAACAATTCAATGATAAATAATAGACCTCAACTAACGACAATCATTGAATTACACAACTAACGACAATCATTGAATTACACAACTAACGACAATCACTGAATTACACAACTAACGACAATCATTGAATTACACAACTAACGACAATCATTGAATTACACAACTAACGACAATCATTGAATTACACAATTAACGACAATCATTGAATTACACAACTATAACGACAATCATTGAATTACACAACTAACGACAATCATTGAATTACACAACTAACGACAATCACTGAATTACACAACTAATGACAATCACTGAATTACACAACTAACGACAATCATTGAATTACACAACTAACGACAATCATTGAATTACACAACTAACGACAATCACTGAATTACACAACTAACGACAATCACTGAATTACACAACTAACGACAATCATTGAATTACACAACTAACGACAATCATTGAATTACACAACTAACGACAATCACTGAATTACACAACTAACGACAATCATTGAATTACACAACTAACGACAATCATTGAATTACACAACTAACAACAATCATTGAATTACACAACTAACAACAATCATTGAATTACAGACTCCAACATGTTTGTGATCGCTCAAACTTTCCCTTAAGCTGGGATAGTGGTGTAATATCCCAACATGAAATAAAAACAGACTATTAATATCAGTTGGAAAGGGCTTGGTTGGCCCAAAAGCAACTCACAAAAATACAAAAGACACGCATATTGTACCGGTATAAGAGTACATGTTACTGCAATCTATAGTTCAAAGTCAATTTTCGTCCTTGAAATGCATGAAATATTTGCCATTGGACATTAAGCAAACATTAATCAATCAATCAAAGTCAATTTCAACTTATTTTGCCTAATTTGAATATCAACAATGCAGTACACATCTGATGGATTTAGTGTAAAGAAGTCATAAACAGTCTGAAAAAAAGCATGCACTTGTGCAATACTAAAATGTAAGTATCGACCAGATGTTTGACCACAAGTATTCATGTTACATGTGTATCAGACATTGTGTGTATTGATATCATCTTTGCAAACCTTTGCCGACCAATGTTTAACTGGCTTGCATCATTTATTTTTTATTATGAAATCAGAATTACAAAAAAATACGAAAACAAAATAGTTCAGTCACCCAGTGGCTTTATGTCTTGTTAAAAAATGTAAAGAATTAGTATACACAAAACACAAATATAAAAATAAGAAGATGTGATATGATTGCCAATGAGACAACTATCCCACCAACTTCAAATGAAGTGGATGAAAGCAATTATAGGCAACCGTACGGCCTTAAACAATGAGAAAACCCATACCGTATAGTCGCGGTTATAAGAGGCCCTGAGTTGAAAATTATGAAACAATTCAATTGACAAAATTAAATGCCTAATTTAAAATAAAAAAATAACGAAAAATAAATATGACAGACATGAACCAACTACAGGCACAGAATCCTATGCGTTAATTGCTGAAACCTTTCTTACAATGTTATACAACATGGGATGTTTACTTTTTTTTACCAGAAACATTGCATTTCACACAAATTTTTAACTGCATGCAATGTTGTAAATTAAGAAATATTTCCGGTAATTTTATTTTGCACCGATCTCGTGTTTAGAAAACTGTTAACACAATAGTTTTTGAAATGTTAAGTTTGAGTAACAGCTGAATATAACAAGACTCATATCAACATCCTTGTAAAACACATATTTTTGTCTTGTCGGTATTAAGACTATTTTACATATATGTAAATATGAAAGAGAATTCTGGCATTCTTTACATACACAAAGTTTGGAAGCTAAAATTTGAATAAATTATAACTGACTATCTGACAGACTGGTGATCACTAATGGCACGTGACTGATGATCACTGATGGCACATGACTGGTGATCACTGATGGCACGTGACTGGTGATCACTGATGGCACGTGACTGGTGATCACTAATGGCATGTGAACATTTGAAGAATGTCATATGGTTAATTTATAATTCTTTGAGATTTTCGAATTAAAAGGGTCAAAATCTCTCTCTCTATCCATCAAAACATTTTGATTTTCTTTTAGGTTTCTGAAATGCATTATTCAGGTTTTGTGTCATGAACGAGAGTTTGGATTGTGTTTACAGAATATGGAATAATGGGCATTATTTAGAAACTGATTGGCAAACAAAAATAAAGAATAGAAATTGGATGTTGAATGTGTACTGATTGAGTCTTAAATACATGATTTTTTTTATTAGTTGTTATTGGATTTGAACTAGCTGTCAGTTACTGCGATAACTCTCAGAGACAGATCTGTACTTTGTTTCTTTTTGTTATGAGGGATGTATTAATACCTTGCCACAACCCGTCTGTGTTTTTGTTAGTTGTTTTTCTGCGTTGTATCGATCTTATTATTTAAGACCTTCCCAACTGATTTTTATATAAAAAATATTAAAATAAGAAGATATAGTATGATTGCCAATGAGACAACTGTCCACCAAAGTTAAAATGATATGGATGTAAGCAATTATAGGCAACCGTACGGCCTTCGAAAATTAGATAAACCCATACCGTATGGTTGGCTATAAAATGTACACGTAATAGACTTTCATTAATTTTGGAACATTCAAATAAAAGATGAAATTTGATCTGTTTTGTAGGGTTCATATATTAACTCGATTTCCAAACAGTTACAAACTTTGCATATAGATTTGTTCAACCCGAAATAGTTTAACAGATGTATTGAAAATAATCTGCATATGGTCAATTTCTATCCGAAGCAGCTCATTTTAAGAACAGAGAAAAAATGACTTAAAAATTAACGAAGACAGAAAAAGATCTTATGAATTTCTGGAGGATTTTGAAAAAGAATATTATGGCCTGGTAAGAACTGAAAATTATAAGAGGACGACCATTAATTTTGATATTCTGGGAATACTGTATACACAATTTAAAAAAAATAAGCAGGCATAGCTGTTAAAACTTCTACGTCATTTGGTCTCTGGTGGAGAGTTGTCTCATTTGCACTCATACCACATCTTCTTATTTTTATAGCAACAGATGAAATAAATATTTAAACCGGACCCCCCCCCCCCCCTTTTCCCCCCGAATATCAAATAATTGTCCCCAAACCTTGCCTAAAACACAATGAAAAGAAATAGTTTAAGCTACAACATACATGATTGAATGTGTACAAAAGCGGAAAAATAAGCGAGACTTGCAAAAGGTGAAAATGAATATTCCATTAGAAAAAAATCCTCCTGCCCTCTCTCTAGAATGTGAAAGGGGCGCCCCCAAAAACGTATGATAACTTTTTCAGTGCACATGATTCACATTTTTAGACAACGTACTGTCCCTTGAATGTTTCCTGTATTTAAATAATTGAATCAACGTATGGTTGCTATTTCAGTTGCGACACATATAACTGGAGCGAGATGACGTATTTACTATTTTTTTGTTTTATACGTTTTCAAGACCAAACAGTAAGCCCAAACACGCCTAAACGTACAATCACGCCTACACGTACTAATACGCCTACACGTACAAACACGCCTACACGTACAAACACGCCTTAACGTACAGACACGCCTAAACGTACAGACACGCCTAAACGTACAGACACACCTTAACGTACAGACACGCCTAAACAAACAAACACGCCTAAACGTACAAACACGTCAAAACGTACAAACACGCCTAAACGTACAAACACGCCTAAACGTACTAAGTTGTATCCGACTTCCTTATTAAAATTTTTGTCCATTTTTTTTATTTTTCCCCAAAAAGCTGTTGCCAGTGGCAGAGATGCAGATAAATACTTTAAAAAGATCAATCTTTCATCTTTCTGTGGATTTTTTTCGGTGGAATATATGCTTATGCATAAAAAAAACACCCAAATGTATTTGCACATACTAGTACCACATTTACTGTTTTGTGAAAATTTATCTCGAAAGTCGATACTATAATAGAAGTATTAACACGTATATTTGATGCAAAAATATGATATAATAAACTATGCACATATAGCAAACATTCAAAAGTCATAGAAATAGATGTTAACAATTCAAATATACCAACTTGGTCATTTTAACCTTCTCTAATAAAGAATTCCATTTCTTTTGTTTAATTTCAACTGGATATCAGCCTAGAGGGACGAGAGAGTGTTTGCTTGCTTTTTTGATTTTCATAAGCTTTTGATAAAGTTATACATACACGAATTAGCATAAAGCTGTTAGAGATTAGGGCTAGTGACATTTTTTATGCATTATTAAGAATATGCATCACAAAGCAAAATCTTCTAATGAAATTCATGATAGAATAACTCAATTCTTTCAAACCAAGCTTTAAAGGAGGGTGATAACTTTTTCAGTGCACATGATTCACATTTTTAGACAAAGTACATATTCCCCATTTCCATTCTCAATTTTACTGATATTTAATATTCAAGAACAGGTTCGGATTCAGATTCAAGGTCGTTTTCAATCAAGGGGTTATGATATATAAAAAAATAATGGAAATGTGGTATGATTGCCGATGAGACAACTATCCATTAAATGACTAGGATGGAAACAACAATAGTCTCAGTATGGTCTTCAACAATGAGCAAAAACCATACCGTATACTAAGTTATGAAAGGGCCTGTCACGATAAAATGAGAAACAATTCAATGATAAATAATAGACCTCAACTAACGACAATCATTGAATTACACAACTAACGACAATCATTGAATTACACAATTAACGACAATCATTGAATTACACAACTAACGACAATCATTGAATTACACAACTAACGACAATCATTGAATTACACAACTAACGACAATCATTGAATTACACAACTAACAACAATCATTGAATGAAACAACTAACGACAATCATTGAATGAATTACACAACTAACGACAATCATTGAATAATACAACTAACGACAATCATTGAATTACACAACTAACGACAATCATTGAATTAAACAACTAACGACAATCATTGAATTACACAACTAACGACAATCATTGAATTACACAACTAACGACAATCACTGAATTACACAACTAACGACAATCACTGAATTACATAACTAACGACAATCATTGAATTACACAACTAACGACAATCATTGAATTACACAATTAACGACAATCATTGAATTACACAACTAACGACAATCATTGAATTACACAACTAACGACAATCATTGAATTACACAACTAACGACAATCATTGAATTACACAACTAACGACAATCATTGAATTACACAACTAACAACAATCACTGAATTACACAACTAACAACAATCATTGAATTACACAACTAACAACAATCATTGAATTACACAACTAACAACAATCATTGAATTACAGACTCCAACATGTTTGTGATCGCTCAAACTTTCCCTTAAGCTGGGATAGTGGTGTAACATCCCAACATGAAATAAAAACAGACTATTAATATCAGTTGGAAAGGGCTTGGTTGGCCCAAAAGCAACTCACAAAAATACAAAAGACACGCATATTGTACCGGTACAAGAGTACATGTTACTGCAATCTATAGTTCAAAGTCAATTTTCGTCCTTAAAATGCATGAAATATTTGCGATTGGACATAAAGCAAACATCAATCAATCAATCAAAGTCAATTTCAACTTATTTTGCCTAATTATTAAGAATATGCATCACAAAGCAAAATCTTCTAATGAAATTCATGATAGAATAACTCAGTTCTTTAAAACCAAGCTTTAAAGGAGGGTGAAGTTTAATGATACTTCTAACTTCTTTGTTTTCTTCCTTCTGTATGAATTCAGCCTTATATGAATAAAGGAGCAAGTCAGCAAGAAGAGAGGAGCACAGTTGGTTCCCATGGGAAAGCCGATTGTCTGTTGAAAAACCCATCCTTCAAACGTAACAAATATGTTGTCAATCGAAGAAATCAAGCATTTTGATAATGTCAGTTTCAGAAAATATTTTGTTTGAATTTTTGAGTGACTTTTAACAAAGTACTATTTATCCCTCCCTAAGACAAGATACTTGTATCTACGTTGGCCATTCTTTTTTTATGAAACAAAGAAGGACGAACTCTTTCAATTTATCTCTTAGTTTGGAACGGGGGATGCTTGTGTCAAGTGTAAAAAAGTCAAATCTGTTAATACTATTGCATGATAAAATAGTCTTAGATTGTATGTACTCTAAAAGATCTTTGGATTTTTTAGTATCCACATCAGATTCACGCCACCTCTAGGATAGGTAGTTCCACAATAATTTTGGAGCCCAGCTTTGATTGCTGATAAAATTGATGTTAATAATTTAGAAACAGATTTCGTGGAGTACTTGGAAAACACAGCAATATAACGTTAAAAGCTGCATATGAATGTTCTATATTCAATCGATTCAAAGTATATTAAACTCATTTCAAGATTTCAATATCTAAATACATCTGGTAAATGCGAGCTTCCCAGTGAGGGATTAATTGAGTTCAGACAGCATGACCTCGGTCTATATGACAACATGAATGGACGGTGGAACAAACTACTTGGATTTATAACATGAAGTTTGTTGATAAAAGACACACATATTTAATTTAATTGGAGATTATTTTTAGTTGTGATTTTTTTTCCTGATAAATGGGAGATAATCCATATTCCTTTCGAATGCCTTATACTAAGTACGTCCGATTATATATGTCGTTATTGTCCGGACGTCTGTATTAGAACATTTTCTGATGATTCAAGTTTTATATCCGACAATTTCTTTATCAGCTACGTTTATTTTTAATGTCTAATTCCTTCCTTTGACACTGTGAGTTTTTAACTGCTTTCTGCTAGCAGAGTACTGCTGTCGGAAATCTAGATCGAATGCCAACATCTTTATTTTAGCAGATAAGTTGTATCAATATTGTAAAAATTAGCATCATTAGAAACCGTATAAAAGATGTGTATTTATTTTAGCTAGACGATATATGAACACAGTTGACGAGTTATGTGTTGTACACAGGAATTCTATTTAAATATGTTGTGTTTTGTATAGAATCCACGGTAAATGAATAGGCTGACGTCACGACAATGGTTTATGTGTTGTACACAGGAAATAGCATTCTATTTAAATATGTTGTGTTTTGTATAGAATCCACGGTAAATGAATAGGCTGACGTCACGACAATGGTTTAAGTGTTGTACACAGGAAATAGCATTCTATTTAAATATGTTGTGTTTTGTATAGAATTCACGGTAAATGAATAGGCTGACGTCACGACAATGGTTTAAGTGTTGTACACAGGAAATAGCATTCTATTTAAATATGTTGTGTTTTGTATAGAATCCACGGTAAATGAATAGGCTGACGTCACGACAATGGTTTAAGTGTTGTACACAGGAAATAGCATTCTATTTAAATATGTTGTGTTTTGTATAGAATCCACGGTAAATGAATAGGCTGACGTCACGACAATGGTTTAAGTGTTGTACACAGGAAACAGCATTCTATTTAAATCTGTTGTGTTTTGTATAGAATCCACGGTAAATGAATAGGCTGACGTCACGACAATGGTTTAAGTGTTGTACACAGGAAATAGCATTCTATTTAAATATGTTGTGTTTTGTATAGAATCCACGGTAAATGAATAGGCTGACGTCACGACAATGGTTTAAGTGTTGTACACAGGAAATAGCATTCTATTTAAATATGTTGTGTTTTGTATAGAATCCACGGTAAATGAATAGGCTGACGTCACGACAATGGTTTAAGTGTTGTACACAGGAAACAGCATTCTATTTAAATCTGTTGTGTTTTGTATAGAATCCACGGTAAATGAATAGGCTGACGTCACGACAATGGTTTAAGTGTTGTACACAGGAAATAGCATTCTATTTAAATATGTTGTGTTTTGTATAGAATCCACGGTAAATGAATAGGCTGACGTCACGACAATGGTTTAAGTGTTGTACACAGGAAATAGCATTCTATTTAAATATGTTGTGTTTTGTATAGAATCCACGGTAAATGAATAGGCTGACGTCACGACAATGGTTTATGTGTTGTACACAGGAAATAGCATTCTGATTTTCTATGTAGTCTTGTCATTCTAATGACTGATGTTCTATGTAGACTTGTTATTCTAATGACTGATTTTCTATGAAGTCTTGTTATTCTAATGACTGATGTTCTTTGTAGCCTTGTTATTCTAATGACTGATTTTCTATGAAGTCTTGTTATTCTAATGACTGATTTTCTATGTAGTCTTGTTATTCTAATGACTAATGTTCTATGTAGCCTTGTTATTCTATTGACTGATGTTCTATCTAGCCTTGTTATTCTATTGACTGATTTTCTATGTAGTCTTGTTATTCTAATGACTGATTTTCTATGTAGCCTTGTTATTCTAATGACTGATTTTCTATGTAGTCTTGTTATTCTAATGACTGATTTTCTATGTAGCCTTGTTATTCTAATGACTGATTTTCCATGTAGTCTTGTTATTCTAATGACTGATTTTCTAAGTAGCCTTGTTATTATAATGATTGATTTTCTATGTTGCCTTTTATTCTTATGACTGACTTTCCATGAAGCTTTATTATTGTAATGACTGATTTTCTATGTAGCCTTGTTATTATTCTAATGACTGAATGATCTATGAAGCTTTATCATTCTAATGACTGATATTCTATCTAGCCTTGTTATTCTAATGACTGATTTTCTATGAAGCTTTATTATTCTTATGACTGATTTTCTATGTAGCCTTGTTATTCTAATGACAAATTTTTCTGTGAAGCTTTATTATTCTAATGACTGATTTTCTATCTATAGCCTTGTTTTTTTAATGTCTCTGTTAACATGGTTAAGATCATCTTTTATTTGTCCAAACTCGGGGCAATTTAGATTATAAAACTTTGTATAGAAATTGTCTATTGTTGTAGATGTCTATTGTTGTAGATATTGTTGTAAATGTCTATTGTTGTAGATGTCTATTGTTGTCGTTGTCTACTGTTGTAGATGTCTACTGTTGTAGATGTCTACTGTTGTAGATGTCTACTGTTGAAGATGTCTATTGTTGTAGATGTCTGTTGTTGTAGATGTATGTTGTTGTAGATGTCTATTGTTGTAGATGTCTATTGTTGTAGATGTCTATTGTTGGAGATGTCTGTTGTTGTAGATGTCTATTTTTGTAGATGTCTGTTGTTGTAGATGTCTGTTGTTATAGATATCTACTGTTGGAGATGTCTGTTGTTGTAGATGTCTATTGTTGTAGATGTCTGTTGTTGTAGGTGTCTGTTTTTGTAGATGTCTATTGTTGTAGATGTCTATTGTTGTAGATGTCTGTTGTTGTAGATGTCTATTGTTGTAGATTTCTATTGTTGTAGATGTATATTGTTGTTGTCTACTGTTGTAGATGTCTACTGTTGAAGATGTCTAATGTTGTAGATGTCTATTGTTGTAGATGTCTGTTGTTGTAGATGTCAGTTGTTGTAGATGTCTATTGTTGTAGATGTCTGTTGTTGTAGATGTCAGTTGTTGTAGATGTCTATTGTTTGAGATGTCTGTTGTTGTAGATGTCTATTGTTGTAGATGTCTATTGTTGTAGATGTCTGTTGTTGTAGATGTCAGTTGTTGTAGATGTCTATTGTTTGAGATGTCTGTTGTTGTAGATGTCTATTGTTGTAGATGTCTGTTGTTGTAGTTGTCTGTTGTTGTAGATGTTTGTTGTTGTAGATGTCTGTTGTTGTAGATGTCTATTGTTGTAGATGTCTGTTGTTGAAGATGTCTATTGTTGTAGATGTTTGTAGATGTCTGTTGTTGTAGATGTTTGTTGTTGTAGATGTATGTTGTTGTAGATGTCTATTGTTGTAGATGTCTATTGTTGTAGATGTTTGTTGTTGTAGATGTCTATTGTTGTAGATGTCTATTGTTGTAGATGTTTGTAGATGTCTGTTGTTGTAGATGTTTGTTGTTGTAGATGTATGTTGTTGTAGATGTTTGTTGTTGTAGATGTCTGTTGTTGTAGATGTCTATTGTTGTAGATGTCTGTTGTTGAAGATGTCTATTGTTGTAGATGTTTGTAGATGTCTGTTGTTGTAGATGTTTGTTGTTGTAGATGTATGTTGTTGTAGATGTCTATTGTTGTAGATGTCTATTGTTGTAGATGTTTGTTGTTGTAGATGTCTATTGTTGTAGATGTCTATTGTTGTAGATGTCTGTTGTTGTAGATGTCTGTTGTTGTAGATGTCTCTTTTGTGTTTTCGGATTGCTGACTCATGACCAACACCTTTTATTTCTTTTTATTCATATTGAACATGACAAATCAAAGTTTTCAAAATACTTAGGAGGCATTTCTGTTTTTTTTAATTTTATCAAGTAAAGATTTGAACTGGTTAATCGACAAAACATTTTTTACATAAGGATCTAATTCATTCCAGAGTTTAACAGCAGATGGTATGAAACTTCTTTAATATGAAACTGTTCTGCGCCTTGGAATGGCATAATTCTGCGGATCTCTGGTTGTTGTTTGTTGCTGTATATCATATTCGTTTTTCATTTATTGTTTGTACATAAACCAGACCATTACATCGGTTTTCTTCTTTGAATTGTTTTACATTTGTCATTTCGGGGCCTTTTGCTGAGCGGAATGTGATTTACTCATTGTTGAAGGTCACACTTTCACCTATCCATTTATCAAAAAGTCCTGGTCACCGAGGAGAGTGGATTCAACAACTGCATGACATGTACATATATGAATTCATGTCCTTTTATTATTTTTGTGATGTATTATGTAATGTGTTATTTTGTTTTCATGTATCCCATCAACCCCATTGGGGTATATAATTGTGCATTATTTCAATAAACTTAATTCTATGTCATTTGGTCTCTGATGGAGAGTAACTGTTGTCTCAATAGCAATCATATCACATCTTTTTATTTATGTAAGAAAAACATGACCTTGTGCGATGCCTAAATAAAAGTATCGACATAATGTAGGACCGTTACTGTTTATACCCGTATAACAATACATATATATTGATAAAAACAATATAACTATCAATATTCATAACCTTCTATTGATTTCCCACATGCATAAACCTGCAGTTTAACTTATTTTATTGTGATGTAGAAAGAAGTATATTGACTGAGGACGAAGTCCGAGGTCAATATACTTCTTTTGGTCGATATATCCTG
Source organism: Mytilus californianus (assembly GCF_021869535.1). Taxonomy (NCBI): domain Eukaryota; kingdom Metazoa; phylum Mollusca; class Bivalvia; order Mytilida; family Mytilidae; genus Mytilus; species Mytilus californianus. Next base: position 8,228,005 of record NW_026262670.1, read on the forward strand.
TATTGACCTCATACAAAGGCTATTATTGTTATATTATTAATTTCTGACCATATTTGTATCAAAATCGTCTGTGCAATATATTCTCTTTTTTCGATATCATATTGTCTCTTTGACAATAACAATATATTAGAGTTATTTCAATAATTTTTTATGTTTTTTGTGTACATCTTATGTATTTGAAGATTTTTTTTTCAAATAATCGATCATAAATATACACATTTTAAAAACTTTTAACAATATCATTAAATTCATTACATGAAGTCACAAAGTATATCGGTTTTTAGAAATTCTAAAAATAACCGTGCAATATCACTTTTGCTATCCGCCGTTTTCTATCTACCTTCGAAAATATAGTTTAACATGTGACTATTCCTGTACGAATCAAATTAGTTGGAATATATGAATTAATAATATTATACAATTATAGCCTTTGTATGAGGTCGATACATATAGATTCTACCACTGCATCGAGTGTGATACGATATTTATCCACTCGAGACAGTTAAATTTTCAAATTTAAAACGCGAGGCTCGCCGAGCGTTTTAAATATTTAAAATTTAACTGTCGAGAGTGGATAAATATCGTATTACACGAGATTTGGTGGTGGAATCTGTTTCTCTAATGATTTTCAAACAACATGCAGGCAAACTTATTCCTTATTTTTGAATGATCTGCAAAAAGATGTGTTCTTTCTATGTGACGTCATCAGGCATGGTCGCCTTTTTTCATGCCGTCACAATAGGAAATTCAGAGGGAAGCAGGAAAATTCGACGTCATAATCGGATTTTAACCAATGAAGAACTGAGATCAAAGGAACCACACGTTGATTAAATTTTTTTATACAATGGGTGCAGCAAGGGATAAATTGACGAAGAATTAGAGAAAAGGATATATTGACCTGAAAAAGTATATTGACTGAGCACGAAGTCCGATGTCTATATACTTCTTTAGGTCGATATATCCTGTATTGACCTCATACAAAGGCTATAAATTAATTGTTATATTATTAATTACTGACCATATTTGTATCAAAATCGTCACTGCATTATACAATCATCTTTTTTGATCATGTAATTTTGTTGGAATTTTATAGATATCATATTGTCTCTTTGACAAAAACAACATATTAGTTGTTATGTCAAATATAATGTTTTATGTTTTTTGTGTTCATCTTATGTGTTTGAAGATTTTTTTTTCAAATAATCGTTCATAAATATAAACTTTTAACAATATCATGACATTCATTAGATGAAGTCACAAAGTATATCGGTTTTTAGATATTCTAAAAATAACCGTGCAATATCACTTTTCTATCCGCCGTTTTCATTCGACTTTTGAAAATATAGTTTAACATGTGACTATTCTTGAACGAATCAAATTAGTCAAAAAATACAAATTAATAATATAAACCTTTATAATTAGGTAATATTTGTATTTCAATATGAAATATTATATAAATATAAGAAGATGTGGTATGAGTGCCAATATGTCTGATTTGTACTTTTATTACCATAAATTGAAACTGATCTTAAACTGTTTCTTCAATAAGTCCCGATCAACGGACCCATACTACTCATGCTTTTTGTCTATACTTCTCAGTCCAACGGACCCACACTACTCTGGGTTTTTACCCATACTTCTCAGATAGACGGACCTATATAACTCTGGGTTTTTATCCATGCTTCTCAGCTTAACGGACCCATACTAATCACATCAATGTACTCAAACTACTAAGACCAAAGGACCTATACTACTAAGACCAACGGACCCATACTACTCAGTGTTTTAATCCATACTTCTCAGACCAAAGGACCCATACTACTCAGTATTTTAACCCATACTTCTCAGACCAAAGAACCCATACTAATGATGCTACTCAGGGTTTTAACCTATACTTCACAGACCAAAGGACCCATACTACTCAGTGTTTTAACCCATACTTCTCAGACTAAAGGACCCATACTACTCAGTGTTTTAACCCATACTTCTCAGACCAAAGAACCCATACTACTCAGGGTTTTAACCCATACTTCTCAGACTAAAGGACCCATACTACTCAGGGTTTTAACCCATACATCTCAGACCAAAGGACCCATACTACTCAGGGTTTTTACCCATACTTCTCAGACAAAAGGACCCATACTACTCAGTGTTTTAACCCATACTTCTCAGACCAAAGGACCCATACTACTCAGTGTTTAAACCTATACTTCTCAGACCAAAGGACCCATACTACTCAGTTTTAAACCTATACTTCACAGGCCAAAGGACCCATACTACTCAGTGTTTTAACCTATACTTCTCAGACCAAAGGACCCATACTACTCAGTGTTTTAACCCATACTTCTCAGACCAAAGGACCCATACTACTCAGTGTTTAAACCTATACTTCACAGACCAAAGGACCCATACTACTCAGTGTTTAAACCTATACTTTACAGACCAAAGGACCCATACTACTCAGTGTTTTAACCTATACTTCTGAGACCAAAGAACCCATACTACTCAGTGTTTTAACCCATACTTCTCAGACCAAAGAACCCATACTACTCAGTGGTTAACCCATACTACTCAGAGTTTTTTTTACCTATAGCTCTCAGATCAACATGCCCATACTATTCATATCAATGGACCCAAACTACTAAGACCAACGGACCCATAACTACACATCTTAACGGGCATATTCTCATCTCAAAGGACATCTACTCAGATCATTGGACCCATGCTACACATATCAACGGACCAATATTACTTAGATAAACGGACACATACTACTAAGATCAACAGACTCATACTACTCATCTCAACGGGCATATACTCATCTCAACGGAAATCTACTCAGATCATTGGAACAATGCTACTCTGTTGATCGGATACTCTGTTTTTCGGAACCATTCTACTCAGATCATCAAACCATTATTAATCAGATCATTGGACCCATATTACACAGATAAACGGGCCCATATTACTAAGATCAACGAACCCATACTAATCAGACCAAAAAAATAAAGAATAGAGAATAATGGGTTGCTAAAATATGAAGAACAGAGAAAAATGGGTTTCTTAGAGAATAATAGGTTTTTAATTTTTTTTCGATACAACTTCGATTTACTCAGTTTTCTTTATTCTCTCATTATTATGCCATGATTATGTGCTTAACACTCCAGCCTTTCACTTTGAGATAAGTAAAAAGAGTGATAAAAATTAATGCATGCAGCTTCCTCCCACTGCTCCCTCCATTCTTAACAACTCCTTCCCTTGAAATTTAAATAAGAAATAAGATGACTCAAATGTTTGTGTTATTTCGCAAAGGTTCACGTTATAACGCTAACATAGGAAGAAACACAAAAAAATTTGCATGGCGCTAATACTTTTTCGTACAAAACTCTATTAAAGTTGATCTTTTGTTATCGGTTCAATAAACATATATTGCATTGCATTGATTGGTATTGTATTACATACTAGATACCCGTATGTAGAAATGACTTGTCGACAATCGGTAATGTTTATAAAGGAAACGAAAATGGAAATTCTTTTTAACCAAAAAGGTAATTTTAGTTAGTTCTGTTAAATATATATATGTATACTATATATAAAATGACAGTTGTTTTCCATTTGTTTGATGGGTTTGAGCTTTTGATTTTGCCATTCAGTGATTAGGGACTTTCCGATTTGAATTTTCCATGGAGTTCGGTATTTTTGTTATTTTACTTTTCATTATTCAGACAGTAGTATCGTAAAATCTATATTTGTATGTTACATTAAATGACCTTTAGCAGAAGAAAATAATATTGTAGATTTTCGTGAACATGGGCGGGGCATATCAGGGATGCATCTTATGTTGAAAAATATGTTTTTAGTTCTTTTTTTTGTAAATTTTTGACAGCCTACTTTTTGAATATACTCCTCCGTATCTTCCTCCCTTTATGAAAGTCTTGGATCTGCCACTGGTGAAAGATATCATATGTTTCACGTATATATGCCCCCTTTGAGGACCTCATTCTGAAATATAAGAAGACAACTTTTCAAGTTACTATATTACCAATTTTTTTAATTCAATTCATAGTAAACCAAATAGAAAAGCTGGACTTCATAATACAAACTTGCTAAGCCTTGTAAGATGCACATATTTACAAGTTTAAAATAAACTTATAAACAAGTCTTACAGGTTTTTCAATCGTCTTTGTTTATCGCCCCGTAAATGATTTGTCATAGCTATCAGTGCTCTTTCAATGGACAGCTAACAAAGGTAAATCTATTTAAAGGTCCATCTAACAAAGAATTAAACATAACTTCCTTATTCATTGTACACGCAAATGTACCATTGGTTATACCATTTGAATGATCCAGTCATGTGGCCTAGACATAAATTATTTTCCTGAATGTGACCTACCGAATTAGACTTATTACCTGATTTGTACTAACATGAGCAACACGACGGGTGACACATGTGGAGCAGGATCTGCTTACCCTTCCGGGGCTCCCGAGATCACCCCCAGTTTTTTGTGGGGTTCGTGTTGTCTTTAGTTTTCTATGTCGTGTTTTGTGTACTATTATTTGTCTGTTGGTCTTTTTCTTTTTTAGCCATGCATGGCGTTGTCAGTTTGTTTTCAACTTATGAGTTTGAATGTCCCTCTGGTATCTTTCTCCTCTCTTTTATTGATTTATTTTCTCTGCATGACAACACCTACACTAAAACAACAAATAAAACGTTCGACACAAATCATTCGTCTTTTTCTGAGGTATAGTTAAACATTGTTTATTAAACATTATTGAAAAAGTAAACAACATTGACATGACATAGTAGCAGGCGCCTTCCGGAGTGTCATTGAACTTATAGACAGGACATTTTTTTGCCCTCCCCTTTATTTCAAAATCCGTTATTTTTTGTTTTCTTTTAATTTTAATTATTTTTTGTGTTTTTCTGTGTAATACTTCAATAAATTTACTACAAACAACATTTTTTTTTTACGATTAACAATCAATTGCTAGTTTATTATCGACAGCGGTCACTGATAATTTATTTGTATGTTTAAGTATTGCCGATTGACAACCAAATGTCAGATTTTTTTCTTCATTTTGTCTATGTGATCTTCATACTGCAAAGCAAGTCATTTTTTGGTATGCAACATTTTTCGTTTTCTTTCAAGAAAACTGTTCACATGATCATATTTAGTACTAGTACATTGGACAATTCAGAATCATTTTATATCTTTAAAGGGGTGGATGTATTTTTCTGAGGGATATCAAACTGAGTCATTTCTTAGCCCCGATTGGCTAATAATATACCTCTGAAGTGTGCCCATTTTAGTTTCTGATGGTTTTTTGTTGTCTTAATATGTAAAGTTGAGGAATTGCTGGCACAATTTGGCATTTGAGGGGTTTAAAACAAGGCATGTGAGAGATTGAAATGTGCCTGAAATTTTTCTTAGGGGGTCTTTGACAAGGTATAATCACCCCGGCTTTTCATATATTCAACGGAAAGTCCCATTACGAATTGTAAAAGGAAAATATATATCCCCATTCAAATCAAATGCATTGATCGTCAAAAAAAAGGGAGATTCCAACCCCCGGGCCGGAAACCCCCCCCCCCCCCCGGATCTGCCACTGACTTGAACTGTTGACGTCAGACAACAATCACGTTACCTTTGTGGCGCTAGACATTTTCTATTGTCACGTCAAAATTTTTACGGGAATATGATGTCCAGTAATGACGGACAAAAAGCGATAAGGTGTATTAGAGCGGAACTTTTTTTAACGATTTTTTGTTAAAAAAATCATTTAAATCGTGAGAAACAATGAGAAACTTTTTGAAGATCAAAGTGCAGCGTACGTCCTCTACGTATCTCTGGATCAACCGGTACGACTGGAACCTGTCTGCTAGTCCCAGCTGTCTGAATTATAATTTTATCATAAAAAATTCCGGAAACAAGTCTTGAAACGAGTTGTATATTATGCGTATATAGATAGTTTCCCGCCGCCTGTCAAAGTATGTTTCCTGTTACGATTGTGAAAGGAAAGGGTAAAAATAGACGGTTTTTGTCGATTATACTCAAAGATGCATATACAATATGTTGTGAATACACAAAGAAGTATGTTAAAATAAAACGTGCCAAGTTGAAATGTTGGTCCCAGGTGGTCCAGTGAAATATAATATCATTGACAACCCTGGGTAGGTGTACTCCAGCAACAAAAGCCACAGCTTACTCCACGTTAGTAAGACCAACTCTGCAATATGCTTCCCCAGTATGGGATCCTCACCAAATTACCATCATACGTGACATAGAGCAGGTACAGAGACGAGCAGCTCGATTTGATTATAGTTGCTACCATGACAACTATCCTCCTGGAGAGGGGTTCTTATTGTCGAGTTGCAAGTTGCGAGTTACAAAGTCGAGTTGTAAGTTACGAAAGTCGAGTTGTGAGTTACGAAAGTCGAGTTGCGTCCGTCATCCGAGTTATGAAGGTCAAGTTGCGAGTTACGAAGGTCGAGTTGCGAGTTACAAATAGATTATGTTTCTCTTATTTCTTAAGAATTATATTTATATAAACGGTAGTATATGTAAATGTTCATGTCGTCTGATTTTTTAAACAGAACTTTCCGGTTTACTTTGCATTTAATAATCAAAGCATACATGTACCTGAACTTAGTTATACACTGCATGAGGAAGGGTCCTGGTATTTTTTGTATGATTAACCCGTTTTTTCAGGAGAAGTTACATATTCCAAAACTTGGTCTTTTGTCTCTTTTACAAAAGTATATTTGACAGCTACATATATAGAATAAAGAATGGAAATGGGGAATGTGTCAAAGAGACAACCCAACCAAAATATACAAGTCAACCCAAGGCCACCAGGTATCAGGTCCGTTAGCGCCCAATACACTTTCGCACCCTACACGTTCCAGGGGTTAAAAAATTTTGTTACAGCTCACTAGCCCAGGACTTATTGGTAGCCGGATTTTACTAGCCCTGTTGAAAGAGCTGCTATCCCATCAAAACTACCTGCTAGCCTGAGTATACCTTACAAATTCAGAGTTTGCTGCATAATACAAAGTGGGTGTCCCTTGTTTTGAAAGCGGCATTATACACGGTATTTAATAAAATAAATCAAATATATGTTTGTTTTATTAATTATGACAAGGATCTTTAGACATCTCTTTGGATTTCTGTTGTACTATGGGTTGTTCAATATTTTCGGCCACAGAAAACATGTTCATTGGTACTGTCATGTGAAACCAGTGGTTCAATTCAGATATATTTGTTGTTCCCACATACAAAGCAGACTTTATTAGCGTGATCGGAAAAATAACGGCAATATTTACAAAACATCGTCTCTGGTTTATCATCAGCAACAGACGACCTTGACCAAGGGAATCTTTCTGTTCATGACACTTTAAATGTTCTTTACTGCTTTTCCAGGGCGTATTTGGCATTTTTTTTGGGATGAATTTTCAGCCTCATTACCCTCTTCATCTACCGTTTTTCGTCTTGAAACTGACGAAGTTCCTGGGGTGCCCGTACTAAAATATTTAGAAATATTTTGTTGCATTGTTTCGTGCTCAACAGCTGTCCGACAAGACAGGTCAACATCGATCAATGCATCATACCGCCCCCAGTACCGTTAATTGTAAATCTCGAAATAAGCAATGTCCACCAAGAGTTAGTTGTATTATTTTTAAAACATGTACAGAATCAGTTAAAATTCTAACCCGACTAATCCAGTCGTTATACTCGACTCACTATCGATCGCTTTCTCGAGAGGACACTGACTCATAGAGGGCGCTGAATCATTCGAGTTATTGAAATTCTTGGAATCCAGGATGACGTAATTGAATCTGATTGGCGAAGATAGAATAGTGATGAAGGGATTTTCCGCTTTCTATTTTGGAAACTCCAAGAATTTTTTGTTGCTAGTCCGTCGGGCATATTAGGTTAAAAGTTTTGATTGCCTGTGGCGTAAATACTGTAGTCCCGGGGGTCTGGCTAGTGGATTTTTTAACCCCTGCGTTCGCACCCCACACGTTCGCCCCTTAGGTCTGTTCGCACCCTACACGTTCGCACCCAATTTTTATTTAAATTCAAGTTGAATTATTAGTTTTTGGAAAGTTTGTTATAGCTTGCTATAGCAATAAACTTTCCTAAGGCATTGACCTCAAACCGGAAGTTGGATAGACCATCTTACTATAGGATGTGTGTTCTACTCCTAGATACAATGTAGTACTAGTGTTTGAATACTAATTCTAGGAAGATGCTTTTGAAATTTTGATTTTGATTAGCTTACAGCTTGAATAAAAATGGACTGAATGTTCATCGATAATTCAGATGAACTCAACTTCATTTTTAGGTCACCTAGCCCGAAGGGCCAAGTGAGCTTTTCTCATCACTTGGCGTCCGTCGTCGTTAGCTTTTTACAAAAATCTTCTCCTCTGAAACCACTAGGCCAAATTTTACCAAACTTGGCCACAATCATCATTAGGTATCTAGTTTAAAAAATGTGTCCCAGCTCGCCAACCATTCAAGATGGCCGCCATGACTAAAAATAGAACATAGGGGTAAAATGTAGATTTTGGCTTATATCTCTGAAACCAAAGCATTTAGAGTAAATCTGACATAGGGTAAAACTGATTATGAGGTCAAAATCTATTTGCCCTGATATTTTCAGACAAATCTGACAACCTGTTGTTGGGTTGCTGCCCCTGAATTGGTAATTTTAAGGAAATTTTGCAGTTTTTGGTTATTATCTTGAATATTATTATAGATAGAGATAAACTGTAAACAGCAATAATGTTCAGCAAAGTAAGATCTACAAATAAGTTGTCATGACCAAAATTGTCAGTCGACCCCTTTAGGAGTTATTGCCCTTAATAGTCAATTTTTAACAATTTTTCGTAAATTTTTGTAATCTTTTACAAAAAACTTCTTCTCTGAAACTACTTAGACAAATTTAACCATACTTGGCCATAATCATTATTAGGGTATCTAGTTTAAAAATTTTGTCTGATGACCCCGCCTTCCAACCATCATGGCCGACTTGGTTAAAAATAGAACATAGGGGTAAAATGCAGTTTTTGGTTTATATCTCTGAAACTAAAGCATTTAGAGCAAATCTGACAGGTGGCAAAAATGTTCATCAGATTTAGATTTATCTGCCCTGAAATTTTCAGATGAATCTGACAACATGTTGTTGGGTTGCTGCCCCTGAGTTGGTAATTTTACAAAAATTTTGCAGTTTTTTGTTATTATCTTAGATATCATTATAATATCTAATATCTAATACTATTAATTATGATTTTAACCTTATTTTACATGATTTCCAAAGCATCAGTAATTACAGGTGAGCGACACAGGCTCTTGAGAGCCTCTAGTTAGCTCACCTGGCCCAAAGGTCCAAGTGAGCTTTTCTCATCACTTTTCTCATCACTTGGCGTCCGTCGTCCGTCGTTGTCGTTAACTTTTTACATTTTGAACTTCTTCTAGAGAACCACTGAATGGAATGAAACCAAACACGGCATGAATGTTCGTTATGAGGTGCTGACCAAGTGTTGTTACTTTGTAGCCGATCCATCATTCAAGATGGCTGCCAGCGGGGGACTTAGTTTAGCATAGGACCCTATGGGAAATGCATACAAATGACTTCTTTTAGAGAACCACTGAATGGAATGTAACAAAACATAGCATAAATGTTCCTTACAAGGTGCTGACCAAGTGTTGTTACTTTGTAGCCGTTCCATCATCCAAAATGGCCGCCAGCGAGGGACTTAGATTAACATAGGACCCTATGGGAAATGCATACAAATGACTTCTTTTAGAGAACCACTGAATGGAATGAAACAAAACATAGCATGAATGTTCATAAGGAGGTGCTGACCAAGTGTTGTTACTTTGTAGCCGATCCATTATCCAAAATGGCCACCAGCGAGGGACTAAGTTTAACATAGGACCCTAAGGGAAATACATACAAATGTCTTCTTTTAGAGAACCACTGAATGGAATGAAATCAAATATGGCATGAATGTTCCTTATGAGATGCTGACCAAGTGTTGTTAATTTGCAGTTGGTCCATCATCCAAGATGGCCGCCAGCTGGGGACTTAGTTTAACATAGGACCCTATGGGAAATACATACAAATGTCTTCTTTTAGAGAACCAGTGAATGGAATGAAACCAAACATGGCATGAATGTTCCTTATGAGGTGCTGACCAAGTGTTGTTACTTTGCAGCCGATCCATTATCCAAGATGGCCGCCAGTGGTTGACTTAGTTTAACATAGGACCCTATGGGAAATACATACAAATGTCTTCTTTTAGAGAACCACTGAATGGAATGAAACCGAACACGGCATGAATGTTCCTTATGAGGTGGTGACCAAATGTTTTTACTTTGCAGTTGGTCCATCATCCAAGATGGCCGCCAGCGGGTGACTTAGTTTAACATAGGACCCTATGGGAAATACATAAAAATGTCTTCTTTTAGAGAACCACTGAATGGAATGGAACCAAACATGGCATGAATGTTCCTTATGAAGTGTTGATCAAGTGTTGTTGCTTTGCAGTCAAGCCATCATCCAAGATGGCCGCCAGCAGGGGGACTTAGTTAAACATAGGACCCTATGGGAAATACATACAAATGTCTTCTTTTAGAGAACCACTGAATGGAATGGAACCAAACATGGCATGAATGTTCCTTACGAGGTGTTGACCAAGTGTTGTTTCTTTGCAGCCGATCCATCATCCAAGATGGCTGCTAGCGGGTGACTTAGTTTAACATAGGACCTTATGGGAAATAACAAATGTCTTCTTTTAGAGAACCACTGAATTGAATGAAACCAAACATGGCATGAATGTTCCTTATGAGGTGCTGACCAAGTGTTGTTATTTTGCAGTCAGTCCATAATCCAAGATGGCCGCCAGGGGGGGACTTAGTTTAACATAGGACCCTAAGGGAAATACATACAAATGTCTTCTTTTAGAGTACCACTGAATGGAATGAAACCAAACTTGGCATGAATGTTCCTTATGAGGTGCTGACCAATTGTTGCTACTTTGTTGCCGATTTACTGTTCAAGATGGCCACCAGGATATTTTATTAAATAACGAACCAATATTAAACCAAATTTGGCTTCAATCATTATTTGGGTATCTGTTATGATTTTTATCTATCTTTACATGATTTCTAAAACCAAAGTAGAGTCAGGTGAGCAACACAGGCTCTTGACAGCCTCTAGTGAAAATGGCTATCACAAACACTACTTCACGGATCTGCGCTGTGCAGAAAATAAAATCAATACACATCTACCAGTTTCTACGTTATGTTTTATCGGTTTTCCCCAGACATGCGTGAGATCCATATATGTGTGCCTCCCGACGGTAGTACAATAATCCTAGTTTCAGGGGTTTCCTCCCCCTCCAGTTGAAGAGAAAATAAATACTGTGTTTAAAATATTTCATGAATGCACATTTTGCGACGATTTTTTTTACTACGATTTTTACAAATGTTTATAAAAGACGTAAAAGCACGAGTGTATCGAAAGTATCCTGGTATCTCATCTCGGCCCACAACACATTCGGACTATAACAACCTCGGCCTATTACATAATTGGCCTCACAAAATCGGACTATAACAAAATTCGTATCTATACTTTTTGTTATTAAGTCTCCCAAACAAAGTGTTTGCTCAGTTCTTATTATTTTTCTTCTTTGGGTCTATTTAGGGGTATATTGAGGGCCTACAGAAGGAAGGGTTTTACTATAGAACCCTATGGGATTTATTTTTTTTAAATTTTCAAATGGCTATAACTTGAAAACAGTAAGTGATAGACACACGCGGTCTTCAGTAATGATCACAGGACAATAAAACAAATCAAATAAAATTTAGATTGAGTCCCTGGGGTCACCTCACCCCCTTCTGTTTGAGAACTTGTAAACGGTCGAGATCCCCACCCCTAAACGATATATATTCATGTATGGGACAATAATACAAATTAAATGAAATATAGTGGGAGTCCTTCTGGGTCACCCCACCCCCTCCTGTTTGAGAACTTGTAAACAGTGGAGATCCCCACCCAGAAACCATATATATTCTTGCGTGGGAAATAAAACAAATCAAATGAAATAAAGGGGAAGTCTCTGGGGGAGACTCCCCACCCCCTCCTGTTTGAGAACTTGTTAACGGTCGAGATCCCAACCCAAAACATGATTAAGATTTATTCAACACAAACAAATATTGTCAGAATCTCACTTTATTTTGAAAAGATGAACAAAAAAAATATTTACAGCAATACACTTACCATGCTTACCAAAACTCGATTACAAAATTATTAAACACAAAACCAATAAAAAGGGTGCGAACTGTCTGGGTGCGAAAGTGAAAGGGGGCGAACGTGAATGGGCGTGAACATGTTTTTGGGCGAACGGACCCGGATTTGGGCCACCAATGGGTATTCAACACAGCGAGAAATCCCACACCAGAGGCAGACCCCGGAACACATTGTAACTAGATCAAGAAAAAATGACGCCATTCTATGCTCCGAAACATATAGCTGAACCAAAATTAAAAAAATATACAAGACAAACAAAGGCTAGAGGTTCCTGACTTAGGACAGACGCAAAAAGGCGGCGGGGTTAGACAGGTTTTATGAGGGCTCAACCTTCCCTCTTCACCTCTAGCCAATGTAGACATATAACTTAAACGTCCACAATTTTGAGTGTCACTGCCAAAGAATAAATTTTGGGGTCCCTAACAAATATTGCCTCTGCAGCTGCCCTAAAGAGCCCACTCCTAACGAAATCTGCAGAAGGGGTCTTTTACATATATGTACTATAATTTAGTTGCTATCTCCCTTTATGTTTAATATAAGTTGCTAGCTATGAAATTTAATAATAAACTACTATTTCAAAAGGCGATCTGCTTCTTCAGAAAATAACCATACTTTATATATGTCTACATTGGCTAGAGTTGAAGAGGGAAGGTTGAGCGCTTATAAAACCTGTCTAACCCCGCCGCCTTTTTGCGTCTGTCCTAAGTCAGGAACCTCTAGCCTTTGACACATTCCCCATTTCCATATCAATTTTATTTGCGTACTGATTATGTAAGCAATCCATTCATTTTTTTTTACACGAGACTCAGATGAAGTCCAAACACCAAAAAGAATCAACGATACTGTATACAATTTTATAAGCAATCATCATTCAAAAATGTTAAAGAGGTACACCAAAAAATTAAAATAGTTTTCCCCATTTTCATGCAAATCTAATTTCGTTACTCACAACTCGACTTTCGTAACTAGCAACTTGACCTCAGTAACTCGCAACTCGACTTTCGTAACTCGCAACTCAACTTTCATAACCCGCAACTCGACGTTTGTAACTTGATACTCGACAACAAGTGAATCTCCCTCCTGGATGTTTTACAAAGTTACTGGACCAACTTCAATGGGAATCACTGCAGCACAGACGATGGAAACAGTCTTGTGCTGTGTTACAAGACTCAACACCAGTTGGTTGCCATTGACAGGTCAGGAATAACCACCATTTGGTGGATTATACCTCAATTGAGGTATAATCCACCAATTGTCATTATTGACATATAATGGTATAATTGTTTTTCAAAGCAAATTATTCAACCAAAATGGAGCATTGTTTTCTTAAAACCATATTATTGTATGAAAACATGTCAAACATTCCTAGTTTAGTATAGCATTTGTATAGTGACATAACATATTGCATTTAATCAACAATTGTATTTGCAGTTTCTTCTATTGTTATCTTGTCAATTCTTGATTGGCAAATTTATCACTAATCACCTGTCAGTGGACATCAATACTGTCTGCAGTCATGTGATTATGAGTACAACTCCACAGGTGAATGGAGCTCTTTGTTAATACTTGACTTTCATTATTAAGAGTCAATCATGGTCAATAGTACAGATGTTTCAACAAAAGAATTGTTGTACACATGCATTCTCAAGAGATGCAGCAGCCTTTGACAAAACTGAAACTTTCGGAGAACTCAATAATGGTCATAAAATAGGTTGTAAGTTGCAAAATGATGCTCCTATCTCACACTAGCATTTTATAACAAATAAACTTGCATTATACGTCAATTGGTCTATACCAATATATGTCAATTGGTAGATTATACGTCAATTGAGGTATAATCCACCAATTGGTGGTTATTCTTGAACTGATTGATCCAGCCAAATATTACACATCAGGTGACAGTAGGACCAGAAGCAACCACAAATTTAGACAAACTAGAGTGAAGAAGGATGTCTTCTATCACTCATTCTTCCCAAGAACAACTAGAAAGTGGAATCAGAGCTCCAGATAAGCTGCGTATTTGCGTGATCACGCAATAAAAATAATTAAAAACCCAATGCAATTGACCATTGCAGCGTTCTAAAACCCAATACATTAAAAAAAAAACCTATTATATGCCAAACCATGAGTTCTTTACGCTTTTATTCGCTATCGTTTGCGTTATTTACCCTTATCTTTTACATAGTCGTGCGTAAATCTACTTTTATAATATTTATAATTGGAAATGTCCTTTCGCACGTGTTGATGAAAACATTTCGATCTTCTCTGCGTTTATCCAATTAGGGTTTGTCAAGTTGTTATAATCTTTTCGAATTGCTCGGGTTTTATCATAACACACAATGAATTAAAACGAAAGTAAATGTCCGGTAAAAGTATTGAATGGTTTCAGCTTCTTTTTGATAGCTGAGGGATTACTATGATGATAACAAGACTCAGCTAGTGTTTTTATGAAGAGTCCATTGAACGCACGGGCGTGTTTGCGTGCCTTTACGAGAACATTGTTAAAACAAACACGGGGTTTCGTCAATAAACTCAGCATGCTCAGTTGGAACAATGTAAGGCCAAATTAATTATGACATCATATGTAGCTGGAAAGCATCGGAACCAAAAGTTCTAATAACAATTATAAGGAAAAACTTAACCCAGATTTATTTAAATTAAAATAAACAAAAACATTCAAGTATAATTGAATATATATTATTTTGTCATTTTAGTAGACCGAATTATCTGTCGTTCAAAAGCTTTTTTTTTGATGGTGCTTTTGTGACAAAACATAATTCGGTCTATTATTTTAGTTGATGAGTGAACACACATATCCGTTTTTACGTCAATGTAGCTTGGTCCTTTCTTTGGTTTTGGTCTAATTGTATGCTTAAGATAGTTGTCTAATTGGCAAGTGCAGTGAAATATTGTCATTTAATTAATTGATGTTGCCGGATTATTTGTAAATTTAAAATGAATCATTAAACCACCCTATCATGAACCTGGTCAAGGTTTTTGGGGGTATGTCTTCAATCTGGGAACTACTTTTTTTTAAGTAGTTCTGGCAATTAGGTGGTAGGAGTGGCAACACTATCTTACAGCACCTTATGTTCACATATAATATTACAAAAAAATCTAAACACGTAGCTATACCTACTCCAACTAAACTGTAGCGGTGATCATATGTGATCTAGAAAGGTAATTAGTTACTGCCCAACTAGTGACACCAGCTGCAGTTTATATAAGTTGTGAGAAAATACAAAACTGGCAGAACGGTTAAAACCGGACACAAATTCAACCTACAATTGCTCGTCAGTGTATAAACCAAATAAAACAGCTATCGCATATACAAAGAAAGAAACATATTTAAGATGGATGAACATCTCGGTTTGATAAAATGCGATTATAAAATATCTAAATATTCAATATTGTGTTGATGAAAAAACCCAATACATTAAGGGGCTTGGTGGTGAAAAACCCAATTTGATATTTGCTTGAGGGGTGAATTGGAATTGATGATGCAATTAAAAAACTTTATCACTCAATTACATTAAAAAATGGTGGGTAAAAACCCCAATTTGTGAATTCTTATCTGGAGCTCTGAGTGGAATAAACTTCCCGAATCTGTAGTGGAGTCCTGATCGCTAGAGGACTTCAGGGCCAGAGTGAATACCATCTCCTGGACCCAGCCTCATCTGAAATAGACAGCAAGATTACCTAGTTGTAATTAAGCTTATTATTTTATTGTAAATACCATCCAGTTTACCTGGACTTTTATTTTTGGCCAGAGGAGTGGCCTCCTGTCTGTTTGAGATGCGACCAAGTCAATTACACTCAACTACTGAGTTCGACTCGTAACCGGAAAGAAGAAGAAGAAGAACCCAATAGGGTCTCACACGTGACGGTCGGTACAGATACATGTAACGTGAGAGTTCACAAATTGCACAGAGTATCAATGGCACTGGCTACAATTACCTTGAAACCAGCGACATATAATACTGTTGAAACGTAACAATAACAAAAAAATTTACTGGATGTGCTGAAGCTGCCATTGAAAAACAATGAATAATATAAAAGAAAAACAAAGGATATGTGGTATCCTGATTCCATTTACTGTGGATTCATTATTATTCGTTGGATACCAATTTTTGTTAACCACAAAATTAAAAGTTCAATGAATGGCAAATTTACTATAGGCTTGTATGCAAACATTGTCAAAAACCATGAAATTAAATATCCACGAACATGTAAGTTTTCCTTAATCCACAAAAATTGGTACCCACGAAAATAAATGAATCCACAGTGTGACACAAAATCAGTACATGCACAGCAAAAAATCACACAGGAAATGCAAAGGAACAGTGATTTTATTGCTGTTCTTCATCTCAAAGTCACAGTGAGGCCTTCAACACGTAATGTTGTATAATATATATGCAATATTGTATCATTGAATTGTTTATGAATAAAAATTTTCCAGTTGTATATTAATGTACATTTTACATGTTTTATTATTTGAGATTTCAGAGGTGAAATTCAATAAGGGGTTAGAATTGCTTGCCACAAAAAAACATTCTTTAATTTCATTTGATGTTCCATTCATAATCATGATAATTATGAATCAATTGTTAGGCCTAAAAAAAAATTGTTTGGTAAGGGGAATCAGACCCTACCTAAAAAAAACCTGCAGACCCTTAAATTTTTTAGCATTGTGCAATAACTATTGTCATAGGGTCATCCTAGAGTACCATCAATGTCGGAATACATGCTAACAAAAAAAAATAAATAACCCCGCCTAAATTTTGGACATGTTACTCGAACCAAACAATTTTTTTGTTTAGGCCTCACTGAATCTGCATTTATTTTTTTGTGTGTCGAAAAAGGAAACTATTTTAGTCTTGCCTTGACGGAGTCAAAAAGCGAGACATAGGTATGCTGTTTCCAGCGTCGTCGTCAACAATGTATTAGTTTGTGATTAGGTCTAGTTTAAGGTGAACCAGTAGTGGTTGGTCAATGATATTTGGTATGCAGTTGTATTAGCACTGGCACATCTCATTTCCATGGAGATTATTTGGCCCTGCCCCCTCAGTCATAGTCTATTGACTTTGAAACTTTTGCTTAGTTTACATATATTAGTTTGTGATTAGGTCAGTTTATGGGGAACCACTAGTGGTAAGTCAACAATATTTGGTATGCAGTTGTATAAGCATTGGCATATCTCATTTCCATGGAGATTATTTGGCTCCGCCCCCTCAGTCATGGTTTATTGACTTTAAAACTTTTGCTTAGTTTACATGTATTAGTTTGTGATTAGGTCAGTTCAAGGGGAACCACTAGTGGTAAGTCAATGATATTTGGTATGCAATTGTATAACATTGGCATATCTCATTTCCATGGAGAATATTTGGTCCCTCCCCCGCAGTCATGGTCTATTGACTTTGAAACTTTTGATTAGTTTACATGTATTAGTTTGTGATTAGGTCAGTTCAAGGGGAATCATTAGTGGTAAGTCAATGATATTTGGTATGCAATTGTATAAGCATTAGCACATCTCATTTCCATGGAGAATATTTGGTCCCGCCCCTCAGTCATGGTCTATTGACTTTGAAACTTTTGCTTAGTTTACAGGTATTAGTTTGTGATTAGATTAGTTTAAGATGAACTGCTAATGTTAAGTCAATGATATTTGGTATGCAAATTTATTGGCATTTGCAAGCCTCGTTTCCATGAAGATTATATAGCCCCACCCCCTCATCATGGTTCATTGACTTTGAAACTTTTACATAGTTTACAAGTCAATGTTTGTGTTTAGGTTTGTTGAAAGTGAACGACTTATGATAAGTCTATGGTATTTGCAGGGGCGGATTCAGGCGGGGGCGTCGCTGGCGTGTGTCCCCCCTAAAATTTGCAAAGCATGTGTTGTCCTCAGCTTAATAAAGAATATTTCAATAATTTTACCTCCAAAAAATATTCGACTCGCTCCACTCTGCGAAAATATAAGTTGCGCCCCCCCCCTCCCCAACCTAAAATCCTGGATCCGCCCCTGATTTAGTATGCAGTTGTATTAGCATTGGCCCATCTCATTTCCATGGAGATTGTTTTGCCATGTCCCTTCAGTCATGGTTTCTTAGACTTTGAATATTTGCATAACTTACATGTTAAAGTATCGTTATTTTAATTTCAACATTTGCATTATCAAAAGTACAAAAAGGCAAGACATAGCTATGTGTTAACAGTTTATTTTAATGTTTCAAACATAAGTGTGTCGAAGATTTCTGGTGAAGGAACTGCACCAATAATTTTGCCATCACTTCGGGACCTTCTCCGCCATCATCTTGTCTGTCGTCAAAAAACTAAAAAATCTTCTCACCTAAAACTACTGGGCCAAATACATAAGTGTGTCGAAGATTTCTGGTGAAGGAACTGCACCAATAATTTTGCCATCACTTCGGGACCTTCTCCGCCATCATCTTGTCTGTCGTCAAAAAACTAAAAAATCTTCTCACCTAAAACTACTGGGCCAAATGTTATCAAAATTTACCTGAATGTTCCTAAGGGCAGATCTACATTTGTAGTTTAAAAACTGTATCTGTTGATTTGATCCATTAACAAACATGGCTGATGATGCTAAAAATAGAACATTGGGATAATATGCAGTTTTTGGCTTTTATTTCTAAAACTAAAGCAGATAGAGCAAATCTTCCTATCTCGTTCAAAATTTTCAAAAAATTGGACAACACATATTGCCCCTGAAATGACAATTTTTAGTAAATTTTGAAAGTTTTTGCTTTATACATGTATCTCAAAAAAACTAAAGCAGTTAAAGCAAATTTGACAATTTGGAGGTCTTGGAAACGACCAAATAAGATCTACAAATCATCAACTTAGACTGAATAGTCAAATGACCCCTTACAGGAATTGTATTCTATAAATGATGCAGTATCTCTAGAGAAAAACATTCAAATGTATTTTTCAGGTCATTAATGTCATACATGTAGGTTGTAAATCTATGACCTCATAAATATGCATGATATAAACACACAGCAAAAGAACAGTGCTTTTATTGTTGTTCTTCATCTCAAAGTCACAGTGAGGCCTTCAACACGGAATGTTGTATAATATGTATGCAGTATTGTATCATTGAATTGTTTATTAAGAAAATCAACTTAAACGACCTCATAAATCACTTGGCCGAATCCAGAATTAAAAATCTAGGATATTAATAATGTGCAGAATGACACTGGGCTTTTAGCATACCCGATGAAGGGAGTAAGTTGATGTGTTATATGAATTAAAAGACAAAAAAATATCATCAGTACAAGACCTACAAAATGCTACTTACCCGATAAGATCTACAAACAGGCAAAACTAACCATCATAACTGATTGCAATAAAGAAAAAAGAAAAAAATCAAAATGGCATATTTTTTTACCAGGTGAGCGATTGCTGCTCACGAGAGGCTCTTGTTATTTGTTGATATATCTTCCCATCAAATTATGGTGTTACTACACTACACATGCTCATTTTTTCACTTTTGTACACATTTATATCATTCATTTTGTGTTGCAGAATACTAGTATACATGTTCATCCAGTCTTGCAAAAACTATTTATTCTCAGCTCTTATAGGCCAGGATATTCATTTTGAAAATCCTCCTCCCCTTCTTACCTGCCCCCCCCCCCCTCCCCCCCCCCCCCCTAAAAAAAATGAAATGATTGTCCCCTAATACCAATGAGACAACTATTCACAAGAGGCCAAAAAGTGTAGATTTTATCAACATACATCATACGGCCTCCAACAATGAACCAAACCCTTATCCCTGTTGGGATTCTGTGTCTGGAGCAATTTTGTTATTTGGCTACCTTCAGATAATCATTCCGTACAGAGAATCTGAAATGGGGTTTAGTGTAAATCCCGTACCACAAGCTATAAAAGCCAGACATAAGAAAATGTAACACAATTCACATAAGAAAACCCAACATCATGATTTATTGTTTTTTATGATGAGTTTTAACAGATGTAGAAGACATTGACTGGTGGAGCATTGACTTTTGATTCGTCAAAATTGTCATATGCTTATTCAACCAGTGCACTCAACACAGCAGCTTGAGGAAGATTTGTAAATAAAAAAACTGTAACGTAAGGCATTCTTGAGATAAATCTGAGGAGTTTAGACTGGAAAGGAATTGATCAACCGTGATATGTTTATTGTCTTTCAGGTAAACATACCACATTTGTAGCCAGGAAGTGAGATGTAGACAAAGTTCCCCCTTTGTGGAAAACAATATAATTAACCCCTTATAAAGTGGAAATTCAGAATAAATTTTTTTATTAACGTTCCAGCAATGACCAAGATAACTCCCATTAGAGAAAAGTTTGGCTAATAACAGGCTTTAATGTACCAAGTCGGGAATATGAAAGTTGTTTTCCATTCGTTTATTACCACAAATCACAGATCAAGTTTGAACTTTGGTGGCGTCACTTTTACCGTTCTAGAGTTATGTCCCTTTTCAAATGGAAAAATTGCTGCATTTTTCGTGTCCGTTCTCTAACTTTATTTTGCCTCAACCAAATGTTATGAAACTTATACACAATGCTTATTACCACAAAACACAGATCAAGTATAAATTTTGGTGGCGTCACTTGTACCGTTCTAGAGATATGCTCCTTTACAAATGGAAAAATTGCTGAAATTTTCGTTTCTGTTCTCTAACTTACGTTTGCCTCATTTGAATGTTATGAAACTTATACACAATGCTTATTACCACAAAATTTAGATCAGATAAAAATTTGGGAAGCGTCACTTTTACAGTTCTGGAGTTATGTCCCTTCATAACATTATATGCAAGCGGGGCATCAGGACACATTCCCCATTTATTTCATACTATTATGAATTAATTCTAAAAACTCTAACACTGAGCTTTGTATGGAACTATGGAAGGTTTAGACCTCTTCTTTTTTCATTTATAACAATTATATAAAAATTCAGAGAAAGTTTAACCAGTATTTAAATAAATATAATGTAAACTGAAATTGAGCTATTTTATACTTTCAGTTTGAAGATCTATTTGTATTTATCTATTCAAGGTCCAGTCAATTTATAACTATAGGTAAGTGAACATAATAGTCAAATTGGATTGGAACGATTAATAATTTAGTTTATCAAATAAACTTAATGTTCATGTGAATATTAAAATTTTCAAAGGGGAGATAATCAAGAGCTAGCTGGTTCATTTACACTGGTCAGTGCTTTTTAATTTTTTTTAACAAGATTAACATTTTTCACTTTGCAACCTCTATACAAAAATAACATGAAGTAATTACATATTTAATTGCATTTAAGAGTAAAAAACTGATAAAACATTGCAATCATTAAAATAGGAATTGTATATAACAATAGAGTTGTTAACTAAGATATCAGCTGTATGAATGAAAGATGGGAGACAGGGTTCTCACTAAGGCAGTCAATGAGTCATGGACTCATGAAAATCGGTCTGAACTCATCATTTTCAAAGCGGATGAATCTAAAGATGCATAAGGATCATAAAATATTGTATCAACTAAGCACGCATATCATCATATCATTTTATAGCAAATGTTTAAAAATAATCAAAATTTGATGTCATTTCCTTTCTCTGTTTTATCATATAGACTAAAGCAATAATTATGTAGCAATGAAATTTCTTCTCACTGTTGAAATCACCATGGTCATAAATGACGATTCCCTGGACTTGCCTTCAAAAGTCCTTGGTCAGAATCCTAGGAGGTCTGTGTCAATCAGACAGCAACCAATCAATGAGGATTCCCAGGACTTGCCTACAAAAGTCCTAAGTCAGAATCCTAGGAGGTCTATGTCAATCAGACAGCAATCAATCAATGACGATTCCCTGGACTTGTCTTCAGAAGTCCTAAGTCAGAATCCTAGGAGGTCTATGTCAAGCAGACAGCAATTAATCAATGACGATTCCCTGGGCTTGCCTTCAGAAGTCCTAAGTCAAAATCCTAGGAGGTCTATGTCAATCAGACAGCAATCAATCAATGACGATTCCCTGGACTTGTCTTCAAAAGTCCTAAGTCAGAATCCTAGGAGGTCTACATGTATGTCAATCAGACAGCAACCAATCAATAAGAGAGGTCAAAATGGCATTCAACAATAGATTCCCTGGACTCCCCTCCAAAAATCCTTAGTCAGAATCCTAGGAGGTCTGTGTCAATCAGACAGCAACCAATCAATGAGAGATGTTAAAATGGTATTCATTGAGTCTTTATTACATGTTATTATTTCTACTTTAATACAAACATTTATATTTCTAGATTAAACATCTATTATTGATATTTATTTATAGACCCTTGTCCAGTCAATGTGACCCTCGTCCAGTCAATGTGACCCTCGTCCAGTCAATGTGACCCTCGTCCAGTCAATGTGACCCTCGTCCAGTCAATGTGATCCTTGTCCAGTCAAGTTGTTGTTATAGGTAAGTGTACAATATTTGTGAACTATATATATCCATCTGATAAAACATTTATAATGGAAAATCCCTTAAAAAGATAATTTATAATCAGATTTTTAAAATATGTTTATACTTGATTTAAAATCGGCATCCAATGAAATTGCTTAGGGTTTTCCAGAATTATTTGAATGGGAGGGGGAGGGCTTTTATTCAAATTTGATGCGTGGTGGTTATTTCAGACAGAAAGCCTTAACAATTTCATTAAGTAATCAATTAAAATTTTATGCATGGCGGTGTTAATTTAAAAGTGCATTCCTATGACCTCCCCCCTTTCCCCTGCCAACCAACATGGCTCAAAATAAAATTTATGGTTAGAATGCAAGTTTTGTCTATTATCTTGAAAACTGCTATAGGTAGAGAAATTCTGACAGGCAGAAATGTTTAGAATGTTTACATCCACCTACTGTCCACTTGAATCGATCAAAATTGGCCTACAACTTCTTATAGGAGTTACTACCTTTGAAAGACCAATTGTACCATTTTTTCTTGCAAGGTCTACATGTCTATCACACTGGATTCACCTGACCAGGAGTTCATTTCATGGATCAGTGATCAAGGTTAAAATTTCATGATGAAGTCCATATCTCAGATACCATAAGCAATAGGTCAGCTATATTTGGTGTATGGAATGCTTGTATGGTGAACATGTTTGTCTGGCAGGATTTTCAGACCTTGATCTTATTTTCATCGTTCATTGGTCAGAATTAAGTTTTTGTGGTTTGGTCAGGTTCTCAGATACTATAAGCAATAGATCAGCTGTATTTTCCTTTATGGTATGCTCGTTAGGTAAACATGTTTGTCTATCCACATGGTTTATATGACCGTTACCTTATTTTCATGGTTCATTAGTCAGTGTTAAGTTTTTGTGGTTTGGTCAGGTTCTCCGATACTAAAAGCAAAAAATCAGCTGTATTTTCCTTTATGGTATGCTCGTAAGGTAAACATGTCTGTCTATCCACATGGTTTATATGACCGTTACCTTATTTTCATGGTTCATTAGTCAGTGTTAAGTTTTTATACGACCGCAAAAAAAATTTTGTGGTCGTATATTGGTATGACGTTGGCGTCGTCGTCGTCGTCGTCGTCCGTCGTCGGCGTCGTCCTGCGTCGTCCGAAGACACATTGGTTTTCGCACTCTAACTTTAGTTTAAGTAAATGGATCTTTATGAAATTTTACCACAAGGTTCAATACCACAAACGGAAGATTGGGATTGATTTTGGGGGTTATGGTAATAACAGTAAAGGAATTAGGGGCCAAAAAGGGGCCAAAAATAAGCATTTTTGTAACTTCCAGACATAACTTGTGTGTTAGTGTATGGATCTCTCTGACATTGTACCACAAGGTTCCGTATCACTAAAGGAATGCTGGGATTGATTTTGGGGGTAATTGCCTCCAAATTTTAGGAATTAGGGGCCAAAAAGGGGGCAAAAAACAAGCATTTTTCTAGTTTCATGACAATAACTTGTGTGTAAGTGTATGGATCTTTCTGAAATTGTACTACAAGGTTCCATATCACAAAGGGAAAGCTGGGTTTGAGTTTGGGGGTAATTGCCCTAAATGTTTTGGAATTTGGGGCCAAAAAGGGGCCAAAAAACACATTTTTTTCTAGTTTCCAGACAATAACTTGTGTTCAAGTGTATGGATCTCTCTGAAATTGTACTGCAAGGTACCATACCACAAAGGGAAGGCTGGGGTTGAGTTTGGGGGTGATGAATCATAATGGGGGTTCAAAAAATTTTGGGGGGGGATTTATTTTTTTTTCCTTATTTTTCTTTTTTTCCTTTTTTGTTTCTTTTAAAATTTTCCATTTTAAGTTGGTTATTTCTGATTTATATTTAAAATCAAATAAAAATGATATGGTAGGAGATACACACCAAACAGGATGTGTAAATTATTATATAATAAGTATTGTGCAATAGCAAGAAATTTTCAATTGCACAGTATTGCACAATAGCAAGAAATCTTCAATTGCACAGTATTGCGCAATAGCAAGAAATCTTCAATTGCACAGTATTGCGCAATAGCAAGAAATATCCAATAGCACAATATTGCGCAATAGCAAGAAATTGTCAATTGTACAGTATTGCGCAATAGCAAGAAATATTTAATAGCACAGGATTGTGCAAAAGAAGATACTTCCTATAAATTGCTTATTTCTTGACCAATTTCAATGGGGTTTTATTCTTGATTTCATGGGGTTCTTTAAAATGCTGAATCTAACCGTGTATTTAGTTTTTGGATTTTGGGCCCCGTTTTTAAATTGGTCCACATTGAGGTCCAAAGGGTCCAAAATTAAACTTTGTTTGATTTCATCAAAAATTGAATTATGGGGGTTCTTTGATATGCCGAATCTATCTGTGTATTTAGATTCTTAAATTTTGGTTCCGTTTTCAAATTGGTCTACATTAAGGTCCAAAGGGTCCAAAATTAAACTTAGTTTGATTTTAACAAAAATTTAATTCTTAAGGTTATTTGATGTGCTGAATCTAAACATGTATTTAGATTTTTGATTATGGCCCCAGTTTTCAAGTTGGTCCAAATCGGGGTCCAAAATTAAACTTTGTTTGATTTCAACAAAAATTGAATATATGGGGTTCTTTGATATGCTGAATCTAACCATGTATTTAGATTTTTGATTTTTGGGCCCCGTTATCAACTTTGTCCACATTGAGGTCAAAAGGGTCCAAAATTAAACTTTGTTTGATTTCATCAAAAATTGAATTATTGGGGTTCTTTGATATGCCGAATCTAACCGTGTATTTAGATTCTTAATTTTTGGTTCCGTTTTCAAATTGGTCTACATTAAGGTCCAAAGGGTCCAAAATTAAACTTAGTTTGATTTTAACAAAAATTGAATTCTTAGGGTTCTTTGATATGCTGAATCTAAACATGTATTTAGATTTTTGATTATGGGCCCAGTTTTCAAGTTGGTCCAAATCGGGGTCCAAAATTAAACTTTGTTTGATTTCAACAAAAATTGAATATATGGGGTTCTTTGATATGCTGAATCTAACCATGTATTTAGATTTTTGATTTTTGGGCCCCGTTATCAACTTTGTCCACATTGAGGTCAAAAGGGTCCAAAATTAAACTTTGTTTGATTTCATCAAAAATTGAATTCTTGGGGTTCTTTGATATGCTGAATCTAACCATGTATTTAGATTTTGGATATTGGACCATAATAGGTGAATGTCCAATTTAAAATTTTTAAGTTCTTAGACCACATTCAATCTGTGTTAGAAACCTATGCTGTGTCAAATATTTAATCACAATCCAAATCCAAAGCTGTATCAAGCTTGAATGTTGTGTCCATACTTCCCCCAACTGTTCAGGGTTCGACCTCTGCGGTCGTATCAAGCTGCGCCCTGCGGAGCATTTTATTGTGGTTTGGTCAGGTTCTCAGATACTAAAAGCAAAAGATCAGTTGTATTTTCCTTTATGGTATGCTCGTGAGGTAAACATGTCTGTCTATCCACATGGTTTATATGACTGTTACCTTATTTTCATGGTTCATTAGTCAGTGTTAAGTTTTTATACGACCGCAAAAAAATTTTTGTGGTTGTATATTGGTATGACGTTGGCGTTGTCGTCGTCATAGTCGTCTGGCGTCGTCCGGCGCGTCCGAAGACACATTGGTTTTCACACTCTAACTTTAGTTTAAGTGAATGGATCTCTATGAAATTTTACCACAAGGTTCAATACCACAAAAGGAAGGTTGGGATTGATTTTGGGGGTTATGGGACCAACAGTAAAGGAATTAGGGGCCAAAAAGGGGCCAAAAATAAGCATTTTTGTAATTTCCAGACATAACTTGTGTGTTCGTGTATGGATCTCTCTGACATTGTACCACAAGGTTCCATATCACAAAAGGAATGCTGGGATTGATTTTAGGGGTAATTGCCTCAAAATTTTAGGAATTAGGGTCCAAAAAAGGGGCAAAAAACAAGCATTTTTCTAGTTTCATGACAATAACTTGTGTGTAAGTGTATGGATCTTTCTGAAATTGTACTACAAGGTTCCATATCACAAAGGGAAAGCTGGAATTGAGTTTGGGGGTAATTGCCGAAACGTTTAGGAATTGGGGGCCAAAAAGGGGCCAAAAATAAGCATTTTTCTAGTTTCCAGACAATAACTTGTGTTCAAGTGTATGGATCTCTCTGAAATTGTACTGCAAGGTACCATACCACAAAGGGAAGGCTTGGATTGATGATGGGGGTAATTGCCTCAATATTTTAGGAATAAGGGGCCAAAAAGGGGCAAAAAACACATTTTCTAGTTTCCAGACAATAACTTGTGTATCAAGTGTATGGATCTCTCTGAAATTGTACTGCAAGGTACCATACCACAAAGGGAAGGCTGGGATTGAGTTTGGGGGTGATGAATCATAGGGGGTTCAAAAAATATGGGGGGGGGATTTTTTTTTTTTCCTTTTTTTTCTTTTTTTCCTTTTTTTTTCCTTTAAAATTTTCCATTTTAAGTTGGTTATTTCTGATTTATATTTAAAAGCAAATAATAATGATATGGTAGGAGATACACACCAAACAGGATGTGTAAATTATTATATAATAAGTATTGTGCAATAGCAAGAAATTTTCAATTGCACAGTATTGCACAATAGCAAGAAATCTTCAATTGCACAGTATTGCGCAATAGCAAGAAATCTTCAGTTGCACAGTATTGCACAATCGCAAGAAATATCCAATAGCACAATATTGCGCAATAGCAAGAAATTGTCAATAGTACAGTATTGCGCAATAGCAAGAAATATTTAATTGCACAGTATTGTGCAAAAGAAGATACTCGTATAAATTGCTTATTTCTTGACCAATTTCAATGGGGTTTTATTCTTGAATTCTTGGGGTTCTTTAATATGCTGAATCTAACCGTGTATTTAGTTTTTGGATTTTGGGCCCCTTTTTAAATTGGTCCACATTGAGGTCCAAAGGGTCCAAAATTAAACTTTGTTTGATTTCATCAAAAATTGAATTATTGGGGTTCTTTGATATGCCAAATCTAACCGTGTATTTAGATTCTTAATTTTTGGTTCCGTTTTCAAATTGGTCTACATTAAGGTCCAAAGGGTCCAAAATTAAACTTAGTTTGATTTTAACAAAAATTGAATTCTTAGGGTTCTTTAATATGCTGAATCTAAACATGTATTTAGATTTTTGATTATGGGCCCAGTTTTCAAGTTGGTCCAAATCGGGGTCCAAAATTAAACTTTGTTTGATTTCAACAAAAATTGAATATATGGGGTTCTTTGATATGCTGAATCTAACCATGTATTTAGATTTTTGATTTTTGGGCCCCGTTATCAACTTTGTCCACATTGAGGTCAAAAGGGTCCAAAATTAAACTTTGTTTGATTTCATCAAAAATTGAATTCTTGGGGTTCTTTGATATGCTGAATCTAACCATGTATTTAGATTTTGGATATTGGACCATAATAGGTAAATGTCCAATTTAAAATTTTTAAGTTCTTAGACCACATTCATTCTGTGTCAGAAACCTATGCTGTGTCAAATATTTAATCACAATCCAAATGCAAAGCTGTATCAAGCTTGAATGTTGTGTCCGTACTTGCCCCAACTGTTCAGGGTTCGACCTCTGCGGTCGTATCAAGCTGCGCCCTGCGGAGCATTTTATTGTGGTTTGGTCAGGTTCTCAGATACTAAAAGCAAAAGATCAGCTGTATTTTCCTTTATGGTATGCTCGTGAGGTAAACATGTCTGTCTATCCACATGGTTTATATGACCGTTACCTTATTTTCATGGTTCATTAGTCAGTGTTAAGTTTTTGTGGTTTGGTCAGGTTCTCAGATACTAAAAGCAAAAGATCAGCTGTATTTTGGTTTATGGTATGCTCGGAAGGTAAACATGTCTGTCTATCCACATGGTTTATATGACCGTTACCTTATTTTCATGGTTCATTCGTCAATGTTAATATTTCATGGTTATATAAAGATAAGGAGATGTGGTATGATTTTACATATTTTACAATCATGACAAATCTTTGAAAATTATATAAATGCAAAGTTTTTTGTATTTGTTAGTTGGTATAATCATTTGATATAAAAATAAGGAGATGTAGTATGATTGCAAATGAGACAACTATCCGCCAAAGTAAAAATAAAGAGATTTGGTATGATTGTCAGTGAGACAACTATCAACCAGAGTAAAAATAAGGAGATGTGGTATGATTGCCAATGAGAACTATCCGCCAAAGTAAAAATAAGAAGATCTGCTATAGTAAAAATAAGGAGATGTGGTATGATTGCCATTGAGAACTATTCGCCAGAGTAAAAATATGAAGATGAGGTATGATTGCCAATGAGACAACTATCCGCTAAGTAAAAATAATGAGATGTGGTATGATTGCCAATGAGACAACTATCCACCAAGTAAAAATAAGAAAATGTAGTATAATCGCCAATGAGACAACTATCTTCTAAAGTAAAAATAAGGAGATGTGGTATGATTGCCAATGAGAACTATCCGCCAAAGTAAAAATAAGAAGATCTGCTACAGTAAAAATAAAGAGATGTGGTATGATTGCCAATGAGAACTATTTGCCAGAGTAAAAATAAGGCGATGTGGTATGATTGCCAATGAGAACTATCCACCAAAGTAAAAATAAGAAGATCTGCTATAGTAAAAATAAGATGTGGTATGATTGCCAATGACACAACTATCTTCCAAAGTATAAATAAGGAGATGTGGTATGATTGCCAATGACAACTATTTGCCAGAGTAAAAATAAGGAGATGTGGTATGATTGCCAATGAGACAACTATCCGCCAACTGAAAAAAAGGAGATGTGGTATGATTGCCAATGAAAACTATCCGCCAGAGTAAAAATAAGAAGATCTGCTATAGTAAAAATAAAGAGATGTGGTATGATTGCTAATGAGAACTATTCGCCAGAGTAAAATAAGGAGATGTGGTATGATTGCCAATGAGAACTATCCTCCAAAGTAAAAATAAGAAGATCTGCTATAGTAAAAATAAAGAAATGTGGTATGATTGCCAATGAGAACTATTCGCCAGAGTAAAAATAAGAAGATGTGGTATGATTGCCAATGAGAACTATCCGCCAAAGTAAAAATATGAAGATCTGTTATAGTAAAATAAAGAGATGTGGTATGATTGCCAATGAGAACTATTAGCCAGAGTAAAAACAAGGAGATGTGGTATGATTGCCAATGAGAACTATCCGCCAAAGTAAAAATAAGATTATCTGCTATAGTAAAAAAAGGAGATGTTGTATGATTGCCAAAGAGAACTATTCGCCAGAGTAAAAATAAGGAGATGTGGTATGATTGCCAATGAGACATCTATCTGCCAAGTAAAAATAAGGAGATGTAGGAATTGCCAATGAGACAACTATCTTCTAAAGTGAAAAGAAGGAGATGTGGTATGATTGCCAATGAGAACTATCCGCCAAAGTAAAAATAAGGAGATGTGGTATGATTGCCAATGAGAACTATCCGCCAAAGTAAAAATAAGGAGATGTGGTATGATTGCCAATGAGAACTATCCGCCAAAGTAAGAATAAGAAGATCTGCTATAGTAAAAAATAATTGCCAATGAGACAACTATCTTCTAAAGTAAAAATAAGGAGATGTGGTATGATTGCCAATGAGAACTATTCGCCAGAGTAAAAATAAGGAGATGTGGTATAATTGCCAAATGACAACTATCTTCCAAAGTAAAAATAAGGAGATGTGGTATAATTGTCAATGAGAACTATTCGTGTTTTTACAGGGTACCTCCAGATACTGTATATATACATGGAATCTTTTACATGAAAAATAAAATTATTACGCTCTTTGTTGGTGGTTAAAATAGTACTTTTAATATAGTTTATACATTAAATATACGATATAACAAAAGCGGAAAGTATTTAAGTGATTTTAGTGTAATTATTTCAGCATTTTAGGAAGACTAAAATTTTCCCGATATTTACCACCTTTTTATAGAAAGCAAAATTGTTACGTGTATCATCACAATATTTTTTACTCTGATTAAAGCAATAAGACACTGTGCATGTGTGTGCCAAATTTCATGTGTGAAATAAAAGTAGTTTTGAAAAAATTAGCAATTAAAAACACAAATTAAGTCAAAATTTTGTCATTGATTAAACACAGATTATCCTGTGGCATTAATCATTTTGTTGCTTACACTATTAGGTCATTAACAAGGACAGTTGTCACTCAATACATTTCTCATTTTTGCTTGTGTGGTTGATTTATTTGTTTTGAATAGCTAGCTAACTTCGTAAATTGTTATTTTCTTTGGAGGAATATGTTTTGTGTCTGTTTTTCAATACTTTAAACTTTTTATTGAATAGATTTTTTTTTTACAATTGTAGTATAAGAATCAAATCGGTCGGTTCTGTTTCACACCTGGAATATGGCACATCAATTAAGTCTATGTTATGGTCTTGCATGATGTTTTCGACCTAAATCCCCCTCGGTGTGAACGACAACAAAAATATATCACCGTTCGTGCTATAAATTATACACCAGCAGACACAACTGCAATAATTTCAAAGCTGAATTGGCAATAGGTTTGTCCGAGCAAACCAATGAAGCCAATGACCTATGTGTGGCAAGCTGGCAGCAGGATTTTTTTTTTCGGATTGACCATTTGCTTTCATCTGTTGCTACGCATGCTTATTTTTTTCCGTGGCTTTGCTGCTGGAAAATTTATTTTCACTTTTGTACACATTTATATCCTCAACTATCCTGCATTTCATGTTGCAGAGTATTCATTTTCATCCGGTCTTGTGCAAAGTCATTTATTTTCAGTTCATACCAAGCCAAGTTATTGATGTTCAAAATCCTACTCCCCTCCCTCCTTTTGGAATCAAACGGTCATCCCCTTACTGAAATCTTATGAAAGGACGTCATCAATTTATAGTCTGAGAAAAATCTGATCATAAACATCATTACCGTAAAAACAAGGATTCTACTGGTACAGAATTCTTAGAGAAAAGCTAGGATTATACATTCTTTATATGCCTGTACTAAGTCTGAATCGAGCAGGTATTTGAGTGGTTGTCGTTTGTTCATATCTGTCAATTTTGTTTTGGTAAATTGTTTTGTTATGAATTAGGCTGTTGGTTTTCTCTAATGAATTGTTTCAACTTTTTTATATCCTGGCCTTTTATAGCCGACCATACGGTGGGTTTTTCTCATTGTTGAAGGCAGTACGGTTGCCTAAAACTGCTTACTTCCACATATCCTTATTTTTATATATTACAAGTATTACATAAAATTAACATTATCAATGTTCCATGTAAATGAGGTAAGGTCAGATGAACTCTGCCACAAAGACATGTACACTTTGCTACCATTGCATACACCAAATATATTTGACCCACTACTTATATAACCTGAGATAAGGACTTGACCACTGAAACTTAACCTTGTTCACTGATCCATGAAATGAGGCCGAGGTCAGGGGAACCATGTATGACCGACAAGTAGACCTTGCAAGGATACTATATATTAGTAACCAAATATAGTTATCCTAGAACTCACGATAAAAGAGATGCGAAGGATACATAAGGGACATTCAAAGTCACCAGTGAGACATTCACATGAAGAAAAAAAGCTATACAGTTGTTTAGCAGTCACTAAACCATGAAAATGAGGTCAAGGACAATGATTATATGACAGATGGGAACTTCGTGACACAATGGATCTATATACAAAGTATGAATCATCCGATTCCTCTACCCTCTGAAATATAAAGATACAAATGTTTACAAATATTTATTTGTTCAGTGTATGTTCACTGGTGTTAATATGTCTTTTGATTGAGTTAAGCCATTTCAATTGATATTTTATAGTGTGTCTTTCTATGTTGTCATGTTACACTATTGTTTCAGATAAGGGTGAAGGTTTGGTACCATTAAAACGTTTAAATTGTTTGCACCTGTCCTAAGTCAGGAATCTGAAGTTCAGTAGTTGTCCTTTGTTGATGTGGTTCATAAGTGTTTCTCGTTTCTCGTTTTTAGCTCACCGGGACCCATGTGAGCTTATGCCATCACTTGGCGTCCGTCGTCTGTCGTCGTCTGTTGTTGTCATCGTCTGTCGTCGTAAACTATTTAAAAAATCTTCTCCTCTGAAACTACTGGGCCAAA
The DNA here is from genome assembly GCF_021869535.1 of Mytilus californianus. Classification (NCBI taxonomy): domain Eukaryota; kingdom Metazoa; phylum Mollusca; class Bivalvia; order Mytilida; family Mytilidae; genus Mytilus; species Mytilus californianus. The sequence continues at coordinate 8,260,963 of NW_026262670.1, forward strand.
TACCTTCAAACTTTAACTAAATGTTCCTTAGGGTATCTAGTTCATAAATTGTATCCGAAGTTTTGATCCATCGACAAACATGGCCGCCATGGCTAAAAATAGAACATAGGGGTCAAATGCAGTTTTCGGCTTATATCTCCAAAACTAAAGCTTTTAGAGCAAATCTGACCTGGATAAAATTGTTCAATTGGTCAAGATCTATCAGCCCTGAAATCTTCAGACAAATCGAACAACCCATTGTTGGGTTGCTGCAACTAAATTGGTAGTTTTGAGGAAATTTTTAGTTTTTTGTTATTACCTTGAATATTATTATAGATAGATATAAACTGTAAACAGCAATAATGTTCAGCAAAGTAAGATCTACAGAAAAGTTAAATGACCAAATTTGTCAATTGACCCCTTAGGAGTTATTGCCCTTTAAAGACAATTTTACGCAATGTGTTCATCAAGTTTGCTAACATTTAAAAATCTTCCCCTCTGAAACTACTGGGCCAAATACCTTCAAACTTCATCTGAATGTTCCTTAGGATATCTAGTTTATAAATTGTATGCAAAGTTTTAATCCATCGACAAACACGGCCGCCATGACTAAAAATAGAACATAGGGGTCAAATGCAGTTTTCGGCTTATATCTCCAAAACTAAAGCTTTTAGAGCAAATCTGACATGGGTAAAGTTGTTCAATTGGTCAAGATCTATCAGCACTGAAATCTTCAGACAAATCGAACAACCCATTGTTGGGTTGCTGCCACTAATTTGGTTGTTTTAAGGAAATTTTGCAGTTTTTGGTTATTATCTTGAATAATTTTGAAGATAAAGATAAACTGTAAACAGCAATAATGTTCAGCAAAGTAAGATCTTCAAAAAAGTTTATATGACCAAAATTGTCAATTGACCCCTCCAGGAGTTATTGCCCTTTAAGTACAATTTTACACAAGTTGTTTTATGTTTTTTAACTTTAAAAATCTTCTCAAATGAATCTAGTATAAATTTTGTATTTCATTTCCTTGTACGTCAAGAAACATAGACACTATGGCTAAAATGGAACATATGGGTAAAGCAAAAATAATCATTGATGAAAGATTTAAGCAAAAAAAATAACAGGTGAGCGATTCAGGCTCTTGAGAGCCTCTTGTTTATATAGATTAGACCGTTGGTTTTCCTGTTTGAATGGTTTTACACTAGTAATTTTTGGGGCCCTTTATAGCTTGCTGTTCGGTGTGAGCCCAGGCTCCGTGTTGAAGACCGTACTTTGACCTATAATGGTTTACTTTTATAAATTTTGACTTGGATGGAGAGTCATGTCTCATTGGCACTCATACCACATCTTCTTATATCTAAATAGTTAACGATGTTGCCGATGCCACCATCAGATTGTATGCTGTATTCCTTCGCATTCTGTGACTTGCGATTTTAAAAAGAACAACTGAAATTAGCTCTCTAACCTAAACCTGGTCGGTGGGCTTTCAACTTAACAGTAGACAATGAAACGTAATAGCTACTGCTAGCTTCAGCATTTTGTTTATGTTGTTTCAATCTGATTAAAATTCTGATCTATATTAACATGGTTAACATGCGCGCTCGTATATATATATAAGCTCATATGAGGATAATGAAATCAGAGATCTATATATTTCAATTAGATTTATGTTGTTTACAACCCCCTGTTTGTAGATAATCTTTAACTTCATGTCAATTGTAGGCCAATTTATGCTCAATAAGGCATATATAAGATTGTAAGATGGAGTGATTAACATTTTTTATAATTTTTTGTTTTCATATATACCGGTACTTTAACAGAAACCCTCCCTCTTTTCCACCGTTTGCAGTCTTTCTTATTTCTATAAAGCAACGGTATACTCAGACCTGCTAATTCAATCCATTCTACGATAGTATTACACCAGTTTTGGAACTAAATACAATTTTATGTGCTTCACCACTTACCAAAAGAAAATTGGATATTTACCCAGAAAATCATTACGAACACCTTCTATCAAAAGATGGAAAAATAACATGTTGGCAGGGCAACTTATAAATGTTAATATCTAAAAAAACATCACTTGTATCGAATCTTATGTAAAAATTCCGAATTTGAAAATTTTAATAGGTCAAGGTCATTGTTATTTAACAGCTGAATGAAAATTGTAAATGTGCACCCTATAAGTACAAATGCCAATCTCGAACCATATTTGGCAGCATAAATATCAAATTAGTCCTTAATATAGAAACTATAGTTATAATCCTTTGAATTATTCGAATTTATTTTGCTATAAATGCATATATGTAGTGGCGGCCAGCTGTCTACACGTGACTCTGCGTTTTCCTTGAAATTTTAGATTTGACCTTTGACCCAAATTTAAGAAAATCGTGACCACTGTAGACAACGACAACATCAATATTTCGATGAGTCTTGTTCTTCTCTTTCCAATGATATAAAATACAGCCGTGTGTTATTCCATTAACCCAAATCGATCAAATTTGCTGACTGGGCACCCTACTAAATGAGAACTATCCGCCAAAGTAAAAATAAGGAGATGTGGTATGATTGCCAATGAGAACTCACCACAAAAGCAAAAATAAGGAAATGTGGTATGATTGCCAATGAGAACTATCCACCAGAGTAAAAATAAGGAGATGTGGTATGATTGCCAATGATACAACTATCCGCCAAGTAAAAGTTGGGAGATGTGGTATAATTGCCAATGAGACAACTATTTTCCAAAGTAAAAATAAGGATATGTGGTATAATTGCCAATGAGAACTATCCGTCAAAGTAAAAATAAGAAGATCTGCAATAGTAAAAATAAGGAGATGTGGTATAATTGCCAATGAGACAACTATCTTCTAAAGTAAAAATAAGGAGATGTGGTATGATAGCTAATGAGAAATATTCGCCAGAGTAAAAATAAGGAGATGTGGTATGATTGCCAATGTGACAACTATCCGCCAAGTAAAAATAAGGAGATTTGGTATAATTGCCAATGAGACAACTATGTTCCAAAGTAAAAATAAGGAAATGTGGTATGATTGTCAATGAGAACTATCTGCTAAAGTAAAAATAAGGAGATGTGGTATGATTGCTGATGAGAACTATCCGCCAAAGTAAAAATAAGGAAATGTGGTATGATTGCTGATGAGAACTATCCGCCAAAGTAAATATAGGGAGATGTAGTATGATTGCCAATGAGAACTCTCCGCCAAAGTAAAAATAAGGAGATGTGGTATGATTGCAAATGAGAACTATCCACCAAAGTAAAAATAAGGAGATGTGGTATGATTGCCAATGAGACAACTATCTCCACTATGTGTTTCCAGGGAAACTCAATTTGCGACAGTAAAACTACCGATGGACGTCTGCACAGCTTCACATAGAATACAGTTATCTCTAATCTAATCTATCTTAAATATATATATAAATTAGTTTTGGCAAAGTAAACAGTTTTGCCACCGGTTAGTTGGATACTCTTTTGACCGATTATCCGGTTAGCCTGTAGTTAAGTTGATTGATAAAATCTTTGTCTACATTACTCTTAAAATATAAAAATAATATAAAGATGTGGTATGATTGCCAATGACAACACTCCACCAGAGACAAAATGACATAGAAGTTAACAAAACTATATGTCATCGTACGGCTTATGTGTTTTTACGGATTTGTTTTCTCTCAATCGATTTATAACTTTTGAACAGCGTTATACTACTGTTGCCTTTATTTATGACGATGAGCAAAACACATACCGCATAGTCAGCTATAAAAGGCCCCTAAATGAAAAATGTAAAACAATTCAAACGAGAAGACTAACAGCCTGACTTATGTAAGAAAAACAAATATGGTACACAAGACTTCCACTGAATTACTGGCTCCTGACTTGGGACAGTCACATGTAGAATGTGACAGGGTTAAATACACGGCTTCATGGTACGATGAATTGAAGTTTATTCTTAGCCATTATAAGGCTAGGCTTTTAGAATTCCTGTTTTAGATATTTTTAATAATCCAATACAACTAGATCTACAGTAATAAATTCAGATTGAGAAAATGGAAATCTTCTTGATCTATGTGAATTGACAAAGTATGAACATTCTGTTGGGTATTTTAATTTGAGATGAATAAGCATGCTACATGTATTAGTTTGTGATTAGATCAGTTTAAGATGAACTGCTAATGTTAAGTCTATGATATTTGGTATGCAAATGTATTGGCATTTGCAAATATCGTTTCCATGGAGATTATATAGCCCCACCCCTGATCATGATTCATTGACTTTGAAACTTTTACATAGTTTACAAGTTAATGTTTGTGTTTAGGTTTGTTTAAAGGGAACAACTTATAATAAGTCAGTGGTATTTGGTATGCAGTTGTATTAATTAATTAGCATTGGCACATCTCATTCCATGGAGATTGTTTAGCCATGTACCTTCAGTCATGGTTCATCGACTTTGAATATTTGCATAACTTACATGATAAAGTATTGCTATTTTAATTTCAACATTTGCATTATCAAAATTACAAAAAGGCGAGTCATATCTCTGTGATAACAGTTTATTTGTACTATTCAAAACTATATCAGCTATATTCTTAACTTTAATTTTATTTAGATAACAACCTATAGCCGTCGTAAATTCACACCCAAATAGACGTCTCGATCTACTAAATAATATAAATAGAAAATATAAACAAACATCGGATTGTTTACGTAATCAATGTTCATCCCATGCATAGTAAAATTATAACTCAAACGATCCCTTTTAAATTGTCTGAATTTTAAATTTGTACAGGTACAAATCGATGTTGTCCCTATAAGATCAATCATGAACCATATTTGTACTCTGTGGCTTCAAAACTGTTCAAACATAATTACCGTCTCCTCGGAGACGGTCTTAATAGTTGAACAATGCACAGTCTGCGGGCTGAATGCTTCTTACTCTCTGATTGGAAGATAATTACTGACTCTATAATAGTGAAGTTCGTTGATTGGTTGGGACAATCATAACCTAGTAAATGACTGTTAATCCCGTAGAGTGTCGGATTTGAACACTTTATTTTACCAATTAGATTTTGCCTGGTTACCAATCATGAATATCGGTACACAGGTAACACTTATCTATAAATAACCAAAACTCCTAAAATTTTGTAAACACACACGTGATTATTTCACATTCAATCCAGTCGCTCACTGCCAAGTTACGTACATTTTATACATGAAAAAATAGAAAAACACTGCACTTGCTTTTTTCTTAGGTTATAGATATTAATTTTTAGTAAAATAATCAAAAGGCAGAAAAAACATTGAAAGCGGATATATCCAAATCATTTTTTTTCAATTAAAATTAGTTTACAATGGAATCTTTATCTCATCTCAGGGTGCGGCTGCACTTCGACCTTTTTATGATAGGGGTGACCAGCTGAGACATACAATACCCCACCCACCCTTTTCATATATCTTGAATAACAAAAGAACATACCCTAGCTATCATATTTTTATACGCCCGTTTACGGGACATATTATGGTATACTGTCGTCCATCTGTCCGTCCGTCGTCAACATGTCGGACATTAACTCAAAAACGCTTCAACCAATTTGCATAAAACTGGTGAAATGTTCATATCTATTGATGTGAGCTCCCTTCATTTTTTATAAAATTTAGATTTTACATTTCTTAGTTTAGGGTTTTATTCATTAAAAAAAGGGGAATTTTCCAGTTTTCGGACAATAAATCTAAAATGCTTTCACCAAGTTGCAAGAAACTTTGGTCAATTGTTTATATCTATTGACATGAGCTCCTTTTGATTTTTATAAATTTTAGGTTTTAAGTTTCCGAGTTATGGAGTTTTATTCATTAAAAACGAAGGGGGATTTTCCAGTTTTCGGACAATAACTCAAAAATGCTTTCAGCAGTTCTCATGAAACTTTGGAGAATTGTTTATATCTATTGATGTAAGCTCCCTTTCAATTTTTATAAATTTTAGATTTTACACTTTCTAGTTATGGGATTTTATTCATAAAAAAAGGGGTGATTTTCTAGTTTTTGGACAATACCTTTAAAGTGCTTTGAGCAGTTTTCATTAAACTTTGGTGACTGGTTTATATCAATTAAGATAACCTCCCTTTATTTTACAATAATTATACCTACATATAGCTATCATTGTTACGCTATTTCAACAGAGATGAATAGTTTTGGCAAATGTCTTAAGCATTTACGACAGTAATTTTAATTGCATCTGTAAAAAAATATCGACATCTGATTAGTTTCAGGTTCACAATCATCCACCTTGTTATATATTTCACCTAAATTTCTCGACCAGCGGCTCATCCCTTCCACTCATTATAATAAGTGCCTCCCCCTTTCCACATACCCCAAGATATTTAGGGGATCCGGGTGTGGGCTGGGTTGGACGTTGTCTAACTCTCCCTAGCTCTTCCTATCAAGATAACAGATGTTGAAGAACAGAAAACTAAAAAAAAACTCCCAGATGATAAAAGCAATTATACATTTATGCTAGCATATTTTAAGCAATATTTGATATTTATGCATGATTTAAAAGGAGATGTGAAGTATACATAATGTATATAGAAAGCAACCCAATTAAACAACAAACTACACAATTTACTTCTAAAGTTCAACATACGGTCTTTTACAATGGACATGTCATTACAATATTTTAAGTTCTTTATCCTCCCAAGTCTAGCTATAATATGTAGCATAGTTGTAAATACATTTTGTACATGTAAAAAAATATCTTAACAGCAAAAAATTCATAAGGGGTTCCGGGGAACCCTGTGTCGCCTGCGATTGCTGCTATCAGTGTAAAGTGTAATGTTGACTTAAAAAGTGAGTCCATTTATCAGTATAAAGAATTTTTTAAAAATTTCAAACTTTTTCTTTAGAAATGTTAGATGCTTTTTCCTGGTCTTGAAGATTAGCTTATGTCCAAGTTTCATAACAATCCATGAAGGTTTGAAAATGTCAAAAAAAAAAGTTTAATACTAGACTGTCTGTAAATGTTAACTGTAAGAAACTAAGTCCATCTATCAGAAAAAACTGAAATTAAAAAAAATATTTTCAAAAGTTTGCTACAAACACAGATGATTAAGACATTACTCCTCCATTTCCTGTGTTAATACAAAAATTCCCCAAAAAAAGATTTTGGTAAATCTAAAAAATTGTATAAGCCTTTTATAAGTTTTGTAATCCACTGCAATTTATATACAAGGCTATTCTGAATGAATTAAACTACAAAGCGAAAACATTTTCGTCTTCCATCAGCTGAAGTTGGCTAGCTTTTTAGAAAAGCTATTACTTGTATTACGAAATTCAATTCAATAAATTGTTGGCCATTAAATTTTTTATTTTGTTCCAAGGGAAATAAATCGAAAAGGTTTTGCTAAAAGATGGATTGCAGAACAGATATTAAATTACGGTGGGGCGTTCTAAAATACGAGGGTAAAGGGGCATGGCACCAATTTTTTTTCCTAAAAAGGGCAGGGCGCCAAAACCTCCTGTAGGAAACACTAATTGTACAAGGAAAATTTTTGTAAAACTTTTCTTGGCTTTTAAGGAAGGGAATGCTTTTATATTTGGTCTGCAGCTGATAAAGTTGAGTCTTAGCATGTTACACAGGAGTAAGTTCACGACAGGTTAAAATTGGCCATAAGATTTTGATGTTTTTTTTAATCAGGCCAAAATGCTACAAATTTTACACAGAAATAGATGTGATATTACTATAAATACAAAATAACTTTAGTTTGGCACATCACATTAAAAATGGCGAAGAATTGACTCCTTAAGTATGAACTATTTGAGTTGAAACATCAACTTTGGTCAAATTTTCAATTATTCTTAACAGTTTTCTGTATAATTTACTTTGGCTGCAACCCATGTTCCAGAATGTTTTTGTGTCTAGGGATTCAATATAATTATTGGCAACTTTTGGTTACAGAACATTTTGGATCCTAGTTTGCAGCCAAGGGTTGCCTCAAGCTTTTAGGTCCGAAAAAATGCACAAAATCATCTTATTTTGACAATACCTGTATATCTAAAATGTGCTGATTTTGAAGTCAAGAATGTACTCTTATGAAGAGATTTATTTTAACAAAGAAGTAAGACTTTTGAAATAGATCCATTTAAGAAACCAAATTATGGCCATAATGAAATTTTCTGATAAAGTTGAAATTCAAGGCCATATTTGGCCTAAAGTGAACCTTTTTATATTAGGTCTGCACCTTGATAATGTTGAGTGGTAGCCTGTTACAAATTTTAACATTTGCTGTGCAGCCACTTTCTTTTTTCAAAAGTTTGAAATTTTACAACACTCATTGTTCAAGGAAAATTTTTGTAAAACTTTTCTTGGCTTCTAAGGAAGGGAATGCTTTCATATTTGGTCTGCATCTTGATAATCTTGAGTTGTGGCATGTTAGCAATTTTTGCATCTGCTGTGTAGCCACTTCCATTTTGCCAATAGATTGAAATTTTACAACGCTCATTTTACAAGGAAACTTTTCATCAAAGTTTTCTTTATGAAAATAAGAAGATGTGGTATGATTGCCAATGAGATAACTCTCCACCAGAGACCAAATGACGTAGAAGTTAACAACTATAGGTAACCATACTACCTTCAACAATGAGCGAAACCCATATCACATAGTATTCTATAAAAGGCCCAGAAGTTACCAATGCAAAACAATCTGACAATACCAAAAAATTAATCGCATGATTTATGTAAAAAAAACAATAAACCAAAACCAAATATGATATACAGCAACAAACGATACAACTGAATAACAGGCTCCTGACTTGAGACAGGCACAAACAGAATAGGTTAGTGTCATTTTTTAAGAGGGCTTTGATCGTGTTGATTTAAGGACTTTAATGCACCAACCTAAAATATGGCTATATAATAAAACTTTGAAATATTATGACTTAACTTTTCAGGGGTTTAAATTATTGGAAGTCCAAGGTACATAGCCTTTCATTTCTGAGAGGAAAGCTTTGGTTTTTGAAATACAAAAGTCCAAAACCTCCCATCTTTTTACATTGCTGTTTTTTTTTTAGGACCTATGACTTTCTGAAGGGCCTTTCACTAAAAAATTCAAATGGTCCAGGACCTTATATTCTTTAAAGCAAATTTAAGAACTTACTAATAAGAGTAAATTTGAACCTTCAATCCTGTTAGAAAGCGGTGGAATATATCTTTGATCATTATATCATTTTTATATAATAATTATACCCCATGGAACAAAGTTCAGTAGGGTATAATGTTTTTGACTCATCCGTCAGTCTGTTAGTCAGTCAGTCAGTCCGTCCATCCGTCTCTCAGTCCTGTTCTTGTCATAGCAACTCCTCTCAAACCACACAACAGAATTTCATGAAACTTTGTAGATAATTAGGACATAATATGTAGATGTGCATATACTCAAGAAATTTTTATCAGTTGACTTTTGTAGGAGTTATTTGTCTTTGAACTTAGAAATTGGGCGAGATTTTGTTCGCCCAGTGACAATGTGGGGGTGTTGGGTATGTAAGTGTGCTCACAAAGGTTTTTTAATTAAGAGATGTTGTATGAATGATGGTGAAACAGTTATCCCTAGTCAGAAGGACAAAGATATAAACAACTACAGATAATAGATATAAGAAAATGAGGTATGAGTGCCAATGAGACAACTCTCCCTCCAAGTCACAATTTATAAAATTAAACCATTATAGGTCGTAGATCGGCCTTCAACAAGGAGCCTTGGCTCACAATGAACAGCAAGCTATAAAGGGCCCCAAAAAATTACTAGTGTAAAACCATTCAAACGGGAAAACCAACAGTCTAATCTATATAAAAAACGAGAAACATTTATGAACCACATCAACAAACGACAACTACTGAACATCAGATTGACAGGTCTCTCAATAGCCTTTGAAATTGCACAAAACCAATACCATATAATAATATAAAAATCTATAAACAGCACTGATATGATAAAATGTGTAACAAATCAAAAGAGAAAATCAACAGCCTATTACAACAATGAAAACGGGAGGGAATACAGCTACCAACAACAACCACTATACTACAGGTTCCTCGAAATGGACACGCACATAAAGAGAGTGTAAAAAGAACAATTGTTTAATGTGATTGCCATGATTGCCTTGCTCATTTGTGGACAGTTTATTTTAGAGAGGCTGGAAATAAATGAATTCAATATTGTCTTAATGCTGGTAAATAAAACTTTTGAAATTTTTAGGTCGGCAAAAGTGCAATTGATGTTTTTGTGTTTGAAGGAAAAAATCACACCCTGTTTGTAGAATACCTCATTTAGGTATGTAATTAGATATACAAGGTTTTGAGTTTAGTTTTTAGCTCAGCTGGCCTAAAAGGCCATGTGAACATTTGCCATCCCTTTGCGTCGGTCGTCTGTCCGTCTTCCCATGTTAATTTTTCAGAGATCTTCTCTGAAAACAGGGGACCAATTTTATCAAACTTGGGCTGAATTATCCTTAAGGTATCTAGTATAAAGTTTGTGTTTTTTTGTCTATCAAGAAACATGACCGCCATGACAAAGAAAATAAAACATAGGGCAAAAAAAGAAGTTTATGGCTTATATCTGAAAAAAAAGCAGTTAAAGCAAAACTGACCTAAATAAAAATGATACATGTGATAAGCATGTAAAGATTTATCTGCCACGAAAATTTCAAACCAACGGGACAACCCTATATGGAGTTACTGCCCCTGAAATAATAATTGTTATTAAAGTTTCTGTTTTTCGATTTTATCTAGAAAACTATTAAAGATACAGAGAAATTTCAACAGCAAAAATGTTCAGCAAGTTTAAAAAAAATCTACAAATAAGTCAAACTGAACAAAATTGTAAATTAATCCCTTATTGGAGTTATTGCCCTTGAAAGATGCAGAAACTATGATAGATAGAGAGAAACCTTTAGTGGCAAAAATGTTCGACAAAGTAAGATCTACCAAAATTATAGGAGCTAGGTTAAAAGTGTAAACTGTAAAAATTATCAGCACGACAAGATGTATCCACCCTGAAAATTTGGTAAAAACTAACCACTTGTTTTTGTCTCTGAACTATCTATTTTAGAATTTTTCACAGTTGGTGGCTGCTATCATAAAAACTATAGGAGTTAGGTTAAAAGTGTAAATTGCAAAAAGTTGCAACACAACAAAATGTATCTAACCTAAAAATTTGAGAAAAATCTGTCACCCTGTTTTAGAGTTATTGCCCCTGAAAAATCATTTTTATACGACCGCAAAAATTTTGCGTTCGTATATTGCTATCACGTTGTCGTCGTCCGAAGACATTTGGTTAAGTGTACAGATCTCTATGAAATTTAACCAAAAGGTTCAATACCACAAAAGGAAGGTTGGGATTGTTTTTGGGGGTGATGGTCCCAACCAGTTTAGGAATTAGGGGCCAAAAAGGGGCCCAAAACAAGCATTTTTCTAGTTTCAGGACAATAACTTGTGTATAAGTATTTTGATTGCTCTGAAATTGTACCACAAGGTTCAATACCACAAGTAGAAGGTTGGTATTCATTTTGGGGGTAATTGCCCACACCTTTCAGGAATAAGGGGCCAAAAAGGGGCCAAAACAAGCATTTTTCTAAGTTTTCAGACAATTGTGTTTAAATGTATGGATGTCTCTTAAATTGTACCACATTTTACAAAAAGAAAATTTCTTCAAATATTATTTTTTTTGGAGGGGGGTAAACAAAATAAAAAAAATTTTGGGGGTCAATTTTTTTTCCTCAAGATTTAAGAAATTATCAATTTTCCACTATTTTTTATGAGGGTGGGTAAACAAAATTTTTTTTGGGGGTGGAGTCAATTTTTTTTCCCTCAAGATTTAAGAAAGTATCAATTTTCCAAAAAAAAAATTGGGGGTCACAATTTATTTTGCTAATTCTTTGTATATAGTCTGAAAACAGATTTACTAAGTATTGCGCAACAGCACAGTGTATTGCACAACAGCAAGAAATCTTCAATTGAATATAAATTCAAATCATATAACCAATATCAAGTTCTTTGACTACATTTATTCTGTGTCAGAAACCTTTAATGTGTCAAATATTTAATTACAATCCAAATTCATACCTGTATCAAGCTTGAATATTGTGTCCATTTTTGCCTCAACTGTTCAGGGTTGGACCTCAGCGGTAGTATCCAGCTGCGCTCGCGAAGCACATTTATTTAAAGTGTTATCCTGTTATTATTGATAAACATGTAGGCGCTAGGTTAAAAGTGTAAATTACAAAAATGGTCAGCTTGACAAGATTTTATAACTCTGGAAATGTTGAAAAAAATATGTAAACCTGTGTTTTTGAGTTATTGCCCCTGAAAAATACATTTTTCCATTTTTTTTCATTTTTGCCTGTTATTTGTAAAACTATAGGAGCTAGCTATAGGTTAAAAGTGTAAACTATAATTACGATCAGCATGACAAGATCTTTTTACTCAGTTTTTTTTAACTACAAATTTTGGAGTTATTGCCCCTGAAATATTGATTTTTACAGGTTTTTGTTCATGCCTGCGACTTCTCTCTCAGAAAGCTCGACAGGGATAGTGATCCAGCGGCAATGGCTGTCATATGATATGATATGTCAATTTTCCTTGACCGCATTTTCATGGTTCAGTAACTACTTGAAAAAAAATTCAAGTTTTTTTGTATTGTTAATTTCTTTCTTATTATGAGTAATAGGATAACTATATTTGGTATGTGCGTGCCTTGCAAGGTCATCATGCCAGTCAGATAGTTTTCACTTGACCTTGACCTCATTTCACAGATCAGTGAACAAGGTTAAGTTTTCGTGGTCAAGTCCATATCTCAGAAATAAGCATATAAGCAATAGGTCTACTATATTTGGTGTAAGGAATGATTGTAAGTTGTACATGTCCAACTGCCAGGTGTCATCTGACTTTGACCTCATTTTCATGGTTCAGTGGATATAGTTAAGTTGTTTTGTTTTGGTCCGTTTTTCTATAACTGTATGCAATAGGTCGACTATATATGATGAAATATTTTATTATGTACAAGTTAGTCTGGCAGGTTTTATTTGACCTTGACCTCAATTTAATGGCTCATTTCTCAATGTTAAGTTTTTTGTTTTGATCATTTTTCTTAAACTATAAGCAATGGGTCAACTATATCATGTATATTTGGTGTATGGAATGATTTTAAAGTGTATATACTATATAGATATAAGAAGATGTGATATGAGTGCAAATGAGACAACTCTCCATCCCACTCACAATGTGTAAAAAATAAACCATTATAGGTCAAAGTACGGCCTTCAACACCGAGCCTTGGCTCACACTGAACAGCAAGCTATAAAGACCCAAAAATGACTAGTGTAAAACAATTCAAACAGGAAAACCTTTCTTGCAGGTATCATCTAAACTTGACATCTTTTTCATGGTTCATTGGTCACTATGATGTTTTCCTGGTTTAGTTTTTTCCTTAAATACTATATGCAATAGGTCAACTATATTTGATCCATGGAATGATTGTAAGGTGTATATGTCTGACTGACAGGGTTCATCTGTCCTTTACCTAATTTTCATGGTTCATTTGTCAATATAAAATTTTAATGATTTGGTCTGTCTTGTATACTACTAGCAAAAGATCAACTATATTTGGTGTATGGAATGATTGTAAGATGTACATGTATTTCTGGCAATTCAGCGTGTGTACTCATGTTTGCAGTTTTGGCTGTTATCTAAAAACCTATAGGAGCTAGGTTAAATATGTAAATTGCATAAATATCAGCAACACAAAGAGTAACTAGTATGTGCATATAAAAATCGTAGTGAGCAAACTAGCAATATTTTCACCAGGTGAGCGACACAAATTTCAAATAGTGCAAAAAAGTTGAGATAGTCTTTTAGATGCTAGTATTACATGTTTTTGGATTAGATTAATATCTGAAAATATTAGGTCAGTAATTTTCAAGTCCATAATGATCATGTATTTTCAATTGGCATTAACAATTATAACTCAATGATAACTACAACAGTATATATTTGAAATATTTTTTTTTCTATTTTTAGGATATAATGGAATATTGGAATGAGGTAAGATTTACTTTTAAGTCCAATTGTCATGTGACCTTTTATTTCCATTTTCTTACCAAAAATACATGTATGTGATGATTTGAGATACAAACTAGTAGAATTCTACGTGACCTTCAAAAACAGATATTACAAGGTCAAAGATAAAACAAACACAACAAAGATTGGGACAAAGAAAAATGTACTACAAACATTTGACTAAGGTGTTGCTAATAACAACTCATAGCAAAGATAGACATAAACTGCATGAAATTTCTCGCCTGTTTTATTTTTATGCGCCCGCCATAGCGGAGGGGGCATTAAGTTTTACCCTTGTCTTTCTGTACGTCCGTACGTCCGTCCGTACATCCCAAAATACATTGGTCTGCATTTCAGGCGACGAAGCGGATTTCACCCTGCTGCGACCAAAGCCCAAGGCGCAAAAGGGAGAAAAAAAATTCTCCTTTTGCGATTGATGTTTCACCGACCCTCAGACAGGCGTGGCTCATGGAGTGACCCAAAGCCGCAATGTGCGTTCAAGATGTCGATGTTCAATGTGTCCTGCAATTCACATTAATTCACGCAGCTGGCTGCGCTCTTCAGCGACGCACGAGTCGAGTGATCCACCGCTGGTTACTGTTTTCTAACTTTAGAGTTTGCCTCAACCAAATGATATGAAACTTATTCACAATGCTTATTACCCCAAAAAACAGATCGAGTATGAATTTTGGTGGCATCACTTTTACCGTTCGAGAGTTATGCCCCTTTACAAATGGAAAAATTGCTGAATTTTTCGTTTCCGTTCTCTTACTTTAGTTTGCCTCTACCAAATGTTATGAAACTTATCCACAATGTTTATTACCACAAAACAGAGATCAAGTTTGAATTTTGGTGGCGTCACTTTTACCATTCTTGAGTTATGCCCCTTTCCAATGGAAAAATTGCTGAAATATTAGTTTTTGTTCTCTAACTTTAGTTTGCCTCAACCAAATGTTATGCACAATGCTAATTACCATAATACACAGATCAAGTTTGAATTTTGTTGTCGTCACTTTTACCGTTCTAGAGTTATGCCCCTTTACAAATCTCAAAATTGCTGAAATATTTGTTTCTGTTCTCTAACTTTAGTTTGCCTCAACCAAATGTTATGAAACTTATGCACACTGCTAATTACCACAAAACACAGATAAAGGTTGAATTTTGGTGTCGTCTTCTGTCCTAGAGTTATGCCCCTTTAAAAATGGAAAATTGCTGAATTTTTCGTTTCTGCTCTCTAATTTAAGTTTACGTCAACTAAATGTTATGAAACTTATAAACAATTCTTATTACCACAAAACTCAGATCAAGTTCAAATTTGGGTAGTGTCACTTTTACTGTTCTTGAGTTATGGCCCTTTATAACGTTATATGCAAGCGGGGGCATCATCTGTTTCCCATAGACACATTCCCCATTTATTTTTTATAAATCATTAGTAACTTGCCAGAAATCCTCTGAGGTCATGGTGTCAGTAACTTGGAGCTGATTATCATGCATAATTTAGTGGCAGTTTAGTGTTTTAGGTTTTTTCATTTTCAGAAATGTATCGAATGTTTTTTAAATATAAGTGTATACACTCTCTTAAGGTTTATTCTATATCTAGTACCTTCAGAATGCTTGTTTACAATGTCAAATACATAACCCTATTGAGTTGTTAGAGAAAATATTGGACAATTTTTGAAAAATAAAAAATACAGAAGTTCTCTCCTCTTGCAATTGTTAAGTTCGTTAGTTGAAAAAAAACATATCTATTTTATGGTATAAAGTGTAAATTGATACAACGCACATTGTTATAACAAATTGTTATCCAAAAGTTTTTTTTATGCCCCATCAACTAAAAGTTGGGGGCATATTGTTTTACCCCTGTCTGTCCTTCTGTCCCATTATGGGTATATAGTTATTCCAGATAACTCCTCCTACAGTTTGAATGCTAGGAAGTTTTAACTTTGCTGGCTGTTTGAACATATATATTGAAGGTGTGCATGTCGTCAGGGTTTAGATTTTGATAAATATTTGCTCTTTTGGGAGATAGTTGAACTTTATCATTTTTGGAGTATATATTTGCATATTTAAGAGGCGCATAGCGTTTCCAGATAACTCCTCCTACAGTGAACCATAGACCTATGTGCTCCCATGCTCAACTTTGTGTATGTTAAAATAACACTTTGCATCTGTGAGGGCATCAGGCCACAATTAAAAATATTTCAGTTTGCCCAAACCCGACCCATGATGACTGGGTGTGGGTAGGTAGGTAGGCAAATTCTTTTTTTTTTATCAGAATTTGCATGAAAATATTAAAACAGTATATCTTCTTTTTCCGTCAAACCTTTGTAGAGACAATCAAAAGCCATGAAAAACTGTCTGCCATTTTCACATGTTTTACTTCTTTACAGGGATGTCACTAGGTTTTGAAGTAGCAGGATTAATAATTAAAGTAGCAGGCAAGGATTGTGGACGTCATAGACGTCTGGTGCGAAGAGCTTGCTCGTCGCCCAACACGGCGAGGTTTTTTTTTTTCTAAAATGGTGCAAAAATCCTGCATTCTGGGGGCTCTTGAACTCTAATTTAGTCCTAATCAAACACCATTTTTTTTAATGATGATAAGGTAAATGAGCAGAAAGATGGTCACATATTTTCTATAAAGTTGATCACATAAATATTATTATCACTATAACAAGACTTTCAGCTAACAAGTAATTGAAGTTGTTTGAGGAAAATGATGAAGGATGACTCTGTAAGACATGGTGATCATTCAGGAAAAGATTCAAATTTGATCTTATTAGTTGAAAATATTTTTAGTTTAACTGTAGACATGCAATTATTCAAATAATTCAAACAAATAGACATTTTTTTTTATTTCTCAGTATTAATAATTTCACATACTTATTACAATAAATCAAATGATGAATTGGACTGTTGCAGGCAAAAAGGTGAACTCTTTAAGGATGTACTTTGGTGAAATTAGAAAAATGTAGAATTTAAAATTGATACTATAAGTCAGAAGACTTCAAGAGCATTTGAGTTAAGAAGCAAACTAATGGAAAGAGAAGAAATCTACTATCTGCTTAAATTTTTGTATATGACCTTTTATGAGTTATTAATTGAAGTATTATATATGGAAAAAAATGGGGGTCATGGGGCAAAATATTTTACCCTGTATCGTAGGAAAAAACCAGAGTCCAAACATCTGACAGAAATTCCAAAACCTGACCTAAGTACATCCTTAAATGCATAATCATGCAGGGCTCACACTACTTCAGAATCATAGGGAGAAGTGACTTCTCTTTTTGAAACTGATAGGGAGAAGTGCTCCTTTGCACCTGTGCTACAATGTTTGGTTTTTACTACCATAGTACAAAGGGTCATATGTAAATAATGTTCTTTTTATATTGTTCAATTCATATCTGAGTATACAATTAAAGTAAAAGTTCAAATTCAAAGTTGTTTAAGTTTAGGTTCTTGTGAGAAACTACCAACTAAATATCTAGCACTAAAAAGATTTTTTTTTTATGACAAAAAGATAAAGAAATTATAATATATAAATCACAATTCAATTAAAAAACTATCTTGTTTATCATGTTTATGAAATTCAGTGTTTCTCATCAAAAGATATACAAAGTTAAGCTGGGCCATATATATTGATATTAGTATTATAGTCCCAGAGTTAATTAAGCAAGTTTAATCAATATTTTGAAACAATCAATATATATGGAATTATATACATTAATCAAGTAAATCTAACAAATAGTCTGTTAATGCGTGTGGAATGCGCAATTTTTCCATTTGGGACCAATTTCCTTGTCAGCTGTTCCATTCATGCATCCGTAGTTATTATTGTAAAAATACGGATTTCGGTCATAGCTGGTCCGTTTCTGATCCGTAGTTAGAAAACAGTTAATGGCACACGAAGAAAATTTACCAAATAAACGATGTTTGACAAGCTATTTGGAAAGGAATTTAACGTTTTTAATGCAATAAATGGATTAAACATTTACTGGAGGCATTTTTTATCACGTTCAAATGAAGTAACAAACTTATTTTGTGGCCGAAAGTTAGATTGATGTACGATCTCGTGTAACAAGTACCGGAAGTGAATGAAGTGATAAAAAGTTGTCTTTTTATTAAATAATCTGCTTCACACTGTAAAGTCAATGCTTAAATCTCTGTTCTTCAGAAAATGAATCGTTTATGTCTGAATTTCTTTAATTATCAATGTTTCATCGACTTGGTAAAAAATGAAAACTTTGTGAAAATATTATTTTTGACAATTTTGCAGTAGCCGGCGCCAAAGCAGAAGTAACCGTTCGTTAAATCAGAAGATAAAAACCGAAAACATCGAATATCGATTAACTGCGTCTCTTACATGCTTTCTTTTAATCTTATTCACAGTTACATTCAAACGCAAAGACGACGAACATTAAGTTTTATACGATGACGGAGCAGACACGAAAAAGATCAGAAAAAAAAAATTCTTCAAAAAACGGCTAAAAAAGAATTTGAGTCGGCGGGTTTTTTTTTGGGTCTGTCGCGTTTGGGCAAACATACAATATTTTTATTTTGGCCTCATTTGTGTCCCCCAGACACCATAATATCTCAAGGAAAGGATAAGTTTGACCCGAACTTATCAAGTCATTTTTTAGTTTGCTGGTGAAACAAAGAAAACACTTGTTTCTATAATGCAAAATACACAAATACAATCGGATAAATCGATTTACAGATTACCATCATTTTGATGATATTTAATTTATATTGTAAAATGTCAGCTGCTCGACACAATATGAAGCCTCTGAACTCATTCGCTGTGCTCCCATGAAAAAAGCTTTATATTGTGAATCACAGCTGATTCTTAACAATGTCAATATGCAGGCAACCTGATAATCGGTACATATCCTCTCTGCCTGAATGGTATTTGAAGTGAGGATACCCCCGATTTATATAGTTATTTGTCATGCAGAATAATAAATAATTATTGCTTTATTTAACAGTTGTTTCATTTATTTTTCATTACAATCTATTAAATGTAAAATCTATGTTCTACTTACAGAAACTTCTTGCAGATGCTGGAAATGGAGATATAGAAGCTTTAAAATTAAGCCTAGAGAATAAAGCAGACATTGATTATCAAGATGTAAGTAAAACAGTCTCATTAGGTACAGTAGTAACATCCAAATTAGTACTAGAGCAAATTAATTATGTACAGTAAAAAAAACCACACAACTACAGATAACTTCAGAACATAGTAGATCTTACTTGAGCAATATAAATCACATAACTACATGTTACTTCAAAATACAGCAAATTGTAATAGAATGAAATACAATTGCATGTTACTTCAAAACCTGACAGTTGAACATAAACAGTATAAAACACTTACTTTAAATAACTTTAACCTTGCTGGTTAACAATACAGCAGATTAATACAGTATAAATCACAACTGTTAGTTACTTCAAAACATGACAGTAAGAACATTAACAGAATAAAACACATAACTGTTAGTTACTTCAAAACATAACAGTAAGAACATCAACAGAATAAAATACACAACTGTTAGTCACTTCAAAACATTTCAGTAAGAACATAAACAGAATAAAATGCACAACTGTTAGTCACTTCAAAACATAACAGTAAGAACATCAACAGAATAAAACACACAACTGTTAGTCACTTCAAAACATGACAGTAAGAACATCAACAGAGAAAAACACACAGCTGTTAGTCACTTCAAAACATCTCAGTAAGAACATCAACAGAATAAAATACACAACTGTTAGTCACTTCAAAACATTTCAGTAAGAACATCAACAGAATAAAATACACAACTGTTAGTCACTTCAAAACATTTCAGTAAGAACATAAACAGAATAAAACACACAACTGTTAGTCACTTCAAAACATGACAGTAAGAACATAAACAGAATAAAATACACAACTGTTAGTCACTTCAAAACATGACAGTAAGAACATAAACAGAATAAAATGCACAACTATTAGTCACTTCAAAACATCTCAGTAAGAACATAAACAGAATAAAATGCACAACTGTTAGTCACTTCAAAATATCTCAGTAAGAACATAAACAGAATAAAATACACAACTGTTAGTCACTTCAAAACATCTCAGTAAGAACATAAACAGAATAAAACACACAACTGTTAGTCACTTCAAAACATAACAGTAAGAACATAAACAGAATAAATCACACAACTGTTAGTCACTTCAAAACATGACAGTAAGAACATAAACAGAATAAAACACACAACTGTTAGTCGCTTCAAAACATGACAGTAAGAACATCAACAGAATAAAACACACAACTGTTAGTCACTTCAAAACATAACAGTAAGAACATCAACAGAATAAAACACACAACTGTTAGTCACTTCAAAACATAACAGTAAGAACATAAACAGAATAAAACACACAACTGTTAGTCACTTAAACATGACAGTAAGAACATAAACAGAATAAAACACACAACTGTTAGTCACTTCAAAACATAACAGTAAGAACATAAACAGAATAAATCACACAACTGTTAGTCACTTCATAACATGACAGTAAGAACATAAACAGAATAAAACACACAACTGTTAGTCGCTTCAAAACATGACAGTAAGAACATAAACAGAATAAAACACACAACTGTTAGTCGCTTCAAAACATGACAGTAAGAACATAAACAGAATAAAACACACAACTGTTAGTCACTTCAAAACATGACAGTAAGAACATAAACAGAATAAAACACACAACTGTTAGTCGCTTCAAAACATGACAGTAAGAACATCAACAGAATAAAACACACAACTGTTAGTCACTTCAAAACATAACAGTAAGAACATAAACAGAATAAAACACACAACTGTTAGTCACTTCAAAACATGACAGTAAGAACATAAACAGAATAAAACACACAACTGTTAGTCACTTCAAAACATAACAGTAAGAACATAAACAGAATAAAACACACAACTGTTAGTCACTTCAAAACATGACAGTAAGAACATCAACAGAATAAAATACACAACTGTTAGTCACTTCAAAACATGACAGTAAGAACATAAACAGAATAAAACACACAACTGTTAGTCACTTCAAAACATGACAGTAAGAACATAAACAGAATAAAACACACAACTGTTAGTCACTTCAAAACATCTCAGTAAGAACATAAACAGAATAAAAACATAACTGTTAGTCACTTCAAAACATAACAGTTAGAACATAAGGATAATAAAACACACAACTGTTAGTCACTTCAAAACATCTCAGTAAGAACATAAACAGAATAAAATACACAACTGTTAGTCACTTCAAAACATGACAGTAAGAACATAAACAGAATAAAACACACAACTGTTAGTCACTTCAAAACATGACAGTAAGAACATCAACAGAATAAAATACACAACTGTTAGTCACTTCAAAACATGACAGTAAGAACATAAACAGAATAAAACACACAACTGTTAGTCACTTCAAAACATGACAGTAAGAACATAAACGGAATAAAACACAACTGTTAGTCACTTCAAAACATCTCAGTAAGAACATAAACAGAATAAAAACATAACTGTTAGTCACTTCAAAACATAACAGTTAGAACATAAGGATAATAAAACACACAACTGTTAGTCACTTCAAAACATCTCAGTAAGAACATCAACAGAATAAAATACACAACTGTTAGTCACTTCAAAACATGACAGTAAGAACATAAACAGAATAAAACACACAACTGTTAGTCACTTCAAAACATGACAGTAAGAACATCAACAGAATAAAATACACAACTGTTAGTCACTTCAAAACATGACAGTAAGAACATAAACAGAATAAAACACACAACTGTTAGTCACTTCAAAACACCTCAGTAAGAACATAAACAGAATAAAAACATAACTGTTAGTCACTTCAAAACATAACAGTTAGAACATAAGGATAATAAAACACACAACTGTTAGTCACTTCAAAACATCTCAGTAAGAACATAAACAGAATAAAATACACAACTGTTAGTCATTTCAAAACATGACAGTAAGAACATAAACAGAATAAAACACACAACTGTTAGTCACTTCAAAACATCTCAGTAAGAACATAAACAGAATAAAAACATAACTGTTAGTCACTTCAAAACATAACAGTTAGAACATAAGGATAATAAAACACACAACTGTTAGTCACTTCAAAACATGACAGTAAGAACATCAACAGAATAAAACACACAACTGTTAGTCACTTCAAAACATCTCAGTAAGAACATAAACAGAATAAAATACACAACTGTTAGTCATTTCAAAACATGACAGTAAGAACATAAACAGAATACAATACACAACTGTTTAGTCACTTCAAAACATGACAGTAAGAACATCAACAGAATAAAATACACAACTGTTTAGTCACTTCAAAACATGACAGTAAGAACATAAACAGAATAAAACACACAACTGTTAGTCACTTCAAAACATAACAGTAAGAACATCAACAGAATAAAACACACAACTGTTAGTCACTTCAAAACATGACAGTAAGAACATAAACAGAATAAAACACACAACTGTTAGTCACTTCAAAACATGACAGTAAGAACATAAACAGAATACAATACACAACTGTTTAGTCACTTCAAAACATGACAGTAAGAACATCAACAGAATAAAATACACAACTGTTTAGTCACTTCAAAACATGACAGTAAGAACATAAACAGAATAAAACACACAACTGTTAGTCACTTCAAAACATGACAGTAAGAACATCAACAGAATACAATACACAACTGTTTAGTCACTTCAAAACATGACAGTAAGAACATCAACAGAATTAAATACACAACTGTTTAGTCACTTCAAAACATGACAGTAAGAACATAAACAGAATAAAATACACAACTGTTAGTCACTTCAAAACATGACAGTAAGAACATAAACAGAATACAATACACAACTGTTTAGTCACTTCAAAACATGACAGTAAGAACATCAACAGAATTAAATACACAACTGTTTAGTCACTTCAAAACATGACAGTAAGAACATAAACAGAATAAAATACACAACTGTTAGTCACTTCAAAACATGACAGTAAGAACATAAACAGAATACAATACACAACTGTTTAGTCACTTCAAAACATGACAGTAAGAACATCAACAGAATAAAATACACAACTGTTTAGTCACTTCAAAACATGACAGTAAGAACATCAACAGAATAAAATACACAACTGTTAGTCACTTCAAAACATGACAGTAAGAACATAAACAGAATACAATACACAACTGTTTAGTCACTTCAAAACATGACAGTAAGAACATCAACAGAATAAAATACACAACTGTTTAGTAACTTCAAAACATGACAGTAAGAACATAAACAGAATAAAATACACAACTGTTTAGTCACTTCAAAACATGACAGTAAGAACATAAACAGAATAAAATACACAACTGTTAGTCACTTCAAAACATGACAGTAAGAACATAAACAGAATAAAACACACAACTGTTAGTCACTTCAAAACATAACAGTAAGAACATCAACAGAATAAAATACACAACTGTTAGTCACTTCATAACATAACAGTAAGAACATAAACAGAATAAAACACACAACTGTTAGTCACTTCAAAACATGACAGTAATAACATAAACAGAATAAAATACACAACTGTTAGTCACTTCAAAACAGAACAGTAAGAACATTGACAGAATAAAACACATAACTGTTAGTCACTTCAAAACATGACAGTAAGAACATACACAGAATAAAACACACAACTTTTAGTCACTTCAAAACATGACAGTAAGAACATACACAGAATAAAACACATAACTGTTAGTCACTTCAAAACATGACAGTAAGAACATAAGCAGAATAAAACACACAACTTTTAGTCACTTCAAAACATGACAGTAAGAACATACACAGAATAAAACACACAACTTTTAGTCACTTCAAAACATGACAGTAAGAACATAAACAGAATAAAATACACAACTGTTAGTCACTTCAAAACATAGCGGTAGGAACATAAACAGAATAAAATACACAACTGTTAGTCACTTCAAAACATGACAGTAAAAACATAAACAGAATAAAATACACAACTGTTAGTCACTTCAAAACAGAACAGTAAGAACATAAACAGAATAAAACACACAACTGTTAGTCACTTAAAAACATGACAGTAAGAACATTAGCAGAATAAAACACATAACTATAAGTCACTACAAAACATGACAGTAGGAACATAAACAGAATAAAACACACAACTGTTAGTCACATCATAATATAACAGTAAGAACATTGACAGAATAAAACACATAACTATAAGTCACTACAAAACATGACAGTAGGAGCAGAAACAGAATAAAACACATAACTTCAAGTCACTTTAACATGACAGTAGGAACATAAACAGAATAAAACAAATAACTATAAGTCACTTTAACATGACAGTAAGAACAGAAACAAAATAAAACACATAACTATAAGTCACTTTAACATGACAGTAGGAACATAAACAGAATAAAACAAATAACTATAAGTCACTTTAACATGACAGTAAGAACAGAAACAAAATAAAACACATAACTATAAGTCACTTTAACATGACAGTAGGAACATAAACAGAATAAAAGACATAACTATAAGTCACTACAAAACATGACAGTAAGAACATAAACAGAATAAAACACATAACTATAAGTCACTTAAACATGACAGTAAGAACATAAACAGAATAAAACACATAACTATAAGTCACTTAAACATGACAGTAAGAACAGAAACAGAATCAAACACATAACTACAAGTCACTTTAACATGACAGTTAGAACAGAAACAGAATAAAACACACAACTGTTAGTCACTTAAACATGACAGTAAGAACATAAACAGAATAAAACACATAACTATAAGTCACTACAAAACATGACAGTAGGAACATAAACAGAATAAAACACATAACTATAAGTCACTACAAAACATGACAGTAAGAACATAAACAGAATAAAACACATAACTATAAGTCACTACAAAACATGACAGTAAGAACAGAAACAGAATAAAACACATAAATATAAGTCACTTAAACATGACAGTAAGAACAGAAACAGAATAAAACACATAACTATAAGTCACTTAAACATGACAGTAAGAACAGAAACAGAAAAAAACACATAACTATAAGTCACTTAAACATGACAGTAAGAACAGAAACAGAATTAAACACATAACTATAAGTCACCTCAAAACATGACAGTAAGAACATAAACAGAATAAAATACACAACTGTTAGTCACTTCAAAACATAGCGGTAGGAACATAAACAGAATAAAATACACAACTTTTAGTCACTTCAAAACATGACAGTAAAAACATAAACAGAATAAAATACACAACTGTTAGTCACTTCAAAACAGAACAGTAAGAACATAAACAGAATAAAACACACAACTGTTAGTCACTTAAAAACATGACAGTAAGAACATTAGCAGAATAAAACACATAACTATAAGTCACTACAAAACATGACAGTAGGAACATAAACAGAATAAAACACACAACTGTTAGTCACATCATAATATAACAGTAAGAACATTGACAGAATAAAACACATAACTATAAGTCACTACAAAACATGACAGTAGGAGCAGAAACAGAATAAAACACATAACTTCAAGTCACTTTAACATGACAGTAGGAACATAAACAGAATAAAACAAATAACTATAAGTCACTTTAACATGACAGTAAGAACAGAAACAAAATAAAACACATAACTATAAGTCACTTTAACATGACAGTAGGAACATAAACAGAATAAAACAAATAACTATAAGTCACTTTAACATGACAGTAAGAACAGAAACAAAATAAAACACATAACTATAAGTCACTTTAACATGACAGTAGGAACATAAACAGAATAAAAGACATAACTATAAGTCACTACAAAACATGACAGTAAGAACATAAACAGAATAAAACACATAACTATAAGTCACTTAAACATGACAGTAAGAACATAAACAGAATAAAACACATAACTATAAGTCACTTAAACATGACAGTAAGAACAGAAACAGAATCAAACACATAACTACAAGTCACTTTAACATGACAGTTAGAACAGAAACAGAATAAAACACACAACTGTTAGTCACTTAAACATGACAGTAAGAACATAAACAGAATAAAACACATAACTATAAGTCACTACAAAACATGACAGTAGGAACATAAACAGAATAAAACACATAACTATAAGTCACTACAAAACATGACAGTAAGAACATAAACAGAATAAAACACATAACTATAAGTCACTACAAAACATGACAGTAAGAACAGAAACAGAATAAAACACATAAATATAAGTCACTTAAACATGACAGTAAGAACAGAAACAGAATAAAACACATAACTATAAGTCACTTAAACATGACAGTAAGAACAGAAACAGAAAAAAACACATAACTATAAGTCACTTAAACATGACAGTAAGAACAGAAACAGAATTAAACACATAACTATAAGTCACCTCAAAACATGACAGTAAGAACATAAACAGAATAAAACACATAAATATAAGTCACTACAAAACATGACAGTAAGAACATAAACAGAATAAAACACATAACTATAAGTCACTACAAAACATGACAGTAAGAACAGAAACAGAATAAAACACATAAATATAAGTCACTTAAACATGACAGTAAGAACAGAAACAGAATAAAACACATAACTATAAGTCACTTAAACATGACAGTAAGAACAGAAACAGAATAAAACACATAACTATAAGTCACTTTAACATGACAGTAAGAACAGAAACAGAATAAAACACATAACTATAAGTCACTTAAACATGACAGTAAGAACATAAACAGAATAAAACACATAACTATAAGTCACTACAAAACATGACAGTAGGAACATAAACAGAATAAAACACATAACTATAAGTCACTACAAAACATGACAGTAAGAACATAAACAGAATAAAACACATAACTATAAGTCACTACAAAACATGACAGTAAGAACAGAAACAGAATAAAACACATAACTATAAGTCACCTCAAAACATGACAGTAAGAACATAAACAGAATAAAACACATAACTATAAGTCACTACAAAACATGACAGTAAGAACAGAAACAGAATAAAACACATAACTATAAGTCACTACAAAACATGACAGTAAGAACAGAAACAGAATAAAACACATAACTATAAGTCACTTTAACATGACAGTAAGAACAGAAACAGAATAAAACACATAACTATAAGTCACTTAAACATGACAGTAAGAACATAAACAGAATAAAACACATAACTATAAGTCACTTAAACATGACAGTAAGAACATAAACAGAATAAAACACATAACTATAAGTCACTTAAACATGACAGTAAGAACATAAACAGAATCAAACACATAACTACAAGTCACTTTAACATGACAGTTAGAACAGAAACAGAATAAAACACACAACTGTTAGTCACTTAAACATGACAGTAAGAACAAAAACAGAATAAAACACATAAATATAAGTCACTACAAAACATGACAGTAAGAACAGAAACAGAATAAAACACATAACTATAAGTCACCTCAAAACATGACAGTAAGAACATAAACAGAATAAAACACACAACTGTTAGTCACTTAAACATGACAGTAAGAACATAAACAGAATAAAACACATAAATATAAGTCACTACAAAACATGACAGTAGGAACATAAACAGAATAAAACACATAACTATAAGTCACTTTAACATGACAGTAGGAACATAAACAGAATAAAACACATAACTATAAGTCACTACAAAACATGACAGTAAGAACAGAAACAGAATAAAACACATAACTATAAGTCACCTCAAAACATGACAGTAAGAACATAAACAGAATAAAACACATAACTATAAGTCACTACAAAACATGACAGTAAGAGCAGAAACAGAATAAAACACATAACTATAAGTCACCTCAAAACATGACAGTAAGAACATAAACAGAATAAAACACATAAATATAAGTCACTACAAAACATGACAGTAAGAACATAAACAGAATAAAACACATAACTATAAGTCACTACAAAACATGACAGTAAGAACAGAAACAGAATAAAACACATAACTACAAGTCACTTTAACATGACAGTAAGAACAGAAACAGAATAAGACACATAACTATAAGTCACTTAAACATGACAGTAGGAACATAAACAGAATAAAACACATAACTATAAGTCACTACAAAACATGACAGTAAGAACAGAAACAGAATAAAACACATAACTATTAGTCACTTTAACATGACAGTTAGAACAGAAACAGAATAAAACACATAACTATTAGTCACTTTAACATGACAGTTAGAACAGAAACAGAATAAAACACACAACTGTTAGTCACTTAAACATGACAGTAAGAACATAAACAGAATAAAACACATAAATATAAGTCACTACAAAACATGACAGTAAGAACAGACACAGAATAAAACACATAACTATAAGTCACCTCAAAACATGACAGTAAGAACATGAACAGAATAAAACACACAACTGTTAGTCACTTAAACATGACAGTAAGAACATAAACAGAATAAAACACACAACTGTTAGTCACTTAAACATGACAGTAAGAACATAAACAGAATAAAACACATAAATATAAGTCACTACAAAACATGACAGTAGGAACATAAACAAAATAAAACACATAACTATAAGTCACTTTAACATGACAGTAGGAACATAAACAGAATAAAACACATAACTATAAGTCACTACAAAACATGACAGTAAGAACAGAAACAGAATAAAACACATAACTATAAGTCACCTCAAAACATGAGAGTAAGAACATAAACAGAATAAAACACATAAATATAAGTCACTTCAAAACATGACAGTAAGAACATTAACAGAATAAAACACATAACTATAAATCACTTCAAAACATGACAGTAAGAAAATGCATAAAAGAATAAAACACACAACTATAAGATATTTCAAAATAACCAATTGTTACAGTTCAAAAATACAAGTCAAGTCACTTAAAAACATCGCAGGTTGTACATATAAAATATAAAACACACAACTACAAGGTTGTACATATAAAATATAAAACACACAACTACATGTTGTAGATATAAAGTATAAAACACACAGCTACAAGGTTGTACATAAAAAGTATAAAACACACAACTACAAGGTTGTACGTATAAAATATAAAACACACAACTAAAAGTTTGTACATATAAAGTTTAAAACACACAACTACAAGGTTGTACATATAATGCATAAAACACACAACTACAAGGTTGTACATATAAAGTATAAAACACACAACTACAAGGTTATACAAATAAAGTATAAAACACACAACTACAAGGTTGTACATATAAAGTACAAAAATGTATAAAACACACAAAACAAGGTTGTACATATAAAGTATAAAACACACAACTACAAGGTTGTACATATAAAGTATAAAACACACAACTACAAGGTTGTACATATAAAGTACAAAAATGTATAAAACACACAAAACAAGGTTGTACATATAAAGTATAAAACACACAACTACATGGTTGTACATATAAAGTACAAAAATGTATAAAACACACAAAACAAGGTTGTACATATAAAGTATAAAACACACAACTACATGGTTGTACATATAAAGTACAAAAATGTATAAAACACACAAAACAAGGTTGTACATATAAAGTATAAAACACACAACTACAAGTTTGTACATATAAAGTATAAAACACACAACTACAAGGTTGTACATATAAAGTCTAAAACACACAACTACAAGTTTGTACATATAAAGTATAAAACACACAACTACATGTTTGTACATATAAAGTCTAAAACACACAACTACAAGGTTGTACATATAAAGTATAAAACACACAGCTACAAGGCTGTACATATAAAGTATAAAACACACAACTACAAGTTTGTACATATAAAGTATAAAACACACAACTACAAGGTTGTACAAAAAAAGTATAAAACACACAACTACATGGTTGTACATATAAAGTATAAAACACACAACTACAAGGTTGTGAATATAAAGTATAAAACACACAACTACAAGTTTGTACATATAAAGTATAAAACACACAACTACATGGTTGTGAATATAAAGTATAAAACACACAACTACAAGGTTGTACATATAAAGTATGAAACACACAACTACATGGTTGTACATATAAAGTATAAAACACACAACTACAAGGTTGTACATATAAAGTATAAAACACACAACTACAAGGTTGTACATATAAGTATGAAACACACAACTACAAGATTGTACATATAAAGTATAAAACACACAACTACAAGGTTGTGAATATAAAGTATAAAACACACAACTACAAGTTTGTACATATAAAGTATAAAACACACAACTACATGGTTGTGAATATAAAGTATAAAACACACAACTACAAGGTTGTACATATAAAGTATGAAACACACAACTACATGGTTGTACATATAAAGTATAAAACACACAACTACAAGGTTGTACATATAAAGTATAAAACACACAACTACAAGTTTGTACATATAAAGTATAAAACACACAACTACATGGTTGTACATATAAAGTATAAAACACACAAAACAAGGTTGTGCATATAATGTATAAAACACACAACTACAAGGCTGTACATATAATGCATAAAACACACAACTATAAGGTTGTACATAAATAGTATAAAACACACAACTACAAGGTTATACATATAAAGTATAAAACACACAAAACAAGGTTGTGCATATAATGTATAAAACACACAACTACAAGGTTGTACATATAAAGTATAAAACACACAACTACAAGGTTGTACATATAATGTATAAAACACACAACTACAAGGTTGTACATATAAAGTATAAAACACGCAACTACAAGGTTGTGCATATAAAACACACAACTACAAGGTTGTACATATAAAGTATAAAACACACAAAACAAGGTTGTGCATATAATATATAAAACACACAACTACAAGGTTGTACATATAAAGTATAAAACACACAGCTACAAGGTTGTACATATAATGTATAAAACACACAACTACAAGGTTGTACATATAAAGTATGAAACACACAAAACAAGGTTGTACATATCACTCAATGTAAATCCGACCTGTGATCAAAATACAGCAGTGAATGTGAAAGCTACCTGCGATCAAAGTACAACACTTAATGAAAAACCTACCTGTAATCAGAGCTCATTGGGGAATTTGAAACATACCTGTAATCAAAGCTCATCACTAAAAGTGAATCTGTGAGACATACCTGTAAACAAAGCGAAACATGCCTGCAATCAAACACATCACTGAATGTGAAACATACCTATTATCAAACACAATACTGAATGTGAAACATACCTATTATCAAACTTATCACTGAATGTGAAACATACCTATTATCAAACACAACACTGAATGTGAAACATACCTATTATCAAACGTAACACTGAATGTGAAACATACCTATTATCAAACACAACACTGAATGTGAAACATACCTATTATCAAACACAACACTGAATGTGAAACATACCTATTATCAAACACACCACTGAATGTGAAACATACCTATTATCAAACATAACACTGAATGTGAAACATACCTATTATCAAACACACCACTGAATGTGAAACATACCTATTATCAAACATAACACTGAATGTGAAACATACCTGTTATCAAACACAACAATGAAAATGAAACATACCTATTATCAAACATAACACTGAATGTGAAACATACCTGTTATCAAACATAACACGGAATGTGAAACATACCTATTATCAAACACAACAATGAATGTGAAACATACCTATTATCAAATACAACACTGAATGTGAAACATACCTATTATCAAACACAACGCTGAATGTGAAACATACCTATTATCAAACACAACACTGAATGTGAAACATGCCTATTATCAAACACAACACTGAATGTGAAACATACCTATTATCAAACATAACACTGAATGTGAAACATACCTGTTATCAAAGTACATCACTGAATTGGAAACATTGTAATCAAAGTACAACACTGAATGTGAAACATACCTGTTATCAAAGTACATCACTGAATTGGAAACATTGTAATCAAACATAACACTGAATGTGAAACATACCTATTATCAAACACAACACTGAATGTGAAACATACCTATTATCAAACATAACACTGAATGTGAAACTTACCTGTTATCAAACACAACAATGAAAATGAAACATACCTATTATCAAACACAACGCTGAATGTGAAACATGGCTATTATCAAACATAACACTGAATGTGAAACATACCTGTTATCAAACACAAGACTGAATATGAAACATACCTATTATCAAACACAATGCTAAATGTGAAACATACCTATTATCAAACACAACACTGAATGTGAAACATACCTATTATCAAACATAACACTGAATGTGAAACATACCTGTTATCAAACACAACAATGAAAATGAAACATACCTATTATCAAACATAACACTGAATGTGAAACATACCTGTTATCAAACATAACACTGAATGTGAAACATACCTATTATCAAACACAAGAATGAATGTGAAACATACCTATTATCAAACACAACACTGAATGTGAAACATACCTATTATCAAACACAACACTGAACGTGAAACATGCCTATTATCAATCATAACACTGAATGTGAAACATACCTATTATCAAACATAACACTGAATGTGAAACATACCTGTTATCAAAGTACATCACTGAATTGGAAACATTGTAATCAAAGTACAACACTGAATGTGAAACATACCTATTATCAAAGTACATCACTGAATTGGAAACATTGTAATCAAACATAACACTGAATGTGAAACATACCTATTATCAAACACAACACTGAATGTGAAACATACCTATTATCAAACACAACACTGAATGTGAAACATACCTATTATCAAACATAACACTGAATGTGAAACAGATTTATTATCAAACACAATACTGAATGTGAAACATACCTATTATCAAACACAACACTGAATGTGAAACATGCCTATTGTTAAACATAACACTGAATGTGAAACAGACCTATTATCAAACATAACACTGAATGTGAAACATACCTGCTATCAAACATAACACTGAATGTGAAACATACCTATTATCAAACACAACACTGAATGTGAAACATAC
This sequence comes from Mytilus californianus, assembly GCF_021869535.1. NCBI lineage: Eukaryota > Metazoa > Mollusca > Bivalvia > Mytilida > Mytilidae > Mytilus > Mytilus californianus. The sequence goes on from NW_026262670.1 coordinate 8,294,317, forward strand.
CTATTATCAAACACAACACTGAATGTGAAACATACCTGTTATCAAAGCACATCACTGAATGTGAAACATACCTATTATCAAACACAACACTGAATGTGAAACATGCCTATTATCAAACATAACACTGAATGTGAAACATGCCTATTATCAAACATAACACTGAATGTGAAACATACCTATTATCAAACATAACACTGAATGTGAAACATACCTGTTATCAAAGTACATCACTGAATTGGAAACATTGTAATCAAAGTACAACACTGAATGTGAAACATACCTGTTATCAAAGTACATCACTGAATTGGAAACATTGTAATCAAAGTACAACACTGAAAATGAAACATACCTGTTATCAAAGTACATCACTGAATTGGAAACATTGTAATCAAACATAACACTGAATGTGAAACATACCTATTATCAAACACAACACTGAATGTGAAACATACCTATTATCAAACATAACACTGAATGTGAAACATACCTGTTATCAAACACAACAATGAAAATGAAACATACCTATTATCAAACACAACACTGAATGTGAAACATGGCTATTATCAAACATAACACTGAATGTGAAACATACCTGTTATCAAACACAAGACTGAATATGAAACATACCTATTATCAAACACAATACTAAATGTGAAACATTCCTATTATCAAACACAACACTGAATGTGAAACATACCTATTATCAAACATAACACTGAATGTGAAACATACCTGTTATCAAACACAATAATGAAAATGAAACATACCTATTATCAAACATAACACTGAATGTGAAACATACCTGTTATCAAACATAACACTGAATGTGAAACATACCTATTATCAAACACAAGAATGAATGTGAAACATACCTATTATCAAACACAACACTGAATGTGAAACATACCTATTATCAAACACAACACTGAATGTGAAACATACCTGTTATCAAACACAACACTGAATGTGAAACATACCTATTATCAAACACAACACTGAATGTGAAACATGCATATTATCAAACATAACACTGAATGTGAAACATACCTTTTATCAAACATAACACTGAATGTGAAACATACCTGTTATCAAAGTACATCACTGAATTGGAAACATTGTAATCAAAGTACAACACTGAATGTGAAACATACCTGTTATCAAAGTACATCACTGAATTGGAAACATTGTAATCAAACATAACACTGAATGTGAAACATACCTATTATCAAACACAACACTGAATGTGAAACATAACTATTATCAAACACAACACTGAATGTGAAACATGCCTATTATCAAACATAACACTGAATGTGAAACAGATCTATTATCAAACATAACACTGAATGTGAAACATACCTATTATCAAACACAATACTAAATGTGAAACATTCCTATTATCAAACACAACACTGAATGTGAAACATACCTATTATCAAACATAACACTGAATGTGAAACATGCCTATTATCAAACATAACAATGAATGTGAAACAGACCTATTATCAAACATAACACTGAATGTGAAACATACCTATTATCAAACATAACACTGAATGTGAAACATACCTATTATCAAACACAACACTGAATGTGAAACATACCTGTTATCAAAGCACATCACTGAATGTGAAACATACCTATTATCAAACACAACAATGAAAATAAAACATACCTGTTATCAAACACAACACTGAATGTGAAACATACCTATTATCAAACACAACACTGAATGTGAAACATACCTATTATCAAACACAACACTGAATGTGAAACATACCTATTATCAAACACAACACTGAATGTGAAACATACCTATTATCAAACATAACACTGAATGTGAAACATACCTGTTATCAAAGCACATCACTGAATTGGAAACATTGTAATCAAAGTACAACACTGAATGTGAAACATACCTGTTATCAAAGTACATCACTGAATTGGAAACATTGTAATCAAAGTACAACACTGAATGTGAAACATACCTGTTATCAAAGTACATCACTGAATTGGAAACATTGTAATCAAACATAACACTGAATGTGAAACATACCTATTATCAAACACAACACTGAATGTGAAACATACCTATTATCAAACATAACACTGAATGTGAAACATACCTGTTATCAAACACAACAATGAAAATGAAACATACCTATTATCAAACACAACACTGAATGTGAAACATGGCTATTATCAAACATAACACTGAATGTGAAACATACCTGTTATCAAACACAAGACTGAATATGAAACATACCTATTATCAAACACAATACTAAATGTGAAACATTCCTATTATCAAACACAACACTGAATGTGAAACATACCTATTATCAAACATAACACTGAATGTGAAACATACCTGTTATCAAACACAATAATGAAAATGAAACATACCTATTATCAAACATAACACTGAATGTGAAACATACCTGTTATCAAACATAACACTGAATGTGAAACATACCTATTATCAAACACAAGAATGAATGTGAAACATACCTATTATCAAACACAACACTGAATGTGAAACATACCTATTATCAAACACAACACTGAATGTGAAACATACCTGTTATCAAACACAACACTGAATGTGAAACATACCTATTATCAAACACAACACTGAATGTGAAACATGCATATTATCAAACATAACACTGAATGTGAAACATACCTTTTATCAAACATAACACTGAATGTGAAACATACCTGTTATCAAAGTACATCACTGAATTGGAAACATTGTAATCAAAGTACAACACTGAATGTGAAACATACCTGTTATCAAAGTACATCACTGAATTGGAAACATTGTAATCAAACATAACACTGAATGTGAAACATACCTATTATCAAACACAACACTGAATGTGAAACATAACTATTATCAAACACAACACTGAATGTGAAACATGCCTATTATCAAACATAACACTGAATGTGAAACAGATCTATTATCAAACATAACACTGAATGTGAAACATACCTATTATCAAACACAATACTAAATGTGAAACATTCCTATTATCAAACACAACACTGAATGTGAAACATACCTATTATCAAACATAACACTGAATGTGAAACATATCTATTATCAAACACAACACTGAATGTGAAACATGCCTATTATCAAACATAACAATGAATGTGAAACAGACCTATTATCAAACATAACACTGAATGTGAAACATACCTATTATCAAACATAACACTGAATGTGAAACATACCTATTATCAAACACAACACTGAATGTGAAACATACCTGTTATCAAAGCACATCACTGAATGTGAAACATACCTATTATCAAACACAACAATGAAAATAAAACATACCTGTTATCAAACACAACAGTGAATGTGAAACATACCTATTATCAAACACAACACTGAATGTGAAACATACCTATTATCAAACACAACACTGAATGTGAAACATACCTATTATCAAACACAACACTGAATGTGAAACATACCTATTATCAAACATAACACTGAATGTGAAACATGCATGTTATCAAAGCACATCAGTGAATGTGAAACATGCATGTTATCAAACATAACACTGAATGTGAAACATGCATGTTATCAAACACATCACTGAATGTGAAACATACCTATTATCAAACATAACACTGAATGTGAAACATACCTATTATCAAACATAACACTGAATGTGAAACATGCATGTTATCAAACACATCACTGAATGTGAAACATACCTATTATCAAACACAACACTGAATGTGAAACATGCCTATTATCAAACATAACACTGAATGTGAAACATGCATGTTATCAAACACATCACTGAATGTGAAACATACCTATTATCAAACATAACACTGAATGTGAAACATACCTATTATCAAACATAATACTGAATGTGAAACATACCTATTATCAAACACAACACTGAATGTGAAACATACCTGTTATCAAAGCACATCACTGAATGTGAAACATACCTATTATCAAACACAACAATGAAAATGAAACATACCTATTATCAAACATAACACTGAATGTGAAACATGCATGTTATCAAAGCACATCACTGAATGTGAAACATGCATGTTATCAAACATAACACTGAATGTGAAACATACCTATTATCAAACACAACACTGAATGTGAAACATACCTGTTATCAAAGCACATCACTGAATGTGAAACATACCTATTATCAAACACAACAATGAAAATAAAACATACCTGTTATCAAACACAACACTGAATGTGAAACATACCTATTATCAAACACAACACTGAATGTGAAACATACCTATTATCAAACACAACACTGAATGTGAAACATACCTATTATCAAAGTACAACACTGAATGTGAAACATACCTATTATCAAAGCACAACACTGAATGTGAAACATACCTATTATCAAAGCACATCACTGAATGTGAAACATACCTATTATCAAACACAACAATGAAAATAAAACATACCTGTTATCAAACACAACACTGAATGTGAAACATACCTATTATCAAACACAACACTGAATGTGAAACATACCTATTATCAAACACAACACTGAATGTGAAACATACCTATTATCAAAGTACAACACTGAATGTGAAACATACCTATTATCAAACACAACACTGAATGTGAAACATACCTATTATCAAAGCACATCACTGAATGTGAAACATACCTATTATCAAACATAACACTGAATGTGAAACATACCTGTTATCAAACACAACACTGAATGTGAAACATACCTGTTATCAAACATAACACTGAATGTGAAACATACCTATTATCAAACACAATACTGAATGTGAAACATACCTGTTATCAAAGCACATCACTGAATGTGAAACATACCTATTATCAAACATAACACTGAATGTGAAACATACCTGTTATCAAACATAACACTGAATGTGAAACATACCTATTATCAAACACAAGAATGAATGTGAAACATACCTATTATCAAACACAACACTGAATGTGAAACATACCTATTATCAAACACAACACTGAATGTGAAACATACCTGTTATCAAACACAACACTGAATGTGAAACATACCTATTATCAAACACAACACTGAATGTGAAACATGCATATTATCAAACATAACACTGAATGTGAAACATACCTTTTATCAAACATAACACTGAATGTGAAACATACCTGTTATCAAAGTACATCACTGAATTGGAAACATTGTAATCAAAGTACAACACTGAATGTGAAACATACCTGTTATCAAAGTACATCACTGAATTGGAAACATTGTAATCAAACATAACACTGAATGTGAAACATACCTATTATCAAACACAACACTGAATGTGAAACATAACTATTATCAAACACAACACTGAATGTGAAACATGCCTATTATCAAACATAACACTGAATGTGAAACAGATCTATTATCAAACATAACACTGAATGTGAAACATACCTATTATCAAACACAATACTAAATGTGAAACATTCCTATTATCAAACACAACACTGAATGTGAAACATACCTATTATCAAACATAACACTGAATGTGAAACATATCTATTATCAAACACAACACTGAATGTGAAACATGCCTATTATCAAACATAACAATGAATGTGAAACAGACCTATTATCAAACATAACACTGAATGTGAAACATACCTATTATCAAACATAACACTGAATGTGAAACATACCTATTATCAAACACAACACTGAATGTGAAACATACCTGTTATCAAAGCACATCACTGAATGTGAAACATACCTATTATCAAACACAACAATGAAAATAAAACATACCTGTTATCAAACACAACAGTGAATGTGAAACATACCTATTATCAAACACAACACTGAATGTGAAACATACCTATTATCAAACACAACACTGAATGTGAAACATACCTATTATCAAACACAACACTGAATGTGAAACATACCTATTATCAAACATAACACTGAATGTGAAACATGCATGTTATCAAAGCACATCAGTGAATGTGAAACATGCATGTTATCAAACATAACACTGAATGTGAAACATGCATGTTATCAAACACATCACTGAATGTGAAACATACCTATTATCAAACATAACACTGAATGTGAAACATACCTATTATCAAACATAACACTGAATGTGAAACATGCATGTTATCAAACACATCACTGAATGTGAAACATACCTATTATCAAACACAACACTGAATGTGAAACATGCCTATTATCAAACATAACACTGAATGTGAAACATGCATGTTATCAAACACATCACTGAATGTGAAACATACCTATTATCAAACATAACACTGAATGTGAAACATACCTATTATCAAACATAATACTGAATGTGAAACATACCTATTATCAAACACAACACTGAATGTGAAACATACCTGTTATCAAAGCACATCACTGAATGTGAAACATACCTATTATCAAACACAACAATGAAAATGAAACATACCTATTATCAAACATAACACTGAATGTGAAACATGCATGTTATCAAAGCACATCACTGAATGTGAAACATGCATGTTATCAAACATAACACTGAATGTGAAACATACCTATTATCAAACACAACACTGAATGTGAAACATACCTGTTATCAAAGCACATCACTGAATGTGAAACATACCTATTATCAAACACAACAATGAAAATAAAACATACCTGTTATCAAACACAACACTGAATGTGAAACATACCTATTATCAAACACAACACTGAATGTGAAACATACCTATTATCAAACACAACACTGAATGTGAAACATACCTATTATCAAAGTACAACACTGAATGTGAAACATACCTATTATCAAAGCACAACACTGAATGTGAAACATACCTATTATCAAAGCACATCACTGAATGTGAAACATACCTATTATCAAACACAACAATGAAAATAAAACATACCTGTTATCAAACACAACACTGAATGTGAAACATACCTATTATCAAACACAACACTGAATGTGAAACATACCTATTATCAAACACAACACTGAATGTGAAACATACCTATTATCAAAGTACAACACTGAATGTGAAACATACCTATTATCAAACACAACACTGAATGTGAAACATACCTATTATCAAAGCACATCACTGAATGTGAAACATACCTATTATCAAACATAACACTGAATGTGAAACATACCTATTATCAAACACAACACTGAATGTGAAACATACCTGTTATCAAAGTACAACACTGAATGTGAAACATACCTGTTATCAAAGTACAACACTGAATGTGAAACATACCTGTTATCATGAGTATACTGAATCTACACTAAATCATGTTGTTAATTAGACAGTTTTAATGGACAAATATTTGTAATAATTATATCAAGTGGGGTCTCATTTTACTCATATTATTGTTCTGAATCAGAAAATATTACTCCTTTTCATGTTTCTTTAAAAAAATTATTTTATTAAAATGAATGATTATACTGAATCTACACTAAATCCTGATGTTAATTAGACAGGTTTAATGAATAGATATGTGTAAGAATCATATAAAGTGGGGTCTCATCTTACTGGTTTTGTTCTACTGAATCCATTGATATAATTATTTTTTACACATTTCTTGAAAAAATTTTTTTTTTTTAAGATATCAGGTTTAATGGAAGTTTTGACATTTCACAACAAAACATGTTTATTTATTGTTTATGTAGAATATAAATACAAGTGTGACTGGTCATTTTATTCAGTTTTGACCACTGATTCATGTGATATATATTTTGTTTATATTTATTACACAACATTGTCCAGTTATCAGACAAGTTTTGATGTCAGTTGTATTATTCCAGGGTAGAGGATGGACAGCATTAATGTGGGCTGCCAGTGAAGGACAGCTGGAGGTCTGTAGACTTCTCATTGATACAGGATGTAAGATCAACACCACAAATGTATGTTATCTACTAAGTCTGATCACATTACTATTAATCAACACTAAATTATGTTGTTAATCAGACAGGTTTAATGAACAAATATTTGTAATAATTATATCAAGTGGGGTCTCATTTTACTCATATTATTGTTCTGAATAAAAATATATATCTTCTTTTATGTTTCTTTAAAAAAAATATTTTATTAAAATGAATGATTATACTGAATCTACACTAAATCCTGTTGTTAATTAGACAGTTTTAATGAACAAATATTTGTAAGAATCATATAAAGTGGGGTCTCATTTTACTTGTTTTGTTCTACTGAATCCATTGATATAATTATTTTACACATTTCTTGAAAAAAAAATTTTTTAAGATATCAGGTTTAATGGAAGTTTTGACATTTCACAACAAAACATGTTTATTTATTGTTTATGTAGAATATAAATACAAGTGTGACTGGTCATTTTATTCAGTTTTGACCACTGATTCATGTGATATATATTTTGTTTATATTTATTACACAACATTGTCCAGTTTATCAGACAAGTTTTGATGTCAGTTGTATTATTCCAGGTTGGTGGATTGACAGCATTAATGAGGGCTGCCATGGGAGGATACCTGGAGATCTGCAGACTTCTCATTGATACAGGATGTAAGATCGACACCACAGATGTATGTTATCTACTTAGTCTGATCACATTACTATTAATCTACAGAAAATCATGTTGTTAATTAGACAGGTTTAATGAACAAATATTTGTAATAATTATATCAAGTGGGGTCTCATTTTACTCATATTATTGTTCTGAATCAGAAAATATTACTCTTTTTCATGTTTCTTTAAAAAAATTATTTTATTAAAATGAATGATTATACTGAATCTACACTAAATCCTGATGTTAATTAGACAGTTTTAATGAACAAATATGTGTAAGAATCATATAAAGTGGGGTCTCATTTTACTTGTTTTGTTCTACTGAATCCATTGATATAATTATTTTACACATTTCTTGAAAAAAATTTTTTTTTAAGATATCAGGTTTAATGGAAGTTTTGACATTTCACAACAAAACACGTTTATTTATTGTTTATATACAATATAAATACAAGTGTGACTGGTCATTTTATTCAGTTTTGACCACTGATTCATGTGATATATATTTTGTTTATATTTATTACACAACATTGTCCAGTTTATCAGACAAGTTTTAATGTCAGTTGTAGGATATGTTGTATATTATTGATATTGATAACAAAGTATTGTCCATAATATTGACATGTTATTACGTTATATTATAGAGAGATGGATACACAGCTTTACATATAGCTGCTCTGAATGGACATTTACAGATCACAAGATGTCTAGTAGAAGTAGGTGCCAGTCCCTTGGTTACAACACATGAGGTAATATTTTATAGTATATACCCAGTGTTCAACTATTAAGTAATGAATCACTAAAATGATGTATGAGATATATTTGGTCAAATTGATTCTTTTTCAAGGCAATAGTCAAAAGTCATCTGATCCTTTAAATTTAACTTAAGATATGAAAAAGTTTTATGGAGGGTGTGGATACAGACATAGGAGGGTGTGGATAGGGTATACAGATATAGGAGGGTGTATATGGGGTATACACATACAGGAGGGTGAGGATGGGGTATACACATATAGGATGGTGTGGATGGGGTATACACATATAGGAGGGTGTGGATGGGGTATAGAGGTTTAGGAGGGTGTGAAGGGGTAATACAGATATAGGAGGGGTAGATGGGGTATACACATATAGGAGAGTGTGAATGGAATATACAGGAATAGGAAGGTGTGGATGGGGTATACACATATAGAAGGGTGTGGATGGGGTATAGACATATAGGAGGGTGTGGATGGGGTATACACATATAGGAGAGTGTGAATGGAATATACAGGAATAGGAAGGTGTGGATGGGGTATACACATATAGGAGGGTGTGGATGGGGTATAGAGGTTGAGAAGGGTGTGGAGGGGTAATACAGATATAGGAGGGGATGGATAGGGTATACACCTATAGGAAGGTGTGGATCGGGTATACACATATAGGAGGGTGTGGACGGGGTATAGAGGTTGAGTAGGGTGTGGAGGGGTAATACAGATATAGGAGGGGATGGATAGGGTATACACCTATAGGAAGGTGTGGATCGGGTATACACATATAGGAGGGTGTGGACGGGGTATAGAGGTTGAGAAGGGTGTGGAGGGGTAATACAGATACAGGAGGATGTGGATTGGATATACTGATATAGGAGGGTGTGGATGGGGAATACTGATATAGGAAAGAGTGGATGGGTAATACAGATATAGGAGTGTGTGGATGGGGTATACAGATAAAGAAGGGTGTGGATTGGGTAGGGTATAGATGGGGTATACAGATATAGGAGGATGGGGATTGGGTATACAGATATAGAGAAAAAAGTAGTATTACATCTTCCCGGCTTTAGGTTGGCCTTTTGTGTACCCAAGGCAGGTGAAGGAAATCAACTTAGAAGCGCTGTGATTAGATGTAAGGGTACAATATATATTTTTATAAGTTTTACCCTTGTCCGTCTGTAAGTACGTCCGTCCGTGCGTCCAAAAATTGGTTTCTGTTCTCTAACTTGAGTTTGCCTTAACCAAATGTTATGAAACTCATAAACAATGCTAATTACCACAAAACTGAGATCAAGTTTGAATTTTGGTGGCGTCACTTTAACCGTTCTAGAGTTATGCCCCTTTATAAATGGAAATGGAAAATTTTTAGTTTCCGTTCTCTAACTTAAGTTTGCTTCAACCAAATTTTATGAAACTTATAACAATGCTTATTACCAATAAATACAGATCAAGTTTGAATTTTGGTAGCATCACTCTAACCGTTCTAGAGTTATGCCCCTTTATATAAATGGAAAAATTACAAAAATTTTAGTTTCCGTTCTCTTACTTGAGTTTGCTTCAACCAAATGTTATGAAACTTATACACAATGCTTATTACCACAAAACACAGATCAAGTTTGAATTTTGGTGTCGTCACTTTAACCGTCCTAGAGTTATGCCACTTTATAAATGGAAAAATTGCAAAATTTTTAGTTTCCGTTCTCTAACTTAAGTTTGCCTCAACCAAATTTTATGAAACATATACACAATGCTTATTACCACAAAATAAAGATCAAGTTTGAATTTTGGTGGGGTCACTTTAACCATTCTCCAGTTATGCCCTTTATAAATGGAAAAAATGCAAAATTTTTAGTAAAACACAGATCAAGTTTGAATGTTGGTGGCGTCACTTTTACTGTTCTAGAGTTATACCCCTTTATAAATGGAAAAATTGCAAAATTTTTATTTTTTTCTAAATATCAATTAATTTTTGAAATTGGAGTTATATTCCTTTGTCCATGATTATAGTTGAATCAACTACAATCAATGCTTTATACAAAGCAATGTTTAATTTTTACTTCCACTGATAAAACACAGATCAAGTTGAATTTGGGTAGTGTCACTTTAACCATTATTGAGTTATGCCCCTTTGTAAATCGAAAGATTGCAAAATTTTTAGTTTCCATTCTGTAACTTAAGTTTGCCCCAACCAAACATTATGAAACCTATACACAATATTCATTACCACAAAACTAAGATCAAGTACAAATTTTTTGTTTCCGTTTTCGAACTTTAGTTTGCCTCAACCAAATGTTATGAAACTTATACACAATGCTTATTACTACATAATACAGATTAAGTACAAAATTTGGTGAGAACACTTTTACCATTCTTGAGTTATGTCCCTTTATAAACATAAAAATTGCTGAATTTTTAGTTTCCGTTCTCTAACTTTATTTTATTTATCTATGAATAACTGCAGTGTGTATATTTTCAATATAAATTTTGAAACCCATTTAAATATTTTTTCACCCCGTTTTCACCCGGATTCTTTAGCCTTCAGACTGATTTCCTTTGAAATACCGGCAAATTCGTAATTCTTCCTTTACAAGAAGTTCAACTAGCTGTGTAAACTAAAATTAAGTGACCCATTTCAGTGCATGGCTTTATTTGACAGCTTTGGTGTCAAACACACTGTTAATTAACACCAATTACCTTAGCTTTAGGTCAAAAATAATTTGTGTATTTCAAAGTTGTTTCACAAAAAATTTAATTACTTCACCTTTTTGTCACCTTTCACAATATACTCCTTAAATTTATGTTTATTTTTGTAAAAAAGGTTAAATCTAAAACAAATTGAATGCAAATACATATAAGATTATTACTTATTATTTTTCTACCTTAGAACAATTAGAAAATAAATAGTTGAAAATTATTAGGGCCTCACCGAATGGCAGACGCCCTATAGTGATCAATCTGTCCGTCCATCTGTCCGTCCTTCCGTCTGTAACAAATTGTGTCTGCTCTATATCTAGAGAACTGGAATGATTTCAAAGTTTATACTTGACATGTATATAAACCAACACCAGAGGGTGTGTCATAATGTATGTACAACTTCCTAGGTCAAAGGTCAAGGTCAAAAACTTTGGTTTAAGTTGACAACCCCATGTCCTATGGTAAAGATCGTGTCCGCTCTATATCTTGAGAACTGTTATGATTTCAAAGTTTATACTTGACATGTATATAAACAAACACCATAGGGTGTGTCATAATTTATATACATCTTCCTAGGTCAAAGGTCAAGGTCATAAACTTTGGTTTCAGTTGACAACCACATGTCCAATGATAAAGATACAAATTTTTTACCTCATGTTATTCTCAGCGGGGCCCACAGAGATGGCTCCCATCTCAATGATATCTAGTTTTTTTCATCTCTACTTCCTTTAAATGTTTAACTTTTTTTTATTATACTCTAATATCAACTACCGTGCGAGGGCTGTATAGCCAGTCAAGGTCTTTAATAACCCCCATCATCATCTCTAGAAATAATGTATAAAACTCTACAGATAGACATGATAGATGCATACTGAGCTCCTTGTGACTTGTGAATTGAATATAATCAAGGAAATTGTTAAAGTGTTAAACATTGATCTATCATAGCCAGAAGTGCATTGATAATAATACTTTAAAATTATTTTCAGTTAATACTTTACCATTACTTTTCATGGTTTGGAAATTGCTTGTTTTAAAATATAAAAAAATGTCCCCTAAAATACTTAAATTCAGCTGGAAAAAAGTTCGTAAGCGTTATGACCTGAGATTTTATTAGGGTACAATATATATATTTTTTTTTTTATCTATGAATAACTGCAGTGTGTATATTTACAATATAAATTTTGAAACCCATTGAAATATATTCTAGAGAATTGTTCGAAAAGACTTCCAAAATTTCTTAAATTTGGTGTAAAATGAAGGTGGGCATGGATAACATAAACAAGCTCCATTGGAAGTTGGTCATGATACATTTGACCTCAAGTTTTAAAACAGAATAATAAAGTACTAATACCACACATAACTGTTTTGTCCGGGTTTTTATTATAAAAAGTGGTAAATTTAGAAAATGTTAGTATTGTCGCCTATGGCAGAATAAATAGTACCGTTTTCCCTATAGGAGGGTGTGGATGGGGTATACAGATATAAGAGGGTGTGGATTGGGTATACAGATATAGGGGGGTTTGGATGGGTAATACAGATATAGGAGGATGTAGATGTGGTATACAGATATAGGAGGGTGTGGATGGGGTATACAGATATAGGAGGGTTTGGATGAGTAATACAGGTATTAGAGGGTGTTGATTGGGTATACAGATATAGGAGGGTTTGGATTGGTAAAACAGATATAGGAGGGTTCGGATGGGTAATACAAATATATAGGAGGGTTTAAATCGGGTATACAGATATAGGAGGGTTTGGATGGGGTATACAGATATAGGAAGGTTTAAATGGGGTATACAGATATAGGAGGGTGTGGATAGGTAATACAGATATAGGAGGGTTTGGATGGGGTATACAGATATAGGAGGGTTTGTATGGGTAGAATTAATGAATAGAAAAGGATTGGGTACAAAAATATAAAAAATAGAGAATAATATTGGGATGTTAAAAATATAAAGAACTGTGAATAATGTGCCCACAAAATTAGAAAAGATAGTTAAAAATGAAGACCCCCAAACTCATCCACACCTCATGTAGACATTAGGATGCATTTACCAATCTTCAGACTGCAAAGAAAATAACAGGACCAAATGGTGACAGATGGAACTTTTATTCTGATTCTTTAAAAAAAAGAGTTAAAAGCCTATTTAAAGTCTTCACAAAATTGTGAAAAATAATCGAAATGTCGTCTCATGAGTTATATATATATGGTTAGCATCTGTTAAGATAAAATTAATCACCACTCAGCTGCTACTGGTCTTACTAATTGTAAGATATTATGTGTTACAGAAGCCTTCTTTGTAACAGGTGAAAGCAATATAAAGATTTGTCTGTATTTCAGGGTCAGACGCCATACGATCTAGCAGCAGAATATAAATCTCTCCAGTATAAAGAAGTGATGGAATACTTACAGGTACATATAGTGATAGATATGGTGTTGAATTACAAACGCTTACACTTAGAATGAATCAAGTAGAAAATAAGTTACAAATTATAAAGAAATATAAAACTAAGAAATCAAATGCCGCAAAACCAAAATACTTCAGGAGAGAAATCTTACAAAATTGGTTTTAAACAAACAATTTAAAATTCTAATGCAATTATTTGTTATCACCATTTTGATTGGACAACATCATATATTTGGGGCGCTAAATCCACACTTAACAAGCTTTTAACTAAGCTTAGTTGTCATGTTTCAATTCAGGAATTTATTATTATGTGATTTCTTCAATATTCAACAAAATTAGCAGATGTTTTTTATTTCATATTCTAGAGCAAACAAGACGAGAGCAAGTTTTGTTAATTTTTATTAATAAATTGTTTTTGGTTTTTGATTTGGAGATGTACGGCGGCCGGCGGGGGGGGGTGGCTGCCAAACAAAAATTTTTGTGGTCGTATATTGGTATGATGTTGGCGTCGTCGTCGTCGTCCGAAGACACATTAGTTTTCGCACTCTAACTTTAGTTTAAGTGAATGGATCTCAATGAAATTTTACCATAAGGTTCAATACCACAAAAGGAAGGTGGGGATTGATTTTGGGGGTAATGGTACCAACAGTTAAGGAATTAGGGGCCAAAAGGGGCCAAAAATAAGCATTTTTGTAACTTCCAGACATAACTTGTGTGTTAGTGTATGGATCTCTCTGACATTGTGCCACAAGGTTCCATATCACAAAGGGAATGCTGGGATTGATTTTGGGGGTAATTGCCTCAAAATTTTAGGAATAAGGGGCCAAAAAAGGGGCAAAAAACAAGCATTTTTATATGGACAAATACTTTAGTACAAAACATAATTTAAAGCAGTGTAAGGGAGATAAATCAAATTCATCATTAGAATTACCTCCCTTACACTGCTTTTAAATTATGTATAAAGTAATGGTTAATGAACAATTAAGACCAAAAAAAAGAAATTGTGGGGGGTCAAATTTTTCTTATTTCAGATTTCAGAAATTAAAAAGAATTATTCTTCAAATATTATTTTTTTTTCAAATTTCAAATATTGAAAAATTTCAAGAAGTAATCTTTAATTGCACAGTATGGCGCATTAGATTTGTAAAATCTTTGACCACATTTATTTATTTGTTATGCCAAATCTGACTGTGTATTTAGATTTTTAATTTTGGGGTCCAGTTTTCAAATTGGTCTACATTAAGGTCCAAAGGGTCCAAAATTAAACTTAGTTTGATTTTAACAAAAATTGAATTCTTGGGGTTCTTTGATATGCTGAATCTAAACATGTATTTAGATATTTGATTTCGGGCCCAGTTTTCAAGTTGGTCCAAATTGGGGTCCAAAATTAAACTTTGTTTGATTTCAACATAAATTGAATATATTTTATTTATTTGTTATGCCAAATCTGACTGTGTATTTAGATTTTTAATTTTGGGGTCCAGTTTTCAAATTGGTCTACATTAAGGTCCAAAGGGTCCAAAATTAAACTTAGTTTGATTTTAACAAAAATTGAATTCTTGGGGTTCTTTGATATGCTGAATCTAAACATGTATTTAGATTTTTGATTTCGGGCCCAGTTTTCAAGTTGGTCCAAATTGGGGTCCAAAATTAAACTTTGTTTGATTTCAACATAAATTGAATATATGGGGTCCTTTGATATGCCGAATCTAACCATGTATTTAGATTTTTCATTTTGGGTCCAGTTTTCAAATTGGTCTACATTAAGGTCCAAAGGGTCCAAAATTAAACTTAGTTTGATTTTAACAATAATTGAATATATGGGGTTCTTTGATATGCTGATTCTAAACATGTATTTAGATTTTTGATTTCGGGCCCATTTTTCAAGTTGATCCAAATAGGGGTCCAAAATTAAACTTTTGTTTGATTTCGACAATAATTGAATATATGGGGTTCTTTGATATGCTGAATCTAACCATGTATTTAGATTTTTTATTTGTGGGCCCGGCTATCAAATTGGTTCATATTGAGGTCAAAAGGGTCCAAAATTAAACTTTGTTTTATTTCATCAAAAATTGAATTATTGGGGTTCTTTGATATGCCAAATCTAACCGCGTATTTAGATTTTTAATTTAGGGTCCAGTTTTCAAATTGGTCTACATTAAGGTTCAAAGGGTCCAAAATTAAACTTAGTTTAATTTTAACAAAAATTGAATCCTTGGGGTTCTTTGATATGCTGAATCTAAACATGTATTTAGATTTTTGATTTCGGTCCCAGTTTTCAAGTTGGTCCAAATTGGGGTCCAAAATTAAACTTTGTTTGATTTCAACATAAATTGAATATATTTGTTTATTTGTTATGCCAAATCTGACTGTGTATTTAGATTTTTAATTTTGGGGTCCAGTTTTCAAATTGGTCTACATTAAGGTCCAAAGGGTCCAAAATTAAACTTAGTTTGATTTTAACAAAAATTAAATTCTTGGGGTTCTTTGATATGCTGAATCTAAACATGTATTTAGATTTTTGATTTCGGGCCCAGTTTTCAAGTTGGTCCAAATTGGGGTCCAAAATTAAACTTTGTTTGATTTCAACACAAATTGAATATATGGGGTCCTTTGATATGCCGAATCTAACCATGTATTTAGATTTTTCATTTTGGGTCCAGTTTTCAAATTGGTCTACATTAAGGTCCAAAGGGTCCAAAATTAAACTTAGTTTGATTTTAACAATAATTGAATATATGGGGTTCTTTGATATGCTGATTCTAAACATGTATTTAGATTTTTGATTTCGGGCCCATTTTTCAAGTTGATCCAAATAGGGGTCCAAAATTAAACTTTTGTTTGATTTCAACAAAAATTGAATATATTGGGTTCTTTGATATGCTGAATCTAACCATGTATTTAGATTTTTTATTTGTGGGCCCGGCTATCAAATTGGTTCATATTGAGGTCAAAAGGGTCCAAAATTAAACTTTGTTTTATTTCATCAAAAATTGAATTATTGGGGTTCTTTGATATGCCAAATCTAACCGCGTATTTAGATTTTTAATTTAGGGTCCAGTTTTCAAATTGGTCTACATTAAGGTTCAAAGGGTCCAAAATTAAACTTAGTTTAATTTTAACAAAAATTGAATTCTTGGGGTTCTTTGATATGCTAAATCTAAACATGTATTTAGATTTTTGATTTCGGTCCCAGTTTTCAAGTTGGTCCAAATTGGGGTCCAAAATTAAACTTAGTTTGATTTCAACAAAAATTGAATATATGGGGTTCTTTGATATGCTGAATCTAACCATGTATTTTGATTTTTTTATTTGTTGGCCCTGCTATCAAATTGGTTCATATTGAGGTCAAAAGGGTCCAAAATTAAACTTTGTTTTATTTCATCAAAAATTGAATTATTGGGGTTCTTTGATATGCCAAATCTAACCGTGTATTTAGATTTTTAATTTTGGGTCCAGTTTTTTAAATTGGTCTACATTAAGGTCCAAAGGGTCCAAAATTAAACTTAGTTTGATTTTAACAAAAATTGAATTCTTGGGATTCTTTGATATGCTGAGTCTAAACATGTGTTTAGATTTTTTATTTCGGGCCCAGTTTTCAAGTTGGTCCAAATTGGGGTCCAAAATTAAACTTTGTTTGATTTCAACAAACATTGAATATATGGGGTTCTTTGATATGCTGAATCTAACCATGTATTTAGATTTTTGGGCCCCGTTATCAAATTGGTCCACATTGAGGTCAAAAGGGTCCAAAATTAAACTTTGTTTTATTTCATCAAAAATTGAATTATTGGGGTTCTTTGATATGTCAAATCTAACTGTGTATATAGATTTTTAATTTTGGGTCCAGTTTTTTAAATTGGTCTACATTAAGGTCCAAAGGGTCCAAAATTTAACTTAGTTTGATTTTAACAAAAATTGAATTCTTGGGGTTCTTTGATATGCTGAATCTAAACATGTGTTTAGATTTTTGATTATGGGCCCAGTTTTCAAGTTGGTCCAAATTGGGGTCCAAAATTAAACTTTGTTTGATTTCAACAAAAATTGAATATATGGGGTTCTTTGATATGCTGAATCTAACCATGTATTTTGATTTTTGGGCCCCGTTATCAAATTGGTCCACATTGAGGTCAAAAGGGTCCAAATTAAACTTTGTTTGATTTCATCAAAAATGGAATTCTTTGGATTCTTTGATATGCTGAATCTTACCATGTATTTAGATTTTGGATATTGGACCATAATAGGTAAATTAAAAAAATTAAAGTTCTTAGACCACATTCATTCTGTTTCAGAAACCTATGCTGTGTCAAATATTTAATCACAATCCAAATTCAGAGCTGTATCAAGCTTGAATGTTGTGTCCATACTTGCCCCAACTGTTCAGGGTTCGACCTCTGCGGTCGTATCAAGCTGCGCCCAGCGGAGCATTTTATTACTATATGAATTTGAGTTATTTCCTTTTGAACAGAAATGGTATAATTAATAATTAATTTCTATGTCATTTGGTCTCTTGTTTATTTTGAGTTATTTCCCTTTGAACAGGAATGATTTAATTAATAATTATCTCATCAAAAATTGAATTCTTGGGGTTCTTTAATATGCTGATTCTAACAATGTACTTAGATTTGGGATATTGGACCATAATAGGTAAATGTCCAATTTCAAATTTTTCATTTCTTTGACCACATTCATTTTGTGTCATAAACCTATGCTGTGTCAAATACTCATTTTTTTATTTTGTATAGAATGCATAAAAATGGAAATAACTGTATTGTATAACTATTTTTAGCTTGGCCTACAATTAATTTGTCCTACTTTAGCAAATATCCTTTTACGTAGCTAACTACTATATCACTAGCCTTTTTACACTCAGGTTATGAGTTTGAGTCCCTCACATGTCAGGTCCTTTGACTTCTTAAATTCACGCAAGTAATCAGTTTTCCACACTATTTGTTGTTATGCTTACAGATGTTGATTTGATAATTGGTATACAGTTTTAGGTTTACCATGACAAATTATAGAACAATTTCTGATTTTGTTCCGGTCTGAAGTTTTGTGCAGAGTTATGGTCCTTTGACTTAGACAATTCAGGAAAGTAATCAGTTTTCAGCATTTTTTATACGACCGCAAAGAATTTTTGCGTTCATATAATGCTACGATGTCAGCGGTGTAGTCGTCGTCGGCATCATCGTCCTTAGACACATTTGGTTCCCGGACAATAACTTTAGTTTAAGTGAATGTCTCTCTATGATCTTTTACCAGAAGGTTCAATACCACAAACGGATGGTTAGGAATGCTTTTGGAGGTTATGGTACCAACAGTTTAAGAATTAGGGCCCAAAAAGGGGCCAAAAACAAGCATTTTTGTAGTTTCCGGACAATAAATTGTGTTTTAGTGTATGGATATCTCTAAAATTGTACTACAAGGTTCCATACCACAAAGGGAAGGCTGGGAATGAGTTAGTTTGGGGGTAATTACTCCTGGGGGGGGGGGGGGTTCAAAAAGTTTGGGGGGATTTTTTTTCAATTTTTTTTGGGGGTTCATATTTTTTTCTTCAAAATTTTTGAAATTTCAAATTTTTTGAAAAGTTTCAAGAAGAAATCTTCAATTGCACAATATTGCAAAATAGCACAGTATTGCGCAACAGCACAGTATTGCGCAATATCACAGTATTGGGCAATATCACAGTATTGTGCAACAGCACAGTATTGCGCAATAGCACAGTATTGGGCAATATCACAGTATTGTGCAATAGCAAGAAATCTTCAATTGCACAGTATTTGGGCAATAGCAAGAAATCTTTAATTGCACAGTATTGCACAAAAGCACAGTATTGCGCACACAGTATTGCGCAATTGCAAGAAATCTTCAGTTCCACAGTATTGCACAATAGCATAGGTATTGCACAATAGCATAGGTATTGCACAATACCACAGTATTGCGCAATAGCACAGTATTGCGCAATAGCACAGTATTGCACAATAGCAAGAAATCTTCAATTGCACAGTATTGCGGAATAGCAGGAAATCTTCAGTTGAAAATAAAGACAAATCTTTTAACCAATTTCAATGGGATTAATTTTAAAGTCTTTAATTTTTGGGTTCTAACCTTGTATTACTATTTTGGATATTGAGCCCCATTTTTAAATTGGTCTACATTGAGGTCAAAAGGGTTCAAAATTTAACTTTGTTTGATTTCATCCAAATTTGTATTATTGCTGTTCTTTGATATGCAGACTAACCGTGCATTTAGATTTTTAATTTTTGGGCAAGCCGTCTTCAAATTGGTCCATATTAAGGTCCAAAGGGCCCCAAATTAAAGTTTAGTTTTAATTTCAAAAAAGAAATGAATTCTAGGGGTTCTTTGATATGCTGAATCTAAGCGTGTATTAGGATTTTTGATTTTGGGCATAGTATTCAAGTTGGTTAAAATTGAATTAATATATGCCCAATCAAACAGTGTTTTAGATTTTAGATTTTGGGCATGTTTTCAAAGTTGGTCCAAATTGTGTTCCAAAATTAAACTTTGTTTGATTTCATCAAAAATTGAATTATCAGTGCTCTTTGGTTTGCCCAACCTTACAATATATTATACCATTTGAATTACCTCCCTTACACTGCTTTTAAATTATGTAGAAAGTAATGAATAATGAACAATTAAGACAATTTAAAAGCAGTTTAAGGGAGGTAATCCAAATACAACGTTTTGATTACCTCCCTTACACTGCTTTTCATGTTTAAAGAAATGCATGTGTATAACGGAAGACCAGTTAATACGCAACAGCATAGTGTATTGCACAAAAGCAAAAAAAAAGGGGGGGTAAATTTTTAAATTTTTTTTGTGGGGGGAGGGAGGGGGGGCAATTCGCAACAGCAAAGTGTATTGCACAAAAGCAAAAAATTGAATATAAATTCAAATCATGTAACCAATTCTAAGTTCTTTGACTACAGTTATTCTGTGTCAGAAACCTTTTATGTTTCAAATATTTAACTGTGCTGGGCTTCGCTAATGTGGCAAATTGCGATTTTTTTTTCATCCGGCGACAAAATATGGCTGCTGGCGATTTTTCTGGCGTCAACATTTCCCTATGTCAAAATGTTTCATTTCTTGACTAACGATAATATTACCGATCTTCATTTACATTGGTAAAAGAAAAAAAATTTAATTGTAAGAAATTTTACCTGGCGACAAGTTTATGACTTTGTTTACGACCCCAAGCTAAGCAACGGTTACAACAGGTGTTATAATTAGTTGTTACAGGTAATCCGTTTATCAGAGGGGTCATTAGTGATCATCAACATTAATTCATTTAAATAGAATTGGTCAGTTGGCATTTGTCATTTCATTTGAAGAAATTTTCATACGGCAACACAATTTGCAACGTTTACCGTAGTTTCATGAAGAAAACGTAATTGACAGAAAGATGAAAACCACAATAACTAATTAAAACACATCATTTTACTTGTATTCCATAAAAAATGGTAAATTCAGACTTGATTTGTCTTTGCCTGCTCTCAATTTTGATACGAAAATAACAAAACTGGATGCCATTGTTGATCGTATTTACTTCTACTGAGTACTGTGTATAATCCTCCGAAGAAGGAGCACACCTGAATAAAGAAAGATAACTCAATTTGATTTTGTCCTAGTATTGAGATACCTACTAAAGATATGTCTACATACTTCTGACTTTAGAATTTATTGGTTTAGGTCTTTTGAGTTATGGGAAAAGTTAAGAGGGTCTTTGTAGCAGGATGGGTACGGTGCTTGGGTCATCATTTTCTGTATTCTTTATTTTTTATACAAATTTTCACTATTCTGTATATCAGTCAGGGGAGTTACTTGTACAAGTGATTTTTAAAATCACTTATTTGCGTGATTTTTTATTTTTGCATAGAAACATAACGATCGGTAAAGAAAATTGAAAATTTAAATTTCCCGCAATTTGTAGCTCGTTGTAATCTCGCGAGATTTTGCGGAAACCACGTGGTTTTCCAAAGATATGGTGGGAAAATACTGTAAACATTGACAAGATAAGGAGTTTACAAAAATTGATTGAAAATGACTAAAAATAGCCTCGAAATATTAATAGTCTGGGGATTTTATAAAATTTTTGCTGATACTGTGAATATTTTTCCGATAAACTTCAACATTTAAACTACGTTTTGACGTTGAAAAATATACGTACTCTCGATTGAAATGCAAGTACTCGCGTGGTCAGAAATTTGGACCTTCTGAAGATTGGAAATCACGCCAATGAGTGATATTTTTTATTCAGGTACAAAAGATCATTTCAGCAAGTGATTTTTGGGAATGGTATTAACTTAAAGGGGATTAACTCCTGACGACTTAAAAAGTTTAAACAATTTCCCCGTGCATGTTTGTCAGAATGTCAGAAATTAATTTTGGCACGATAAAATAAATATGAAATCATTGTGCGTTTTCTTTTTTTATTATAATTTCACACTGCAAACGGAAATATTAAATATTTATTTGATAAATACAGACTTAATAAAGCAGATCTTTTTTACCAAACTTCGTAACAACTAACATGCAAAGATAATTTTTTTTTGCCAGAAATGGTAAACAAATAACTTGCATATTTATCTCCAAGTGTATTTTTTATATAGTTTATTACATTTGTACATGCAGTTGTATAAATTGTGCATATCATGTACTATGTGTTTCAGGAAAATAAACAGATAAACAGTTGCATATATAGACTATGTGATTAACCATTACTGCATTAGGCATTAAATGTTCCATCACATTATCATGCATATTTCATATTTGTTGTTTTTATAAGTCCCCTAACTACAGACAAAGTCGAAGGGGACTTTAGGTTTACACTCCTTCCGTCTGTCTGTCCATCCATCTGTCCGACAAATCAGTTTTCCACACTTTTTTTCTTCATGCTTGAAGATATTGATTTGATATTTGGTATATAGTTTTATTATGACAAGTTACAGATCAAGTTTTCATATTGTTCCGGTCTGATGATTTTGTGCAGAGTTATGGTTCTTGAACTTAAAAATTTCACTCAAATAATCAGGTTTCCACACTTTTTTCGGTCAAGCTTGAAGATATTGATTTGATAATTGGTATATAGTTTTATCCTGACAAGTCACAGATAAGTTTGAATTTTGTTCCAATCTAAAGATTTCGTGCAGAGTTATGGTCCTTGGACTTGGAAAATTCACTCAAATAATCAGTTTTCCTCACTTTGTTTCGTCATGCTTGAAGATATTGATTTGATAATTGTTATATAGTTTTATCAGGACAAGTTACAGATCAAGTTAGCATTTTGTTCCAGTACAATGATTTTTTAACGGGTAGGGGACTATATATTGCCATGCAATACTCCCAGAATGCTTGTTGATCTAACAATCTAACATTCAGATTTATGCATGTTATATGAAATTATTAAAAATCACTGTGCAGTAAGATCATTTGTACCATCATAGAAATCACTGTGCAGTGATTTAAAATCATTTGTACAAGTGATCTATATTATTTAATGTAAATCACTCTGTGCAGTGATTTAAAATCATTTGTACAAGTGATTTACATTGTTATTTATCCTGGTCTTATGGGTTTTTTGTCGAGCCTGCAACAAAAGTCGCAGAAAGCTCGACATAGGGATAGTGATCAGGCGGCGGCGGCGTTAGCTAACTTCTTAAAAGCTTTATATTTTAGAAGCTAGAAGACCTGGATGCTTCATACTTTGTATATAGATGCCTTATGTTACGATGTTTCCATCTGTCACATGTCCATTGTCCTTGACCTCATTTTCATGGTTCAGTGACTACTTGAAAAAAAAGTAGATTTTTTGTGAAGTTAATTTCTCTCTTATTATGAGTAATAGAATAACTATATTTGGTATGTGCGTAGCTTGCAAGGTCCTCATACCCGTCAGACAGTTTTCACTTGACCTCAACCTCATTTCATGGATCAGTGAACAAGGTTAAGTTTTGGTGATCTCGGATACTATAAGCAATAGGTCTAGTATATTCGGTATATGGAAGGACTGTAAGGTGTACATGTCCAACTGGCAGATGCCATCTGACCTTGACCTCATTTTCACGGTTCATTACTTAGTATTAAGTTTTTGTGTTTTGGTCTGTTTTTCTTAAACTATAAGCAATAGGTCGACTATACTTGTTGTATGGAAGAATTGTAAGCTGTACATGTCTGCCTGGCATGGTTCATATCATACAACTAATATTCTCCAGCTGAGCCTAGCAATATTCAAGTAATTTATACACTGTCCAACATTGCCCTTAAAATCTGGGTAATAACGCTAAAGTGCCCTTTCAGACAACTAGCACCCTTCTGCCCTGAGATTCAAGCTAGAACACTGATATGACATTGACCTCATTTTCATGGTTCATTGGTCAATGTTTAGTTTTCTTGATTAAGTCTGTTTCTTAGAAACTATAAGCAATACATGTAGGTCAACTATATATTTAGTGTATTGAATGATTGTAAGGTGTAAATGTATTTCTTGTTTGGTTTATATGACCTTGACCTCATTTTATTGGATCATGTTAAGTTTATGTGATAGTTGTAGTTAAGCTTTATATTTGTGAATATCAACATGATATCAATGATTAGTAAAGAAGGCGAGACATTTCAGCGTTTGCACCCTTGCCTTACTATTAAGAATGCATTTTGACGTCACAATGTCCATTAAAAAAGCATGCATAGTACAAATTCATATGAGGTAAGAAAACATATGATCTGACCATAATGAAAATCACTGTGTAGTGATTTGAAATCATTTAATTTGTACAAGTGATTTATATTATTTAATGTAAATCACTCTGTGCAGTGATCAGATTTGAAATCATTTGTACAAGTGATTTACATTATTATTTATCCTGGACTGCGTGGTCTTATGGGTTTTCTTAACTATTATAACAGGTTGGGAACAACCCCCAAATGAGGGATATCCCTTTAATGAGGGACTGTCCCTCAGACAAGGGGTCATTTTACTGTTGTAAAACTTATATTTTTTAACTTAAAAACAGTTTATCCCAAACTTTGACTGACCAACAAAATGTCAGACAAAAAGTCATTCGGTCAGACAGAAATTTTCAGATTTTTTTAGTTGAAAATATAGACGAAAAGGTCAAATTTCTTTTTCAGTCAGACAAACTCTAAAACTGTTTGGCATAGACTGTTAAAAGGGAAAAAATTATTATACATGTATTTCATAATTTTGAACAACTTTTCTAAAAGACGGGTACACTTATTTTTAATAATAAAGAAGATATACATGTAAGTCCAGAAATATTACAAAATTCTTGGACATGTTTTGACCATTTAATACAAGATAGATTTACAGTTCTTTGGGAAAAGTTTCTTCAAATAATATAAATATTTGCTCATTTGCACATGTATACCCTGTGATGCGTTTTCAGATTCATCACTCAACAACTAAAGTTACTTCCTGTTTACCGAACACTTGTATCGTTTTACACATGATAGCCAAGTTTTGGACGATCAATGCATTTGAATGAGAAAATATGGTTTAACACCCCTTATACATTAGTTGGTAAATATCACCATGATCACTGACAAGTTCAATAAATAAATTGGGTCAATTGGCTATAAATACCTTATGTGCTATAAATATTTCTTATCAATTAAAACATTCAAGGCGTAACAATAATCACAAATACTACAAAATATTCTTGTCAAAAGCTGTATTATATATATTATCTCCTTCTGGCATCAACACTTTGTGGTGTAATTGTCAGGAAAACCTTTCATGTGCACTCAAATACCCCCCTCCCCCCAAACAAATACACTTAAAAAGCATTTGTACATCATCATAATAATGATCAAGTTGATCTGTGGCATTTTGAAGCTAAAGTAAAAAAAATCACTGGTTGAAGTGATGCACGTAGAAAAATTAATTAAAATCACTCTACACAGTGATTAAGATTCAAATTCACTACATTAGTTAAAGTTATTATAACTAAACAACTAAACATACTAAAAAAAACGATTGTGAAAATTTTTAGATATTTGTACTTTTCTCCCCCCCCCCAAAAAAAAACCCAACAGTTTCTTCAAGCTACACCTATTTTCAAATTTATTGAAATAAAGAACACATCGTGAACATAAAAGAAAAAAAATACATTTGAAAATACTTGTAGTAGTACAATGTAGCTAATACTTGTAATAGATATAAAAAAGAAGATGTGGTATGATTGTGAATGAGACAACTCTCCACAAGAGATCAAATGACACAGAAATTAACAACTACAGGTCACTGTACGGCCTTCAACAATGAGAAAAGCCCATACCGCATAGTCAGCTATAAAAGGCCCCGAAATAAAAATGTAAAACAATTCAAACAAGAAAACTAACGACCTAATTTAAATTTAGACCTGGCCTAACATTGATTTGTTAGTTTGTCTGACCTTTCAAATAAGTGAGCAAAAAAAATAAAAAAGAAAGCATAGCACCCTCCCTTTTTTCAATTGATAAATGGTTTGGCAGTTATCGTGTGCCCTATGAAATTTTCTTAAAAAATTATAGATTAGATCTGATGGATAATTTTTTTGTAATCAGTGAAAAGATGTTACTTTAGTAAGTCAGTTTTTGAAGGTAATTTGAAATTAATTTAAGGATCCTGACCAGGGACATGACAATGTGAGAGGAATAAACATTTTTTTAGAATTGAACCCTGCTTTCATCCATGTATAATGGTAAATATGGAAACGAGTTCATGTAACCTTTTTACAGATAAATTTTAATTGCAATTTGAAATGATTTGGGTTTTAAGCACCTGGATAAATCAATTTTTTCTTCATGAATGATCTTGTGCTGGACAGTCAGGACCCCTTGCTGAACCAGATTACAACAAAAATGTTATCTGAATTTAAATTTATAGAAATAGTTATATTCTGACAAAAAGATTCAAATGACCTAGGACTGCAAAATTTGACAACTTTTATGACCTCTGCATTCTGTTTCAACCCTTACAAAGACTAAAATCTGCAACAGAGTTCAATCATTGATGATTAGTCCTGGTCATTAAATAAAGATTAATATTCTGGTACTGGATTTCTAATAGGGGAAGGGTTTCTAATTGGAAATCACTTCTACCAGTGTTCTGTTGAAATCACTCTAAACAGTAAATAAAAGTCACTCAAGTCATCTCCCCTTTTTAACTGACTGAGGCCGGAAGTGCCCTATGTGAGCTTATGTCATCACTTGGCGTCTGTCGTCATAAACTATTTCAAAAACTTATCCGCTGAAACTACTGAGCCAAATACCTTCAAACTTTAAATGAATGTTCATTAGGGTATCTAGTTTATAAATTGTATCCAAAGTTTTGATCCACCAACAAACATGACCACCAATTCATTAAAGAACATTTAAATGGTATTTTTAAGCCACTCATTATTAATATATATTGAAAAGCAAAAATAATCATTGATGAAAGATTTAAGCAAAAAATAACAGGTAGGTGATTCAGGCTCTTGAGAGCCTCTTGTTTATTAAGATTCAATTGCTGTTGCACACATTTTGTTTCAGCCCTCTGAAATTATACAATTTACAACAGATTTGATTTGATTGATAAATATAGTTATTTTTTTAATTTGAATTAAAAAAAAACATTTCTGTTTTTCACCATAGAAGTTAATTGGAAATACTGCTGGTATCAGAGATAAACACACATTTTAATTCACTCTGTGCAGTGATTTTAAGTCATTTGTACAAGTGATTAACATTCTAATTGAATGAAAATCACTCTGTGCTGTGATTTAAAATCATTTGTACCAGTGATTTACATTATTTCAAAATGTATGTGATGAAAGACACCCTTTGAAGTGTTTTATTTTTATTTATACCAGTGATCAATACTATTTTTTTAATGAATGATTATATTCCATTAACTTCACTACAAATTATAATTATGACCTGAAAATCTTATTTATTACTGTTTGAGTCTTTAGTTTTCTACAAATGTATTTAAAAATGTTTGTGATTTTTTTTGGTCATATATATATATAGCATTTTCAGTTTATGAGTTTTTATTGTTCCTTTTTATGCCCCAGCTGTAGCGTAGGGGCATTAAGTTTTACCCTTGTCCATGTTGTCTGTACATCCCAAAATTGGTTTCAGTTCTCTAACTTAACTTTGCCTCAACCAAATGTAATGAACCTTATAGACAATGCTTATTACCGCCAAACTCAGCACGAGTACAAATATGGTAGCATCAGTTTTACAGTTTGTGAGTTATGTCCCTTTATTACAGTATATGCAAGCAGTTTATTTGAAAGAACATTTGAACAGATTGCTACTAATCATTTCTAATGCTATTGTTTGTTCAGAAAATAATTTTTTCTCCTTACAAGTTAGTTTTTATTTATTTTCACCTTTTAAACAGGTGTCTTCTATTAGCTAATGTCAAAAAGACCCCTGTTGTGATGTTGTCCTCTGAAAGAGGGAGATAACCCTGGTTTCTTATTGAAACTTTTCCAAACATAATAATCACTTGAATGAGTGATTTTAAAAAATATTTCTAATCACTGGTAGAAGTAATTTTTAAAAAGTAATGAAAGGGAATTAACTCTAGTTTTGTTGAAAAAATCACTTGAGAAAGTGATTTTAAAAATCATTTGTACAAGTAACTCCCCTGACTGTATATATCTAAACACCCATTATTCTCTTTTCTTCATTTAATTGCACATTTACTCTATTCTGTAACATATACAGACCATAAGCTAATTATAAGGACAGGAACATTGATCAATAGAGTCATTATATATGCGTCCCATTAGTCATTGTTTGGAGACATAAACATTCAAAATAAAAACATACATTTGTGGAAAATCAGCTGCTTTGTTTTAATCTTTATTGTTATAATTTTATACAACCGCAAAAAAAATTTGCGGTCCTATATTGGTATGACGTTGGCGTAGTCGTCGTCCGAAGACACATTGGTTTTCGCACAATAACTTTAGTTTAAGTGATTAGATCTCTATGAAATTTTACCATAAGGTTCAATACCACGAAAGGAAGGTTGGGATCGATTTTGGGGGTTATGGTACCAACAGTTAAGGAATTAGGAGCCAAAAAGGGGCCAAAAATAAGCATTTTTTTAACTTCAAGACAATAACTTGTGTGTTAGTGTATGGATCTCTCTGACATTGTACCACAAGGTTCCATATCACAAAGGGAATGCTGGGATTGATTTTGGTAATTGCGTCAAAATTTTAGGAATAAGGGGCAAAAAAAGGGGCAAAAAACAAGCATTTTTCTAGTTTCATGACAATAACTTGTGTGTAAGTGTATAGATCTTTCTGAAATTGTACTACAACGTTCCATATCACAAAGGGAAAGCTGGAATTGAGTTTGGGGTAATTGCCCAAAACGTTTAGGAATAAGGGGCCAAAAATAAGCATTTTTCTAGTTTCCAGACAATAACTTGTGTTCAAGTGTATGGATCTCTCTCAAATATTACTGCAAGGTATCATACCACAAAGGGAAGGCTGGGATTGATTTTGAGGGTAATTGCCTCAAAATTTTAGGAATAAGGGGCAAAAAAGGGGCAAAAAACAAGCATTTTTCTAGTTTCAGGACTATAACTTGTGTGTAAGTGTATGGATCTTTATGAAATTGTACTACAAGGTTCCATCACAAAGGGAAAGCTGGGTTTGAGTTTGGGGATAATTGCCCAAAACGTTTTGGAATTCGGGGCCAAAAAGGGGCCTACATTAAGGTCCAAAGGATCCAAAATTAAACTTAGTTTGATTTTAACAAAAATTGAATTCTTGGGGTTCTTATATATGCTGAATCTAAACATGTGTTTAGATTTTTGATTATGGACCCAATTTTCAAGTTGGTCCAAATTTGGGTCCAAATTAAACTTTGTTTGATTTCAACAAAAATCGAATATATGAGGTTCTTTGATATACTGAATCTAACCATGTATTTAGATTATTGATTAATGGGCCCCGTTATCAAATTGGTCCACATTGAGGTCAAAAGGGTCCAAAATTAAACTTTGTTCAGGGGTTCAAATTAGCAGTGGTCCGAGGTCCGTGACCTTCCACTGTTGCAATCGGACTTTCGTTTTGGTTACTAGCTACGCCCGACGGACCTTCGATCTTAAAGGAAATAAAAATGATTTTTGCTGACCTTTTTAACCATCTGTATCGTCATTTTTAAGCCATACTTATATTATTATTGAAATTGAGATAAAAAAAATGTTTCATTCCTGACCTTGCAGACGAGTGATAAAAGTTATTTTTAACCTTGTATTTCTTGGAAACACAAGGTTATAAATAGTTGCGAGAAGTCACGTGACAAATCATTTAATCATTTAGACATTTTAGAACAAAATGAGTCTGTTTCACTTTGGTGTCACGTCTTCCAAGAGAAAGCCTGAAGATTATGAACGGTCTTCAACCACAGGCACTTGTTTCTATCCATGGGAAGGTCGACTATCCATAAATATGGAAGGATATTCAACCTTCCCATGGATAGAAACAAGTGCCTGTGTCTTCAACGTCTTCAAAAGAAATCAAATGAAGATCTCACTAAAAACAAAAAATGCGATCGTGAAAAACGGGAACGGAGCCCTTCAGGAAAATCGATCGACCGTGGCTATATTTTGATGAATCAACTGGTCTAATGTCATGCACATACTGCCAGAAGTTCCCCTCTCATTCAGAAAAAGAAAGTGCACTTGTAAGGGGAACACAAAATCTTAAAATAGACCCAATAAAAATATACGAAGTGACACCCCAGCATTTATCTTGTTTAAAGCAGTGGATCCATGAAAGTGACCCAAATTTTAAGTCTAATTATGACTAAAGATTAATTGTCAGACACTAAACTTGGACAATGTATTCTCAAGCAGAATGTAAGCCTGATCAGTTAAATAGATATAAGGTTCTTTTCAACACTGCATACAGTATTGCAAAAAAGGGAAACCCTTCAGTTACTATGAATTTATTCTTGAAATCCAGTGCAAAAATGGTGTTGATGTGTAAGCAGTACTTCAATATTGAAGGTTGTAAACTGTTTATTTGCTGGATAGCCAATTTAGGCATTATATGAGAAACGAAACATCACATGCAGTTCAAATATGATGAAACAAACTAACCTCACTCCAAAAGCTCATTAATTTGTATCTTATTGAGTTATGAAATTTTTCCTGTAAAAGTAGGACCTTTCAGTTTGGAGTGTCAAAGGTCCTGGACCTTCCAGTACCAAATGTTAATTTGAACCCCTGCAATAGTACTGAAAGTGGTGTTAAACATCAACAATCAATCCTTACCACGACGATATAGACAATAGTACTGAGAGTGGTGTTAAACACCAACAATCAATCAATCCTTACCACGACGATATAGACAATAGTACTGAAAGTGGTGTTAAACACCAACAATCAACTCTTACCACCACGATATAGACAATAGTACTGAAAGTGGTGTTAAACACCAACAATCAATCAATCCATCCTTACCACCACGATATAGACAATAGTACTGAAAGTGGTGTTAAACATCAACAATCAATCAATCCATCCTTACCACCACGATATAGACAATAGTACTGAAAGTGGTGTTAAACACCAACAATCAATCAATCCATCCTTACCACCACGATATAGACAATAGTACTGAAAGTGGTGTTAAACACCAACAATCAATCAATCAATCTTTACCACCATGATATAGACAATAGTACTGAAAGTGGTGTTAAACACCAACAATTAATCAATCAATCCTTACCACCAAGATATAGACAATAGTACTGAAAGTGGTGTTAAACACCAACAATCAATCTATCAATCCTTACCACCTCAATATAGACAATAGTACTGAAAGTGGTGTTAAACACCAACAATTAATCAATCAATCCTTACCACCAAGATATAGACAATAGTACTGAAAGTGGTGTTAAACATCAACAATCAATTCTTACCACCACGATATAGACAATAGTACTGAAAGTGGTGTTAAACACCAACAATCAATCAACCCTTACCACCAAGATAGAGACAATAGAACTGAAAGTGGTGTTTAACATCAACAATCAATCCATCAATCCTTACCACCTTGATATAGACAATAGTACTGAAAGTGGTGTTAAACACCAACAATCAATCAACCCTTACCACCAAGATATAGACAATAGTACTGAAAGTGGTGTTAAACACCAACAATCAATCAATCCTTACCACCACAATATAGACAATAGTACTGAAAGTGGTGTTAAACACCAACAATCAATCCTTACCACCACGATATAGACAATAGTACTGAAAGTGGTGTTAAACACCAACAATCAATCAATCAATCCTTACCACCACGATATAGACAATAGTACTGAAAGTGGTGTTAAACACCAACAATCAATCAATCAATCCTTACCACCACGATATAGACAATAGTACTGAAAGTGGTGTTAAACATCAGCAATCAATTCTTACCACCACGATATAGACAATAGTACTGAAAATGGTGTTAAACACCAACAATCAATCAACCCTTACCACCAAGATATAGACAATAGAACTGAAAGTGGTGTTTAACATCAACAATCAACCGATCCTTACCACCACGATATAGACAATAGTACTGAAAGTGGTGTTAAACACCAACAATCAATCAATCCTTACCACCACGATATAGACAATAGTACTGAAAGTGGTGTTAAGCACCAACAATCAATCAATCCTCACCACCACGATATAGACAATAGTTCTGAAAGTAGTGTTAAACATCAACAATCAATCAATCCTTACCACCATGATATAGACAATAGTACTGAAAGTGGTGTTAAACACCAACAATCAATCAATCCTTACCACCACGATATAGACAATAGTACTGAATTTGAAAGTGGTGTTAAACACCAACAATCAATCAATCCTTACCACCACGATATAGACAATAGTACTGGAAGTGGTGTTAAACATCAACAATCAATCAATCCTTACCACCACGATATAGACATAGTACTGAAAGTGGTGTTAAATACCAACAATCAATCAATCAATCCAATTTAGTTTTTGCCAAAATGCCAAGGTTCTCAAGCGATACACTCTTGTTTGAGGCTCTTGTCTAATTTTCATTTCTGCTTTTTATCTTTAAACTACAAAACCTGGTTGAGCAAAAATGATCAGCAAGACAGGTTTTGGCACAAATTTTCCAATAAACACAAATATTATTGTTGCATTGTATAAATTTTGAGGGGCAAAAATGCTGGGTAAGCCGTATACAGGCTCCTTCGAGCCTATATAGTTTAGTTATACCCCAAATACTATCTTAGCTTAAGGGACAATTTTATTTTACGGTTGAACATATCTATACTTAATTTACCACAAATTACATACTTCAAATGGAGGTTATCCAAAAGTTGACGGAGACATAATCAAGACAAATGGTAACAAGTGTAAGGTCACAGAATATTAGAATATTCTACAGTTGGAATAATTTTCGATTCAAAGGTGCATTTAAAATGCTCTTGCAAATAAACACAAAGTAAATTCAAAAACAACCTGTACACTTTTACTCTGGGCCTCACAATTTTTTGGAAAATATGAAAATTTTATCGATAAATATATTATATAATGTGTAACATTTTTATTGTATATTATTTTTGGGGGGTTTATATTTTAGAAATTTAATAGTTCTACAAGAAATATGAGTAAAGGTATATTCACAGTGCATATTGCTTATTTTTCAGTCTGTCATGTCAGAGGAATCTTCAGGTGTGACTGGTGGTCAAGGGATGGAAGGTAATTTTCATTAATAATTTTTGTAATAAATATTTGGTATTTTAAAAGTGTTTGGTGTATATGTCTGTCTGGCAGAGTTCATATCAGGATCTTTTGTGGCCAACTACATACCGTAAATTCGAAATTATTGCGTGCATTTATTATTGCGATTTTTTTGTACGACCGCAAATTTATTTGCAGTAGTATTATGTTATGGTGTTGTCTGCGTCTGCATCTGAAGACATTTTGGTTCGCAGACAATAACTTGATTATAAGTTCATGGATCTCTATGAAATTTTAGCACAACATTCCATACCACTAAAGAACGGTTGGGATTGTTTTGGGGGGCTATTGTCCTAGCTATTTAGCTCACCTGGCCCAAAGGGCCAAGTGAGCTTTTCTCATCACTTGGCGTCTGTCGTCCGTTGTCGGTGTCCGTTAACTTTTACAAAAATCTTCTCCTCTGAAACTACTAGGCCAAATTTAACCAAACTTGGCCACAATCATCATTAGGGTATCTAGTTTAAAAAATGTGTCCGATGACCCGGTCAACCAACCAAGATGGCCGACATGGCTATAAATAGAACATAGGGGTAAAATGTAGATTTTGGCTTATATCTCTGAAACCAAAGCATTTAGAGCAAATCTGACATGGGGTAAAATTGTTTATCAGGTCAAGATCTATCTGCCCTGAAATTTTCAGATGAATCTGACATCCCGTTGTTGGGTTGCTGCCCCTGAATTAGTAATTTTAAGGAAGTTTTGCCGTTTTTATACGACCGCAAAAAAATTTTTGTGGTCGTATATTGGTATGACGTTGGTGTCGTCGTCCGGCGTCGTCGTCGTCCGAAGAAGCATTAGTTTTCGCACTCTAACTTTAGTTTAAGTGAATGAATCTCTATGAAATTTTACCATAACGTTCAATACAACAAAAGGAAGGTGGGGATTGATTTTGGGGGTTATGGTACCAACAGTTAAGGAATTAGGGGCCAAAAAGGGGCCAAAAATAAGCATTTTCTAGTTTCCAGACAATAACTGTGGAACGGTGTATGGATCTCTCTGAAATTATACTACAAGTTTCCATACCACAAAGGGATGGTTAGGATTTGCTTTGGGGGGTTATGGCTCAAACCGTTTAAGAATTAGGGGCAAAAAAGGGGGAAAAACAAGGTTGTCCTGGTTAATGGACAAATACTTTAGTACAAAACATAATTTAAAGCAGTGTAAGGGAGATAAATCAAATACATCATTGAAATTATCTCCCTTACACTGCTTTTAAATTATGTATAAAGTAATGGTTAATGAACAATTAAGATAATTTAAAACAGTGTAAGGGAGGTAATCCAAATACAACGTTTTGGTTACTTCCCTTACACTGCTTTTAAATTATGTTTAAAGAAATGCATATTTATAAAGGAAGACCAGTAAAAATATCTGCAAATGTTGCATCTTTTTTTTTTACAAAAAAATCCATATGAAAGATTTGACACTATATTTTAAATTCTATTATAAAATAGATTAAGTTAGCACTATGGTAAATTTAAATGGGTAATTATGGTTTGGGGGAAAAAAGGGGGGGGGGTAAAAAGAAATTGTGGGGGGTCAATTTTTTCTCATTTCAGATTTCAGAAATTAAAAAGAATTATTCTTCAAATATTATTTTTTTTTCAAATTTCAAATATTGAAAAATTTCAAGAAGTAATCTTTAATTGCACAGTATGGCGCATTAGATTTGTAAAATCTTTGACCATATTTATTTATTTGTTATGCCGAATCTAACCGTGTATTTAGATTTTTAATTTTGGATCCAGTTTTCAAATTGGTCTACATTAAGTCCAAAGGGTCCAAAATTAAACTTTGTTTGATTTTAACAAAAATTGAATATATGGGGTTCTTTGATATGCTGGATCTAAACATGTATTTAGATTTTTGATTTTTGGCCCAGTTTTCAAGTTGGTCCAAATTGGGGTCCAAAATTAAACTTTGTTTGATTTCAACAAAAATTGAATATATGGGGTTCTTTGATATGCTGAATCTAACCATGTATTTAGATTTTTTATTTGTGGACCCCACTATCAAATTGGTTCATATTGAGGTCAAAAGGGTCCAAAATTAAACTTTGTTTGATTTCATCAAAAATTGAATTATTGGGGTTCTTTGATATGCCAAATCTAACCGTGTATTTAGATTTTAAATTTTGGGTCCCGTTTTTTAAATTGGTCTACATTAAGGTCCAAAGGGTCCAAAATTAAACTTAGTTTGATTTTAACAAAAATTGAATTTTTGGGGTTCTTTGATATGCTGAATCTAAACATGTGTTTAGATTTTTGATTATGGGCCCAGTTTTCAAGTTGGTGCAAGTTGGGGTCCAAAATTAAACTTTGTTTGATTTCAACAAAAATTGAATATATGGGGTTCTTTGGTATGCTGAATCTAAACATGTATTTAGATTTTAGATTTTTGGCCCAGTTTTCAAGTTGGTCCAAATTGGGGTCCAAAATTAAACTTTGTTTGATTTCAACAAAAATTGAATATATGGGGTTCTTTGATATGCTGAATCTTACCATGTATTTAGATTTTTTATTTGTGGGCCCGCTATCAAATTGGTTCATATTGAGGTCAAAAGGGTCCAAAATGAAACTTTGTTTGATTTCATCAAAAATTGAATTATTGGGGTTCTTTGATATGCCAAATCTAACCATGTATTTAGATTTTTAATTTTGGGTCCCGTTTTTTAAATTGGTCTACATTAAGGTCCAAAGGGTCCAAAACTAAACTTAGTTTGATTTTAACAAAAATTGAATTCTTGGGGTACTTTGATATGCTGAATCTAAACATGTGTTTAGATTTTTGATTATGGGACCAGTTTTCAAGTTTGTCCAAGTTGGGGTCCAAAATTAAACTTTGTTTGATTTCAACAAAAATTGAATATGCTGAATCTAACCATGTATTTTGATTTTGGACATTGGACCATAATAGGTAAATTAAAAAAATTGAAGTTCTTAGACCACATTCTTTCTGTGTCAGAAACCTATGCTGT
The DNA here is from genome assembly GCF_021869535.1 of Mytilus californianus. NCBI lineage: Eukaryota > Metazoa > Mollusca > Bivalvia > Mytilida > Mytilidae > Mytilus > Mytilus californianus. The sequence goes on from NW_026262670.1 coordinate 8,331,539, forward strand.
GTCAAATATTTAATCACAATCCAAATTCAGAGCTGTATCAAGCTTGAATGTTGTGTCCATACTTGCCCCAGCTGTTCAGGGTTCGACCTCTGCGGTCGTATCAAGCTGCGCCCAGCGAAGCATTTTATTGGTTATTATCTTGAATATTATTATAGATAGAGATAAACTGCAAACAGCAATAATGTTCAGCAAAGTAAGATCTACAAATAAGTCAACTTGACCAAAATGGTCAGTTGACCCCTTAAGAAGTTATTGCCCTTTATAGTCAATTTTTAACCATTTTTCGTAAATTTTTGTAATCTTTTACAAAAATCTTCTCCTCTGAATCTACTGAGACAAATTTAACCAAACTTGTCCACAATCATCATTAGGGTATCTAGTTTAAAAAATGTGTCTGATGACCCCGCCCGCGAACCAAGATGGCCGACATGGCTAAAAAATAGAACATAGGGTAAAATGCAGTTTTTGGCTCATATCTCTGAAACCAAAGCATTTAGAGCAAATCTTACAAAAATAAAATTGTTCATTAGGTCAAGATCTATCTGCCCTGAAATTTTCAGACCAATCAGGCAACAGGTTGTTGGGTTGCTGCCCCTGAATTAGTAATTTTAAGAAAATTTTGCAGCTTTTGGTTATTATCTTGAATATTATAATAGATAGAGATAAACTGTGAACAGCAATAATGTACAGCAAAGTAAGATCTACAAATAAGTCAAACTGACCAAAATTGTCAATTGACCCCTTAAGGAGTTATTGCCCTTTATAGTAAATTTTTTACAATTTTCATAAATTTTGTAAATTTTTGTAAAGGTTATTGTCGTAGCTGTTTAGGAATTAGGGGCCAAAAAGGGGCCAAAAACAAGCATTTTTCATGTTTCAGGACAATAATTGGTGTATAAGAATATAGATTTCTATGAAATTTTACCACAAGGTTCCATACTTCAAAGAAGTTTAGAATGAGTTTTGTCGAGCCTGCGACTTTTGTCGCAAAAAAAGTCGCAAAAGCGAGACATAGCGATCCTACATTCCGTCGTCGTCGTCGGTGGGGGCATCCACAAATATTCACTCTGTGGTTAAAGTTTTTGAAATTTTAATAACTTTCTTAAACTATCCTGGATTTCTACCAAACTTGGACAGAAGCTTGTTTATGATCATTCATAAGACAGTATCCAGAAGTAAATTTTGCAAAAAAAAAAAATCCTGTTTATCCGTATTTTACTTATAAATAGACTTAGTTTTTCTGCCAGTTAACATTACATTCACTCTGTGGTTAAAGTTTTTAAAATTTTAATAACTTTCTTAATCTATCCTGGATTTCTACCAAACTTGGACAGAAGCTTGTTTATGATCATAAGACAGTATCTAGAAAGAAATTTTGTAAAAATTTATTACCTGTTTTTTCGTATACTACTGGACTTAGTTTTTCTTCCAGTTAACATTACATATAGTCTGCAGTTAAAGTTTTAAAAACATTTATAAGTTCCATAAACCATCCTGGATTCTTACCAGACTTGGACAGAAGCTTCTTACAATCAAAAGATAGTATCTAGAGGAAAATGTTTAAAAAAATTTTCCCCATTTTTGTTGAGCCTGCGACTAACGGCAAAAGTAGGCGAGACACTGGGTTCTGCGGAACCCTTACGAATTTTTGAGTGTCATGGCCCATACCGTTTAATAATTAGGGGTCGAAAAGGGGCAGAAGACAATTATTTTTCTAGGTTGCAGGCAATAACTTGAATATAAGTGTATGGATCTCTATTCAATTTTAGCACAAGGTTCCATACCACAATAGGAAGGTTGGGTTTTTTTTCGGGGGTTATTATAGTAGCTGTTTAGGAATTAGGGACCAGAAAGAGCCTAACAAAAACAATTATTTGTCTGGTTCACAGAAAATAACTTGTATAACTGTATATATCTGTATAAAATTTAAGCACAAGGTTGCATTCCACAATAGGAAGGATGGGATTTATTTTGGGGGTTATTGTTGTAGCTATTTAGTAAGTAAGGACCAAAAAGGGGTCAAAACAAGCATTTTTCATGTTTCAGGACACTAATTTGTGTATTAGAGTGGGTTTCTATGAAACTTTACTACAAGGTTCCATACTTCAAAAGGAATGTTGAGAGTGATTTTAGGGGTCATGGTCCAAACCGTTTAATAATAAGGGGCTGAAAAGGGGCAAAAAAAACAAGGATTTTCTGTTTTCTGGACAATAATTTGAGTATAAGCCTATTTATTGCTATTTAATTGTGCCACAAGTTGTTATACCATATAATATAGTTTGGTATTGATTTTAGGTGTTATAACCTTATTGGTTTAGTTAAAAGAGGCCCAAACCAATACTTTGTATAAATTGCTAATTGTTTAGCAATTTCAGTGGTGTTTAATTCAATAGTCTTGAATTCTTTGGGGTCTTTAATATGCTGAATCTAATTAGGTATTTAATATTTGGATTTTAGGGTCTGTTTTTGAAATGATTCATATTAAGGTCCAAAGGGTCCAAAATTAAACTTTGTTTGATTTCTTTAGAAATTGAACTATTTGTGTTCCTTGATATACTGGATCTAATTGTGTTATAAGATTTTTTGAATCTGAGGCCTGTTTTCAAATTGATCCACATTAACATGATTAAGGTCCATGGGTCCTAAATACAACTTTTTTTTTATTTAAAAAAAATTGAATTCTTGGAGTTCTTTGATATGCTGTATCTAAAGGTGTATTAAGATTTTTGATTTGGGGCATGGTCGGCCCACATTAAGGTCCAAAGGGTCCAAAATTAAACTTTGTTTGATTTAAAGAAAAAAAAATAGTTGGGCTTCTTTGATATGCTGAATCGAAGCTTGTATTTAGATATTTGATTTTGGGCACAGTATTCAACTTGGTTCAAATTGGGGTCCAAAATTGAACATTGTTTGATAACATCAAAAATTAAATAGTTTGTGTTATTTGATATGGTCAATATAACAGTGTTTTAAATTTTTTGATTTTGTGCTTGGTTTTCAAAGTTGGTCCAAATTTGGGTCCAAAATTAGACTGTTTGATTTCTTCAAAAAATAAATCATTGGTGTTCTTTAATGTGTGTAATCTAACAGTGTTTAAAATTTTTGATTTTGGGCTTGTTTTTCAAACTGGACCCCATAAAGGTCCAAAGTATCCAAAATAAAACTTAGTTTGATTTTAACAAAAAAATGAAACAATGTGGTTATTTGATATGCTGAATCCAACCATGTATTTAGAATTTGAATAATGGACCATAATTGGTAAATGTCTAATTTTGAAATTATTTAAGAACTTATATCACATTCATTCTGTCATGTCTGTGTCAGAAACTATGCTTTTATTACATATTTGCTCAGAATCTAAATTCAGAGACGTTATTGGACAATTAACAGAAATTTTAATTCGGGTCATAGTTGAAAATAGATAAAAACACCATATCAATTTTAGAGAACTATTTTTGTGGTATACATCACTGGTTCATGGAAAATAAATTAGTTCACAGACAATAACTTAAGTATAAGTGTATGGATGTGTAAGAAATTTAAGCACAAGGTTCCATACCACAATAGGAGGGTTGGGATATTAAATAGTTAATCAAGCTCTACATTTATAGATTTATTGTAAAAGAAATTTTAAATTGAGTCATAGTTTAAAATAGATTTGCTTTTTTCAGATATATTAATCATGTGGTGATAACTGTGCATGCATTGACTTTTAATTGTCTTCTATTTAAAGATTGTTAACATGTTTGAATATTTTCTTATGGTTGAAAATTCCCTTGGAAACTAAAATGGACCTTTGTCCATCTGTTGAAGAGGAAGTGAAGTTTTTAAATACAATTGTGCCATACATTGTGTTATGTTACATTTGAATAGAAAAAAATGTTATTTTAAGAAAAATAATAAATTTTTATTAAAGGATATATTTCATTACAATACATTGTGTAGATAAAAGTTGTTGACATTGATAGATAAGTTGCAGATATTAGTTTGTGACAAATGAAAGACAAAAATATTGGGAACTATTTTAACATGTTTAAAAGTATATATATAAAGTTTGATTACACTAAGTGTTTTTGTAAAAAAATAATTTTCACCGTATTATCACCATAACAAAACATGTGGTAATTGTCAATCACACAATTATAATTGGAGTGATAGTTTTATTTGAAAATTTTGTGAGTTTTTCCTAAGTGTAGCTGATGATAAGCTCTGTAGGATGGTATACATTTAGTTTGAAATTTACTGTTCATTATTAGATATTTTGAAAATAATTTCAGATAAGTTTTATAGATATTTTAAAGACATGCTATTTTGGAGAAAAAAAAATCCTTTTCTTTGGTAAATTGGTTGAAAATTTTGTGGTAGGTTTGTTTGTTTGTACTGAAGAAACTAATTTTCTGAATGCTATATATTTTTTTTTTGGATGAAGCGAACTCTAAACGCTAAGCTTTTATTGTCTATTAATAAAAGGGGCCTCAATGGCCGAGTGGTCTAAGTAGTTACTACTGTAATCACTAGCCAGTTAACACTGAGGTTATGAGTTCGAACCCCGTTCTTGCGGGTGCACTCGACTCCAATCTTAATTGACTAGGATTGTCAGTTTTCCTATCGAAGGTCGGTGGTTTTCTCCGGGCACTCCAGCTTCCTCCACCAATAAAAACTGGCCGCCAGGAAATAGCCCAAAAGCGATGCTTAAAAGTGGCGTAAAAACACAAAAAATCAAAACAATCTATTAATAAACATGTATTTGGATTTTTGATTTTGTGCCCAGTTTTCAAGTTGGTCCAAATCAGGGTCCAACATTAAACTGTGTTTGATTTCAACATAAATTGAATATATACAGGGTTCTTTGAAATGATGAATCTAAACCTGTATTTAAATATTGGATTTTTGGTCCCAGTTTTCAAGTTGGTCCAATCAGGGTCCAAAATTAAACTTTGTTTGATTTTCAACAAAAATTGAATTTATGGGGTTCTTTGAAATGCTGAATCTAACCATGTATTTAGATTTTGGATTCTGGGTTACTTTATCAAATTGGTCCACATTGAGGTCCAAAGGGTCCTAATTTAAAATTTTGTTTGATTTCATTAAAAATGAATTCTTGGGGTTCTTTGATATGCTGATTCTTACCATGTTCTTAGATTTTGGAAATTGGACCATAAAAGGTAAATGTCCAATTTCAAATTTTTCAGTTCTTTGACCACATTCATTTTGTGTCACAAACCTATGTTGTGTCTCACTGTCAAATATTCAATCACAATCCAAATTCAGAGCTGTTTTAAGCTTAAATGTTGTGTCCATACTTGCCTCAACTGTTCAGGGTTCGACCTCTGCGGTCATATCAAGCTTGCGCCTAGTGGAGCATTTTATTGAAGATTGAACTGAAATGTGAGATAAATATACAGATATATGTATCAGATATCAAAATGCAGGTTAATTTTATTGCAATTCTCACTCTCATTATATAAAAAAAAAACTCTCAATGATTTCTGAATTGTCAGTATACGATTAAATATGGTGAGGGTTTTCTCATCATTGAAGGCCTTGCAATGACCTATAATTGCTTATGTCCACTTATTTGAATTCTGATGGATAGTTGTCTCAATGGCAATCGTACCACATCTCCTTAATTATAACCCACGCAACGAGTTGCGGAGGGTATAATGTTTTTGACCTGTCTGTCCATCTGTCCGTCCGTCAGTCCGTTAGTCCTGATTCTTGTCATCGCAACTCCTCTCAAACCACACAACCGAATTTCATGAAACCTTTTCAGATAATAAGGACATACTACGTAGATGTGCATATCGACAGGAAATAACGATTCAATTTTTTTTCCAGGAGTTACGCCCCTTTGAACTTATTTGCCCAACATACTACTGCAATCTTTTGTCATCGCAACTCCTCTCAAACCACACAACAGAATTTCATGAAACCTTTTCAGATAATAAGGACATACTATGTAGATGTGCATATCGACAGGAAATTACGATTCAATTTTTTTTCCAGGAGTTACGCCCCTTTGAACTTATTTGCTTCAATATACTACTGCAACAGCTTGTCATCGCAACTCCTCTAAAACCACACCAGGGGTTCAAATTAACATTTGGTACTGGAAGGTCCAGGACCTTTGACACTCCAAACTGAAAGGTCCACAACCTAAATCCCAGGTCCTACTTTTACAGGAAAAATTTCATAACTCAATAAGATATAAAATTAATGAGCTTTTGGAGTGAGGTTAGTTTGTTTCATCATATTTGAACTGCATGTGATGTTTCGTTTCTCATATAATGCCTAAATGGGCTATCCAGCAAATAAACAGTTTACAACCTTCAATATTGAAGTACTGCTTACACATCAACACCATTTTTGCACTGGATTTCAAGAATAAATTCATAGTCACTGAAGGGTTTCCCTTTTTTGCAATACTGTATGCAGTGTTGAAAAGAACCTTATATCTATTTAACTGATCGGTCTTACATTCTGCTTGAGAATACATTGTCCAAGTTTAGCGTCTGACAATTAATCTTTAGTCATAATTAGACTTAAAATTTGGGTCACTTTCATGGATGCACTGCTTTAAACAAGATAAATGTTGGGGTGTCACTTCGAATATTTTTATTGGGTCTATTTTAAGATTTTGTGTTCCTCTTAGAAGTGCACTTTCTTTTTATACGACCGCAAAAAAATTTTTGTGGTCGTATATTGGTATGACGTTGGCGTCGTCGTCGTCGTCGTCGTCCGAAGACACATTGGTTTTCGCACTCTAACTTTAGTTTAAGTGAATGGATCTTTATGAAATTTTACCACAAGGTTCAATACCACAAAAGGAAGGTTGGGATTGATTTTGGAGGTTATGGTAATAACAGTAAAGGAATTAGGGGCCAAAAAGGGGCCAAAAATAAGCATTTTTGTAACTTCCAGACATAACTTGTGTGTTAGTGGATGGATCTCTCTGACATTGTACCACAAGGTTCCATATCACTAAAGGAATGCTGGGATTGATTTTGGGGGTAATTGCCTCCAAATTTTAGGAATTAGGGGCCAAAAAAGGGGCAAAAAACAAGCATTTTTCTAGTTTCAGGACAATAACTTGTGTGTAAGTGTATGGATCTTTCTGAAATTGTACTACAAGGTTCCATATCACAAAGGGAAAGCTGGGTTTGAGTTTGGGGGTAATTGCCCGAAACGTTTAGGAATTTGGGGCCAAAAAGGGGCCAAAAAACACATTTTTTTCTAGTTTCCAGACAATAACTTGTGTTCAAGTGTATGGATCTCTCTGAAATTGTACTGCAAGGTACCATACCACAAAGGGAAGGCTGGGATTGAGTTTGGGGGTGATGAATCATAATGGGGGTTCAAAAAATTTTGGGGGGGGGGATTTATTTTTCCTTTTTTTTCTTTTTTTCCTTTTTTGTTCCTTTTAAAATTTTCCATTTTAAGTTGGTTATTTCTGATTTATATTTAAAATCAAATAATAATGATATGGTAGGAGATACACACCAAACAGGATGTGTAAATTATTATATAATAAGTATTGTGCAATAGCAAGAAATTTTCAATTGCACAGTATTGCACAATAGCAAGAAATCTTCAATTGCACAGTATTGCGCAATAGCAAGAAATCTTCAATTGCACAGTATTGCGCAATAGCAAGAAATCTCCAATAGCACAATATTGCGCAATAGCAAGAAATTGTCAATTGTACAGTATTGCGCAATAGCAAGAAATATTTAATAGCACAGGATTGTGCAAAAGAAGATACTTCCTATAAATTGCTTATTTCTTGACCAATTTCAATGGGGTTTTATTGTCGAGCCTGCGGCTTTTGTCGCAGAAAGCTCGACATAGGGATAGCGATCCGGCGGCGGCGGCGGCGTTAGCTAACTTCTTAAAAGCTTTATATTTTAGAAGATGGAAGACCTGGATGCTTCATACTTTGTATATGGATGCCTCATGTTACGAAGTTTCCGTCAGTCACATGTCCAATGTCCTTGACCTCATTTTCATGGTTCAGTGACTACTTGAAAAAAAAGTTCAGATTTTTTGTAATGTTAAATTCTCTCTTATTATAAGTAATAGGATAACTATATTTGATATGTGCGTACCTTGCAAGGTCCTCATGCCCGTCAGACAGTTTTCACTTGACCTCGACCTCATTTCATGGATCAGTGAACAAGGTTAAGTTTTCGTGGTCAAGTCCATATCTCAGATACTATAAGCAATAGGTCTAGTATATTCGGTGTATGGAAGGACTGTAAGGTGTACATGTCCAACTGGCAGGTGTCATCTGACCTTGACCTCATTTTCATGGTTCAGTGGTTATAGTTAAGTTTTTGTGTTTTGGTCTGTTTTTCTTATACTGTATGCAATAGGTCTACTATATTTGGTGTATGGAATGATTGTAAGGTGTACATGTCTAGCTGGCAGGTGTCATCTGACCTTGACCTCATTTTCATGGTTCAGTGGTCAAAGTTAAGTTTTTGAGTTTTGGTCTTTCTTTCTAATACTGCATGCAATAGGTCAGCTATATTTGGTGTATGGAATGATTGTAAGGTGTACATGTCTAGCTGGCAGGTGTCATCTTACCTTGACCTCATTTTCATGGTTCAGTGGTCAAAGTTAAGTTTTTGAGTTTTGGTCTTTTTTTCTAATACTATATGCAATAGTTCAACTATATTTGGTGTATGGAAATATTTTATGATCTATATGTCAGTCACGCAGGTTTTATTTGACCTTGACCTCATTTTCAAGGTTAATTGCTCAGTGTTAAGTTTTTGTGTTTTCGTCTGTTTTTCTTAAGCTATAAGCAATAGGTCAACTATATTTGTTGTATGGAAGAATTGTTAGCTGTACATGCCTGCCTAGCATGGTTCATCTGACCTTGACCTCATTTTCATGGTTCATTGGTCAATTTTTAGTTTACTTGGTTAATGTTAAGTTTATGTGACAGTTGTAATAAAGCTTTATATTTAGGACTATCAACATAATATCAATGATTAGTAAAGAAGGCGAGACATTTCAGCGTGTGCACTCTTGTTCTTGATTTCATGGGGTTATTTAATATGCTGAATCTAACCGTGTATTTAGTTTTTGGATTTTGGGCCCCGTTTTTAAATTGGTCCACATTGAGGTCCAAAGGGTCCAAAATTAAACTTTGTTTGATTTCATCAAAAATTGAATTCTTAGGGTTCTTTGATATGCTGAATCTAAACATGTATTTAGATTTTTGATTATGGGCCCAGTTTTCAAGTTGGTCCAAATCGGGGTCCAAAATTAAACTTTGTTTGATTTCAACAAAAATTGAATATATGGGGTTCTTTGATATGCTGAATCTAACCATGTATTTAGATTTTTGATTTTTGGGCCCCGTTATCAACTTTGTCCACATTGAGGTCAAAAGGGTCCAAAATTAAACTTTGTTTGATTTCATCAAAAATTGAATTATTGGGGTTCTTTGATATGCCGAATCTAACCGTGTATTTAGATTCTTAATTTTTGGTTCCGTTTTCAAATTGGTCTACATTAAGGTCCAAAGGGTCCAAAATTAAACTTAGTTTGATTTTGACAAAAATTGAATTCTTAGGGTTCTTTGATATGCTGAATCTAAACATGTATTTAGATTTTTGATTATGGGCCCAGTTTTCAAGTTGGTCCAAATCGGGGTCCAAAATTAAACTTTGTTTGATTTCAACAAAAATTGAATCTATGGGGTTCTTTGATATGCTGAATCTAACCATGTATTTAGATTTTTGATTTTTGGGCCCCGTTATCAACTTTGTCCACATTGAGGTCAAAAGGGTCCAAAATTAAACTTTGTTTGATTTCATCAAAAATTGAATTCTTAGGGTTCTTTGATATGCTGAATCTAACCATGTATTTAGATTTTGGATATTGGACCATAATAGGTGAATGTCCAATTTAAAATTTTTAAGTTCTTAGACCACATTCAATCTGTGTTAGAAACCTATGCTGTGTCAAATATTTAATCACAATCCAAATCCAAAGCTGTATCAAGCTTGAATGTTGTGTCCATACTTCCCCCAACTGTTCAGGGTTCGACCTCTGCGGTCGTATCAAGCTGCGCCCTGCGGAGCATTTTATTCTGAATGAGAGGGGAACTTCTGGCAGTATGTGCATGACATTAGACCAGTTGATTCATCAAAATATAGCCACGGTCGATCGATTTCCCTGTGGGGCTCCGTTCCTGTTCTTCACAATCGCATTTTTGGTCTTTAGTGAGATCTTCATTTGATTTCTTTTGAAGATGTTGAAGACACAGGCACTTGTTTCTATCCATGGGAAGATTGAATATCCTTCTATATTTATGGATAGTCGACCTTCCCATGGATAGAAACAAGTGCCTGTGGTTGAAGACCGTTCATAATCTTCAGGCTTTCTCTTGGAAGACGTGACACCAAAGTGAAACGGACTCATTTTGTTCTAAAATGTCTAAATGATTAAATGATTTGTCACATGACTTCTCGCAACTATTTATAACCTTGTGTTTCCAAGAATTACAAGGTTAAAAATAACTTTTATCACTCGTCGGCAAGGTCGGGGATGAAACATTTTTTTTATCTCAATTTCAATAATAATATGGCTTTAAAATGACAATACAGATGGTTAAAAAGGTCAGCAAAAATCATTTTATTTCCTTTAATTTCGAAGGTCCGTCGGGAGTAGCTAGTAACCAAAACGAAAGTCTGATTGCAACAGTGGAAGGTCACGGACCTCGGACCACCGCTAATTTGAACCCCTGCACACGACAGAATTTCATGAAACATTTTTAGATAATAAGGACATACTATGTAGATGTGCATATCGACAGGAAATTAATATTCAATTTTCATTCTAGGAATTACGCCCCTTTGAACTTATTTGCTTCAATATACTACTGCAACAGTTTGTCATTGCAACTTCTCTGAAACCACACAACAGAATTTCATGAAACTTTGTAGATAATAAGGACATACTACGTAGATGTGCATATCGATAGGAAATTATGATTCATTTTTTTTTCTAGGAGTTACACCCCTTTGAACTCATTTGCTTCAATATACTTCTGCAAGAGTTTTTTATCGCAACTCCTCTTAAACCACACAACAGAATTTTCATGAAACTTTGTAGATATTAAGGACATACTATGTAGATGTGCATATCGACAGGAAATTATGATTCAATTTTTTTTCTAGGAGTTACACCCCTTTGAACTTATTTGTTTCAATATACTACTGCAACAGTTTGTCATCGCAACTCCTCTGAAATTTTTTTTCCTTATGCAATTTTTTTTTCTTACAGTTATTTTATTTCTCCAGTGACAATGTGGGGACGTGGGGTATGTGAGCACGCTCACTAAGGTTCTTTAATTTTATAATGACCTCGTTTTCATGGTTCATTAGTCAAAGTTTAGTAAACCTTGGTAAGGTTTATTTCGCAGATACTATCAGAAAACTAATGTTAACTATATTTGGTTAATGGAATGATTGTAGGGCATACATGTCTCCTGTTTACTATATGTTTGCAAATACTTGATTTTTTTAAGAACGTTTACCAGCAATACAGTTGTCAAAGAAGCCAAACCAATTAATTATTGAATGATTCCAAAAACAATGTACTTAAATTGATAATTACTTTATGCAACTCTTTAGAAATAATGTAAATAATCGGACAAACGGTAATGTTAAGCCTTGTGTACGCCCCATTAACAAGAACACTGAAATATATGTCAAATAAAAAAAAAAAAAAATACAATATTGCAAACAATGAATTAATTGTGTATAAAGCGATTGCCTTGATTAATATTCATCAGGAGTGCTTGAGAAGTCTATTATTTGTACATCATCTAATGAATGTGTCAGTAGGTATAAAGGACACTCACACCATTATTTAATTTTAGGAACTTCTGGTTTTCTTTTCTAGTTATGTTGTTGAAAGTTCATCAAGTTTATCCTCTAAATATAAAGTTTCTTTAATTTGTTTCCCATTTTTAGCTCACCTGACCGAAAGACCCTTTTTAGCTTCTTCCAACATCACTTGCGTCCATTTTTGGACCGTCACTCGTCTATGGTCTGTAAACTGTTTTCAAAAATCTTTTGCTCTGAAACTGCTCAATGCATTAAAGGCAAACTTTCATCATAGGTTTTAAGCTTTAATGTTTGTGATTTATGTCTAGGTTTATCAACCAACATGGCTGTTGTGTCTAAAAATTCAACAAAGAGGTCAGAGTACAAATTCGGCTTATATCTTTAAAACTATAGCAATTAGAGAAGAACTAAGTGGGTAAACATGGACAGCGCAACAAGTTTTAGATCATTCTATTTATCCTGAAAATTTTGAAAAAAATTGTTCAACGGTTTTAGTGTTATTGTCTAGTAATGTTAATTTTCTTTTTTGGCATTTTGCATGACAAAATGTATCCCACCCTGAAAATTGTGGAAGGAAAAATGTAACTGCCTGTTTAAAGTTATTGCCCCATTTTTAGCAGTTGTTGGCTGTTATTGTGAAAATTATAGAAACTATGTTGAAAATGTAAATTGCAAAAAAGGATCAGCACAAGAAGATTTATCTACCCTAAAATAGAGAAAAATCTGTTACCTTGTTTTGGAGTTAATGCCCCTAAAATTTATCCCAATGTACAACGGTACACTATAGCTTGGAGAAATAAAATGTCCTTTTGAAAAGGCTAGACTAGTGTTCTTTCTTCTCACAGATAATATGTTGAATAGCCGCAAAACTGTGAAGTACATCCAAGCTATTATATAAGAATAAGGACATGAGGTATGATTGCCAATGAGACAACTATCCATCAAATGAAGTGGGTGAAAGCAATTATAGACAACCATATGACCTTCAACAATGAGAAAAACTCATACCGTAGAGTCGGCTATAAAAAGAACCCAACATAAAAAATTGAAACAATTCAATTGAGAAAACCAACGGCAAAATTTATAAAAAAAAACAATTTACTAAAAACAAATATGACCGACATGAACCAACGACAACTACTGAACTACAGGCTCCTGACTTGGGACAGGCACATAAAGAATGTGGTGGGGTTAAACATATTTGTGAGTGCTCAACCCTCCCCCTAACCAGATTAAACCCATGGACAGTGGTGAAACAACACAACATAAGAATAAACTATAAAATCATTTGAAAACTTGTCTTCTATTCCTTTCACCATATCTTGGGAGTGTAAAATCTAAATTTAGAATCATGGTTGAAACTAAAACTCAACTTGATGTTAAAAATAGAATTGGACATTTCATCTTCGTGATAAATGTCAAATTAAAATTTCAAGGGGAAGCGAAAAAAAAATCTTTTGTTATGCTTTTGCATATCATTCAGAAGTAGTAAAAGATAATGTGAAGTCAAATTTTCTTCTCAAGTTTCATTTAAAGATAAGAATTTCAATAAAGTTTTTTTGTAATTTTAACCCCTTTAATTAGTCCCCTACCGACGAAGTCGAAGGGAACTTTAGGTTTGCCTCCGTCCGTCCGTCTGTCTGTCTGTCCGGCAAATCAGTTTTCCACACTTTTTTTCTTTGTGCTTGAAGATATTGATTTGATATTTGGTGTATTGTTTCATCACAACAAGTTACGGATCAAGTTCGAAATTTGTTCCGGTCCGACGATTTTGTGCAGAGTTATGGTCCTTGAACTTAGAAAATTCACTCAAATAATCAGTTTTCTGCACTTTTATTTGTCATGCTTGAAGATATTGATTTGATGATTGGTATATAGTTTTATCATGACAAGTTACAGATCAAGTTCGAATTTTGGTCCGGTCTAATGATTTTGTGCAGAGTTATCATGGTCCTTGGATTTCGAAAATTCACTCAAATAATCAGTTTTCCTCACTTTAATTCTTCATGCTTAAAGATACTGATTTGATAATTGGTATATAGTTTTATCATGACAAGTTACAGATCAAGTTCGAATTTTGTTCTGGTCTGATGATTTTGTGTAGAGTTATGGTCCTTGGCCTTAGAAAATTCACTCAAATAATCAATTTGCCACATTTTTTTTTCGTCATGCTTGAAGATATTGACTTGATATTTGTTATATAGTTTACACCATGACAAGTTATAGATCAAGTTAGCATTTTGTTCCAGTACAATGAATTTTTAACCGGTAGGGGGCTATGTATTGCCAGGCAATACTCACAGAATGCTTGTTTATATAAGGATTCTACTTTTGACCTAATTACAGCCATAAAATCTCAAGATAATATGTAGTTTTCATATGTGAAATTATAAATTCTGTACAGTAATTTATAACAGACTTTTTGCCAATGATTAATCTTTATGTCTTATCCAGGACGAGTATAACTTATGTTATATCTATACTACTAAAATAATGAGGTCCAACTAGTTAGCCAGCATGACATAAAAACGATGAATCAAAGAATTCAACTTTATGGTTATAACTAATATAGGACAATGGTGTTGATCAAACATTACACCATTCCAGGCCCTTTTGTTTTCCACATAATTAATTTTACCCATAATTAACAAGTTCCAGGTCGAAGTCGATACCGATATCAATAGTACCTGGTACCTAATCTGTATGTTCCGCCTCTGTCAGGTGCACCACCAAAAAGTGTATTTGGGATTTGCTATATACACTGGTCATAATCACACCTGAACTTCGTCATTGTACAGGGATTGACTATACTAAATTCAATCATTGACCAAATAAATATATCTACAAGTAGTTTCCAGTTGTAATAAGAAAGCCAGGACGGATTCAAACAGAATAATTTTGAAAGCTGAGAAAACTGTACACCTTATAATCAGCATGACTTTATCAAATGACAATACAAATACTAAAAATCCAGGCTCAAAATAAGGCGTAGGTACTGTAATTCAGTCAGGGACCTGCGATGCCACAGATGTGTTCTAGTTATATGTTAAAAAAAAAATACATACTTAAGTTAGATAACTATTTAAAGGGTTTTATCTAACAGCAATTAAACACTTCATGTCCTGTTTTCATTTTCCTAATGAGAATGGGTCAAATATTGAGGAAGGGTTTTCATCTGGGAAAATATATACCATGGCGTTTTTTTTCCTGTACGTGACCTGTTGCGGGGGACATAGAAATACCAGGGCCACAGTCAATCCATCCAGTCTAATGTAAGCGCTTTCACATGTACAATTCTTACTAGATTTTTGTTAAAATTATATCAAAGGTTTATATCAGCGATGTCTCCCGTGTGTTTGAAAATCAATGCAGATCAACTATTTAAGATCTAGAAAGAGTTATACAAATGCATTGTAAGCACTCTTATGTGTCCAATTCTTGTAAGATCTTTATCAAACTGTTGGAAGGTTTATATAAGCAATGTTTCAAACGAGTTTGAAAATCAATACCGATCAACAATTTTTGAAAGAGAAATGCCCCTTGGAAATAATAGTTGTATGGAAAAATGCATTGTAAGTGCTGTCATGTGTACAATTCTTGCAAGGTTTTATCAAACTGATTTCGAAGATTATATCAGCAGTGTTTTGTACAAATTTGAAAATTAGTGCTGATCAACTATTTTAAAAGAGTTGTGCCCCTTGGAAATATTAATTATATGGAAAATTGTATTGTAATTGCTTTCAAGCCTACATTTCTTTTAAGATTTTTATAAAAAGTTTTAAAGAACCCCCTTAAAAAATTGTTTTAATTATTGCCCTCGTTCAGATAAAAAAAGTGCAATGCAGGAGTATAAATGGAACCTTGTCCTGTACTATAGATCTAATAGGATTATACATGTTTTTAGGTCTCTACAACACTGTCAAGCAAATTGTGATTTTTTATTACCACATGTTTTGTGAGGTATTTAGACTCAAAGGATTGTTTCTTGAAAAAGATGTCATATAAGATTTTATAATAGTATCAAGTTTTCCTATTTTGGATTAGCAAGTTGCCGTACTGTAAATTTATCAAGTTGAACATCGAAGTCTTCATCACAATATGAAGTCACACTGTTCTTTTACATGCTAAAATTCATCTGATAAAAAATGTAAAAAAGAGATGAATATCTGTTCTGGACGGCGGTGGAAACAATTGACTTTGAAATTTTCAGTTACCAAGTGCACAGCTGTTTGTATAACACAAAATCTAGTCTTTGTATGGTACTTGTTGGCATACAAAATTACAGACGGAAAATATTTTGTAAAGTCATTTTATAAGCATTAAAACAATAGAAATGCTTTAAATGAAAGAGCATTCTATCATGTTAAATTTGTTTATCTTCTCTCTCCGCTTCCTTGAAACCAAGTTTGATACACATTGGTAATGAATATAGGGAAATTAAAACAGACTTGAAACAGCTAATTGAAATCTACAAATATCATTTTAATATTGTGAAGACTAAAGGTAGAGAGGCCTTATATGAATCAAGGATGTAAATTATTCCCTTTGAATTAACTTTATTGCTCACCAAATGTTGTATGTTTTTAAAAATAGAAGCAAACTATCACCAAAAGACATTTTTTTTATTGTGAAAAAGGAAAAGCGTTATTATCAAATTGCCATATTTTTTCCAGGTAACGATTCAAGCTCTTATATACAATGATGTATGTATAATAAATAGCCTCTTCTTTGTTGAGATGAACACTAAAGATATTTCACATGCATTTTATTGCTGTAAAGAATTAACAAAAATAACTGTTTGTTGAAAAATGTCTATTTATTATTAAATGATGAGCCAGTATAAGGCCAACTAAAATTCCCCATTCATAATGGAAAAGACAGGATATGGGGTATCAATGACACAAAATAAATACACACTTGAAAAAACTAAAAAAGCAAAGAAGCAGCACTTTTTTGTTCGCCTCAAATTCCCATTGACATGCATGGAGCAAAAATTCTCATCTTACTCATTACTGGTTTTAGCATATTTTTATATGACCGCAATAAATTTGAGTTCATATATTGCTATCACGTAGTCGTTGTTGTCCAAAGACATTTGGTTTCCGGACAATAACTTTAGTATAAGTGAATGAAATTCTATAAAATTTAAACACAAGGTTTAATACCACAAAAGGAAGGATGGGATTGATTTATAAACATAAATTGCTGAATTTTTCAGTTCTGTTCTTTAACTTTAGTTTGCCTCAACCACATGTTATGAAACTTATAAACAATGCTTATTACCACTTAATACAGATCAAGTTTGAAATTGGGTGGTGTCACTTTTACCGTTCTTGAGTTATGACCCTTTATATCTTTATATGATATGCAAGCGGGGGCATCATCTGTGTCCCATGGACACAATCCACATTTATTTTATATGCTGAATCTAATCATTGGAATTACATTTTAGATGTTGGACCATTAAGCATTATATAGGGGATAACATTCGATTGATTTATGATATTTTACAGTATACAGAAGAGAACAATATTCATCATTACATGTTCAAAAGGAAATGACACAAATTTAATAATACAAAGCAGACCTCCCCAACTACACCAAAAATAACTATGTTTCTCCGTAAAGTTGTTTTGATTGTTTAAAGCTAATCAACTTTAAAAAATCACTGCAATTATGTCATCCTATGATACCACTTTTTTAAATAATTCTACCAAAAAAAAAAACATATTGTAATTATTATTAAATGCCAACTATTAAATAAGAATTAAAATCCAATAAACCACAGTTCCCAAAACTCAATGTATAGTGCTATTACAGATAGCAGTTACCCCACCACCCCCTCTTTTTTTTGCATAAAAAATTATCGCCATCTAGATATGCTTGGTTATATCTGTCAAAATTTTTGACCGGAAACGGCAAGTTGGTGAGTACATTTTTTTTTTGTATAGCCAAAGCCGGGCAAGGAATCAGAGCTTGCACTTTCCAATATTATAAGTATTCCTCTTATCTTGTACAAATAAATTTTATATTTATACCTCACGCAATTTTTGCGTCGGGTATAATGTTTTTGACCCGTCCATCTGTCCGTCCGTCCGTCCGTCTGTCATTCCATCCATCCATCCGTCAGGCCAAATAAAAATATATGTGTGGTTCCAGTTACCTATCCTTCTTTTTAGTCTTAATAATAGCCTACCCTAAAGATTTTTTTGTCATTTTTCATTAATCACTGTTAAAGTCAGAATGGTGCTCCCATAGACTCAATTTAAAAAAAAAACATAAAAACAAATCCCTACCTACCTACCCTAACTTTTTATTGATGTAACTGGAACTACACATTCTATTTTATTTGGCCTCATTTATGAAACTTTATATATAATAAGGACAAACTATGTAGACGTGCATATCGACAGGAAATTATGATTAATTTTTTTTTTCTATGAGTTATGCCCCTTTGCACTTATTGGCCTCAATATACTACTGCAACAGTTTGTTATTGCAACTCCTCTGAAATTACACAACATAATTTCATGAAACTTTGTAGATAATAAGGACAAACATATAGACAGAAAATTATGATTCCATTTTTTAGCTCACCTGACCTGAAAGGTCAAGTGAGCTTTTCTCATCACTTTGCGTCCGTCGTCCGTCGTCCTGCGTCCGTCGTCCGTCGTCCGTCGTCCGTCGTCCGTAAACTTTTACAAAAATCTTCTCCTCTGAAACTACTGGGCCAAATTTAACCAAACTTGGCCACAATCATCATTGGGGTATCTAGTTTTAAAAATGTGTGGCGTGACCCGGTCAACCAACCAAGATGGCCGCCACGGCTAAAAATAGAACATAGGGGTAAAATGTAGTTTTTAGCTTATAACTCAAAAACCAAAGCATTAAGAGCAAATCTGACATGGGGTAAAATTGTTCATCAGGTCAAGATCTATCTGCCCTGAAATTTTCAGATGAATCGGACAACCCGTTATTGGGTTGCTGCCCCTGAATTGGTAATTTTAAGGAAATTTTGCTGTTTTTGGTTATTATCTTGAATATTATTATAGATAGAGATAAACTGTAAACAGCAATAATGTTCAGCAAAGTAAGATTTACAAATAAGTCAATAAAACCGAAATGGTCAGTTGACCCCTTTAGGAGTAATTGCCCTTTATAGTCAATTTTTAACCATTTTTCGTAAATCTTAGTAATCTTTTACAAAAATCTTCTCCTCTGAAACAACTGGGCCAAATTAAACCAAACTTGGCCACAATCATCATTGGGGTATCTAGTTTAAAAAATGTGTGGCGTGACCCGGCCAACCAACCAAGATGGCCGCCACAGCTAAAAATAAAACATAGGGGTAAAATGCAGTTTTTGGCTTATAACTCAAAAACAAAAGCATTAAGAGCAAATCTGACATGAAGTAAAATTGTTTATCAGGTCAAGGTCTATCTGCCCTGAAATTTTCAGATGAATCGGACAACCCGTTATTGGGTGGCTGCCCCTGAATTGGTAATTTTAAGGAAATTTTGCTGTTTTTGGTTATTATCTTGAATATTATTATAGATAGAGATAAACTGTAAACAGCAATAATGTTCAGCAAAGTAAGATTAACAAATAAGTCAACATGACTGAAATGGTCAGTTGACCCCTTTAGGAGTTATTGCCCTTTATAGTCAATTTTTAACAATTTTTCGTAAATCTTAGTAATCTTTTACAAAAATCTTCTCCTCTGAAACTCCGTGGCCAAATTAAACCAAACTTGGCCACAATCATCATTTGGTTATCTAGTTTAGAAAATGTGTGGCGTGACCTGGTCAACCAACCAAGATGGCCGCCACGGCTAAAAATAGAACATAGGGGTAAAATTCAGTTTTTGGCTTTTAACTCAAAAACCAAAGCATTTAAAGCAAATCTGACATGAAGTAAAATTGTTTATCAGGTCAAGATCTATCTGCCCTGAAATTTTCAGATGAATCGGACAACCAGTTGTTGGGTTGCTGCCCCTGAATTGGTAATTTTAAGGTGATTTTGCTGTTTTTGGTTATTATCTTGAATATTATTATAGATAGAGATAAACTGTAAAAAACAATAAATGTCGGCAAAGTAAGATCTACAAATAAGTCAACATGACCGAAATTGTCAGTTGACCCCTTTAGGAGTTATTGCCCTTTATAGTCAATTTTTAACCATTTTTTCGTAAATCTTAGTAATCTTTTACAAAAATCTTCTCCTCTGAAACTACTGGGCCAAGTTAATTATAGATAGAGATAATTGTAAGCAGGAAAAATGTTCAGTAAATTAAGATGTACAAACACATCACCATCACCAAAACACAATTTTGTCATGAATCCATCTGCGTCCTTTGTTTAATATTCACATAGACCAAGGTGAGCGACACAGGCTCTTTAGAGCCTCTAGTTTATAGGAGTTATGCCCCTTCGCTTTGAACTTAACATTTTTGCCATAATATACTAAACAGTAGTTTGTCATCGCAGCTCCTTTGAAACCACACAATCAAGAGATCAAGACTTTTAAGTGTGTGTTGTTCAGCAGATCATGATTTTTTAGTACATATCTAGGAAATCCTAGTTGTGTATAGAATGATTGTAAAGTGTACATGTCCAACTGGCAGGTGTCATCTGACTATGACCTCATTTTCATGGTTTAGTGGTGAAAGTTAAGAGTTTGGGTTTTGATCTGTTTTTTATACGACTGCAAAAATTAAGATTTTTTTGGTCGTATATTGGTATCAAGTTGTCGTCGTCCGATGACAGATGGTTTTCGGATAATAACTTTAGTATAAGTAAATAGAAATCAATAAAATTTTAACACAAGGTTTATAACCACAAACGAAAGGTTGGGATTGATTTTGGGGGTTATGGTCCCAAAGGTTTAGGAATTAGGGGCCAAAAAAAGGGCCCAAATAAGCATTTTTGCAGTTTCCAGACAATAACTTGTGTTTAAGTGTATGAATCTCTCTGAAATTATACAAAAGTTTCCAAGGGATGGTTATGGGAGGTTACGGCTCAAACCTTTTAGCAATTAGGGGCAAAAAAAAAGGGTGGAAAACAAGGGTTTTTATGGTTAAAGGACAATTTAGACAATTTAAAAGCAGTGTAAGGGAGGTTGTTCAATCCATTCAAAGAATACTGTTGTATATATATTTGATTACCTTCCTTACACTGCTTGTAAATTATGTATTAAGAAATGATGATTGACTTGAGATGATTAGCTGTAAATTTATTTTTAGCTCACCTGACCTGAAAGGTCAAGTGAGCTTTTCTCATCACTTTGCGTCCATCATCCGTCGTTCTGCGTCCGTCGTCCGTCGTCCGTAAACTTTTACAAAAATCTTCTCCTCTGAAACTACTGGGCCAAATTTGACCAAACTTGGCCACAATCATCATTGGGGTATCTAGTTTAAAAAATGTGTCCGGTGACCCGGCCAACCAACCAAGATGGCCGCCATGGCTAAAAATAGAACATAGGGGTAAAATGTAGATTTTGGCTTATATCTCTGAAACCAAAGCATTTAGAGCAAATCTGACGTGGGGTAAAATTGTTTATTAGGTCAAGATCTATCTGCCCTGAAATTTTCAGATGAATCGGACAACCTGTTGTTGGGTTGCTGCCCCTGAATTGGTAATTTTAAGGAAATTTTGCTGTTTTTGGTTATCATCTTGAATATTATTATAGATAGAGATAAACTGTAAACAGCAATAATGTTCAGCAAAGTAAGATCTACAAATAAGTCAACATGACCAAAATGGTCAGTTGACCCCTTAAGGAGTTATTGCCCTTTATAGTCAATTTTTAACCATTTTTCGTAAATTTTTGTAATCTTTTACAAAAATCTTCTCCTCTGAAACTACTAAGACAAATTTAACCAAACTTGTCCACAATCATCATTAGGGTATCTTGTTTAAAAAATGTGTCCGATGACCCCGCCCGTGAACCAAGATGGCCGACATGGCTAAAAAATAGTACATAGGGTAAAATGCAGTTTTTGGCTCATATCTCTGAAACCAAAGCATTAAGAGCAAATCTGATGAGTATAAAATTGTTCATTAGGTCAAGATCTATCTGCCCTGAAATTTTCAGACCAATCAGGCAACCCGTTGTTGGGTTGCTGCCCCTGAATTGGTAATTTTAAGGAAATTTTGCCGTTTTTGGTTATTATCTTGAATATTATTATAGATAGAGATAAACTGTAAACAGCAATAATGTTCAGCAAAGTAAGATCTACAAATAAGTCAACTTGACCAAAATGGTCAGTTGACCCCTTAAGGAGTTATTGCCCTTTATAGTCAATTTTTAACCATTTTTCGTAAATTTTTGTAATCTTTTACAAAAATCTTCTCCTCTGAAACTACTAAGACAAATTTAACCAAACTTGTCCACAATCATCATTAGGGTATCTTGTTTAAAAAATGTGTCTGATGACCCCGCCCGTGAACCAAGATGGCCGACATGGCTAAAAAATAGTACATAGGGTAAAATGCAGTTTTTGGCTCATATCTCTGAAACCAAAGCATTTAGAGCAAATCTGACATGGGGGTAAAATTGTTCATTAGGTCAAGATCTATCTGCCCTGAAATTTTCAGATGAATCGGACAACCTGTTGTTGGGTTGCTGCCCCTGAATTGGTAATTTTAAGAAAATTTTGCTGTTTTTGGTTATTATCTTGAATATTATTATAGATAGAGATAAACTGTAAACAGCAATAATGTACAGCAAAGTTAGATCTACAAATAAGGCAACATGACCAAAATTGTCAATTGACCCCTTAAGGAGTTATTGCCCTTTATAGTCAATTTTTTACAATTTTCATGAATTTTGTAAATTTTTGTAAATTTTTACAAAGTATTTTCCACTGTAACTACCGGGCCAAGTTCATTATAGATAGAGATAATAGTAAGGAGCAAGAATGTTCAGTAAAGTAAGATCTACAAACACATCACCATCACCAAAACACATCACCATCACCAAAACACAATTTTGTCATGAATCCATCTGTGTCCTTTGTTTAATATGCACATAGACCAAGGTGAGCGACACAGGCTCTTTAGAGCCTCTAGTTAGAAGTTACTATTAATTAATATTAATTTTAACCATGACTGTATGTCATTTTATATTTTGATATTTTATGATGTATTTAAATGAGTAGTTATGGTTGCAAACTCCATGAGAAATTTGAATTGAGATTATTTTTGGAATAAGGGAAAGGGGGAGTTGAAAAAATTGGGGGGGGGGGGGGGTAAATAAGAATTAGTGGGGGGCTATAATTTTTCTTATTTCAGATTTCAAAAATTAAAAAGAAAATTTCTTCAAATATTTTTTTTTTTTTTTGGGGGGGGGGGGGGGGGTTAATATTCAACAGCATAGTGTATTGCACAAAAGCAAAAAAAACGGGTAAATTTTTTTTGGGGGGAAGGGGGGGGGACAATTTGCAACAGCATAGTGTATTGCACAAAAGCAAAAAATTGAATATAAATTCAAATCATATAACCAATTTTAAGTTCTTTGACTATACTTATTCTGTGTCAGAAACCTATCATGTGTCAAATATATAATTACAATCCAAATTCAGACCTGTATCAAGCGCGAATATGGTGTCCATTTTGGCTGCAACTTTTCAGGTTTGGACATCTGCGCTCGTATCCAGCTGTGCTCAGCAAAGCAATTTATCTTAAACTATAAGCAATAGGTCAACCATATTTGGTGTATTGAATGATTGTAAGGTGTATATATCTGTCTGGCAGGTATCATTTGACGATGACCTCCTTTTTAGCTCATGTGAGCTTATGCCATCACTTGGCTTCCGTCGTCGTCATCTGTCGTCGTAAACTATTTCATGAATCTTCTCCTGTGAAACTTCTGGGCCATATACCTTCAAACTTAAACTGAATGTTCCGTAGGGTATCTAGTTAATAAATTGTGTCCGAAGTTTTGATCCATCAAGAAACATGGTCGCCATGGCTAAAATAGAACATAGAGGTCAAATGCAGTTTTTGGCTTATATCTCAAAAACTAAATCATTGAGAGCAAATCTGACAGGGTAAAAATGTTCAATAGGTCAAGATCTATCAGCCCTGAAATTTCCAGACGAATCGAACAACCGATTGTTGGGTTGCTGCAACTAAATTGGTAATTTTAAGGAAATTTTGCAGTTTTTGGATATTATCTTCAATATTATTGAAGATAAAGATAAACTGTAAACAGCAATAATGTTCAGCAAAGTAAGATCTACAAATAAGTTCATATGACCAAAATTGTCAATTGACTCCTTAAGGAGTTATTGCCCTTTAAAGACATTTTTTCATAATTTGTTCCTCTAGTTTGCTTACTTTAAAAAAAATCTTCTCTTTTGAAACTGCTGAATCAATTAGGCCAAACTTGGGCTGAATGGGTTTAGAGTATCTAGTTTAAATTTCTGCATTTTATTTCCTTGTTCGTCAAGAAACATAGCCACTATGGCTAAAATTGAACAAAGGGATAAAATGCTTTTTTTTTTTTTTGCTTTTGCTTTTGACAGATACAAAGAACATTTAAATGGCATTTTTAAGCCACTCATTAATATATATTGAAAAGCAAAAATAATCATTGATGAAAGATTTTAGCAAAAAATTACAGGCGATTCAGGCTCTTGAGAGCCTCTTGTTATGGTTCATTGGTCACCCTACTGAAAATGTAAAATGGGATTTCACTGAAAATACCAGTGGAGTTCCATCAGAATTCCATTGGAATACCATTGTATTACCACTGGAAAATTTGGTCGAGATTTTCATTGGACATTTATTGTTTTCCATTGGTATATCAGTGGAATATCCAGTGGGATTCCGGTTAATACTCGAGTGGAATACAGTGGAAATTCCATTGGAATACCAGTGAAAACTTCGTTGGAATACCATTTTTTTCCCACTGGACATTTATTGTTTTCAACTGGGATACCAGTGGTTATTCCATTGGAAATTGTAACAATATTTAAAACCAATGAAAACCAGTGATATTTCAACAGAAATTGAGAATTCCACTGAAATGTTAGATATCATTTTGCATGCACCGCTTATTTTTGAATGAATTAATAAGAAAACTTGAAATAAGAAAATAACCAATTTAATGCAAGTCAAGCAATTAAAGAAATCACAACAGTTCATTCATTATCCACATTTAAGACCTTTTAAATAAAAAGATCAACCTCTTTAAAATAATATGTTGATAAATTATCATGTTTTAGCTAAAGATGTATTTACTTAATTGTACATGTAAATCATTTTTCTTGTTAAATCATTCATAAGTCCATGGTAACTTTTGGTCCTCTTGAAATCTTTCACAAATGGTTTAAATTTTCAATTTTACAAATTTGTTTATCGTGCATTAAACAAACACATGTCCAGTTTACATGCATATGAAATACTTTGTCAGTTTGGTCAGTTTCCTTCATCATGAATTGATATTATTCATGAATTAAGTCCAAAGTTTCTGCATTCCAATCCTGTTCCATTAATTCTTCATTGATTAATCTGAAAGAAAAAAAATCATACATGCATAGAATTTTGAATTAAAATAACATTACAGTACCATGTTTCAGTCTGCAATTATTCAAAAATATATGTTACTGGCATATTTTGTTAGTGTTTGTTTAATTTAGTCGCAACATTTATACACTCAGGGCAATTTAGACACATGTATTTCTATTGTTAAAGACTATGTGTTCTCTAGATATCTTTGGCTATAGTTGTTGGGTTGCTGTCTCTTAGACGAATAACACAGTCACATCTCCTTTTATCAAAATAGACTTTTATAGTTCATGGATCAGGTGTCTCTCTCAGGCCAAATAAAATAGTATGTATGGTTTGTTACATCTAAAAAAAAATTAGGGTAGGTAGGTAAGGATTTTTTTTATTTTATGTTGTTTTTTTTACATTGAATGTATGGGAGCAACATTCTGACTTTAACAGTGCTTAATGAAAAATGGCAAAAACATCTTTAGGGTAGGATATTGCTAAGACTAAAAAGTAGTGTACCCGGCCACGTCCACTCTGTGTAGTATTTCTATGTGTATCCATCTGATGAGTTAAGCCTTTTTCAATTGATTTTTAAAGTTCGTTCTTATGTTGTACTGTTACACCACTGTCCTAGGTTTGGGGGACAACTGTCCCAACTGAGGAGCCTATAATTCAGTGGTTGTCGTTTGTTGATGTGTTACATATTTGTTTTTTTACGTTCATTCTTTGTACATAAATTAGGCCATTAGTTTTCTCTTTTGAATTGTTTTACATTTGTCATTTCGGGGCCTTTTATAGCTGACTATGCGGTATGGGCTTTGCTCATTGTTGAAGGCCGTACGGTGACCTATAGTTGTTACTGTAAATTCAGAAATTATTGCGAGATTTTTATTAATGCGACTGGGTAAGTATTGCAATAATAAGAAGTTGCATTCTGTTAACTGATACATAAACCTGTATGCAGATTTTTTTCGAAGTCGCAATAATTAAACTCGCATTTTTGTCCGTTCTTAAAAAATCGCAATAATAAATACACGCAATAATTTCTGAATTTACAGTAATTTCTGTGTCATTTGGTCTCTTGTGGAGAGTTGTCTCATTGGCAATCATACAACATCTTCTTTTTTATAGGTAATTGGAATCACGCATATATTTTTATTTGGCCTCATATTATCTTTCCCTTTTGTGTTGTGTTTGTTGTTGGTTTGCCATCTGGTTGAAGCATACCAGACACCTCATTTTATTCACACAATAGCCATGATTAGCCATTATGCATGATGATCAGATCAATGTTTTTGAGAAGTGTTTACAGCATATAGATGTGAATGATGTATGTTTATTTCAAGTGTTAAGGGGATGAAAAAATAATTCAATTAATACCTTTCAATAATCTTATACTCAAATTGCTTTTCTGCTGCTGGTTCGTTTGTTTTCATCGTGGTTTCATATTATTGAGTGGATATTGATCGATGCACAGTCGTCATTTTTGCAGCTTTGTACCTTCACCATGAGTAATCCCTTTCAATACATGTATATGGACAACCTAAAAAAAAATTGTAAAAACATTTATCAATCAATTATAATTGTGGTCATGACCTGTATGCATCATATATTACGGATATTTATCATACAATGTACATATATAATTAAGAAGCTTATTTTATTTACGTAAAGGCTGCACAACCTTAGCCATGCTTAATGTTTATATGGATGTTTTGTGTTGCATGTCCATCCAAATCAGAACATGACAAATTTAAGTTGAATGTGCTGGACATTGTGTAGTAAACATTTCCTTGATATGAAGGCACACAATGCAATTGAATATTGAATATATTTCCACCTCCCCCTTTTTAGAACACGAAATGGTCATCCAAAAGTGTGAACTAACGGAGCCCATGAATGAAACTAAAGGGGGTGTATAACTTTTTTTTTAATTTTAATTAAAAATATTCATGATCCAAAACAAGTAAAATGTAAAATCTCATGAAAATTACCTGTATCTTCTGTCTGTCCTACATCAGCACATCGTCTCATCGTAAATTCTTGGTTCAACAGCTAATGTCATGCCTAAATGTTCTGCTGTTTATATGTCTATTTCTTTATTTATCGAAGTTTGTTGAGTATAATTAATCATTAACATGATTAATGTAACCACAGCTGGACAGGATACATACTCGTACAACATTTTTAGTTTCAAATTTGAACCCATTCCATGTATTAATAATAACGACGATCTGATTGGTCGATCGGAAATCCCGGTAATTGAGTTATTCAATGAAATCAGCGGTTATATTTATAGTCTGGTAGAAAAAAATGGCAGCCTCCTTGGATGTAAACATGTGTGTTGAAAAACAACATTATAGACTACAGTTTCACGAATTTTCTGTTCAAATTATGTCAAAACACTTGACATAAGGCGTACAATTGATTGGACTACATTATATGTGAAACGTTTCTATAGATTAAGTTGTACTGTAGTTTTGTCATCTTCGACGGCAACTATTTTACATAAATTCAACACTAGGCTTTCTAAGAAGAAACTTGAAATACTGCCCACAAGATTGTAAAAAAACAGCTTACATCTCGCTCGTCAGATCAACGATGGAATATGGAGCCATAGTATGGGACCCCTACACGGTAACTTACATAAATAAGCTTGAAAGGATACAACGTCAAGCGGCAAGATTTATCACCAGAGATTACAAGTCAAGAGAGGACGGATGTGTCTCCAAAATGCTTGCCCAACTGGAACTACAAGATCTCCAGACAAGACGAACAAGCCAGAAGTTAATATTTATGTACAAAGTGGTTGAGGGACTGGTTCTCGCTATTGAACCAGACGAATTCCTCAAAAAAGCACGTCCAAAAGAGAACCACAACTGTCAAGAAATTCGAAGAATACCACGCAACAAATATTGTGGAAAAGCAAGTAAAAAAATCACTCTTAAGTGTTTTGACATTCCACCAAGCAAAACACCACAATATTCAAACTCATTCTTTGTAAAGACAGTGATCGCGTGGAATCAGCTAGATGACACTGTAGTGTGCGCATCAAGCGTAGAGAGCTTCAAATCTGCTCTCACACCCCGTCAATAAATCAGCGGCGCTCTCTCAAACCGTTGTATTAAAGCCAGTATTGGTATCAACAACGTATTCATACAGATACAGATATGACTCGCGTTCAGGACATGAAAATGATGAAAAATTTATCACACTGACAAAGTTAAGATACCGAAACAGTTTATAGAACAATGTGGAAAATTAAAGCCGTTCACTTTATTTTTCTCAAAAGAACAGTAGACCAGTAACAGTAAATGAACATGAAGAAGTCAAAGGAGAAACAATTATATTATTGTATACATGTAGACTGTAGTGCAGGGCAGTTGCCAGTACGGTCACTTGAAGAAAAAACACGGAGTTACCCTAACAATTGGTACAGACTGAAGATAATTTCTGCAACAGATCTGTTTAAAAACGACCCTTTTAAGGGCAATGCACATTTTTCAAAAAGAATCTTAATTGTTTTTGTCATTTTTGTCGAGCCTGCGACTTTTGTCGCAGAAAGCTCGACATATGGATAGTGATCCGGCTGTGGCGGCGGCGTTAGCTAACTTCTTAAAAGCTTTATATTTTAGAAGGTAGAAGATCTGGATGCTTCATACTTTGTATATGGATGCCTCATGTTACGAAGTTTCCGTCAGTCACATGTCCAATGTCCTTGACCTCATTTTCATGGTTCAGTGACTACTTGAAAAAAAAGTTAAGATTTTTTGTAATGTTAAATTCTCTCTTATTATAAGTAATAGGATAACTATATTTGGTATGTGCGTACCTTGCAAGGTCCTCATGCCCATCAGACAGTTTTCACATGACCTCGACCTCATTTCATGGATCAGTGAACAAGGTTAAGTTTTGGTGGTCAAGTCCATATCTCAGATACTATAAGCAATAGGTCTAGTATATTCGGTGTATGGAAGGACTGTTAGGTGTACATGTCCAACTGGCAGGTGTCATCTGACCTTGACCTCATTTTCATGGTTCAGTGGTTATAGTTAAGTTTTTGTGTTTTGGTCTGTTTTTCTTATACTGTATGCAATAGGTCTACTATATTTGGTGTATGGAATGATTGTAAGGTGTACATGTCTAGCTGGCAGGTGTCATCTGGCCTTGACCTCATTTTCATGGTTCAGTGGTCAAAGGTAAATTTTTGAGTTTTGGTCTTTTTTTCTTATACTGTATGCAATAGGTCTATATTTGGTGTATGGAATGATTGTAAGGCGTACATGTCTAGCTGGCAGGTGTCATCTGGCCTTGACCTCATTTTCATGGTTCAGTGGTCAAAGTTAAGTTTTTGAGTTTTGGTCTTTTTTTCTAATACTATATGCAATAGTTCAACTATATTTGGTGTATGGAAATATTTTATGATCTATATGTCATTCATGCAGGTTTTATTTGACCTTGACCTTATTTTCAAGGTTCATTACTCAGTGTTAAGTTTTTGTGTTTTGGTCTGTTTTTCTTAAACTATAAGCAATAGGTCAACTATATTTGTTGTATGGAAGAATTGTTAGCTGTAAATGCCTGCCTAGCATGGTTCATCTGACCTTGACCTCATTTTCATGGTTCATTGGTCAATGTTTAGTTTACTTGGTTAATGTTAAGTTTATGTGACAGTTGTAATAAAGCTTTATATTTAGGACTATCAACATAATGTCAATGATTCGTAAAGAAGGCGAGACATTTCAGCGTGTGCACTCTTGTTGTATTATAATATTTAATTTCTTTTCAGGCCAGCAAATTATATATTTACAAATTAAATCCATTATATAATAATCATGCACTTATTTGAAAAATTTGAATTAGAAGTGAGCCTTTAAATATCTTAAGTCCAAAATCCCACTGGAAGTATATTTGCATTAAATCAAAAATCCACTGAAATATAAACAATAATATTCCACTGGAAATTAATTGGAAAATCTTTGGAAGTTTCATTAGAAATTTCACTGATTTTCCATTGGAATTACAGTGTGAAAAATATTCCAGATGTTTTGGATGAAACTCTAATGGGATTCCATCAGAATATTTTTTTCCACTGAATACCAGTGTAATTTCACTGGAAATCCAGTGGAATCCTATAGACATTTTCAGTAGGGCAATGTTAAGTTTTCATTGTTAAGTTTTTTTCTTGGATATTTCAAGCAATAGGTCAACTATATTTGGTGTATGGAATGATTGTAAGGTATATGTCTGTCTTGCAGGTATCATCTGACTTTGACCTCATTTTCATGGTTCATTGGTCAATATTAAGTTTTTATGGTTAAGTTTGTTTCTTAGAAACTATAAGCAATATGTCAACTGTATGTAATACATAGATTGCCTGTAAGGTGTACTTGTCTGTCTTTTATGGTTCATCTGACCTTGACCTCATTTTCATCATTCACTGGTCAATGCTACGTTTTCCTCGTTAAGTTTATTTCTTAGAAACTATAAGCAATAGGTCAGTTATATTTCGTGTATGGAATGATTGTGAGGTGTACATGTACATGATGTATTTCTTGTTTGGTTTATCTGACCTTGACCTCATTTTCTTTTATTATCGTAAGTTTATGTGATACTTGTAGTAAAGCTTTATATTTAGGAGTATCAACATTAAATCAATTTTCAGTAAATGAGGCAAGACATTTCAGTGTGTGCACTCTTGTTTTTATAGGAGTTATGCCTGTGTGAACTTAGAATGTTGGCCTAAATATACTGCTAGTAGTCTGTTGTTATTTATGTATTATTGTCATTTTGTTTATTTTCTTTGGTTACATCTTCTGACATCAGACTCGGACTTCTCTTGAACTGAATTTTAATGTGCGTATTGTTATGCGTTTACTTTTCTACATTGGCTAGAGGTATAGGGGGAGGGTTGAGATCTCATAAACATGTTTAACCCCGCCGCATTTTTGCGCCTGTCCCAAGTCAGGAGCCTCTAGCCTTTGTTAGTCTTGTATTATTTTTAATTTTAGTTTCTTGTGTACAATTTGGAGTTTAGTATGGCGTTCATTATCACTGAACTAGTATATATATTTGTTTAGGGGCCAGCTGAAGGACGCCTCCGGGTGCGGGAATTTCTCGCTGCATTGAAGACCTGTTGGTGGCCTTCTGCTGTTGTCTGTTCTGTGGTCGGGTTGTTGTCTCTTTGACACATTCCCCATTTCCATTCTCAATTTTACTGTAAGAGTTTATCATCGCAACTCCTCTGAAACCACACAACAGAATTTCATGAAACTTTGTAGATAGTTAGGACATACTATGTATATGTGCATATGCACAGGAAATTTTTATCAGTTGATTTTTGTAGGAGTTATGAGTTTTAGGAATCGGGTGAGATTTTGTTTGCCCAGTGACAATTTTGGGGTGTGGGGTATGTGAGCGTGCTCACAAAGGTTCTTTGATTCGAGACAATTGTGCACAGACTCTGGCATCATAGCGAGTTGATTCTTCAAGTATATTTTCATAGCTTCTTTCTGTATTTCTATGTGGGTATTAAAGCGACAACCGAAGCACATTTCGTACTACAAATGTACAAACGATCAATGCTTTTACAACACTGTAAAATGACAAAAGAAGGATTCAATTTTGATAATGAGATGTTTATGCTACAATCATGATATAGCAGTTCATATCAAGCTTTTCATTAGTTTTCCTATGCATTGTTCTGATGTTCTCAAAGGAAGCACATGCAGTCATGAAAAAATGAATTTTATTGGTAAATAAATAAAATATAATTTTGGAATTTATCATGACTGTTGTCTGTCAATCAAAACTATAATAACATACATGTAATGCAATTGAATATTAAATATTAACATACAGTGAAAACAGGCACACAAAAAAGTTATATTTGTATACTTAATTAAAGAGAGTAAATTAAGTTATGATCTTCTACTTTATAGAAAAACTCTTTATGAAAAAATATTGTTGCAGGTGATATGGTTCCAACTGAAATAAAATTAATGGCTGATAAAAGATCTATTGATTTGTACCTCAAATTACTTGAGTCAGGCTCTGAGAAAAAGAAAGACATACGTTTAGTAGTAGTTGGAAAAAACGGTGCTGGAAAGACATCATTGATTAAAAGATTGTTCTCTGAAGAGAATACAGATGTAACTAGTACAAATGGAATAGAAATCCACACAATAAAATGCAAAGCAATGTCTGATGATGGCATATGGAATAAATTAGATGGTATGATGCATAAGCTTAAAAACAAATCTTTCTCTATTCTTAAGCAATGTTAAGAAAGTATTTATAATGTTTTTGTTTTCTAGTTAACATAACTTATTATTCAGCAATATTATTTGATTTTTTAGGGGGCTATCTATCAATTTCCAGTTTTCAAAGCATAGGTCTTACCAGATCCAATTCAAGGATACATTTCAATTAATCCAGGTCAAGAATTTTCATAAATAGTTCATCCAGTCAGAAACTATGTGAAGAGATATTTATGGTACAAGTGCAGATCTGGTACATTATAGAAATGGTACCATTAATGTTATAGGCTTTTAAACAGTATCAGAAAAGATGAACAAAATAACTAAAGCTTGATTTGATTTTGTCAAAATATGACCCCAAAAGTTCATTGTTGCATTATTGTTACAACCACATTTGCATCCATATGCATGCGACACATGGTTTGACCTCAGTCAAGATTTTGATTGTGCATGTGCTTATCATATTCAGTTACTTCATCCCCTTTAACCTGTAACACCTGCCTGATTTAAATTTTAATTAAAAAGATGAGGTTGATTTTATCGTTGATATGATATCACACAGAAAAGAGGAATATCATTATAACACTATTTCATGTGTTTTTTTATATTTATCTATTTAAATTGCCTTTTTGTCACATGCCTTCTTTAAATAGAGCTTATGTTGACGGATAATTAGAAGTTTTCCAGTCGTAAAATTGTTGATACTTCATGAAAATTGTTCACCTTTTCTATTGTTTTCTGTGGACTTTTTGTACTACTGATATACTTTTAAATATGGTATATACGCGTATAAATCAATTCTGAAAGTTCCAAAATCAATACAGTTTATGTGGATTTGGTATCTAATGCTGTTTTAACATGTGAAGACATGGATACAAAATGTGTCATGATTGCTCATGAGACAGCTTTCCACCCAAGACCAAAGGATGAGGGTGAAAACAATTACAACTCACTGTTTGCCTTCAAAATTATATATTAACCACTCTGTCTCATAGTGATTAAAACAGTTTTATTTTCTAAGGTAATATAATGATTCTTAATGCATGCTTTTTTTATAATTTTGGGGAATATTGATATTATCATCAATAGTAGTTTGAAACTTTATTGAGCAAAATATTGATAGTATTAAGGTATGTGTAGAATATGCATCAAGTTTTGTGGTTTTCATCAAATCTGTTATATCAATATTACAACCAACTAAAGAAGCTCCCTTTTCAATTGTCATAACTGTACAAGTAAAAATAAAATTGAGAATGGAAATGGGGAATGTGTCAAAGAGACAACCCAACCATAGAGCAGACAACAGCCGAATGCCACCAATGGGTCTTCAATGCAGCGAGAAACTCCCGCACCCGATGGCGTCCCTCAACTGGCCCCTAAACAAATATGTGTATTTATACTGGATAATTAATGGTTGAACAAATAATTGGATGGCAAAGTTTACTGTGTTACTGTTAATTGCTGATTTTATGATGTGATCTAACTTAACATTTATCACATTTCTTTAATATTATTGTAATTTGATATAAATAATAGGAAACAATGAAGAAAATGAAATTCATGCAAGACTTTTGAAACAATACAAAGGAACAATTGAAGCATCAGTAGAAGAAGGAACACATAAAGCTGTTAAGGAAACCACACCATCAACAAGTTTTGATGAATCAGAGACAGTAACCCAGCAGCCTAAAAAAAGAAAACTTCAAGTAACCACTGAATCTCAAGTTGAACCTCCAGTAACCTTGCAACAACGAAATCAAGCATTAGAACAGGCAAAAATGGATATTGAAGCCATGCTTAAATATAATGTTGATTTACATGACAGAGAGGAGTATGCCACATTATTATTGTGGGATTTTGCAGGAGATGAAGAATTTTACCACACACATCAAACTTTTTTATCACAAGATGCAATTTATCTTGTCGTAACAAAACTCAATGAGGCTGACGACAAAAAAGCAAAAGGTAATATATCATATAGATCAATAAGCAGGAATGAAAATAATAGTTTTATTTTATTTTTATGCCCCACCTAGGGGCATTATGTTTTTTGGTCTTTGAGTCTGTTCGTCCATCGTTCCGTCCGTCAGTCTGTCCTGCTTCAGTTAAAGTTTTTGGCCAAGTTAGTTTTTGATGAAGTTGAAGTCCAATCAACTTGAACAACACATGTTCCCTATGATCTGATCTTTATAATTTTAATACCAAATAAGAGTTTTGACCCCAATTTCACGGTACACTGAACATAGAAAATGATAGTGATGTGGGCATCCGTGTACTATGGACACATTCTTGTTTCTTTATAGCTTAGAACACACATTATTGTCAAGAATTATGTATGACCAAAAAAAAAAGATGTCTAACAATCATCCAGTGAAATAATAGATTTTATTTACCGCTGCCTGTGGAATGTTAGTATGATAAGCTCAGTAATCAGTGCTTCGGTAGTGACATCATTTATCACATTACTAGCTACAAATCTCCTCGAATAAATTAAGAAGTTATTAAGAAACTAAGGTTTAAACTCCCTCATGCACATTTGAACATATGTGGATGTTGCTACTCTTTCTGGTTGCGTGTACATTTCTTCTTTATGCAATGGATGATATATATGTGTTGTTTCAAATAACTGTCATTTTGTAGTACTAGTATTTGATGAAAAGCATATATCTAGCAAGGTCTTTTTGTTTTGTGCAATACTTTGCAATTCCATCCAGACTCAAAATTAACTTGCTATTGAGGTTTAAAGTAACAAAAATATATTGCATATTTAGATAGAAAGTTATATGCTCTGGTAGGCAATGAAAAAACCTGCGGTAAAATATAGTTAATTTTTGTCAAGCCTTCGACTTTTAATAACGAAATAATTTTAATAACGTTCTTAAACTATCCTGGATTTCTACCAAACTTGGACAGAAGCTTGTTTATGATCATAAGATAGTATCCAGAATTAAATTTTGTAAAAAAAAAAATCCAATTTTTCCGTATTTAACTTATAAATGGACTTAGTTTTTCTGCCAGGAAACATTACATTCACTCTGTGGTTAAAGTTTTTAAAATTTTAATAACTTTCTTAAACTATCCTGGATTTGTACCAAACTTGGACAGAAGCTTGTTTATGATCATAAGATAGTATCCAGAATTAAATTTTGTAAAAAAAAAAATCCTGTTTTTTCATATTTTACTTATAAATGGACTTAGTTTTTCTGCCAGTTAACATGACATTCACTCTGTGGTTAAAGTTTTTAAAATTTTAATAACTTTCTTAAACTATCCTGGATTTGTACCTAACTTGGACAGAAGCTTGTTTATGATCATGAGATAGTATCCAGAAGTAAATTTGTAAAAAATAAAATTCCATTTTTTCCGTATTCAACTTATAAATGGACTTAGTTTTTCTGTCAGTTAACATTACATTCACTCTGTGGCTAAAGTTTTTAAAATTTTAATAACTTAAACTATCCTGGATTTGTACCAAACTTGGTCAGAAGCTTGTTTATGATCAAAAGCTAGTATCTAGAAGGAAATTTTAAAACATTTTATACCTGTTTATCCGTATTTTACTTATAAATGGACTTAGTTTTTCTTCCAGTTAACATATATACATACAGTCTGCAGTTAAAGATTTAAAACATTTATTAGATTCATAAACTATCCTGGATTTTTACCAAATTGGGACAGAAGCTTCTTACAATCAAAAGATTGTATCGAAAGTAATATTGTTATTATTTTTTTTCCTCATTTTTGTTGAGCCTGCGATTAACAGCAAAAGTAGGCGAGACACTGGGTTCCTTGGAACCCTTACGAATTTTTTTAAAAAGGTACGATAATGATTTCTTTCAATACAACTATTTAATGTAATTCATGACAATTTATTATGTTTCCATAGCATAATTAATATTTTGCTAAGATATTTCTGACTAAAAACTGACTCATAATTATAACAAGCATTCTTTTAGTATTAATTAACCAATACAATGTCCCAGACAGAAAGTTACAAGCAAACTTTTGCATATAGAAAGTAGAGAAATTCTTCATTTTCTAAGACCAAACGCTATAACTCTTGAATAAAACCTTTGAGTCCAAACAGAAGTTTTACTGCAATGGCTGCAATAGAATTAGAACTAATTGGAGATATCTGAAGCAGTTTAAAGAAAATGTCTAAAACCTTTGAAAAAATGAAATATCCTAACTCATAAAGAGAGATGGAAGATACCAATCATAATTAGTGGAAGACAAACAAACGATGCTTTGGCTAAAAAAAAACGTCGAAAAGACAAACAACAGTCTACAAAACACTGCGTAGAAAACTACAGACTGAACAACATTAAAAACAAGGGCTGGCATCATGTGCTCTTAAGGTGGCTAACATATTTTAACGCATGTTACTAACGACGAGCGCCTTGGAAACGGTCGCTTTGAGGGGTTTTCTCAAAAATAGTTTTGACGACATTGGAACGCGGGCGTGAATGAAAGCACCCCTTCCCGATGTCAACAACCCATGCAAAACGTTCTACAAAAGCCACAAAACAGGAAATACGTACGGTCAGGACTACAGAGTGGTTTGTTCATTTTTCACATAAAAAGGAAAGAATTATACATGATATATTAAAGCATAACATTAAAAAAAAGAAAATATAAATATTGACTTGTACGACGGTATCTGGTGCGTTCGCTCCAAAAACACATTCTCATCCTACACCTTAGCCCCTTGGATGCGTTCACACTCTATTTTCATTTAAATACTGGTTGAATATATCAAAAGATGTCTTTTAGATGTATTAGTATATATCTGAAAATATTTTGCCAATGACGCAATGTTTAACCGTAAACAAAGGATAGCGATGTAAACAACTGCATGCATGTCACCTTTCGGCTTTCAAAAACAAGTAAAACCCATATACATGTAGTATGCTATAGTATAAAGGCATCGGGGTTCATCTGCACGCTATAAATAATAAATAA
Source organism: Mytilus californianus (assembly GCF_021869535.1). Lineage (NCBI taxonomy): Eukaryota > Metazoa > Mollusca > Bivalvia > Mytilida > Mytilidae > Mytilus > Mytilus californianus. Next base: position 8,369,123 of record NW_026262670.1, read on the forward strand.
ATAAAAAATAATAAATAAGCTTTATTTAGAGTTGGCAAAGTATACAAACAGAGTCAACATAATTAATTAATTAATTAATGTTCCTTACAACTGATCATCAATAAGCTCTAATGAGCTTTTAACCGTTTTATCCGTTTGGCGTTTTATAACATTTTGTTACTGTCATAAATCTCTTTTTTTACTTGAAATATCTTCATTTCCAAGTATTGGTAGGATCTTATTCCGGAGTATGTGAAATATTTTCCCACTGCAAAATTTTGATAATATATATAGTTACGTATTTTTTATTTGCCAAAAATTTTTGAACATAACAATTCCGGAGTATGGGAAATATTTTCCCACTGCAAAATTTTGATAATATATATAGTTACGTATTTTTTATTTGCCCAAAATTTTTGAACATAACAATTCCGGTGTATGGGAAATAATTTAACACTGCAAAATTTTGATAATAGTAAAGTATTTTTTATTTTCCAAAATTTTTTTTGGACATTACAATTTTCAAACAAAGACTAAATACTTGACAGTCACACATAACATTTGTATTTAAAGATTTATATACTTTATCAAATAATAGGCACGAAAATATCTAACAAATTTTCTCGTATCATGATTCTATGAAATTTGGAACACTAGTACTATCACATGAGACCTCGGGGCCAATGTTTTCTATTTATAATATTTTCCTTTTACTTATTTTGCTATTTGTTAATTTTCTATTTTCTGTTGTATCTATCAATATGCCAACAGAGTTCGCATTAAAAAAAAAAGAAAGAGGAAATATCAGCGTAAAAACTAAAATAATTGATTAAGAATGAGTTATTATAATAGACTAACGGAACTCGAGCAACACATTTTTTGTTTTACGCAGAAAAAAACCCAGACATTTCAATAATTTGCAGTTTTCAACCTTTGATCATGTAGATGAAAATTGGTCAATAGCAACCGGGACCTTACTAGTATTGGTGAAATTGGCAAACTTTAACTTCTGTCTTACTTTTTGACATGCGTTTTTTTCAAAAGGGAAGCTAATAAGGAAAGTTCTTGATTTAAAAATATTAAAGTGGAGTGTGTCATTGCGGCAAGAAATATGCATGACAACTTTTTTAATGATGTGTGAACACTGGTTTGACCCACCTGCTAGCTGCAAAGAAACGTAATTATCGGCCTATGATGATAATATGGAGATGCAATTTTTTTTAATATTGACTTTTAAATTTGAACTTTGGTGGCTAGTTGTCTCATTGGCAATCATACCACATCTCCTTATTTTCATATCGTAGGGTATAGAAATATGACTTCCCTAATCTGACAGATAATCCCTTGCTATGACAGGGTGTTCATACAGCTGGATGTATAAATACCTCCGGGGGGGTAGGAGGGGGCACTTCAATACTTAATTGATAGGGGGTGCCGCTGGGGCCCACCTTTTTCAAAAATTTATATTTCAAAAATGTATACCTTTTCATATATTGCGTAGGTAAAAATGTAACCTTTTCCCTATAGTGCTTGGGTTTCATGTAGTGTAATGTAAGACTAGAATACCAAAGTGTTAAAAGAGAAAATTTGGTTGATAAAATCACACCCGGGAACACCAAGAAAGATGACAGACGAAGAAGTTATGGAAACTTTATTGACCTTTTCATATATTTTTGATAGTTTTCCCCGACCTTTTCACATATTTTCAAGCTTGAAAAGGTGACCTATTCCAGCGGCACGTCCCATCACCTTGAATATAGGAAGTGCCCCCTCCCCACCCCCACCCGAGATAAATACGCAGCCTTGTATGGTAAAAAGGAGGAATTTTGTCCGTACCAAACATGCATTGCCCATTCATTTTCTAGCGGCAGTCTATATAGTTTTTGTGTTAACAAGAGTGCACAAGCTGAAATGTCTCACCTGCTTTACTAATCATCATTCATGATTGGTTTTATGTTGATATTCCTAAAGATAAAGTTTCACTACAAGTATCAGAAAAAAATAATATTATCAATGATCATGAAAATGATCAGATAAACCAATCCAAGCCAGCCTTACACAGTGGCGGAGCCAAAATTTTTCATGAAAGGGGGGGGGGGGGGGCTGACTGCCTAAGAGAGGCCTGCTCCAGTCATGCTTCCGTGATTCCCTATATAATCAACCAATGGGCCCTCCCCCTAAGTCCGCCTCTGTTACAATCACCCCATCAACCAAATATTTTAAACATATATATAGTATGCCAGTAACGGACAAAACCATGAACATAAGGTTAAGTTCAGATAGACCCTGCAAGACAGGCATATTTGTTTTTCATTCATTATTTTGTACATAAATATGCCGTTAGTTTTCTCATTTGAATTGTTTTAAATTGTACATTTGTCATTTGGAGGCCTTTTATACCCAACTATGCAGTATAGGTTTTACTCATTGTCGAAGGTCGTATGGTGACATTTAGTTGTTTATTTCTGTGTCATTTGGTCTCTTGTGGAGTGTCTCATTTACAATCATATCACATCTTTTTACTTAATATTTCAATATATACATTTAATAATCATACCATACACCAAATATAATAACCCATTGATTACATAATGTAGCATGTTAAAAGAGGACTTACCATTGACCAATGAACCATGCAAATGTGGTCAATGACAACTGCCAGACAGACATGTACTCCTTACATTTGTGAATCATTGCATACATATAGTTTATCTACTACATGTACTTTTAGTATTAGAAAAAACAGACAAAAACACAAAAACATGACATTGACAAATGACCTATTGCTAACAGTATCTGATAAACAACCCTAATCAGGTAACTTTAACCTTGATCACTGATCCATGAAATGTGCTTGAGATCTTTGTAGCAATCTGTATTAATTTGAGTGCATATCTAAATTTACAAAACAAAATTAATCTGGATCATTGTGATACTGTAAATTTAGAAATTATTGTGAGGTTATTATTAATGCAAATAATACGACAGGGTGAATATTGCAATAATAAGAACTTGCATTCTGATAACTGAATTATAGATCTTTATGCAGATTTTTTTTGTAATCGCAATAATTTAACTCACAATTTAGTCCATTCGTCAAAAATCGCAATAATAAATGCACGCAATAATTTCTGAATTTACAGTAGGTAAAAATGTTGTCAGTTAATAGTGAGACACAAGTTTTCCCAGACAATATATAATTCTTTTGGTTGTTTTGTTTGGTTGCTGTCTCATTGAACAAAACTGTATTTTATTTCTCCTTTTATCCAGAAAATTTAACTTTTGAAATAGAAACTGAATAGCATATGGATGGAAAACAAATGCCAAATGATGTAAAATAATTCAAGTGGCCATTTAGGTCAGGGGTTGGTGAGGTAAAAGATGAGGCAAAGGCATGTGCATTTACCACAACTGCCACTTGGTATTATGATTTCCAAAATTTACAAATCTCATAGCTACCTTCTGTATTAAAGACAACTGCATATATTGCAGTTTGCATATCATGAATTGTGTTTGCAGCAAAATTCACTACAGACAGAAAAAAAAAAGAATTAATTCAGCTCTATTAAAATTCTTTTTTGAAACATTTTTGATTTTTATTCCTAAAATGTCTATGAGATCAAATTTATAAAACATTTATTAGCATTGTAAATTTCAATATACTAGTAATTGTTGACATGTATACATCATGTACATGTACAATCATTAGCTGATCAGCTCTATATTTTCATTATTTTTATATCAATATTCTTCATCAGTGTTTTTTATAAGACTCAATAATCTGTATTCATCATTGGGACGGGTAGGTAAAGTAGGTCCTTTTGATCTTGGATTTTGACAACACTTAAGCATATAGTTCCAAATTATAGTTGATCTTGGCTTCTTAAGTGGATTCTGACAACACTTTGCATATAGACACCAAGTGTAGATGATCTTGGGTTCTCTCATATGGATTCTGCCAGTACTTTGATTATACATGTAGTTCCAAGTATTGTTGATCTTGGCTTCTAATGTTGTTCTTAAGTTTCTGCACTTTGCATATAGTTCCCAATTGCAAGACAAGATGATACTGGCTTCTTGTGTAAATTCTGTCAGTTCTTTGCCAATAGTTTCCAGGTAAAGTTGAACATTCCAGGATCTTTCACAACAAATCACTCCTTCCTCTTACATGTACTTGAAGCCTGAAATTAAATGTCAGAGTAATTCTGTCAGAAAATCAACCATGATTGACATTTAAAAGCATAATGTAGTTCATATTTTAAATAAATGGGGAATGTGTCCATGGGACACAGATGATGCCCCCACTTGGTGACTTGCATATAAAGTTATAAAGGAGCATAACTAAAGAACGGTAAGCGTGACACTACCCAAAGTTTTACTTGATCTGAATTTTGTTGTAATAAGTAATGTGTATAAGTTTCATAACATTTGGATGAGGCAAACTAAAGTTAGAGAGCGGAAACAAAAAATTCAGCAATTTTTCCATTTTTAAAGGGGCATAACTCTAGAACAGTAAAAGTGATGCCACCAAAAAAAATTCAAACTTGATCTGTGTTTGTTGGTAATAAGCATTGTGTATAAGTTTCATTCACAACATTTGGTTGAGGCAAACTGAAGTTAGAGAACGGACACCAATTTTGGGACGTACGTACAGACAGACAAGGGTAAAACTTAATGCCCACTCCACTACGGCGTAAAAAAATGAAGAATTTGTGGCAACAATAATGAGCAAACAAAATTAAATTACATGCACAGCAAGTGTAAAAAGTGATTTTGTTTTTATATATATGTTGAATACAGACTTCTCGGGGCATGCTGTTTCGATGCCAGGGACAAGTTATTTCTATGCCTAAAAATTCTAAAATGCAGCTGAGCTACATTTGTACTCCTCGTCAACCAAATTATGCTGAGGTGTCCTGTTTGGAATATGGGATATACAAATTTTGTGTTTAAAAATACTAAGCACAAAACAATAATGAATTTTTCAACTCAAATGTATGTGTTATTTGGTAAACAAGATAAGCCCTACGTGTATGTTTAAACCTGATACTTGACGTTATGAAATTTTTTATACAAAAGAGAGACAGGGGGGGGGGGGGGGGGTGTTTAATTGTAAACAAATTGTGATCAAGACGAATCCATCAATAAAATGTATTGCCTCGTACTGTAGTGGTTATAATTTACAAATCAGGCCATTAATATTTTCAAGAAAACAAAGAAACAATCGAACCCCTTGAGCGGGTGGACAGGGATAAGGGAACATGGGAATGAGGGATCAGGAAGCGAGAAAAAGGGGTATCATGTGCAGGTCCGTTACCGTTAGTTAGCCTGGTCTGAGTGAAAATAAAAGTACCCAATTTGGTAGAAGTAAATCTTATGAAGATTATAAATAGAAAAAAACCTTTGATCTCGTGTGAGTCACTTTATTTTTAAACAATAAAAATAAACTTAATATATCTTTATTTTATTGTTTTAGAACTATACTAACAAAAGCATGATTTAGATAAAAGGAAGGGTACAAACAGACTCAGGGTGGGAATGTAAAAGGGATGAATGTGTATTGGAGCGAACATGATTTTGGGTGAAAGGACAAGAATTCAAACAAAGGGGGGGGGGGGGGGGGTTGAATAATCTGGGAAATATACTTTGCAATTTTTTTGTATGGGAGCAAGGGGGATGGAAGTAGAAGTTAAAAGAGAAAATTTTAGAGTAAAAGGGAAGAGAAATGGGAGTTGGGGATAGGGAGTGGTAATCATGAACCTCTGTCCGAGGGAAGTTGTGGGGTACCCCATTTTCACAGGTTGGGAACAAACCCTCTATATGGTGTTCAGGGGCGGATCCAGCCATTTATAAAAGGGGGGTTCCTAACCCAGGATAAAGGGGGGGTTCCAACTATATGTCCCCATTCAAATGCATTGATCGTCAAAAAAAGGGGGGGGTTCCAACCCACGGAACCCCCCTCCCCCCTAGATCCGCCCCTGGTGTTTAAACCTGTATAGAGGAATAATCCTTCTATAGAGGGATAAAATTATCCCTCTATAGAGGGGTATTTTTGATTAGACTGGATTTAAAGCAAAATAGGGCAGAATGGCATTTTCTACTTATTATGGCAGTAACCTGCTACATTTGATGCACCAATTGATGTACTTAATTTCATTCATATGCCCAGTTTACTGCTAAACTGACTGAATATACAATCTATTGTACACCATAATTGAAAGATGTGATGATCAGGTAAATTCCACTCAGTTATGCCTCACTGAACAGAATTTCTATTGTTAGATTTAACATAAAATTTAAAGGTCAACTGCATGTCCCTTTTGTTGTTGATCAGGTGTTCAGATAGGTATACAGTAGATTGCAAGTTCTGTCACTTTAGCAGAAAACTGGGCATCCCAGGCCATTTTTTAGTAAAAGAAATACAGAATACAGTAAAGTGCAATAATTGATGCATATATAGTGCTATAGATTATAGCAAATATAACTAGAAAATGCCATTCTGCCCTATTTTGCTTTAAATCCAGTCTAAACAAAAATACCCCTCTTTTATCCCTCTATAGAAGGATTATTCCTCTATACAGGTATAAACACCATATAGAGGGTTTGTTCCCAACCTGTTTTACTAGTCATTATAGACGCTAAGGATAAATATTTAACTTCATTTGACCCTAACGTGGCTACGAAATTAGATTTTACGAATGACGATATAAAATCAAGACTCATTTGACGCTAACGGTAGTGCAGATCATGAGATGCTGAAAATGACTATCCCCTCCTCTTTGACTGTTTGACACGGATATTTTTTCAAAACAGGCTATACATGTTCACAACTTGCCAGTTAACAGGTTAAGGGTCAAGTAAACACATAAATAAGATACCAGCCATAACCAATAACGATTATACATAGAACAGAAATTTAGCCCATGCAAGGTTTCAGCCGCAGTGATTTTCTACAGTAGCGAGTATTTTGAGATAACCCCCCACTTTGTATTTTTCGTGATACTGATAACATTTGGCTGTCTAATATATTAAAATCTATGTTTTCTTATGTAATGACTCTACCTTCATCATTGTCTATTCGCCACTATGTCTGTTATTCATGCACATGGTCGTATTTATCAGTACAGTATGCTGCTCAGCAATGGCGACCCTGAAATTTCTGTTGTCCGATTATGGCGCCAGATTAGAAGGAAGCAACTCGCGCCAGATAAAATTACCGTATTTCACCAAAATAATCAAAATTTCGCTTTTTTATAACAAACAGTAAAATGTTCATCACATTTATATTCAGCTTTCGTCCATTGATATATAATTACAAACATTATTTATTTAAAGACATCAATAAAAAAATCACAATAAAGTAATTAATGGAGTGCATTGAAATCAGACCTCATGGGGTAGAGGGGTTAAACAAAAGCTCGTAACTTTTTTAAAAGCCTGGTGACCCACATTTTATTTTACCTTAAAATGCTCGAAAAGTTCATAGCTTTGACATACCCATTTTAAAAAAAAAATCTACCGTGGAAATTTTACGAAAAATCGATTTAACCAATATTTTTAGCCTTAAACTGAAATTAAAAAATGCCAAATTTAGATATAAATCTGAAAATAAAAGGATTTTTAAGTCTAAAACAACCAAGGGGAACGTTTACATTTCAAATTTAATTGTTTTTTCACATAATAATCATACTGACATGGTTCTAAAAGTCTTTGAATTTGATGTAGTCGTTATTGTTGAAAGGGTGTAAAAGTTTGGAAATAGGGTCAACATTGCACATTTCGCTTCCCTTTGAGGAGAAAACGAGCCTGGTGACCCCCTTTTTTCTTTGCATTTTTGGATTCAGCATAAAAAAATCTACAAAATATGTGAAAATAAAAAAATTCTACCGGGGGTCCTTATTGGGGTGAGCCACCTTAAAGGGTAGGCAGATCCATGTCCACAGGTGCACCAATCGTGTTGCCCATTTAAGTACAAATTCAGTAATAAATTTCATTTGGTGATGTATAATAACCCCGGGGTCAATTTTTCATATGGTATTTTGACCCCTGGTGCACTTTTCAAAGGGGTTCAAAATACAATATGACGCCAGTCTTGGTTATTCCATGAAATTCTATTCATTAAGAGTTTACATTGTAGGAAAAAATTTATCTCTCTTATTTACCTATTATCTGCTGATTGTAAATTTAACTTTTCATCATACTATAAATGAGGTGAATGTACAAAAGGGATCTGACAACGACATGGCAAAAACGTTCAAAGGACAAAACAAAACATTGAACTAAAGACCAAGCAACACGATCTCCACTTAAACTGGGGGTGATATCAGGTGCCTTTGAAGAGGGACGAAAGATACCAGAGGGACAGTCAAACTCATAGATTGAAAATAAACTGACAACGCCATGGCTAAAAATAAAAAGACAAACAGACAAATAATAGTACAGAAGACACAACATAGAAAACTAAAGACTAAGAGACATGAGGGTAGGCAGTTCCTGCTTCAAATGTGGCACCCGTCTTATTGTTCACGGAAGTATACATTTTGTGAAAAATCTAATCCGGTGATGTCAAAATTTGGGAAAAGAGGACAGGATACGACTATTGGAACATATTTATCATCATTGGTGAAACAGATATTCCATAATTATAGTTGACCAACTTGTGATGGAGTCCATAAAATGTTCCATTGGATAACTTTAACCTTACCACTTGGACCCCATGTTTCAATGCCTTCCTTGTAGGCAGCAACCCTATATCAAGGTTATCTTGATGAGATATGCAAGTTCTGGCAAATCGTAATGACTGGGATACATTTTCCCCATATGGAGACCATCTGGACACAATATAATTAAAAACTGAAGTGTAAGATAGATGTGCTGATGGAAAGTTATTACTTTGTAGAGATGTTTCAGTTGTGGATGAACTCAATACATTGCTACTGTAGTACCACTGAAGTGCTTGGAAGTATTGAAGAGAAGAATAAGTCTCTTTATCCACCAGTTGTTCTTGTTGGTACACATAAAGACAAAGTTGAGGCTTCTGAAGAAGTAAAGGTATATATTAGTATACATATTTGATATTTTAACTTGAAGTAGAGGAAACTTTATAATGAATATGGAATATGTATAAATTTCCACAAAATTAAAATTAAAGGACATAATTAACCTATGCAGATGCTATTGCATTAATTTGTGATTTGCATTAAAACACAATCTCCTTTTTAGCTCTACTTTCTGAAGGAAATGTGAGCGTTTGCCATCACTTGGCATCCGTCGTTGTCCATCTGGTGTAAACTATTTCAAACATCTTCTCCTCTGAAACTACTGAACCAATTCCCACTAAACTTAAGCTGAATGATCCTTAGTGTATCTAGAATAAAGTTTGTGTTTTATTTTCTGTTTCGTCAAAAAACATGGCTGTCATGGCTAAAAATAGAACATAGAGGTAAAATACAGTTTTTGGCTTGTATCTCAAAAACTAAAGCATTTAGAGCAAATCTGACATGGGTAAAAGTGTTCATTAGGTGAAGTTCTATCAGCCCTGAAATTTTCAGATGAATCTAATAACCCATTGTTGGGTTGCTGCCACTAAATTGGTTATTTTAAGGAAATTTTGCAGTTTTTATACGCCTGTCAAAATTTTGACGGGACGTATTATGGTATACAAATGTCCGGCGTCCGTCTGTCCGTCGTAAACATTATGCACCGTAACTTGAGAACAACTTATCCAAATTTCATGAAACTTAACATAGTTGTTTCTTATGATGGTCAAACGATCTGTATACCTTTTGGTGAAAATAAGATTAAAACTTTTTGAGTTACGGGACTTTGTAACTAAAACAGGGGTGTGTTTTTTTTTCACATGTCACGCTGTATCTCAAAAACGATTTATGATTATTGGTGATGATTCAAAATTTTATTTTAGAGTTATTGAGTTTTTTGTAAAAAAAGGAGGGGTTTTCACATGTGGCGCCGTATCTCAAAAACAATTTATGATTATTGCTTAAAACTTTACACACTTCTTAGTTATATTAATCTAAAGAGCTGTATACTTTTTGGTGATGATTCAAAATTTTATTTTAGAGTTATTGAGTTTTTTGTAAAAAAAAAGTGGGGTTTTTCACATGTTGCGCCGTATCTCAGAAACTATTTATGATTATTGCATAAAACTTCACACACAAGACGACGGGCGTATCATGCGCTCGTGGCGCAGCTGATTATTTATGAATAAAATCCCATAACTCGGAAACTTAAAATCTAAAATTTATAAAAATTGAATGGGAGCTTGCAACAATAGATATAAACCATTTACCAAAGTTTCATGAAAACTGCTGAAAAAATATTTGAGTTATTGTCTTAAAACTGGAAAATCCCCCTTTTTTTAATGAATAAAACCCCATAACTAGTAAATGTAAAATCTGAAATTTATGAAAATCAAAAGTGAGCTTAAGTCAATAGATATAAACAATTCACCAAAATTTTAGGAAAACTGCTCAAAGCATTTTTGAGTTATTTAAACTTATTATCCGAAAACTGGAAAATCCCCCATTTTGTAATGAATAAAACCTCATAACTCGGAAACGTAAAATCTAAAATTTATAAAAATCAATAGGGAGCTCATGTCAATATATATATAAACAATTCACCAAATTTTCTTGCAAATTGGTGGAAGTGTTTTTGAGTTATTGTCCGAAAACTGGAAAATCCCCCTTTTTGTAATGGATAAAACCTCATAACTCGGAAACGTAAAATCTAAAATTTATAAAAAACAAAAGGGAGCTCACGTCAATAGATATAAACAATTCACCAAAGTTTCATGCAAATTGGTTAAAGCATTTTTGTCGAGCCTGCGACTTTTGTCGCAGAAAGCTCGACATAGGGATAGTGATCGGGAGGCGGCGGCGGCGTTAGCTCACTTCTTAAAAGCTTTATATTTTAGAAGGTGGAAGACCTGGATGCTTCATACTTTGTATATGGATGCCTCATGTTACGAAGTTTCCGTCAGTCACATGTCCAATGTCCTTGACCTCATTTTCATGGTTCAGAGTTAAGATTTTTGTCGAGCCTGCGACTTTTGTCGCAGAAAGCTCGACATAGGGATAGTGATCCGGCGGCGGCGGCGGCGGCGTTAGCTCACTTCTTAAAAGCTTTATATTTTAGAAGGTGGAAGGTCTGGATGCTTCATACTTTGTATATGGATGCCTCATGTTACGAAGTTTCCGTCAGTCACATGTCCAATGTCCTTGACCTCATTTTCATGGTTCAGTGACTACTTGAAAAAAAAGTTCAGATTTTTTGTAATGTTAAATTCTCTCTTATTATAAGTAATAGGATAACTATATTTGGTATGTGCGTACCTTGCAAGGTCCTCATGCCCGTCAGACAGTTTTCACTTGACCTCAACCTCATTTCATGGATCAGTGAACAAGGTTAAGTTTTGGTGGTCAAGTCCATATCTCAGATACTATAAGCAATAGGTCTTGTATATTCGGTGTATGGAAGGACTGTAAGGTGTACATGTCCAACTGGCAGGTGTCATCTGACCTTGACCTCATTTTCATGGTTCAGTGGTTATAGTTAAGTTTTTGTGTTTTGGTCTGTTTTTCTTATACTGTATGCCATAGGTCTACTTTATTTGGTGTAGGGAATGATTGTAAGGTGTACATGTCTAGCGGGCAGGTGTCATCTGACCTTGACCTCATTTTCATGGTTCAGTGGTCAAAGTTAAGTTTTTGAGTTTTGGTCTTTTTTTCTAATACTATATGCAATAGTTCAACTATATTTGGTATGTGCGTACCTTGCAAGGTCCTCATGCCCGTCAGACAGTTTTCACTTGACCTCGACCTCATTTTATGGATCAGTGAACAAGGTTAAGTTTTGGTGGTCAAGTCCATATCTCAGATACTATAAGCAATAGGTCTTGTATATTCGGTGTATGGAAGGACTGTAAGGTGTACATGTCCAACTGGCAGGTGTCATCTGACCTTGACCTCATTTTCATGGTTCAGTGGTTATAGTTAAGTTTTTGTGTTTTGGTCTGTTTTTCTTATACTGTATGCCATAGGTCTACTTTATTTGGTGTATGGAATGATTGTAAGGTGTACATGTCTAGCGGGCAGGTGTCATCTGACCTTGACCTCATTTTCATGGTTCAGTGGTCAAAGTTAAGTTTTTTTAGTTTTGGTCTTTTTTTCTAATACTATATGCAATAGTTCAACTATATTTGGTGTATGGAAACATTTTATGATCTATTTGGCAGTCACGCAGGTTTTATTTGACCTTGACCTCATTTTCAAGGTTCATTGCTCAGTGTTAAGTTTTTGTGTTTTGGTCTGTTTTTCTTAAACTATAAGCAATAGGTCAACTATATTTGTTGTATGGAAGAATTGTTAGCTGTACATGCCTGCCTAGCATGGTTCATCTGACCTTGACCTCATCTTCATGGTTCATTGGTCAATGTTTAGTTTACTTGGTTAATGTTAAGTTTATGTGACAGTTGTAATAAAGCTTTATATTTAGGACTATCAACATAATATCAATGATTAGTAAAGAAGGCGAGACATTTCAGCGTGTGCACTCTTGTTTGTAATGCTAGATTCTCTCTTATTATAAGTAATAGGATAACTATATTTGGTATGTGCATACCTCGCAAGGTCCTCATGCCCGTCAGACAGTTTTCACTTGACCTCGACCTCATTTCATGGATCAGTGAACAAGGTTAAGTTTTGGTGGTCAAGTCCATATCTCAGATACTATAAGCAATAGGTCTAGTATATTCGGTGTATGGAAGGACTGTAAGGTGTACATGTCCAACGGGCAGGTGTCATCTGACCTTTACCTCATTTTCATGGTTCAGTGGTTATAGTTAAGTTTTTGTCGAGCCTGCGACTTTTGTTGCAGAAAGCTCGACATAGGGATAGTGATCCGGCGGCGGCTACGGCGGCGGCGGCGTTAGCTAACTTCTTAAAAGCTTTATATTTTAGAAGGTGGAAGGTCTGGATGCTTCATACTTTGTATATGGATGCCTCATGTTACGAAGTTTCTGTCAGTCACATGTCCAATGTCCTTGACCTCATTTTCATGGTTCAGTGACTACTTGAAAAAAAAGTTCAGATTTTTTGTAATGTTAGATTCTCTCTTATTTTAAGTAATAGGATAACTATATTTGGTATGTGCGTACCTTGCAAGGTCCTCATGCCCGTCAGACAGTTTTCACTTGACCTCGACCTCATTTCATGGATCAGTGAACAAGGTTAAATTTTGGTGGTCAAGTCCATATCTCAGATACTATAAGCAATAGGTCTAGTATATTTGGTGTATGGAAGGACTGTAAGGTGTACATGTCCAACTGGCAGGTGTCATCTGACCTTGACCTCATTTTCATGGTTCAGTGGTTATAGTTAAGTTTTTGTGTTTTGGTCTGTTTTTCTTATACTGTATGCCATAGGTCTACTATATTTGGTGTATGGAATGATTGTAAGGTGTACATGTCTAGCGGGCAGGTGTCATTTGACCTTGACCTCATTTTCATGGTTCAGTGGTCAAAGTTAAGTTTTTGAGTTTTGGTCTTTTTTTCTAATACTATGTGCAATAGTTCAACTATATTTGGTATGTGCGTACCTTGCAAGGTCCTCATGCCCGTCAGACAGTTTTCACTTGACCTCGACCTCATTTAATGGATCAGTGAACAAGGTTAAGTTTTGGTGGTTAAGTCCATATCTCAGATACTATAAGCAATAGGTCTAGTATATTCGGTGTATGGAAGGACTGTAAGGTGTACATGTCCAACTGGCAGGTGTCATCTGACCTTGACCTCATTTTCATGGTTCAGTGGTTATAGTTAAGGTTTTGTGTTTTGGTTTGTTTTTCTTATACTGTATGCCATAGGTCTACTATATTTGGTGTATGGAATGATTGTAAGGTGTACATGTCTAGCGGGCTGGTGTCATCTGACCTTGACCTCATTTTCATGGTTCAGTGGTCAAAGTTAAGTTTTTGAGTTTTGGTCTTTTTTTCTAATACTATGTGCAATAGTTCAACTATATTTGGTATGTGCGTACCTTGCAAGGTCCTCATGCCCGTCAGACAGTTTTCACTTGACCTTGACCTCATTTCATGGATCAATGAACAAGGTTAAGTTTTGGTGGTCAAGTCCATATCTCAGATACTATAAGCAATAGGTCTAGTATATTTGGTGTATGGAAGGACTGTAAGGTGTACATGTCCAACTGGCAGGTGTCATCTGACCTTGACCTCATTTTCATGGTTCAGTGGTTATAGTTAAGTTTTTGTGTTTTGGTCTGTTTTTCTTATACTATATGCAATAGTTCAACTATATTTGGTGTATGGAAATATTTTATGATCTATTTGGCAGTCACGCAGGTTTTATTTGACCTTGACCTCATTTTCAAGGTTCATTGCTCAGTGTTAAGTTTTTGTGTTTTGGTCTGTTTTTCTTAAACTATAAGCAATAGGTCAACTCTATTTGTTGTATGGAAGAATTGTTAGCTGTACATGCCTGCCTAGCATGGTTCATCTGACCTTGACCTCATTTTCATGGTTCATTGGTCAATGTTTAGTTTACTTGGTTAATGTTAAGTTTATGTGACAGTTGTAATAAAGCTTTATATTTAGGACTATCAACATAATATCAATGATTAGTAAAGAAGGCGAGACATTTCAGCGTGTGCACTCTTGTTGTGTTTTGGTCTGTTTTTTGTCGAGCCTGCGACTTTTGTCGCAGAAAGCTCGACATAGGGATAGTGATCCGGCTACGGCGGCGGCGGCGTTAGCTAACTTCTTAAAAGCTTTATATTTTAGAAGGTGGAAGGTCTGGATGCTTCATACTTTGTATATGGATGCCTCATGTTACGAAGTTTCTGTCAGTCACATGTCCAATGTCCTTGACCTCATTTTCATGGTTCAGTGACTACTTGAAAAAAAAGTTCAGATTTTTTGTAATGTTAGATTCTCTCTTATTATAAGTAATAGGATAACTCTATTTGGTATGTGCGTACCTTGCAAGGTCCGCATGCCCGTCAGACAGTTTTCACTTGACCTCGACCTCATTTCATGGATCAGTGAACAAGGTTAAGTTTTGGTGGTCAAGTCCATATCTCAGATACTATAAGCAATAGGTCTTGTATATTCGGTGTATGGAAGGACTGTAAGGTGTACATGTCCAACTGGCAGGTGTCATCTGACCTTGACCTCATTTTCATGGTTCAGTGGTTATAGTTAAGTTTTTGTGTTTTGGTCTGTTTTTCCTATACTGTATGCCATAGGTCTACTATATTTGGTGTATGGAATGATTGTAAGGTGTACATGTCTAGCTGGCAGGTGTCATCTAACCTTGACCTCATTTTCATGGTTCAGTGGTCAAAGTTAAGTTTTTGAGTTTTGGTCTTTTTTTCTAATACTATATGCAATAGTTCAACTATATTTGGTATGTGCGTACCTTGCAAGGTCCTCATGCCCGTCAGACAGTTTTCACTTGACCTCGACCTCATTTCATGGATCAGTGAACAAGGTTAAGTTTTGGTGGTCAAGTCCATATCTCAGATACTATAAGCAATAGGTCTAGTATATTCGGTGTATGGAAGGACTGTAAGGTGTACATGTCCAACTGGCAGGTGTCATCTGACCTTGACCTCATTTTCATGGTTCAGTGGTTATAGTTAAGGTTTTGTGTTTTGGTCTGTTTTTCTTATACTGTATGCCATAGGCCTACTATAGTTGGTGTATGGAATGATTGTAAGGTGTACATGTCTAGCGGGCAGGTGTCATCTGACCTTGACCTCATTTTCATGGTTCAGTGGTCAAAGTTAAGTTTTTGAGTTTTGGTCTTTTTTTCTAATACTATATGCAATAGTTCAACTATATTTGGTGTATGGAAATATTTTATGATCTATTTGTCAGTCACACAGTTTTTTTTTTACCTTGACCTCATTTTCAAGGTTCATTGCTCAGTGTTAAGTTTTTGTGTTTTGGTCTGTTTTTCTTAAACTAAAAGCAATAGGTCAACTATATTTGTTGTATGGAAGAATTGTTAGCTGTACATGCCTGCCTAGCATGGTTCATCTGACCTTGACCTCATTTTCATGGTTCATTGGTCAATGTTTAGTTAACTTGGTTAATAATAAGTTTATGTGACAGTTGTAATAAAGCTTTATATTTAGGACTATCAACATAATATCAATGATAAGTAAAGAAGGCGAGACATTTCAGTGTGTGCACTCTTGTCTTATACTGTATGCCATAGGTCTACTATATTTGGTGTATGGAATGATTGTAAGGTGTACATGTCTAGCTGGCAGGTGTCAACTGACCTTGACCTCATTTTCATGGTTCAGTGGTCAAGTTAAGTTTTTGAGTTTTGGTCTTTTTTTCTAATATTATATGCAATAGTTCAACTATATTTGGTATGTGCGTACCATGCAAGGTCCTCATGCCCGTCAGACAGTTTTCACTTGACCTCGACCTCATTTCATGGATCAGTGAATAAGGTTAAGTTTTGGTGGTCAAGTCCATATCTCAGATACTATAAGCAATAGGTCTAGTATATTCGGTGTATGGAAGGACTGTAAGGTGTACATGTCCAACTGGCAGGTGTCATCTGACCTTGACCTCATTTTCATGGTTCAGTGGTTATAGTTAAGTTTTTGTGTTTTGGTCTGTTTTTCTTATACTGTATGCCATAGGTCTACTATATTTGGTGTATGGAATGGTTGTAAGATGTACATGTCTAGCGGGCAGGTGTCATCTGACCTTGACCTCATTTTCATGGTTCAGTGGTCAAAGTTAAGTTTTTTGAGTTTTGGTCTTTTTTTCTAATACTATATGCAATAGTTCAGCTATATTTGGTGTATGGAAATATTTTATGATCTTTTTGGCAGTCACGCAGGTTTTATTTGACCTTGACCTCATTTTCAAGGTTCATTGCTCAGTGTTAAGTTTTTGTGTTTTGGTCTGTTTTTCTTAAACTATAAGCAATAGGTCAACTATATTTGTTGTATGGAAGAATTGTTAGCTGTACATGCCTGCCTAGCATGGTTCATCTGACCTTGACCTCATTTTCATGGTTCATTGGTCAATGTTTAATTTACTTGGTTAATGTTAAGTTTATGTGACAGTTGTAATAAAGCTTTATATTTAGGACTATCAAAATAATATCAATGATAAGTAAAGAAGGCGAGACATTTCAGCGTGTGCACTCTTGTCATGGTTAAGTCTGTTTCTTAGAAACTATAAGCAATAGGTCAACTATATTTAGTGTATTGAATGATTGTAAGGTGTACGTGTATTTCTCGTTTGGTTTATATGACCTTGACTTCATTTTCTTGGATCATGTTAAGTTTATGTAATAGTTGTAGTAAAGCTTTCATTTAGGACTATCAACATAACATCAATGGTTAGTAAAGAAGGCGAGACATTTCAGCGTGTGCACTCTTGTTGAGTTAATGTCCGACATGTTGACGGACGGATGGACGGACAGACAGACAACAGTATACCATAATACGTCCCGTAGACGGGCATATAAAAATCAGTTTTGAACAATAGAAAGGTGCCTTTCAATTTTTCAAGCTCTAAATCCTCATTGGTCCTTAAAAGTGGTGACAAAACAATCATAAGATCTGCCATTAACACCAAGCTTTCCAAATATTTATAGATATGACATACTACAACTACTGAAAAGTTTCCGGACTTGGAACTGGCACGTGAAAACGACGTAGTGTTAAATTTTAAATGTAAATTATTTTAAATTTAAAATTTAACACTACCTCATTTTCACGTGCCAGCTTCGAGTCGGGAACTATTTCAGTGGTATGTCATTTCTTATGTCAATTGCGTAGGCACCCACCATTCGTCTTTTGTAGGGAAGGCATAGGGCTTTTTGTCGGAACAAACAATATTTTTTCTTGTGCGACTGTCATACAAGTGAGAGTTTTTAGCTAGCTATAAAGCCAGGTTTAATCCATCATTTTCTACATAAGGAAATGCCTGTACCAAGTCAGTTATATGACAGTTGTTTTCCATTCGTTTGATGTGTTTGAGCTTTTGATTTTGTCTTTTGATATATGACTTTCTGTTTTGAATTTTCCTTGGGGTTAAGTATTTTTGCTATTTTTCATTTGTATAATTTATTATTTAACTCCAAATTAAAATTTCAAAAAACATTTTTTTTTTCAATTAAATACAGGGAAAAGATTTTTTTGTAAAACCATATTGTTTTAATTTTATTTATTTCTAATTTTGAATAGAAAAAAAAACTATAATTTCCACGTGACTTCTCCTCTAGCATGTCTAGAACATTTTGTTTAAAGAAATGAATGGTCGGTGACAAATGTGCCTAAATGGATGTTTACTATAAAGCAATGAAAAAACTTCAGCGTTAAGAAACTCACTACCATTTATAATTACGAAAAGAATGTAAAACTGCCCAATCATCATGATCATTGTTCAAAAGCTTTTCATTTTAATTTGTAAATTCTAAATCTGTTTTTATCAAATTGCAATATTTCATCATTTAATCATAAAATATGGAGATAATCCGAATTATGCCCAGATGACAAGATAGTCAGGACAGAAAATATATTTTCACGACAAAGAGATGGGCATATCTTCATATTTTCCTTAACCTTGATCTTTCAAAGAATGTAATTATTTCGGAAGATATGCACAAGCCATGTCATAAAAATAATTATGTGTTTCTATCTATGACTTGCAGAAACTTTATACACCATTTTAATAATCAACCGACAATTTCTAATATGTTATTTATCCTTAAATTAAGAAAAGGTTGGGTGAACAACTTCTTTGATTTAGACAGCTTATATATACACTTGCATATAGTTCCTTTGTAAATCAAAATTTATATTAAATTGCCATTTATAAACTAATTTTGAGAATGTGATTTATGAAAATTAAGCAATTGATAAGAATAATGAAAGTGTTTTATCAGTATCTTACGTTCCTGTAAGCCTTTGGATATAATTTGGTTTAAGATGTGTATTGATATCAGAGTTGATTCCCACACTTTTTGACAGCTGATTATCATACTGGTATTGAGGTTAATAATTTGTGTATCTAATTTATTACACATCTAACTGAATACACAACATTTTTACCTCAATAGTTGTAAAATCAGTGTCATAATAAAATGACATTAGTTAATGATTAAGGTATATTCAAGTTACAATTATCAGTAATTTGGTGGAAGCAATAAACACAATTACATAACTCTTACCTGAGCATTTTCTGCAATACATCTATGTGTATATTCCCTATTATATTGCTATTTAACAGTAATTGGAATTATCTTAGCATTAGGTATTTGTACATGTATATTTGAATACAGGAAATGTATATTTACCTCAAGGTTTATGACCCCTTCTGTAGCCATGTGAATTACGAAATTTTAAAACTGCAGTAGTATCAAAACAGCAAAAATAATGAATAATAGAGATGGGCCATTGTACATACACCAAGGGGAAACTTCCTGCAAAGCATTATTATTTATTGTTTCATTGCATTTGATAGAAAAATGGGATTTTGTGGCAAATAAAACCAAGATTTTTGTAGAAAATCCACAGACATTAAAAAAGAGATTTTAGTCATGAAATTTTAAACATAGATTACTCACTTGTTTTTCTATGATGTGCTAGCATTTATTGTTTACAAAAAAACCTATACAACCTTTAAATTCATAAAAACCTCGTGCTGAGTCACTAAAGTCGAGCTCACCCTAGAGCGTGTACTTGAATTGGTCCATATTTATTTTTGTTTTAACTAATATCTAAATTTATAAACTTGTTTTAAGGAAATCATTGCTAGCACTGCATGCAATAATCCCCTATCTATCAAGCACCGAATTGCCAAATATGAGAGTACAAGGGGAAAGGCTGTGGATTTTCTATAAAATTTCCATATGTTTAGCATTTAATCAACACAAGAGTACATAATCCTTAATGAAGAATGAACACCAATTTATACAAAAGTTAGTTATTTATTTTTGTTGATGTTGAGAAATTGCATTTTTAATGCCTCTTTCTGGAAATTATTAAGCAAATTATTATTAATGGCATATAAAAATATGCTATACATTTGAAGATTCTTGTCAAAATCATTGAATTTCAAATGTTTCTGAAAAAAGTGTTTCAAACAGTGTCTTCAATTAAAATACCAAAATAATGTGCACCAATATTGCAAAATTCTCCATTTTTTGGCAACAGAATAGATATGTTACAGTGAGATTATGGAAATAAAGATAACAAAATACTTATTGAAAGTATGTCAGAAAAAAATGTCAGACTAGATACAAAATTGGCTGAATCACAACATCCATGATGCTTTGTTTTTATAAAATCCATCACAATTATCTCACGCTTATTTGGCTTGAACATTAAAGTTGGTATTTATATACTCCTTAGTAAACCTAAGTACATGGTAAAATCCGGAATATAGCCACTAGAACAAATATAAGACTTTTCGTAATCCAACCGTAATTTCAATCGATATCTGAACCATATTTACATCCTTATAAAGTTACCAGACAAACATACATATGGTAGTATTAGGTTTTCTCAGAGTTGGACATTGACAATCACAAACAATGATTTGGCATGGACATTACTTGGAAAGAAAAAATGTATTGGAGTCATACTTGGAATTATTAACTCGGAAATTAAATTTGCTTGAGTAATTTTTTGAGTGAAAAACTATTCGTAGAAAGAGTGGACACTTAAAGATGCATCATACAACTGAATGTTCTTGAGATAAATTCACACCAAGCCATCACGACAAAATGGAGTGTGTTATTTTAACTCGAGATATGAATAACAACAAATAGTGAAAACCAAAATTGACCATAAAATATTCAATTACACTTTCGTGAGTATAAATCAAACTCAATTTGTTTCTAGAAAAAGTCAATCCAAAGTAATTGGGAGTCGGTAAAACTTAAAAGTTAGTAGTACAGTCATATACTCATGCAATAATATATTCTTTGGAAATGTAATGCAGCGTTACCATTTCCAAGCCATAATAATTGAAAACTATCTTAATCTCTGATGTTGTTAGCATTTCATGAAAAGGAATTTGTTTAATTATAATCAATCACAAAACCTTTTATGTAAACTACCTTTACAGCATTTAGCGTTTTTCACCATATTAAGTAAATCAAATTGGTCCTATTTCGTGTTGAAACAAAACATTTATATCATGAGTTATAAGACAAATAAAATTATAAAAAATCTGAAGTAATGATTGCTTATTTTCGTTGCCAGAAAGAAAAACAAATATGGGGAAGAAAAAAAAAATTGCAAGTGTTCAATGGGCTAGACGAATCTGTGACTTTTATACTAATATATTTTGTCCGAGGACGTTTACTGTTCGTTTACTTAAAAACTTGGAATACCTCTGGATCTGGTGTGCAGGTTGACTTTTTCATATTCGATAATCTTGATAGAAAGTTTAACGTAATATCTGTCCAAAAGATCGCCCTTAAAACAATGAAGCTTAAAAGTGCAAGTGTTCAATGGGCTAGACGAATCTGTGACTTTTATACTAATATATTTTGTCCGAGAATGAATCAATGTGGAATTCACTCGAATTTATGTCTCTCGTTGACTTTGCTTTAAAATAATAAGACTTTTTTCTTTTACGCAACAAGGCGTAAATACTAAAAAATAAACATATACATGCATATTTGTTTAAACATAACAACACATAGATACAGTAAATCAAAATATTACTTGAGTGCTAATTAAAAGATAATAACTGTGAAAGGAGTGATCAATTTCTGTGTTAAATAAAGGCAACAGTGATATACCGCTGTTTGTTACTTGAAATTTAATAATTTTATTTTTTAACATCAATAACTTTATAACTTTCTATACCTACTCTTAGAAATATTCATCATTATTCAAATATAATACCCTTTAGGTGTTTAAAAAGTTTTTTACTCAATAAGATACACAAGGGTACATATAGGGACAAGCAAATAAAGTTTATAGATATAAGAAGATGTGGTATGAGTGCCAATGAGACATCTCTCCATCCAAGCCATAATTAGTAATAGTAAACCATTATAGGTCAAAGTATGGCCTTCAACACAGAGCCTTGGCTCACACCGAAGAGCAAGCTATAAAGGGCCCCAAAAATGACTAGTGTAAAACCATTCAAACAGGAAAACCAACGGTCTAATCTATAAAAAAACGAGAAACACTTATAAACCACACCAACAAACGACAACCACTGAACAACAGGTTCCTGACTATGTCTATATTTTTACAACTTGAAATTGTATAATTTTATAGATTATATGCCAATAAAAATCTAAACTGACAATTATGAATGATGTTTATTCCAAAAATTGAATTCTTTGAAGAAAAATATAGGCATATAAGTTTAAATAACAAAATGAATAAACATTTTGAATTAGGTGGATGACAAAATTACAAAATTGGTCTATTCGGAAAACGATTTTTGCAGGAAATTGGGACCATAAGATTTTTTAAAGACAGGGGGAAATTAAAGTAGACATATGTATTTTTAATATAAGATCAGTTCTAGCCATGTGTTATTTTTAGAGATTAAACTCAATATTTAGACGACTGTTTGCCTGTTAAATCAATTTTAAATTAAAAAAAAATGCATTTTGAATCATTTGCAATTTGTTGAGGTTTTGCAGCTCGTGGAACACGAAAAATGAAATGCAACATGTTAAATCTTCTCAAAATATGAAAATGATCAATACACCTAGGCCTCCATCATACTGTGTACTTTTTGTTTAAGTGAATATTTGTAAGAAAAATATTACAATTAAAATACGGTTATTATGAATATCCGTGTTTGTTTCCATGTACAAACTTTTCATTTTTTTTGGGGAAAAAGTGATTTTCCAACCTACCTACCCAAACCTGGCAGGGTAGAGTTGGGTTTGGGTAAACAGCGGTCTATTTTTATACGACCGCAAAAAAAATTTTTGCGTCGTATATTGCTATCACGTTGTCGTCATCCGAAGACATTTGGTTTCCGGACAATAACTTTAGTTTTAGTGTATGGATCTCTATGAAATTTAATCAAAAGGTTCAATACCACAAACGAAAGGTTGGGATTGTTTTTGGTGGTGATGGTCCCAACCGTTCAGGAATAAGGGACCCAAAGCAAGCAATTTTTCAAGTTCAGGACAATAACTTGTGTATAAGTATTTTGTTTGCTCTGAATTTGTACCACAAGGTTCAATACCACAAGTAGAAGGTTGGGATTCATTTGAGGGGTAATTGCTCAAACTGTTATGGAATTAGGGGCCAAAAAGGGTCTAAAACAAGCATTTTTCTAGTTTTCAGACAATAACTTGTGTTTAAGTGCTTAAATTGTACCACATTTTACAAAAAGAAGATTTTTGCATTTGTTATTTTTTTGGAAAAAAGAGGGGGGTGTAAAAAGAAATTTTGGGAGGGGGTAAATAAAAATTATTTTTTTGGGGGGAGGGGGGCATTTTTTTTCCCTCAAGATTTATGAAATGAAATTAAAAAGAAAATTTCTTCAAATATTATTTTTTTTTGGAAAAAGGAGGGGGGGGGGGGGGTCAATTTTTATTCCTCAAGATTTAATTAATTGTCAATTTTCCAAAGAAAAATTTGGGGTCACAATTCTTTGTATATAGTCTGAAAACAGATTTACTAAATATTGCGCAACAGCACAGTGCATTGCACAAAAGCAAGAAATTTTCAATTGAATATAAATTCAAATCATATAACCAATTTCAAGTTCTTTGACTACATTTATTCTGTGTCAGAAACCTATAATGTGTCAAATATTTAATTACAAGCCAACTTCAGACCTGTATCAAGCTTGAATATTGTGTCCATTTTTGCCCAAACTGTTCATGGTTGGACCTCTGCGGTCGTATCCAGCTGCGCTCTGCGAAGCAGTTTATTGAATATTTGTTATTGCCCCCTAGATATTTTCGTAATACTTTCAACCCCTTGTATCACTCAACTAAGTTTTATTTAATTTTGCGGAAAATGGCGACAAATGAAGCATCAGTAAAAAATGAGGAAAATCACGAGACTGTTTGTGGAACTACATATATTCGTGCATACAGAAGGGGGCATCATCATTGTCTAGTGATGTATATCCAACCTCATTGTTAAACGGTACTCTGATTTATAATAATCATTGACATATCTTTTATGTTTTTTGTCATAGACTTATTGAAGAAAACGACTTTATTTTTTAGATTGAGGATGCATGTAGAGATTGCCTTAATAAATATGTTGAAGATGTTTCAGCTGATGCACGAAGACACATTAGTGATAAGTACGAGTACTTTATTTCAAACACAGAAGATAATCCTAGTGTATTCCAGCTAATACGACAAAATCTCTTGAACTTAGCCAAAACAATGAAAACGTGGAATAAAGACTATCCTATTAAATTTATTCAGTTGGAAAAATGTCTACGAGAGAAAAAGAAGGAGTTACCAATTATTACCTTGAATGATATTAAGCAAATATCTACTGAAACACCAAATCCATTAAACCATGAAGAACTTATGTTATATTTAAATTTTCATCATGAACTCAGAGATTTGGTTTATTTTGAGGATCTTCCAGATTATATCATTTTAGATACTCAATGGTTGTCGGATACTTTTAAATGTATAATAACAGCAGAGAAATTTCAATCAGGTCCCAGTCGGCATCTTTTTACGGATGAATGGAATGATTTAAATATTAGAGGAATATTACATAGTGTGGTTTTGGACCAAATATTAGAAACAAATAAGAAAATCTTTAAATTTGTGGAAAAGCAAAACGTGTTTCAACATAAAGATCATATACTGAAAGTCATGGAGAAATTTGATATTATAATACGTCCAACTGTATCAGACAGAGATGCCACTGATTTAAAACCTTGCTATTACATACCTTGCATGGTTAAAAAGGTACCTGACTGTCCTATAAACAAACAATTTTATGTGACAGAAAAAAACTGTACAAAATCCACTTGGTTATGTTTCAAATTTAAATTTCTACCAGGACATTTAATTAATCATTTGATTGCTTCACTGAGCCGGAAGTACGACATTGCAGAAGTACCTGTCCGTGGACAAACAAAACGGCCAATTGCTCTTTTCAGAGGAACGATCGTCTTTAAGTTACAGAAGACTTCAAAATTACTTGTGATGACATATCCAAATGTTATTCAGATTCAGGTTTGGGATTTTGGGAAACATTGTAACATTGAAAGGTGTTTTTTCAAGGACATTGATGATTTTGTTACAGGAGAAATAAACACTATAATAAGAAAAAGATTCAAAATGACAACTGTAAAATTTGACAAAATGTTGGGATGTAGCCTTGCAGAACCGGACTGTGTGACAGGATTTTATGAGCAGGAAGCAGATTATTTCTGTGAGATGTGTACAGAAACACATATCAATGAATGGTCTGATCATGCACCGATAAAGGTAATTAATTAGTTTAATTGTTTGATAGGAAAGATTTCATCTTATTCATGTTATTGCATTAAGTTTAATATATTAGTCTAGAAGTCATCTTGCAAATATATAACATGTTTTGACCACTTGTTCTCACTCTATTCCTTTGATTTCATGAATATTATCCACAGGCATTCATTTAGCTAATGTGAAAAAAAATAATCACTGTAATTTATTTGTTTGTTGTATTATCTGTCTGTTTGTATTAAATTGGCGCCAATATCATAAATATCTGTATGTCTACTATGTTGTTTCCAGAGAAAATGGCTATGTCCCCTCAGTCAGGCTTCAGTTGCTTTGGTTAACTTTATTGATTTGGTATATTTTTGAAGACTAACATACACTAGACAATTGATATTTAGTTTCCAATTTAAGCAGAATACTGGGATGTACCTTTAGTCATGCTTGAATGACTTTTAAATTTTGTTTGTTTAGTAATTGAAGTCATTTGTGTGATTACAGTTCACACAGGATTGACATACATATAGTCTATATAGTCAAGCGCTGCTGAAAGAAAAGTACAAAGGGATATTAAATTCCTTACGGCAGTTTTTACGTAGGGAAATCATAATTTATCAAATTCCTGTAGTTTTAGATTATTGCTGCAACGAGATAACATTGTACATTGTTATTTGTAATGCAAGTATTTTGTATCAATGGTTTTGATTGGATGACAATAAGCGTAAAATTCTCTATCTTGAATGATTTGTTTATTTTGCATTAGAATAGAGATAAATTTGAAGCTTTGCGGATGTCCATCGGTAGTTTTACTGCCGCAAATATCCGTTTACCTGTCTATGCTACGCGTCGCCAGGTAAACTCAATTTGCGACAGTAAAACTACCAATGGACGTCCGCAAAGCTTCAAATACAATACAGTTATCTCTTACATGTTCCATTAATGATTTACAAATTTAAGTAGAGTAATGAACATCCAATAGTGGTAACTATTTTGTAATTTGTTGTAGCTGACCGAGATTTCTGAAAAAACTCAACATGTTCCAGGATCTAATCCTTGCATAGAAAACACCAGTCAACTCCAAAGTACATCCACAAAGGTAACACTCTACTGTTGAAAACATACACCATGTATAGACTAGTATTATTATATAAATACATGTAATTTTGTATAACTAATTGTGTAGGATGATTTAGATTAATCATAATTGCATTTTTCACTGATCAATACTTGTTACTATCAATTATGTTTGAATTGACCAGAGGTACTATGCATTAGTTGGGTGTTTAAATAAAGATCATTAAGGAAACTCAGGTAACTCCAGTGTAGATATTAATAAAGCTGCTTCACACGAAAAATTTTAGCTCACCTTGCCTTAAAGGCTGTGTGAGCTATTTTAAAGCACTCTGCATATGTGATCTGCCAATTGAAACCATTCACATTTTATATGTTCTCTAAAATCACTTAATTAATTGCAATGAAACTGAACAGGTATAATGAATGTTAGATGATATACACATAATCCTCATCTAGTTCTAATCGGACAAAATCATGGCCACCAGAGACAATCATTTGAATTTAGAGTTTGGCTGTAACTGTACAATTCAAAAACAGGATACAAATGTATCACATCCTAATTTTTACGGTACTGCTGTTAATTAAGCATGTAAATTTAGATACGATCCATGTAAAAGTATTGATCCTTTCAATAAAATTCTTCTTAAATGATATCATATAACATCTTGGTAAATATGTTTGAATATTGTTTTATCGGTAAAAGGATCATATTGGCTATTTTCATCACTTGGTGTAAGTCATTTGTCGTCATCTGTCGTTCTCGTTGTCTGTTAACTTTTATATAAATCTTCTGCTCTGAAATTACTAGGCTAATAGGAACTTAGCAACTATCTGCAAATATAACAGCTCGGCTGTAGTAGTCAGTTGAATCTATATACATTTGTTATAGGAGTTATTGCCCTTTAATGATGAATCATCATTAAAGGGCAATAACTCAGATTGTGGTAAAACACTATAGTAGATACAGACAAAAGGATCAGGAAGACACGATCTACAAACAACAAAGTCGAGACCATCAGTTCACGTATTATAGAAGTTATTATTTTTGTATGACGATCTTCGCCCATTTGTATTTGGAGTAAAAAAATTAAGGTAGATAGAGTGAAAGTGGAAACATAAAGTTCACAGTATTACAAGATTAACAAAAAGAGATCTGAATCATGAATTATATTCTAGTTTTCAACATAAGATTAAGGAGATGTGGTATGATTACCAACTATCCACTAAAATTTAAATGAAGTGAGTGTTGGAAATGCACATTAATCCAGGTCAGTGACACAGCCTCTTTAAAACCTCCAGCTTTTAGGAACAATTGCCTTTAAAAGACAATGTTTATCAAGTTTTTAGCACTATTGCTAATCATTTTTATGTTGCATAACGTTGCATATTTTATCATGCAAGTGATTCTGGCTCATTGAAGACTCTCGTTACCAAAGTTTTCTTTTAATTGGCGTAAACTATAGAGAATAAAAGGAAACTGTAAACAGCAAAATAAATCAGCAAATTATAATAAACTAGTTAGCAGACTTCTTTTGGCTGTATATGCCCTTGCATGATTAATCGGACTATTTTATGTTTTATTTGTTGTTTTTTGTTGTTGGTTTTTTTATGTTATTTTTTTTTTCATTGTATGATAGTAGATTGAGATGTATATTAGAAATTCAAAATGGCCCGAACTCTGAGGAAAATTCAAAACAGAAAGTCTGTAATCAAATTATTATTTTATTATTTAATGAAAGAATTTTCTAAAATTGTCAGCTAATAAATTTTGAAATTATAAAAAATGTTAGGTTTCAACTCCCTCAAAGTTGACTTTAGATGGATTTGGCTATTTTTAGGTCCATTTTGGTCATATATCTCCGACTGTTTCGGTTCTTAATCATCCTTTGAAGGTAAATCCAGAAAAAACGCATGAAATATATATGGTGTTGTTTTCAAATCTCATTGAAATTATACCTACTATAGCTTGATATGCAGTATTGGTTTTGCTCATTTTTGAAGGTCGTACGGCGACCAATTGTTGCTTACATCTACTCCATTTGTTGTCAGGTGGATAGTTACATTGGCCTTCATATCTCATGAGTCTAGTTAGCTTACCTCTTGTTCATTTGTTTATCGCCCAATACACATTCTTTTACTTCTTTCAGAGTTACTATGAGTTTTCCAAACTTTGTTTTACAAAACAGCCCAATACATGATTAATATGATGAACCCTGTATGTGAATTATTACTCATCTGTCCAAACAAATAGAGTGAGCAGAAAGGATAAGTATCATCCACATTGCTTAGTTTTCTGTCAAAATTGAATAATTTCTCAAGGTTTACCAATTATATTATGTTTTGTATATTTAAACAGGATTTATTAATTGCAGGTGCGTGTCAGTGTCAAACGTGGTAAGAGAGATTATTCAAATATTTCTGAAGAGCCACCAAGTAAACGCAATTTGAGAGAGGTATATGATATTCACAATAAATGTTTCCAAAACTATGTATTATAAACACTAAACGCCTTTTCCTGCCTTACTTTGTTATCGAAAAAGAAAAAAAAAAATAGATTAAAAAAAATGAGATGCTGAGTAAATATAAAGGGAACCGAAACACATAGCGTCACAATAACCATAATATGTTCAACATTGGGCTAACGTCAATCTAAAACCATCAATAGACAGAGACATATGAAGTCGGCCACTGATGAAATAGGCAAATTCATGCACATGCAACAGGAATTAGATATTTTTTTGGAATATCATTCATTGTCTCGCCTGCGACGAAAGTCGCAGAAAGTGAGACATAGGTATTACTATCCGGCGACGGCGGCGTAAACTATTTGTATAAAGCTTTATATTTCAGAAGGTAGAAGACCTGGATGCTTCATACTTTGTATGCAGATACCTTATGTTACAAACTTTCCGTCTGTCATATGTCCAATGTCCTTGACCTTATTTTCATGGTTCAGCAACTGCTTGAAAAAAAAGTTTAGTTTTTTTGTTATGTAAATTTTTCACTTATTATGAGTAATAGGATAACTATATTTGGTATATGGGTTCCTTGCAACGTATACATGTCCATCAGACAGGGTTCACCTGACCTCAGCCTCATTTCATGGATCAGTGATCAAGGTTAAAGTTACATGATTAGGTCCGTTTCTCAGATACTACAAGCAGTAGGTCAGCTATATGTGGTGTATGGAATGATTATAAGGGATACATGTCAGTCTGGCAGGTTTCATCTGACCTTGACCTCATTTTCACGGTTCATTGATCAATGTTAAGTTTTTGTGTTTTGGTCTGTTTTTCTAATACTATAAGCCATTGGTCAACTATATTTGGTGTATGGAATGATTGTAAGGTGTACATGTCTGTCTGGCAGGTGTCATTTGTCCTTGACCTATTTTCATGGTTCATTGGTCAATGTTAAGTTTTTGTGTTTTGGTCTGTTTTTCTAATACTATAAGCAATAGGTCAACTATATTTGGTGTATGAAATGATTGTAAGGTGTACATGTCTGACTGGCAGGTGTCATTTGTCCTTGACCTCATTTTCATGGTTCATTGGTCAATGTTAAGTTTTTGTGTTTTGGTCTGTTTTTTTATTACTATAAGCAATAGGTCAACTATATTTGGTGTAAGGAATGATTGTAAGGTGTACATGTTTGTCTGGCAGGTGTCATTTGTCCTTGACCTCATTTTCATGGTTCATTGGTCAATGTTAAGATGCTCTTGTTTGGTCCTCTTCTCAGATACTATAAGTTTTAGGTCAACTATATGTGGTGTATGGAATGATTGTAAGGTGTGCACGTCTGTCTGACAGGTGTCATCTTACCTTGACCTCATTTTATGGTTCATTGGTCAAAGTTCAGTTTCCTCAATGAGGTTTGTTTCTAAGATACTTAGGCAATATATGTTAAATAAATTTGGTGTATGGAATGATTGTACGGCCTACATGTTTGTCTGATAGGGTTTATCTCACCTTGACTTCATGTTCATTCATCATTAAAATGTTAATTTAATGTAAAGCTTATAAAAACTTATTTTTTTTACTTTCAACATAAATTCAATTATGAACACTAAAACAGGCGAGACATTTCAGTGTGTCCACTCTTGTTTTAATATTTACTGTAATATAAATTTGGCACAGAAGAATCGATCATCAATTCTATACATCTCCCTTCCTTTTTTTTTTATTATGATGTCAAATTTGAAGCATAGGGATGCTAATCTGAAGGTGCGGGGGCTTTTCTTCGATGTATAAAATTTTATATTTTATTTGAAAAAACACTGGATTCTTCATATGTGTATACAAATGCATCATGTTCTGAAGTTTCCATTTGACACAAGTCCATTGTTTTCCCCTCATTTTAATGTTTTAGCACCTGTGTAAAAGACTTCAGTGTTTTTTCATTCACCTGCCCAAAAAGGCCATGTAAGCATTATCCTTCACTTGGCGTCGGTTGTGGTCTAATGCCCGTCGTTCATTGTATTTTTTGTTCAAAGATGTTTTCTGAAAGAACTAACACAATTTCAACCACACTTGGTCGGAGTTATCCTTATGGTGTCTAGCATAAAGTTTGTGTTTTTATTCATTCGGATCAGCCTACAAACATGGCTGCTTTCGCTTAAGTTATAACATAAGAATACAATTAATTAATTTTCTTATATTTTGAAAACAATAACAGATAGATTGATTTTTGGTGTTTTCTTTATGTTCAGTTGCAAATATATGATCGGATGAGAACAAATTACCAATAATGAAGCTGTACTCAAGTGGCATTGGATTGAACATGCCCGTTCTGACCGGACGAAATTGATTTTTTTTAATTCTTTTTTTTGTGTTCCTACAAAAAGTTTTTGACACTTTAAGTGACCTGGTTACTGAAGCTTGTTGATAGGAAAAAGGGGTGACAAGTTGCTTTTGTTGACTAATGGGGAAAGGTATTTAATTTTATTGAAGGAAATGTGTAAAATGTTTACTGTAGTACTGGACGAGATAAAACTGTATTTCTGCCAAATATTTCTTTATTTGAAAAAAAATGTAAATTTGAACACTTAATAACTAATGCCAATTAAACAGAGATTAATAGGAGAAACACTGGTGGTATTTCTACTAAATGAGAATCTGCACTCAGTTGTTTTCCATTTTTGGCGAGCCTGCGACTTTGGTCGCAGAAAGCTCGACATAGGGATAGTGATCCTGTGGCGGCGGCGTTAACTAACTTCTTAAAAGCTTTATGTTTTAGAAGGTAGAAGACCTGGATGCCTCATACCTTGTATATAGATGCCTTATGTTACAAAGTTTCCGTCTGTCATATGTCCATTGTCCTTGACATCATTGTCATGGTTCAGTGACTACTTGAAGAAAAGTTAAGATTTTTTGTAATGTTAATTTCTCTCTTATTATGAGTAATAGGATAACGATATTTGGTATGTGCGTACCTTGCAAGGTCCTCATACCAGTCAGACAGTTTTCACTTGACCTCGACCTCATTTCATGGATCAGTGAACAAGGTTAAGTTTTGGTGGTCAAGTCCATATCTCAGATACTATAAGCAATAGGTCTAGTATATTCGGTGTATGAAAGGATTATAAGGTGTACATGACCAACTGGCATGTGTCATCTAACCTTGACCTCATTTTCATGGTTCAGTGGTTATAGTTTTTATGTTTTGGACCGTTTTTCTGATACTGTATGCAATAGGTCTACTATATTTGGTGTATGGAATGATTGTAAGGTGTACATGTCCAACTGGCAGGTGTCATCTGACCTTGACCTTATTTTCATGGTTCAGTGGTCAAAGTTAAGTTTTTGAGTTTTGGTCTATT
Organism: Mytilus californianus; assembly: GCF_021869535.1. Lineage (NCBI taxonomy): Eukaryota > Metazoa > Mollusca > Bivalvia > Mytilida > Mytilidae > Mytilus > Mytilus californianus. The sequence continues at coordinate 8,401,459 of NW_026262670.1, forward strand.
TTTCTAATACTATATGCAATAGTTCAACTATATTTGGTGTACAGAAATGTTTTATGATGCCCATGTCAGGCTCGCAGGTTTTATTTGACCTTGACCTCATTTTAATGGTTCATTGCTCAGTGTTAAGTTTTTGTGTTTTGGTCTGTTTTTCTTAAACTATAAGCAAAAGGTCAACTATATTTGTTGTATGGAAGAAATGTTAGCTGTACATGCCTGCCTAGCATGGTTCATCTGACCTTGACCTCATTTTCATGGTTCATTGGTCAATGTTTAGTTTACTTGGTTAATGTTAAGTTTATGTGACAGTTGTAATAAAGCTTTATATTTAGGACTATCAACATAATATCAATGATTAGTAAAGAAGACGAGACATTTCAGCGTGTGCACTCTTGTTTTATGACCCCGCTGTAGCAGAGGGGGCATTAAATGTTACCCTGGTCCGTCTGTACCTCTCAAAGTTGGTTTCCGTTCTCTAACTTTAGTTTGCCTCAACCAAATGTTATGTAACTTATACATAAAACACTGATCAAGTTTGAATTTTGGTGGCGTCACTTTTACCTTTCTAAAGTTGTGCTCCATTATAAATAGAAAAATTGCTTAATTTTTAGTTTCCGTTCTCTCACTTTAGTTTGCCTCAACCAAATGTTATGAAATTATACACAATGCATATTACCTCAAAACACAGATCAAGTTTGAGATTTGGTTGGGTCACTTTATCTTTCTAGAGTTATGCCCCTTTATAAACAGAAAAATTGCTGAATTTGGTTTCTGTTCCCTAACTTAAGTTTGCCTTAACCAAATTTTATGAAACTTATACTGAATACTTTTTACCACAAAACTCAGATCAAGTACAAATTTGGGTTGCGCCACTTTTACCGTTCTTCAGTTATGTCCCTTTATTACTTTATATGATGTGCGGATGCATCATCTATGGCCCATTTTATTAATACATTGTAATGAATAAACATGAATAAACATAAAACATTTTCTTTTCAAAAGATATATTTATAGATCATGAAATCATCTTCTTTTACTTCTGGGAACACGAGATTCATCTTCAATAAGTTTATCAGATATATATTTTCCCGTCTAGTTGAAGGATAAAGGCTAATCAGAGATTTTTTCTAATTTTTTCCTACTATGGAATTTATTTCTATGTAGCTTTCTATGTAGCAACGGTTTTCTTTTCCGGACCATCGTAAAAAGAAAAAGAATAATGTCTGATCAAGTAAAGTCCGCGAAACCCTAAAAAAATAAACAAGATGACTGAAATCGAATTGGTATATTTCTTTCGCCAAATTCTTTTGCTAATAATAAATTTTAATCGCCACAACTTTTATTCACAGCGGAAACCCTGGTAATAAGGCTTTACCATGAATTACCTGTTATTTTACATGTTTTAGTATATACAAAATTTCAATCATGGTATCTATGATTAGTTTATTTAGTAGGCAGAGCAAGCTATATTCAGTTTGATTGGGGGTATTTGTCTGACTATCTCTCCCTATTTCTTATATATGGCTATTAAAGTGTGTTTTTTTCCTAAGTAAATCTTTACGAAATATACATTGATGAAAGGATTTTAAATGCACTAATAACTTTTTTTTACTAATAGGAAACCATTATGTGTCCCTTTCTAGAACGCAGCGTAAACTTAAGATTTACGTAATGACTTCTGGAAACCTTGAAGTTCATGAAATCAGTTTTATTGGGATTTTTTTTCAGCTTTAGCCTTAAACACTTCAATAACTCATTTATTATCAAATTTCTAGCATTTATTTGTGATTTTTACCCTTTAATTGTTACATAGTAGAATAAACAGTTCAAATTTGTTGAACATTTGAGGAAAGAAGTATAAATGACCAAGAAAGACCTTGCAATACAGACAGACAGGTGCATTTGCGATGTTTATCATCTTCGAGTAGTATTTTCCATCCTATTCAAATGTTTTTTTTTATGAAATGAAATGAATATTTGATCATTTATTAGTCCAAGCGATATTCTATTATGATGCAGCGTTATTTGGAATTTAAAAGGAATTATACTCATTTCGCTGTATGATGTTGTCTCCTTTATACCTATTTTCTCTTAAATATTTGAACTGATTGTGACAAAATTTGATAGTATTCTTGAAATAGCCAATATTTCAAAGGAAAAAAGATCACATATAGTTCATTTAACATTTACAACATGATTAATGTATTCTTTAGGTGTAACATGTGTAATACCACCAAAACATAGTACGTCACATTCTTATTTATGTCAAAGGAGGGAAAACATCCCCAACTTGACAGTGTTCCTTCAAAATATTTTGGAAACTTGGAAACAGTATTTCAAAAAATTAGACAATGTAAACAACCACAATGATCAGCATACAAGATTTTCAAAAATGATAATTATAACCTGACATCATTTAATTACCCTATAAGGAGTTCTAGCCATAAATAACTATTTTTGACTTATTGTCATGTTTTTTTCTGTTCTTCCAAAAAAATAAACCAAAGTAATCAGCAACACAAAATGTACAGAAAGTATATTATGTCTGCAACCATTAGATGACTACTGAAAGAGTTATTGACAATAAATGACGATTTCTCACAAATTCAGTTTTTTTTGGCAAATTCTATCAAAAAGTAAAATCACACAAATACTGAACTCCTAGGAAAATTCAAAAAGGAAAGTCCCTAATCAAATGGCAAAATCAAAAGCTCAAACACATCAAACGAATAGATAACAACTGTCATATTCCTGACTTAGTACAGGCATTTTCTTATGGAGAAAGTGGTGGATTAAACCTGGTTAAAAAAATGATTAAAAGATAAAAGCTGTCAACAGCAAAAGTAATCTGATACAACATTTACACAAATCTTCATAACTCCAAAATTGCTCAGTTAAAACATGATTAAGTTTAATAGCCTTAGTCATGTTAGTGGACCATTATATTTTCAATGGGAGGGTTTTTTTTTTTTTTTTTGCTGATAGAATATTCAGTATACCAATAATTCTGGTCAGAATGGGGACATTAAATTTGATGCCTCAGGAAAAGAGATTGCTACACTATCAGCACGTTAAACACCTTTGTTACGACTCTGAGGGATCATTAGGTGGCCTGTTGTAAGGCAAAATTTCTGTCCCAATCTAATATACTCTCAGTTTCTAATAGCAGTCCAAATTGACCCAATCTTCATCTTGGGCGGCCTCTATTACAGGACCTATCAGTTGCAGGTACCGTGAATTTGTGTTCGTCTTGAACATGCATGAAATATTTGCCACTAGACTTTTGCAACCAACATCAATCAATCAATCATTTTCAAAATTTTTTTTTTATCTATTATTTCTTTTTTATTACTTAAATAAATAAACAAAACATTTTATTTTTAATAACATTTTTTTAAATCCATGTTGAAACCCTCACCCTCTATTTTCAATGGAATCAAACAATTTTTCTCACTTCCCCCTTGAAACAAATATATTTTTCTTAAAAAATAAATTTGTAAAAAATAAAAGAATAATCATACAATTATGAATTGGTTTGCGTCTAATTGATACAAAAGTTTACAGAGAAATTTTTAATTTAATTCTATGGAATGTACAGGTAATTAAAACCTATTTACAAACGAGCAAAAATGTGAAACCAGTGTTCATGACATGAAATTCATTGTGAACAGATTTGCAGTGCGAAAAGTTCTGTGTGAACACGACCTACGTTTATTGACAAATGAATAGACAAGAAATGCAGTTGATACAAAAATAAGAAGATTGGTATGATTGCCAATGAGAAAACTCTCCAAAAGGTTCCAAACGACACAGAAATTATCAACTATAGTTCACTATACGGCATTCAGTAGTGAGAAAAACCCATACCACATAGTCAACTATTAAAGGCCCAGAAATGCCAAATGTAAAACAATTCAAACGAGAAAACTAACAGCCTGATTTATGTTAAGAATGATAAACAAAAAACAAAATAATATAATATACAGCAACAAAAGACATCAACTGAATTACAGGCTCCTGACTTGGGATAGGTACATACAGAATGTTGTGGGGTTAAACTAGTTTGAAGGCGCCAACCCTCCCCTAACCTGGGACAGTGGTGTAACATTACAACATAAGAACAAAATTATAAAAATCAGTTAAAAGGGGTTTAACTCGTCAGATGGACACAAAGCAGAAAAACATCTAGCTAAATCACAGAGTGGACGTGGCAGGGTACTTATACATCCCCAAAACAAAAATACACTAATTACAGATCTGGGAGTAGCCTTATTCACGATAACATAAGCCTTTTACATACTTTATATAACAATTATTCACTTTTATTATTTTTTTTCAGTTCACCACAGAGCAGATCAATTTTACAAAGATGGGAATAATTGTGCTTAATATTCTTGCTGATGCTTCATATGACCTATTAAAACAAGATATACCAAATCTACATCCGAGGAGCGATTGTGATATAACATACTTGTACAAGGAGCACAGGAAACTAAACAAAAATATTCCAACTAAAGGATGGGGAGGGAATTGGCAAACCATGCAGGTTACAGACATAGCTATTGGAGATGATATTGAGCGCATAAGACTTACAAGGAATGAACTACAACACTCACGGGCAGCTGAACTTGGAGATACACGTTTTAATGAGTTGTGTAACATATTAAGTGATCTTTTAAAAAGGTTTGATCAACTTAACAAACCAGCAAGACTTTATACAGATCACCTAAATGAAATTTTGGCTAAAACTATTTCTGCTGAGGAAGTTCAATCAATTGAAAATGAAATATCAGGTAAGATGGAATTCTTAGCCTTTTTAAAACCAAAATTTGTGCACAAAATTTGTTATGATTTTTTCCATATTTTTTTACAACAGTATGAAAGTATGCAAACATAAAACATAGGTATTTAGAGAACATGTTTCATTGCATGACAATCACTATAGCTTCCTTTTCTACTGGTCTTAAAAATTGTGTATCTCTGTAAAACTGTTAAAGTAGAACTTAAAACGGAATCTAAAATTATCTGTGCAGTTGTGATTTATTTTGTTTTCATTTCAGAAATGGATATTGAAGTTGAAATTATTCCAACACAATAGAGAAATAAGCTCATGCGCAGTTTTTATTGCAAATAGTAATTTATAAACTTTATTAGAAATTTACATACTACCTACCATACCAACTTATTGGCAGTAGACTGATCAGTTTTGTTTACGAGGCCTTCGTCCTAGTATTGAGATAAACAGCTACCAATTAAAGTCTGTCTTAAACTGTCTCTTCATAGAGTTATAAAAAGGAACCTGATGCAAAAGTCAACCAAACTGATTATTCATAGAGTTATGGAATTTGATTGCCAAGATGAAATAAAGAACAAAACTGTCTATTCATAGAGTTTAGGAATGTTTAATGGCTATGATGAAATAGTGAATCAAACGCTATTCGTAGAGTTAAAAAGAGTAATGGTCAAGATTAAATAGTGTACCAAACTGTCTATTCGTAAAGTTACAGAAAGTAACAGAAAGTAATGGTCTAGATGTAATAGTGTACCATAGTCGAAATATTGGACACAACTTAAAATGTGAACCTATATTGGACTGTCTCGTTATTATTTATAGTTTTTCATTACTTGCAGCAAACCTGTAATGTAACTATTGCTAACACTAAACTCGTTATGTACAGAACTATTTTAAAAATGTGTTTATCAGTATGTTTTGAGTGTAAAAAGTGTTTGTTAATGTGTTGTTTGCGTATTATCAATTATATGAAATTTCCAGTTACATGAAAATGTGTAAAGTAAAGACGAATGACAAGAACACATTTAGGAAAACATCCGGTTTAATTGAGAATGTAAATGGAGAATGTGTCAAAGAGACACCAACTCGACCAAAGAGGAGAAAACAGCCGAAGGACACCAATGGTTGTATCTTTTTCATGGGAAAGATATATAAATTATTTTAATGTGTTTGTCCTTTAGTGAATCGAATGTAGATGGTCAAATTTATAAGTCATCATTGAATAAGTTTACAGCTTTTGTATAATTGGCCAAAATAAATTTTGTCTACCTCAGAGGTAACTGAGGTATCGAAATATGTTATGTTCTGAAAAGCAATAAAACCCTTGCCATATTAGGTCATTTAGCTGTGTGGGATGTTTAAATACGCAGTCAGAATAGAGACAGTAGGTACCGTACTTGGCCTGTTGATAGGCACAATGTCTGCCACTGACTATCCAACATGCCATTGTTTTCCAGTGGCAGTCCAATTTTCTGCCCTTCATCCAGGTCTTCTATTTGTTTACTTGTTCTTGTCCTGAAGATGCATGCAATATTTGCCACTGGATGCAATGTGAGCCTGCGAAGCAAGGTGAGCTATTCTCATCAACTGCCGCCTGTCGTCCGTCGTACGCCATCGTTCCTCAACAAAACGATGAGCTAGACATGATCAACAAACAAGTCAACATAGCAAAAAAGTTAGTTGACGCCTTATGAATACTTTTAATCGTTTTGATATGGATTTAATTGTACGTATATAAATATATCAATGGGCTGTTTGTCAGTGTGTAACATTGTTATCGACGACTGTTTAATATACAATACGAAATTTTAAATGTTTTTTGTAAAATTTTGCATCAAAACTCCTCGTTAAAGAAAATCAATAAACATGGGACTAAGATTTTAAAATCTTTAAATAAGTTAATCTCACATGAAGCTGTGATACTGTTGACTTTAGTTAAGACCTTCATATCTCTTTATTGATGGTTAAGGTGTAGAATAGATGTAGGAGAAATTGCCCATATCTCTTTATTGATGGTTAAGGTGTAGAATAGATATAGGAGAAATTGTCCCCATCTCTTTATTGATGGTTAAGGTGTAGAATAGATGTAGGAGAAATTGTCCATATCTCTTTATTGATGGTTCAGGTGTAGAATAGATGTAGGAGAAATTGTCCCCATCTCTTTATTGATGGTTAAGGTGTAGAATAGATATAGGAGAAATTGTCCATATCTCTTTATTGATGGTTAAGGTTTAGAATAGATGTAGGAGAAATTGTCCATATCTCTTTATTGATGGTTAAGGTGTAGAATAGATATAGGAGAAATTGTCCCCATCTCTTTATTGATGGTTAAGGTGTAGAATAGATGTAAGAGAAATTGTCCCCATCTCTTTATTGATGGTTAAGGTGTTGGTTAAGGTGTAGAATAGATATAGGAGAAATTGTCCCCATCTCTTTATTGATGGTTAAGGTGTAGAATAGATGTAAGAGAAATTGTCCCCATCTCTTTATTGATGGTTAAGGTGTAGAATAGATGTAGGAGAAATTGTCCATGTCTCTTTATTGATGGTTAAGGTGTAGAATAGATGTGAAGAAATTGTCCATATCTCTTCATTGATGGTTAAGGTGTAGAATAGATGTAGGAGAAATTGTCCATATCTCTTTATTGATGGTTCAGGTGTAGAATATATGTAGGAGAAATTGTCCATATCTCTTTATTGATGGATAAGGTGTAGAATAGATGTAGGAGAAATTGTCCATATCTCTTTATTGATGGTTTAGGTGTAGGCTAGATGTAGGAGAAATTGTCCATATCTCTTTATTGATGGTTAAGGTGTAGAATAGATGTAGGAGAAATTGTCCATATCCCTTTATTGATGGTTAAGGTGTAGAATAGATGAAGGAGAAATTGTCCATGTCTCTTTATTGATGGTTAAGGTGTAGAATAGATGTGAAGAAATTGTCCATATCTCTTCATTGATGGTTAAGGTGTAGAATAGATGTAGGAGAAATTGTCCATATCTCTTTATTGATGGTTCAGGTGTAGAATATATGTAGGAGAAATTGTCCCCATCTCTTTATTGATGGATAAGGTGTAGAATAGATGTAGGAGACTGTCCATATCTCTTTATTGATGGTTTAGGTGTAGGCTAGATGTAGGAGAAATTGTCCATATCTCTTTATTGATGGTTAAGGTGTAGAATAGATGTAGGAGAAATTGTCCATATCTCTTTATTGATGGTTCAGGTGTAGAATAGATGTAGGAGAAATTGTCCCCATCTCTTTATTGATGGTTAAGGTGTAGAATAGATGTAGGAGAAATTGTCCCCATCTCTTTATTGATGGATAAGATGTAGAATAGATGTAGGAGACTGTCCATATCTCTTTATTGATGGTTTAGGTGTAGGCTAGATGTAGGAGAAATTGTCCATATCTCTTTATTGATGGTTAAGGTGTAGAATAGATGTAGGAGAAATTGTCCATATCTCTTTATTGATGGTTCAGGTGTAGAATAGATGTAGGAGAAATTGTCCCCATCTCTTTATTGATGGTTAAGGTGTAGAATAGATGTAGGAGAAATTGTCCCCATCTCTGTGTTGATCGTTAAGGTGTAGAATAGATGTAGGAGAAATTGTCCCCATCTCTTTATTGATGGTTAAGGTGTAGAATAGATGTAGTAGAAATTGTCCATATCTCTTTATTGATGGATAAGATGTAGAATAGATATAGGAGAAATTGTCAATATCTCTTTATTGATGGTTCAGGTGTAGAATAGATGTAGGAGACTGTCCATATCTCTTCATTGATAGTTAAGGTGTAGAATAGATGTTGGAGAAATTGTCCCCATCTCTTTATTGATGGTTAAGGTGTAGAATAGATGTAGGAGAAATTGTCCGTATCTCTTTATTGATGGTTAAGGTGTAGAATAGATGTAGGAGAAATTGTCCATATCTCTTTATTGATGGTTAAGGTGTAGAATAGATGTAGGAGAAATTGTCCTCATCTCTTTATTGATGGTTAAGGTGTAGAATAGATGTATGAGAAATTGTCCCCATCTCTTTATTGATGGTTAAGGTGTAGAATAGATGTAGGAGAAATTGTCCCCATCTCTTTATTGATGGATAAGATGTAGAATAGATGTAGGAGATTGTCCATATCTCTTTATTGATGGTTAAGGTGTAGAATAGATGTAGGAGAAATTGTCCATATCTCTTTATTGATAGTTAAAGTGTACAATTGATGTAGGAGAAATTGTCCCCATCTCTTTATTGATGGTTAAGGTGTAGAATAGATGTAGGAGAAATTGTTTCCATCTCTTTATTGATGGTTAAGGTGTAGAATAGATGTAGGAGAAATTGTCCATATCTCTTTATTGATGGTTAAGGTGTGGAATAGATGGCGGAGAAATTGTCCGTATCTCTTTATTTATGGTTAAGGTGTAGAAAAGATGTAAGAGAAATTGTCCCCATCTCTTTATTGATGGTTAAGGTGTAGAATAGATGTAGGAGAAATTGTCCATATCTCTTTATTGATGGTTAAGGTGTAGAATAGATGTAGGAGAAATTGTCCATATCTCTTTATTGATGGTTAAGGTGTAGAATAGATGTAGGAGAAATTGTCCATTCCTCTTTATTATGGTTAAGGTGTAGAATAGATGTAGGAGAAATTGTCTGTATCTCTTTATTGATGGTTAAGGTGTAGAAAGGATGTAAGAGAAATTGTACCCATCCCTTTATTGATGGTTAAGGTGTACACATGGTGTAGAATAGATGAAGGAGAAATTGTCCATATCTCTTTATTGATGGTTCAGGTGTAGAATTGATGTAGGAGAAATTATCCATATCTCTTTATTGATGGTTAAAGTGTAGAATAGATGTAGAAGAAATTGTCCATATCTCTTTATTAATGGTTCAGGTGTAGAATAGATGTAGGAGAAATTGTCCCCATCTCTTTATTGATGGTTAAGGTGTAGAATAGATGTAGGAGAAATTGTCCATATCTCTTTATTGATGGTAAAGGTGTAGAATAGATGTAGGAGAAATTGTCCATATCTCTTTATTGATGGTTAAGGTGTAGAATAGATGTAGGAGAAATTGTCCATATCTCTTTATTGATGGTTCAGGTGTAGAATAGATGTAGGAGAAATTGTCCCCATCTCTTTATTGATGGTTAAGGTGTAGAATAGATGTAGGAGAAATTGTCCCCATCTCTTTATTGATGGTTAAGGTGTAGAATAGATGTAGGAGAAATTGTCCATATCTCTTTATTGATGGTTCAGGTGTAGAATTGATGTAGGAGAAACTGTCCCCATCTCTTTATTGGTGGTTAAGGTGTGGAATAGATGTAGGAGAAATTGTCCATATCTCTTTATTGATGGTTAAGGTTTAGAATAGATGTAGGAGAAATTGTCCATATCTCTTTAATGATGGATAAGATGTAGAATAGATGTAGGAGAAATTGTCCATATCTCTTTATTGATGGTTAAAGTGTAGAATAGATGAAGGAGAAATTATCCATATCTCTTTATTGATGGTTCAGGTGTAGAATTGATGTAGGAGAAACTGTCCCCATCTCTTTATTGGTGGTTAAGGTGTGGAATAGATGGCGGAGAAATTGTCCATATCTCTTTATTGATGGTTAAGGTGTAGAATAGATGTAGGAGAAATTATCCATATCTCTTTATTGATAGTTAAAGTGTACAATTGATGTAGGAGAAATTGTCCCCATCTCTTTATTGATGGTTAAGGTGTAGAATAGATGTAGGAGAAATTGTTTCCATCTCTTTATTGATGGTTAAGGTGTAGAATAGATGTAGGAGAAATTGTCCATATCTCTTTATTGATGGTTAAGGTGTGGAATAGATGGCGGAGAAATTGTCCCCATCTCTTTATTTATGGTTAAGGTGTAGAAAAGATGTAAGAGAAATTGTCCCCATCTCTTTATTGATGGTTAAGGTGTAGAATAGATGTAGGAGAAATTGTCCATATCTCTTTATTGATGGTTAAGGTGTAGAATAGATGTAGGAGAAATTGTCCATATCTCTTTATTGATGGTTAAGGTGTAGAATAGATGTAGGAGAAATTGTCCATATCTCTTTATTGATGGTTAAGGTGTAGAATAGATGTAGGAGAAATTGTCTGTATCTCTTTATTGATGGTTAAGGTGTAGAAAGGATGTAAGAGAAATTGTACCCATCCCTTTATTGATGGTTAAGGTGTACACATGGTGTAGAATAGATGAAGGAGAAATTGTCCATATCTCTTTATTGATGGTTCAGGTGTAGAATTGATGTAGGAGAAATTATCCATATCTCTTTATTGATGGTTAAGGTGTAGAATAGATGTAGGAGAAATTGTCCATATCTCTTTATTGATGGTTAAGGTGTAGAATAGATGTAGGAGAAATTGTCCATATCTCTTTATTGATGGTTCAGGTGTAGAATAGATGTAGGAGAAATTGTCCCCATCTCTTTATTGATGGTTAAGGTGTAGAATAGATGTAGGAGAAATTGTCCCCATCTCTTTATTGATGGTTAAGGTGTAGAATAGATGTAGGAGAAATTGTCCATATCTCTTTATTGATGGTTCAGGTGTAGAATTGATGTAGGAGAAACTGTCCCCATCTCTTTATTGGTGGTTAAGGTGTGGAATAGATGTAGGAGAAATTGTCCATATCTCTTTATTGATGGTTAAGGTTTAGAATAGATGTAGGAGAAATTGTCCATATCTCTTTATTGATGGATAAGATGTAGAATAGATGTAGGAGAAATTGTCCATATCTCTTTATTGATGGTTAAAGTGTAGAATAGATGAAGGAGAAATTATCCATATCTCTTTATTGATGGTTCAGGTGTAGAATTGATGTAGGAGAAATTGTCCCCATCTCTTTATTGATGGTTAAGGTGTAGAATAGATGTAAGAGAAATTGTCCCCATCTCTTTATTGATGATTAAGGTGTACACATGGTGTAGAATAGATGAAGGAGAAATTGTCCATATCTCTTTATTGATGGTTAAGGTGTAGATTAGATGTAGGAGAAATTGTCCATATCTCTTTATTGATGGTTAAAGTGTAGAATAGATGAAGGAGAAATTATCCATATCTCTTTATTAATGGTTAAAGTTTAGAATAGATGTAGAAGAAATTGTCCATATCTCTTTATTAATGGTTCAGGTGTAGAATAGATGTAGGAGAAATTGTCCCCATCTCTTTATTGATGGTTAAGATGTAGAATAGATGTAGGAGAAATTGTCCCCATCTCTTTATTGATGGTAAAGGTGTAGAATAGATGTAGGAGAAATTGTCCATATCTCTTTATTGATGGTTAAGGTCTAGAATAGATGTAGGAGAAATTGTCCATATCTCTTTATTGATGGTTCAGGTGTAGAATAGATGTAGGAGAAATTGTCCCCATCTCTTTATTGATGGTTAAGGTGTAGAATAGATGTAGGAGAAATTGTCCCCATCTCTTTATTGATGGTAAAGGTGTAGAATAGATGTAGGAGAAATTGTCCATATCTCTTTATTGATGGTTAAGGTGTAGAAAAGATGTAAGAGAAACTGTCCCCATCCCTTTATTGATGGTTAAGGTGAACACATGGTGTAGAATAGATGAAGGAGAAATTGTCCATATCTCTTTATTGATGGTTCAGGTGTAGAATAGATGTAGGAGAAATTGTCCCCATCTCTTTATTGATGGTTAAGGTGTAGAATAGATGAAGGAGAAATTGTCCATATCTCTTTATTGATGGTTCAGGTGTAGAATAGATATAGGAGAAATTGTCCCCATGATCCCTTTATTGATGGTTAAGGTGTAGAATAGATGTAGACAAAATTGTCCCCTGCTCTTTATTGATGGTTAAGGTGTACATGGTGTAGAATAGATGTAGGAGAAATTGTCCATATCCCTTTATTGATGGTTAAGGTGTAGAATAGATGTAGGAGAAATTGTCCATGTCTCTTTATTGATGGTTAAGGTGTAGAATAGATGTAGGAGAAATTGTCCATATCTCTTCATTGATGGTTAAGGTGTAGAATAGATGTAGGAGAAATTGTCCATATCTCTTTATTGATGGTTCAGGTGTAGAATATATGTAGGAGAAATTGTCCCCATCTCTTTATTGATGGATAAGATGTAGAATAGATGTAGGAGACTGTCCATATCTCTTTATTGATGGTTTAGGTGTAGGCTAGATGTAGGAGAAATTGTCCATATCTCTTTATTGATGGTTCAGGTGTAGAATTGATGTAGGAGAAACTGTCCCCATCTCTTTATTGGTGGTTAAGGTGTGGAATAGATGTAGGAGAAATTGTCCATATCTCTTTATTGATGGTTCAGGTGTAGAATAGATGTAGGAGAAATTGTCCCCATCTCTTTATTGATGGTTAAGGTGTAGAATAGATGTAGGAGAAATTGTCCATATCTCTTTATTGATGGTAAAGGTGTAGAATAGATGTAGGAGAAATTGTCCCCATCTCTTTATTGATGGTAAAGGTGTAGAATAGATGTAGGAGAAATTGTCCATATCTCTTTAATGATGGTTAAGGTGTAGAATAGATGTAGGAGAAATTGTCCATATCTCTTTATTGATGGTTCAGGTGTAGAATAGATGTAGGAGAAATTGTCCCCATCTCTTTATTGATGGTTAAGGTGTAGAATAGATGTAGGAGAAATTGTCCCCATCTCTTTATTGATGGTAAAGGTGTAGAATAGATGTAGGAGAAATTGTCCATATCTCTTTATTGATGGTTCAGGTGTAGAATATATGTAGGAGAAATTGTCCCCATCTCTTTATTGATGGATAAGGTGTAGAATAGATGTAGGAGACTGTCCATATCTCTTTATTGATGGTTTAGGTGTAGGCTAGATGTAGGAGAAATTGTCCATATCTCTTTATTGATGGTTAAGGTGTAGAATAGATGTAGGAGAAATTGTCCATATCTCTTTATTGATGGTTCAGGTGTAGAATAGATGTAGGAGAAATTGTCCCCATCTCTTTATTGATGGTTAAGGTGTAGAATAGATGTAGGAGAAATTGTCCCCATCTCTTTATTGATGGATAAGATGTAGAATAGATGTAGGAGACTGTCCGTATCTCTTTATTGATGGTTTAGGTGTAGGCTAGATGTAGGAGAAATTGTCCATATCTCTTTATTGATGGTTAAGGTGTAGAATAGATGTAGGAGAAATTGTCCATATCTCTTTATTGATGGTTCAGGTGTAGAATAGATGTAGGAGAAATTGTCCCCATCTCTTTATTGATGGTTAAGGTGTAGAATAGATGTAGGAGAAATTGTCCCCATCTCTGTGTTGATCGTTAAGGTGTAGAATAGATGTAGGAGAAATTGTCCCCATCTCTTTATTGATGGTTAAGGTGTAGAATAGATGTAGTAGAAATTGTCCATATCTCTTTATTGATGGATAAGATGTAGAATAGATATAGGAGAAATTGTCAATATCTCTTTATTGATGGTTCAGGTGTAGAATAGATGTAGGAGACTGTCCATATCTCTTCATTGATAGTTAAGGTGTAGAATAGATGTTGGAGAAATTGTCCCCATCTCTTTATTGATGGTTAAGGTGTAGAATAGATGTAGGAGAAATTGTCCGTATCTCTTTATTGATGGTTAAGGTGTAGAATAGATGTAGGAGAAATTGTCCATATCTCTTTATTGATGGTTAAGGTGTAGAATAGATGTAGGAGAAATTGTCCTCATCTCTTTATTGATGGTTAAGGTGTAGAATAGATGTATGAGAAATTGTCCCCATCTCTTTATTGATGGTTAAGGTGTAGAATAGATGTAGGAGAAATTGTCCCCATCTCTTTATTGATGGATAAGATGTAGAATAGATGTAGGAGATTGTCCATATCTCTTTATTGATGGTTAAGGTGTAGAATAGATGTAGGAGAAATTGTCCATATCTCTTTATTGATAGTTAAAGTGTACAATTGATGTAGGAGAAATTGTCCCCATCTCTTTATTGATGGTTAAGGTGTAGAATAGATGTAGGAGAAATTGTTTCCATCTCTTTATTGATGGTTAAGGTGTAGAATAGATGTAGGAGAAATTGTCCATATCTCTTTATTGATGGTTAAGGTGTGGAATAGATGGCGGAGAAATTGTCCGTATCTCTTTATTTATGGTTAAGGTGTAGAAAAGATGTAAGAGAAATTGTCCCCATCTCTTTATTGATGGTTAAGGTGTAGAATAGATGTAGGAGAAATTGTCCATATCTCTTTATTGATGGTTAAGGTGTAGAATAGATGTAGGAGAAATTGTCCATATCTCTTTATTGATGGTTAAGGTGTAGAATAGATGTAGGAGAAATTGTCCATTCCTCTTTATTATGGTTAAGGTGTAGAATAGATGTAGGAGAAATTGTCTGTATCTCTTTATTGATGGTTAAGGTGTAGAAAGGATGTAAGAGAAATTGTACCCATCCCTTTATTGATGGTTAAGGTGTACACATGGTGTAGAATAGATGAAGGAGAAATTGTCCATATCTCTTTATTGATGGTTCAGGTGTAGAATTGATGTAGGAGAAATTATCCATATCTCTTTATTGATGGTTAAAGTGTAGAATAGATGTAGAAGAAATTGTCCATATCTCTTTATTAATGGTTCAGGTGTAGAATAGATGTAGGAGAAATTGTCCCCATCTCTTTATTGATGGTTAAGGTGTAGAATAGATGTAGGAGAAATTGTCCCCATCTCTTTATTGATGGATAAGATGTAGAATAGATGTAGGAGATTGTCCATATCTCTTTATTGATGGTTAAGGTGTAGAATAGATGTAGGAGAAATTGTCCATATCTCTTTATTGATAGTTAAAGTGTACAATTGATGTAGGAGAAATTGTCCCCATCTCTTTATTGATGGTTAAGGTGTAGAATAGATGTAGGAGAAATTGTTTCCATCTCTTTATTGATGGTTAAGGTGTAGAATAGATGTAGGAGAAATTGTCCATATCTCTTTATTGATGGTTAAGGTGTGGAATAGATGGCGGAGAAATTGTCCGTATCTCTTTATTTATGGTTAAGGTGTAGAAAAGATGTAAGAGAAATTGTCCCCATCTCTTTATTGATGGTTAAGGTGTAGAATAGATGTAGGAGAAATTGTCCATATCTCTTTATTGATGGTTAAGGTGTAGAATAGATGTAGGAGAAATTGTCCATATCTCTTTATTGATGGTTAAGGTGTAGAATAGATGTAGGAGAAATTGTCCATTCCTCTTTATTATGGTTAAGGTGTAGAATAGATGTAGGAGAAATTGTCTGTATCTCTTTATTGATGGTTAAGGTGTAGAAAGGATGTAAGAGAAATTGTACCCATCCCTTTATTGATGGTTAAGGTGTACACATGGTGTAGAATAGATGAAGGAGAAATTGTCCATATCTCTTTATTGATGGTTCAGGTGTAGAATTGATGTAGGAGAAATTATCCATATCTCTTTATTGATGGTTAAAGTGTAGAATAGATGTAGAAGAAATTGTCCATATCTCTTTATTAATGGTTCAGGTGTAGAATAGATGTAGGAGAAATTGTCCCCATCTCTTTATTGATGGTTAAGGTGTAGAATAGATGTAGGAGAAATTGTCCATATCTCTTTATTGATGGTAAAGGTGTAGAATAGATGTAGGAGAAATTGTCCATATCTCTTTATTGATGGTTCAGGTGTAGAATATATGTAGGAGAAATTGTCCCCATCTCTTTATTGATGGATAAGGTGTAGAATAGATGTAGGAGACTGTCCATATCTCTTTATTGATGGTTTAGGTGTAGGCTAGATGTAGGAGAAATTGTCCATATCTCTTTATTGATGGTTAAGGTGTAGAATAGATGTAGGAGAAATTGTCCATATCTCTTTATTGATGGTTCAGGTGTAGAATAGATGTAGGAGAAATTGTCCCCATCTCTTTATTGATGGTTAAGGTGTAGAATAGATGTAGGAGAAATTGTCCCCATCTCTTTATTGATGGATAAGATGTAGAATAGATGTAGGAGACTGTCCGTATCTCTTTATTGATGGTTTAGGTGTAGGCTAGATGTAGGAGAAATTGTCCATATCTCTTTATTGATGGTTAAGGTGTAGAATAGATGTAGGAGAAATTGTCCATATCTCTTTATTGATGGTTCAGGTGTAGAATAGATGTAGGAGAAATTGTCCCCATCTCTTTATTGATGGTTAAGGTGTAGAATAGATGTAGGAGAAATTGTCCCCATCTCTGTGTTGATCGTTAAGGTGTAGAATAGATGTAGGAGAAATTGTCCCCATCTCTTTATTGATGGTTAAGGTGTAGAATAGATGTAGTAGAAATTGTCCATATCTCTTTATTGATGGATAAGATGTAGAATAGATATAGGAGAAATTGTCAATATCTCTTTATTGATGGTTCAGGTGTAGAATAGATGTAGGAGACTGTCCATATCTCTTCATTGATAGTTAAGGTGTAGAATAGATGTTGGAGAAATTGTCCCCATCTCTTTATTGATGGTTAAGGTGTAGAATAGATGTAGGAGAAATTGTCCGTATCTCTTTATTGATGGTTAAGGTGTAGAATAGATGTAGGAGAAATTGTCCATATCTCTTTATTGATGGTTAAGGTGTAGAATAGATGTAGGAGAAATTGTCCTCATCTCTTTATTGATGGTTAAGGTGTAGAATAGATGTATGAGAAATTGTCCCCATCTCTTTATTGATGGTTAAGGTGTAGAATAGATGTAGGAGAAATTGTCCCCATCTCTTTATTGATGGATAAGATGTAGAATAGATGTAGGAGATTGTCCATATCTCTTTATTGATGGTTAAGGTGTAGAATAGATGTAGGAGAAATTGTCCATATCTCTTTATTGATAGTTAAAGTGTACAATTGATGTAGGAGAAATTGTCCCCATCTCTTTATTGATGGTTAAGGTGTAGAATAGATGTAGGAGAAATTGTTTCCATCTCTTTATTGATGGTTAAGGTGTAGAATAGATGTAGGAGAAATTGTCCATATCTCTTTATTGATGGTTAAGGTGTGGAATAGATGGCGGAGAAATTGTCCGTATCTCTTTATTTATGGTTAAGGTGTAGAAAAGATGTAAGAGAAATTGTCCCCATCTCTTTATTGATGGTTAAGGTGTAGAATAGATGTAGGAGAAATTGTCCATATCTCTTTATTGATGGTTAAGGTGTAGAATAGATGTAGGAGAAATTGTCCATATCTCTTTATTGATGGTTAAGGTGTAGAATAGATGTAGGAGAAATTGTCCATTCCTCTTTATTATGGTTAAGGTGTAGAATAGATGTAGGAGAAATTGTCTGTATCTCTTTATTGATGGTTAAGGTGTAGAAAGGATGTAAGAGAAATTGTACCCATCCCTTTATTGATGGTTAAGGTGTACACATGGTGTAGAATAGATGAAGGAGAAATTGTCCATATCTCTTTATTGATGGTTCAGGTGTAGAATTGATGTAGGAGAAATTATCCATATCTCTTTATTGATGGTTAAAGTGTAGAATAGATGTAGAAGAAATTGTCCATATCTCTTTATTAATGGTTCAGGTGTAGAATAGATGTAGGAGAAATTGTCCCCATCTCTTTATTGATGGTTAAGGTGTAGAATAGATGTAGGAGAAATTGTCCCCATCTCTTTATTGATGGATAAGATGTAGAATAGATGTAGGAGATTGTCCATATCTCTTTATTGATGGTTAAGGTGTAGAATAGATGTAGGAGAAATTGTCCATATCTCTTTATTGATAGTTAAAGTGTACAATTGATGTAGGAGAAATTGTCCCCATCTCTTTATTGATGGTTAAGGTGTAGAATAGATGTAGGAGAAATTGTTTCCATCTCTTTATTGATGGTTAAGGTGTAGAATAGATGTAGGAGAAATTGTCCATATCTCTTTATTGATGGTTAAGGTGTGGAATAGATGGCGGAGAAATTGTCCGTATCTCTTTATTTATGGTTAAGGTGTAGAAAAGATGTAAGAGAAATTGTCCCCATCTCTTTATTGATGGTTAAGGTGTAGAATAGATGTAGGAGAAATTGTCCATATCTCTTTATTGATGGTTAAGGTGTAGAATAGATGTAGGAGAAATTGTCCATATCTCTTTATTGATGGTTAAGGTGTAGAATAGATGTAGGAGAAATTGTCCATTCCTCTTTATTATGGTTAAGGTGTAGAATAGATGTAGGAGAAATTGTCTGTATCTCTTTATTGATGGTTAAGGTGTAGAAAGGATGTAAGAGAAATTGTACCCATCCCTTTATTGATGGTTAAGGTGTACACATGGTGTAGAATAGATGAAGGAGAAATTGTCCATATCTCTTTATTGATGGTTCAGGTGTAGAATTGATGTAGGAGAAATTATCCATATCTCTTTATTGATGGTTAAAGTGTAGAATAGATGTAGAAGAAATTGTCCATATCTCTTTATTAATGGTTCAGGTGTAGAATAGATGTAGGAGAAATTGTCCCCATCTCTTTATTGATGGTTAAGGTGTAGAATAGATGTAGGAGAAATTGTCCATATCTCTTTATTGATGGTAAAGGTGTAGAATAGATGTAGGAGAAATTGTCCATATCTCTTTATTGATGGTTAAGGTGTAGAATAGATGTAGGAGAAATTGTCCATATCTCTTTATTGATGGTTCAGGTGTAGAATAGATGTAGGAGAAAT
The DNA here is from genome assembly GCF_021869535.1 of Mytilus californianus. NCBI lineage: Eukaryota > Metazoa > Mollusca > Bivalvia > Mytilida > Mytilidae > Mytilus > Mytilus californianus. The sequence goes on from NW_026262670.1 coordinate 8,420,900, forward strand.
TGTCCCCATCTCTTTATTGATGGTTAAGGTGTAGAATAGATGTAGGAGAAATTGTCCCCATCTCTTTATTGATGGTTAAGGTGTAGAATAGATGTAGGAGAAATTGTCCATATCTCTTTATTGATGGTTCAGGTGTAGAATTGATGTAGGAGAAACTGTCCCCATCTCTTTATTGGTGGTTAAGGTGTGGAATAGATGTAGGAGAAATTGTCCATATCTCTTTATTGATGGTTAAGGTTTAGAATAGATGTAGGAGAAATTGTCCATATCTCTTTAATGATGGATAAGATGTAGAATAGATGTAGGAGAAATTGTCCATATCTCTTTATTGATGGTTAAAGTGTAGAATAGATGAAGGAGAAATTATCCATATCTCTTTATTGATGGTTCAGGTGTAGAATTGATGTAGGAGAAACTGTCCCCATCTCTTTATTGGTGGTTAAGGTGTGGAATAGATGGCGGAGAAATTGTCCATATCTCTTTATTGATGGTTAAGGTGTAGAATAGATGTAGGAGAAATTATCCATATCTCTTTATTGATAGTTAAAGTGTACAATTGATGTAGGAGAAATTGTCCCCATCTCTTTATTGATGGTTAAGGTGTAGAATAGATGTAGGAGAAATTGTTTCCATCTCTTTATTGATGGTTAAGGTGTAGAATAGATGTAGGAGAAATTGTCCATATCTCTTTATTGATGGTTAAGGTGTGGAATAGATGGCGGAGAAATTGTCCCCATCTCTTTATTTATGGTTAAGGTGTAGAAAAGATGTAAGAGAAATTGTCCCCATCTCTTTATTGATGGTTAAGGTGTAGAATAGATGTAGGAGAAATTGTCCATATCTCTTTATTGATGGTTAAGGTGTAGAATAGATGTAGGAGAAATTGTCCATATCTCTTTATTGATGGTTAAGGTGTAGAATAGATGTAGGAGAAATTGTCCATATCTCTTTATTGATGGTTAAGGTGTAGAATAGATGTAGGAGAAATTGTCTGTATCTCTTTATTGATGGTTAAGGTGTAGAAAGGATGTAAGAGAAATTGTACCCATCCCTTTATTGATGGTTAAGGTGTACACATGGTGTAGAATAGATGAAGGAGAAATTGTCCATATCTCTTTATTGATGGTTCAGGTGTAGAATTGATGTAGGAGAAATTATCCATATCTCTTTATTGATGGTTAAGGTGTAGAATAGATGTAGGAGAAATTGTCCATATCTCTTTATTGATGGTTAAGGTGTAGAATAGATGTAGGAGAAATTGTCCATATCTCTTTATTGATGGTTCAGGTGTAGAATAGATGTAGGAGAAATTGTCCCCATCTCTTTATTGATGGTTAAGGTGTAGAATAGATGTAGGAGAAATTGTCCCCATCTCTTTATTGATGGTTAAGGTGTAGAATAGATGTAGGAGAAATTGTCCATATCTCTTTATTGATGGTTCAGGTGTAGAATTGATGTAGGAGAAACTGTCCCCATCTCTTTATTGGTGGTTAAGGTGTGGAATAGATGTAGGAGAAATTGTCCATATCTCTTTATTGATGGTTAAGGTTTAGAATAGATGTAGGAGAAATTGTCCATATCTCTTTATTGATGGATAAGATGTAGAATAGATGTAGGAGAAATTGTCCATATCTCTTTATTGATGGTTAAAGTGTAGAATAGATGAAGGAGAAATTATCCATATCTCTTTATTGATGGTTCAGGTGTAGAATTGATGTAGGAGAAATTGTCCCCATCTCTTTATTGATGGTTAAGGTGTAGAATAGATGTAAGAGAAATTGTCCCCATCTCTTTATTGATGATTAAGGTGTACACATGGTGTAGAATAGATGAAGGAGAAATTGTCCATATCTCTTTATTGATGGTTAAGGTGTAGATTAGATGTAGGAGAAATTGTCCATATCTCTTTATTGATGGTTAAAGTGTAGAATAGATGAAGGAGAAATTATCCATATCTCTTTATTAATGGTTAAAGTTTAGAATAGATGTAGAAGAAATTGTCCATATCTCTTTATTAATGGTTCAGGTGTAGAATAGATGTAGGAGAAATTGTCCCCATCTCTTTATTGATGGTTAAGATGTAGAATAGATGTAGGAGAAATTGTCCCCATCTCTTTATTGATGGTAAAGGTGTAGAATAGATGTAGGAGAAATTGTCCATATCTCTTTATTGATGGTTAAGGTCTAGAATAGATGTAGGAGAAATTGTCCATATCTCTTTATTGATGGTTCAGGTGTAGAATAGATGTAGGAGAAATTGTCCCCATCTCTTTATTGATGGTTAAGGTGTAGAATAGATGTAGGAGAAATTGTCCCCATCTCTTTATTGATGGTAAAGGTGTAGAATAGATGTAGGAGAAATTGTCCATATCTCTTTATTGATGGTTAAGGTGTAGAAAAGATGTAAGAGAAACTGTCCCCATCCCTTTATTGATGGTTAAGGTGAACACATGGTGTAGAATAGATGAAGGAGAAATTGTCCATATCTCTTTATTGATGGTTCAGGTGTAGAATAGATGTAGGAGAAATTGTCCCCATCTCTTTATTGATGGTTAAGGTGTAGAATAGATGAAGGAGAAATTGTCCATATCTCTTTATTGATGGTTCAGGTGTAGAATAGATATAGGAGAAATTGTCCCCATGATCCCTTTATTGATGGTTAAGGTGTAGAATAGATGTAGACAAAATTGTCCCCTGCTCTTTATTGATGGTTAAGGTGTACATGGTGTAGAATAGATGTAGGAGAAATTGTCCATATCCCTTTATTGATGGTTAAGGTGTAGAATAGATGTAGGAGAAATTGTCCATGTCTCTTTATTGATGGTTAAGGTGTAGAATAGATGTAGGAGAAATTGTCCATATCTCTTCATTGATGGTTAAGGTGTAGAATAGATGTAGGAGAAATTGTCCATATCTCTTTATTGATGGTTCAGGTGTAGAATATATGTAGGAGAAATTGTCCCCATCTCTTTATTGATGGATAAGATGTAGAATAGATGTAGGAGACTGTCCATATCTCTTTATTGATGGTTTAGGTGTAGGCTAGATGTAGGAGAAATTGTCCATATCTCTTTATTGATGGTTCAGGTGTAGAATTGATGTAGGAGAAACTGTCCCCATCTCTTTATTGGTGGTTAAGGTGTGGAATAGATGTAGGAGAAATTGTCCATATCTCTTTATTGATGGTTCAGGTGTAGAATAGATGTAGGAGAAATTGTCCCCATCTCTTTATTGATGGTTAAGGTGTAGAATAGATGTAGGAGAAATTGTCCATATCTCTTTATTGATGGTAAAGGTGTAGAATAGATGTAGGAGAAATTGTCCCCATCTCTTTATTGATGGTAAAGGTGTAGAATAGATGTAGGAGAAATTGTCCATATCTCTTTAATGATGGTTAAGGTGTAGAATAGATGTAGGAGAAATTGTCCATATCTCTTTATTGATGGTTCAGGTGTAGAATAGATGTAGGAGAAATTGTCCCCATCTCTTTATTGATGGTTAAGGTGTAGAATAGATGTAGGAGAAATTGTCCCCATCTCTTTATTGATGGTAAAGGTGTAGAATAGATGTAGGAGAAATTGTCCATATCTCTTTATTGATGGTTCAGGTGTAGAATATATGTAGGAGAAATTGTCCCCATCTCTTTATTGATGGATAAGGTGTAGAATAGATGTAGGAGACTGTCCATATCTCTTTATTGATGGTTTAGGTGTAGGCTAGATGTAGGAGAAATTGTCCATATCTCTTTATTGATGGTTAAGGTGTAGAATAGATGTAGGAGAAATTGTCCATATCTCTTTATTGATGGTTCAGGTGTAGAATAGATGTAGGAGAAATTGTCCCCATCTCTTTATTGATGGTTAAGGTGTAGAATAGATGTAGGAGAAATTGTCCCCATCTCTTTATTGATGGATAAGATGTAGAATAGATGTAGGAGACTGTCCGTATCTCTTTATTGATGGTTTAGGTGTAGGCTAGATGTAGGAGAAATTGTCCATATCTCTTTATTGATGGTTAAGGTGTAGAATAGATGTAGGAGAAATTGTCCATATCTCTTTATTGATGGTTCAGGTGTAGAATAGATGTAGGAGAAATTGTCCCCATCTCTTTATTGATGGTTAAGGTGTAGAATAGATGTAGGAGAAATTGTCCCCATCTCTGTGTTGATCGTTAAGGTGTAGAATAGATGTAGGAGAAATTGTCCCCATCTCTTTATTGATGGTTAAGGTGTAGAATAGATGTAGTAGAAATTGTCCATATCTCTTTATTGATGGATAAGATGTAGAATAGATATAGGAGAAATTGTCAATATCTCTTTATTGATGGTTCAGGTGTAGAATAGATGTAGGAGACTGTCCATATCTCTTCATTGATAGTTAAGGTGTAGAATAGATGTTGGAGAAATTGTCCCCATCTCTTTATTGATGGTTAAGGTGTAGAATAGATGTAGGAGAAATTGTCCGTATCTCTTTATTGATGGTTAAGGTGTAGAATAGATGTAGGAGAAATTGTCCATATCTCTTTATTGATGGTTAAGGTGTAGAATAGATGTAGGAGAAATTGTCCTCATCTCTTTATTGATGGTTAAGGTGTAGAATAGATGTATGAGAAATTGTCCCCATCTCTTTATTGATGGTTAAGGTGTAGAATAGATGTAGGAGAAATTGTCCCCATCTCTTTATTGATGGATAAGATGTAGAATAGATGTAGGAGATTGTCCATATCTCTTTATTGATGGTTAAGGTGTAGAATAGATGTAGGAGAAATTGTCCATATCTCTTTATTGATAGTTAAAGTGTACAATTGATGTAGGAGAAATTGTCCCCATCTCTTTATTGATGGTTAAGGTGTAGAATAGATGTAGGAGAAATTGTTTCCATCTCTTTATTGATGGTTAAGGTGTAGAATAGATGTAGGAGAAATTGTCCATATCTCTTTATTGATGGTTAAGGTGTGGAATAGATGGCGGAGAAATTGTCCGTATCTCTTTATTTATGGTTAAGGTGTAGAAAAGATGTAAGAGAAATTGTCCCCATCTCTTTATTGATGGTTAAGGTGTAGAATAGATGTAGGAGAAATTGTCCATATCTCTTTATTGATGGTTAAGGTGTAGAATAGATGTAGGAGAAATTGTCCATATCTCTTTATTGATGGTTAAGGTGTAGAATAGATGTAGGAGAAATTGTCCATTCCTCTTTATTATGGTTAAGGTGTAGAATAGATGTAGGAGAAATTGTCTGTATCTCTTTATTGATGGTTAAGGTGTAGAAAGGATGTAAGAGAAATTGTACCCATCCCTTTATTGATGGTTAAGGTGTACACATGGTGTAGAATAGATGAAGGAGAAATTGTCCATATCTCTTTATTGATGGTTCAGGTGTAGAATTGATGTAGGAGAAATTATCCATATCTCTTTATTGATGGTTAAAGTGTAGAATAGATGTAGAAGAAATTGTCCATATCTCTTTATTAATGGTTCAGGTGTAGAATAGATGTAGGAGAAATTGTCCCCATCTCTTTATTGATGGTTAAGGTGTAGAATAGATGTAGGAGAAATTGTCCATATCTCTTTATTGATGGTAAAGGTGTAGAATAGATGTAGGAGAAATTGTCCATATCTCTTTATTGATGGTTAAGGTGTAGAATAGATGTAGGAGAAATTGTCCATATCTCTTTATTGATGGTTCAGGTGTAGAATAGATGTAGGAGAAATTGTCCCCATCTCTTTATTGATGGTTAAGGTGTAGAATAGATGTAGGAGAAACTGTCCCCATCTCTTTATTGATGGTTAAGGTGTAGAATAGATGTAGGAGAAATTGTCCATATCTCTTTATTGATGGTTCAGGTGTAGAATTGATGTAGGAGAAACTGTCCCCATCTCTTTATTGGTGGTTAAGGTGTGGAATAGATGTAGGAGAAATTGTCCATATCTCTTTATTGATGGTTAAGGTTTAGAATAGATGTAGGAGAAATTGTCCATATCTCTTTAATGATGGATAAGATGTAGAATAGATGTAGGAGAAATTGTCCATATCTCTTTATTGATGGTTAAAGTGTAGAATAGATGAAGGAGAAATTATCCATATCTCTTTATTGATGGTTCAGGTGTAGAATTGATGTAGGAGAAACTGTCCCCATCTCTTTATTGGTGGTTAAGGTGTGGAATAGATGGCGGAGAAATTGTCCATATCTCTTTATTGATGGTTAAGGTGTAGAATAGATGTAGGAGAAATTATCCATATCTCTTTATTGATAGTTAAAGTGTACAATTGATGTAGGAGAAATTGTCCCCATCTCTTTATTGATGGTTAAGGTGTAGAATAGATGTAGGAGAAATTGTCCATATCTCTTTATTGATGGTTAAGGTGTGGAATAGATGGCGGAGAAATTGTCCGTATCTCTTTATTTATGGTTAAGGTGTAGAAAAGATGTAAGAGAAATTGTCCCCATCTCTTTATTGATGGTTAAGGTGTAGAATAGATGTAGGAGAAATTGTCCATATCTCTTTATTGATGGTTAAGGTGTAGAATAGATGTAGGAGAAATTGTCCATATCTCTTTATTGATGGTTAAGGTGTAGAATAGATGTAGGAGAAATTGTCCATTCCTCTTTATTATGGTTAAGGTGTAGAATAGATGTAGGAGAAATTGTCTGTATCTCTTTATTGATGGTTAAGGTGTAGAAAGGATGTAAGAGAAATTGTACCCATCCCTTTATTGATGGTTAAGGTGTACACATGGTGTAGAATAGATGAAGGAGAAATTGTCCATATCTCTTTATTGATGGTTCAGGTGTAGAATTGATGTAGGAGAAATTATCCATATCTCTTTATTGATGGTTAAGGTGTAGAATAGATGTAGGAGAAATTGTCCATATCTCTTTATTGATGGTTAAGGTGTAGAATAGATGTAGGAGAAATTGTCCATATCTCTTTATTGATGGTTCAGGTGTAGAATAGATGTAGGAGAAATTGTCCCCATCTCTTTATTGATGGTTAAGGTGTAGAATAGATGTAGGAGAAATTGTCCCCATCTCTTTATTGATGGTTAAGGTGTAGAATAGATGTAGGAGAAATTGTCCATATCTCTTTATTGATGGTTCAGGTGTAGAATTGATGTAGGAGAAACTGTCCCCATCTCTTTATTGGTGGTTAAGGTGTGGAATAGATGTAGGAGAAATTGTCCATATCTCTTTATTGATGGTTAAGGTTTAGAATAGATGTAGGAGAAATTGTCCATATCTCTTTATTGATGGATAAGATGTAGAATAGATGTAGGAGAAATTGTCCATATCTCTTTATTGATGGTTAAAGTGTAGAATAGATGAAGGAGAAATTATCCATATCTCTTTATTGATGGTTCAGGTGTAGAATTGATGTAGGAGAAATTGTCCCCATCTCTTTATTGATGGTTAAGGTGTAGAATAGATGTAAGAGAAATTGTCCCCATCTCTTTATTGATGATTAAGGTGTACACATGGTGTAGAATAGATGAAGGAGAAATTGTCCATATCTCTTTATTGATGGTTAAGGTGTAGAATAGATGTAGGAGAAATTGTCCATATCTCTTTATTGATGGTTAAAGTGTAGAATAGATGAAGGAGAAATTATCCATATCTCTTTATTAATGGTTAAAGTTTAGAATAGATGTAGAAGAAATTGTCCATATCTCTTTATTAATGGTTCAGGTGTAGAATAGATGTAGGAGAAATTGTCCCCATCTCTTTATTGATGGTTAAGATGTAGAATAGATGTAGGAGAAATTGTCCCCATCTCTTTATTGATGGTAAAGGTGTAGAATAGATGTAGGAGAAATTGTCCATATCTCTTTATTGATGGTTAAGGTGTAGAATAGATGTAGGAGAAATTGTCCATATCTCTTTATTGATGGTTCAGGTGTAGAATAGATGTAGGAGAAATTGTCCCCATCTCTTTATTGATGGTTAAGGTGTAGAATAGATGTAGGAGAAATTGTCCCCATCTCTTTATTGATGGTAAAGGTGTAGAATAGATGTAGGAGAAATTGTCCATATCTCTTTATTGATGGTTAAGGTGTAGAAAAGATGTAAGAGAAACTGTCCCCATCCCTTTATTGATGGTTAAGGTGAACACATGGTGTAGAATAGATGAAGGAGAAATTGTCCATATCTCTTTATTGATGGTTCAGGTGTAGAATAGATGTAGGAGAAATTGTCCCCATCTCTTTATTGATGGTTAAGGTGTAGAATAGATGAAGGAGAAATTGTCCATATCTCTTTATTGATGGTTCAGGTGTAGAATAGATATAGGAGAAATTGTCCCCATGATCCCTTTATTGATGGTTAAGGTGTAGAATAGATGTAGACGAAATTGTCCCCTGCTCTTTATTGATGGTTAAGGTGTACATGGTGTAGAATAGATGTAGGAGAAATTGTCCATATCCCTTTATTGATGGTTAAGGTGTAGAATAGATGTAGGAGAAATTGTCCATGTCTCTTTATTGATGGTTAAGGTGTAGAATAGATGTAGGAGAAATTGTCCATATCTCTTCATTGATGGTTAAGGTGTAGAATAGATGTAGGAGAAATTGTCCATATCTCTTTATTGATGGTTCAGGTGTAGAATATATGTAGGAGAAATTGTCCCCATCTCTTTATTGATGGATAAGATGTAGAATAGATGTAGGAGACTGTCCATATCTCTTTATTGATGGTTTAGGTGTAGGCTAGATGTAGGAGAAATTGTCCATATCTCTTTATTGATGGTTCAGGTGTAGAATTGATGTAGGAGAAACTGTCCCCATCTCTTTATTGGTGGTTAAGGTGTGGAATAGATGTAGGAGAAATTGTCCATATCTCTTTATTGATGGTTCAAGTGTAGAATAGATGTAGGAGAAATTGTCCCCATCTCTTTATTGATGGTTAAGGTGTAGAATAGATGTAGGAGAAATTGTCCATATCTCTTTATTGATGGTAAAGGTGTAGAATAGATGTAGGAGAAATTGTCCCCATCTCTTTATTGATGGTAAAGGTGTAGAATAGATGTAGGAGAAATTGTCCATATCTCTTTAATGATGGTTAAGGTGTAGAATAGATGTAGGAGAAATTGTCCATATCTCTTTATTGATGGTTCAGGTGTAGAATAGATGTAGGAGAAATTGTCCCCATCTCTTTATTGATGGTTAAGGTGTAGAATAGATGTAGGAGAAATTGTCCCCATCTCTTTATTGATGGTAAAGGTGTAGAATAGATGTAGGAGAAATTGTCCATATCTCTTTATTGATGGTTCAGGTGTAGAATATATGTAGGAGAAATTGTCCCCATCTCTTTATTGATGGATAAGGTGTAGAATAGATGTAGGAGACTGTCCATATCTCTTTGTTGATGGTTTAGGTGTAGGCTAGATGTAGGAGAAATTGTCCATATCTCTTTATTGATGGTTAAGGTGTAGAATAGATGTAGGAGAAATTGTCCATATCTCTTTATTGATGGTTCAGGTGTAGAATAGATGTAGGAGAAATTGTCCCCATCTCTTTATTGATGGTTAAGGTGTAGAATAGATGTAGGAGAAATTGTCCCCATCTCTTTATTGATGGATAAGATGTAGAATAGATGTAGGAGACTGTCCGTATCTCTTTATTGATGGTTTAGGTGTAGGCTAGATGTAGGAGAAATTGTCCATATCTCTTTATTGATGGTTAAGGTGTAGAATAGATGTAGGAGAAATTGTCCATATCTCTTTATTGATGGTTCAGGTGTAGAATAGATGTAGGAGAAATTGTCCCCATCTCTTTATTGATGGTTAAGGTGTAGAATAGATGTAGGAGAAATTGTCCCCATCTCTGTGTTGATCGTTAAGGTGTAGAATAGATGTAGGAGAAATTGTCCCCATCTCTTTATTGATGGTTAAGGTGTAGAATAGATGTAGTAGAAATTGTCCATATCTCTTTATTGATGGATAAGATGTAGAATAGATATAGGAGAAATTGTCAATATCTCTTTATTGATGGTTCAGGTGTAGAATAGATGTAGGAGACTGTCCATATCTCTTCATTGATAGTTAAGGTGTAGAATAGATGTTGGAGAAATTGTCCCCATCTCTTTATTGATGGTTAAGGTGTAGAATAGATGTAGGAGAAATTGTCCGTATCTCTTTATTGATGGTTAAGGTGTAGAATAGATGTAGGAGAAATTGTCCATATCTCTTTATTGATGGTTAAGGTGTAGAATAGATGTAGGAGAAATTGTCCTCATCTCTTTATTGATGGTTAAGGTGTAGAATAGATGTATGAGAAATTGTCCCCATCTCTTTATTGATGGTTAAGGTGTAGAATAGATGTAGGAGAAATTGTCCCCATCTCTTTATTGATGGATAAGATGTAGAATAGATGTAGGAGATTGTCCATATCTCTTTATTGATGGTTAAGGTGTAGAATAGATGTAGGAGAAATTGTCCATATCTCTTTATTGATAGTTAAAGTGTACAATTGATGTAGGAGAAATTGTCCCCATCTCTTTATTGATGGTTAAGGTGTAGAATAGATGTAGGAGAAATTGTTTCCATCTCTTTATTGATGGTTAAGGTGTAGAATAGATGTAGGAGAAATTGTCCATATCTCTTTATTGATGGTTAAGGTGTGGAATAGATGGCGGAGAAATTGTCCGTATCTCTTTATTTATGGTTAAGGTGTAGAAAAGATGTAAGAGAAATTGTCCCCATCTCTTTATTGATGGTTAAGGTGTAGAATAGATGTAGGAGAAATTGTCCATATCTCTTTATTGATGGTTAAGGTGTAGAATAGATGTAGGAGAAATTGTCCATATCTCTTTATTGATGGTTAAGGTGTAGAATAGATGTAGGAGAAATTGTCCATTCCTCTTTATTATGGTTAAGGTGTAGAATAGATGTAGGAGAAATTGTCTGTATCTCTTTATTGATGGTTAAGGTGTAGAAAGGATGTAAGAGAAATTGTACCCATCCCTTTATTGATGGTTAAGGTGTACACATGGTGTAGAATAGATGAAGGAGAAATTGTCCATATCTCTTTATTGATGGTTCAGGTGTAGAATTGATGTAGGAGAAATTATCCATATCTCTTTATTGATGGTTAAAGTGTAGAATAGATGTAGAAGAAATTGTCCATATCTCTTTATTAATGGTTCAGGTGTAGAATAGATGTAGGATAAATTGTCCCCATCTCTTTATTCATGGTTAAGGTGTAGAATAGATGTAGGAGAAATTGTCCATATCTCTTTATTGATGGTAAAGGTGTAGAATAGATGTAGGAGAAATTGTCCATATCTCTTTATTGATGGTTAAGGTGTAGAATAGATGTAGGAGAAATTGTCCATATCTCTTTATTGATGGTTCAGGTGTAGAATAGATGTAGGAGAAATTGTCCCCATCTCTTTATTGATGGTTAAGGTGTAGAATAGATGTAGGAGAAATTGTCCCCATCTCTTTATTGATGGTTAAGTGTAGAATAGATGTAGGAGAAATTGTCCATATCTCTTTATTGATGGTTCAGGTGTAGAATTGATGTAGGAGAAACTGTCCCCATCTCTTTATTGGTGGTTAAGGTGTGGAATAGATGTAGGAGAAATTGTCCATATCTCTTTATTGATGGTTAAGGTTTAGAATAGATGTAGGAGAAATTGTCCATATCTCTTTAATGATGGATAAGATGTAGAATAGATGTAGGAGAAATTGTCCATATCTCTTTATTGATGGTTAAAGTGTAGAATAGATGAAGGAGAAATTATCCATATCTCTTTATTGATAGTTAAAGTGTACAATTGATGTAGGAGAAATTGTCCCCATCTCTTTATTGATGGTTAAGGTGTAGAATAGATGTAGGAGAAATTGTTTCCATCTCTTTATTGATGGTTAAGGTGTAGAATAGATGTAGGAGAAATTGTCCATATCTCTTTATTGATGGTTAAGGTGTGGAATAGATGGCGGAGAAATTGTCCGTATCTCTTTATTTATGGTCAAGGTGTAGAAAAGATGTAAGAGAAATTGTCCCCATCTCTTTATTGATGGTTAAGGTGTAGAATAGATGTAGGAGAAATTGTCCATATCTCTTTATTGATGGTTAAGGTGTAGAATAGATGTAGGAGAAATTGTCCATATCTCTTTATTGATGGTTAAGGTGTAGAATAGATGTAGGAGAAATTGTCCATTCCTCTTTATTATGGTTAAGGTGTAGAATAGATGTAGGAGAAATTGTCTGTATCTCTTTATTGATGGTTAAGGTGTAGAAAGGATGTAAGAGAAATTGTACCCATCCCTTTATTGATGGTTAAGGTGTACACATGGTGTAGAATAGATGAAGGAGAAATTGTCCATATCTCTTTATTGATGGTTCAGGTGTAGAATTGATGTAGGAGAAATTATCCATATCTCTTTATTGATGGTTAAAGTGTAGAATAGATGTAGAAGAAATTGTCCATATCTCTTTATTAATGGTTCAGGTGTAGAATAGATGTAGGAGAAATTGTCCCCATCTCTTTATTGATGGTTAAGGTGTAGAATAGATGTAGGAGAAATTGTCCATATCTCTTTATTGATGGTAAAGGTGTAGAATAGATGTAGGAGAAATTGTCCATATCTCTTTATTGATGGTTAAGGTGTAGAATAGATGTAGGAGAAATTGTCCATATCTCTTTATTGATGGTTCAGGTGTAGAATAGATGTAGGAGAAATTGTCCCCATCTCTTTATTGATGGTTAAGGTGTAGAATAGATGTAGGAGAAATTGTCCCCATCTCTTTATTGATGGTTAAGGTGTAGAATAGATGTAGGAGAAATTGTCCATATCTCTTTATTGATGGTTCAGGTGTAGAATTGATGTAGGAGAAACTGTCCCCATCTCTTTATTGGTGGTTAAGGTGTGGAATAGATGTAGGAGAAATTGTCCATATCTCTTTATTGATGGTTAAGGTTTAGAATAGATGTAGGAGAAATTGTCCATATCTCTTTATTGATGGATAAGATGTAGAATAGATGTAGGAGAAATTGTCCATATCTCTTTATTGATGGTTAAAGTGTAGAATAGATGAAGGAGAAATTATCCATATCTCTTTATTGATGGTTCAGGTGTAGAATTGATGTAGGAGAAATTGTCCCCATCTTTTTATTGATGGTTAAGGTGTAGAATAGATGTAAGAGAAATTGTCCCCATCTCTTTATTGATGATTAAGGTGTACACATGGTGTAGAATAGATGAAGGAGAAATTGTCCATATCTCTTTATTGATGGTTAAGGTGTAGAATAGATGTAGGAGAAATTGTCCATATCTCTTTATTGATGGTTAAAGTGTAGAATAGATGAAGGAGAAATTATCCATATCTCTTTATTAATGGTTAAAGTTTAGAATAGATGTAGAAGAAATTGTCCATATCTCTTTATTAATGGTTCAGGTGTAGAATAGATGTAGGAGAAATTGTCCCCATCTCTTTATTGATGGTTAAGATGTAGAATAGATGTAGGAGAAATTGTCCCCATCTCTTTATTGATGGTAAAGGTGTAGAATAGATGTAGGAGAAATTGTCCATATCTCTTTATTGATGGTTAAGGTGTGGAATAGATGGCGGAGAAATTGTCCGTATCTCTTTATTTATGGTTAAGGTGTAGAAAAGATGTAGGAGAAATTGTCCATATCTCTTTATTGATGGTTAAGGTGTAGAATAGATGTAGGAGAAATTGTCCATATCTCTTTATTGATGGTTAAGGTGTAGAATAGATGTAGGAGAAATTGTCCATTCCTCTTTATTATGGTTAAGGTGTAGAATAGATGTAGGAGAAATTGTCTGTATCTCTTTATTGATGGTTAAGGTGTAGAAAGGATGTAAGAGAAATTGTACCCATCCCTTTATTGATGGTTAAGGTGTACACATGGTGTAGAATAGATGAAGGAGAAATTGTCCATATCTCTTTATTGATGGTTCAGGTGTAGAATTGATGTAGGAGAAATTATCCATATCTCTTTATTGATGGTTAAAGTGTAGAATAGATGTAGAAGAAATTGTCCATATCTCTTTATTAATGGTTCAGGTGTAGAATAGATGTAGGAGAAATTGTCCCCATCTCTTTATTGATGGTTAAGGTGTAGAATAGATGTAGGAGAAATTGTCCATATCTCTTTATTGATGGTAAAGGTGTAGAATAGATGTAGGAGAAATTGTCCATATCTCTTTATTGATGGTTAAGGTGTAGAATAGATGTAGGAGAAATTGTCCATATCTCTTTATTGATGGTTCAGGTGTAGAATAGATGTAGGAGAAATTGTCCCCATCTCTTTATTGATGGTTAAGGTGTAGAATAGATGTAGGAGAAATTGTCCCCATCTCTTTATTGATGGTTAAGGTGTAGAATAGATGTAGGAGAAATTGTCCATATCTCTTTATTGATGGTTCAGGTGTAGAATTGATGTAGGAGAAACTGTCCCCATCTCTTTATTGGTGGTTAAGGTGTGGAATAGATGTAGGAGAAATTGTCCATATCTCTTTATTGATGGTTAAGGTTTAGAATAGATGTAGGAGAAATTGTCCATATCTCTTTATTGATGGATAAGATGTAGAATAGATGTAGGAGAAATTGTCCATATCTCTTTATTGATGGTTAAAGTGTAGAATAGATGAAGGAGAAATTATCCATATCTCTTTATTGATGGTTCAGGTGTAGAATTGATGTAGGAGAAATTGTCCCCATCTCTTTATTGATGGTTAAGGTGTAGAATAGATGTAAGAGAAATTGTCCCCATCTCTTTATTGATGATTAAGGTGTACACATGGTGTAGAATAGATGAAGGAGAAATTGTCCATATCTCTTTATTGATGGTTAAGGTGTAGAATAGATGTAGGAGAAATTGTCCATATCTCTTTATTGATGGTTAAAGTGTAGAATAGATGAAGGAGAAATTATCCATATCTCTTTATTAATGGTTAAAGTTTAGAATAGATGTAGAAGAAATTGTCCATATCTCTTTATTAATGGTTCAGGTGTAGAATAGATGTAGGAGAAATTGTCCCCATCTCTTTATTGATGGTTAAGATGTAGAATAGATGTAGGAGAAATTGTCCCCATCTCTTTATTGATGGTAAAGGTGTAGAATAGATGTAGGAGAAATTGTCCATATCTCTTTATTGATGGTTAAGGTGTAGAATAGATGTAGGAGAAATTGTCCATATCTCTTTATTGATGGTTCAGGTGTAGAATAGATGTAGGAGAAATTGTCCCCATCTCTTTATTGATGGTTAAGGTGTAGAATAGATGTAGGAGAAATTGTCCCCATCTCTTTATTGATGGTAAAGGTGTAGAATAGATGTAGGAGAAATTGTCCATATCTCTTTATTGATGGTTAAGGTGTAGAAAAGATGTAAGAGAAACTGTCCCCATCCCTTTATTGATGGTTAAGGTGAACACATGGTATAGAATAGATGAAGGAGAAATTGTCCATATCTCTTTATTGATGGTTCAGGTGTAGAATAGATGTAGGAGAAATTGTCCCCATCTCTTTATTGATGGTTAAGGTGTAGAATAGATGAAGGAGAAATTGTCCATATCTCTTTATTGATGGTTCAGGTGTAGAATAGATATAGGAGAAATTGTCCCCATGATCCCTTTATTGATGGTTAAGGTGTAGAATAGATGTAGACGAAATTGTCCACTGCTCTTTATTGATGGTTAAGGTGTACATGGTGTAGAATAGATGTAGGAGAAATTGTCCATATCTTTTTATTGATGGTTAAGGTGTAGAATAGATGTAGGAGAAATTGTCCATGTCTCTTTATTGATGGTTAAGGTGTAGAATAGATGTAGGAGAAATTGTCCATATCTCTTCATTGATGGTTAAGGTGTAGAATAGATGTAGGAGAAATTGTCCATATCTCTTTATTGATGGTTCAGGTGTAGAATATATGTAGGAGAAATTGTCCCCATCTCTTTATTGATGGATAAGATGTAGAATAGATGTAGGAGACTGTCCATATCTCTTTATTGATGGTTTAGGTGTAGGCTAGATGTAGGAGAAATTGTCCATATCTCTTTATTGATGGTTCAGGTGTAGAATTGATGTAGGAGAAACTGTCCCCATCTCTTTATTGGTGGTTAAGGTGTGGAATAGATGTAGGAGAAATTGTCCATATCTCTTTATTGATGGTTCAGGTGTAGAATAGATGTAGGAGAAATTGTCCCCATCTCTTTATTGATGGTTAAGGTGTAGAATAGATGTAGGAGAAATTGTCCATATCTCTTTATTGATGGTAAAGGTGTAGAATAGATGTAGGAGAAATTGTCCCCATCTCTTTATTGATGGTAAAGGTGTAGAATAGATGTAGGAGAAATTGTCCATATCTCTTTAATGATGGTTAAGGTGTAGAATAGATGTAGGAGAAATTGTCCATATCTCTTTATTGATGGTTCAGGTGTAGAATAGATGTAGGAGAAATTGTCCCCATCTCTTTATTGATGGTTAAGGTGTAGAATAGATGTAGGAGAAATTGTCCCCATCTCTTTATTGATGGTAAAGGTGTAGAATAGATGTAGGAGAAATTGTCCCCATCTCTTTATTGATGGTTAAGGTGTAGAATAGATGTAGGAGAAATTGTCCATATCTCTTTATTGATGGTTCAGGTGTAGAATAGATGTAGGAGAAATTGTCGCCATCTCTTTATTGATGGTTAAGGTGTAGAATAGATGTAGGAGAAATTGTCCCCATCTCTTTATTGATGGTTAAGGTGTAGAATAGATGTAGGAGAAATTGTCCATATCTTTTTATTGATGGTTCAGGTGTAGAATTGATGTAGGAGAAACTGTCCCAATCTCTTTATTGGTGGTTAAGGTGTAGAATAGATGTAGGAGAAATTGTCCATATCTCTTTATTGATGGTTAAGGTTTAGAATAGATGTAGGAGAAATTGTCCATATCTCTTTATTGATAGATAAGATGTAGAATAGATGTAGGAGAAATTGTCCATATCTCTTTATTGATGGTTAAAGTGTAGAATAGATGAAGGAGAAATTATCCATATCTCTTTATTAATGGTTAAAGTGTAGAATAGATGTAGAAGAAATTGTCCATATCTCTTTATTGATGGTTCAGGTGTAGAATAGATGTAGGAGAAATTGTCCCCATCTCTTTATTGATGGTAAAGGTGTAGAATAGATGTAGGAGAAATTTTCCATATCTCTTTATTGATGGTTAAGGTGTAGAATAGATGTAGGAGAAATTGTCCATATCTCTTTATTGATGGTTCAGGTGTAGAATAGATGAAGGAGAAATTGTCCCCATCTCTTTTTTGATGGTTAAGGTGTAGAATAGATGTAGGAGAAATTGTCCCCATCTCTTTATTGATGGTAAAGGTGTAGAATAGATGTAGGAGAAATTGTTCATATCTCTTTATTGATGGTTAAGGTGTAGAAAAGATGTAAGAGAAACTGTCCCCATCCCTTTATTGATGGTTAAGGTGAACACATGGTGTAGAATAGATGAAGGAGAAATTGTCCATATCTCTTTATTGATGGTTCAGGTGTAGAATAGATGTAGGAGAAATTGTCCCCATCTCTTTATTGATGGTTAAGGTGAAGAATAGATGTAGGAGAAATTGTCCATATCTCTTTATTGATGGTAAAGGTGTAGAATAGATGTAGGAGAAATTGTCCATATCTCTTTATTGATGGTTAAGGTGTAGAATAGATATAGGAGAAATTGTTCCCATCTCTTTATTGATGGTTAAGGTGTAGAATAGATGTAGGAGAAATTGTCCATATCTATTTATTGATGGTTAAAGTGTGGAATAGATGTAAGAGAAATTGTCCATATCTCTTTATTGATGGTTAAGGTGTAGAATAGATGTAAGAGAAATTGTCCCCATCTCTTTATTGATGGTTAAGGTGTAGAATAGATGAAGGAGAAATTGTCCATATCTCTTTATTGATGGTTCAGGTGGAGAATAGATATAGGAGAAATTGTCCCCATGATCCCTTTATTGATGGTTAAGGTGTAGAATAGATGTAGACGAAATTGTCCATGTCTCTTTATTGATGGTTAAGGTGTAGAATAGATGTAGGAGAAATTGTCCATATCTCTTCATTGATGGTTAAGGTGTAGAATAGATGTAGGAGAAATTGTCCATATCTCTTTCTTGATGGTTCAGGTGTAGAATATATGTAGGAGAAATTGTCCCCATCTCTTTATTGATGGATAAGATGTAGAATAGATGTAGGAGACTGTCCATATCTCTTTATTGATGGTTTAGGTGTAGAATAGATGTAGGCGAAATTGTCCATGTCTCTTTATTGATGGTTATGGTGTAGAATAGATGTAGGAGAAATTGTCCATATCTCTTCATTGATGGTTAAGGTGTAGAATAGATGTAGGAGAAATTGTCCATATCTCTTTCTTGATTGTTCAGGTGTAGAATATATGTAGGAGAAATTGTCCCCATCTCTTTATTGATGGATAAGATGTAGAATAGATGTAGGAGACTGTCCATATCTCTTTATTGATGGTTTAGGTGTAGGCTAGATGTAGGAGAAATTGTCCATATCTCTTTATTGATGGTTAAGGTGTAGAATAGATGTAGGAGAAATTGTCCATATCTCTTTATTGATGGTTCAGGTGTAGAATAGATGTAGGAGGAATTGTCCCCATCTCTTTATTGATGGTTAAGGTGTAGAATAGATATAGGAGAAATTGTCCCCATCTCTTTATTGATGGATAAGATGTAGAATAGATGTAGGAGACTGTCCATATCTCTTTATTGATGGTTTAGGTGTAGGCTAGATGTAGGAGAAATTGTCCATATCTCTTTATTGGT
Source organism: Mytilus californianus (assembly GCF_021869535.1). Classification (NCBI taxonomy): domain Eukaryota; kingdom Metazoa; phylum Mollusca; class Bivalvia; order Mytilida; family Mytilidae; genus Mytilus; species Mytilus californianus. The sequence goes on from NW_026262670.1 coordinate 8,439,696, forward strand.
GGTTAAGGTGTAGAATAGATGTAGGAGAAATTGTCCATATCTCTTTATTGATGGTTCAGGTGTAGAATAGATGTAGGAGAAATTGTCCCCATCTCTTTATTGATGGTTCAGGTGTAGAATTGATGTAGGAGAAACTGTCCCAATCTCTTTATTGGTGGTTAAGGTGTAGAATAGATGTAGGAGAAATTGTCCATATCTCTTTATTGATGGTTAAGGTTTAGAATAGATGTAGGAGAAATTGTCCATATCTCTTTATTGATGGATAAGATGTAGAATAGATGTAGGAGAAATTGTCCATATCTCTTTATTGATGGTTAAAGTGTAGAATAGATGAAGGAGAAATTATCCATATCTCTTTATTGATGGTTCAGGTGTAGAATTGATGTAGGAGAAATTGTCCCCATCTCTTTATTGATGGTTAAGGTGTAGAATAGATGTAGGAGAAATTGTCCATATCTCTTTATTGATGGTAAAGGTGTAGAATAGATGTAGGAGAAATTGTCCATATCTCTTTATTGATGGTTAAGGTGTAGAATAGATGTAGGAGAAATTGTCCATATCTCTTTATTGATGGTTCAGGTGTAGAATAGATGTAGGAGAAATTGTCCCCATCTCTTTATTGATGGTTAAGGTGTAGAATAGATGTAGGAGAAATTGTCCCCATCTCTTTATTGATGGTTAAGGTGTAGAATAGATGTAGGAGAAATTGTCCATATCTCTTTATTGATGGTTCAGGTGTAGAATTGATGTAGGAGAAACTGTCCCCATCTCTTTATTGGTGGTTAAGGTGTGGAATAGATGTAGGAGAAATTGTCCATATCTCTTTATTGATGGTTAAGGTTTAGAATAGATGTAGGAGAAATTGTCCATATCTCTTTATTGATGGATAAGATGTAGAATAGATGTAGGAGAAATTGTCCATATCTCTTTATTGATGGTTAAAGTGTAGAATAGATGAAGGAGAAATTATCCATATCTCTTTATTGATGGTTCAGGTGTAGAATTGATGTAGGAGAAATTGTCCCCATCTCTTTATTGATGGTTAAGGTGTAGAATAGATGTAAGAGAAATTGTCCCCATCTCTTTATTGATGATTAAGGTGTACACATGGTGTAGAATAGATGAAGGAGAAATTGTCCATATCTCTTTATTGATGGTTAAGGTGTAGAATAGATGTAGGAGAAATTGTCCATATCTCTTTATTGATGGTTAAAGTGTAGAATAGATGAAGGAGAAATTATCCATATCTCTTTATTAATGGTTAAAGTTTAGAATAGATGTAGAAGAAATTGTCCATATCTCTTTATTAATGGTTCAGGTGTAGAATAGATGTAGGAGAAATTGTCCCCATCTCTTTATTGATGGTTAAGATGTAGAATAGATGTAGGAGAAATTGTCCCCATCTCTTTATTGATGGTAAAGGTGTAGAATAGATGTAGGAGAAATTGTCCATATCTCTTTATTGATGGTTAAGGTGTAGAATAGATGTAGGAGAAATTGTCCATATCTCTTTATTGATGGTTCAGGTGTAGAATAGATGTAGGAGAAATTGTCCCCATCTCTTTATTGATGGTTAAGGTGTAGAATAGATGTAGGAGAAATTGTCCCCATCTCTTTATTGATGGTAAAGGTGTAGAATAGATGTAGGAGAAATTGTCCATATCTCTTTATTGATGGTTAAGGTGTAGAAAAGATGTAAGAGAAACTGTCCCCATCCCTTTATTGATGGTTAAGGTGAACACATGGTATAGAATAGATGAAGGAGAAATTGTCCATATCTCTTTATTGATGGTTCAGGTGTAGAATAGATGTAGGAGAAATTGTCCCCATCTCTTTATTGATGGTTAAGGTGTAGAATAGATGAAGGAGAAATTGTCCATATCTCTTTATTGATGGTTCAGGTGTAGAATAGATATAGGAGAAATTGTCCCCATGATCCCTTTATTGATGGTTAAGGTGTAGAATAGATGTAGACGAAATTGTCCACTGCTCTTTATTGATGGTTAAGGTGTACATGGTGTAGAATAGATGTAGGAGAAATTGTCCATATCTTTTTATTGATGGTTAAGGTGTAGAATAGATGTAGGAGAAATTGTCCATGTCTCTTTATTGATGGTTAAGGTGTAGAATAGATGTAGGAGAAATTGTCCATATCTCTTCATTGATGGTTAAGGTGTAGAATAGATGTAGGAGAAATTGTCCATATCTCTTTATTGATGGTTCAGGTGTAGAATATATGTAGGAGAAATTGTCCCCATCTCTTTATTGATGGATAAGATGTAGAATAGATGTAGGAGACTGTCCATATCTCTTTATTGATGGTTTAGGTGTAGGCTAGATGTAGGAGAAATTGTCCATATCTCTTTATTGATGGTTCAGGTGTAGAATTGATGTAGGAGAAACTGTCCCCATCTCTTTATTGGTGGTTAAGGTGTGGAATAGATGTAGGAGAAATTGTCCATATCTCTTTATTGATGGTTCAGGTGTAGAATAGATGTAGGAGAAATTGTCCCCATCTCTTTATTGATGGTTAAGGTGTAGAATAGATGTAGGAGAAATTGTCCATATCTCTTTATTGATGGTAAAGGTGTAGAATAGATGTAGGAGAAATTGTCCCCATCTCTTTATTGATGGTAAAGGTGTAGAATAGATGTAGGAGAAATTGTCCATATCTCTTTAATGATGGTTAAGGTGTAGAATAGATGTAGGAGAAATTGTCCCCATCTCTTTATTGATGGTAAAGGTGTAGAATAGATGTAGGAGAAATTGTCCCCATCTCTTTATTGATGGTTAAGGTGTAGAATAGATGTAGGAGAAATTGTCCATATCTCTTTATTGATGGTTCAGGTGTAGAATAGATGTAGGAGAAATTGTCGCCATCTCTTTATTGATGGTTAAGGTGTAGAATAGATGTAGGAGAAATTGTCCCCATCTCTTTATTGATGGTTAAGGTGTAGAATAGATGTAGGAGAAATTGTCCATATCTTTTTATTGATGGTTCAGGTGTAGAATTGATGTAGGAGAAACTGTCCCAATCTCTTTATTGGTGGTTAAGGTGTAGAATAGATGTAGGAGAAATTGTCCATATCTGTTTATTGATGGTTAAGGTTTAGAATAGATGTAGGAGAAATTGTCCATATCTCTTTATTGATAGATAAGATGTAGAATAGATGTAGGAGAAATTGTCCATATCTCTTTATTGATGGTTAAAGTGTAGAATAGATGAAGGAGAAATTATCCATATCTCTTTATTAATGGTTAAAGTGTAGAATAGATGTAGAAGAAATTGTCCATATCTCTTTATTGATGGTTCAGGTGTAGAATAGATGTAGGAGAAATTGTCCCCATCTCTTTATTGATGGTAAAGGTGTAGAATAGATGTAGGAGAAATTTTCCATATCTCTTTATTGATGGTTAAGGTGTAGAATAGATGTAGGAGAAATTGTCCATATCTCTTTATTGATGGTTCAGGTGTAGAATAGATGAAGGAGAAATTGTCCCCATCTCTTTTTTGATGGTTAAGGTGTAGAATAGATGTAGGAGAAATTGTCCCCATCTCTTTATTGATGGTAAAGGTGTAGAATAGATGTAGGAGAAATTGTTCATATCTCTTTATTGATGGTTAAGGTGTAGAAAAGATGTAAGAGAAACTGTCCCCATCCCTTTATTGATGGTTAAGGTGAACACATGGTGTAGAATAGATGAAGGAGAAATTGTCCATATCTCTTTATTGATGGTTCAGGTGTAGAATAGATGTAGGAGAAATTGTCCCCATCTCTTTATTGATGGTTAAGGTGAAGAATAGATGTAGGAGAAATTGTCCATATCTCTTTATTGATGGTAAAGGTGTAGAATAGATGTAGGAGAAATTGTCCATATCTCTTTATTGATGGTTAAGGTGTAGAATAGATATAGGAGAAATTGTTCCCATCTCTTTATTGATGGTTAAGGTGTAGAATAGATGTAGGAGAAATTGTCCATATCTATTTATTGATGGTTAAAGTGTGGAATAGATGTAAGAGAAATTGTCCATATCTCTTTATTGATGGTTAAGGTGTAGAATAGATGTAAGAGAAATTGTCCCCATCTCTTTATTGATGGTTAAGGTGTAGAATAGATGAAGGAGAAATTGTCCATATCTCTTTATTGATGGTTCAGGTGGAGAATAGATATAGGAGAAATTGTCCCCATGATCCCTTTATTGATGGTTAAGGTGTAGAATAGATGTAGACGAAATTGTCCATGTCTCTTTATTGATGGTTAAGGTGTAGAATAGATGTAGGAGAAATTGTCCATATCTCTTCATTGATGGTTAAGGTGTAGAATAGATGTAGGAGAAATTGTCCATATCTCTTTCTTGATGGTTCAGGTGTAGAATATATGTAGGAGAAATTGTCCCCATCTCTTTATTGATGGATAAGATGTAGAATAGATGTAGGAGACTGTCCATATCTCTTTATTGATGGTTTAGGTGTAGAATAGATGTAGGCGAAATTGTCCATGTCTCTTTATTGATGGTTATGGTGTAGAATAGATGTAGGAGAAATTGTCCATATCTCTTCATTGATGGTTAAGGTGTAGAATAGATGTAGGAGAAATTGTCCATATCTCTTTCTTGATTGTTCAGGTGTAGAATATATGTAGGAGAAATTGTCCCCATCTCTTTATTGATGGATAAGATGTAGAATAGATGTAGGAGACTGTCCATATCTCTTTATTGATGGTTTAGGTGTAGGCTAGATGTAGGAGAAATTGTCCATATCTCTTTATTGATGGTTAAGGTGTAGAATAGATGTAGGAGAAATTGTCCATATCTCTTTATTGATGGTTCAGGTGTAGAATAGATGTAGGAGGAATTGTCCCCATCTCTTTATTGATGGTTAAGGTGTAGAATAGATATAGGAGAAATTGTCCCCATCTCTTTATTGATGGATAAGATGTAGAATAGATGTAGGAGACTGTCCATATCTCTTTATTGATGGTTTAGGTGTAGGCTAGATGTAGGAGAAATTGTCCATATCTCTTTATTGGTGGTTAAGGTGTAGAATAGATGTAGGAGAAATTGTCCATATCTCTTTATTGATGGTTCAGGTGTAGAATAGATGTAGGAGAAATTGTCCCCATCTCTTTATTGATGGTTCAGGTGTAGAATTGATGTAGGAGAAACTGTCCCAATCTCTTTATTGGTGGTTAAGGTGTAGAATAGATGTAGGAGAAATTGTCCATATCTCTTTATTGATGGTTAAGGTTTAGAATAGATGTAGGAGAAATTGTCCATATCTCTTTATTGATGGATAAGATGTAGAATAGATGTAGGAGAAATTGTCCATATCTCTTTATTGATGGTTAAAGTGTAGAATAGATGAAGGAGAAATTATCCATATCTCTTTATTGATGGTTCAGGTGTAGAATTGATGTAGGAGAAATTGTCCCCATCTCTTTATTGATGGTTAAGGTGTAGAATAGATGTAGGAGAAACTGTCCCCATCTCTTTATTCGTGGTTATTGTTTAGAATAGATGTAGGAGAAATTGTCCATATATTTTTATTGATGGTTAAGGTTTAGAATAGATGTAGGAGAAATTGTCCATATCTCTTTATTGATGGATAAGATGTAGAATAGATGTAGGAGAAATTGTCCATATCTCTTTATTGATGGTTAAAGTGTAGAATAGATGAAGGAGAAATTATCCATATCTCTTTATTGATGGTTCAGGTGTAGAATTGATGTAGGAGAAATTGTCCCCATCTCTTTATTGATGGTTAAGGTGTAGAATAGATGTAGGAGAAATTGTCCCCATCTCTTTATTGATGGTTAAGGTGTAGAATAAATGTAGGAGAAATTGTCCATATCTCTTTATTGATGGTTCAGGTGTAGAATTGATGTAGGAGAAACTGTCCCCATCTCTTTATTGATGGTTAAGGTGTAGAATAGATGTAGGAGAAATTGTTTATATCTCTTTATTGATGGTTAAGGTTTAGAATAGATGTAGGAGAAATTGTCCATATTTCTTTATTGATGGATAAGATGTAGAATAGATGTAGGAGAAATTGTCCATATCTCTTTATTGATGGTTAAAGTGTATAATAGATGAAGGAGAAATTATCCATATCTCTTTATTAATGGTTAAAGTGTAGAATAGATGTAGAAGAAATTGTCCATATCTCTTTATTAATGGTTCAGGTGTAGAATAGATGTAGGAGAAATTGTCCCCATCTCTTTATTGATGGTTAAGGTGTAGAATAGATGTAGGAGAAATTGTCCCCATCTCTTTATTGATGGTAAAGGTGTAGAATTGATGTAGGAGAAATTGTCCATATCTCTTTATTGATGGATAAGATGTAGAATAGATGTAGGAGAAATTGTCCATATCTCTTTATTGATGGTTAAAGTGTAGAATAGATGAAGGAGAAATTATCCATATCTCTTTATTGATGGTTCAGGTGTAGAATTGATGTAGGAGAAATTGTCCCCATCTCTTTATTGATGGTTAAGGTGTAGAATAGATGTAGGAGAAACTGTCCCCATCTCTTTTTTCGTGGTTAAGGTGTAGAATAGATGTAGGAGAAATTGTCCATATATCTTTATTGATGGTTAAGGTTTAGAATAGATGTAGGAGAAATTGTCCCCATCTCTTTATTGATGGATAAGATGTAGAATAGATGTAGGAGAAATTGTCCATATCTCTTTATTGATGGTTAAAGTGTAGAATAGATGAAGGAGAAATTATCCATATCTCTTTATTGATGGTTCAGGTGTAGAATTGATGTAGGAGAAATTGTCCCCATCTCTTTATTGATGGTTAAGGTGTAGAATAGATGTAGGAGAAATTGTCCCCATCTCTTTATTGATGGTTAAGGTGTAGAATAAATGTAGGAGAAATTGTCCATATCTCTTTATTGATGGTTCAGGTGTTGAATTGATGTAGGAGAAGCTGTCCCCATCTCTTTATTGGTGGTTAAGGTGTAGAATAGATGTAGGAGAAATTGTCCATATCTCTTTATTGATGGTTAAGGTTTAGAATAGATGTAGGAGAAATTGTCCATATCTCTTTATTGATGGATAAGATGTAGAAAAGATGTAGGAGAAATTGTCCATATCTCTTTATTGATGGTTGAAGTGTATAATAGATGAAGGAGAAATTATCCATATCTCTTTATTAATGGTTAAAGTGTAGAATAGATGTAGAAGAAATTGTCCATATCTCTTTATTAATGGTTCAGGTGTAGAATAGATGTAGGAGAAATTGTCCCCATCTCTTTATTGATGGTTAAGGTGTAGAATAGATGTAGGAGAAATTGTCCCCATCTCTTTATTGATGGTAAAGGTGTAGAATAGATGTAGGAGAAATTGTCCATATCTCTTTTTTGACGGTTAAGGTGTAGAATAGATGTAGGAGAAATTGTCCATATCTCTTTATTGATGGTTCAGGTGTAGAATAGATGTAGGAGAAATTGTCCCCATCTCTTTATTGATGGTTAAGGTGTAGAATAGATGTAGGAGAAATTGTCCCCATCTCTTTATTGATGGTAAAGGTGTAGAATAGATGTAGGAGAAATTGTCCATATCTCTTTATTGATGGTTAAGGTGTAGAAAAGATGTAAGAGAAACTGTCCCCATCCCTTTATTGATGGTTAAGGTGAACACATGGTGTAGAATAGATGAAGGAGAAATTGTCCATATCTCTTTATTGATGGTTCAGGTGTAGAATAGATGTAGGAGAAATTGTCCCCATCTCTTTATTGATGGTTAAGGTGTAGAATAGATGTAGGAGAAATTGTCCCCATCTCTTTATTGATGGTAAAGGTGTAGAATAGATGTAGGAGATATTGTCCATATCTCTTTATTGATGGTTAAGGTGTAGAATAGATGTAGGAGAAATTGTCCATATCTCTTTATTGATGGTAAAGGTGTAGAATTGATATAGGAGAAATTGTTCCCATCTCTTTATTGATGGTTAAGGTGTAGAATAGATGTAGGAGAAATTGTCCATATCTCTTTATTGATGGTTCAGGTGTAGAATAGATGTAGGAGGAATTGTCCCCATCTCTTTATTGATGGTTAAGGTGTAGAATAGATGTAGGAGAAATTGTCCCCATCTCTTTATTGATGGCTAAGATGTAGAATAGATGTAGGAGAAATTGTCCCCATCTCTTTATTGATGGTTCAGGTGTAGAATTGATGTAGGAGAAACTGTCCCCATCTCTTTATTGGTGGTTAAGGTGTAGAATAGATGTAGGAGAAATTGTCCATATCTCTTTATTGATGGTTAAGGTTTAGAATAGATGTAGGAGAAATTGTCCATATCTCTTTATTGATGGATAAGATGTAGAATAGATGTAGGAGAAATTGTCCATATCTCTTTATTGATGGTTAAAGTGTAGAATAGATGAAGGAGAAATTATCCATATCTCTTTATTGATGGTTCAGGTGTAGAATTGATGTAGGAGAAATTGTCCCCATCTCTTTATTGGTGGTTAAGGTGTAGAATAGATGTAGGAGAAATTGTCCATATCTCTTTTTTCGTGGTTAAGGTGTAGAATAGATGTAGGAGAAATTGTCCATATATCTTTATTGATGGTTAAGGTTTAGAATAGATGTAGGAGAAATTGTCCATATCTCTTTATTGATGGATAAGATGTAGAATAGATGTAGGAGAAATTGTCCATATCTCTTTATTGATGGTTAAAGTGTAGAATAGATGAAGGAGAAATTATCCATATCTCTTTATTGATGGTTCAGGTGTAGAATAGATGTAGGAGAAATTATCCCCATCTCTTTATTGATGGTTAAGGTGTAGAATAGATGTAGGAGAAATTGTCCCCATCTCCTTATTGATGGTTAAGGTGTAGAATAAATGTAGGAGAAATTGTCCATATCTCTTTATTGATGGTTCAGGTGTTGAATTGATGTAGGAGAAACTGTCCCCATCTCTTTATTGGTGGTTAAGGTGTAGAATAGATGTAGGAGAAATTGTCCATATCTCTTTATTGATGGTTAAGGTTTAGAATAGATGTAGGAGAAATTGTCCATATCTCTTTATTGATGGATAAGATGTAGAATAGATGTAGGAGAAATTGTCCATATCTCTTTATTGATGGTTAAAGTGTATAATAGATGAAGGAGAAATTATCCATATCTCTTTATTAATAGTTAAAGTGTAGAATAGATGTAGAAGAAATTGTCCATATCTCTTTATTAATGGTTCAGGTGTAGAATAGATGTAGGAGAAATTGTCCCCATCTCTTTATTGATGGTTAAGGTGTAGAATAGATGTAGGAGAAATTGTCCCCATCTCTTTATTGATGGTAAAGGTGTAGAATAGATGTAGGAGAAATTGTCCATATCTCTTTTTTGACGGTTAAGGTGTAGAATAGATGTAGGAGAAATTGTCCATATCTCTTTATTGATGGTTCAGGTGTAGAATAGATGTAGGAGAAATTGTCCCCATCTCTTTATTGATGGTTAAGGTGTAGAATAGATGTAGGAGAAATTGTCCCCATCTCTTTATTGATGGTAAAGGTGTAGAATAGATGTAGGAGAAATTGTCCATATCTCTTTATTGATGGTTAAGGTGTAGAAAAGATGTAAGAGAAACTGTCCCCATCCCTTTATTGATGGTTAAGCTGAACACATGGTGTAGAATAGATGAAGGAGAAATTGTCCATATCTCTTTATTGATGGTTCAGGTGTAGAATAGATGTAGGAAAAATTGTCCCCATCTCTTTATTGATGGTTAAGGTGTAGAATAGATGTAGGAGAAATTGTCCCCATCTCTTTATTGATGGTAAAGGTGTAGAATAGATGTAGGAGAAATTGTCCATATCTCTTTATTGATGGTTAAGGTGTAGAATAGATGTAGGAGAAATTGTCCATATCTCTTTATTGATGGTAAAGGTGTAGAATTGATATAGGAGAAATTGTTCCCATCTCTTTATTGATGGTTAAGGTGTAGAATAGATGTAGGAGAAATTGTCCATATCTCTTTATTGATGGTTCAGGTGTAGAATAGATGTAGGAGGAATTGTCCCCATCTCTTTATTGATGGTTAAGGTGTAGAATAGATGTAGGAGAAATTGTCCCCATCTCTTTATTGATGGCTAAGATGTAGAATAGATGTAGGAGACTGTCCATATCTCTTTATTGATGGTTTAGGTGTAGGCTAGATGTAGGAGAAATTGTCCATATCTCTTTATTGATGGTTAAGGTGTAGAATAGATGTAGGAGAAATTGTCCATATCTCTATATTGATGGTTCAGGTGTAGAATAGATGTAGGAGAAATTGTCCCCATCTCTTTATTGATGGTTCAGGTGTAGAATTGATGTAGGAGAAACTGTCCCCATCTCTTTATTGGTGGTTAAGGTGTAGAATAGATGTAGGAGAAATTGTCCATATCTCTTTATTGATGGTTAAGGTTTAGAATAGATGTAGGAGAAATTGTCCATATCTCTTTATTGATGGATAAGATGTAGAATAGATGTAGGAGAAATTGTCCATATCTCTTTATTGATGGTTAAAGTGTAGAATAGATGAAGGAGAAATTATCCATATCTCTTTATTAATGGTTAAAGTGTAGAATAGATGTAGAAGAAATTGTCCATATCTCTTTATTAATGGTTCAGGTGTAGAATAGATGTAGGAGAAATTGTCCCCATCTCTTTATTGATGGTTAAGGTGTAGAATAGATGTAGGAGAAATTGTCCCCATCTCTATATTGATGGTAAAGGTGTAGAATAGATGTAGGAGAAATTGTCTATATCTCTTTATTGATGGTTAAGGTGTAGAAAAGATGTAAGAGAAACTGTCCCCATCCCTTTATTGATGGTTAAGGTGAACACATGGTGTAGAATAGATGAAGGAGAAATTGTCCATATCTCTTTATTGATGGTTCAGGTGTAGAATAGATGTAGGAGAAATTGTCCCCATCTCTTTATTGATGGTTAAGGTGTAGAATAGATGTAGGAGAAATTGTCCCCATCTCTTTATTGATGGTAAAGGTGTAGAATAGATGTAGGAGAAATTGTCCATATCTCTTTATTGATGGTTAAGGTGTAGAATAGATGTAGGAGAAATTGTCCATATCTCTTTATTGATGGTAAAGGTGTAGAATTGATATAGGAGAAATTTTTCCCATCTCTTTATTGATGGTTAAGGTGTAGAATAGATGTAGGAGAAATTGTCCATATCTCTTTATTGATGGTTCAGGTGTAGAATAGATGTAGGAGGAATTGTCCCCATCTCTTTATTGATGGTTAAGGTGTAGAATAGATGTAGGAGAAATTGTCCCCATCTCTTTATTGATGGCTAAGATGTAGAATAGATGTAGGAGACTGTCCATATCTCTTTATTGATGGTTTAGGTGTAGGCTAGATGTAGGAGAAATTGTCCATATCTCTTTATTGATGGTTAAGGTGTAGAATAGATGTAGGAGAAATTGTCCATATCTCTATATTGATGGTTCAGGTGTAGAATAGATGTAGGAGAAATTGTCCCCATCTCTTTATTGATGGTTCAGGTGTAGAATTGATGTAGGAGAAACTGTCCCCATCTCTTTATTGGTGGTTAAGGTGTAGAATAGATGTAGGAGAAATTGTCCATATCTCTTTATTGATGGTTAAGGTTTAGAATAGATGTAGGAGAAATTGTCCATATCTCTTTATTGATGGATAAGATGTAGAATAGATGTAGGAGAAATTGTCCATATCTCTTTATTGATGGTTAAGGTGTAGAATAGATGTAGGAGAAATTGTCCATATCTCTTTATTGATGGATAAGATGTAGAATAGATGTAGGAGAAATTGTCCATATCTCTTTATTGATGGTTAAAGTGTAGAATAGATGAAGGAGAAATTATCCATATCTCTTTATTGATGGTTCAGGTGTAGAATTGATGTAGGAGAAATTGTCCCCATCTCTTTATTGATGGTTAAGGTGTAGAATAGATGTAGGAGAAATTGTCCCCATCTCTTTATTGATGGTAAAGGTGTAGAATAGATGTAGGAGAAATTGTCCATATCTCTTTATTGGTGGTTAAGGTGTAGAATAGATGTAGGAGAAATTGTCCCCATCTCTTTATTGATGGTTAAGGTGTAGAATAGATGTAGGAGAAATTGTCCCCATCTCTTTATTGATGGTAAAGGTGTAGAATAGATGTAGGAGAAATTGTCCATATCTGTTTATTGGTGGTTAAGGTTTAGAATAGATGTAGGAAATTGTCCATATCTCTTTATTGATGGATAAGATGTAGAATAGATGTAGGAGAAATTGTCCATATCTCTTTATTGATGGTTAAAGTGTAGAATAGATGAAGGAGAAAATATCCATATCTCTTTATTGATGGTTAAAGTGTAGAATAGATGTAGAAGAAATTGTCCATATCTCTTTATTAATGGTTCAGGTGTAGAATAGATGTAGGAGAAATTGACCCCATCTCTTTATTGATGGTTAAGGTGTAGAATAGATGTAGGAGAAATTGTCCCCATCTCTTTATTGATGGTAAAGGTGTAGAATAGATGTAGGAGAAATTGTCCATATCTCTTTATTGATGGTTAAGGTGTAGAATAGATGTAGGAGAAATTGTCCATATCTCTTTATTGATGGTTCAGGTGTAGAATAGATGTAGGAGAAATTGTCCCCATCTCTTTATTGATGGTTAAGGTGTAGAATAGATGTAGGAGAAATTGTCCCCATCTCTTTATTGATGGTAAAGGTGTAGAATAGATGTAGGAGAAATTGTCCATATCTCTTTATTGATGGTTAAGGTGTAGAAAAGATGTAAGAGAAACTGTCCCCATCCCTTTATTGATGGTTAAGGTGAACACATGGTGTAGAATAGATGAAGGAGAAATTGTCCATATCTCTTTATTGATGGTTCAGGTGTAGAATAGATGTAGGAGAAATTGTCCCCATCTCTTTATTGATGGTTAAGGTGTAGAATAGATGTAGGAGAAATTGTCCCCATCTCTTTATTGATGGTAAAAGTGTAGAATGGATGTAGGAGAAATTGTCCATATCTCTTTATTGATGGTTAAGGTGTAGAATAGATGTAGGAGAAATTGTCCATATCTCTTTATTGATGGATAAGATGTAGAATAGATGTAGGAGAAATTGTCCATATCTCTTTATTGATGGTTAAAGTGTAGAATAGATGAAGGAGAAATTATCCATATCTCTTTATTGATGGTTCAGGTGTAGAATTGATGTAGGAGAAATTGTCCCCATCTCTTTATTGATGGTTAAGGTGTAGAATAGATGTAGGAGAAATTGTCCCCATCTCTTTATTGATGGTTAAGGTGTAGAATAGATGTAGGAGAAATTGTCCCCATCTCTTTATTGATGGTAAAGGTGTAGAATAGATGTAGGAAAAATTGTCCATATCTCTTTATTGGTGGTTAAGGTTTAGAATAGATGTAGGAGAAATTGTCCATATCTCTTTATTGATGGATAAGATGTAGAATAGGTGTAGGAGAAATTGTCCATATCTCTTTATTGATGGTTAAAGTGTAGAATAGATGAAGGAGAAAATATCCATATCTCTTTATTGATGGTTAAAGTGTAGAATAGATGTAGAAGAAATTGTCCATATCTCTTTATTAATGGTTCAGGTGTAGAATAGATGTAGGAGAAATTGACCCCATCTCTTTATTGATGGTTAAGGTGTAGAATAGATGTAGGAGAAATTGTCCCCATCTCTTTATTGATGGTAAAGGTGTAGAATAGATGTAGGAGAAATTGTCCATATCTCTTTATTGATGGTTAAGGTGTAGAATAGATGTAGGAGAAATTGTTCTTATCTCTTTATTGATGGTTAAGGTGTAGAATAGATGTAGGAGAAATTGTCCATATCTCTTTATTGCTGGTTAAGGTGTGGAATAGATGTAGGAGAAATTGTCCGTATCTCTTTATTTATGGTTAAGGTGTAGAATAGATGTAAGAGAAATTGTCCCCATCTCTTTATTGATGGTTAAGGTGTAGAATAGATGTAGGAGAAATTGTCCCCATCTCTTTATTGATGGTTAAGGTGTAGAATAGATGTAGGAGAAATTGTCCCCATCTCTTTATTGATGGTAAAGGTGTAGAATAGATGTAGGAGAAATTGTCCATATCTCTTTATTGGTGGCTAAGGTTTAGAATAGATGTAGGAGAAATTGTCCATATCTCTTTATTGATGGATAAGATGTAGAATAGATGTAGGAGAAATTGTCCATATCTCTTTATTGATGGTTAAAGTGTAGAATAGATGAAGGAGAAAATATCCATATCTCTTTATTGATGGTTAAAGTGTAGAATAGATGTAGGAGAAATTGTCCATATCTCTTTTTTGACGGTTAAGGTGTAGAATAGATGGAGGAGAAATTGTCCATATCTCTTTATTGATGGTTCAGGTGTAGAATAGATGTAGGTGAAATTGTCCCCATCTCTTTATTGATGGTTAAGGTGTAGAATAGATGTAGGAGAAATTGTCCCCATCTCTTTATTGATGGTAAAGGTGTAGAATAGATGTAGGAGAAATTGTCCATATCTCTTTATTGATGGTTAAGGTGTAGAAAAGATGTAAGAGAAACTGTCCCCATCCCTTTATTGATGGTTAAGGTGAACACATGGTGTAGAATAGATGAAGGAGAAATTGTCCATATCTCTTTATTGATGGTTCAGGTGTAGAATAGATGTAGGAGAAATTGTCCCCATCTCTTTATTGATGGTTAAGGTGTAGAATAGATGTAGGAGAAATTGTCCCCATCTCTTTATTGATGGTAAAGGTGTAGAATAGATGTAGGAGAAATTGTCCATATCTCTTTATTGATGGTTAAGGTGTAGAATAGATGTAGGAGAAATTGTCCATATCTCTTTATTGATGGTAAAGGTGTAGAATTGATATAGGAGAAATTGTTCCCATCTCTTTATTGATGGTTAAGGTGTAGAATAGATGTAGGAGAAATTGTCCATATCTCTTTATTGATGGTTCAGGTGTAGAATAGATGTAGGAGGAATTGTCCCCATCTCTTTATTGATGGTTAAGGTGTAGAATAGATGTAGGAGAAACTGTTCCCATCTCTTTATTCGTGGTTATTGTGTAGAATAGATGTAGGAGAAATTGTCCATATATCTTTATTGATGGTTAAGGTTTAGAATAGATGTAGGAGAAATTGTCCATATCTCTTTATTGATGGATAAGATGTAGAATAGATGTAGGAGAAATTGTCCATATCTCTTTATTGATGGTTAAAGTGTAGAATAGATGAAGGAGAAATTATCCATATCTCTTTATTGATGGTTCAGGTGTAGAATTGATGTAGGAGAAATTGTCCCCATCTCTTTATTGATGGTTAAGGTGTAGAATAGATGTAGGAGAAATTGTCCCCATCTCTTTATTGATGGTTAAGGTGTAGAATAAATGTAGGAGAAATTGTCCATATCTCTTTATTGATGGTTCAGGTGTAGAATTGATGTAGGAGAAACTGTCCCCATCTCTTTATTGGTGGTTAAGGTGTAGAATAGATGTAGGAGAAATTGTTTATATCTCTTTATTGATGGTTAAGGTTTAGAATAGATGTAGGAGAAATTGTCCATATCTCTTTATTGATGGATAAGATGTAGAATAGATGTAGGAGAAATTGTCCATATCTCTTTATTGATGGTTAAAGTGTAGAATAGATGTAGAAGAAATTGTCCATATCTCTTTATTAATGGTTCAGGTGTAGAATAGATGTAGGAGAAATTGTCCCCATCTCTTTATTGATGGTTAAGGTGTAGAATAGATGTAGGAGAAATTGTCCCCATCTCTTTATTGATGGTAAAGGTGTAGAATTGATGTAGGAGAAACTGTCCCCATCTCTTTATTGATGGTTAAAGTGTAGAATAGATGAAGGAGAAATTATCCATATCTCTTTATTGATGGTTCAGGTGTAGAATTGATGTAGGAGAAATTGTCCCCATCTCTTTATTGATGGTTAAGGTGTAGAATAGATGTAGGAGAAACTGTCCCCATCTCTTTATTCGTGGTTAAGGTGTAGAATAGATGTAGGAGAAATTGTCCATATATCTTTATTGATGGTTAAGGTTTAGAATAGATGTAGGAGAAATTGTCCATATCTCTTTATTGATGGATAAGATGTAGAATAGATGTAGGAGAAATTGTCCATATCTCTTTATTGATGGTTAAAGTGTAGAATAGATGAAGGAGAAATTATCCATATCTCTTTATTGATGGTTCAGGTGTAGAATTGATGTAGGAGAAATTGTCCCCATCTCTTTATTGATGGTTAAGGTGTAGAATAGATGTAGGAGAAATTGTCCCCATCTCTTTATTGATGGTTAAGGTGTAGAATAAATGTAGGAGAAATTGTCCATATATCTTTATTGATGGTTAAGGTGTAGAATAAATGTAGGAGAAATTGTCCATATATCTTTATTGATGGTTAAGGTGTAGAAAAGATGTAAGAGAAACTGTCCCCATCCCTTTATTGATGGTTAAGGTGAACACATGGTGTAGAATAGATGAAGGAGAAATTGTCCATATCTCTTTATTGATGGTTCAGGTGTAGAATAGATGTAGGAGAAATTGTCCCCATCTCTTTATTGATGGTTAAGGTGTAGAATAGATGTAGGAGAAATTGTCCCCATCTCTTTATTGATGGTAAAGGTGTAGAATAGATGTAGGAGAAATTGTCCATATCTCTTTATTGATGGTTAAGGTGTAGAATAGATGTAGGAGAAATTGTCCATATCTCTTTATTGATGGTAAAGGTGTAGAATTGATATAGGAGAAATTGTTCCCATCTCTTTATTGATGGTTAAGGTGTAGAATAGATGTAGGAGAAATTGTCCATATCTCTTTATTGATGGTTCAGGTGTAGAATAGATGTAGGAGGAATTGTCCCCATCTCTTTATTGATGGTTAAGGTGTAGAATAGATGTAGGAGAAATTGTCCCCATCTCTTTATTGATGGCTAAGATGTAGAATAGATGTAGGAGACTGTCCATATCTCTTTATTGATGGATAAGATGTAGAATAGATGTAGGAGAAATTGTCCATATCTCTTTATTGATGGTTAAAGTGTAGAATAGATGAAGGAGAAATTATCCATATCTCTTTATTGATGGTTCAGGTGTAGAATTGATGTAGGAGAAATTGTCCCCATCTCTTTATTGATGGTTAAGGTGTAGAATAGATGTAGGAGAAACTGTCCCCATCTCTTTTTTCGTGGTTAAGGTGTAGAATAGATGTAGGAGAAATTGTCCATATATCTTTATTGATGGTTAAGGTTTAGAATAGATGTAGGAGAAATTGTCCATATCTCTTTATTGATGGATAAGATGTAGAATAGATGTAGGAGAAATTGTCCATATCTCTTTATTGATGGTTAAAGTGTAGAATAGATGAAGGAGAAATTATCCATATCTCTTTATTGATGGTTCAGGTGTAGAATTGATGTAGGAGAAATTATCCCCATCTCTTTATTGATGGTTAAGGTGTAGAATAGATGTAGGAGAAATTGTCCCCATCTCTTTATTGATGGTTAAGGTGTAGAATAAATGTAGGAGAAATTGTCCATATCTCTTTATTGATGGTTCAGGTGTTGAATTGATGTAGGAGAAACTGTCCCCATCTCTTTATTGGTGGTTAAGGTGTAGAATAGATGTAGGAGAAATTGTCCATATCTCTTTATTGATGGTTAAGGTTTAGAATAGATGTAGGAGAAATTGTCCATATCTCTTTATTGATGGATAAGATGTAGAATAGATGTAGGAGAAATTGTCCATATCTCTTTATTGATGGTTAAAGTGTATAATAGATGAAGGAGAAATTATCCATATCTCTTTATTAATAGTTAAAGTGTAGAATAGATGTAGAAGAAATTGTCCATATCTCTTTATTAATGGTTCAGGTGTAGAATAGATGTAGGAGAAATTGTCCCCATCTCTTTATTGATGGTTAAGGTGTAGAATAGATGTAGGAGAAATTGTCCCCATCTCTTTATTGATGGTAAAGGTGTAGAATAGATGTAGGAGAAATTGTCCATATCTCTTTTTTGACGGTTAAGGTGTAGAATAGATGTAGGAGAAATTGTCCATATCTCTTTATTGATGGTTCAGGTGTAGAATAGATGTAGGAGAAATTGTCCCCATCTCTTTATTGATGGTTAAGGTGTAGAATAGATGTAGGAGAAATTGTCCCCATCTCTTTATTGATGGTAAAGGTGTAGAATAGATGTAGGAGAAATTGTCCATATCTCTTTATTGATGGTTAAGGTGTAGAAAAGATGTAAGAGAAACTGTCCCCATCCCTTTATTGATGGTTAAGCTGAACACATGGTGTAGAATAGATGAAGGAGAAATTGTCCATATCTCTTTATTGATGGTTCAGGTGTAGAATAGATGTAGGAGAAATTGTCCCCATCTCTTTATTGATGGTTAAGGTGTAGAATAGATGTAGGAGAAATTGTCCCCATCTCTTTATTGATGGTAAAGGTGTAGAATAGATGTAGGAGAAATTGTCCATATCTCTTTATTGATGGTTCAGGTGTAGAATAGATGTAGGAGGAATTGTCCCCATCTCTTTATTGATGGTTAAGGTGTAGAATAGATGTAGGAGAAATTGTCCCCATCTCTTTATTGATGGCTAAGATGTAGAATAGATGTAGGAGACTGTCCATATCTCTTTATTGATGGATAAGATGTAGAATAGATGTAGGAGAAATTGTCCATATCTCTTTATTGATGGTTAAAGTGTAGAATAGATGAAGGAGAAATTATCCATATCTCTTTATTGATGGTTCAGGTGTAGAATTGATGTAGGAGAAATTGTCCCCATCTCTTTATTGATGGTTAAGGTGTAGAATAGATGTAGGAGAAACTGTCCCCATCTCTTTTTTCGTGGTTAAGGTGTAGAATAGATGTAGGAGAAATTGTCCATATATCTTTATTGATGGTTAAGGTTTAGAATAGATGTAGGAGAAATTGTCCATATCTCTTTATTGATGGATAAGATGTAGAATAGATGTAGGAGAAATTGTCCATATCTCTTTATTGATGGTTAAAGTGTAGAATAGATGAAGGAGAAATTATCCATATCTCTTTATTGATGGTTCAGGTGTAGAATTGATGTAGGAGAAATTATCCCCATCTCTTTATTGATGGTTAAGGTGTAGAATAGATGTAGGAGAAATTGTCCCCATCTCTTTATTGATGGTTAAGGTGTAGAATAAATGTAGGAGAAATTGTCCATATCTCTTTATTGATGGTTCAGGTGTTGAATTGATGTAGGAGAAACTGTCCCCATCTCTTTATTGGTGGTTAAGGTGTAGAATAGATGTAGGAGAAATTGTCCATATCTCTTTATTGATGGTTAAGGTTTAGAATAGATGTAGGAGAAATTGTCCATATCTCTTTATTGATGGATAAGATGTAGAATAGATGTAGGAGAAATTGTCCATATCTCTTTATTGATGGTTAAAGTGTATAATAGATGAAGGAGAAATTATCCATATCTCTTTATTAATAGTTAAAGTGTAGAATAGATGTAGAAGAAATTGTCCATATCTCTTTATTAATGGTTCAGGTGTAGAATAGATGTAGGAGAAATTGTCCCCATCTCTTTATTGATGGTTAAGGTGTAGAATAGATGTAGGAGAAATTGTCCCCATCTCTTTATTGATGGTAAAGGTGTAGAATAGATGTAGGAGAAATTGTCCATATCTCTTTTTTGACGGTTAAGGTGTAGAATAGATGTAGGAGAAATTGTCCATATCTCTTTATTGATGGTTCAGGTGTAGAATAGATGTAGGAGAAATTGTCCCCATCTCTTTATTGATGGTTAAGGTGTAGAATAGATGTAGGAGAAATTGTCCCCATCTCTTTATTGATGGTAAAGGTGTAGAATAGATGTAGGAGAAATTGTCCATATCTCTTTATTGATGGTTAAGGTGTAGAAAAGATGTAAGAGAAACTGTCCCCATCCCTTTATTGATGGTTAAGCTGAACACATGGTGTAGAATAGATGAAGGAGAAATTGTCCATATCTCTTTATTGATGGTTCAGGTGTAGAATAGATGTAGGAGAAATTGTCCCCATCTCTTTATTGATGGTTAAGGTGTAGAATAGATGTAGGAGAAATTGTCCCCATCTCTTTATTGATGGTAAAGGTGTAGAATAGATGTAGGAGAAATTGTCCATATCTCTTTATTGATGGTTAAGGTGTAGAATAGATGTAGGAGAAATTGTCCATATATCTTTATTGATGGTTAAGGTTTAGAATAGATGTAGGAGAAATTGTCCATATCTCTTTATTGATGGATAAGATGTAGAATAGATGTAGGAGAAATTGTCCATATCTCTTTATTGATGGTTAAAGTGTAGAATAGATGAAGGAGAAATTATCCATATCTCTTTATTGATGGTTCAGGTGTAGAATTGATGTAGGAGAAATTATCCCCATCTCTTTATTGATGGTTAAGGTGTAGAATAGATGTAGGAGAAATTGTCCCCATCTCTTTATTGATGGTTAAGGTGTAGAATAAATGTAGGAGAAATTGTCCATATATCTTTATTGATGGTTCAGGTGTAGAATTGATGTAGGAGAAATTGTCCCCATCTCTTTATTGATGGTTAAGGTGTAGAATAGATGTAGGAGAAATTGTCCCCATCTCTTTATTGATGGTTAAGGTGTAGAATAAATGTAGGAGAAATTGTCCATATATCTTTATTGATGGTTCAGGTGTAGAATTGATGTAGGAGAAACTGTCCCCATCTCTTTATTGGTGGTTAAGGTGTAGAATAGATGTAGGAGAAATTGTCCATATCTCTTTATTGATGGTTAAGGTTTAGAATAGATGTAGGAGAAATTGTCCATCTCTCTTTATTGATGGATAAGATGTAGAATAGATTTAGGAGAAATTGTCCATATCTCTTTATTGATGGTTAAAGTGTATAATAGATGAAGGAGAAATTATCCATATCTCTTTATTAATGGTTAAAGTGTAGAATAGATGTAGAAGAAATTGTCCATATCTCTTTATTAATGGTTCAGGTGTAGAATAGATGTAGGAGAAATTGTCCCCATCTCTTTATTGATGGTTAAGGTGTAGGATAGATGTAGGAGAAATTGTCCCCATCTCTTTATTGATGGTTCAGGTGTAGAATTGATGTAGGAGAAACTGTCCCCATCTCTTTATTGGTGGTTAAGGTGTAGAATAGATGTAGGAGAAATTGTCCATATCTCTTTATTGATGGTTAAGGTTTAGAATAGATGTAGGAGAAATTGTCCATATCTCTTTATTGATGGATAAGATGTAGAATAGATGTAGGAGAAATTGTCCATATCTCTTTATTGATGGTTAAGGTGTAGAATAGATGTAGGAGAAATTGTCCATATCTCTTTATTGATGGATAAGATGTAGAATAGATGTAGGAGAAATTGTCCATATCTCTTTATTGGTGGTTAAGGTGTAGAATAGATGTAGGAGAAATTGTCCCCATCTCTTTATTGATGGTTAAGGTGTAGAATAGATGTAGGAGAAATTGTCCCCATCTCTTTATTGATGGTGAAGGTGTAGAATAGATGTAGGAGAAATTGTCCATATCTCTTTATTGGTGGTTAAGGTTTAGAATAGATGTAGGAAATTGTCCATATCTCTTTATTGATGGATAAGATGTAGAATAGATGTAGGAGAAATTGTCCATATCTCTTTATTGATGGTTAAAGTGTAGAATAGATGAAGGAGAAAATATCCATATCTCTTTATTGATGGTTAAAGTGTAGAATAGATGTAGAAGAAATTGTCCATATCTCTTTATTAATGGTTCAGGTGTAGAATAGATGTAGGAGAAATTGACCCCATCTCTTTATTGATGGTTAAGGTGTAGAATAGATGTAGGAGAAATTGTCCCCATCTCTTTATTGATGGTAAAGGTGTAGAATAGATGTAGGAGAAATTGTCCATATCTCTTTATTGATGGTTAAGGTGTAGAATAGATGTAGGAGAAATTGTCCATATCTCTTTATTGATGGTTCAGGTGTAGAATAGATGTAGGAGAAATTGTCCCCATCTCTTTATTGATGGTTAAGGTGTAGAATAGATGTAGGAGAAATTGTCCCCATCTCTTTATTGATGGTAAAGGTGTAGAATAGATGTAGGAGAAATTGTCCATATCTCTTTATTGATGGTTAAGGTGTAGAAAAGATGTAAGAGAAACTGTCCCCATCCCTTTATTGATGGTTAAGGTGAACACATGGTGTAGAATAGATGAAGGAGAAATTGTCCATATCTCTTTATTGATGGTTCAGGTGTAGAATAGATGTAGGAGAAATTGTCCCCATCTCTTTATTGATGGTAAAAGTGTAGAATGGATGTAGGAGAAATTGTCCATATCTCTTTATTGATGGTTAAGGTGTAGAATAGATGTAGGAGAAATTGTCCATATCTCTTTATTGATGGATAAGATGTAGAATAGATGTAGGAGAAATTGTCCATATCTCTTTATTGATGGTTAAAGTGTAGAATAGATGAAGGAGAAATTATCCATATCTCTTTATTGATGGTTCAGGTGTAGAATTGATGTAGGAGAAATTGTCCCCATCTCTTTATTGATGGTTAAGGTGTAGAATAGATGTAGGAGAAATTGTCCCCATCTCTTTATTGATGGTTAAGGTGTAGAATAGATGTAGGAGAAATTGTCCCCATCTCTTTATTGATGGTAAAGGTGTAGAATAGATGTAGGAAAAATTGTCCATATCTCTTTATTGGTGGTTAAGGTTTAGAATAGATGTAGGAGAAATTGTCCATATCTCTTTATTGATGGATAAGATGTAGAATAGGTGTAGGAGAAATTGTCCATATCTCTTTATTGATGGTTAAAGTGTAGAATAGATGAAGGAGAAAATATCCATATCTCTTTATTGATGGTTAAAGTGTAGAATAGATGTAGAAGAAATTGTCCATATCTCTTTATTAATGGTTCAGGTGTAGAATAGATGTAGGAGAAATTGACCCCATCTCTTTATTGATGGTTAAGGTGTAGAATAGATGTAGGAGAAATTGTCCCCATCTCTTTATTGATGGTAAAGGTGTAGAATAGATGTAGGAGAAATTGTCCATATCTCTTTATTGATGGTTAAGGTGTAGAATAGATGTAGGAGAAATTGTTCTTATCTCTTTATTGATGGTTAAGGTGTAGAATAGATGTAGGAGAAATTGTCCATATCTCTTTATTGCTGGTTAAGGTGTGGAATAGATGTAGGAGAAATTGTCCGTATCTCTTTATTTATGGTTAAGGTGTAGAATAGATGTAAGAGAAATTGTCCCCATCTCTTTATTGATGGTTAAGGTGTAGAATAGATGTAGGAGAAATTGTCCCCATCTCTTTATTGATGGTTAAGGTGTAGAATAGATGTAGGAGAAATTGTCCCCATCTCTTTATTGATGGTAAAGGTGTAGAATAGATGTAGGAGAAATTGTCCATATCTCTTTATTGGTGGCTAAGGTTTAGAATAGATGTAGGAGAAATTGTCCATATCTCTTTATTGATGGATAAGATGTAGAATAGATGTAGGAGAAATTGTCCATATCTCTTTATTGATGGTTAAAGTGTAGAATAGATGAAGGAGAAAATATCCATATCTCTTTATTGATGGTTAAAGTGTAGAATAGATGTAGGAGAAATTGTCCATATCTCTTTTTTGACGGTTAAGGTGTAGAATAGATGGAGGAGAAATTGTCCATATCTCTTTATTGATGGTTCAGGTGTAGAATAGATGTAGGTGAAATTGTCCCCATCTCTTTATTGATGGTTAAGGTGTAGAATAGATGTAGGAGAAATTGTCCCCATCTCTTTATTGATGGTAAAGGTGTAGAATAGATGTAAGAGAAATTGTCCCCATCTCTTTATTGATGGTTAAGGTGTAGAATAGATGTAGGAGAAATTGTCCATATCTCTTTATTGATGGTTAAGGTGTAGAATAGATGTAGGAGAAATTGTCCATATCTCTTTATTGATGGTTAAGGTGTAGAATAGATGTAGGAGAAATTGTCCATTCCTCTTTATTATGGTTAAGGTGTAGAATAGATGTAGAAGAAATTGTCTGTATCTCTTTATTGATGGTTAAGGTGTAGAAAAGATGTAAGAGAAATTGTACCCATCCCTTTATTGATGGTTAAGGTGTACACATGGTGTAGAATAGATGAAGGAGAAATTGTCCATATCTCTTTATTGATGGTTCAGGTGTAGAATTGATGTAGGAGAAATTGTCCCCATCTCTTTATTGATGGTTAAGGTGTAGAATAGATGTAGGAGAAATTGTCCCCATCTCTTTATTGATGGTTAAGGTGTAGAATAGATGTAGGAGAAATTGTCCATATCTCTTTATTGATGGTTCAGGTGTAGAGTAGATGTAGGAGAAACTGTCCCCATCTCTTTATTGATGGTTAAGGTGTAGAATAGATGTAGGAGAAATTGTCCATATCTCTTTATTGATGGTTAAGGTTTAGAATAGATGTAGGAGAAATTGTCCATATCTCTTAATTGATGGATAAGATGTAGAATATATGTAGGAGAAATTGTCCATATCTCTTTATTGATGGTTAAAGTGTAGAATAGATGAAGGAGAAATTATCCATATCTCTTTATTGATGGTTAAAGTGTAGAATAGATGTAGAAGAAATTGTCCATATCTCTTTATAAATGGTTCAGGTGTAGAATAGATGTAGGAGAAATTGTCCCCATCTCTTTATTGATGGTTAAGGTGTAGAATAGATGTAGGAGAAATTGTCCCCATCTCTTTATTGATGGTAAAGGTGTAGAATAGATGTAGGAGAAATTGTCCATATCTCTTTATTGATGGTAAAGGTGTAGAATAGTTGTAGGAGAAATTGTCCATATCTCTTTATTGATGGTTCAGGTGTAGAATAGATGTAGGAGAAATTGTCCCCATCTCTTTATTGATGGTTAAAGTGTAGAATAGATGTATGAGAAATTGTCCCCATCTCTTTATTGATGGTAAAGGTGTAGAATAGATGTAGGAGAAATTGTCCATATCTCTTTATTGATGGTTAAGGTGTAGAAAAGATGTAAGAGAAACTGTCCCCATCCCTTAATTTATGGCTAAGGTGTACACATGGTGTAGAATAGATGAAGGAGAAATTGTCCATATCTCTTTATTGATGGTTCAGGTGTAGAATAGATGTAGGAGAAATTGTCCCCATCTCTTTATTGATGGTTATGGTGTAGAATAGATGTAGGAGAAATTGTCCCCATCTCTTTTTTGATGGTAAAGGTGTAGAATAGATGTAGGAGAAATTGTCCATATCTCTTTATTGATGGTTAAGGTGTAGAATAGATGTAGGAGAAATTGTCCATATCTCTTTATTGATGGTTAAGGTGTAGAATAGATATAGGAGAAATTGTTCCCATCTCTTTATTGATGGTTAAGGTGTAGAATAGATGTAGGAGAAATTGTCCATATCTCTTTATTGATGGTTAAAGTGTGGAATAGATGTAAGAGAAATTGTCCATATCTCTTTATTGATGGTTAAGGTGTAGAATAGATGTAAGAGAAATTGTCCCCATCTCTTTATTGATGGTTAAGGTGTAGAATAGATGAAGGAGAAATTGTCCATATCTCTTTATTGATTGTTCAGGTGTAGAATAGATATAGGAGAAATTGTCCCCATGATCCCTTTATTGATGGTTAAGGTGTAGAATAGATGTAGACGAAATTGTCCCCTTCTCTTTATTGATGGGTAAGGTGTACATGGTGTAGAATAGATGTAGGAGAAATTGTTCATATCTCTTCATTGATGGTTAAGGTGTAGAATAGATGTAGGAGAAATTGTCCATATCTCTTTATTGATGGTTCAGGTGTAGAATATATGTAGGAGAAATTGTCCCCATCTCTTTATTGATGGATAAGATGTAGAATAGATGTAGGAGACTGTCCATATCTCTTTATTGATGTAAAGGAGCCACTCAATAACAATAATACGAAGTTAGACAAAACCATGGGCAAACAGACAAATGAAGAAACTACAAACAACAATCAACGAAACACAAATTTACAACATCTATACAAAAATATTTTAAACATCTATATCTTTTTACATAATTTATTATCGAGCCTTCGACTTTTGTCGAAAAAGCGAGACATAGCGATCCTACATTCCGTCGGCGTCGTCGTCGTCGTCGTCGTCGTCGTCGTCGTCGGCGTCCACAAATATTCACTGTGGTTAAAGTTTTTGAAATTTTAATAACTTTCTTAATCTATCCTGGATTTCTACCATACTTAGACAGAAGCTTGTTTATGATCATAAGATAATATTCAAAAGTAAATTTTGTAAAAAAAAAAAAAAAATCTATTTTTTCCGTATTTTACTTATAAATGGACTTAGTTTTTCTGTCAGGAAACATTACATTCACTCTGTGGTTAAAGTTTTTGAAATTTTATTAACTTTCTTAAACTGTCCTGGATTTCTACCAAACTGGGACAGAAGCTTGTTTATGATTAAAAACTAATATCTAGAAGGAAATTTTGTTAAAATTTTGTTCCATTTTTTCCGTATTTTACTTATAAATGGACTTAGTTTTTCTTCCAGTTAACATTACATACAGTCTGCAGTTTAAGTTTTTTTTAAATTTATTAGATTCATTAACTATCCTAATTCTTACCAAACTTGGACAGAAGCTACTTACAATCAAAAGATAGTATAGAGAGGAATATTTTTATTAATTTTTTTTTCCTCATTTTTGTTGAGCCTGCGATTGACAGCAAAAGTAGGCGAGACACTGGGTTCCGCGGAACCCTTACGAATTTTTATCTATGTAGGTGGTTATGATATTTCAGTAACTGTGAATGTCAATCAAATTGACGTCTACTGATAAATAGCTCTATGTAATCCTAGATGTCTCAATACTGTAAATTCAGAAATTATTGCGATGTTTTCAGTATTGCGAAAAATGCGACAGAGTTATAATCGCAATAATTTAAATTAGCATTTTGAAATTTTTTGTATGAATTAAACAGAATTTTTCTCAATATCACATTTTAATCTAAAAAGACAAAATCGCAATAATAAATGCACGCAATAATTTCTGAATTTACAGTAATAGGCTTCTGTGCACAACTTATTGCGGACCTGATTTTGTATTGTTATGAGTTACAATTTATGACTAAAATCAGCAAAGACCCATCGAAACGACATCTGATACAAAAATTTAACAATACTTTTAGATATTTGGATGATATATTGGCTCTCAATAATGACGACTTCAGTATGTATACTAAAGAAATTTATCCTGTTGAACTTACTTTAAATAAAGCTAATACTAACAATGACCACTGTCCTTTCCTCGATCTTGATATCTATATCATTAACGGGAAGCTTAATACAAAAATTTATGATAAAAGAGATGATTTTTCATTTCCTATCGTTAATTATCCATTTTTAGATGGTGACGTTCCCTTGTCACCATCTTATGGTGTTTATATATCTCAACTTGTACGATTCGCTCGTGTATGTAACAACGTATTAGATTTTAGCGAGAGAAATTTATGTATTACTGAAAAATTATTACACCAGGGTTTTCGATATCATAAACTAGTCAAAGCATTTACTAAATTTTATCATCGGTATAAGGACATCATTCGTAAATATAACTCAACATGCAGACATCTTATACGTTCGGGTATGTCACATCCAATTTTTTATGGTAATATTCTTTACAAAGCACAAAAATGTCAGTATTCACCTCAAAAGCTTAAAAAACCTTTTAACAGACTTATTAAGAAGGGATATAGTTACGATACTGTTGTCAGGTCATTAAAGATTGCATATTTTGGATTTAATATTGATTCACTTATAGGGTCTTTGCATCGGAATTAAACATATTTATTCTAAAACCAGTTGTTGGCATGACACGGGTTATGTTCTTCTCATATATTTTATGATGGTATAATACTAAACCCCTTACAGGAGGGATTGTGCCTGATATTCATATGATGAAGACATAATCTTTCAATCAGTTTAATTGAGGTCTGGAGCTGGCATGTCAGTAACTGCTAGTAGTCTGTTGTTATTTATGTATTATTGTCATTTTGTTTATTTTCTTTTGTTTCCTATTCTGACATCGGACTCGGACTTCTCTTAAACTGAGTTTTACTGTGCGTACTGTTGTACGTTTGTTTTTTCTTCATTGGCTAGAGGTATAGGGCGAGGGTTGAGATCTCAAAAAACATGTTTAACCCCGCCGCATTTTTCCGCCTGTCCCAAGTCAGGAGCCTCTGGCCTTTGTTAGTCTTGTATCATTTTTAATTCTAGTTTCTTGTGTATAATTGGAGTTTAGTATGACGTCCATTATCACTGAACTAGTATACATATTTGTTTAGGGGCCAGCTGAAGGACGCCTCCGGGTGCGGGAGTTTCTCGCTGCATTGAAGACCCATTGGTGGCCTTCGGCTGTTGTCTGCTCTATGGTCGGGTAGTTGTCTCTTTGACACATTCACCATTTCCATTCTCAATTTTATTCTTATTGAAAGGAGTGCTCCGGAAGGGTAAACCGATCCTGCTCCAAGTGTCAAATTGAAATTTACTGATTGATAGCCCTGTGTAATTTTAGATGTCTCAATCATAGGCTTCCTATTAAAAGGGGTGCTCCGGAAGGGTAAGCCAATCCTGCTCCAAGTATCAAATTGACATCTACTGATTGACAGCTCTGTGTAATTTTAGATATCTCAATAATAGGCTTCCTATTGAAAGGAGTGAATAACGTGATCTCGGGTGCTCCGGAAGGATAAGAGAGAGGCGAAAGATACCAAAGGGATATTCAACTCATAAGTCGAAAATAAACTGACAACGCCATGGCTAAAAAACAAAAAGACCAACAGACAAATAACTGTACACATAACACAACATAGAAAACTAAAGACTGAGCAACACGAACCCAACCAAAAACTGGGGGTGAGCAGATCCTGCGCTAAGTATCAGATTGACATCTACTGATTGATAGCTCTGTGTAATTTTAGATGGCTCAATCATAGGCTTCTTATTAAAAGGGGTGTTCCGGAAGGGTAAGCAGATCCTGCTTAAAGTATTAAATTGACATCTTCTGATTCACAGTTCTGTGCTATGTTGGATGTCTTAAGCATAGGCTTCCTTTTGAAAGGGGTGCTGCGGAAGGATAACCAGATCCTGCTCCAAGTATGAAATTGGCATCTACTGATTGACAGCTCTGTGTAATTTTAAATGTCTTTATCATAGGCTTCCTATTGAAAGGGGTGCTCCGGAAGGGTAAGCATATCCTGCTCCAAGTATCAAACTGGCATCTACTGATTGACAGCTCTGTGTAATTTTAAATGTCTTTATCATAGGCTTCCTATTGAAAGGGGTGCTCCGGAAGGGTAAGCATATCCTGCTCCAAGTATCAAGTTACTGTAACATACTACATACTATATCTATTTCAATTTGGCGGTCTCCTTTAAAAAGTATTACATCTTGTACATGTATATATGTTAATGAATGACTATTATGTTCACTGCATTACATTGTTACTTTGATATATTATGAATATTAATGTGTTTGTTATTATTCAAAGACCCGTTTGAGAAATAAAAAATTGAAAACTTGAAAACAAGATATTCATTGGACAATTAGAACCTACTGAAGGCAGGATTACAAAGAGGACAATACATTACTCAGTAAATATGAACATGACAATTAGAGCCTACTGAAGGCATGATTACAAAAAGGACAATACATTACTCAGTGAATATGAACATGACAATTAGAGCCTACTTATTACAGGATTACAAATAGGACAATACATTACTGAGTGAATATGAACATTTCAATTAGAGCCTACCGTCTATTTAGGATTTCCTACCAAAGGTCGATGGTTCTCTCCCGGCACTCCGGCTTCCTCCATCAATAAAAACTGACCGCCACGACATAGCACAATAGTGTTGAAAGTGGCGTTAAACACCAATCAATCAACCAATCAATCAATGTATCAAGGAAATCATGATAGGAAATACAATCTCTAGAATATCGTATCATCTAGGCGATATATACCCCGTATGTAGGCGCTGCTGAATGTCGCTATATAGAAATGGAAAGTTCATAATTGGGAAGCTGAAATCATCTCTTTAGTCGCAAAGTTTTGTTTTCGACCGACCCTCATTGTCAATTTCTATATGCAAGTCAAGAGATGAGGCAGACTTAACTGTATCTGTTGTATCCTTTATCTCAAGTTCGATTGGATAGATGCGGTCAACATGAGTCGACATATTTTGAATTATTTAGCGAGAGAACATCATCTATATAGCGAAAGTGAAGTTAAAAGATACTGCTAACTTCTTTTATTTCTTTTTAAGAAGTTCCTGTATGAAGTCAGCCTCATATGAGTAAAGGGAAAAGTCGACAAGAAGAGGAACACTGTTGGTTTCCATAGTGTCTTTCCGGAAATACTTTTTGGTAATTAGTCTCGGAAGTAACAATTATTATTTCTTATTGTTACTTTTTGCGTGTAATCGTAGCCAGTGCCTTCTTTCTTTACTGTGCCGGGCTCCTCTGAAGCATTGTCGCACAAATAGTTAAATGATTGATTTGAAAACTCTATATTTAATAAAAATTGTATATGTTTTATGTTATTTTATTTTCTAATCACATGTATAGATGTGACCTATACATCCAGTATGAAGCAACAGTTCTGAAAGTAGAAGCTTAAATTTACTATCATTAAAACATGAGGCTGTCTAAACATCTTAAATATTTAGAAGTTAACTTTTGTGAGTAGAAACAATTTCGTCCCATAAGAATCTGCTCTTCTTATGATTTGTAGACATAAAGAAGGCAAGTTTTGGTTTAATGAGCTGTGAAAGGAAAATGCGCTATCTATGTGAAACATAATCAGACATGGTTAACTTTATCCGTGACATCGCAATAAATTCAGAGGATGACAAGAAAATGTGTTGTCATTATCAAGTTTTGACAAGAATCCCACTCCCAGATAAGAAAAAAGAAATCAACCGATTGCGAATTGATTAAATTGGCCAAGAACAAGAAGAATTAGAATATATATGACAAGTTAAATTTTTATATATTTGTTTTATGTCTAACTGAACTTCTTTAATCTGAATTTGTAATATTTAGTAGAGTTAAATCATGACGGATGGAGATTAACAGATTAAATTTTTAAAAAATGAATGTTACATTTTGCAAGTTTTTTTGTTCAACAAAAGTATGTTACATAATTTTATTTGGTCTGTAATTCAATATTATAGACAGAGAAGAAAATAATTTTGGCCGAGCCGTGTTACAGTCTAACTTTAATCATAATAATATGAATGCTGTCTGACTGTCTGTGCTTCGATATCGATCTGGATGTCAAAATTTAGTTTTCTTTATAAAGTTTTCAAAGCATAAAGAATATCATCATTGAACTTTGCTATAATGTTTCAAATGGACGATGAAAACTCTTCTGATTTGGTGTCAAAGGGTTAAAGGTCAAGGTCACAACAATTATTGGATAGACTCAAATTTGGGTACTATTTTTGTTTCCATTTGATATCTTTTAAACATATATTTAACTTTACCAAATTTGATTTATGATGCCCCAAGGGGAATGAGACAGCTTTCTTTGTATTCAACTCGACAAAAAATATGTTGGTTTTTATTCTCTACAAATCCACAAAGATCACAACTCTGATTTTGCACCCAAATTGTGCTTCTTTTAAATAGAATTATCAAATCAGGCATGTGCTGCTAATCGAAATAACACATATGATGTTAAATATCAACAATGAAACTTAATTCAAATGTTTAAATTATTTCTTCAGTGGATAGATATAATGTATTCTATATAAATTTATCTAGAGAATACATTTAGTTCATTCTACATGTTTTATATGCTTTTATCCCTGGATACGCCTTAAATAGCAGCATATGTTTAATAGATGAGGGTATGGATTGGAAAGGGGGCGTCCTTCAATTCTGTATTCTTTAATTGTCTAGGCCAGTTTTCTCTATTTTTTGGGCCCATTTTTCTGTAGAAAATGAAAGGATATGGAGTAAATGTACATGGGACAAAATCGCACACAATACACAGAAAACATAGAAAAATTATCAATGAACAGGGCTTTTATTCCTGTACTTCATCTTGTCAGTTGATGTAGGGTCTTCAACAATGAACGAATCATTCATACCCTACAACAAGGTAAAGACGGCCCCTAGCGTCGACTTAAGCGGTACTATTGATAAAAATAAACCACAGTTCACCTTCTTGCTCCCCACCCGCCTCGGAGTGCCTACTTGTGCGATGCTTGTGTATGACGGTTCTCCAGTCGAAAGCACCAGGGATACAAGAAAAGTGCAGTAATTTTGAAAGACATCGATCGCCGCTAAAATATGCCTTGAAGTTACACATATATTTTTGTCCCATTATTCTCTATTCTGTAAACCCCATCCAGACCCTCATAGATATTTGTTTCACATCTAGTGACACATATTTCACTAATATTAAGGACAATGATTTATTTAGTATGCATTTTTGCTATTTTAGATATTCAGCAAGCTCGGACATAAATAAATCAGTACAAACAGAAAAGATCGCAAGTAACAAATATGACCATGGCTCTGAATTCGAAGCAGACTAAAATATTAACCTTTACCAGGAACACTTGTGACCAAAAGTTTTAATTCCATCAGGAGCACTTTAGTTTTACCTTCAGCAGTAACATTTGTGACTGAAAGTTTTACTTTCATCATGAAAACGTTTATCCTATATCAGGAACACTTTAGACAAAAATGTTGCCGTCATTAGAAACACTTATGACTAAACGTTTTACTTCCATCAGGAACACTTTAGTCAAACAGTTTACTTTCATCAGGAACACTTATGACCAAAAGTTAAACCGCCATCAGAAACACTTTAGACAAAAGGTTTTGCCTTCCTCAGGAAATTTTGTATCTAAACGTTTTACTTTCAACAGGAACACTTTAGACAAAAAGTGTAACTTTCATGAGGAACACTTTAGACAAATGTTTTAAATTCACAGAAACACTTGTGACCTTATGTTTTATCTTTACCAAGAATACTTTACACAAAAGCTTGTTCATTCATCAGGAACCTTAGAGACCAAAATATTTACCTCCATCATGAACACTTTAGACAAAAATTACGTTCATCAGGAACACTTGTGACTAACGTTTACCTTCACCAGGAGCACTTTATACAAAGTTTCACGTTCATTAGGAACACTTCTGACTTACGTTTTACGTTCATCAGGAACACATGTGATCAAAAGATGTACCTTCATCAGGAACACCTTAGACAAAAATATATACCTTCATCAGGAACACTTATAACTAACGTTTTACCTTCATCAGGAACAAGTAAGACAAAACGTTTTACATTCATCAGGAACAATTGAGACTAAATGTTTTAATTTCATCATAAATACTTGTGACAAAAGGTTAAACCTCCATCAGGACCACTTTAAAAAAGTTTAACCTCCATCAGGAACACTTTAGACAAAAAAGTTAACCTCCACCAGAAACACTTTAGACAAAAAGTTTAACCTGCATCAAGAACAACTTAGGCAAAAAGTTTAACCTCCATCAGGAACACTTTAGACAAAAAGTTTAACCTCCATTAGAAACACTTTAGACAAATGTTTTACTTTCATCAGGAACACTTTAGACAAAAAGTTTAACCTCCATCAGAAACACTTTACACAAAAGTTTAACCTCCATCAGGAACACTTTACACCAAAAGTTATACCTGCATCAAGAACACTTTAGACAAAAAGTTCTTCAGTCATCAATAACTTTGTCAACATTCATAAGGTTCATGGAATTTTGACAAATGCTTTTTCACGATCAAATATTTCATTTTATTTTTCCGTGTATACTGATAAATGGATTTAGTTTTTAACATTTACAGACAAAATGGGATTATTTTTTTTTGACATGATAAAAACTTCATGGAGTGTTTTGTAACTTGGACAGAAGCTAAACTTTTTACAGACAGCATTACAATTTTACACTAACAGCATCAATCGGAGGCGAGAGGCTATTGGTACTTTACGGAACGGAACGGAATTTCATTTAAGGTATCCATAGGGGGTGTCTATAAAAATTTCGAAAAATCTTTGAAACAATACAAACTTTAAATTTCTCTGTTTACGGTTTTTAATATACAGATAACACAATGTAAAATGTGTTATAATGTATAACATCGGGAAATATCCTGTAGATGTACATTCATGTCCTGATAAATATTCATGAATTTGACGCATTGGCAGGTCAGAGAAAAAAGTCTTCCACCTTCCATTCATTATGATATCTAAGAAGACAAGATCTCCCGTCGTCCTTTCCGACGATGATAAGAAACATTGATTCTGAATTTAACTTTTTTAAATTTGTTATTCCGTTCCGTTCCGTTCCGCAAAGTTTCAATTGCTCTGAAGAATTGGTATTTAACGGAATCGAACGGAAACAGATTTCTATAATATAATATAGCAGTATGATAAAACAAATATCGTCCTACACCTCTTTTTTCAAATGAGTGGTAAGTGTTTTAGATATGCATTCAATAACCGAATCAATAATTTATATGAAATAGGCAAGTCAGACAAAAAGTATTACTCATTCGTAATTATATCTAAGAAGACAAGACCTCCTGTCGTCCTCTCCGACAACGGTAAAAAACACTGATTTGGATTTAAAAAAATTGAATTTGTCATTCCGTTCGGTTCCGCAAAGTACCAATTGCTCTGAGGAATTGGTATTTAACGTAAGAAAGCAGAAACAGACATTCATAATATAATTATAGCAGTATGATAAAACAAAAATTATCTTACAACTATTTTTTTTTAAATGAGTGGTAAGTGTTCTAGAAATGCATTCAATAACCAAAAATCAGAATCAATGTTCCTAATCATCTTCGAAAAGAACGACTGGAGGTCTTGTCTTCTTAGATATAGTTACGAATGAAAGGAGTAATATTTTTTAATTACTCATTCGTAATTATATCTAAGAAGACAAGATCTCCCGTCGTCTTTTCCGACGATGATTAGAAACATTGATTCTGAATTTAACTTTTTAATTTTGTCATTCCGTTCCGTTCCGTTCCGCAAAGTACCAATTGATCTGAGGGATTGATATTTAACGGAATCGAACGGAAACCGATTTCTATAATATGATAAAAGCAGTTTGATAAACAAATATTGTCTGACACCTCTTTTTTGGCATGAGTGGTAAGTGTTTTGGTGTTTATTCTATAATATTTGTTATATCAAATTTGGAATGATTTGCTAGAAAATTCTACTATTAGTTTCTGCATGTTATGTATAATCTGTTGGTACTGAATATATGAAAAGTACGGTATAGACTTGCAAATCCCATTCGAGATATACAAGTCAAAGCGTGTTAATTCACATGCATGATACATGAATAATACATTGTATTGTAGCAAAGATTGCATAAAAATAGACAACACTAAGCAATGTATTGTAGATCAAGTTGAATCTGATTTACAAGTTTTTAATTCATTCATGATTCTGTTTCGTTCCGTTCCGTTCCGCAAAGTACCAATTGCAATGAGGAATTGGTATTTAACGGAATCGAACGGAAACCAACATCTATAATATAATAATAGCAGTATGATGAAAAAAATTGTCGGACATCTCTTTTTTGGCATGAGTGGTAAGGGTTTTGGTATTTATTTTATAATATTTGTTATATCAAAGTTGGAATGATTTGCTCGGAAATTCTTTTTATTACTTTTTCCATGTTGTAGCAAAGATTGCATAGAAATAGACAACACTAAGCTATGTATTGTTGATTAAGTTGAATCTGATTTAAACTTTTTAATTTTTTAATCCGTTCCGTTCCGTAAAGTACCAATTGTTATGAGGAATTGGTATTTAACGGAATCGAACGGAAATGAACATCTAATATAATTAGAGCAGTATGATAAAAACAAATTGTCTGATACATCTTTTTTGGCATGAGATGTAAGTATTTATAAAATAGTATTCTCGACCGGATCAATACTTATGAATTTAACACAAATGAAGGTTAGATAAAAATTCTTTCTCCTTCCATTAGTAATTATATTTTAAAAGAGGGACTTCCATCGCCCGTTCCAACGATGATTAGAAACACTGATGAGGTTGAATCTGATTTAAACTTTTTAATTTATTATTCCGTTCCGTTCCGTTCCGCAAAGTACCAATTGCTATGAGGAATTGGTATTTAACGGAATCGAACGGAAACGAACATCTATAATATAATTATAGCAGTATGATGAAAAAAATTGTCGGACATCTCTTTTTTGGCATGAGTGGTAAGGATTTTGGTATGTTTTCTATATTATTTGTTATATCAAATTTGGAATGATTTGCTCGAGAATTCTTCTATTACTTTTTATACGACCGCAAAAAATTTTTTGCGTCGTATAATGCTATCATGTCGTCTGCGTCGTCCGAAGACGCATTTAGTTTCCGGACAATAACTTTAGTTTAAGTGAATGGATCTCTATGAAATTTTACCATAAGGTTCAATACCACAAAAGAAAGGTTGGGATCGATTTTGGGGGTTATGGCACCAATCGTTAAGGAATAAGGGGCCAAAAATAAGCATTTTTGTTACTTTCAGACAATAACTTGTGTGTTAGTGTATGGATCTCTCTGACATTGTACCATAAGGTTCCATATCACAAAGGGAATGCTGGGATTGATTTTGGTGGTAATTGCCTCAAATTTTTAGGAATTAGGGGACAAAAAAGGGGGAAAAAACAAGCATTTTTCTAGTTTCATGACAATAACTTGTGTGTAAGTGTATGGATCTTTGTGAAATTGTACTACAAGGTTCCATATCACAAAGGGAAAGCTGGAATTGAGTTTGGGGGTAATTGCCCAAAACGTTTAGGAATAAGGGGACAAAAATAAGCATTTTCTAGTTTCCAGACAATAACTTGTGTTCAAGTGTATGGATCTCTCTGAAATTGTACTGCAAGGTACCATACCACAAAGGGAAGGCTGGGATTGAGTTTGGGGATGATGAATCATAAGGGGGTTCAAAAAATTGGGGGATTTTTTTTTCCTTTTTTTCCTTTTTTTGCTTTAAAATTTTCCATTTTAAGTTGGACATTTTTGATTTATATATAAAAGCAAATAATAATGATATGGTTTGATTTCATCAAAAATTGAAATATTGGGGTTCTTTGATATGCTAAATCTAACCGTGTATTTAGATTCTTAATTTTTGGTCCCGTTTTCAAATTGGTCTACATTAAGGTGCAAAGGGTCCAAAATTAAATTTAGTTTGATTTTAACAAAAATTGAATTCATGGGGTTCTTTGATATGCTGAATCTAACCGTGAATGTATTTAGATTTTGAATATTGGACCATAATAGGTAAATTAACATTTTTTAAGTTCTTAGACCACATTCATTCTGTGTCAGAAACCTATGCTGTGTCAAATATTTAATCACAATCCAAATTCAGAGCTGTATCAAGCTTGAATGTTGTGTCCATACTTGCCCAAACTGTTCATGGTTCGACCTCTGCGGTCGTATCAAGCTGCGCCCAGCGGAGCATTTTATTCCATGTTGTAGCAAAGATTGCATAGAAATAGAGGCCCGAAAAAGACAACACTAAGCTAAGTATTGTTGATCAAGTTGAATCTGATTTAAACTTATAAATTTTTATTCCGTTCCGTTCCGTAAAGTACCAATTGCTATGAGGAATTGGTATTTAACGGAATCGAACGGAAACGAACATCTAATATAATTAGAGCAGTATGATAAAAACAAATTGTCTGATACATCTTTTTTGGCATGAGATGTAAGTGTTTATAAGAGAGCATTCTCGGCGTGATCAATAATTATGAATTTAATACAAATGAAGGTTAGATAAAAAATACTTTCTCCTTCCATTAGTAATTATATTTTTAAAAAATTTTATATTCCATCGCCCGTTCCAACGATGATTAGAAACACTGATGAAGTTGAATCTGATTTAAACTTTTTAATTCATTATTCCGTTCTAATTATATTATAGATGGCCGTTTCTGTTCGATTCCGTTAAATACCAATTCCTCATAGCAATTGGTACTTTATGGAACGGAACGGAACGGAACGGAACGGAATAATAAATTAAAAAGTTTAAATCAGATTCAACTTGATCTACAATACATTGCTTAGTGTTGTCTGTTTGTATGTAATCTTTGCGACAATACAATGTATTATTCTTGTATCACGCATATGAATTAAGACGCTTTGATTTGTATGTCTCGAAAGGAATTTGCAAGTCTATACCGTATTTTTCACATATTCAGTACCAACAGATTATACACAACATGCACAAGATAATAGAAGAATTTTTGTGCAAAACATTCCAAATTTAATTTAACAAACATAATAGAATAAACACCAAAACACTTACCACTTATGCCAAAAAAAGATGTGTCAGACAAATTTTTTTATCATACTGCTATTATTATATTTAAGATGTTCGTTTCCGTTCGATTCCGTTAAATAGCAATTTCCATAACAATTGGTACTTTACGGAACGGGACGGAACGGAATAATAAATTAAAAAGTTTAATTCATATTCACCTTGATCAACAATACATCGCCTAGTGTTGTCTCTTTGCTTCAATACAATACCAATACAATGTTATATTCATGTATCATGCATATGAATTAAGACGCTTTGATTTGTATGTCTCGAAAGGAATTTGCAAGTCTTTACCGTATTTTTCACATATACAGTACCAACAGATTATACACAACATGCACAAGATAATAGAAGAATTTTCGTGCAAAACATTCCAAATTTAATTTAACAAACATAATAGAATAAACACCAAAACACTTACCACTTATGCCAAAAAAAGATGTGTCAAGACAATTTTTTTATCATACTGCTATTATTACATTATAGATGTTCGTTTCCGTTCGATTCCGTTAAATACCAATTCCTCATAGCAATTGGTATTTTACTGAATGGAACGGAACGGAATAATAAATTAAAAAGTTTAATTCATACTCACCTTGATCAACAATACATCGCCTGGTGTTGTCTCTTTGCTTCAATACAATACCAATACAATGTATTATTCATGTATCACGCTTTAGAATTAAGACTCTTTGATTTGTATGTCTCGAAAGGGATTTGCAAGTCTATATCGTATTTTTCATATATTCAGGTTGGGGCCTCGTTGGCCAAGTGATCTAAGTAGCATCAAGAGAAAAAGTAGTTCTACTACTGTTATCACTAGCCAGTCAACACTGAGGTTGTGAGTTCGAACCTCGCTCGTGCGGGGGCACTCGACTCCAATCTTAATAACAGACTTACCGGTGTCCTAGCACTCCCTTTTAGTGTTAGGGTTGGGATTGTCCTTGTAATTATTGTTGTAAATAGGTTAGCGACACATCTCTTTTAATCCCGAAAGGGAGTGTACATGCATGGATTCCACTGTACCCTCGCAGCTCTCAATGGGTGCTCCGAATAAGGAGGAATCTACCAGTACACACATACATCTAATCATCGTCGGAAAAGACGACCTGAGGTCTGCCTTCTAAGATATCATAATCGGAACGAAAGGAGTAAGACTTTTTCTCTGACCTGCCAATGCGTCAAATTCATGATAATTTACTGGACATGAATGTACATCTACAGGATATTTCCTGATGTTAATACATAATTACACATTTTACATGTGAAGATGAGATTTAGTATTCAATTGTGCATGTTATCTGTATATTGAAAACTGTAAAGTTAATTTTGTTTTAAAGATTTTTCTAAATTTTGATAGATGCTCCTATGGATACCTTAAATGAAATTCCGTTCCGTTTCGTTCCGTTTCGTTTCGTTCCGTTCCGTATAGTACCAATAGCCGAGGCGAGACACAGGGTTCCGTTGAATCCTTTACGACTTTTTTATTAATATCATGCACTAGCTTTAATATACTTGGATCAAGTTACTAAAAACTGAACACTGTTGTTAGGATTGGTGAATATAGACTCTCTCTTGATTTTGAAAATGTTCTGGTTTGTCATTTCAGAGTTATGGGACTTTTAAGTTATATTTGACGTAATATTTATACGCCTAAGGGTATAACATCCTCATGCATTTTTTTTTTCAACGTAGCCATTGCATTTGCTGCTAATTAAATGCCTTCTAAATATCCCATTGTATTCTTGCAACAATTCCAATATGCAAAAAAAGTGTGTATCATGCGCTCTTGGCGCCGCTGCTTATTTTAAAAAGGCGGGATTTTGATTCTAAATTATACTTAAACATCACTGTTTAAATCCTATGTATTTATACTATATTCATGCATACAGTGGGGGCATCATATTTGCCTACTTTTTATTCTGTTACAGAATCACAGACTTCTGTTGTTCATAATTCATATAACACACTTAAAGCTACGGAATAAAGTATCCTTTTTGAAGAATACAAGTTAAAATAACACACGTAAAGCTACGGAATAAAATATCCTTATTGAAGAACACAAGTTCATATAACACACGTAAAGCTACGGAATAAAGTATCCTTATTGAAGAATACAAGTTCATATAACACACGTAAAGCTACGGAATAAAGAATGCTTATTGATTGATTGATTGTTGGTTGCTTAACGTCTAGTGTATGCTTATTGAAGAATACAAGTTCATATAACACACGTAAAGCCACGGAATAAAGTATCCTTATTGAAGAATACAAGTTCAAATAACACATGTAAAGCTACGGAATAAAGTATCCTTATTGAAGAATACAAGTTCATATAACACACGTAAAGCTACGGAATAAAGTATCGTTATTGAAGAATACAAGTTCATATAACACACGTAAAGCTACGGAATAAAGTATCCTTATTGAAGAATACAAGTTCAAATAACACACGTAAAGCTACGGAATAAAGTATCGTTATTAAAGAATACAAGTTCAAATAACACACGTAAAGCTACGGAATAAAGTATCCTTATTGAAGAATACAAGTTCAAATAACACACGTAAAGCTACGGAATAAAGTATCCTTATTGAAGAATACAAGTTCAAATAACACACGTAAAGCTACGGAATAAAGTATCGTTATTAAAGAATACAAGTTCATTTAACACACGTAAAGCTACGGAATAAAGTATCCAAATTGAAGAATACAAGTTCATATAACACACGTAAAGCTACGGAATAAAGTATTCTTATTGATTGATTGATTGTTGGTTGCTTAACGTCTAGTGTATGCTTATTGAAGAATACAAGTTCATATAACACACGTAAAGCTATGGAATAAAGTATCCTTATTGAAGAATACAAGTTCATATAACACACGTAAAGCTACGGAATAAAGTATCCTTATTGAAGAATACAAGTTCAAATAACACACGTAAAGCTACGGAATAAAGTATCGTTATTAAAGAATACAAGTTCATTTAACACACGTAAAGCTACGGAATAAAGTATCCAAATTGAAGAATACAAGTTCATATAACACACGTAAAGCTACGGAATAAAGTATTCTTATTGATTGATTGATTGTTGGTTGCTTAACGTCTAGTGTATGCTTATTGAAGAATACAAGTTCATATAACACACGTAAAGCTATGGAATAAAGTATTCTTATTGATTGATTGATTGTTGGTTGCTTAACGTCTAGTGTATGCTTATTGAAGAATACAAGTTCATATAACACACGTAAAACCACGGAATAAAGTATCCTTATTGAAGAATACAAGTTCAAATAACACATGTAAAGCTACGGAATAAAGTATCCTTATTGAAGAATACAAGTTCAAATAACACACGTAAAGCTACGGAATAAAGTATCGTTATCCCAAATGCCTGTTAAAACCCAACAACAAATTGGCAGTATTTGGCCACAGCCTTTAATA
Organism: Mytilus californianus; assembly: GCF_021869535.1. NCBI lineage: Eukaryota > Metazoa > Mollusca > Bivalvia > Mytilida > Mytilidae > Mytilus > Mytilus californianus. The sequence goes on from NW_026262670.1 coordinate 8,481,590, forward strand.
TTATTTGAATTTATACATATTGTATATAAGTAATCTCAATATAAATGTATGTATGTGCCGCAGATCGCTGTCACTTGTATATCTGAAAATATGAGGTTACCGGCATATCGCTGATTATGGCAACCGTACTATCAAATATATATATATATGACTACCACAGATTGTGGTAACTGAATATAAGATTAGAACAATTTGGATCACCGTGGGAACACAGATGAGGGATCAAAATCCTAACATTGTTCATCTGTAGTGAATGATACTATTTATAAAACGAAATGTTTTTTTGATGCAGCGAATTCTGCAATTCGAGTACATTTGTAAGTCATTCTTTGACGACAGCTCTTTTTACATCAAGCGGAATTCTTCATCTGTTCATTTCTCAAAATACACGTAGGCTTCCAGAAATGTCAACTCATGCATCACCTGAAAAGATAACATAAACCAAAGCAGTTTCTAATTCTAAATTTATTTACAAGAATTGCATGTTCAATATCAGAAATTCTCAAGTGTTTCTTCTGAGAGATGTCCTTCATTGTTATTGTATTTTAACTTCTCCAAGTACCTGTTTCTATTTCGATGTAAAACCATGTCCACATTTGCAAACCAAACACAACAAAACGTTTAATTTAAATGTCATGTGCACATACGGACATTCTACATAATTAACCCCTGCACAAGTCATTACAAAAATTGGCCGATCAAATAACACAAATCTGTGTCCACACTTGTTCATATTTACAAAATAATCAATTTACTGGGAGGGATGGCGGGTTTTTGGTTTTATATTGTAGTTCAATTGTCTCCTGCCTTCCTCCTTGGATCCAAATTGAAAAAGGCTCGTTACGTCAGATTTAAAGGTTCAGTAACCACCAATGAGATTATGGTATAAATGTATACCGATATAACATGTTACTTTTATTATTCTTCCGTTAGTTTATTTATTTTGTATTTACATTGTATCATAGGTCAAATTTATTTGTTCAGTGTATGTTCACCGGTGTTAATATGTCCTTTGATTAGTTAAGCTTTTTCAGTTGATATTTTATAGTGTGTCTTTCTATGTTGTGATGTTACACTATTGTTTCAGAAAAAGGGTGAAGGTTTGGTACCATTAAAACGTTTAAACCCGCTGCATTTGTTTGCACCTGTCCTAAGTCAGGAATCTGATGTTCAGTAGTTGTCGTTTGTTGATATGGTTCATAAGTGTTTCTCGTTTCTCGTTTTTTATATAGATAAGACCGTTGGTTTTCCCGTTTGAATGGTTTTACACTAGTAATTTTGGGGCCCTTTATAGCTTACTGTTCGGTGTGAGCCAAGGCTCCGTGTTGAAGACCGTACTTTGACCTATAATGGTTTACTTTTATAAATTTTGACTTGGATGGAGAGTTGTCTCATTGGCACTCATACCACATCTTCTTATATCTATCTACGTAAACTCACTAATAACCAAACAAAACATATAGAGTACAGCGCACCGTGATAATTGAATTTTAGTACAAGACTTAAATTCTATTATCCCAGATACTTGTTAAAACCCAACAACAAATTGGCAGTATTTGGCCACAGCCTTTAATATTATTTGAATTTATACATATTGTATATAAGTAATCTCAATATAAATGTATGTATGTGCCGCAGATCGCTGGCAATTTAACTGTCACTTGTATATCTGAAAATATGAGGTTACCGGCATATCGCTGATTATGGCAACCGTACTATCAAATATATATATATATATATATGACTACCACAGATTGTGGTAACTGAATATAAAATTAGAACAATTTGGATCACCGTGGGAACACAGGTGAGGGATCAAAATCCTTACATTGTTCATCTGTAGTGAATGATACTATTTATAAAACGAAATGTTTTTTGATGCAACGAATTATGCCAGATTGACATTGAAACCAGACGTTGGTTACACTGTCAACCGTCATAAAATGGGGGTTCGCTGCCAAGCTGTGTGCCAAATACATTAACCAATAATCAAAACATTTCAAACTTAAATTATAAAGTGACGTCAATTACTGAAAAAATAAAAATCATTTTTTATGTAACTTAAACTATACAAGCTAGATAATTAATCATACATATATTTTATATCAATCTTCTGTTTCAGTAGTTGAAAATATATACTTACCAACTGCCTTATGCATGAGCAACAAAACCACCTTGGGTCGATATAAAAAAATTCCAAGAGAACATAAGAGTGTGTAAAGTTTGTAAAATTTTAGAAGACGAGGAACACTTTTTTCTTCATTGCCAAATCAGCAGTGATATTAGAAATCCATTTATTAACACAATTAACACATGATTGAAGCCCATTATTCTAACTTTAACCAGCTCTAATCAAATTGTAAACTATTTTAGATCCAAATAAAGATCACTGATAAAGATATTTGTCAAGTCGTGTGGCTGTATAATGAAAGTAATCCATGGAGTGACGAAAATAAGGTCCACATTAGTCAATTATCTATATACTTAATATCGCCGCGATATAGCCTTTCTGTGCTAATGCGGCGTAAAGCAAACAACAATCAATATATACTTAATATATAGTGATAATGTATATTATCAATATTAACTTGACTTGCTTAGAACTTTTGTTCATGCATTGTATGCTTCCTGTGTACATGGATATTATGTTTGCATTTTAACCCGTCAGGTTTTTACTTTTTGCAATTAGTTATGTATTAAGAAAAAATATTGTTACCGACAAATGACAAATGTACCCCATCGATTTTAATATCTTTTCACTTCTGGAAATGTCTCACAATCTCCAACCAAATCTTGACAGGTTAACATTTATAAACAACTCTATGTTGCATTTAATTTGATAATAGTTCTTATTTGTGGAGGAAAACTATCAAACTGTGAAAGTGTTTACTGAACTGCGACTTTATTATGACAGAAAGTCTTAAAATATTTACCATCATTTTTGAAAAATTAGCTCTTCAAGCTTTAATGCAAATAAGCATTGGCACAATGCACGATAAACAGCAGAAAATATTCCCAAATAGGGCAAGCCAATAATATCCCATATGTTAAATAACCAAAGCTCTAAATCCACTTTCCCGAATGAACTTGCTGGATCAAATGCTTTACGTAACCTGAATTGCTCATCATACAACTTTGTGTTAATATTTCGTTTGCATCTAAATGAACAGTCGTCGTGTACTTTAGTAGATTCTGGGTGAGCTGTACAATAGACATGTACATTTATGTAACAGATGTTCATTACTGAATGAAGGAAACGAAATTGATTTTGTGTATTGTTTAACTAATTTAAAACTAGCTTACATGTAGCCGGCTTTGAATAATTGTTCTAAAACAATATACCAAAATCAATAATTGACATTATACAACTTTTTCTCATATACTTCCAGAAACATTGAAAGCTATATCAATATGCATGCTAACATTAGTTATTAAATATTTGATAAGACTGAATAAGGTTACATTACCTAATGAACGATCTCGACTGGTTCCGGTGTTAAAATAGGATCATCTGTACATGTTTGCACTCATACCACATCTTCCTATATCTATTGTGTTGGACTATACCTTTGCAGTTGTACATTGTATTTAACATTCGGTTGAAGAAGGCAATACTATGTACCCCCGAATTGTAACAGATGTAGTTGCCGTTTAAATGTGGTACAGGTATCAATATAGCTAGTAGCCTTTGGTTGACTTTCTTGCAGAAGCTGCAACTGACAGTTATTGGTGTAGTTTGCTTTTTCTTACTGACTGTCTCAGCGAAACAGACATAACTGCTAAAAATTAAACTTAGAATTTTGTAACACAATATAAATATTAATTTGTATATATATTAATATTTAATTTTTCAAGTTAGAAACCTAGTGACAAAATGTGATCTCCCCTGTAAACACTGAAAACTAGATCTCTTTCAATGTTTGTCCCGTTTAGCCAGGACGCTACCAATTATAAATAAGTTGAAATAAAAACAAACTTTCATTTAATGTTATTTCCTTCTGTAAATAGCAAACAACAAGTGCGGCAAGCTATAGGAGCTTCATATAAAATTGGTTTAAAATGCTGCTATGCAAATAAATTCCTGGAACACAAACTTCAATCTTTTTTCTACTGGCTGTATACCTCTCTGTAATATGCTAATCACTCGGATATCTATGCAGCTAGATCAGAAAAGTTCAGGGGGGGTGGGGGGGGGGGGGGGGGGGGGGGGGGAATTCTAAAGGAAATGATTGATATGCAACAAAGATTAATACTTTAAAAGTAATTAGTTACTAAGCAAATTCAAACGGACTTTATCGTGATGTAAACATTGAATGTTCATCGATCGAAAAGACCGCAAATACATGTACAAAAATCAAGACGACCTTTCTTGATATTGTATAAATTTTTTTAAAAAGATGCCTAACTCATCAAAATATTTAGCTTTAATTTTTTGTTTTGTTTTTGACCTGGACAGACAAGCGATTTACGAAAAAACAATGTCTTTATCAAATGCTCACGTGAGAAGAGCAGACTGGTGTTCTCAAAAACTAAGATGTAATAAATTGCTTCGCCGAGCGCAGCTGGATACGACCGCAGAGGTCCAACCCTGAACAGTTGGGGCAAAAATGGACACAATATTCGCACTTGATACAGGTCTGAATCTGGATTGTAATTTAAATATTTGACACTTAATAGGTTTCTGACACAGAATAACTGTAGTCAAAGAACTTGAATTGGTTATGTGATTTGAATTTATATTCATTTTTTTGCTTTTGTGCAATACACTATGCTGTTGCAAATTGACCCCCCCCCCCCCCCCCAAAAAAAAAAAAAAGAAAAATTAACCCCCCCTTTTTTTTTGGCAAAAAAAAAATATTTGAAGAAATTTTCTTTTTAATTTCTGAAATCTTGAGAACAAATTGTCTCCCCCCCCTCTTTTTAAAACAAATTCTTTCCCTCAAGACATGGTCATAATCTCAATTCAAATTTCCAATGGAGTTTGCAACCAAATTTAAAAGCAGTGTAAGGGAGGTAATTCAAAATGTTGTGTTTGAATACTTCCCTTACACTGCTTTTAAATTATGTTTTGTACTTAAGTAATTGTCCATTAACCAGGACACCCTTGTTTTTCCCCCTTTTCCCCCCTAATTCCTAAACGGTTTAAGCCATAACCCCCAAAAGCCAATTTTTACCATCCCTTTGTAGTATGGAAACTTGTGGTATAATTTCAGAGAGATCCATAAACCATTCCACAAGTTATTGTCTGGAAACTAGAAAAATGTTTATGTTAGCCCCTTTTTGGTCACTAATTCCTAAACTGTTGAGACCATAACCCCAAAAATCAATCCCAACCTTCCTTTTGTGGTCATAAACCTTGTGTTTAAATTTCATAGATTTCTATTTACTTATACTAAAGTTATTGTGCGAAAACCAAATGTCTTCAGACGACGACGACTACGTGATACCAATATACGTATCAAAATTTTTTGCGGTCGTATAAAAATAAGTACATTTTGGCAAATTGTAACGTGCTTATGACTTTGTGGAACACTTCGAAAATGTGGGACCTGAAAGATCTTTAGATTTTAAATGTGCAGGATCAATATACAGCAAAGATTAAAATTGTTTAGACTTCAGTTTCACAAGCTTCTAATGCAATTAGCTCATCAATACTGATGTGTTTTGCTTGTCAACAAAAATTACGAACATTTATAAAATTCTTCAGTTGGACGGCAAACGATTTAATGGCTTCTAAGGTCAAGACATTGGTCACGTGAAAAAAGATCAGAGTGTACGTGTTTTTTTTTTTTGGTAAACGTGCATGCCTCGTGGTTTTTTGACTCGTATCGTCTTATTTGTACTCGTACATTAATAAATCAAAGTGTTCAAACCTTGAGTGTATAAGCTTCATTATTCTTGATGTATAATACATTTTAAAACGCAGATTGTCGCTAACAATAGCTCACCGAAATGCAAATATACGTATAATGAAATCATGAAACAAATTACCAAACGAATGCAAGATTTGATAATAGTTAATAATCACAAACAACTCATCCGTAAATATGAATTATATTAAACAAAAAAATCTTTCTGACTATATGCTGTATGTCATCTTCGCAGTTAAATGTTGCAGCCACAGGCTTGTTGCTTTTTTTTTTCTCTTTAAAATGCACGTTTAAATGTCCTATTAAAAATCTATATCAGCCCAGTAGTAGGTTTTCAATCCTGTGTTGATCAGCCAGTAGTGAATCTTGAAAACTGACCACAAAAAAAAAAATCAATTCATTGCAATAGTTACAACACGAACAGCAAAATTTAAACATATGCAGAATTACATTATAATAAATATAAATGGACAAAGATGATGCCCCCACTTGCATACAACATTATAAAGGGACATAACTCAAGAACGATAAAAGTGACGCTACCCAAATTTGAACTTGATCTATGTTTTGTAGTAAAAAGCATTGTGTATAAGTTTCATAACATTTGGTTAAGGCAAACTTGTTAGAGAACGGAAACTAAAATATTTGCAATTTTTCCATTTATGAAGGGGCATAACTCTAGAACGGTTAGAGTGAAGCTACCAAAATTCAATCTTGATCGGCATTTTGGGGTAATAAGCATTGAGTATAAGTTTCATAATATTTGGTTGAGGCAAACTGAAGTTAGAGAACGGAAACTAAATATTTTGCAATTTTTCCATTTATAAAGGGGCATAACTCTAGAACGGTTAATATGACGACACCAAAATTCAAACTTGATTTGTATTTGGTGGTAATAAGCATTGTGTATATGTTTCATAAAATTTGGTTGAGGCAAACTTAAGTTAGAGAACGGAAACTAAAAAATTTGCAATCTTTCCATTTATAAAGGAGCATAACTCTAGAACGGTTAAAGTGACGCCACCAAAATTCAAACTTGATCTGTGTTTTGTGGTAATTAGCATTGTGTATAAGTTTCATAACATTTGGTTGAGGCAAACTCAAGTTAGAGAACGGAAACCAATTTTGGGACGTACGGACGTACGTACGTACGTTCAGATGGACAAGGGTAAAACTGAATGCCCCCTCCGCTACGGCGGGGGCATAGTGAACGAATATGATATAGAAAACTGCTAAAAGATGCTAAACCAGAATCCTGATACACAAGTTTAATCTGAGAAATTCCAGAACTACGTAAAATATAAAATGAACAATGATCATGATGTTTAATTTCCACTAAAACCTTTTTTCAAATGATGAAGTCGTACAAGGTACTGGACCATGGAAATCATTCTGCTATTTACTTCTATTCTGTAAAATGGTTCATTCTATCTCGTTCTGATAATGCAAAAATTTTAAAAGAACCATTGAATCTGGTTATATATCTGTTACTTTGGAGTTCCACAAGGTTTTACACTTGGACCTTTATTATTCTTGGTCTATTTAGATTTTAAACTAAATAGTTCCTGGAATAGTTTGTCTAAGATTTTACCGAAACACCATAACTACTGAACTATTTAACCTTTTAGATTGAAAATACCGGTAGATCAAACCTCATATTCATGAGTTCCGTTCACCATCAACCTGACAAGGAACATACCACGGCCGACACTCGGCTAACCGAGAGATTGGTCGGTTAATCTATATTGAGTATGCGGCTATATGGGCGGTTGGTCTGTTAATCGGGTCGGTTATACGTCTGTTAAGAGTAAAACGCACAATTTAAATGTTCAACTCTGTTAAATATACAGATTTTTGGCATATTATAAGAACCAAACAAAAAAAAGAAAAGTGTCTGACAAAATGATATCTATCATAGAACATTTTCCACCTGTAAAAACATTTCATAGTCTGCGCAAACTTCAGTAAAACTAAAAGGCGTCGCGCAAGTATGTGGTATTTATGCTTATACGCATAGCAATTGTTTTAATAAAAGGCGAAACAAACAATTTTAGATATCATTTAAAGGACACAAAATAGTACTTTGGTTCTAAAAAATAAATTGACATTAGTAAATAATTGTAATATAATGTGAGTAATACCACGTTTTTGGAATAAAGTCTGTTAATGGGTTGGACAATTAAAATTGTGTCAGTTAAGAGTTATTTAGCCACGACAATAGTTTTGCTACCTTTATAATTTCCCATTAAAAAAGTTAAGAATGAGATGTACTTGAGTAAAAAAAAATGACAATACGGTGCAACAGTATCCTTGTAGTAAGAGCATTTTTATTTTGACTTTCTTTGCATTTTATTGAAAGGTGTGTCACTGCAATATAGCGTGAAATGGATTGGCCGCTGGAATATGCATGAATTTATTATTAACGTTTTCAATCAGCCTTGATTTTTGTGTCTGTTCAAAGAAGCACGTTCAAAAATACGACTGAAAGTGTCTGTCTTATACAACACCAGGTACATGTAACGTGTTGTCGTTCTCATATGGACATGATATTTGCCACTGGACGTTAAACCATAATTCGTCAGCATCATCCAATTGGTTCTTTTGTTCTATTACTTAATCATATGTTGTTTACAAAACATTCTAAAGAAGTAAATGGAAAGAAACGAATGCAGCTACATTTGATTATCTTATGTTTTAATTCATTCTATTCCGTTTAGTTCCTTTCTACATAAGTGCAGAGGAGAACTGCAGTTGTGCGCTTGCAAAATTCTAGCATTTGTCACCAATTTGAGTACATCGCAATCCGTTACTGTTTCAACCACCCCCTCCCCCTGAAATTTTGTTTTGTTTGCCCTTTACAATATTTACTGAGCTATCAGATTCAGCGGTTGACAGGAGGCCAATGTTATTCGGACTCCAGTGTCAAATAACATAAAGTGATATATAGTAAAAAAAATTGCAAAGCATCTATATAGATATCGTTGTCTATACTATTAATTTAAAAATAAGGAGATGTGGAATAAATGCCAAAATTGTTTTAACAATCATCTTGGATGGTCTAAATAGTAAAAAGGGGTGTTTCATGTCTGTATTCTTAAACAATTGTTATTTTTCTCTCTTTTTTAGCAATGCACCACTCTCTACTGTCCTTATATATTATTCTGTATTCTGCGTCTCCATCCAGATTCTCGTGTATACCATGAGGGTCCGGATTGGGGATGTTGTTTATTTCTGTATTCTTTAAATTGTTATGTCACTTTTCTCTACATTTTATTTATTTTTCTCATTATTCTTTCTCTATTCTTTATATTTTAACATCCCAATATATTTTACTTACTGATGTTTAGTTACATTACGACGTTTATCTCTGATATAAAAAAAGCAGATGTGGTATGATTGCCAATGAGACAACTCTCCACAAGAGACCAAAATGACATAGAAATTAGCAACTATAGGTCACCGTACGGCCTTCAACAATGAGCAACTCTCCACAAGAGACCAAAATGACATAGAAATTAACAACTATAGGTCACCGTACGGCCTTCAACAATGAGCAAAGCCCATACCGCATATTCAGCTATAAAAGGCCCCGAAATGACAATGTAAAACAATTCAAACGAGAAAACTAACGGACTTATTTATATATAAAAAAAAAATGAACGAAAAACAAATATGTAACACATAAACAAACGACAACCACTGATTTACAGGCTCCTGACTTGGGACAGGCACATACATACAGAATGTGGCGGGGTTAAACATGTTAGCGGGATCCCAACCCTCCCCTAACCTGGAACAGTGGTATAACAGTACAACATAAGAACGAACTATAAAAATGATGTGTATACTGGTTACCAATGTAGATGACAAATTGGTGTCATTCATAACAACGAAACAGAATTCACATAATATATGCGACCATTCTTGAATGAAATTAATATTACTTTAATATTACACTTTTTGAAACCATTTTTATCAATTTCCAATTTCCATTGTCTAAATTTATGTTTCATTGTTCATGAGTTGTTTCCGTATATTTTAGCCACTCGTCTTGAGCCTACCCATTTGATCCGATAACTCCCCATAAAGCAATCAAATTATATTTTCATTGCCATTCATAACTCTTAACAGACAAAATAACAGACCGGGTTATATACATCCGACCCATTAACAGACCAGGTTTTTAATAAAAATTGATTAATATCACCAAAATACAGTTTCTCGTGTAGATTTTTCACACAATGATATTAATATGATTAACAAACATAATGCCTGTCTTTTTTCGATGTTCAAAATATTGCATGCAAGTAAATTCAGCCAAGTTGTCATTTTGTGTACATTTTGTGTGTGTAAAATGTGTATAAATTTATTGGTGAGTAACCCGCCTTTTCATTTTATTGATTGTTTATCGAAGCTAGAAAAAAAATAATTACACCACTGGATTCAGTACATTGAATTGTTTTGTCAGACATGAATATTTTTTATGATAAAAAATATATTTAAAAAGTTATACAATGAAACATACCGAACTTGCAAGTATTTTCTCGATAACACCTGATTAACAGACTTTAGCCAACCCAATTAACAGACCAACCGCCGATATAGCCGCATACTCAATATAGATTAACCGACCAATCTCTCGGTTAGCCGAGTGACGGCCGTGCATACGCATCAATACCATCGTAGCTTAAGCAAATAAATCATTAGGCTTCCTGAGAAGAAATATCAATATACTCCCGAAAGAAAGGAAAATAAGGCATACAAAGTTATTGAAAGACCAAATTTAGTATATGCAAGAAGTGCTTGGAATCCATACCAGGAAAATCTCATAAAAAAAATTAAAAATAGTGCAAAAAAGATTAGGGTGCCCAATATATAAATAAAACCAACTAGTCAAATAAATTAACTTGGTAATAATCTTCGGGAAAAAAAAATTTTCGCTTCTTTTTTCCATGTTGTCGCCATGTGCTTTTGTATTTCAGTCAGCACACGTTCAAAAATAATTCATAATTAACGTCACTTTGTGACGAAACACCTTACATGCGTTAGTAAAACCAACAAATATACTTCAAAGGTTTAAATATTCATCAATACTCCCTGACAATATTAAAGATTGTCGAATTTTTTTGGTTTTATATTGGAGTTCAATTGTCTTCTGCCTTCCTCCTTGGATCCTCGTCAGATTTAAAGGTTCAGTATCCACCAATGAGATTATGGTATAAATGTATACGTAAACTCACTAATAACCAAACAAAACATATAGGGTACAGCGCACCGTGATAACTGAATTTAAGTACAAGACTTTAATTCTATTATTGAAGAATACAAGTTCAAATAAAACACGTAAAGCTACGGAATAAAGTATCCAAATTGAAGAATACAAGTTCATATAACACACGTAAAGCTACGGAATAAAGTATCCCAATTAAAGAATACAAGTTCAAATAACACACGTAAAGTTACGGAATAAAGTATCCCTATTGAAGAATACAAGTTCAACTCTTGAAAACTTTTTTTATTCATTCATAAGTTTGTTTAATTTTTCAGTATATTCACAAGTTCTCGTCGTTATATTAATCAATAAAAAGAGAACATTTTCCTGAATGTTTTTCACTTCATGGTCATTTTTTTATTTTTGAGAATTTAAACCTCTATTGGGATTAACAGTGTTAGCTTCATATATAATTTATATTCCAACAGCTTAACTTTAACTTTAATGTATACTAGAACACACCCGTGACATCCGGGTCCTTGACTGAATTAAAGTACATGTGCCTTATTTTTTAGCCTGGATGTTTAAGGTGGTACCTAACACTACAGGGAGATAACTCTGTAAAAATCAGCTAAACGTTTTAATCACGTTGTTTTGCTAAGGACATATTACGCTTCTCAATGATCAAAATTAGTGTTTGTCAAACTGCTATATAACCAATGAAATTTTTCTGATAAAGTGGTTGGTTCAAATTCTTTGAAATTTTTATATTTTTGTCAAAGGGTCAAAGTAAACATTATGTCAAAATTTTATGAAAATTAAACGAGCCAAATTAATTTTAGTCAAGGTGTTGGGTACCACCTTAATATTCGTAATGTCATCTAATAAAGTCATGCTGATTGTAAAGTGCAGTTTTTCTGCTTTCAAAATCTTTCTGTTTGAACCGGTTTTCTTACTACAATAAACTTGCTATAAACTTAATTTAATTCTTTAACTAATTAACCAAAATTAACAGTGGTATTGAAGTGGAAGAAAACAGACTTGTTAAATAGTGTACTCTAGTGTAACATAGCTAGAAAACAACTACTGGAAGAATTCCAGGTTCTCCCAATTGTACCTCGTTATTTTAGATGTATAGATATAGAGTAAGTGTCCCGTCGAAGTGAAATGGGAAACGTGATGCATATATTATATAACGTAGTTTAACTCCTTTTTTCGTCATTTAACGAATAAGCCGTAAAGATTAAGTTCAAGTAAATTTGGATGTTACCTGTTTTATAAGATTTTTCTCAAGCATGTTATTTTGCTACAAATATTCTGAAAAGATATGCACGTTTTCCTTTAAAAACACGTTAAATAGACAAAACTGAACTTCCTGAGAAATGAAAAAAATATATCCAATAATTGGATCTTAAAAGGGACTGTTGGTAACCTGTTGCAAGGCAAACATTTTTTTTTCATAATTCAATAAACAAATCCAAACTTCCAATCCTTCATCTCAGTATACCTCCTTTACAACACGTTCCTTATTGATTTATCTTTTTCAACGATTGCGTTCTGGATATTTATCAAACATGTTGGTCTTCTTGGTCTTTGGATGTAAAAAAACAAGTCAATTAACAAAATGATTAAGCAAACTCTAATTTTTATGTTTTGTCAAATGATAAAATTATCGAGTTTAATATCCAGTTGTTTTTAAACAGTGATTGACCTTGATTGAGATACAAGCCAGAAATAAACACCGTCTTACCGTGTTGTAAAGGAGGTCTACTGAGATGCAGGATTGGAAGTTTGGACTTTTCGTTTATTGAAAAGTGAAAAGAAATGTTTTCATTGCTCATTTCCAAGTTAACATTTCTCAGTTTAAACTTTATCTGTTGATTGTCTCACGAATCCATGACAGCTCCATCTGCATTAGGAACACATCGTGTTACTGCATGGGATGTTTGTCTCATCCGTGACTGATCATTCTGCATTAGGAACACAGTATTACTGCATTGGCAGAATCTAACAACTACACCTCGTTCGGATCCATGACAACGCCATCTGCATTAGGATCACATCGTGTTACTGCTTGAGTTGTATGTCTAATCCATGACAGCTCAGTTGTGTTCCAGATGGAGCTGTCATGGATTTGTGAGACAGACAACCAATGCAGTTAAACAATGTGCCCATAATGCAGATGGATCTGTCATAGATGAGACAAACAACCCATGTAGTAACACGATATGTTCCTATTGCAGATAAAGTTGTCACATTACTGCATGGATTAACCTTACAATTGAACTCCTTTTTTGTCTATAACATCGCCATCTTCAAAAGGAACACATCATGTACTTGCATGAGGTATTTGTCTCATTCATGCCAGCTCTATTGTGTTCCTAGTGCAGATGGAGCTGTCATGGATTCACGAGACAAACAACCAATGCAACAACACGATGTGTTTCTAATGCAGACTAAGCTATCATGGATCAGAAAAACAACCCATTTAGAAACACGATGTGCTCCTAATGCAAATGGAACTGTCAATGGAACTGTCATGGATTCATGTGATAAACAACCCATACAGTAAAACGACGTATTCCATATGCTGATTGAGCTGTCATGGGTGACCCAAACAAATCGTACATCACCACGATGAGTTCCTTATGCAGATGGAGCTGTCATGGATTTATGACCGGACTATTTGGACTGTGCAGTGTGAAATTAGTTTTTAAACAACATTTTATGAATTCAATTGTTTTAATGTATATTCTTATTTTGCATTTATTTCATTATTCTGAACTTTGTCGTAAATTTAGGCATAAGTGTTTTACACGAATTATGTGTCATAATCTTGGACAAAGGACTTAAATTCATTTGCTCTATTCATTTAATTATTTATTCTCTGTAACAGTTTAGACAATAATTTACTTATACGTGTCGGACATTAATTACTCTTCTAATCTATTGTTATTTCTATTTGGCATATGTTAATCTTCTTAATCCTTTAATTGCTTGTGCTTATATATATTGTTATTGTTTGTATGTTACTTTACATTTGGTTTTGAGTTTGTTGTTCGGTCTTGCCGGACTGCTAAAATAAAAGTCTAAGGAGCGAAATATTCCTTCTTGATTTTTATATAGTCGGAACGCCATTTTACCCGGCTATAGATTCATGAGACTAGCAACTCATACAAGAACACGATGAGTTGCTAATGTAGATAGAGCTGTTGTAGGTTCATGAGACAAACAACCCACACAGTAATACGATATGTTTCTAATGCAGATGGGACTGTCATAGATTCGTGAGAAAATAACCATACAGTAAAACGATGTGTTCCAATATGCACATTCACCTGTCATGACTGAGACATACAACCAACTCAGTACCACGATGTGTTTCCTAATGCAGATGAAGTTGTCACGTATGAGACAAAACAACCCATACAGTAACACGATGTGTTACTTATTAATGAGAAGATATAGCTGTCATGGATGAGACGAACAAACCACGCAGTAACACGATATTTTCCTATTGCAGATGGAGCTGTCATGGATTCGTAACCTGAAAATGTAAAAAAAAAGATACAGAAGAAATTTTTCCCATCATTATTGATTAAATGGTTGTTCTTTGCTACACGTCCAGTAGCAAATATCTCATGCATATTCAGTACGGGAACAATTCAACAATCAATTCAATAGACTGGTTCTTAAGAAGGAGACAAGAAGGTGTCAATCAAATTGCAAGTCGCAGAAAGACAAAAGCAAGACAAACAAAAAACGACCACCAGACAAACAAGGGTCAAATCCATTCTTTCTCCTCTAGTGGCACCAGTCGTGTTGTTTATGGCAAGTAAAATTTCAGTGATTATTCGCATTCGGTGACAATCGATTATAATGATGAGACTGGATTGGTGTGTAATTTTAGCTATGGCCGAAAGTGTGATATCAACATGTTAAACCCACACGCTTAATTTCAATGTGCTAGTTGAAACGTTTAATCCCGCAGAAAGACATGCCACCTTTCCTTGGAAAGACATGCCACCCTACCTTGGAAAGACATGCCACCCTACCTGGGAAAGACATGCCACCCTACCTGGACACAGTATTTTGATTCCAAGTCGACCCGTATTTTGTCTTACTCGTGCTATGCACAAAAATAACAATTACTAATTTTCAAGTCTGGTTTGACCCTACAAATTAAAGATCAAATCCATAATCTCCAGCACTCATAGTGAACATTTACCATGAGATCACAATCACGGAAAAGAGGTCGACATTGTATCTATGATAAGTGAACATTTCAATGGTCAATTTGTTTATATAGGTTGACCAAATCATGGTTTTGTCCGTAAAACTTTCAAATGGCTCACATCAAATCTTCTATTTGAAAACTTTGTCCTTGTACGCATCAACCACTACCAATGCCATTAGACAAGAATATCTTGAATATCGATTAAACTTGTTAAAATTGAGATGAATTTTCTGAATTTGACCTTTCTCTGCGTGATCACACTCGGCATTACTGAATGAATAATACTGTATTCCAAAAGCAATACAGCTTATAGGATACGTACACATAATAATAAGAATTTGATATGCACCAATACCAAAAATTTGTACAAAATATTCTTGAGTTATATATATATATACACAATATATAATATAAAGGTGTACATGAAACAAAATATAATACATAATACAAAATACGAAATACGAGCGGAGAATGATACATTTGAATAAACACAATATGTGAGAACAAATATACTATATAATGCAATTAAATTCTAAGCTTTTTCTGCTGAAAAATAAACCTAAATTATTTAATTCTTTAATATTTCCAACAGATAACAACTGGATAAGTTTGTATGCAGATGGATTTCTCCAATAATACTTTTTAATATACTTTTCTCGGATTTGACTATATTTTTGACATTCAAGTATAAAACGGTATTCATCTTCAATAGAGCTAGTGTTACAATTTGTACATAGTCTATTATTTTTATCAATATTATAATATCTGCCTGTTTCTATGCTTAAATTATGAGCTGATATACGATATTTACAAATGTATGGTTTGGATATATAGTTTACATGTCTATCTAAATAAAATTGAAAAGCATGTGTACTATACATATATCTATACAAATGACATTTACTTAAATTTGGAAAAAACGCAGTTACCTCACTAATGAATGCACCAATAGATACAGTTGTATAGGAAGATGTGGTATGGGTGCCAACGAGACAACTCTCCATCCAAGTAAAAATTGATAAAAGTAAACCATTATAGGTCAAAGTACGGTCTTCAACACAGAGCCTTGGCTCACACCGAACAGTAAGCTATAGAGGGTCCCAAAAATTACTAGTGTAAAACCATTCAAACGGGAAAACCAACGGTCTAATCTATATAAAAAACGAGAAACGAGAAACACTTATGAACCACATCAGCAAACGACAACTACTGAACATCAGATTCCTGACTTAGGACAGGTGCAAACAAATGCAGCGGGTTTAAACGTTTTGATGGTACCAAACCTTCACCCTTTTTCTGAAACAATAAAGCATTCTTTCAATTGTAATAGATAAATATCTATACAAACTACACTTTGGCTTAACCAAACATAATTAAATCCATATCTTAACAAAATATCTTTTAATCTTACA
Organism: Mytilus californianus; assembly: GCF_021869535.1. Taxonomy (NCBI): domain Eukaryota; kingdom Metazoa; phylum Mollusca; class Bivalvia; order Mytilida; family Mytilidae; genus Mytilus; species Mytilus californianus. The sequence continues at coordinate 8,498,321 of NW_026262670.1, forward strand.
ACATCAGTTTGGTTTATCATTCTTTATAATACAACTTCTTTCAAACATCTCATCATAGCAGTTCTTTAATATACAATTTTCTGTACTCACAATTTTTAACCAATATTTGATCATTCTATATTGCCTTTCAATGGACATAGGCAGTCTACCTAATTCACAATAAATCATATTAGTCACAGCACTCATTTTGACTTTAAGAATACGTTTTAAAAAATACAAATGAACTTTTTCGATATTTGGTGCCATATGAAATCCCCATACTTCCGAGCAATAATTTATATGCTTGCTACATATTGATAAGGATCAAATAATGACAACAAAGTTTCATGATTATAGTAATCGTCATGTATTTTATTAAATATGCTAAAACAGCCTTTTTACTCTGTTCTGATAGTTTCTTTTGGGTATTTGCAAAATTACAAGTATAATAAAACAAAATTCCTAAATACATAAACTCGTTACATATATCAATAGCTTATCCATTTTTATACCATTGCTCTTCTGGTCTAATTTTACCTCTGTTTCTAAAGAGTACAATTTTTGTTCTTGACAAATTTATGTTTAAATCCTACTCATTTGAATAAACATTTAAAGTATCGATCATCTTTTGTAGATCAGTTATACTTTCACTAAATAAGACCATATCGTCAACGTATATTAACAAATACAAATTTAACATTTTAAGTTCATATGATTTACAATTCTGTGTAATAAGTCCTATATCCATATCATTGACATATAATGAATACAGGAGAGGAGATAAGGATTCCCCTTGCATTATGCCAACAGTACATTTAAAAACACGACCTTGTATGAGAACACACTCCGAATTACTGAATGAAAACACGACCAGGCCTGAGAAAACACTCTGCATTACTGAATGAAAATACGACTAGGTCTGAGAACACACTCCACATTACTGCAGGAAATCACGACCAGGTCTGAGGACACACTCCGCATTACTGAAGTAAAACACGACCTGGTTTGAGAACACACTCCGCATTACTGAAAGAAAACATGACCAGGTTTGAGAACACAGTCCACATTATTGAAGGAAAACACGACCAGGTATGAGAACACACTCCGCATAAATGGAGGAAAACACGACCAGGTCTGAGAACACACGCCGCCTTACTAAAGGGGAACACGACCAGGTCTGAGAACACATTCCACATTACCGAAGGAAAACCGGACCAGATCTGAGAACACAATCTACATTACTGAAGGAAAACAGGACAAGGTCTGAGAACACACTCCGCATTACTGCAGGAAAACACGACCAGGTCTGAGAACACACTCCACATTACCGAAGGAAAACAGGACCAGGTCTGAGAACACACTCTGCATTACTGAAAGAAAACACGACCAGGTCTGGGAACACACTCTGCATTACTGCAGGAAAACACGACCAGGTCTGAGAACACACTCAACATTACCGAAGGAAAACATGACCAGGTCTGAGAACACACTCCGCCTTACTGAAGGAAAACACGACAAGGTCTGAGAACACACTCCACATTACCGAAGGAAATCAGGAGCAGGTCTGAGAACACACTCTGCATTACTGAAGGAAAACACGACCAGGTCTGAGAACACACTCTGCATTACTGAAGGAAAACATGACCAGGTATGAGAACACACTCCGCCTTACTGAAGGAAAACACGACAAGGTCTGAGAACACACTCCACATTACCGAAGGAAAACAGGACCCGGTCTGAGAACACACTCTGCATTACTGAAGGAAAACACGACCAGGTCTGAGAACATACTCTGCATTACTGAAGGAAAGCACGACCAGATCTGAGAACTCAATGATGCTGTGATATGTATTTTGCTGGAGAATGCACCAAAAGAGAATAATCTGTAAGTTCTTTTTTCAATCAAATGTATAAATGTTTTTGCTGATTTCTTAACAATACATTCGAGTTTGGTCTTTTGGGTTATAATTATACTTTACATGTAGTTTTTAATGCGTATAAAATGATAAAGCTTTGCATCAAGGAATTTAAAGTACATTTGGATGTGACAATCTTTATAAGATTTTACATAGAACATTATTATGCTTAAAAAATATTAGATTTATTACTATATATCAGGAACATTATCATCCTTAAACAATATTAGATTTATTACTTTATATCAGGAACATTATCATGCTTAAACAATATTAGATGTATTACTTTATATCGGGAACATTATCATCCTTAAACAATATTAGATTTATTACTTTATATTAGGAACATTATCATGCTTAAGCAATCTTAGATTTATAACTTTATATCAGGAACATTATCATGCTTAAACAATCTTAGATTTATTATTTTTTATCAGGAACATTATCATGCTTAAACAATATTAGATTTATTACTTTATATCAGGAACATTATCATGCTTAAAAAATATTAGATTTATTACTTTATATCAGGAATATATTACAATTGTATGCTTACAATATAATGAACGTAACACAGGAAAATAAATAAGCTTTGCCATTACTATGAAGAATTATATGTGTGACCTGTTTCCACGAAACGTTTCTCCAACAATTCAATGTACCCCTTTTCCGGTCGCAAACTAAATTTCTTATCCTTTCTCCCAGTCTCCCAGTCGACTTCGTTTGTAAAAAAATAATATGTAGTTACCTTTCACTGTTACGCTTGTTCAGTTCTGATTATGCATGAAACATTTGCATATGGAAGTTACGAAACAACCCACACGCGCCCTGATTATGCAAAGAAAGTTCCCGTTAGAATTGAAAAAGAACATACGTCAACTAACCGGTGTTTTTTCCGTCACGTCCTGATTATGCAGGCAAGTTGACCTTGAATCTACGATTAACCAGTAATCCTTTTCAAGCCTTTTTCCGTCCCGTTCTGAATATGCATGAAACATTTGCATGTGGTTGATTCGAAAAAACCTTCATTAACCGGGAAATTTTCCCATCCCGTCCTGATTATGCATGAAACATTTGTGCTGGAGGTTATGACACATCGTCAATACACCGGTTTATTATGATTACGCATGAAACGTTTTCCTTGAAACGTTGAATTTACAAAAAAAAACCTTCAATTAACCAGTAATCCTTTTCTGACTCTTTCTGAATATGCATAACACATTTGACTGAGGAAGTTTCGACACAACCTTTCATAAACCGAGAAATTTTCCCATCCCGTCCTGATTATGCATGAGAGGTTTGACAAGAAAGAGTTACCAAACATCCGTCAAATAAGCTGTTAATTTTACCGTCACTTCCTGAGTATGCATGAGAGGTTTGACAAGAAAGAGTTACCAAACATCCGTTAAATAAGCTGTTCATTTTACCGTCACTTCCTGAGTATGCATGAGAGGTTTGACAAGAAAGAGTTACCAAACATCCGTCAAATAAGCCGTTAATTATACCGTCACTTCCTGAATGTGCATGAGAGGTTTGACAAGAAATAGTTACCAAACATCCGTTAAATAAGCTGTTCATTTTACCGTCACTTAAGCTTCCTGAGTATGCATGAGAGGTTTGACAAGAAAGAGTTACCAAACATCCGTCAAATAAGCTGTAAATTTTACCGTCACTTCCTGAGTATGCATGAGAGGTTTCACAAGAAAGAGTTACTAAACATCCGTCAAATAAGCTGTTAATTTTACTGTCACTTCCTGAGTATGCATGAGAGGTTTGACAAGAAAGAGTTATCAAACATCTGTCAAATAAGCTGTTCATTTTACCGTCACTTCCTGAATATGCATGAGAGGTTTGACAAGAAAGAGTTACCAAACATCCGTCAAATAAGCTGTTTATTTTACCGTCACTTCCTGAGTATGCATGAGAGGTTTGACAAGAAAGAGTTACCAAACATCCGTCAAATAAGCTGTAAATTTTACCGTCACTTGAGAGGTTTGATAAGAAAGAGTTGCCAAACATCCGTTAAATAAGCTGTTAATTTTACCGTCACTTTTGCCCAAGCTAGTAACGACAGACCTTTAATTAACCGGTTATACTTTTCCGTCATATTTTGATTTTGCATAAAACATTTGTCCATAGATTTTACGAAACAACCGTCTATTAACCAGTTATACTTTTCCGTCACGTTTAGATTATGCATAAAACATTTGTCCACAGATTTTACGAAACAACCGTCTATTTACCGGTTGTACTTTTCCGTCACGTTTTGATTATGCATAAAACATTTGTCCATAGATTTTACGAATCAACCGCCTATTAACCGGTTATACTTTTCCGTCACGTTTTGATTATGCATAAAACATTTGTCCATAGATTTTACGAAACAACCGTCTATTAACCGGTTATACTTTTCCGTCACGTTTTGATTATGCATAAAACATTTGTCCATAGATTTTACGAAAGAACCGTTTATTAACCGGTTATAGTTTTCCGTCACGTTTTGATTATGCATGAAACATTTGTCCATAGCTTTTACGAAACAACCGTCTATTAACCAGGAATTTTTTTCCGTCCGGTTATGATAAAGCATGAAATGTTTGTTTATGGAAGCAACGAAACATCGGTCAACATTCTAAGTTTGACTACATAGGTGAGTAGTAGGAGAGCAACTCATCCAGATTCGCCGCGTACTAAAAAAACATTTATATTTCCTATTAAGATAATTATGTCATGTCATGTTGACATTCATCAAGACAAGTTTATCATATCCCACGCTAGAAGAGTTAAGTGCCTAGAAAATCAACCTAACGATGTTAGAGTAGATCTGTTTCTTTACTTTCTTCCCGAGCAGGGCTGGAACCTGTACTTTTTATTTCTAACTTCTACGACAACACCGCCTAGCATTGCGCAGACACCTTATCCCCTCCTCTAACTATAGCTGATAAAAATCAGCTTTCGTTTCAGGAGGTGTCACCTTCTCGTTGGAATTAAACAAGGATACCTGATACAATACACGAAGTATTCTTTTAGTGTACAGAAATTATCATCTACTCATCTCTTATATATGTATATATATATATAACATTGTTAGGCTGATATTTAGACGAATTATATATACAGAATGTATTTTCAGCCTTGTATCACCATCACTGCTGGTGATCCGATGGACAAAATCAAAAATAAAGCTTTCGGTGGCCGTGTGTTATCTTTCCTCGTCAGTTTTAATCTAGCGTCGTAACACAGTACATGATTTATAAGGCATGAAGATGGAATTTTTACAGATCAGCTCAGTTATCCTACAAATTAATGCAAGATCTTAATAGGAAATATAAATATAAATGTTTTTTTAGTACGCGGCGAATCTGGATGAGTTGCTCTCCTACTACTCACCTATGTAGTCAAACTTAGAATGTTGACCGATGTTTCGTTGCTTCCATAAACAAACATTTCATGCTTTATCATAACCGGACGGAAAAAAATTCCTGGTTAATAGACGGTTGTTTCGTAAAAGCTATGGACAAATATCTACTCATCTCTTATATATGTATATATATATATAACATTGTTAGGCTGATATTTAGACGAATTATATATACAGAATGTATTTTCAGCCTTGTATCACCATCACTGCTGGTGATCCGATGGACAAAATCTGTTGTAGAGTCGTCATTGGTTCAGACGTACTTATAATATAATTATTTCTGTGACTGCATCTTGCATTAATTTGTAGGATCCTTTACAATAGATAACTGAGCTGATCTGTAAAAATTCCATCTTCATGCCTTATAAATCATGTACTGTGTTACGACGCTAGATTAAAACTGACGAGGAAAGATAACACACGGCCACCGAAAGCTTTATTTTTGTAGAGCCTAGGTGGTCGTGTGGTCTAGCGCGTCGGGCATAGTGCAAGGCGATTTGGTGCCACGATATCTCAGTAGCATGAGTGCAAATCCCGGCGAGGGAAGAACAAAAAATTTGCTAACGCAAATTAACAGATCTAACATTGTTAGGCTGATAATTAGACGAATTATATATACAGAATGTATTTTCAGCCTTGTATCACCATCACTGCTGGTGGTCCGATGGACAAAATCTTTTGTAGTGTCGTCACTGGTTCAGACGTACTTATAATATAATTATTTCTGTGACTGCATCTTGCATTAATTTGTAGGATCCTTTACAATAGATAACTGAGCTGATCTGTAAAAATTCCATCTTCATGCCTTATATATCATGTACTGTGTTACGACGCTAGATTAAAACTGACGAGGAAAGGTAACACACGGCCACCGAAAGCTTTATTTTTGTAGAGCCTAGGTGGTCGTGTGGTCTAGCGCGTCGGGCATAGTGCAAGGCGATTTGTTGCCAAAATAACCCAGGAGCATGAGTTCGAATCCCGGCGAGGGAAGAACAAAAAATTTGCTAACGCAAATTTACAGATCTAACATTGTTAGGCTGATATTTAGACGAATTATATATATATATACATATACATCTCGGACTTCTCTTGAACTGAATTTTAATGTGCGTATTGTTATGCGTTTACTTTTCTACATTGGCTAGAGGTATAGGGGGAGGGTTGAGATCTCATAAAAATGTTTAACCCCGCCGCATTTTTGCGCCTGTCCCAAGTCAGGAGCCTCTAGCCTTTGTTAGTCTTGTATTATTTTTAATTTTAGTTTCTTGTGTACAATTTGGAGTTTAGTATGGCGTTCATTATCACTGAACTAGTATATATATTTGTTTAGGGGCCAGCTGAAGGACGCCTCCGGGTGCGGGAATTTCTCGCTGAATTGAAGACCTGTTGGTGACCTTCTGCTGTTGTCTGTTCTATGGTCGGGTTGTTGTCTCTTTGACACATTCCCCATTTCCATTCTCAATTTTATATATAAGTCTAGAGATTTGCACAACGATACTAATATTATTAGTTACATAGTGTGTTAGTGACCTAATACGATATATACGGGGTCAGTAAATTCCATATGGGGTGAGAGCGACGGCTTAACAAATAGCCTTCTTCAGTGTCAATAATTTTAACAATACTGTTACTATCCAGTATTGTTAAAATTATTGACACTGAAGAAGGCTATTTGTTAAGCCGAAATATTTGTCAACACGATTTAATAACAACATCTTCGTATAATACCATCTTATATTAGTATCGGTGTGCAAATCTCTAGACTTATATAATTTTTTCCTTATGTGCACAGTATCGTCTATTCGAGACGATCCGGTACATAGTAAATTTGCTGGTTGGTCCTTTTTATAGACTTCTATTTATATATATATCATGATGACGGAATACAATCGTGTAAGGAAATATGGGACTCTCGCAACACCTTAGAACCACCTACCGAATGTTTAGTCCAGCTGCTCACTCTGGTTCTGAAATGCAACAATTTCACCTTTAATGGTGAACATTACCTTCAGATAAACGGGACAGCGATGGGGACGAAAATGGCACCGTCATACGCCAATACTTTCATGGGAAAATTAGAGAAACAAATTATTTCAACATCTTTATCCAAACCTCTGTCTTGGTTCCGTTTCATCGATGATGTTGACATGAAATGGATTGAATCCCAACAAAAATTGGATGATTTTATCAGACATGCAAACAACGCACACCAGTCAATTAAATTTACATATGAAATTTCCGACTCCAAAATATCTTTCTTAGACACTACTACATCTATTAAGGACGGTGTCATATCAACAGATCTCTACTGTAAACCTACAGATAAACATCAGTACCTTTCTCCCCAAAGCTGTCACCCCAAACACTGTACAAAAAGTATCCCGTACAGTCAAGCTCTCAGAGTAAAGCGGATTTGCTCCTCTGAGGAGGCTGTCACTAAACGGTTACAGGAACTTCGCGGTTTTTTTACCAAACGAGGTTATAAGACTTTGGACATGGATAAGGGATTTGCGCGTGCTAATAACAACAGCCGCAATGACCTATTACAGTACAAACAGAAGAGGCGCAGCAAAATAGTTCCGTTTGTTTTAACATACAATCCCGCCTTTACTAACCTTTCACGTTTGATCCGTGCCAATTGGCAAACTATTGCCAAGCACCCAAAATTGTCCAAGATCTTTCCGAATCCTCCTGTCTTACCTTTTCGAGACCAGCAAGTCTGAAAGACTTATTTGTGAAAGCTGACGTCTCTTCTAATAAAAGCTGTTCAACTGCAGGATGGTACAAGTCGTGTGGTAACAGACGATGTCTGACTTGCCAACAAATACTGAATACTGAAACATTTACTTGCCACTCCACTGGGTCTGTGTACACTATATTTTGTAATGTAACTTGCAAAACACAGAATGTTGTATACCTTCTTCAGTGTCGATGTGGCATGCAGTATATTGGCGAGACAGAACAGCCATTCAACAAACGCATGAATGGTCATCGAAGTGACTACACCTGCAAGCCCGACCTCCCCGTAAGTCGTCATTTGAGATCACCTGGGCACGCCCAAGCTGATCTCAAAAACCTTACAATCACAATCATAGACCACAACGAGGGTTGGTCAAGGGCCGAAAGACTTGCTCGGGAAAGGTTTTGGATAAGAAAGCTAAGGACAGTTTCCCCAGAGGGCATAAATGAAAAAACATAGAATGAGTCACTCATTTTCCCTACCATCACTCATTTTCCTGACATCATTTGTTTCCAGTTACTCCGGCTTCCTTACTTGACCCTTACAGTTTTCAGGATTCTTTTGGAATTTTTTGAATTTTACTAGTTTAAATACCAGGGTTCTTTTCATTTGGTAGGGATGTACAAGTACGCATCCACGTCCAATTTTGTAACCTTATCCCAAATTTACTATTACTTTTTCTTTTCATTATAAAACTGCTATTTATTTGGGATGATAAATACGCAGCCTCTGTTTGACATATTTAACCAGCTTATATCGATCAGTGCTGTTTTTTTGGGAATGTATTTACACGCAGTTGTTGTAACATCTTAACTGACGTCATTTTGGAATTTTAGAGTTGTGCCAGTTCATATCTCTAATTACTATTTTCATTTTAGGCATGTCTTTGAGTCGTTTTTTGGAAATTTTAAAAATTTATTAGCGTCTCTACATATGATGTTCGGGTGAAACTGTTTCACTTTCTTTATTGTATAGAATTCAAGATTGCTATAGTTTAATAATCAGAATAGATTGATCTGATTCATTTTACATCGTGCTTATACTGATGAAGGATATCTGTTATCCGAAATATTTATAGTTACATTTGTTCGTTTATTGTCATTTTTTGGTGATGTTGTACCCTTTTAGACTGGTTATATATTATATTTTGTAGTGTACTGTATCATATTTATATGATCCATCGCCCCGTAAGATTTATCGTTGGCTATTATTCAGTCATTTTATATATATATATATACAAGTCTAAATTGATATATATATATATACAAGTCTAAATTGATATATATATATATATACAAGTCTAAATTGAAAACAACGTTCAAACCTATGATTGCGTTGGATAAAAACCGCAATTTTTATACGTGTGCATGCAAGACAAATTTCTTGGTAGAGGGGTCTACACATAGCACAAACAACATTTTCCAAAAGACCAAAAAAGTGAAAAAGTATATTTAAACAAAACGCATTTAACTAGCAGGTCGAACAACAGATGTTTTTAAACCCTACTGACTGCCTTGGCGATTGCCAAAAAAAAAACGGATCACCAGATGTAACAAAATGTATCTCAATTATTAATTTAATACTAAACAGAAAACAATAAACTTGCGGAAAAGATGGTATACCGCAAACATAAGGTGCAAAAATTGGTACACCATATCCGGATTTCGACAATTAATGTCTCTTCAGTGATGTTAGGAATCGAAACGGTATTTGGAAGGCCATATAATTTACCTCAATTTAGGATTGACTCTTGAATTTTGAAGAGTCGAAATAGGATGAACGGATTATATAAACCCGAAGGCAAATATAATACAAGCCTAAACGAAAAAATATAAACAAGTCTAAATTGAAAACAACGTTCAAACCTATGATTGAGTTGGATAAAAACCGCAATTTTTATACGTGTGCATGCAAAACAAATTTCTTGGTAGAGGGGTCTACATACAGCACAAACAACATTTTGCAAAAAACCAAAAAAGTAAAAAAGTATATTTTAACAAAACGCATTTGACTAGCAGGTCGAACAATAGATGTTCTTAAACCCTACTGACTGCCATGGCGATTGCCAAAAAAAAAAACGGACCACCAGATGTAACAAAATGGATCTTAATTTTTAATTTAATATCAAACAGAAAACAATAAACTTGCGGTATATATATATATATAAACAAGTCTAAATTAAAAACAACGTTCAAACCTATGATTGCGTTGGATAAAAACCGCAATTTTTATACGTGTGCATGCAAAACAAATTTCTTGGTAGAGGGGTCTAAATACAGCACAAACAACATTTAGCAAAAGACCAAAAAAGTGAAAAAGTATATTTTAACAAAACGCATTTGACTAGCAGGTCGAACAACAGATGTTCTTAAACCCTGCTGACTGCCATGGCGATTGCCAAAACAAAATGGATCTTAATTATTAATTTAATACCAAACAGAAAAACAATAAACTTGCGGAAAAGATGGTATACCGCAAACATGAGGTGCAAAAATTGGTACACCATATCCGGATTTCGACAATTAATGTCTCTTCAGTGATGTTAGGAATGGAAACGGTATTTGGAAGGCCATATAATTTACCTCAATTTAGGATAGACTCTTGAATTTTCAAGAGTGTAAATAGGATGAACGGATTATATAAACCCGAAGGCAAATATAATACAAGCCCAAACGAAAAAATATAAACAAGTCTAAATTGAACACAACGTTCAAACCTATGATTGAGTTGGATAAAAACCGCAATTTTTATACGTGTGCATGCAAAACAAATTTCTATATATATTGCATTCACCTTGTACGTCCGTCCGTTCGTCCGACAAATATTTTGGTCATACTTTTCCATTAATACTTAACAGAATAGCTTTATATTTGGTCAGTAGCCGAAAAGTGATGAGTTGTCACGTGGGATCTCTTTTCCAATCTATGTTGAACCTGCTTCTTGTTTTCCGAATAACGAGTGGAAGATGCTTAGCAAGTGCCGCATGCTGCGTTGTTTTAATGTTTAAAAAAAGTCTGACTTGAAAAAAAGTCTTGATTTCCTTAAATGATATCATGATTCAATAGATATATTTTTTTTTTGTAAATTTGAGCCATTATGATTCCAGACAAAAAATGAACCTTGAAGTTTTTTTTATCAATTCCGAATCCCGGTACTATTTCAACCCGGATTAATAAAGTTCTTTCCTTCTATAACACAACATATCATGTGATGAAGATACAATGATATGGATGCATGAAAACTTCCGGTACATGTACCAATCCAGAATATCTCTGTGAGAGAGAGAGAGAGTTTACAATTTTCTTAATCCGCAGGTCGGCAAACATATACATTTTTTTTGTTATTTTTTAAAATATAAAGAAGTATTTGTTTCTACAGAGGACATATAACTAACAATATACGTCCTTGTTTCTACAGAGGACGACAGATTTTTGTACAAAACGAAGAAAAACTTGATGGTAGGTTTAAAAAAATAAGGTTGAAAGTCGGGTAGTCGTTTTTTTCCAGCCTCAAAGTGAGGTAGTCACGCCTTTTTTATGATTAAATATGTTGTGAAACAGTTTTGCGTTTTTCGGGATTTTCCACAATAACAAACTAGCAATGTCACTCAGTCTGGGGTGTAGCGCTCCATATACGCTTACACGCCATGGCGTGCACATCATCTTACCACAGAAATAATTGGTGAAATGGAAAATAAAATTACAGATATATCATTGATATTCTATATTATTGCTACTGTGCTATACTAGACTACTGGTACTGGTCATAAAAATTATATTGGTATAGATTCATTTCTACATCGGATGTGACCTTGAGAGGTCATACCGGTGTTATGTTGCCGCAGAAATTTCCTTGCGCTTTTGACTGATAACCGAATGTATTTCCTTAGATACGCGGATATTATCGAGTGCAAAATAGCATTCCTTATCGCTTGTTATAAATTCATTTCTTCAATGAATACTCATGAAAATACTTTTTAAGAACATAGATAAATGATATGAAAATGTTTTGTCGTGAGAAATATATTTATCAGTAACAAATCATGAATACCGAATATTTGTGTTAACGCATGCGGAAGAATATCTCGAGAGATGATCTGCTATATATATATAACTGTTATACAAATATTTATATAATATATAACAACAAACCAGATTATACTGATTACAAATGATTATATCAATACAATATAATAATTATTACGATGAGGTTAAATTCCCTGTCATGTATGCATCATCCACACAGGAATTTGTCTCAGAAAAAAATATACTGTTTTCATCTATGATGGCTTTCTATACGTTAGTTATTTCATTCTCTCTTTTGGCCTTTCATGAAAAACCTGTCTGTTGAAGACTGTGTATTCCCGTCTAGTAGTCTTCTTGTTATTTTTGTTGTTGAATGTCCGACTTGTTGACGAATATCTCACATCTTCTTTTCTTTACATCTATTCTGTACAGAATTGTTCATCGTGTCTTCCTGTACTATTTATGTCGTAGCTTTGTGAACAATGATAAAAAGCTACTGTAAAGTACAACCACCGGTTTTGGTGTAGGGCGGTATAATAACATATCAGCAGGTTTCTTACTTTTACCTCGCTTTCAATAACTGCAAGCCTTCTTTGATCAATACGGTATTATTTGTTATTGCTTGATCTTTTTTTGTGCTTTTATTAATTGCTATTACTATAATATTAAAATGTTCAACCATTCATCAACTATTAAAAATTTATAATTGCGTTTCGAACTCACTGGAAAAGAAGTAGAATATTTTTTTGAATTTTATCGTTTTTTCAAAACCCTTTGATCACGTTTGGCATGATGGACTTAATCATAAAATGAAGGCTTATGGTATAGACGGGTTTATCTATAATTGACCTAGAAAACATGGGCGCATCCATTAACCTCTCACGTGACCGATCCGCCATTACAACCGTGAAAAATAACGCACGTGTATTGATCAAAACATTATCGATTTTCTGTTTACATTTGTATTTCCTTCATTTTCTTATTTATTTCACTATGGATACTGCCGAAAGTTATAAAAAAAAAGTGGAGGCATTTCTTGTGCAGTTAATATTTGTCCAAATAATTGTAGAAAATTTCAGATGTGCAAAAAAAAATCAATAAATAAAATATGTGAACTATATACAAGTTGTGCCGACTGCACACAATCCTTTTTTTTTTAATAAAACTTTTTATGAAAGTAAAATTACACTGGCAGACGAATGTTGACACGTTGTCAAACGAAATTATCTATGAAAATTAATCCGATGACTACAGTGCATCTGTCTCTGTTTGTATAGAAGATCTACACATTAGATGGATCCAGGATTTTGAAAGGGGGCCGCGGGTCCCCAAACAAGACACAATTTGTAGTGGAAGCGGTAAAAAGTCTGAATTAACCATGAATGAAACTTCATAAAGGGGCCTGGGCATCCCCTAAATCCGTTCCTGCACATTTCTTTAGATAATAATAATGAAACCTACCCCGAGGCTACATGCATGCATTGGATGCAAATCAAACAAGTATGAAAAGACGATTTTTTTTTTTATACATGACGACTATCTTTAGGCTGCAAAATGGACAGACGTTCCGACAACATTAACTCAGACAAACATATTGTTAACAGAGGAGTAAGGAGTTCAAAATTGAATAAAATCAGGAAACCACGTCGATCAGCGTATAAATATACATATTATGAATGACAGTTACGCCTTATTGTATAATTGTCTTATGTAACTAAGTTTTCTATACTTGAGTGGAATAAATACACAATTTACTTTTCAACTACGATATTGCAGATCAGCTGTTGCTTGATCGTACTGATTTAAAGGTTAACACATAGTTTGATGTTTGGTTATTTGGGACGGCGCTTTCATATTTCGAAAAGTAAGGCTAGTAAACTATTTTATTCCTGGGTGCCAGTTCTTGCTGAAAAACTTAAAGGTTTTACAAACAGCTGCATCCATAGACAAATCACAGCAAAACTTACTATTAAGGGCACTTCTTTATAAACCTCGTCTTAATGGTCCATATATATGAAGGAATGTGTGCTTAAATAGATATAAGAAGATGTGGTATGAGTGCCAATGAGACAACTCTCCATCCAAGTCAAAATTTATAAAAGTAAACCATTATAGGTCAAAGTACGGTCTTCAACACGGAGCCTTGGCTCACACCGAACAGCAAGCTATAAAGGGCCCAAAAAATTACTTAAGACCATTCAAACGGGAAAACCAACGGTCTAATCTATATAAAAAGTATATATTCACTTTAGTCGGATGGTCCAATATACATCCCTAATGTAATACTGTAATTCTGTATTTCACTGTATTATATATATCGGGGACTCATAAAGGAGTCTAATACAGATTCAGGATGAAAATATACGAGACCTCTGTTTTGGGGTGGTGGGGAAGGGGAAATTGGAAAAACACTAAATGACGCTTTTAAAACATAATTCTAAGCATTGCTTTTAATTTACACGTTTGCGTCTTTTGTGGTTTAATGACATTTATTTATTTTCAGCACGGGCCGGAGCATGATGTTATAGGCTATGCATACTAGTAGTTTCATGTCAAGCAATTTTTCTACAAAAGAAATTGGAATCGAACACCTACTAACTATATGATAACATGGGCCGTGAAAGTTCAAAACTTCTTCGGCCCAATTAAATCGCAAAGTTAAGTCTACATATGGCCTGACGCACTGATAGCATATAGCGCAATTCACGCGGAGACAAAAGTGATACGAAAACGTCACTAAATTTTGAGCAGTATACGTGAGTTGAACCAAAAGCAAAAATATCGTCAAGTTCTGTGAAAAAAGTTTATCATCAAACGGTACATGTCTATAGGTATAATTTTTTCAGAAGATGTAAGTAACCGCGCGCCGGAGAAAACGGGCTGTCGAATAAAGGACCGTCGGGTTAGAAGATTGTTGAATTTTAGGACTGCCTCATTATAGGTTTGCATGACTACAGAAATTTCTATGAGTTTGATAAAATTGCACCTGGTTTTTCTGATATATCACATTCGACCCACAAGACAATTTATTTTTATTTATGTACGGGTTATAATAATCAATATTATGATTGCCAAATGATTATAATCGATATGTAACCTGGGATTCGTATTCGCAAATATTATGTCCCGGTTCTAACGTATCAAATAAAATTAGTTATATTTTAAGGACACGACACCTGGCCTGCAATACACTTATAATTTTAATGTCCATTCCTTATCTAATTACTTTATTATTTACTTTGAAATTTTGCCGAGGTCAAGTACGCTTCACATTCTTGTGTTTACGTTAATATATGCGGTCTGGGAAATAGATGTATATCTTGTTTACATTTTTTTCACGGTTGTAATGGCGATCGTACTACAGACCTTCTAAAATTCAAACTGACCATTATTCCGTGCGTTCATCGTGTATCGTGCGTGTTGCGTGCGTGTTGCGTGCGTGTATCGTGCGTGTACCAATCGTGCGTTCATCATTCATCGTTCCGTGTATTTTCCGTGTAACGTGCGTGCATCGTGTATTCTTAATCGTGTATGGTGCGTGTATCGTGCGTGTATCGTGCGTTCATCAATCATTCATTCTTAACCGTGTATCGTGCGTTCTTCAATCGTGTATAACTGTGTACATCAGATAACGTGCATTTGTCAAACGTTCATCCTAATCGGGTAACGTTCATTCATTGCGGTTTTTATATGATAGTCGGTTATAGAGCTCATCAAAGCTTATATTTTATCTCACGGTTAAAGTGTATATATATGTTCCGACTTTAAATAAAATTTACATTCATACTTACTTTCCGAGTTGTGAACACTTAATTAACTTCATCGTACATAACGTTCATACAGATTCATGAATTTTTGTGTAAAATTTATTTATCATCTGTAAACATTTCGTGGTTATTCAGTGAATCTTGGCTGGGACTGACACATTTTAATATAATGATACATGTTCTACGTACAAACAATAACATGATGACATTTCTACGACAGAACAGTTAAAATTGGAATTTCTATTCAACTGAGCGAAATGGGCTTAAAAATATACTGTTGGCTACTGTTATTTGTTAAAAAATATTCCGCCAATTAAAAACAACAGTGCTTTTGCAAAATTTAGATGTGGGGTAGCTCCACTAAAAATAGAAACTGGAAAGTATGAAAGAAAAGAAGTCCACGAGATGACATGTGTTGTTGCTCTACTATTGAAGATGAACTTCATGTCATTTTAAAATGCCCATTATATGTAGATTTAAGACAAATTATGATACATTAAGCTAAACATTTTAATGAACATTTTAACTTTAATTATCAGATAGCGAAAAATTTATATTTTTATTTAATAACGGCAATGTTGCTGCTATAGTTGCAAAAAACATCAACAATATTTCATTGAAAAGAAACGGCATTTTATTTCCTAGTTCTCAAAGAAAAATGTTTTATTTTCATATAGTACAGGTGGACACTGTAAATTTTAAATGTAAATGAGTAATAATATTGTGTCTTAAAAGTCTCTCATTATTCTTTTTAAGATTGGTACATACAATGCAAATGTTTTAATGTTTTATGTTTATTTCTGTGATTCTCATTTTATGTTTGTATGTGGTGAGACTATAATAAAATATTGAATTAGTATTAATGTTCAACTTGAGTCATTTCTCCAATGTTGAACAATGCAAGATTATAATTCTTCGCTTATTTGGCAAATTCATATTCTACTAAATATTCAAGCATTTAAGTTTTGATAAATACCATTACAAATATAATTTTTGTCTTCCGTTTCTGATGGTCACGTGCAGGTAAGGTTATTCCATTGAGAAAATACAATATACAAGATTGTCGGGTAAATGTGGATTGCGGATTAAGATTTTAGATGTCAAACTTGAATTAACAAATTAAACTGAGGCGAATTTAACACGAATATGTATTTTCTCTTCAACAGTGTTTTTATTCTCTGTTCTTTATTTTCATTTAAAATAAGCTAAATATGTTTTGTGGAAAATTGAATACAAATAAACATATGTATTTGAAGGCATTTTTTTAATCAAACAAGTATATTATTAAGATCACGCAAATATATCCCGTATTCCTTAAGAAGGATTTTAAATTGAGGAACTTTTTAAACTTGAAATTGTGTTTACGAGTTTAAGATATTCTTTTTTATTTAAATTTTTTGATAAAATAGTTAAATATATTGTATTATCATAACAAGACTTTAGTTAAATGGAATAAACATGGAACACTTTCACAGATTCACTTTTCATTGTGTTCATGGTTGCATATCAAGGACACCGTTTTTAATGTATGTCTAAAAGATTAATATCCGAAAAAATAATTCACAATAGTACTTTGTATTAAAGAATGACGGATTATTTTACCATGGGGGTATTTTTTGTTCCGTTACTGAGGACATTTTTTTGTCCTTTATGAATCCATATGACAAATTTGACTCCAATAAGGATAAATTTTATCTTATAGAAAAATCGGTAGTTTTTATCCGATAGATTTTGTGTTCATCTTTATCGGATATAAAAGATTGAAAAATACAAACAATTAATTGAAGTTTCGTATGCATCTATCACGATCCAGCAACTTTTGACTAGTATAAAGGGTTGCCTTGGTTTTATAGCTCAAAACGGTATCATTTGTTTTGCTTTACATTGGGTTAGATAATGAAATGTATGTTTCAGAAATTTACACAAATTTGATTTTGGCTTTGACTCCCGGGGACACTGTCGTTTACAGTAAAAGACGAAATTCTACACATGTACGTTCTTATAAAAAGAAGTTGTGGTATGATTGCCAATGTTCATCATTATATCATAATTATTGTACTCCCCTTAATAATGAATCTATAATATATGCCACTGGACGTTAAACGATCAACTATTAATTCATCCATCTTATCCTTTTAGTTTTGTGATAATTTGCATATCAAATACATGAAACAACAGGGGCGGATCCAGCCATTTTAAAAAGGGGGGTTCCCAACCCAGGGCAAAAAGGGGGGGGGGGGGTTCCAACTATATGTTCCCATTCAAATGCATTGATCGTCCAAAAAAAGGGGGGTTCCAACCCCCAGAACCCTCCCCCTGGATCCGTCACTGAACAACTGCAGAGTTTCACTAATGTTAGAAGGCCGATATTATTGCACATATAAAACAGACATTAACATCGATCCCTACGTTTTGATCCCCTCACAAAACACGCTTTATAAATTTCATGCATCTATAACGCTTTTCTTGATTTACTTTCACTAGGAACGCTTAATGCTAAATATTTGAAAGCCAAAGAATGTATAAAATAGATAGGAGTGTAGAGCTATATGACCAATAAAGGGCCTATACACATTCACAATATTCTGTGTATTTATGTGTCTGTCCAAAGTCAAAAGCACGTAGTTCAGAGGTTTTCGTAACATCAATTCTGTTATATACATGTATTTGGGCTTTTTTTTGGGGGGCAAGATACATGTAGCTTTGAAATAAAGAAGGCCGTTAGTTTGCTCAATTGAATTGTTTCATATTTTTTTCATGTCGGGGCGGGGCCTTTAATAACCGACTTTACAGTTCCCGTATTTTTTCATTATTGAAGGTCGTATAGATATAACTGCTAGCATTCCTCTTGATTTGAACTTTCTTGAATAGTTGACTCACTAACAATTATACCACATTTTCTTATTTTTACATAAGCCTTCAATCCATGTGTAAACCCTTAAATAAACCCTATTTCTTTGGGCAATACCTACGGGAATTAAAATAATAAAAACCATTATTAGAAAATCGGAATATATATGTGTGTATGACTCGGAGGTGCAATGGAGATCATAAAGTTTGATGGCCACGCGTGAAGTGCGCTGGTCTGCGCCGAAGTGCGATGAGCTGTTCGATGGTTTGCGATGGTTTATATAACGCGGGATACCTAGATTAAAGTCTACAGATGTGCAATTATTATGAGCAGTATATTTGTTTCAATGTCAGTATATAAAGCATTTACTAGTGTTATTGTCTATGAATGTAATAGTTAAAGTTACCGCGTACTAATTTAGAGATCGTCCTATTTGATGTTTTGCATGTGGAAATTATTCTTGCTTCAACATGTATCTTTACTTAATTTGTTCCTCTAATGAGATCATCATTTACCGTTATATAATCATAAGTTTCAAGGTGGACCCGTATGTATTGAGGGAATGACACTTCATCGTACGTAAAAACAAATCTTTTCGTCTAGGAGTCGCGTCACAAACTAAGGCAGATAATTGGAAAAACCTGTCTATAAATGGTAGGTGAAAGCTATCTGAATGATAGAAAACAAACAGTGGTTATAAATCAGTCTTCTTTAAAACTTTGCAATATTTCAACTGGTCTGTTTTTGGACCCTTGCTTTTTATAATATACATAAATGACAATGCGTAAAATTTTAATTATCACTGCAGGCTGTGTATCGTGATGCATTACAAATAGAATCTGACATAAATCACGACCTGTGATAGATCCGTGTTTTTACTCGCTTGGCTTTTTAAAATAAAACACTATATTTCTGTTATTATTTTCTAATTCTATAACTGCATGTTTACATTTATACTACAAATCTACAACTGTCAGTTTTTGGCTACATGTGCTGTTCTTATCTCTCAAGTCATGAATATTTATTAGCTATGTAGGCGTGTCAAGATCGCATACGAGATAATGACCAGCCAGTACACACTGTTATGATTTCATTAACCAGTATTAAAAAGATAAAAATAACATCCCCGCCCACAATTTAGAAATTTCTAAAAATTTCTTACTGGTAAATCAAATCTGTAAATATAAAAATTATGATTAATAATTAAAAAAAAATCTGAAACAATCTATATGCAAATAAATTGTACTTAAACACACATTAAAAAAAATCAAAAGTTCTCATTAAAATACTATGTTTCAAATTTAATAACTGCGAAATTAGGTAATCAAAAAATAAAAATAAAAAAGAATTAGAATAAAAGGTTTCTTTTTCTTCGTTAAAATATGCAGTAAAAAAAATTCATTATGTCAAAATGTATGTGAAAACAGAAAACAATAAAACATTTTCAATTAGAATCAATGATCATGGTTTAAACTTATTTACCAGTGTAATTAAGTTGCAGTTTTATTTTCAGTTCTTGAAACGGAAATTCTGTTTATCTGATTTGTCAAAATGACAAGTGTGCATAAATTTTATGGTTACAAATCAACAAATCTAACCACCAACCTCATTAGAACTCATTAAATAGAAACCACAACACCATTAATATCTCTCTGTGAATATCCAGACACAGATGTTCGATACTAGAGGTCGTAAAATCTTGACCATTAAACTTTCACTTGTTTTTCTAACGGATACTTCCAAGAGCACGACAGAAGTTACAACTGTCAACTTTGCTCAAGTGAACACTTGCGATGCATAAATTGTAGCTTAAAGTACATATAGATATAAGAAGATGTGGTATGAGTGCCAATGAGACAACTCTCCATCCAAGTCAAAATTTATAAAAATAAACCATTATAGGTCACAGTACGGTCTTCAACACGTACATACTTATTTGAAAGTGATGACACTAGCAGAGACCCGTAACTCTTAATTAATTTCAAATAATAATAACTAATATATTCTCACGCACTCACAGAATTACTCATTAATGCTCCGTTAACTGAGATTAAAGAGTCTTACAACATTCAGTCAAAAATAGTTATATATATATGAAAACATAGGTTATTTCTAGCATAACATCTTTTGCGCTACTACATGTACATCTGTTGTTCAACATTTAAACACTTAACAAAATCCCGGCCACCAATTTTTGGCCACTATTACACTTTATACCATTTGAATCATTTGATTCCACCCAAAAATTCCTAATACAATTAGACACTCAAATAGCAAAAATAACTTTTACAAATAACCCTATCAGCACGATTCAAGGATCAACGACAACAAATATACTACTTCTAAATGCAGTCACGTGTAGCCCTCTATATAAGCATGCAAAAACAAAATTCATATAAGATCAAATATAACACACAAATGAAGTAAATGTCACTAACAGTTCAATGTAAATCAATTAACACATATCAACAAAATGTTAAAATTATTTAATATTGTCACACAAATATTCTTCCATCTACATCTGTGGTATCCGTGGCTTGGTATTAAAGTACATCTAAAGAGAGTGGCGAGACAATTTTCACACACTCAACTTCAGAATCTTGTGGCGAGGCAATTCTCACACACAAGTATAAACTTTTCATCTTGACTAGCTGTGGCGAGGCAATTCTCACACACAGATCTGTATAAAACGTTTGAAACAATGTTGATTGGTTGTGGCGAAACAATTTTCACACACAAAAATAAACTCATAGTATCATTGGAGGTGGTCTATTTTGAACTACCTTCTTTGCTTTTGGTGATAAACTTGATTCCTCTACCCATATAGAATTTTGTGCTGGTTCACCGACAATTTGTACAAGATATTTTAATTGATTGTTATCGATCTTCCTTGCTAGCACACGTTTGATTTTATGATATCGATTTTCGTCTGATGATATTGATTCTGTTCCTAAATTAACAAAGTCGTTAAATTTTGTGGGTGGCTTTTTATTTCTAGTTGACTAACGTACAGGGACTTGTTCAGAATACGACGAACTTGAAGAATCGACCGTAGTAATAGAACTTTGGCTTTCACTTACATGTTGTAAATACGGCTGTGGTTGAGGGGCACGAATATATGTCATTTTTTAATCTATTTATGTGCACAGGCATTCGAAATCTTCGATTGTTTTCAGGATCTCTAATTTTTGTTAAATGAGGACTTGGTATATTATCAACAATAAAAGGTCCAGTATATTTAGCTTGTAATTTTAGTCCCTGCCCAGTAGGCTCGTCGTGCAAGTACACATAGTCTACAACTGACAATTTTAAAGGTGATGTTGTTTTATTTACTCTTTCAACCATTTTAGCACTTGCCTTTTCAACGTTTGATTCGTATTGGACGAACAGGAAATGTGCACTTCGGCGCGGTGTTACTAATTTCAGCGGAATTGTTTCATCTTAATTATCACTGCATTCACTCTCATCAAATGTATGCATTGTGATTTGTTGTTGAATTTGCATAATATTAGTAGATGATATTTTAATATTAAGTGCATTTTTTGCAAGTTTGTCGGCCTCAGTTTGTCCACTTTCAGAATTTGTTGACATATTGTCAATCTCTTACCATAGTTCTTTGTTTTTATATCTTTTCCGGAGGATTTGAGTTTCCAATTGTTGTTTTTCCAGTATGTAATATCACTGGAGACCCCCCTTACCAAATATTCGCTATCTATTTTTATGTTAACATCAACTATATTAAGTTGATGAACTTGTTGAAGGTATTTAAATGCAGCAAATAAATCTCCAGTATTGTTGATTTGCTTGTATGTATCTGGAACTAGACCTAACTTTTTCTTGTACTGTTTTTCTCCCAGAATTTTACAAAGCTTGCTTTTGCTGATGGCTTTCCGTTATTTTTGCATGCACAGTCTATGTATACATCCATATTTCAATGTTTATATATACAAGTTGAGAAAACGTTGACGTCTTTTCCGCGGAATTTTACACTAGGTTATTATGAAAAACAAAAATAAGGAATTTCATAGTTATAATAATTTTAAGTGTCAATTAATGTTTGAAATAGTATTAATGTTCATACTGTTAACTTTGTGTCCAGTTTTGCAACTCGTAAATACGTCTGATATTTCCAAATCTGTTTTTCCTTGACGGTAAACCTAATGCGCAAGCTAATATGGATTCAAATACACAAGCCCATAGTGATTCCAAAGCTAACAGTGATTCTAATACGCAAGCTAACAGTGATTCTAATAGGCAATCTAACAGTGATTCTAATAGGCAAGCTAACAGTGATTTTAATAGGCAAGCTAACAGTGATTCTAATAGGCAAGCTCATAGTGATTCTAATAGGCAATCAAACAGTGATTTCATTACCAAATCTAACAGTGATTCTAATAGGCAAGCTAACAGTGATTCTAATATGCAAGCTCATAGTGATTCTAATAGGCAAGCTAACAGTGATTCTAATAGGCAAGCTAACAGTGATTCTAATAGGCAAGCTAACAGTGATTCTAATAGGCAAGCTAACAGTGATTCTAATAGGCAAGCTAACAGTGATTATAATAGGCAAGCTAACAGTGATCTAATAGGCAAGCTAACAGTGATTCCATTACCAAATGTAACAGTGATTCCAATAGGCAAGCTAACAGTGATTCTAATAGGCAAGCTAACAGTGATTCTAATACGCAAGCTAACAGTTATTCTAATAGGCACTCTAACTGTAATTCTAATAGGCAATCTAACAGTGATTCTTATAGGCAAGCTAACAGTGATTCTAATAGGCAAGCTAACAGTGATTCCATTACCAAATCTAACAGTGATTCTAATAGGCAAGCTAACAGTGATTCTAATAGGCAATCTAACAGTGATTCTAATAGGCAAGCTAACAGTGATTCTAATAGGCAAGCTAACAGTGTTTCTAATAGGCAAGCTAACAGTGATTCTTATAGGCAAGCTCATAGTGATTCCAATACGATACCTAACAGTGATTCCATTACCCAAGCTAACAGTGATTCTAATAGGCAATCTAACAGTGATTCTAATAGGCAAGCTAACAGTGATTCCATTACCAAATCTTACAGTGATTCTTATAGGCAATCTAACAGTGATTCAAATAGGCAAGCTAATAGTGATTCTGATACGCAAGCTAACAGTGATTCTAATAGGCAAGCTAACAGTGATTCTAATACGCAAGCTAACAGTGATTCAATTACCAATTCTATCAGTGATTCTAATAGGCAAGCTAACAGTGATTCTAATAGGCAAGCTAACAGTGATTCTAATACGCAAGCTGACAGTGATTTTGATAGGCAAGCTAACAGTGATTCTAATTGGCAAGCTAACAGTGATTCTAATACGCAAGCTTGCAGTGATTCTAATACGCAAGCTAACAGTACGCAAGCGAACAGTGATTCTAATACGCAAGCTAACAGTGATTCTATAACGCAAACTCACAGTGACTCTAATACACAAGCCAAAAGTGATTCTAATACGCAAGCTAGCAGGGATTCTAATACGCAAACTAATAGTGGTTCTATAACGCAAGCTAACAGTGGTTCTAATACGCAAGCTCACAGTGGTTCTATAACGCAAGCTAACAGTGGTTCTTATATGCAAGCTTACAGTGATTCTATAACGCAAGCTCACAGCGATTTTAATACGCAAACTAACAGTGATTCTAATACGCAAGCTAACAGTGTTTCTATAACGCAAGCTAACAGTGGTTCTAATACGCAAGCTAACAGTGATTCTATAACGCAAGCTCACAGTGATTCTAATACGCAAGCTAACAGTGATTCTAATACGCTAGCTCACAGTGATTATAATACGCAAACTAACAGTGATTCCAATATGCAAGCTAACAGTGATTCTATAACGCAAGCTCACAGTGATTCTTATACGCTAGCTTACAGTATATCTAATACCCAAGCTAACAGTGGTTCCAATACGCTAGCTAACAGGGATTCGAATACGCATACTTACAGTGATGCTAATACTCAAGCTCACAGTGATTCTAATATGCAAGCTCACAGTGATTCTAATACGCTCGCTAACAGTGATTCTAATACGCTCGCTAACAGTAATTCTGATACGCAAGCTAACAATGATTCTAATACACAAGCTAACAGTGATTTTAATACGCTAGCTAACCGTGATTCTTATACGTTATCTAACAGTGATTCTAATACGCAAGCTAACAGTGAATCTAATACGCAAGCTAACAGTGATTATAATACGCAATCTAACAGTCAGTAATTCTAATTCTCAAACTAACAGTGATTATAAGACGCTAGATAACAGTGATGCTATTACGTTAGCTAACAGTGATTCTAATACGCACGCTAACAGTATCTAATACTCAAGCTAACAGTGATTCTTATACGCAAGCTATCCATGTGTTATATATGTTGTTAAGTTTGCCATAGCATGTTTAAGTTTTAGCAATAAAGATTTATTCATAATATGAAGCTTACAGGGATTTTAATACACCAATCTGATTAAAATTCATATCTATAACAACTAACGTGCTTGTATATAAACAATTAGCACATATTTACAACTTCTCGTCAAATCAAATTGCTTGAATTTGCCTTCTAAGTATATGTAAGAGAATGATAATCTCTTTCTTCATGATTAAGTACGAGCGTTAGCGAGTACTTATCATGAAGTAAAGGATTATCATTCTCTTACAAACTAAGAATATTGTAAAGTGCTCAAGGCTCAAATGATCTCTTGATTGCTTGTATTCAAGAATTAGTTTCATTGTCAGTGTAAATTAAATGTTTATAATTGATGCATGACTTCAATTTTCACTCTAATACGCAAAATAATAGTGGTTCTCTAACGCAAGTTAACATTGGTTCTAATACGCAAGCTTACAGTGGTTCTATAACGGAAGCTAACAGTGGTTCTAATACGCAAGCTTACAGTGATTCTATAACGCAAGCTCACAGCGATTTTAATACGCAAACTAACAGTGATTCTAATACGCAAGCTAACAGTGTTTCTATAACGCAAGCTAACAGTGGTTCTAATACGCAAACTAACAGTGATTCTAATACGCAAGCTAACAGTGTTTCTATAACGCAAGCTAACAGTGGTTCTAATACGCAAGCTAACAGTGATTCTATAACGCAAACTCACATTGATTCTAATACGCAAGTTAACAGTGATTCTAATACGCTAGCTCACAGTGATTCTAATACGCTAGCTCACAGTGATTATAATACGCAAACTAACAGTGATTTCAATATGCAAGCTAACGGTGATTCTATAACGCAAGCTCAAAGTGATTCTTATAAGCTAGCTAACAGTATATCTAATACCCAAGCTAACAGTGCTTCTAATACGCAAACTAACAGTGATTGTAATATGCAAGCTCACAGTGATTATAATACGCAAACTAACAGTGATTCCAATATGCAAGCTAACAGTGATTCTAGAACGCAAGATCACAATGATTTTAATACGCTAGTTAACAGTATATATAATTCGCAAGCTAACAGGGATTCTAATACACAAGCTCACAGTGATTCCAATACGCTAGCTAACAGGGATTCGAATACGCATACTTACAGTGATGCTAATACTCAAGCTCACAGTGATTCTAATACGGAAGCTCACAGTGATTCTAATACGCTCGCTAACAGTGATTCTAATACGCTCGCTAACAGTGTTTCTGATACGCAAGCTAACAGTGATTATAATACACAAGCTAACAGTGATTTTAATACGCTAGCTAACCGTGATTCTTATACGTTATCTAACAGTGATTCTAATACGCAAGATTACAGTGAATCTAATACGCAAGCTAACAGTGATTATAATACACAAGCTAACAGTCAGTAATTCTAATTCTCAAACTAACAGTGATTATAAGACGCTAGATAACAGTGATGCTATTACGTTAGCTAACAGTGATTCTAATACGCATGCTAACAGTGATTCTAATACTCAAGCTAACAGTGATTCTTATACGCAAGCTCTCCATGTGTTATATATGTTGTTAAGTTTGCCATAGCATGTTTAAGTTTTAGCAATAAAGATTCATTCATAATATGAAGCTTACAGGGATTTTAATACACCAATCTGATTAAAATTCATATCTATAACAACTAACGTGCTTGTATATAAACAATTAGCACATATTTACAACTTCTCGTCAAATCAAATTGCTTGAATTTGCCTTCTAAGTATATGTAAGAGAATGATAATATCTTTCTTCATGATTAAGTACGAGCGTTAGCGAGTACTTATCATGAAGTAAGGGATTATCATTCTCTTACAAACTTAGAATATTGTAAAATGCTCAAGGCTCAAATGATCTCTTGATTGGTTGTATTCAAGAATTAGTTTCATTGTCAGTGTAAATTAAATGTTTATAATTGATGCATGACTTCATTTTTCAGCATTTCATTTATGGGTTAGTTTTAGTGATGCAAGGATTTTCTTATAATTTTGGAAATATTTAAAAAATGCGTTATAGACATTAGGTGACAAAACAGTAAAAAGAAAGGTACGAATTCTATATGTTTCCTGATTGTGAGTATGAATGTAAATCATGTAATATTTTAGTGAGAAATTCTCCTTTTTTATTTACAGTTTAAATCAATAAATACATTTAAGTTACAACTAATTTTATTTCACAGCCAATATTTTGGTTCTGGCTTTTTAAATCAAATACTATTTCATTATGTCAGGGAAATGTTCTGATAAAATGCCTTTAAAAGTTTTAAATATATTCAAAACTTTAATCAAATTCCTGTTTTTTTCATTTTATTTTATCGGAATATTGGAAATAACTATTCTTCCCAACCGCTGGTTCAGTAATCAGAGTTTTGGGAAGCTAAAAATTTAGGTTATTTTTTATTCTAAAACTTTTTTGTTCTTTTTTTTGCATTGCTTTGATATTGTTTATTTTTTTAGTAATTTGAAGTTGTTAATATTTTCATAATAACAATATTAAAGGTACAAATTTTACTGCACCAGTAAACTTCAACTTATTTTGATTTTTTTTTGTAAAATCTTGACCATTAAACTTTCACTTGTTTTTCTAACGGATACTTCCAAGAGCACGACAGAAGTTACAACTGTCAACTTTGCTCAAGTGAACACTTTCGATGCATAAATTGTAGCTTAAAGTACACATACTTGTTTGAAAGTGATGACACTAGCAGAGACCCGTAACTCTTAATTAATTTCAAATAATAATAACTATTAATATATTCTCACGCACTCACAGAATTACTCATTAATGCTCCGTTAACTGAGATTAAAGATTCTTACAACATTCAGTCAAAAATAGTTATTAATATATGAAAACATAGGTTAATTCTAGCATAACATCTTTTGCGCTACTACATGTACATCTGTTGTTCAACGTTTAAACACTTAACAAAATCCCGGCCACCAATTTTTGGCCACTATTACACTTTATTCCTTTTGAATCATTTGATTCCACCCAAAAATTCCTAATACAATTAGACACTCAAATAGCAAAAATAACTTTTACAAATAACCCTATCAGCACGATTCAAGGATCAACGACAACAAATATACTACTTCTAAATGCAGTCACGTGTAGCCCTCTATATAAGCATGCAAAAACAAAATTCATCTAAGATCAAATATAACACACAAATGAAGTAAATGTCACTAACAGTTCAATGTAAATCAATTAACACATATCAACAAAATGTTAAAATTATTTAATATTGTCACACAAATATTCTTCCATCTACATCTGTGGTATCCGTGGCTTGGTATTAAAGTACATAATTATAAAGAGAGTGGCGGGACAATTTTCACACACTCAACTTCAGAATCTTGTGGCGAGGCAATTCTCACACACAAGTATAAACTTTTCATCTTGACTAGCTGTGGCGAGGCAATTCTCACACACAGATCTGTATAAAACGTTTGAAACAATGTTGATTGGTTGTGGCGAAACAATTTTCACACACAAAAATAGACTCACAGTATCATTGGAGGTGGTCTATTTTGAACTACCTTCTTTGCTTTTGGTGATAAACTTGACTCCTCTACCCATATAGAATTTTGTGCTGGTTCACCGACAATTTGTACAAGATATTTTAATTGATTGTTATCGATTTTCCTTGCTAGCACACGTTTGATTTTATGATATCGATTTTCGTTTGATGATATTGATTCTGTTCCTAAATTAACAAAGTCGTTAAATTTTGTGGGTGGCTTTTTGTTTCTAGTTGACTAACGTACAGGGACTTGTTCAGATAATGACGAATTTGAAGAATCGACCGTAGTAATAGAACTTTGGCTCTCACTTACATGTTGTAAATACGGCTGTGGTTGAGGGGCACGAATATATGTCATTTTTAATCTATTTATGTGCACAGGCATTCGAAATCTTCGCTTGTTTTCAGGATCTCTAATTTTTGTTAAATGAGGACTTGGTATATTATCAACAATAAAAGGTCCAGTATATTTAGCTTGTAATTTTCGTCCCTGCCCAGTAGGCTCGTCGTGCAAGTACACATAGTCTCCAACTGACAAGTTTAAAGGTGATGTTGTTTTATTTACTCTTTCAACCATTTTAGCATTTGCCTTTTCAACGTTTGATTCGTATTGGACGAACAGGAAATGTGCACTTCGGCGCGGTGTTACTAATTTCAGCGGAATTGTTTCATCTTAATTATCACTACGTTCACTCTCATCAAATGTATGCATTGTGATTTGTTGTTGAATTTGCATATTAATATTAGTAGATGATATTTTAATATTAAGTGCATTTTTTGCAAGTTTGTCGGCCTCAGTTTGTCCACTTTCAGAATTTGTTGACATATTGTCAATCTCTGACCATAGTTCTTTGTTTTTATATCTTTTCCGGAGGATTTGAGTTTCCAATTGTTGTTTTTCCAGTATGTAATATCACTGGAGATCCCCCTTACCAAATATTCGCTATCTATTTTTATGTTAACATCAACTATATTAAGTTGATGAACTTGTTGAAGGTATTTAAATGCAGCAAATAAATCTCCAGTATTGTTGGTTTGCTTGTATGTATCTGGAACTAGACCTAACTTTTTCTTGTACTGTTTTTCTCCCAGAATTTTACAAAGCTTGCTTTTGCTGATGGCTTTCCGTTATTTTTGCATGCACAGTCTATGTATACATCCATATTTCAATGTTTATATATACAAGTTGAGAAAACGTTGACGTCTTTTCCGCGGAATTTTGCACTATGTTATTATGAAAAACAAAAATAAGGAATTTCATAGTTATAATAATTTTAAGTGTCAATTAATGTTTGAAATAGTATTAATGTTCATACTGTTAACTTTGTATCCAGTTTTGCAACTCGTAAATACGTCTGATATTTCCAAATCTGTTTTTCCTTGACGGTAAACCTAATACGCAAGCTAATATGGATTCAAATACACAAGCCCATAGTGATTCCAAAGCTAACAGTGATTCTAATACGCAAGCTAACAGTGATTCTAATAGGCAATCTAACAGTGATTCTAATAGGTAAGCTAACAGTGATTTTAATAGGCAAGCTAACAGTGATTCTAATAGGCAAGCTCATAGTGATTCTAATAGGCAATCTAACAGTGATTTCATTACCAAATCTAACCGTGATTCTAATAGGCAAGCTAACAGTGATTCTAATATGCAAGCTCATAGTGATTCTAATAGGCAAGCTAACAGTGATTCTAATAGGCAAGCTAACAATGATTCTAATAGGCAAGCTAACAGTGATTCCATTACCAAATCTAACAGTGATTCTAATAGGCAAGCTAACAGTGATTATAATAGGCAAGCTAACAGTGATCTAATAGGCAAGCTAACAGTGATTCCGTTACCAAATCTAACAGTGATTCTAATAGGCAAGCTAACAGTGATTCTAATAGGCAAGCTAACAGTGATTCTAATACGCAAGCTAACAGTTATTCTAATAGGCAATCTAACTGTAATTCTAATAGGCAATCTAACAGTGATTCTAATAGGCAAGCTAACAGTGATTCTAATAGGCAAGCTAACAGTGATTCCATTACCAAATCTAACATTGATTCTAATAGGCAATCTAACAGTGATTCTAATAGGCTAGCTAACAGTGATTCTAATAGGCAAGATAACAGTGATTCTTATAGGCAAGCTCATAGTGATTCCAATACGATACCAAACAGTAATTCCATTACCCAAGCTAACAGTGATTCTAATAGGCAATCTAACAGTGATTCTAATAGGCAAGCTAACAGTGATTCCATTACCAAATCTAACAGTGGTTCTAATAGGCAAGCTAACAGTGATTCTAATAGGCAAGCTAACAGTGATTCTAATACGCAAGCTAACAGTGATTCTAATAGGCAATCTAACAGTGATTCTAATAGGCAAGCTAACAGTGATTCTAATACGCAAGCTAACAGTGATTCTAATAGGCAAGCTAACAGTGATTCTAATACGCAAGCTGACAATGATTCAATTACCAATTCTATCAGTGATTCTATAAGGCAAGCTAACAGTGATTCTAATAGGCAAGCTAACAGTGATTCTAATACGCAAGCTGACAGTGATTTTAATAGGCAAGCTAACAGTGATCCTAATTGGTAAGCTAACAGTGATTCTAATACGCAAGCTTGCAGTGATTCTAATACGCAAGCTAACAGTACGCAAGCGAACAGTGATTCTAATACGCAAGCTAACAGTGATTCTATAACGCAAACTCACAGTGACTCTAATACAAAAGCCAAAAGTGATTCTAATACGCAAGCTAGCAGGGATTCTAATACGCAAACTAATAGTGGTTCTATAACGCAAGCTAACAGTGGTTCTATAACGCAAGCTAACAGTGGTTCTAATACGCAAGCTTACAGTGATTCTATAACGCAAGCTCACAGCGATTTTAATACGCAAACTAACAGTGATTCTAATACACAAGTTAACAGTGTTTCTATAACGCAAGCTAACAGTGGTTCTAATACGCAAGCTAACAGTGATTCTATAACGCAAGCTCACAGTGATTCTAATACGCAAGCTAACAGTGATTCTAATACGCTAGCTCACAGTGATTATAATACGCAAACTAACAGTGATTCCAATATGCAAGCTAACAGTGATTCTATAACGCAAGCTCTCAGTGATTCTTATACGCTAGCTAACAGTATATCTAATACCCAAGCTAACAGTGGTTCCAATACGCTAGCTAACGGGGATTCGAATACGCATACTTACAATGATTCTAATACGCAAGCTAACAGTGTTTCTATAACGCAAGCTAACAGTGGTTCTAATACGCAAACTTACAGTGGTTCTAATACGCAAGCTAACAGTGATTCTATAACGCAAGCTCACAGTGATTCTAATACGCAAGTTAACAGTGATTCTAATACGCTACCTCACTGTGATTATAATACGCAAACTAACAGTGATTCCAATATGCAAGCTAACAGTGATTCTATAACGCAAGCTCACAGTGATTCTTATACGCTAGCTAACAGTATATCTAATACCCACGCTAACAGTGCTTCTAATACGCAAACTAACAGTGATTGTAATATGCAAGCTAACAGTGATTCTATAACGCAAGATCACAGTGATTTTAATACGCTAGTTAACAGTATATATAATTCGCAAGCTAACAGGGATTCTAATACACAAGCTCACGGTGATTCTAGTACGCTAGCTAACAGGGATTCGAATACGCATACTTACAGTGATGCTAATACTCAAGCTCACAGTGATTCTAATACGCAAGCTCACAGTGATTCTAATACGCTCGCTAACAGTGATTCTAATACGCTCGCTAACAGTGTTTCTGATACGCAAGCCAACAGTGATTATAATACACAAGCTAACAGTGATTTTAAAACGCTAGCTAACCGTGATTCTTATACGTTATCTAACAGTGATTCTAATACGCAAGCTAACAGTGAATCTAATACGCAAGCTAACAGTGATTATAATACGCAAGCTAACAGTCAGTAAATCTAATTCTAAAACTAACAGTGATTATAAGACGCTAGATAACAGTGATGCTATTACGTTAGCTAACAGTGATTCTAATACGCACGCTAACAGTGATTCTAATACTCAAGCTAACAGTGATTCTTATACGCAAGCTATCCATGTGTTATATATGTTGTTAAGTTTGCCATAGCATGTTTAAGTTTTAGCAATAAAGATTTATTCATAATATGAAGCTTACAGGGATTTTAATACAACAATCTGATTAAAATTCATATCTATAACAACTAACGTGCTTGTATATAAACAATTAGCACATATTTACAACTTCTCGTCAAATCAAATTGCTTGAATTTGCCTTCTAAGTATATGTAAGAGAATGATAATCTCTTTCTTCATGATTAAGTACGAGCGTTAGCGAGTACTTATCATGAAGTAAGGGATTATCATTCTCTTACAAACTTAGAATATTGTAAAATGCTCAAGGCTCAAATGATCTCTTGATTGGTTGTATTCAAGAATTAGTTTCATTGTCAGTGTAAATTAAATGTTTATAATTGATGCATGACTTCATTTTTCAGCATTTCATTTATGGGTTAGTTTTAGTGATGCAAGGATTTTCTTATAATTTGGGAAATATTTAAAAAATGCGTTATAGACATTAGGTGACAAAACAGTAAAAAGAAAGATACGAATTCTATATGTTTCCTGATTGTGAGTATGAATGTAAATCATGTAATATTTAAGTGAGAAATTCTCCTTTTTTATTTACAGTTTAAATCAATAAATACATTTAAGTTACAACTAATTTTATTTCACAGCCAATATTTTGGTTCTGGCTTTTTAAATCAAATACTATTTCATTATGTCAGGGAAATGTTCTAATAAAATGCCTTTAAAAGTTTTAAATATATTCAAAACTTTAATCAAATTCCTGTTTTTTTCATTTTATTTTATCGGAATATTGGAAATAACTATTCTTCCCAACCGCTGGTTCAGTAATCAGAGTTTTGGGAAGCTAAAGATTTAGGTTATTTTTTATTTTAAAACTTTTCGTTCTTTTTTTTTGCATTGCTTTGATATTGTTTATTTTTTTAGTAATTTGAAGTTGTTAATATTTTCATAATAACAATATTAAAGGTACAAATTTTACTGCACCAGTAAACTTCAACTTATTTTGATTTTTTTTTGTAAAATCTTGACCATTAAACTTTCACTTGTTTTTCTAACGGATACTTCCAAGAGCACGACAGAAGTTACAACTGTCAACTTTGCTCAAGTGAACACTTGCGATGCATAAATTGTAGCTTAAAGTACACATACTTGTTTGAAAGTGATGACACTAGCAGAGACCCGTAACTCTTAATTAATTTCAAATAATAATAACTAATATATTCTCACGCACTCACAGAATTACTCATTAATGCTCCGTTAACTGAGATTAAAGATTCTTACAACATTCAGTCAAAAATAGTTATTAATATATGAAAACATAGGTTAATTCTAGCATAACATCTTTTGCGCTACTACATGTACATCTGTTGTTCAACGTTTAAACACTTAACAAAATCCCGGCCACCAATTTTTGGCCACTAGTACACTTTATTCCTTTTGAATCATTTGATTCCACCCAAAAATTCCTAATACAATTAGACACTCAAATAGCAAAAATAACTTTTACAAATAACCCTATCAGCACGATTCAAGGATCAACGACAACAAATATACTACTTCTAAATGCAGTCACGTGTAGCCCTCTATATAAGCATGCAAAAACAAAATTCATCTAAGATCAAATATAACACACAAATGAAGTAAATGTCACTAACAGTTCAATGTAAATCAATTAACACATATCAACAAAATGTTAAAATTATTTAATATTGTCACACAAATATTCTTCCATCTACATCTGTGGTATCCGTGGTTTGGTATTAAAGTACATAATTATAAAGAGAGTGGCGGGACAATTTTCACACACACAACTTCAGAATCTTGTGGCGAGGCAATTCTCACACACAAGTATAAACTTTTCATCTTGACTAGCTGTGGCGAGGCAATTCTCACACACAGATCTGTATAAAACGTTTGAAACAATGTTGATTGGTTGTGGCGAAACAATTTTCACACACAAAAATAGACTCACAGTATCATTGGAGGTGGTCTATTTTGAACTACCTTCTTTGCTTTTGGTGATAAACTTGACTCCTCTACCCATATAGAATTTTGTGCTGGTTCACCGACAATTTGTACAAGATATTTTAATTGATTGTTATCGATTTTCCTTGCTAGCACACGTTTGATTTTATGATATCGATTTTCGTTTGATGATATTGATTCTGTTCCTAAATTAACAAAGTCGTTACATTTTGTGGGTGGCTTTTTGTTTCTAGTTGACTGACGTACAGGGACTTGTTCAGATAATGACGAATTTGAAGAATCGACCGTAGTAATAGAACTTTGGCTCTCACTTACATGTTGTAAATACGGCTGTGGTTGAGGGGCACGAATATATGTCATTTTTAATCTATTTATGTGCACAGGCATTCGAAATCTTCGCTTGTTTTCAGGATCTCTAATTTTTGTTAAATGAGGACTTGGTATATTATCAACAATAAAAGGTCCAGTATATTTAGCTTGTAATTTTCGTCCCTGCCCAGTAAGCTCGTCGTGCAAGTACACATAGTCTCCAACTGACAATTTTAAAGGTGATGTTGTTTTATTTACTCTTTCAACCATTTTAGCATTTGCCTTTTCAACGTTTGATTCGTATTGGACGAACAGGAAATGTGCACTTCGGCGCGGTGTTACTAATTTCAGCGGAATTGTTTCATCTTAATTATCACTACATTCACTCTCATCAAATGTATGCATTGTGATTTGTTGTTGAATTTGCATAATATTAGTAGATGATATTTTAATATTAAGTGCATTTTTTGCAAGTTTGTCGGCCTCAGTTTGTCCACTTTCAGAATTTGTTGACATATTGTCAATCTCTGACCATAGTTCTTTGTTTTTATATCTTTTCCGGAGGATTTGAGTTTCCAATTGTTGTTTTTCCAGTATGTAATATCACTGGAGATCTCCCTTACCAAATATTCGCTATCTATTTTTATATTAACATCAACTATATTAAGTTGATGAACTTGTTGAAGGTATTTAAATGCAGCAAATAAATCTCCAGTATTGTTGGTTTGCTTGTATGTATCTGGAACTAGACCTAACTTTTTCTTGTACTGTTTTTCTCCCAGAATTTTACAAAGCTTGCTTTTGCTGATGGCTTTCCGTTATTTTTGCATGCACAGTCTATGTATACATCCATATTTCAATGTTTATATATACAAGTTGCGAAAACGTTGACGTCTTTTCCGCGGAATTTTGCACTATGTTATTATGAAAAACAAAATAAGGAATTTCATACTTATAATAATTTTTAGTGTCAATTAATGTTTGAAATAGTATTAATGTTCATACCGTTAACTTTGTGTCCAGTTTTGCAACTCGTAAATACGTCTGATATTTCCAAATCTGTTTTTCCTTGACGGTAAACCTAATACGCAAGCTAATATGGATTCAAATACACAAGCTCATAGTGATTCCAATACGATACCTAACAGTGATGCCATTACCGAAGCTAACAGTGATACTAATAGGCAATCTAACAGTGATTCTAATAGGCAAGCTTACAGTGATTCTAATAGGCAATCTAACAGTGATTCTTATAGGAAATCTAACAGTGATTCTAATAGGCAATCTAACAGTGATTCTAATAGGAAAGCTAACAGTGATTCAAATAGGCAAGCTAACAGTGATTCTAATAGGCAAGCTAACAGTGATTCTAAAAGGCAATCTAACAGTGATTTTAATAGGCAAGCTAACAGTGATTCTAATAGGCAAGTTAACAGTAATTCTAATAGGCAAGCTAACAGCGATTCTAATAGGCAAGCTCATAGTGATTCCAATACGATACCTAACAGTGATTCCATTACCCAAGCTAACAGTGATTCAAATAGGCAATCTAACAGTGATTCTAATAGGCAAGCTAACAGTGATTCTAATACGCAAGCTAACAGTGATTCTAATACGCAAGCTAACAGTGATTCTAATACGCTAGCTAACAGTGATTCTAATAGGCAAGCTAACAGTGATTATTATACGCAAGCTTACAGTGATTCTAATACGCAAGCTAACAGTGATTTTAATAGGCAAGCTAACAATGATTCTAATACGCAAGCTAACAGTGATTCTAATAGGCAAGCTAACAGTGATTCTAATACGCAAGCTAACAGTGATTCTAATGGGCAAGCTAACAGTGATTCTAATACGCAAGCTAACAGTGATTCTAATACGCAAGCTAACAGTGATTCTAATACGCAAGCTAACAGTACGCAAGCGAACAGTGATTCTAATACGCAAGCTAACAGTGGTTCTATAACGCAAACGCACAGTGATTCTAATACACAAGCTAACAGTGATTCTAATAGGCAAGCTAGCAGGGATTCTAATACGTAAACTAACAGTGGTTCTATAACGCAAGCTAACAGTGGTTCTAATACGCAAACTAACAGTGGTTCTAATACACAAACTCACAGTGATTCTAATACACAAGCCAAAAGTGATTCTAATACGCAAGCTAGCAGGGATTCTAATACGCAAACTAACAGTGGTTCTATAACGCAAGCTAACAGTGGTTCTAATACGCAAGCTAACAGTGGTTCTATAACGTAAGCTAACAGTGGTTCTAATTTGCAAGCTAACAGTGATTCTATAACGCAAACTCACAGTGATTCTAATACGCAAGCTAACAGTGGTTCTAATACGCAAGCTTACAGTGTTTCTATAACGCAAGCTAACAGTGGTTCTAATACGCAAGCTAACAGTGATTCTATAACGCAAGCTCACAGCGATTTTAATACGCAAACTAACAGTGATTCGAATACGCAAGCTAACAGTAATTCTAAAACTCAAGCTCAAAGTGATTCTAATACGCAAGCTAACAGTGATTCTAATACGCTAGATCACAGTGATTATAATACGCAAACTAACAGTGATTCCAATATGCAAGCTAACAGTGATTCTATAACGTAAGCTCACAGTAATTCTTATACGCTAGCTAACAGTATATCTAATACCCAAGCTAACAGTGTTTCTTATACGGAAACTAACAGTGATTCTAATAGGCAAGCTAACTGTGATTCTATAACGCAAGATCACAGTGATTCTAATACGCAAGCTCACAGTGATTCTAATACCCAAGCTAACAGTGATTCTAATACGCAGGCTAACAGTGATTCTAATACACAAGCTAACAGTGATTTTAATACGCTAGCTAACCGTGATTCTTATACGTTATCTAACAATGATTATAATACGCAAGCTAACAGTCAGTAATTCTAATTCGCAAACTAACAGTGATTATAAGACGCTAGATAAGAGTGATGCTATTACGGTAGCTAACAGTGATTCTAATACGCACGCTAACAATGATTCTAATACTCAAGCTAACAGTGATTCTAATACTCAAGCTAACAGCGATTTTAATACTCAAGCTAACAGTGATTCTAATACTCAAGCTAACAGTGATTCTTATACGCAAGCTCTCCATGTGTTATATATGTTGTTAAGTTTGCCATAGCATGTTTAAGTTTTAGCAATACAGATTCATTCATTCATTCATAATATGAAGCTTACAGGGATTTTAATACACCAATCTGATTAAAATTCATATCTATAACAACTAACGTGCTTGCATATAAACAATTAGCACATATTTACAACTTCTCGTCAAATCAAATTGCTTGAATTTGCCTTCTAAGTATATGTAAGAGAATGATAATCTCTTTCTTCATGATTAAGTACGAGCGTTAGCGAGTACTTATCATGAAGTAAGGGATTATCATTCTCTTACAAACTTAGAATATTGTAAAGTGCTTAAGGCTCAATTGATCTCTTGATTGGTTGTATCCAAGAATTAGTTTCATTGTCAGTGTAAATTAAATGTTTATAATTGATGCATGACTTCATTTTTCAGCATTTCATTTATGGGTTAGTTTTAGTGATGCAAGGACTTTCTTATAATTTGGGAAATATTTAAAAAAATGCGTTAGAGACATTAGGTAATTTGGGAAATATTTAAAAAATGCGTTAGAGACATTAGGTGACAAAACAGTAAAAAGAAAAGGTACGAATTCTATATGTTTCCTGATTGTGAGTATGAATGTAAATCATGTAATATTTTAGTGAGAAATTCTCCTTTTTTATTTACAGTTTAAATCAATAAATACATTTGAGTTACAACTAATTTTATTTCACAGCCAATATTTTGGTTCTGGCTTTTTAAATCAAATACTATTTCATTATGTCAGGGAAATGTTCTAATAAAATGCCTTTAAAAGTTTTAAATATATTCAAAACTTTAATCAAATTCCTGTTTTTTTTTCATTTTATTTTATCGGAATATTGGAAATAACTATTCTTCCCAACCGCTGGTTCAGTAATCAGAGTTTTGGGAAGCTAAAGATTTAGGTTATTTTTTATTTTAAAACTTTTTTGTTCTTCTTTTTGCATTGCTTTGATATTGTTTATTTTTTGAGTAATTTGAAGTTGTTAATATATTCATAATAACATTATTAAAGGTACAAATTTTACTGAACCAGTAAACTTCAACTTATTTTGATTTTTTTTTTGTTTGTTTCACAATTCAACTTTTATTCAGTTTCAATCACTGTGATAAATCCTTTCAATCTGATAAATCGGCTTCGGGCCGGGGCAGTTGTGACTCATTTATAGAAACTCTTTGTTTTGAACTGTAAATAGACCCAAATAATAGGATAATCCCTTACTTAGAACATGATTTACATTCATTCTTATCAATTAAGAGGCATCAAATCCTACAATTTCATTAGTTGAGAGCACTTTGCTATATTCTAATTTTCATAGTACATATTTTTTCCGTGTACTAAGTAACTACGCATGAACGACCACAAGGGTAAGATTTCATTGTATCGTAATCAAGATATTAAAACAAAAATTGCCACTGGCTATTTTGAATAAAATGCTGTGATCCAAATTAAATTAAATAGTTTGTAATTAGTTTTCACATTGACTTGTAGATATCCTGCCATTTAAATCTTTGGATCTAAAAAATGTTTTTTGACGATTGCAAGTTTCTTTCATTTAAATAAAGAGTAACAAATATGGTTCTTTATACCTTGATTAGAGTACAACGCCATCTTAAAATTGTGATAATTTATCATCCATGCAATTACTTTGTACACAAAAAAGTGTGTACTATGAAACCTTGTGAAGGGAAATTAAGGCAACTTGATCTATTTTGTCATGAATTGATTGATTGATTGATTGATTATTGGTTGCTTAATGTTCAGTGGCAAATATTGCATGCATGTTCAGGACGATGTCATGAATAGAAAAACCGTGATAATGTCTGAAGAGAATGTGCCACATATATATATATCATATATACATGTTCTGATAAATCTTTTAGTTTTTACTTTGAAATAACAAAAAAAAACAAACATAAACCCTAGTATCTTTAATCTATTGGTAGTTGCTTTTTAATGACTATCCGCTAGACTATCTATGGGGACATTACAGGGGAGGATCCAGCCGTTTTTAAAAGAAAGGGGTGTTCCAACCCAGGATAAAAAGGAGGGGGGGGTGTTCCAACCATATATCCCCATTCAAAAGCATTGATTGTCCAAAAACAAGGTTTTCCGGACCAAGCCCCTCGCTCTAAATTTCATAGTATATACCTTTCATAGACTAATCTAGACGTATAACGAAATCAGCGATCTATATTTTAATCAGATTGTCTAATACGCAACCTAATAGCTTTAATGAACAATTTAAAAGTGTTTTCACTTGCAAAGATTCAGTTCTATGCCAAATAAAGGTTCAAGACCCATCAAACTGTGCCAAATTTGTATAATTCAAAATTATCAGTCAATATGATTGTGTTCTATACAAGGAACACCAGTCCTTCAACTTTCATCTGATACCTTGATGTTCTATACAAGGATCACCAGTCCTTCACCTTTCATCGGATACCTTAGTTTTCTATACAAGGATCACCAGTCCTTCACCTTTCGTCTGATACCTAAATGTTCTATACAAGAAACACTAATCCTTCACCTTTCATCTGATACCTTAGTGTTCTATACAAGGATCACCAGTCCTTCACCTTCCATCTGATACCCTAGTCCATCACCTTTCATCTGATACCTTAATGTTCTATAAAAGGAACACCAGTCCTTCACCTTTCATCTGATACCTTGATGTTCTATACAAGGATCACCAGTCCTTCACCTTTCGTCTGATACCTAAATGTTCTATATAAGAAACACTAGTCCTTCACCTTTCGTCTGATACCTTATTGTTCTATACAAGGATCACCAGTCCTTCACCTTTCGTCTGATACCTTAATTTTCTATACAAGGATCACCAGTCCTTCACCTTTCATCTGATACCTTAATGTTCTATACAAGGATCACCAGTCCTTCACCTTTCATCTGATACCTTAGTGTTCTATACAAGGATCACCAGTCCTTCACCTTCCACCTGATACCTTAATGTTCTATACAAGGATCACCAGTCCTTCACCTTTCATCTGATACCTTAGTGTTCTATACAAGGATCACCAGTCCTTCACCTTCCACCTGATACCTTAATGTTCTATACAAGGATCACCAGTCCTTCACCTTTCATCTGATACCTTAATATTCTATACAAGAAACACCAGTCCTTCACCTTTCATCTGATACCTTAATGTTCTATACAAGGATCACCAGTCCTTCACCTTTCCTCTGATACCTTAGTGTTCTATACAAGGATCACCAGTCCTTCACCTTCCACCTGATACCTTAATGTTCTATACAAGGATCACCAGTCCTTCACCTTTCATCTGATACCTTAATGTTCTATACAAGGATCACCAGTCCTTCACCTTCCACCTGATACCTTAATGTTCTATACAAGGATCCCCAGTCCTTCACCTTTCATCTGATACCTTAATATTCTATACAAGGAACACCAGTCCTTCAGCTTTCATCTGATACCTTAATATTCTATACAAGGAACACCAGTCCTTCACCTTTCATCTGATACCTTAATGTTCTATACAAGGATCACCAGTCCTTCACCTTTCATCTGATACCTTAATGTTCTATACAAGGATCACCAGTCCTTCACCTTCCACCTGATACCTTAATGTTCTATACAAGGATCACCAGTCCTTCACCTTTCATCTGATACCTTAATGTTCTATACAAGGATCACCAGTCCTTCACCTTTCATCTGATACCTTAGTGTTCTATACAAGTTCACCAGTCCTTCACCTTCCACCTGATACTATACAAGGATCACCAGTCCTTCACCTTCCACCTGATACCTTAATGTTCTATACAAGGATCACCAGTCCTTCACCTTTCATCTGATACTTTAATGTTCTATACAAGGATCATCAGTCCTTCACCTTTCATCTGATACCTTAATGTTCTATACAAGGATCTACAGCTTTCACCTTTCATCTGATAACTTAATTACTAAAATATTACCTACATAGTTTTATATTTACACTTATGCGTAGGAACTTTTTTGTTTTAAATATGTACTACTATGGTGTTACATCTTACAAATATAAAAAAAGAAGATGTGGTATGATTGCCAATGAGACAACTCTTCACAAGAGACCAAATGACACAGAAATTAACAACTATAGGTCACCGTACGGCCTTAAACAATGAGCCAAGCCCATACCGCATAGTCAGCTATAAGTTTAAAGGCCCCGAAATGACAAAAGTCTATCCAAATTATTTTTGCAAATAGTTTCTTACAAGCCTGTGCTAGTGGCCGTCTTATACGTGTAGTGAGGTGAGAGTTTTTTTACTCCGTGTTGAAAGTCTACAGTGTGACTTTGAGATGTAGAACAGCAATATAAACGCTGTTCCTTTGCTTTTTGCTTTTTTTTATTTTTTTTTGCTGTACAAGCACTGATTTTGTGTCATGGATGGATATCCCATATCCATTGTTTTTTCTATCACATATTATAATTTATTGATTATAATAGTATTTTAAGTTACTAAAACAGTTAAATCCCCATAAAGCCAATGTCGTAGATAATCTTCAACCTTAGGTCTTACATAAACTTTCAGAGGAATTGTTTTCATTTTGACATATGTTTTACAAAAATCGATTGATTCTGGCAAAATTCCATCAGACTGGAAATATGCTAGTGCTGTATCTATTTTTTTTTTAAATTTTAAGTGACAAGCATAATACTATTCATTCTCTTATGGTGGTGGCTTCTTATCTATTTCTTGCATGAAGAGATATTTCTCGTATCACACTGCACGAAAAAGTGATACGAAAACTGAGTTGATTTGATTGGCTTAAATCCGAATGAATAAAGGTCTGGGCCCGTATGCATAAAGCTACTTAAGTTAAGATTTTCCTTAGTAAACACTTAAGTTAAGGAAACTCCGCCCTTTTTACCTAAGTGGTATGCATAAAAAATCTTAAACTAAGTATTTCCTT
Source organism: Mytilus californianus (assembly GCF_021869535.1). Taxonomy (NCBI): domain Eukaryota; kingdom Metazoa; phylum Mollusca; class Bivalvia; order Mytilida; family Mytilidae; genus Mytilus; species Mytilus californianus. Next base: position 8,541,512 of record NW_026262670.1, read on the forward strand.
AGTAAAATCTTAGTTGGTTTAAGTCACGCCCACAAAACTTAAGTGGTATGCATAAAACCCCTTAAACTAAGAAAACGCCTAAGATTATACTTAAGTATAAGGTACCTATAGAGCTACCTTAACTTTTCTAAAATATATAAAATCAGTCGAATGTATGTTTTTTTTCGCAGAACATGGATAGATTAGCTCCAATTTAATTGAATAATAACTATATTCAGTAATATTTCGTTTGTTTATTGCTAAATATTAACGATCATTGTAATTTTCGTAAAATCACCTATAATCAACAAACTCAAGAGATAACAGAGGGTAGTTTTATTACTTCATTTTACTCTTATTTCTCAATCTCGTTAGTGTGTATTCCGAAAAGTACTCACAGATTTTACACGCATGGAATTCATGTAATTATATTTCTTTTGATTTGTTCGTGCCTGCTTACGCAAGTATTATGAAATACACCGCCTGGTATACTATTAGAACAAAACTGTATGAAGGAAGGAAGCGATGAGGATCTATAGGCATGCAAAATCCTGTTTTCTGGGGGGGGGGGGGGGGGGCATCGGTTTTATTTTCAATTTTATTGTTCATTTCTACATATATTAGGAAAATGTCCCCTGAATTTGTTTCACTAACTGGGACAAAATCAAAACGTTTTTAAGACCTACTCCGTGGAATTCAAAGTCTATATAAATTATGTATATGTAAGTCTAAACTGAAAACAACGTTCAAACCTATTATTGCGTTGGATAAAAACCGCAATTTTTATACGTGTGCATGCAAAACAAATTTCTTGGTAGAGGGGTCTAAATACAGCACAAACAACATTTTCCAAAAGACCAAAAAAATTATGTATATGATATATTCATGATACTTAACCCGTATTCAATAATTTTTTGTATTCCTTATATGTATTCATTGATATATATTGCTGTTAACAAAAATATTGCAAAGTTTGCATAGAAGGAAGACTTTAACCTAAATAAATTATGGTGTATCTGAAAGAAATTTATGTTATAACTTCCAATAAAATAATAAGAAGGTCCTTCTCGCCAGTTTTGGATAATTGCTCAATTTTTTATAAATATCATGACGTGGATTTATTTTGTAATTTAGATTTTACTAGCATATACCATTATTAGGCTGGATGGTTTGATACAAGATAATGTTGAGTTTCCATTCAGCGACTCCTCAGGTGATTGAAGTTTTGATTGCTAAAGAGAATGAATTGCAAGTGAATGACTCGGAATCTTTTGATATTTTACATTTATCACGCCATGCATAAGTTGTCCCACTTCTTTTGGATTTCTCATGAATCTCTCCTGAGGGATTTTTTTCTACTTATAATATTGATATATATATTTATTATTTTTTTTCCAGCCCTAAGGGTGAGTGGCGACCAGAAATACGGTATTTGATCTATTTCCGACAAGCAGTAAAACTCTTGCCAAAACGGGACGTTCGTTTGGCTCTGCGGGATGTACAAGTACGCAACCACGTCCGGTCAGAATAGGGAGTTAAATCCTATGCCTCGTGTAGAGAGAGTGCCACACTCTCACACCTACAACGAATCTTTGGGGTCCGTAAGTGAACCGTTGCAAAGGAGAATTATGTCCCTATCCAATATGCCTACATTTTCCAGTGGTAGTCCAAATTTTCTTGACTTTCATCTCGTAAAGCGTCTATTACAAGATCCACTTATCTATAATTGTTAATTTGTTCTCGTTCTGAACATGCATGACATGTTTGCCACTGGACTTTCAGCGAACATCGATAAATCAATCAATTTCCTTCCAATCCCCTTTCATCTCTCTTTTAGTAACAGTAAAGATTCTTACAACATTCAGTCAAAAATAGTTATTAATATATAAAAAAAAAAGGTTAATTCTAGCATAACATCTTTTGCGCTACTACATGTACATCTGTTGTTCAACGTTTAAACACTTAACAAAATCCCGGCCACCAATTTTTGGCCACTAGTACACTTTATTCCTTTTGAATCATTTGATTCCACCCAAAAATTCCTAATACAATTAGACACTCAAATAGCAAAAATAACTTTTACAAATAACCCTATCAGCACGATTCAAGGATCAACGACAACAAATATACTACTTCTAAATGCAGTCACGTGTAGCCCTCTATATAAGCATGCAAAAACAAAATTCATCTAAGATCAAATATAACACACAAATGAAGTAAATGTCACTAACAGTTCAATGTAAATCAATTAACACATATCAACAAAATGTTAAAATTATTTAATATTGTCACACAAATATTCTTCCATCTACATCTGTGGTATCCGTGGTTTGGTATTAAAGTACATAATTATAAAGAGAGTGGCGGGACAATTTTCACACACACAACTTCAGAATCTTGTGGCGAGGCAATTCTCACACACAAGTATAAACTTTTCATCTTGACTAGCTGTGGCGAGGCAATTCTCACACACAGATCTGTATAAAACGTTTGAAACAATGTTGATTGGTTGTGGCGAAACAATTTTCACACACAAAAATAGACTCACAGTATCATTGGAGGTGGTCTATTTTGAACTACCTTCTTTGCTTTTGGTGATAAACTTGACTCCTCTACCCATATAGAATTTTGTGCTGGTTCACCGACAATTTGTACAAGATATTTTAATTGATTGTTATCGATTTTCCTTGCTAGCACACGTTTGATTTTATGATATCGATTTTCGTTTGATGATATTGATTCTGTTCCTAAATTAACAAAGTCGTTACATTTTGTGGGTGGCTTTTTGTTTCTAGTTGACTGACGTACAGGGACTTGTTCAGATAATGACGAATTTGAAGAATCGACCGTAGTAATAGAACTTTGGCTCTCACTTACATGTTGTAAATACGGCTGTGGTTGAGGGGCACGAATATATGTCATTTTTAATCTATTTATGTGCACAGGCATTCGAAATCTTCGCTTGTTTTCAGGATCTCTAATTTTTGTTAAATGAGGACTTGGTATATTATCAACAATAAAAGGTCCAGTATATTTAGCTTGTAATTTTCGTCCCTGCCCAGTAAGCTCGTCGTGCAAGTACACATAGTCTCCAACTGACAATTTTAAAGGTGATGTTGTTTTATTTACTCTTTCAACCATTTTAGCATTTGCCTTTTCAACGTTTGATTCGTATTGGACGAACAGGAAATGTGCACTTCGGCGCGGTGTTACTAATTTCAGCGGAATTGTTTCATCTTAATTATCACTACATTCACTCTCATCAAATGTATGCATTGTGATTTGTTGTTGAATTTGCATAATATTAGTAGATGATATTTTAATATTAAGTGCATTTTTTGCAAGTTTGTCGGCCTCAGTTTGTCCACTTTCAGAATTTGTTGACATATTGTCAATCTCTGACCATAGTTCTTTGTTTTTATATCTTTTCCGGAGGATTTGAGTTTCCAATTGTTGTTTTTCCAGTATGTAATATCACTGGAGATCTCCCTTACCAAATATTCGCTATCTATTTTTATGTTAACATCAACTATATTAAGTTGATGAACTTGTTGAAGGTATTTAAATGCAGCAAATAAATCTCCAGTATTGTTGGTTTGCTTGTATGTATCTGGAACTAGACCTAACTTTTTCTTGTACTGTTTTTCTCCCAGAATTTTACAAAGCTTGCTTTTGCTGATGGCTTTCCGTTATTTTTGCATGCACAGTCTATGTATACATCCATATTTCAATGTTTATATATACAAGTTGCAAAAAAAACGTTGACGTCTTTTCCGCGGAATTTTGCACTATGTTATTATGAAAAACAAAATAAGGAATTTCATACTTATAATAATTTTTAGTGTCAATTAATGTTTGAAATAGTATTAATGTTCATACCGTTAACTTTGTGTCCAGTTTTGCAACTCGTAAATACGTCTGATATTTCCAAATCTGTTTTTCCTTGACGGTAAACCTAATACGCAAGCTAATATGGATTCAAATACACAAGCTCATAGTGATTCCAATACGATACCTAACAGTGATGCCATTACCGAAGCTAACAGTGATACTAATAGGCAATCTAACAGTGATTCTAATAGGCAAGCTTACAGTGATTCTAATAGGCAATCTAACAGTGATTCTTATAGGAAATCTAACAGTGATTCTAATAGGCAATCTAACAGTGATTCTAATAGGAAAGCTAACAGTGATTCAAATAGGCAAGCTAACAGTGATTCTAATAGGCAAGCTAACAGTGATTCTAAAAGGCAATCTAACAGTGATTTTAATAGGCAAGCTAACAGTGATTCTAATAGGCAAGTTAACAGTAATTCTAATAGGCAAGCTAACAGCGATTCTAATAGGCAAGCTCATAGTGATTCCAATACGATACCTAACAGTGATTCCATTACCCAAGCTAACAGTGATTCTAATAGGCAATCTAACAGTGATTCTAATAGGCAAGCTAACAGTGATTCTAATACGCAAGCTAACAGTGATTCTAATACGCAAGCTAACAGTGATTCTAATACGCTAGCTAACAGTGATTCTAATAGGCAAGCTAACAGTGATTATTATACGCAAGCTTACAGTGATTCTAATACGCAAGCTAACAGTGATTTTAATAGGCAAGCTAACAATGATTCTAATACGCAAGCTAACAGTGATTCTAATAGGCAAGCTAACAGTGATTCTAATACGCAAGCTAACAGTGATTCTAATAGGCAAGCTAACAGTGATTCTAATACGCAAGCTAACAGTGATTCTAATACGCAAGCTAACAGTGATTCTAATACGCAAGCTAACAGTACGCAAGCTAGCAGGGATTCTAATACGTAAACTAACAGTGGTTCTATAACGCAAGCTAACAGTGGTTCTAATTCGCAAGCTAACAGTGATTCTATAACGCAAACTCACAGCGATTTTAATACGCAAACTAACAGTGGTTCTAATACACAAACTCACAGTGATTCTAATACACAAGCCAAAAGTGATTCTAATACGCAAGCTAGCAGGGATTCTAATACGCAAACTAACAGTGGTTCTATAACGCAAGCTAACAGTGGTTCTAATACGCAAGCTAACAGTGGTTCTATAACGTAAGCTAACAGTGGTTCTAATTCGCAAGCTAACAGTGATTCTATAACGCAAACTCACAGCGATTTTAATACGCAAACTAACAGTGGTTCTAATACGCAAGCTTACAGTGTTTCTATAACGCAAGCTAACAGTGGTTCTAATACGCAAGCTAACAGTGATTCTATAACGCAAGCTCACAGCGATTTTAATACGCAAACTAACAGTGATTCGAATACGCAAGCTAACAGTAATTCTAAAACTCAAGCTCAAAGTGATTCTAATACGCAAGCTAACAGTGATTCTAATACGCTAGATCACAGTGATTATAATACGCAAACTAACAGTGATTCCAATATGCAAGCTAACAGTGATTCTATAACGTAAGCTCACAGTAATTCTTATACGCTAGCTAACAGTATATCTAATACCCAAGCTAACAGTGTTTCTTATACGGAAACTAACAGTGATTCTAATAGGCAAGCTAACTGTGATTCTATAACGCAAGATCACAGTGATTCTAATACGCAAGCTCACAGTGATTCTAATACCCAAGCTAACAGTGATTCTAATACGCAGGCTAACAGTGATTCTAATACACAAGCTAACAGTGATTTTAATACGCTAGCTAACCGTGATTCTTATACGTTATCTAACAATGATTATAATACGCAAGCTAACAGTCAGTAATTCTAATTCGCAAACTAACAGTGATTATAAGACGCTAGATAAGAGTGATGCTATTACGGTAGCTAACAGTGATTCTAATACGCACGCTAACAATGATTCTAATACTCAAGCTAACAGTGATTCTAATACTCAAGCTAACAGCGATTTTAATACTCAAGCTAACAGTGATTCTAATACTCAAGCTAACAGTGATTCTTATACGCAAGCTCTCCATGTGTTATATATGTTGTTAAGTTTGCCATAGCATGTTTAAGTTTTAGCAATACAGATTCATTCATTCATTCATAATATGAAGCTTACAGGGATTTTAATACACCAATCTGATTAAAATTCATATCTATAACAACTAACGTGCTTGCATATAAACAATTAGCACATATTTACAACTTCTCGTCAAATCAAATTGCTTGAATTTGCCTTCTAAGTATATGTAAGAGAATGATAATCTCTTTCTTCATGATTAAGTACGAGCGTTAGCGAGTACTTATCATGAAGTAAGGGATTATCATTCTCTTACAAACTTAGAATATTGTAAAGTGCTTAAGGCTCAATTGATCTCTTGATTGGTTGTATCCAAGAATTAGTTTCATTGTCAGTGTAAATTAAATGTTTATAATTGATGCATGACTTCATTTTTCAGCATTTCATTTATGGGTTAGTTTTAGTGATGCAAGGACTTTCTTATAATTTGGGAAATATTTAAAAAAATGCGTTAGAGACATTAGGTAATTTGGGAAATATTTAAAAAATGCGTTAGAGACATTAGGTGACAAAACAGTAAAAAGAAAAGGTACGAATTCTATATGTTTCCTGATTGTGAGTATGAATGTAAATCATGTAATATTTTAGTGAGAAATTCTCCTTTTTTATTTACAGTTTAAATCAATAAATACATTTGAGTTACAACTAATTTTATTTCACAGCCAATATTTTGGTTCTGGCTTTTTAAATCAAATACTATTTCATTATGTCAGGGAAATGTTCTAATAAAATGCCTTTAAAAGTTTTAAATATATTCAAAACTTTAATCAAATTCCTGTTTTTTTCATTTTATTTTATCGGAATATTGGAAATAACTATTCTTCCCAACCGCTGGTTCAGTAATCAGAGTTTTGGGAAGCTAAAGATTTAGGTTATTTTTTATTTTAAAACTTTTTTGTTCTTCTTTTTGCATTGCTTTGATATTGTTTATTTTTTGAGTAATTTGAAGTTGTTAATATATTCATAATAACATTATTAAAGGTACAAATTTTACTGAACCAGTAAACTTCAACTTATTTTGATTTTTTTTTTTGTTTGTTTCACAATTCAACTTTTATTCAGTTTCAATCACTGTGATAAATCCTTTCAATCTGATAAATCGACTTCGGGCCGGGGCAGTTGTGACTCATTTATAGAAACTCTTTGTTTTGAACTGTAAATAGACCCAAATAATAGGATAATCCCTTACTTAGAACATGATTTACATTCATTCTTATCAATTAAGAGGCATCAAATCCTACAATTTCATTAGTTGAGAGCACTTTGCTATATTCTAATTTTCATAGTACATATTTTTTCCGTGTACTAAGTAACTACGCATGAACGACCACAAGGGTAAGATTTCATTGTATCGTAATCAAGATATTAAAACAAAAATTGCCACTGGCTATTTTGAATAAAATGCTGTGATCCAAATTAAATTAAATAGTTTGTAATTAGTTTTCACATTGACTTGTAGATATCCTGCCATTTAAATCTTTGGATCTAAAAAATGTTTTTTGACGATTGCAAGTTTCTTTCATTTAAATAAAGAGTAACAAATATGGTTCTTTATACCTTGATTAGAGTACAACGCCATCTTAAAATTGTGATAATTTATCATCCATGCAATTACTTTGTACACAAAAAAGTGTGTACTATGAAACCTTGTGAAGGGAAATTAAGGTAACTTGATCTATTTTGTCATGAATTGATTGATTGATTGATTGATTATTGGTTGCTTAATGTTCAGTGGCAAATATTGCATGCATGTTCAGGACGATGTCATGAATAGAAAAACCGTGATAATGTCTGAAGAGAATGTGCCACATATATATATATCATATATACATGTTCTGATAAATCTTTTAGTTTTTACTTTGAAATAACAAAAAAAAACAAACATAAACCCTAGTATCTTTAATCTATTGGTAGTTGCTTTTTAATGACTATCCGCTAGACTATCTATGGGGACATTACAGGGGAGGATCCAGCCGTTTTTAAAAGAAAGGGGTGTTCCAACCCAGGATAAAAAGGAGGGGGGGGGGTGTTCCAACCATATATCCCCATTCAAAAGCATTGATTGTCCAAAAACAAGGTTTTCCGGACCAAGCCCCTCGCTCTAAATTTCATAGTATATACCTTTCATAGACTAATCTAGACGTATAACGAAATCAGCGATCTATATTTTAATCAGATTGTCTAATACGCAACCTAATAGCTTTAATGAACAATTTAAAAGTGTTTTCACTTGCAAAGATTCAGTTCTATGCCAAATAAAGGTTCAAGACCCATCAAACTGTGCCAAATTTGTATTATTCAAAATTATCAGTCAATATGATTGTGTTCTATACAAGGAACACCAGTCCTTCAACTTTCATCTGATACCTTGATGTTCTATACAAGGATCACCAGTCCTTCACCTTTCATCGGATACCTTAGTTTTCTATACAAGGATCACCAGTCCTTCACCTTTCGTCTGATACCTAAATGTTCTATACAAGAAACACTAATCCTTCACCTTTCATCTGATACCTTAGTGTTCTATACAAGGATCACCAGTCCTTCACCTTCCATCTGATACCCTAGTCCATCACCTTTCATCTGATACCTTAATGTTCTATAAAAGGAACACCAGTCCTTCACCTTTCATCTGATACCTTGATGTTCTATACAAGGATCACCAGTCCTTCACCTTTCATCTGATACCTTAGTTTTCTATACAAGGATCACCAGTCCTTCACCTTTCGTCTGATACCTAAATGTTCTATATAAGAAACACTAGTCCTTCACCTTTCGTCTGATACCTTATTGTTCTATACAAGGATCACCAGTCCTTCACCTTTCGTCTGATACCTTAATTTTCTATACAAGGATCACCAGTCCTTCACCTTTCATCTGATACCTTAATGTTCTATACAAGGATCACCAGTCCTTCACCTTTCATCTGATACCTTAGTGTTCTATACAAGGATCACCAGTCCTTCACCTTCCACCTGATACCTTAATGTTCTATACAAGGATCACCAGTCCTTCACCTTTCATCTGATACCTTAGTGTTCTATACAAGGATCACCAGTCCTTCACCTTCCACCTGATACCTTAATGTTCTATACAAGGATCACCAGTCCTTCACCTTTCATCTGATACCTTAATATTCTATACAAGAAACACCAGTCCTTCACCTTTCATCTGATACCTTAATGTTCTATACAAGGATCACCAGTCCTTCACCTTTCCTCTGATACCTTAGTGTTCTATACAAGGATCACCAGTCCTTCACCTTCCACCTGATACCTTAATGTTCTATACAAGGATCACCAGTCCTTCACCTTTCATCTGATACCTTAATGTTCTATACAAGGATCACCAGTCCTTCACCTTCCACCTGATACCTTAATGTTCTATACAAGGATCCCCAGTCCTTCACCTTTCATCTGATACCTTAATATTCTATACAAGGAACACCAGTCCTTCAGCTTTCATCTGATACCTTAATATTCTATACAAGGAACACCAGTCCTTCACCTTTCATCTGATACCTTCATGTTCTATACAAGGATCACCAGTCCTTCACCTTTCATCTGATACCTTAATGTTCTATACAAGGATCACCAGTCCTTCACCTTCCACCTGATACCTTAATGTTCTATACAAGGATCACCAGTCCTTCACCTTTCATCTGATACCTTAATGTTCTATACAAGGATCACCAGTCCTTCACCTTTCATCTGATACCTTAGTGTTCTATACAAGTTCACCAGTCCTTCACCTTCCACCTGATACTATACAAGGATCACCAGTCCTTCACCTTCCACCTGATACCTTAATGTTCTATACAAGGATCACCAGTCCTTCACCTTTCATCTGATACTTTAATGTTCTATACAAGGATCATCAGTCCTTCACCTTTCATCTGATACCTTAATGTTCTATACAAGGATCTACAGCTTTCACCTTTCATCTGATAACTTAATTACTAAAATATTACCTACATAGTTTTATATTTACACTTATGCGTAGGAACTTTTTTGTTTTAAATATGTACTACTATGGTGTTACATCTTACAAATATAAAAAAAGAAGATGTGGTATGATTGCCAATGAGACAACTCTTCACAAGAGACCAAATGACACAGAAATTAACAACTATAGGTCACCGTACGGCCTTAAACAATGAGCCAAGCCCATACCGCATAGTCAGCTATAAGTTTAAAGGCCCCGAAATGACAAAAGTCTATCCAAATTATTTTTGCAAATAGTTTCTTACAAGCCTGTGCTAGTGGCCGTCTTATACGTGTAGTGAGGTGAGAGTTTTTTTACTCCGTGTTGAAAGTCTACAGTGTGACTTTGAGATGAAGAACAGCAATATAAACGCTGTTCCTTTGCTTTTTGCTTTTTTTTATTTTTTTTTGCTGTACAAGCACTGATTTTGTGTCATGGATGGATATCCCATATCCATTGTTTTTTCTATCACATATTATAATTTATTGATTATAATAGTATTTTAAGTTACTAAAACAGTTAAATCCCCATAAAGCCAATGTCGTAGATAATCTTCAACCTTAGGTCTTACATAAACTTTCAGAGGAATTGTTTTCATTTTGACATATGTTTTACAAAAATCGATTGATTCTGGCAAAATTCCATCAGACTGGAAATATGCTAGTGCTGTATCTATTTTTTTTTTTAAATTTTAAGTGACAAGCATAATACTATTCATTCTCTTATGGTGGTGGCTTCTTATCTATTTCTTGCATGAAGAGATATTTCTCGTATCACACTGCACGAAAAAGTGATACGAAAACTGAGTTGATTTGATTGGCTTAAATCCGAATGAATAAAGGTCTGGGCCCGTATGCATAAAGCTACTTAAGTTAAGATTTTCCTTAGTAAACACTTAAGTTAAGGAAACTCCGCCCTTTTTACCTAAGTGGTATGCATAAAAAATCTTAAACTAAGTATTTCCTTAGTAAAATCTTAGTTGGTTTAAGTCACGCCCACAAAACTTAAGTGGTATGCATAAAACCCCTTAAACTAAGAAAACGCCTAAGATTATACTTAAGTATAAGGTACCTATAGAGCTACCTTAACTTTTCTAAAATATATAAAATCAGTCGAATGTATGTTTTTTTTCGCAGAACATGGATAGATTAGCTCCAATTTAATTGAATAATAACTATATTCAGTAATATTTCGTTTGTTTATTGCTAAATATTAACGATCATTGTAATTTTCGTAAAATCACCTATAATCAACAAACTCAAGAGATAACAGAGGGTAGTTTTATTACTTCATTTTACTCTTATTTCTCAATCTCGTTAGTGTGTATTCCGAAAAGTACTCACAGATTTTACACGCATGGAATTCATGTAATTATATTTCTTTTGATTTGTTCGTGCCTGCTTACGCAAGTATTATGAAATACACCGCCTGGTATACTATTAGAACAAAACTGTATGAAGGAAGGAAGCGATGAGGATCTATAGGCATGCAAAATCCTGTTTTCTGGGGGGGGGCATCGGTTTTATTTTCAATTTTATTGTTCATTTCTACATATATTAGGAAAATGTCCCCTGAATTTGTTTCACTAACTGGGACAAAATCAAAACGTTTTTAAGACCTACTCCGTGGAATTCAAAGTCTATATAAATTATGTATATGTAAGTCTAAACTGAAAACAACGTTCAAACCTATTATTGCGTTGGATAAAAACCGCAATTTTTATACGTGTGCATGCAAAACAAATTTCTTGGTAGAGGGGTCTAAATACAGCACAAACAACATTTTCCAAAAGACCAAAAAAATTATGTATATGATATATTCATGATACTTAACCCGTATTCAATAATTTTTTGTATTTCCTTATATGTATTCATTGATATATATTGCTGTTAACAAAAATATTGCAAAGTTTGCATAGAAGGAAGACTTTAACCTAAATAAATTATGGTGTATCTGAAAGAAATTTATGTTATAACTTCCAATAAAATAATAAGAAGGTCCTTCTCGCCAGTTTTGGATAATTGCTCAATTTTTTATAAATATCATGACGTGGATTTATTTTGTAATTTAGATTTTACTAGCATATACCATTATTAGGCTGGATGGTTTGATACAAGATAATGTTGAGTTTCCATTCAGCGACTCCTCAGGTGATTGAAGTTTTGATTGCTAAAGAGAATGAATTGCAAGTGAATGACTCGGAATCTTTTGATATTTTACATTTATCACGCCATGCATAAGTTGTCCCACTTCTTTTGGATTTCTCATGAATCTCTCCTGAGGGATTTTTTTCTACTTATAATATTGATATATATATTTATTATTTTTTTTCCAGCCCTAAGGGTGAGTGGCGACCAGAAATACGGTATTTGATCTATTTCCGACAAGCAGTAAAACTCTTGCCAAAACGGGACGTTCGTTTGGCTCTGCGGGATGTACAAGTACGCAACCACGTCCGGTCAGAATAGGGAGTTAAATCCTATGCCTCGTGTAGAGAGAGTGCCACACTCTCACACCTACAACGAATCTTTGGGGTCCGTAAGTGAACCGTTGCAAAGGAGAATTATGTCCCTATCCAATATGCCTACATTTTCCAGTGGTAGTCCAAATTTTCTTGACTTTCATCTCGTAAAGCGTCTATTACAAGATCCACTTATCTATAATTGTTAATTTGTTCTCGTTCTGAACATGCATGACATGTTTGCCACTGGACTTTCAGCGAACATCGATAAATCAATCAATTTCCTTCCAATCCCCTTTCATCTCTCTTTTAGTAACAGTAGGGGGAAGTTTTGCATTATAAATATTTTTTTCTTCCAACGCTCGCCCACCAAAACAACCTTTTCTCTTATGCGCCAATTTGTTTGGTTATTTTAGTTGGTTTGTAACACAATTGTGTTCCATACGATAATCATCAGGAAGTAACTACATACAGCAAAACCGAGACGATTACATGTAACCTTTAGACACTTAATAACAATCTGTACGAATATTATTGACATATATCCTGCAGCCACTAAATGACCATGTCTACTGTGAAATAACATGTATCCGTCAGGGGTTAATTGCATAGTTTGACAATTAACCACAGACTAGTATTACTCCACAACCAGACTACTACGTAACCGGCCTACAGCTATGGACCGTTTGTATGGACCACTAGACTATATAAGATCTCTCATTTTGGACTTCAAGACACAATTCGATCACACCAGAATTCGTCAGATCTCGGCCAGTGTCTCAGTGAAAAACATTTATTTGAACTTTTAATCGCTCTTTGAATACTTGTAAATTAAGCAATAAATTCTAATTGACAAGTATTAGTTAACTTAATTGACTTCGCAACATAAGTCAAATTGGTGCCGTTCAGACCAAGGATCAACCAGGACTTCTAACCACTATACGATAGAAAGGAACCACGTAAGTTGCAATTACCATAGCTTTCATTCTTTTTTAATGGATAACCAAGATACTTCTATGTCAGCACAAAAAGTAGAATTAGCTTTCAATGGTGTCGCGAACGAACTTCATGGGTTAAGGGAAGTAGTTACTATTCAAGGCGATGTAGCCGCCGAACTAAAAGGGTTAAAATCAGCCATTTGTTCTCAAAACGTAGTTCAAGGAATAACGCCTTTTGAAGGTAATACGAAAGATTTTAAAGCCTGGATTAAGTCAATTGAAAAATATGCTTTACTTTTTAATGATAGGGATCGAATTAAGGAAATAGCTTTTCAAACATGTAAAGGGGCTTGTTCAGATTACATACAAAGGTATTTAAGAGACCATCGGGATACCACTTGGGAACAATTAAAAAAAGAATTAACTTCAAGGTTTGGAGAAATTACGGACCCTCAACATGCGTCAACTCTTTTGAGACAATTAAAACAAAAAGGGGACGAGTCTGTTCAAATTTATGCAGAAAATTTATTGAATTTGGCAAATGAGGCATATTCAGATTTAGATGGAAATAATGAAGCTATAGAAAGGGAACTCGTAGGCATTTTTATAGATGGTTTGGCTCATTCTTATTTAAAAATGAAATTAATGAGAGAAAACCCAGCTACTTTTTCTTTGGCAGTTAAAAGTGCAATGACTGAACAAAATTTGAGAAAAAGATTTACTTTAAGAACGGAAAGGGCAGACGAACCAAGGTATAAAACAATAAGACCAATGACATTAACTAGACCACGACGGACTGAACCTTTGAACTCTCATGAACCAATGGAAATTGATCATTATCGTGATGCAAAACGTTGTTATTCTTGTGGTAAAGTAGGTCATGTATCACGTGATTGTCGTTCTGGGGGAAATTTGAGACAAATTAATGCCGTAGAAATGCAAACATATCACGGAAATTCGGGTAGAAACAGGGAAATTAATTGTTATTCTTGTGGTAAGGTAGGGCATATAGCACGAGATTGTCGTTCTAGGGGAACATATAGACAAGTAAATGCAGTTGAAACGCAACAATATCAAGGGAATTCGGGAAGAAATAATGAGATAATTTGTTATCAGTGTAATCAACGGGGACATATTAGGCCAAATTGCCCAAATAGAAAACCTAGGACTGTTAACATGGTAGAAAACTGGGGTGTATATCAGGAAAACTAAAGCGCTCTTGTCACGTTGAAGCCGGTGATAAGAGTAAAATTGAAAAGAAATTACCTACTTATTCTATAAATGTTGCAGGAGCTCCAAATTCAACTTTAATCAAAATTCAAAATCAAAGATATAGAGCTCTCGTAGATTCAGGCGCTAGTGTTTCTTTGATACACAAAAGAATTTTTGAAACTTTGAGGGATAAACCAAAATTACTAAAGAAAACGGCTAACTTACAGTCCGTAAATGGGGGGTCTTTACATGTAGAAGGTTGTGCAAACCTTACATTTAAAATAGGTAGTACAAAAGTTACTCAATTATTTTATGTTGTTAGAGACATGAACAGAAATGTTATTTTAGGAAAAGATTGGTTAGTACAAAATGGAGTTAGGTTATATTTTGATTTAGGATGTTTAAGAATTCAAAAAAATTATGTTCCATTAGAAGAAGATATTAATGTGGCTTCAATTGTAAGATTAACCGTAAATGCCGTATTAAAACCACAAACAATTAATGTTTGTCCCGTAGGCCTTAAGAACAATCCAAGTTTTGGAAGTACTAAATTGTTAGAAATCTCACCTGTAGCTTCAGGGTATGTTAGTACAGAACCAGGCTTAATGATAAGTAATACGGTGGTTAATTTTAATAAAAATAGGAAGTTTCCTTTGATGATTGTAAATAACACAAACAAATCAATTAGGTTAAGAAGAGGTTGTGTAGTAGGTAAGGCTTCTCATTTAGAAGAAATAAATTTAGTCAATGTTAATCAATCACAAGGAACTTCGGAACTCAAAAAGTTAGATGAGTCTGAAATAAGTGTACCACAAGAATTTAAAAAGGATATACTTAGAATGTTAAGGGATAATGAAGATATTTTTGCAACTTCAGACAAAGATTTGGGGTGCACTGATACAGTGCAAATGACTATTGATACCGGGGATCATCCACCTATCAGATTAAAACCCTATAGGGCCCCTCTCAATCAGAGAAAAATAATAGATAAGGCTATTGAGGAATTATTAGAGGCTAATATTATTAGGAAATCTAGGTCGGCTTGGGCTGCGCCTATTATTATCGTTTCTAAAAAGGATAAAACATCAAGGATGTGCGTGGACTATCGCAGCCTGAACGCAGCCAGTAAAATTTATTCCTTTCCGTTGCCCCTGATTGATGACTTGCTTGCTTCAGTAGGTAAAGCCAAAGTAATGACATCGCTTGATTTAAAGTCAGGATATTATCAGGTAAAGGTCAAAGAGTCGGATAAGGAAAAGACTGCTTTTGTATGTCACAAGGGATTATTTGAGTTCAATGTATTGCCATTTGGTCTCGCCTCAGGGCCCAGTTTATTTAGTGAATTAGTTACAGAGGTACTACAAGGGTTAGAACATTTTTCAACTGCTTACATAGATGACATTTTGATATTTTCCGAAACAGTGGAAGAACATTTAGGCCACATACAACAAGTTTTTGATAGATTAAGACAACACAAACTAAAATTAAAATTGAAAAAATGTAATTTTTTGCAAGATGAAACTAATTACTTAGGCTTTATAATAAGTAAAGATGGACTAAAACCAGATCCTGAAAAGGTTAAGGCCATTCAAGGCATGAAAGCTCCCTCGAATGTCAGGGAAGTTAGAGGATTAATAGGTTGTTTGAGTTATTATCGCAGATTTGTACCTTCATTTTCAAAAATTGCGGAGCCTATAGTTGCCTTAACTAGGAAAAACAAGGTTTTTGATTGGACCAACACTTGTCAAGTTGCTTTTGAAAAATTAAGGGGTGAATTAGTGAAAGTTCCCTTATTGGCATATCCAGATTTGAATAAACCATATGTGCTTTACACGGACGCTAGTGATAATTGTGTAGGCGCTTGTTTAACGCAATTACAAGCCAGCCCAATAGAGGGTGAAAATGAAGTTGAAAGACCAATTTACTTCCTATCTCATAAATTGAGTGATACGCAAACACGTTGGTCAACCATTGAAAAAGAAGCCTTTGCGATTCATTATGCCTTACAAAAATTGAATCATTATTTGTATAATGCTGAATTTGTGATAAAAACAGATCACAAACCTTTGAAATACATTCTGGAATCACCAATGCAAAATAAGAAAATTCAACTGTGGGCATTGAACATAACGGGTTATAACTGTACTATTCAGTATATTCCAGGGCCCCAAAACGTGTGTGCAGATTTTATGTCTAGATTACCTTCAGATGAAAAACGAAACGAAAATCCAGATCCGTATCCGGATATTAGTGACAATACTTACGAAATTAATGTGATTAATTCAAATAGATTTCATTTTTCTGATTATGCAAATAATGATAAATTAGTTGAAGATATTCCAGAAAAAGAAAATTTTCAGTTTGAAGAATTTGATATGTCAATCGAACAAATGAAAGACAAAACATTACGTGAGTTAAAGGAACAACTTGTAAGCGATGAGGTACCCGAGGCAGTGCAAAACAAGTACATCATAATAGATGACATACTTTATTACATTTCAAATGTAGATAATGATCCTATTATAAGGTTGTACATACCTTCTCATATAAAACAAGCAGTTGTAGAACAATATCATGATAAGAATGGGCACATGGGCATTGACAAAACATTTGATTCCATTCGTCAAAAATATTTTTGGCCAAACATGTTTAAGGAATTGTATAATTATGTCACTACTTGTGTACCTTGTCAATCACGCAATTTACAAAAGGTTAGAGCGCCAATTCAGGAAACAAAAATTCCGCCTTATCCTTTTTGTCATGTAGGGGTAGATTTGAGTGGACCGTATCCAACTACCATGTCAGGTAACAGGTACATTATAGGATTTATCGATTTATACTCAGGGTGGCCAGAAGCTTTTAGTGTCGCAACAAAAAGCACTGACAATGTTGCACATCTTTTGATTGAAGAAATTACTTCAAGGCATTCTGGGATTCAAATTCTAACAAGTGATAACGGAGGGGAAAACTGTTCTAAGGCTATGGAGGAAGTTTGTAAGGAACTTAATATAAAGCATATTAAAACTTCATTCTATCACCCTCAGGGTAATGCTAAAATAGAAAGATTTCATAGAACATTACATGATGTTTTGTCAAAATTAATAGAAGATCATTCCACAACTTGGGATTTATACTTGAACCAAGCTTTAGCAGCAATTAGATTCAATATCAATGAGTCCACCCAACTTTCACCTTTTTATGCATTATATAACAGGGATCCAGTTTTACCTTTAGATAACATTTTACAGCCTAGGAGAAAATACAATGGGGAAGAATATCATAAAATTGCCTTGCAACAACAACATAAATCATTTATGTTGGTTCATAAAACCATGAAAAAATCTAAGCAGAAACAAGCTAAGTACGCAAACAAACATAGCAAAGATATAAAGTTTGAGGTAGGAAACCCAGTTTTTTATAAAAATCATAGAAGGGCAAGCAAACTTTCAAAAAAATGGACTCCGTACTATAGGATTATAGAACAAACTTCACCTGTTAGTTTTATTTTAAAAAATCAGTTAGATGGGACAACCACAAAGGCTCATGCTGAACAAATTCGTTTGGCTAAGTTAGATTGGGAAATTCCTAACAACAATCAAGGTAGGACATTACGTAAAGCTGCATATGTAGTTCCCATTGAGTCACAATCAGAAGACTCCTCTGATGATGAAAGCATAGATTCAGACACTCCGTTAAATCAAATTGCAAAAAGATATAAAAAAGAAAGGGAAAATTCTGATGAAGAAGATGATATACCATTAATGGAGTTATCTAAAAAATTAAGGGGGAAGAAAATTTTCTCAGAACAAAATAATGTCAATAATAGTGAAATAGAAAGTGATGATCAAATCATAAAAGAAGAAGTAGAAAATTCGTCTACTAATTCTGAAGTTTCTGACATTGATGATAAAATGTCCAGCAGTCACTCTTCGCCTGTTGAATCTGAAATTTCCGATATGGAAGATAACATGTCTGTAAACCGGGTTAAAATAAAAAATAATCGGAAACCAACTGATAATGGGGCTAACGAAACAAAATTGGTAACCAAGGAACATGTACAAAATTTAGTAAGGGCTTTAATAGGTATTATGTAGGTATCAATTGGCTTTATAGGTCGTAAGAAGGATGCAAATCATTTAAAAATTTCTAAAACTTATAAACTATGTAATAAAACTAGTATTTATTCTCATTTTACAGAATGGCAGACAATGAAGAAAGCTTTGCCCAGCTAGAATCCCTCTATTTGTGGAAACTATTACCTGATAATTTATGGTGGGACATATATGTACAATTTAAGATCAATTATTTCCGGGAAATACTAGATAGAAAGAGAAGGGAACCTCTATTTAAGGAATTCCACGCTATACAGAAGCTTATTAACCTGTCGGATCCAATTATAATTGACAATTATTGTGGTTTACCCACAAAATTCGCAGAAATAATTGGACGCCGGAAACAATTTGCCGAAATACATAACTTACCCTATCAGGAGCATCTTAGGAAGTGGACGGTGGAGAACTTCAAAGCCATTGGATGGTTAAAACGATCCAATCGCTTTGGGGTTTACCACCAAGAAGTGATTCTAAACAAGGCAAGGAAAATGCACCGGATACGCATTTTCGATCTGATAATTAAATTTGAGACTGTGAAGGAAAACAACCAAACATTTTATTCAGGACTATCATATGAATTCCAAAATTGATAAAGGCCAGATAAATAAAATATATTATGATAATTTATATATGTATCATCATTTTTAGGGAGAACCAGTGATGAAGTGGTGGTGGTTCTCACTTGTTCTTTTTGGCTTAACCAGCCAATTCATTGTCAAGGAAAATGTCATGTTTCAAAAAATTAAGGAAATATCAACCACAAGGTCAAATTGGCTCATTACTTTTGTCGT
Organism: Mytilus californianus; assembly: GCF_021869535.1. NCBI lineage: Eukaryota > Metazoa > Mollusca > Bivalvia > Mytilida > Mytilidae > Mytilus > Mytilus californianus. Next base: position 8,560,998 of record NW_026262670.1, read on the forward strand.
AGACTTGGATCCTTTTGAATTATTTCTTAATAAAATAGAACAAGACTTGGGCAAGGCTTTTCTCGCTACACAAAAAGTTCACACAATTTCTATGTTTTACACCCCAGAAAAAAAACACATTTTGGCTACTATCTTAAGTCTACAAAGGGAGGTTGAAGGATTAAATCGGACTAAAGATTATTTACAATCACAATTCAATGATTACCAATCTTTATATTACGACGAAACGGCAAAGTTTAAAACTAAACGTAGCTTATTTCCTATTATAGGCAAAGCATTAAGTTTTTTATTTGGTACTGTATCAGACAGCGACCTGTCAAAAATTCGAAGAAATATCAAAACTTTGGCACAAAATCAAGATGCAATTCGTCATATTGTTCAAGATGGGTTAACTATCTTAAACACTACACAAACACATGTTTCTGAAAATAGACACAAGGTTAATGAGTTGATTGAAAGTGTTCAAGATCTTGGAAATAGACTTCAAACTTTTGCTACGGATTTAGAAAAACAAATTGAAGTTATGGGAAGTTATTTACAAGCTTATTTGCATATGGACATGATAATAGGTGAAATAAAGGACCTTATGAATATAGCCGGGGATTATTTAAACCATTTGCAATTACAACTAAACATGTTGTCCTTAGGACACATGTCACCCAGTCTTATATCACCCGGTAATTTACGAGTATTATTGACTGACATAAAACGACGACTACCGGCGACATTAAAGATACCTGGTGACGAAGTTAAAGATATTTGGAATTTTTATAAATTTTTGACCTGTAGTACAGTTTTGGACGAAAACAAAATAATCATTATCATTACGTTACCATTACTAGATATAAGAGACACTTATGAAATTTATAAGATTCACAACTTGCCTGTTCCTACTACGATAACTGATAAACAATCTGACTCGAGCAGTATGGTTGCTCAGTATGAATTAGAAGCAGAAGTTATTGCTGCAAACCAAGAAAAAACTAAATATATGCTGCTAAATACCAATGAAATTGACAAGTGTTCCAATCCTTTAGTTAATTTTTGTGAAATTAAAAGTCCAGTTTATCCAGTTAATTTAAGTAAATTATGTATCATAGCCTTATTTGCCAATAAAGAAAATTGGAAAACAAGATGTACAGTGAAAGTACGACCAAACACAATTTTGCCTATGGCAACTTATTTGACCGATAGTATGTGGGCAGTTACAACCATTAATGAATTTAGAATCACTATTAGATGTGATGACAATACAAACATGTTGACGGATCAGATAATTAATCCTCCTACCACTATAATTAATTTAAAGCGAACTTGTACCGCTACGAGTGATCATTTGACCTTATTACCTACTTATCAAATGGAAAGTACATTTTTAACAGAAAAAACGTTCGAAAGATTCTTAAATACCTTTCAAGTACTGAATACAAGTTTATGGGAACCCTTTCATGCTGCTTTGCCAAATTTTACAAAGCTTGAACTACCAAGAGAACTAAAGGCGATTAAACAAATTCCTATGAACGCTTTGATTGAAAAACTTAGAAATTTAAGGGGAATTGAAAACGATTTTGAATTTCCAAATTGGGGAGTAGGTTTATCCCTGGGTTTGGGTGCGATATTCATTGGAATAGCTATATTTTTGTACTGCAAGTTTTTTAGAAACAAATCTTGGTTAGCCAAAAAGAAAGGTGTGAGTTCGGGTTCTAATGCCACGAACGATGGGTACCAAATGGTGACAACGCAAATGGTTGGGACAGAAGTACCTGATTCCAGAGAGAAGATTCCCTCTGCACCATTACTCAAAGACGATGCAAGACCAAAGACCGATGCTACCAGTCTCTTGAGAAAGATGTACCCAGAGCTAGATACGTCGACTACTTCGTAAAAGGACTGGATTGTAAACCATACAACGTAGACGACCGAATCCACTAGCAGAAGACGAACCGTGTAAATAATTTTAAAGTGACCCTATGAACTGTGTAAATAGAATTGTATAAACATTTGCGTTCCTACCCAGTATTGAGGAACAACTTACTATGATGGTGATGGAAATAAAACATGAACTATGTATACCGAAATATTGAACTTATGATTCGAATGAACTATGTGTAAATGTATCCAGCTATTAGACTTGATGAATGTGATGAACTTATTATATCATGATATTGGACTCGTAGAACTTTATAAACTTTAGATATGTGGTGATGGTTACCGGAAACCTTACAATAAACTATTAGAATAACCTACAGGAAGAAAAATACCGTATTTTATTGAACTTTCGTTCTATTTTGGAGGGAAGGCATTATGTAACACAATTGTGTTCCATACGATAATCATCAGGAAGTAACTACATACAGCAAAACCGAGACGATTACATGTAACCTTTAGACACTTAATAACAATCTGTACGAATATTATTGACATATATCCTGCAGCCACTAAATGACCATGTCTACTGTGAAATAACATGTATCCGTCAGGGGTTAATTGCATAGTTTGACAATTAACCACAGACTAGTATTACTCCACAACCAGACTACTACGTAACCGGCCTACAGCTATGGACCGTTTGTATGGACCACTAGACTATATAAGATCTCTCATTTTGGACTTCAAGACACAATTCGATCACACCAGAATTCGTCAGATCTCGGCCAGTGTCTCAGTGAAAAACATTTATTTGAACTTTTAATCGCTCTTTGAATACTTGTAAATTAAGCAATAAATTCTAATTGACAAGTATTAGTTAACTTAATTGACTTCGCAACAGGTTACGTATTTGATAATTGTTTTACACACCAACATCAATTTAACCCCAGTTTTTTATACAGTTATGCATTGTTCAATCAATGTAAATAATCAAAACAAACTTTTACACGGATGAGTACATGCGACGAGCTAACATATATCATACGGTAATTAGAGAAAGGTTCCGATTTAAGTATTCCTCAGTTAAGTGAAGACTTAAGTAATTTTACTTAACTAAGGGAATTCTTAGTGAAATCTAAGTTAAAGGAACACTTAAGTTAAGATGTTTTATGCATACGGGCCCTGACAACTCGCCCCACTTATGAAAAATAGTAAAATTCCGATGAATTTAGTCCTGCCAACTCGCCCCACTGATGAAAAAGAGTTTAATCCCGATGAATAAAGGTCTGCTAACTCGCCCCACTAACGAAAAAAAGAATTAAACCGTACTGCATTAAGGACTACCAACTCGCTCCACTTATGAAAAGGAATTTAATCCCGATAATAACAAATTGCTGTTAAATTGGTATCCTTAAATTATTATGGTAATATATCGCATTATGATACAATTAACTGGTTTCTTTGGCATGATTATGCAAATGAGTAACTTACAAAATAAAGTAATTCTAACATAAATACTACAATTATAAATTTTACCTAAGTACATCCTTAAGAAATGAATCATCATTCAATTTCAATTAGAATCATATATGAAATTTTCTATTTTTGTTAGTATTACTAATGTGTTGTTATTTTAGCAGTACAGTTTGTGCGATTGTGGAGATTAAACTACTAGTACTTTTCATAATTGGGTCGAGTTGATAAACAAGAGTTGGTAGAAAGTGGGGCGAGTTGGTGGATAAGTGGGGAGATTTTGTCTTGGGCGATTTGGCAGTGGGGCAAGTTGTCTTGCTTCCCCCAGAATCATGAGACGACATTACGACATTTCCATTGGCTATTCGTTACATGTAGGTCATTGATAACTTTCAAATGTCAAGACGATGTACATTTCGTCCATGGCAACGGATATATGAGATTTCTTCCATAATATAAAAAAAAACACTAACACTTTTCACGTGGAAATATTCTTCTTGACAAATTTCATTACATTCTGTTTCTGAAGCATTCTAAAAGTTTTAAAATGTCAGATGTTTAAGATTGACACCGGAACAAGACATATGACGTCATGCTGGTATGTACAAAAGACTGATTCGCGGAATTTTTAATTTAACACAATGAGAGTGATGGCCATAAGAGAAATAGGTTTAACAACTCGTGAGAATTGGATATCGCTTGATATCAACTCTCGCTATTTATTTAAATAGTAATAATGATAAACTCGCCAAACTGAGGCTCGTTCAATTATTATCACATTGAAATTAAATAACTCGAGTTGATATCAAGCATTATCATATACTTAGAGTAAATAACTTAAGATTTTTACAGTATGATAATAGCATTAAATTTACGTGAATACCATATTTTCCGAAATAGTGCTAAGCGGACTGATATGAAAAATTTATCAACTGCTACCGGCTATTATCGCATGTCTTTCCGTAACGTTATCGCACGGCATGCCGGCGTTATTCGGCAAATTCCGGAAGATACACCTCAATGGTACGTTTTCAGGGGAAAACATTACAAAGTAGGATACAAAACAAGTATTAGGAAACCGTAAAAATGTATTATGTAAAATGCAAAACAAATGATACAATAAATGCATTTTTCAAAGTTTCCAGCATAATTTAGCAAGTTATTTTACAAATGTTTACTTTTCAAAACAGTGTTCATTAAGTTTTGTTGATTTTTTTTTTATCGTCAATATGAAATATAATATACTGTTGTTTTTTCTTCTCTGTCAAGGCATTTGATAGAAAGATTTCATATCGGATGTATTATATTTGGCGTCCGTTGTCCTTAAACTTTTCACTTTTTGAACTTCTACTTGAGAACCACTTAAAAGGATCAATATATCAAAACTGTTTTTCTCCATTTGTTGAAGCATATGATAAAAAGATCATAACATGTCATTTATCATATCAGATGTATTATCAACCCTCGGTCAATATCAGCCCTCGAGCCTTCGGTTCTTAGGCTGATAATACATCTGATATGCAAAATGCCATGTAAGAATCTGAGGATATCCAATTCTCACTCGTTATGAAACCTGTAATTATAGACCAGTCTCAGTAACTGTTATTTGCTGTAATATTTTGGAATTATTTTAACAGTAATATCTGTACACATATAACATAAAAACAATAATAGTACATGCTATATATTACATGAAAGTCAATACGAGTCTAAGAGTGAAAGGTCATGTGAGACACAACTCATTATCAGTGTCCAAGCTCTTGCAAAATCATTTGTTAATAGCAACCAAACAGACGTTATACATTTAGACTTCAAAAGCCTTTGATAAAGTCCTCTTTTTATGGAATTAGAAATCAAAACTCAAATTGAATAACAGACATTTTAGCTTACTGGCAACAACAAGTTCTTTTAAATGGAACCTAAATTATTCTAAATTAGCTATTGATTCTGGTGTCCCTCAAGGTACAGTTTTAGGCACTACATTATTTTTACTATGTATTAACGATTTATTACCAGCACACGTTACTTGTAATGCAAGACTTTTTGCTAAATGTTAATAAAAGTTCCGATGCAAAATTATTTCAAAGTGATTTATCTAGTTTATAGCATTAGAAAAGAGACTAGCAGATGACATTTAACCCTGAAAAATGGTATTTTATGCGTGTTTCTAAAAAACTCAACCCTTCTTCCTTTAAATATACTTTGCATAATCTATATTTGAATCTGCCATAAATAGAACATATTTAGTTGTCTGTTAAAAGAAATTAAATATTTAAAAGAAAAAAAAATTTCCCCATACGATGAATTCTTTTTATACTTTATGACATTGTTCATTTACATTGATACTTGAAGATTTATCAAGTATTGTAATTATACAAACGTTATATTTTTGGCAACATGAAGCCAGTCAATGTACAGACCCATTTGACATCATGAAGCCTGTCAATGTACAGACCCATTTGACATCATGAAGCCAGTCAATGTACAGACCCATTTGACATCATTAATCCAGTCAATGTACACACCCATTTGACATCATGAAGCCAGTCAATGTACAAACCCATTTGACATCATGAAGCCAGTCAATGTACAAACCAATTTGACATCATGAAGCCAGTCAATGTACAGACCCATTTGACATCATGAAGCCAGTCAATGTACAAACCCATTTGACACCATGAAGCCACTCAATGTACAGACCTATTTGACATCATGAAGCCAGTCAATGTCAGACCCATTTGACATCATGAAGCCAGTCATTGTACAAACCTATTTGACATCATGATGCCAGTCAATGTACAAACCCATTTGACATTATGAAGCCAGTCAATGTACAGACCCATTTGACACCATGAAGCCAGTCAATGTACACACCCATTTGACATCATGAAGCCAGTCAATGTACACACCCATTTGACATCATGAAGCCAGTCAATGTACACACCCATTTGACATCATGAAGCCAGTCAATGTACACACCCATTTGACACCATGAAGCCAGCCAATGAACACACCCATTTGACATCATGAAGCCAATCAATGTACAACCCATTTACCATCAGGAAGCCAGTCAATGTACAAACCCATTTGACATCATGAAGCCAGTCAATGTACAAACCCATTTGACATCATGAAGCCAGTCAGTGTACACACCCATTTGACATCGTCAAGCCAGTCAATGTACACACCCATTTGACACCATGACGCCAGTCAATGTACAAACCCATTTGACATCATGAAGCCAGTCAATGTACACACCCATTAGACATCATGAAGCCAGTCAACGTCAGACCCATTTGACATCATGAAGCCAGTCAATGTTCACACCCATTTGACATCATGAAGCCAGTCAATGTACACACCCATTTGACATCATGAAGCCAGTCAACGACACAACCATTTGACACCATGAAGCCAGTCAATGTACAAACCCATTTTACACCATGAAGCCAGTCAATGTACACACCCATTTGACACCAGGAAGCCAGTCAATGTACAAACCCATTTTACACCATGAAGCCAGTCAATGTACACACCCATTTGACACCACGAAGCCAGTCAATGTACACACCCATTTGACATCATGAAGCCAGTCAATGTACACACCCATTTGACACCATGAAGCCAGTCAATGTACACACCCATTTGACATCATGAAGCCATTCAATGTACACACCCATTTGACACCATGAAGCCAGTCAATGTACACACCCATTTGACACCATGAAGCCAGTCAATGTCAGACCCATTTGACATCATGAAGCCAGTCAATGTACACACCCATTTGACACCATGAAGCCTGTCAATGTACACACCCATTTGACACCATGAAGCCAGTCAATGTACACACCCATTTGAAGGCTTGTTTTCTAAACAAAAAATACATAAAGAATTATTTTTTTATGGTAATTTTGTTTTCAAAGTTCTTAATTATATAATTGGTCAAGAAAACTCGAATATTAGTCAGATTCCTACATTTTCATCATTTAAAAGCAAACTGCATATGCTATATTATAAGAATAAAAAACCTCAGAGACATTTTAACTCTGGAGACCGCTTACTGTCTGTATTGCATGCAAGGCTGCGAAACCGGTGTAGCACTCTTCAAGCTGATTTGTTTAATGCAAACTTAGTACGAGATGCCAATTGTTTATGTGGCTTTATCAATGAAGATGCTAAACATTATTTATTATATTGTAACAATTTTTAAGCACAAAGGCTTTTAATGATAAATGAAATCAATTTTTTTTTGCTGTCAATATTACAATTGATTTATTGCTATCTGGTGATGAGTCTTTTAGTTCTGACGAAAATGATAGTGTTTTTTCTATCTGTACAAAAGTATATAAAAAGTACCAAGCGTTTTTCTCAACTTTGACAACCTTATTTCTGTAACATCACTTTTCACATGATCAACTTATGCTCTTAGGGATACGATAATTGAATGATCTTTATGATAGACTATTGTTATCGAAAACGTTTCAATGGATTTAATAAAAGAAACAAAATTGATACTTACAATTATGTGTAGATTTATTCCGATTTTCATAGTAATCCGTAAAAAAGTACTTAATATGTATCCCATCATAAACTATGAGTGTGTAATTTGCATTTAAACCAATTCACACACATGACTTGTCATGTACACTAACATATTTTTATTTTACACAGCTCGGTGTGTTTGTATTTATTTATTCTGAAAATAGACGCACTCGATTCGTTATATTTACGGGAAAAATACATTGATTCGATTCTTTAAAAAATTCTATGCAATTTATTTTTATATCTTCATGCTAAAATAATAATTGGTTAAAGTCAGATATATGTAATGTTCATTCATGTTTATATTAATGTATGTATTGGAGAAGACGTTACTAAGTTGAAAAAAAACTTGTGTCTAATCAATTTGTTCTTTTTGAACAATAAAATATGTTTAAACTAAACTAAGAAAATTCGAAAATGATTTTTGAAAATTTAATCTTTTATTAATCAATGACAACACTATTGCAAACAGAACTGTGGCTTTTTTGTCCTGAGACTTGTTGTCCGTAACTTTTTTGCATTTTTTTTTATTTTGCAACCACGACAGACGACAAGTTATGCTCAACATGTGCATGTGCATGAAAAATAAAACTTTCATAAATAAAAATAAAGTTTATCAGTGTACCTTCAGTTTTGCGAATTGGATATTTGTAGTTTAAAACCATTTGGTCGTTATGTAGTTTGTTATGATCGATACGTAGTAGTTTAGGGGCCCTGATCTCTTATAAAGCTGTGTGAAGGAGACATTTTCATACCAGTGGCCGATTCAGGTGGAGGACGTAGAGAGTGCACCCCCTTTTGATTATAAATATCATGTTTTGCATGAAATTGTCCAACGAAATTTGCAATATGCATTTCCTAAATATACGCAAAACCACGGGCTTATTATTTGGATTAAACTGTATATTTTCAAAATTTACATTGTCAATAGATAAAAAAAGTAAAAAAATGTCAACTTAAGTCTGGGATAATAGGATTTATTTATTAGTTTTTACTGGCTTCAAACTAGATGTCAGTAACTGTCGGTACTCTTAGATCGGCACTTTGTGTCTTTTGTCTTTATGTTAGTTTTTACTGGCTTTACACTAGATATCGGTAACTGTGAGTACTCTTAGATCGGCACTTTGTGTCTTTTGTCTTTATGTTAGGTTTTTTTGGCTTTACACTAGATATCAGTAACTGTGAGTACTCTTAGATCGGCACTTTGTGTCTTTTGTCTTTATGTTAGGTTTTATTGGCTTTACACTAGATATCAGTAATTGGGAGTACTCTTAGATCGGCACTTTGTGTCTTTTGTCTTTATGTTAGGTTTTATTGGCTTTACGCTAGATATCAGTAACTGTGAGTACTCTTAGATCGGCACTTTGAGTCTTTTGTCTTTATGTTAGGTTTTATTGGCTTTACACTAGATATCAGTAACTGTGAGTACTCTTAGATCGGCCCTTTGTGTCTTTTGTCTTTATGTTAGTTGTTATTGGCTTTACACTAGATATCAGTAACTGTGAGTACTCTTAGATCGGCACGTTGTGACTTTTGTCTTTATGTTATGTGAGTATTCTTAGATCGGCACTTTGTGTCTTTTGTCTTTATGTTAGTTGTTATTGGCTTTACACTAGATATCAGTAACTGTGAGTACTCTTAGATCGGCACTTTGTGTCTTTTGTCTTTATGTTATGTGAGTATTCTTAGATCGGCACTTTGTGTCTTTTGTCTTTATGTTAGTTGTTATTGGCTTACACTAGATATCAGTAACTGTGAGTACTCTTAGATCGGCACTTTGTGTCTTTTGTCTTTATGTTATGTGAGTATTCTTAGATCGGCACTTTGTGTCTTTTGTCTTTATGTTAGTTGTTATTGGCTTTACACTAGATACCAGTAGCTGTGAGTACTCTTAGATCGCCACTTTCCGTCTTTTGTCTTTATGTTAGTGGTTTTGGCTTTACACTAGATATCAGTAACTGTCGGTACTCTTAGATCGGCACTTTGTGTCTTTTGTCTTTATGTTAGTTTTTACTGGCTTTACACTAGATATCGGTAACTGTGAGTACTCTTAGATCGGCACTTTTTGTCTTTTGTCTTTATGTTAGGTTTTATTGGCTTTACACTAGATATCAGTAACTGTGAGTACTCTTAGATCGGCCCTTTGTGTCTTTTGTCTTTATGTTAGTTGTTATTGGCTTTACACTAGATATCAGTAACTGTGAGTACTCTTAGATCGGCACGTTGTGTCTTTTGTCTTTATGTTATGTGAGTATTCTTAGATCGGCACTTTGTGTCTTTTGTCTTTATGTTAGTTGTTATTGGCTTTACACTAGATATCAGTAACTGTGAGTACTCTTAGATCGGCACTTTGTGTCTTTTGTCTTTATGTTATGTGAGTATTCTTAGATCGGCACTTTGTGTCTTTTGTCTTTATGTTAGTTGTTATTGGCTTACACTAGATATCAGTAACTGTGAGTACTCTTAGATCGGCACTTTGTGTCTTTGGTCTTTATGTTATGTGAGTATTCTTAGATCGGCACTTTGTGTCTTTTGTCTTTATGTTAGTTGTTATTGGCTTTACACTAGATATCAGTAGCTGTGAGTACTCTTAGATCGCCACTTTCCGTCTTTTGTCTTTATGTTAGTGGTTTTGGCTTTACACTAGATATCAGTAACTGTCGGTACTCTTAGATCGGCACTTTGTGTCTTTTGTCTTTATGTTAGTGGTTTTGGCTTTACACTAGATATCAGTAACTGTGAGTACTCTTAGATCGGCACTTTGCGTTCTTGTCTTTATGTTAGTTGTTATTGGCTTTACACTAGATATCAGTAACTGCGAGTACTCTTAGATTGACACTTTGCGTCTCTTGTCTTTATTTTAGTTATTTTTGTACTTCGTGCCGATCTGAGGAGTCAAGCCATTTCGAATTTATTTTTACAGTTTGTTCTTATTTTGTATTGTTACACCACTGTCCCAGGTTAGGGGAGGGTTGAGCGCTCATAAACACGTTTAACCCCGTCGAATTCTATATGTACCTGTCCACATTGGGAGCCTGTAATTCAGTGGTTGTCGTTGGTTAAAGTCTGCCATATCGGTTCTTTGTTAATTGTTTTGTCATAAATCAGGCCGTTGGTTTTTCGTTTAAATTGTTTCATATTTTGTCATGTCGGGGCTTTTTATAGCTGACTATATGGTATGGGTTTTTGTCATTGTTGAAGGACGTACGGTGATATATAGTTGCCTAAAACCTTAATTATTTGGACTATATTGGATAGTTGTCTTACTTGCTATCATACCATACCTTTTTACTTTATATGTATTGATTTTGTGTCATAGATTCATATCTTTATCCTTTCTTTTCTATTGAAGAGCAATAAGTTAATTCTTTTTCGTCATATCCGATTGCTATGTTATACTCTCACTCATTAACTGGGATTTTAAACTGGTTAATGTATGTCCGTCATACCGTCCATTAGTCCGTCCTACATTCCGTTAGTATGTCCTACCTTCCGTTAACCCGTCCTACCTTCCGTTAACCCGTCCTACCTTCCGTTAGTCCGTCCTACCTTCCGTTAACCAGTTTTACCTTCCGTTAATCCGTCATACCTTCCGTTAGTCCTACCTTCCGTTAACCAGTTCTACCTTCCGTTAACCTGTCCTACCTTCCGTTAACCACTTCTACCCCTTCCATTAATCCGTCCTACAATCCATTAACCAGTTCTACCTTCCGTTAACCCGTCCTACATTCCGTTAACCCGTTCTACCCTCCGTTAACCCGTACTATACCTTCTGTTAGTCCGTTCTACCTTCCGTTAACCAGTTCTACCTTCCATTATTCCGTCCTACATTCCGTTAACACTTCCTTCCTTCCGTTAACCAGTTCTATCTTCCGTTAACCCGTCCTACCTTCCGTTAACCCGTCCTACCTTCCGTTAACCCGTCCTACATTCCGTCAACCCGTCCTACATTCCGTTAACACTTCCTTCCTTCCGTGAATCCGTTCTACATTCCGTTAACCAGTTCTACCTTTTGTTAACCCGTCTTACCTTCCGTTAAACCGTCCTACCTTCCGTTAACCCGTCCTTTTTCCGTTAACCCGTCCGTGTTTCCCTCAATCAGTCCCAAAACTTTTTATAGTCGCATTCTGCTCAGGGACTACAAATCGGAGCTTCCTGAAATTTGAATCAGGCTTTATGAGAGTTATTTTTACTGTGTGATGGATTATCAGATTCATTGCTTATGAACGTCCTGTTTACCGAATATTTATATATTCAACACATAATGAATATGTATGAAATTGTCGTCACAATTAATCTAGGCTGTCTGAAATTTAGAAGAATGCTTTACTGGGGAATTTGAATATTTCTGTAAACTCTTGATTTGAGTTGCTTACAAGCTATTTTGTATCATCAGTTAAAACTTTGGAACATCACTCCCCATTTGAGCACTTCAAACCTATTTCTGGAGTTGTAATTTTGTTATAAAACAGTAAACATATAATGTTGGAAATCGTCCTAGTTAAATTCCGAAAAGCAATAATATAGTGTACATCAATTCTTTATTTTAAATGAAAGGATAAAATTGAGAATGGAAACAGGGAATGTGTCAAAGAGACAACAACTCGACCAAAGAGCAGAAAACAACCCAAGGCCACCAATGGGTCTTCAACACAGCGAGAAAATCCCGCACCCGGATGCAGGATTCAGTTGGCCTCAAACAAAAATGAGCACTAGGCCAGAGAAAATGGACGTCACACTCAACTCCGAAACATATATATGAACCAAAATTTAAAAAAAAACATACAAGACTAACAAAGGCCAGATGTTCCTGACTTGGGACTTGTTGTTCCTTTACCAAGTCAGTCTTTGTTAACCATGTGTTGTTCGTTGTTGTTTATTTTTGTTTGTATAACTGGTTTTACCCCACTACATGTTGTTCCTGTACCAAGTCAGTCTTTGTTAACCATGTGTTGTTCGTTGTTGTTTATTTTTGTTTGTATAACTGGTTTTACCCCACTACATGTTGTTCCTGTACCAAGTCAGACTATGTTAACCATGTGTTGTTCGTTGTTGTTTATTTTTGTTTGTATAACTGGTTTTACCCCACTACATGTTGTTCCTGTACCAAGTCAGACTATGTTAACCATGTGTTGTTCGTTGTTGTTTATTTTTGTTTGTATAACTGGTTTTACCCCACTACATGTTGATCCTGTACCGAGTCAAGACTATGTTAACCATGTGTTATTTTTTGTTGTTTATCTTTGTTTTTATAACTGGTTTAACCCCACAACATGTTGTTCCTGTACCGAGTCAAGACTATGTTAACTATGTGTTGTTCGCTGTTGTTTATCTTTGTTTGTATAACTGGTTTAACCACACTACATGTTGTTCCTGTACCAAGTCAGACTATGTTAACTATGTGTTGTTCGTTGTTGTTCATCTTTGTTTGTAAAACTGGTTTCACCATACTACATGTTGTTCCTGTACAAAGTCGGACTATGTTAACTATGTGTTGTTCGTTGTTGTTTATCTTTGTTTGCCAAACCGGTTTAACCACACTACATGTTGATCCTGTACCAAGTCAGACTATGTTAGCTATGTGTTGTTCGTTGTTGTTTATCTTTGTTTGCATAACTGGTTTAACCCCACTGTTTGTTGTTCCTTTACCGAGTCAAGACTATGTTAACCATGTACATGTGTTGTTCGTTGTTGTTTATCTTTGTTTGTATAACTGGTTTAACCCCACTACAACCCCCTGCATGTTGGTCCTGTACAAAGTCAGACTATGTTTACTATGTGTAGCATGTTCGCTGTTGTTTATCTTTGATTGTATAACTGGTTTAACAACACTGCATGTTGATCCTGTACCAAGTCAGACTATGTTAACTATGTGTTGTTCGTTGTTGTTTATCTTTGTTTGTATAACTGGTTTAACCACACTACATGTTGATCCTATATCAAGTCAGACTATGTTAACTATGTGTTGTTCGTTGTTGTTTATCTTTGTTTATATAACTGGTTTAACCCCACTACAACCACACTACATGTTGATCCTGTACCAAGTCAGGCTATGTTAACTATGTGTTGTTTGCTGTTGTTTATCTTTGTTTATATAACTGGTTTTACCCCACTACATGTTGATCCTGTACCGAGTCAAGACTATGTTAACCATGTGTTATTTTTTGTTGTTTATCTTTGTTTATATAACTGGTTTAACCCCACAACATGTTGTTCCTGTACCGAGTCAAGACTATGTTAACCATGTGTTATTTTTTGTTGTTTATCTTTGTTTGTATAACTGGTTTAACCCCACTACAACCCCCTGCATGTTGGTCCTGTACAAAGTCAGACTATGTTTACTATGTGTAGCATGTTCGCTGTTGTTTATCTTTGATTGTATAACTGGTTTAACAACACTGCATGTTGATCCTGTACCAAGTCAGACTATGTTAACTATGTGTTGTTCGTTGTTGTTTATCTTTGTTTGTATAACTGGTTTAACCACACTACATGTTGATCCTATATCAAGTCAGACTATGTTAACTATGTGTTGTTCGTTGTTGTTTATCTTTGTTTATATAACTGGTTTAACCCCACTACAACCACACTACATGTTGATCCTGTACCAAGTCAGGCTATGTTAACTATGTGTTGTTTGCTGTTGTTTATCTTTGTTTATATAACTGGTTTTACCCCACTACATGTTGATCCTGTACCGAGTCAAGACTATGTTAACCATGTGTTATTTTTTGTTGTTTATCTTTGTTTATATAACTGGTTTAACCCCACTACATGTTTTTCCTGTACCGAGTCAAGACTATGTTAACTATGTGTTGTTCGTTATTGTTTATCTTTGTTTGTATAACAGGTTAAACCCCCCTACATGTTGTTCCTGTACCATGTCAGACTATGTTAACCATGTGTTGTTCGTTGTTGTTTATTTTTGTTTGTATAACTGGTTTTACCCCACTACATGTTGATCCTGTACCGAGTCAAGACTATGTTAACCATGTGTTATTTTTTGTTGTTTATCTTTGTTTTTATAACTGGTTTAACCCCTCAACATGTTGTTCCTGTACCAAGTCAGACTTTGCTTACCATGTGTTGTTCGTTGTTGTTCTTTTTTGTTTGTATAACTGGTTTTTCCCCACTACATGTTGTTCCTGTACCGAGTCAAGACTATGTTAACTATGTGTTGTTCGCTGTTGTTTATCTTTGTTTGTATAACTGGTTTAACCATACTACATGTTGTTCCTGTACAAAGTCAGACTATGTTAACTATGTGTTGTTCGTTGTTGTTTATCTTTGTTTGCATAACTGGTTTAACCACACTACATGTTGATCCTGTACCAAGTCAGACTATGTTAGCTATGTGTTGTTCGTTGTTGTTTATCTTTGTTTGCATAACTGGTTTAACCCCACTGTTTGTTGTTCCTTTACCGAGTCAAGACTATGTTAACCATGTACATGTGTTGTTCGTTGTTGTTTATCTTTGTTTGTATAACTGGTTTAACCCCACTACAACCCCCTGCATGTTGGTCCTGTACAAAGTCAGACTATGTTTACTATGTGTAGCATGTTCGCTGTTGTTTATCTTTGATTGTATAACTGGTTTAACAACACTGCATGTTGATCCTGTACCAAGTCAGACTATGTTAACTATGTGTTGTTCGTTGTTGTTTATCTTTGTTTGTATAACTGGTTTAACAACATTATATGTTGATCCTGCACCAAGTCAGACTATGTTAACTATGTGTTGTTCGTTGTTGTTTATCTTTGTTTGCATAACTGGTTTAACCACACTTCATGTTGATCCTGTACCAAGTCAGACTATGTGAACTCTGTGTTGTTCGTTGTTGTTTATCTTTGTTTGCATAACTGGTTTAACCACACTACATGTTGATCCTGTACCAAGTCAGACTATGTTAACTATGTGCTGTTCGTTGTTGTTTATCTTTGTTTATATAACTCGTTTAACCCCACTACATGTTGTTCCTGTACCAAGTCAGACTATGTTAACTAGTTGTTGTTCGTTGTTGTTTATCTTTTTTTTTGCATAACTGGTTTAACCACACTACATGTTGATCATAGACCAAGTCAGACTATGTTTACTATGTGTTGTTCGCTGTTGTTTATCTTTGTTTGTATAACTGGTTTCACCACACTACATGTTGTGCCTCTACCAAGTCAGACTATTTTTAGGCAGTTAAGCTGCCTTATGCTACCACCCTAGATTTGATAGAAAGGTAATTATTGTTAATCATGATATTCTTTTTGTTTGAGATGAGTGTTAATAAATTGTGTATTCACATTTGAATTTCTTCCTTTTATATTATTCCGTTTTTCACATAAATGACCTTGTCAAGTATTAATGCACCAACAGGTGGTGTTTACACTTGTTATTAATGAATGAAATAGAACCAGAAATCAAGAAGGTCTCACTAATAAGCGAAAAGAAGATTGTAGAGACAATAAGTGACAAGTAGAAAAAAGTTAGCGACAGGAAGAATTGACAAGCAGAATGAATTTGCGAGAAGAGGATAAATTTAGAGACAAGAAAGTTTATATACTATTATAAATTTAAAGAAAAGTCAATTAATTACAGTTGATTTTTTTCTGTTTTGTAAAGTTTTAAATTCTGTTGCATTTAGTAGCCCTACGTACTTCATGACGCTTCTTGACGCTTCTTGTCTCTAATTAGTGAGACCTTGTCAATTTTGCAGAGAATGACAGTAGAATGTGATATGGATATTTGACCTAGAAAGATCGTGTGATCATAGTAAGTCACACGAAAATGTAGAAAACCCATTCATATATTACTTTATACAGGTACGGATGTCTAAAAAATGTATAAAATCAGCGAAAATCAATAAAGAGCAAATGTGAATTGGGAAATATATTCGGATAGAAGAATTTGATCTACATTATCTTGATCGTGACATGAAGCCAGTGTCCGACTCTCAGGCACTTGTTTATATCCATGGGAAGATTTAGGAGCTCATAATATACGTTGATAGTGGATCTTCCCATGCATAAAAACAAGTGCCTGTGGTCCGACTTTGACATTTCAATGTTTATGACATTTTTTCTAAACCAGAACTTTTTTTATTTCTGGGCCTAAAGAAAATCTTCATTTATGGCTAATTTTAAAGAAGCTATATCTTTCAGTTAGTGTAAAGTCCAAGAATGTTTGACCAACCATTTATTTATTCCAATCTTGGTATAGATCTCAAGTAACATCATGGACTTGGAGAGGGAGGGTCATTTACATTAACTAAAGGCAGATCAATCAGACCTCACCTTTGATTGCTGTAATAGTAAGGCATTATCTGATTTGTGTCATTGTACCGTAGAACTTAAATTGAACAAACTCAGTGTTCTCCACAGGGAAGCAAGTCAACTCACACTATTGCAAAGTCGTACCACGCCAAGCAACTGATACCACTAAAAGTCAACTCAAATAAACATTAACTACTAAATTTTGGTATTCACAATATAATTCTGTCTGATAGACCTATCAGAGACCATGAGTCAACTTACAACAGAGGCAGACTAGAGCATGCTATATTAAATGACATGTACATTGTATGTATAAAATTGAATGAACGAAATAAAATTTAACATAATTTTATCTCTCTGACTCTCAAACTGCTCATCTTTTTAATTTGTCGAAAACCAAACTTTGATCTGACCCTAAAAAAATAATATCCCATATCCCATAATGATTTCTTTTCAATTTCATGGACAAAACTTGTGTAAATATATTTTATCATGATTGTATGTCTAAATAAACAATATAAATTTTTATATTTGTTTTTATTTCAGCTAGATTCCAATTCTTGGCTTTAATATCCTAGAAGTGACAAGACATACATGTACAATATATGATACTATCTAGTAGCTGCATTGACTAGTCATCATAATAATTCCATGACCGCTATGAAACTTTAGACCTTTTTGATGTTTTGAATATAGTTATACATGTATATCTACAGATATGATCAGAGTACATGTATATATGAAATTTTTTACCAGGTCTTATCATATGACGACTAGTCAGACAAATTTTGGTTCAGAATTCTGACAGGAATTTTTTACAAAATTGCAAGGGGTTACAACACATGAAATTATTTGTCATGGAGTTTACTGTAACGGTCCAGCTATTTTTAGAGGCTGTCTAATGATAATATCAGAACTATGATATGTCTGTGCAACTGTTACTATAAAATGTGGGAGATACATGTACATAGTATTATTGCACACTATCAATATATATACAAGTAATCACTATGAAATTGTACCACAAGGTTCCATACCACAAACGGAAGGTTTGGATTGATTTTGGAGTTATGGCCCTTACTGTTTAGAATATTGGGTCAAAGGGACAAGAAGCAAACATTATTCTTGTTTTTGGACATTATTCTGGTTTCCGGACAATATTCTGGCTTCCGGACAATAACTTGACTGTCATATTTGTTTTTCGTTAATTATTTTGTTATACATTAGACCGTTAGTTTTCTCAGTTGAATTGTTTCATATTTTTTATGTCGGGGCCTTTTAAAGCCGACTATACGGTATGGGTTTTTCCCATTGTTGAAGGCCGTACGGTTGCCTATAATTGCTTCCATCCACTTTATTTGGACTTAGGTGGATATAGTTGTCTCATTGGTAATCATACTTAATCTCCTTATTGTCATATTGAGTAAAAGTGTATGAATTAGTATGAAACTGTACCACAAGGTTCCATACCACAAAAAGGAAGGTTGGATTGAATTTTGGGTTATGGCCGTATCCGCTTAGGAATTAGGGACCAAAAAGGGGGAAACAAACAAGCATTTTTTCAAACTTTGATTGAATTGCTTATTTCTGACCAATTTCAATGGGGTTTAAATAATCTTGAAATAGTGTTTTTTTTTATATGCTTGTAATCTTACCATGTATCTAGAATTTTGATTTTGGGTCGTGTTTTCGAGTGGGTACTAATAAGAGTGAAAATTAAATTTTGATTGATTTCAATATGCTTAATCAAATAATGTATTTAGATTTTTGATTTTGGGCCCATTTTTCAGATTGGTCCACCTCAGGGTCCAAATGATCCAAAATTAAACTTTGTTTGATTTCTACAAAAATTGAATGGCAGGGGTTTTTGCAATGCTGATTTGCTTAAATTTGCTCAATTCCAATTGTGTGTGTTTTTTTTTTACATTAGGAGTTACCTCCCTTACAATGTTTTAGCTTATAATTTATGTCTTCTCTTTGAAGAAGTATGCAAATAAGAAGCTGTCATCTTATTTTTAAATATTACAAAGAATTCTGATGATTCAGATATATCAACTTGTGATTATTGTTCATTTATTTAGATTTTGAGTATTGAAGAAAAATAGGTAAAAGTCCAATTTCAAATTTTTCAGTTCTTTTACACATTCATTCTGTGTCAGAAACCTATGCTGTGTCAATTTTTTCAGTTCTTTTAAACATTAATTCTGTGTCAAAAACCTATGCTGTGTCAATTTTTTCAGTTCTTTTACACATTCATTCTGTGTCAGAAACCTATGCTGTGTCAAATTTTTCAGTTCTTTTACACATTCATTCTGTGTCAGAAACCTATGCTGTGTCACAAACCTATGCTGTGTCACAAACCTATGCTGTGCCACAAACTTATGCTGTGTCACAAACCTATGCTGTGTCACAAACCTATGCTGTGTCAAATTTTTTAATCACAATCTAAATAAGAAAAAAGAGCTGTTTCAAGCTTGAATATAATGTCCATACTTGTTCCAATTGTTCAGGATTTGACCTCTGCGGTTGTATCAAGCTGTGATCCGCGGAGCATTTTATTTTAAGTGTAACAACATACATGTGCATCCTATAAAATATATATTTAGAACAGATAAAGAAGTAAATGCTTCCTACCTCTATTATAATTGTTGACATATTCTAGGTCTTTTGTTATACATGTATATATATGATTAAAAATGGAAAAAGTAAGTTTTTACTGCCGACACTTATATGTCGTTTCCTGTTTAAATGGGATTATCTAACAATGTTTCTTTTATGCAATTATACATCATATTCAATGGAAAAACATGAAAAGGGTAGAATAAGTGGCGTTGGAGCGGGGGAGGCACATTTCTAAAAGTATTCAAGCAAAAAAAAAAATCAACAACAAAAAACCATAAACTTTTCTACAGTTTTATAGTCTAGAAGTAAGAGAACAAACTCGGTGGTCTCGAGGTAGCGTGCTCGCCTCGATTGTGGGAGGTCGTGGCTTCGATTCCCGGCTTGGTCAAACCAAAGACTTGAAAATTGGTATTTGTTGCATCTCCGCTAAGCACGCAGCATTACATGTACATGTAAGGAATAAGAACAAAGACTGGTTGGTTCATAGTCAGAATAATGTTTCCGGGTAGGATGACATGTGTTCCAGCGAATTGTAACATTGCTTAACTAACAAGTTAAAAATTCGGTTCAATGTGTCGGTCTAATTCATAGTACAAAGCAGGCCAGTTCAAAATTCATATCATATTAACAATGTCCTCATCCTTTAACTTGCCACTGGACGTTCAGCAGCCATCCATCATCATCTAGAAGTTAATCATTGTCCTCTTTCGTTTTTCATTTTTTAACTTTCAATTTTTTTTCAAAGGGGCATAACTCGTTAAAATATTTGATCAGTACTTATTTTCGAAAGTGTAAAAGATATTGCTGATATAAACCTATGATATAAATTTCATAAAAATTTGGCAAGAATTGTACACATGAGAGCGCTAACGATTCAATTTTCCATATAATTAATATTTCCAAGGGACATAACTCTTAAAAATAATAGATCGGCACAGATTTTCCAATTCGTCCAAGACATCGCTGATTTAAACCTACAATATAAGTTTCATAAAAATCTGGCAAGAATTTTACACATGAGAGCACTAACGATTCAATTTTCCATATAATTAATGTTTCCAAGGGGCATAACTCTTTTAAACATAATTGATCGGCACTGATTTTCGAACTCACCCAAGACATTGCTGATCTAAACCTATAATATAAGTGTAATGTTTATTGGTCGTTATGGTTACAAACAAGAAGAATCTTGTTGTATCAATACATGTTTCACGCAGAAGGAAGCGTCGTGTCGATTTAGACGTTTGGCGGGAAAGTCGGTGGTTGGGTCCAAGGGTATGGGGGTGTTTGAGAGGGATTCTTGTGTTCGGTATCGGGAACATTTAGAGAACACCCCTATCCAGTAAAAAGTGTATTCGCCCTGGAGTATATAAGTGGGTGAGGAATACAATTCGGGTTCTGTCGATATTCTTATTAAGAAGACCTGTGTACAAGAGTAAGCACGTTACATAGCTGTAAGTGATAAAGTCGAGGACAACTTGTACTGGAGACAATTGGTCTAAAATAGGAAGTTGGTAGAGCAGACTGTCCCATACGGAGGACAGACTGCAATAATCCGTACTGTCTGATAGTGACAGTCTGTCCCACTCGGAGGACAGGCTGTACCAGCCCGCTGTGTCTGGTAGTGACAGACTGTCCCGCTCGGAGGACAGCGGTACCAGCACGCACTGTCTGGTAGAGACAGACTAACAGCCACACTGTCATGTTGTGACAGGTCGTCCCATCTGGAGGATAGGCTGTTAGTTAATATTATATTTGTGTATATATAATTGTTTTATTGTTCATTGTTGCTTTATATCGGCAAAGAGCCTGTGTGTATATTTTAGTTCATTGTGCATATTAACATAGATAGAAAATTATAGGCTTTTGGTATTGCAGTATTATTTATGGACAGCTTGAATCCAAGTATTTACTGGAACGTACGTTTAAGATATAAACACCTGATTGGTTACACGTTACATAAGTTTCATAAAAATCTGGCACGAATTGTACACATGAGAGCGCTAAAAATTCAATTTTCCATATAATTAATATTTCCAAGAAACATAACTCTTTTAAAAATAATTGATCGGCACTGATTTTCGAACTCGTCCAAGACATTACTGATATAAACCTAAGATATAGAATTGAACATGTGTTCTTCCCTGTCCGGGATAAGAACTCATGCTACTGAGATATCGTGGAACCAAATCGCCTTGCACTATGCCCGGCGCGCTACCGTATAGTCGCGGTTATAAAAGGCCCCGACATGAAAATTATGAAACAATTAAATTGACAAACTAAGGCCCAATTTAAAACAAAACAATTAACGAAAAATAAATATGACAGTTATGAACTAACCGACAACCACTGAACTACAGGCACAGAATCCTATGCGTTAATTGCTGAAACCTTCCTTACAATGTTATACAACATGGGATGTTAAACTTTTACCAGAAACATTGCATTTCACATATATTTTTAACTGCATGCAATGTTGTAATTTAAGAAATATTTCCGGTAATTTAATTTTGTACCGATCTCGTGTTTAGAAAACTTTTAACACAATAATTTTGAAATGTTAAATCTAAGCAACAGCTGAATATAACAAGATACCTGACTCATATCAACATCATTGTAAACAATTGTTCTTGTCTTGTCGGTAATAAGACTGTTTTACATATATGTAAATATGAAAGAGAATTCTGGCATTCTTTACATACACGAAGTTTGGAAGCTAAGATTTGAATAAATTATAACTGATATCTGACAGACTGGTGATCACTGATGGCATGTGACTGATGATCACTGATGGCACGTGAGTGATGATCACTACTACTACTAAATAGAGTTTAATGGCGACTACGCTTGCGGGTATTGCGCCAGATTACCTTATATAAAAACATTTCAAATAAATGTTTAAAAATTTATTATTATTTAAGACTTAACCTGTTATTCATATTATAGTAAATTGTGAGTTTTTTTTTTTTTTTTTTTTTTTTTTTCCTTAAATTTAATCTTGATATTTAAATCTGAACTATGGTGTGTATTTTAATTATCTTAAATATCTTGTGGTTAATTTATAGTGAGAAGAAAAAATTATTTGAGCTTATTATTCTGTTATTTGTAACTTAGCCTGCTTTGTTTATAAATATTAAATGATTTGGTAAGTAGGTGTGTTTGTTGTTTATACATGAAAACTGTAAGTATCAAATACTCTTGGATAGACATATCTGACTTTTCCGAATATGCAAATCCTAGAAGGGGTCTGACATATTCCCGTACATGGTATATACATTAATACAATTATACCGCGGCTCGTACGTCCTTGGTAAATTGTGATTCTCTGTATATTGAATTTGACTAAAGATAGCACCTTCACTTATATTATAAAAGATTCTTAAACTTACGTTCTAGAAGAAAAATATATATAGTATTACCGTGTGTGTATAATTAGGATCCATACGATTAATGTATTGTTTTGACATTTTTGTGTGTAATAAATTGTAAGTGTTCATGTTTTGCAGTTATGTACAGTATAGATACCAGAGAGTGCTATCTTGGTAGTACTTGATTTAGTGTACTACTTTAAAAAAGTCAAATTCAACGGGGTTATGTTTCTAATATTTAGAAATCATAAACTGATAAATGATACCTTCCAGCTCTGTTACAACTATTAAAAAGCCAATATTTAGAAATGAAAAAACTAAAAAAGGTAAACAATATATATCTACCAAATTATTTGTTTTTGGTGTCGCCCGTTTAGACTGGAGTTGTTTCCTTTGCACTGTAAAGAAATAAATTGTTGGTAAATACTAGCAGCCGTTAAGCTACCACGTGGTAACCATGTGCTGCAAGCAGACACGGCGAGGAGGCTGTGAACAAACATTTTCCAGTCCAAACGGATGATTTAGCAGCCGTGAATAGTAATGATAGACAATAATACTAATACAAGGTTAGTATTTACACGGTGCTTTGTTTTTGGTCGTTGTAAAATGTGCTGGTTGGTTCTTAAAATCATCATATCACAGGGACCGGGGTTCTGGCAAGCCAGTGCCCTTAAAGAAAAATATCCCACAATAAGATAACTCATCTCGTCCGTCGACCCCATGTATAACCCTTTCAATATTTTAGCTAAGGTGTCAATAGTTTATCCATTGACAGCAGCTGAATCACATTCCTCATAGTGTTAGTTAGGTACATATATATCATACATGCAGTTAATTCTTGTTGTGAGGTTTGTGTCCCCAATTTGATTTGGGATGGACCGACGAGAGAGTGATTGTGATTGATGATTTCTGGGAGATATGTCAGACTCCTGTGGCATGATATTTTACATATGATCACATAGATATAGGAAGATGTAGTATGAGTGCCAATGTTCATGTATTTATAAGAAAATTATAATAAAATCTACTTAATGCTAATTAATTTAATCAATTTTATTTTCATTTCCTTACATAGATTTTCTCTTATCAAGAGTTCAATTAATCAGTTGTTACAAATGTAATTGGTATTTGGAATATTTGATATTTCTTGTCATATTTGTTAAAATCCATGGATTGTTGTCCAGTGACTAATATTTCATGTTTTGTTTAGAAGTAATTTTACTAATGATTTACAATTAAGTCCTAAAGTGTTTTTCATTTCTGTTTACCTATACTGATAATATCTGTAGGTGTTCTCACCCTGACCATAAGTATCCTATTAAAATAATTATAAGTATCACTGTTTTTACAAAGTTTAAACTAGAAACTAGAAATATATAGCTAGCTTTTTAGTATATTGATATTCTGAATAATTTTACTTTTATCGCATACCCGTGTTTATTAAATAATCCCATATTGGGATTAGTGTCTGTGAATATCCTGAGAATAAATTTTTATATGAGAGATCTTTTACACCTGTTGATTCAAACTTTTCCATCATTTTTTGTCTTTGTGGTACATGTACTTCCTACAGTTAAACAGGTAGTGTTGCATGTCGTCCACTACTAAACATGTGTCACACAGTTCACTATTACATTTACCCATTGTGTATTTGAATTTATTAGTGAATATATAACTTGATCTAAGTTTAAATAGAGTTCTTTCTCTTTCTCTAGTACTCTTTGGTATAGTAATACAAAAGTTAACATTATTTTGAATAGTGTGTAGTTGTTTACTTTTTGTGTTATTTTCCCAGTATTGTTGCCACATTTTCTTTAGTAAATTTTTACATAAACATTTGATATCTTCTTTGTAAAGCGGTATATTAGTTATACATGTCTCTATTGATAGTGCCTTTTTAGCTACTGTGTCTGCCATTTCATTACCACTTAAACCCACATGACTGGGTATCCATTCTAAAAGGATATTCAAACCTAATTTGGAAAGTTTACTATATATATATTGAATGTCATATATTATTTGTGTTTTAACTTTGAATATACTTCCTGTGATAGCTTTTAGTGCTGACAGTGAATCTACAAATATTACAGTATTTTCTGGTTGAAATTCTTCTAACCAATATAAAGATAAAAGTATGGCTGTCAATTCACACATAAATATTGAAACATGGTTTTGCAATTTAAAACCTTTATTTACTTTATTTAAGTTCTGGTACTACAAAAGCACATGCATTTGTGTTGTTTTCTGGATTCTTAGATTCATCTGTATATATTTTTAAAAAATTACTATACTTGTTATCAATGAGGATATTTCCTTCACTTTTAATGAAACACAAAGTTTGGAAGCTAAAATTTGAATAAATTATAACTGACTATCTGACAGACTGGTGATCACTAATGGCACGTGACTGATGATCACTGATGGCACGTGACTAATGATCACTGATGGCACGTGACTGGTGATCACTGATGGCACGTGACTGGTGATCACTGATGGCATGTGAACATTTGAAGAATGTCATATGGTTAATTTATAATTCTTTGAGATTTTCGAATTAAAAGGGTCAAAATCTCTCTCTCTATCCATCAAAACATTTTGATTTTCTTTTAGGTTTCTGAAATGCATTATTCAAGTTTTGTGTCATGAACGAGAGTTTGGATTGTGTTTACAGAATATGGAATAATGGGCATTATTTAGAAACTGATTGGCAAACAAAAATAAAGAATAGAAATTGGATGTTGAATGTGTACTGATTGAGTCTTAAATACATGATTTGTTTTATTAGTTGTTATTGGCTTTGAACTAGCTGTCAGTTACTGCGATAACTCTCAGAGACAGATCTGTACTTTGTTTCTTTTTTGTTATGAGGGATGTATTAATACCTTGCCACAACCCGTCTGTGTTTTTGTTAGTTGTTTTTCTGCGTTGTATCGATCTTATTATTTAAGACCTTCCCAACTGATTTTTATATAAAAAATATTAAAATAAGAAGATATAGTATGATTGCCAATGAGACAACTATCCACCAAAGTTAAAATGATATGAATGTAAGCAATTATAGGCAACCGTACGGCCTTCGAAAATTAGATAAACCCATACCGTATGGTTGGCTATAAAATGTACATGTAATAGACTTTCATTGATTTTGGAACATTCAAATAAAAGATGAAATTTGATCTGTTTTGTAGGGTTCATATATTAACTTGATTTGTTACAAACTTTGCATATAGATTTGTCCAACCCGAAATAGTTTAACAGATGTATTGAAAATAATCTGCATATGGTCGATTTCTATCCGAAGCAGCTCATTATAAGAATAGAGAAAAAATGACTTAAAAATTAACGAAGACAGAAAAAGATCTTATGAATTTCTGGAGGATTTTGAAAAAGAATATTATGGCCTGGTAAGAACTGAAAATTATAAGAGGACGACCATTAATTTTGATATTCTGGGAATACTGTATACACAATTTAAAATAAATAAGCAGGCATAGCTGTTAAAACTTCTACGTCATTTGGTCTCTGGTGGAGAGTTGTTTCATTTGCACTCATACCACATCTTCTTATTTGTATAGCAACAGATGAACTAAATATTTAAACCGGAACCCCCCCCCCCTTTTCCCCCCGAATATCAAATAATTGTCCCCAAACCTTGCCTAAAACACAATGAAAAGAAATAGTTTAAGCTACAACATACATGATTGAATGTGTACAAAAGCGAAAAAATAAGCGAGACTTGCAAAAGGTGAAAATGAATATTCCATTAGAAAAAAATCCTCCTGCCCTCTCTCTAGAATATGAAAGGGGCGCCCCCAAAAACGTATGATAACTTTTTCAGTGCACATGATTCACATTTTTAGACAAAGTACTGTCCCTTGAATGTTTCCTGTATTTAAATAATTGAATCAACGTATGATTGTTATTTCAGTTGCGACACATATAACTGGAGCGAGATGACGTATTTACTATTTTTTTGTTTTATACGTTTTCAAGACCAAACAGTAAGCCCAAACACGCCTAAACGTACAATCACGCCTACACATACTAATACGCCTACACGTACAAACACGCCTACACGTACAAACACGCCTAAACGTACAGACACGCCTAAACGTACAGACACGCCTAAACGTACAGACACACCTTAACGTACAGACACGCCTAAACGTACAAACACGCCTAAACGTACAAACACGTCAAAACGTACAATCACGCCTACACGTACTAATACGCCTACACGTACAAACACGACTTAACGTACAGACACGCCTAAACGTACAGACACGCCTAAACGTACAGACACACCTTAACGTACAGACACGCCTAAACGTACAAACACGCCTAAACGTACAAACACGTCAAAACGTACAAACACGCCTAAACGTACAAACACGCCTAAACCTACTAAGTTGTATCCGACTTCCTCATTAAAATGTTTGTCCATTTTTTTTATTTTCCCCCAAAAAGCTGTTGACAGTGGCAGAGATGCAGATAAATACTTTAAAAAGATCAATCTTTCATCTTTCTGTGGATTTTTTTCGGTGGAATATATGCTTATGCATAAAAAAACACCCAAATGTATTTGCACATACTAGTACCACATTTACTGTTTTGTGAAAATTTATCTCGAAAGTCGATACTATAATAGAAGTATTAACACGTATATTTGATGCAAAAATATGATATAATAAATTATGCACATATAGCAAACATTCAAAAGTCATAGAAACAGATGTTAACAATTAAAATATACCAACTTGGTCATTTTAACCTTCTCTAATAAAGAATTCCTTTTCTTTTGTTTAATTTCAACTGGATATTAGCCTAGAGGGACGAGAGAGTGTTTGCTTGCTTTTTTGATTTTCATAAGCTTTTGATAAAGTTATACATACTCGAATTAGCATAAAGCTGTTGAGATTAGGGCTAGTGACATTTTTTATGCATTATTAAGAATATGCATCACAAAGCAAAATCTTCTAATGAAATTCATGATAGAATAACTCAATTCTTTAAAACCAAGCTTTAAAGGAGGGTGAAGTTTAATGATACTTCTAACTTCTTTGTTTTCTTCCTTCTGTATGAATTCAGCCTTATATGAATAAAGGAGCAAGTCAGCAAGAAGAGAGGAGCACAGTTGGTTCCCATGGGAAAGCCGATTGTCTGTTGAAAAACCCATCCTTCAAACGTAACAAATATGTTGTCAATCGAAGAAATCAAGCATTTTGATAATGTCAGTTTCAGAAAATATTTTGTTTGAATTTTTGAGTGACTTTTAACAAAGTACTATTTATCCCTCCCTAAGACAAGATACTTGTATCTACGTTGGCCATTCTTTTTTTATGAAACAAAGAAGGACGAACTCTTTCAATTTGTCTCTTAGTTTGGAACGGGGGATGCTTGTGTCAAGTGTAAAAAAGTCAAATCTGTTAATACTATTGCATGATAAAATAGTCTTAGATTGTATGTACTCTAAAAGATCTTTGGATTTTTTAGTATCCACATCAGATTCACGCCACCTCTAGGATAGGTAGTTCCACAATAATTTTGGAGCCCAGCTTTGATTGCTGATAAAATTGATGTTAATAATTTAGAAACAGATTTCGTGGAGTACTTGGAAAACACAGCAATATAACGTTAAAAGCTGCATATGAATGTTCTGTAAATTCAATCGATTCAAAGTATATTAAACTCATTTCAAGATTTCAATATCTAAATACATCTGGTAAATGCGAGCTTCCCAGTGAGGGATTAATTGAGTTCAGACAGCATGACCTCGGTCTATATGACAACATGAATGGACGGTGGAACAAACTACTTGGATTTATAACATGAAGTTTGTTGATAAAAGACACACATATTTAATTTAATTGGAGATTATTTTTAGTTGTGATTTTTTTTCCTGATAAATGGGAGATAATCCATATTCCTTTCGAATGCCTTATACTAAGTACGTCCGATTATATATGTCGTTATTGTCCGGACGTCTGTATTAGAACATTTTCTGATGATTCAAGTCCTACAATTTCTTTATCAGCTACGTTTATTTTTAATGTCTAATTCCCTCCTTTGACAGTGTGAGTTTTTAACTGCTTTCTGCTAGCAGAGTACTGCTGTCGGAAATCTAGATCGAATGCCAACATCTTTATTTTAGAAGATAAGTTGTATCAATATTGTAAAAATTAGCATCATTAGAAACCGTATAAAAGATGTGTATTTATTTTAGCTAGACGATATATGAACACAGTTGACGAGTTATGTGTTGTACACAGGAATTCTATTTAAATATGTTGTGTTTTGTATAGAATCCACGGTAAATGAATAGGCTGACGTCACGACAATGGTTTATGTGTTGTACACAGGAAATAGCATTCTATTTAAATATGTTGTGTTTTGTATAGAATCCACGGTAAATGAATAGGCTGACGTCACGACAATGGTTTAAGTGTTGTACACAGGAAATAGCATTCTATTTAAATATGTTGTGTTTTGTATAGAATCCACGGTAAATGAATAGGCTGACGTCACGACAATGGTTTAAGTGTTGTACACAGGAAATAGCATTCTATTTAAATATGTTGTGTTTTGTATAGAATCCACGGTAAATGAATAGGCTGACGTCACGACAATGGTTTATGTGTTGTACACAGGAAATAGCATTCTATTTAAATATGTTGTGTTTTGTATAGAATCCACGGTAAATGAATAGGCTGACGTCACGACAATGGTTTAAGTGTTGTACACAGGAAATAGCATTCTATTTAAATATGTTGTGTTTTGTATAGAATCCACGGTAAATGAATAGGCTGACGTCACGACAATGGTTTAAGTGTTGTACACAGGAAATAGCATTCTATTTAAATATGTTGTGTTTTGTATAGAATCCACGGTAAATGAATAGGCTGACGTCACGACAATGGTTTAAGTGTTGTACACAGGAAATAGCATTCTATTTAAATATGTTGTGTTTTGTATAGAATCCACGGTAAATGAATAGGCTGACGTCACGACAATGGTTTAAGTGTTGTACACAGGAAATAGCATTCTATTTAAATATGTTGTGTTTTGTATAGAATCCACGGTAAATGAATAGGCTGACGTCACGACAATGGTTTAAGTGTTGTACACAGGAAACAGCATTCTATTTAAATATGTTGTGTTTTGTATAGAATCCACGGTAAATGAATAGCCTGACGTCACGACAATGGTTTAAGTGTTGTACACAGGAAATAGCATTCTATTTAAATATGTTGTGTTTTGTATAGAATCCACGGTAAATGAATAGGCTGACGTCACGACAATGGTTTAAGTGTTGTACACAGGAAACAGCATTCTATTTAAATATGTTGTTTTTTGTATAGAATCCACGGTAAATGAATAGGCTGACGTCACGACAATGGTTTAAGTGTTGTACACAGGAAATAGCATTCTATTTAAATATGTTGTGTTTTGTATAGAATCCACGGTAAATGAATAGGCTGACGTCACGACAATGGTTTAAGTGTTGTACACAGGAAATAGCATTCAATTTAAATATGTTGTGTTTTGTATAGAATCCACGGTAAATGAATAGGCTGACGTCACGACAATGGTTTAAGTGTTGTACACAGGAAATAGCATTCAATTTAAATATGTTGTGTTTTGTATAGAATCCACGGTAAATGAATAGGCTGACGTCACGACAATGGTTTAAGTGTTGTACACAGGAAACAGCATTCTGTTTAAATATGTTGTGTTTTGTATAGAATCCACGGTAAATGAATAGGCTGACGTCACGACAATGGTTTAAGTGTTGTACACAGGAAACAGCATTCTGTTTAAATATGTTGTGTTTTGTATAGAATCCACGGTAAATGAATAGGCTGACGTCACGACAATGGTTAAAGTGTTGTACACAGGAATTCTATTTAAATATGTTGTGTTTTGTATAGAATCCACGGTAAATGAATAGGCTGACGTCACGACAATGGTTTAAGTGTTGTACACAGGAAATAGCATTCTATTTAAATATGTTGTGTTTTGTATAGAACCCACGGTAAATGAATAGGCTGACGTCACGACAATGGTTTAAGTGTTGTACACAGGAAATAGCATTCTATTTAAATATGTTGTGTTTTGTATAGAATCCACGGTAAATGAATAGGCTGACGTCACGACAATGGTTTAAGTGTTGTACACAGGAAACAGCATTCTATTTAAATATGTTGTGTTTTGTATAGAATCCACGGTAAATGAATAGGCTGACGTCACGACAATGGTTTAAGTGTTGTACACAGGAATTCTATTTAAATATGTTGTGTTTTGTATAGAATCCACGGTAAATGAATAGGCTGACGTCACGACAATGGTTTAAGTGTTGTACACAGGAAATAGCATTCTATTTAAATATGTTGTGTTTTGTATAGAATCCACGGTAAATGAATAGGCTGACGTCACGACAATGGTTTAAGTGTTGTACACAGGAAATAGCATTCTATTTAAATATGTTGTGTTTTGTATAGAATCCACGGTAAATGAATAGGCTGACGTCACGACAATGGTTTAAGTGTTGTACACAGGAAACAGCATTCTGTTTAAATATGTTGTGTTTTGTATAGAATCCACGGTAAATGAATAGGCTGACGTCACGACAATGGTTTAAGTGTTGTACACAGGAAACAGCATTCTATTTAAATATGTTGTGTTTTGTATAGAATCCACGGTAAATGAATAGGCTGACGTCACGACAATGGTTTAAGTGTTGTACACAGGAATTCTATTTAAATATGTTGTGTTTTGTATAGAATCCACGGTAAATGAATAGGCTGACGTCACGACAATGGTTTAAGTGTTGTACACAGGAAATAGCATTCTATTTAAATATGTTGTGTTTTGTATAGAATCCACGGTAAATGAATAGGCTGACGTCACGACAATGGTTTAAGTGTTGTACACAGGAAACAGCATTCTGTTTAAATATGTTGTGTTTTGTATACAATCCACGGTAAATGAATAGGCTGACGTCACGACAATGGTTTAAGTATTGTACACAGGAAATAGCATTCTATTTAAATATGTTGTGTTTTGTATACAATCCACGGTAAATGAATAGGCTGACGTCACGACAATGGTTTAAGTGTTGTACACAGGAAATAGCATTCTATTTAAATATGTTGTGTTTTGTATAGAATCCACGGTAAATGAATAGGCTGACGTCACGACAATGGTTAATGTGTTGTACACAGGAAATAGCATTCTATTTAAATATGTTGTGTTTTGTATAGAATCCACGGTAAATGAATAGGCTGACGTCACGACAATGGTTTAAGTGTTGTACACAGGAAATAGCATTCTATTTAAATATGTTGTGTTTTGTATAGAATCCACGGTAAATGAATAGGCTGACGTCACGACAATGGTTTAAGTGTTGTACACAGGAAATAGCATTCTATTGAAATATGTTGTGTTTTGTATAAAATCCACGGTAAATGAATAGGCTGACGTCACGACAATGGTTTAAGTGTTGTACACAGGAAATAGCATTCTATTTAAATATGTTGTGTTTTGTATAGAATCCACGGTAAATGAATAGGCTGACGTCACGACAATGGTTTAAGTGTTGTACACAGGAAATAGCATTCTATTTAAATATGTTGTGTTTTGTATAGAATCCACGGTAAATGAATAGGCTGACGTCACGACAATGGTTTAAGTGTTGTACACAGGAAACAGCATTCTGTTTAAATATGTTGTGTTTTGTATAGAATCCACGGTAAATGAATAGGCTGACGTCACGACAATGGTTTAAGTATTGTACACAGGAAATAGCATTCTATTTAAATATGTTGTGTTTTGTATAGAATCCACGGTAAATGAATAGGCTGACGTCACGACAATGGTTTAAGTGTTGTACACAGGAAATAGCATTCTATTTAAATATGTTGTGTTTTGTATAGAATCCACGGTAAATGAATAGGCTGACGTCACGACAATGGTTAATGTGTTGTACACAGGAAATAGCATTCTATTTAAATATGTTGTGTTTTGTATAGAATCCACGGTAAATGAATAGGCTGACGTCACGACAATGGTTTAAGTGTTGTACACAGGAAATAGCATTCTATTTAAATATGTTGTGTTTTGTATAGAATCCACGGTAAATGAATAGGCTGACGTCACGACAATGGTTTAAGTGTTGTACACAGGAAATAGCATTCTATTGAAATATGTTGTGTTTTGTATAAAATCCACGGTAAATGAATAGGCTGACGTCACGACAATGGTTTAAGTGTTGTACACAGGAAATAGCATTCTATTTAAATATGTTGTGTTTTGTATAGAATCCACGGTAAATGAATAGGCTGACGTCACGACAATGGTTTAAGTGTTGTACACAGGAAATAGCATTCTATTTAAATATGTTGTGTTTTGTATAGAATCCACGGTAAATGAATAGGCTGACGTCACGACAATGGTTTAAGTGTTGTACACAGGAAATAGCATTCTATTTAAATATGTTGTGTTTTGTATAGAATCCACGGTAAATGAATAGGCTGACGTCACGACAATGGTTTAAGTGTTGTACACAGGAAATAGCATTCAATTTAAATATGTTGTGTTTTGTATAGAATCCACGGTAAATGAATAGGCTGACGTCACGACAATGGTTTAAGTGTTGTACACAGGAAATAGCATTCTATTTAAATATGTTGTGTTTTGTATAGAATCCACGGTAAATGAATAGGCTGACGTCACGACAATGGTTTAAGTGTTGTACACAGGAAATAGCATTCTATTTAAATATGTTGTGTTTTGTATAGAATCCACGGTAAATGAATAGGCTGACGTCACGACAATGGTTTAAGTGTTGTACACAGGAAATAGCATTCTATTTAAATATGTTGTGTTTTGTATAGAATCCACGGTAAATGAATAGGCTGACGTCATGACAATGGTTTAAGTGTTGTACACAGGAAATAGCATTCTATTTAAATATGTTGTGTTTTTTTATGAAAAATTCAATAGAAAAACCCACTAACAAAATTCTATTGAAATTCTATTGAAAATTACATTGTTACGATTTTCTATGTAGCCTTGTTATTTTAATGACCTATTTTCTATGTAGCCTTGCTATTCTAATGACTGATTTTCTATGAAGTCTTGTTATTCTAATGACTGATTTTCTATGAAGTCTTGTTATTCTAATGACTGATGTTCTAAGTAGCCTTGTTATTCTAATGACCTATTTTCTATGTAGCCTTGCTATTCTAATGACTGATTTTCTATGAAGTCTTGTTATTCTAATGACTGATTTTCTATGTAGTCTTGTTATTCTATTGACTGATTTTCTATGTAGTCTTGTCATTCTAATGACTGATTTTCTATGTAGTCTTGTTATTCTAATGACTGATTTTTTATGTAGCCTTGTTATTCTAATGACTGATTTTCTATGAAGCCTTGTTATTCTAATGACTGATGTTCTATGTAGCCTTGTTATTCTAATGACTGATTTTCTATGAAGTCTTGTTATTCTAATGACTGATTTTCTATGTAGCCTTGATATTCTAATGACTGATTTTCTATGAAGTCTTGTTATTCTAATGACTGATTTTCTATGTAGTCTTGTTATTCTATTGACTGATTATTCTATGAAGTCTTGTTATTCTAATGACTGATTTTCTATGTAGCCTTGTTATTCTAATGACTGATGTTCTATGTAGACTTGTTATTCTAATGACTGATGTTCTATGAAGTCTTGTTATTCTAATGACTGATGTTCTTTGTAGCCTTGTTATTCTAATGACTGATTTTCTATGAAGTCTTGTTATTCTAATGACTGATCTTCTATGTAGTCTTGTTATTCTAATGACTAATGTTCTATGTAGCCTTGTTATTCTATTGACTGATGTTCTATCTAGCCTTGTTATTCTATTGACTGATTTTCTATGTAGTCTTGTTATTCTAATGACTGATTTTCTATGTAGCCTTGTTATTCTAATGACTGATTTTCCATGTAGTCTTGTTATTCTAATGACTGATTTTCTAAGTAGCCTTGTTATTATAATGATTGATTTTCTATGTTGCCTTTTATTCTTATGACTGACTTTCCATGAAGCTTTATTATTGTAATGACTGATTTTCTATGTAGCCTTGTTATTATTCTAATGACTGAATGATCTATGAAGCTTTATCATTCTAATGACTGATATTCTATCTAGCCTTGTTATTCTAATGACTGATTTTCTATGAAGCTTTATTATTCTTATGACTGATTTTCTATGTAGCCTTGTTATTCTAATGACAAATTTTTCTGTGAAGCTTTATTATTCTAATGACTGATTTTCTATCTATAGCCTTGTTTTTTTAATGTCTCTGTTAACATGGTTAAGATCATCTTTTATTTGTCCAAACTCGGGGCAATTTAGATCATAAAACTTTGTATAGAAATTGTCTATTGTTGTAGATGTCTATTGTTGTAGATATTGTTGTAAATGTCTATTGTTGTAGATGTCTATTGTTGTCGTTGTCTACTGTTGTAGATGTCTACTGTTGTAGATGTCTACTGTTGTAGATGTCTACTGTTGAAGATGTCTATTGTTGTAGATGTCTGTTGTTGTAGATGTATGTTGTTGTAGATGTCTATTGTTGTAGATGTCTATTGTTGTAGATGTCTATTGTTGGAGATGTCTGTTGTTGTAGATGTCTATTTTTGTAGATGTCTGTTGTTGTAGATGTCTGTTGTTGTAGATATCTATTGTTGGAGATGTCTGTTGTTGTAGATGTCTATTGTTGTAGATGTCTGTTGTTGTAGGTGTCTGTTTTTGTAGATGTCTATTGTTGTAGATGTCTATTGTTGTAGATGTCTGTTGTTGTAGATGTCTATTGTTGTAGATGTCTATTGTTGTAGATGTCTATTGTTGTAGATGTCTATTGTTGTAGATGTCTATTGTTGTTGTCTACTGTTGTAGATGTCTACTGTTGAAGATGTCTAATGTTGTAGATGTCTATTGTTGTAGATGTCTATTGTTGTAGATGTCTGTTGTTGTAGATGTCAGTTGTTGTAGATGTCTATTGTTGTAGATGTCTGTTGTTGTAGATGTCAGTTGTTGTAGATGTCTATTGTTTGAGATGTCTGTTGTTGTAGATGTCTATTGTTGTAGATGTCTATTGTTGTAGATGTCTGTTGTTGTAGATGTCAGTTGTTGTAGATGTCTATTGTTTGAGATGTCTGTTGTTGTAGATGTCTATTGTTGTAGATGTCTGTTGTTGTAGGTGTCTGTTGTTGTAGATGTTTGTTGTTGTAGATGTCTGTTGTTGTAGATGTCTATTGTTGTAAATGTCTGTTGTTGAAGATGTCTATTGTTGTAGATGTTTGTAGATGTCTGTTGTTGTAGATGTTTGTTGTTGTAGATGTATGTTGTTGTAGATGTCTATTGTTGTAGATGTCTATTGTTGTAGATGTTTGTTGTTGTAGATGTCTATTGTTGTAGATGTCTATTGTTGTAGATGTCTGTTGTTGTAGATGTCTATTGTTGTAAATGTCTATTGTTGTAGATGTCTATTGTTGTAGATGTCTATTGTTGTAGATGTCTATTGTTGTAGATGTCTGTTGTTGTAGATGTCTCTTTTGTGTTTTCGGATTGCTAACTCATGACCAACACCTTTTATTTCTTTTTATTCATATTGAACATGACAAATCAAAGTTTTCAAAATACTTAGGAGGCATTTCTGTTTTTTTTAATTTTATCAAGTAAAGATTTGAACTGGTTAATCGACAAAACATTTTTTACATAAGGATCTAATTCATTCCAGAGCAGATGGTATGAAACTTCTTTAATATGAAACTGTTCTGCGCCTTGGAATGGCATAATTCTGCGGATCTCTGGTTGTTGTTTGTTGCTGTATATCATATTCGTTTTTCATTTATTGTTTGTACATAAACCAGACCATTACATCGGTTTTCTTCTTTGAATTGTTTTACATTTGTCATTTCGGGGCCTTTTGCTGAGCGGAATGTGATTTACTCATTGTTGAAGGTCACACTTTCACCTATCCATTTATCAAAAAGTCCTGGTCACCGAGGAGAGTGGATTCAACAACTGCATGACATGTGCATATATGAATTCATGTCCTTTTATTATTTTTGTGATGTATTATGTAATGTGTTATTTTGTTTTCATGTATCCCATCAACCCCATTGGGGTATATAATTGTGCATTATTTCAATAAACTTAATTCTATGTCATTTGGTCTCTGATGGAGAGTAACTGTTGTCTCAATAGCAATCATATCACATCTTTTTATTTATGTAAGAAAAACATGACATTGTGCGATGCCTAAATAAAAGTATCAACATAATGTAGGACCGTTACTGTTTATACCCGTATAACAATACATATATATTGATAAAAACAATATAACTATCAATATTCATAACCTTCTATTGATTTCCCACATGCATAAACCTGCAGTTTAACTTATTTTATTGTGATGTAGAAAGAAGTATATTGACTGAGGACGAAGTCCGAGGTCAATATACTTCTTTTGGTCGATATATCCTGTATTGACCTCATACAAAGGCTATTATTGTTATATTATTAATTTCTGACCATATTTGTATCAAAATCGTCTGTGCAATATATTCTCTTTTTTCGATATCATATTGTCTCTTTGACAATAACAATATATTAGAGTTATTTCAATTATTTTTTATGTTTTTTGTGTACATCTTATGTATTTGAAGATTTTTTTTTCAAATAATCGATCATAAATATACACATTTTAAAAACTTTTAACAATATCATTAAATTCATTACATGAAGTCACAAAGTATATCGGTTTTTAGAAATTCTAAAAATAACCGTGCAATATCACTTTTGCTATCCGCCGTTTTCTATCTACCTTCGAAAATATAGTTTAACATGTGACTATTCCTGTACGAATCAAATTAGTTGGAATATATGAATTAATAAAATTATACAATTATAGCCTTTGTATGAGGTCGATACAAGGATATATTGACCTGAAAAAGCATATTGACTGAGCACGAAGTCCGATGTCTATATACTTCTTTAGGTCGATATATCCTGTATTGACCTCATACAAAGGCTATAAATTAATTTTTATATTATTAATTACTGACCATATTTGTATCAAAATCGTCACTGCATTATACAATCATCTTTTTTGATCATGTAATTTTGTTGGAATTTTATAGATATCATATTGTCTCTTTGACAAAAACAACATATTAGTTGTTATGTCAAATATAATGTTTTATGTTTTTTGTGTTCATCTTATGTGTTTGAAGATTTTTTTTTCAAATAATCGTTCATAAATATAAACTTTTAACAATATCATGACATTCATTAGATGAAGTCACAAAGTATATCGGTTTTTAGATATTCTAAAAATAACCGTGCAATATCACTTTTCTATCCGCCGTTTTCATTCGACTTTTGAAAATATAGTTTAACATGTGAATATTCTTGAACGAATCAAATTAGTCAAAATATACAAATTAATAATATAAACCTTTATAATTAGGTAATATTTGTATTTCAATATGAAATATTATATAAATATAAGAAGATGTGGTATGAGTGCCAATATGTCTGATTTGTACTTTTATTACCATAAATTGAAACTGATCTTAAACTGTTTCTTCAATAAGTCCCGATCAACGGACCCATACTACTCATGCTTTTTGTCTATACTTCTCAGTCCAACGGACCCACACTACTCTGGGTTTTTACCCATACTTCTCAGATAGACGGACCTATATAACTCTGGGTTTTTATCCATGCTTCTCAGCTTAACGGACCCATACTAATCACATCAATGTACTCAACCTACTAAGACCAAAGAACCTATACTACTCAGACCAACGGACCCATACTACTCAGTGTTTAACCAATACTTCTCAGACCAAAGGACCCATACTACTCAGACCAACGGACCCATACTACTCAGACCAACGGACCCATACTACTCAGACCAACGGACCCATACTACTCAGTGTTTTAACCCATACTTCTCAGACCAAAGGACCCATACTAATGATACTACTCAGTGTTTTAACCTTTTTTACCTATACCTCTCAGATCAACATACCCATACTATTCATATCAATGGACCCAAACTACTAAGACCAACGGAACCATAACTACACATCTTAACGGGCATATACTCATCTCAAAGGACATCTACTCAGATCATTGGACCCATGCTACATATATCAACGGACCCAAATTACTTAGATAAACGGACACATATTACTAAGATCAACGGACCATTCTACTCAGATCATTGGATCCATAATACTCAGATCATTGGACCCATACTACACAGATCAACGAACCAAAACTACTCAGATCATTGGACCCATGCTACATATATCAACGGACCCAAATTACTTAGATAAACGGACACATATTACTAAGATCAACGGACCATTCTACTCAGATCATTGGATCCATAATACTCAGATCATTGGACCCATACTACACAGATCAACGAACCAAAACTACTCAGATCATTCGACCCATGCTATTCAGATCATTAGACTCATGCTACACAGATCGACAGATCCAAACTACTTGGATTATTAGACCCATGCTACTCAGATCATTGAGACCATGCTACACATATCAACTTACCCATAAATGTACTACTCAGATCAACGGACCCATATTACTCAAATCAACGGATCAATACTACTCAGATCAACGGACCCATACTACTACTCGAATCAACGGACTCATACTACTAAAATAATTGGACCAGTACTACTCAGACTAACAAACCCATACAACTCAGATCAACATACCCATACTACTCAGATTTATAGACACATACTACTCAGATCAACGGACCACTCAGACTAAAGAAACGATACTACTAGAGCAACGGGTCCATACTTCTCAGATCATCGGACCCACACTACTAAGAGCAGCAGACCCATGCTACTCAGATCAACGGGCCTTTACTACTGAGATCAACGGACCCATATTACCCTATTCAATAGACCATCTACTTCGATCAACGGACCCATACTACTCCGATCAACGGACCCATACTGCTCAAATCAACGGACCCATACTACTTAGTTCAACGACCCATACTTCTCAGATCAACGGACCCATACTACCAAGACCAACGGACCCATACTTCTCAGATCAAAGGACCCATACTACTCAATGTTTTAATCTATACTTCTCATACCAAAGGACCCATACTACTCAATGTTTTAATCTATACTTCTCAGACCAAAGGACCTATACTACTCAGACCAAAGGACCCATACTACTCAGTGTTTTAACCCATACTTCTCAGATCAAAGGACCCATATTACTCAGTGTTTTAACCCATACTTTTCAGACCAAAGGACCCATACTAATGATACTACTCAGGGTTTTAACCTATACTTCTCAGACCAAAGGACCCATACTACTCAGGGTTTTTACCCATACTTCTCAGACCAAAGGACCCATACTACTCAGTGTTTTAACCCATACTTCTCAGACCAAAGGACCCATACCAATCAGTGTTTAAACCTATACTTCTCAGACCAAAGGACCCATACTACTCAGTGTTTAAACCTATACTTTACAGACCAAAGGACCCATACTACTCAGTGTTTTAACCTATACTTCTGAGACCAAAGAACCCATACTACTCAGTGTTTAACCCATACTTCTCAGACCAAAGGACCCATACTACTCAGAGTTTTTTTACCTATACCTCTCAGATCAACATACATATACTATTCACATCAATGGACCCAAACTACTAAGACCAACGGACCCATAACTACACATCTTAACGGGCATATAATCATCTCAAAGGACATCTACTCAGATCAACGGACCCATATTACTCAAATCAACGGACCAATACTACTCAGATCAACGGACCCATATTACTCAAATCAACGGACCAATGTTGAATATATGCCTCAACATTTCTATATGTTAAATATATATACATATCTGGGGTTTTGCTTTTTCTTTTGTGTTTATTTTTTCTCTATTCTATATTTTGTCATATATCATTAAGAATTAATAATAATCATTGTAATAAATTATTTGTAATTATACTGCTCTCTTAGGGCGTCCTTGATTGACAATAAAAATATTGTATTGTATTGTATTGTATAATACTACTCAGATCAACGGACCCATACTACTACTCGAATCAACGGACTCATACTACTAAAATAATTGGACCAGTACTACTCAGACTAACAAACCCATATAACTCAGATCAACATACCCATACTATTCAGATTTACAGACACATACTTCTCAGATCAACGGACCCACACTTCTCAGATCAACGAACCCACACTTCTCAGATCAACGGACCCATACTTCTCAGATCAACGGACCCACACTTCTCAGATCAACGGACCCACACTTCTCAGATCAACGAACCCATACTTTTCAGATCAACGGACCCACACTTCTCAGATCAACGGACCCACACTTCTCAGATCAACGGACCCACACTTCTCAGATCAACGGACCCACACTTCTCAGATCAACGGACCCACACTTCTCAGATCAACGGACCCACACTTCTCAGATCAACGGACCCATACTTCTCAGATCAACGGACCCATACTTCTCAGATCAACGGACCCACACTTCTCAGATCAACGGACCCACACTTCTCAGATCAACGAACCCATACTTCTCAGATCAACGAACCCATACTTCTCAGATAAACGGACCCACACTTCTCAGATCAACGGACCCACACTTCTCAGATCAACGAACCCATACTTCTCAGATCAACGGACCCACACTTCTCAGATCAACGGACCCACACTTCTCAGATCAACGGACCCACACTTCTCAGATCAACGAACCCATACTTCTCAGATCAACGGACCCACACTTCTCAGATCAACGGACCCACACTTCTCAGATCAACGGACCCACACTTCTCAGATCAACGGACCCACACTTCTCAGATCAACTGACAAACCCTACCCAGATCATTGAATCCATACTTCTCAGATCAACGGACCCATACTTCTCACATCAACGGACCGCTCAGACTAAAGAAACGATACTACTAGAGCAACGGGTTCATACTTCTCAGATCAACGGACCCATACTACTAAGAGCAGCAGACCCATACTACTCAGATTTACAGACCCATACTACTCAGATCAACGGACCACTCAGACTAAAGAAACGATACAACTAGAGGAACGGATCCATACTTCTCAGATCATCGGACCCACACTACTAAGAGCAGCAGACCCATGCTACTCAGATCAACGGGCCTTTACTACTGAGATCAACGGACCCATATTACCCTATTCAATGGACCATCTACTCCGATCAACGGACCCATACTACTCCGATCAACGGACCCATACTGCTCAAATCAACGGACCCATACTACTTAGTTCAACGACCCATACTTCTCAGATCAACGGACCAATACTACCAAGACCAACGGACCCATACTAATGATACTAATCAGGATTTTAACCTATACTTCTCAGACAAAATGACCCATACTACTCAGGGTTTTTACCCATACTTCTCAGACCAAAGAACCCATACTACTCAGAGTTTTTTTTACCTATATCTCTCAGATCAACATACCCATACTATTTATATCAATGGACCCAAACTACTAAGACCAACGGACCCATAACTACACATCTTAACGGGCATATAATCATCTGAAAGGACATCTACTCAGATCATTGGACCCATGCTACACATATCAACGGACCCATACAGTGGCGGATCCAGAAATTTTCATAAGAGGGGGCCCATTGACTGCCTAAGAGGGGGCCCGCTCCAGTCATGCTTCAGTGATTCCCTATATAATCAACCAATTGTTTCCCACAAAAGGGGGGGAGGGGGGGCGGGCCCCCTGGGCCCCCCTAAATCCGCCTCTACCATACTACTTAGATAAACGGACACATACTACTAAGATCAACGGACCCATACTACTCATCTCAACGGGAATATACTCATCTCAACGGACATCTACTCAGATCTTTGGACCCATGCTACACATATCAACGGACCCATACTACTTAGATAAACGGACACATACTACTAAGATCAACGGACCCATACTACTCATCTCAACGGGCATATACTCAGATCATTGGAACAATGCTACTCTGTTGATCGGATACTCTGTTCTTGGGAACCATTCTACTCAGATCATCAAACCATTATTAATCAGATCATTGGACCCATATTACA
Source organism: Mytilus californianus (assembly GCF_021869535.1). Lineage (NCBI taxonomy): Eukaryota > Metazoa > Mollusca > Bivalvia > Mytilida > Mytilidae > Mytilus > Mytilus californianus. Next base: position 8,604,349 of record NW_026262670.1, read on the forward strand.
CAGATAAACGGGCCCATATTACTAAGATCAACGAACCCATACTACTCAGACCAAAAAAATAAAGAATAGAGAATAATGGGTTGCGAAAATATAAAGAACAGAGAAAAATGGGTTTCTCAGAGATTAATAGTTTTTTTTGCACCTGTCCTAAGTCAGGAATCTGATGTTCAGTAGTTGTCGTTTGTTGATGTGGTTCATAAGTGTGTCTCGTCTCTCGTTTTTTATATAGATTAGACCGTTGGTTTTCCCATTTGAATGGTTTTACACTAGTAGTTTTGGGGGCCCTTTATAGCTTACTGTTCGGTGTGAGCCAAGGCTCCGTGTTGAAGACCGTACTGTGACCTATAATGGTTTACTTTTATACATTTTGACTTGGATGGAGAGTTGTCTCATTGGCACTCATACCACATACAGGGTGTCGATATTAAAGAAATTGCTGGTGATGATGACACTACAGGTTTTCAAAGGGCACAAAACGTTCTTAAAATAAAACTTAAGAAAAGATCGGACAAAAACCATATCAAGAAAAACATATCAAAACAGTTATATGCAATAAAAAAGAATTACAAAGAATTGTCACAAAGGGTCATCAATTACATCATGCAGAATTTTTCATACATGGTTGCGCAAAATAAAAAAAAACACAGAAGGTGTAACAACTGGCTTGAAAGCAATGGTAGGACATATTTTTGGTGACCATAGCTTCTGTAATACCAAGTGGTGTGTCTTCCTTGAACACCCTTTGGCAAAATTTAGTAAGTTACCATACGGCAAACCACTTCAAAATCCAGAGCTGAGGAAGGAACTGGATAGAATTTTTATTAAAAAATTATCAATTCAAGCAGAAAAACTTGCAAATCTTGCTAGCACTCAAACAAATGAAAATCTCAACAAAATGTTAGCAACAAAAGCACCTAAATATAAACATTATTCTGTATCTAACAGTCTGAGTTACAGGTTTATTGCAACAGTGGCACAGAAAAATGAAGGCCACAGATATGTGCATGAGGTAATTAAATGAACTATTTAGAGCAACATCTGTAATTCTTTATTAAATTTTTCTAAAGTTGTATCCAGACTTTGACAGAACCACAACATCACATTCACATAAACATGGTAAACCCAAGGTTTCAGAAATTCATGAAATTTGGTACCCATCAAAATAAATGAATCCTTAATATTATAATATTTTAATAATATTTATGTAGAGTCGGCAAGGTATACAAACAGAGACATATATCGTCTTCAAATTTTAGTCATAACATTTCAGTCAGTGAGTGTGTACAATATTAAGATTAAAGTTGAGAATGGCACATGTATACTGTTGTAATTATTAAATATTTTTTCTGACATGCATTTTAACAGGTTCATGAATCAATGGGGCTCTCACCAGGCAATTTTACCATAAAGCGTGCTACCTTCATGGATAAGATCAGAAGAAAGTACAGTAAATTACAGAAGACGAGGAAATATAAAAGGAGAAGAATTGAGCTTAAGTCGGAGAAATGTAACAGCAATGGTATAGCAGAAGTTCTAGAGGGAACAACTTATGAAACCAATATTGGTACATGCATCTTCTTTCTGTTTTTATACGACCGCAAAAAATTTTTTTTGGTCGTATATTGGTATGACGTTGGCGTCGTCGTCGTCACTGTCGTCCGGCGTCGTCCGAAGACACATTGGTTTTCGCACTCTAACTTTAGTTTAAGTGAATGGTTCTCTATGAAATTTTACCACAAGGTTGATTTTGGGGGTTATGGTACCAACAGTAAAGGAATTAGGGGCCAAAAAAGGGCCAAAAATAAGCATTTTTGTAACTTCCAGACATAACTTGTGTGTTAGTGTATGGATCTCTCTGACATTGTACCACAAGGTTCCATATCACAAAAGGAATGCTGGGATTGATTTTGGGGGTAATTGCCTCAAAATTTTAGGAATTAGGGGCCAAAAAAGGGACAAAAAACAAGCATTTTTCTAGTTTCATGACAATAACTTGTGTGTAAGTGTATGGATCTTTCTGAAATTGTACTACAAGGTTCCATATCACAAAGGGAAAGCTGGGTTTGAGTTTGGGGGTAATTGTCTTAAACGTTTAGGAATTTGGGGCCAAAAAGGGGCCAAAAAGGGGCCAAAACAAGCATTTTTCTAGTTTCCAGACAATAACTTGTGTTCCAGTGTATGGATCTCTCTGAAATTGTACTGCAAGGTACCATACTACAAAGGGAAGGCTGGGATTGAGCTTGGGGGTGATGAATCATAAGGGGGTTCAAAAAATTTTGGGGGAATTTTTTTTGCCTTTTTTTTCTTTAAAATTTTCCATTTTAAATTGGTTATTTCTGATTTATATATAAAAGCAAATAATAATGATATGGTTTGAATAGGTAAATTAAATTTTTTTAAGTTCTTAGACCACTTTCATTCTGTGTCAGAAACCTATGCTGTGTCAACTATTTAATTACAATCCAAATTCAGTGTTGTATCAAGCTTGAATGTTGTGTCCATACTTGCCCCAACTGGTTTTCAGGGTTGGACCTCTGCGGTCGTATCAAGCTGCGCCCCAGCAGAGCATTTTATTAGCTTGTAGTTGGGTGTGAGCTAAGGGTCCATATTAAAGGACGTACTTTGATCTATAATAGTTTACTTTAATAAATTGTGACTTGGATGGACAGTTCACTCATACCTCATCTTCTTATATCTATTGAGTTTGATTAACAGATCATTTTAAAAATTTCAGCTCGTCAGTCAGATATTGTACAGATAGCAGCTTTAACTGAGAATGAAACTTTCTCAGCCTATGTTATGCCATCAAAGAAGATAACACCACAGGCATCTGATATAACAAAACTTGCATTCTTTGATGGGCAAATGTAATATGATGAAGTTCCTGTGGAAAGTTCACCACCATTTGAAGTCTTTACTAATCTTATTGCTTTTTTGTCCAAGTTTCCTTCTAAACCAACACTTGTTGGACACAATATAAAAACGTTTGACTGCCATATACTGTATAATCAATTGAATAAATTGAAGATGTGGGATGAATTTTGCCTGTATTTTAATGGGTTCATTGACACAAGAATATTGTTTAGGAGTGAATATCCAGGTCGTCAAAGTTACAAGCAGTGTGATTTAGTGTCAGATTTTTTAGGGGAAAGCTATGATGCACATAATGCTTTGTATGACTGTAAATCTTTATTTAAACTGGTGCGATCACATGGAAATTTAGCTTCTCATTTCTGTTAGTATACATTTGATGGAATGTACCCAAAATATTGCCAAAATGACTTATCTTTCAAAGCTCTTGTTGAAAATAAAGTAATGTCAAAACAATTAGCCAAAAAGGCAGCTTCAACTGGGTTGTGCAAGAAGCATTTTATTTTGTCAATTCAAAGAAATGGTATTGATGGACTGAGGGCACTTTTGTCTCAAAAAAATAGTTCAGGTGTAGTACGTGTTACAACATCAAAATCTATCATTCAGAAGGTGTATGATTGTTTTGTTATATGAAATGAAGAGTAAATTGTTTTAGATTCCATATGAATCTGATTATATATACATTGTAGAATTTAAATGGAACAATTATGGTGAATGCTACTAGAGATTAACGGAAATTTTAATCTACAGACATACTTGCTTCTGTGACCAAGCTTCTATTATATCTATTAGCAATAATTGTTATTATCAAAGAAACCTATTTCTTAGGATGCTAAATCTTTGACCTTATGGAGAATCAGGTCAATATATATAATATAAAGATTTAAATACTACATTGCACCATAAATGTTAAAGTTAATATTTGTTTGTGAGCTAAATTTTTGGATAAGAGATTAGAAAATTTTGACTGGTCCTGTAGTCTACTACGCATACCTTATTTTTTAGCAATTTGATTGATCCGTCCATGCTGAATGTCAGGAAATAGAATTTAAGTAGTAAAATTTTTTATAAAATTTTATAATGTTGTCTATAGTTCTTTAATTGTATGAAGGATTTAAAGTCAAAGATGACATTTTGTTTTACCACAGTAAGAATGATCATATTGTGTACCACACATATGTTGTGTGATCCATATTAGTGAATGTAATTTGTTAGACTTGAAAAAGACCACTTAAACTTATATCTACCTGATATATAGTTTATAACATGTTTATAGTTTGTACTGTCATTGTATAATATCACTACTTATTTAAGGATTTGTGAGCTGTTGCCATCAGTTTGTGTCAATTTTTGTCTTCTGTTCACATTTCATATCTTAATTTAGGAGGCAAATTTCAATTAATTAAAAATGGAATATTCTATCTTGTTACGACACTTGTTGGTAAAATTTTATCCAAAATTAACATGATTATTAACGAAATTTGTAAAATAGATATTTTTTCAGAATGATACTATTAAATAATGACTTGTGAGAATGATTTGTTATAAAAAAAATGTTTTAAAGAAAATTTATAGAAAAATTATATGAGAAAATACATGTTCATGTGAGTATCTGGTTTGTTATTTGACCAAGCTTGTACATGAAGGGTTATGATGTAGTACTGTTCTTGCATATATGTCTGTTAATATGTGCTGGAATTTATTTTGCCTTTTGTCATTTTATCAAATAAAGAATTCAAACACTATGCAAAGATCAATAAGAGTTGATGTGGTTTAAATTTTATACAGGTTGCAAATATTTTTCTTTTCATTAACAAGTTTTGTCAGATTTATCTTGACTGATGGTTTTTAAATTTACTGTTCCTACTGACATTTTAGTTTTCAATATGTAATACAATAAGTGTTTGTAACAACTGTGATAAAAAAAATTACGTGACAGATAATGAAAATTGCAAATGTTAATTTGGATTCAAACATTATATATTCATATATATATATATATATATATATATATATATATATATTTACAATATGATACATAATGGACTAAATTACCAGTCTATTAATTAATAAAAATTGCTTATAGTTCATGCTTGTATTTCTTTCTGTGTATTGTGCAACAGAATAAGTGCAATATTATATATGTCTTGGATACATAATACAGATCCCTTTCATCAGATTGAGCTCATGTGTTTGTTTCAATTTGTTTTAAATTTGGCATGGATGCAAAGGATAGGGAATAAAAGTCAACAAAGCCATTTGACATCTTTCTTTCTAGCAAACAAATTTTAATTTTAACCTTTTAATCTCTTTTTTACTCAAATAATGAATTTCAATTTATGTGTCTAGTAGAAGCTGCAGTTTACTGATTGACATATAGAGGACCTTTTCAAATTATTGATCAACCTGTAAAAAGAATGTGTGTTCAGCAAAATAAAAAGATGTGGTTCGATTGCCAATGTAACAACTCTCCTTTAGAGAACAAATGACGCAGAAACAGCTATTGGTAACCATCAAGTCTTTAACAATAACCAAAGCCCATACCACATGGTCAGCCATAAGTCTTTGTTTGCTTTCTTTTGTGAAAATGTTTAAATGTATACATTAATTAAATTTGTATTGTAAAAATAAGAACGTGTGATATCCTTGACAATGAGACAACTATTCAGGCGTAGAAGTCAGCTACTATATGTCACCTTATGGCATTTATCTTTAGCAAAATGGCTTGTACTAAAATCTGTAACATGGTAAAAACGGTAAGTTGGTGACTAGTACTCAAAATATGTTTTGGTCAATTGTGCAAAAAGAGATAATAATCCTCAAAATCCACATATTGTACATCAAAATTAGCATTTTCCCTCAAAATACATGATAACGAAAACTGACATGAAAACAAGGTAAAAAGATGACAACTAGAAAACCACTTGCACATTTTTATGAGACACACGGAGAGATTGATGCACGCAGAAAAAAAGGGGGTTGGTTGATTTATATGTAGGTAATCACTGAAGCATGACCAGTGCAGACCCCTACTTCTGGATCTTCCACTGCATGCATGCCTCTAGAGCAACTCCACTTTACGGGATCAGAAAGTTAGTTTTTACAACATATTGAAACTTTTTGACATCTGGATATGATTTTGAATGCCTAACCCTACCTGTACGTCATTGTTCAAAATTTGTGATTTTTTTTTAAACCGAGAAGAAGAATCTACAAGATCAAAATAATTGTTGGTGTATAAAACCAAGTTTTGATAACATTTTCTAAATTGTATATAAATTTGGTTGAAATTCAAGTATAAAAATTAGTTTCTCAAAATTTGTGATTTTGTGTTAAAAAAATTGGATTTTACCCAAATTTTGGTCCAGATATCTCAAAATAACTTATGGGGCATTCCTTTAATATAATTTTGCAGAGAATAACAGATTGTGAAATCAATTTAAGCAATAAAGACTTATAATTTGTACTACATAAAAATGCTCAAATTTACATGTTTCTCTATATATATATGTTCTAATTTCGAAGTGCATAAATTGATTTATTTGGTTGCTATGGAGATATCATTGGTTATCATGGATTTTTGTAGTAGAAATCTGTAACACAAAAGTGTTTCAAATAATAATAAGGACCTAGAATTTACCTAATTTAGTTCTATTAGTAATGAGTATTTATATTAATCTTTTCCCGGGAAATCTGGATACAGTTATCTCCCCTTCCTGAAAATCCGAAAATATTCAAGCAAATGATGAAATATTTCTTTAAAATGCACGGTGACCCTATGTTTTTTTATTATTTTTTTTTTATCTATATCTTTGCTACAATTCTAGAGAAAATAAGAAAAATCTGTCTCATGGATTTTTTTTCTGAACTAGGGAAAATTTACAAATGCCGATTTCCCTGTAATATCTATGTAAAAAACCTCGAAAATACACAATACTTTGGATAAGGGTACTGACCAAACAAGCACGGTGACCCCTATTTTTATTGTTTTTTTCAAAAGAGTATTTTATCAACTGCATTTACACAAAATATAAAAAAATTCTGTCTTAAGAAATATTTAGTGTTGATCCACCTTAACACTCCAGCCTTTCACTTTGAGATAAGTGCAAAGAGTGATAAAAATTAATGCATGCAGCTTCCTCCCACTGCTCCCTCCATTTTTAACAACTCCTTCCCTTGAAATTTAAATAAGAAATAAGATGACTCAAATGTTTGTGTTATTTCGCCAAGGTTCACGTTATAACGCTAACATAGGAAGAAACACAAAAAAAAATTGCATGGCGCTTATACGTTTCCGCACTAACGTCTATTAAAGTTGATCTTTTGTTATTGGTTCAATAAACATATATTGCATTGCATTGATGGGTATTGTATTACATACTAGATACCCGTATGTAGAAATGACTGACTTGTCGACAATCGGTAATGTTTATAAAGGAAACGAAAATGGAAATTCTTTTTAACCAAGAGGACTATTTTTAAAGGTAATTTTAGTTAGTTCTGTTAAATATATATATGTATACTATATATAAAATGACAGTTGTTTTCCATTTGTTTGATGGGTTTGAGCTTTTGATTTTGCCATTCAGTGATAAGGGACTTTTCGATTTGAATTTTCCATGGAGTTCGGTATTTTTGTTATTCTACTTTTCATTATTCAGACAGTAATATAAGTATAGTAAAATCTATATTTGTGTGTTACATTAAATGACCTTTATGAAAAGAAAATAATATTGTAGATTTTCGTGAACATGGGCGTATCAGGGATGCATCTTATGTTGAAAAATATGTTTTTAGTTCTTTTTTTAAATTTTTTGACAGCCTACTTTTTTAATACACTCCTCCGTATCTTCCTCCCTTTATGAAAGTCTTGGATCTGCCACTGGTGAAAGATATCATATGTTTCACGTATATATGCCCCCTTTGAGGACCTCATTCTGAAATATAAGAAGACAACTTTTCAAGTTACTATTTTACCAAGTTTTTTAATTCAATTCATAGTAAACCAAACAGAAAAGCTGGACGTCATAATACAAACTTGCTAAGCCTTGTAAGATGCACATATTTACTAGTTTAAAATAAACTTATAAACAAGTCTTACAGGTTTTTCAATCGTCTTTGTTTATCGCCCCGTAAATGATTTGTAATAGCTATCAGTGCTCTTTCAATGGACAGCTAACAAAGGTAAATCTATTTAAAGGTCCATCTAACAAAGAATTAAACATAACTTCCTTATTCATTGTACACGGAAATGTACCATTGATTATACCATTTGAAGGATCCAGTCATGTGGCCTAGACATAAATTATTTTCCTGAATGTGACCTACCGAATTAGACTTATTACCTGATTTGTACTAACATGAGCAACACGACGGGTGACACATGTGGAGCAGGATCTGCTTACCCTTCCGGAGCTCCCGAGATCACCCCCAGTTTTTTGTGGGGTTCGTGTTATCTTTAGTTTTCTATGTCATGTTTTGTGTACTATTATTTGTCTGTTGGTCTTTTTCTTTTTTAGCCATGCATGACGTTGTCAGTTTGTTTTCAACTTATGAGTTTGAATGTCCCTCTGGTATCTTTCTCCTCTCTTTTATTGATTTATTTTCTCTGCATGACAACATATATTTTCTGTGTAATACTTCAATAAATTTACTACAAACAACATTTTTTTTACGATTAACAATCAATTGCTAGTTTATTATCGACAGCGGTCACTGATAATTTATTTGTATGTATAAGTATTGCCGATTGACAACCAAATGTCAGATTTTTTTCTTCATTTTGTCTATGTGATCTTCATACTGCAAAGCAAGTAATTTTTTGGTATGCATCATTTTTCGTTTTCTTTCAAGAAAACTGTTCACATGATCATATTTAGTACTAGTATATTGGACAATTCAGAATCATTTTATATCTTTAAAGGGGTGGATGTATTTTTCTGAGGGATATCAAAAGTCATTTCTTAGCCCCGATTGGCTCATAATATACCTCTGAAGTGTGCCCATTTTTGTTTCGTATGGTTTTTTTGTTGTCTTAATATGTAAAATTGAGGAATTGCTGGCACAATTTGGCATTTGAGGGGTTTAAAACAAGGCATGTGAGAGATTGAAATGTGCCTGAAATTTTTCTTAGGGGGTCTTTGACAAGGTATAATCACCCCGGCTTTTCATATATTCAACGGGAAGTCCAATTACGAATTGTAAAAGGAAAATTGTTTCTATGCAGCCTTTTTGTTTACCATATAAGACTATGGAGCAGTCAATATACAAGACTCGGAGCGGGCCCAGGATTTTTCAAAAGAGGGGGCGGCGTTATTTCAGAAAACGGAATCTATCTACTACCGACGAGCGGAAATAGACCCTATCACTATTTAGGAATCTGCGACACTTGCAGGTGCTGATCCACTGAGTCATTTTTAAAAGGGGGTTCCCAACCCAGGATAAAAAGGGGGGTTCCAACTATATGTCCCCATTCAAATGCATTGATCGTCAAAAAAAGGGGGATTCCAACCCCCGGGCCGGAACCCCCCCTCCCCCCCCCCCCTTGATCCGCCACTGACTTGAACTGTTGACGTCATACAACAATCACGTTACCTTTGTGGCGCTAGACATTTTTTATTGTCACGTCAAAATTTTTACGGGAATATGATGTCCAGTAATGACGGACAAAAAGCGATAAGGTGTATTAGAGCGGTATCGGGTCCGTTCGCGCCCAATACACGTTCGCACCCTACACGTTCGCACCCCACACGTTCGCCCCCTAGGTCCGTTCGCACCCTACACGTTCGCACCCTTTTTTTAATTCAAAAACCTGATAAATTTTTAGATGTTTTGTAAAATATTTTTATTTTCATAAATAAAAATTCGGGAATTTTTAAATGAAATATTTTTTTAAATTGAAATGATGATTAATTATTAAATGTTAATTATGTATGATTACTGCTAATTGGTATTTATACACAGCCTAATATGATGTTATTGTTGAGTGTTTAAAAATCATGATTGTTGTCATGGTTGTTTTAACTTGCTTTAAATGTAAATGTAAATACTGCATGTATTTAGCTTGGTATGAGTAAAACTTTGAAGATTTTAAATAAAAAAACATGAAAGATAATTGTTTTTAACAGCTTGGCTCCTTTGATCTCATGTGTGTCAGAATCTCACTTTATTCATAAACAATGAAAAAAAATATTTATAGCAATACACTATCCAAAACATGATTACGAATTATTCAACACATAAAAAAAAACGTTGTCAGAATCCCATTTCCTTTTGAAACAATAAAAAATAAATATTTATAGCAATACACTTACCAAAACTCGTTTACAAATTATTAAACACAAAACCAATAAGAATTGGACGCGAACGTGAAGGGGGCGAACGGACTTTGGGTGCGAACGTGTAGGGTGCGAAAGTGAAAGGGGGCGAACGTGCATGGGGGCGAACGTGATTGGGCGCGAACGGACCCGGATTCTATTAGAGCGGAACTTTTTTAACGATTTTTTGTTAAAAAAATCATTTAAATCGTGAGAAACAATGAGAAAATTTTTGAAGATCAAAGTGCATCGTACGTCCTCTACGTATCCCTGGATCAACCGGTACGACTGCAACCTGTCTGCTAGTCCCAGCTGTCTGACTTGTAAATAATTTTATCAAAAAAAATTCCGGAAACAAGTCCTGAAACGAGTTGTATATTATGCGTTTATAGATATTAGTTTCCCGCCGCCTGTCAAAGTATGTTTCCTGTTACGATTGTGAAAGGAAATGGTAAAAATTGACCATTTTTGTCGATTATACTCAAAGATGCATATACAATATGTTGTAAATACACAAAGAAGTATGTTAAAATAAAACGTGCAAGTTGAAATGTTGGTCCCAGGTGGTCCAGTGAAATATAATATCATTGACAACCCTGGGTAGGTGTACTCCAGCAACAAAAGCCACAGCTTACTCCATGTTAGTAAGACCAACTCTGCAATATGCTTCCCCAGTATGGGATCCTCACCAAATTACCATCATACGTGACATAGAGCAGGTACAGAGACGAGCAGCTCGATTTGTTTATAGTTGCTACCATGACAACTATCCTCCTGGAGAGGGGTTCTTATTGTCGAGTTACAAAAGTCGAGTTGTAAGTTACGAAAGTCGAGTTGTGAGTTACGAAAGTTGAGTTGCGAGTTACAAGTTACGAAGGTCGAGTTCGAGTTAAGAAGGTCGAGTTGCGAGTTACGAAGGTTGAGTTGCGAGTTAGGAAGGTCGAGTTGCGAGTTATGAAAGTTGTTGCGATTTACAAAGGTCGAGTTGCGAGTTACGAAGGTAGAGTTGCGAGTTACAAATAGATTGTGTTTCTCTTATTTCTTAAGAATTATATGTATATAAACGGTTGTATACATTGTATATAAATAATACTCAAAATTGACAAAACACTTCAAATGGTCTGCAATTTTATTAGCTATGGTCTACATGTTTCACCTGCAGGGCAGGCGTCATCAGGACAATTTTCATACAGAAATTAATTACTGAAGTACTCAAAGTGGTACATTGAATTTGACGTTGTCATGGTGAGAGAAACAATGAAAAGTGAAAGTAGCCATAAAGAGTTATAAATAGATAAGATAAATATAGAAAAATAAAGTTTGTTTACAATGTAAATTGAGTTCGTTTTACTTTTATATGATACATGACATTGTTCTAAAGGCTTGGTATCTGAATGGACGATCTTCCAATGGTTCCTACCACTTCGCAAGGCCTCTCTTCCAACCTGGCCATTGTTGGAATTTACTACTTCCTGGCACGTCGGCAACAATGGGAAGATTTTGGTCGCCGCTAATGGAAAATGAAATTGTCAAAACTTGTTCCCTTGTTAATTATTTGGTATTTATATAATTTTTTGATCGTCTGCTGTAGTTGGTCTGTTTATCGGCATGGTTGTAAATTTATAGTTCATTTATGATCGGCACCCGCGTGGTGTGTGGTCCGTTTCTTCTGCTATCATTCATAGGGCCGCAATTAAAAATATCTTTGTTTCCCCTTACCCTACCCACCATTTTGGAAGTGGGTAGGTAGGTAGGCTTTTTTTTTTTTTTTTTAGAGAAAATCCCTGAAATATATCTAACACACAGGAAAACACAGAAAAACAACAAATTGAACTTTATTGATACTAAAACAACATACTGTATAATGTATTATGCATGACTAGAATACCTTACAATTTCAGACTAGAAAATGTTTGTAAATATCAATGTCTTTGTGACTTAAGAGTAGACCACATATAAATTGAGACACGGTTCTATATTTTTCTTATAGTTTTATTAATTCAATTGAAAATATAAAACCCCAACGAAACTGCTACCTAGTAACATTCGATGCAAAAAATATGTACACTTGTTTTTCATTTAAGGAAATACTAGAAGCCACAAACCGTGATCCAAGCGAGTATGACTACGCCTATTCAGGCTTCTTCTAGAAAACTATGAATTTATTTTTAACAATAAACTTTACATTTGAAACCTTGGGCATGCCTTTGTGCAGATCAGCATTCACTGAGTTAAACGTTAGCAGACCTTACAATGTTTGTTAATTCTTGAACACATTTTACAATGCTTTCAACACAGAGAAACAAAATGATAATGATAGTTGAAGTCCACCTACAAATTTTCCTGTAATGAAACAATATTCTTAGACACTGTCATAATTATACAAAGGAGAAAGATTCTTTATCGAAGGCATAGTATGATACAAGACATTAAAACCAATATCAAACCAACTGAAACATATCAATATCTGCACAGACACAGCTCACACCCAAAAAGTGTTTTCATTGAAAGGATTTATCAAGGGTGAAGTATTGAGGTATCTCAGAAACACAATCAGCAAAACTGATCTTAAAAAAACGCTCAAAAGAGGATATCAAATATCTGAAATCAACTATTTTTTTTATCAAACACAAAATACAGAAAGGGAAAACTTGCTAACACATCGCCCAGCGAAAGTGGAGCAGCCGCTAGTAATGTTAACAAAATTCAACCCATCTATACAGAAACTAAAAATATAATAATGAAACACTGGCATCTTATTTCACAAAACCCTGAATGTGTGACCATATTTAATCATCAGCCCATTATAGCTTATAAAAGACATAAGAACTTACAAGAACTTTTATCAAAACATTAGCTGGTATAGTCATCTCGACTTTTCACAACACAATATGATACTGAGCTCGAAAAAAATCAACTACTATTTTATCCAAAGACAACTGGTGTATGGTCCAATATCACTTACGAAATGAAACAAAATAGCATAAATAGCACGCCAATATACAACTTATTGAGTCGACCACTGATGAAGGCGAACTCAGGGATTTACCACAAACACGGCAGAAACACCGGGCCTAACATTTAAGCTCAAGGGTGAGCTCAGATGCGCAATCGTAACTACTCGGCCATTCTCGCTACGCATTTTGTTATTGGAGGCGTAGCTAGAATGGAAGAGTAGTTATAATTGCTCGGATGCATTTATTTAAAACATTCCATTCCAATTTCAGTATCCTTGCATACGTTGTTTACCCATTGCTGCAAACACACGGGCGACAATGATTTCGCGGAATGTTGAAATTACGGACCATTCAAGGAAACGAAATTAAAAAACGAACTTTTGAGCGAAACAAAAAAAAAAAAAGCAACAACGTGATTTTCGAAAAAAATTATTTCAGTCGGCGAATTTTTAGAGGGTCGGTCGGGTAAGGGGAAACAAACTTAATTTTAATTTTGGCCTAGATGTACATGTATGTAAGGTGGTATCGGAAATCTTGGTAATCTTGGTTTAGTTGTTGTTTTGTCGCACATATGGAATAATCCTTGGTCCATGTATAAGCTGGTGGACCATAGCTAATAAAATTGCAGACCATTTGAAGTGTTGTTGTCAATTTTGAGTATTATTTAAATGGTGCATTCATTTGCATAATTTGACAACCCTGCATACCAAGGTATCCACTTCAGGGATTCTATCGAAATGATTCACACAGGCGTTGGTTCACCAAACGGAGTTTAATTGTATATAAATGTTCTTGTCGTCTGATTTTTTAAACAGAATTTTCCGGTTTACTTTGCATTTAATAATCAAAGCATACATGTACCCGAACTTAGTTATACACTGCATGAGGAAGGGTCCTGGTATTTTGATTGCAGGATTTGAAAGAGTTATGTGATACTTATTTATAAGAGTCTATATGCTGCAAAGTCACGCACGCTTAAATTTCTTTCATGAGAGCGACATTGTTCATTTTCTAAAATAAAACAGGATATACTGTAGATACATGTATAAGACAAAATGTATACTGTACTGAACATATCAAGCATAAGAAAATTAATCATGTAGACAAAATTTTTACTGTGCGTGCTGTTGTGCGTTTGTTTTTTCTACATTGGCTAGAGGTATAGGGGGAGGGTTGAGATCTCAAAAAACATGTTTAACCCCGTCGCATTTTTGCGCCTGTCCCAAGTCGGGAGCCTCTGGCCTTTGTTAGTCTTGTATCATTTTTGATTTTAGTTTCCTGTGTATAATTTGGAGTTTAGCATGACGTCCATTATCACTGAACTAGTATACATATTTGTTTAGGGGCCAGCTGAAGGACGCCCCCGGGTGCGGGAGTTTCTCGCTGCATTGAAGACCCATTGGTGGCCTTCAGCTGTTGTCTGCTCTATGGTCAGGTTGTTGTCTCTTTGACACATTCCCCATTTCCATTCTCAATTTTATATCTGAATACTATAACGCAAAAATAAGCAGCTGCTATAGATGTCTTTTTATGGCATTATGGTAACTTCCTGGCATAGATCATAATATGGAGCTTTTTTTTAATTTGGAAAGATGTTATTCTACAATAAGCTATTATACCGCTGTTACAAAAAATAAAGGAACAGTTTTAAGGAATGTTATGGCGTGTGTTTTTTACGGTTTGAGCATGGAAGCCTTGTCTGTCACGAGTTTACTTTTTCACCTACATGCAGCCGTGATACAAATGTTGTAGTTTCAGATATCAGCTGGGTATTGTACATTTTTGTATGATTAACCCGTTTTTTCAGAGAGAAGTTACATATTCCAAAACTTGGTCTTTTGTCTCTTTTACAAAAGTATATTTGACAGCTACATGTATAGAATAAAGAATGGAAACGGGGAATGTGTCAAAGAGACAACAACCCAACCAAAATATACAAGTCAACCCAAGGCCACCAGGTATCAGGTCCGTTAGCGCCCAATACACTTTCGCACCCTACACGTTCCAGGGGTTAAAAAACTTTGTTACAGCTGACTAGCCCAGGACTTATTGGTAGCAGGATTTTACTAGCCCTGTTGAAAGAGCTGCTATCCCATCAAAACTACCTGCTAGCCCGAGTATACCTTACAAATTTAGAGTTTGCTGCATAATATAAAGTGGGTGTCCCTTGTTTTGAAAGCGGCATTATACATGGTATTTAATAAAATAAATCAAATATATGTTTGTTTTATTAATTATGACAAGGATCTTTAGACCTCTCTTTGGATTTCTGTTGTACTATGGGTTGTTCAATATTTTCGGCCACAGAAAACATGTTCATTGGTACTGTCATGTGAAACCAGTGGTTCAATTCAGATATATTTGTTGTTCCCACATACAAAGCAGACTTTATTAGCGTGATCGGAAAAATAACGGCAATATTTACAAAACATTGTCTCTGGTTTATCATCAGCAACAGACGACCTTGACCAAGGGAATCTTTCTGTCCATGACACTTTAAATGTTCTTTTCTGCTTTTCCAGGGCGTATTTGGCATTTTTTGGGGTATGAATTTTCAGCCTCTTTACCCTCTTCATCTACCGTTTTTTCGTTTTGAAACTGACAAAGTTCCTGGGGTGCCCGTACTGAAATATTTAGAAATATTTTGTTGCATTGTTTCGTGCTCAACAGCTGTCCGACAAGACAGGTCAATATCGATCAATGCCCCCAGTACCATTAATTGAAAATCTCGGAATAAGCAATGTACTATACCTTCTGTACTGAGAAATCAATATTGAAAGTACGAGAATTGTGATCAATACACGATACTGGTCCACCAAGAGTTAGTTGTATTATTTTTAAAACATGTACAGACGCTAGTGGATTTTTTAACCCCTGCATTCGCACCCCACACGTTCTAATGTAGTACTAGTGTTTTAATACTAATTCTAGGAAGATGCTTTTGAAATTTTGAGTTACTACTATTATGATTAGCTTACAGCTTGAATAAAAATGGACTGAATGTTCATCGATAATTCAAATGAACTCAACTTCATTTTGAAAATGGCTATCACAAACACTACTTCGCGGATCTGGGCTGCGCAGAAAATAAAATCAATACACATCTACCAGTTTCTACGTTATGCTTTTATCGGTATTCCCCAGACATGCGTGAGATCCATATATGTGTGCTTCCCGACGGGAGTACAATAATCCCAGTTTCAGGGGTTTCCTCCCGCCCTCCAGTTGAAGAGAAATATCCTGTTTAAAATATTTCATGAATGCACGTTTTGTGATGCTATTTTTACTACGATTTTTACAAATGTTTATAAAAGACGTAAAAGCACGAGTGTATCGAAAGTATCCTGGTATCTCATCTCAGCCCACAACACACGCGGACTATAACAACCTCGGCCTATTACATAATCGGCCTCACAAAATCGGACTATAACAAAATTTGTATATATACTTTTTGTCGAGCCTGCGACTTTTGTCGCAGAAAGCTCGACATAGGGATAGTGATCCGGCGGCGGCGTTAGCTAACTTCTTAAAAGCTTTATATTTTAGAAGGTGGAAGGTCTGGATGCTTCATACTTTGTATATGGATGCCTCATGTTACGAAGTTTCCGTCAGTCACATGTCCAATGTCCTTGACCTCATTTTCATGGTTCAGTGACTACTTGAAAAAAAAATTAAGATTTTTTGTAATGTTAGATTCTCTCTCTTATTATAAGTAATAGGATAACTATATTTGGTATGTGCGTACCTTGCAAGGTCCTCATGCCCGTCAGACAGTTTTCACTTGACCTCGACCTCATTTCATGGATCAGTGAACAAGGTTAAGTTTTGGTGGTCAAGTCCATATCTCAGATACTATAAGCAATAGGTCTAGTATATTCGGTGTATGGAAGGACTGTAAGGTGTACATGTCCAACTGGCAGGTGTCATCTGACCTTGACCTCATTTTCATGGTTCAGTGGTTATAGTTAAGTTTTTGTGTTTTGGTCTGTTTTTCTTATACTGTATGCCATAGGTCTACTATATTTGGTGTATGGAATGATTGTAAGGTGTTCATGTCTAGCGGGCAGGGGTCATCTGACCTTGACCTCATTTTCAAGGTTCAGTGGTCAAAGTTAAGTTTTTGAGTTTTGGTCTTTTTTTCTAATACTATATGCAATAGTTCAACTATATTTGGTATGTGCGTACCTTGCAAGGTCCTCATGCCGGTCAGACAGTTTTCACTTGACCTTGACCTCATTTCATGGATCAGTGAACAAGGTTAGGTTTTGGTGGTCAAGTCCATATCTCAGATACTATAAGCAATAGGTCTAGTATATTTGGTGTATGGAAGGACTGTAAGGTGTACATGTCCAACTGGCAGGTGTCATCTGACCTTGACCTCATTTTCATGGTTCAGTGGTTATAGTTAAGTTTTTGTGTTTTGGTCTGTTTTTCTTATACTGTATGCCATAGGTCTACTATATTTGGTGTATGGAATGATTGTAAGGTGTACATGTCTAGCGGGCAGGTGTCATCTGACCTTGACCTCATTTTCATGGTTCAGTGGTCAAAGTTAAGTTTTTTGAGTTTTGGTCTTTTTTTCTAATACTATATGCAATAGTTCAACTATATTCGGTGTATGGAAATATTTTATGATCTATTTGGCAGTCAAGCAGGTTTTATTTGACCTTGACCTCATTTTCAAGGTTCATTGCTCAGTGTTAAGTTTTTGTGTTTTGGTCTGTTTTTCTTAAACTATAAGCAATAGGTCAACTATATTTGTTGTATGGAAGAATTGTTAGCTGTACATGCCTGCCTAGCATGGTTCATCTGACTTTGACCTCATTTTCATGGTTCATTTGTCAATGTTAAGGTTACTTGGTTAATGTTAAGTTTATGTGACAGTTGTAATAAAGCTTTATATTTAGGACTATCAACATAATATCAATGATTAGTAAAGAAGGCGAGACATTTCAGCGTGTGCACTCTTGTTGTTATTAAGTCTCCCAAACAAAGTTTTTGCTCAGTTCTTATTATTTTTCTTCTTTGGTTCTATTTAGGGGTATTTTGAGGGCCTACAGAAGGAAGGGTTTTACTATAGAACCCTATGGGATTTTTTTTTTTAATTTTCAAATGGCTATAACTTGAAAACAGTAAGTGATAGACACACGCGGTGTTCAGTAATGATCACAGGACAATAAAACAAATCAAATAAAATATAGATTGAGTCCCTGGGGTCACCCCACCCCCTTCTGTTTGAGAACTTGTAAACGGTCGAGATCCCCACCCCTAAACGATATATATTCATGTATGGGACAATAATACAAATTAAATGAAATATAGTGGGAGTCCTTCTGGGTCACCCCACCCCCTCCTGTTTGAGAACTTGTAAACGGTCGAGATCCCCACCCAGAAACCATATATATTCTTGTGTGGGACAATAAAACAAATCAAATGAAATAGAGGGGAAGTCTCTGGGGGAGACTCCCCACCCCCTCCTGTTTGAGAACTTGTTAATGGTCGAGATCCCAACCCCTAAACCATATATATTCTTGAATGGGACAATTAAACAAATCAAATGAAATATAGGGGAAGTCCACAGGGGTCACCCCACCCCCTTCTTTTTGAAAACTTGTAAACGGTCGAGATCCCCACCCGAAACCATATATATTCTTGTACGGGACAATAAAACAAATCAAATGAAATAAAAGGCGAGTCACCTGGGGTCACTCCCACCCCTTTCCTGTTTGAAAACTTGTAAACGGTCGAGATCCCCACGCCTAAACCATATATATATATATATATATATATATTCCAGTTCATGATTTCAAGAAGATTTGAATGACATACAGGGTTAATCCCTAGGCGTCACTTATGCATATCACTTTACTTGACCATACCAATTTGTACTGGACTTTGCCCAATGTCAGGCGACCATGGGAATGACTCATTATGGGAGCTTTGTTTGGGAGACTTCCTAACAGCATCCTGTTACAATTATTTTTTGTATTAAGTAATTTTTTTTAAAAGTCAGAAAAAAACGTTAACCGCACAATCTACACATCTACAACCTATTTGAAATAATACACATCTACCGTTGCAAACTTTCCACAGGTGCTATCCAGGACTTTGATTTTATATGAATATACCAAAAAAAATATATTTTCCTGAATAAAAATTGTTTTGTGTTTTCAATTTGATGATTAATTATTAAATGTTAATTATGTACAAATGTATGATTACTGCTAATTGGTATTTAGACACAGCTAAATTTGGTATTATTGTTGTGTGTTTGAAAATCATGATTGTTGTTTTAACTTTCTTTGATGTAAATACTGCATGCATTTAGCTTGGTATGAGTAAAACATTGAAGATTTCAAAAGAAAAACACGAAATATAATTGATTTTAACAACTTGGCCCCTTTGATCTCACTTTTTTTTGAAACAATGAAGAAAAAAAAATTATATCACAACACTAACCAAAACATAATTTAAGATTTATTCAGCACAAAAAAAAAAAAACAACTTGAGAATCTCACTTTATTTTGAAACAATGAAAACATAAATTTATAGCAATACACTAACCAAAAGATGATTAAGATTTATCCAACACAAAAACAAACGTCAGAATCTCACTTTATTTAGAAACAATGATTTTTTTTATATAGAAATACACTAACCAAAACATGATTAAGATTTATTCAACACAAACAAATGTTGTCAGAATCTCACTTTATTTTGAAACAATGAACAAAAAAAATATTTACAGCAATACACTTACCAAAACTCGATTACAAAATTATTAAACACTAAACCAATAAAAAGGGTGCGAAAGTGAAAAGGGGCGAACGTGAATGGGCGTGAACGTGTTTTGGGGCAAACGGACTCCGATTCGGGCCACCAATGGGTCTTCAACACGGCGAGAAATCCCACACCCAGAGGCAGCCTGGAGCAGGCCCCGGAACACAATGTAACTAAATCAAGGAAATGACGCCATTCTATGCTCCGAAACATATAGCTGAACCAAAATTAAAAAAATATACAAGACAAACAAAGGCTAGAGGTTCCTGACTTAGGACAGACGCAAAAAGGCGGCGCGGTTAGACAGGTTTTATGAGCGCTCAACCTTCCCTCTTCACCTCTAGTCAATGTAGACATATATAACTTAAACGTCCACAATTTTGAGTGTCACTGCCAGAGAGTAAATTTTGGGGGTCCCTAACAAATATTGCTCTGCAGCTGCCCCAAAGAGCCCACTCCTAACGAAATCTGCAGAAGGGGTCTTTTACATATATGTACTATAATTTAGTTGCTATCTCCCTTTATGTTTAATATAAGTTGCTAGCTATGAAATTTAATAATAAACTACTATTTCAAAAGGCTATCTGCTTCTTCAGAAAATAACCATACTTTATATATGTCAACAATGTATTAGTTTGTGATTAGATCTAGTTTAAGGTGAACCACTAGTGGTTGGTCAATGATATTTGGCCCTGCCCCCCTCAGTCATAGTCTATTGACTTTAATCTTTTGCTTAGTTTACATGTATTAGTTTGTGATTAGGTCAGTTTATGGGGAACCACTAGTGGTAAGTCAATGATATTTAGTATGCAGTTGTATAAGCACTGGTACATCTCATCTCCATGGAGATTATTTGGCTCCGCCCCCTCAGTCATGGTTTATTGACTTTAAAACTTTTGCTTAGTTTACATGTATTAGTTTGTGATTAGGTCAGTTCAAGGGGAACCACTATTTATTCTCAGCTCTTTTGAAAATCCTCCTCCCCTTCTGTGTCTGGAGCGATTTTGTTATACATGTTATTTGGCTACCCTCAGATAATCATTCCGTACACAGAATCTGAAATGGGATTTAGTGTAAAACCCATACCACAAGCTATAAAAGACAGACATAAGAAAATGTAAAACAATTCACATGAGAAAACCCAACATCATGATTTATTGTTTTTTAGCTCACCTGGCCTGAAGGGCCAAGTGAGCTTTTCTCATCACTTGGCGTCCGTCGTCGTTTTTGTCGTCGTCCGTCTTCGTTAGCTTTTTACAAAAATCTTCTCCTCTGAAATCACTGGGCCAAATTTAACCAAACTTGGCCACAATCATCATTAGGGTATCTAGTTTAAAAAATGTGTCCGATGACCCCACCAACCAACCACAGTGTTCCAGCTTGAATCTCAGGGCAGAAGGGTGCTTGTTGTCTGAAAGGGCACTTTAGCGTTATAACCCAGATTTTAAGGGCAATGTTGGACAGTGTATAAATTACCTTGAATATTGCTAGGCTCAGCTGGAGAACATTAGTTGTATTTAAACCATATTCAGAAATTAATGTGTTCTTGATGTTGGTTCCAGTAAGAATTTTTTTTCATCAAATTATCATACCATGAAGCAAAGCATATCATTTTGATGTCTAAACAAACTTGTACATTTGGTATGGAAAATAATCATCAGAAATTTCAATGTTTTATAACTGATACCAAAATAAACAATTAGTTTTGAAATATGGAGTTATACATGCAAAATTGAATGTTGAATGTAATTAAGTTATCTACATTTAGATTACTTGTTCAAACATATAGTATATATGTTATTGAGAGTTATTTATTAATATTATCATTTGAATTGTTACAAAAAAGTATTTTTAAGTGCACACCAAAGTGCTCCTCAGTAAGGAGTTTTATAAATATAACAGGTGAGACAGGAGATGATCATATTTTATATTGATGCAATAATATATTGCAGAAGGTATAAACAGTTACTTTTTTCTCCATCATTGTTAAAAATAAATTTGTTGAGTGCTCCAATGTCAGGAGGATCATAAAATACAAGAAGTATTAAAAACAGGAAGTGAATCTTGTTATGTTCAAAGTACAAATTTCTTTGATTCCTCTTTAAATTTCATACTCATGGTTATGAAACAAAACATTTTTTACCAATTAAGTCAAAACTATGTATGCCTTTTAAATTATTTAAGATTTTTTTTTTATGTAATGCCTACTGAAATAAATTTTTTCAGGTGTACATGCTGTACATAAACATTACAAGGACATTTCATTCTGTAATTAAATATCTAGTATTTGTTCAGTTATCTTAAGTCCACTAATTAGCAGTAAACAATCATTAACAAAGGTGATAAAACTGCCAAAGCACTAGGTATTTAACTTAATCCCATTGTCAGTTAATTAGTGTTACACAATCAGGTAACAATTTTACTGGAAACGTCGGTAGGCATGAAATTTGGAAATTTTATTTTTTTGAAAAGGCAGAGGGGTGCATTCTTTTACTTTGGAGGGCAGAAGGGCGGGGGTAAGGGCACCAAGGGCGGGCCACCTTTCTATTTAGGGCAGGCGGGAACACTGAACCAAGATGGCCACCATGGCTAAAAATAGAACATAGGGGTAAAATGTAGATTTTGGCTTATATCTCTGAAACCAAAGCATTTAGAGCAAATCTGACATAGGGTAAAACTGATTATCAGGTCAAGATCTATCTGCCCTGAAATTTTCAGACAAATCTGACAACCTGTTGTTGGGTTGCTGCCCCTGAATTGGTAATTTTAAGGAAATTTTGCAGTTTTTGGTTATTATCTTGAATATTATTATAGATAGAGATAAACTGTAAACAGCAATAATGTTCAGCAAAGTAAGATCTACAAATAAGTTGTCATGACCAAAATTGTCAGTCGACCCCTTTAGGAGTTATTGCCCTTAATAGTCAATTTTTAACAATTTTTTGTAAATTTTTGTAATCTTTTACAAAAATCTTCCCCTCTGAAACTACTGAGACAAATTTAACCATACTTGGCCATAATCATTATTAGGGTATCTAGTTTAAAAAAAATTCCCAATGACCCCGCCTTCCAACTATCATGGCCGACTTGGTTAAAAATAGAACATAGGGGTAAAATGCAGTTTTTGGTTTATATCTCTGAAACTAAAGCATTTAGAGCAAATCTGACAGGTAGCAAAAATGTTCATCAGATTTAGATATATCTGCCCTGAAATTTTCAGACGAATCCGACAACCCGTTGTTGGGTTGCTGCCCCTGAGTTAGTAATTTTACAAAAATTTTGCAGTTTTTTGTTATTATCTTAGATATCATTATAATATCTAATATCTAATACTATTAATTTTGATTTTAACCTTATTTTACATGATTTCCAAAGCATCAGTAAATACAGGTGAGCGACACAGGCTCTTGAGAGCCTCTAGTTATGATGAGTTTTAACAGATGTAGAAGACGTTGACTGGTGGAGCATTGACTTTTGATTTGTCAAAATTGTCATATGCTTATTCAAAAAGTGCACTCAACACAGCAGCTTGAGGAAGATTTGTAAATAAAAAAACTGTAACGTAAGGCATTCTTGAGATAAATCTGAGGAGTTTAGACTGAAAAGGAATTAATAAACAGTGATATGTTTATCGTCTTTCAGGTAAACATACCACATTTGTAGCCAGGGTGTGAGATGTAGACAAAGTCCCCCCTTTGTGAAAAACAAAAATATAATTAACCCCTTATAAAATGGAAATTCAGATTAAAAAGTTTGACTATTAACATTTGAGCAGCATGACCAAAATGACTCCATTAGAGAATAGTCTGGCTAATAACAGGCTTTCATGTACCAAGTCAGGAATATGACAGTTGTTTTCCATTCGTTTATTATCACAAAACACATATCAAGTTTGAATTTTGATGGCGTCACTTTTTCTGTTCTAGAGTTATGCCCCTTTACAAATGGAAACATTTCTGAACTTTTATTTAAATTTGATGGGTGGTGGTTATTTAAGAAAGATTGCTTGAACATTTAAAGGAAATAACCAATTAAAAATTTTTGCATGGTGGGGTCAAATAAAAAGTGCATTCCGACTTA
The DNA here is from genome assembly GCF_021869535.1 of Mytilus californianus. Classification (NCBI taxonomy): domain Eukaryota; kingdom Metazoa; phylum Mollusca; class Bivalvia; order Mytilida; family Mytilidae; genus Mytilus; species Mytilus californianus. Next base: position 8,628,353 of record NW_026262670.1, read on the forward strand.
TGTCCCTTCGTAACATTATATATGCAAGCGGGGGCATCATCTGTGTCCCATGGACACATTCCCCATTTATTTCAAACTATTATGAATTAATTTTTTAAAACTCTTACACTGAGCTTTGTATGGAACTATGAAAGGTTTAGACCTCTTTTTTTTTTTTTTTTTCATTTAATGACAATTTTATAAAAATTCAGAGAAAGTTAACAAATATTTAAACAGATGTGATGTAAACTGAAATTGAGATATTTTATAATTTCAGTTTGAAGATCTATTTGTATTCATCTATTCAAGGTCGTGTCAATTTATAACTATAGGTAAGTGAACATAATAGTCAAATTGAATTGGAACGATTAATAATTTAGTTTATCAAAAAAACTACAATGTTCCTGTGAATATTAAAATTCTAAAAGGGGAGATAATCAAGAACTAGCTGCATGGTTCATTCTAGTAAGTAGCATTACACCAGTTCAGTGCTTTTTAATTCTTTTTTAACAGTATTAACACTTTTCACTCTGCAACTTCTATACAAAAATAACATGAAGTAATTACATATTTAATTTCATTTAAGAGTAAAAAGCTGATAAAACATTGCAATCATTTAAAATAGGAATTGTATATAACAATAGAGTTGTTAACTAAGAAATCAGCTGTATGAATGAAAGATGGGAGGGAGATAGTGTTCTCACTAAGGCAGTCAATGAGTCATGGATTCATGAAAATTGGTCTGGACTCATCATTTTCAAAACTGATGAATCTCAAGATGCATAAGGATCATAAAATATTGTATCAACTAAGCATGCATATCATCATATCATTTTTATAGCAAATTTAAAAAAAAGAATAATCAAATTTGATGTCATTTCCTTTCTCTATTTTGTCATGAAGACAAACAATAATTATGTAGCAATAGAATTTCATCTCACTGTTGAAATCACCATGGTCATAAATGAAGGTTCGCTGGACTTGCCTTCAGAAGTCCTTTGTCAGAATCCTAGGAGGTCTATGTCAAATCAGACAGCAACCAATCAATGAGAGATGTCAAAATGGTATTCATTGAGTCTTTATTACATGTTATTATTTCTACTTTAATACAAACATTTATATTTCCAGATTGAACATCTATTATTGATATTTATTTATAGACCCTTGTCCAGTCAATGTGACCCTCGTCCAGTCAATGTGATCCTCGTCCAGTCAATGTGACCCTCGTCCAGTCATTATCCTCGTCCAGTCAATGTGATCCTTGTCCAGTCACGTTGTTATTATAGGTAAGTGTACATTATTTGTGAACTATATATATCCATCTGGTTAAACATTTATAATGGAAAATCCCTTTATTATCAGATTTAAAAAAAAGATTTTTGCTTGATTTAAAATCGGCATCCAATGAAATTGCTTAGGGCTTTTCCAGAATTATTTGAATGGGAGTGGCAGGGGTGGGAGGGTGGGGACTTTTATTCAAATTTGATGCGTGGTGGTAATTTTAGACAGAAAGACTTAACAATTTTATTATTAAAGTAATCAATTAAAATTTTATGCATGGCGGTGTTAATTTAAAAGTGCATTCCTATGACCCCCCTCCCTTTTCCCCCTGCTAACCAAGATGGCCGACATGGCTCAAAATAGAATTTATGGTTAGAATGCAAGTTTTGTCTATTATCTTGAAAACTGCTATAGGTTGAGAAATTCTGACAGGCAGAAATGTTCAGAATGTTTACATCCACCTACTGTCCACTTGAATCGATCAAAACTGGCCTACAACTTCTTATAGAAGTTATTACCCTTGAATAACCAATTGTACCATTTTTTCTTGCAAGGTCTACATGTCTGTCACACTGGATTCACCTGACCAGGAGTTCATTTCATGGATCAGTGATCAAGGTTAACATTTCATGATGAAGTCCATATCTCAGATACCATAAGCAATAGCATACCTGCCAACTTTTCAAAATCTCCATGGGGGATTTTAAGCGCAAGACGATATAATGCTCCTCTTTTATTGTGATAAGTGTTTTTAATCTACTACTATATTGTTTGAATGAGCATGTATGTGCTTAAATACCCTTCCTACTCATTTGAATGCCTGTTTTGAGGTGTTCAGTTTATATAATAAAGAATTTCAAAATTCAGGTCAACACCTCTCATGGGGGATATCCCCCATAAATCGGGATAGTTGGCAGGTCTGCAATAGGTCAGCTATATTTAGTGTATGGAATGCTTGTATGGTGAACATGTTTGTCTGGCAGGATTTTCAGACCTTGATCTTATTTTCATGGTTCATTGGTCAGAATTAAGTTTTTGTGGTTTGGTCAGGTTCTCAGATACTATAAGCAATAGATCAGCTGTATTTTGGTTTATTGTATGCTTGTAAGGTAAACATGTTTGTCTCATGTGTCTATCTACATGGTTTGTATGACCGTTACCTTATTTTCATGGTTCATTAGTCAGTGTTAAATTTTTGTGGTTTGGTCAGGTTCTCCGATACTAAAAGCAAAAAATCAGCTGTATTTTCCTTTATGGTATGCTCGTAAGGTAAACATGTCTGTCTATCCACATGGTTTATATGACCGTTACCTTATTTTCATGGTTCATTAGTCAGTGTTAATATTTCATGGTTATATAAAGATAAGATGTGGTATGATTTTACATATTTTACAATCATGACAAATCTTTGAAAATTATATAAATTCAAAGTTTTTAGTATTTGTTAGTTGGTACATGTATTATCATTTGATATAAAAATAAGGAGATGTAGTATCATTGCAAATGAGACAACTATCCACCAAAGTAAAAATACAGAGATGTTGTATAATTGCCAATGAGACAACTATCTTCCAAAGTAAAAAAAGGAGGTATGGTATGATTGCCAATGAGAACTATCTGCCAAAGTAAAAATAAAGAGATGTGGTATGATTGCCAATGAGACAACTATCTGCCAAAGTAAAAATAAGGAGATGTGGTATGATTGCCAATGAGAACTATCTGCCAAAGTAAAAATAAGGAGATGTGGTATGATTGCCAATGAGACAACTATCTGCCAAAGTAAAAATAAGGAGATGTGGTATGATTGCCAATGAGACAACTATCCACCAAAGTAAATATAAGGAGATGTAGTATGATTGCCAATTCCAATGAGACAACTATCTGCCAAAGTAAAAATAAGGAAATGTGGTATGATTGCCAATGAGAACTATCCGCCAAAGTAAATATAAGGAGATATGGTACGATTGCCAGTTAGAACTATCCGTCAAAGTAAAAATAAGAAGATCTGCCATAGTAAAAATAAGGAGATGTGGTATGATTGCCAATGAGAATTATCAACCAGAGTAAAAATAAGCAGATGTGGTATGATTGCCAGTGAGAACTATCCACCAAAGTAAAAATAAGGAGATGTGGTATGATAGCCAATGAGACAAATATTCGCCAAAATTTAAATAAGGAGATGTGGTATGATTGCCAATGAGACAACTATCCACCAAGTAAAAATTAGGAGATATGGTATAATTAGGGCCCCATGGAATGGAGGACCCCCTAAAGTGATCAGTCTGTCCGTCCGTCCGTCCGTCCGTCCATCCATAACAAATTGTGTCCACTCTATATCTAGAGAACCGTTATGATTTCAAAGTTTATACTTGACATGTATATTAACCAACACCAGAGGGTGTGTCATAATGTATGTACAACTTCCTAGGTCAAAGGTCAAGGTAAAAAAATTTGGTTTTAGTTGACAATCCCATGTCCTATGGTAAAGATCGTGTCCGCTCTATATCTTGAGAACCGTTATGATTTCAAAGTTTATACTTGATATGTATATATATAAACCAACACCAGAGGGTGTGTCATAGTTTATGTACAACTTCCTAAGTCAAAGGTCAAGGTCAAAAACTTTGGTTTCAGTTGACAACCCCATGTCCAATGATAAAGATACAAATTTTTTACCACACATTATTCACAGCAGGGCCCACAGAGATGGCTCCCATCTCAATGATATCTAGTTGCCAATGGGACAACTATCTTCCAAAAGTAAAAATAAGGAGATGTGGTATAATTGCCAATGAGAACTATCCCCAAAAGTAAAAATAAGGAGATGTGGTATGATTGCCAAAGAGACAACTATCCGCCAAGTAAAAATTAGGAGATGTGGTATAATTGCCAATGAGACAACTATCTTCCAAAGTAAAAATAAGGAGATGTGGTATGATTGCCAATGAGAACTATTTGCCAGAGTAAAAATAAGGAGATGTGGTATGATTGGCAATGAGACAATTATCCGCCAAGTAAAAATAAGGAGATGTGGTATGATTGCCAATGAGAACTATCCGCCAAAGTAAAAATAAGAAGATCTGTTATAGTAAAAATAAAGAGATGTGGTATGATTGCCAATGAGAACTATTCGCCAGAGTAAAAACAAGGAGATGTGGTATGATTGCCAATGAGAACTATCCGCCAAAGTAAAAATAAGAAGATCTGCTATAGTAAAAAAAGGGGATGTTGTATGATTGCCAATGAGAACTATCCGCCAAAGTAAAAATAAGAAGATCTGTTATAGTAAAAATAAAGAGATGTGGTATGATTGCCAATGAGAACTATTCGCCAGAGTAAAAACAAGGAGATGTGGTATGATTGCCAATGAGAACTATCCGCCAAAGTAAAAATAAGAAGATCTGCTATAGTAAAAATAAGGAGATGTGGTATGATTGTCAATGAGACAACTATCCGCCAAGTAAAAATAAGAAGATGTAGTAATTGCCAATGAGACAACTATCTTCTAAAGTAAAAATAAAGAGATGTGGTATGATTGCCAATGAGAATTATCCGCCAAAGTAAAAATAAGAAGATCTGCTATAGTAAAAATAAAGAGATGTTGTATGATTGCCAATGAGATATTCGCCAGAGTAAAAATAAGGAGATGTGGTATGATTGCCAATGAGAACTATCTGCCAAAGTAAGAATAAGAACTGCTATAGTAAAAATAATTGCCAATGAGACAACTATCTTCAATAGTAAAAATAAGGAGATTTGGTATCATTGCCAATTAGTAAGGTGCCCAATGTCCAAAATGTCTTCTGGTTAAAGAGTTTAAATCAACGGATAAAACACGGCTAATTGTTTTTGCAAATTATAGAAAAATCATTATATTTTACAATCATGATTGTCGTCGTAAGTTCCCATGGTCACGATTTTCCAAATTTTGTGTTTTAACAGGGTACCTCCAGATACTGTATTGTACATGGAATCTTTAACATGAAAAATAAATTTATTACGCTCTTTGTTGGTGGTTAAAATAGTACTTTTAATATAGTTTATACATAAAATATACGATATAACAAAAGCGGAAAGTATTTAAGTGATTTTAGTGTAATTATTTCAGCATTTTAGCAAGACTAAAATTTTCCTGATATTTACCACCTTTTTATAGAAAGCAAAATTATTACGTGTATCTTCACAATATTTTTTACTCTGATTAAAGCAATAAGACACGGTGCATGTGTGTGCCAAATTTCATGTGTGAAATAAAAGTAGTTTTGAAGAAATTAGCAATTAAAAACACAAATTAAGTCAACATTTTGTCATTGATTAAACACAGATTATCCTGTGGTATTAATCATTTTGTTGCTTACACTATTAGGTCATTAACAAGGACAGTGGTCACTCAATACATTTCTCATTTTTGCTTGTTGTGTGGTTGATTTATTTGTTTTGAATAGCTAGCTAACTTCGTAAATTGTTATTTTCTTTGGAGGAATATGTTTTGTGTCTGTTTTTCAATACTTTAAACTTTTTATTGAATAGATTTTTTTTTTACAATTGTAGTATAAGAATCAAATCGTTCGGTTCCGTTTCACACCTGGAATATGGCACATCAATTAAGTCTATGTTATGGTCTTGCATGATGTTTTCGACCTAAATCCCCCTCGGTGTGAACGACAACAAAAATATATCACCGTTCGTGCTATAAATTATACACCAGCAGACACAACTGCAATAATTTCAAAGCTGAATTGGCAATAGGTTTGTCCGAGCAAACCAATGAAGCCAATGACCTATATGTGCCAAGCTGGCAGCAGGAATTTTTTTTCGGATTGACCATTTGCTTTCATCTGTTGCTACGCATGCTTATTTTTTTCCGTGGCTTTGCTCCGGGAAAATTCATTTTCACTTTTGTACACATTTATATCCTCAACTATCCTGCATTTCATGTTGCAAAGTCATTTATTTTCAGTTCATACCAAGCCAAGTTATTGATGTTCAAAATCCTACTCCCCTCCCTCCTTTTGGAATCAAACGGTCGTCCTCTTACTGAAAGCTAATGAAAGGACGTCATAAATTTATAGTCTGAGAAAAGTATAACCATAAACATCATTACCGTAAAAACAAGGATTCTACTGGTACAGCATTTTTTACTAACTGATTGAATTATGTCGGAATTCTTAGAGAAAAGCTAGGACTATACATTCTTTATATGCCTGTACCAAGTCTGGATCGAGCAGGTATTTGAGTGGTTGTCTTTTGTTCATATCTATCAATTTTGTTTTGGTAAATTGTTTTGTTATGAATTAGGCTGTTGGTTTTTTTCTAATGAATTGTTTCGATTTTTTTATATCTGGGCCTTTTATAGCCGACCATACGGTGAGTTTTTCTCCTTGTTGAAGGCAGTACGGTTGCCTAAAACTGCTTACTTCCACATATCCTTATTTTTATATATTACAAGTATTACATAAAATTAACACTATCAATGTTCCATGTAAATGAGGTAAGGTCAGATGAACTCTGCCACAAAGACATGTACACTTTGCTACCATTGCATACACCAAATATATTTGACCCACTACTTATATCACCTGAGATAAGGACTTGACCACTGAAACTTAACCTTGTTCACTGATCCATGAAATGAGGCCGAGGTCAGGGGATACCATGATTAACTCACTCTTCCAAAGTAAAAATAAGGAGATGTGGTATGATTGCCAATGAGAACTATCCACCAAAGTAAAAATAAGGAGATGTGGTATGATTGCCAATGAGAACTATCCACCAAAGTAAAAATAAAGAGATGTGGTATGATTGCCAATGAGAACTATCCACCAAAGTAAAAATAAGGAGATGTGGTATGATTGCCAATGAGAACTATCCACCAAAGTAAAAATAAGGAGATGTGGTATGATTGCCAATGAGAACTATCCACCAAAGTAAAAATAAGGAGATGTGGTATGATTGCCAATGAGAACTATCCACCAAAGTAAAAATAAAGAGATGTGGTATGATTGCCAATGAGAACTATCCACCAAAGTAAAAATAAGGAGATGTGGTATGATTGCCAATGAGAACTATCCACCAAAGTAAAAATAAGGAGATGTGGTATGATTGCCAATGAGAACTATCCACCAAAGTAAAAATAAGGAGATGTGGTATGATTGCCAATGAGAACTATCGGCCAAAGTAAAAGTAAGGAGATGTGGTATGATTGCCAATGAGAACTATCCGCCAAGTAAAAATAAGGAGATGTGGTATGATTGCCAATGAGACAACTATTTTGCAAAGTAATAATAAGGAGATGTGGTATGATTGCCATTGAGAACTATCCACCAAAGTAAAAATAAGGAGATGTGATATGATTGCCAATGAGAACTATCTGCCAAAGTAAGAATGAAGAGATGTGGTATGATTGCCAATGAGACAACTATCCGCCAAAGTAAAAATAAAGAGATGTGGTATGATTGCCAATGAGACAACTATCTACCAAAGTAAAAATAAAGAGATGTGGTATGATTGCCAATGAGACAACTATCCGCCAAAGTGAAAATAAGGAGATGTGGTATAATTGCCAATGAGAACTATCTGACAAAGTAAGTATAAGGAGATGTGGTATGATTGCCAATGAGAACTATCTGACAAAGTAAAAATAAGGAGATGTGGTATGATTGCCAATGAGAACTATCCGCCAAAGTGAAAATAAGGAGATGTGGTATGATTGCCAATGAGAACTATCCGCCAAAGTAAAAATAAGGAGATGTGGTATAATTGCCAATGAGAACTATCTGACAAAGTAAAAATAAGGAGATGTGGTATGATTGCCAATGAGACAACTATGCGCCAAGTAAAAATAAGGAGATGTGGTATAATTGCCAATGAGACAACTATCTTCCAAAGTAAAAATAAGGAGATGTGGTATGATTGCCAATGAGAACTATCCGCCAATGTGAAAATAAGGAGATGTGGTATGATTGCCAATGAGAACTATCCGCCAAAGTAAAAATAAGGAGATGTGGTATAATTGCCAATGAGAACTATCTGACAAAGTAAGTATAAGGAGATGTGGTACGATTGCCAATGAGAACTATCTGACAAAGTAAAAATAAGGAGATGTGGTATGATTGCCAATGAGAACTATCCGCCAAAGTGAAAATAAGGAGATGTGGTATGATTGCCAATGAGAACTATCCGCCAAAGTAAAAATAAGGAGATGTGGTATAATTGCCAATGAGAACTATCTGACAAAGTAAAAATAAGGAGATGTGGTATGATTGCCAATGAGAACTATCCGCCAAAGTGAAAATAAGGAGATGTGGTATGATTGCCAATGAGAACTATCCGCCAAAGTAAAAATAAGGAGATGTGGTATAATTGCCAATGAGAACTATCTGACAAAGTAAAAATAAGGAGATGTGGTATGATTGCCAATGAGACAACTATGCGCCAAGTAAAAATAAGGAGATGTGGTATAATTGCCAATGAGACAACTATCTTCCAAAGTAAAAATAAGGAGATGTGGTATGATTGCCAATGAGAACTATCCACCAAAGTAAAAATAAGGAGATGTGGTATGATTGCCAATGAGAACTATCCACCAAAGTAAAAATAAGGAGATGTGGTATGATTGCCAATGAGACAACTATTTTGCAAAGTAATAATAAGGAGATGTGGTATGATTGCTAATGAGATCTATCCACCAAAGTAAAAATAAGGAGATGTGATATGATTGCCAATGAGAACTATCTGCCAAAGTGAAAATAAAGAGATGTGGTATGAATGGCCAATGAGACAACTATCCGCCAAAGTAAAATTAAAGAGATGTGGTATGATTGCCAATGAGACAACTATCTACCAAAGTAAAAATAAAGAGATGTGGTATGATTGCCAATGAGACAACTATCCGCCAAAGTAAAAATAAGGAGATGTGGTATGATAGCCAATGAGAACTATCCGCCAAAGTAAAAATAAGGAGATGTGGTATGATTGCCAATGAGAACTATCCAACAAAGTAAAAATAAGGAGATGTGGTATGATTGCCAATGAGAACTATCCGACAAAGTAAAAATAAGGAGATGTGGTATGATTGCCAATGAGAACTATCCGCCAAAGTAAAAATAAGGAGATTTGATATGATTGCCAATGAGAACTATCCGCCAAAGTAAAAATAAGGAGATGTAGTATGATTGCCAATGAGAACTATCCACAAGAGTAAAAATAAGGAGATGTGGTATGATTGCCAGTGAGACAACTATCTCCACTATGCGTTTCCAGGGAAACTCAATTTGCGACAGTAAAACTACTGATGGACGTCAAGTTAGCCTGTAGTTAAGTTGATTGATAAAATCTTTGTCTACAGTACTCTTAAAATATAAAAATAATATTAAGATGTGGTTTGATTGCCAATGACAACACTCCACCAGAGACCAAATGACATAGAAGTTAACAAAACTATATGTCACCATGCATACGGCTTATGAGAATGAGCAAAACCCATACCGCATAGTCAGCTATAAAAGGCCTCGAAAAGAAAAATTTAAAGTAATTCAAACGAGAAGACTTAACAGCCTGACTTATGTACAAAAAAAAAATATGATATACAGCAACACAAGACTTCCATTGAATTACAGGCTACGACTTGGGACAGTCACATATAGAATGTAACGGGGTTAAATACATGGCTTCATGGTACGATGAATTGAAGTTTATTCTTAGCCATTATAAGGCTTGGCTTTTAGAATTCCTGTTTAAGATATTTTTAATAATCCAATACAACTATATCTACAATAATAAATTCAGATTGAGAAAATGGAAATCTTCTTGATCTATGTGAATTGACAAAGTATGAACATTCTGTTGGGTATTTTAATTTGAGATGATTAAGCATGTTACTCTTCCTCTCATATATTTATGTTAATTCCATTCACATAATTTGCATTTCCCGGTTTTTGAGTTGGGATTTCGTCTAAATTATGAGAAAGCCTTGGACGATGGAGTTGGCATATTTACGCAATATTAAATCAAAAATGAAATAATGAAGTAAACAGTAAAATTTAATCAGCTTATAATTGTTCAAAATACATACATGTATGACCTGTTGGTGACCTTCTGCTGTTGTCTGTTCTATGGTTGGGTTGTTGTCTCTTTGACACATTCCCCATTTCCATTCTCAATTTTATTTTATGATAATTATGTTTACTTTAGATCTTGCGGCAAGCTGATAGACAAGTTTGTGCTAATTAATTTTTTGAAATTGGAATGTTTTCAAGGTAATTGAAAAGCAAACAATATACTGGACAATGATCTGTCAAATTAAGTAGCAAGATGATTATTTAAAAATTTGAATATAATGACTGCAATACACAGTTTATATATCTAAATCTATAAAAATTGAAAAAGGTCTCGTTAACCAGTTAGCATTTTTGGTATTCAAATCCAATATGGCTGGATCACAACATCGACGATGCTTTGATTAATATTTATAATAATTGATTATAAATATTAGATTAAGAAATTTAACTTTTCAAGAAAATAGCTGAGTTTTTTTTGTATTATAAGGATACTGGTATGTCACAGTATAACAAGGTTGAGTGGTAAATACCCCAGTTTATTAAATGAACTACAATGTACATGTAATTGTTAAAATTATAAAAGGGGAGATAATCAAGAGCTAGCTGGTTCATTCTAGTAGTTTGCATTACACCAGTGCTTTTAATTCCTTTTTAACAGGATAAACATTTTTCATTGAGCAACTGTTCAACAAAAATAACATGACCTATTTACAAAATTAATTGCTTGTTAGAGTAAAAAACTAATAAACATTGCAATCATTACAATATAAATTGCATATAAAAATAGAGTTGTTAACTAAATAATCAGCTGTATGATTGAAAGATTGGAGACAGGGTTCTCAATAAGGCAGTCAATGAGTCATGAAGTCATGAAAACTATCTATGACTCATTTTCAAAACTGACGAGCCTAAAGATGCTCAAGGATTGTAAAATTTTGTAGATTAACTAAGCGAACATACATGTATCACCATTTTATAGCAAATTTGAATGTCTAAAAACTATCTAAATTTGATGTCATTTCCGTGCTCTTTTTTATCATGAAGACTAAAACGATAATTATGTAGCAATAAAATTTCTTCTCGCAGTTGGAACTCGCCATGGTCATTAATGACGATTCCCTGGACTCCCCTTCAAAAGTCCTTTGTCAGAACCCTAGGTCTGTGTCAAACAGACAGCAACCAATCAATGATAGAGGTCAAAATGGTATTCAACAATAGATTCCCTGGACTCCCCTTTAAAAGTCCTTTGTCAGAACCCTAGGTCTGTGTCAAACAGACAGCAATCAATCAATGATAGAGGTCAAAATGGTATTCAACAATAGATTCCCTGGACTCCCCTTTAAAAGTCCTTTGTCAGAACCCTAGGTCTGTGTCAAACAGACAGCAATCAATCAATGATAGAGGTCAAAATGGTATTCAACAATAGATTCCCTGAACTCCCCTTCAAAATTCCTTATTCAGAACCCTAGGAGGTCTATGTAAAACAGACAGCAACCAATCAATGAGACAGGTCAAAATGGTATTCAACAATAGATTCCCTGGACTTCCCTTCAAAAGTCCTTAGTCAAAACCCTAGGAGGTCTATGTCAATCAGACTGCAACCAATCAATGAGACAGGTCAAAATGGTATTCAACAATAGATTCCCTGGACTCTCCTTCAAAAGTCCTTTGTCAGAACCCTAGGTCTGTAAAACAGACAGCAACCAATCAATGAGACAGGTCAAAATGGTATTCAACAATAACAGTCAGGGGTACTACTTGTACAAGTAATTTTTATTTACTTGAAGAAGTAAATATTAATATACTTATATAAGTAAATTTGTAGGATACTTATACAAGTGTATATTATTTACTTGTATAGGTAAAAAAAAATTTGGCTTAGTTATGTCCCTTAGACATTCAGATATTTTTACTTATACAAGTAAAAAAGTCATCCTATCTTCTTTTCTTGAATTCTCAACACTTCTTTGCTCTAATAGAATTTTTGATTGTCTGTCCTTTGCAGATGTCTTTACTAATTATTTAAGCGTAATTTCATGGACAATGAAAATCTCATTTGTCTGTTATCTTCAGAACACTGCTCATTTACAAGCCCCCAAGGGGCAATTTTTGAAGGCCTCGCGCAAATACTTTAGATCTTTATGCAATCAGTTTCTTTGTTGAATTAATGAGATGAAACATTGAACTCTTAACAAAAAATTATGAGCTAACCTGAGAAAAATTGTTAAAGGCATGTTTTACATCTCAAAACTTGAGAATTTTTGTGGGATTGTAAAAAAAATGTACTTATACAAGTAAATTTTTGAGAAAATTAAGGGGAGATTATTCAAACATTATAATTAACTTATATAAGTTTATTTTATTTACTTCTTCAAGTAAATAAAGATTACTTGTACAAGTAGTACCCCTGACAATAAATTCCCTTGACTCCCCTCCAAAAATCCTTAGTCAGAACCCTAGGAGGTCTATGTAAAACAGACAGCAACCAATCAATGAGACAGGTGAAAATGGTATTCAACAATAGATTCCCTTGACTCCCCTTCAAAAATCCTTAAAACTCTAGGAGGTCTATGTCAAACAGACAGCAACCAATCAATGAGACAGGTCAAAATGGTATTCAACAATAAATTCCCTTGACTCCCCTCCAAAAATCCTTATTCAGAACCCTAGGAGGCCTATGTAAAACAGACAGCAACCAATCAATGAGACAGGTCAAAATGGTATTCAACAATAGATTCCCTGAACTCCCCTTCAAAAGTCCTTAGTGAGAACCCTAGGAGGTCTATGTCAAACAGACAGCAACCAATCAATGATAAAGGTCAAAATGGTATTCAACAAAAAATCATTGTCTTGATAAAATTTTCGGGCCTCGGTGGCTGAGTGGTCTAAGTAGTCGACCTACTGTTTCACTAGCCTGTCAACACTGAGGTTGCGAGTTCAATTCCCACATGGGGCAGGAGCACTTGACTCCAATCTTAATTCACAAGGATTGTCAGTTTTTCTACCGAAGGTTGGTGGTTCTCTCCAGGCTCTCCGTCTTCCTCCACCAATAAAAACTGACTGCCACGAAATAGCACAATTGTGTTGAAAGTGGCGTTAAACACCAATCAGTCGATCAATCAATTATAAAGTGTTATTATTATTTCTATTTGAAAAAGAAACATTTATCTGTTTATATTTCCAGATTGAACATCTGTTATTTGTATTTCATCCTTGTCCAGTCAATTAGATAATTGTCCAGTCAATGTAAACCTTGTCCAGTCAATGTGAACATTGTCCAGTCTAGTTGCTATTATAGGTAAGTGTACATTATATGTGAACTATATGTAGGACCATTTACTACTGAAATTTGTTTGAAATGTAAGAGTGTCTCAACTCTAAAAGGGAAGATAATCAACATATAGTTTTTCATTCAAAATACTGCAACATTAAACAAGACACAAAAAAGCCCAAAGAATAATTACAAAATTATATTCCTACAAATATAGATTGGTTGAACTTCAGCATTGAACTTGTGCTAAATTAAAAAAAATGTGAAAAATGATCTGCAAATAAGTTTACATGGTCGAAATCGTCAGACGACTCCTTATTGGAGTTAATGCCCCTTAATGAAGATTTTTGTCATTTTTGCATTTTTGCCTTATATCTGAAAAAACTATAATAGATACAGGGCTCACACTACTTCAGAATCATAGGGAAAAGTGACTTCTCTTTTTGAAACTGATAGGGAGAAGTGGTGAGATTTGAAAGAGAAGTTCTCCTTCGTGCGTGGCGCTACAATGTTTGGTTTTTACTATAGTATAAGGGGTTATATGTAACTTATATCTGAGTATACAATTAAAGAAACAGTTCAATTTCAAAGTTATTTAGGTTCTTGTGAGAAACTACCAACTAAATATCTAGCACTAAAAAGAATTTTTTTTTATGTCAGAAAGGAAAAGAAAGTATAATATATCAATTACAATTCAATTAAAAAACTATTCTGTTTATCATATGCATATTTATGAAATTCAGTGCTTCTCATCAAAAAGATATATAAATTTAACAAAGTTAAGCTGGATCATAATATATTGATATTAGTAAATTAGTCCTGGAGTTAAGCTACTTTAATCAATAAATTGAAACAACCCAGATACATGGAATTATATACATTAATCAAGTAGTTCAAAAGTCTGTTAATGCGTGTGGAATGTGTAATTTTTATACGACCGCATAATTTTTTTTGCGTCATAATGCTATGATGTCGTCTGCATCGGCGTCAGCGTTGTCCGAAGACACATTTGGTTTCCAGACAATAACTTTAGTTTAAGTGAATGGATCTCTATGAAATTTTACAAGAAGGTTCAACACCACAAAACAAAGGTTGGGATTGATTTTGGGGGTTATGGTACCAACAGTTTAGGAATTAGGGGCCAAAAAAGGGGCCAAAAACAAGCATTTTTGTAGTTTCCGGACAATAACTTGTGTATAAGTGTATGGATCTCTCTGACATTGTACCACAAGGTTCCATATCACAAAGGGAAGGCTGGGATGGAGTTTGGGGGTAATTGCCGTAAACATGCAGGAATTGGGGCAGAAAAGGGGCCAAAAACAAACATTTTTCTAGTTTCCAAACAATAACTTGTGTTCAAGTGTATGGATCTGTCTAAAATTGTACTACAAGGTTCCATACTACAAAGGGAAGGCTGCGATTGAGTTTGGGGGTAATAATTTTTTTTTTTTTCAAAATTTTTCAAATTTCAAATTTTTGAAAAGTTTCAAGAAGAAATCTTCATTTCACAGTATTGCGCAATAGTTTTTTTAAGATATTTGACCACATTTATTTTTTGTCAAAAACCTATGTTATGTCAAAAATTGGATCAAAATCCAAATTCAGACAGTATCAAGCTTGAATATTGTGTCCAAAAATGCCCCCAACTGTTCAGGGTTCGACCTCTGCGGTCGTATTAGGCTGCGCTCAGCAAAGCATTTTTGTCGAGCCTGCAACTTTTGTCGCAGAAAGCTCGACATTGGGATAGTGATCCGGCTGCTACAGTGGCAGCGGCGTTAGCTAACTTCTTAAAAGCTTTATATTTTAGAAGCTAGAAGACCAGGATGCTTCATACTTTGTATATAGATGCCTTATGTTACAAAGTTTCCGTCTGTCATATGTCCAATGTCCTTGACCTCATTTTCATGGTTCAGTGACTACTTGAAAAAAAAGTCAACATTTTTAGCTCACCTGGCCCAAGGGCCAAGTGAGCTTTTCTCATCACTTGGCGTCCGTCGTCCGTCGTCGTTGTCCGTCGTCGTTAACTTTTACAAAAATCTTCTCCTCTGAAACTACTGGTCCAAATTTGACCAAACTTGGCCACAATCATCATTGGGGTATCTAGTTTTAAAAATGTGTCCAGTGACCCAGCCAACCAACCAAGATGGCCGCCATGGCTAAAAATAGAACATAGGGGTAAAATGTAGATTTTGGCTTATATCTCTGAAACCAAAGCATTTAGAGCAAATCTGACAGGGGTAAAATTGTTTATCAGGTCAAGATCTATCTGTCCTGAAATTTTCAGATGAATCGGACAACCCGTTGTTGGGTTGCTGCACCTGAATTTGTAATTTTACGGAAATTTTGCCGTTTTTGGTTATTATCTTGAATATTATTATAGATAGAGATAAACTGAAAAGAGGGGACCAATTTATCAAACTTGGGCTGAATTATCCTTAAGGTATCTAGTATAAAGTTTGTGTTTTTTTGTCTATCAAAAAACATGACCGCCATGACAAAGAAAATAAAACATAGGGCAAAAAAAAAAGTTTATGGCTTATATCTGAAAAAAAAGCAGTTAAAGCAAAACTGACCTAAATAAAAATGATAAGCATGTAAAGATTTATCTGCCACAAAAATTTCAAACCAATGGGACAACCCTATTTGGAGTTATTGCCCCTGAAATAATAATTGTTATTAAAGTTTCTGTTTTTCGATTTTATCTAGAAAACTATTAAAGATAAAGAGAAATTTCAACAGCAAAAATGTTCAGCAAGTTTAAAAAAATCTACAAATAAGTCAAACTGAACAAATTTGTAAATTAATCCCTTATTGGAGTTATTGAAACTATGATAGATAGAGAGAAACCTTTAGTGGCAAAAATGTTCCACAAAGTAAGATCTACCAAAATTATAGGAGCTAGGTTAAAAGTGTAAACTGTAAAAATTATCAGCACGATAAGATGTATCCACCCTGAAAATTTGGTAAAAACTAACCACTTGTTTTTGCCTCTAAACTATCTATTTTAGAATTTACAGTTGGTGGCTGCTATCATAAAAACTATAGGAGTAAGGTTAAAAGTGTAAATTGCAAAAAGGGGCAACACAACAAAATGTATCTAACCTAAAAATTGGAGAAAAATCTGTCACCCTGTTTTAGAGTTATTGCCCCTGAAAAATCATTTTTTTACGACTGCAAAAAATTTGCGTTCCTATATTGCTATCACGTTGTCGTCGTCCGAAGACATTTGGTTAAGTGTACGGATCTCTATGAAATTTAAACAAAAGGTTCAATACCACAAAAGGAAGGTTGGGATTGTTTTTGGGGGTGATGGTCCCAACCAGTTTAGGAATTAGGGGCCAAAAAGGGGCCCAAAACAAGCATTTTTCTAGTTTCAGGACAATAACTTGTGTATAAGTATTTTGATTGCTCTGAAATTGTACCATATGGGTCAATTCTACAAGTAGAAGGTTGGTATTCATTTTGGGGGTAATAGCCCACACCTTTCAGGAATTAGGGGCCAAAAAGGGACCAAAACAAGCATTTTTCTAAGTTTTCAGACAATTACTTGTGTTTAAATGTATGGATGTCTCTTAAATTGTACCACATGTTACAAAAAGAAAATTTCTTCAAATATTATTTTTTTTGGAGGGGGGTAAACAAAAAATATTTTTTGGGGGGTCAATTTTTTTTCCTCAAGATTTAATAAATTATCAATTTTCCATTATTTTTTTGGAGGGTGGGTAAACAAAAAATTTTTTTGGGGGTGGGGTCAATTTTTTTCCTCAAGATTTAATAAATTATCAATTTTCCATTATTTTTTTGGAGGCTGGGTAAACAAAAAATTTGTTTGGGGGTGGGGTCAATTTTTTTCCCTCAAGATTTAAGAAAGTCAATTTTCCCAAAAAAAATTGGGGGTCACAAGTTATTTTGCTAATTCTTTGTATATAGTCTGAAAACAGATTTACTAAGTATTGCGCAACATCACAGTGTATTGCACAACAGCAAGAAATCTTCAATTGAATATAAATTCAAATCATATAACCAATTTCAAGTTCTTTGACTACATTTATTCTGTGTCAGAAACCTATAATGTGTCAAATATTTAATTACAATCCAAATTCAGACCTGTATCAAGCTTGAATATTGTGTCCATTTTTGCCCCAACTGTTCAGGGTTGGACCTCAGCGGTCGTATCCAGCTGCACTTGCGAAGCACATTTATTAAAAGTGTTATCCTGTTATTGATAAACGTGTAGGCCCTAGGTTAAAAGTGTAAATTACAAAAATGGTCAGCTTGACAAGATTTTATAACTCTGGAAATGTTGAAAAAAATATGTAAACCTGTGTTTTTGAGTTATTGCCCCTGAAAAATACATTTTTATACGCCCGTCAAAATTTTGACGGGATGAATTATGGTATACAAATGTCGTCTGTCCGGTGTAAACATGTTGACCGTAACTTGAGAACGAGAAATTTCATGAAACTTAACATAGTTGTTTCTTATGATGGTCAAACGATCTGTATACTTTTTGGTGAAAATAAGATTAAAACTTTTTGAGTTTTGGGACTTAGTAACTAAAACAGGTGTGTGTTTTTTTTTCACATGTCGCGCTGTATCTCAAAAACAATTTATGATTATTGCTTAAAACTTACACACTTCTTAGTTATATTAATCTTAAGATCTGTATACTTTTTGGTGATGATTCAAAATTTTATTTTAGAGATAATATTGAGTATTTTGTTAAAAAAGGGGGAGGGGTTTTTCACATGTCGCGCCATATCTCAAAAACAATTTATGATTATTGCTGAAAACTTTACACACTTCTTAGTTATATTAATCTGAAGATCTGTATACTTTTTGGTGACGATTCAAAATTTTATTTTAGAGATATTGAGTATTTTGTTAAAAAAGGGGGAGGGTTTTTTCACATGTTGCGCCGTATCTCAAAAACAGTTTATGATTATTGCTTAAAACTTTACACACTTCTTAAGTATATTAATCTTAAGATCTGTATACTTTTTGGTGATGATTCAAAATTTTATTTTTGAGTTATTGAGTATTTCTTAAAAAAAAGGGGGAGGGGTTTTTCACATGTCGCGCTGTATCCCAAAAACGATTTATGATTATTGCTTAAAATTTTACACACTTCTTAATTATATTAATCTTAAGATCTGTATACTTTTTGATTTTGATTCAAAATTTTATTGTTGAGATATTGATTTTTTTTTTTTAAAAAGGGGGGTTTTCACATGTCGCACCGTATCTCAAAAAAGATTTATGATTATTGCTTAAAATTTTACACACTTTTTAGTTATATTAATCTACAGATCTGTATACTTTTTGGTTTTGATTCAAAATTTATTTTAGAGATATTGAGTTTTTTGTAAAAAAGGGGGTTTTCGCGTGTCAGGCCGTATGTCAGAAACTATTTAAAATTATTGCATAAAAATTCACACACAAGTCGTGAAGACGACAGGCATATCATGCGCTCATGGCGCAGCTGTTTTTTCCATTTTTTTTCATTTTTGCCTGTTATTTGGAAAACTATAGGAGCTAGAGGTTAAAAGTGTAAACTACAATTACGATCAGCATGACAAGATCTTTTTACTCAGTTTTTTGTCGAGCCTGCGACTTTTGTCGCAGAAAGCTCGACATAGGGATAGTGATCCGGCGGCAGCGGCGTTAGCTCACTTCTTAAAAGCTTTATATTTTGGAGGGTGGAAGACCTGGATGCTTCATAATTTGTATATGGATGCCTCATGTTACGAAGTTTCCGTCAGTCACATGTCCAATGTCCTTGACCTCATTTTCATGGTTCAGTGACTACTTGAAAAAAAAGTTAAGATTTTTTGTAATGTTAAATTCTCTCTTATTATAAGTAATAGGATAACTATATTTGGTATGTGCGTACCTTGCAAGGTCCTCATGCCCGTCAGACAGTTTTCACTTGACCTCGACTTCATTTCATGGATCAGTGAACAAGGTTAAGTTTTGGTGGTCAAGTCCATATCTCAGATACTATAAGCAATAGGTCTAGTATATTCGGTGTATGGAAGGTCTGTAAGGTGTACATGTCCAACTGGCAGGTGTCATCTGACCTTGACCTCATTTTCATGGTTCAGTGGTTATAGTTAAGTTTTTGTGTTTTGGTCTGTTTTTCTTATACTGTATGCAATAGGTCTACTATATTTGGTGTATGGAAGGATTGTAAGGTGTACATGTCTAGCTGGCAGGTGTCATCTGACCTTGACCTCATTTTCATGGTTCAGTGGTTATAGTTGAGTTTTTGTGTTTTGGTCTGTTTTTCTTATACTGTATGCAATAGGTCTACAATATTTGGTGTATGGAATGATTGTAAGGTGTACATGTCTAGCTGGCAGGTGTCATCTGACCTTGACCTCATTTTCATGGTTCAGTGGTTATAGTTAAATTTTTGTGTTTTGGTTTGTTTTTCTTATACTGTATGCAATAGGTCTACAATATTTGGTGTATGGAATGATTGTATGGTGTACATGTCTAGCTGGCAGGTGTCATCTGACCTTGACCTCATTTTCATGGTTCAGGGGTCAAAGTTAAGTTTTTGAGTTTTGGTCTTTTTTTTTCTAATACTGCATGCAATAGGTCTACTATATTTGGTGTATGGAACGATTGTAAGGTGTACATGTCTAGCTGGCAGGTGTCATCTGACCTTGACCTCATTTTCATGGTTAAGTGGTCAAAGTTAAGTTTTTGAGATTTGATCTTTTTTTCTAATACTATATGCAATAGTTAAACTACATTTGGTGTATGGAAATATTTTATGATCTATATGTCAGTCACGCAGGTTTTATTTGACCTTGACCTCATTTTCAAGGTTCATTGCTCAGTGTTAAGTTTTTGTGTTTTGGTCTGTTTTTCTTAAACTATAAGCAATAGGTCAACCATATTTGTTGTATGGAAGAATTGTTAGCTGTACATGCCTGCCTAGCATGGTTCATCTGACCTTGACCTCATTTTCATGGTTCATTGGTCAATGTTTAGTTTACTTGGTTAATGTTAAGTTTATGGGACAGTTGTAATAAAGCATATTATTAAGGACTATCAACATAATATCAATGATTAGTAAAGAAGGCGAGACATTTCAGTGTGTGCACTCTTGTTTTAACTACAAGTTTTGGAGTTATTACCCCTGAAATATTGATTTTTACAGGTTTTTGTTCCTGCCTGCGACTTCTCTCGCAGAAAGCTCGACAGGGATAGTGATCCAGTGGCGATGGCGACGCTAACTAACTACTAAATAGCTAAATATTTCAGAAGCTAGAATACTTGGATGTTTCATACTCTGTATATAGATGTTTTATGTTATGAAGTTTCCGTCTGTCATATGATATGATATGTCCATTTTCCTTGACCTCATTTTCATGGTTCAGTGACTACTTGAAAAAAAATTCAAAGTTTTTTTGTATTGTTAATTTCTCTTTTATTATGAGTAATAGGATAACTATATTTGGTATGTGCGTGCCTTGCAAGGTCATCATGCCTGTCAGATAGTTTTCACTTGACCTTGACCTCATTTCACAGATCAGTGAACAAGTTTTCTTGGTCAAGTCCATATCTCAGAAATAAGCATATAAGCAATAGGTCTACTATATTTGGTGTATGGAATGATTGTAAGTTGTACATGTCCAACTGCCAGGTGTCATCTGACTTTGACCTCATTTTCATGGTTCAGTGGATATAGTTAAGTTGTTTTGTTTTGGTCTGTTTTTCTAGTACTGTATGCAATAGGTCAACTATATATGATGTATGGAAATATTTTATTATGTACAAGTTAGTCTGGCAGGTTTTATTTGACCTTGACCTCATTTTCATGGCTCATTTCTTAATGTTAAGTTTTTTGTTTTGGTCGTTTTTCTTAAACTATAAGCAATGGGTCAACTATATTTGGTGTATGGAATGATTTTAAAGTGTATATATACTATATAGATATAAGAAGATGTGATATGAGTGCAAATGAGACAACTCTCCATCCCAGGCACAATGTGTAAAAAGTAAACCATTATAGGTCAAAGTACGGCCTTCAACACGGAGCCTTGGCTCACACTGAACAGCAAGCTATAAAGACCCAAAAATGACCAGTGCAAAACAATTCGAACAGGAAAACCTTTCTTGCAGGTACCATCTCAACTTGACATCTTTTTCATGGTTCATTGGTCATTATGATGTTTTCCTGGTTTAGTTTTTTCCTTAAATACTATATGCAATAGGTCAGCTATATTTGATCCATGGACTGATTGTAAGGTGTATATGTCTGTCTGACAGGGTTCATCTGTCCTTTACCCTTTTTTCATGGTTCATTTGTCAATATAAAATTTTAATGATTTGGTCTGTCTTGTATACTACTAGCAAAAGGTCAACTATATTTGGTGTATGGAATGATTGTAAGATGTACATGTATTTCTGGCTTGGTTTATCTAACCTTGACCTCATTTCTTTGATCATATTAAGTTCATGTGATACTTGTAGTAAAACTTTATACTAAGGAATATCAACATAAATGGTCAGTAAAGAAGGCGAGACATTTCAGTGTGTGTACTCATGTTTGTAGTTTTGGCTATTCAGGGGTTAAAAAATCCACTAGCCCGACGCCCGGGACTTGAGCATTTACGCCTCAGGCAATCAAAATTTTTAACCCAATATGCCCGACGGACTGGTAACAAAAAATTCTTGGCGTTTCCAAAATAGAAAGTGGAAAATCCCTTCATCACTATTCTATCTTAGCCAATCAGATTCAATTACGTCATCCGGGATTCCAAGAATTTGAACTGGTTTGTACAGGTCCTGTTGTACATATTTTAAAACTAGAACAAATAACTCTGGGTGGCCTGGTATCATGTATTGATCGCAATTTTCGTACTTTAAATATCGATTTCTCAGTACAACAGTACAGGGTATTGTAGATTTCTTATGCCAAGATGTTCAATTAACGGTACTGGGTGATGTATTGATCTGTATTAACATGTCTTGTCGGACAGCTGTTGAGAACGAAACCAATCCATGCAACCAAATATTTCTAAATATTTTAGTACGGGTACCCCAGGAACTTCGTCAGTTTTAAAACGAAAAACTGTAGATGAAAGGGGTAATGAGACTGACAATTCATCCCCAAAAAATGCCAAATACGACCGGGAAAAGCGGAATAGTGTCCCGGAAAGAAAGATTCCCACTGGGCAAGGTAGGCCGTGTTGCTGATGAAAAAACACCCAGAGAATATTTTCCCGAGCACGCCAATAAAAAGTCTGCTCTGTATGTGGGACCAACAGAATAAAATGCAGGTCAACAAAAATTATTAAATACAGTGTATAATGCTGCCTTCAAAACAAGGGACACCCACTTTGTAATTATGCAGCAAACTGATTTGTAAAGCATTCTCGGGCTAGCAGGTCAGTTTTGATGGGCTAGCAGTTCTTCCAACAGGGCTAGTAAAATCCTGCTGCAAATAAGTCCTGGGCTAGTTACCTGTAACAAAATTTTTTAACCCCTGCTGTTATCTAAAAACCTATAGGACCTAGGTTAAATATGTAAATTGCAAAAAATTATCAGCAACACAAAGAATAGCTGGTATGTGCATATAAAAATCGTAGTGAGCAAACTAGCGATATTTTCACCAGGTGAGCGACACAAATTTCAAATAGTGCAGAAAAGTTGAGATAGTCTTTTAGATGCTAGATTTACATGTTTTTGGATTAGATTAATATCTGAAAATATTAGGTCAGTAATTTTCAAGTCCATAATGATCATGTATTTTCAATTGGCATTAACAATTATAACTCAATGATAACTACAACAGTATATATTTGAAATATTTTTTTTTTTCTATTTTTAGGATATAATGGAAAATTGGAATGAGGTAAGATTTACTTTTAAGTCCAATTGTCATGTGCACTTTTATTTCCATTTTCTTACCAAAAATACATGTATGTGACGATTTGAGATACAAACTAGTAGAATTCTACGTGACCTACAAAAAAGATATTACAAGATCAAAGATAAAACAAACACAACAAAGATTGGGACAAAGAAAAATGTACTACAAACATTTGACTAAGGTGTTGCTAATAACAACTCATAGCAAAGATAGGCATAAACTGCATGAAATTTCTTGCCTGTTTTATTTTTATGCCCATTAAGTTTTTTTTTTATTAAGTTTTACCCTTGTTCGTCCGTACGTCCGTCCGTACGTCCCAAAATTGGTTACTGTTTTCTAACTTTAGTTTGCCTCAACCAAATGATATGAAACTTGTTCACAATGCTTATTACCCCAAAACACAGATCGAGTATGAATTTTGGTGGCATCACTTTTACCGTTCTAGAGTTATGCCCCTTTACAAATGGAAAAATTGCTGAATTTTTCGTTTCCGTTCTCTAACTTTAGTTTGCCTCTACCAAATGTTATGAAACTTATCCACAATGTTTATTACCACAAAACAGAGATCAAGTTTGAATTTTGGTGGCATCACTTTTACCATTCTAGAGTTATGCCCCTTTCCAATGGAAAAATTGCTGAAATATTAGTTTTTGTTCTCTAACTTTAGTTTGCCTCAACCAAATGTTATGCACAATGCTAATTACCATGATACACAGATCAAGTTTGAATTTTGTTGTCGTCACTTTTACCGTTCTAGAGTTATGCCCCTTTACAAATCTCAAAATTGCTGAAATATTTGTTTCTGTTCTCTAACTTTAGTTTGCCTCAACCAAATGTTATGAAACTTATGCACAATGCTAATAACCACAAAAAACAGATGAAGGTTGAATTTTGGTGGCGTCAATTCTACTGTTCTAGAGTTATGCCCCTTTAAAAATGGAAAAATTGCTGAATTTTTCGTTTCTGTTCTCTAATTTAAGTTTACGTCAACTAAATGTTATGAAACTTATAAACAATTCTTATTACCACAAAACTCAGATCAAGTTCAAATTTGGATAGTGTCACTTTTACAGTTCTTGAGTTATGGCCCTTTATAACGTTATATGAAAGCGGGGGCATCATCTGTTTCCCATAGACACATTCCCCATTTATTTTTTATAAATCATTAGTAACTTGCCAGAAATCCTCTGAGGTCATGGTGTCAGTAACTTGGAGCTGATTATCATGCATAATTTAGTGGCAGTTTAGTGTTTTAGGTTTTTTCATTTTCAGAAATGTATCGAATGTTTTTTAAATATAAGTGTATACACTCTCTTAAGGTTTATTCTATATCTAGTACCTTCAGAATGCTTGTTTACAATGTCAAATACATAACCCTATTGAGTTGTTAGAGAAACTATTGGACAATTTTTGATAAATTAAAAATACAGAAGTTCTCTCCTCTTGCAATTGTTGAGTTCGTTAGTTGAAAAAAAACATATCTATTTTATGGTATAAAGTGTAAATTGACACAACGCACATTGTCATAACAAATTGTTATCCAAAAGTTTTTTTTATGCCCCATCAACTGAAAGTTGGGGGCATATTGTTTTACCCCTGTCTGTCCTTCCGTCCCATTATGGGTATATAGTTATTCCAAATAACTCCTCCTACAGTTTGAATGCTAGGAAGTTTTAACTTTGCTGGCTGTTTGAACATATATTGAAGGTGTGCATGTCGTCAGGGTTTAGATTTTGATTAATATTTGCTCTTTTGGGAGATAGTTGAACTCTATCATTTTTGGAGTATATATTTGCATATTTAAGAGGCGCATAGCGTTTCCAGATAACTCCTCCTACAGTGAACCATAGACCTATGTGCTCTCATGCTCAACTTTGTGTATGTTAAAATAACACTTTGCATCTGTGAGGGCATCATTTGTGTCTCCCAGACACCATAATATCTCAAGGAAAGGATAAGTTTGACCCGAACTTATCAAGTCATTTTCCGGTTTGCTGTTGAAACAAAGAAAACACTTGTTTCTATAATGCAAAATACACTAATACAATCCGATAAATCAATTTACAGATTGCCATCATTTTGATGATATTTAATTTTTATTGTAAAATGTCAGCTGCTCCACACAATATGAAGCCTCTGAACTCATTCGCTGTGCTCCCATGAAAAAAGCTTCATATTGTGAATCACAGCTGATTCTTAACAATGTCAATATGCAGGCAACCTGATAATCGGTACATATCCTCTCTGCCTGAATGTTATTTGAAGTGAGGATACCCCCGATTTATATAGTTATTTGTCATGCAGGATAATAAATAATTATTGCTTTATTTAACAGTTGTTTTATTTATTTTTCATTACAATCTATTAAATGTAAAATCTATGTTTTGCTTACAGAAACTTCTTGCAGATGCTGAGAATGGAGATATAGAAGCTTTAAAACTAAGCCTAGTGAATAAAGCAGACATTGATTATCAAGATGTAAGTAAAACAGTCTCATTAGGTACAGTAGTAACATCCAAATTAGTACTAGAGCAAATTAATTATGTACAGTAAAAAAAAACCACACAACTACAGATAACTTCAGAACATAGTAGATCTTACTTGAGCAATATAAATCACATAACTACATGTTACTTCAAAATACAGCAAATTGTAATAGAATGAAATACAATTGCATGTTACTTCAAAACCTGACAGTTGAACATAAACAGTATAAAACACTTACTTTAAATAACTTTAACCTTGCTGGTTAACAATACAGCAGATTAATACAGTATAAATCACAACTGCAAGTCACTTCAAAACATGACAGTAAGAACATTGACAGAATAAAACACACAACTGTTAGTCACTTCAAAACATGACAGTAAGAACATAAGCAGAATAAAACACACAACTGTTAGTCACTTCATAACATGACAGTAAGAACATAAACAGAATAAATCACACAACTGTTAGTCACTTCAAAACATGACAGTAAGAACATAAACAGAATAAAATACACAACTGTTAGTCACTTCAAAACATGACAGTAAGAACATAAACAGAATAAAACACACAACTGTTAGTCACTTCAAAACATGACAGTAAGAACATAAACAGAATAAAACACACAACTGTTAGTCACTTCAAAACATGACAGTAAGAACATAAACAGAATAAAACACACAACTGTTAGTCACTACAACACATGACAGTAAGAACATAAACAGAATAAAATACACCACTGTTAGTCACTTCAAAACATGACAGTAAAAACATAAACAGAATAAAACACACCATTGTTAGTCACTTCAGAACATTTCAGTAAGAACATAAACAGAATAAATCACACAACTGTTAGTCACTTCAAAACATAGCGATAAGAACATACACAGAATAAAATACACAACTGTTAGTCACTTCAAAACATGACAGTAAGAACATAAACAGAATAAAACACACAACTGTAAGTCACTTCATAACATGACAGTAAGAACATAAACAGAATAAAATACACAACTGTTAGTCACTTCAAAACATGACAGTAAGAACATAAACAGAACAAAATACACAACTGTTAGTCACTTCAAAACATGACAGTAAGAACATAAACAGTATAAAATACACAACTGTTAGTCACTTCAAAACATAACAGTAAGAACATCAACAGAATAAAACACACAACTGTTAGTCACTTCAAAACATGACAGTAAGAACATTGACAGAATAAAACACACAACTGTTAGTCACTTCAAAACATGACAGTAAGAACATAAACAGAATAAAATACTCAACTGTTAGTCACTTCAAAACATAACAGTAAGAACATCAACAGAATAAAACACACAACTGTTAGTCACTTCAAAACATGACAGTAAGAACATAAACAGAATAAATCACACAACTGTTAGTCACTTCAAAACATTTCAGTAAGAACATTGACAGAATAAAACACACAACTGTTAGTCACTTCAAAACATGACAGTAAGAACATAAACAGAATAAATCACACAACTGTTAGTCACTTCAAAACATGACAGTAAGAACATAAACAGAATAAAATACTCAACTGTTAGTCACTTCAAAACATAACAGTAAGAACATCAACAGAATAAAACACACAACTGTTAGTCACTTCAAAACATGACAGTAAGAACATAAACAGAATAAATCACACAACTGTTAGTCACTTCAAAACATTTCAGTAAGAACATTGACAGAATAAAACACACAACTGTTAGTCACTTCAAAACATGACAGTAAGAACATAAACAGAATAAATCACACAACTGTTAGTCACTTCAAAACATGACAGTAAGAACATAAACAGAATAAAATACACAACTGTTAGTCACTTCAAAACATGACAGTAAGAACATAAACAGAATAAAACACACAACTGTTAGTCACTTCAAAACATGACAGTAAGAACATAAACAGAATAAAACACACAACTGTTAGTCACTTCAACACATGACAGTAAGAACATAAACAGAATAAAATACACCACTGTTAGTCACTTCAAAACATGACAGTAAAAACATAAACAGAATAAAACACACCATTGTTAGTCACTTCAGAACATTTCAGTAAGAACATAAACAGAATAAATCACACAACTGTTAGTCACTTCAAAACATAGCGATAAGAACATACACAGAATAAAATACACAACTGTTAGTCACTTCAAAACATGACAGTAAGAACATAAACAGAATAAAACACACAACTGTAAGTCACTTCATAACATGACAGTAAGAACATAAACAGAATAAAATACACAACTGTTAGTCACTTCAAAACATGACAGTAAGAACATAAACAGAACAAAATACACAACTGTTAGTCACTTCAAAACATGACAGTAAGAACATAAACAGTATAAAATACACAACTGTTAGTCACTTCAAAACATGACAGTAAGAACATAAACAGAATAAAATACACAACTGTTAGTCACTTCAAAACATGATAGTAAGAACATAAACAGAACAAAATACACAACTGTTAGTCACTTCAAAACATGACAGTAAGAACATAAACAGTATAAAATACACAACTGTTAGTCACTTCAAAACATGACAGTAAGAACATAAACAGAATAAAATACACAACTGTTAGTCACTTTAAAACATGACAGTAAGAACATAAACAGAACAAAATACACAACTGTTAGTCACTTCAAAACATGACAGTAAGAACATAAACAGTATAAAATACACAACTGTTAGTCACTTCATAACATGACAGTAAGAACATAAACAGAATAAAATACACAACTGTTAGTCACTTCAAAACATGACAGTAAGAACATAAACAGAATAAAATAGACAACTGTTAGTCACTTCAAAACATGACAGTAAGAACATAAACAGTATAAAATACACAACTGTTAGTCACTTCAATACATAACAGTAAGAACAAAAACAGAATAAAATACACAACTGTTAGTCACTTCAAAACATGACAGTAAGAACATAAACAGAATAAAGTACACAACTGTTAGTCACTTCAAAACATGACAATAAGAACATTAGCAGAATAAAACACATAACTATAAGTCACTACAAAACATGACAGTAGGAACA
Organism: Mytilus californianus; assembly: GCF_021869535.1. Classification (NCBI taxonomy): domain Eukaryota; kingdom Metazoa; phylum Mollusca; class Bivalvia; order Mytilida; family Mytilidae; genus Mytilus; species Mytilus californianus. The sequence goes on from NW_026262670.1 coordinate 8,657,402, forward strand.
TAAACAGAATTAAACACATAAATATAAGTCACTTAAACATGACAGTAAGAACAGAAACAGAATAAAACACATAACTACAAGTCACTTAAACATGACAGTAAGAACATAAACAGAATAAAACACACAACTATAAGTCACTTTAACATGACAGTAGGAACATAAACAGAATAAAACACATAACTGTTAGTCACTTCAAAACATGACAGTAAGAACATAAACAGAATAAAACACATAACTATAAGTCACTTCAAAACATGACAGTAAGAAAATGCATAAAAGAATAAAAAACACAACTATAAGACATTTCAAAATAACCAATTATTACAGTACAAAAATACAAGTCAAGTCACTTAAAAACATCGCAGGTTGTAGATATAAAGTATAAAACACACAACTACAAGGTTGTACATAAAAAGTATAAAACACACAACTACAAGGTTGTACATAAAAAGTATAAAACACACAACTACAAGGTTGTACATATCACTCAATGTAAATCCGACCTGTGATCAAAATACAACAGTGAATGTGAAAGCTACCTGCAATCAAAGTACAACACTTAATGAAAAACCTACCTGTAATCAGAGCTCATTGGGGAATTTGAAACATACCTGTAATCAAAGCACATCACTAAAAGTGAATATGTGAGACATACCTGTAAACAAAGTGAAACATGCCTGCAATCAAACACATCACTAAATGTGACACATACCTATTATCAAACAAAACACTGAATGTGAAGGATACCTATTATCAAACATAACACTGAATGTGAAACATACCTATTATCAAACATAACACTGAATGTGAAACATACCTATTATCAAAGCACAACACTGAATGTGAAACATACCTATTATCAAACACAACACTGAATGTGAAACATACCTGTTATCAAACATAACACTGAATGTGAAACACTGTAATCAAACACAACACTGAATGTGAAACATACCTATTATCAAACACAACACTGAATGTGAAACATACCTATTATCAAACACAACACTGAATGTGAAACATACCTATAATCAAAGCACAACACTGAATGTGAAACAAACCTATTATCAAACACAACACTGAATGTGAAACACTGTAATCGAACACAACACTGAATGTGAAACACTGTTATCAAACACAACACTGAATGTGAAACATACCTATTATCAAACACAACACTGAATGTGAAACATACCTGTTATCAAACACAACACTGAATGTGAAACATACCTATTATCAAACATAACACTGAATGTGAAACATACCTATTATCAAAGCACATCACTGAATATGAAACATACCTATTATCAAACACAACACTGAATGTGAAACATACCTATTATCAAACACAACACTGAATGTGAAACATGAATGTTATCAAACACAACACTGAATGTGAGACACTGTAATCAAATACAACACTGAATGTGAAACATACCTGTTATCAAAGACAACACTGAATGTGAAACATACCTGTTATCAAACACATCACTGAATGTGAAACATACTTATTATCAAACACAACACTGAATGTGAAACAAACCTATTATCAAACACAACACTGAATGTGAAACATACCTATTATCAAAACACAACACTGAATGTGAAACATACCTATTATCAAATACAACACTGAATGTGAAACATGAATGTTATCAAACACAACACTGAATGTGAGACACTGTAATCAAACACAACACTGAATGTGAAACATGCCTATTATCAAACACAACACTGAATGTGAAACATACCAATTATCAAACATAAAACTGAATGTGAAACATGCCTATTATCAAACACAACACTGAATGTGAAACATACCTATTATCAAACACAACACTGAATGTGAAACATACCTATTATCAAACATAACACTGAATGTGAAACATACCTATTATCAAACACAACACTGAATGTGAAACATACCTATTATCAAACACAACACTGAATGTGAAACATACCTATTCTCAAAGCACAACACTGAATGTGAAACATACCTATTCTCAAAGCACAACACTGAATGTGAAACATGCATGTTATCAAACACAACACTGAATGTGAAACATACTTATTATCAAACACAACACTGAATGTGAAACATACCTATTATCAAACACAACACTGAATGTGAAACATACCTATTATCAAAGCACATCACTGAATATGAAACATACCTATTATCAAACACAACACTGAATGTGAAACATACCTATTATCAAAGCACATCACTGAATATGAAACATACCTATTATCAAACACAACACTGAATGTGAAACATACCTATTATCAAACATAGCACTGAATGTGAAACATGCATGTTATCAAACACAACACTGAATGTGAAACATACCTATTATCAAACACAACACTGAATGTGAAACATACCTATTCTCAAAGCACAACACTGAATGTGAAACATACCTATTCTCAAAGCACAACACTGAATGTGAAACATGCATGTTATCAAACACAACACTGAATGTGAAACATACTTATTATCAAACACAACACTGAATGTGAAACATACCTATTATCAAACATAACACTGAATGTGAAACATACCTATTATCAAAGCACATCACTGAATATGAAACTTACCTATTATCAAACACAACACTGAATGTGAAACATACCTATTACCAAACACAACACTGAATGTGAAACATGAATGTTATCAAACACAACACTGAATGTGAGACACTGTAATCAAATACAACACTGAATATGAAACATACCTGTTATCAAAGACAACACTGAATGTGAAACATACCTGTTATCAAACACATCACTGAATGTGAAACATACTTATTATCAAACACAACACTGAATGTGAAACATACCTATTATCAAACACAACACTGAATGTGAAACATACCTATTATCAAACATGACACTGAATGTGAAACATACCTATTATCAAAGCACATCACTGAATATGAAACATACCTATTATCAAACACAACACTGAATGTGAAACATACCTATTATCAAACACAACACTGAATGTGAAACATGAATATTATCAAACACAACACTGAATGTGAGACACTGTAATCAAATACAACACTGAATGTGAAACATACCTGTTATCAAAGACAACACTGAATGTGAAACATACCTGTTATCAAACACATCACTGAATGTGAAACATACTTATTATCAAACACAACACTGAATGTGAAACAAACCTATTATCAAACACAACACTGAATGTGAAACATACCTATTATCAAAACACAACACTGAATGTGAAACATACCTATTATCAAATACAACACTGAATGTGAAACATGAATGTTATCAAACACAACACTGAATGTGAGACACTGTAATCAAACACAACACTGAATGTGAAACATGCCTATTATCAAACACAACACTGAATGTGAAACATACCAATTATCAAACATAAAACTGAATGTGAAACATGCCTATTATCAAACACAACACTGAATGTGAAACATACCTATTATCAAACACAACACTGAATGTGAAACATACCTATTATCAAACATAACACTGAATGTGAAACATACCTATTATCAAACACAACACTGAATGTGAAACATACCTATTATCAAACACAACACTGAATGTGAAACATACCTATTCTCAAAGCACAACACTGAATGTGAAACATACCTATTCTCAAAGCACAACACTGAATGTGAAACATGCATGTTATCAAACACAACACTGAATGTGAAACATACTTATTATCAAACACAACACTGAATGTGAAACATACCTATTATCAAACACAACACTGAATGTGAAACATACCTATTATCAAAGCACATCACTGAATATGAAACATACCTATTATCAAACACAACACTGAATGTGAAACATACCTATTATCAAAGCACATCACTGAATATGAAACATACCTATTATCAAACACAACACTGAATGTGAAACATACCTATTATCAAACATAGCACTGAATGTGAAACATGCATGTTATCAAACACAACACTGAATGTGAAACATACCTATTATCAAACACAACACTGAATGTGAAACATACCTATTCTCAAAGCACAACACTGAATGTGAAACATACCTATTCTCAAAGCACAACACTGAATGTGAAACATGCATGTTATCAAACACAACACTGAATGTGAAACATACTTATTATCAAACACAACACTGAATGTGAAACATACCTATTATCAAACATAACACTGAATGTGAAACATACCTATTATCAAAGCACATCACTGAATATGAAACTTACCTATTATCAAACACAACACTGAATGTGAAACATACCTATTACCAAACACAACACTGAATGTGAAACATGAATGTTATCAAACACAACACTGAATGTGAGACACTGTAATCAAATACAACACTGAATATGAAACATACCTGTTATCAAAGACAACACTGAATGTGAAACATACCTGTTATCAAACACATCACTGAATGTGAAACATACTTATTATCAAACACAACACTGAATGTGAAACATACCTATTATCAAACACAACACTGAATGTGAAACATACCTATTATCAAACATAACACTGAATGTGAAACATACCTATTATCAAACACAACAATGAATGTGAAACATACCTATTATCAAACACAACACTGAATGTGAAGCATACCTATTATCAAACACATCACTGAATGTGAAACATACCTATTATCAAAGCACATCACTGAATATGAAACATACCTATTATCAAACACAACACTGAATGTGAAACATACCTATTATCAAACATAACACTGAATGTGAAACATACCTATTATCAAACACAACAATGAATGTGAAACATACCTATTATCAAACATAACACTGAATGTGAAACATACCTATTATCAAAGCACATCACTGAATGTGAAACATACCTATTATCAAACACAACACTGAATGTGAAACATACCTATTATCAAACATAACACTAAATGTGAAACATACCTATTATCAAAGCACATCACTGAATGTGAAACATACCTATTATCAAACACAACACTGAATATGAAACATACCTATTATCAAACACAACACTGAATGTGAAACATACCTATTATCAAACATAACACTGAATGTGAAACATGCATGTTATCAAACACAACACTGAATGTGAAACATACCTATTATCAAACACAACACTGAATGTGAAACATACCTATTCTCAAAGCACAACACTGAATGTGAAACATGCATGTTATCAAACACAACACTGAATGTGAAACATACTTATTATCAAACACAACACTGAATGTGAAACATACCTATTATCAAACATAACACTGAATGTGAAACATACCTATTATCAAACACAACACTGAATGTGAAACATGAATGTTATCAAACACAACACTGAATGTGAGACACTGTAATCAAATACAACACTGAATATGAAACATACCTGTTATCAAAGACAACACTGAATGTGAAACATACCTGTTATCAAACACATCACTGAATGTGAAACATACTTATTATCAAACACAACAATGAATGTGAAACATACCTATTGTCAAACACAACACTGAATGTGAAGCATACCTATTATCAAACACATCACTGAATGTGAAACATACCTATTAACAAACACAACACTGAATGTGAAACATGAATGTTATCAAACACAACACTGAATGTGAGACACTGTAATCAAATACAACACTGAATATGAAACATACCTGTTATCAAAGACAACACTGAATGTGAAACATACCTGTTATCAAACACATCACTGAATGTGAAACATACTTATTATCAAACACAACACTGAATGTGAAACATACCTATTATCAAACACAACACTGAATGTGAAACATACCTATTATCAAACATAACACTGATTGTGAAACATACCTATTATCAAACACAACAATGAATGTGAAACATACCTATTATCAAACACAACACTGAATGTGAAGCATACCTATTATCAAACACATCACTGAATGTGAAGCATACCTATTATCAAACACATCACTGAATGTGAAACATGCATGTTATCAAACACAACACTGAAGGTAAAACATACCTGTTATCAAACACAACACTGAATGTGAAACATACCTATTATCAAACACATCACTGAATGTGAAACATGCATGTTATCAAACACAACACTGAATGTGAAACATACCTATTATCAAATACAACACTGAATGTGAAACATACCTATTCTCAAAGCACAACACTGAATGTGAAACATGCATGTTATCAAACACAACACTGAATGTGAAACATACCTATTATCAAACATAACACTGAATGTGAAACATGCCTATTATCAAACACAACACTGAATGTGAAACATGCATGTTATCAAACACAACACTGAATGTGAAACATACCTATTATCAAACATAACACTGAATGTGAAACATGCCTATTATCAAACACAACACTGAATGTGAAACATACCTATTATCAAACACAACAGTGAATGTGAAACATACCTATTATCAAACACAACACTGAATGTGAAACATACCTATTATCAATGTTATCATGATTATACTGAATCTACACTAAATCATGTTGTTAATCAGACAGTTTTAATGAACAAGTATTTGTAATAATTATATCAAGTGGAATCTCATTTTACTCACTTTATTGTTCTGAATCAGAAAATATTACTCCTTTTCATGTTTCTTTAAAAAAATTATTTTATTAAAATGAATGATTATACTGAATCTACACTAAATCCTGTTGTTAATTAGACAGTTTTAATGAACAAATATGTGTAAGAATCATATAAAGTGGGGTCTCATTTTACTTGTTTTGTTCTACTGAATTCATTGATATAATTATTTTACACATTTCTTGAAAAAAAATTTTTTTTTAAGATATCAGGTTTAATGGAAGTTTTGACATATCACAACAAAACATGTTTATTTATTGTTTATATAGAATATAAATACAAGTGTGACTGGTCATTTTATTCAGTTTTGACCACTGATTCATGTGATATATATTTTGTTTATATTTATTACACAACATTGTCCAGTTTATCAGACAAGTTTTGATGTCAGTTGTATTATTCCAGGAGGATGGATGGACAGCATTAATGAATGCTGCCAGGGGAGGACACCTGGAGGTCTGCAGACTTCTCATTGATACAGGATGTAAGATCAACACCACACAAGTATGTTATCTACTTAGTCTGATCACATTACTATTAATCAACACAAAATCATGTTGTTAATTAGACGGGTTCAATGAACAAATATTTGTAATAATTATATCAAGTGGGGTCTCATTTTACTCATATTATTGTTCTGAATCAGAAAATATAACTCCTTTTCATGTTTCTTTAAAAAAATTATTTTATTAAAATGAATGATAATACTGAATCTACACTAAATCCTGATGTTAATTAGACAGTTTTAATGAACAAATATTTGTAAGAATCATATAAAGTGGGGTCTCATTTTGTTTGTTTTGTTCTACTGAATCCATTGATATAATTATTTTACACATTTCTTGAAAAAAATTTTTTTTTTAAGATATCAGGTTTAATGGAAGTTTTGACATTTCACAACAAAACATGTTTATTTATTGTTTATATTGAATATAAATACAAGTGTGACTGGTCATTTTATTCAGTTTTGACCACTGATTCATGTGATATATATTTTGTTTATATTAATTACACAACATTGTCCAGTTTATCAGACAAGTTTTGATGTCAGTTGTATTATTCCAGGGTAGAGGATGGACAGCATTAATGTGGGCTGCCATGGGAGGACACCTGGAGGTCTGTAGACTTCTCATTGATACAGGATGTAAGATCGACACCACAAATGTATGTTATCTACTTAGTCTGATCACATTACTATTAATCAACACAAAATCATGTTGTTAATTAGACAGGTTTAATGAACAAATATTTGTAATAATTATATCAAGTGGGGTCTCATTTTACTCGTACTATTGTTCTGAATCAGAAAATATTTCTCCTTTTCATGTTTCTTTAAAAAAATTATTTTATTAAAATGAATGATTATACTGAATCTACACTAAATCCTGATGTTAATTAGACAGTTTTAATAAACAAATATTTGTAAGAATCATATAAAGTGGGGTCTCATTTTGTTTGTTTTGTTCTACTGAATCCATTGATATAATTATTTTACACATTTCTTGAAAACATTTTTTTTTTTAAGATATCAGGTTTAATGGAAGTTTTGACATTTCACAACAAAACATGTTTATTTATTGTTTATATAGAATATAAATACAAGTGTGACTGGTCATTTTATTCAGTTTTGACCACTGATTCATGTGATATATATTTTGTTTATATTTATTACACAACATTGTCCAGTTTATCAGACAAGTTTTGATGTCAGTTGTATTATTCCAGGTTGGTGGATTGACAGCATTAATGATGGCTGCCATGAGAGGACACCTGGAGGTCTGTAGACTTCTCATTGATACAGGATGTAAGATCGACACCACAGATAGGGTATGTTATCTACTTAGTCTGATCACATTACTATTAATCAACACTAAATCATGTTGTTAATTAGACAGTTTTAATGAAACAAATATTTGTAATAATTATATCAAGTGGGGTCTCATTTTACTCATATTATTGTTCTGAATCAGAAAATATAACTTCTTTTATGTTTCTTTTGAAAAAATTATTTTATTAAAATGAATGATTATACTGAATCTACACTAAATCATGTTGTTAATTAGACAGTTTTAATGAACAAATATTTGTAAGAATCATATAAAGTGGGGTCTCATTTTACTTGTTTTGTTCTACTGAATCCATTGATATAATTATTTTACACATTTCTTGAAATTTTTTTTTTTTTTAAGATATCAGGTTTAATGGAAGTTTTGACATTTCACAACAAAACATGTTTATTTATTGTTTATGTACAATATAAATACAAGTGTGACTGGTCATTGTATTGAGTTTTGACCACTGATTCATGTGATATATATTTTGTTTATATTTATTACACAACATTGTCCAGTTTATCAGACAAGTTTTGATGTCAGTTGTATTATTCCAGGAGTATGGATTGACAGCATTAATGTTGGCTGCCGAGGAAGGACACCTGGAGGTCTGTCAACTTCTCATTGATACAGGATGTAAGATCAACACCACAGAAGTATGTTATCTACTTAGTCTGATCACATTACTATTAATCAACATAAAATCATGTTGTTAATCAGACAGTTTTAATGAACAAATATTTGTAATAATTATATCAAGTGGGGTCTCATTTTACTCATATTATTGTTCTGAATCAGAAAATATTTCTCCTTTTATGTTTCTTTAAAAAAAATATTTTATTAAAATGAATAATTATACTGAATCTACACTAAATCCTGTTGTTAATTAGACAGGTTTAATGAATAAATATTTGTAACAATCATATAAAGTGGGGTCTCATTTTACTTGTTTTGTTCTACTGAATCCATTGATATAATTATTTTACGCATTTCTTGAAATTTTTTTTTTTTTTTAAGATATCAGGTTTAATGGAAGTTTTGACATTTCACAACAAAACATGTTTATTTATTGCTTATATAGAATATAAATACAAGTGTGACTGGTCATTTTATTCAGTTTTGACCACTGATTCATGTGATATATATTTTGTTTATATTTATTACACAACATTGTCCACTTTATCAGACAAGTTTTAATGTCAGTTGTAGGATATGTTGTATATTATTGATATTGATAACAAAGTATTGTCCATAATATTTACATGTTATTTGGTTATATTATAGATGAGTGGATACACAGCTTTACATTGGGCTGCTATGTATGGATATCTACAGGTTACAAGATGTCTGGTAGAAGGAGGTGCCAGTCCCTTGGTTAAATCACATAAGGTAATATTTTATAGTATATGACCATTGTTCTACTATTAAGTAATGAATCACTAAAATGATGTATGAGATATATTTGGTCAAATTGATTCTTTTTCAAGGCAATAGTCAAAAGTCATCTGATCCTTTAAATTTAACTTAAGATATGAAAAAGTTTTATGGAGGGTGTGGATACAGACATAGGAGGGTGTGGATAGGGTATACAGATATAGGAGGGTGTATATGGGGTATACACATACAGGAGGGTGAGGATGGGGTATACACATATAGGATGGTGTGGATGGGGTATACACATATAGGAGGGTGTGGATGGGGTATAGAGGTTTAGGAGGGTGTGAAGGGGTAATACAGATATAGAAGGGGTAGATGGGGTATACACATATAGAAGGGTGTGGATGGGGTATAGACATATAGGAGGGTGTGGATGGGGTATACACATATAGGAGAGTGTGAATGGAATATACAGGAATAGGAAGGTGTGGATGGGGTATACACATATAGGAGGGTGTGGATGGGGTATAGAGGTTGAGAAGGGTGTGGAGGGGTAATACAGATATAGGAGGGGATGGATAGGGTATACACCTATAGGAAGGTGTGGATCGGGTATTCACATATAGGAGGGTGTGGACGGGGTATAGAGGTTGAGTAGGGTGTGGAGGGGTAATACAGATATAGGAGGGGATGGATAGGGTATACACCTATAGGAAGATGTGGATCGGGTATACACATATAGGAGGGTGTGGATGGGGTATAGAGGTTGAGAAGGGTGTGGAGGGGTAATACAGATACAGGAGGATGTGGATTGGATATACTGATATAGGAGGGTGTGGATGGGGAATACTGATATAGGAAAGAGTGGATGGGTAATACAGATATAGGAGTGTGTGGATGGGGTATACAGATAAAGAAGGGTGTGGATTGGGTAGGGTATAGATGGGGTATACAGATATAGGAGGATGGGGATTGGGTATACAGATATAGAGAAAAAAGTAGTATTACATCTTCCCGGCTTTAGGTTGGCCTTTTGTGTACCCAAGGCAGGTGAAGGAAGTCAACTTAGAAGCGCTGTGATTAGATGTAAGGGTACAATATATATTTTTATAAGTTTTACCCTTGTCCGTCTGTAAGTACGTACGTACGTACGTCCGTCCGTGCGTCCCAAAATTGGTTTCTGTTCTCTTAACTTGAGTTTGCCTTAACCAAATGTTATGAAACTCATAAACAATGCTAATTACCACAAAACTGAGATCAAGTTTGAATTTTGGTAGCGTCACTTTAACCGTTCTAGAGTTATGCCCCTTTATAAATGGAAATGGAAAATTTTTAGTTTCCGTTCTCTAACTTAAGTTTGCTTCAACCAAATTTTATGAAACTTATAACAATGCTTATTACCAATAAATACAGATCAAGTTTGAATTTTGGTAGCATCACTCTAACCGTTCTAGAGTTATGCCCCTTTATATAAATGGAAAAATTACAAAAATTTTAGTTTCCGTTCTCTTACTTGAGTTTGCTTCAACCAAATGTTATGAAACTTATACACAATGCTTATTACCACAAAACACAGATCAAGTTTGAATTTTGGTGTCGTCACTTTAACCGTCCTAGAGTTATGCCACTTTATAAATGGAAAAATTGCAAAATTTTTAGTTTCCATTCTCTAACTTAAGTTTGCCTCAACCAAATTTTATGAAACATATACACAATGCTTATTACCACAAAATAAAGATCAAGTTTGAATTTTGGTGGGGTCACTTTAACCATTCTCCAGTTATGCCCTTTATAAATGGAAAAAATGCAAAATTTTTAGTAAAGCACAGATCAAGTTTGAATGTTGGTGGCGTCACTTTTACTGTTCTAGAGTTATACCCCTTTATAAATGGAAAAATTGCAAAATTTTTATTTTTTTCTAAATATCAATTAATTTTTGAAATTGGAGTTATATTCCTTTGTCCATGATTATAGTTGAATCAACTACAATCAATGCTTTATACAAAGCAATGTTTAATTTTTACTTCCACTGATAAAACACAGATCAAGTTGAATTTGGGTAGTGTCACTTTAATCATTATTGAGTTATGCCCCTTTGTAAATCAAAAGATTGCAAAATTTTTAGTTTCCATTCTGTAACTTAAGTTTGCCCCAACCAAACATTATGAAACCTATACACAATATTCATTACCACAAAACTAAGATCAAGTACAAATTTTTTGTTTTCGTTTTCGAACTTTAGTTTGCCTCAACCAAATGTTATGAAACTTATACACAATGCTTATTACTACATAATACAGATTAAGTACAAAATTTGGTGAGAACACTTTTACCATTCTTGAGTTATGTCCCTTTATAAACATAAAAATTGCTGAATTTTTAGTTTCCGTTCTCTAACTTTATTTTATTTATCTATGAATAACTGCAGTGTGTATATTTTCAATATAAATTTTGAAACCCATTTAAATATTTTTTCACCCCGTTTTCACCCGGATTCTTTAGCCTTCAGACTGATTTCCTTTGAAATACCGGCAAATTCGTAATTCTTCCTTTACAAGAAGTTCAACTAGCTGTGTAAACTCAAATTAAGTGACCCATTTCAGTGCATGGCTTTATTTGACAGCTTTGGTGTCAAACACACTGTTAATTAACACCAATTACCTTAGCTTTAGGTCAAAAATAATTTGTGTATTTCAAAGTTGTTTCACAAAAAATTTAATTACTTCACCTTTTTGTCACCTTTCACAATATACTCCTTAAATTTGTGTTTATTTTTGTAAAAAAGGTTAAATCTAAAACAAATTGAATGCAAATACATATGAGAATATTACTTATTATTTTTCTACCTTAGAACAATTAGAAAATAAATAGTTGAAAATTATTAGGGCCTCGCCGAATGGCAGACGCCCTATAGTGATCAATCTGTCCATCCGTCTGTCTGTCCTTCCGTCTGTAACAAATTGTGTCTGCTCTATATCTAGAGAACTGGAATGATTTCAAAGTTTATACTTGACATGTATATAAACCAACACCAGAGGGTGTGTAATAATGTATGTACAACTTCCTAGGTCAAAGGTCAAGGTCAAAAACTTTGGTTTTAGTTGACAACCCCATGTCCTATGGTAAAGATCGTGTCCGCTCTATATCTTGAGAACTGTTATGATTTCAAAGTTTATACTTGACATGTATATAAACCAACACCATAGGGTGTGTCATAATTTATATACATCTTCCTAGGTCAAAGGTCAAGGTCATAAACTTTGGTTTCAGTTGACAACCCCATGTCCAATGATAAAGATACAAATTTTTTACCACATGTTATTCTCACCGGGCCCACAGAGATGGCTCCCATCTCAATGATATCTAGTTTTTTTCATCTCTACTTCCTTTAAATGTTTAACTTTTTTTTATTATACTCTAATATCAACTACCGTGTGAGGGCTGTATAGCCAGTCAAGGTCTTTAATAACCCCCATCTTCATCTCTAGAAATAATGTATAAAACTCTACAGATAGACATGATAGATGCATACTGAGCTCCTTGTGACTTGTGAATTGAATATAATCAAGGAAATTGTTAAAGTGTTAAACATTAATCTATCATAGCCAGAAGTGCATTGATAATAATAGTTCAAAATTATTTTCAGTTAATACTTTACCATTACTTTTCATGGTTTGGAAATTGCTTGTTTTAAAATATAAAAAAATGTCCCCTAAAATACTTAAATTCAGCTGGAAAAAAGTTCGTAAGCGTTATGACCTGAGATTTTATTAGGGTACAATATATATATATATTTTTTTTTATCTATGAATAACTGCAGTGTGTATATTTACAATATAAATTTTGAAACCCATTGAAATATATTCTAGAGAATTGTTCGAAAAGACTTCCAAAATTTCATAAATTTGGTGTAAAATGAAGGTGGGCATGGATAACATAAACAAGCTCCATTGGAAGTTGGTCATGATACATTTGACCTCAATTTTTAAAACAGAATAATAAAGTACTAACACCACATATAACTGTTTTGTCCAGGTTTTTATTATAAAAAGTGGTAAATTTAGAAAATGTTAGTATTGTCGCCTATGGCAGAATAAATACTACCGTTTTCCCTATAGGAGGGTGTGGATGGGGTATACAGATATAAGAGGGTGTGGATTGGGTATACAGATATAGGGGGGTTTGGATGGGTAATACAGATATAGGAGGATGTAGATGTGGTATACAGATATAGGAGGGTGTGGATGGGGTATACAGATATAGGAGGGTTTGGATGGGTAATACAGGTATAAGAGGGTGTTGATTGGGTATACAGATATAGGAGGGTTTGGATTGGTAAAACAGATATAGGAGGGTTCGGATGGGTAATACAAATATATAGGAGGGTTTAAATCGGGTATACAGATATAGGAGGGTTTGGATGGGGTATACAGATATAGGAAGGTTTAAATGGGGTATACAGATATAGGAGGGTGTGGATAGGTAATACAGATATAGGAGGGTTTGGATGGGGTATACAGATATAGGAGGGTTTGGATGGGTAGAATTAATGAATAGAAAAGGATTGGGTACAAAAATATAAAAAATAGAGAATAATATTGGGATGTTAAAAATATAAAGAACTGTGAATAATGTGCCCACAAAATTAGAAAAGATAGTTAAAAATGAAGACCCCCAAACTCATCCACACCTCATGTAGACATTAGGATGCATTTACCAATCTTCAGACTGCAAAGAAAATAACAGGACCAAATGGTGACAGATGGAACTTTTATTCTGATTCTTTAAAAAAAAAGAGTTAAAAGCCTATTTAAAGTCTTCACAAAATTGTGAAAAATAATCGAAATGTCGTCTCATGAGTTATATATATATGGTTAGCATCTGTTAAGATAAAAAAAATCACCACTCAGCTGCTACTGGTCTTACTAATTGTAAGATATTATGTGTTACAGAAGCCTTCTTTGTAACAGGTGAAAGCAATATAAAGATTTGTCTGTATTTCAGGGTCAGACGCCATACGATCTAGCAGCAGAATATAAATCTCTCCAGTATAAAGAAGTGATGGAATACTTACAGGTACATATAGTGATAGATATGGTGTTGAATTACAAACGCTTACACTTAGAATGAATCAAGTAGAAAATAAGTTACAAAATATAAAGAAATATAAAACTAAGAAATCAAATGCCGCAAAACCAAAATACTTCAGGAGAGAAATCTTACAAAATTGGTTTTAAACAAACAATTTAAAATTCTAATGCAATTATTTGTTATCACCATTTTGATTCGACAACATCATATAATTGGGGCGCTAAATCCACACTTAACAAGCTTTTAACTAAGCTTAGTTGTCATGTTTCAATTCAGGAATTTATTATTATGTGATTTCTTCAATATTCAACAAAATTAGCAGATGTTTTTTATTTCATATTCTAGAGCAAACAAGACGAGAGCAAGTTTTCTTAATTTTTAATAATAAATTGTTTTTTGGTTTTTGATTTGGAGATGTACGGCGGTGGGCGGGGGGGGGGGGGTGGCTGCCAAACAGTGTCCGTTCATTAACATGAAAACGCTTTGACGAAATCTTTTCAAATTAAGATATGTTGTTTCCTGTGACTAAATGAAGGTCAAGTTTAATTTTCACCATTTTAGCTTTTTTCGTTGTTGAGTTGTAGACCTTTCAGAAACAAAAGTGATTTTTATACGACCGCAAAAAATTTTTGTGGTCGTATATTGGTATGATGTTGGCGTTGGCGTCGTCGTCCGAAGACACATTAGTTTTCGCACTCTAACTTTAGTTTAAGTGAATGGATCTCAATGAAATTTTACCATAAGGTTCAATACCACAAAAGGAAGGTGGGGATTGATTTTGGGGGCAATGGTACCAACAGTTAAGGAATTCGGGGCCAAAAGGGGCCAAAAATAAGCATTTTTGTAACTTCCAGACATAATTGTGTGTTAGTGTATGGATCTCTCTGACATTGTACCACAAGGTTCCATATCACAAAGGGAATGCTGGGATTGATTTTGGGGGTAATTGCCTCAAAATTTTAGGAATTAGGGGCCAAAAAAGGGGCAAAAAACAAGCATTTTTATATGGACAAATACTTTAGTACAAAACATAATTTAAAGCAGTGTAAGGGAGATAAATCAAATTCATCATTAGAATTACCTCCCTTACACTGCTTTTAAATTATGTATAAAGTAATGGTTAATGAACAATTAAGACAATTTAAAACAGTGTAAGGGAGGTAATCCACGTACAACGTTTTGATTACTTCCCTTACACTGCTTTTAAATTATGTTTAAAGAAATGCATATTTATAAAGGAAGACCAGTAAAAATATCTGCAAATGTTGCATCTTTTTTTTTTACAAAAAAATCCAAATGAAAGATTTGACACCATATTTTAAATTCTATTATAAAATAGAATAAGATAGCACTGTGGTAAATTTGAATGGATAATTATGGTTGCAAATTCCATTGGAAATTTGAATTGAGATTATGACCATATCTTGAGGGAAAGAATTTTTTGGGGGAAGAGGGGGGGGGGGGGGGGGGAGGGGGGAGGGGTAAAAAGAAATTGTGGGGGGTCAAATTTTTCTCATTTCAGATTTCAGAAATTAAAAAGAATTATTCTTCAAATATTATTTTTTTTTCAAATTTCAAATATTGAAAAATTTCAAGAAGTAATCTTTAATTGCACAGTATGGCGCATTAGATTTGTAAAATCTTTGACCACATTTATTTATTTGTTATGCCATATCTGACTGTGTATTTAGATTTTTAATTGTGGGGTCCAGTTTTCAAATTGGTCTACATTAAGGTCCAAAGGGTCCAAAATTAAACTTAGTTTGATTTTAACAAAAATTGAATTCTTGGGGTTCTTTGATATGCTGAATCTAAACATGTATTTAGATTTTTGATTTCGGGCCCAGTTTTCAAGTTGGTCCAAATTGGGGTCCAAAATTAAATTTTGTTTGATTTCAACATTAATTGAATATATGGGGTCCTTTGATATGCTGAATCTAACCATGTATTTAGATTTTTCATTTTGGGTCCCGTTTTCAAATTGGTCTACATTAAGGTCCAAAGGGTCCAAAATTAAACTTAGTTTGATTTTAACAATAATTGAATATATGGGGTTCTTTGATATGCTGATTCTAAACATGTATTTAGATTTTTGATTTCGGGCCCATTTTTCAAGTTGATCCAAATTGGGGTCCAAAATTAAACTTTTGTTTGATTTCGACAAAAATTGAATATATGGGGTTCTTGGATATGCTGAATCTAACCATGTATTTAGATTTTTTATTTGTGGGCCCGTCTATCAAATTGGTTCATATTGAGGTCAAAAGGGTCCAAAATTAAACTTTGTTTGATTTCATCAAGATTGAATTATTGGGGTTCTTTGATATGCCAAATCTAACCGCGTATTTAGATTTTTAATTTAGGGTCCAGTTTTCAAATTGGTCTACATTAAGGTTCAAAGGGTCCAAAATTAAACTCAGTTTAATTTTAACAAAAATTGAATTCTTGGGGTTTTTTGATATGCTGAATCTAAACATGTATTTAGATTTTTGATTTCGGTCCCAGTTTTCAAGTTTGTCCAAATTGGGGTCCAAAATTAAACTTTGTTTGATTTCAACAAAAATTGAATATATGGGGTTCTTTGATATGCTGAATCTAACCATGTATTTTGATTTTTTTATTTGTGGGCCCTGCTATCAAATTGGTTCATATTGAGGTCAAAAGGGTCCAAAATTAAACTTTGTTTTATTTCATCAAAAATTGAATTATTGGGGTTCTTTGATATGCCAAATCTAACCGTGTATTTAGATTTTTAATTTTGGGTCCAGTTTTTTGAATTGGTCTACAGTAAGGTCCAAAGGGTCCAAAATTAAACTTAGTTTGATTTTAACAAAAATTGAATTCTTGGGGTTCTTTGATATGCTGAATCTAAACATGTGTTTAGATTTTTGTCTATGGGCCCAGTTTTCAAGTTGGTCCAAATTGGGGTCCAAAATTAAACTTTGTTTGATTTCAACAAAAATTGAATATATGGGGTTCTTTGATATGCTGAATCTAACCATGTATTTTGATTTTTTTATTTGTGGGCCCTGCTATCAAATTGGTTCACATTGAGGTCAAAAGGGTCCAAAATTAAACTTTGTTTTATTTCATCAAAAATTGAATTATTGGGGTTCTTTGATATGTCAAATCTAACTGTGTATATAGATTTTTAATTTTGGGTCCAGTTTTTTAAATTGGTCTACATTAAGGTCCAAAGGGTCCAAAATTTAACTTAGTTTGATTTTAACAAAAATTGAATTCTTGGGGTTCTTTGATATGCTGAATCTAAACATGTGTTTAGATTTTTGTCTATGGGCCCAGTTTTCAAGTTGGTCCAAATTGGGGTCCAAAATTAAACTTTGTTTGATTTCAACAAAAATTGAATATATGGGGTTCTTTGATATGCTGAATCTAACCATGTATTTTGATTTTTGGGCCCCGTTATCAAATTGGTCCACATTGAGGTCAAAAGGGTCCAAAATTAAACTTTGTTTGATTTCATCAAAAATGGAATTCTTTGGATTCTTTGATATGCTGAATCTTACCATGTATTTAGATTTTGGATATTGGACCATAATAGGTAAATTAAAAAAATTAAAGTTCTTAGACCACATTCATTCTGTGTCAGAAACCTATGCTGTGTCAAATATTTAATCACAATCCAAATTCAGAGCTGTATCAAGCTTGAATGTTGTGTCCATACTTGCCCCAACTGTTCAGGGTTCGACCTCTGCGGTCGTATCAAGCTGCGCCCAGCGGAGCATTTTATTACTATATGAATTTGAGTTATTTCCCTTTGAACAGAAATGGTATAATTAATAATTAATTTCTATGTCATTTGGTCTCTTGTTTATTTTGAGTTATTTCCCTTTGAACAGGAATGATTTAATTAATAATTATCTCATCAAAAATTGAATTCTTGGGGTTCTTTAATATGCTGATCCTAACAATGTACTTAGATTTGGGATATTGGACCATAATAGGTAAATTTCCAATTTCAAATTTTTCATTTCTTTGACCACATTCATTTTGTGTCATAAACCTATGCTGTGTCAAATACTCATTTTTTTATTTTGTATAGAATGCATAGAAATGGAAATAACTGTATTGTATAACTATTTTTAGCTTGGCCTACAATTAACTTTGTCCTATTTTAGCAAATATTCTTTTACGTAGCTAACTACTATATCACTAGCCTTTTTACACTCAGGTTATGAGTTTGAGTCCCTCACATGGCAGGTCCTTTGACTTCTTAAATTCATGAAGTAATCAGTTTTCCACACTATTTGTTGTTATGCTTACAGATGTTGATTTGATATTTGGTATACAGTTTTAGGTTTACCATGACAAATTATAGAACAATTTCTGATTTTGTTCCGGTCTGAAGTTTTGTGCAGAGTTATGGTCCTTTGACTTAGACAATTCAGGAAAGTAATCAGTTTTCAGCATTTTTTATACGACCGCAAAGAATTTTTGGTTTCATATAATGCTACGATGTCGGCGGTGTAGTCGTCGTCGGCATCATCGTCCTTAGACACATTTGGTTCCCGGACAATAACTTTAGTTTAAGTGAATGTCTCTCTATGATTTTTACCAGAAGGTTCAATACCACAAAAGGATGGTTGGGAATGCTTTTGGAGGTTATGGTACCAACAGTTTGAGAATTAGGGCCCCAAAAGGGGCCAAAAACAAGCATTTTTATAGTTTCCGGACAATAACTTGTGTTTTAGTGTATGGATCTCTCTAAAATTGTACTACAAGGTTCCATACCACAAAGGGAAGGCTGGGAATGAGTTAGTTTGGGGGTAATTACTCCTGGGGGGGGGGGGTTCAAAAAGTTTGGGGGGATTTTTTTTTCAATTTTTTTTGGGGGTTCATATTTTTTCTTCAAAATTTTTGAAATTTCAAATTTTTTGAAAAGTTTCAAGAAGAAATCTTCAATTGCACAATATTGCAAAATAGCACAGTATTGCGCAACAGCACAGTATTGCGCAATAGCACAGTATTGGGCAATATCACAGTATTGTGCAACAGCACAGTATTGCGCAATAGCACAGTATTGGGCAATATCACAGTATTGTGCAATAGCAAGAAATCTTCAATTGCACAGTATTTGGGCAATAGCAAGAAATCTTTAATTGCACAAAAGCACAGTATTGCGCACACAGTATTGCGCAATTGCAAGAAATCTTCAGTTCCACAGTATTGCACAATAGCATAGGTATTGCACAATAGCACAGTATTGCGCAATAGCACAGTATTGCACAATAGCAAGAAATCTTCAATTGCACAGTATTGCGGAATAGCAGGAAATCTTCAGTTGAAAATTAAGACAAATCTTTAAACCAATTTCAATGGGATTAATTTTAAAGTCTTTAATTTTTGGGTTCTAACCTTGTATTACTATTTTAGATATTGAGCCCCATTTTTAAATTGGTCTACATTGAGGTCAAAAGGGTCCAAAATTTAACTTTGTTTGATTTCATCCAAATTTGTATTATTGCTGTTCTTTGATATGCAGACTAACCGTGCATTTAGATTTTTAATTTTTGGGCAAGCCGTCTTCAAATTGGTCCATATTAAGGTCCAAAGGGCCCCAAATTAAAGTTTAGTTTTAATTTCAAAAAAGAAATGAATTCTAGGGGTTCTTTGATATGCTGAATCTAAGCGTGTATTAGGATTTTTGATTTTGGGCACAGTATTCAAGTTGGTTAAAATTGAATTAATATATGCCCAATCAAACAGTGTTTTAGATTTTAGATTTTGGGCATGTTTTCAAAGTTGGTCCAAATTGTGTTCCAAAATTAAACTTTGTTTGATTTCATCAAAAATTGAATTATCAGTGCTCTTTGGTTTGCCCAACCTTACAATATATTATCCCATTTGAATTACCTCCCTTACACTGCTTTTAAATTATGTAGAAAGTAATGAATAATGAACAATTAAGACAATTTAAAAGCAGTTTAAGGGAGGTAATCCAAATACAACGTTTTGATTACCTCCCTTACACTGCTTTTCATGTTTAAAGAAATGCATGTGTATAAAGGAAGACCAGTTAATACGCAACAGCATAGTGTATTGCACAAAAGCAAAAAAAAGGGGGGGGTAAATTTTTAAATTTTTTTTGTGGGGGGAGGGAGGGGGGGGCAATTTGCAGCAGCAAAGTGTATTGCACAAAAGCAAAAAATTGAATATAAATTCAAATCATGTAACCAATTCTAAGTTCTTTGACTACAGTTATTCTGTGTCAGAAACCTTTTATGTTTCAAATATTTAACTGCGCTGGGCCTCGCTAATGTCGCAAATTGCGATTTTTTTTTCATCCGGCGACAAAATATGGCTGCTGGCGATTTTTCTGGCGTCAACATTTCCCTATGTCAAAATGTTTCATTTCTTGACTGTAACGATAATATTACCGATCTTCATTTACATTGGTAAAAGAAAAAAAATTTAATTGTAAGAAATTTTACCTGGCGACAAGTTTATGACTTTGTTTACGACCCCAAGCTAAGCAACGGTTACAACAGGTGTTATAATTAGTTGTTACAGGTAATCCGTTTATCAGAGGGGTCATTAATGATCATCAACATTAATTCATTTAAATAGAATTGGTCAGTTGGCATTTGTCATTTCATTTGAAGAAATTTTCATACGGCAACACAATTTGCAACGTTTACCGTAGTTTCATGAAGAAAACGTAATTGACAGAAAGATGAAAACCACAATAACTAATTAAAACACATCATTTTACTTGTATTCCATAAAAAATGGTAAATTCAGACTTGATTTGTCTTTGCCTGCTCTCAATTTTGATACGAAAATAACAAAACTGGATGCCATTGTTGATCGTATTTACTTCTACTGAGTACTGTGTATAATCCTCCGAAGAAGGAGCACACCTGAATAAAGAAAGATAACTCAATTTGATTTTGTCCTAGTTTTGAGATACCTACTAAAGATATGTCTACATACTTCTGACTTTAGAATTTATTGGTTTAGGTCTTTTGAGTTATGGGAAAAGTTAAGAGGGTCTTGGTAGCAGGATGGGTACGGTGCTTGGGTCATCATTTTCTGTATTCTTTATTTTTTATACAAATTTTCACTATTCTGTATATATCTAAACACCCATTATTCTCTTTTCTTCATTTAATTGCACATTTACTCTATTCTGTAACATATACAGACCATAAGCTAATTATAAGGACAGGAACATTGATCAATAGAGTCATTATATATGCGTCCCATTAGTCATTGTTTGGAGACATAAACATTCAAAATAAAAACATACATTTGTGGAAAATCAGCTGCTTTGTTTTAATCTTTATTGTTATAATTTTATACAACCGCAAAAAAAATTTGCGGTCCTATATTGGTATGACGTTGGCGTAGTCGTCGTCCGAAGACACATTGGTTTTCGCACAATAACTTTAGTTTAAGTGATTAGATCTCTATGAAATTTTACCATAAGGTTCAATACCACAAAAGGAAGGTTGGGATCGATTTTGGGGGTTATGGTACCAACAGTTAAGGAATTAGGGGCCAAAAAGGGGCCAAAAATAAGCATTTTTTTAACTTCAAGACAATAACTTGTGTGTTAGTGTATGGATCTCTCTGACATTGTACCACAAGGTTCCATATCACAAAGGGAATGCTGGGATTGATTTTGGTAATTGCCTCAAAATTTTAGGAATAAGGGGCCAAAAAAGGGGCAAAAAACAAGCATTTTTCTAGTTTCATGACAATAACTTGTGTGTAAGTGTATGGATCTTTCTGAAATTGTACTACAACGTTCCATATCACAAAGGGAAAGCTGGAATTGAGTTTGGGGTAATTGCCCAAAACGTTTAGGAATAAGGGGCCAAAAATAAGCATTTTTCTAGTTTCCAGACAATAACTTGTGTTCAAGTGTATGGATCTCTCTCAAATTTTACTGCAAGGTATCATACCACAAAGGGAAGGCTGGGATTGATTTTGGGGGCAATTTCCTCAAAATTTTAGGAATAAGGGGCAAAAAAGGGGCAAAAAACAAGCATTTTTCTAGTTTCAGGACTATAACTTGTGTGTAAGTGTATGGATCTTTATGAAATTGTACTACAAGGTTCCATCACAAAGGGAAAGCTGGGTTTGAGTTTGGGGATAATTGCCCAAAACGTTTAGGAATTCGGGGCCAAAAAGGGGCCTACATTAAGGTCCAAAGGGTCCAAAATTAAACTTAGTTTGATTTTAACAAAAATTGAATTCTTGGGGTTCTTATATATGCTGAATCTAAACATGTGTTTAGATTTTTGATTATGGACCCAATTTTCAAGTTGGTCCAAATTTGGGTCCAAATTAAACTTTGTTTGATGTCAACAAAAATCGAATATATGAGGTTCTTTGATATACTGAATCTAACCATGTATTTAGATTATTGATTTTTGGGCCTCGTTATCAAATTGGTCCACATTGAGGTCAAAAGGGTCCAAAATTAAACTTTGTTCAGGGGTTCAAATTAGCAGTGGTCCGAGGTCCGTGACCTTCCACTGTTGCAATCGGACTTTCGTTTTGGTTACTAGCTACGCCCGACGGACCTTCGATCTTAAAGGAAATAAAAATGATTTTTGCTGACCTTTTTTAACCATCTGTATCGTCATTTTTAAGCCATATTTATATTATTATTGAAATCGAGATAAAAAAAAATGTTTCATCCCTGACCTTGCCGACGAGTGATAAAAGTTATTTTTAACCTTGTATTTCTTGGAAACACAAGGTTATAAATAGTTGCGAGAAGTCACGTGACAAATCATTTAATCATTTAGACATTTTAGAACAAAATGAGTCTGTTTCACTTTGGTGTCACGTCTTCCAAGAGAAAGCCTGAAGATTATGAACGGTCTTCAACCACAGGCACTTGTTTCTATCCATGGGAAGGTCGACTATCCATAAATATGGAAGGATATTCAACCTTCCCATGGATAGAAACAAGTGCCTGTGTCTTCAACGTCTTCAAAAGAAATCAAATGAAGATCTCACTAAAGACCAAAAATGCGATCGTGAAAAACGGGAACGGAGCCCTTCAGGAAAATCGATCGACCGTGGCTATATTTTGATGAATCAACTGGTCTAATGTCATGCACATACTGCCAGAAGTTCCCCTCTCGTTCAGAAAAAGAAAGTGCACTTGTAAGGGGAACACAAAATCTTAAAATAGACCCAATGAAAATATACGAAGTGACACCCCAGCATTTATCTTGTTTAAAGCAGTGGATCCATGAAAGTGACCCAAATTTTAAGTCTAATTATGACTAAAGATTAATTGTCAGACACTAAACTTGGACAATGTATTCTCAAGCAGAATGTAAGCCTGATCAGTTAAATAGATATAAGGTTCTTTTCAACACTGCATACAGTATTGCAAAAAAGGGAAACCCTTCAGTTACTATGAATTTATTCTTGAAATCCAGTGCAAAAATGGTGTTGATGTGTAAGCAGTACTTCAATATTGAAGGTTGTAAACTGTTTATTTGCTGGATAGCCAATTTAGGCATTATATGAGAAACGAAACATCACATGCAGTTCAAATATGATGAAACAAACTAACCTCACTCCAAAAGCTCATTAATCTGTATCTTATTGAGTTATGAAATTTTTCCTGTAAAAGTAGGACCTTTCAGTTTTGAGTGTCAAAGGTCCTGGACCTTCCAGTACCAAATGTTAATTTGAACCCCTGCAATAGTACTGAAAGTGGTGTTAAACATCAACAATCAATCCTTACCACGACGATATAGACAATAGTACTGAAAGTGGTGTTAAACATCAACAATAAATCCTTACCACCACGATATAGACAATAGTACTGAAAGTGGTGTTAAACACCAACAATCAATCAATCAATCCTTACCACGACGATATAGACAATAGAACTGAAAGTGGTGTTAAACATCAACAATCAATCCTTACCACGACGATATAGACAATAGTACTGAAAGTGGTGTTAAACACCAACAATCAATCAATCCTTACCACCACGATATAGACAATAGTACTGAAAGTGGTGTTAAACACCAACAAGCAATCAATCCATCCTTACCACCACGATATAGACAATAGTACTGAAAGTGGTGTTAAACACCAACAAACAATCAATCATTACCACAACGGTATAGACAATAGTACTGAAAGTGGTGCTAAACATCAACAATCCATCTTTACCACCACGATATAGAAAATAGTACTGAAAGTGGTGTTAAACACCAACAATCAATTCTTACCACCACGATATAGACAATAGTACTGAAAGTGGTGTTAAACATCAACAATCAATCCTTACCACCACGATATAGACAATAGTACTGAAAGTGGTGTTAAACACCAACAATCAATCAATCAATCCTTACCACGACGATATAGACAATAGAACTGAAAGTGGTGTTAAACATCAACAATCAATCCTTACCACGACGATATAGACAATAGTACTGAAAGTGGTGTTAAACACCAACAATCAATCAATCCTTACCACCACGATATAGACAATAGTACTGAAAGTGGTGTTAAACACCAACAAGCAATCAATCCATCCTTACCACCACGATATAGACAATAGTACTGAAAGTGGTGTTAAACACCAACAAACAATCAATCATTACCACAACGGTATAGACAATAGTACTGAAAGTGGTGCTAAACATCAACAATCCATCTTTACCACCACGATATAGAAAATAGTACTGAAAGTGGTGTTAAACACCAACAATCAATTCTTACCACCACGATATAGACAATAGTACTGAAAGTGGTGTTAAACATCAACAATCAATCAATCCTTACAACCATGATATAGACAATAGAACTGAAAGTGGTGTTAAATACCAACAATCAATCAATCCTTACCACCTCGATATAGACAATAGTACTGAAAGTGGTGTTAAACATCAACAATCAATCAATCCTTACAACCATGATATAGACAATAGAACTGAAAGTGGTGTTAAACACCAACAATCAATCAATCTCTCCTTACCACCACGATATAGAGAATAGTACTGAAAGTGGTGTTAAACACCAACAATCAATCAATCCATCCTTATGACTATGATATAGACAATAGTAGTGAAAGTGGTGTTAAACACCAACAATCAATCAATCTCTCCTTACCACCACGATATAGAGAATAGTACTGAAAGTGGTGTTAAACACCAACAATCAATCAATCAATTCTTACCACCATGATATAGACAATAGTACTGAAAGTGGTGTTAAACACCAACAATCAATCAATCAATCCTTACCACCATGATATAGACAATAGTACTGAAAGTGGTGTTGAACACCAACAATCAATCAATCCTTACCACCGAGATATAGACAATAGTACTGAAAGTGGTGTTTAACATCAACAATCAATCAATCCTTACCACCATGATATAGACAATAGTACTGAAAGTGGTGTTAAACACCAACAATCAATCAATCTCTCCTTACCACCACGATATAGAGAATAGTACTGAAAGTGGTGTTAAACACCAACAATCAATCAATTCTTACCACCATGATATAGACACTAGTACTGAAAGTGGTGTTAAACACCAACAATCAATCAATCAATCCTTACCACCAAGATATAGACAATAGTACTGAAAGTGGTGTTTAACATCAACAATCAATCCTTACCACCACGATATAGATAATAGTACTGAAAGTGGTGTTAAACATCAACAATCAATCAATCCTTACCACCACGATATAGACAATAGTACTGAAAGTGGTGTTAAACACCAACAATCAATCAATCAATCCTTACCACCACGATATAAACAATAGTACTGAAAGTGGTGTTAAACACCAACAATCAATCAATCCATCCTTACCACTACGATATAGACAATAGTACTGAAAGTGGTGTTAAACACCAACAATCAATCAATCAATCCTTACCACCTCGATATAGACAATAGTATTGAAAGTGGTGTTAAACACCAACAATCAATCAATCAATCCTTACCACCATGATATAGACAATAGTACTGAAAGTGGTGTTAAAGATCAACAATCAATCAATCAATCCTTACCACCATGATATAGACAATAGTACTGAAAGTGGTGGTAAACACCAACAATCAATCAATCCTTACCACCAAGATATAGACAATAGAACTGAAAGTGGTGTTTAACATCAACAATCAATCAATCCTTACCACCACGATATAGACAATAGTACTGAAAGTGGTGTTAAACATCAACAATCAATCAATCCTTACCACCACGATATAGACAATAGTACTGAAAGTGGTGTTAAACATCAACAATCAATCAATCAATCCTTACCACCATGATATAGACAATAGTACTGAAAGTGGTGTTAAACACCAACAATCAATCAATCTTTACCACCAAGATATAGACAATAGAACTGAAAGTGGTGTTAAACATCAACAATCAATCAATCCTTACCACCACGATATAGACAATAGTACTGAAAGTGGTGTTAAACATCAACAATCAATCAATCCTTACCACCATGATATAGACAATAGTACTGAAAGTGGTGTTAAACATCAACAATCAATCAATCCTTACCACCACGATATAGACAATAGTACTGAAAGTGGTGTTTAACACCAACAATCAATCCTTACCACATTGATATAGACACTAGTACTGAAAGTGGTGTTAAAGATCAACAATCAATCAATCAATCCTTACCACCATGATATAGACAATAGTACTGAAAGTGGTGTTAAAGATCAACAATCAATCAATCAATCCTTACCACCATGATATAGACAATAGTACTGAAAGTGGTGGTAAACACCAACAATCAATCAATCCTTACCACCAAGATATAGACAATAGAACTGAAAGTGGTGTTAAACATCAACAATCAATCAATCCTTACCACCACGATATAGACAATAGTACTGAAAGTGGTGTTAAACATCAACAATCAATCAATCCTTACCACCATGATATAGACAATAGTACTGAAAGTGGTGTTAAACATCAACAATCAATCAATCCTTACCACCACGATATAGACAATAGTACTGAAAGTGGTGTTTAACACCAACAATCAATCCTTACCACCTCGATATAGACAATAGTACTGAAAGTGGTGTTAAACACCAACAATCAATCAATCAATCCTTACCACTACGATATAGACAATAGAACTGAAAGTGGTGTTTACCACCAACAATCAATCAATCCATCCTTACCACCAAGATATAGACAATAGTACTGAAAGTGGTGTTAAACACCAACAATCAATTAATCCTTACCACCATGATATAGACAATAGTACTGAAAGTGGTGTTAAACACCAACAATCAATCAATCCTTACCACCATGATATAGACAATAGTACTGAAAGTGGTGTTAAACACCAACAAGCAATCAATCCTTACCACCACGATATAGACAATAGTACTGAAAGTGGTGTTAAACACCAACAAGCAATCAATCCTTACCACCACGATATAGACAATAGTACTGAAAGTGGTGTTAAACACCAACAATCAGTCACGGTATAGACAATAGTACTGAAAGTGGTGTTAAACATCAACAATCAATCCTTACCACGACGATATAGACATTAGTACTGAAAGTGGTGTTAAACATCAACAATCAATCCTTACCACGACGATTTAGACATTAGTACTGAAAGTGGTGTTAAACACCAACAATCAATCAATCCATCATTACCACCACGATATAGACAAAAGTACTGAAAGTGGTGTTAAACATCAACAATCAATCCTTACCACCATGATATAGTCAATAGTACTGAAAGTGGTGTTAAACATCAACAATCAATCCTTACCACCAAGATATAGACAATAGTACTGAAAGTGGTGTTAAACACCAACAATCAATCAATCCTTACCACCTCGATATAGACAATAGTACTGAAAGTGGTGTTAAACACCAACAAGCAATCAATCCTTACCACCACGATATAGACAATAGTGCTGAAAATGGTGTTAAACACCAACAATCAATCAATCCTTACCACCTTGATATAGACAATAGTACTGAAAGTGGTGTTAAACACCAACAATCAATCAATCCTTACCACCTCGATATAGACAATAGTACTGAAAGCGGTGTTAAACACCAACAATCAATCAATCCATCCTTACCACTACGATATAGACAATTGTACTGAAAGTGGTGTTTAACATCAACAATCAATCAATCCTTACCACCTCGATATAGACAATAGTACTGAGAGTGGTGTTAAACACCAACAATCAATCAATCCTTACCACCAAGATATAGACAATAGTACTGAAAGTGGTGTTAAACACCAACAATCAATCAATCCATCCTTACCCAGTGTTCTCCCCAGGCCGTTTTAGCGTCGTGGTACGGCGACGCTATATTTTTTCCCGTGATGCTATAATAATTTCCGCGACTCTATGATCATTTTGAGGATGCTATTTTTCTTGTTTCTATATCGTAAATCCATGTCCTAAATTTTGAACTTTCATCTAATTACCGCGTATGACCATAAAAATTATATCACCTTTAAGTGTAATCCCTTGAAATCGGACAATAGAGGCATTTAAGAGTGATTAAAAAGGTGTTAATTGCCTTTTGGGTGATAACTGTTTGGATACGAATACCCCAAGCTGACACTTGTGACATGATTAATACCACATGGTCTGTCTGCAATCGCAAATTAAGACATGGAAAAAATGTAATCATAAAACAATTCGAAATCTACGTTTTGCATTACGGAAATTCAAAGATACAAACGATTTTTCTCTTTAAAAATGAGGTTTGGTCGTTTATTTTTACAACTTTCATAAAATTACTTTCTTTCTCTTCCGCCGGTACTACTTGTTAATCGAGAGCGAACATATCGGTTTTGGGCTCAATAAGTTGGCTTAAGTTTATGTTTCATCCATTTAATACATCAAAAGCGTCACATTCGTTCCCAATCTCTTGTCAAACATTGTTTATTTTCGTTAATTTTTCTCCGGCCGCCATTGACTACTTTTGTGCAAACTACCGATTGGAACCGGACCAGATATGACAAAAATCCGCATTTTCACAATAATAACTACAGATGCACAAATGGCACAGCAGACAGAAAAAAATATACCAAAAAGAGAAAACTATGCATTAACAGACTATTTGTTAGATAACTTTGTTAAAAATATCTATCACCTTGATATAAAGAAACAACTGGGACTAATTCATTGACTACCACGAAACAATGAATTTTTAGACATGAAAATTTTTTTTTAATTGAAATTTTATTGCTATATGATACTTTCTTTTCTTTTACTTGATATTTAGTATTGTATATATATAAAGGTTGCACTATAATAAACCATTCACTCATTCATTTAGTTGGGTAGGTAGGGTAACTAGAACCAGAGACATATATTGTATTATATGTCTCTGCTAGAACCACACATATATTGTTATATGGCCCAAGAGGAAAACAATAATTCTGTACAGTAACTATAAATGAATATAGAAAACATAAACTGAAACAACTGTTATCATGGTTATATTTTAATTGTATTCTCAGTTATGAATTGAACAATATAAACATTGTACCATAAAGGAAATAGAGCATCACCAAGACGCGACAAATGACATTGAAAAAAATAGTTTATTTTTTTTACGCCAAATGTGATGCTATCCAAAATACCTGGGGAGAACACTGCTTACCACTACGATATAGACAATAGTACTGAAGTTGGTGTTAAACATCAACAGTCAATCCTTACCACCACGATATAGACAATAGTACTGAAAGTGGTGTTAAACACCAACAATCAATCCTTACCACATTGATATAGGCAATAGTGTTGAAAGTAGTGTTAAACATCAACAATCAATCAATCCTTACCACATTGATATAGGCAATAGTGTTGAAAGTAGTGTTAAACATCAACAATCAATCAATCCTTACCACCACGATATAGACAATAGTACTGAAAGTGGTGTTAAACATCAACAATCAATCAATCCTTACCACCACGATATAGACAATAGTACTGAAAGTGGTGTTAAACATCAACAATCAATCAATCCTTACCACCACGATATAGACAATAGTACTGAAAGTGGTGTTAAACATCAACAATCAATCAATCCTTACCACCTTGATATAGACAATAGTACTGAAAGTGGTGTTAAACATCAACAATCAATCAATCCGTACCACCACGATATAGACAATAGTACTGAAAGTGGTGTTAAACATCAACAATCAATCCATCCTTACCACCATGATATAGACAATAGAACTGAAAGTGGTGTTAAACATCAACAATCAATCAATCAATCCTTACCACCACGATATAGACAATAGTACTGAAAGTGGTGTTAAACACCAACAATCAATCAATCAATCCTTACCACCACGATATAGACAATAGTACTTAAAGTGGTGTTAAACACCAACAATCAATCAATCAATCCTTACCACCTCGATATAGACAATAGTACTGAAAGTGGTGTTAAACACCAACAATCAATCCTTACCACCACGATATAGACAATAGTACTGAAAGTGGTGTTAAACACCAACAATCAATCTATCCTTACCACCAAGATATAGACAATAGTGCTGAAAGTGGTGTTAAACACCAACAATCAATCAATTCTTACCACCACGATATAGACAATAGTACTGAAAGTGGTGTTAAACACCAACAATCAATCAATCCTTACCACCACGATATAGACAATAGTACTGAAAGTGGTGTTTAACTCCAACAATCAATCCATCAATCCTTACCACCAAGATATAGACAATAGTACTGAAAGTGGTGTTAAACACCAACAATCAATCAATCAATCCTTACCACCACGATATAGACAATAGTACTGAAAGTGGTGTTAAACACCAACAATCAATCAATCAATCCTTACCACCACGATATAGACAATAGTACTGAAAGTGGTGTTTAACTCCAACAATCAATCCATCAATCCTTACCACCACGATATAGACAATAGTACTGAAAGTGGTGTTTAACATCAACAATCAACCCTTACCACCACGATGTAGACAATAGTACTGAAAGTGGTGTTAAACACCAACAATCAATCAATCCATACCACCACGATATAGACAATAGTACTGAAAGTGGTGTTAAACACCAACAATCAATCAATCCTTACCACCTCGATATAGACAATAGTACTGAAAGTGGTGTTAAGCACCAACAATCAATCAATCCTTACCACCACGATATAGACAATAGTACTGAAAGTGGTGTTAAACACCAACAATCAATCAATCCTTACCACCTCGATATAGACAATAGTACTGAAAGTGGTGTTAAACATCAACAATCAATCAATCCTTACCACCACGATATAGACAATAGTACTGAAAGTGGTGTTAAACACCAACAATCAATCAATCCTTACCACCTCGATATAGACAATAGTACTGAAAGTGGTGTTAAACATCAACAATCAATCAATCCATCCTTACCACCACGATATAGACAATAGTACTGAAAGTGGTGTTAAACACCAACAATCAATCAATCCTTACCACCAAGATATAGACAATAGTACTGAAAGTGGTGTTAAACATCAACAATCAATCCTTACCACCACGATATAGACAATAGTACTGAAAGTGGTGTTTAACACCAACAATCAATCAATCCTTACCACCACGATATAGACAATAGTACTGAAAGTGGTGTTAAACATCAACAATCAATCAACCCTTACCAATAAGATATAGACAATAGAACTGAAAGTGGTGTTTAACATCAACAATCAACCAATCCTTACCACCACGAAATAGACAATAGTACTGAAAGTGGTGTTAAACACCAACAATCAATCAATCCTTACCACCACGATATAGACAATAGTACTGAAAGTGGTGTTAAACACCAACAATCAATCAATCCTTACCACCTCGATATAGACAATAGTACTGAAAGTGGTGTTAAGCACCAACAATCAATCAATCCTTACCACCACGATATAGACAATAGTACTGAAAGTGGTGTTAAACACCAACAATCAATCAATCAATCCTTACCGGCAAGATATAGACAATAGTACTGAAAGTGGTGTTAAACACCAACAATCAATCAATCCTTACCACCACGATATAGACAATAGTACTGAAAGTGGTGTTAAACATCAACAATCAATCCTTACCACCACGATATAGACAATAGTACTGAAAGTGGTGTTTAACACCACTAATCAATCAATCCTTACCACCACGATATAGACAATAGTACTGAAAGTGGTGTTAAACATCAACAATCAATTCTTACCACCACGATGTAGACAATAGTACTGAAAGTGGTGTTAAACACCAACAATCAATCAACCCTTACCAATAAGATATAGACAATAGAACTGAAAGTGGTGTTAAACATCAACAATCAATCAATCCTTACCACCTCGATATAGACAATAGTACTGAAAGTGGTGTTAAGCACCAACAATCAATCAATCCTTACCACCTCGATATAGACAATAGTACTGAAAGTGGTGTTAAACACCAACAATCAATCCTTACCACCAAGATATAGACAATAGAACTGAAAGTGGTGTTTAACATCAACAATCAACCAATCCTTACCACCACGAAATAGACAATAGTACTGAAAGTGGTGTTAAACACCAACAATCAATCAATCCTTACCACCACGATATAGACAATAGTACTGAAAGTGGTGTTAAGCACCAACAATCAATCAATCCTCACCACCACGATATGGACAATAGTTCTGAAAGTAGTGTTAAACATCAACAATCAATCAATCCTTACCACCACGATATAGACAATAGTACTGAAAGTGGTGTTAAACACCAACAATCAATCAATCCTTACCACCTAGATATAGACAATAGTACTGAAAGTGGTGTTAAACACCAACAATCAATCCTTACCACCACGATATAGACAATAGAACTGAAAGTGGTGTTAAACATCAACAATCAATCAATCAATCCTTACCACCACGATATAGACAATATTACTGAAAGTGGTGTTAAACACCAACAATCAATCAATCCTTACCACCACGATATAGACAATAGTACTGAATTTGAAAGTGGTGTTAAACACCAACAATCAATCAATCCTTACCACCACGATATAGACAATAGTACTGGAATTGGTGTTAAACATCAACAATCAATCAATCCTTACCACCACGATATAGACAATAGTACTGAAAGTGGTGTTAAACACCAACAATCAATCAATCAATCCAATTTAGTTTTTGCCAAAATGCCAAGGTTCTCAAGCGATACACTCTTGTTTGAGGCTCTTGTCTAATTTTCATTTCTGCTTTTTATCTTTAAACTACAAAACCTGGTTGAGCAAAAATGATCAGCAAGACAGGTTTTGGCAGAAATTTTCCAATAAACACAAATATTCTTGTTGCATTGTTTAAATTTTGAGGGGCAAAAATGCTGGGTAAGCCATATACAGGCTCCTTCGAGCCTATATAGTTTAGTTATACCCCAAATACTATCTTAGCTTAAGGGACAATTTTATTTTACGGTTGAACATATCTGTACTTAATTTACCACAAATTACATACTTCAAATGGGGGTTATCCAAAAATTGACGGAGACATAATCAAGACAAATGGTAACAAGTGTAAGGTCACAGAATATTAGAATATTCTACAGTTGGAATAATTTTCGATTCAAAGGTGCATTTAAAATGCTCTTGCAAATAAACACAAAGTAAATTCAAAAACAACCTGTACACTTTAAATCTGGGCCTCACAATTTTTTGGAAAATATGAAAATTTTATCGATAAATATATTATATAATGTGTAACATTTTTATTGTATATTATTTTTGGGGGGTTTATATTTTAGAAATTTAATAGTTCTACAAGAAATATGAGTAAAGGTATATTCACAGTGCATATTCCTTATTTTTCAGTCTGTCATGTCAGAGGAATCTTCAGGTGTGACTGCTGGTCAAGGGATGGAAGGTAATTTTCATTAATAATTTCTGTAATAAATATTTGGTATTTTAAAAGTGTTTGGTGTATATGTCTGTCTGGCAGAGTTCATATCAGGATCTTTTGTGGCCAACTACATACCTTAAATTCGAAATTATTGCGTGCATTTATTATTGCGATTTTTTTGTACGACCGCAAATTTATTTGCAGTAGTATTATGTTATGGTGTTGTCTACGTCTGCGTCTGAAGACATTTTGGTTCGCAGACAATAACTTGATTATAAGTTCATGGATCTCTATGAAATTTTAGCACAACATTCCATACCACTAAAAAACGGTTGGGATTGTTTTGGGGGGCTATTGTCCTAGCTATTTAGCTCACCTTGCCCAAAGGGCCAAGTGAGCTTTTCTCATCACTTGGCGTCCGTAGTCCGTTGTCGTCGTCCGTTAACTTTTACAAAAATCTTCTCCTCTGAAACTACTAGGCCAAATTTAACCAAACTTGGCCACAATCATCATTAGGGTATCTAGTTTAAAAAATGTGTCCGATGACCCGGTCAACCAACCAAGATGGCCGACATGGCTATAAATAGAACATAGGGGTAAAATGTAGATTTTGGCTTATATCTCTGAAACCAAAGCATTTAGAGCAAATCTGACATGGGGTAAAATTGTTTATCAGGTCAAGATCTATCTGCCCTGAAATTTTCAGATGAATCTGACATCCCGTTGCTGCCCCTGAATTGGTAGTTTTAAGGAAATTTTGCCGTTTTTGGTTATTATCTTGAATATTATTATAGATAGAGATAAACTGCAAACAGCAATAATGTTCAGCAAAGTAAGATCTACAAATAAGTCAACTTGACCAAAATGGTCAGTTGACCCCTTAAGAAGTTATTGCCCTTTATAGTCAATTTTTAACCATTTTTCCTAAATTTTTGTAATCTTTTACAAAAATCTTCTCCTCTGAATCTACTGAGACAAATTTAACCAAACTTGTCCACAATCATCATTAGGGTATCTAGTTTAAAAAATGTGTCTGATGACCCTGCCCGCGAACCAAGATGGCCGACATGGCTAAAAAATAGAACATAGGGTAAAATGCAGTTTTTGGCTCATATCTCTGAAACCAAAGCATTTAGAGCAAATCTTACAAGAATAAAATTGTTCATTAGGTCAAGATCTATCTGCCCTGAAATTTTCAGGCAACAGGTTGTTGGGTTGCTGCCCCTGAATTGGTAATTTTAAGAAAATTTTGCAGCTTTTGGTTATTATCTTGAATATTATTATAGGTAGAGATAAACTGTTAACAGCAATAATGTACAGCAAAGTAAAATCTACAAATAAGTCAAACTGACCAAAATTGTCAATTGACCCCTTAAGGAGTTATTGCCCTTTATAGTAAATTTTTTACAATTTTCATAAATTTTGTAAATTTTTGTAAAGGTTATTGTCGTAGCTGTTTAGGAATTAGGGGCCAAAAAGGGGCCAAAAACAAGCATTTTTCATGTTTCAGGACAATAATTGGTGTATAAGTATATAGATTTCTATGAAATTTTACCACAAGGTTCCATACTTCAAAGAAGTTTAGAATGAGGTTTGTCGAGCCTGCGACTTTTGTCGCAAAAAAAGTCGCAAAAGCGAGACATAGCAATCCTACATTCTGTCGTCGTCGTCAGTGGGGGCATCCACAAATATTCACTCTGTGGTTAAAGTTTTTGAAATTTTAATAACTTTCTTAAACTATCCTGGATTTCTACCAAACTTGGACAGAAGCTTGTTTATGATCATTCATAAGACAGTATCCAGAAGTAAATTTTGCAAAAAAAAAAAATCCTGTTTATCCGTATTTTACTTATAAATAGACTTAGTTTTTCTGCCAGTTAACATTACATTCACTCTGTGGTTAAAGTTTTTAAAATTTTAATAACTTTCTTAATCTATTCTGGATTTCTACCAAACTTGGACAGAAGCTTGTTTATGATCATAAGACAGTATCTAGAAAGAAATTTTGTAAAAATTTATTTCCTGTTTTTTCGTATACTACTGGACTTAGTTTTTCTTCCAGTTAACATTACATATAGTCTGCAGTTAAAGTTTTAAAAACATTTATAAGTTCCATAAACCATCCTGGATTCTTACCAGACTTGGACAGAAGCTTCTTACAATCAAAAGATAGTATCTAGAGGAAAATGTTTAAAAATTTTTTCCCCATTTTTGTTGAGCCTGCGACTAACGGCAAAAGTAGGCGAGACACTGGGTTCTGCGGAACCCTTACGAATTTTTGAGTGTCATGGCCCATACCGTTTAATAATTAGGGGTCGAAAAGGGGCAGAAGACAATTATTTTTAGCTCACCTGGCCCGAAGGGCCAAGTGAGCTTTTCTCATCACTTCTTCTAGAGAACCACTGAATGGAATGAAACCAAACATGGCATGAATGTTCCTTATGAGGTGCTGACCAAGTGTTGTTACTTTGTAGCCGATCCATCATCCAAGATGGCCGCCAGCGGGGGACTTAGTTTAACATAGGACCCTATGGGAAATGCATACAAATGACTTCTTTTAGAGAACCACTGAATGGAATAAAACCAAACATGGCATGAATGTTCCTTATGAGGTGCTGACCATGTGTTGTTACTTTGTAGCCGATCCATCATCCAAGATGGCTGCCATCTGGGAACTTAGTTTAACATAGGACCCTTTGGGAAATACATACAAATGTCTTCTTTGAGAGAACCACTGAATGGAATGAAACCAAACATGGCATGAATGTTCCTTATGAGGTGCTGACCAAGTGTTGTTACTTTGTAGCCGATCCATCATCCAAGATGGCCGCCAGCGGGGGACTTAGTTTAACATAGGACCCTATGGGAAATACATAAAAATGTCTTCTTTTAGAGAACCACTGAATGGAATGAAACCAAACATGGCATGAATGTTCCTTATGAGATGCTGACCAAGTGTTGTTACTTTGTAGCCGATCCATCATCCAAGATGGCTGCCATCTGGGAACTTAGTTTAACATAGGACCCTTTGGGAAATACATACAAATGTCTTCTTTGAGAGAACCACTGAATGGAATGGAAGCAAACATGGCATGAATGTTCCTTATGAGATGCTGACCAAGTGTTGTTACTTTGCAGTAGGTCCATCATCCAAGATGGCCGCCAGCGGGGGACTTAGTTTAACATAGGACCCTATGGGAAATACATACAAATGTCTTCTTTTAGAGAACCACTGAATGGAATGAAACCAAACATGGCATGAATGTTCCTTTTGAGGTGCTGACCAAGTGTTGTTACTTTGCAGTAGGTCCATCATCCAAGATGGCCGACAGCAGGGGACTTAGTTTAACAAAGGACCTATGGGAAATACATACAAATGTCTTCTTTTAGAGAACCACTGAATGGAATGAAACCAAACATGGCATGAATCTTCCTTATGAGATGCTGACCAAGTGTTGTTACTTTGTAGCCGATCCATCATCCAAGATGGCCGCCAGCGGGGGACTTAGTTTTACATAGGACCCTATGGGAAATACATAAAAATGTCTTCTTTTAGAGAACCAATAAATGGAATGGAACCAAACATGGCATGAATGTTCCTTATGAGATGTTGACCAAGTGTTGTTACTTTGCAGCCGATCCATCATCCAAGATGGCCGCCAGCAGGGGACTTAGTTTAACATAGGACCCTATTGGAAATACATACAAATGTCTTCTTTTAGAGTACCACTGAATGGAATGAAACCAAACATGGCATGAATGTTCCTTATGAAGTGCTGACCAAGTGTTGCTACTTTGTTGCCGATTTACTGTTCAAGATGGCCACCAGGATATTTTATTAAATAACGGGACCAATATTAATCAAAATTTGGCCTCAATCATTATTTGGGTATCTGTTATGATTT
This sequence comes from Mytilus californianus, assembly GCF_021869535.1. Lineage (NCBI taxonomy): Eukaryota > Metazoa > Mollusca > Bivalvia > Mytilida > Mytilidae > Mytilus > Mytilus californianus. The sequence continues at coordinate 8,696,137 of NW_026262670.1, forward strand.
TTATCTATCTTTACATGATTTCTAAAACCAAAGTAGAGTCAGGTGAGCGACACAGGCTCTTGAGAGCCTCTAGTTCTAGGTTGCAGGCAATAACTTGAATATAAGTGTATGGATCTCTATTCAATTTTAGCACAAGGTTCCATACCACAATAGGAAGGTTGGGTTTTTTTTCGGGGGTTATTATAGTAGCTGTTTAGGAATTAGGGACCAGAAAGAGCCTAACAAAAACAATTATTTGTCTGGTTCACAGACAATAACTTGTATAACTGTATATATCTGTATAAAATTTAAGCACAAGGTTGCATTCCACAATAGGAAGGATGGGATTTATTTTGGGGGTTATTGTTGTAGCTATTTAGTAAGTAAGGACCAAAAAGGGGTCAAAACAAGCATTTTTCATGTTTCAGGACACTAATTTGTGTATTAGAGTGGGTTTCTATGAAACTTTACTACAAGGTTCCATACTTCAAAAGGAATGTTGAGAGTGATTTTAGGGGTCATGGTCCAAACCGTTTAATAATAAGGGGCTGAAAAGGGGCAAAAAAAACAAGGATTTTCTGTTTTCTGGACAATAATTTGAGTATAAGCCTATTTATTGCTATTTAATTGTGCCACAAGTTGTTATACCATATAATATAGTTTGGTATTGATTTTAGGTGTTATAACCTTATTGGTTTAGTTAAAAGAGGCCCAAACCAATACTTTGTATAAATTGCTAATTGTTTAGCAATTTCAGTGGTGTTTAATTCAATAGTCTTGAATTCTTTGGGGTCTTTAATATGCTGAATCTAATTAGGTATTTAATATTTGGATTTTAGGGTCTGTTTTTGAAATGATTCATATTAAGGTCCAAAGGGTCCAAAATTAAACTTTGTTTGATTTCTTTAGAAATTGAACTATTTGTGTTCCTTGATATACTGGATCTAATTGTGTTATAAGATTTTTTGAATCTGAGGCCTGTTTTCAAATTGATCCACATTAAGGTCCATGGGTCCTAAATACAACTTTTTTTTTATTTAAAAAAAAATTGAATTCTTGGGGTTCTTTGATATGCTGTATCTAAAGGTGTATTTAGATTTTTGATTTGGGGCATGGTCGGCCCACATTAAGGTCCAAAGGGTCCAAAATTAAACTTTGTTTGATTTAAAGAAAAAAAAAATAGTTGGGCTTCTTTGATATGCTGAATCGAAGCTTGTATTTAGATATTTGATTTTGGGCACAGTATTCAACATGGTTCAAATTGGGGTCCAAAATTGAACATTGTTTGATAACATCAAAAATTAAATTGTTTGTGTTATTTGATATGGTCAATATAACAGTGTTTTAGATTTTTTGATTTTGTGCTTGGTTTTCAAAGTTGGTCCAAATTTGGGTCCAAAATTAGACTGTTTGATTTCTTCAAAAAATAAATCATTGGTGTTCTTTAATGTGTGCAATCTAACAGTGTTTAAAATTTTTGATTTTGGGCTTGTTTTTCAAACTGGACCCCATAAAGGTCCAAAGTATCCAAAATAAAACTTAGTTTGATTTTAACAAAAAAATGAAACAATGTGGTTATTTGATATGCTGAATCCAACCATGTATTTAGAATTTGAATAATGGACCATAATTGGTAAATGTCTAATTTTGAAATTATTTAAGAACTTATACCACATTCATTCTGTCATGTCTGTGTCAGAAGCTATGCTTTTATTACATATTTGCTCAGAATCTAAATTCAGAGACGTTATAGGAAAATTAACAGAAATTTTAATTCGGGTCATAGTTGAAAATAGATAAAACACCAAATCAATTTTAGAGAACTATTTTTGTGGTATACATCACTGGTTCATGGAAAATAAATTAGTTTAAAGACAATAACTTTAGTATAAGTGTATGGATGTGTAAGAAATTGAAGCACAAGGTTCCATACCACAATTGGAGGGTTGGGATATTAAATAGTTAATCAAGCTCTACATTTATAGATTTATTAGGTCTTTCCACTTTTCTGTGGAAAGACCTATTGTATTTGTTCTGATTATTATTATTATTATTATTATTAGCTCACCTGACCTGAAAGGTCAAGTGAGCTTTTCTCATCACTTTGCGTCTGTCGTCCGTAAACTTTTACAAAAATCTTCTCCTCTGAAACTACTGGGCCAAATTTGACCAAACTTGGCCACAATCATCATTGGGGTATCTAGTTTAAAAAATATGTCCGATGACCCCGCCAACCAACCAAGATGGCCGCCATGGCTAAAAATAGAACATAGGGGTAAAATGTAGATTTTGGCTTATATCTCTGAAACCAAAGCATTTAGAGCTAATCTGACATGGGGTAAATTGTTTATCAGGTCAAGATCTATCTGCCCTGAAATTTTCAGATGAATTGGACAACCCGTTGTTGGGTTGCTGCCCCTGAATTGGTAATTTTAAGGAAATTTTGCTGTTTTTGGTTATTATCTTGAATGTTATTATAGATAGAGATAAACTGTAAACAGCAATAATGTTCAGCAAAGTATGATCTACAAATAAGTCAACTTGACCAAAATGGTCAGTTGACCCCTTAAGGAGTTATTGCCCTTTATAGTCAATTTTTAACCATTTTTCGTAAATTTTTGTAATCTTTTACAAAAATCTTCTCCTCTGAAACTACTTAGACAAATTTAACCAAAATTGTCCACAATCATCATTAGGGTATCTTGTTTAAAAAATGTGTCCGATGACCCTGCCCGCAAACCAAGATGGCCGACATGGCAAAAAAATAATACATAGGGTAAAAAGCAGTTTTTGGCTCATATCTCTGAAACCAAAGCATTTAGAGCAAATCTGATGGTATAAAATTGTTCATTAGGTCAAGATCTATCTGCCCTGAAATTTTCAGACCAATCGGGCAACATGTTGTTGGGTTGCTGCCCCTGAATTGGTAATTTTAAGAAAATTTTGCAGCTTTTGGTTATTATCTTGAATATTATTATAGATAGAGATAAACTGTAACCAGCAATAATGTACAGCAAAGTTAGATCTACAAATAAGTCAACATGACCAAAATTGTCAATTGACCCCTTAAGGAGTTATTGCCCTTTATAGTCAATTTTTACAATTTTCATAAATTTTGTAAATTTTTGTAAATTTTTACAAAATAATATCCACTGAACCTACTGGGCCAAGTTCATTATAGATAGAGATAATAGTAAGGAGCAAGAATGTTCAGTAAAGTAAGATCTACAAACACATCACCATCACCAAAACACAATTTTGTCATGAATCCATCTGTGTCCATTGTTTAATATGCACATATACCAAGGTGAGCGACACAGGCTCTTTAGAGCCTCTTGTTGTTTTTTTTTTCTTCCGCCTAATTTTGTTCTCGCGTAAAATTTTTGTTTCGCAAGATGTCGCTTAGATATTTCTTATATAGTATCATACAGTTTATGCGCTTTTTATTTTCACCCATTCTAAGTCGAACAATTTTCTTTGTAGGAGTTATCTCCCTGAACACTGTTTTCCTTGGGATTGCATCTCCTTCGTAACAAATAAAGATATCGACAAAATTCTTTTTCTAAATTGTTTGTTACATCCTCAGGAATTTTTGCCTAATTTGGATCGAATCGATCCAGTGAGATCTTAAAGGAGTTATCTGCCTTTACCAAATTAATTTGTCGTTATGTTTTTGTAACACGTAAACCGTAAGCGTATAAAAAAAATTTGACCAAAATGTTAGTCGCGACATGATATAACTGGAAAGTTTTTGTCAAAATGGTACGCGTCATTGTTTTAGGGGTTCCATGCCACTGAAATAGTAAAATGAACAAAATGAACTAATTATAGCCTCAAACTTTGCAGGTATCATGATGTATACATGCATCTTATCTTAATTTATCAACCAAGGTCCACCATCCTCCACCTCCCCTCCCCTCCCCCCCTTTTTAGCTCACCTGGCCCGAAGGGCCAAGTGAGTTTTTCTCATCACTTGGCGTCCGTCGTCCGTCGTCGGCGTTAACTTTTTATACGACCGCAAAAAAATTTTGTGGTCGTATATTGGTATGACGTTGGCGTCGTCGTCCGAAGACACATTGGTTTTCGCACTCTAACTTTAGTTTAAGTGAATGGATCTTTTAGAAATTTGACCATAAGGTTAAATACCACAAAAGGAAGGTTAGGATTGATTTTGGGGGTTATGGTACCAACAGTTAAGGAATAAGGGGCCAAAAATAAGCATTTTCTAGTTTCCAGACAATAACTGTGGAACGATGTATGGATCTCTCTGAAATTATACTACAAGTTCCCATACCACAAAGGGATGGTTAGGATTTGCTTTGGGGGGTAATGGCTCAAACCGTTTAGGAATTAGGGGCAAAAAAGGGGGAAAAACAAGGTTGTCCTGGTTAATGGATAGATACTTTAGTACAAAACATAATTTAAAGCAGTGTAAGGGAGATAAATCAAATACATCATTGAAATTATCCCCCTTACACTGCTTTTAAATTATGTATAAAGTAATGGTTAATGAACAATAAAGATAATTTAAAACAGTGTAAGGGAGGTAATCCAAATACAACGTTTTGGTTACTTCCCTTACACTGCTTTTATATTATGTTTAAAGAAATGCATATTTATAAAGGAAGACCAGTAATAATATCTGCAAATATTGCATCTTTTTTTTTTACAAAAAAAAAGATTTGACACTATATTTTAAATTCTATTATAAAATAGATTAAGTTAGCACTATGGTAAATTTGAATGGGTAATTATGGTTGCCAACTCCATTGGAAATTTGAATTGAGATTATGACCATATCTTGAGGGAAAGAATTTTTTGGGGGAAAAAAGAGGGGGGGGGGATAAAAAGAAATTGTGGGGGGTCAATTTTTTCTCATTTCAGATTTCAGAAATTAAGAAGAATTATTCTTCAAATATTATTTTGAAAAATTTCAAGATGTAATCTTTAATTGCACAGTATGGCGCATTAGATTTGTAAAATCTTTGATCACATTTATTTATTTGTTATGCCGAATCTAACAGTGTATTTAGATTTTTAATTTTGGGGTCCAGTTTTCAAATTGGTCTACATTAAGGTCCAAAGGGTCCAAAATTTAACTTTGTTTGATTTTAGCAAAAATTGAATATATGAGGTTCTTTGATATGCTGAATCTAAACATGTATTTAGATTTTTGATTTTTGGCCCAGTTTTCAAGTTGGTCCAAATTGGGGTCCAAAATTAAACTTTGTTTGATTTCAACAAAAATTGAATATATGGGGTTCTTTGATATGCTGAATCTAACCATGTATTTAGATTTTTTATTTGTGGACCCCGTTATCAAATTGGTTCATATTGAGGTCAAAAGGGTCCAAAATTAAACTTTGTTTGATTTCATCTAAAATTGAATTATTGGGGTTCTTTGATATTCCAAATCTAACCATGTATTTAGATTTTTAATTTTGGGTCCTGTTTTTTAAATTGCTCTACATTAAGGTCCAAAGGGTCCAAAATTAAACTTAGTTTGATTTTAACAAAAATTGAATTCTTGGGGTGTTTTGATATGCTGAATCTAAACATGTGTTTAGATTTTTGATTATGGGCCCAGTTTTCAAGTTGGTCCAAGATAGGGTCCAGTATTTAAACTTTGTTTGATTTCAACAAAAATTGAATATATGGGGTTCTTTGATATGCTGAATCTAAACATGTATTTAGATTTTTGATTATGGGCCCAGTTTTCAAGTTGGTCCAAATTGGGGTCCAAAATTAAACTTTGTTTGATTTCAACAAAAATTGAATATATGAGGTTCTTTGATATGCTGAATCTAAACATGTATTTAGATTTTTTATGTGTGGGCCCCGCTATCAAATTGGTTCATATTGAGGTCAAAAGGGTCCAAAATTAAACTTTGTTTGATTTCATCAAAAATTGAATTATTGGGGTTCTTTGATATGCCAAATCTAACCGTGTGTTTAGATTTTTAATTTGGGTCCCGCTTTTTAAATTGGTCTTCATTAAGGTCCAAAGGGTCCAAAATTAAACTTAGTTTGATTTTAACAAAAATTGAATTCTTGGGGTTCTTTGATATGCTGAATCTAAACATGTGTTTAGATTTTTGATTATGGGCCCAGTTTTCAAGTTTGTCCAAGTTGGGGTCCAAAATTAAACTTTGTTTGATTTTAACAAAAATTGAATGGAATGGAATGAAACCAAACATGGCATGAATGTTTCTTATGAGGGGCTGACCGAGTGTTGTTACTTTGAAGCCGATCCATAATAACAAGATGGCCGCCTGCAGGGGACTTAGTTTAACATGGGACCCTATGAGAAATACATACAAATGTCTTCTTTTAGAGAACCACTGAATGGAATGAAACCAAACATGGCATGAATGTTCCTTATGAGGTGCTGACCGAGTGTTGTTACTTTGAAGTCGATCCATAATCCAAGATGGCTGCCAACGGGGGACTCAGTTTAACATGGGACCCTATGGGAAATACATACAAACGTCTTCTTTTAGAGAACCACTGAATGGAATGAAACCAAACATGGCAAGAATGTTCCTTATGAGGTGCTGACCAAATGTTGTTACTTTGAAGCTGATCCATCATCCAAGATGGCAGCCAGTGGGGGACTTAGTTTAACATAGGACCCTATGGGAAATACATACAAATGTCTTCTTTAAGAGAACCACTGAATGCAATGAAACCAAACATGGCATGAATGTTCCTTATGAGGTGCTGACCAAGTGTTGTTACTATGAAGCTGATCCATAATCTTAAGATGGCCGCCAGCGGAGGACTTAGTTTAACATAGGACCCTATGAGAAATACGTACAAATGTTTTCTTTTAGAGAACCATTGAATGGAATGAAACCAAACATGGCATGCATGTTCCTTTTGAGGTGCTGACCAAGTGTTGTTACTTTGAAGCTGATCCTTCATCCATGATGGCTGCCAGATGGGGACAATGTTTAACAAAGGACCCTATGGACAATACATACAAATGTCTTCTTTTAGAGAACCACATACTGAATGGATTGAAACCAAACATGGCATGAATGTTCCTTATGAGGTGCTGACTAAGTTTTGTTACTTTGAAGCTGATCCTTCATCCATGATGGCCGCTAATGGGGGGACTTCCTTTAAATAAGACCCTATGGGAAATGCATACAAATGCTTCTTCTAGAGGTGCACTGAATGGAATGTTACAGGTGCAGGTGCACTCGACTCCAATCTTAATTGACTAGGATTGTCAGTTTTCCTATCGAAGGTCGGTGGTTTCTCCGGGCACTCCGGCTTCCTCCACCAATAAAAACTGGCCGCCACGAAATAGCCCAAAAGCGATGCTTAAAAGTGGCGTTAAAACACCAAAAATCAAAACAATCTATTAATAAACATGTATTTGGATTTTTGATTTTGTGCCCAGTTTTCAAGTTAGTCCAAATCAGGGTCCAACATTAAACTGTGTTTGATTTCAACATAAATTGAATATATACAGGGTTCTTTGAAATGCTGAATCTAAACCTGTATTTAAATATTGGATTTTTGGTCCCAGTTTTCAAGTTGGTCTAATCAGGGTCCAAAATTAAATTTTGTTTGATTTTCAACAAAAATTGAATTTATGGGGTTCTTTGAAATGCTGAATCTAACCCTGTATTTAGATTTTGGATTCTGGGTTACTTTATCAAATTGGTCCACATTGAGGTTCAAAGAGTCCTAATTTAAACTTTTGTTTGATTTCATTAAAAATGAATTCTTGGGGTTCTTTGATATGCTGATTCTTACCATGTTCTTAGATTTGGGAAATTGGACCATAAAAGGTAAATGTCCAATTTCAAATTTTTCAGTTCTTTGACCACATTCATTTTGTGTCACAAACCTATGTTGTGTCTGACTGTCAAATATTCAATCACAATCCAAATTCAGAGCTGGCTTAAGCTTAAATGTTGTGTCCATACTTGCCTCAACTGTTCAGGGTTCGACCTCTGCGGTCATATATAGCTTGTGCCTAGTGGAGCATTTTATTGAAGATTGAACTGAAATGTGAGATAAATATACAGATATATGTATCAGATATCAAAATGCAGGTTAATATTATTGCAATTCTCACTCAGTCTCATTATAAAAAAAAAAAACTCGCAATGATTTCTGAATTGTCAGTATACGATTAAATATGGTGAGGGTTTTTCTCATCATTGAAGGCCTTGCAATGACCTATAATTGCTTAAGTCCACTTATTTAAATTCTGATGGATAGTTGTCTCAATGGCAATCGTACCACATCTCCTTAGTTATAACCCATGCAACGAGTTGCGGAGGGTATAATGTTTTTGACCTGTCTGTCCGTCAGTCCTTCAGTCCGTTAGTCCTGTTTCTTGTCATTGCAACTCCTCTCAAACCACACAACAGAATTTCATGAAACCTTTTCAGATAATAAGGACATACTACATGGATTTTTCTAGCATTCCACAGGGTCCGGTATTCGGACCCATTCCCAATGGCAAATACCCTACATTTTTTCCCAATTTTGGGAGCAAAATTCCCAAACGATCTCAAAATTTATTTTCATCTTTAATATTCATGACAGCGATGTTCATTTTGTTCAACCGCTAGCTTTATGCCGAAAATCGCCTACAAGTAATGTGTAAATCTGAGTAAAATCGTATATGACTGACAAAAACAACATTGAAAAACAATGGATGCCTTAAACCGGAAATGAAGACAATTACAATACCGGGTCAGATTCCGGGGGCAGATAAGGGTAATTCCGGGTTTGCCAATCAAATACAATAAAAAAAAATAATAATTCCAGGCAGGTGACAAAATACATCTATGATGATGAAATATAAACACTCGAATTGAAAACCAAAAGATATATGGAAAAAAAAAAGAAAAAGCAGGAAATATTTTATACAGAAACTCAAAATTACTTTTAGTTCACAAATTTTCATGTCAAAATCCAATAAAATGTGACAGTAATTTTCCTAATCATTAATAAATGTTGATATTACATGTAGATGTTTTTATAGTGTAAACATATAACTACAATTCCAAGAGGTAATTTCTTCTCAATTTTGAAGGGCCAGTAAATTTCTGGAAGTTTCTTACTTTATTTTCACAATAAAAGATAACTTTTAATGAACTAAACACACTAAAACTCAAATCTGGTGTATTTGCTGTTTTCCCAATTTCATTGAAAAGAGTGTGAAAAAATTCCCAAAACTGGCCAGGGTCCTTTTTCCCAAAATACCCAGAAAAACCCCTGTACTACGTAGATGTGCATATCGACAGGAAATTACGATTCAATTTTTTTCCAGGATTAACGCCCCTTTGAACTTATTTGCCCAATATACTACTGCAACCTTTTGTCATCGCAACTCCTCTCAAACCACACAACAGAATTTCATGAAACCTTTTCAGATAATAAGGACATACTACGTAGATGAGCATATCGACAGGAAATTACGATTCAATTTTTTTTCCAGGATTTACGCCCCTTTGAACTTATTTGCTTCAATATACTACTGCAACAGTTTGTCATTGCAACTCCTCTGAAACCACACAACAGAATTTCATGAAACTTTGTAGATCATAAGGACATACTACGTAGATGTGCATATCGATAGGAAATTATGATTCAATTTTTTTTCTAGGAGTTACACCCCTTTGAACTTATTTGCTTCAATATACTTCTGCAAGAATTTTTTATCGCAACTCCTCTTAAACCACACAACAGAATTTCATGAAACTTTGTAAATAATAAGGACATACTATGTAGATGTGCATATCGACAGGAAATTATGATTCAATTTTTTTTCTAGGAGTTACACCCCTTTGAACTTATTTGTTTCAATATACTACTGCAACAGTTTGTCATCGCAACTCCTCTGAAATTTTTTTTTTTCTTACAGTTATTTTATTTCTCCAGTGACAATGTGGGGACGTGGGGTATGTGAGCGCGCTCACTAAGGTTCTTTAATTTTATAATGACCTCGTTTTCATGGTTCATTAGTCAAAGTTTAGTTTTCTTGGTTTGGTTAATGGAATGATTGTAGGGCGTACATGTCTCCTGTTTACTATATGTTTGCAAATACTTGATTTTTAAGTACGTTTACCAGCAATACAGTTGTCAAAGAAGCCAAACCAATTAATTATTGAATGATTCCAAAAACAATGTACTTAAATTGATAATTACTTTATGCAACTCTTTAGAAATAATGTAAATAATCAGACAAACGGTAATGTTAAGCCTTGTGTACGCCCCATTAACAAGAACACTGAATTATATGTCAATTTAAATAAAAAAAAAAAAAATACAATATTGCAAACAATGAATTAGTTGTGTATGAAGCGATTGCCTTGATTAATATTCATCAGGAGTGCTTGAGAAGTCTAAAATTTGTACATCATCTAATGAATGTGTCAGTAGGTATAAAGGACACTCACACCATTATTTAATTTTAGGAACTTCTGGTTTTCTTTTCTAGTTCTGTTGTTGAAAGTTCATCAAGTTTATCCTCTAAATATAAAGTTTCTTTAATTTGTTTCCCATTTTTAGCTCACCTGGCCGAAAGACCCTTTTTAGCTTCTTCCAACATCACTTTGCTTCCATTTTTGGACCGTCACTCGTCTATGGTCTGTAAACTGTTTTCAAAAATCTTTTGCTCTGAAACTGCTCAATGCATTAAAGGCAAACTTTCATCATTGGATTTAAGCTTTAATGTTCATGATTTACGTCCAGGTTTATCAACCAACATGGCTGTTGTGTCTAAAAATTCAAGAAAGAGGTCAAAGTACAAATTTGGCTAATATCTTTAAAACTATAGCAATTAGAGAAGAACTAAGAGGGTAAACATGGACAGCGCAACAAGTTTTATATCATTCTATTTATCCTGAAAATTTTGAAAAAAATTGTTCAACTGTTTTAGTATTATTGTCTAGTAATGTTAATTTTCTTTTTTGGCATTTTGCATGACAAAATGTATCCACCCTGAAAATTGTGGAAGGAAAAATGTAACTGCCTGTTATTGCCCCATTATTAGCAGTTGTTGGCTGTTATTGTGAAAATTATAGGAACTATGTTGAAAATGTAAATTGCAAAAAAGGATCAGCACAACAAGATTTATCTACCCTAAAATAGAGAAAAATCTGTTACCTTGTTTTGGAGTTAATGCCCCTAAAATTTATCCCAATGTACAAAGGTACACTATAGCTTGGAGAAATAAAATGTCCTTTTGAAAAGGCTAGACTAGCGTTCTTCTTCTCACAGATAATATGTTGAATAGTACATCCAAGCTATTATATAAGAATAAGGACATGAGGTATGATTGCCAATGAGACAACTATCCATCAAATGAAGTGGGTGTAAGCAATTAAAGACAGCTGTATGACCTTCAACAATGAGAAAAACTCATACCGTAGAGTCGGCTATAAAAAGAACCCAACATAAAAAAAAATTAAACAATTCAATTGAGAAAACCGACGGCAAAATTTATAAAAAAAACAATTTACTAAAAACAAATATGACCGACATGAACCAACGACAACTACTGAACTACTGGCTCCTGACTTGGGACAGGCACATAAAGAATGTGGTGGGGTTAAACATATTTGTGAGTGCTCAATAATTTCAATAAAGTTTTTTTGTAATTTTAACCCCTTTAATTAGTCCCCTACCGACGAAGTCGAAGGGAACTTTAGGTTTGCCTCCGTCCGTCCGTCTGTCTGTCTGTCTCTGTCTGTCCGGCAAATCAGTTTTCCACACTTTTTTTCTTTGTGCTTGAAGATATTGATTTGATATTTGGTGTATTGTTTTATCACAACAAGTTACGGATCAAGTTAGAAATTTGTTCCAGTCCGACGATTTTGTGCAGAGTTATGGTCCTTGAACTTAGAAAATTCACTCAAATAATCAGTTTTCCGCACTTTTATTTGTCATGCTTAAAGATATTGATTTGATGATTGGTATATAGTTTTATCATGACAAGTTACAGATCAAGTTCGAATTTTAGTCCGGTCTAATAATTTTGTGCAGAGTTATCATGGTCCTTGGATTTCTAAAATTCACTCAAATAATCAGTTTTCCTGACTTTAATTCTTCATGCTTAAAGATACTGATTTGATAATTGGTATATAGTTTTATCATGACAAGTTACAGATCAAGTTCGAATTTTGTTCTGGTCTGATGATTTTGTGTAGAGTTATGGTCCTTGGCCTTAGAAAATTCACTCAAATAATCAATTTGCCACATTTTTTTTTCGTCATGCTTGAAAATATTGACTTGATATTTGTTATATAGTTTACACCATGACAAGTTATAGATCAAGTTAGCATTTTGTTCCAGTACAATGAATTTTTAACCGGTAGGGGGCTATGTTTTGCCAGGCAATACTCACAGAATGCTTGTTTATATAAGGATTCTACTTTTGACCTAATTACAGCCATAAAATCTCAAGATAATATGTAGTTTTCAAATGTGAAATTATAAATTCTGTACAGTAATTTATAACAGACTTTTTGCCAATGATTAATCTTTATGTCTTATCCAGGACGAGTATAACTTATGTTATATCTATATTACTAAAATAATGAGGTCCAACTAGTCAGCCAGCATGACATAAAAACGACGAATCAAAGAATTCAACTTTATGGTTACAACTAATATAGGACAATGGTGTTGATCAAACATTACACCATTGCAGGCCCTTTTGTTTTCCACATAATTAATTTTACCCATAATTAACAAGTTCCAGGTCGAAGTCGATACCGATATCAATAGTACCTGGTACCTAATCTGTATGTTCCGCCTCTGTCAGGTGCACCACCAAAAAGTGTATTTGGGATTTGCTATATACACTGGTCATAATCACACATGAACTTCGTCATTGTACAGGGATTGACTATACTAAATTCAATCATTGACCAAATAAATATATATACAAGTAGTTTCCAGTTGTAATAAGAAAGCCAGGACGGATTCAAACAGAATAATTTTGAAAGCTGAGAAAACTGTACACCTTATAATCAGCATGACTTTATCAAATGACAAGACAAATACTAAAAATCCAGGCTCAAAATAAGGCGTAGGTACTGTAATTCAGTCAGGGACCTGCGATGCCACAGATGTGTTCTAGTTATATGTTAAAAAAAAAATACATACTTAAGTTAGATAACTATTTAAAGGGTTTTATCTAACAGCAATTAAACACTTCATGTCATGTTTTCATTTTCCTAATGAGAATGGGTCAAATATTGAGGAAGGGTTTTCATCTGGGAAAATATATACCATGGCGTTTTTTTTCCTGTACGTGACCTGTTGCGGGGGACATAGAAATACCAGGCCACAGTCAATCCATCCAGTCTAATGTAAGCGCTTTCACATGTACAATTCTTACTAGATTTTTGTTATTATACAAAATTGTTAAAATTATATCAAAGGTTTATATCAGCGATGTCTCCCGTGGGTTTGAAAATCAATGCAGATCAACTATTTAAGATCTAGAAAGAGTTATACAAATGCATTGTAAGCACTCTTATGTGTCCAATTCTTGTAAGATCTTTATCAAACTTGTTGGAAGGTTTATATAAGCAATGTTTCAAACGAGTTTGAAAATCAGTACCGATCAACAATTTTTGAAAGAGAAATGCCCCTTGGAAATAATAGTTGTATGGAAAAATGCATTGTAAGTGCTGTCATGTGTACAATTCTTGCAAGGTTTTATCAAACTGATTTCGAAGATTATATCAGCAGTGTTTCGTACAAATTTGAAAATTAGTGCTGATCAACTATTTTAAAAGAGTTGTGCCCCTTGGAAATATTAATTATATGGAAAATTTTATTGTAATTGCTTTCAAGCCTACATTTCTTTTAAGATTTTTATAAAAAGTTTTAAAGAACCCCCTTAAAAAATTGTTTTAATTATTGCCCTCGGTCAGATAAAAAAAGTGCAATGCAGGAGTATAAATGGAACGTTGTCCTGTACTATAGATCTAATAGGATTATACATGTTTTTAGGTCTCTACAACACTGTCAAGCAAATTGTGATTTTTTATTACCACATGTTTTGTGAGGTATTTAGACTCAAAGGATTGTTTCTTGAAAAGGATGTCATATAAGATTTTATAATAGTATCAAGTTTTCCTATTTTGGATTAGCAAGTTGCCGTACTGTAAATTTATCAAGTTGAACATTGAAGTCTTCATCACAATATGAAGTCACACTGTTCTTTTACATGCTAAAATTCATCTGATAAAAAATGTAAAAAAGAGATGAATATCTGTTCTGGACGGCGGTGGAAACAATTGACTTTGAAATTTTCAGTTACCAAGTGCACAGCTGTTTGTATAACACAAAATCTAGTCTTTGTATGGTACTTGTTGGCATACAAAATTACAGACGGAAAATATTTTGTAAAGTCATTTTATAAGCATTAAAACAATAGAAATGCTTTAAATGAAAGAGCATTCTATCATGTTAAATTTGTTTATCTTCTCTCTCCGCTTCCTTGAAACCAAGTTTGATACACATTGGTAATGAATATAGGGAAATTAAAACAGACTTGAAACAGCTAATTGAAATCTACAAATATCATTTTAATATTGTGAAGACTAAAGGTAGAGAGGCCTTATATGAATCAAGGATGTAAATTATTCCCTTTGAATTAACTTTATTGCTCACCAAATGTTGTATGTTTTTAAAAATAGAAGCAAACTATCACCAAAAGACATTTTTTTTATTGTGAAAAAGGAAAAGCGTAATTATCAAATTGCCATATTTTTTCCAGGTAACGATTCAAGCTCTTATATACAATGATGTATGTATAATAAATAGCCTCTTATTTGTTGAGATGAACACTAAAGATATTTCACATGCATTTTATTGCTGTAAAGAATTAACAAAAATAACTGTTTGTTGAAAAATGTCTATTTATTATTAAATGATGAGCCAGTATAAGGCCAACTAAAATTCCCCATTCATAATGGAAAAGACAGGATATGGGGTATCAATGACACAAAATAAATACACACTTGAAAAAACTAAAAAAGCAAAGAAGCAGCACTTTTTTGATCGCCTCAAATTCCCATTGACATGCATGGAGCAAAAATTCTCATCTTACTCATTACTGGTTTTAGCATATTTTTATATGACCGCAATAAATTTGAGTTCATATATTGCTATCACGTAGTCGTTGTTGTCCAAAGACATTTGGTTTCCGGACAATAACTTTAGTATAAGTGAATGAAATTCTATAAAATTTAAACACAAGGTTTAATACCACAAAAGGAAGGATGGGATTGATTTATAAACATAAATTGCTGAATTTTTCAGTTCCGTTCTTTAACTTTAGTTTGCCTCAACAAAATGTTATGAAACTTGTAAACAATGCTTATTACCACTTAATACAGATCAAGTTTGAAATTGGGTGGCGTCACTTTTACCGTTCTTGAGTTATGACCCTTTATATCTTTATATGATATGCAAGCGGGGGCATCATCTGTGTCCCATGGACACAATCCACATTTATTTTATATGCTGAATTTAATCATTGGAATTACATTTTAGATGTTGGACCATTAAGCATTATATAGGGGATAACATTCGATTGATTTATGATATTTTACAGTATACAGAAGAGAACAATATTCATCATTACATGTTCAAAAGGAAATGACACAAATTTAATAATACAAAGCAGACCTCCCCAAACACACCAAAAATAACTATGTTTCTCCGTAAAGTTGTTTTGATTGTTTAAAGCTAATCGACTTTAAAAACTCACTGCAATTATGTCATCCTATGATACCACTTTTTTAAATAATTCTACCAAAAAAAAAAACATATTGTAATTATTATTAAATGCCAACTATTAAATAAGAATTAAAATCCAATAAATCACAGTTCCCAAAATTCAATGTATAGTGCTATTACAGATAGCAGTCACCCCACCACCCCCTCTTTTTAACAGGTTGATACATGCTAAGAAAAATACAGATAAAATATTTCTATCTTATTTCACCTCTTAATTCATTTTCAATTCACTTCTACTTTTTAAACTATATATATATATATCATTAGATTTTTGATTGCTGAATCTAAACATGTATTTAGATTTTTGATATTAAACCATAAAAGGATAATGTCCATTTTCAAATTTTTAAATTCTGAGACCACATTCATTCTGTATCAATAACCTATGCTGTGTCAGATATTTAATCACAATTCAAATTCAAAACTGTACCAAGCTTGAATGTTGTGTCCATACTTGCACCAACTGTTCAGGGTTAGACCATTGTGGTCGTATCAAGCTGCTTCAAGCGGAGCACATTTTTTGCAAGATATTGTTCTCACACATCTCCTGGTCAATACCAACAAATTATTTATATTGAACAAAGACATCTAATAAATACAGTCAAACAATCTCATTACGTATGTATGTACATAGATAAAAAGGTCTTATATCTCAAATCTATCATATATATATAAAAAATAACCATGAAAACTATTCATTGTCTCGAAATATAAAATTTATCTGGACTCAGCTCGAAACAGGATAACAAATGCTTTTCAAAGCCTCGCATCCTACCTGTTTCTAAGCCTTGTACAAATAAATTTTATATTTATACCTCAATTGCGTCGGGTATAATGTTTTTGACCCGTCCATCTGTCCGTCCGTCCGTCCGTCTGTCATTCCATCCATCCATCCGTCAGGCCAAATAAAAATATATGTGTGGTTCCAGTTACCTACCCTTCTTTTTAGTCTTAATTATAGCCTACCCTAAAGATTTTTTTGTCATTTTTCATTAATCACTGTTAAAGTCAGAATGGTGCTCCCATAGACTCAATTTAAAAAAAAACCATAAAAACAAATCCCTACCTACCTACCCTAACTTTTTATTGATGTAACTGGAACTACACATTCTATTTTATTTGGCCTCATTTATGAAACTTTATATATAATAAGGACAAACTATGTAGACGTGCATATCGACAGGAAATGGCCGCCATGGCTAAAAATAGAACATAGGGATAAAATGTAGATTTTGGCTTATATCTCTGAAACCAAAGCATTGAGAGCAAATCTGACAGGGTAAAAATCATTATTAGCTCAAGATCTATCTGCCCTGAAATTTTCAGATGAATCGGACAACCCGTTGTTAGGTTGCTGCCCCTGAATTAGTAATTTTAAGGAAATTTTGCCGTATTTGGTTATTGTCTTGAATATTATTATAGATAGAGATAAACTGTAAACAGCAATAATGTTCAGCAAAGTAAGTTCTACAAATAAGTCAACATGACCAAAATGGTCAGTTGACCCCTTAAGGAGTTATTGCTCTTTTATAGTCAATTTTTAACAATTTTTCGTAAATTTTTGTTATCTTTTACAAAAATCTTCTCCTCTGAAACTACTAGGATGAATTTAACTAAAGTTGTAAACAATCATCATTAGGGTATGTAGTTTAAAAATTGTGTCTGATGACCCCGCCCTCAAACCAAGATGGCCTACATGGCTAATAATAGTACATAGAGTAAAATGCAGTTTTTGGCTCATATATCTAAACCCAAAGCATTTCTAGCAAATCTTTCAAAAATCCAAAATTGTTCATTAGGTCAAGATCTATCTGCCCTTAAATTTTCAGACCATTCAGGCAACCCGTTGTTGGGTTGCTGCCCCTGAATTGGTAATTTTTAGAAATTTTTTCAGCTTTTGGTTATTATCTTGAATATTATTATAGATAGAGATAAACTGTAAAGAGCAATAATGTACAGCAAAGTAAGACCTACAAATAAGTCACATGACCAAAATGGTCAATTGACCCCTTAAGGAGTTATTGCCCTTTATAATAAATTTTTAACAATTTTCATAAATTTTGTAAATTTTTACAAAATAATTTCAACTGAAACTACAGGGCCAAGTTCATTATAGATAGAGATAATTGTAAGCATCAAGAATGTTCAGTAAAGTAAGATCTACAAACAAATCACCATCACCAAAACACAATTTTGTCATGAATCCATCTGTGTCCTTTGTTTAATATGCACATAGACCAAGGTGAGCGACACAGGCTCTTTAGAGCCTCTAGTTTATAGGAGTTATGCCCCTTCGCTTTGAACTTAACATTTTTGCCATAATATACTAAACAGTAGTTTGTCATCCAGCTCCTTTGAAACCACACAATCAAGAGATCAAGACTTTAAGTGTGTGTTGTTCAGCAGATCATGATTTTTTAGTACATATCTAGGAAATCCTAGTTGTGTATAGAATGATTGTAAAGTGTACATGTCCAACTGGCAGGTGTCATCTGACTATGACCTCATTTTCATGGTTTAGTGGTGAAAGTTAAGAGTTTGTGTTTTGATCTGTTTTTTATACGACCGCAAAAATTAAAAATTTTTTGGTCGTATATTGGTATCACGTTGTCGTCGTCCGAAGACAGATGGTTTCCGGATAATAACTTTAGTATAAGTAAATAGGAATCAATAAAATTTTAACACAAGGTTTATAACCACAAAAGAAAGGTTGGGATTGATTTTGGGGGTTATGGTCCCAAAGGTTCAGGAATTAGGGGCCAAAAAAGGGCCTAAATAAGCATTTTTGCAGTTTCCAGACAATAACTTGTGTTTAAGTGTATGAATCTCTCTGAAATTATACAAAAGTTTCCATACAACAAAGGGATGGTTATGGGAGGTTACGGCTCAAACCTTTTAGCAATTAGGGGCAAAAAAAAGGGGGGAAAACAAGGGTTTTTATGGTTAAAGGACAATTTAGACAATTTAAAAGCAGTGTAAGGGAGGTTATCCAATCCATTCAAAGAATACTGTTGTATATATGTTTGATTACCTTCCTTACACTGCTTGTAAATTATGTATTAAGTAATGATGATTGACTTGAGATGATTAGCTGTAAATTTATTTTTAGAAGTTACTATTAATTAATATTAATTTTAATCATGATTGTATGTCATTTTATATTTTGATATTTTATGATGTATTTAAATGAGTAGTTATGGTTGCAAACTCCATTAGAAATTTGAATTGAGATTATTTTTGGAATAAGGGAAAGGGGGAGTTGAAAAAATTGGGGGGGGGGGGGGGTAAATAAGAATTAGTGGGGGGCTATAATTTTTCTCATTTCAGATTTCAAAAATTAAAAAGAAAGTTTCTTCAAATATTTTTTTTTTGGGGGTGAGGGGATAGGGGGTTAATATCCAACAGCATAGTGTATTGCACAAAAGCAAAAAAAACGGGTAAATTTTTTTTGGGGGGAGGGGGGGGGGGGGCAATTCGCAACAGCATAGTGTATTGCACAAAAGCAAAAAATTGAATATAAATTCAAATCATATAACCAACTTTAAGTTCTTTGACTAGACTTATTCTGTGTCAGAAACCTATTATGTGTCAGAAACCTATCATGTGTCAAATATTTAATTACAATCCAAATTCAGACCTGTATCAAGCGCGAATAATGTGTCCATTTTGGCTGCAACTTTTCAGGGTTGGACATCTGCGCTCGTATCCAGCTGCGCTCAGCAAAGCAATTTATCTTAAACTATAAGCAATAGGTCAACTATATTTGGTGTATTGAATGATTGTAAGGTGTATATATCTGTCTGGCAGGTATCATTTGACGATGACCTCCTTTTTAGCTCATGTGAGCTTATGCCATCACTTGGCTTCCGTCGTCGTCATCTGTCGTCGTAAACTATTTCATGAATCTTCTCCTGTGAAACTTCTGGGCCATATACCTTCAAACTTAAACTGAATGTTCAGTAGGGTATCTAGTTAATAAATTGTGTCCTAAGTTTTGATCCATCAAGAAACATGGTCGCCATGGCTAAAATAGAACATAGAGGTCAAATGCAGTTTTTGGCTTATATCTCAAAAACTAAATCATTGAGAGCAAATCTGACAGGGTAAAAATGTTCAATAGGTCAAGATTACCAGCCCTGAATTTTCCAGACGAATCGAACAACCGATTGTTGGGTTGCTGCAACTAAATTGGTAATTTTAAGGAAATTTTGCAGTTTTTGGATATTATCTTTAATATTATTGAAGATAAAGATAAACTGTAAACAGCAATAATGTTCAGCAAAGTAAGATCTACAAATAAGTTCATATGACCAAAATTGTCAATTGACTCCTTAAGGTGTTATTGCCCTTTAAAGACAGTTTTTCATAATGTGTTCCTCTAGTTTGCTTACTTTAAAAAAATCTTCTCTTTTGAAACGGCTGAATCAATTCAGCCAAACTTGGGCTGAATGGGTTTAGAGTATCTAGTTTAAATTTCTACATTTTATTTCCTTGTTCGTCAAGAAACATAGCCACTATGGCTAAAATTGAACATAGGGATAAAATGCTTTTTTTTTTGCATTTGAAGAAAATATGGCAGATACAAAGAACATTTAAATGGCATTTTTAAGCCACTCATTAATATATATAGAAAAGCAAAAATAATTATTGATGAAAGATTTAAGCAAAAAATTACAGGTGGGCGATTCAGGCTCTTTAGAGCCTCTTGTTATGGTTCATTGGTCAATGTTAAGTTTTCATTGTTAAGTTTTTTTCTAGGATATTTCAAGCAATAGGTCAATTATATTTGGTGTATGGAATGATTGTAAGGTATATGTCTGTCTTGCAGGTATCATCTGACTTTGACCTCATTTTCATGGTTCATTGGTCAATATTAAGTTTTCATGGTTAAGTTTGTTTCTTAGAAACTATAAGCAATATGTCAACTGTATGTTATACATAGATTGCCTTACTGCCTGTAAGGTGTACTTGTCTGTCTTGGATGGTTCATCTGACCTTGACCTCATTATCATCGTTCACTGGTCAATGCTACGTTTTCCTCGTTAAGTTTATTTCTTAGAAACTATAAGCAATAGGTCAATTATATTTCGTGTATGGAATGATTGTGAGGTGTAGATGTACATGATGTATTTTTTGTTTGGTTTATCTGACCTTGACCTCATTTTCTTTTATTATCGTAAGTTTATGTGATACTTGTAGTAAAGCTTTATATTTAGGAGTATCAACATTAAATCAATTTTCTAGGAGTTATGCCTGTGTGAACTTAGAATGTTGGCCTAAATATACTACTGTAAGAGTTTATCATCGCAACTCCTCTGAAACCACACAACAGAATTTCATGAAACTTTGTAGATAGTTAGGACATACTATGTATATGTGCATATGCACAGGAAATTTTTTTCAGTTGATTTTTGTAGGAGTTATGAGTTTTAGGAATCTGGTGAGATTTTGTTTGCCCAGTGACAATTTTGGGGTGTGGGGTATGTGAGCGTGCTCACAAAGGTTCTTTAATTCGAGACAATTGTGCACAGACCCTGGCATCATAGCGAGTTGATTCTTCAAGTATATTTTCATAGCTTCTTTCTGTATTTCTATGTGGGTATTAAAGCGACAACCGAAGCACATTTCGTACTACAAATGTACAAAGGATCAATGCTTTTACAACACTGTAAAATGACAAAAGAAGGATTCAATTTTGATAATGAGATGTTTATGCTACAATCATGATATAGCAGTTCATATCAAGCTTTTCATTAGTTTTCCTATGCATTGTTCTGATGTTCTCAAAGGAAGCACATGCAGTCATGAAAAAATGAATTTTATTGGTAAATAAATAAAATATAATTTTGGAATGTCTCCATGACTGTTGTCTGTCAATCAAAACTTACATGTAATGCAATTGAATATTAAATATTAACATACAGTGAAAACAGGCACACAAAATAGTTATATGTGTATACTTAATTAAATAGAGTAAAGTTATTATATTCTTCTTTATAGAAAAACTCTTTATGAACAAATATTATTGCAGGTGATATGGTTCCAACTGAAATAAAATTAATGGCTGACAAAAGATCTATTGATTTGTACCTCAAATTACTTGAGTCAGGCTCTGAAAAAAAGAGAGACATACGTTTAGTAGTAGTTGGAAAAAAAGGTGCAGGAAAGACATCATTGATTAAAAGATTGTTCTCTGAAGAGAATACAGATGTAACTAGTACAAATGGAATAGAAATCCACACAATAAAATGCAAAGCAAAGGCTGATGATGGCATATGGAATAAATTAGATGGTATGATGTATAAATTTAAACACAAATGTTTCTCTATTCTTAAGAAAGTATTTATAATGTTTTTGTTTTCTAGTTTACATAACTTATTATTCAGCAATATTATTTGATTTTTTAGGGGACTATCTATCAATTTCCAGTTTTCAAAGCATAGGTCTTACAGGATCCAATATTAATTCAAGGATACATTTCAATTATTCCAGGTCAAGAATTTTCATAAATAGTTCATCCAGTCAGAAACTATGTGAAGAGATATTTATGGTACAAGTGTGTATCTGGTACAATAGAAATGGTACCATTAATGTTATAGGCTTTTAAACAGTATCAGAAAAGATGAACAAAATAACTAAAGCTTGGTTTGATTTTGTCAAAATATGACCCCAAAAGTTCATTGTTACATTATTGTTACAACCACATTTGCATCCATATGCATGCGACACATGGTTTGACCTCAGTCAAGATTTTGATTGTGCATGTGCTCATCATGTTCAGTTACGTCATCTCCTTTAACTGGTAACACCTGCCTGATTTAAATTTTGATTAAAAAGATGATGTTGATCATATTTTTATCGATGATATGATATCACACAGAAAAGAGGAATATCATTATAATACTATTTCATTTGATTTTTATATTTATCTATTTAAATTGCCTTTTTGTCACATGCTTTCTTTAGAGCTACTGTTGACGGATAATTATGGGTTTTCCAGTCGTAAAAATGTTGATACTTCATGAAAATTGTTTGCCTTTTCTATTGTTTTCTGTGGACTTTTTGTACTACTGGTATACTTTTAAATATGGTATATACGCGTATAAATCAATTCTGAAAGTTCCAAATCGATACAGTTTATGTGGATTTGGTAGCTAATGCTGTTTTAACATGTGGAGACATTGATATAAAATGTGTCATGATTGCCCATAAGACAGCTTTCCAACAATGACCAAAGGATGAGGGTGTAAACAATTACAACTCACTGTTTGCCTTCAAAATTATATGTTAACCACACCATCTCATGATGATTCTTAATGCATGCTTTTTTGGATTTATTTTGATGAATATCTTAACTTTATTAGCAACATATTAATAATAAGGTATGTGTAGAATATGCATCAAGTTTTGTGGTTTTCGTCAAATCTGTTATATCAATATTACAACCAACTGAAGAAACTCCCTTTTCAATTGTGATAACTGTTCATGAGTATTTTTGTAGAACTAGCTAAGGGTTGGAAAAAAAATTGATGGACAACATTTATTTTGTAACTGTTTATTGCTTATTTTATGATGGATCTTACTTAGTATTTCTTTACTATTATTATAATTTTCTAATGATAGGAACCAATAAAGAAACTGAAATTCATGCAAGACTCTTGAAACAATACAAAGGAACAATTGAAGCATCAGTACAAGAATTAACACATGAAGTTGTTAGGGAAAACACCCTCATAACCATTCTGTACAAGCGTATTGAGGAATCAAAAGAATCAGAGACAGTACGCCAGCAGCCTAAAAAAAGAAAACTTCAAGTAACCACTGAATCTCAAGTTGAACCTCCAGTAACCTCGCAGCAACGAAACCAATCATTAAAACAGGCAAAAATGGATATTGAAACCATGCTTAAATCTAATGTTGATTTACATGACAAAGAGGAGTATGCCACATTATTGCTATGGGATTTTGCAGGAGATGAAGAATTTTACCACACACATCAAACCTTTTTGTCCTCAGGTGCAATTTATCTTGTTGTAACAAAACTCAATGAAGCTGACGACAAAAATGCACAAGGTAACATTTCATAGAGATAAGATAAGTGAGATTTAAAATATTTTATATTTTATTTAACTTTTTCTTAGCTTAAAATGCAAATTGTTGTCAAGAACTATAGATTCCAATTTATGCTCCAAGTAAAGAAGAAAATATGAGAGGCAATCAGTCAATTGGTCCGAGGACACAGTTATCGTCCTTAGATTTTCGTTGTCTACAAATATAGTCCCTAGTGTGGACAGTGTATAACTTGCAAATTTTGTTCATATACTTTCCAAATTTATTTCTTCATATTTTATGCATGAAATATTAAGTTAAGGGATGAAATTACATAAAATTATTAAAAATATTTGGGTGCTGAATCTTTATGTTAAGTAGTGATTTGGTCCAGTTCAAAAAGGTCAAAAACTAGTATGTCTGAAGCTGTCGAACTGAATTTTAGACCCCCTTAACATAGAATTGTCAATATTTTGAGTTAGAGCTGGTAGACTTTTCTATAATTTTGATATTATTTGTCCCAATAGTAGTACACTACACTGTAAAAATCTTTTTGAGATAGAGCAGGTGCGATTTTTTGGAAAGTTTGCTATAGCTTGCTGTAGCAATAAACTTTCCTATGGCATCGGCCTCAAACTGGAAGTTGGACAGACTATCTTACTATAGGATGTGTGTTCTACCCCAAGATAATGTAGTACTAGTGTTTGAATACAAATTAAATAAAGACGCTTTTGAAATTTTTTTGAGTTACTTCTATTTTAATAAGCTTACAGCTTAAATAAAATTAATTAAAAATTGGACTGAAGGTTCACCGACAATTCAAATGGATCCAACTTTATTTTGAAAATGGGTATCACAAAAACTACTTCGCGGATCTGCCCTGCACGGAAGATAAAATCAATACACATCAACACGAGGCAGCAGTTTCTACGTTTAATTAATTGAAAATTAAGAGGGCCTGATATTTATTTCGAGGTGTGTGTTGGTTTTTTTTTTTTTTACATTTATTCATGAAATTAAAGAATTCTTATTGTTAAGAATGTCGTAATCTTTTCAATTTTTACGTTTGCAAATGGTATTAGGTGTGACCTCTATAAATTATGCATACTTTGAACTGTCACTGTTTATGTTATCTGTATGTTTTCCTACGGGAATCCCTAGACATGCTTTTAATCCATTTATGTGAACCCTCCTGACGGGAGTACAATAATCCCGGTGTCACGGGTCTCCCCCGTCCTCCGATCGAAGAGAAAATAAATACCGTGTTTAAAAAATTCTCTTGAATGAACATTTTCTGGCGCCATTTTTACGATATTTACAAATGTTTATTAAAGACGTAAAAGCCCGAGGGTATTGAAAGTATCCTCATATCTCGGCCCATAACAACTCGGCCTATAACATACAATCGGCCTCACAAAATCGGACTATAATTTTTGTATACGACCGCAAAAAAATTTTGTGGTCGTATATTGGTATGACGTTGGCGTCGTCGTCGTCCGAAGACACATTGGTTTTCGCACTCTAACTTTAGTTTAAGTGAATGGATCTCTATGAAATTTTACCATAAGGTTCAATACCACAAAAGGAAGGTGGGGATTAATTTTTAAGGTTATGGTACCAACAGTTTAGGAATTAGGGGCCAAAAATAAGCATTTTTGTAACTTCCAGACTTAACTTGTGTGTTAGTGTATGGATCTCTCTGACATTGTACCACAAGGTTCCATATCAGAAAGGGAATTCTGGGATTGGTTTTGGGGGTAATTGCCTCCAAATTTTAGGAATGAGGGGCCAAAAAGGGGCAAAAAACAAGCATTTTTCTAGTTTCATGACAATAACTTGTGTGTAAGTGTATGGATCTTTCTGAAATTGTACTACAAGGTTCCATATCACAAAGGGAAAGCTGGAATTGAGTTTGGGGGTAATTGCCTAAAACGTTTAGGAATAAGGGGCCAAAAATAAGCATTTTTCTAGTTTCCAGACAACAACTTGTGTTCAAGTGTATGGATCTATCTGAAATTGTACTGCAAGGTACCATACCACAAAGGGAAGGTTGGGATTGAGTTTGGGGGTGATGAATCAAAAAGGGGTTCAAAACATTGGGGGGGGGGGATTTTTTTTTCCTTTTTTTCCATTAAAATTTTCCATTTTAAATTGGTTATTTCTGATTTATATGTAAAGGCAAATAATAATGATATGGTTTGAATATGTAAATTAAAAAAATTTAAGTTCTTAGACCATATTCATTCTTTGTCAGAAACCTATGCTGTGTCAAATATTTAATCACAATCCAAATTCAGTGCTGTATCAAGCTTGAATGTTATGTCCATACTTGCCCCAACTGTTCAGGGTTTCGACCTCTGCAGTCGTATCAAGCTGCGCCCAGCGGAGCATTTTATTAAATTTTCAAATGACTATAACTCGAAAACAGTAAGTGATAGACACACACGGTCTTCAGAAATGATCACAGGACAATAAAACAAATCAAATAAAATATAGGATGAGTCCCTATGGGTCACCCCCACCCACTTCAATTTGAGAATGTGCTTTTATCTTGTAAACAGTCGAGATCCCCACCCTTAAACCATATATATTCTTGTATGAGACAATAAAATAAATCAAATGAAATATTGGGGGAGTCCCTGGGGTCACCCCACCCCCTTCTGTTTGAGAACTTGTAAACGGTCGCTATCCCCACCCCTAAACCATAAATATTCTTGTATGGAACAATAAAACAAATCAAATGAAATATAAGGGAAGTCCAAGGGGGGTCAACCCACCCACTTATTTATACAACGTGTAAACGGTCGAGGTTCCCACCCCTAAACCATAAATATTCTTGTATGGGACAATTAAACAAATTAAATGAAATTTAGAGAAGTCCACGGGGGTCACCCCACCCCCTTATATATACAACGTGTAAACGGTCGAGGTTCACACCCCTAAACTATAAATATTTTTGTATGGGACAATTGATTGATTGATTGATTGTTGTTTGCTTTACGCCGCATTAGCACATAAAGGCTATATCGCGGCAATTGAACAAATCAAATGAAATATGAGGGAAGTCCACGGGGGTCAACCCACCCCCTTATATACAACGTGTAAACGGTCGAGGTTCCCAATTCTAAACCATATATATTCATGTATGGGACAATAAAACAAATTAAATGAAATATAGGGCGAGTCCCTGGGGGTCATCCCACCCCCTCCTGTTTGAGAACTTGTAAACGGTCGAGATCCCCACCCCTAAACCATAAATATTCTTGTATGGGATGATAAAACAAATCAAATTAAATATAGGGGAAGTCAATGGGGGTAACCCCCACCCCCTCCTTTTTGAGAACTTGTAAACGGTCGAGATCCCCACTCCTAAACCATATATATTCTTGTATGGGACAATAAAGCAAATCAAATGAAATAAAGGGCGAGTCCCCTGGGAGTCACCTCCCCCTTTTGAGAAATTTTAAACGGTCGAGATCCCCACCCTTAACCATATATATTCCTGTTCGTCATTTCAAGAAGAATTGAATGACATGTATTGGTTTAAGTTTTCTGTCTTATTTAAATTAAGAGATGTGGTAATTTTTGCGAATGAACCAGCTATTCAAAAGAGTTCAAATGAAAAAGCTATATAAACAATTATAGGTCACCATATGGTCGTCAAGAATAAGAAAAACTCATACCATATAGTAAGCTATAAAAGGCCCTGATATAAAAAAAAATGTGGAACAATTCAAACAAGAAAACTAACTGCTTAATTAGTAATAATACAATTTACTAAAAACAAATATGAAGGACCTAAATCAATAAAAAATACTAAAATCACAGGCCCTTTATATGGGATGGGCACAGAAAGAAATTAACAGAGCTTTCTGTATATTTAAAATCTACAGTTTAAGGCTGCAATAGAAATTATCAAAATTTTACATGACAAACATATGAACAAAAGAGATTTTTGATAATTGCTGATGAGACTATGGTTTCGGAAAAAAAACATGTGATTAAATACATATTTGAAATAATACACATCTACAACCCATTTGAAATAATAAACATCTACCGTTGCAAACTTTCCACAGGTGCTATGCAGCACTTTGATTTAATTTGAATTTATTGTCTTAAAGAAATGCACTACGAAATAACTGTGTTCTCGGGCCTAAGAAATGAATTCAGGAAATGTAGATTCTGTACTTTGGCAACTTCCCTGAATGGTTTGCTGGTTTCAATTAGTCAAACTCAATAAAAGTAAAGGATTTAAATCTTTATTTGAAAGAAATTCTGTTAAAATGTCCCATTTTGGCATTATACGGCGAAAGTAAGCATTTTATAGCAGTTTCCATTTTTATGCCTAAGAGGCATGCTGACTTTCTATCTGACAGCTTTTTATGCTTTGATATTTGTGTTTCTATGATTAATTCAAATTCTATTAACCATTTGTGAACTCTGAATGTAGAGAAAAGTAGATTATCACAGAAAAAAATGTGCAAAATGTGTTGTAATTAGGAAATGTTCGAACGGCCTGTTTGATGTATGTGAAATGTGAATAGCTTTGTACATAAAATTTGTAGTCCATCATAAATATTTCACTTAATCTGTAAAAAAATCACTTGACAATGATCTGTGCACCTTATTCATTTCATATACTACCTTTATTTTGTTTCTGTAGGATAGCATGTGTTTCAAATATATGCCAGTTAAGACTAACACTACATGCAAGTTTTCCATTGAAAAGTGAAAAAACTGCACAGACCATACTGTCTGCAAAAAAAGTTGAATGCAAGAGTCCTTTTGCAATTAGACTTCTTGTATCATGACATCTTAGCATAGAAATGAGCAAAAAGTAACAAATTTCCATTTCTAATAGCTTCTGTATGCATTTTTATATGTAAATATGTACTACGGCCTAAATTGACTCTAAATAATGTTCAGTCTTGCATGACCTAAGACCATTTTATACTCATGTGGTATGCTTTTTGTAACTTTTCTTTCCATTTAAAGTATATTTAGTATATATGGAAGAATAATTTATGGTTAAAAAACTTCAAAAACTTCAAATTGGTTGGAAAAAATGCATGTTTATGTAAGGCTCCCCTTAATTCGAAAATCTCAATTTTCAGGCACAGGCTCATATAAATTTGACTTTTGAATAATTGTAATAAATCTGAAAAATCAAATGAGTGTTCAGTTGCTTTTAATACCTAATATTTTATATCTAAGAGCATTTAAAAAACAAATTTTTGCAATATTTAAATTTTTAAAGCCCAAATCTTGATAGTTGAAATTATTTGATTTAAATGTCAAAATTAAACATCCAAATTTCAATATTAAAATAGCCATAGTTCCTATGATATATATCCTATGGCCATGAAACTTGGCCAACTATCTTATAATTCCATAAGCTTAGGTCATGCAACGTTTTATTAGAATTGGTCAAGTCTTTCTATTCTATTAGGTCCGAGGACACAGTTATCGTCCTTAGATTTTCGTTGTCTACAAATATAGTCCCTAGTGTGGACAGTGTATAACTTGCAAATTTTGTTCATACACTTTCCAAATTTATTTCTTCATATTTTATGCATGAAATATTAAGTAAAGGGATGAAATTACATATTAAAAAAATTTGGGTGCTGAATCTTTATGTTAAGTAGCGTTATGGTCCAGTTCAAAAAGGTCAAAAACTAGTATGTCTGAAGCTGTCTAACTGAATTTTAGACCCCCTTAACAAAGAAATGTCAATATTTTGAGTTAGAGCTGGTAGACTTTTCTATAATTTTGATATTATTTGTCCCAATAGTAGTACACTACACTGTAAAAATCTTTTTGAGATAGAGCAGGTGCGATTTTTTTAATTTGAATTTATTGTCTAAAAGAAATGCACTACGAAATAACTGTGTTCTTGGGCCAATTAATTGCATTAACTGTTCCAATTTTACTGCACCAGATGTGCATTTCAACAATGAATGTCTCTTCAGTAATGCTCGATGGCAAAATGTTGAGCTAATTACAGCTTTTGTTTAAAAGACAGATTTATCAGTCTCACATATGTCATATTTATATATCACCCGTCAGTTGTTTTCAACCTTTCATAAGGTAGACAACCTGGAAAATCCAAATCTTGTACACAAATGTGTTATGCAGTCGGCAGGCTTTTGAAAATATATTGATTTCAGCTATTTTTAACACTTCTATTCTTTAAGTGATGCTTAACGATTTCCAAATGTTCAAATAGCCTTTTATTGGAATTGATATTTTTTTTTTTCTCAACATTTTAAAAGTTGTCTCAGATATATGTATAAAGTCGTTAAAACATGTGTAGAATCATATTTCGAGGCTCTGTCCCCTAGGTCAAGACCAGTGACTTTGAATTAACAGGCAATTTTCAATGTTCTATATTTCGTTTGTTATTGATTAAGTTATAAAATGATAGAATTATCTCAATTGTACACACCAATGCCATACAGTACTTGCAACCTTAGGCGTTACTATTTTAGCAATCAATCTGCGGTCATCGATCAGTCGCCGATTATTTGACGTATCTGACGGATTCTATGGGTCATTGATCACCGATCATTCATTGATCAGTCAAACATACATCATTTATCATTCATCGATCAGTCAAGTTCCCATCAAACAGTAACGCCTAAGTTTGCAAGTACTGTACATATTGCTTTAAGAGTTTTCTCAACGTTAGATATCTATAGATTTTTTTCTCATGATTACTCATCGAAATCATGATTTCTTTATAGATTAAATAGTTCAGAGTGCAGAAATCCAATGAAGTTGATTTTTTTTAATTAAATTGTTTTACAGTCTTTGAAATCTTAATATAA
This sequence comes from Mytilus californianus, assembly GCF_021869535.1. Lineage (NCBI taxonomy): Eukaryota > Metazoa > Mollusca > Bivalvia > Mytilida > Mytilidae > Mytilus > Mytilus californianus. The sequence continues at coordinate 8,726,784 of NW_026262670.1, forward strand.
CTTAAACTTTTTGTAATCATTGCAATTGCGATGTATACAAATATGTAAATCCTTGTGCTTATAGCGCGAATCAAATGCTTTCTAAATATTCTTTTCATCAAATTGCTTCATTTGCGCAGCTTTCTAGATTGTTCAGATACATCAGACTTGTTTCAGAAAATCTGTCCCAAGTCAGGAGCCTCTAGCCTTTGTCAGTCTTGTATTATTTTTAATTTTAGTTTCTTGTGTACAATTTGGAGTTTAGTATGGCGTTCATTATCACTGAACTAGTATATATATTTGTTTAGGGGCCAGCTGGAGGACGCCTCCGGGTGCGGGAATTTCTCTCTGCATTGAAGACCTGTTGGTGACCTTCTGCTGTTGTCTGTTCTATGGTCGGGTTGTTGCCTCTTTGACACATTCCCCATTTCCATTCTCAATTTTATTAATCTGTCTAACATATATTCTGGAACATAGTTCTGACACATTCATAAAATTTAAGACATTTTCAGAAGTTCTGAATTTTTCTGAATCAAAATGTTTTCAAGATTCAGAAAAATGCAGCATAAATTCAGAATTGTCAGTCTCCATTCCAAAAGAGATATCACGTAATCACATGATTTATAACTAACTTAAAGGGTTTCAAATGTTTGGATATAAGCATTCCTGATGAAGGTTATTTATCATGCTAATCCAGAAGAGCACTTAGGACACACAAAATTGGTATTGTTATTTTCATATCGGGATTCAAAAAGATTCAGTCATATTTTTCTTGTATTAGACAATTTCTAAAAGAATTTAGATATCTTCAGACAAATTGGGACTGTACTCAGAACTGTTTCTTCCATGATGGAACAATGTACTTACTTTTTACATTTTACCTCTTAAAAGAGGGGCGAAAGATACCAGAGGGACAGTCAAACTCATAGATCGAAAATAAACTGACAATGCCATGGCTAAAAAAGAAAGAAACAAACAGACAAATAATAGTACACAAGACACATCATAGAAAACTAAAGACTAAGCAACACAAACCCCACCAAAATGACACCATTTTTTTCTTAAATAATTTCTTTCACTATGATTTTAATAAAACAGTAAAATACTTGGTCTGTATCTTTATTAAAAGGTGAATAATTTACATATTAGTTACTAGTAGTTGTTTACATATTAAATATTTCCCCTATCCAAGCAGTTTCTTAATTAGCGTTTATCATGTTTTTTTACTGTTAATGAGAGATCAGGTTTGTATTATGCATTGACTCATTGGGAGGTCTGACAGACAGGAGTTTTTTGTTCATGCTTATTATAGGTCAAAACTGTTTTCAATTGATCAATTATTAACAGATTATTGATTGACAGTGTTCATTATAAATTGTAAAAATTTCGCCAATTAAAGCCAAACAAACTAGCTAGATTATATTAAAAACATTATTTGTATGTGAATTTCATATCTTTCCTCTATTGCTGTTATTTGATAGAATTTGAAAGGGTTGAACTGTGACCTTTAGCTGATTATTTACTTGTCTATTGGTTTGTGGTGAATTGTTGTCTCAATATCTATCATAACACATCCGCTCATTTGTTTTTAGCTCACCTGACCTGAAAGGTCAAGTGAGCTTTTCTCATCACTTTGCGTCCGTCGTCCGTCGTCCGTAAACTTTTACAAAAATCTTCTCCTCTGAAACTACTGGGCCAATTTTGACCAAACTTGGCCACAATCATCATTGGGGTATCTAGTTTGAAAAATGTGTCCGATGACCCCGCCAACCAACCAAGATGGCCGCCATGGCTAAAAATAGAACATAGGGGTAAAATGTAGATTTTGGCTTATATCTCTGAAACCAAAGCATTTAGAGCAAATCTGACATAGGGTAAAATTGTTTATCAGGTCAAGATCTATCTGCCCTGAAATTTTCAGATGAATCGGACAACCCGTTGTTGGGTTGCTGCCCCTGAATTGGTAATTTTAAGGAAATTTTGCCGTTTTTGGTTATTATCTTGAATATTATTATAGATAGAGATAAACTGTAAACACCAATAATGTTCAGCAAAGTATGATCTACAAATAAGTTAACTTGACCAAAATGGTCAGTTGACCCCTTAAGGAGTTATTGCCCTTTATAGTCAATTTTTAACCATTTTTCGTAAATTTTTGTAATTTTTTACAAAAATCTTCTCCTCTGAAACTACTAAGACAAATTTAACCAAAATTGTCCACAATCATCATTAGGGTATCTAGTTTAAAAAATGTGTCCGATGACCCTGCCCGCAAACCAAGATGGCCGACATGGCAAAAAAATAATACATAGGGTAAAATGCAGTTTTTGGCTCATATCTCTGAAACCAAAGCATTTAGAGCAAATCTGATGGTATAAAATTGTTCATTAGGTCAAGATCTATCTGCCCTGAAATTTTCAGACCAATCAGGCAACATGTTGTTGGGTTGCTGCCCCTGAATTGGTAATTTTAAGAAAAGTTTGCAGCTTTTGGTTATTATCTTGAATATTCTTATAGATAGAGATAAACTGTAAACAGCAATAATGTACAGCAAAGTTAGATCTACAAATAAGTCAACATGACCAAAATTGTCAATTGACCCCTTAAGGAGTTATTGCCCTTTATAGTCAATTTTTTACAATTTTCATAAATTTTGTAAATTTTTGTAAATTTTTACAAAATATTTTCCACTGTAACTACTGGGCCAAGTTCATTATAGATAGAGATAATAGTAAGGAGCAAGAATGTTCAGTAAAGTAAGATCTACAAACACATCACCATCACCAAAACACAATTTTGTCATGAATCCATCTGTGTCCATTGTTTAATATGCACATAGACCAAGGTGAGCGACACAGGCTCTTTAGAGCCTCTAGTCTGTTATAGAGAATGTGTAGAGCTTTAACAAGGGTGATTTATTTTCATACCTAAAATGTCACATTAATATATTCCTAAAATTGCTTAAGTAATGCCATATACATAAAATAAAATGTATAAGATGGTATCATGAATCTGTCTCCCTTAAAATAGTAACAGTACAATTATTACATGTTCTAATAACATTGCAATGCTGGTGAAAGTAAAGACAGCTTGTAATGTGTTTTTCATTATTCTGTTCAACTACAAATAACTTGCACATCTTTATGAGACTTAAATAAATGGTGATTGAAATCAGTATTCTATTTCTTTGTAGATTTATTCCAGTTATGGATGGACTCAATCCATTGCTACAGTAGACTGGAAGAGGACAAAAGTAATTCTGCTGACAGCAAGACATCAGATGATCTTGATCCACCAGTAGTTATTGTTGGTACTTGGAAAGATGCTGTGACCTCTGATGTAGAAGAGGTATTGAAAATCTACAAATGTTTATGGGTTGCAAGCACACTTCTACTGTTCTTTCATTTTTGTACAGGACCATCATGCTTTACTGATAGTGTAATCTAATCAGATCAACATTTTGACCATATCTAATGCATACCTGTCAATTTATTTGATAATAAGAAAAAAATAATGGTTTGTCCTGTAGTAGTTTGAAAATAAATAAACCGACTTAAAATGTATTGAAAATAAATAACTCGGCAGGTCTTTTAAGCTATTTTATAAATGCTATTCTAAAGTATGAGATGGCACCAGATTCTTCCAAATTTTGTTTTTTTCCATTTTTATTTAGGGAAAATCTTCCCAAATCTTTAAATAATATAATGTATAAATATTAATTTACTTGAATTAAATGTCTGAAAATGGGTTTCATTTAACTTAGGTATATTGTCTCAGGAACATTTACTTTATTCTCTGAGTGTTGCTTTCCATTTGTAATTTAGTAAAAAAAAATTTAACTTGACTTTTATTTTTTTTAAGCATTTTTTATCTAAAAAAAAATAGCAGCCACATCCATAAAACTATATGTGAACTACATGTTTTTGCTTTATCCTACATATTGGTCTTTTGGTGTCCCTAAAAACTAAAAGTCTTACACTGAAACTATATATTTTGCCTTGAGACCAAAATATTGTCAAAAAATAATTAAAACAGAACTTGCAATTTTGATCAAGAAAGATTCTGGGAAATGCATGATTTGCATACATTTTTCTACAGCTTCTTCAGGCCTTCAGCGGCCCCAAAACCCTGCGCACGAAATTTGTTTAATTTTTTTTTAATATACTTTATATTACTTTTAAAACAGGCTAGTGCCATTGTTTTACATGTATGTTAAATTATTGAGAGAAAAAAATATATGATTTATTTATAATTTATTTATACATTTATGAAAATGGAATTACAAAATAAAAAATACCTGAATATATAAAGAAAACACTGATAAACTATATACCTAAGTTGGAACAGACTATATAATTGTATGCTCATTAAACCTTTTGTCTTTTTTGTTTTCTTTACTAATAAATAATTGGTGTAATTAAAAGTGGGCAAACCAGGAGTAAACCGACACAAAAGCTGTCAAGTGAAGCCATGCACTTAATGGGTCATTGTTGATAAATATTCCAAATCAACTTCACAAATAATACATGATGGTCTTGAAGTATAAATTCTGCGTACTGACGCTGTTTATCATCTTAATAACGTGTTAAAGTGTTCTTTTTTTTGTCTTTATTAATATTACTTTTACTGTTTGGTCTGTTTTTGGTGATATATATATGTGACGTGGCTCTGTACTTATGCATCCCATCATTGTGTTGTTTGTATTATTTTTCATTTTTACTTGTGTGCTTTGTCCGTGTGACTTTTTATGTTTCTTTGATACATATGACGTGTCTCTGTACTTTAAACATCCCGCCATTGTGTTATTGTTCTATTATAATTTTTGCATACTTTGAACGACAAAATTAATTTATATCTCCACCTGTGTGACGTTTACATTCTGACGTGAAACACGCGATTCTAAACCAGAGTTAATGTTAAAATTACGATTCGGTCCCAGTGCTTAAAATCCCTCAATCCTTTATGGGTTGGTTTAGCATACATAAATAATATACAAAAATAAGTAAGCAATGAACGAGGTTGTTAAATGTGATATATGATTTTTTTGTGCTTCTTTGTTAAATATTTGTTTGTTTTTGTTGTGATTAAGATTGTATCACGGTGTTGACTGCTGTACCCCTATTTTGACATTTTTACCTATTATGTCTGTTTTATTCACGCATCGTTGTCAATATAATGAAATTTGATGCGACTGTCATACAAGTGAGAGGTTTAGCGCTTTAAAACCGGGTTCAATCCACCATTTTCTACATAAGAAAATGCCTGTACCAAGTCAGGAATATGACAGTTGTTGTCCATTCGTTTGATGTGTTTGTGCTTTTGATTTTGCCATTTGATTAGGGACTTTCCATTTTGAATTTTCCTCAGAGTTCAGTATTTTTGTGATTTAACTTTTCACTTAATTTGACAGTTAACACAGCTATTTGAACTGTTAAACTGTTAACTATTAAAGTGTTATCAGGAATAGCAAATCCTTTATCACATTTTAAAAAAGTTGTGTTCTTACGATAATTTATTTAATATAATATAGTTATATGATTATCATATATGTTTATATAGCTTTAGTATTAACTTCATGTTTTCAAATATGTTCAAAGCATTCATATATTTGTAAAGACCAAACAAACAAACAAGCATATTTTTTTTGTAGATTGACGATGCATGCCGAGAAAACATTTTTAAGTTTACGAAGAATATGTCAGAAGATGAACTAAAACATATAAGGCAAGAATACTTCATTTCCAATACAGAAGATGACCCCAGTGTATTCCAGCAAATCCGAGAAGACATCCTCAACTTAGCCAGAAAAATAAAAACGTGGAACAAAGTTTACCCTTTAAAATTTATTCAGCTGGAAAAACGACTTCAAGAGAAAAAGAAGGAGTTACCAATTATTTCCTTTCATGAAATTAAGCACATCTCTACTAATACACCTAATCCACTAAATGATGAGGAACTCAGATTGTTCCTGGAATTTCACCATGAGATCAGAGCTTTAGTTTATTTCAAAGATCTGTCTTCTTATATTATTTTAGACACACAGTGGTTGTCTGATGCTTTTAAATGTATAGTCACAGCTAAGAAATTTAGAGCTTTTAGTACTAGAAATAGAACAAAATGGGATGAATTGTATAGCAGAGGCAAATTACATAGTGAAGTTTTAGACGACATATTTAGAAAAAGTGAAAACATTTTTGCCAAACACAAGGATCACATCCTGAACGTAATGGAGAAATTTGATATCATTATACGTCCTAACATATCAGAAACTCAAAGAGACGCTGGTGATGACAAACCTCTCTATTATGTACCTTGTATGATTAAATCAGAACCCGAGTGTGATGTATACGAAATGTTTAATGTTACAGAAAACACATGTAATAAGTCAACCTGGTTATGTTATAAGTTTAGGTTTCTTCCACCTCATTTAATGAATCATTTAATTGCGTCACTGTGCAGGAAATATAAAGTTGCAGAAGTTGTCACGAAGGAACAAAAAAGACAAATTGCTCTCTTCAGAGGTTCAGCTGTCTTTGAGTTACAGAAAACGACAAAATTAGCAAAATTGCATATAATGAAATGTCCGAATTGGATTCAAATTCAGGTTTGGCAATTTGAGAAAGGACGTCAAGGAGGTATGTACAAATACATTGACGACTTTGTGACAGAGGAAATTGTCAAGATAATAAGCACAAGATTTAAGATGTCTAATGTGAAATTTGAGAAAAAGTGGGAATGTGGCCAAACAAGACCAGAGTCTGTAACAGGATCGTTTGACTGTCGTGAAGATCAGGATACAAAATATTATTGTGAGACATGTAAAATTGCACATGAGTTCACAGGTGAATGGTCAGATCTACAATATAGAACAGTTGATGTAAGTAAAAGATTTATCAATGTTTGGTGAGTTTTACAAGGAAAATTTGTAATAAGATGGTGCATTGGTTAACCTCTTTTAGTCCTTCCATTAATCCATCCAATAAAAGTTTTCCTAGCTTTTCTCAGGCACTAACGTTAAGAGAAATTTACATCTTAATAGCTATTTGTTGATTTAAACAATGTTTCACTTTCACATTAATTGTTTATCGTGATCCAGTTTGATATAAACATATATTTTTACACATTTCAACCATATATTATGTATATGACACATGTTTTTCTCTCTTTCTAAAAAGTGTCAATTAGAGTTCCATGAAATTTGCTATACCGCGTGATACCTTTTCAAATATGATACTCATCAACTCTGTCTCTGTATTTACCAAATACTTATCTATTGATATGAAAATAGTAAGAAAAAGCTCACAGTTCAACTTGTCCATGTTGTTTCCTCCAGAAAACAGAAGCAAGACATGTATTTTACTTCAGAATCAGGCAGCAGTGATGTCCTCAACCTCCTTTTCTTAGTTCGGATGGTCTAAAGACCAAACAAAGAACTGGCAAGAGATAAACTGAATATTTCAGAAACTAACTGTGAAAACTTAACTATAATCTGCTTGTAGAAATACAAGATGCTCTATCTATGCAATCATTGTAATAACATGTAAGTTGTAATATGTTTCCATAATGATTCATACATTTAAGTAGAGTGCTGTTTTAATTATATATAAGGTAAGGGGGATCATCTGATAGTGGTACATTTTATTTTCTAAATTATTGTAGTTGTTACAGAGTTCTGCAAACGTTCCAATATCTAATCCTTACACAGAAAGCTCAAGTCAAATCCAAACTACGGTTCAATCCACCAAGGTAAAAAGCTACTATTTTATAGCATGGAAGCTATCCTTATGTTGATATTTGTATAACTAGCAGTAAGTATTATGTTGATATTTGTATAACTAGCAGTAAGTATTATGTTGATATTTGTATAACTAGCAGTAAGTATTATGTTATATATACATGATGATGTAAGTTAGATTAATTATTACTTGTATTACTTCAGACCTAATTTCTGACAAAATTATACATTCGTCAAATCGAGCAACTTTTATTTAGCATGTTTAGATTGACAAGAAATAATATGAAATATTTCTTGCTGTTGAAATGCAAACTATTCAGACAGTGGATTCAAGATAATCCAAACTGAGCATTTTAGCTAATCTGACAATGTGCAAACTATTCAGACAGTGAATTCAAGATAATCCAAACTGAGCATTTAAGCTAATCTGACAAAGTGCAAACTATTCAGACAGTGAATTCAAGATAATTCAAACTGAGCATTTAAGCTAATCTGACAATGTGCAAACTATTCAGACAGTGGATTCAAGATAATCCAAACTGAGCATTTTAGCTAATCTGACAATGTGCAAACTATTCAGACAGTGAATTCAAGATAATCCAAACTGAGCATTTAAGCTAATCTGACAATGTGCAAACTATTCAGACAGTGAATTCAAGATAATCCAAACTGAGCATTTAAGCTAATCTGACAATGTGCAAACTATTCAGACAGTGAATTCAAGATAATCCAAACTGAGCATTTTTGCTAATCTGACAATGTGCAAACTATTCAGACAGTGGATTCAAGATAATCCAAACTGAGCATTTTAGCTAATCTGACAATGTGCAAACTATTCAGACAGTGAATTCAAGATAATCCAAACTGAGCATTTAAGCTAATCTGACAATGTGCAAACTATTCAGACAGTGAATTCAAGATAATCCAAACTGAGCATTTTAGCTAATCTGACAATGTGCAAACTATTCAGACAGTGGATTCAAGATAATCCAAACTGAGCATTTTAGCTAATCTGACAATGTAAGCTATTGCTATGGTTTTGCGTCTTTTTCCCTCGTTCTGAATGTAAAAAAGATTTTCCTCTTTTTAAAGAAAAATGTGCGGCCAAAATGAACCAAACTCCAATCATTATCTTTACTTATAAATTGATTTACCTTTTCAGTTAAAATCTATAAGGAGTCTGGGGTTTAAATTTTCAATGACGGGCTTGTTTGAAACTTAAGCAGAGGACTTTTCATCATAAAGGTAGCACATCTCTGAAGAAAAATGTAGCTTTTTTCAATTTACCCATTTTACTTATACTTGTATACAGCCAAAGAATTTAGACATAATTGCATGCTTGAATTGGTTGATTATTCAACCTATGTTTATCAAAATGGAATGAAAGAAAATGATAGGTGCCACCCTCATTGACACATTTTCATGATGGTTACCAATATGTTCTATTGATAATGAATGACATGCTTTTATATTTGAAGGTACGTGTCCGGGTCCAAGCTGGTGAGAGAGTATTTTCAAATGCCAATGAAGGGGCAACAGGAACAGCCAGTTTGGCAGGGGTGTGTAACACTACTATGTATTTTCATGCCATATTCAGTTCCCAAAAATGAAAATGCATAAATTGGGAGATGTTCAGTCTTACGTTCGTTCAGTTGGTTGAGAGAGTATAACGTTTGAATCGTCAAGTTATATGGAATTCCCCTTTTTTTAATTTACCCTGGAGTTTGGTATTTTTGTTATACTTTTATTTTAATAAACATAAAGGAAACAAAAACAAACAGCTTTACTGATCAAAATTATGTATTAATATACATGATATACGTAATGTTTAACGAGTAGTATGTAAACTTTCATCAGTTGGATGGATAAACATACACAAACGGCTAGTATTTACGTGAAGTGAGTAGTGTGTGTGCGGAATTGGACTAAATCTTTCGTCGGGTTGATAATCATACACAGACAGCTTAACTGAACTATATTGATATGTGAGGTGAGAATTATGTGTTCAGCATTAGATGTAATTTTCATCGAGTCGATAAACATACACAAACAGCTTCGAATAGTAATAGAAATGTTAGAAATTTTTTTACAATGGACAACTGAGAGTCAAGAGTCTACACCAGAGATATCTAAATAAGGGATCGTCTCAAACGTGTTAATTTATTTATTGATTTACTCCGCATAACAATAGTTTTTGAACATAACCTCCAGTAGATTAAGTAAAACGTTCGAGTGAAGTCTTTCCACCTCTTCTATCACTAAGTTGGTTGATTGGTTGGTTGAAAAAAAATATTTGCATAACATCAGTTACTTTTTCATTTAGATTGGTTGGTGTGGATTGTTGGTAGATAGCTTAGTTGATTGACTGACATTTTACTTCATGTCATATTTGACGGAAATTGCATTCATTAATCGATTTGGCTTGGTTCGTTTGCTTATATGAATGAATATTAGTAATTTATTGATCGACATTTTCATAACGTACAGAAGCGCATATTGTATATTGATTGATGGATTGATTGTTTCTATGATGTCCAGTAACAAATACTTTACTTTTATACATTACCCACAGAATGATAAAAAAAATCCTCCAAATAAAGAACCAATTTATAATTTTAGAAAAAAAATACATGGGGTTTGGTTCCAAGGAACATACAAAAAAGGTAGGGGCTGGCTCTCATTAAATGGAAGGTTTTCATGTCAGTGCAACATGTTTATTTGTACCTAAATCATGGTACTTCTTGGAATATTTAAGGATTTATCACCCTTCTACTTTAAAGTATCCTTGAATTTAATAAATTCCAATTGGAACTTTCAAGGATTGACACCTTCCTCAAAAATATCCTTGAATCGTCCTTTATGAATTTCCCTTTCTCTAGCTATATATATAGTGGTCCTCGAAATTCATGTTTTATTAATTTGTTGTGTATGAATTTGGTTTTCTTGCAATCAAATTTTGACCTTGGACTTAAAGTTTTTGTTTTTGTTGTTTTACGTGTCTATTTGAATCTTAAAATTCCATCGTATTTTCTTTTTCACATGTCCCAGGAGAGTCGTCCCACTGTATTTAATCGTGGAAGTAGTATCTATTTTGTTTCTCTTTTTTTAGAAGGGGGAGATTTAACCTGTTTCTCTGAGTAAATAAAATTGAGAATGGAAATGGGGAATGTGTCAAAGAGACAACAACCCGACCATAGAACAGACAACAGCAGAAGGTCATCAAGCATGTTCGTTAAATATTCGTCACTTGACGTCACACAAACAATCAATGAATGATCATGAACATTTTATCAACCAAGCAAGCAAGCAATCAAATTATAATGATGTTTTAATTTAAAAATATAGGAATGACTTTTATTTACAATTGTTTTTCTAAAAAAATATTAGCTACAACAATAATTATGTACATCAATACCTAAAAATTAAATATGATGCAGTTCTACGTTATGGCCTCAAAACTTTTCATAGACTGTCAAAATAATAAAAAAATATCTTGGTTCACTTTTGTTGTTTTTCTAATAACTGTAACGTTATGTACATGACGTCAAAATTAAGTGCTTTCAATTAAAAGACAAAAATGATAGAACATTCAGTATAATAAATTAAATAACATATAGCTGAGCTCGCATCGTTTGACAATGTTTTCTCTGGGTAAAAATCTGCTCTATCACTCCCTCAGCTATGTGTTATTTATATATTGTTTGTTACACATTTTAGAATAAAAAAAATTCCTTAAATGCAATCAGTATGTTTCAAAAGAGACTGTTCTATATGGCTCCTATTTGTGGCTCAAATTTCAAATAAGGATGTATTAACCAATATCACAATGAATCATAGCTAAAACAATAACGATATGAAATAGGTCATTTAGATTATTTCTTGGTGTCACAAATAGTACAAAATTCAATACACCTTATCGCTATTTGGAAATCTGTCCTGGTTGACCCGATAACCTTCCCTGCTTGAACTATTGACGTCATACAACAATTACTTTTTCATTGTGGCGTCAGATAGTTTGTATTATGATGTCAAAATTTTACGGGAACTTTTGTGATGTCCAGTAATGGCAGACAAATAGCGATAAGGTGTATGTTAAAGGGCATATTTTCATTGCATTGGTTTTTAGGAACGTAAACGTAGAGCGCATTGGTCAACAAAAAAGTTTTATGAACATAATGTTTATTTGTTATTACAATAAACATATTTGACTCGAATATATAGTTTGTCGAATCCTGCTATCTTTGTTTCATATACCGGTACCTCAATTTGATAGAAATCAAAACAATTTGGTCACATTCAACAGAAATCTCTATGGCAAATTAGAGGATGTCAACGCTTGATAAGAAAAAGTTGACAAGAATAGTTCTATATCTCTTTCGTACATGTTTTTTAATCAACATCATGAACATGAAATATGTTGATCATAAAACAATGGACCCAATGTTCATAGTCAAATGAGGTCTGTAACGACCTTACTCCTTTCATAGTCATCATACTGCTATGCATTAGTTATTTGAAACAAACTTTTTATCATGTTAAAGACCAGATTCTTCCAATGTTTGGTAAATAATTATAATACATTTGTGATCCAGTTGAAACAGTATGGTAGATATTTATTTAAATACAAATATATTTAGTTAACTTTGTTTCATTTACATTGATAAAAAAAAAAAAAAAAAGATTTCACACAACACACGTTTTTTCATCTGCTTATGGTTAAAGGAAAAAATATTGTTGAAATCTTTCTAAACAAGATGTTCCTCATAAAGTTTTAAACAGCATTCCTGCATTTTGGTTGTGCGAAAAAAATCCAGTTGAGCAAGAGTTATACACAATTACTTTTAGATGCAAGGTACCATCATCATTGATTTTACTTTTAATTTGTTTTTTTTATCTTGGAAAAATTTCTACGAGTACTTGACCAAATTAACTGATAATTGATTCAACCAAAACTTATGTAAGCCTTATTATATATTATCTTCTTCATATTTTACATTACAATACCTTACTTTTATCTTCTTTTCAGTTTACAAATGAGGAAATTAATTTTGCAAAAATGGGGATGATTGCTTTGAATATTCTTGCTGATGTTTTATATGACCTTTTAAAACCAGATAAACCAAATCTACGTCCAAGGAGCGATTCTGATATAACATACTTATACAGTGAGCACAGGAAACTTAATAAACATATCCCAACTAATGGATGGGGAGGGAAATGGCAAGTTGATCAAATTACAGGCATAGTTACTGGAGATGATATTGAGCGCATAAGACTTACAAGGAATGAACTACAACACTCTAGGACATTTAAACTTGAAGAAACACGTTTTAATGAGTTGCGTATTATAATATGTGACCTTTTAAAACGGTTAGACCACTATAACAAACCACAAAAGCTGTATACACATGAGCTTAAGGATATTTTGGCTAAAACTTTTTCAGATGAGGATGTGAACTCAGTTAAAAATGAAATATTGGGTAAATATGCTTTAAACAGTTTGAAGTTGTGCTCAAAGTTTATAAGGGTTTTGTCCAGACTAAAGTATGAGTGTGCAGACTTTATAAGTATTATCTAATAAAACACTTAATTTTATGTCTTTCGAATATGAATATATTTCGGGTAAAGAGGAGGTTCCATTGAATGATAGTCGCCACAGCTTCTTTTTCTACTGGTCCAGTAAAAAGGGGTATTTCTGTAAAACTTCAATTTTTTAAAGTAAAATTTTAAATAGTAGCGTATTTTATCATTGGATTTGTGAATTATTTTATTTATTTTCAGAAATGACTGTTGAGGTAGAAATTGAACAACAAATCAATGTTCTAACGCAATAGAGAAATAAAGTTGTTCTCATCATTTGTATGGCAAACAGTTATTTTTGTAGTTGATGAGAAATACACATATAACCATAGAAACAGATTTGTAGAAGACGTTGTGCATAGAAAGCGACCATCTTTATATTTGATAGCAATGTAATGCTACCGATAAAAGTCAGACTACATTTTTCTATTCATACAATCATGTAGAGTAATTCTCCCGAATTATACTTGTCACTGTTGGAGCATGATCTGCATACCTTTTCGGAGCACCTGTGGGGTTTTTGGTGCTCAATCTTTAGTTTTCAATATTGTGTTTTGTATACAGTCCTTGGATGGTGTAAACTTTCCACTGACACCATACACCATTACACCATTCACCATACACCATTA